>NC_134095.1:151832172-154526338 GCF_000715075.1 Nicotiana tabacum | reverse complement strand
TCGAATGTGTATCCAGTATTTCATGTTTCTATGCTTCGGAAGTATATCGGCGATCCATCTCATGTTTTGGATTTCAGCACGGTCCAGTTAGATGGTGATTTGACTTATGATGTTGAGCTGGTGGCTATTTTGGAGCGGCAGGTTCGGAAGTTGAGGTCAAAGGATATAACTTCAGTAAAAGTGCAGTGGAGAGGAGGGTACTTGGGAGACCAAGTGGGAGATGTGGAGCAAATATCCACACCTATTTATGGCTCCAGGTATGTTTCTAGACCCGTTCGAGGATGAACGTTTGTTTATGAGGGGGAGGATGTAACGACCCGGCCAGTTGTTTCAAGACTTATAGCCCCGTTTACCCATTTTCTACTTCTTTTGTGTTCTACAATTGTGTTATGATTTACTGGGTTAGAGATTTGGGTCCAGAGTGGTTTTGGAGTGAATTGAAACACTTAGTCTCTTAGTTGAAAGCTTAAGTTGGAAAAGTTGACCGAATGTTGACTTATGTGTAAACGACCTCGGATTTGGATTTTGATGGCCGTTAGCTCCATTAGATTATTTTGGACTTAAGAGCGTGTCCAAAATGTGATTTGGAGGTCCGTACTAGAATTAGGATTTAATTGACGAAAATTGGAATTTTGGCAATTTTGGCCGGTAGTAAATATTCTGATATCGGGGTCGGATTGGATTTCCGGAAGTTGGAATAGGTTTGTGGTGCCGTTAATGACTTGTGTGAAAAAAATTTGAAGTCAATAGAACGTGATTTGATAGGTTTCGACACTCTAATATTAATCTGATGCTCTTGGAAGTGCGCACCGCACCAGAAAGGTGCAGACCGCACTAGAGGAGTGCGGACACAACAGATTTATGTGGATTGCAGTGGAAAAGGACTGAGAAGTATGGCCGCACGATTTTTGTGCGATCGCAGAGATTGGCAGATTGCAGCCGGAGCAGAATTATGCGGACCGCACAATGAAGATTCAAAGAGTGTACTATGCAAGCGAGGCTTAGGGTTTATTTTCACATTTTGGACTTTGGGAGCTCGATTTGTGACAATTTCTTGTGGGTTTTTCAAGAAATTCATCAGAGTATGTAATTCTAACTCGGGTTTGGATAATATACATGAATAAATCATAGATTTCATCATCCGATTAGTGCTTGAGATAAAAATTTGGAGAAAATTGTAGAGATTTCATAAAATTAATTTTTTGGGATTCGAACGCAGATTCGAAGTCTAATTTGAGAGAAACTAGTATGGTTGGTCTCGCAATCGAGTGGGTTGTCGTATTTTGTGACTTTTGTCGTATTTAGAGACGTGGGCCCAGGGGGTTGGGCCGATTTCAGATTTTTGGCAATTATTTAGTACTTTTCTTGTGGAATTGCTCCCTTTGGCATATTTTGATTGTGTTGTACTACTTGTGGCTAGATTCGGGGCATTTGGAGACCGATTTAAGAGGCAAAGGCATTGCGGAGTAGGATTATTTTTTGGTTTGAGGTAAGTAATGCTTTCAAACTTGGTTCTGAGGGTTCGTAACCCCGAACTATGTGTTATGTTAGTAGAATTTTGGTGACGCACCTGCCAAGTGAAGGGAGCGCGGGCGTGCACCATGAGAATTGTGACATGGGTGATTCCATGGCACCGATTAGTGACCCTATCCTGCTAATATCCATGTTTCCATCCTATGATAAAGTAATTGAGCTGTAAATCATACTAGATATCATGTTTAGGCTTTATGCCGGTATTGTTGTGACCCTTAGTGGTCGTTTCTTGCTACCATCTCATTAGTATTCCGTACTCAGACATATTCATGCATTTTTATATCATATCTCAGCTCAGTTATTTATTGATTCATCATATCATTGTTCCGGGTTATTTTCATGACATTGTGAGCTTGTGGGTGATACTAGAGAGATTGATGACCGAGTGAGGCCGAGAGCCTGATTATAAGTAAAAGTTATGGGATCGGGCTACATGCCACAACGGTTATATTGATGATTATGATAGCGCTTGGGCTGTAGGATCCCCTCCGGAGTCTATAACATACTCCCAGTGACTGCGGTTGATATTATTGATGGATGAATCTTCCTTGGACATGGATCTTGTCAGAAGCTTTTGATACTTGGAGATGGATCTTCTACATAGGGTTGGATTGGCCTTTCCTCGGTATTGAGTGACTGATATCAGAAATGTATATATTCCGGAATGAATCTTCCCTGGGCCACATGAGCCATATACAGTACCGAGTGGTTGATTATTTTGAGAGTGTGAGCCCATGAGGTTGACAGCATGGTGCATCACATATAACATGTGCATTGGTATCTAGGGGTAGCAGAGTTATATTCTTTACAATGTTCGTATCTACTCTACATTACTCTTTTGAACGACCTATTGAAATTAAAGCATACCTACATTTCTGCACAGTTATTTCCATGTTTAATTTACTGGTTGAGTTCTTCACTACCTTTCAGTCAAAAATTTGGACTCATTACCTACTGAGTTGGTGTACTCACGTTACCCCCTGCACCTCGTATGCAGATCCAGGCGATACCGGTCGCAGCGGCAGTTGTTGATTGAGTTCTTTCAGAGTTTGGAGACTATTGAGGTAGTTGTACGGCGTTCACAGACCTTGACTCTCCTTCTTTACCATTTGTCGCATTTCAGTTATTTCTTTAGACACTGTAGTGGATTGTATTCTAATTTAGATGTTCATGTATTCTGTGACACCCCGGTTTTAGGCTGATTTATATCAAATTTTGGGATTTCTTATGTTTTCAAACCGTTTTCTTTAAATGTTAAATGCTTCCGTTTCCACCTTTAAAATTATTGTTGCTATGATGGGTTGTTAAGTTGAGGCTGGCCTAGTTCCACGATAGGCGCCATCGCGACGGTAGATTTTGGGTCGTAACAAACACCCTCAAAATTGAGATATAAACTCCCAACAATATTCCCAATTGTTTGCAACAACACCCAATCCAAACATATAATGGTTTCTGAAAATCCAAATTTGATTTCAAAGCTTCAAAGCTTTTTAATGGCTGTCAATGGTGGAGAGTGAAACACCCTCAAATTTTATTGATTGATAATTTCAATTTGAACACCAATTGTGCAACATGAAAGGAAATTGCTAAGTTAAAATGATTGAAACCTTTAGATGAATTCCATTAAAATACTATACAAAAAGAAAGCATAAAAAATAGAGAAAATAAAATGAAGAAAAATTGGGAAAAAAACAGAGAAGAAGCGTATAGAGACGAAGAGAGAGAGAGAGAGAGAGAGAGAGAGAGAGAGAGAGAGAGAGAGATACGGAGATAGAGAGAGAGTGGGCAAAGTATAAAAGGATAAGGAAATAACTGATATTAGTAATTCAATGCCTAATATAAAGGGATACTCATTTAAAATTTATTTGTATATAATTGGTAAATTGTATATGACCATGTAATAAATTAAACTTGAGCAGGGAGGAAAATAAAGTTTCAAATAGCATATAGGAAGGTAAAAATCCCTAAATATTATTCTCTTAAACCAACTCCAATAAAAATCCGTTTCTTCTAAAAATAGTAATAGTTCAATAACTTAATCACTTAATTAATTTTAGCTTTAAGCAATCATTAGGTCTGTTTTAGTAATTTTATTCTAATTATGAACTCACTTGCGTAGCATAATTTCTTGGCTTCCAATAATTAATTCCATCAGCAATCTCATACCTTTTTCCAATAACTATAATTCACCTTTATTTTTAATTAACTCATTTTTATCGTAATTATGGATTCACTTGTACAATGCGGTTGTTGTGAACACGTAATTTTTGCCCTGTGAAACATTCCTACAAAATCCACAAAAATAAATTTTTTCTAATAATTTTTGAATTTATAGAATTTCAGGAATTCCTCTTTAATTGTTTATTTGCATTTAGCAACATTTTGTGCATATTTAATATTTTAAAATCATAGAAAATACCATAAAATATTCAAAAATTTCATGCATTATATTTTAGATTTTTTATTTGCATTTTTAGGATTTAAGTTGTTATTTAATTGCATTATTAAACAAAAATCACAAAATAATAGTCATTTTTACATTTCTAGCTTTTAGTTTTAAATTCGTAATTTCCTCTCATTAGTTTTAAGTTAATTAATTATTTAATTTGTATAAATAGATAATTAAGTTTCATTCTACAAATTAGATTTAAGTTGGGATTTAATTTATATTTTAATTAATTTGAGTAGGATGTAAAATTAAAGGAAACGAATAGAAAGAAAAAAGAAGAGAAGCCATTTTTCACTTCACAATACTGGGCCAAATTCTAATAGCCCATTCTCCCTAAGTCACCCCAAGCCCAAACTTCCCGGAAATTCAGTCCAGCACCCCCTCTAAATGAAATGGCGGCGTTTTGTCGCGTTTAATCATGGTCGTTCGTTGATCAAGATCAGACGACTGTGAACTGAAGCCCCCATCCCCTTAAGACTATCTGAAATTTCCCCTCCTAACCCTAGAGACCTCCTCACACTTCATCTCATTCATTCTCTGTCCCGCCGCTGCCGGAAATCGCCCCACGGCAGTGGCCCTCGCCAAACCACCCCATATTTTCACCAAAAAAATCCTTAGCCCTCCCCTATAACTAATCCCCCATTAATTTTCCCAAAATCCTCGCCAAGGTTGCCGAATTTCAAATCTGAGATTACAGAAAACCTAAAGTTATCTCTTTATGATGTTTTCTTTTACTCGTTTTGGACTCGAACTTACTAGAATCAATTGCTCTTAACACGAGCAATCGATAAACACTAGTTTGAGCCCATTTCTATGTCGCCGAGGTCTAGTCGAACACTACCTATCGGTCAAGTTCCAGTCACCCAATTTTTGGAGTTCGAAGGTATATTTTACTTCCCAACCTTTCCATGTTTCCAGTGTTCCACTTTCATTTTTTTTACTGGCCGCATCATTCCTTTTAGTTTTTTAATTGATTCTAAAGCAAGTTGTATTTCATAAGGATCAAGTTAGACTTTTGAATTATTTTTAATTGAAAACTGGTGGTGCATAGGTTCAATAGAATGGATCAGTTGCTTTGGGTTGAGAGTGTGAATTGGGCTAAGAATCAGGCCCAAATGCAGGCCCAGTCCGAGTTTGGTTTAAAATCTGACAGAAAGAGTAAAAATAAAGATTTAGAAAGAGGATTAAGGGGTTTTGACTTGGGGAATCTTTTTCGTTAAACTAAAAGAAGTTTCTAGAAGAAAGAAAACGTCGGTCTCTGCAAAGAAATTAGAAACAACTCAAATTTTGGGGTCTAGGAGTCAAATAACAAAAGTTGACGGGTAAAAGTGAATTAGAAAATCAGGTTTTTGTTTCCCTAAAATCTTCTGTAAAAGGATCCTTTTCTCATTCATTAAGGGGAACTTAGACAGAAAAAGAGTCACGACTGCTAGAAATTTAGTTTTTTTTTTTTGAAATCTGAGTTTAATAGTTGTTAAAAAAAACTCCAAAATCAGAGAGATATAGTCAAAAAGGAAAGATTGAAAGCTGTTTCAAATCTATTTGGATTCTTGCATCATTTCTGGGTTCAAAGTTTGGTTTGGTTTGGTTTGAAGAAATTGTTGGTTTTATTGTTGCTGTTCTTTTGTTGTTTATTTGGGATTCAAACTATCATCCTGATTTCTGCTGCTGCTATGTTTTGAGCTCTTTCGTTAGCTATAATACTTGGTGTTTACTTGGCAAAAATTCATCTTCATTTGCAAGTTTAGGTACACACCTCTCACTTGTATTTTGTTTTGATCCATATTGAAATATAGGTTATTTGTCTCTGAAGTTATTTGTTATAGTGTTTAATCTTGTTGTTTGTTTGGTTTTGAACATAAATTAGATGGTTGACTTCAATGTAATAATTATATGAAGATTGTTATAGATTTGCGTATTAAAGACAGATTGTTAGCAGTGATTTGTGACCTTAAAATGTCTCTCTGGTGTTACTAAACTAACATCCGTCTCTTAATTGAATAACTATGTTTGCTCCTTTACAGTTCCTTACTAATGATGTTTGCAAGGCTTGAACATTTGTTGGAGGATCGACGGTAGAATTAATGTGATTATGTAATCCCTCCAAGACTAAATCTGATGAGAAGCATGTAAGGTAATAAGAACATATGAAGTTTGGATAGCTTTAGGTCATTTGTTTGAAGATCATTTAGAATCAAAAGCATGCAAATCTGTTATTTATTCTAGATTTTAGTAACATTGAATGTAATCGTAACTGGTATTATAATCTGTTAGAAAATTACAGGTGTGGCAATATTCTTCTTCAATTCTGTTCTTTAGTATGTCGAATATGTTGATAGTTCAAGATGGTCAGTGTTAAAAGCAGTATAATTATAGTCTCTTGATTCAAAATAATGGCTACAATATTTTGACTATTCTTCTTTGGACAAATATTTTGGATGCAATTAAAGTTAAACGCAAATATTTGTCTTACTGGATGAACAAAATGATGAGTGGAATTTATATTTTAGATTATTATAATCTAATGTGGATTTTGGATCATTTTATGATGTAAATTTAGGCTATGTTGTAAAGATATTTGTGTTTGTTAATTAATCTGTATGTCCCCTTTTTCACGTTATTGGGATATGTAATAGATTGGCCCATTTTTGAAATCTCCAAATGATTGAGGGGATAATTAATAAGAGTCTGTTTGAGACCCAAATGGACGAAATCTGTCAAGGCCTAACTACTTTGTGGCTAGGGCTCTAATTAAGCCTAATTTGCAAGACTAAACCTTTGAATACATAGCTATGCCTTTTTGGTTGGAATAAAAGGGTAAAATTGTCACTCCCAAACCTGGGAAGGCGTGGCTGGTACCCGGTGCCGCACTGGCCCGAGCGAACCACTTTGCAGCTCTTTTTTTTCCCTTCTAACTATCATGGGTCAACATGACTACAACTCATAATGTATAACTATAGGTGGACAACACTGTATTATTGAACCATTTTCTTAAGTCATGAATACATATGGGCCGGTGTGTTGACCCGAAAGGTCATCACTCGTTTTAGAAACAAATCTTGTGTTCCGAGACCTTAAAAACTCCTTTTTACCTCACCTCGATTTGCGTGCGTGGTCCAGACCTATATCCAGAAAGTCTTTTATGTGAAAATATGAGAAAGAGAAATTTCTAGAGTTAAAAATTTGATTATGGTTGACTTTGGTCAATATTTTGAGCAAACGGACCCGGATCCGTATTTCAACAATCCCGAGAAGACCACAGTAAAATATGGGACTTGGGCGTATGCCCGGAAATGAATTCTGAGGTCCCAAGCCTTAGAAATCAATTTTTGGGAGAAATTATTTTGCTAAATTATCTATGAAATAAAGAAAAAAGTTAATGGTTGAAACCATTGGTATCGGACCCCTATTTTGGTTTCGGATCCCGGTACAAATTTGTTATAGTATTTAAAGGATAACAGTGAAATTTGGGGGAAAATAGAGTCTATTTGACGTGATTTGGACTTTCGGTTGAAGAGTTGTGAACTTTAAGTATTCTTGATAAAAATGATGAGTTTTTGAGGCTTAATTCATGGTTTTACATGTTATTTTCAAGATTTGATTTCACGAGCAAGTCCGTATGGTGTTTTTAGGTTGGTGTGCATGTTTGGTTTGAAGCCCCGAGGGCTCGGGTGAGTTTTGGATACGCCACGAGGTGGAATTTAACTTAGGATGTTGCAGATGTTTAACTGGTATGTTGCAGGCCTACAGGCTTCACATTTGCGAATCCGGGATCGCAAATGCGAGTTCGCAAATGCGACCAACCCATCTGTCATGATCCAAAATCTAACCATGTCGTGATGGCGCCTATCGTGTTACAAGGCAAGCCTATTTCCCAAAATATTACTACTAATTAATTTAAGGATTTAATAAAACAACACCAACATTCAAATTTCTCATAAACTAAATCAACTCTAAATATAATTAATATAAATATACGGAAGCTAGCCCCAAACATCGGGGTGTCACTAAGTCATGAGCGTCTGAAACTATGAACTAAAATATATAAACTATCTAACTGTCCAAAGGAAGAAATGACAAGAGGAGTAACAAGGCCCTGCGGATGCTAGCAACTACCTTGCAGTCTCCAAAGATAGTTGGCCTGAACTCAACAATCGTCGCGCTCTAACTCACTCGGATCTGCACATAAAGTGCAATGTGTAGTAGTACAACCACCTCAGTAGTAACGAAAATAACTAAGGAACTAAGCAGTAGTGACGAGCTAAGTAAAACAGTCCAATTATTTATTTTTATAATTTTAAAAATAACAGGTAAATTCCATAACTCAGTAAATACCACAAAGAAATTTAGCAGATAAATGCAGCAACAGTAAAAGTAAATGCAACTTCACAACAATGTCACTCCATTACTCATCACTCGCACTCAACACTCAAAACTCAAAACTCAACACTCAATACACTCAACACTCTGCGGCTCACTGGGTGTGTGTACAAACTCTGGAGGGGCTCCCAAAGCCCAAGCGCTAAGCACGGACAACTGACGTGCCATCATATAAATACCTGGATCCGTACGGTCAAGTCACATACTACGTGGATAACTCACGCGCTATAGTATCAATACCTGGACCCGCATGGTCAATTCACATGCTACGCGGACAACTCACGCACTACGGTATTAATATCCATACAACTAGGCCATCATATCAATACCTGGATCTGCACGGTCAACTCACGTGCTACGCGGACAACTCACACGCTATGGTATAAATACCTAAACCCGCACGGTCAACTCATGTGCTACGCGAACAACTCTCGCGCTATGGTATTAATATCTTCAAAGCCAGAGTTAAAGCTATTACTTACCTCAACCACATAAAATCCTACTTCGGGATGCCCTCGTCTCTGGACTCGGTCTCCAAAAGCTCTGAATCTAACCATAATCATATTAATACCATCACCATGTGCATAAGAATCTAATTCCACAACAAAAACTACAAAATATGCCAAAAATTCGAAATCAGCCAAAATCTGGCCCCCAGGCACACATCTCGGAATCACTCAAAAATAGAAGAATAATAAACCTCGTTCTCTCCCGAGTCTAACCATATAAAATTTATCAAAATCGGACTCTATTTGGTCCCTCAAATCCTCACTTAAAACTCTACAAACTCAAACTCTAACTCCCTCAATTTCACTTGGAAATCATCAATCAAATCCCAAAAACAATTATGGATTAATGTAATATAACCAAAACCGAGTAAAGAATACTTACCCCAATCCATATGATGAAAATCACCTCCAAAATCACCCAAATCTGAGCTCCCCAACTCAAAATATGACCGAATGAACAAACCCTAGTTTTATTTATTTTTCTGCCAGCTATTCTGACTCGTTTCTCTTGCCAAACAATCCCGAAAGTCATGTTTTATGCCTCCAATAGATTCCTTGTGAAATTCTAGTCAAGTTAGACTTTTGAATTACTCAATTTGACCTTATAATGAATGAGATATGTAGGTTTTAGTATTTGCAAATAATGCAGATTTTTAAATACGTCATCAATGACAATTTCATAATTAATCTGAAAAATCTAGCAACCTAATTCTTAATAAAATGACCATATCCTCATACGATGTCCAAATTCGATGATTCTTTTTGCTATTGGTCCGTAATTACGATACAGATCTAATGCTTTAATAAAAAAAAAGAAATCGGAGCTCATTTGTTCAATACGATATCATTTATGCTTGAACAAACAACATCGAAACATAAGAAAAACGAGCGCAACATAATCCAAACCTATCCGAAACTCACCCGAGGCCCTCGGGACCTCAACCAATAATTCTGAAAAGTCATATATCACTACCCGAACTTAGTCGAACCTCCGAAATACCCAAAATACCAAATCAACCTCGAATTCAATCCTAAGAGCTTCTAAACTTCCAACTTTCGCCAATTCAAGCCTAATTCTACCACGGACCTTCAAATTATATTCTGGATACACTCCTAAATCTAAAATCACCTAACAAAGCAACTGAATCATAAAAATCTAAATCCGAATTCGTTTACTCCTTAGTCAACTCCCGGTTGACTTTTCTAACTTAGCTTCCTAATTAAGAGACTAAGTGTTCACTTCATTCCAAAACTACTCCGAACCTAAACCTACCAAGTGGATACAACTCAACACAGCTGAACAACACATAAATAAGCATAGATGGGGGATATGGGGCTATAACTCTTAGAACGAACGGCCGAGTCGTTACATCCTCCCCCTCTTAAACAAACGTTCGTCCTCGAATGAGTCTAAAAACATACCTGGAGTCTCAGATAGGTGAAACCTTCAGCAATACCTTCTCGTCATATTCAAATCATATGAACCCATATCGCGGTTACATCATACTCATCATGTATCCATCCAGCCACTATTTTCACTAATAGGGACATTACCGAACATATAAGTCCACAAGCACACGCTCACACAATCAATACCTCAGTGATCAAGCTACAGTCAAAATTCGGCCTGAAGTCCTCTAGACTGGCCCAATATCAACACACAGAAATCACATCTCACACCTCATCCAGAAAATCACAATCCATCGATGCAAAAATGATATCGAGCGCTCATGTGCGCATATGAATGCGTGGAAGGAATTCAAAGAGTTACACTTCAACCTGAATCAATACAGTATGATAAGAATTCAAGAATGTGAACTTTTCCTAAAGGTTCTGCAGCCTCTCGAATATAAGTACAGACGTCTCCGTACTGATCCGGAAGACTATACTAAACCCGCTCATGACTCGTGAGACCTATGTAACCTAGGCTCTGATACCAACTTGTCACGACCAAAAATCTAACCATGTCGTGATGGCGCCTATCGTTTTACAAGGCAAGCCTATTTTCCAAAATATTACTACTAATTAATTTTAAGGATTTAATATAACAATACCAATATTCAAATTTCTCATAAACTAAATCAACTCTAAATATAATTAATATAAATATACGGAAGCTAGCCCTAAACATCGGGGTGTCACTAAGTCATGAGCGTCTGAAACTATGAACTAAGATATATAAACTATCTAACTGTCCAAAAGAAGAAATGACAAGAGGAGTAACAAGGCCCTGCGGATGCTAGCAACTACCTTGCAGTCTCCAAAGAGAGTGTAACGACCTGACCAGTCGTTTTGAGCTTTTGCACTTTGCTCTCCAGTTCTTGGGTATGACTTTCCCCGTGTGGTGTATTATGACTTATGTAAATCGTTGGTGTTGGGTTTCAGGTTAATCAGAATGAATTTGGAAAAACAGTCTCAGTTGAAAGCTTAAAATTTGAAAGGTTTGACCAAGATTTAACTTATTTGTATTTGATCTTGGATTGGAATTTTTATGATTTGGTTAGCTCCATTAGGTGATTTGGGACTTAGGAGCGTGATCGGAATGCATGATGGAATTTCGTGGAAGGATTAGGCTTGAATTGTCGAAATTGAGATTTCGGCGTTTTCCGGTTGATAGCTGAGATTTTGATATAAAGGTTGGAATAAAATTCTGAGAGTTGCAGTAGCTTCGTTGTGTCATTTGGGATGTGTGTACAAAATTTCAGGTCATTCAGACGAGGTTTGATAGACTTTCTGATCGAAAGCATAATTTAAGAGTTCTTGGAGTTCTTAGGCTTGAATCCTATGTTAAATTGGTAATTTGATGTTGTTGTGAGCGTTCCGAAGTTTTGAACAAGTTTGAACGATTTCATGGGATGTGTTGGTACAATTGGTTTGAAGTTCTGGGAGTTCTCGGTAGGTTCCGGGATGTTTTAGGCCGAAAATCATAGCTGTAGCAGGTCCAGAAGGGTTGCAGGCCTCGGAACTCACCCGCGTGGTATGACGACCCGGCCAGTCATTTCATAAGTTACTGCTCCGTTTTTCCCTATTTTAGCTTCTTTACACTTCATTATCCGTGTTTTTTTTGTGATCGGGTTGATTAGTTTGAGTTCGAAGAGGATTTGGTAAGAAATGAGACACTTAGTTTTTTTTAAGAAAGCTTAAGTTGGAAAAGTCAACCGGATATTGACTTATGTGTTAGAACGCTCGGAAGTGTGTTCCGATGGTTCGGTTAGCTTCGGGTGGTGATTTGTGACTTAGGATCGCGATCAGAATGGGTTTTGGAGTTGTAGAGAAGATTTAGGCTTAAATTGGCGCAGTTGATATTTTGGCGGTTCCGGTTGATAGGCGAGATTTTGATATAGGGGTCGGATGGAATTCCGAGAGTGACAATAGCTTCGTTGTGTCATTTAGGATGTGTGTGCAAAATTTTAGGTCATTCGGACGAGATTTGATAGACTTTTTGATCGAAAGCATAATTTAAGAGTTCTTGGAGTTCTTAGGCTTGAATCCCCTGTTAAATTAGTGATTTGATGTTGTTGTGAGTGTCCAGAGGTTTTGAACAAGTTTGAACAATATCATGGGATGTTTTGGTGCAATTGGTTTGGAATTCTAGGAGTTCCGGGTAGGTTCCTGGATGTTTTAGGCCAAAATCATAGCTGTAGCAGGTCCAGAAGGGTTGCAGGCCTCGGAACCCACCCGCACAGACCGCACAAAAGGAAGTGCGGTCGCGGTATGTGCTGTGCAGACCGCACAAAATGAAGTGCGGCCGCGGTGGTTTTGTGCGAGCCATGGTGGTTTTGTGCGGACCGCGGTGGTTTTGTGTGGACCGCGGTGCTTTTGCGTGGACCGCGGTGGTTCTGTGCGGACCTCGGAGGCTGAGATCTGAGGGGTACTCTATAAATACGAGGTTTTGGGTTTTATTTAATATTTTGACCTAGAGAGCTCAGATTTTGGCGATTTTTCGAAGGTTTTTCAAAAAAATTCATCGGGGTAAGTGATTCTAACTCAGATTTGGCTAGAGTACATGAATCTATCATTGAATTCATCATTTAATTCATGATTTGGGAAGAAAATTGTGAAATCTTTCAAAAATATAAAATGATGATTTGAAGGCCCAAATGGTATCGGAATTGGATAATTTTGGTATGCTTAGACTCGTAAGGGTATGGGAATTCTGAAAATGTAAATTTTACTCGATTCCGAGATGTGGGCTCGGGGCTTGGGTTTTGCTAATTTCAGGATTTTTTGATATTTTTTGAATGTTTTCGCTTGGGCTTTGTTCCCTTAGCATATTGTGACGTATTCGTTCTGATTTTGGATTGATTCGACGCGCGTGGAGGCCAATTCGAGGGGCAAAGGTGTCGCGAGCTAGAGTTGTATCCAGTTCGAGGTGAGTGATGATTTTAAATGATGTCCTGTGGGTTTGAAACCCCGGATTGCACATCGCAGTGCTATATTGAGGTGAGACACGCGTTGGATGATGAGCGTGGGGTCTTTTACTACTGGGGATTGTGACTAGGTCCATCCCGATTGATGATTTTACCGCGTATTTAACCAAAATTTATTTGTTATCATCACAATTTGAGTTGATTGCCATATTTGGGCTTCGTGCCAAATATTTGAACCCTTCGAGGATTTTTATCACTATTTCCTCACTGCTTTGACTTATTATTTGAACTCAGTCCTGTTGATGTCTACTGTTTTACAAACTCAGCCACTTTTACTTAGATTTGAAAACTTATATGATATTTCTAAATGATGCTTTGGGCTGAGAACTACTGTTTTACTAATGCCCGAGGGGCTTGTGATGATTTTCGGACTGAGTGAGGCCGAGGGCCATATATGAGGATATGTTGAGTGATGTGAGGCCGAGTGCCGAGTGATGTGAGGCCAAGTGTAGAGTGATGATGCCACGAGGTGGCTTGATATAACGCTTGGGCCTTAAGGGGCCCCTCCGGAGTCTGCACACCAACAGTGAGCGCGGGTACCCCTTATGATCTGAGAGTGAGCCCATGGGGCTGATACTGCATTGAGAGTGAGCCCGAGACCCAAGGGGCGGATTCCTACTTGTTATTTATCTGTTAAATTACCTGTTTTACCTATTTTTAAAAGGGATTTCATTTAATTTCTTCACTGATTTACTGCCTTAAGTGATTTAACTACTTGATATGGAATTTCTTTGTGCCTTTACGTGTTTTCATACTTTCAGCCATTATTTATAATTATTACTCACTGAGTTGGAGTACTCACATTACTCCCTACACCATGTGTGCAGATTCAGGCATCGTAGAGTCCGCTCTTGAGTGCTGATTCTCCCAGTCCAGGCAATGATTCGGAGACTACGAGGTAGCTGTTGGTGCTCGCAGCCCCGTGCCTCCCTCATCTTATCATTTTCATGTTTTTAGAACTATTGTATCAGATTTAGTGTTCGGTAGACTTGTATCCGGATTTCTTAGTTGCTCATGACTTGTGACACCCCAGTTTGGGCTGTGTCAGAATGGTTCTTACTGAGGTTATCGTTAATTCCACAAATTATGGATATTATATCATGCTTTAGAACTATTTATGATATTTAACTGTTTAAAAGAGGTGTTCTGTTTGGTCTGGCTGGCCTTGTCTTCACGAGAGGAGCCATCACGATCGAGTTCGGGAATTGGGTCGTGACAAGTTGGTATCAGAGCCTAGGTTACATAGGTCTCATGAGTCATGAGCGGGTTTAGTAGAGTCTCGCAGATCGGTACGGAGATGTCTGTATTTATCCTCGAGAGGCTGCAGAACCTTTTTAGGAAAAACTTCATATTCTTGAAACTCTTTTCGTGCGAACTTGTTGGTCCAAGTACTAAACTTCTGTTATTCCATTCTCTCACAGATAGTGAGGACGCGAGCTACTGGACGAGGTGGACGACCACTAGTGCCACCCACTGAGCCCACCATAGGTCGTGGACGTGGTGGTGGTCATGGCAGAGGCAGAGCAGCAAGCGCAACACCTGTATATCCACCAGCTGCCCTAGCTCCAGATTAGGCTCCAGCTATGGATGCTCCAGCAGCACCAGTTCAGGCACCAGCTGTGCCCATCGTGATTCCGGGTCTTCAGGAGGCCTTGGTATAGATCTTATCTGTTTGCACTGGCCTGGCTCAGGCAGTTTCAACCACTACAGTAGAAGCTACTTCATAGGCCGAGGGAGGCAATCAGACCCCCGCTGCTCGCACACCTGAGCAGGTAGTGCAGGGACTACATACACCTGGGGCACCTCCAGCTCAGCCTGTTGCACCAGCTTAGGAGTTTTTTGTGCCAGTTATGCCGGATGATGAGAAGCGTCGTCTTGAGAGGTTTGGTAGACTCCAGCCTCCATCATTCAGTGGTGCTGAGGGAGAGAATGCCCAGGATTTTCTTGATAAGTGTCAGTGGATGCTCTGTACAGTAGGGATCCTTGAGACTAGTGGTGTGGCATTTACCACCTTTCAGTTTACTGGCACTGCCTTCACATGGTGGGAGGCGTATGAGAGGCGTAGGCTAGTTGGAGAAGCGCCCCTTACTTGGCATGACTTATCCACTCTCTTCTTGGAGAAGTATGTACCGCAGTCTCGCAGAAAGGAGTTGCGTAGGCAGTTTGAGCGGTTGCAACAGGGGGATATGACTGTGTCACAAAAGTAACTTCAACTAGGTAGTGGAGGCCTTATGTTGGAAAAGAGACTAGGGAATGGAGACCTTTATGTCTAAAATAAACATCAACTAGAGAGTGGAGACCCTATGTTGGAAAAGCGACTAGGGAGTGGAGACCCTATGTCTAAAACAACTTCAACTAGGGAGTGGAAACCCTATGTTTGAAAAGCAGACTAGGGAGTGGAGACCCTATGTCTAAAATGAAAAGCAACTAGGCAGTAGAGACCCTATGTTCGAAAATGCAGCTAGGGATTGGGGATCTTATACTACCATGATTTTGAATTTTCTTTCTTTTCTTTTTCATTTATTTAAGAGAATGAGTAACACGCGGGAAAGAATTTGGAGAAAAACTTTCCTTTCTGGAGTTGTTGTTGCAGAGCTATTTTAGTCTCCACGCGATTTCTTTTTGGTTGCACCTGCTTTTTGCAAGGTTGCTTTGAATTTCACCTGTTTCCTGTTTTTCAAACAAAGAACAATTTGTCATTTTGAAACAGTGGTTGGTTTTGTGGCCTTGAGTGTTTCAGTCACTTGATCTCGGGCTGGCTCCTTTGATGCTACTTTCAACTATAGCTGGTTGTTTCCTGAAGACCGATTTCATTTCTGGCCCTAGAAAAACTTTGGCTTTTCCAAAACATTACTATGATAGTTGGTCGAGTGGGACTTAACCTTTTTCAACTTTATTTTGCCTTTGTGGGCACTTGACTTCTTTCTTCAAAATTTTATCTTCAAAGCATTGGGGAATCCTTGGCTTTTCAGACCTTTCCAAGACAGTTAGTCACGTGGGACTCGACATTTTTAACTTTATTTCACCCTTGTAGGCACTTCCATTTGATTTCCTTCTTTTGAGAGGTTTTGATTTTAAAACATCGATCACCATGGCTGGTCCAGGTTGAATTGATGCCCGTGCTGAGGCTGGGTGCCTTTTTTACATATTAACTCGTATCAAGTGAGAACCCTATAAATCACTCTTGTCATCCCTTCTTTGTCTTAGTTTCGGAACAAAGTTAGACCGAAATGGATTCAAAGAAAAACAAACAATGGAATGGACAATGAATTTAGACAGGAGGTATACCTTTCGGGGAAAGTAAAGAATGACTTATCTGGAGTGCATGAAGACTTCAATGAACGTGACATGCCTCTTGGACTAGATGTCTGATCTATGTAAAACGTCTGACTCTCAGAAATTCATGACAACTTTTACCTCGAAACTGAGAAACCTTGCCAGGACTCTGTTGATGCCGATAGCTGTGAAGATCCTCTTTTCGATCAGTGGCGTTCTTTGCAGGTTTTCACCAGTTGACCTCTCTCATTTCTCTTCTCATCGTCGCCTTATAGTGGCTCTTTGCGAGTTTTCACTAACAATACTTTCTCATTTTCAATTTCTTTGCTTACCATTGCCCTACGATGCCCGTGAGGGTTTTCACCGGTATGACTCTCTCATTTTATTTCTCTCATTTGGTTGCATCAGATCCAAGTAACGGTATCCTCCAATTTGAACATCTTTGTGGATCGATCAGAAAGGCTTGAAAAGGATTTTGGTTAAAGAAATTTGGATTTAATTACAATTTTGGATCCTTTCGGGCGAAACCACTGCCGAATCATTGTAACTTTTGCCCCAGTTTCAACTTTGGGGAAATGTAGATTTTTATTTTAGTGTGACTGAACCCCAGAGAGAGGCTGCCTACGTATACTTTCAGAATCAAGTCGAACGTAGTTCAAGGAACATGAACTCTTTTGATTTTTGTTTTGTTTTTCTTCTGTTTTGTTTTTTTCTCTTTCTTTTATTTGTTGTTGTTGTTGTTGTTTTTTATTGTTTTTTTATTTACATTTTCAGGTTCCAAAGAGGGTAACCAAAGAAAAGGGTACCGACTCAAAGGGTTTGAAAGGGTTGGTTTGGGTAGCGAGAATGAAAGCCTTCGTCATCCAAATCAGAGATATTAAAGTTGCGTAAAGGGTCAAACATAATACCTTTTGATTACATCTGCATTGACAGCGGCTTCGGGGTCATTTCTTTCAATGTCTCCCAAAAACAACGCTCCTTTTGGCAACACTATTCTTATAATGTACAGACCTTTCCAATTCGGAGCAAATTTTCCTTTGGCTTTTTCATGATATGGGAGAATACGTCTCAGAACAAGTTGACCCACTTCGAATTTCCTGGGCCTCACTTTCTTGTTGTAGGCAAGGGCCATTCTTTGTTGGTATAACTACCCGTCAAAAACTGCAGCCATCCGCTTTTCATCAATCATAGTTAATTGTTTCAACCGGGTCTTGACCCATTCATCATCCTCGATCTCGGCTTCAATAATGATTCGAAGAGAGGGAATCTCAACTTCTACAGGTATTACAGCTTCAGTGCCATAAACCAATAAATAAGGCATGGCCCCGATTGATGTGCGCATGGTTCCGCGATATCCCAATTATGCAAAAGGCAACTTCGCATGCCAGTGTCTATAATTTTGAATCATTTTCCTGAGGATCTTCTTGATATTCTTGTTTGCAGCTTCGACATTGCCATTAGCTTTGGGCCGATAAGGGGTAGACTTACGATGCGTAATCTTAAATTGTTCGCATACCTTCCTCATCAAATGGCTGTTCAGATTCGCAGCATTGTCTGTAATAATAGTTTTAGGAATACTAAAATGACAAATAATGTTGGAATGCACAAAGTCCACTACCGCTTTCTTGGTGATGACCTTGAAAGTGACTGCTTCGACCCACTTTATGTAATAATCAATGGCAACCAAGATGAATTATTGCCCATTTGAAGCTTTCAGCTCGATTAGCCCAATGACATCCATACCCCAAGCAGAGAATGGCCAAGGTACTGACATAGGATGCAACTCTGAAGGCGGTGCATGAATCAGGTCACCGTGTATCTTACACTGATGGCACTTTCGGACAAAACTGAAGCAATCCTTTTCCGTGGTCATCCAGTAATAACTTGCTCGAAGAATTTTCTTTGCAAGGAAATATCTATTCATGTGACGCCCACGTATTCTCGAATGCACTTCCTTCATGATCTTTTCAGCTTCTCGAGCATCTATGCATATCAAAAGATTCAAATCTGGAGTTCTTTTGTACAAGACCTCTCCGCTCAAAAAGAAATTGCTTGCAAGCCTTGTAATAGTTCTCTTTCGATCTCCATTGGCCTGCTCGGGATATTCCTTTGTTTTCAAAATCTTTTGATATCATAATACCATGGATGAACATCTGGTTCCATTTCAATTGCATTACAATAACCATGCCTTTCTCAAACTTGGATTTCTAGCGGGTTAATATGGACATTGCCCCGATACGGCAGCATTGAAGCCAAAGTAGCTAGTGTATCAGCTAACTCATTGTGGATTCGCAGCATTGTCTATAGTGTATCCCCAGGACACAGCCGAAGGAATTTTTCAAGACTGTCAGATACAAGAACAAAGGGCTTCCTCGCTGGGGCGGAACTAACACTGGCTTATTTGACAGATATTCTTTGATTTTATCAAAAGCCTCTTGACATTCATCTGTCCATTTGATCGTCGTATCTTTCTTCAGCAACTAAAATATGGGCTCACATGTGGTAGTAAGCTGAGCAACGAACCTGCTGATGTACTCATGACCTCTTTCTTGGTTCTCGGAGGTGGCAAATCCTGAATAGACTTTATCTTTGTTGGATATAACTCAATACCCCTCCGGCTGACTATAAAACCTAGAAGCCTTCCAGATGGAACTCCAAATGCATATTTAGCTGGGTTCAATTTCAAGTCATACCTGCGTAGACGTTCAAAGAATTTCCTTAGATCTCGCACATGGCCTTCTTGCGTTTTGGATTTAATGATCACATCATCCATATATACTTCAATTTTTTGGTGCATCATGTCTTGGAAGATTGTAGTCATAGCTCTCATGTAGGTTGCCCCGACATTTTTCAGTACAAATGGCATGACCCTGTAACAATAAGTGCCCTACGGTGTGGTGAAAGCCGTCTTTTCTGCATTGTCTTCATTCATTAGAACCTGGTGGTACCAGTATAACAATCCACGAAAGACTACATCTCATGTTTGGCACAATTGTCAACAAGAATGTGAATGTTTGGAAACGGGAAGTTGTCCTTGGGGATCGCTTTGTTCAAATCCCAATAATCAACACACACTCGGGTTTTCCCATCTTTCTTCAGCACTGGGACAACATTAGCCAACCATGTGGTGTATCGGACCACTCGGATCACACCAGCTTCAATTGTTTGGTGACTTCTTCTTTGATCCTATCACTGATGTCCGTTTTTAACTATCTTTGCTTTTGTTGGACAAGTGGATAAATGGGATAAGTCGACAATTTATGCACTACCAAATCAACACTCAGTCCTGGAATATCATCATAGGACCATGCAAACACTTCTCTGAATTCAAACAAAAGTTGGATCAATGCATCTCTAGTTCTTTCATCAGTGTGAATGATTATCATGGTTTCCCTGACCTCTTCTGAACTGCCCAAATTAACTGGCTCGGTTTCATTTAAGTTCAGCTTAGGCTTATTCTCAAATTGTTCCAATTCTCGATTTATTTCCCTAAAAGCCTCATCTTCATCATATTCTGGTTCTTGATTCACTATTTCACAGTTAGACATCGTTTTAGGATCTGTGCATGATGTCCGCAAGCATGTCATGTTATTTAAGTCTGCTTTATTAGAACTGAAAAGAAAAGGATAAGAAAAAATAGCAAAATCAGAATAAAGAAAAAGGAGACATCCATTGACGATGGAATATTGATTTCATTTCATTGAATTGAATATATGAGGGTTTATATCGAAATCAAAAAACAATAAAGTAAAAACATTCAAGTTACACCATGAAATAACTCGTAATTGTCACGACCCAAACCGATGGGCCGCGACGGGCACCCGGTACCTTACTCAACTGAGTACCAATGTAACGTATCTTTCTTATCATACTATCATTGGTAACTGGGACAACATGGCCACAACTCGTAATATATAACTATAAAGTACTGTATTAATGAGCCATCTTTCTTAAAACGTGAATACATATGGGCCGTCAAGGCCTCTAACATACTCTACAAAATAAAACTCTATCTACAAAGCCTCTAAGAGTATTTGACTTCAAATGGGATAGGGTACCGGCCTACCCATAAGTCTGTAGCAAAATTCTGACACGATGACTCATAAACTCGGATGCACTCCGAATGAGGTGGAGTCTTATCGATCCTTTGCTGAATGCTAACCCCGTTTACGATGAGGGCTCGTCAAACTGATTATCTATACCTGTAGGCATGAATGCAACATCCCCAACAAAAGGACATCAGTACGAATAATGTACCGAGTATGCCAGGCACATAAATAGGTATATAAAAGACATGGATGAAACATGGAGTAAATGACTCAACCTGTAATTCTGGATAACTCTGTAACTCATGAAATACTTATAGTGTCATGTATATGCATATGAATGTCATGTCGTGCATAGGTATATGTGTTAATAACATTATCAAGCCTCTAAGGACATCCCATTATATCATCTCGGCCATTATGGGCAAAATCATCAACGTATATCACCTGATCAGGTGGTGGTGCATATATAACGCCACAACCTTTCCCATACCCCATATACATATAATATACATATATACGCATATATAACGTTATCTAGTCATGGGTCCATGTACATGTATAAATGAATTCAATGCATGAGAAGTACATCAATAAAATCTCTCAGAATGTCATAAGACCATTATGCTTTTGAGTAATATCATGAAGTAAACATTTTTCAACTTATGTATTTTTTTGAGACCCATGAACAAATGATAGAATAATAGGACACATGGGGAATCAAGAATATAAGCATCTCTTATATTTCTATGAATAGAGTCATTTATGGAAGTTGTGCATTTGCTCGTTTCGTTTGTATCGTATTGATCATGCCAAAAGGAAAGAAGAGATAGCCTTAACATACCTGAGCCGATTTTCTTGACAATCCCTCTAACACCCGTCAATTGCGAAAAAGACACGTAACGGCAGATCAAAGTAGGAAAAAATCCATATGATGTTCTTGAGAAAGATTATATCGGGCTTTCTTAGAATTGCAAATCCCATTGCTATTACGTAGTATAACTTCGTATGAATTTCTTGGCTGGAGATCCGTCACTTTGTAGATTAGATTAGGCAACTCTCTTTCGTGAAGTAACTCATGTTACTAACATTTTTGTTATGCCTAAGCAATGTACAGTGCCATGGAGATCGTTACTTGGAGATGGGAGGATGTGAGCATCCCTATTTTGTGAATTTTTGGTCATAATCTTACATGTCTTTTGTTGAATTTAAGAAACTTTTATGGTTTATCCAAGAGGCCCTCTAAAGGTGCCACCTAGTAATTTAATTCAAAAGTCACTAATTTGAATAGTGGGCTGCCATGTTGGGACTTTTAGGACTTATCCCATAATCATAATTCATTAATCTTCTTGATTATCTTGTTAATCTCCCAGTGACCGATAATTACTCAATTATCCACATAATGAAGAATTATCTCAAATTACATAAAATGCTACTTATTTTTAATACACTTTATATACCTTGCTACCATGGTCATGTAGTACCTTGTATGGCACTAGTCCATAAATACGGGGTATTATAGCTTAGACCGTATTTTATCCCGAAATTTCTAAACTTCGATGAAACTTATTTTTTTCAATTCGCTTACCCTTTAATCTTTACGGCACATACTTATCACCTGTTATAAATAGCATAAATGCTTATAACCTCAAAAATAATCTCATTCCCGAGCCTACATCGATTAACTTACGACAAAACTTTAACGTACGAAAATGCGGGATGTAACATCTCATTTCCGAGCTTACATTAATTTACTTATGGCGTACTTGCATGTATGAAAATATGTGGTGTAACATAATGTTGAACAGATGGCAAGATTGGACTACCGAGACTCCCGTCTGATAGGGGATGGGATAGCTTCCCAATTCTGAAGCTTGGCATCTGGTCCCATATACAACACCTCAGCTGTGCCCGTGCCTTCCCCCGGCTGGACCATGTGGGACTCATACAACATTTGTTTCATGGCTTCACAAATATCTTCAATCTCTTCGGTTGTGAAAGCCTCTTATTCTTCTTCTATATACTTGGATTTAACAAATGACTTAGCGAGATTCAGAATGAGCTGGGGCAGGACCCACCCATTTTTCTTACGCTCATAAGCCCATTTTCTATCAGCCTATGTAGCTCGGAAACCTACACCGAAGAAGTTCTCATTGGCGGTCGAAGTGATGGGCTCTATGATGCCTTGTAGAGATACCTCGAGCCCCTTTCCGGGCTTGTACCCAAGTTTACTTATTTCAGTGGCGACCTTGACCGAGGCATTAGATAAGCAAGGTTGAGGGAACAGGGCCCCTTCTTCTCATTGGTCGGCAACCACAGTTTCGAAAGATTGGTAGACAATGCACTCACTTTCTTCCCTAACTTCGAGACACGAGACTGAAGGGTCCCTATAAATGGACTGTTCGTCCTCCCCATGGACAACAATTTCTTGATTTTCATACTCAAATTTGACGAATTGATGAAGAGTGGAGGGCACAACTCCTACGGCATGAATCCATGGTCTTCCTAGGAGAAAATTATATGAAGTATCCATGTCATGAACCTGGAAAGTCACTTCGAATTCCATGGGGCCGATGGCCAAAATCAAATCGATTTCCTCTATTGTGTCTCGCTTGATACCATCAAAAGCGCGCACACAAACATTGTTTGGTCGAATTCTTTCTGTTCCAATCTCCATCCTTTAGAGCGTTGAGAGAGGGCAAATGTCGACCCTGGAACCACCATCCAACATGACTCTCTTCACATAATAGCCATCATATTTGACAGTCAGGTGAAGACCTTTGTTGTGGGTGGCTCCCTCTGGGGGCAAATCATCGAGGCTGAAAGAAATCCTGTTGTTCAACTGAAGTTTCAACTGGGACGTATGCCTCGTTCAATGTTTTCAAGAGTACCTTCTGATGTTCATTCGAGCTCAACAACATAGATAAAAGTGAGACCTGGGAAGGAGTCTTCTGGAGCTGGTCAACTATTGCATATTTAGAAGTTTTCATTTTTTAGAAAAACTCTTTTACTTCTTCAGTGCTCACAGGCTACTTGGGTGGAAACTGTTTATCCTTGCTCAATTTTAATTTCTTTAACTCTTCTGGATTGTGGTCTTTCCCAGATTGATTCATTTCGTTCACCTCTCCGACAAGCTCAGTTAGCCTTGGTGGAATTACCAACCCCCGCGCCACATAGGTTCCTTTTGGCACATACAATTTCTGCACATTCAACGTGGCTTTCCCTTGATCGAATATTTTGGGACTGTTGGATATGAGATGTTCTTTCCTTGGGGCCCTAGGAACATAGAGAACTGTGTTCTTAGTAGGTACTTCCCCAGTTTTTGTTTCTACAATTTTTTCTACAACTTGAGGAATTAGAGTGATTTTCTTCTCATTTATGGCTTGTTTCGTCGTCGCTTTGGGTCTCGCCTCTAAATTGGCAATGGCGATGATGGCTTTTAAGGCTGGATTAAATTCTTGTCATCACAGATCATTCCAATGACCGGCCCCAGTAATGGATTGTTAGTCACATTAGGAACTTCCTCGTCCCTCTGCACCACTCGTTTTTGTTCTATAAAATTTTCAACTGCCCTCTTCAAGGTCCAACAATCCTCCATATGTTGACCCTTTGCTCCCAAATGGTAGGTACACCTGGTACCGGGCTAGTATGATGGGGATTCAGGATTTTGCCGGTTTGGGGTCATAGGTTGCAATAGACTTATCTGGATTAACTTCGAAAACAGGCTAGAGTAGGATTCACCAATAGGAGTGAAGTGGTTTCTCCTAGGAGTCTCACGAGGGCGTGAATTATGTTAGTAGTTGTTTTGTGGTGGACATGGGTTATATGGAGCTTGGTGAGGATGGTTATTTCTGGGAGGTGGAGCTCGATTTTAGTTGTAGTGCTGTTGTAGCCGTGTATAGGGTTGGGAATTCATCACTGCATAAGGAGGCAGTGCCATGGCATATGCTGTGGTGGGGGTAGTAGTGTTGTGGGGTTCTTGGAGGCAGGTAAGAATGATCATGTGATTGATGGGGTCATCTCGAACCTGAAACCATCATGGCTCCTTCTTCCATCTTCTTTCGATTTGCTAAATCCCCCGAGCCGTTTCTAGATGGCTTAGGTGGTGGATCTCAAAGCAAATTGACTTATGATCCGGCCAGTTTCTACCATTTCTCTGATTTTTATAGCCTTTGCAAAGGGTTTGCCCATGTCAGACATCATTTTCTGAAAGTAATCGGCCTACTAGGCCTGTAAGAAAACCGTACTCAGTTTCATCCATGGGAGGCTTCAATTTGGTTGCCTACTCACGCCACTTGATAGCATATTCACAGAAACGTTGTGTGGTTTTCTTCTTGAAATTAGTCAGGGAATTCTGATATGGAGCTATATCAACATTGTATTGAAATTGCTTGACAAAATATCAGGCCAAATCGTCCCATATATGCCAATGGGAGATGTCTTGGTCCATGTACCATTCTGACGCAATTCCCGTTAGGCTTTCCCCAAAATAAGCCATCAATAATTCTTCTTTTCGATCAGCACCCCTTAGTTGGTTACAATATTGTCTTAGATGAGGGATCGAGTCTCCGTGTCCGTTGTACTTTTCAAATTTTGGCGTTTTGAAGCTAACAAGCAAGTGAACATGGGGAAACATACACAGGTCGGAGTATGAGACACTCTTTTGGCCACTCAAGCCTTGCATGCTTTGCAAACTTTCTTCCAAGCTTTTCATATTCCGAGCCATTTCTTCTTGCTCAGGGTTTCTCACTGTTCTCTCCTATTCCATTGGATACTTATATTGCGGGTGTTGAGGGTAAGAGTTTAGGGTAACATGAGTTGTGTCTAGCTAAAATTGCGGGACTTGAAAAGTTAAGGCTAAAGGCTCGAAGCATGGCTTGGGCAATGTTGGTTGTGATGTAGTAGAGACTAGTGGTGCAGTGAATAACTAGAAGATATCCCTGAAAACGGTGCCTGGGGGCGAACCTTAGAAGGCATATCGGTTAAATTGGCTGATATAGTAGGGCACCCAATAAGTTAAACATTTCTAAATATTTTTGCAACTGCTGTGTGTTTCATCCCGGCTTTGCTATCTCTTTTTCAAATTTCAAATCCTGATTTCTTTTCCCTTCTCTTTTTTGCTGTTTTTTGCTCTTTTATTTTTCACTCTTTTCTTTCTTTTCCACTCAATTTTTCTATTTTTCTTTTATTCTTTGTCAGTTTATTTTTCACTCAGATTGTCTATGGCTATGATTGAATCCGATGGAAATTACCTACGTATCATGACGATGCATGAATCAGACCATTACGTAGTTTAGGGAACAAATGTGGAATAAAAGAAAAGAGAAAATTTTGGGGTTTTCAATATTTTCATTAAATAAAAATCTTTTTGTGTTTTTCAATTACAAGGACTCGGAAATATTGAAGATTAAAAAAAAGAAATATACAGACTCTAAATAGAAGAACCAACAAACTTGGAAAAGATGAACAGACTCAAAAAAGTAATATACAGACTCAAAGCCAAAAAAGTCAAGAATACATAATAGCCTCCAATGCTACTCCAGGGGCCCGCGTGATATTAGTCGGTCTCGACGCGGGCCTACATGCAATCTCTTCTTGAAGGTACTCTAAATCAGCCACCACCTAACGGACAAAAGTCATATAGAAGCAAAGAACATGGACATGGTCATATATTCACATTCATGGCACTTTATTGCAACATAATCAGCGATTTCTTTAATATTCAATTTAATGACACCTTTTTCTTGTAGCATGCGTCCAATTTGTTGTGTCTAGGCCTCCAAAACCTGCGTCCCTAAGTTGTGTTGGTCTTGCAACTTTTGCACGCTCTCTTCTAATCGGTAGATCAAGGCATAACAGTGTTCTTTTTCTGCTTTGAAATTCTTTGTTTGCTGGACCATTTCATTTGCGAGAGTGGTCAACTTTTTCTTTAAGATCGTGACTTTTGCTTTAACTGTTGAGCAAACCTTGTCTGTTCTTCTGCACCTTTTGCCAATTTTGCTCGAGCTTTTGCCAATTCATCCTCGGCCTTTGTCAGATCAAACCCATAATCATGCACTTTTTGCCTCAGATTGCTTATGAGTCTTTCACCTTTTTTGCTTCTTACCAGGGTTTTACGTCTATTTTCATCTTCCAGATCTGATCTCGGAGGGCTTCGTTTTCTCGATCCAACCTCTTTTATTCAACTTCATCCACAACAGTCTGCAAACTACTATCAAATATGATGTTTCTGATTTGATCTTCTAGTTTTTTTGTGGTGGTCTAGTATTCATTCTCTTTGGCTAACCAAGCCCACTGTTCCTGCGATGCGTCGATACATTCTTGGATATAAGGCCTTTTAGTCAGCCTTTCAGATTCAACATCCATCGCGACTCTCTTTCCATACCAAACAACATAACCAGGTAAGGCCTCACCCCTGGACATATCACGTACTCAGGTGTTCTCCCTAAATACTGGCATTCGCTCCAAATTTGGTGAACTAGTTCTTTAGGAAACTAGGCATCGGAGCGAATTTCGACTACATGAGTACTAAGATCTTCATCTATAGGAACTGCATGGCATCTTCCAAGTTGTCTCAAAACCCAGTACGTGGCATATGGCTGGATGCTTTGGAGACCCATTACAAGGAAGTAGGGACCGGTGGCTGGCATGTAAACGATATCATCAATAGGAAACCAACCCAATGTTCAATCTATCTGATCTGTAGTTATAGAGTGAAGGCGGGGTATCCAATATTTGACCCCTTCAGGTATTTCAAATCCTGTCACTCATGTACCAAACTGGTCGATGCAGTTTTTCCCGTAGACTCGTAGTTCATGTATCGAGGATGGTGACAAAGGTGCTCGATCATCCACATCTGCAACAGTAGATTGCATCCCTCGAAAAACCTGACTCCAGCCTTACAGGATATGAGGGATCGGAATATATCTGATACGATCATAGGTGTAAGGATGCTCTTGGCCTGAGTAGTCAAAACATGGACAACTCCGGCTACACGCAAATCAATGTGTCCGTTTTCCCTTGGAAATACCAAAAGGCCTAAAAATGCCACCATGAAAGCAAAACGCATATGTGTTTCCCATTTTGACTGGTTTCTCTTATTATAGAGTCCTTTTCTGGGTCATCGAATCCCCTTAATTATCGGTATAGAAAGTGGAAAGTGGAAGATCCACGTGCTAGACTTCCAGTCTTGATCTGTCTGTTTATTTTCAGTTGGTCTAGAAACTTGTGGGGAGTAATGGTCCTTGGAGATATCAGGTACTTATGTCTTAATCCCTCTGTACTGCCAGCATAACCCGCCATTTCGCCAAGGTAGGTGGAAGCTCAAAATCTGAGAAGTGCAAAATATTGTGAGCGGGGTCCCAGAGTGACAATAATGCCTCTATCAAATCACTTCTATGTTGAATTTCCAATAGTCTAGTGAATGCCCCCGGGTGTTGATTGACCTTGTCTTGCGCTTGTTTTCCCAAATCATCCCACCACATGTGGAGTGCTAGTAAAATCTAATCCATAACCTTCAATGGTAAATTTTGAGCAGTGCTCATTCTGCACATTTTTAAAAAAATATTAAGGTGACTTGGTTAAAACATGTGCATTTTGTTTGAAAACCAGAAAATATTATTTTTGCAAAATCCGATTTAAAAAAATCACGGCTATTTTTTTTGCAAATACAACCGTTTAGTACTTCAGAAGTGAAGATTTTAGGGTTGAGCTTGCTAAGTGGCCAAAAATTAGAAAAAGGACCATAGGTGCCTATTCTTACAAAAACGGCCTTCCGGTGTCCCGTCGGGACATTTTTGGCTATTTGGACAGAAGTGGCATCACCTAAATTTATTTATGACAAAATGACGATATTTTGCATATTTTTGGTTATTTTTGCAAAAGTGGGGCCGGACCCGATGAAGGTTGCTTGCAATACCACATCCGGTGAGAATCAAATACACATAGTTTGGAAAGTTTTAATGCAACAGAAAATATGACTTATTTAAAAATGACTTTTTCCCTTTTTTGTCAAAATTTTGGCAGAGTTTCGGGATATTTTGAATACTGGAATTTTAAGAAACGGGGATTTTCTCTCCTACCTCGCTCTTGGTTGTTCTTGGTTTTATTTCCCTATTCTAGAAGTCGATCAACATGCAAGCCGAAACAAATAAATGCACAAGTAGCACGTAAAATGCATTAGGATGATCTTTTTAAATTGGGTACACCTGTCCTAGACGGACCCAACCCTTGTGTCAAATCCCTAAAGTCAAATGCATGTGATGCAAACAAACGTACCTACTAGGGATCCGACATGAGGTTATGTCTTTCTAGGTTTAAAACCTAGGTGTATTGTTCTAGACCTGGCTTACCTGAGTGGACAACTCGAGTCGGGGACAACATACCTGTAACCAAAAAGCCATTCGGCTTTGTAACTGATCTGATCCTCATTCTAAATTAGGGTATGACACTAACAGAAAAGAAGTCACACAAGCGTGCACTTTCCAGAAGATTTAGAAGACTTAGTGAGAAGAAGGGTTTCGTAATAGTTTTGTATACAGCTCACAGAATATCAAAGCGGTAAAAAGCGGCATTTAGCACATTAGGCTCAAACACGTAAAAATCAGATAAGAAATAAAAGGCAAGTATAACAGTTATTTTAAGCTCGAATTCTAAATCCTGAACTAGAGATTCTGGGTTCGATCCCCAGCAGAGTCGCCCAGAGCTGTCACCTCTCTTTTTCCAAGGGGATTGGGAATTGTTCAAATTAAAGTTACATTATTTGAAATGGGATTATTTATTTAGTTTCAGAGTCGCCACTTAGGATATAATTTTGATGTTGCAAGTCACCAATTTATTTTAAATCCCAAATCGAGGAAATTTTGACTCTGTTCTAAAGTCCGCAAGATCGAAAGATCGGGTAAGGAATTCTGTTAACCTGGGAGAAGGTGTGAGGCACTGAGTTCCGTGATTTTAGTACGGTCGATCAACTATTAATAATTGGCCTGATTATCTAATTAAATACATATTTGAACCTACAGTTCATTATTACTTTTGACCACTTTTAGTATTAATGGGATTTATTTGAACAAGCCGCGATATCGCACACTTATTCTTTTTGTACACATTGTGAATTGTGTCACGTGAAACGCACCCGCGATCTACAACATGTTTATTTTAATTATTATTTGAAGTTATGGTCGGGTCACATAAAATGCACACCCGAATTGGGGATTATGTACCACAACTATGACACAGGAACCGTAACCATAGCTGTGACAATCTAATTACGCGCCTAAAGTAAACTACGATGCTTGTGATTCTATCATTTCTTCCTAAAACTACTTTGAGATTATTGCAAGGTCTTTGCATATGGATAAGTGTAGTGGTATGGGATGTGCGTTTTAAATCTTATAAGGAACTACATAGTTTTTGTTATAACCCGTATATTTAATAACCTTGATACCGTTATATATATATATATGGAATATTTATTGTAAAAGAAAAAAAAATGGTTTGAAAATATGATTTTATATAGTTATTAATATTACTACTTTCAATTATACACATAATATGTGAAAGTTTATGAGATTTTCTTTATTGTAAAGATAGAAATTATTTTTTTCACAAGAAAAGAAGGTTTTTTTTTTACCATTTTAAGAATCAAGCGTACAAAAATTTGTACTCTTTATATGAGATTAGGAAAATTAGAAGTTGAAAAAATATATGTATTTTTACATGGATATTTTAATAAAATAATAGTGTATGTATTAATTTTATATGGTACCAAATGACCATGATAATAGGGTATAAAGTGTATTAAAAGTGAGTAGTATTTTAAGTAAATTGAGATAATTCTTAATTATGCAAGTAATTGATTAATTACTGAATAACCGGACACTGCCTAATAAACTAATAAGTTGGATAAAGATTAAAAAATTTCCCCCACCCCCACGTGGCAAGCAAGCCACATCTTAGCCAAATGACTCTTAGTCATTTTCTATTAGGTGGCAACCTAATGGATGATTAAAAAGACATTTCATTTTTCTAGGATTTTGGTAAGACATTTCATTCTCAACAATCAGATTCTTAAATTCCCTACACAACTATAATCAAGAAACGTGAGCTTCGCCTAACACCTTAGCAAATTAATCTCTTAAAAATTCCTACTACCATGAGCTTTTGCACTAATGGAATCTAGAATCATTGTTCTACATGCATATCCTACCTTAGGATTCATGGTATTTTCAGTGGCATACTATATTAGAATGATGGGTGACGGTTATGTATTGATATCTATGGATTGGCTTACCTCTGTGTTAGATTCCTCTTCTCCCCTTCCACAGGATAAAATAGATATCATGCAAGGAGTTCTTGTTTTACGTCAATACACTCCAGAGTCTGAAAGTAAAAGAGCATTTTCATCTAGATAGAACAAGTCGACAGGTATGTTAAGGCTATTCCTTCTTTCTTTTAGCATGATCCATACGATACAAACGAAACGAGAAAATGTACAATTTTCATAAATGACGCTATTCATAGAAGTATTAGAGGTGCCTATGTTCTTGAATTCCCCTATGTCCGATTATTTAATCATATGTTCATGGGTCTCAGAAAATAGACAAGTTGGTCATGTTTATTTCATGATATTAATCAAAGGCATAATGGTCTTATGACATTCTGAAAGATTTTATTAGCATACTTCTCATGCATTGCATTCATTCACATTTGCATTTACCCATGACTCAGATGGCATTATATACGCATATATATGTATATTATATGTATATGGAATATGGGAAAAGGTTATGGCATTATATACGCACCACCACCTGATCAGCTAGTATACGTTGATGATTTTGTCCACAGTGGCCGAGATGATATGATGGGATGCCCTCAGAGGCGTAATGATGTTATGGCTTTATATACGCGCATATATAAGTATATATATGTATATGGGATATAGGAAAAGTTATGGCGTTATATACGTACCACCACCTGATCAGCTGGTATACGATGATGATGTTGCCCACTGTGGCTGAGATGATATGATGGGATGCCCTAAGAGGCTTGATGATGTTATGCACTTATAGACTTATGCATTACATGACATTTATACTCATACTATAAATATTTCATGATTAACAGAGTTATCCAGACTTACAAGTTGAGTCCTCTACTCCATGTTTCTCACATGCTCTTTATATATTTATTTACATACCTTACAGACTCAGTACATTATTCGTACTAACGTCCTTTTGTTGGGGACGCTACATTCATGACTGCAGGTATAGACAATCAGTTTGACGAGTCCTCGTAGTAGACAAGATTGGCATTCAGTGAAGCATCAGTAAGACTCCACCTCATTCGGAGCACAACCGAGTCTAGGAGTCGTCGTGTTAGAGTTTTACTACAGACTTATGGGTAGGTCGATACCCTGTCCCATTTAATGTCAAATAATTTTAAAGTTTTTTTAGACAAAGGTTTATTTTGTATAGTATGTCAGAGGCATTGCCGGCTATCACGACCCGGATTTTTCACCCTCGGGAGTCGTGATGGAGACTACTAGTGAAAGCTAGGCAAGCCAACCATTTAAATTTTTTACCTTTTTTCCATTTTAGTCCTTTTACAATTAATAACCAACAATTGATAAACAACAGAAATCTAATAAGTGGAAGACTGAAATATAATAATTTAAGAAAGATGCCAATACCAATCCATACAAAAACTACCCAAGACTGGTGTCACAATTCCACAGACTATCTAGGAATACTACAAATAAAAGTCTGAAAGATTTATTACAACACTGTGTCGTGGAATATTAAATGGTGTTTGAAGAAAACTATACTCATTATATATTTCGTATTTGTAAGAATGAGCTTGAATGATAATGGAGCAAAATATATCAAATTATTGCAAAATAAAAGGAGAAAACGGAAGGATTGGGAGCTCGTCTATTCCCGTGCGTGGCACGAAAATGGACGGGAAAAAGGAGAAAAGTAAAGGCGCAAAATAGCGAACCGAAGCAAAGGCACGAATCGCTTCGCGAAATGGAAGAATTTCAAAAGCTGAATCCATGTCAAAGTTCGCGTGCTGCGCGAAGGCAGACGCGGATCCACGTCAAAGTTCGCGCACTGTGCGAAGGTAGACGCGGATTCCAGCTTTCCCTAGCCGAAGTGCGATTGGAAAATTCCGGCCTTTAGCAACCCTAAGTGATATAAATACATCAAAGAATGACTTTTAGAGGGTTACACAATATTTTGAGAGGCAAGAACACACAAGGAACAAGACGAAAACTCCTCTACGAGTAAAAAACCTGTCTAGTCGTTCTTTGTCTGAAGATACTTCGTATTTTTAGTCAAAGAGGGGCAGATGTAGACATGTGATTTTTGACCCTCCCCAAGAGTTTTTATATTTTAGCATGTAAATATTTAATTTAGGCCTAATATCGCTATTTCAACTAATTTTGACTCTTTTACTTTATTTTATTACAAGAAAAATAAAAATTACAAAAATATTTTAGTTTATGTATCTTTCATAAATTTTAAAAAAATACGAAATAGTACCTTATTTTTATCTTTATATAATTTTGAAAATACAAAATTTTAATATAATCTTGAAAACACAAAAATAGTTTCATGTTTTAATATAGTTTAGTTTAATTAATTAGGATTAGCTTTTGCATTGTATAGTATTTTTATCTTATATTAAAAGGAGTCAATTAAAGTGTTGCACCACAATTTTAGGAACTTTAGAGCCCAATTTTTGGCCCAATTCAGATTAGTCCATTAAGTCCAATACCCATTACCTGTCAAGCTAACCCTATGGACCTTTCTAGACTCTTCTTGGGAACAAAAAAAATAAAAAGACCCTAAGGACCAAAGAGAAAAAAAAGAAGAGAATACACACAAAAATACATATACCTAATGCTTAAATCAGCTGGAGGAGACAAAAAAATTAGACCTAGACATTTCTTTTGGGAAGCGCCATTTTCAACCATAGAGACCTCACCCCCCCCCCCCCACCAGTATTCTATCTTCCACCCATCACCCCAAAGGACCATTAGAACAAAAACACAGACCTTCATCTTCTTCAACAAAAGGAAGCAGCGGACAAAACAAAAACCTAGAGACCCTAAGATGTGAACAGTTGAGGTAACACAACAGAGGACCCTTTGGCTTTCCTTCTTCTTCAATCTACGGGCAACCAACAAACACCCTCCTACTGCCGATCTTCACCACAGTTAGCTAACATAGCACACCCTCACACGTCTCCGGCTTCAACACCTTTCCTTCGTCATACACGAAAAACCAACAAACCAAACCTTAGAGAACATGCGTGAACAATATTTTTTAAAAGAAAGAGAACCTAAATGAAGCAAGGTTTCTTCTTCTTCATGAGGCTCTAATAGAACCCTAGGCTATCACTGAAGTGTGGTGATTGGGGAACTCTCTCCAAATCTGTAGAAGGAGAGCAGGAACACACTGAAGTTACTTCTCATGCTAACTTATGTGAGTCCACCGAAGCTATTCTTAATCTCGTCTGCACCGCTTGTGGCAAACCTTGCCGCTTCAAATGGAGAGTTATTTGCAAATGAAGAGAACTGGGCACATAAAGATCACGGACAAGACAATAGAGGCAGTGAAGCCAATCAGCCTGGATTTGAATCCGTGTTTGGTTAAGTTTTCGGTGCTAATTCGGGTTCCGTTCGCGGTTCGTCACATTTTTGAATTTAAAGCATTGAAACGATTATTTTCTGGCTATATTGAGGTCAATCATTTCATCCTCTATTTGTTTTATTCAAGCTTAATGTTAATTATTTGTTTGGTGATGCGATCCCGTTGTTTCTGTAATTGTTCTTCTGACGACCCGGCCAGTCGTCTCATGCGTTACCGCTCTGTTTCCCTCATTTATGCTTCTTTATGCTTCATTATTTATGTGTTATGTGATCGAGTTGATTAGTTTGCGTTCGGGGTGGATTTGGTAAGAAATGAGACACTTAGTCTCTTTTAAGAAGGTTTAAGTTGGAAAAGTCAACCGGATGTTGACCTATATGTTAGAAGGATTGGATGTGAGTTCCGATGGTTCGTTTAGTTTTGGGAGGTGATTTATGACTTAGGAGTGTGATCGTAATTGGTTTTGGAGGTCCGGTGTAGAATTAAGCTTAAATTGGCGAAGTTAGTATTTTGGCGATTTATGGTTGGTAGGTGAGATTTTGATCCAAGGGTAGGAATGAAATTCCGGGAGTTGTTGTAGCTTCGTTATGTCATTTTTGATGTGTGTGCAAAATTTTAGGTCATTCGAATGTGGTTTGGTTGGGTTTTTTATCGAAAGCATATTTCGAAAGTTTTTAGAAAACTTAGGCTTGAATTCGATGAGTTTTGGGTAATTTGATGTTGTTTGAGGTGTTTTGATGATTGGAGCAAGTTTGAATGAGGTTTAAAGATGTGTTGGTGCTTTTGGTTGAGGTCCCAGGGGCCTCGGGTGAGTTTCGGGTGGTCAATCGAACCATTTTGGAGTTTGGGAAATTGCAGAAATGCATGTTCAGTGTTGCAGAGATTTATCTCTTCGCGTTCGCTAGGGGATCCTTGCGTTCGCGAAGAAGGAATTGTGGAAGGCCAGGGTTAATCCTTCGCGTTCCCAGAGGGTTGACAGGTTGGGTATCGGGTTCGCGAGAGGGTACTCACGATCGCGTAGTGTAATTTGAGATCAAGGTCTTTTTGTTCATCGCGTTCGCGAAGGTATAGGAGGAAGAAGCATCGCGTTCGCGAGTCCTTTGTCGCGATCGCGTAGAAGGAAAATCTGGTCAAGATAAGTTGTGCATTGCGCATACGAGAGTTTGACCACGTTCGCGAAGAAGGAATATCAGAACTGGGCAGAAAGTTTATAACACATTTTATCCGCGATTTTGAACCATTTTTCCTCCATAGCTGAGTATTTTGAGAGCTTTTTGAAGGTGATTGAAGAGACATTCAAGGATAATTGATTGGAGGTAAGACTTTTGAACCTAAAACGTGATTCTATTGTGAAATTAACCTAGAAATTCATGGAACCTAAGCTAAAAATGGAAGAACTAGGGCTTGGGATTTTGAGTTTTTTGAATTGGGATTTGAAGAGCCATATGAGGTCGGAATTGAGAACTTTTGATATGTATGAACTCATGGGAGAATAAGGAACCCGTTGATGTGAAAATTTCCGAGTTTCGAGAAGTAGATCCGGGGCTTGGGTTTTGCTAATTTCGGGATTTTTGATATTTTTCAATTGTTTTTGCTTGGGTTTTGTTCCCTTATCATATTGTGACATATTCGTTCTGATTTTGGATAGATTCGACGTGCGTGGAGTCTGATTCGATGGGAAAAGGCATCGCGAGCTAGAGTTGTAGCCGGTTCGAGGTAAGTAATGATTGTAAATGATGTCCTGAGGGTTTGAAACCCCGGATAGCATATCGTAGTGCTATATTGAGGCAAGACACACACCAGATGATGTGTGTGGGGTCTTTTACTACTGGGGATTGTGACTTGGTCCGTCCCGATTGATGATTTTACCACATATTTAACTGAGACTTATTTGTTATCATCATGATTTGGGCTGATTGACATATTTGGGCTTCGTGCCAACTATTTGGACCCTTCGGGGATTTTTATCACTGTTTCCTTACTGCTTGACTTATTATTTGAACTCAGTCCTGTTGATATCTATTGTTTTACAAACTCAGCCACTTTTACTCAGATTTGAAACTTAAATGATATTTCTACATCATGTTTTGGGCTGAGAACTACTGTTTTACTAATGCCCAAGGGGCTTGTGATGATTTTTGGACTGAGTGATGCTGAGGGCCATATATGAGGATATGCTGAGTGATATGAGGCCGAGGGCCTAAGATACTTTATATGCCACGAGGTGGCTTGAGTAATATGAGGCCGAGTGTCGAGTGATGTGAGGCCAAGTGTCGAGTGATGATGCCACGAGGTGGCTTGATATAGCGCTTGGGCCGTAAGGGGCCCCTCCGGAGTCTACACACCCACAGTGAGCGCTGGTACCCATTATGACCTGAGAGTGAGCCTAAGGGGCTGATACTGTTCTGAGTGATTGATACTGAGCCTGAGGGCCTGATACTGTACTGAGAGTGAGCCCGAGGGGCTGATACTGTTCAGAGCGATTGATACTGTGCCCGAGGGGCGGATTTATACTTGATATTTAACTTTTAAAATTTCCTGTTTTACTTGCTTTAAAAGGGATTTCATTTGATTTCTTCACTGATTTATTGTCTTAAGTGATTTTACTTCTTGATATGGAATTGCTTTGTGCCTTTACGTGTTTTCATACTTTCAGCCATTATTTATAATTATTACTCACTGAGTCGGAGTACTCACATTACTCCCTGCACCATGTGTGCAGATTCAGGCATTGCAGAGTCCGCTCCTAAGTGCTGATTCTCCCAGTCCATGCAGTGATTCGGAGACTACGAGGTAGTTGTTGGCGTCCGCAACCCTGTGCCTCCCTTATCTTATCATTTTCATGTTTTTAGAACTATTGTATCGGATTTAGTGTTCAGTAGACTTGTATCCAGATTTCTTAGTTGCTCATGACTTGTGACACCCCGGTTTGGGCCGTGTCGGGATGGTTTCCACTATTGTTATCATTAAGTTTTTCAATCTACGGATATTATATTATGTTTATTACTGTTTATGATAATTAACTGCTTAAAAAGGTGTTCCGTTTTGGTCTGGCTGGCCTTGTCTTCACGAGAGGCGCCATCACGATCGGGTTTGGGAATTGGGTCATGACAAGTTGGTATCAGAGCCTAGGTTACTTAGGTCTCACGAGTCATGAGCAGGTTTAGTAGAGTCTCACGTATCGGTACGAAAACGTCTGTATTTATCCTCGAGAGGTTGCATAACCTTTAAGAAAAACTTCATATTCATGAAATTCTTGTCGTGCAAGCTTGTGGTCCCAGTACTAAACTACTGTTATCCTATTTTCTCACAGATGGTGAGGACGAGAGCTACCAGACGAGGTGGACGAACACCAAAGCCACCAGCGGAGGCCACCAGAGGCCGTGGACGCGGTTGTGGTCGTGGAAGAGGCAGAGCAGCAAGGGCAACACCTGTAGATCCACCAGCTGCCCTAGCTCCGGATCAAGCTCCAACTATGGATGCTCCAGCACCACCAGTTCATGCACCAGCTGTGCCCATCATGATTCCGGGTCTTCAGGAGGCCTTGGCACAGATCTTATCAGTTTCCTCTGGCCTGGCTCAGGCAGTTTCTGCCACTACAGCAGCATATACTTCATAGGCCTGGGGAGGCAATCAAACCCCCACTGCTCGCACACCTGAGCAGGTAGTGTAGGGACTACAGACATCGGGGGCACCTCCAGCCTAGCCGGTTGCACCAGCTCAGGAGTTTATTGTGCCAGTTATGCCAGATGATGAGCAGCGTCATATTGAGAGATTTGGTAGACTCTAGCCTCCATCATTCAGTGGTGCTGTTTCTGGATAAGTGTCAGCGGATGCTCCGTACAGCAGGGATTCTTGAGTCTAGTGGTGTGGCATTTACCACCTTTCAGTTTTCTGGGGCCGCCTTTACTTGGTGGGAGGTGTATGAGAGGCATAGGCCTGTGGGAGCAGCGCCCCTCACTTGGCAGGAGTTCTCCACTATCTTCTTGGAGAAGTATGTACTGCAGTCTTGCAGAGAGGAGTTGCGTAGATAGTTTGAGTGGTTGCGACAGGGGGATATGACTGTGTCACAGTATGAGTCGAGGTTTTCTGAGTTGGCTCATCATGCCGTTTGGATGGTTTCGACAGATCGTGAGAGGATCAGGAGATTTATTGATGGCCTTAACTATCATCTCTGTATTCTTATGACCCGAGAAAGGGTGTTGGGTGATACGTTTGAGGAGGTGGTCGATATCGCTCGCGAGATTGAGACGGTTCGCTGTCAGGATCGAGAGGAGATGGAGGCCAAGAGGCCTCGAGGATCTGGCAGTTACAGTGGTGCTCCTTCGAGGGGCCAGTTTTAGCATGGTAGAGGCCGTTCTTTTAGGCCTGCTCAGTCAGCTCGTCCAGAGTATCGCGGGGCATCTTCGGGCCATAGTTATCATAGATCTCAGTGGGGCTAGTCTTCACTCAGCGCCCTCCCATCTCAGAGTTCATCTCGTACCCCGTCAGCTTAGGGTTCTTCTATGCCGAGTGCATCAGCTAGCCACTCCGATGTGAGGGGTTCCCTTCAGTCCCCTTCTCCAATACCTGGGAGTTATTTTGAGTGTGGAGAGTTTGGACATGTGTGGAGGAAGTGTCCTCGTCATATTGCTAGTTCATCTCAGCAGAGGGGTTAACCCTCGACTTCTGCTCTAGTTACCTCACCACCCGCCCAGCTAGCTAGGGGTGGAGGTCAGGCAGCCAGGGGTCGCCTCAAAAAGGGAGGTCGATCAGGGGGCTGTCAAGCCCATTTCTATGCACTTCCATGCAGGCCAGATACTATTGCTTCAGATGTTGTCATTACAGGTATTGTTTCAGTCTGCCATAGAGATGCCTCTGTATTATTTGATCATGGTTCCACCTTTTCTTATGTGTCATCATACTTTGCTCATTATTTGGGTACGCCCTGTGAGTTTCTTTCTTTACCTGTTCATGTATCTACCCCGGTGGGCAATACTATTGTTGTAAACCGTGTGTACCGGTTATGTGTGGTGACTATTGGGGGTCTGGAGACCCGAGTAGATCTATTGCTATTGAGCATGGTGTATTTTGATGTCATGTTGGGCATGGATTGGCTATCTCTGTGTCGTGCTATTCTAGATTGTCATGCTAAGACAATCACTTTGGCGCGGATCGAGTGGCGTCGTGTGACTAATTATGTTCCTAGTAGAGTGATATCTTTCTTGAAGGCCCAACGTATGGTTGAGAAGGGTTGTCTTTCATATCTAGCGTTTCAGAGGGATGTTGGAGCTGAGACTCCTAGTATCGATTTTGTCCTAGTTGTGAAGGATTTTCTCGATGTGTTTCCTGCAGACCTGTCGGGCATGCCACTGGATAGGGATATTGATTTTTGTATGGACCCGGTGCCAGGCACTCAGCCCATTTCTATTCCGCCATATCGTATGGCACCAACAGAGTTGAAGGAATTGAAAGAACAGCTTCAGGAACTCCTAGATAAGGGGTTCATTCGGCCTATTGTGTCACCTTCGGGTGCACCTGTTTTGTTTGTGAAGAAGAAGGATGGCACGATGAGAATATGCATTGATTATAGGCAATTGAACAAAGTAACAATTAAGAAAGTATCATTTGCCTCGCATTGATGATTTATTTGATCAACTTTAGAGAGCGAGAGTGTTCTCCAACATTGATATCTGTTCGGGTTATCACCAGTTAAAGATCAGGGATTTAGATATTCTTAAGACTGCCTTCAGGACCAGATATGGTCATTATGAATTCCTTGTGATGTCTTTCAGGCTAACCAATGCCCCAGTAGCGTTCATGCTTTTGATGAACAGCGTGTTCCGGCCTTATCTTGATTTGTTCGTTAAGGTATTCATTGATGATATTCTGGTGTACTCTCGTAGCTAGGAGGAGCACACGGAGCATTTGAGAGTTGTGCTGTAGAGATTGATGGAGGCGAAGCTTTATGCAAAATTCTCCAAGTGTGAGTTTTGGCTCAGTTTAGTGGCTTTCTTGGGGCACGTGGTGTCCAGCGAGGGTATTCAGGTTGATCTGAAGAAGATAGAGGCGGTTCAGAGTTGGCCCAGACCGTCTTCAGCCACAGAGATTCGTAGCTTTCTTGGGTTGGCAGGCTATTATCGCTGGTTTGTTCAGGGATTCTCATCTATCGAATCGCTCTTGACCAAGTTGACTCAGAAGAGTGCTCCATTTGTATGGTCGGACGAGTGTGAGGAGATCTTTCAGAAACTCAAGACAACTTTGACAACAGCTCCAGTGTTGGTTTTGCCATCAGCTTCAGGTTCATATACTGTGTATTGTGATTCTTTGAGAGTTTGGATTAGTTGTGTATTGATGAAGGAGGGTAGAGTTATTGCTTATGCTTCTTGTCAGTTGAAGCCCCATAAGAAGAACGACCATGTTCATGATTTGGAGTTGGCTATCATAGTTCATGCATTGAAGATTTGGAGGCACTACTTGTATGGCGTATCTTGTGAGGTATTCACTGATCATCATAATGTTCAGCATTTTTTCAAGCAGAAAGATCTTAATTTGAGGTAGCGGAGATGGTTAGAGTTGCTTAAGGATTATGATATCACTATATTGTACCATCCGGGAAAGGCCAATGTGGTGGCCGATGCATTGAGCCGAAAGGCAGTGAGTATGGGGAGTTTGGCATATATTCCAGTTGGGGAGAGACCCCTTGCAGTTGATGTTCAGGCCTTGGCCAATCGGTTCATGAGGTTGGATATTTCGGAGCCTAGTCGGGTGTTGGCATGTGTGGTTTCTCGATTTTCCTTATATGATCGTATCAGAGAGTGCCAGTATGATGATCCACATTTGCTTGTCCATAAGGATAGAGTTCAGCATGATGATGCTAGAGATGTGACCATCGGTGATGATGGTGTGTTGAGGATGCAGGACCGGATTTGCGTGACCAATGTAGATGGGCTTAGAGAGTTGATTCTGGAAGAGGCCCATAGCTCACGGTATTCCATTCATCCGGGTGCCGGGAAGATGTACCAGGATTTGAGGCAGCACTATTGGTGGAGAAGAATGAAGAAAGATATTGTGGGATTTGTAGCTCGGTGTCTCAACTGTCAGCAGGTAAAATATGAGCATCAAAGACCAGGTGGTTTGCTTCAGCAGATGGTTATTACCGAGTGGAAGTGGGAGAGGATCACTATGGACTTTGTGGTTGGACTTCCTCGGTCTTTGAAGAAGTTTGATGCTATTTGGGTGATTGTGGATCGGCTGACCAAGTCCGCGCACTTCATTCCTATGTGTACTACCTATTCTTCAGAGCGGTTGGCGGGGATTTATATTTGGGAGATTGTTCGGTTGCATGGTGTTCCGGTTTCCATCATCTCAGATAGAGGTACTCAGTTTACTTCGTAGTTTTATAGAGTCGTGCAGAGAGAGTTGGGTACTCAGGTGGAGTTGAGCACAACATTTCATCCTCAGACAAACGGACAGTCCGAGTGTACTATTCAGATATTGGAGGACATGTTGCGTGCTTGTGTTATTGATTTTGGAGGTTCATGGGATGAGTGTTTGCCGCTTGCAGAGTTTGCCTACAACAACAGCTACCAGTCGAGTATTCAGATGGCTCCGTATGAGGCTTTGTATAGGAGGCAGTGTAGATCTCCAGTTGGTTGGTTCGAGCCCGGCGAGGCTAGGTTATTGGGGACAGATTTGGTTCAGAATGCCTTAGAGAAGGTGAAGGTGATTCAGGAGAGACTCCATACAGCACTGTCATGTCAGAAGAGTTACGCGGACCGGAAGGTTCGAGATGTGTCCTACATGGTTGGTGAGAAGGTATTGCTGAAGGTTTCGCCCATGAAGGGTGTTATGAGGTTTGGGAAGAAAGGAAAGTTGAGTCCGCGGTTCATTGGGCCTTTTGAGGTGCTTCGGAGGATTGGGGAGGTGGCTTATGAGCTTGCCTTGCCACCCAGCTTGTCGAGTGTGCATCCGGTATTTCATGTTTCTATGCTCCGAAAGTATATTGGGGATCCGTATCATGTGTTGGACTTCAGCACGGTTCAGTTGGATGATGATTTGACCTTTGATGTGGAGCCAATAGCTATTTTGGGTCATCAGGTACGGAAGTTGAGGTCGAAGGATATAGCTTCAGTGAAAGTACAGTGGACAGGTCGGCCCATGGAGGAGGCTACTTGGGAGACTGAGCGAAAGATACGGAGCACATATCCTCACCAATTTGAGGCTTCAGGTATGTTTCTTGACTCGTTCAAGGACGAACGTTTGTTTAAGTTGGGGAGGATGTGATGACCCGGCCAGTCGTCTCATGAGTTACCACTTCGTTTCCCCTATTTTTGCTTTATTCTTCGTTATTCGTGTGTTACGTGATCGAGTTGATTAGTTTGCGTTCGGGGTGGATTTGGTAAGAAATGAGACACTTAGTCTCTTTTAAGAAAGTTTAAGTTGGAAAAGTCAACTGTATGTTGACTTATGTGTTAGATGGCTCGGATGTGAGTTCTGATGGTTCGCTTAGCTTCGGGAGGTTATTTATGACTTAGGAGTGTGATCGGAAATGGTTTTGGAGGTCCGGTGTAGAATTAGGCTTGAATTGGCGAAGTTAGTGTTTTGGCGATTTCCGATTGGTAGGTGAGATTTTGATCCGAGGGTCAGAATTCCGGGAGTTGTTGTAGCTTCGTAATATCATTTTTTATGTGTGTGCAAAATTTAAGGTCATTCGGACGTGGTTTGGTTTGGTTTGGTTTTTGATCGAAAGCGTATTTCAGAAGTTTTTAGAAAACTTAGGCTTGAATTCGATGAGTTTAGGGTAATTTGATGTTGTTTGAGGTGTTTTGATGATTGGAGCAAGTTTGTATGAGGTTTTAAGATGTGTTGGTGCTTTTGGTTGAGGTCCCGGGGGCCTCGGGTGAGTTTCGGGTGGTCAATCGGACCATTTTGGAGTTTGGGAAATTGCAGAAATGCAGGTTCAGTGTTGCAGAGATTTATCTCTTTGCATTCGCGATAGGGTCCTCGCGTTCGTGAAGAAGGAATTGTGGAAGGCCAGGGTTAAGCCTTCGCGTTCGCGAGTGTAGCTTCGCGTTCGCAGAGGGTTGACAGGTTGGGCATCGCGTTCGTGAGAGGGTACTCGCGATCGCGTAGTGTAATTTGAGAACAAGGTCTTTTTGTTCATCGCGTAAGAGGTTCGCGTTCACGAAGGTATAGGAGGAAGAAGCATCGTGTTCACGAGTCCTATGTCGCGATGGCGTAGAAGGAAAATCTGGTCAAGATAAGTTGTGCATCGCGAACGCGAGAGTTTCACCGCGCTCGCGAAAAAGGAATATCAGAACTGGGCAGAAAGTTTATAAGATATTTTATCCGCGATTTTGAACCTTTTTCCCTCCATAGCTGAGTATTTTGAGAGCTTGTTTAAGGTAATTGAAGAGGGATTCAAGGAGAATTGATTGGAGGTAAGACTTTTGAACCTAAAACGTGATTCTATTGTGAAATTAACCTAGAAATTCATGGAACCTAAGCTAAAAATGGAAGAACTAGGGCTTGGGATTTTGAGCTTTTTGATTTGGGATTTGAAGGGCCATTTGAGTTCGGAATTGAGAACTTTTGATATGTATGAACTCGTGGGAGGATAAGGAACCCGATGATGTGAAAATTTCCGAGTTTCGAGAAATGGGCCCGGGACTTGGGTTTTGCTAATTTCGGGATTTTTGATATTTTTCGATTGTTTTCGCTTGGGTTTTGTTCCTTTAGCATATTGTGACGTATTCGTTCTGATTTTGGATAGATTCGACGTGCGTGGAAGCCAATTCTAGGGGCAAAGGCGTCGCGAGCTAGAGTTGTAGCCGGTTCGAGGTGAGTAATGATTGTAAATGATGTCTTGAGGATTTGAAACCTCGGATTGCACATCGTAGTGCTATATTGAGGCAAGGCGCGTGCTGGATGATGAGCGTGGGGTATTTTACTACTGGGGATTGTGACTTGGTCCATCCCGATTGATGATTTTATAGCGTATTTGACTGAAACTTATTTGTTATCATCATAATTTGGGCTGATTGCCATATTTGGGCTTCGTGCTTCACGAGAGGCACCATCACGACCGAGTTCAGGAATTGGGTCGTGATAGTTCTCCGTGGTTTTGAATTTGCTCGCTCGGTTATCTGCTCGTGTTTACTCGAATTGGTTATAGGTGAATATGATTTTGTCAGAGCATAGAAATTGGATTGCTGAACTACGTTAAATTAGATTAAAGGGGCTCAGGTGTGCATTTCATGTGACCCGATTCTAATTTCCAACAAGGTTAAATAGAACATGTCGTGAACCACAGGTGCATTTCATGTAGCGTGGCTTACGACGTGTTTTAAATAACCTTGAATTTTCCCAAAATATTAAAAGCGGCTAAAAAGTTAAAAGGGGCACGTAGGTTTAAAATGTGTAGTTAAATCAGATAATTGAGCCAATAATAATAGTTATGCGACCGTGCTAGAACTACGAAACTCGGAATTCCTAACACCTTCTCTCGGGTTAACAGTATTCCTTACTTGGATTCTCTGTTTGCGGACTATAAAACAGAGTCGATCTTTCCTCGATTCAGAATTTTAAATCGGTGACTTGAGACACCATAAATTATCCCAAGTGGCGACTCTGAATTTTAAATAAAGTAATTCTGTTTCGATTGTCACTTAAATTGGAAAAAACTCCCTTATACCCCTTCTCGGGGTAGTAAAAAGGATGTTTGACAGCTCTGGCAACTCTGCTGGGAACAAGAACCCAGAATCTCTGGTCTAGGGTTCAAGAATTCGAGCTTAGAATAATTGTTATATTTGGCTTTATTTATTATCTGGTTTTATTTACATGCTTGGGCCTAATGTACTAAATGTTGCTTTTTACCGCTTTGATATTGTTGAATTGTATATAAATTGATACGAAACCCTCCTTTCTCTGAGTGTTCTAAATCATCTGGGAAGTGTGCACTTCGTGTGACTTCTCTTCTGTTAGAGTCATATTTCAATTTTAGAACGAGGTTCGGACAGTTTGCAAAGCCGGTGAAGCTTCTGTATTCCCGATACACTGCCCCCCGGCTTGAGCTGTCCGCTCCAGTAAGCTAGGTCTAGAACAAATAAACCCAGGTTTTTAAACCTAGAATAACATAGCCTCATGCCAGATCCCTAGTAGGAACGCTTGTTTGCATCACGTGCATCTGACTTTGGGGACTCAACATAGGGGTTGGGTCCGTCTAGGACAGGTGTACCCCAAAAAATAAAAGACCATCCTGATGCATCCTAATGTGCTACATGTTGCAATCTTCAAGGGTAAAAGGGTCATTTGGCGGATCAATAATAGTTGAGGACAAATGAAAAAAAAGGAAAAAAAAAAGAGAGGGTGAAGTGTGAAAATAAAACAAGTAGGACCCAGTTATGTTTTGTGTCACATTTTTATTAAGAAAAGACAAAAAAATGAAAAATTCAAAAAAAAAAAGATTTTGCACTTTTTCATCATTTTCCGAAAATCAAAAAAAAAGGAAAAGAAAATCCAAAAAGAGTTTACATGTTTCACCATTTTTTTTTCAAAAAAAAAAGGACAAAAACATATTTTCTCTAAATTACTTGTTTTTTAATTCTCGCACGTATTCAATTTACCTGAACTACGCATACCTGATTCTCGCCTTTTGGGGCGTGATACGTAGGCAACCCATATAGGGTCCGGTCTTCCTAGTAAATCTTAGGTTCTTGGCTTTGCGGGGTCTTAGCCAAATTTTGTATCTCTAGCCACCTTTTGGCCAAATAAGCCATTTTGCAAAAATAGCCTCAATCATGTCTTGCATGTGTCTAATAGGGAGTGTTATTATCTCACATAGTGTTGGTTAAAGTTTTCTCATACAGGGGTGGGTCTATTTACTAAAGTTCGAGCATGGTAGACACCTCGGGACCATCCAGTTAGGATCGTTCATCCAGGAGTTGCTTAAGGAGATTTTTTTATGTTAAGTTTGTTTTTCTTTTATGTCATCTTTTACCTTCTAGTTTTGTACAGTAATGTCGAGTCTTTTGTTATGGTATTTCCAATTTTGTATTTGAAAAAATGTGTAATAAATCAAAAATCCAAAAAAAAAAAGATTTGTGCTTTTGTATTTCTGTTAGATGTTTTCTTTAGAATACTAACTCTAGAAGTTCAAAAAATCTTTTGTGGTTTTCCATAGGAAATTAATATCTAGAACTCAAAATAACAAATTGCTTTTATATTTTCTTTAGTATATTAAGACTAAGGATTCAAAAACAAGAGAATTTTCTTTTAGTACCTCTTTAAAAGTTTTCTTTAAGATTTTAATTCCAAAAATCCAAAAAAAAAAAAGATTTTCTTTTGAGGTGCTTCTTTGGGAAATTAATGAAAAATAAAAAAAAAACTTTTTCTTATTTTCATTAGAACTTTAAGATATTGTACACAGAAGAAAAAAAACATACTTTTTTTGGTTTATTTTCAGAATTTCTCCCTTAGGTAATTAAAAAATTAAAATCCAAAAATATTTTTTTTATCTTGCTCATTTCCTATTTCGAAATATTTCCTCAGGATATCAAACGAAAATCAAAATATATTTCTTTGGTTTATTTTTTAGATTTCCTTCCTAAAAAAAGGTCAAAAAATATTTTTCTCTTTTAGGATTGTTCCTTAATAGAGTATTTGTTTCGAAAGAAAAGAAAAAGGAAAAAATCCGTTAAGCTTGAGTTTAGAATATGTTATAGAACATTAAGTCTAGAAAATTCCAAAAAAAAAAAAAAGAATTTGCTTCTTTTATTTCTCTTTTCTCATCAGAGCAGTCATTAAGGTAAAAAAGAAAAGCAAAAAAAAAAAAAAAGAAAATGAGAACATTAGTTTGTTTACATTATTCCCGATCTTCCCGAACTACGTAAAGATCTGATTCATGCAACGCCATGATACGTATGCAACCTACATAGGGTTTGATCGAATCATTTTTTTATTAAAAGAAGAAGAAAAAAAGGAAAAAGAGAAAAAAAGATGAAATTATGGGATATAAGAAATGAGAGGAAAGAAAAGAGTGATAATTAGAAAAAAAAGGAAGGGAAATGAGCAAGCAAAGAAGTGCTAGAAAAGAAACGAAAAGAGAAGATTAAAGGGAACAAAAGTTGGATGATGCCAAGTGACCTTATAACTCCCGAAGTCATTCTAGAATCGTTAATTGTCGCTAGGTGCATTGCACACAATGTGATATTTTTAGCTGTTAAATGCCCTAATGCTAACAGGATGGCCCCATTTTGTTCTTTTTGTTATCTCCATTAAGCAGAAGGGTGGTTGGTTTGTGGTTTTTAAGTAACTCATCCATACAACACAAGGTCAAAGAGCAAGGTAGTCATGGCTAGCAAAGACTTGAACTCGGGTGTTACTAATCCGTCTAAGGAAATTGGTGAATCAGAATATGAGTTGAAAGAAGAGGTCTTAAGGTTGAAAAAAAAGATGGCCGAAATATACCAAGCCTGGATTAGTGGGCGCCCTCTACCATCAGTTCCCACTAACTACACTGAAAGTCTTGTCACCACTCTGCCACTGTCACAAGTCCAGGAGATCTCCCCACAATCTTTTCACACTCCACCCACCAAAACCACCTCATATCCTGCACCTTTGACCACTCATGTTTTTGTAGCTCATCCACCTGCTACCTTTCCTCAACCCTCTAGCGAGACTATGTTCAAAGTCCCCGATGCCCAACACTATGCTCTAGAACCAATTTTCAAGGTCTTGGGTCCATACTCTTACGCTCCTCATTTGAGCCTCTCGGTGAGACTGCAAAGCCTGCTAAGACAGTAGAGCAAGATGAGCTATCTAGAAAGCTGAAAGGGTCTAAAATGCCAAAACTTAATTTATATGATGAACGTGGAGATCCAGTAGCCCATCTGAGGGGTTATTATTGTGAAATGAGAAGTGTTGGCTGGAAAAATGAGTTACTGATGGCGTATTTCAGTGAGAGCTTGACTGGGGCAACTTTGGAATGGCATACTCATCAAGATATCGGTAAGTGACATACATGGGATGACATGGCTCAAGATTTTGTGCGACACTTTCAGTACAATATAGACATTGTCCCAGACAGCTCTTCCCTATCTCATATGGAAAAGAAACCCAAAGAATGTTTTAGGGAATTGTGGTTCTAATGGAACGAACAAGTTGCTCAGGATAGTCCTCCCATTGATAGAAAAGATGTTGTTGAGCCGCCAACGACAGGATCTAGTGGGTATTTCTGCTAAACGTTTTCAGTCTCAATACCGACCCCATGAACATCCCCAAGCTCCACATAATCCACCCCAGTATTATCCTCCGAACAACATCCGGCCATCTGTCCAACCAGTGGGTCATTCCTCGTGGCGAGCGCCAGCACTCCATAATGCATTTTTCCTTCACAACATTTTTGAGCATCCAACAACCCTAGAAAACAGGGGCAGAGAGGGGAACAAAGGCAAAGAAATAATTTCACGCCAATCGAGGAGTCCTACACAAGCTTGTTCAAAAAGTTAAAGCATTCCGGCCTGATTGAGCCGCTCCTCGGCTATATGCCGGATCCATATGCAAAAGTATTTGATGGTACTGTACGATGCATGTACCACTCTAACGTCCAAGGGCATAACATTGAATATTGTCGCGCTTTGAAAAGGGAAATAGAAAGAATGATTCAAGAAGAGGTAATTGTGATCAAGGACAGTGACAGGGAGCATGCGAATCCTCTTGGGAATTTGCTAACTGAAGTTAATGATATTGAAATTGGTAATGGTCTTGGTAATATTGATGTGGAACTCAGTGGCTAAGATGCCGAGCTTGGTAAGTGGAAAGACGCTCCTTTCTTGGCTAGCCAGGGAGGAGTCTTGGTGGTTCATTTTGTTGTAATTTCTGTTGTCTGGGTTATTTCAGGGTTGTAATCCGGATATTGTCTTGTGACTCAAACCTTTCTATCCTTTTATTTTGCCTAGTTCCTTTAGTCGTAGTAACTCGTTTAATGTTGTCTAGGTTTGTTCCAGGGTTGTAACCCCAATTGAGTTTGCTTGTTTTGTTGTTCGAACCGTTTCACTGTCTGTCTAGTGCAATTTTCTGTTTTCTGTTATTTCTAGTCATTTTTGTTTAGCTCTCTTCTCCTTTTATAGTTCTTTTTCATGCTGGCTCTAGTGACATGACATGCACGCATAATTCTAGGACTGGTCTTAAAAGTTAGTTTAATCATGAAACAATGAAACAAATTTGAAGATGGCAAGGACATTTGAAGGAAGTAAGTAAAGGCATTTTGAGATCATTTGAAGCCCGGACTGTGTGAAACTAGGGCAAATAGTTTGGGAAGTTAATGGGACGACAAGAATTTTTTGCAAGATAGTGTGTCCCAACTATTTAAAGTGAGCAGTTTTGAGTTCAAGTACACCTCAATTTACAAGATAAAGTCAAGTGAGTTGGCTCCAAACAGACGGAGGGTATCCATCCTGAAGAAGAAATCACCCAAGAAGAGTTATGTACTTGACAAGGCACTAAAGAAAAGGTGGAAGGCATATCTGTGATACCTATGCCGATGCTGCAAAAGAAATGCTATGCATAATCTTCATTTTTCATCGTCAGGTTGCATGTGTTATCCTTGGTATTCTTAGAGATTGGGAGACCCTCTTTCAGCTACCCAAACACTTATACCATTTGATACCCTTTTGAGCCTGTACTAATTTCTTTGACCTCCCCTCTTTCGGAATCAAGTTAGAGTCATACGAAGAAAAAAAAAGTTCATGTCCCCATAGGTTTGTTTTAGAAAGTTCATTCCAAAAGAAAAATTCAAAAAAAAGATATGAGAAAAATAGAGATAAAGAAGAAAAAAAGAAAAAGGAAAAAGAAAGAAAAAGGAAAAGAAAAAAAGGAAAATAGTAACAAAAGTAGTCTTGTGAACTACGTTTGACCTGATTCTTGTCACCACAAGATACGTAGGTAACCTTACGGTTCGGTCATACCAAATAAAATATTTCATAATCCCAAGAAGTTGAAAGTGGGGCAGTCTTTCTTAGTAACTCCATCAAAAGAAAAAGAAAAAAGAGAATCGAATTCCCTTGTTTTAGAAAATGGGGCAAAGTTTTAGAATGGATTCCAAAAGTTGTAAATAAATTAACCCCGTTGTCTTAGTTATTTTGAACCTTTATGATGTCATTTATTTCTAACCCTGTCCAAAAGCCACATCACAGTCCAAAAAAGACCTCCCAGATAATCTTTGAGAGTGTTGAGTTTAGACATGCCAAGAGTATATGATGTTTTTACCATGGTTAATGCCTTGTCATCTGCAGAATCAGAAAAAATAAGAAGAAAAGAACAAAATGAAAGAGTCTTATTGGTGAAAACCTTCACAGGCACCATAAGGCGACGATGAGTTGAGAGAAAGAGCAAAATAAGAGAGGCTTGATGGTGAAAACCCTTCGGGCACTACAAGTCGAATAAGGATCGTGAATCAGATTGGATAATCGGAGAATTGAAGCCCAGTTTCACGATTTAGGGGTGTCACACCTCCTTTTTCGGCCCGCACCGCCGTGAAGGGACGCGAAAGGGAGTTTTTCCAATTAAAGTACAATCGAAACGGGGTTTATTATTTAAGGATCAGAGTCGCCACTTGGGAGATTTATGGTGTCCCAAGTCACCGGTTTTAATCCCGAATCGAGGAAAAGAATGACTCTATATTATAGTCTGCGCACCAGAAATCCGGATAAGGAATTTTGTTAACCCGGGAGAAGGTGTTAGGCATTCCCGAGTTCCGTGGTTCCAGCACGGTCGCTCAACTGTCATATTCGGCTTGATTATCTGATTTTTATATAATTATGAACTTATGTGCAAACTTTAAACTCTTTACCACTTTTATTATTATTATTATTATAACAGAGAATTACAACATTGTGAAAAACGTATCTCGAACCACGTCACATCAATGTACTCGTGGTTATCGACACATTTCGACTCTGTTGAGATTTGGATTTGGGTCACATAAATGTGCACCCGAGTTTAAGAAAGTAAATTGTTAAAGGCGCGCCTAAAGCGACTAGCGTATCATTATTTTGGGTAAGGCCGTGAAATTTGCTAAACGACCGATCCCGAAGTCTATACAATTATTAACCATTTATTGAGGGCCCCGCAACTTGTGCGTTTTATTGGGCGAGGCTCATCTCATTTATTTTAAAAGGATAATCCTAAAGTGCCTACATTTTTTCTATTAAATTTGTCTCTAAAAATGAAAGAGAAAAGGTCCTAATTTATTTACATGCTTACGAGTTGTTATAGTCGGGTTCCGAACACAATTTGTTAAATCAGAATGTAAACACAATATGGACAGCCCGTTGGCCAACGTGAGCCCAGGCCCAACGTATATGGCGCAAAACTAGACCTGGGCCAACTCATTCACATGTTACTACCTAGTTACATTATACTATGCATGCTCACAGTTTGTCAAATTAAAAAAAAAACTTGGAAATCTAATTTTAATCCTAAACCATTTACATGCTGAAATTAACCAATAGTATCTAGCTAAACAATATTCCTACAAGTTCCGAAACGGGCTATTTGTTTAATGAGCTAACTTTTGAATGTTTAAGAATAGTCTAAATCAGCTAACATGCTTTTTGAGATATGATAATCATCAAACCATAACGAACTAACTGAATAGAGCTACTACACCATTAGTCTTTTTAACTAGCATACATAGACAATTCGTCCACTAAGCTACTGTCAGATGTTCCATTATATATATCAAACAACTACATGATTCTAATTCGAGGAAGTTAAATAATGTACATATACAACTAAAATTCAGAATATAACTAAGATAAATTCAGAACTTCAACTCTTCATTTCATATTTATGCTTCAGTTTCCATTCTACAAGAACCAGTGTATCAATTGTGTACCTGATATTGGAAGCAAAAGAAGAGGAAGATCAGCAGAAATGCAGTAGCATATAACAACAACAAAACCCAGCAACCAGTAACAACCAGCAACGAGAAACCAGTGACGAATTTTAAAATCAAGAAAAAAAATCCAGCAATAACCAGTGAAGTAGTAGCAAATAACCAACCAAACTCAAGGAACAGACCAAATGAAAATCCAGAAACACCAACAACAATCAACGGGCAGAAACAAAGTGAACCTTTTTTAGATTGAAAGACCAGTTAATGTTTAACCCTTAAATTCTGACCCCTCTGTATATCCAGTGTATGCAGAGTGTATATCGGGTGTATACTACTCTCTCTTTAGATTTCCAGAATGTTTTTTCCTCTCCGAAAAATCATCAAATCTCTCTTAATATTCAGAAAATTCTTTTAATTCTCCCTTCATATTCAAAAAAATTCTCCCGCCCCAATCTGTGTTCAGCTCTTCTAATCTCTTTTAATATTTTCGAATCCCCTCTTAATATTCAGAAAACCTCTTCTATTCCAAAAAAACCCCCTTACTTGTGTCCAGCTCCCCCCCCCCCCATTTATTTATAAACTTGAAGCATTTAAACTAAGTCTCACCATCTTCTACCCATCCCCATTTTGAATCCCACTACCTAATGTTTTGTCCCCCACTATATTAAACAATGTATTAACTCCCACTAACACATATCTTTTCCTTATTTAATTCCCTTATTTCCCCACTACCGCATGTTTTGTCCCCCACTATACTAAATAATGTATTATTTAAATATATTAGCGCTTAATGGACAGAACACTCAAATTAATCAATTGTTCAAATTTTCAATTCCAAAAATACCCCTCTGAAATTACTGAAATTGCCATTCTACCCCTGAAAATACTACAATTTACCATTCTACCCACATCAGCTATAACCAATTCACCTAATCAGTTAACCAAAATACAGCAGCTATAACCAATTCCTAATCAAATTTCATCAGCAAATTTAAGCTAGAAACTCAGATTATGTCAAATATCATCAAAACAAAGACTAAGGATTCAGGGAACCAAACCATATGATACAATAAAGAAACAACTGAAATCATTTTGACTGAACAATATTTTTTAACAACAAACATACTTTCAGATTCAATAACAGTAACAAATTGAACATAACAAACAAGTAGATTCAAATCACTAAACTCAATAATCAATTGAACTTCAAATTAAATCTAACAACATTATAACCAACACACTTCTATATTAAACTAAACAAGAACGAATGAATAAAAACAAAAATGAAGAAATAATCAAGAAATGATAAACAACGAACAAGAAAAGAATCAAACATATACTGATTTCAAATACGAGAATATCAAACAAAATACAGACAAAAATGAAACATAAACCAACTAACCGTTAATGAACAACGACGAACTCGAACGAAAACGGAAAACTCGGACAACAACCTCGACGTACCGGATCTCGACTCAACGAAAACCAACCTTCTCTTTTAACCTCGATGAACTCAAACTGGACCTCACTGAACGACGAACAACGATGGACTCAAACAAAACCAAACGAGACCTTGACAGAACTTCACCGGACTTTAACCGGACTGCTTCGCTTTTCCTCCATCTATCTCTCACTTTGTTTCAATGACCTCTTGTTGCTACTCTATCCGTGTGTGTGCGTGTGGTCATGGAAGCAGCAGCAGTGGGGCTGCGTGTGTGTGTGTGTTGAGCAGCTGTTTGACGAGAGAGGAGATGAAGCAGCAGCAGCTATGTGTGGTCGCTTGGGATGAGGAGATGAAGCAGCAGCAATGGTCGAAGAAGCTGCAGCAGCACTACTGCACGTCAATGGCGGGGGTCGTTGGCAGTGTCGTCGACGGGTGGTTTGGGTGGACGACGAAAGGGCAGCTATGGTTGTTTGGACGTGAGGCTGAAGGTCGTTTGGACATGAGGTCATTTAGCAGATGGTCGTTTGGGACCTATGGGGACGAAGAAGAAGAAGCAGCCACGTTTGGTTGGAGCTCGACAAAGGCAGCCATGGGAGGTGAGGTCGCTGGACGTGAGGGAGCTGGTTGCTGCTGGTTGGGCGACGAAGCAGCGTCCATGACGAAGAAGATGAAGACGGGGCAGCCATGGGATGTGAGGGGGAGCAGAAGCAGCCATGGGAGGGAGCTTGGGGTTGTTTGGAGAAGATGGAGAGAAGAGGGGGCGGATGTTTTTTAGGTTAGGGTTTTCAAAAATGAAAAATGAAAAAATGAAAATGGGGGGGGGGGGGGGGTTGGGATTAGTTTAGGTTATGAGGCGGGCTGGGTCGGGTCGACCCAGTAGGAGTTATTTGGTTTGGGCCTGGTTGATTTAAATTAGAAGGTGGCCCAATCCGATTTTCTTCTTCTTTTATTGCTTCTTTTTTCTTCTTTTATTTTTTCTTAAACTAAAACTAAATTCTAAAAATCCTAAATTATCCTATAGAACTAAATTAATTTATAAAAGTGCAAATTAACTCTTAATAACAATTAACACACAATTAAATAGCAATTACGATAAAATCACACAATTTGGACATTAAATGCTAAAAATGCAACGTACATTATTTTTATGATTTTTTTTGTTCTTGTAAAAACAAACTTAATTGCTCCTAATTGTAGAATTAAATCCTAAATGCAAATGCGACATATTTTTGTATTTTTTATTAATTTAACAAATAAACATGCATGGACAAATACAAATAATTATCAAAAATACCACGAAAATTCTCAAAATTGCACACAAAGGAAAATTGTTTTATTTTGAATTTTTTGGGAGTAATTCTCTCATAGGGCAAAAATCACGTGCTTACAGCTGCCCCTCTTTGTCCGAAAACACGATGAGTTTTCGTGCAAAGATAAAGTGAGCGATTTTTGCCCATCCGAGTACTCCGTATGAAGCATTTTTTTTAAAAAAGATTTAACCGAACCTTTGCTTCAAAGGTTTCCTACATATCCCTGGCTAGAAGGGAATCAGGTTAATGTAGTTCGGGAAGTTTTGGTAGCTGGGACTGCAATGTTACTGTTGTTGCATGCTGTTATTACTGTTTGCCGACCACCTTATTACACCATGCTGAAAGAAAACAAGAAGCTAGACTAAACTATAGTCTATGAATTACAAAATCTTATCTAGATCTTCAGTCGTGCTCTTGTATCTCTTGTTGCTTTGATGTCTCGGTGACTCCTCTATATTTATTTACTTCTGATTTGTCTTGTATTCTCCCTTGACTACCGATCTCGAACTGCTTATGTCCTTCTCGGAAGCTTCACATCATTTTTCCCATCGAATCTTGAACTTCCTTCCTCTGCTGGGGATTTTTGTTATTTCCCGCTGGGGATTTCGGCTGTATTCTTCTGCTTTACTAGCTTGAAATGTATTCCTCTGTTATATGGGCGGGCTCCCAACTTCAAAACTTGTGATGTAACGACTGAAATGTATTCCTCTGTTATATGGGCGGGCTCCCAACTTCAAAACTTGAAATTTAACAACTGATATGTATTCTTCTGTTATATGGGCGGGCTCCCAACTTCAAAACATTAAATGTAAAGACTGAAATGTATTCCTCTATTATATGGGCGGGCCCCCAACTTCTAGACTTGAAATTTAAAGACTGAAATGTATTCCTCTGTTATATGAGCGGGCTCCCAACTTCAAAACTTGAAATGTAAAGACTGAAATGTATTCCTCTGTTATATGGGCGGGCTCCCAACTTCAAAACTAGAAATGTAAAGACTGAAATGTATTCCTCTGTTATATGGGCGGGCTCCCAACTTCTTCAACTTAAAAATAAATCGTCATTATGTTCTTCAGGGAGGGCTCCTGACCTCAACAACAACTTCAAATATAAATCGTCATTCTGTTATTCAGGGGGGGGGCTCCTGACCTCAACAACAACTTCAAAAATAAATCGCCATTCTGTTCTTCAGGGGGGGCTCCTGACCTCGACAACAACTTTGAAAATTAAACGCCATTCTGTTCTTCAGGGGAGATCCTGACCTCAACAACAACTTCGAAAAATAAAATCGCCATTCTCCAGGCGGGCTCCTGATCTCAACAACTAAACATTGATAATCTTAAGAAAACTAAGAAAATGACTCCCTTTTTTTCAAATTCAAACTTCCTTTTTTTCAAATTATCCTAGGAGAAAATTCGTCAGACTAGGTTTTGATCCTAGGAGAAAATTCATTAGACTAAGATTTTGATATCTTAGGAGAAAATTTCATCGGACTAAGATCTTCTATATTATCTTGGGAGAAAAATTCCATCGGACCAAGATTTTGATCCTAGGAGATAAATCGTCAAACTAGGTCCATTTTGTTGTGATCTTAAGAGAAAGATTCATCGGACTAAGATTTGATATCTTAGGAGAAAATTTCATCGGACTAAGAATTGTAATATTATCTTGGGAGAAATATTCCATCGGACCAAGATTTTGATCCTAGGAGAAAATTTATCAGACTAAGATTGTGATCCTAGGAGAAAGTTCATCGGACCAGGAAGTTTATCCTAGGAGAAAATTCATCAGACTAGGATTTCTTATATTATCTTGGGAGAAAAATTCCATTGGACCAAGATTTGTTATATTATCTTGGGAGAAAAATTCCATTGGACCAAGATTTTTATCCTAGGAGAAAATAAATGACTCCCTTTTTTTTCAAATTCAAACTTCTTCTTTTTTCAAATTATCCTAGGAGAAAATTCATCAGACTAGATTTTGATCCTAGGAGAAGATTCATCCGACTAAGATTTTATTATATTATCTTGGGAGAAAAATTCCATCGGACCAAGATTTTGACTCTAGGAGATAAATCGTCAAACTAGGTCCATTTTGTTGTGATCTTAGGAGAAAGATTCATCGGACTAAGATTTGATACCTTAGGAGAAAATTTTATCGGACTAAGATTTGATATCTTATCTTGGGAGAAAAAATTCCATCGGACCAAGATTGTATCGGGAGGGAAATCCATCTGACTAGGACTTTTTATCCTGGGAGGAAAATGTAAAGATCAAAGATTTGAGAAACTTTCCTTTGTAATTTCTTCTTTTTTTTTTCTTTTTCCCTTGCGCTTCTTTGTTCCTGTTTCAACTCTCAAGCAAAGAAAAAAAAATTATCAGTTTTGAAATGGTGGCCGATTTGTGGCCTTAATAGGGATGACTTCCTCCTTTAAAAGCTCGTGTTGTCTTCCCACGAGACTGCTAGGGATAATGATATTGGGGAATTACTTACTTACCTGCTGGGGATAATACCACTGGGGGAGTCTCCTTTCTTCCCCTCCTAAAAAAATTTTTTTCTCTCAACACTGCTGGGGATAAAAGTGTTATCATCTTGGGATAATGTTGTTGAGGATAATGCTGCTGGGGAATTTTATTCCTTCAAATTGGTGCTTCATTCTTCTGGAAGATGATGGGGATGATAATGGCTTTTGCTTTTTCTAAACACCAGTTTCATCTCTTTGTTCTGTCCGTTGGGGATACAACTCCTTTCATTAAAACTCGTTATTTTCTTTCTTTCAACACTGCTGGGGATAACACTGGTTCAAAACCCATTTCCCTTAATACTAGTGTTAACTTTCTTCTTCCCCATGTGGATACCTGACTTCCAGAAAATTTTCTGCCCCAGTTTGATAATCTTCTATATGGCATGCCTTTCCGCCATCAATGCCATTTCCTTTAAGATTCGACTGTGGTGGTTGGTTGTGATACTCCTACTGGGGATGACTTTTTCCTTTCTCCTTCCCTGCTCTGCGTTCCATTACACTATCAAAACTTGCTGGGGATGATATTATTTGCTGGGGATGATATTCCTGCTGGTCTTAGAACGACTTGACCTGTTTTGCGTCATTCGGCTATCTTGAAACTTGGGTGATAACTTCCGACCTTATTGTCGATTCCTTATTCACCAACATCTCAACGTTGCTTTCCATCTGACCATGTATCTTTTCCACGACAGCTGATTCCCCTTGAGGATTTTGCAATGTTTTGCTGATAAACCACTTTCTTTGTTTATTCGTGTCACTGAAAACAACCTTTTCTGCTGGGGATATCCCTCTTCTTTTGTGGCATAGCTCGGAAACTGGCATTTCCCGACCTTTTAGTCTCATATAAATTTCCCAAATCATGCCCATTGCTCTCCGCGTTGTTCTTTCTTGATTTGTCCACGGGCCTTGGCCTTGAGGTCTATAACCTTTGATTTCGGCGAGGATATCCCTCTTGACACTCGTCCATCCTTTTGTCAATTCCCTCTTGCTGGGGATATCTTTCTTGACAATGGCCTCGCACTTGTTCCTTGCTGACTATACCACTTGGATGTACTAGTCAGATCTAGTCTTGCACAATTAGAAAGCTGATGGCAGATTTTGAAGTCATTTCTCACTTGTTCTGACCAAACAGACTCTACTGGGGAATTTTTCTATGAAAGGAGAAAGATAAAAAGGAACAGAATAAAAGACAAAGGGAAGAGATGACTCTCTAACGAGGAAACTATAAAAAAATTATCAAATGCGGATACCAACTCTAATGCTCATGACATGCACATATGGCCTATCCTCCGTCGTTAATCGCCTTTCACAACTTTCGTCTGGTGATTTCCATATGATTCTCAATCTTTACTTGACTTGTAGTGCCTGAAGGGTTTTCACTGTCAAGCCTCTCTCATTTTGGTTTTTCTCTTAGCTTTCATCGCCTTATGGTGCCCGTGAAGATTTTCACCTATAAGACTCTCTCATTTGTATCACTTTCCAGCTGGGGATTGGGGTGTTACCGCTAGACTCTCTCATATTTCTTTTCTGCTGGGATCAGAGTCTTTTCTACTAGAGATCAGAGTGTTCACCGGTAAGACTCTCTCATTTGTCTAACTTGGCATTTTTTGAAGACTGATCAGAATGTCTTTCTTTGGACTATAATGTAGGATTTTGGATAGGCTAAAAAAGGGTTTTTAAAGGCTCAAAAAAATCGATTTGGGTTCAAAATTTACATCCTTCGGAATCGGATTTCTTTACATCAAGCACAACTTCTGCCCCAGTTTCTTGCTTGGGGATTTTTATTTTTGTTACACTATGTTACACTATGCACACTATGCATACTATGCACACTATGACCGAGTCGTGAAGCGCCTACGTATCCTCTTTGAGGAATCAGGTCAAACGTAGTTCTCAATTCCTTTGTTTTCTTCTGACTTTCTTTTATTTTTGTTATCATTTTTTTTCTTTTCCTTTTTTTTACTTTTGTTGTTTTTTTTGTTGTTTTTGTTGCTTTCTTTTCCTTTTTTTTCTTTTTCTTTTTTTTTCTTCCACGTTTGTGTTTCTAACCTTTGCTACTGATTCCGAACGAGGGGTATGAAAGAAAATAAATAAGGCTCAAAAGGGGTAACGAAGGATAAAGTGTTTAGGTAGCAGAACAAAATGCCTTCGTCATTCCAGTCTTCAAAACATGCCAAGTGCAAACAACACAATTAAACAAAGATTTGTAGCCTCTTCTGATGGTGCTGGACTTAATAACCATAACCACACGTTCGCCTTTTCATTTGTCATTTTTAAAAGCACCGTTGGGAAATACTCTCACTTGCTTTTATAGTTTTTCTTTATGTTTTGCTTGCCCCAGTTTCACGTGGCTCGGGCTTCGAATGATCTCAAGCTGTTCTTATTTCCCTTAAGTGTCCCGATCATCTCCCAATGGCTTTATAATTAACTTTTGAGATTAGGCCTAAACTCTGCGGGCATGTCATGTCACTAGAATCTGCGTTGAACAAGGGCAAAATAAAAAAGATAAAAAGAACTAAACAAAGAAGATGATTGGAGGTAACAAAAGACTGGAATTTGCATTAGACAAGCGGTGAAACGGTCCGTATAACAAAACAAGTAAAACAACTGGGGTACAACCTGGGAACAAACCTAAAACGAACCTAGACAACACTAAACAAGTTACTACGGAAAATAAACTTGGCAAAATAAAAGGATAGAAAGGTTTGAATCATAAGACAATATCCGGATTACAACCCTGAAAATAACCCGGACAACAGAAATGACAACAAAATAAACCACCAAGACTCCTCTCCAGCTAGCCAAGAGATGAAGTGTCTTTCCAATTACCAAGCACGACATCTTAACCACTGGGTTCCCCATCAATATTGCCAAAACCATTAATAACTTCAATATCATTAACTTCAGTCAGCAAGCTCCCGAGAGGATTCTCAAACTCCATGCCACCAGACATCTTCCCCACAAAGTGTTCATCATGATGTGCAGCTAAAGGATTCTGCGCGATATTCTGGGTGTCACTATCTTGGATCACAATCAGATTTTCCTGGATCATCCTTTCTATTTCTCTTTTCAAATCCCGACAACTTTCAACATTGTGCCCCTGGGCATTGGAATGGTATTCACACCTTTTAGAAGGGTCAAAGCTTCTTACACGTGGGTCCACATGATTTGGAGGAATAGATGCAATCATGTCATGATGCTTTAACTTCTCAAATAAGCTTTCATAGGACTCTCCTATTGGTGTAAAATTATCTTTCAACCTTCGTTCCCCTTTATACCTCTGGCTTGGATATGGGTTATAGGGCACCTGAAAATTTTGTGGAGGCTTCTGGAGATATTGTAATGCTCGTGCTCGCCTTCTGGGGTATTTTGGTGGCTGGGCAACATACTGAGGTGGAACAACAGAGTGTTGTGGGTTCTGAGGGGGATAATACTACTTAGGAGATTCATGGAAAACTTGAGGAGGCTGCTCACACCTTCGAGATGTTCTCCTGGGACCTCTTCTCGACCCTGATATCATCATGATTTCTTCAATCTTCTCATTTATGTCACTAAAATTATCTGACTCAACCCGGACAGCGTGAGTTGCGGCTTTAAAAACTGCTTGACTTATAATTTTGCCTGTTTTAAGGCCATTCTCTATCATTTCTCCCATTTTGATTGCTTCCGAGAAGGATTTGCCAATTGCGGACATCATGTTTTGAAAGTAATCTGGCTCTTGCGCTTGAAGGAAGACAGTTATTAGCTCGTGGTCATCCATGGGTGGCTTAACTCGAGCTGCTTGCTCTCTCCATTTAATGGCATATTCCCTGAAACTTTCACTTAGTTTCTTCTTCAGGTTTGAAAGGGAAATGCGGTCTGGGGCAATGTCGAGGCTGTATTGGAACTGTTTGACAAAGGCCTGTTCCATGTCATCCCAGACATACCAGCGAGACGTGTCTTGATCCACAAACCATTCGGAGGCTACTCCCGTAAGGCTTTCCACAAAATAAGCCATCAACAATTCTTCATTTCTTCCCGCACCTCTCAGTTGATTGCAATACATTTTCAGGTGAGCTATGGGATCTCCATGTCCATCGTACTTTTAAAATTTGGGAGTCTTGAAACCAGGCAGCAAGTGGACATCGGGGAACATACAGAGATCTTTGAAGGCAACACTCTTTTGACCTGACAACCGTTGCCTGTTTTTCAACCATTGTTCTAAGCTTTTCACTCTTTGGGTCATTTCTTCCTGTACCATCTTTCGGGCAGGCTCTTCAATCTTTGCAGGAAGATCAAACGAGTACGAGTGGTACTCAGGAGAGTGGTACTGCTCTTGTTGTGTCACAAATTGTGACTCATGACGAGGCTGTCCTTGACCACTGGCCCATGCTTGACACACTTCGATTGTTTGCTGTTTCAGTATTCTATTTTTCTCCGGCACAGTAGACTCTTGTTGAACCCTCTGACCCTGAGTCTCTTGAGCACTTGTAATAACTTCGATGTAAGTTATCATTTTCCTTGGATCTTGTGTTTCCATCTTACCACAAACCGACCACCTCAACTTTTTTCATAATTCAAAACAAAACATGTTAGAATGGACTCAGTCGGTCCTTATTACTATCAATATTTTTTTTTGTTTCTGCATTTTTATTTATTTATTTTTTACTTCTTTTTAATGGTGATCGAACCTGATGTGGGTTGCTACGTATCATGTGGGAACATGAATCAGATCTTGCGTAGTTCGGAAAGATTAGGAATAAAGGAAATAAACTAAATTTATGTTTTTCTGGATTTCGAATTTTCTTTTCTTTTTCACTTTTCTTTTTCAAAAGAAATACTTATAAAGAAGAAAGAGAATATTTGTGGATTTTGATTTTCTTCAGCATTCTTGCAAAGAAAGACTTCTAAAGAAGAAAGACTTTTTTTTTTTTGGAATTTCGATAGAAAAACTTCTAAAGAAGAAAAAAAATATTTTTTGCATTTATGGATTTTTATTCTGAAGTTAGGAAAGAAGTACTTCTAAAAAAAAGGAAAGTATTTTTGAATCTTGGATTTTTTTTCAGTTTTAGAAAGAAGAATGAAAATATTATTGTATTATTTTTTTTTTTTGATTTTGAGAAGCAACTAAAAGAAAATATTTTTTGTATTTTTAAAAATTAGGGTCTCAAAGAAAAAAAATCCAAAGAAGGAAGTAAAAGAATTTTTTTTTTGATTTTTTTTTTTTTGAAAATTGGGGGCCGGAACCGATGAGGTTTGCCTACGTATCTCATACCCGGTGAGAATCAGACCCACGTAGTTCGCCCAACATAAACTAAACTTGTAAATAAGACTCCTTTCTTTTGTTTTTCAAATAAATCAAACTTAAAAAGACAATTTTTTTTCATTGTTTCAAAATTTCGACAGGGTTTTAACACTACTTGGACATTTATTTTTCTAAAAATAAGTAGTTATCTCCCTACACTGCTATTTTTCTTTTTCTCTTTTTCACAAATTTTCAAAAAATCCTGATTTCAGATGTCGCACCTCCTTTTTCCGCGCCCGCGGGGGCGTAGGGAGTTTTCTCCAATTGAAGGACAGTCGAAACAGGATTTGTTTATTTGTTTCAGAGTCTCCACCTGGGAATTTTAAGGCATCCCAAGTCACCGGTTTTAATCCCTGAATCGAGGAGAATATGACTCTGTTTGTTATTCTGCGAACCAGAAATCCTGAGTAAGGAATTTTGTTAATCCGGAAGAAGGTGTTAGGCATTTCCGAATTCCGTGGTTCTAGCACGGTCGCTTAACTGTTTTTATTTTTGGCTTAATTATCTTGATTTGTTAAATACATTTTTATTGCATGATTTTATTACCGCTTTCGTTTAGATTGTTTACAAATTAAAGATTTTCTTGAAACGAATCACGCGTACATATATTCGCCTTATATATTTTTATAAACGTAAAGAATCATGTCACGCATACGTGTACACAATAAGATTGACAATATTATATTTTTTATTGAAATATCATACGTTCAAAATTTAAAATAAAATTAAGAACATCGTCACCCTTGTATTTAAACAATGAACTGCACATCTCGGGTTATATGAAATTATTTAAACATCCTCGGAGCAACCCCTTTTTTATTAAAATATTCGCTTGAAGTTGCGCGAACGCATAATTCGAATTGCTTTTAGAAATATAATCAGGTTACGCGAACGCATCCCTAATTACGCAAAATATTCTTAATGGTAGTATAGATTTTCCACAAATTGTTTATTGTATCCATACATTTTTATGTAAAAATCATGAGAAATCCCCATTTAAGGTTCCCTTAAATTCTTTGAAAAGAATTCATAATTTATTAAATGTTGACCGCTGATTATATTTTCATGTGTGAATTATATTCCTTCGAGCCATTCAAATTTTAGGAGTAAAAATAAACAAAGTGTGATTAAGACTACCATTTTTCTCGTAAATACAATATATGTATACCTAAAAAGTGAAATTGCGTATGAGACTAAAATTTGATTTTATGAAAGGAAGAAATGTTTTCAAAGAATTTTTATTATTTTATTTGTAGCGAATACTATATTACATTCTTAAAATTGTTACAATTTATAAGCCTAACCTTCTTCCACGTCACTTGTTCTTAATCCGATATGCATGGTTATTTGGTTAATTCTGCTTATGATTGAATGTAGGATTGAACGTAAGATATATATATATATATAATCAAACCGATTTGATTCTCAATTTATGTGAACCATTGCTAAACACTAACTTTCGCATTGTAAAATTCCTAGGCCATTTGTTATTAAGAAAGAGAACAAATCTACCTGTTGACTTAATAAAATGATATTGCATACAACATTATTCGCCATATTTTGACATTGTGAACATAGCGGATTTTACTAATGCATCATTCAACTATTGATTGTAAACATAACCATTGTTATGCCATAATATAGCAAAATGCAACCAACATCATCTAGCTTTAAACAACAACTAACTAACTAACAAAATAAACCAATAATGTATTTTTTCCTTGATATTTCCATATTATGCTATACCTAACTAACAATACCATAAAGTTTAAATAATGGCCAACTTTCTGCCATGTTCCCTATTTTGACAATTCAAATATAAATAAACTAATGAGATTTCGAAATGGATAACATTATTACAAAGCTTTTATATGAATTTCAAAACAAGACAATTAACTTATAGTCATCGTGTCGAACTCACTACTAGTTAACCAACATGAAACAAAGCTGAAATTTAAACTAATGAACTTAGATGAATGGAAAACAGAATTCTAATTTCCAAGCTTCATTTATTTGTCATGTTGAAGCTCTTCACAACATGAGTTTAAAAGATATGTACCTGGAAATGAAGGTAGAAAGAGTAAATTTTAGCAGTAATAGCAGCAACAAAACACCGGCAGAATATACCAATAACACAACAAGTCTGAACAAGACCCGTTAACCCAGATGAACAGTGATAGAAATTTGAGAAAAATTTCAGATTTAAACCGAACAATATCCACAAACAAACAACGGACAGATTCTAGAAAAATAACATTTCAGATTTCAGTTTCTTTCCTCTATCTGTTTCAGATTCCTATTTCTGATTTTTCTGTTTCTGCTTTTGTGTGCTTTTCTCTTCTTTTAACTTCTATCCTGATTTTTATCTCTGTTTATATGTATTTCTGTGTGTATTAAAATCTCAGTCTCTCTCTCTCTTCAAATCTCTTTCTAAAATTTGATCTTTTCTCTCTTAAAATCAGATCTCCCTTTTTAAATCTCTTCCTTTCTCTTAAAATCTGTCCCTGTATTTATACAGGTTTGCCCTTCTTCTCTTAAGTGCTTCCTGGACCCCCTTCTTCTTTTAAAAACCAGAAAACCCCATTAAAAATCTGTTTTTCTACTTTAACTCTCATTAAGTGATCTTTTCCCTGCTTTTCAGCATCCCATTACCCTTTGTTTCCCATTATCCCATTAAATTAACAGCCACTAACATTCCACTTCCAGCACACTACTATTATCATATTACCCTCACTGTTTTATCCCAGAAATACCCCAGAAATCCTACTGTAATTACTGTTATTACTGCCTTTAAACTAAAATTCAGAATCTGATACAAAACAGATTTTTAAATCTGTCCAGGCTTAATTATCCTTCTGATTTAAACAGCTAGAACCAATCCTAATCAACTTCCTAACACAGTTGTATCTACCCAACCCCTGTAAACTTGAATTCAAACCCAACATCACAACAACATTATACTGAATTCAACATAACAAGTTAAACTGAACTTCAACATTGAACTAAAAAATCAAACAAACACAGGAGCATTGTCAATATACTGACAATGCCCTGAAACTTGATGTTCAGAAATCAACATACCCATAACATTCATTTTGACGGACTTATTGAAATATAAACAAGGATGATTTAATTGACGAGTATTAATTAAACTGATTATTTACAACAATTGTCCACAAACAACCGATAAACAGATTATTTCAAACAGCATTTTTCAGAAACAGGATTCTATGATATAACTACTCGACGAACTTAATCGAGTCGATTACTCACATTGTAAATAATCACAACCAACAGAAACAGTTTCACATTTTGATCATATAGACGGGTATGAGACAGAATAAAAATAAAAGATGGGAAAATTACACAGACTAATGAAACAATCATAAAATACACATAGAATACACAAAGGAAATAGAAAAATACCTCTGAATCTTCAAATTTATTCGGACATAGACTCAACTTGGATTCGGACATTTTTGAGGCTGAACAGACTTTATTCGAAGTATTCTCAGTTGAGAATACCTCGATTAAAGTCTCTTAGACCCCAATCCCTCGCTTGAATTGAAAAAATTCCAAGATTGGAAAATTTTTAGGGTTTCAGATTCTTGGATCTTAAATTCGAACACTTCTGGGCAGATTCAAAGGGAACCAAAGATGACACAAGGGTGGGGGAGGCCTAGGGGTCATTTGGTGTTAATTTGGAAGGAATCTGAGTGAATTCATATTTGGCTTGAATCTTCAAAAGAAGATTCGAAGAGTTCTGAGGTGATTTGAGCCAAACCAACACCAGATCCACAACGAGGGTAGTTAGGGGAAGCTATGGTGTTAATTAGGGGCTGTTTGGTTTAGATATGAGTTTGTCTTGAATCTTCAAATGAAGATTCGAGAACCTTCAGGAGGATTCGAGCCAAGTGGCTAACATATTTGGATAGAGGATGGTCAGGGGGTTCTGGGGTGTTAAGGTGGTGACCTGCAGCGTTGTTGCCGCCGGGTTTCAGGCGATGGGGACTTAGGGCGGCTAGGGTTAGGGGTATGTTTGAAGACGATGATGAACAGGAGAGGAAGGGGGAGTGTTTAGTTAGGGGGCCGGGGTAAGGATTTGGGTTTATATAGGGGTGGGGTGGATTGATAATGATCGTTAGATCAAGCAGAATGGATGGCTAGGATCTATTCACTTAACCAAACGATGTCGTTTGGTTTAAGTTGGGGGGACGGGTTGAACCGGGTACTGGATCGGGTAAGGATCACGGGTTAGGTTTGTAAGATCTCAGCGGTTGGATGGATTTGATCCAACGGCCCTTGATGAAATACGACCAAACGTTGTCGTTTGGTTCGTTTGAATTGGACCGGGCACGGGAGTGTTGGGATTGGGCTGTGGAGGGTTGAAATTGTTTGGGCCTGATTTTTGTTTAGGATTTTTGGCCCAGATCCGTTTTGCCCATTTAATTTCCAATTTAATTCTTCAATTATTAAAATCCTAATTAAAATTATAAAAACAAAATTACTCTTACAAAATATTAATTACTTTTAACAACTATTAACACATAGACAAAATATTTATCACAAAGTGAAACATTTAAAATAGAATAAATGCATATTTTTTGTGATTTTATTTTTAAATCAATTGTTAAGTGCTTAATTAAATCCTAGATATGCATGAAACATGTATTTTTATTTTTATTTTATTTAATTATAACAAAGCAAACATTTACGGACAACACAAATAATTAACAAACACCACACAAATTCTAAAAATTGCACACTAAAAGAGATTTGTTTTATTTATTTTTGATTTATTTTGGAGTTGTTTTCGTGAGGCAAAAATCACGTGCTCACAGCTGCCCCTCTTTGCGCGGAAACTCAAAGAGTTTTCGTGCAAAGATAAAGTGAGCGGATACGAGCGATTTTTGCCCGTTCAAATACTCCGTGGGAAGTATTTTTTGAAAGATTTGACCGAACCTGTGCTTCAAAGGTTTCCTACATATCCTTGGCTATAAAGGAATCAGGTCACTGTAGTTCGGGAAGTTTTGGGTAGCTGGGACTACCGTGGGACTGTGATGTTACTGCTGTTTTGCTGCTTTTACTGCTTGCTGACCTCCTTATTACACCTTGCTTCAAAGGTAAAACAAAAAGCTAAACTAGACTATGGTACATGAATTACAAAATCTTATCTAGATCATGCTCTTGCGTTCTTGTTGTCTTGATGTCTTGGTGACTTTTGGGCATCTTTTGTTTCTGACTTGTTCTGCATTTCCTTTCATTGTGCTTCGTATTTCCTTTATTTGTTTGGGACTCTTGTTGTTTCTTGCTGGGGATTAGGTTGGACTCCTCTGCTTTATTGACTTTACATATGCTCCTTTCTCTCATGGTCGGGCTTTTGACTTCATGCGTAATGTCAAACTACATTGTCATTCTGTTCTTCAGGTGGGCGCCTGATTGCCTTTTCGATTCTTCATCCTCATTCTCCAGGTGGACGCCTGATTTCTTCTTAAATTTTCATCCTCATTCTCCAGGTGGACGCCTGATTTCTTCTTCAATTCTTCGTCCTCATTCTCCAGGTGGACGCCTGACTTCTTTTTTAATTCTTCATCCTCATTCTCCAGGTGGACGCCTGACTTCTTTTTTATCTCTCATCCTCATTCTCCAGGTGGACGCCTGATTTCTTCTTAAATTTTTCATCCTCATTCTCCAGGTGGACGCCTGACTTCTTCTTAAATTCTTCATCCTCATTCTCCAGGTGGACGCCTGATTTCTTCTTTAATTCTTTTTTTCATCCTCATTCTCCAGGTGGACGCCTGACTTCTTCTTAAATTCTTCATCCTCATTCTCCAGGTGGACGCCTGATTTCTTCTTCAATTCTTCATCCTCATTCTCCAGGTGGACGCCTGACTTCTTCTTAAATTCTTTCATCTGGTGTTTCCTGATACCAATGTTGTTTTTGCCCCTGTTTTAAATCAAAGAAAACTTTGTTAGTTTTAAAACAGGATGGTTAACTGGGGCATTCTTGCCGACGGTGGGGCTTCTCTTCGTCTTGTTTTGTTGCCTTGGAATGGTTGAAAAGACTGTTTGTCCTTGTAATTGATCCTTAACTATACGATCCTCATCTGTATGTTTTCCTTCAAACCCTTTTAACCGTAATCATATGTTCTCCTGACATTGCTGATCCGCTTTTGATTCCACTTTTCTTACACCCATATCTTATTATTATTTTTTTTATTACCTCCTGCCCATCATGGCCGTATTTTTGTCCTATGCAACCTTGAATCTTGGTAGTATACCTTGACATTCTTTCTTATTTGTTTGGAACAAAACTCATCTCAAAAGCTTTAGAAGAGTAAAATTAATAGTGACGAAAACATGATGATTTCGACAATCTAGAATGAAAAGAAAAATCCAAATTTGGATGATTTTTGGAGAAGGAATAAAGGACTTATCTGATTGGAGTCACTGGCGCCAATGATCATGGTATGCATTTTGGATTAATCAACCCAATCTTTTAATCAATCTCTTTTCGATTGTCTCATTTTGTTTTCCTAAAATTTCCATAACCCAACTTCATCTTTTCATTTTACAGACCTGCTTGACTTGCAATATCTCAAAGAGTTTTCATCGACAAACCTTCCTCATTTGTTCATTTCTTACTTCCTTTTCGCCTTATGGTGCCTGCGAAGGTTTTCACCAATAATACTCTCTTATTTTACTCCCTCAACTTACGTCGTCTTATGGTGCCCGTGTGGGTTTTCACCTATAAGACTCTCTCATTTTACTTTCTCTCAACTTACGTCGTCTTATGGTGCCCGTGTGGGTTTTCACCTATAAGACTCTCTCATTTTTACTTTCTTTTCTTGTTTGGACCAGAGTGTTATGAACCATCTTCATTTGCTTGACTCAACATTTTTCTAAGATTGATCGAAAGGTCTTTTTGGTATGTGGTTGGAAATGGAAAGGTATCAAAAAGTTAAATAGTTTTGATATGGGTTTACAATTACAACTCTTGGAATCTTTTTCCTATTTCCAATATAATTCCTGCCCCAGTTTCTTGATTGGGGTCTCTTGATGTTTCTTTTTGTGCACATTATGCATATCGTTCACCCTATGACCGAGCCGTGAGGCGCCTACGTATCCTTCTTTGAGGAATCAGGTCAAACGTAGTTCACTACAGTAATAGTGATTTTCTTTTTCTCTTTTTTTTTAAAAAAAAAAATTATATTGTTCATATTTGATTTTCATTGATTCCAAGAGAGGGTAGGAAAGAAACAAATGTGGCTCAAAGGGGAAGCAAAGGGTATAGTGTTTGGATAGCAGAATAAATTGCCTTTGTCATTCCAATATTCGAAATAATGCCGAATACAAACATTCAAAAAGTTATGCATAATATCTCTTTACCGCGTCAGAATTGATAGCCATGTCTATGCATTTTCCTTCGATATATGTTAAACATAGTGCACCATTTGAAAATACTCTGGTCACAATGAATGGTCCTTGCCAATTCGGGGCAAATTTGCCTTTTACCTCAACCTGATGTGGAAGAATACGTTTCAGCACATGTTGACCCACTTCAAACTTTCGGGGACGCACCCTTTTGTTGTATGCTCTTGCTATTCTTCTTTGATACAATTGGCCATGACATACTGCGGCCAATCATTTTTCATCAATCAAGTTTAACTGTTCCAGACGGGTTTTGACCCATTCATCATCATCAATCTTTGCTTCGGCGATGATCCGAAGGGAAGGAATCTCAACTTCTGCAGGAATTACTGCTTCAGTGCCATATACCAACAAATAAGGAGTTGCCCCTACTGAAGTGCGAACAGTAGTGCGATATCCCAATAACGCAAATGGTAGTTTTTCATGCCATTGTCTTGAACCTTCTACCATTTTCCGAAGTATCTTCTTTATGTTTTTGTTGGCTGCCTCGACTGCTCCATTCGCCTTGGGCCGATATGGGGTAGAGTTGCGATGTGTAATCTTAAACTGTTGACATACTTCCTTTATTAAGTTACTGTTAAGATTAGCACCGTTATCTGTGATGATCACCTTTGGGATTCCGAATCAACATATGATATTTGAGTGGACAAAATCGACTACAGCTTTCTTGGTCACTGATTTGAATGTTTTGGCCTCAACCCATTTGGTAAAATAATCAATGGCTACCAGAATGAACCTGTGCCCATTGGATGCTGCCGGCTCAATTGGTCCAATCACATCCATGCCCCAGGCAACGAAGGGCCATGGTGCTGACATTGTGTGCAACTCGGAGGGTGGAGAATGAATCAAATCTCCGTGTATCTGGCATTGATGACACTTGCGCACAAAACTGGTACAATCTCGCTCCATGGTAAGCCAATAATAACCAGCTCAGAGGATTTTCTTTGCCAACACATATCCGCTCATGTGGGGTCCACAAACTCCCGAATGTACTTCAGACATGATAGCCGTAGCTTGTTTGGCATCTATGCATCTTAATAATCCAAGATCTGGTGTTCTTTTATACAAAACTCCTCCGCTTAAGAAGAATCCCTTTGCCAATCGCCTAATGGTCCTCTTTTGATCTCCTGTGGCTTGTGCGGGATATATCCCCATCCTGATATACTCCTTGATGTCGTGGAACCATGGTTCACCATCAAATTCTTCTTCAACCATATTGCAATAAGCGTGCTGATCGTGGACTTGAATATGTAGTGGATCCACATAAGCTTTGTCTGGATGGTGCAACATTGATGCCAAGGTAGCCAATGCATCAGCAACCTCATTATGGATCCTTGGAATATGCCGGAACTCCACTGATTGAAACCGCTGACAAAGATCATATAGACATTATTGGTATGGTATGAGCTTCAAGTCTCGGGTTTCCCATTCTCCTTGAATTTGATGTACCAGAAGATCCGAATCTCCCATGACTAATATTTCTTGGATACCCATGTCTGCAGCTAGCCTTAACCCGAAAATACAAGCTTCATATTCAGCCATATAATTGGTGCAATAAAATCGTAGTTGAGCCGTAACAGGATAGTGATGCCCTGTTTCAGAAATGATTACAGCTCCAATCCTGACTCTTTTCATGTTAGCGACCCCATCAAAGAAAAGTTTCCAGCCAGGTTTTTCAATTTGCTCCATCTCATCGATATGCATTATTTCTTCATCAGAAAAATAGGTTTTCAACGGCTCGTACTCCTCATCGACCGGGTTTTCAGCTAAATGATCAGCCAGTGCTTGGGCTTTCATTGCAGTTCGAGTCACATAGATGATGTCAAATTCTGTGAGCAATATTTTCCACTTTGCAAGTCTTCCCGTTGGCATAGGCTTTTGAAAAATATATTTCAACGGATCCAGACGCGAAATGAGGTAAGTAGTGTAGGACGACAAATAGTGTTTCAATTTTTGAGCTACCCAAGTCAGGGCGCAACATGTCTTCTCTAGATGAGTACACTTAATCTCATAAGCTGTGAATTTCTTGCTAAGGTAGTAGATGGCCTGTTCCTTTCTGTCGGTGAGGTCATGTTGCCCCAATACACAACCAAATGAATTTTCCAAGATCGTCAAGTAAAGAATCAGAGGTCTTCATGGCTCTGGCGGGACCAATACGGGTGGGTTTGACATGTATCCTTTTATCTTATCAAACGCCTCCTGACACTCATCGGTCCATTTGACCGCAGCATCTTTTTTCAACAATTGAAAATAGGCTCACAGGTTGTCGTAAGTTGAGCAATAAACCTGCTGATGTAATTCAGCCTTCCCAACAAACTCATTACTTCAGTTTTGTTCCTTGGAGGTGGCAATTCTTGGATGGCTTTGATTTTTGATGGGTCTAGCTCGATGCCTCGCCGACTGACTATGAATCCCAACAACTTTCCAGACGAAACTCCAAATGCGCATTTGGTAGGGTTAAGCTTGAGGTTGTACCTGCGAAGTCTTAAGAAGAATTTCCTCAAATCCCCAACGTGGTTGTCCTGATGCTTTGATTTTATGATCACATCATCCACGTATACCTCAATCTCCTTGTGTATCATATCATGAAACACTGTGGTCATCGCTCTCATGTAGGTTGCTCCGGCGTTCTTCAAACCAAATGGCATTACCCGGTAGCAATAAGTTCCCCATGTTGTGATGAATGCCGTCTTTTCTGCATCTTCTTCATCCATTAGAATTTGATGATACCCGGCATAACAATCCACGAAAGATCCTATATCATGCTTGGCACAATTATCGATCAAAATATGGATATTGGGTAATGGGAAATTATCCTTCGGACTTGCTTTGTTGAGATTGCGGTAGTCGACGCATACTCTAATTTTGCCGTCTTTCTTTGGTACATGAACGATATTAGCTAACCAAACAGGATATCGAGTGACTCGAATGACCTTTGCTTCCAACTGTTTGGTGATTTCTTCCTTAATTCTCACACTCATATCAGGCTTGAATTTTCTCAGCCTCTGCTTGACAGGAGGCACCATTGGATCGGTGGGCAATTTGTGAACCACTAAATCAGTGCTCAGGCCCGGCATGTCGTCATATGACCATGCAAAAACATCTTTAAATTCTATGAGTGCTTTAATTAACTCTTCTCGGATCCTTGGTTCGAGATGGACACTTATTTTAGTTTCCCTGATATTACTCGTGTCCCCTATATTAATGTCCTCGGTATCACTCAGGTTAGGTTTGGTTTTTTCCTCAAAGTGAATCAACTCTTTACTAATCTCTTCAAAAACCTCATCTTCATCATATTCTGATTCATAATCACAATATATTTCTTGAATTATTATTTCGGAACCAGATTGATTTTTAAGACTGGGCTGAGGATTCCTCATGCATGCCATATCACTAGAGCCAGCGTAAAAAGAACTGTACAAAAAAAAAGAAAAAAAAAAGAAAACTATCAGGAATGATAATGAAAAAGGAAACTGTATTTTATTGGATGATGAAAGATAACAAGGTTTGCACACTTCAAACAAACTGTAAGATAAGCATTGGGATTAAAACCCTGAGGTAACCCAAACAAACTGAAAGAAAATCAAAATAAACTACCAAGACTCCTTTCGAATGGGGAGAGGAGTGGCTTTCCAATTATTAAGCTTTGTTTCTGGCCCAACGAATTGAACTTCTGTGTTGCTACAACCTTCCCCGCTTTCCACCATATTCACATCGTCAAACAATTTCTCGAATCTTTCAATTAATTCCTCCTCAGGATTGACCAGGGATTTAGGAATTGTTGTTATCGGGCGATTTTTAGCACCGGTCTTGACAAAAGACTTTGATAGATGTGGGACTGATTTTGGAAGAACCCATACCTTTTGTTTCAGCTTTCTGGCCTTTTTCACGTCGGTGATAGTGGGTATGGACCCCAAACCGAATGTTCTCCAGTTCTCGGGGAGAGATACTGGTTGTATAATTCCTTGCAAAGATGAGCCCAGACCTTTGCCGGGTATAAAACCATTTTTTAACATTTCATAGGCTACCATGACTGATGCAGAGGTTATCTTTGGATTCGGAAGGTACTTCCCCTCTGGAATTTTCTCTACCGACACTGTGTCGGACATTTGGTATACCCATGGTCCCTGGTCATTTTCTGTTCCCTCGACCGGTACAATGGCACTGCTGTGAGCATTCAAACTTTCTTCCCCATGCACAACTATTTCTTGATGATCCCATTCAAACTTGACCGCCTGGTGTAGTGTTGACGGGATTGCTTTAGCAGCATGGATCCATGGTCGACCCAACAACAAATTATAAGAAACAGTTATGTCCAGTACTTGAAACTCCATTGTGAATTCAACTGGCCCTATTGTCAGTTCCAACACTATGTCGCCAAATGAATCTCTGCTTCCACCGTCAAACCCCCGTACGCAAATACTATTCTTCTGGATCCTCTCCTCTTTGATTTTCAATTTGCTTAAAGTGGAGAGAGGGCAGATGTTTGCACTTGACCCGTTGTCAACCAATACCCGGGTTAGTACGGAGTTTTCACATTTCACGGTGAGGTAAAGAGATCTGTTGTGCTTAGTACCTTCCACAGGCAATTCATCATCAGAAAATGTAATTCTGTTTGCCTCAAAGATTCTGTTGGCTATTCTTCCCAAATGATTTACAGAGATTTTTTTAGGAACATGAGCCTCATTCAGGATTTTCATTAAAGCCAGACGGTACTCCTCTGAATGGATTAGTAATGACAACAATGAAATTTGAGCGGGTGTCTTCTTCAGTTGATCCACAACAGAATAGTCATGGAGTTTCATTTTTCTTAAAAACTCTTCCGCTTCTTCTTCCGTCACAGCTCTCTTTATTGGTGTTGGATTATTTTTAGTTTTTCTTAACTCTTCGAGAGTAAAACATCTTCCCGAACGAGTCAAGCCTTGCACCTCACAGACTTCTTCCTTGACTTCTTTTCCCTTGTACATTACAGTCACCCGTTCATAGTTCCATGGAATGGCCTTGTTGTTGATCACTGGTAGCTGGGTTACAGGTTTGATAATAACCCGATCTATACGGGCTCCTTCCACGACTACAATGGGTTTACTGGCAACCCCTGGTACTATCACTTTCAACCTTTCTTGCTTTGTGGCAACTTTGCTCGAAGACCCCTTCTTGACTACCACAGATGGTTCATCACCATTTCTGTTCTGCTTAGGTACCGGCTTCTCCTCTGTTAACTGCTTATCTGGCTTGGCTTCATGAGACCTGATCATCATGACAGTTTGTGACGACTTCTTTGTCTCCACATCATCTTGTACGATTTCTATCATATTGGCCTCCTGATGGGCTGGCATTGGATTTCTATTGATATTGGTAGCTTCGGGGTTTTGAACCTCGATTTATTAGTATCAATCAGCTCTTGTATTGCATTTTTCAAATGCCAGCATTTTTCTGTATCATGGCCTGGTGTACCGGAACAATACTCACAGCTAATGGTGTAGTCCAGATTCTTTGGAGGAGGATTGGGTAGCTTGGATTGTATTGGTCTTAGCATGTCCAGCTGTCTCAGCCTGTGGAACAGACTAGTGTAAGACTCTCCCAATGGAGTGTAGGTTTTCTTTTTCTGTTCTCTTTCTCCCCTGAATGCTGGCCTAGGCCTGAAACCTGGTCCGGTATAGGCTCGTGGGTAAGTACCTGGTATGGCAGGAGCATGCCAATTAGCGTGAACAGGTGGCTGATTGTATGCTTGTGCATGGTTAATGGCAAAATGAGGCTCTGAAGAGTGATAGTAGTGTTGGGATGAATCATGGTGGTAAGCTGATTGGCGAGGTCGTTGTTGATTATAGTAAAGCGGTGAACCTCTGGGTCCCGGCCAAATTCCTAAATCAACTACGGTTGCCTCCTCCCTCTTCTTTCTTCCGATTCCTCCTACCCCGCCTTGAATAGCTTGAGTAGTTGTCTTAATTGCTGAATAGCTCATGATTTTATTTGTCTTGAGGCCTTCTTCCACCATACCTCCCATCTTTACTACTTCGTTGAATGATTTCCCTACCGCTGAAACCAAATGGGCATAGTAAGTTGGTTCCAAGGCTTGGAGGAAGTAGTCTACCATTTCACTCTCCTTCATAGGAGGATCCACTCTTGCTGCCTGTTCTCTCCACCGGAAGCCATACTCTCTGAAACTTTCATTGTGTTTCTTCTCAAATTTTGTCAAAGATAATCGATCTGGGATGATTTCCAGATTGTATTGGAAATGGTATGCGAATACCTGTGCCAGGTCATCCCAGGTGTACCATCTCCCATGGTCCTGGCGCGTATACCACTCCAAAGCTGATCCGCTTAAACTTTGACTGAAGTAAGCCATCAATAATTCGTCTTTTCCCCCAGCTCCTCGCATCTTGCTGCAAAAACCCCTTAAGTGGGCTACTGGGTCGCCGTGCCCATTGTATAGGTCAAATTTAGGCATCTTGAAGCCAACTGGTAATTGTACATTTGGTAACAAGCACAAATCCTTGTATGCTACACTGACTTGCCCACCTAGACCTCGCATGTCTCGGAACGATTGTTCTAGACTTTTGACCTTCCTGAACATCTCTTCTTGTTCAGCATTTTTGGTTGGCTTGTCACTTTCGGTTGGGAGGTCAAAACGAGGAGTAGTTGAATGGATTTCGGAGGCTTTGAGGGTGGGCTCCGGGGGGTAATATTGGTTATCCTGGGCCTGGAATGTAGGCTCACTAGGAGATTTGTGGAGTGTAGTTGTGGGAGGTGTCACAAAGACAGGAGTTGCAGGTGGAGGAAAGTATGGAACTGGTTTAGGAGGGGGAGACTGCGGTGTCTGAGAGGTGGTGCCTCGGTAGTGTTGGTAGATGGGGAAATTTGGGGATAATTCAGTGGTAAGATTATCCTGAGTTTGGGCTATTGATAGAGCAGGGTTAGTTGGGTAAGATGGGGGTGACTGCCCTGTAGACCAGGCCCGGTACATCTCAGCCATTTGCTGCTTGAGTTTAAACATCTCTTCTTTCATTTTCCCAACATCCATCTCCTCTAGCTCAATACATGTGTCAACATCTGGGATAGACATACTTTCGGGTATTGGTCCTTTTGATCTCGTGTGATAATGATAATATGCCAGTATACTCTTTAGAGAAACTAACTGCTTGAATTCTGGAAATGAACAAACTTGTTAGTTTTGAGAGTTTAACACATATATAATTACACGTTGAGATGCAATGCTCCTAGACAAGTAACCCCTTTCTATTATGCATTTGCTCGGCTGCTTGTGTCGTCCCAGCTTTCTTGAAATTTTTATTGTTACTCATTTTTATTTTATTTATTATATTCCTTATTGTGGTCGAATCTTATAGAGATTGCCTACGTATCATGCCCCCGCATGAATCAGACCTTGCGTAGTTCGAACATAAGGCAAACACTTTTATTCATTATACAAATATGGAACAAACATTACATTTGAAAACCTTATAAGAAAATGGTTTGAAACACACGCACTTAAATCAAAATAAAAGATACAACTCTTAACATCTCACAACATGCCCCACTTTCCACTTTTATTGTCAATTATTGGATTATCTGCTTAATGTGGGGCTTGACCTGGATGACCTCCCAGCATACGATACATCCTTTCCAACTCCATTGCTAGATGACGGGCAAAAATGGGTGCATGCTCTGTAAACCTTTCATAATCCATTCCTTGGCAGTTTACATAACTTTGAGAGGTGTAGACCGCCAGGTCGTGGATTTGTGCCCTGAAATCTTGGAGACGTTGGTCTTGGTTCTGCAATTGTTGCTGGCGAGTGGTGGCTATATCTCTGACACGGTCTTCACGATCTAGAGCTGACTCTAATAGAGCTCGGAGTCTGGCCTGCTCTAATCTTGCCTGCACTCTTTCTCTGTCGATGTCCGCTTGTTGATGTTCTCTGTTGTATCTTTTTGCCTCTTCTAGTTGTGCACGAAGTTGGTCTTCTGATCGTATCCAATGGTCTTTTTCCTTCTTGAATTACGCCCTGTCTTCTTCGGATTGCCTATCTTGGCGTTCCTTATTAGATCTGGCTTCTTCGTTTAATTGTTGGATTCTTTCTTTTGCTTTGCTGAACGCCCTTTCGTTTTTAGCAAGAATGGAATCATAATCTTGCATTCTTTCAAAAAGATTGGGGATGGTTTTTTGATCCTTCCAACTCCTCATTGGTGTCTCAGAAGCCTTTTTCATTTTTTGAAATCGAGCATGAAGATTTTCATTCTCACAAGCTAGACTCTTCTTCTCGCCTTCGGCTTCTTGTGCTTGCAAATCTTTCTCCAAACTGAGGCTCCTCAGATTTTCCTTTAGGGCATGGATAGTTGCTTTGTACCCTTTTTCCTTTTCTCCCTAGATCAATCGCTCTTGGATTTTATCATTAAAGTTTTGAATATGGGGTCTTTTTGTTGGCCTTCTTAGCTCAGGTTCTGGTACATCATCCACGCGAGACCGTTTCTTAAACCACCTTGCATATCCAGGATTTATCTCACCCTTTGTAGTGTCTGGGACTTGAGTATCACTTTTCAAGTATCGACATCCATTCCACATCTGTTGAATTAAAGCCTCGGGAATAGTGGCTTCCGGGTGTAATTCGATTACTTACATACTCAAATCTTCATCATCAGGAACTACTTGGTATCTCCCTAGTTGTCTTAGGACTCTTAGGGGTGCATATGGTTGGATGCTTCTCAATCCCAATAGTAGCAAATAACTATTTGATGTTGACATGTGTATCGCTTCCCTCATCGGGAGCCATCCCAAATTCCACTCAATTTGATTTGCCGTTAAAGCCCTTAGATGAGATACACATGCTTCTATCCCTTCTGGAGACTTATAATCTTTTATTCTTTCCTCATAACTCTCGATGCAGTTATCATTGCTTGGCCCATACTGTATGATCTTGGGCTGTTGTTGGAGATGTTCAATCACCCACATTTGCAACAAATTTTTGCATCCTTCAAAGACTTTTGCTCCTGATTTACATAAAGTCAATGCCCGATAAATGTCTGAGAGAATGATGGGGACAAGGGTGTGATTTTCCTTGGTGGTGAGGACTTGCACAACTTTCGCGGTGCGAATATCAATTGTTTGCTCTTTGTTTGGGAAGACCATGATTCCTAGAAAAGCCACCATAAAGGCAAAGCGACGGTGAATCTGCCAAGTGTCTTTGTTTTGCTTGTTAGTAAGGCCTTTCTCATAAATTTCAAATCCATCTGGCTTTCCGAACCTTGAATATAAGAAGTTAAAAGAACAACATCCGTTGATGACATTGCTTTTCCTGATTTGATTACTGATGTTCAGAAGACCGAAGAATCGATGTACCGAGGGAGCCTTTATGAATATCAGGCTCTGATTTCTTAGACTTCCGTCAAAACCAGCATATCCAGCTATCTCCTCTAATGTAGGAGTAAGCTCGAAATCAGAGAAACGAAAGACATTGTGCACAGGGTCCCAAAAAGTTACTAACGCCGCAATCAGATCATCACGGGGTTTAACTTTCATAATATCCGTGAGATTTCCCAAATTCTTGACGACCCATTTTTTACCATCTTCGCCTAATTCATACCACCACATTTGAAGCTGAAATAGAAACTCGTCTGTATTCGTGGATGGGGGGTTTTGTGTGGTGCTCATTTTGTATCTGAAATTTAATTTTAATAAAATCAAGACTCATTTTGAAAATATACACTAAAAAAAATCATTTTCAATTTTTTATTTATTAAACACCCTTATTTCAAGATTTAAAACTATTTTTGGGAATTTCTTAAAACAACCCATTTTATTCCTCGGCTCTCAAAATATTTTCAATTAAGCTGGTCAACAAGCAAATCCGAAGTAAATGAATGCGCAGGTAGCAAGTAGGATGCATCAGGATGGTCTTTTTATTTCGGGTTCACCTGTCCTAGACAGACCCAACCCCTGTGTTGAGTCTCCAAGGTCAGATGTACATGATGTAAATAGACGTTCCTACTAGGGATCCGGTACATGGATGAGTTATTCTAGGTAAAAACCTGAGGCATATTGTTCTAAACCTGGCTTACCCAAACGGACAGTTTGAGCCGAAGTGGGGGCAACGTACCAGGAGCACGAAAGTCTACCCGGCCTAGTTACTTGTCCTAACTTCGTCTTATTTGGTATGACTTTAACAGAAAGGTGGGCCACGCGCACGTGTACACCATAAATTCAGAAGACTCAGAAAGAAGGGGGTTTCGTAGCAGTTGTATATATTCACAATTCAAATAATATTAAAGCGGTAAAAAGCAACATTTAGCATATTAAGCATATAAACAGTTGAAAATCATATAGTAAATAAAGCCAATTATCACAGTTATTTTAAGCTCGAATTCTTTAAACCCTGAACCAGTGGTTCTGGGTTACAGTTTTCACTATGGTCCCTAGCAGAGTCGCCAGAGCTGTCACACCTCCTTTTTCCGCGCCCGCGGGGGCGTAGAGAGTTTTCTCAAATTGAAGGACAGTCGAAACAGGATTTGTTTATTTGTTTCAGAGTCGCCACTTGAGAATTTTAAGGCGTCCCAAGTCACCGATTTTAATCCCTGAATCGAGGAGAATATGACTCTGTTTGTTATTCTGCGAACCAGAAATCCTGAGTAAGGAATTCTGTTAATCCGGAAGAAGGTGTTAGGCATTTCCGAATTCCGTGGTTCTAGCACGGTCGCTTAACTGTTTTTATTTTTGGCTTAATTATCTTGATTTCTTAAATACATTTTTATTGCATGATTTTATTACCGCTTTCGTTTAGATTGTTTACAAATTAAAGATTTTCTTGAAACGAATCACGCGTACGTATATTCGCCTTATATATTTTTATAAACGTAAAGAATCATGCCACGCATACGTGTACACAATAAGATTGACAATATTATATTTTTTATTGAAATATCATACGTTCAAAATTTAAAATAAAATTAAGAACATCGTCACCCTTGTATTTAAACAATGAACTGCACATCTCGGTTTATATGAAATTATTTTAACATCCTCGGAGAAACCCCTTTTTTATTAAAATGTTCGCTCGAAGTTGCGCGAACGCATAATACGAATTGCTTTTAGAAATATAATCAGGTTACACGAACGCATCCCTAATTACGCAAAATATTCTTAATGGTAGTATAGATTTTCCACAAATTGTTTATTGTATTCATACATTTTTATGTAAAAATCATGAGAAATCCCCATTTAAGGTGCCCTTAAATTCATTGAAAAGAATTCACAATTTATTAAATGTTGACCGCTGATTATATTTTCACGTGTGAATTATATTCTTTCGAGCCATTCAAATTTTAGGAGTAAAAATAAACAAAGTGTGATTAAGACTACCATTTTTCTCGTAAATACAATATATGTATACCTAAAAAGTGAAATTGCGTATGAGACTAAAATTTGATTTTATGAAAGGAATAAATGTTTTCAAAGAATTTTTATTATTTTATTTGTAGCGAATACTATATTACATTCTTAAATTGTTACAATTTATAAACCTAACCTTCTTCCACATCACTTGTTCTTAATCCGATATGCATGATTATTTTGTTAATTCTGCTTATGATTGAATGTAGGATATATATATATATAATCAAACCGATTTGATTCTCAATTTATGTGAACCATTGCTAAACACTAACTTTCGCATTGTAAAATTCCTAGGCCATTTGTTATTAAGAAAGAGAACAAATCTACCTGTTGACTTAATAAAATGATATTGCATACAACATTATTCGCCATATTTTGACATTGTGAACATAGCGGATTTTACTAATGCATCATTCAACTATTGATTGTAAACATAACCATTGTTATGCCATAATATAGCAAAATGCAACCAACATCATCTAGCTTTAAACAACAACTAACTAACTAACAAAATAAACCAATAATGTATTTTTTCCTTGATATTTCCATATTATGTTGTACCTAACTAACAATACCATAAAGTTTAAATAATGGCCAACTTTCTGCCATGTTCCCTATTTTGACAATTCAAATATAACTAAACTAATGAGATTTCGAAATGGATAACATTATTACAAAGCTTTTATACGAATTTCAAAATAAGACAATTAACTTATAGTCATCGTGTCGAACTCACTACTAGTTAACCAACATGAAACAAAGCTGAAATTTAAACTAATGAACTTAGACGAATGGAAAACAGAATTCTAATTTCCAAGCTTCATTTATTTGTCATGTTGAAGCTCTTCACAACATGAGTTTAAAAGATATGTACCTGGAAATGAAGGTAGAAGGAGTAAATTTCAGCAGTAATAGCAGCAACAAAACACCGGCAGAATATACCAATAACACAGCAAGGCTGAACAAGACCCGTTAACCCAGATGAACAGTGATAGAAATTTGAGAAAAATTTCAGATTTAAACCGAACAATATCCACAAACAAACAACGGATAGATTCTAGAAAAATAACATTTCAGATTTCAGTTTCTTTCCTCTATCTGTTTCAGATTCCTATTTCTGATTTTTCTGTTTCTGCTTTTGTGTGCTTTTCTCTTCTTTTAACTTCTATCCAGATATTTATCTCTGTTTATATGTATTTCTATGTGTATTAAAATCTCAGTCTCTCTCTCTCTTCAAATCTCTTTCTAAAATTTGATCTTTTCTCTCTTAAAATCAGATCTCCCTTTTTAAATCTCTTCCTTTCTCTTAAAATATGTCCCTGTATTTATATAGGTCTGCCCCTCTTCTCTTAAGTGCTGCCTGGACCCCCTTCTTCTTTTAAAAACCAGAAAACCCCATTAAAAATCTGTTTTTCTACTTTAACTCCCATTAAGTGATCTTTTCCCTGCTTTTCAGCATCCCATTACCCTTTGTTTCCCATTATCCCATTAAATTAACAGCCACTAACATTCCACTTCCAGCTTACTACTATTATCATATTACCCTCACTGTTTTATCCCAGAAATACCCCAGAAATCCTACTGTAATTACTGTTATTACTGCCTTTAAACTAAAATTCAGAATCTGATACAAAACAGATTTTTAAATCTGTCCAGGCTTAATTATCCTTCTGATTTAAACAGCTAGAACCAATCCTAATCAACTTCCTAACACAGTTGTATCTACCCAACCCCTGTAAACTTGAATTCAAACCCAACATCACAACAACATTATATTGTATTCAACATAACAAGTTAAACTGAACTTCAACATTGAACTAAAAAATCAAACAAACACAGGAGCATTGTCAATATACTGACAATGCCCTGAAACTTGATGTTCAGAAATCAACATACCCACAGCATTCATTTTGACGGACTTATTGAAATATAAACAAGGATTATTTAACTGATGAGTATTAATTAAACTGATTATTTACAACAATTGTCCACAAACAACCGATAAACAGATTATTTCAAACAACATTTTTCAGAAACAGGATTCTATGATATAACTACTCGACGAACTTAATTGAGTCGATTACTCACATTGTAAATAATCACAACCAACAGAAATAGTTTCACATTTTGATCATATAGACGGGTATGAGACAGAATAAAATTAAAAGATGGGAAAATTACACAGACTAATGAAACAATCATAAAATACACATAGAATACACAAAGGAAATAGAAAAATACCTCTGAATCTTCAAATTTATTCAGACATAGACTCAACTTGGATTCGGACATTTTTGAGGCTGAACAGACTTTATTCGAAGTATTCTCAGTTGAGAATACCTCGATTAAAGTCTCTTAGACCCCAATCCCTCGCTTGAATTGAAAAAATTCCAAGATTGGAAAATTTTTAGGGTTTCAGATTCTTGGATCTTAAATTCGAACACTTCTGGGCAGATTCAAAGGGAACCAAAGATGACACAAGGGTGGGGGAGGCCTAGGGGTCATTTGGTGTTAATTTGGAAGGAATCTGAGTGAGTTCATATTTGGCTTGAATCTTCTAAAGAAGATTCGAAGAGTTCTGAGGTGATTCGAGCCAAACCAACACCAGATCCACAACGAGGGTAGTTAGGGGAAGCTATGGTGTTAATTAGGGGCTGTTTGGTTTATATCTGAGTTTGGCTTGAATCTTCAAATGAAGATTCGAGAACCTTCAGGAGGATTCGAGCCAAGTGGCTAACATATTTGGATAGAGGATGGTCAGGGGGTTCCGGGGTGTTAAGGTGGTGACCGGCGGCGTTGTTGCCGCCGGGTTTCAGGAAATGGGGAATTAGGGCGGCTAGGGTTAGGGGTATGTTTGAAGACGATGATGAACAGGAGAGGAAGGGGGGTGTTCAGTTAGGGGGGCCGGGGTAAGGATTTGGGTTTATATAGGGGTGGGGTGGATTGATAATGATCGTTAGATCAAGCAGAATGGATGGCTAGGATCTATTCACTTAACCAAACGATGTCGTTTGGTTTAAGTTGGGGGACGGGTTGAACCGGGTACTGGATCGGGTAAGGATCACGGGTTAGGTTTGTAAGATCTCAACCGTTGGATGGATTTGATCCAACGGCCCTTGATGAAATACGACCAAACGTTGTCGTTTGGTTCGTTTGAATTGGACCGGGCCCGGGAGTGTTGGGATTGGGCTGTGGAGGGTTGAAATTGTTTGGGCCTGATTTTTGTTTAGGAATTTTGGCCCAGATCCGTTTTGCCCATTTAATTTCCACTTTTTTAATTTCCAATTTAATTCTTCGATTATTAAAATCCTAATTAAAATTATAAAAACAAAATTACTCTTACAAAATATTAATTACTTTTAACAACTATTAACACATAGACAAAACATTTATCACACAGTGAAACATTTAAAATAGAATAAATGCATATTTTTTGTGATTTTATTTTTAAATCAATTGTTAAGTGCATAATTAAATCCTAGATATGCATGAAACATGTATTTTTATTTTAATTTTGTTTAATTATAACAAAGCAAATATTTACGGACAACACAAATAATTAACAAACACCACACAAATTCTAAAAATTGCACACTAAAAGAGATTTGTTTTATTTATTTTGGAGTTGTTTTCGTGAGGCAAAAATCACGTGCTCACATCAGAAACCGGTCAGCATGCAGATTTGAAGCAAATAAATGTGCAAAACAAACAAGATGCAGCAGGATGGTCTTTTTTTCATTTCAGGTTGCTTGTCCTAGACAGACCCAACCCCTGTGTTGAGTCCCCTAAGTCAAATGCAACATGATGCAAATAAACGCTCCTACTAGAGATCCGGCATGAAGTCAAGTTATTCTAGGTTCAACCTGGGTATATGTTCTAGATAGTGTACCCGAGCGGACAACTCGAGTTGAGGAAGGAGCTCCTTTCCGGGAACCAAAAGGCCAGTCGGCTTAGAAACTTTTCGAGCCTCTTTTATTTCAGGGTATGACACTAACAGAATAGGGAGTCTTAACCAGTAAGCACATCCCCGGAAGTGAGAAGAGAAGGTTTCGGCACAGTTTATATGTACAGTGCAAATAATATCAAAGCGGTAAAAAAGCATCATTTTGCACATTTAGGCCAAAACATGTAATAAGATCAAATAATAAATAAAGCCAAATATAACAACTCATAAGCTCGAATTCTAAACCCTGAACTAGTGGTTCTGGGTCTCGTCCCCAGCAGAGTCGCCAGAGCTGTCACACCTCCTTTTTCACCCGGCGCCGCCGTGAAGGGACGCAGAAGGGAGTTTTTCCAATTAAAGGACAATCGAAATGGGATTTATTATTTAAGGATCAGAGTCGCCACTTGGGAGATTTATGGTGTCCCAAGTCACCGGTTTTAATCCCGAATCGAGGAAAAGAATGACTCTGTATTACAGTCTGCGCACCAGATATCCGGATAAGGAATTTTGTTAACCCGGGAGAAGGTGTTAGGCATTCCTGAGTTCCGTGGTTCTAGCACGGTCGCTCAACTGTCATATTCGGCTTGATTATCTGATTTTATATAATTATGAACTTATGTGCAAACTTTAAACTCTTTACCGCTTTTATTATTATTATTATTTTAACACAGAATTACAACATTGTGAAAAACGTATCTCGAACCACGTCACATCAATGTACCCGTGGTTATCGACACATTTTGACTCTGTTGAGATTTGAATTTGGGTCACATAAATGTGCACCCGGGTTTAAGAAAGTAAATTGTTAAAGGTGCGCCTAAAGCGACTAGCGTATCATTATTTTGGGTAAGGCCGTGAAATTTGCTAAACGACCGATCCCGAAGTCTATACAATTATTAACTAATTATTGAGGGCCCCGCAACTTGTGCGTTTTATTGGGGGAGGCTCATCTCATTTATTTTAAAAGGATAATCCTAAAGTGTCTACATTTTTTCTATTAAATTTGTCTCTAAAAATGAAAGAGAGAAGGTCCTAATTTATTTACATGCTTACGAGTTGTTATAGTCAGGTTCCGAACACAATTTGTTAAATCAGAATGTAAACACAATATGGACAGCCCGTTGGCCAACGTAGGCCCAAGCCCAACGTGTATGGCACAAAACTAGACCTGGGCCAACTCATTCACATGTTACTACCTAGTTACATTATACTATGCATGCTCACAGTTTGTCAAATTAAAAAAAAAACTTGGCAATCTAAATTTAATCCTAAACCATTTACATGCTGAAATTAACCAATAGTATCTAGCTAAACAATATTCCTACAAGTTGCAAAACGGACTATTTGTTTAATGAGCTAACTGTTGAATGTTTAAGAATAGTCTAAATCAGCTAACATGCTTTTTGAGATACGATAATCATCAAACCATAACGAACTAACTGAACTAAGCTACTACACCATTAGTCTTTTTAACTAGCATACATAGACAATTCGTCCACTAAGCTACTGTCAGATGTTCCATTATATATATCAAACAACTACATGATTCTAATTCGAGGAAGTTAAATAATGTACATATACAACTAAAATTCAGAATATAACTAAGATAAATTCAGAACTTCAACTCTTCATTTCATATTTATGCTTCAGTTTCCATTCTACAAGAACCAGTGCATCAATTGTGTACCTGATATTGGAAGCAAAAGAAGAGGAAGATCAGCAGAAATGCAGTAGCATATAACAACAGCAAAACCCAGCAACCAGTAACAACCAGCAACGAGAAACCAGTGACGGATTTTAAAATCAAGAAAAAAAATCCTGCAATAACCAATGAAGTAGTAGCAAATAACCAACCAAACTCAAGGAACAGACCAAATGAAAATCCAGAAACACCAACAACAATCAACTGGCAGAAACAAAGTGAACCTTTTTTAGATTGAAAGACCAGTTAATGTTTAACCCTTAAATTCTGACCCCTCTGTATATCCAGTGTATGCAGAGTGTATATCGGGTGTACACTACTCTCTCTTTAGATTTCCAGAATGTTTTTTCCTCTCCGAAAAATCATCAAATCTCTCTTAATATTCAGAAAATTCTTTTAATTCTCCCTTCATATTCAAAAAAATGCTCCCCCAATCCGTGTTCAGCTCTTCTAATCTCTTTTAATATTTTCGAATCCCCTCTTAATATTCAGAAAACCTCTTCTATTCCAAAAAAACCCCCTTACTTGTGTCCAGCTCCACCCCCCCCCCCCCATTTATTTACAAACTTGAAGCATTTAAACTAAGTCCCACCATCTTCTACCCATCCCCCTTTTGAATCCCACTACCTAATGTTTTGTCCCCCACTATATTAAACAATGTATTAACTCCCACTAACACATATCTTTACCTTATTTAATTCCCTTATTGCCCCACTACCGCATGTTTTGTCCCCCACTATACTAAATAATGTATTATTTAAATATATTAGCGCTTAGTGGACAGAACACTCAAATTAATCAATTGTTCAAATTTTTAATTCCAAAAATACCCCTCTGAAATTACTGAAATTACCATTCTACCCCTGAAAATACTACAATTTACCATTCTACCCACATCAGCTATAACCAATTCATCTAATCAGTTAACCAAAATACAGCAGCTATAACCAATTCCTAATCAAATTTCATCAGCAAATTTAAGCTAGAAACTCAGATTATGTCAAATATCATCAAAACAAAGACTAAGGATTCAGGGAACCAAACCATATGATACAATAAAGAAACAACTGAAATCATTTTGACTGAACATTTTATTTTAACAACAAACATACTTTCAGATTCAATAACAGTAACAAATTGAACATAACAAACAAGTACAATCAAATCACTAAAATCAATAATCAATTGAACTTCAAATTAAATCTAACAACATTATAACCAACACACTTCTATATTAAACTAAACAATAACAAATGAATAAAAACAAAAATGAAGAAATAATCAAGAAATGATAAACAACGAACAAGAAAAGAATCAAACATATACTGATTTCAAATACGAGAATATCAAACAAAATACGGACAAAAATGAAACTTAAACCAACTAACCGGAAATGAACAACGGCGAACTCGAACGGAAACGGAAAACTCGGACAACAACCTCGACGTACCGGATCTCGACTCAACGAAAACCCACCTTCTCTTTTAACCTCGACGAACTCAGACTGGACCTCACCGAACGACGAACAACGATGGACTCAAGCAAAACCAAACGAGACCTTGACAGAACTTCGCCGGACTTTAACCGGACTGCTTCGCTTTTCCTCCGTCTATCTCTCACTTTGTTTCAATGACCTCTTGTTGCTGCTCTATCCGTGTGTGTGCATGTAGTCGTGGAAGCATTAGCAGTGGGGCTGTGTGTGTGTGTGTTGAGTAGTTGTTTGATGAGAGAGGAGATGAAGCAGCAACAACTTTGTGTGGTCGCTTTGGATGAGGAGATGAAGCAGCAGCAATGGTCGAAGAAGCTGCAGCAGCACTGTTGCACGTCAATGGCGGGGGTCGTTGGCAGTGTCGTCGACGGGTGGTTTGGGTGGACAACAAGAGGGAAGCTATGGTTGTTTGGACGTGAGGCTGGAGGTCGTTTGGACATGAGGTCGTTTAGCAGATGGTCGTTTGGGACCTATGGGGACGAAGAAGAAGAAGCAGCCACGTTTGGTTGGAGCTCGACGAAGGCAGCCATGGGAGGTGAGGTCGCTGGACGTGAGGGAGCTGGTTGCTGCTGGTTGGGCGACGAAGCAGCGGCCATGACGAATAAGATGAAGACGGGGCAGCCATGGGATGTGAGGGGGAGCAGAAGTAGCCATGGGAGGGAGCTTGGGGTTGTTTAGAGAAGATGGAGAGAAGAGGGGGGGCGGATGTTTTTTAGGTTAGGGTTTTCAAAAATGAAAAATGAAAAAATGAAAATGGGGGGGTTGGGATTATTTTGGGTTATGGGGCGGACTGGGTCGGGTCGACCCGGTGGGAGTTATTTTGTTTGGGCCTAGTTGATTTAAATTAGAAGGTGGCCTAATCTGATTTTCTTCTTCTTTTATTGCTTCTTTTTTCTTCTTTTATTTTTTCTTAAACTAAAACTAAATTCTAAAAATCTTAAATTATCCTATAGAACTAAATTAATTTATAAAAGTGCAAATTAACTCTTAATAATAATTAACACATAATAAAATAGCAATTACGATAAAATCACACAATTTGGACATTAAATCCTAAAAATGCAACGTACATTATTTTTATGATTTTTTTTGTTCTTGTAAAAACAAACTTAATTGCTCATAATTGTAGAATTAAATCCTAAATGCAAATGCGACATATTTTTGTATTTTTTATTAATTTAACAAATAAACATGCATGGACAAATACAAATAATTATCAAAAATACCACGAAAATTCTCAAAATTGCACACAAAGGAAAATTGTTTTATTTTGAATTTTTTGGGAGTAATTCTCTCATAGGGCAAAAATCACATGCTTACAGCTACCCCTCTTTGTCCGAAAACACGATGAGTTTTCGTGCAAAGATAAAGTGAGCGATTTTTATCCATCCGAGTACTCCGTATGAAGCATTTTTTTAAAAAAAGATTTAACCGAACCTTTGCTTCAAAGGTTTCCTACATATCCCTGGCTAGAAGGGAATCAGGTTAATGTAGTTCGGGAAGTTTTGGTAGCTGGGACTACCATGGGACTGCAATGTTACTGCTATTGCATGTTGTTATTACTGTTTGCCGACCACCTTATTACACCATGCTGAAAGAAAACAAGAAGATAGACTAAACTATAGTCTATGAATTACAAAATCTTATCTAGATCTTCAGTCGTGCTCTTGTATCTCTTGTTGCTTTGATATCTCGGTGACTCCTCTGTATTTCTTTACTTCTGATTTGTCTTGTATTCTCCCTTGACTACCGATCTCGAACTGCTTATGTCCTTCTCGAGAGCTTCACATCATTTTTCCCATCGAATCTTGAACTGCCTTCCTCTGCTGGGGATTTTTGTTATTTCCCGCTGGGGATTTCTGCTGTATTCTTCTTCTTTACTAGCTTGAAATGTATTCCTCTATTATATGGGCGGGCTCCCAACTTCAAAACTTGTGATGTAACGACTGAAATGTATTCCTCTGTTATATGGGCGGGCTCTCAACTTCAAAACTTGAAATTTAACAACTGATATGTATTCCTCTGTTATATGGGCGGGCTCCCAACTTCAAAACATTAAATGTAAAGACTGAAATGTATTCCTCTATTATATGGGCGGGCTCCCAACTTCTGGACTTGAAATTTAAAGACTGAAATGTATTCCTCTGTTATATGGGCGGGCTCCCAACTTCAAAACTTGAAATGTAAATACTGAATGTATTCCTCTGTTATATGGGCGGGCTCCCAACTTCAAAACTGGAAATGTAAAGACTGAAATGTATTCCTCTGTTGTATGAGCGGGCTCCCAACTTCTTCAACTTACAAATAAATCGTCATTCTATTCTTCAGGGAGGGCTCCTGACCTCAACAACAACTTCAAAAATAAATCGCCATTTTGTTCTTCAGGGGGGCTCCTGACCTCAACAACAACTTCGAAAAATAAAATCGCCATTCTCCAGGTGGGCTCCTGATCTCAACAACTAAACATTGATAATCTTAAGAAAACTAAGAGAATGACTCCCTTTTTTTCAAATTCAAACTTCCTTTTTTTTCAAATTATCCTAGGAGAAAATTCGTGAGACTAGGTTTTGATCCTAGGAGAAAATTCATTAGACTAAGATTTTGATATCTTAGGAGAAAATTTCATCGGACTAAGATCTTCTATATTATCTTGGGAGAAAAATTCCATCGGACCAAGATTTTGATCCTAGGAGATAAATCGTCAAACTAGGTCCATTTTGTTGTGATCTTAAGAGAAAGATTCATCGGACTAAGATTTGATATCTTAGGAGAAAATTTCATCGGACTAAGAATTGTTATATTATCTTGGGAGAAAATTCCATCGGACCAAGATTTTGATCCTAGGAGAAAATTCATCAGACTAAGATTGTGATCCTAGGAGAAAGTTCATCGGACCAGGACATTTATCCTAGGAGAAAATTCATCAGACCAGGATTTCTTATATTATCTTGGGAGAAAAATTCCATCGGACCAAGATTTGTTATATTATCTTGGGAGAAAAATTCCATCGGACCAAGATTTTGATCCTAGGAGAAAATTCATCAGACTAAGATTGTGATCCTAGGAGAAAGTTCATCGGACCAGGACGTTTATCCTAGGAGAAAATTCATCAGACCAGGACGTTTATCCTAGGAGAAAATTCATCAGACTAAGATTTCTTATATTATCTTGGGAGAAAAATTCCATCGGACCAAGATTTTGACTCTAGGAGATAAATCGTCAAACTAGGTCCATTTTGTTGTGATCTTAGTATAAAGATTCATCGGACTAAGATTTGATACCTTAGGAGAAAATTTTATCGGACTAAGATTTGATATCTTATCTTGGGAGAAAAAATTCCATCGGACCAAGATTGTATCGGGAGGGAAATCCATCTGACTAGGACTTTTTATCCTAGGAGGAAAATGTAAAGATCAAAGATTTGAGAAACTTTCCTTTGTAATTTCTTCTTTTTTTTTCTTTTTGCCTTGTGTTGCTTTGTTCTTGTTTCAACTCTCAAGCAAAGAAAAAAAAATTCAGTTTTAAAATGGTGGCCGATTTGTGGCCTTGCTGGGGATGGCTTCCTCCTTTAAAAGCTCGTGTTGTCTTCCCACGAGACTGCTGGGGATAATGATGTTGGGGAATTACTTACTTACCTGTTGGGGATAATACCACTGGGGGAGTCTCCTTTCTTCCCCTCCTAAATTTTTTTTTTCTCTCAACACTGCTGAGGATAAAAGTGTTATCATCTTGGGATAACGTTGTTGAGGATAACGCTGCTGGGGAATTTTATTCCTTCAAATTGGTGCTTCATTCTTCTGGAAGCTGCTGGGATGATAATGGCTTTTGCTTTTTCTAAACACCAGTTTCATCTCTTTGTTCTGTCCGCTGGGGATACAACTCCTTTCATTAAAACTCGTTATTTTCTTTCTTTCAACACTGTTGGGGATAACACTGGTTCAAAACCCATTTCCCTTAAGACTAGTGTTAACTTTCTTCTTCCCCATGTGGATACCTGACTTCCAGAAAATTTTCTGCCCTAGTTTGATAATCTTCTATATGGCATGCCTTTCCGCCATCAATGCCATTTCCTTTAAGATTCGACTGTGGTGGTTGGTTGTGATACTCCTACTGGGGATGGCTTTTTCCTTTCTCCTTCCCTGCTCTGCGTTCCATTACACTATCAAAACTTGCTGGGGATGATATTATTTGCTGGGGATGATATTCCTGCTGGTCTTAGAACGACTTGACCTGTTTTGCGTCATTCGGCTATCTTGAAACTTGGGTGATAACTTCCGACCTTATTGTCGATTCCTTATTCACCAACCTCTCAACGTTGTTTTCATCTGACCATGTATCTTTTCCATGACAACTGATTCCCCTTGAGGATTTTGCAATGTTTTGCTAATAACCACTTTTTATGTTTATTCGTGTCACCGAAAACAACCTTTTCTGCTGGGGATATCCCTCTTCTTTTGTGGCATAGCTCGGAAACTGGAATTTCCCGACCTTTTAGTCTCATATGAATTTCCCAAATCATGCCCATTGCTCTCCGCGTTGTTCTTTCTTGATTTTTCCACGGGCCTTGGCCTTGAGGTCTATAACCTTTGATTTCGGCAAGGATATCCCTCTTGACACTCGTCCATCCTTTTGTCAATTCCCTCTTGCTGGGGATATCTTTCTTGACACTGGCCGCGCGCTTGTTCCTTGCTGACTATACCACTTGGATGTACTAGTCAGATCTAGCCTTGCATAATTGGAAAGCTAATGGCAAATTTTGAAGTCATTTCTCACTTGTTCTGACCAAACAGACTCTACTGGGGAATTTTTCTATGAAAGGAGAAAGATAAAAAGGAACAGAATAAAAGACAAAGGGAAGAGATGACTCTCTAACGAGGAAACTATAAAAAAACCTATCAAATGCGGATACCAACTCTAATGGTCATGACATGCACATAGGGCCTATCCTCCGTCGTTAATCGCCTTTCACAACTTTCGTCTGGTGATTTCCATCTGATTCTCAATCTTTACTCGACTTGTAGTGCCTGAAGGGTTTTCACTGTCAAGCCTCTCTCATTTTGGTTTTTCTCTCAGCTGTCATCGCCTTATGGTGCCCGTGAAGATTTTCACCTATAAGACTCTCTCATTTGTATCACTTTCCAGCTGGGGATTGGGGTGTTACCGCTAGACTCTCTCATATTTCTTTTCTGCTGGGATCAGAGTCTTTTCTACTGGAGATCAGAGTGTTCACCGGTAAGACTCTCTCATTTGTCTAACTTGGCATTTTTGAAGACTGATCAGAATGTCTTTCTTTGGACTGTAATGTAGGATTTTGGATAGGCTAAAAAAGGGTTTTTAAAGGCTCAAAAAAATCGATTTGGGTTCAAAATGTACAACCTTCGGAACCGGATTTCTTTACATCAAGCACAACTTCTGCCCCAGTTTCTTGCTTGGGGATTTTTATTTTTGTTACACTATGTTACACTATTCACACTATGCACACTATGACCGAGTCGTGAAGCGCCTACGTATCCTCTTTGAGGAATCAGGTCAAACGTAGTTCCCAATTCCTTTGTTTTCTTCTGACTTTCTTTTGTTTTTGTTATCATTTTTTCTTTTCTTTTCCTTTTTCTTTTCTTTTGTTATTTTTTTGTTGTTTTTGTTGCTTTCTTTTCCTTTTTTTCTTTTTCTTTTTTTTTTCTTCCACGTTTGTGTTTTTAACCTTTGCTACTGATTCCGAATGAGGGGTATGAAAGAAAATAAATAAGGCTCAAAAGGGGTAACGAAGGATAAAGTATTTAGGTAGCAGAACAAAATGCCTTCGTCATTCCAGTCTTCAAAACATGCCAAGTGCAAACAACACAATTAAACAAAGATTTGTAGCCTCTTCTGATGGTGCTGGACTTAATAACCATATCCACACATTCGCCTTTTCATTTGTCATTTTTAAAAGCACCGTTGGGAAATACTCTCACTTGCTTTTATAGTTTTTCTTTAAGTTTTGCTTGCCCCAGTTTCACGTGGCTCGGGCTTCGAATGATCTCAAGCTGTTCTTATTTCCCTTAAGTGTCCCGATCATCTCCCAATGGCTTTATAATTAACTTTTTAGATTAGGCCTAAACTGTGTGGGCATGTCATGTCACTAGAATCGGCGTTGAACAAGGACAAAATAAAAAAGATAAAAAGAACTAAACAAAGAAGATGACTGGAGGTAACAAAAGACCGGAATTTGCATTAGACAGGCGGTGAAACGGTCCGTATAACAAAACAAGTAAAACAACTGGGGTACAACCTGGGAACAAACCTAAAACGAACCTAAAATAAAAGGATAGAAAGGTTTGAATCATAAGACAATATCCGGATTACAACCCTGAAAATAACCCGGACAACAGAAATGACAACAAAATAAACCACCAAAACTCCTCTCCAGCTAGCCAAGAGATGAAGTGTCTTTCCAATTACCAAGCACGACATCTTAACCACTGGGTTCCCCATCAATATTGCCAAAACCATTAATAACTTCAATATCATTAACTTCAGTCAGCAAGCTCCCGAGAGGATTCTCAAACTCCATGCCACCAGGCATCTTCCCCACAAAGTGTTCATCATGATGTGCAGGTAAAGGATTCTGCGCGATATTCTGGGTGTCACTATCTTGGATCACAATCAGATTTTCCTGGATCATCCTTTATATTTCTCTTTTCAAATCCCGACAACTTTCAACATTGTGCCCCTGGGCATTGGAATGGTATTCACACCTTTTAGAAGGGTCAAAGCTTCTTACACGTGGGTCCACATGATTTGGAGGAATAGATGCAATCATGTCATGATGCTTTAACTTCTCAAATAAGCTTTCATAGGACTCTCCTATTGATGTAAAATTATCTTTCAACCTTCGTTCCCCTTTATACCTCTAGCTTGGATGTGGGTTATAGGGCACCTGAAAATTTTGTGGAGGCTTCTAGAGATTTTGTGAAGCTCGTGCTCGCCTTCTGGGGTATTTTGGTGGCTGGGCAACATACTGAGGTGGAACAACAGAGTGTTGTGGGTTCTGAGGGGGATAATACTACTCGGGAGATTCATGGAAAACTTGAGGAGGCTGCTCATACCTTCGAGATGTTCTCCTAGGACCTCTTCTCGACCCTGATATCATCATGATTTCTTCAATCTACTCATTTGTGTCACTAAAATTATCAGACTCAACCCGGACAGCGTGAGTTGCGGATTTAAAAACTGCTTGACTTATAATTTTGCCTGTTTTAAGGCCATTCTCTATCATTTCTCCCATTTTGATTGCTTCCGAGAAGGATTTGCCAACTGCGGACATCATGTTTTGAAAGTAATCTGGCTCTTGCGCTTGAAGGAAGACAGTTATTAGCTCGTGGTCATCCATGGGTGGCTTAACTCGAGCTGCTTGCTCTCTCCATTTAATGGCATATTCCCTGAAACTTTCACTTGGTTTCTTCTTCAGGTTTGAAAGGGAAATGCGGTCTGGGGCAATGTCGAGGCTGTATTGGAACTGTTTGACAAAGGCCTGTGCCATGTCATCCCAGACATACCAGCGAGATGTGTCTTGATCCATAAACCATTCGGAGGCTACTCCCGTAAGGCTTTCCACAAAATAAGCCATCAACAATTCTTCATTTCTTCCCGCACCTCTCAGATGATTGCAATACCTTTTCAGGTGAGCTATGGGATCTCCATGTCCATCGTACTTTTACAATTTGGGAGTCTTGAAACCAGGCGGCAAGTGGACATCGGGGAACATACATAGATCTTTGAAGGCAACACTCTTTTGACCTGACAACCGTTGTCTGTTTTTCAACCATTGTTCTAAGCTTTTCACTCTTTGGGTCATTTCTTCCTGTACCATCTTTCGGGCAGGCTCTTCAATCTTTGCAGGAAGATCAAACGAGTACGAGTGGTACTCAGGAGAGTGGTACTGCTCTTGCTGTGTCACAAATTGTGACTCATGACGAGGTTGTCCTTGACCATTGGCCCATGCTTGACACACTTCGGTCGTTTGTTGTTTCAATATTCTATTTTTCTCCGGCACAGTAGACTCTTGTTGAACCCTCTGACCCTGAGTCTCTTGAGCACTTGTAATAACTTCGATGTCAGTTATCATTTTCCTTGGATCTTGTGTTTCCATCTTACCACAAACCGACCACCTCAACTTTTTTCATAATTCAAAACAAAACATGTTAGAATGGACTCAGTCGGTCCTTATTACTATCAATATTTTTTTTTGTTTCTGCATTTTTATTTATTTATTTTCACTTCTTTTTAATGGTGATCGAATCTGATGTGGGTTGCTACGTATCATGTGGGAACATGAATCAGATCTTGCGTAGTTCGGAAAGATTAGTAATAAAGGAAATAAACTAAATTTATGTTTTTCTGGATTTCGAATTTTCTTTTCTTTTTCACTTTTCTTTTTCAAAAGAAAGACTCATAAAGAAGAAAGAGAATATTTGTGGATTTTGATTTTCTTCAGCATTCTTGCAAAGAAAGACTTCTAAAGAAGAAAGATTTTTTTTTTTTTGGAATTTCGATAGAAAAACTTCTAAAGAAGAAAAAAAATATTTTTTGCATTTATGGATTTTTATTCTGAAGTTAGGAAAGAAGTACTTCTAAAGAAAAGGAAAGTATTTTTGAATCTTTGATTTTTTTTCAGTTTTAGAAAGAAGAATGAAAATATTTTTGTATTATTTTTTTTTTGATTTTGAGAAGCAACTAAAAGAAAATATTTTTTGTATTTTTAAAAATTATGGTCTCAAAGAAAAAAAATTCTAAAGAAGGAAGTAAAAGAATTTTTTTTTGATTTTTTTTTTTGAAAATTGGGGGTCGGAACCGATGAGGTTTGCCTACGTATCTCATACCCGGTGAGAATCAGACCCGCGTAGTTCGCCCAACATAAACTAAACTTGTAAACAAGACTCATTTCTTTTGTTTTTCAAATAAATCAAACTAAAAAAAGACAATTTTTTTTCATTGTTTCAAAATTTCGGCAGGGTTTTAACACTACTTGGACATTTATTTTTCTAAAAATAAGTAGTTATCTCCCTACACTACTATTTTTCTTTTTCTCTTTTTCACAATTTTTCAAAAATTCCTGATTTCAGAAACCGGTCAGCATGCAGATCTGAAGCAAATAAATGTGCAAACAAACAGGATGCAGCAGGATGGTCTTTTTTTCATTTCAGGTTGCTTGTCCTAGACAGACCCAACCCCTGTGTTGAGTCCCCTAAGTCAAATGCAACATGATGCAAATAAACGCTCCTACTAGAGATCCGACATGAAGTCAAGTTATTCTAGGTTCAACCTGGGTATATGTTCTAGACAGTGTACCCGAGCGGACAACTCGAGTTGAGGAAGGAGCTCCTTTCCGGGAACCAAAAGGCCAGCCGGCTTAGAAACTTTCCGAGCCTCTTTTATTTCAGGGTATGACACTAACAGAATAGGGAGTCTTAACCAGTAAGCACATCCCCGGAGGTGAGAAGAGAAGGTTTCGACACAGTTTATATGTACAGTGCAAATAATATCAAAGCGGTAAAAAGCATCATTTTGCACATTTAGGCCAAAACATGTAATAAGATCAAATAATAAATAAAGCCAAATATAACAACTCATAAGCTCGAATTCTGAACCCTAAACCAGTGGTTCTGGGTCTCGTCCCTAGCAGAGTCGCCAGAGCTGTCACACCTCCTTTTTCACCCCGCGCCGCCGTGAAGGGACGCGGAAGGGAGTTTTTCCAATTAAAGGACAATCGAAACGGGATTTATTATTTAAGGATCAGAGTCGCCACTTGGGAGATTTATGGTGTCCCAAGTCACCGGTTTTAATCCCTAATCGAGGAAAAGAATGACTCTGTATTACAGTCTGCGCACCAGAAATCCGGATAAGGAATTTTGTTAACCCGGGAGAAGGTGTTAGGCATTCCTGAGTTCCGTGGTTCTAGCACGGTTGCTCAACTGTCATATTTGGCTTGATTATCTGATTTTATATAATTATGAACTTATGTGCAAACTTTAAACTCTTTACCGCTTTTATTATTATTATTATTATTTTAACAGAGAATTACAACATTGTGAAAAACGTATCTCGAACCACGTCACATCAATGTACCCATGGTTATCGACACATTTTGACTCTGTTGAGATTTGAATTTGGGTCACATAAATGTGCACCCGAGTTTAAGAAAGTAAATTGTAAAAGGTGCGCCTAAAGCGACTAGCGTATCATTATTTTGGGTAAGGCCGTGAAATTTGCTAAACGACCGATCCCGAAGTCTATACAATTATTAACTAATTATTAAGGGCCCCACAACTTGTGCATTTTATTGGGCGAGGCTCATCTCATTTATTTTAAAAGGATAATCCTAAAGTGCCTACATTTTTTCTATTAAATTTGTCTCTAAAAATGAAAGAGAGAAGGTCCTAATTTATTTAAATGCTTACGAGTTGTTATAGTCGGGTTCCGAACACAATTTGTTAAATCAAAATGTAAACACAATATGGACAGCCCGTTGGCCAACGTGGGCCCAGGCCCAACATGTATGGAACAAAACTAGACCTGGGCCAACTCATTCACATGTTACTACCTAGTTACATTATACTATGCATGCTCACAGTTTGTCAAATTAAAAAAAACTTGGCAATCTAATTTTAAACCTAAACCATTTACATACTGAAATTAACCAATAGTATCTAGCTAAACAATATTCCTACAAGTTCCGAAACGGGCTATTTGTTTAATGAGCTAACTGTTGAATGTTTAAGAATAGTCTAAATCAGCTAACATACTTTTTGAGATATGATAATCATCAAACCATAACGAACTAACTGAACTAAGCTACTACACCATTAGTCATTTTAACTAGCATACATAGACAATTCGTCCACTAAGCTACTGTCAGATGTTCCATTATATATATCAAACAACTACATGATTCTAATTCGAGGAAGTTAAATAATGTACATATACAACTAAAATTCAGAATACAACTAAGATAAATTCAGAACTTCCACTCTTCATTTCATATTTATGCTTCAGTTTCCATTCTACAAGAACCAGTGTATAAATTGTGTACCTGATATTGGAAGCAAAAGAAGAGGAAGATCAGCAGAAATGCAGTAGCATATAAAAACAGCAAAAATTAGCAACCAGTAACAACCAGCAACGAGAAACCAGTGACGGATTTTAAAATCAAGAAAAAAATCCAGCAATAACCAGTGAAGTAGTAGCAAATAACCAACCAAACTCAATAAACAGACCAAATGAAAATCCAGAAACACCAACAACAATCAACGGGCAGAAACAAAGTGAACCTTTTTTAGATTGAAAGACCAGTTAATGTTTAACCCTTAAATTCTGACCCCTCTGTATATCCAATATATGCAGAGTGTATATCGGGTGTATACTACTCTCTCTTTAAATTTCCAGAATGTTTTTTCCTCTCCGAAAAATCATCAAATCTCTCTTAATATTCAGAAAATTCTTTTAATTCTCCCTTCATATTCAATAAAATTCTCCCCCAATCTGTGTTCAACTCTTCTAATCTCTTTTAATATTTTCGAATCCCCTCTTAATATTCAGAAAACCTCTTCTATTCCAAATAACCCCCCTTACTTGTGTCCAGCTCCCCCCCCTCATTTATTTACAAACTTGAAGCATTTAAACTAAGTCCCACCATCTTCTACCCATCCCCCTTTTGAATCTCACTACCTAATGTTTTGTCCCCCACTATATTAAACAATGTATTAACTCCCACTAACACATATCTTTTCCTTATTTAATTCACTTATTGCCCCACTACCGCATGTTTTGTCCCCCACTATACTAAATAATGTATTATTTAAATATATTAGCACTTAGTGGATAGAACACTCAAATTAATCAATTGTTCAAATTTTCAATTCCAAAAATACCTCTCTAAAATTACTGAAATTACCATTCTACCCCTGAAAATACTACAATTTACCATTCTACCCACATCAGCTATAACCAATTCACCTAATCAGTTAACCAAAATACAGCATCTATAACCAATTCTTAATCAAATTTCATCAACAAATTTAAGCTAGAAACTCAGATTATGTCAAATATCATCAAAACAAAGACTAAGGATTCAGGGAACCAAACCATATGATACAATAAAGAAACAACTGAAATCATTTTGACTTAACAATATTTTTTAACAACAAACATACTTTCAGATTCAATAACAGTAACAAATTGAACATAACAAACAAGTACAATCAAATCACTAAACTCAATAATCAATTGAACTTCAAATTAAATCTAACAACATTATAACCAACACATTTCTATATTAAACTAAACAAGAACAAATGAATAAAAACAAAAATGAAGAAATAATCAAGAAATGATCAACAATGAACAAGAAAAGAATCAAACATATACTGATTTCAAATACGAGAATATCAAACAAAATACGGTCAAAAATGAAACTTAAACCAACTAACCGGAAATGAACAACGACGAACTCGAACGAAAATGGAAAACTCGGACAACAACCTCGACGTACCGGATCTCGACTCAACGAAAACCCACCTTCTCTTTTAACCTCGACGAACTCAGACTGGACCTCACCGAATGACAAACAACGATGGACTCAAACAAAACCAAACGAGACCTTGACAGAACTTCGACGGACTTTAACCGGACTTCTTCGCTTTTCCTCCGTCTATCTCTCACTTTGTTTCAATGACCTCTTGTTGCTGCTCTATCCGTGTGTGTGCGTGTGGTCGTGGAAGCAGCGGCAGTGGGGCTCTGTGTGTGTGTGTTGAGCAGCTGTTTGACGAGAGAGGAGATGAAGCAGCAGCAGCTATGTGTGTTCGCTTGGGATGAGGAGATGAAGTAGTAGCAATGGTCGAAGAAGCTGCAGCAGCACTGCTGCACGTCAATGGCGGGGGTCGTTGGCAGTGTGGTCGACGGGTGGTTTGGGTGGACGACGAGAAGGCAGCTATGGTTGTTTGGACATAAGGCTAGAGGTCGTTTGGACGTAAGGCCGTTTAGCAGATGGTCGTTTGGGACCTATAGGGACGAAGAACAAGAAGCAGCCACGTTTGGTTGGAGCTCGACGAAGGCAGCCATGGGAGGTGAGGTCGCTGGACGTGAGGGAGCTGGTTGCTGCTGGTTGGGCGACGAAGCAGCGGCCATGACGAAGAAGATGAAGACGGGGCAGCCATGGGATGTGAGGGGGAGCAGAAGCAGCCATGGGAGAGAGCTTGGGGTTGTTTGGAGAAGATGGAGAGAAGAGGGGGGGCGGATCTTTTTTAGGTTAGGGTTTTCATAAATGAAAAATGAAAAAATGAAAATGGGGGGTTGGGATTAGTTTGGGTTATGGGGCGGACTGGGTTGGGTCGACCCGGTGGGAGTTATTTGGTTTGGGCTTGGTTGATTTAAATTAGAAGGTGGCCCAATTCGATTTTCTTCTTCTTTTATTGCTTCTTTTTTCTTCTTTTATTTTTTCTTAAACTAAAACTAAATTCTAAAAATCCTAAATTATCCTATAGAACTAAATTAATTTATAAAAATGCAAATTAACTCTTAATAATAATTAACACATAATTTAATAGCAATTACGATAAAATCACACAATTTGGACATTAAATCCTAAAAATGCAACGTACATTATTTTTATGATTTTTTTTTGTTCTTGTAAAAACAAACTTAATTGTTCCTAATTATAGAATTAAATCCTAAATGCAAATGCGACATATTTTTGTATTTTTTATTAATTTAACAAATAAACATGCATGGACAAATACAAATAATTATCAAAAATGCCACGAAAATTCTCAAAATTGCACACAAAGGAAAATTGTTTTATTTTGAATTTTTTCGGAGTAATTCTCTCATAGGGCAAAAATCGCGTGCTTACAAGGGGTATAACAAGAGTTGCACGTCACACTTGCTTAACAGATTAGGCCACATGTGCATGTCATGGTCATTAGAGTGGGTATCTACATCTGATATTCTATTTTGTAGTTTTCTTGTTAGGAATCATCTCTTTTCATTGTCCTTTACTTTATTCCTTTTGTCTTATTTATTTCCTTTTCCTGAGTCGGTTTGATCAGAAAAAGTGAGAAATGACTTCAAAATTTGCCACCAGCTTTCCAATTGCACAAAACGGGATCTGGCTAGCACACCAAAGCGGCATAAGTCAGGAAAGAACAGTGTGTGCACTGAGTTGGTAACAATAAATGTGCTTTGGGATTCAAGTGAAATACAAAGGCTTGGTATATGTCAATTCATGAACAATGCAACAGATCGAGGATGTTGGGTGAATGGATCAAAGGTATTTATTGTGACAAGGTTGACAGAGAAAGTGGTTAACCAATGACAAGTAAGGTCTCCCAAGCGGAAATCAAAGTTATCATGGCAAGTGAAGGAGAAATAGACCTCAAGGCCAAGGTCAATGGTTTAAGTTAGGAAAGAACAGTATGCACACTGAGTGGGTGGCAATTGACATGCTTTGGGATTCATGTGAAACACAAAGGTTCAGTCTATGTCAATGCATAAGCACAATGCAACAGATAGAGGGTTTGGGTTTGAACGAATCAGAGGTATCTCCTGAGATAAGGGTGACAGAGAAAGTGGTTAGTCAATGAACAAGCAATGTCTTTTGAGTTGAAACCAAAGTTATCATGGGAAGTGAAGAAGCAATCACCCTCAAAGTCAAGGCCACAAACCAATCACCATATTTATAAACTCACAAGTTTTCTTTGTTCGAAACAGGGACGAAAATTGTGTCCAAGTCAAAACTTGGAAGTTTGAATTTTTTCAAGTTTTGTGCCCAAATTTTGTCAGCACAAAGGCAGTTTGAGAAGGGGAAAGAAAAATTTGTTTGATCTACAGGAACCCTCCATGAGGAAAAGCATGGTTGAGGGGCAAGAAATTTTGTTCGTTCTGCAGAGATCCTCCAAGAAGAAAGCATGGCTCAGGTAAGTTCATTCTCGGTTGTCACGACCCCGGTTCACTCTCCGTGAACCATCGTGATGGCACCTAGTCTCTACAACTAGGTAAGCCTAATTTGCGGAAGACAAACCAAAAATTTGCGGAAGTAAACAATTTAAAACAGAAATAAAGTAGTAACAGTGTTTAAATGTGCCGCTCGGCTTACACCATGTTCAACTCTCAATACCAATACATAAATCCAAGACCCGAAAACCCACTAATCACAAGCTAAGATCAATATTACATAGTTCTAACTCCGGAATGTCTAATAAGAACAGAAAAAATATAGAAGAGCTAAATACTAAAAGCGGGAATAGAAAGGGACTTCTCGATATGCAGACGCGGCAGATGTACCTCGAAGTCTCTAGAGCAGCCACCTCCTCAAGGATGATAGGCCTGAGTAGCAGTACCTATATTTGCACATGAAAAACATGCGCAGAAGAGGCATGAGTACACCACAGTGCCAAACCTAACCTCGGTTGGGTAGTGACGAGGAAGGTCAGGGCCCTACTGAGATTAAATAAATTTAAAGATGACAGGATAAGATAAGCAGTACAATTGAAAATCTACAGTAAGAATCTACACAGGATAATAAGAGTACAATAACGGAAACAGAGATGAAGACAAACCACAAGGAAGTACCACTCATAACAAGGATGATAACCGGGGATCTCTTGGTATCCTCAATATATGCTAGGGATCTCTTGGTATCCCGAGGATCTCTTGGTATCCTCAATATATGCTAGGGATCTCTCGGTATCCCGAGGATCTCTTGGTATCCTCAATATATGCTAGGGATCTCTCGGTATCCCGAGGATCTCTTGGTATCCTCAATATATGCTAGGGATCTCTCGGTATCCCGAGGATCTCTTGGTATCCTCAATATATGCTAGGGATCTCTTCGTATCCCGAGGATCTCTTGGTATCTCGAGGATCTCTTGGTATCCTCAATATACGTGCCAAGGATCTCTTGGTATCCCGAACCTTAGTTCAGATCATAAATACGTACAGGGGATCTCCCGGAATGTCCTTCCGTAGTCCCAAATTAAAACACATAGAAACAACACAAGAATACTTAACCAAATGCTAATTTCGTACCAAGTAAACAGTTAATTCTAGCCTAACATGTTTCACGTAATGCAATTAAGGCAGTTTAAGCAAACATGCAATTAAGTCAACTAAACATGTTTTTCTAAACTAACAACAGGCTACATTCGCAAGTAGAAATAAGCAGGAAAAAGGAACTCAATTGAAATACTTAAAAGTAAAAACCGGATTTTCAACAATTAGCTCAAGTACGCACTCGTCACCTCACGTATAAGGCATCTCAATTATCATATATGTCATATCCTAAGGGAAAGGTCCCCCTCACAAGATTAGTCAAGCCACTTACCTCGAACCAGCTCAAAATCAACCTGAGACCACGTTTTTGCCACGAGTACTCGACTCCAAATGGCCCAAATCTATCCAATTCAATTGTATCATGTAAATAACACTTCAGTAACTTATTCTACAATTAAAGTCTAAGCTAATACGCAAAATTATGTAAAATGGCCAAAACGCCCCACGGGCTCACGTCTTGGAATCAGGTGAAATTTACATTTTTAGAAACCTTGTACTATCACGAGTCTACACATAACAAGAACACTGAAATCGGAGACCAAATGACCCCTCAAATCCTCATTTAAAGGTCTCTTAAACTCAAGCCCTAATACCTATTTTTCCCAAATTTTTCACCACTAATTAGGTCTGTAATCACATAAAAACGAGTTATGAAGTCAAGGATGTTACCTCCAAGTGATTCCCCTTTGTTTTCCTCAAAAATCTCTCTCAAAAGCTTCAAACCCGGATGAAAATGGTGAAAGAAAAGCTCAAATTCGCGAAGGCAACTATTTATATGTTCTGGCCTAGGCATTTTCGCATCTGCGGCCCAATTTCCGCTTCTGCGGTACCGCATTTGCGGTCCTTGAACCGCATTTGCAGTTTTCCAGTTAAGTCCCAATTTTCGCTTCTATGATTCCTTTTTCCGCATCTGCGGCATCGTAGATGCAGCTCCTAAGCCGCTTCTGCGGTTCCAGCCTTCCCAGACCTCGAATTAACCATGGATTCAAGCCTAAGAACTCCAAAATTCTCAAAATACGCTTTTGATCAAAAAGTCAACCAAACCTCGTCTGAATAACCTAAAATTTTGTACACACACCACATTCAACACTACGGAACTACTCCAACTTTCGGAATTCCATTCCGACCCTCGGATCAAAATCTCACTATCGGACCGAAAACTTAAAAAATTTGACTTTCGGCATTTCAAGCCTAAATTAGCTATGGACCTTCAAAACACAATCCGAACACGCTCATAAACCCAAAATCACCCACGGATCTAACGTAACCATCGGATTTCCATTCCAAGGCCGCCTTCACACTATTCGGACTACGGTCAACTTTCCAACACTTAAGCTCTCATTTAGGGACTAAGTGTCCCTAAACTCTCCGAAACTGAAAACCAAACATCCCGGCAAATCAAATTAGCAGAAATAAACTTGGGGAAAGTAGTTAATAGGGGATCGGGGCGTGAATTCTTAAGACGACCAGCCGGGTCGTCACATCCTCCTACACTTAAACATCCGTTCGTCCTCGAACGAGCATAAAGACAAACCTAAAGTTGTGAAAAGATGAGGGTAACGGCTGCGCATATCCTGCTCCGTCTCCCAGGTCGCCTCCTCGACGGCTGGCCCCGCCACTGAACCTTCACTGATGCAATGTTCTTTGACCACAGCTTTTTGACCTGCCTGTCCAATATTGCCACTAGCTCCTCAACATAAGATAGATCCTTGTCCAACTGGACTGAACTGAAATCCAACACGTGTGACGGGTCACCGTGATACCTCCGGAGCATCAAAACATGGAATACTGGATGAACTTCGGCCAAGCTGGGAGGTAAGGCAAGCTCATAAGCAACCTCCCCAACATGCCTCAATATCTCAAAAGGGCCAATAAATCTCGGACTTAACTTTCCTTTTTTCCCGAATCTCATAACTCCCTTCATAGGTGAAACCCAAAGCATAACCCGCTCTCCAACCATATAGGAAATATCACGAACCTTCCGGTCCGCGTAACTCTTTTGTCTGGACTGGGCTGTACGGAGTCTATCCTAAATCACCTTAACCTTCTCCAAAGCATCCTGAACTAGGTCTGTGCCCAACAATCTAGCCTCACCCGGCTCAAACCAACCCACCGGGGATCTACACCGTCTCCTATATAAAGCCTCATATGGTTCCATCTGAATGCTGAACTGATAGTTGTTGTTGTAAGCAAACTCTGTCAATGGCAAGAACTGATCCCAAGACCCTCCAAACTCAATCACACACGCATAAAGCATATCCTCAAGAATCTGAATAGTGCGCTCGGACTGTCCGTCCGTCGGAGGGTGAAATGTTGTACTCAACTCTACCCAAGTACCCAACTCACACTGAACGGTCCTCCAAAACCATGATGTGAACTGAGAACCTCTATCTGAAATAATGGAAACTGGAATACCATGCGGACGAACAATCTCCCAGATATAAATCTCCGCCAACCGCTCCGAAGAATAGGTAGTACACATAGGAATGAAATGAGCAGACTTGGTTAGCCGATCCACAATCACCCAAATAGCATCAAACTTCTTCAAAGTCCGTGGGAGTCCAACTACAAAGTCCATGGTGATCCGCTCCCACTTCCACTCCGGAATATCTATTTGCTGAAGCAACCCACCCGGCCTCTGGTGTTCATACTTCACCTGCTGACAGTTGAGGCACCGAGCTACAAATCCAACTATATCTTTATTCATCCGCCTCTACCAGTAGTGTTGCCTCAAATCCTAATACATCTTCGAGGCACCTGGATGAATGGAATATCGCGAGCTATGGGCCTCCTCCAGAATCAACTCCTGAAGCCCATCAACATTGGGTACACAAATCCGACCCTACATCCTCAATACCTCATCATCACCAATAGTCACATCTCTGCCATCACCATGCTGAACCTTGTCCTTGAGGACAAGCAAATGAGGGTCATCATACTATCGCTCCCTAATACGATCAAATAAGGAAGATCGAGAAACCACGCAAGCTAGAATCCGACTAGGCTCCGAAAGATCCAATCTCACAAACTGGCTGGCTAAGGCCTGAATATCCATCACCGTAGTCCTCTCCTATGTTGGTAAATAAGACAACCTCCCCAAACTCTCTGCCTGGCAACTCAAAGCATTGGCCACCATATTGTCCTTGCCCGGGTGATACAAAATAGTGATGTCATAGTCCTTCAGCAATTCTAACCACCTCATCTGGCGCAAATTTAGATCATTTTTCTTGAACAGGTGTTGTAAGCTCCGATAGTCAGTATAAATCTCACAAGGCACACCGTATAAGTAATGGCTCCAAATCATCAGGGCGTGAACAATGGCAGCTAACTCAAGGTCGTGAACAGGGTAGTTCTTCTCATGTATCTTCAATTGTCTGGAAGAGTAGGCAATCACCTTACCATCCTGCATCAACACCACTCCAAGGCCAACCCTCAAGGCATCACAATAGACCGCATAAGACCCCAAACCTGTAGGCAATATGAAAATTGGGGTTGTGGTCAAAGCTGTCTTGAGCTTCTAAAAGCTCGCCTCACACTCCTCCGTCCACTAGAACGGATCACCCTTCTGGGTCAACCTGGTCATAGGGGCTGCAATCGATTAAAACCGCTCCACAAAACAATGGTAGTATCCCGCCAAGCCAAGGAAACTGCGGATCTCAGTAGATGAGAATGGTCTAGGCCATCTCTGCACGACCTCTATCTTCTTCGGATCCACCTGAATACCCTCACTCGATACCACGTGGCCTAAGAATGCCACTAAATCCAACCAAAACTCACATTTCGAGAACTTAGCATATAACTTCTTCTCTCTTAGAGTCTGAAGCATAGTATTCAGGTGCTGCTCATGATCTTCCCGACTCCGAGAATACACCAGAATATCATCAATAAAGATAATGACAAATAAGTCATGATACGGCCAAAACACACTATGCATCAAATGCATAAAGGCTACTGGGCCATTGGTCAGCCCAAATGATATAACAAGGAACTCGTAATGACCATACCGAGTCCTGAAAGCAGTCTTCGGGATATCTGGCTCCCAAATCTTCAACTGATGGTAACCTGAGCTCAAATCAATCTTAGAAAACACTTGTGCGCCCTAAAACTGGTCAAACAGATCATCAATACGAGGCAAAGGATAACGGTTCTTAAATGTCACTTTGTTCAACTGGCGATAATCAATACACATACACATAGAACCATCCTTTTTCTTCATAAACAAGATAGGAGCACCCCAAGATGATACACTGGGCCGAATAAAACCCTTATCAAGCAATTCCTGTAACTGATCCTTCAACTCCTTCAACTCAGGAAGTGCCATACGATACGGAGGAATAGAAATGGGCTGAGTTCCCGGCTACAAATCGATGCCAAAATCAATATCTCTATCAGGCGGCATGCCTAAAAGATCAGCTGGAAACACATCGGGAAAATCCCGTACAATGGGACTGAATCAACTGAAGGGGTATCAACACTGACATCTCTCACATAAGCTAAGTACGCATCATACCCCTTCTCAACCATACGCTGAGCTTTAAGAAAAGAAATAACTCTACTGGGAGTGTGATCTAATGTACCCTTCCACTCAACATGCGGTACACCTAGCATAGCCAGCGTCACAATTTTGGCATGACAATCAAGAATAGCATAATGGGGCGACAACTAGTCCATGCCCAAGATAATGTCAAAATCTACCATACTGAGCAACAATAAATTGGCTCTGGTCTCAAAACCACTAAGAGCAACCAAACACTACCAATAAATGCGGTCCACAACAAGATAATCTCCCACAAGAGTAGAAACATAAACAGAGGAACTCAAAGAATCCCAAGATACACCCAAATGCGAAGCAAAATAAAAAGGCGCATATGAGTAAGTAGAGCCTAGATCGAATAGAACCGATGCATCTCTATGGCAAACCAATATAATACCTGTGATGACAGAATTGGAGGCTACAGCCTCGGTACGGGCAGGAAGGGCATAGTATCTGGCTCGGCCTCCCCCTCTAGGACGACCTCTACCTCCCCGACCTCCACCTCTAGCTGACTGAGCAGGTGGGGTAGCAACTGGAGCTATAATCATAGCCTGTGAACTCTGCGGGGCATGCTGTGGCTGAGAAGTCTGTGGAGGTGCACTCCTCCCAAGTCTAGGGAAATCCCTCACTATATGGCGTGTGTCACCATGCTCAAAACAAGCTTTAGGAGGACGTGGCAGTGGAAACTATGCGGTACGGGTATTCCAAGACCCCTGAACACCGAAACACTATGTGAAATCTGAGATGCAAACTGAGTTGGTTGGCCCACAAAACCTCTACCATGTTGTACTCTTCCTCCAAAATAAGGACCAATGGGTCTCCCCAATCTACGAGGTCTCCTCACTTCCCTATATTCTCTCTCTTGACCTCGTCTGTCCTTTCTCTCCTAGACCCACCTGTCTTCTACTCGACGAGAGGTCCTCACCACCCACTGAATTGGGACCACAAGTTATGTCTCTATGATGCCCGAAACCCAACCAATGAGAACTCGCTGCTCTAGAGTGGGGGTGGCAGAAGTCTGGGTCCCTTCCCCGATCTGTGAAGTAGTTGGTACAACCTGAATCAACCATGCCTGAACTAACATACCAAACATGCTCAGGAACTGTGCTAATGTCTCCTGAAGTGCTGGAGCAGTAGTAGCAGTAGGCGCATCCAGTGCCTGGGCTCTGGCTGGAATTGTTGGTGGCTCCTCGGTGGTAGCTCGCGCGGGTGCTCTGGTTGCACCACATGCGCGTCCTCGGCCTCTACCCCGGCCCCGACCTCTGAAGACTCTCACAGGGGGTACGAGTGTCTGATCATCTCTGGAAGCACGTGTCCTCGCCATCTATGAGAGAATGGAAGACAGAGGTTTAGGATTCGTGATGTCAAAAATCTCGCACGATAGGGAAATCAAATGAAGCGGAATTTTCCTAACGGTTACATAGCCTCTCGTAGATAACTACAGACGTCTCCTTACCGATCAGCGAGACTCTAATAAACCGGCTTGTGATCCATGACTCCTATGAACCTAGAGCTCCGATATCAACTTGCCACGACCCCGGTTTGCCCTCCGTGAACCATCGTGACGGCACCTAGTGTCTACGACTAGGGAAGCCTAATTTGCGAAAGAAAAATCAAAAATTTGCGGAAGTAAACAATTTAAAATAGAAATAAAGTAGTAATAGTGTTTAAATGTGCCACTCGGCTTACACCATGTTTAACTCTCAATACCAATACATAAATCCAAAACTCGAAAACCCATGAATTACAAGCTAAGATCAATACTACATAGCTCTAACTCTGAAATGTCTAATAAGAACAGAATAAAAAATACAGAAGGGCTAAATACTAAAAGCAGGAATAGAAAGGGACTTCTCGGTCTGCGGACACGGCAGATGTACCTCGAAATATCTAGAGCAGTCGCCTCCTCAAGAAAGATAGGCCTGAGTAGCGGTACCTGGATCTACACACGAAAAGCAAGCGCAGAAGAGGCATGAGCACACGACAGCGGTACTCAGTAAGTGCCAAGCCTAACATCGGTTGGGCAATGACGAGGAAGGTCAGGGCCCTACTGAGATTAAATAAATACAAAGATGACGGGATAAGATAAGTAGTACAATTAAAAATCTACAGTAAGAATCTACACATAATAATAAGAGTACAATAACGGAAATAAAAATCAAGGCAAACCACAAGGAAGTACCACTCATAACAAGGATGATAACCAGGGATCTTTTGGCATCCCGAGGATCTCTTGGTATCCTCAATACATGCTAGGGATCTCTTGGTATCCTCAATATATGCTAGGGATCTCTCGGTATCCCGAGGATCTCTTGGTATCCTCAAAATATGCTAGGGATGTCTTGGTATCCCGAGGATCTCTTGGTATCCTCAATATATGCTAGGGATGTCTCGGTATCTCGAGGATCTCTTGGTATCCTCAATATATGCTAGGGATCTCTTGGTATCCCGAGGATCTCTTGGTATCCTTAATATACGTACCAGGGCTCTCTTGGTATCCCGCACCTCATTTCAGATCATAAATACATACAGGGGATCTCCCGGGATGTCATCCCATAATCCTAAATTAAAACACACTGAAACAACACAAAAATACTCAACCAAATGCTAATTTCGTACCAAGTAAATAGTTAATTCTAGCCTAACATGCTTCACGTAATGCAATTAAGGTAGTTAAGCAAACAGGCAATTAAGTCAACTAAACATGCTTTTCTAAACTAATAACAGGCTAAATTCGCAAGTATAAATAAACAGGAAAAAGGAACTCAATTGAAATACTTAAAGTAAAAACCGAATTTTCAACAATTAGCTCATGTACGCACTCGTTACCTTACGTACAAGGCATCTCAATTATCATATATGTCATATCCTAAGGGGAAGGTCTCCCACACAAGGTTAGACAAGCCACTTACCTTGAACCAGCTCAAAAATCAACCCGAGACCACGTTTTTGCCACGAGTACTCGACTCCAAATGGCCCAAATCTATTTAATTCAATTGCATAATATAAATAACACTTCAAGTATCTGATTCTACAATTAAAGTCTAAGCTAATACACGAAATTATGTAAAATGACCAAAATGCCCCTCGGGCTCACGTCTTGGAATCGGGTGAAATTTACATTTTCAAAAACCTCGTATTCTCACGAGTCTACACATAACAAGAACATTGAAATCGGAGTTCAAATGACCCCTCAAATCCTCATTTAAAAGTCTCTTAAACTCAAGCTCTAATTACCCATTTTTCCCAAATTTTTCACCACTAATTAGGTCTGTAATCACATAAAAACGAGTTACGAAGTCAAGGATGTTATCTCCAAGTGATTCCCATTTGTTTTCCTCAAAACTCTCTCTCAAAAGCTTCAAACCCGGATGAAAATGGTGAAAGAATAGCTCAAATTCGTGAAGGCAACTATTTATATGTTCTGGCCCGGGCATTTTCGCATCTGCGGCCTAATTTCCACTTCTGCGATACTGCATTTGCAGTCCTTGAACCGCATCTACGGTTTTCCACTTAAGTCCCAATTTTCGCTTCTGCGATCCCTTTTTCTGCATCTGCGACATTGCAGATGCGGCTCCTAAGCCGCTTCTGTGGTTCCATCCTTCACAACGGACATGCTTCTAAACCCAAAATCACCCAACGGAGCTAACGGAACCATCGGATTTCCATTCCAAGGCTGCCTTCACACTGTTCTGACTATGGTCAACTTTCCAACACTTAAGCTCTCATTTAGGGACTAAGTGTCCCTAAACTTTCCGAAACTCAAAACCGAACATCTCGAAAAATCAAATTAGCAGAAATAAACTTGGGGAAATCAGTTAATAGGGGATCGGAGCATAAATTCTTAAGACGGCCGGCCGGGTCGTCACATCGGCTTTTCAGGACCCTCCTGGATAATGTGATTTAATTTAAAGTTTTCAGGACCCTCCTGGATAATGGGATTTAATTTAAAGTTCTCAAGACCCTCCTAGACAATGGGACTTAGTTAAAATTCAAAACATTCATAAGTAACAAGATCTAGCATAAGCTTTACCTTGAGGAAATATAAGTTGGCTTTGAAGTTTTCATTCTTAGGATAGGATTCAATTTGAAATTTTTAGGACCTCCCGGATAATGGGATTTAGTTTTAAGGTCTTCATAGATAACAAGATTTAGCTGAAGTTGTACCTTTAGGAAATATAACTTAGCTTTAAAACTATCATTTAACTAGGAGTTTTCAGGACCCTCTTGGATAATGGGATCTAGCTTTTAAAATTCTTTGAGATTTTCTGGTAACAAGATTCAATTAATACTCACAGATGTGCTCAGCTACCAAACTGGGGCAGAAAAATTCATTTGTTTTGTCTGTTTTGTTGAAATCAGGCACCCACCTAGAGAACAAGGGAAGACAGCACGAGTTTCAAGAATGGAAAGCAGTTCAGGCCCAAGCAATCAGGCACCCACCTAGAAAAACAAGGGAAGACAGTTCAAAGGAAAAGCAGTCGCAAGAGGAAGTAGTTCAAGTTCAGCAATCAGGAGCCCACCTGGAGAACAAAAGGAAAACAAATCAAGTTCCGAGGAAAAGCAATTAAAGTGTTGGAAATCATGAGCCCACATGGAGAACAAAGGGAATAGCAATTCAAGTGTCGTTAATCAAGAGCCCACCTGGAGAACAAAGGGAAAGTAATTCAAGTGTTGGTAATTAGGAGCCCACCTAGAGAACAAATGGAAAAGCAATTCAAGTGTTGGAAATCAGGAGCCCACCTGATGAACAAAGAGAAAGCAATTCAAGTGTTGGTAATCAGGAGCCCGCCTGGAGAACAAAAGGAAAATTAATTCAAGTGTTGGAAATCAGGAGCCCACCCAGAGAACAATGAGAAAGCAGTTCAAGTGTGGGAAATCAGGAGCCCACCTGGAGAACAAAGAGAAAGCAGTTCAAGTGTTGGAAATCAGGAGCCCGCCTGGAGAATAAAGGGAAAGCAGTTCAAGTGATAGAAATCAGGAGCCCGCCTGGAGAACAAAGGGAAAGCAGTTCAAGTGTTGGAAATCAGGAGCCCACCTGGAGAACAAAGGGAAAGCAGTTCAAGTGTTAGAAATCAAGAGCCCGTCTGGAGAACAAAGGGAAGTAGTTCAAGTTTCGAGGAAAAACAGTGTAAATGTTGGTAATCAAGCACCCACCTGGAGAACAAAGGGAAAGTAGCAATGTTCAAAGGAAGACAGCAATCAGGAGCCCACCTGGAGAACAAAGGGAAACAGTTCAAGTCTCAAGAAAAAACAGTGCAAATGTTGGTAATCAGGCACCCACCTGGAGAACAAAGGGAAAGCAGCAATGTTCAAAGGATGACAGCACAAGTTTCAAGGGAAAACAGTTTAAGGTAACAAAGGGAAGACAATTCAAGTTTTGGTAATCAGGCGCCCGCTTGGAGAACAAGGGAATACATTTTAAATGTTGGCAATCAGGCGCTGCCTGGAGAATAATTGAATTTACTTCAGAATGCAATTCAAGTCAGCAACAAAAGAAGCTCGCGGCAAGAATACGAATCAACAGTTCGAGATGATCAACAGAAGTTAGTCACAATTCAGAATAAAAAGGCAAAAAGTGAATCCAAAGGCAAAATTGATGAAAGATGTGAGCTGCTCAAGACATGACTGAAGTCACAAGCATGGTATGTCCGATTTTGATCCGAAAAGCTGAAGAAGAACGAACTAGCACCTGCAACTAGCAAGCGTCAAGGTTAAAATCCAAAGTCTGCATGATGAACCATTCAAGACTAAAGATCAAGCTTCAGAAGATTTATAGATAGGAATCTTGTAACTCGTAGTTGACAGGCTTAGCTAGTCTTTTTCATTTTTTTTATTTTTGATGTAATAACAGGACCGCGGACCGGAACCTCGACGGAACGGCACCTCGACTGGCTCTTCACCTCAGTATACTCCATCATTGTTTCTACTTCTCAACTACACATAGCTTGATTCCTTTATAGCCAAGGATATGTAGGCAGCTCAGATACTAGGGCTCGGTCACATTCTCCTTCCTCTTAGTTTTGGTCTCTCCAAATAAGGGTCAGGTCAAAAACCTGTCTAGTCGTTTTTTGTCTGAAAACTCTTCGCGCTTCAAGTCAAAGAGGGGCAGCTGTAGACATGTGATTTTGATCCTCCCCAAGATTTTTTATATTTTAGCATGTAAATATTTAATTTATTTTAGCACGTAAATATTTAATTTAGGCCTAATATAGCTGTTTCAACTCATTTTTACCCTTTTACTTTATTTTATTACAAGAAAAATAAAAATTACAAAAACATATTTTAGTATGTATCTTTCATAAATTTTTTAAAAAAATACAAAAAATAGTACCCTATTTTTATATTTATATAATTTTGAAAATACAAAAAATATATAATAGTTTCATGTTAGCTTTTGCATTGTGTAGTATTTTTATCTTATTTTAAAATGAGTCAATTAAGGTGTTGGACCACAATTTTAGGAGTTGTAGAGCCCAATTTTTGGCCCAATTCAGATTAGCCCATTAAGTCCAATACCCAATACCCATCAAGCTAACCCTATGGACCCTTCTAGCTCTTCTTGGGAATAAAAATAAATAAAAAGACTTTAAGGACCTATGAGGAAAAAAAGAGAATACACATAAAAATACATAGACCTACCGCCTAAATCAGCTGGAGGAGGCAAAAAAAATCAGACCTAGACATTTCTTTTTTGAAGCACCGTTTTCAACCATAGAGACCTCACCCCCCCCCCCCCATATTCCATCTTCCACCCATCACCCCAAAGGACCATTAGAACAAAAAACACAGACCTTCATCTTCTTCAACAAAAGGAAGCATCAGACAAAACAAAAACCTAAAGACCCTAAGATGTGAACAGCCGCTGGAACACAACAGAGGACCCCTTGGTCGTCCTTCTTCTTCAATCTGCGGGCAACCAACGAACACCCTCCTGCCGCCGATCTTCACCACAATTAGCTAACATAGCACACCCTCACACGTCTCCTGCTTCAACACCTTTCTATTTTCATACACAAAAAACCAACAGACCCAACCTTAGAGAACATGCTTGAGCCATTTTTTTAAAAGAAAGAGAACCTAAATAAAGCAAGGTTTCTTCTTATTCATGAGGCTCTAACAGAACCCTAGGTTATCACTGAAGTGTGGTGATTGGGGAACTCTCTCCAAATCTGTAGAAGGAGTGCAGGAACACGTTGAAGTTACTTCTCGTGCTAACTTCAGTGAGTCCACCGAAGTTATTCTTAATCTCGTATGCTCCGCTTGTGGCAAACCTTTTCGCTCCAAATGGAGAGTGATTTGCACACGAAGAGAACTGGGCACACAAAGATCACGGACAAGACAGCAAAGGCAGTGACGCCAATCAGCTTGGATTTGAATCCGTGTTTGGTTAAGTTTCCGGTGCTAATTCGGGTTCCGTCCGCGGTTCGTCACATTTTTTAATTTAAAGCATCGGAACGATTATTTTCCGGCTATATTGAGGTCAACCATTTCATTCTCTATTTGTTTTATTCAAGCTTAATGTTAATTATTTGTTTGGTGATGCGATCCTGTTGTTTGTGTAATTGTTCTCTGTGGTTTTGAATTTTCTCGCTTGGTTATCTGCTCGTGTTTACTCGAATTGGTTATAGCTAAACATGATTTTGTCAAAATATAGAAATTGGATTGCTGAACTACGTCAAATTAGATTAAAGGGGCTTTGGTGTTCATTTTATGTGACCCAATTCTAATTTCCAACAAGGTTAAATAGAACATATCGTGAACCGCAGGTGCATTTCATGTAGCGTGGCTTACGACGTGTTTTAAATATCCTTGAATTTTCTCGAAATATTAAAAGCGGCTAAAAAGTTAAAAGGGGCACATAGTTTTAAAATGTGTAGTTAAATCACATAATTGAGCCAATAATAATAGTTGAGCGACCGTACTAGGACCACGGAACCCGAGAATGCCTAACACCTCTTCCGGGTTAACAGAATTCCTTTCCCGAATTTTTGTGTTCGCGAACTATAAAACAGAGTCAATCTTTCCTCGATTAGGGATTTTAAACCGGTGACTTGGGACACCATAAATTATCCCAAGTGGTGACTCTGAATTTTAAATAAAATAATCTCGTTTCGATTGTCAATTAAATTGGAAAAAACTTCCTTATACCCCTTCTTGGGGTAGTAAAAAGGAGGTGTGACACTTGTTTAGTAGTATGAGTAGCTAAACCCGTCATCTAAGGTTGATGGAACCAATTGTTGGATAAAGTCCTGGTTACGTTTTTATATAATTGAGCCGTTTTTACTCTATAATTGTTCAACTATGTGTTTTCTTGTGATTAATTGAAAGGGCGCTTGATTAATCGTGTCTAGTTATCTTGTGTTGCTTGAGAAAGAACACTTGATTAGATTGTTGTTTAGCAACGTCACTTTCGGGTTAGTTAAGAGATTAATTACTTCAATTTAAAAGCGAGATTAGAGATAACGAAGCTTTGGTGTGATAATTATGAGTTGTATAAATTGTTAACTAGAGTAGTTCGAGAGAATGCTTCTAGTAAATTATCGTAATTGATCGAGAGATAATACGGTAACCAAGAACTCATCATCCTTATAGATTATTGAGGCGAGATTATAGCTAATGTGTCAGGAATTAAGCTGACAATTGGGAAAATCAATAACCCTGTATCCTTTTACCATTGAATTCAACGTCACTCTTGCTTATTGATAGTTTTTATTGTCATTTTTCTTTAGTTAAATAATTCTTGCCCATTATCAATTAAAATTTTGCATCTGGTAATTGTCTGAGCTTATCACTAGCGGTACTAAAAGTTGTAGTAAATAGGTTAGTTCCCTGTAGGATTCGACTCCAGACCTGAACCAGACTATATTTGCAGCGACCGCATAGTCCTTTTTACAAGGCATAGTTGGGCATGATCAGGTGTCCGCTCCCTAGTCGCTTTTCCAACATAGGGTTATTACTCCCTAGTTGATTTTGTTTTGGACATAGGGTCTCCACTCCCTAGTTGAAGTTATTTTAGACATAGGGTCTCCACTCTCTAGTCTCTTTTCCAACATAGGGTCTCCAATCCCTAGTTAATGTTATTTTAGACATAGGGTCTCCACTCCCTAGTTGATTTTGTTTTAAGCATAGGGTCTCTACTCCCTAGTCGCTTTTCCAACATAGGGTCGTCACCACTCCCTAGTTGATTTTATTTTCGACATAGGATCTCCACCCTCTAGTCGCTTTTCCAACATAAGGTTTCCACTCCGTAGTCGAATTTTGTTTTAGACATAGGGTCTCACTCTCTGGTCTCTTTTCCAACATATGGTCTCTACTCCTTACTTGATGTTTATTTTAGACATAGGGTCTCCATTCCCTAGTATTTTTTCCAACATAGGGTCTTCACTCCCTAGTTGATGTTATTTTAGACATAGGGTCTCCACTCCCTAGTCTCTTTTCCAACATAGGGTCTCTACTCCCTAGTTGCTTTTCCAACATAGGGTCTCTAATCCCTAGTCGCTTTTCCCAACATAGTGTCTCCATTCCCTAGTTATTTTCATTTTAGACATAGGGTCTCCACTCCCTAGTCTTTGTTTTCTCAAGGTACACCAATCTCGGCCTTTTATTTGCTTTTAGTAATAAAATAGTATAGAGTTTTGTTACAAATAACTCACGAAATTTTTCTAGTGAAAACTGGGGCAGAAAAAATTCATTTGTTCGTTTGTTTTTGTATCAGAGAAGGTTTTTACGTCGAGGCACAAGGTTCGAGATGACCAAAAGAAGACGTCTTAATTCAAAATAAAGAAAAGAAAAGAAAATAAGTGAATCCAAAGTGCAGAAGCGGAGAAAAGATGTGGACTGCTCAAGACATGATTGAATTCATGAGTTTTTCATGTCCCATTTTGATCCTAAGAAACCATAGAAGAATTAACTAGCACATGCAACTAGCAAGCATCAAGATTCAGGTCAAAGTGTGCGTGAGGAACTAGCCAAGACTCAAGATCAAGATCTAGAAAATCCATAGATAGGAATCATGTAACTCGTTACTGATAGGCTTAGTTAGTCTTTTTCATTTTGACTTTGGTGTAATAAGGAGCTTAGTAAGAAGTAACAGTAGCAACAGCAGTGAAATCACAGCTTCTCGGTAGTCCCAGCTACAAAAAATTTCAAAACTACACTGACCTGATTCCTTTATAGCCAAGGATATGTAGGCAACCTCCGAAGCAAGGTTCAGTCAAACATTTTCAAAATGTTTCCCATGGAGTATCCGACGGGCAAAAATTGCTCGTAATTGCTCATGTCACGCCCCAAACCTGGGCCTAGACGTAACACAGCACTCGGTGCCTGACTACATGTGATCGAGCAAACCAAATGGATGGTTGAATCAACATGTGATATCATAACATACCAAATGCGGAAGATAAACTAACATATGCTGATATATTGGAAGTCTAATAAAAATCGAAGTGTGGAAACACTATACAAGTCTGAAACATGTTTGTTGCCAACATTGCTTAACACAAAAAAGCTTGTGACTCTATCTAATTGTTACTCTAGTCTATGAAGCCTCTACTAAAGTACAGAAAACACTGACTATCTGAAAATACTAAAGACTGTAAGGTAATGATAATGCTCCGAAAGAATTGGGATCACCAAATAGCTGGTATGAGAATCCTAGCACTCTGAATCATCAACCTGTAAATCATTACCTGCATCCTGAGATGCAGGCCCCGGGCAAAAGGGACGTCAGTACATTTAAATTGCATTGGTATGTAAAGCAACTGAAAGAAAAAATTATAAATACTTAAACTAAAACTAAGATGATAACTGAGAATTGATAATTAATAACTGAAATGATAACTATTGAAACTGAAACTGAAATGATAACTGATAACTGATAACTGAACTGATAACTGAACTAATAACTGGTAACTGAAATGATAACGAATAACTGAAATAATAGCTGAAAACTAAACTGAACAAAGGAAGTAAGGATATGAATACTCCCTCTTCTTAATGTTGAACAACTTGTTTATCTGAATAAGCTACGGCCTCGGGCCCAATATATATGTGCACAAGCTACAGCCTCAGGCCCAAGTATACATATACATAACTACAGCCTCAGGTCCAAAAATGCATAAAGCATCAACTACGGCCTCAGGTACAAGCATGCATAAAGCATAAACTACTGCATCAGGTCCAAACATGCATAAAGCATAAACCACGGCCTCAGGCCCAAATACAGGTGTTTAACATTCAGGGATTTGAAATCAGAAACTGAAAATCATAATGCAATACATGATACTGAAATACTGAATCAACTGAGTTACATGATACTGGAATATTGAATAGGACTAGATTGAGACATGTATTCTTGAACTAATTATGAACACTGAAACTTCAACTGTTTATGGCATACTGAGTAATCTATACTAAGGCTCGGGGGCATCAAACCTAAGTCTATATTGAATACGCACTAAGCTCACAACGTTCAGAATGAAAGTCATGCACGAGTTATAAAGCTAGAGAATAGAAGTTCTACAACTATTCAAGGAACAAGGCTAAACTATATTTCTGAGGCAATTAGTGACGTCATAAAAGAAACGTAGTGTAGGGAGAATTATTAACATTCCCAAACATATAGAGTTAGCCTCACATACCTCAATTTTGCCCCTTAGTGATACTACAATGATCCACAATACTAGGAACCTTCAATCTACAATATCAACATCCAATGGAACCTAATATTAGTAACAAATTCCATAACTTAAGCCATTTAGGCATATTATCAAACGCCTTGTAGGCATAAATCTCTACATCTTATCACCATATAATTAGTGCATCTAACTACCACCATTCATCAACAATTTATCCCACCATCATGATTAACCAATTTATAACTTCCAACATCACATATATGATCATCCACCCACACCCAATCAACAAAGTTCCATTAAATAATCATCTTTTAATCTCTATAATAACTATGTAGTTAAATTGGGAACTTATAGCTTCCAATCACCATACCAAGAGTTCCAATACTTATTCATACTCATATTTCCTTAATAAATTCAAACATGTAAGTCTAAGGGTGTAGGATTACATTTTTGGAAGAAATCTTACAAAAACCTCTTTTGAGTTCTTGAAGAAATCTCTTGAAGATCTAAGTATTTTATGTGTAGATTTCATTAATACTAGTCTATAAGTGATGGAATTCATACCAAGATAAAGAGGATTTCTTACCTTGAAGGTGGGATGGGTTGGAGGCCTTGAGAGAGTGGATGAAAACTCTAAATTTCGTCCAAATGAAGTGGGGAAAATAACCCCCGAAGGTTTTAACAAAGGTTTGCACAGTCGCGGTGTAACGACTCGGTCGTTTGTTCTAAAAGTTATAGCCTTATTTTCCCCATATATGCTTATTTATGTGTTGTTCAGTTGTGTTGAGTTGTATCGAGTTGGTATTCTTGGGTTCGGAGTAGGTTTGGAGTGAAATGAACACTTAGTCTCTTAGTTAGAAAGCTAAGTTAGAAAAGTCAATCGGAAGTTGACTTATGAGTAAACGAATTCGGATTTGGATTTTTATGATTCGATTAGCTTCGTTGGGTGATTTTTAGACTTAGGAGTGTGTCCAGAATGTAATTTTGAGGTCCATGGTAGAATTAGACTTGAATTGGCGAAAGTTGGAAGTTTAGAAATTCTTAGACTTGAATTCGAGGTTGATTGGGTGTTTTGGTGTTGTTTTGGGTGTTATGAAGGTTTGACTAAGTTCGGGTAGTGATATATAACTTGTTGGAATTATTAGTTGAGGTCCCGAGGGCCTCGGATGAGTTTCGGAGAGGTTTGGGTTGTGTTGCGCTCGTTTTTCTTATGTTTCGACGTCGTTTCTTCAAGCATAAATGATATCATATTGAACAAATGAGCTTAGATTTCTTTTTTGATTGAATCATTAGATCCGTATCGTAATTACGGACCCATAGCAAAAAGAATGATCAAATTTGGACATTGTATGAGGATTTTAGGGTCATTTTACTAAGGATTAGGTTGCCAGAGTTTTCAGATTAATTACGAAATTGTCACTGACGGCGTATTTAAAAATCTGCACTATTTGCAAATATTAAAACCTATATATCTCATTCATTATAAGGGCAAATTGAGTGATTCAAAAGCCTAACGTGACTAAAATGTCACTAGGAATCCATTGGAGGCATAAAATACGAGTTTTGAGATCGTTTGGCATGATAAACGAGGCAGAATAGCTGGCAAAAATATATGAAACTATGGTTTGTTCATTCGATCATATTTTGAGTTGGGGAGCCTGGATTTGGACGATTTTGGAGGAGATTTTCACCATATATATTGGGGTAAGTATTCTCGAATCAGTTTTGGTTATATTTCATGAATACATCTTCGTTTTTGGGATTTGATTGATGATTTCAAAGTGAAATTGAGGGAGTTAGGGTTTGAGTTTTGGAGAGATTTAAGTGAGGATTTGAGGGACCAAACAGAGTCCAATTTTGACAAATTTTATATGGTTAGACTCGGGAGAGGACGAGGGTTTTGATTATGTCATTTTTTACTGAATTCGAGACGTGTGCCCGGGGCTGGGTTTTGGCAAATTTCGGATTTTTGGCATATTTTATAGTTTTTATTGTAAAATTCGATTACTTAGCACATGGTGATGGTATTAATATGATTATGGTTAGATTTGGAGCTTTTGGAGACCGAGTTCAGAGGGAGGGCATCCCGTAATAGGATTTTACGCTGTTAAGGTAAGTAACAATTTTAACTCTTGCTTTGAGGGTATAAACGCGGAGAAATTGATATCATGTGATTGTTTGGTGGTGATACCCCATACTAGGTGACGGGCTTGTGGGTGTGCACCGCGAGGGATTGAGACTTGGTCTGTCCTATGAGGATGTGAGGCCTAATGGCTATTATCGGTGGTTATGTGTTTACTTGTTGTTGAACTTGTTTGCCTTCATGTTAGAGATCATGTTTAGGCTTTATTTATGCTCACATTATTTGTACTCAGTCATAGAAGTTATTGTACATATTTACCTCAGTCTCTATTATTTGCTAATATGTTGTGATACTTGATGTGGGTTGTGCTCCCTTATTTGTTGATGATGGTAAGGCTAGTGAGGTACATGATTGAGTAAGGCCGAGGGCCTGGTTGTGAGGATATTAATACCATAGCGCGTGAGCTGTCCGCATAGCACGTGAGTTGACCGTGCGGGTCCAGGTATTGATACCATAGCGCGTGAGTTGTCCACGTAGCACGTGAGTTGACCGTGCAGATCCAGGTATTGATATGGTAGCATGTGAATTGTCTGTGCTTAGCGCTTTGGATTTGGGAGCCCTTCCGGACACACCCCCAGTGAGCGCAGAGTGTTGAGTGTATTGAGTGTGGAGTGCTGAGTGATAGAGTGACATTGCTGTCAGGTTGCATTTACTTTTGTTGTTGCTGCATTTTACCTGTTAATTTCTTTGTGGCATTTATTGAGTTATGGAATTTACCTGTTTATTCTTGTTATTTCTAAATTGTGAAAATAAATAATTAGACTATTTTTCTTAGCTCATCACTACTGCTCAGTTCCTTAGTTATTTCTGTTACTACTGGGGTGGTTATACTCATACTACACCCTACACTTTATGTGCAGATCCAGGTGAGTTAGAGCACGGTGATCGTTGGGTTCAAGCCGGATATCTGTGGAGATTGTAAGGTAGTTGCTAGTGTCCGCATGACCTTGTTACTCCTCTTGTCATTTCTTCTTTTGGACAGTTAGACAGTTTATATGTCTTAGTTTATGGTTTTAGACGCTCATGACTCAGTGACACCCCGATGTTTGGGGCTCGTTTTCGTATTTTTCTATATTATATTTAGAGTTGATTTAGTTTATGAAAAATTTTAATGTTAAAAGGTTTTGTTAATTTCTTATAATCGGTTTAGTAGTAATATTTTGGGAAAGAGGCTTGCCTTGTAACACGATAGACGCCATCACGACCATGGTTAGATTTTGGGTCATGACACGCGGCGCAAGGGGCGCCGCGTGGGGTGGTGCGGTAATGAGATATGTGTCTAGAACAAAATTTGGAAGTGTTCTATAAATCTACAAAGCCATGCCGCATGGGGCGGCGCAGTAGTGTATAATTATGCCAGCTTTTGGTAATTTGGTCATAACTTCTGGTAAGAGTGTCCAAATGATGAACGGTTTAAAGTTTTAGAAACTAGACTCCAAGATCTTTTATTTGATAGGGTTTTCACCACATAACACCTTATATAAATGTATATATGCTCATACAAACTTTGATCGTGTGCGTGCTCATTTGGAATTTTAGTCTACCATGAAATTTTCAAACTTGACTTAGACCTAGGTCACTCCTTGGACCCCAAATCACTTACAATATACCTAGTACACTTATTATCATATCCATTTGATAACCATCACATTAGTGCTCATTTAATGCATCCACAACTGATTCAAATTTATGGGGTGTTACAACTCACTTTATCTTTGCTCGAAAACTCTTCATGTTTCCGAGAAAAGAGGGCCAGCTGTGAGCACGTAATTTTTTCCCTGCAAAAACATTCCTACAAAATCCAAAAAAATAATTTTTTTCTAATTGTTTTTGAATTTATAGAATTTCAGGAATTCCTCTTTAATTGTTTATTTGCATTTAGCTGCATTTTCTGCATATCTAATATTTTAATATCATGAAAAATACCATAAAAATATTCAAAAATTTCATGCATTACATTTTAGGTTTTTTATTTACATTTTTAGGATTTAAGTTGTCAATTAATTGCATTGTTAAACAAAAATCACAAAATAATGGTCATTTTTAAATTTCTAGCTTTTAGTTTTAAATTAGTAATTTTCTCTCATTAATTTTAAGTTAATTAATTATTTAATTGGTACAAATAGATAATTAAGTTCCATTCTATAAATTAGATTTAAATTAGAATTTAATTTAGGTTTTAATTAATTTGAGTAGGATTTAAAATTAAAGGAAAAGAAAAGAAAGAAAAAAGAAGAGAAGCAATTTTCCACTTCAAAATACTGGGTCAAATTCTAATATCCCAGCCACCCTAAGTCACCCCAAGTCCAGACCTCCCAAAAATCCGGTCAAGCACCCCCTCTAAGCGAAACGACGACGTTTTGTCATGTTCCATCGTAGTCGTTCGTTGATCAAGATCAGACGGCTGTGAACTGAAGCCCCTCCCCCTTAAAACTGTTCGAAATTCCCCATCTAACCCCAGGTACCTCCTCACACTTCATCTCATTCATTCTTTGTCCCGTCGTTACTGGAAATTGCCCCACGGCGGCGGCTCGTCGCCAAACCACTCCAAATTTTCACTAGACAATCCTCAGCCTTCCCCCATATCTAATCCCCCATTAATTTCCCAAAATCCTCAACAAGGTCACCGAATTTCAAATCTGAGATTACAGAAAACCTAAGGTTATCTCTTTATGATGTTTTCTTTTACTCATTTTGGACTCGAACTTACGAGAATCAATTGCTCTTAATACGAGCAATTGATTAATGCTAGTTTGAGCCCATTTCGATGTCGCCGAGTTGTGGTCGAACACTACCAACCGGTCAAGTTCCAATCACCCCAATTTTGGAGTTTGAAGGTATCTTTTGCTTCCCAACATTTCCATGTTTTTAGTGTTCCACCTTCGTTTGTTTTACTGGCCGCATTTTTTTTTATCTTGATGAAATGTTTAAGTTTGCTCGATTATTGACTATTGTGTGCATTAATCATTGTTTGTTCAGCACTAGAATAAGGTATTGATGATCATTCCTTTTAGCTTTTGAATTGATTCTACAGCAAGTAGTAGTTCATAAGGACTAAGTTAGAATTTTGAATTATTTTCAATTGATAAACGATGGTGCATATTTTCAATAGAATGGATCAGTTGCTTTGGGTTGAGAGTGTGAATTGGGCTAAGAATCAGGCCCAAATGCAGGCCCAATCTGAGTTTGGTTTAAAATCTGACAGAAAGAGTAAAAATGAAGATTTAGAAAGGGCATTGAGGGGTTATGACTTGAGGAATCTTTTCTGTTACAACTAAAAAGAAGTTTTTATAAGAAAGAAAAGGGCTGGTATCTGCAAAAGAAAATAGAAACAGCTTAGATTTTGGGGCCTAGGAGTCAAATAAAAAAAGTTTGAAGGGTAAAAGTGAATTAGAAAATCAGGTTTTTGTTACCCTAAAATCTTCTATAAAAGGATCCTTTTCTCATTCATTAGGGGGATCTTAGACATAAAAAAAGTCACGGCTGCTAGAAATTCAGGTTTTTCTTTGAAATTTGAGTTTAACAGCTGTTAAAAACACTCCAAAATCAGAGTAAGATATAGTCAAAAGGGAAAGATTGAAAGCTGTTTCTAATCTCTTTGGATTCTTGCATCATTTCTGGGTTCAAAGTTTGGTTTGGTTTGAAGAAATTGCTGGTTTTATTGTTGCTATTGTTTATCTGGAATTCAAACTATCATCCTGATTTCTGTTGTCGCTCTGTTTTGAGTTGTGTCGTTGGCTATAATCCTTGGTTTTTACTTGGCAAAAATTCAGCTTCATTTACAAGTTTAGGTACACACCTCTCACTTGTAATCTGTTTTGATCCATATTAAAATATAGGTTGTTTGTCTTTGAAGTTATTTGCTGCAGTATTTAATCTTATTGTTTGTTTGGTTTTAAACATAAATTGGATGTTTAGCTTCAATACAGTAATTATATGAAGATTGTTATAGATTTGCTTATTAAAGACAGATTGTTAGTAGTGATTTGTGACCTTAAAATGTCTCTCTGGTATTATTAAACTAACATTAGTTTCTTAATTGAATAATTATGTTTGCTCTGTTACAGTTCCTTATTAATGATGTTTGCAAGGCTTGAACATTTGTTGGAGGATCGACAGTACAATTAATGTGATTACGTAATCCCTTCAAGACTGAATCTGATGAGAAGCATGTACAGTTAATAAGAACATATGAAGTTTGGATAGCTATAGGTCATTTGTTTTAAGATCATTTGGAATCAAAAGCATGTGAATCTATTATTTATTCTAGATTTTAGTAACATTGAATGTAATCGTAACCGGTATTGTAATCTGTTAGAAAATTATAGGTGTGGCATGTTGCTTCTTCAATTCTGATCTGTAATATGTCAAATAGTTTAACATGGTCAATGTTAAAAGCAATATAATTTTAGTCTCTTGCTTCAAAATAATGGCTACAATATTTCGACTATTCTTTTTTGGATAAATATTTTGGATGCAATTAAAGTTAAATATAGAGATTTGTCTTATTGGTTAAAAGGAATGATGAATGGAATTTACGTTTCTAGATTATTATAATCTAATGTGGATTTTGGATGATTTTATGATGATAATTTAGGCTATGTTGTAAAGAGATTTGTGTTTGTTAAATTTAATCTGTGTGCCCCCTTCTTCACGTTATTGGGCTGAGTAATAGATTGGCCCATTTTTGAAATCTCCAAATGATTGAGGGGATAATTAACAAGGGTCTGCTTGAGACCCAAATGGGCGAAATCTTTCAAGGCCCAGCTACTCTATGGCCAGGGCTCTAATTAAGCCTAATTTGCAAGACTAAACCTTTGAATACATAGCTACCCCATTTTGGTTGGAACATAAGGTTAAAACTATGTAGTTCCTTGTAAGATTTAAAACGCACATCCCATACCACTACACTTATCCATATGCAAAGACCTTGCAATAATCTCAAAGTAGTTTTAAGAAAAAATGATAGAATCAAAAGCATCGTAGTTTGCTTTAGGCGCGTAATTACATCGTCACGACTATGGGTACGGTTCCCGTGGCATAACCGTGATACATAATCCCCAATCGGGTGCATATTTCATATGACTCGGCCATAACTTCAAATAATAATAAAAATAAACATGTTGTCGATCGCAGGTGCGTTTCACGTGACGCGATTCGCAATGTGTACAAAAACAATAAGTGCGTGACATCCCAGCTTGTTCAAACAAATCCCATAAATACTAAAATTTGTCAAAAGTAAAAATGCACAATAGGTTCAAATATGTATTAAATTAGATAATTAGGTCAATTATTAATAGTTGAGGAACCGTGCTAAAATCACGAAACTCGGGAGTGCCTCACACCTTCTTTCGGGTTAACAAAATTTTTTACCTGATCTTCTGATTTCGCGGACTTTAGAACAGAGTCAAAATTTTCTTGATTTGGGATTTAAAATAAACCGGTGATTTGGGACACCAAAATAATATCCTAAGTGGCGACTCTGAAACTAAATAAATAATCTCATTTCGAATAGTGTCACTTTAATTGGAAAAACTCCCAATCCCCTCGGGAAAAAGAAGGTGTGACAGTTGCGACATGTGATAAATGTTTTTCTAAGTAAACATTACGGATAATTGATTGACATGATTTCGAATTCGCTTACGAGGCGCGATTATGATAATTAATAAATTTTGTTTCGATCAGCATTCGCTTGCGTAGCGTGGTTATGACAATTTAATATTATTCAATGCATCTTTTAATAAATGCAAGCAATAAAAGTTGATATAGGCAAAGCATGAAAACTAAATAAGACATAGTTTATCCAAATTAATTCAAGCCAATTTTAGTCGATATAAGTTATCGTGCTAGAACCACGGGACTCGAGGAATGCCTTATACCTTTTTTCGGTCAACAGAATTTCTTACCCGGACTTTATTTTTACAAACCAATAATAAAAGAGTCAAATCTTCCTTTGAATAGGGATTCAAATAAAAGGTGACTTGAAATACCCAAAAATCAATCCAAGTGGCGACTCTGAACGATAAATCCTTATTTCAAATTGTCATTTTAATTAGAAAAACTCTTTTAACCCTCATCCATAACATATATATCTTGCGGGGTAAAAAATGATGTGACAGTTATGATAATATGAGACATTATCATTCAAAATTACAGGAATATCTATTATTACACAGCTTCAAAACACAATAAAGGTTAGAAAATTACCTCAAATCACAAGTAATTCTAAAACATGAGATGGATCGTCGATATACTTCCGGAGCATAGAAACATGAAATACTGGATGCTCACCCGACAAGCTAGGTGGCAAAGCAAGCTCATAATCCACCTCCCCAATCCTCCGAAGCACCTCAAATACCTCAATAAACCGAGGGCTCAACTTGCCCTTCTTCCCAAATCTCATAACACCCTTCATGGGTGAAACCTTCAGTAGAACCTTCTCCCTAACCATATAAGATACATCATGAACCTTTCTGTCAGCATAACTCTTTTGTCTTGGTTGTGCTGTACGAAGCCGCTCCTAAATCACTTTCACCTTGTCCAAAGCATACTGTACCAAGTCTGTACCCAAAAGCCTAAGCCTCGCCTGGCTCAAACCAACCTACTGGAGATCTAAACCGGCTCCATATAAAGCCTCATATGGAGCCATCTGAATACTCGACTGATGTTGTTGTAAGCAAACTCTGCGAGCAATAGAAACTGATACCATGAACCCCCAAAATCAATGACACAAGCGCGCAACATGTCCTCTAATATCTGAATAGTGCGCTCAGACAGTCCGTCTATCTGAGGATGAAAAGTTGTGCTCAACTCAACCTGAGTACCCAACTCTCGTTGCACGTCCCTCCAAAACTATGATGTAAACTGAGTACCTCTATCTGAAATGATGGAAACTGGGATACCATGCAGGCGAACAATCTCTCAGATATAAATCTTAGAAATGATTGGGCACACATATCCGGCCCTGCATCCTCAATACCCCATCATCACCAATAGTCACATCTCTGGTATCACCGTGCTGAACCTTATCCTTGAGGACAAGCAAATGAGGGTCATCATATTGGCGCTCTCTGATATGATTAAACAAGGAAGACCGAGAAACCACACAAGCTAGGATCCGACTGGGCTCCGAAATATCCAACCTCACAAACCTATTGGCCAAGGCCTGAACATCCATTGCCAGAGGTCTCTCGCTAACAGGAAGGAATGCAAAACTACCCATACTCACTGCCTTTCTACTCAATCCATCGGCCACCACATTAGTCTTTCCTAGATGATACAAAATAATAATATCATAGTCCTTTTGGCAGCTCCAACCATCTCCACTACCTCAAATTGAGATCCTTCTGTTTGAACAAGTGCTGGAGGCTACGATGATCAGTAAAACCTCACAAGATACACCATAGAGATAGTGCCTCTAAATATTCAATGTGTGAACAATGGCAGCCAACTCCAAATCATGAATAGGGTAGTTCTTCTCATGGGGCTTTAACTGACGAGAAGCATAAGCCATCACTCTACCCTTCTACATCAACACACACCCAATGTCGACCTGAGAAGCATCACAATATATTGTATAAGAACCTGAAGCTGATGGCAAAACTAACACTAGAGTTGTGGTCAAGGCAGTCTTGGGCTTCTGAAAGCTCGCCTCACACTCAACCGACCACCTAGCACCCATTTGGGTCAATTTGGTCAAGGGTGATGCAATAGATGAAAATCCATGAATGAACCAACAGTAATAACATGCCAAACCAAGAAAGCTACAAATCTCCATGGCTGAGGACGGTCTGGGCCAACTTTGGACCGCCTTTATCTTCTTCGGATCAACCTAAATACCTTCACTGGATGCCACGTGCCCCAAGAACGCCACTGAACTGAGCCAAAACTCACACGTGGAGAACTTAGCATAAAGTTTCCCCTCCCTCAACCGTTGCATTACAACTCTCAAATGCTCGACATGCTCCACCTGGCTACGAGAATACAACCAGGATATCATCAGTAAATACAATAACAAATGAGTCGAGATAAGGCCGAAACACACTCTTCATCAAATGCATGAACGCTATTGAGGCATTGGCCAGTACAAAGACACACAAGGAACTATAATGACCATATCGGGTCCTGAAACCTGTTTTAAGAATGTCCGAGTCCCTAATCTTCAACTGGTGATACCCTGACCTCAAATCAATCATGGAGAACACCCTCGCTCTCTGAAGCTGGTCAAATAAATCATCAATACGAGGCAAAAGATACTTGTTCTTGACTGTGACTTTGTTCAACTACGTGTAGTCAATGCACATTCTTATAGTACCATCCTTCTTCTTCACAAATAGAACTGGTTCACCCCAAGGTGACACACTAGGTCGAATAAATCCCTTATCAAGGAGTTCCTGAAGCTTCTCCTTTAATTCCTTTAACTCCCCTGGTGCCATACGATACAGAGGAATGGAAATAGGCCGAGTGCCCAGCACCAAATCAATACCGAAGTCAATATCCCTGTCCGGCGGCATGCCCGGCAGGTCTACAGGAAACATATCCGTAAAATCTCTCACCACTGAAACCGAATCAATAGTAGGAGTCTCTGCACTAACATCCCTCACAAATGCCAAATAAGAAAGACAACCCTTCCCAACCATCTGTCGGGCCTTCAAATATGAAATCACTCTACTGGGAACATAATCCGACGAACCTCTCCACTCAATCCGGGCACACCAGGCATAGCCAACGTCACCGTCTTAGCATGACACGGAGACAACCAATCCATGGCCAATATCATATCAAAATCAATCATACTAAGCAGCAAAAGGTTTACTCGGGTCTCCAAACCCCCAATAATCACCATATACAACTGATACACGTAGTCCATGACAATAGTATCGCCCACAGGAGTAGATACATGAACAAATGAAATAATAGGGGCGTATCCAAATAACGAGCAAAATATGACGACACATAAGAAAAAGTGGAACCATGATCAAATAATACAGAGGCATCCCTGTGGCTTACTGAGATAATACCTATGATCACAGCATCTAAAGTAATAGCATCCAGTCTGGCAGGGAGTGCATAGAAACGAGTCTGACTGCCACCTGATTGGCCTCCCCCTCTAGGGTGACCCCTAGTTGACTGACCTCTACCCCGAGCTGGCTGGACGAGTGCGGAAGTAATTGGTGTTGAAGCTGAAGGCTGACTCCTATGCTGGGATGAACCTCCCATAAGGTGGGGACAGAATCTCTTGATATGACCCAAGTCTCCACACTCAAAGCAACCTCTCCTAGTAAATGGCAGTGGGGACTAAAGGTAGCCCCGAGCACCGGGATACCCACTAGAAGATCTAAGCATAGATGAACCCTAAGTTGATGGTGCATGAGTCGAACTTTAAGATGGAAGGGCACTGAAAGATTAGTGGCCCTAATGACAACTGTGAGAACCATGGCCCGATGATGCACCACGGTGAACTAGGCAAGCTGACTGAGCATGTCTGAATGGTCGGCCATTATTATGTTGGGACTGACCCCCATGAGGAGCATCACCAAAACTACCAAATCCTCGAGGCCTCTTGGCCTCCCTCTCAACTTGCTCCTGGCAGTGAACCGACTCTATCTCTCAAGCAATTTCAACCACCTCCTCAAAATAAATACCAGACACTCTCTCCTTGGTCATAAGAATCTGTAGCTAATATGCAAGGCCATCCACGAATGTCTTGGTCCTTTCCCTGTCTGTAAGAACCAACCAAATAGCATGATGAGCTAACTCAAAAAATCTCATCTCATACTGTGTCACAGTCATATCAGCCTGACGCAACTGCTCAAATTGTCTGCACAGCTCTTCTCTATGGGACTACGATGCATACTTCTCTAGAAAGAGAACGGAGAACTACTGCCAGGTAAGGGGCGCTGCATCAACAGGCCTACACCTCTCATAAGCCTCCCACCAAGTAAAGGAAGCTCCCGAGAACTGAAAGGTAGTGAACAAGACCCCATTGGTCTCCAGAATACCCGTTGTACAGAGAATCCTCTAACACTTGTCCAAGAAACCCTAGGCATCCTCGCCCTATGTACTACTGAAAGTCGAAGGCTGAAGTCTACCAAACCTCTCCAATATACGCTGCTCATCATCAGGCATGACTGGGACCACATAGTTCTAAACGGGTGCAACCGGCTGGGCTGGTGGTACCCCTTGTGTCTGAAGTCCCTGAACAACCTGCTCGTGTGTATGGGCAGTGGGAGTCTGGGTGCCTCCCCCGTCCTGGGAAGTAGCTAATGTAGTAGTAACAGAGACTGACTGAACAAGACTGGTGCACACGATCATAATCTGAGCTAAGGTCTCCTGAAGACCTGGGATAACAATAGGCACAGCCGGTGCCTGGGCTGGTCCCACTGGTGCATCCACAATTGGGACCTGATCATGAACTAGGGCGGCTAATGGATATGTAGGTGCTGCCCTAGTTGTTGTGTGGGATACACTCCTGCCCCTACTACAGCCTCAACTGCGACCTCGACCTCTTGTGGTCCCAACTGGTAGTACTAGTGGTCGTCCATCCTGGTCGGTAGCACGTGTCCTCACCATCTGTGAGAGAATAGAATAATAGAAGTTTAGTTACCAGAATCAACTGATTCGCACGACAATAATTCAAGAATGTGAAGTTTTCCTAAAAGTTCTGCAACCCCTCGAAGATAAGCATAGACGTCTATGTACCGATCTGCAAGACTCTACTAAATCTGCTCATGACTCATGAGACCTATATAACCTAGACTCTGATACAAACTTATCACAACCCAAAACTAAACTCGGTCGTGATGGAGCCTATCATGGAACAAGGCAAGATGACACACTCCCAAAACAATTCGATATTTCATTAAAAGATAGATAAAAGCCTTTTTCATATTGATATTTCATAAAAGAGTTCAACTTGAAAATAAAATATGGAAAAAAATAGCCTGACATCGGAGTGTCACTAAGTCATGAGAAGCTACTACAACTATTCTGAAAGATAGCAAGACTAACATATTCTGAGAGTAACCAAAATACACTAAAGGGAAGATAAAGAAGGAGAAAAGTGGGATTGTGGTCGCCAGGCAGCTACCTCGCTATCTCCAATGAAATTATGCAATTCGAATAGTCAACAGCCGCTACCGTAGCCAAAGATACCTAGATCTGCACACATGGTACAGGGGGTAACTTGAGTACACCAACTCAGTAAGTAACAAGTCCAAACTATGGACTGATAGGTAGTGACGAACTTAACCTCAACAGGTAAATAGAATAAACTGTACAGAAAAAGTAGGCATGCTTTCAATTTAATTATTCAACTCAAACAGTAAAGTAAATATAGATCTGGACAATGTGATGTATAAAGCTCAGCTAATCTCTACGTGCCAATGCAAAGAATGCATGAAAATGTACAGTGTACCTCCACTCTCAAGTGTTCAACCACTCAGTACTATATATGGCCATACGGCCCAGGGAAGATCCATCCCAAAATATATACACATCACTGACAATAGTCACTCACTACCGAGGAAGGCCATTCCAGACCTATGGAGAAGATCCATCTCCAAGTATAAATACTTTGGATAAGATCCATGTCAAGGGAATATCCATCCCTCAATAATATCAACTGCACTCATTGGGGTTGTGTTACAGACTCCGGAGGGGCTCCTACAGCCCAAGCGCTATCATAATCATCCACATAACCGCTGCAGTGTGCAGCTCGATCCCATAACTATCACTCATAATCAAGTTCTCGGCCTCACTCAGTCATCACTCTCCAATCTCACACACGAGATCACAATAACTAGCCTGGAACAATGATATAATGTGCCAAATAATAATAACTGAGACTGAGACATGATATGGAATGCATAAATAAGACCGGGTATAGCATATCAATCAAACTAATGAGATGACAGCAAGAAACAACCATTTGGGTCCCAATAGTATCGGCGTGAAGCCCTAAAATGATATCTAGCATGATTTACAGCTCATTTACATTAATCACGTGATAGAAACACAGATATCAGCAAGAAAGAGTCACTAAACAGTGTCATGGAATGAACCAGGTCCTGATTCTCACGGTGCATGCCCGCACGCCCGTCACTTGGCATGTGTGTCACCTCACACTAATCACATAACACATAGTTCGGGGTTTCGAACCCTCAGAAGCAAGTTTGGAACTGTTACTTACCTTAATCAAGCTAAATCACTACTCCACAACACCCTTGCCTCTCAAATCAGCCTCCAAACATCCCGAATCTAACCAAAAGCAATACAATGCAATCAATATAGGCCAAAGAACCAATTCCACACGAAAATTTACTTACTTGGACACAAATCTTGAAATTCACCTAAACCCGGCCCCCGGGACCACGTCTCGGAATCCGACAAAAATCACAAAACTAGAAAGTTCATTCACTCAAGAGTTCATACATACTAAATTCATCAAAATCCGACTCCATTTGGCCCCTCAAATCCTCAAATCAAATTATCCAAAATCTCAAGCCCTAACCCCTCATTTTCCACCCCTAATCTTCACTAATTACATGATTAAACACCAGGAAATCACCATATATATGAGTATTAGGGCTCAAGCAACTTACCTCACTGATAATCCCTTGAATCCCTCTTCAGAATCGCTCCCAAAAGCTTCAAAACCAATTGAAAATGGTGAAGAATGGACCAAAATTTGCAAAGTCCGCAATTTATACTTTCTACGCAGAGATACCGTATCTGCGGTCCAACGGTCACTTCTGCGACTCTGCACCTGCGGAATATCCATCGCAGGTGTGGTTCCCACTTATTCCCTTAAAATCTGCTTCTGCGGTCAAAATATCACATCTGTGTTATAGCAGGTGCTCCAAATCTCGCACCTGCGCTTCCAACCAACCTCATCTTTGGTCGTATCTATGGCTCCATCTCCGCTTCTGTAGGCTCGCAGCTACAGTTCCCACTCCGCAGGTGCAGTTATGACAGCTGAGTTCAACTTCAGCATTCCTCAAATTCCAAACTTGATCTGCCAATCATCCGAAATCGTCCCGAATCCCTCGAGACCTCAACCAAACATACCAACAAGTCATATATCAACATACGAACTTATTTGAACCTTTAGAAACACTAAAAATAACATCAAAACACCAAGTTACGCTTAGATTCAAGCCTAAGAACTTCTAAACTTCCAAATTCTGCAAACGACGCTGGAACCTATCAAATCACCTCTGAATGACCTGAAATTTTGCACACGCGTCAAAAATGACCCCAGAACCTACTCCAGCTTCCAGAATTCCATTCCGACCCCGATATCAAATTTTCACTATCGACTAAAATCGCAAAATTTCCAACTTTCGTCAATTCAAGCCTAATTCTACCACGGACCTCCAAATCACATTTCGGACGTGCTCCTAAGTCCAAAATCACCTAACGAAGCTAACGGAACCATCAGAATTCACATTTGAGATTGTTTACTCATAAGTCAACATCCTGTCAGCTTTCCAATCTTAAGCCTTCGCAAAAGAGACTAAGTGTCTCAAATCCTCTCTGAAACTACTCCAGACCCAACATATCGTAATATCTAAAGAACACAAAAAGAAGTAGAAATGGGGAAATAGGGTTATAACTCTCGAAACAACTGGCCGGGTTGTTACATAGTGACTTCAACAACCATTGTAGTGGACGAAAATTCTGACAAATTGATGCTACACATTATCCCAAGCTGAATAATATTTTATTTTTGGTCCAACGTCATTCTTATTGCTTTCTTCAGAAGTCTTGCTCCCGAAACCAAGTTGTCTGATCTCAATTTTAATGCTAAGTATTGAATTTTATTTAATTTCTTTATCATTTTGGGATCAAGTCGATTCGCTTATCTATAAACCACGCTATAAATTCTATTATACCATTTTGGGATAAAATAATTTGGCACCCACCGTAGGGCTTAGACAGTTATGTAATTAAGTTTCCTTGTATCTATTACTAATATGTTTAATTCTTTGTTTCTTAGAAAAAAATTGTAAAAGATGGCAACTAACGCTGTCAACATCGCACACAATGTTGAGACACAAAAAAATTTGCGTCAACACGAGGATTCAATCGGTGAGACCCGCAACAAGGAGGACGTAGCCACACCGATTCATGGCAGGAGATATCCCTGACACGTACGGGAGGAAACTTGTAATGATCCGGCCGGTCATTTCAAGAGTTGTAGCCACGTTCCCATTTTCTAGTCCTTTTTATTCTACAGCAATTATATTACTTACCGGGTTAGTTGGTTCGGGTCCAGAGAGATTTCAGAGTAAATTGAGACACTTAGTATCTTAATTGAAATCTTAATTTGGAAGAGTTGACTAGATATTGAGTTATGTGGAAACGGCCTCAGATTTGAATTTTTATAGTTCTGTTAGCTCCGTTAGGTGATTTTGGACTTAGGAACGCATCCGAAATGTGATTTGGAGGTCCGTAGTAGAATTAGGCTTGAAATGGCAAAAAGTTAAAATTTTGGAAAGTTTGACCGAGAGTGCACTTTCTGATATTGGGGTTGGATTGGATTTCTGGAAGTTGGAAAAGGTTTATGGTGTCATTTATGACTTGCGTGCAAAATTTTAAGTCAATCGGACGTGATTTGATAGGTTTCGGCGTCGTTTGTAGAATCTGGAAATTTCAAAATTCATTAGGCGTGAATCCATGTGAAATTTGAGTTTTTGATGTTGTTTGAGGTGATTTGAGGGTTTGACTAAGTTCGTATGCTATTTTTAGACTTGATGGTATGTTTGGTTGAGGTCCCGAGGGACTCGGGTGAGTTTCGGGTGGTTAACGGATCATTTTTGGACTTAGCTTGATAGCTGAAGACTGTTGGTGTTCTACAGTTATGGTTTCCTGGTACGCAATTGCATGAATTGATTCGCGATCGCTTAAGCTTATTTGGGACAGAGGTAATTTTATTTTATGCAGTCGCGGAGTTAGGAACGCGATCGCGTAAGTGTGCTAAGTTGTGCTTCGCGAACGCATTGTTAAAGTCGCGTTCGCGTGGAAGGATTTGAGCAGAAGAAGAGGTCAGGAAAATTGTTATATGCAATCACGTGAAGCAGGATGAGATCGCGTAGGTTTGAGGGGCAGTGATCCGCAATCGAGTGGGGGAATCCACATTCGCGTAGGGTAAAAGTATGGGCAGCATAGTTGTGCTTCGTGTTCACGAGGTATTTTCCACGATCGCGATGAAGGTATATCTAGGGAGATTTAAAAGATTCAAAACGAGGGTTTCGAGTTCATAACATAAAATTGAAGTGGGAGCTCGGTAGAAGGCAATTTTTAGAGATTCTTGTATGGGTGTTTGGGGTAAGTAATTCCTATCTAATTTTGGTCAAATTCCATGATTACTTCTTTAATTCCATCATCTAATTTGTGGTTTGAGGTGGAAAATTTGGGGAAAAAGAGGAATAGTTCTTGGGCTAGAATTTTGGGGTTTTGAATGGGATTTTGTTATTGGATTTGAGTAAATTTGGTATGATTAGATTCGTGAGTGAACGGGCTTTCGGGTTTTGTGACTTTTGTCGAATTTTAAGATGTGAGCTCGAGGGCCGGGTTTGAGCCGATTTTGAATTATGGCTATCATTTCATATTTTTCTTGTGGAATTGATTCCTTTAGCCTATATTGATTGTATTGCACTGCTTGTCGCTAGATTCGGGACGTTTGGAGACCAATTTGAGAGGCAAAGGCATTTTGGAGTAGAGTTTTGCTCGGATTGAGGTATGTAATAGTTTTAAATATGGTCCCGAGGGTATGAAACCCAGGATTATGCATTATGTGATTGGTTTGGAGGTGACGCACATGCTAGGTGATGCGCTTGTGGTCATAAACCTTAAGAATTGGGACTTGGTCCATTTCGTGGAACCGTAAAGTTGAATAACTTGTTGCTAGCTATATGATCTCCATGTATTATAGAAATTTTATTGCAAATCATGTTAGAAATCATGCTTAGGCTATATGATGACACTGTTGGGACCCGCAGAGGTCATGTATTTTTTGAATTAGCTGTTATTTGTTGTCTTGTACTCAGTCACCATTTTACTTGCATATCATACCTCTATATCTTCTTTTTTCTTGTTGATACATATTATTATCTCTATTTGGGCTGATTTGTATGATTTCTGAGAGCCTCAGAGACTAGAGAGGTTGGTGACCAAGTGCCGAGCTATGAGCTAGATGTGTATATATGGATTGGTTTGCATGCCTCAACAAGCCTGAGGGCTGTATATATATGGATCCGGTTTTACATCGCACCAAGCCATATATATATTAGGTTGCATGTTGCAACGAGCCTTATGGCTATTTATATATTATGGATTGGGTTGCATGCTACAACGACATAGCGTTTGGGCTGAAGGAGCCCCTCCGGAGTCTGTACACCTTCAGTGAGCGCAGGTACCTATTGAGTGTGAGTGTTGAGTGCTTAAAGTCGAGTGATTGAGGTATTGAGAAAGATTGAGTGACTATTGCCCAATACTTGCTTTCATTTGTTGTTGTACTTAGCTGATATATGTCACTGCTTTGAAATTTCTAAAAGATATTGTATCCGGTTTTATCTGAACTTGGTAATGTATAAATGATTTGACTTAAATTGCCAGATTTGAAAGCATGTCTACTTTCTTGTTGAGATTACTGAAATGAACTATAACTATGTAGCTTGTCACTATCTTTCAGTTCCTTATTTATTATCGTTACTTACTGGGTTGGTTGTACTCACGCTACACCCTGCAATTCGTGTGCAGATCCAGGTATTTTAGGACACGGTGGGCGTTGATATCATGCATGGTTGATCATCGGAGATTTACGAGGTAGCTGCTCGGTGTTCGCAGTCCTTGTTTCTCCTTCCTTATCTTTCTTTATTTGTATTTTGATACAGACTCTTGTAGACCCTTCTTTCTAAACTGGTTGTATAGATGCCCATGAGCTTAGTGAAACACTGATTATGTTTCCGCACTTGTGTTTAGGTTTACCCCATTTTATGAAAACTCCAGTTATTTTAAATTTCTTAATTCATTTTTTGTTAAATGTTGAAATTATTTTGGAAATGTCGACTTGCCTAGTACCACGGTAGGCGCCATCACGACTGGTTAGGATTTGGGTCATGAAAAGTTGGTATCAGAGCCTAGGTTACATAGGTCTCACGAGCCATGAGCAGGTTTAATAGAGTCTTGCAGATCGGTACGGAGATGTCTATACTTATCTTCGAGAGGCTACCGAACCCTTAGGAAACTTCACATTCTTGAATTCTTGTCGTGTGAATCTATTAATTTTGGTAACTAAACTTCTATTATTCTATTCTCTCACAGATGGTGAGTAAATATACTATTGGGCAGGACGGACAGCCACCAGTACCACCAGTCAGGGTTGCGAGAGGCCAAGGTCGTGGTAGAGGTCGCGGTAGGGGTAGAGGTGCAACTCGCACAGCAGCTAGGGCAGCACCTGTAAACCCACCAGTTGCCCTAGCTCAGGAGCAGGTTCCAGTTGCAGGTGAGCCAGTAGGGCCAGCTCAGGCACCAGTTGTGACATTGTGATTCCAGGCCTTCAGGAGGCCTTAGCTCAGATTCTGACTGTGTGCACCAGTCTTGCTCAGGCGGTCTCTGTTCCGGCTATAGCAGTCACTTTTTAGGTTGGGGGAGGCACTCAGACTCCAGCTGTCTGCACACTAGAGAAGGTGATATAGGGACTCCAAACACCGGGGGCACCACCAGCCTAGCCAGTTGCAGCTGCCCAGGGCCATGTGGTTCAAGTTATGTCTAATAATGAGCAGCGTAGATTGGAGAGGTTTGGGAGACTCCGGCCTCCATCTTTCAATAGGACAGAGGCATAGGATGCACAAGACTTCTTGGATAACTGTCAGAGGATGCTCCGTACAGCGGGTATTCTCGAGACCAGTGGGGTCTCGTTCACTATTTTCAGTTCTCTAGGGCTACCTTCAGTTGGTAGGAGGCTTATGAGAGGCGTAAGATGGCCGGTACAGCGCTACTTACTTGGCAGGAGTTATCTGTTCTCTTCTTGTAGAAGTTCGTGCCGCAGTCTCGTAGTGAGGAGCTACCCAAACAGTTTGAGCAGTTACGTGAGGTGATATGTCTGTGACATAGTACGAGATGAGGTTTTCTAAGTTGGCCTATCATACAGTCTAGTTGGTTACCATTGATAGGGAGAGGATTAGGAGGTTCATTGATGGCCTCACATTTCAGCTACGGTTGCTTATGACTAGAGAGAGGGTATCTGGTACTACTTTCAATGAGGTTATTGACATTGCTCGGCAGATAGAGATGGTCTACAGTCCGTAGGGGCTTGAGAGGGAGGCCAAGAGGTCTCATGGGTCAGGTGGTTTTAGTGGTGTTCTTTCTGCAGGTCAGTTCCACCACGGCAAGGGTCGCACCGATAGGCATGCTTATACGGCTCGTCCGATTCACCGTGGTGCATCATCTGACCATGCTTTAGATAGTTTTCATCAGGGTCACTCATCTCTTAGTGCCCTTATAGCTCAGAGTTCTTCCCATCCTCCATCGGTTCAGGGCTTATCTATACCAAGTCCTTTTACCAGTTATCTCGGTGCTTGGGGCTCCCTTCAGTCCCCACCACCAACACCGGGAAGTTGCTACGAGTATGGAGAGTTTGGTCATATCAGGAGGCAATGTCCCCGCCTAGTGGGAGGTCCAGCTCAGCAGAGGAGCCAGCCTATGACTTTAGCACTAGTTACTTCACCACCTGCCTAACCAGCTCGGAGTGGAGCTTAGTCAGCTAGGGGTCGCCCTAGAGGAGGAGGCTGATAAAGTGGTGGTCAGGCCCATTTCTATGCACTCCCAGGCAGACAGATGCTATTGCTTCAGACACAGCGATCACATGTATTATCTCAGTATGTCATCGAGATAATTCTGTATTATTTGACCCTTGTTCCACCTATTCATATGTATCATCATATTTTGCTTATTATCTGGATATGCCCTGTAAGTCTTTAGCTTCATATGTTCATGTATCTACGCTGGTGGGTGATACTATTATTGTAGACAGTGTGTACTGATTGTGTGTAATGACTATTGGGGGATTGGAGACTAGAGTTGATCTCTTGCTACTTAGTATAGTTGACTTTGACATAATCTTGGGTATGGATTGGTTGTCTCCATGTCATTCTATTTTGGATTGTCACGTTAAGACTGTGACATTGGCGATGCCGAGGTTGCCACAGATTGAGTGGTGAGGTCCTTTAGACTATGTTCCCAGTAGAGTGATTTCATACTTGAAAGCCCAGCGGATGGTTGGGAAGAGTTGTCTATCTTATTTGACCTTTGTGAGGGATGTCAGTGTAGAGTCCCTACTATTGATTCGGCTCCGGTGGTGTGAGATTTCCCTAATGTTTTTCCTGTAGATCTGTCGGCCATGCCACCCAATAGGGACATTGATTTTGGTATTGGTGCCGGGCACTCAGTATATTTCTATTCCTCTATACCGTGTGGCACCGGCTGAGTTGAAGAAGTTAAAGGAGTAGCTTTAGGAACTCCTTGATAAGGGGTTTATTAGGCCTAGTTTGTCACCTTGGGTGCATCCATTCTATTTGTGAAGAAGAAGGATGGTACTATGAGAATATGCATTGATTATAGGCAGTTAAACAAGGTCACAATCAAGAACAAATATCCTTTGCAACGTATTGATGATCTATTTGACCAGCTTCAGGGAGCGAGGGTGTTCTCCAAGATTGATTTGAGGTCTAGGTATCACCAATTGAAGATTCGGGACTCGAATATTCTAAAGACAACTTTCAGGACCCGTTATGGTCATTATTAGTTCGTTGTGATGTTTTTTGGGCTGACCAATGCCCCATCAGTGTTCATGCATCTGTTGAACAGTGTGATTTGGACTTATCTCAACTCGTTTGTTATTGTGTTCATTGATGATATCCTGGTGTACTCTCGTAGCCAGGAGGAGCAATCCCAACATTTGAGGGTTGTGTTGAAGCGGTTGAGGAAGGAGAAGCTTTATGCCAAGTTCTCCAAGTGTGAGTTTTGTCTCAGTTCGGTGGCTTTCTTGGGGCATATGGTGTCTAGTGAGGGTATTCAGGTGAATCCGAAGAAGATATAGGCAGTTCAGAGTGGCCCAGACCATCCTCAGCTATTGAGATTTGGACCTTTCTTGGTTTGGCTGGTATTACCATTGCTTCGTGTAGGGTTTCTCATTTATTGCATCGCCCTTGACCAAATTGACCCAAAAGGAGAGCTTTCAGAAGCTCAAGACTTCCTTGACCATAGCTCTAGTTCTAGTTCTAGTTCTTATACAGTATATTGTGATGTTTCACGCATCGGTATTGGGTGTGGTTTGATGCATAAGGGTAGAGTAATTGATTATGCTTTGTGTTAGTTGAAGCCCCATGAGAAGAACTACCTTGTTCATGATTTGGAGTTGGCTGTCATTATTCATGCGTTGAAGATTTGGATGCACTATCTCTATGGTGTGTCTTGTGAGGTATTACTGATCATCGTAGCCTCCAGCACTTGTTAAAACAGAAGGATCTAAATTTGAGGCAACGGAGATGGTTGGAGCTACTAAAAGACTATGATATTACTATTGTATATCATCCAGGGAAGGCCAATGTGGTGGCTGATGCTTTGAGTAGGAATCCAGTGAATATGGGTAGTCTTGCATTCATTCTTGTTGGTAAGAGACCTCTTGTAGTTGATGTTCAGGCTTTGGCCAACCAATTGTGTGGTTTATCGGTCTTCCTTATTTGATCACATCAGAGAGCGCCGGTATGATAATCCTCATTTGCTTGTACTCAAGGACAGGGTTCAGCACGGTGATGCCAGGGATGTTACTATTGGAGGTGATGGGGTGTTGAGGATGTAGGTCCGGATATGTGTGCCCAATGTAGATAGGTTACGAGAGTTGATTCTTGAGGAGGCCCTTAGCTCGCGGTATTTCATCCATCCAGGTGTCGCGAAGATGTATTAGGACTTGAGGCAGCACTATTGGTGGAGGAGAATAAAGAAGGATATAGTTAGGTTTGTAGCTCGATGTCTCAACTGCCAACAGGTAAATATGAGTATCAGAGACATGGTGGATTGCTTCAGAGGATAGAGATTCCAGAGTGGAAGTGGGAGCGGATCACCATGGATTTCATAGTTGGGCTCCCACAGACTTCGAAGAAGTTCGATGCTATTTGGGTGATTGTGGATCGACTGACCAAGTCCGCGCACTTCATTCCAGTTGGTACTACTTATTCTTTAGAACAGTTGGGGGAGATTTACCTTAGAGAGGTTGTTCGCCTTCACAGTGTGCCATTTTCTATTATTTCATATAGAGGAACGCAATTTACATTGCAGTTTTAGAGAGTCATGCAGCGAGAGTTGGTCACTCGGGTTGAGTTGAGCAAAGCATTTCACCCTCAGACGGACGGACAGTCCGAGCGCACTATTCAGATATTAGAGGACATGTTACACGCTTGTGTCATTGATTTTAGGGGTTCATGGGACTAGTTTCTACCACTCGCGGAGTTTACTTACAACAAAAGTAATCAGTCGAGCATTCAGATGGCTCTGTATGAGGCTTTGTATGGGAGGCAGTGTAGATCTCCAGTGGGTTGGTTTGAGCCGGGTGAGGCTAGACTATTGGGTACCGACTTGGTTCGGGATGCTTTGGACAAGGTTAAATTGATTCAGGAGCGGCTTCACACGGGGCGCAGTCTAGGTAAAAAGGCAATGCCAACAGGAAGGTCTGTTATGTGTCTTACATGGTTGGGAAGAAGGTTCTGCTGAAGGTCTCACTCATGAAGGATGTTATGAGGTTTGGGAAGAAGGGCAAATTGCGCCCTCATTTTATTAGACCTTTTGAGGTACTTAAGAGGATTGGGGAAGTGGCAGCTAATGATATCAACATCACACACAATGTTGAAGCACAAGAAAAGCTGCCTCAACACGAGGATTCGATCAGTGACACCTGCAATAAGGAGGACATAGCCACATCGATTCATGCTGGGATATATCCTTGACACGTACGGGAGGAAACTTGTAACGGCCCGGCCTGTCATTTCAAGAGTTGTAGCCTCGTTCCCCAATTTTCTGCTCCTTTTATATTCTATAACTGTTATATGACATACCAGGTTAGTTGGTTTAGGTTCGGAGAGATTTCAGAGTAAATTGAGACACTTAGTCTCTTAATTGAAAGCTTAAGTTGGAAAAGTTGACCGGATATTGAATTATGCGTAAACGATCTCGAATTTGAATTTTTATGGTTCTGTTAGCTCCGTTAGGTGATTTTGGACTTAGGAGCACATCCGGATTGTGATTTGGAGGTCTGTAGTATAATTAGGCTTGAAATGGCGAAACGTTAGAATTTTGGAAAGTTTGATCAGGAGTGGACTTTTTGATATCGGGGTCGGATTGGATTTCCGGAAGTTGGAGTAGGTTCGTGTTATCATTTATGACTTGTGTGCAAAATTTGAGGTCAATCATATGTGATTCGATAGATTTCGGCGTCGTTTGTAGAATTTGAAAATTTTAAAGTTCATTAGGCTTGAATTCATGTGTAATTCGTGTTTTTTTGTTGTTTGAGGTTATTTGAGGGTTCGACTAAGTTCATATGTTGTACTGGGACTTGATGGTATGTTTGGTTGAGGTCTCGGGGGCCTCGGGTGAGTTTCGGGTGGTTAACGGATCATTTTTGGACTTAGCTTGATAGCCGAAGATTGCTGGTGTTCTACAAATCTGGTTTCCTTGTACGTGATCACAGGAATTGATTTGCGATCGCGTAAGCTTATTTGGGGCAGAGGTAATTTTTTTCTATGCAGTTGAGGAGTCAGGAACGCGATCGCGTAAGTGTGCTAAGATATGCTTCGCGAAGGCATGGCTAAGGTCACGTTAGAGTGGAAGGATTTGAGCAGAAGAGGAGGTCAGGATATTATTCTACGCTATTGCGTGAAACAGGATGCGATTACGTGAAGCAGGATGCGATCGCGTAGGTTTGACGGGCAGTGATCCACAATCGCATAGGGGAAGTTGCGTTCGCGTAGGGTTGTGTGGGCAGCGTAGTTGTGCTTCACGATTGCGAGGTATTTTCCGCGATTACGATAAAGGTATATCTGGACAGATTTAAAAGATTCAAAATGAGGGTTTCGAGTTCATATCATAAAATTGATGTGGGAGCTCAGTAGAAGGCGATTTTTGGAAAGATTCTTGAGTGGGTGGTTGGGGTAAGTAATTCTTATCTAATTTTGGCTAAATTCCATGATTATGCCTTTAATTCCATCATCTAATTTATGATTTGGGGTGGAAAATTGGGGAAAACAAAAAGAGGAAGAGTTTTTGGGCTAGAATTTTGGGGTTTTGAATGGGATTTTGTTATCAGATTTGAGTAAATTTGGTATGGTTAGACTTGTGAGTGAACGGGCTTTCAATTTTGTGATTTTTATCGAATTTTGAGACATGGTCCTGGAGGCGAGTTTGAACCGATTTCGGATTTTGGCTATAATTTCGTATTTTTCTTGTGGAATTGATTCTTTTAGCCTATATTGATTGTATTGTACTGCTTGTGGCTAGCTTCGGGACGTTTGGAGACCGATTTAAGAGGCAAAGGCATTTTAGAGTAGAGTTTTGCTCAGATTGAGGTAAGTAACAGTTTTAAATCTAGTCCTAAGGGTTTGAAACCCCAAATTATGCGTTATGTGATTCGTTTAGAGGTGACGCACATGTTAGCTAACGGGCGTGTGGGCATACACCATAGGAATTGGGACTTGGTCCATTCCATGGAACTGTAAAGTTGAATAACTTGTTGTTAGTTATATGCTCTCCCTGTGTTATAGAAATTTGACTACAAATCATGTTAGAAATCATGCTTAAGCTATATGATGACACTGTTGGGACCTGCAGAGGTCGTATACTTGTTGAATTAGCTATTATTTGTTGTCTTGTACTCAGTCACAGTTTTACTTGTGTATCATATCTCTGTCTTTTCTTGTTTCTTGTTGATACATGTTATTATCTCTGTTTGGGCTGATTTGTATGATTTTTGAGAGCCCGAGAGATTGGAGAGGTTGGTGACTCGGTTAGGGCCTGAGTGCCGAGTACACCCCCAGTGAACGCCATAGTGACATAGCACGCCATAGTGACATAGAACTTGGGATGAAGGACCTCCTCGGGAGTCTGTACACCCCCAGTGAACGCAAGTACCTATTGAGTGTGAGTGTTGAGGGATGAGAGCCGAGTGATTGAGTTATTCAGAAAGATTGAGTGATTGTTTCCCCGAGAGGTTGTACTTGCTTTCATTTGTTGCTGCACTTAGCTAATATATGTCACTATTTTAAAATTTCTAGAAGATATTGTATCCGGTTTTACATGAACTTGGTAATGTATAACTGATTTGACTTAAATTGTCGGATTTAAAGGATGTCTACTTTCTTGCTGAGATTACTGAAATGAACTATAACTGTGTAGCATATCACTATCTTTAAGTTCCTTATTTATTATTGTTATTTACTGACTTGGTTGTACTCACGCTACACCCTGCACTTTGTGTGCAGATCCAGGTATTTCCGGACACGGTAGGCGTTGATCTCCTACATGGTGGATCGTCAAAGATTTATGAGGTAGTTGCCCAGCGTTCGCAGTCCTTATTTATCCTTCCTTGTCTTTCTTTATTTCTATTTTGATACAGACTCTTGTAGGCCCTTCTTTCTAGTCTGGTTGTATAGATACTCATGAGCTTAGTGACACCCTGATTTGGGAGTTATGTTTCTGCACTTATGTTTTGGTTTACCCGTTTTTTATGAAAAATCCGGTTATTTTAAATTTCTTAATTCATTTTATATTAAATATTGGAAGTATTTTGGAAATTTCGGCTTTCCTAGTACCACGATATGCGTCATCACGATAGGTTAGGATTTGGGTCGTGACAAAACTCCTGATGATGTTGAAGACGAGCACAATGCAGAAACGGTGAGGATCTTGGGAGAACAACAAAAGGCCATAATGGGCCATCTCTCACGGCAATACTATGTCATGATAGAACTACGGCAAGCATTATTGGGTGCTTCCAACAATGCGAATGGAAAAGGCCCAATTCCTCCCGATTCTTCCTCAAATCAGACAGCTCAAAGGATTGATAACAACTCCCTGAGGGGTGAGGTTGGCTTCTATGGGGTCGGGGGAATCGGCACTGGATCTAGTAATAACAACAGTAATGATCCCTTCAAAATCGAGCTCATGCAGTTTATGAGGGAAATTAACACTCGAATGGATCAAATTTCGGGTGCACCACCGGTGCTCAAGGGCTCTAACTCAAAGAAATACATCAGTTGTTGTTCAAACCAAGCGCATCACCAAAGTTAATTCTGAAGAAGTTCAAAATGCAAGATGTACCAAAATGTGATGGGACTTCAAACCTTCAGGAGCACATCACCACCTATACAACGACGGTGAAAGGAAACGACTTGGCTCTACATGAGATTGAGTTGGTCCTGCTGAAGAAGTTAGGAGAAACCCTCACGAAGGGGACACTGACATGGTACTCACTCTTACTCGAACACTCAATATATTCCTTTGAGATGCATGTGAACTCTTTAAACAAGGCCCATTCCAGGGCCAGGAAGGTCCAAGCCCGGAAGGCGGACATATTCAAAATTTCATAAGGAGAGTCTGATTTATTGCATGAGTTCGTGACTAGGTTTCGGAAAGAAAGGATGCTGTTACCGGCCATGCCAAATAAATAGACAGCTGAGGCATTTACTAAAGGTTTGAACTCGAGGAACTCTGACGCCTCCCAAAAACTGAAAGAAAGCTTGCTCGATTTCCAAGCAACTACATGGACAGATGTCCATAACTGTTACGAATCAAATATTAGAATAGAAGATGATCAGCTCGGGTTCCTAACATCAAATAAGGGTCGGATCGAGAAAAGAACAGGGATAAATTGAAGGATGATTTTGGCGTATATCGACGATCTTCTAAGGATCGATTTTTGCCCTACGAAAGGGCCCGAAGGATGCGGTAGAGGGTTCCGATCGGCGGATAGGTTCTCTCCCTTTGGAAGAACTGACCGTGACTGAAACAATAGATCATTACAAGATAAAGAGGTATCGGGTTCCCAGGATTCCACCTATCCCGATCTATCCGAATACAACTTTGATGTCAGCATAGTGGAGCTGGTATTGGCGATGAGGAACATCAAGGAAGCATGATTCCCGAGGTCGATGAGATCTGATCCCAGCCAGAGGGATCCTAATATGTGGTGCGGGTATCGTAGGATAATGGCCACCAGACTGGGGACTGTTGACATCTACGCGATGAGGTGGAATCATTGTTTAAAAATGACCATCTTAGAGAGTTCCTAAGCGACCGGCTAAAAATAATTACGGTCGCAACCGGGACAACGCAAAGCCCTTGAAGATAGGTGAAGGCCCTCCCCTTCTAACTATCAACATGATATTTGGGGGACACAAGATCAATGGTGTAACCTTCTCGGCAGTAAAAAAGATAAAAGTATAGGTGACTCATAGCAAGAGACTCAGGGAAGTCACCGAGGATGACATCACCTTCACAGAAGAGGACGTCGATGGACTTCTACTGCCACACAACGATGCCCTCATAATTTATCTTAACGTTCTAGACTTTAGAATTAAATGTGTTTTAGTGGACCTAGGATGTTCAGCCAACATCATTCAATGGAGAGTGCTGGAGCAAGCCAAGCTAACCGGAAGTATCATTCCAGCAACAAAGCTCCTCACCTAGTTCAACTTAGCAAGTGTTCAAAACCTGAGGGGAGATCTTTCTGCACAAGATGAAGGCCGTACCATCAACGTATCACCAACTTGTGAAATTCTCAACTCCAGAGGGAATCAAGCAAATAAGAGGAGATCAACTAGCAGCAAGGGAAACGAACGTGGTCTCACTTTCCAGCAGTAAAGGGAAGAACACGTGGCATACCAATTATAGGAACCGATGCCTGCTCCCAAACCAAACGAAAACGACAAATGTGAAGAGTCATCGGAATCCTACCAAGTACCAAGGTATTTCGATATACCGAAGAAACGGACGCAACCAAGTCCACGACGGAAGAACTCGAACAAGTGGCATTGTTCGAAAAGTTTCTAGAGAGTATGTTTCACTTGGGACAGTACTATATCCCGAGCTGAAGTCAGGATTTATTGAATTTCTTAAAACTAACATTGATTGTTTTGCATGGACGCATGCAGATATGACGGGTATCCCACTAGAGATGGTCATGCACAAGCTAAGCCTGGACCCAAGCATCCCGCTGGTAAGGCAAAAGAAGCTCCCAATTTCCGAGGTCAGAAACATATTTGTTAAAGAAGAGGTAACTCGATTGCTCGATATCAGCTCAATCCAGGAGGTAAAGTATCCCGACTGGCTAGCTAACATAGTAGTAGTTCCAATAAAGTATAATAAATTTTATATGTGCGTAGACTATAAGGATCTGAATAAGGCATGCCTCAAAGACTTGTTCCCATTTCCAAACATTAATCAAATGATTGATGCAACAACCGGACACGAGTTGATGAGTTTCCTCAATACCTATTCTAGGTACAACCAAATTAAGATGAACCTGGAGGATCAGGAAAAAACTTTGCTCATAACAAACTTTGGCACATACTGCTACATTGTGATGCCTTTCGAGCTTAAAAATGCTGAAGCCACTTATCTAAGGCTCATAAACAAAATGTTCAAAAAGCAAATAGGGAAAATAATGGAATGATATGCTGGTTAAGTCTTGGAACACAGGTGACCATATAAAATACCTCCAGGAAACCTTTGATATTATAAGGAAGCACAACATGAAGGTTAATCATAAGGAAGCACAACATGAAGGTTAACCCCGAAAAGTGTGCGTTCGGAGTCAGTTCCGATAAATTTTTGGGTTTCCTAGTGTCACAAAGGGGGGTTGAAGTCAATCTCGACAAGATTAAAGCCATCGAGGACACTCCAGACCAGCTGAAATGTGAAAGAAGTCCAAAGACTAACCGGAAGACTAGCCACTCTAAGCAGGTTCATTTCTCGATCTTCAGAAAAATGCCATCATTTTTTCTCACTTCTGAAGAATAAGAACAACTTTGAATGAACTCTAGAATGCCAACTTGATCTAAAAGAGCTGAAATGATATCTATCAAGCCCTTAGTTACTATCAAAACCGGAGGAAGGCAAACATTTGTTAATATACTTAGCAATCTCGGAGGTAGCGGCAAATGACATTCTAGTCTGAGAGGACGAAGGTACGCAATCTCCTATCTATTATGTTAGCAGAATTTTATCGGGAGTAGAAACTCATTATCCGTACCTCAAAAAACTGGCCTTAGCTCTCTTAATCTCCACTCGAAAGCCTAGGCCTTATTTTCAATGCCACACGATAGTCGTGGTGATAACTTTTCCCCTGCAGAATGTCCTTCACAAACCTGAGTTGTCAGGTCGATTGGCCAAATGGGCAATTGAGATTAGTGAATTTGATATCGAATATAAGCCTAAGCGTGCGATCAAATCACAAGTTTTGGCTGACTTTGTGGCTGATGTTTGCCCCAGGCTAATGCCTTTGGAACAAAAGAAGCGGTGATGATGTCGAAAATGACATTAGGAGTTTGGACCTTATTCATGGACGGAGCTTGTAACGTGAAAGGGTGCGGGCTCAGGGTGGTCTTAATCACGCCCTTGGGAGAAGTCCTGATATAGGCCATAAAAATTGTTCCCTTGACCAACAATGAAATCGAGTATGAGGCTTTGATTGCAGGACTTAAATTGGCTCGGGAACTAGACTCTGAGGTCATTTAAATCAAATGTGATTCCTAACTAGTGGTAAATCAAGTTTATGGAATCTTCAACACCAAGGAGGAACGCGTGCAACAATATGTGGTTGAGGTTCAAACTCTGCTCGCATGATTCAGGGAATGGTCAATCACCAATATTCCAAGAGAAGAAAATGCATAAGCATATGCATTAGCCAATCTAGGTTTATCCACATAAATGAAGGGATCAGATTTTGGTACGGTCGTACAGCTCATGCACTCGGTACTAGATGTGGACAGTTATTAGGTGGTAAATACAACCAACCTAATCTGGGACTGTAGGAATGAAATCATCGAATACCTAGATCACGGCAAGCTTCCCGAAGACCCAAAAGCATCATGAGCACTCCGCACCAAAGTATCTTGTTATAGCTTCTCGGAAGGACAGTTATACAGAAGGTTGTTCCAAGGCCTGTTGGCCTGATGCTTAGGAGCCTTCGAGGCTAATTACGTCATGAGAGACGTTGGTGTTAAAATTAGTTATGACAAGATACTACTGGCCCCTGATGTTACAAGACGCTAAGGCATTCATTCAGAAATGCAACAAGTGTCAACGTTGTGCGCCGTTAGTACATCAACCGACAAATTTTCTGTATTCCATAGTATCCTCATGGCCATTCATGAAAGAGGGGATGGATATAGTCGAACCGCTTTCACCAACTCCCAGGAAGGTAAGATTATTTTTTAGTTTTAACTGATTACTTCACTAAGTGGGTTGAAGCAGGTCCTTACCAGAAAAATCGGCGAGCGTGAAGTGGTCAATTTTTTAAAGGAAAACATAATCTTCCGGTTCAAAATATCGAAGGAGACTTCCTGCAATAACTGGCCACAGATCATAGGCTCAAAGGCCATAAAATTCCTTAAAAACTTGAAGATTAAAAAAATCACATCTTCACCATACCATCCGAGCGCAAAATGGCAAACGGAGTCAACCAATAAAGTGATTATTCAAAACCTCAAAAAAAGATTGGAAGTAGCCAAAGGCAAGTGGCCCGAAGAGTTACCAGGAGTGTTCTAGGCATACAGGAGGATGACCAAGTCAAGCACGAGAGAGACACCTTTCTCTCTCGTATACGGAGTAGAATCTCTGATCCCTGTGGAAGTAGGAGAACTGACCTTGCAATACTTCCGGGCAGACGAAGAAATAAACAGCAAAGCATTGGTAGTCAAATTAAAGCTGCTTGAGAATGCTGGGACTTGGCGCACATAAGGATGGTAGCCCAAAAACAAAGAATGGAAAGGTACTATAATGGAAGGGTCAATCTCCATTATTTCAGAGTGGGAGACTTGATTTTAAGAAAAGTGACTCAAAACACCCGGGAGCTCAATGCACGAAATATAGATCCGATGTGGGAAGGACCCTACCGGGTGCAGGTGTCACCGGGAAATGATCACACGAACTAGAAAACCAAGATGGGGTTAAATTGCTAAGCAACTGGAATGCGACTCACCTCAAAAGATATTATTATTGATGAGCACCGCTTGTACTGAAAGTATGTGCTGCACTTTTTTTCCCTTCGTCCAATTTTTGTCCTAATTGAGTTTTCTAGGCAAGGTTTTTAACGAGGCATCAATGAAAAGCATACTACGGAGAAAACGTCATCAGTAGAAATAAGACCTTTAAATGATAAGGCATGGAAAAAAACAAGCCACTACGGGACGGTTAGATAGTCTTTGGCTCAATAGTATATTCCTAACGGGAAGTAAAACTTGCCATCGGACCTAAGGTTATTCGACCGTTCGTGAGTGCTCTTTCCTATATTCCACTAGGGGTTGGTTAGATAATATTTTGCTCTATAAAAGAGTTCCTAACGGGAAACAAAGCTTGCTATAGAAAAAAAAGATTATCCAACCATTCACTAGTGGAATACTCAAAGGAGCAACACTTCTAGTGTTCCAATTCGTATTCTTTGCATTCGAAAACTAGAGGGGAATAATATGAGAATACATCAACCTGATTGCCACAGAAAGTGAGACTACAGACTACGGGAACAAAAATATCTCATCGGGACCAGGGACTACACAATCAGCCCGTAAAAACAAGTTGTAAGAATTAGCCACATGTAATTGAAATTTCTTTTATTTCAACAAAACAAATGCTTATGTAATTTTTGAAGATAGAAGGAATAAAATCAAGTCCTTTTTTATACCTTGTTTCTTATCCAAATGAAGGATTGATTTATCATCTGAAAGTTAATCAAGTACTTCAAATGCTAGTGCTGGAATGAACAAGAGATGTCCTTTTTAAGAGCACCATAAACAAGAGGTCCCTATCTTATGAAACTCTCACAGTAAAGTGTTGGTTCTGGAAGAATTTATGCCCGGAACCCAAATGCTATCGGGAAAAAATGCACCTGAAGCCTTGCCTAATCTGACGTAAAAGGAATAAATTTTGTGCAATGCTTAAATAGAAAAACACTTTTATTTATTAAACGTACCAAGCAACACAAGTATGAATATATAAAAGGCAACAAAAGGAAAAAAAAAAAAAGCAAAAAGCTAAACTACGTCGCCCCCAGAAATTGGGAAAGAGAAGCATCAGCGCCCCTGGGAGAAGTAGGTGGATCTATCGTCAGCCCAGGATCTTGTCCTTCATCGTTATTCTCTTCAAGTTCCTCTTAGGTTCCTAGGAACTTAAAACTAGAACCAGGAGAGTCAGTCGCATCAGAATTATCTGGGAGGCATCCTCAAGCAGTTAACTCCAGCTCTCGGGTCTTGGCGATCTCATTGTCAATATTAATAATGCACGTTTTGGACTCTTCCAAGGTTTTTCTCCTCATATTATACAAAGAATGTGTTTTTCCGATGATGATGGAATCCGCTCGGTGCTGAAGTTCTAATTTAAGCCTATTAACCTCGGCTAGAAGGCCATCCCGCTAGGATCTTGTGGCGCTAAGGCTAAGATCAAGATCACAGATAGTGGTTATATGAACCTTATTATGTTCCATGATCCTCTAAAACATATCATCCATCTGGGCACACTTCTCCTCTGCAGCATCAGCCTCTTCAGCTTTGAAGTTCAAAGTTACCTCTAAGTTATTCACTCTCTCAATGGAGGCAGATTCGCGCTCGGCAGCAGTGAGCACAGAATCTTGGACCTCATCCCATTTACCCTTAGCTTGTTGAAATTGTACATTTAGCTAAAAGTCTTATTGGCTGAGGGCCATCACTTCCTGCTCACTCTGTTGCAACCGAGCCTCTAACTCACTCGCCTTAGCAATTTTTGCTTCCAGCGCTGGGAGGCAAGCAGCAATTTGGTCCCTCTCGACCAAGAACTGATCCCCCTTAGACTTGAGTCCTACTTTGTCAAGGAACAATTTTTGAAGGCCCTCGAAAGATATGGAGCTATCCTGTGAAGCAAATACCAAAGTTAAAAACCCTATCACGACAAAATAAAGAAAAAACAAGCAATAAAAGAGCAAGTTCGATACCGTTATCGCATTGTGCATGGCGTTATTTAACAAACACTCTCCCGAAAGAGAGTGTATTTTCTTCTTATCCTTTTTTGAAGCCAGCAGCTTCAGGTAATTGGCAAGTTCCATCGGTCGGGACAGCAAATGGCACTAAGGTAGACACCAAGAGGGAGACACTCTTCCTCCTCTAGGATCTGCAGAAGGAGGCGAGTAGTTGTGCCTCAAATTCCCATGTCCTAAGCACCGGGGAGGAGGGACATCCTCGTCTCGAGCGTCTGCGGCTGGTGGGGGTGATGTAGCAGTTGCTGATGATGAAGGTATGGCTGGAATGAAAGGAGATGAAGCTGATGGTGTTGTGGGTTGAGAAGCAACTTCGGCAGAGGTAGTGTTGTTTGTTGGTTGCTCACCAACCGACGGCGGAAGAAGCCCAATACTCAGCCTCATATACTAGGAGCAGCAACTGGGACCGGAAAGGGAGGATTGGCATTCTCCACCAAGTCAAATTCTCCCTAGAGCGCTTAGTCATCGTCCTTGGTTGGGGTTATAAGCTCTTCAGATTGAGCAATCTGTTGAGCTGATGAAGGTCATTGTTCATTTGTAGGGAATCCCATTCATCACTGGCTTCCCCTTTATCGTCAATAACCATAGTGTCTGCGACTGGCTCGGGTGCAACTTTCTTCACTTTTTTATTCTTTCCCTCGGCCGATGAAGAATGCATCCTTTTTGGTTGATGTTCTCCAGCCGGGGACTCCGAGAGGAAGCGCTTGCACCAGAAGTAAATCCAATATCGCCTATTCGGATGAGAGCCTCCTTCAACAACCTCGTAGCCTCTACGAAATCAACCAAAACATCCTCTTGAGGGATGGTAACAGAGCCCTATGGGATACCTGAATCCAACAAAAAGGTGAAGTTAACCAGTTTTCTTATGTACAAAGCCGAAATGAAGGCAGTATCGATTTTACGGGTCATCTTACCATGATTCTTGGCCCCCCATCCGTATTTGGGGGCAAACTCTTTCCACTGGCAGGTCTCAGGTGTTGTGATGTCCAAAATCTTCTGAACCTACTGGTCCAGGCCTTCAACTCTTTGTGGTGTCCAATGAGTTGATAAAATAATGTAAGGAGAAGGATCTGCAACGGCATGAAACACCCTTTTTCAGAAAAAAGAGATAGACTTTGAACTTATGTGTAGGAGTCCAAGATTCAGGGAAGGATGGAGTTATAGCCGGGATGATGTCCCTAGTGGAAATGATGTCAAACTGCTCCATCCATTCACGGTCATTATGGTCATCCATGCTGGTGAGTAAAATATGGTGGCCACATTTGCTGAAATTTATTACTCCCCCATGAAAAGTCTTAGGGGAGTAGAGGTTCATCATACGAGCCAAGGTGAGGTCTTCCTTCATTTTCTAGCACAGCCATCGTTTGCCACACCGAAGGGCCCACCTATGCCAAACAAATCAGTATCGGCAGCACAGCTCCAAAATCACGTGGTCAAGTCCCCTACTCAAAGTAAATGCACCCAAAGTGAATGGGTATATGTAAACATACGTAAAGCCTTCTTAGTGAAGGTTACTCGCTTTACCAGATCAGGAGAAATGATATTCAGGTCGTGACAATCACAGAGTCCTCCTTCATACGTAAAGCCCTTCTTAGTGAAGAGTTGAAGACTTGAATACTTTAATTCACAAACTTCACAATTTTTCACGAAATTGCAATAATAAAGTAAGCAATTATAGAAGAAAATTAGAGAAAGATTGATGAATTTGTGAGTAAAAATGAAAGAATGAGGGGGTATTTATAGTTGAGAATATGAAAAAAGTGTAAATATAAAACGTTTGGGGTTAAAACAAAGTTTGGGGGCCAAATGGCTATTTTTTAAACTTCCCAACGGCTGAAATTAAGGGCCAACGGTTACTTTTTAAATTTCTAGCCATTGGTCTTTTTTAAAATAAAATTAAAAATTTACCGTTGGGCCCGTTAGGCCCGGTTGAATCGGCCCAGGCCCTCCTGCCGGTCCCGGGCTAAACGGTCCCGGGGTCGCGGTCTATTTGTGTAGGACCGGCCCACAGTGGGCCTCAAAGACCATTTGAGACCCGCCCGTTTGAACCGGACCATTTGGCCCATTAGGCACGTGGACTCGCGGGCCCGGGCTGGGCCCGGCCCACAATACAACCATAGTTGAGATATTTGAGGGTGATGGTGCTCACCGTGGGAGGGTTAGCATCAACGTCGATTTCTTTGTCTTTACATTTTTTCGGGCCCCCACCGATGAGAAGACCGGAGTTCTTGGAAGAGTTAGTGAAAAAAACCATGATCAGCAAAAGGTGATATGAGTTCTTTGAAGAAAACTAAAGAAAGATGAAAGTAGTAGAAAAGATTTGAATACAAAGAAGTTGAGAGAATCTGTGAAACTGTTAAGTGTAAAAGAAGAAGAATGAGGCATATAAGTAAAGGAATAGGTGGCTAAAATCGTGGTCATGATTACGTCAAGAACGGCAAAGATATTGCTAAATCGTGGAGTAACATGTATTCGAGGTATTAAATGCGAAGAGACGTGTGTCTTATCAAGCATTAGAAACTTTTCAGAAGGGTTCAAAAAATTTCTCGCCAAGAAAGGAATCTTCACCAACTTTCCGATGAAAAAAAGATGTGCCACGGGAAATCAGGGGGGACTATTTGTATAGGATAAAATGGTTCACATTAAATGCTCGAATGACATAGAGACACATGGAACCAGGGGGAGGGGTGGGGCAGGAGGAAGATAAAGCGAGTGAAAACCAAGACCGAGGACAACTTCGGTAGGCATCCGGTAGACCCCGGAGAGAAGATTATCAACGAGAGCAAACAAATATTTATCTCCAGGTAACATTCAATGAGGAATATTCCTCAGTATTAAATGCATATCCGTTATAGAATAATATTCACTCCATTCAAAAAAGAATGAACTTATTTGATTTCGTATGGTGCTTAAGAAAGAATAGAAGACTTTTTTAAGCTTGTGATTTGAAACATGTCATAAATATTTATATGTCTATAAATTATTCTTTTCGAAATCGACTAAAAAAATAAGTTCATTCTTTTTTTACTTTATTAATTCCTGATACATTTTTTTCTTCCAAATTCTGGCTTCACCTTTTTCGTCTCCGTACTCTTTAAGTATAAATTAATTCCTTGGGATACAATTATTCACTTGTAAAGTTGACTCTAAGTTTATCTATTGCTATTGCAAATGTAGAGAAAGCATTATCATCATGAGGCAGGTAAACAATTTGCGAAATACTTACACCAGTGATCAATATTTAAAGCATAATGATTATTTAATTTTCTCGGAGTTATCATTATGAGAACGTGATTTTTGCCCTATATGAATTATTCCAACAAATTCAAAACAAAATAATTTCTTTTAGTGATTGATATTTTGTTGGATTTTGTGGCATTTTCTGTTAATTATTTGCATTTGTCTGTGCACGTTTATTTTATTTAATTCATGAAAATATAAAAATATCACGCATTGCATTTAGGATTTAATTTTATATTTGTAGATTAATTAGTAAATTAGTTTGTTTTATAAAATATGAAAAACACAAAAATAGTTCATTTTGCATTTTAACTCTTTAATTTTGAATTGTATAGTTTTTCTTTAAATTTAGGATTTAATTAATTATTGTAAATACCATGATGAGTGATTAATCTAATTGGGTAGGTTAATTTAGTTTTTAAAAAAATTAACTTAGGTTTTATTTTAATTTGAAAAGAAAAGAATTTGAAATTGAAAAAGAAAAAGAAAAGAAATAAAAGAAAATCCAATTTTGGGCTGCTACAATTGAATTTTCCCCAGGCCCAAGTGTTAAACACCCATTACCCGTTAAAATTGGCCCAAACCTGTCCCAAAACCCGGGTCCAACCTGGTCCATCTCCACACTAAACCAAACGACCCCGTTTCGATGAGCGCAAATCCCAGCCGTCGATCTTCTTTAGATCCAACGGTTGGGAACCGTGGGTCTTGATGGTATATAAATATCCGAACCACTCAGACCCCCCCCCCCTCGTCGTCTCCAACACTCCCAAAGACCCCAACTCAACCCCATCGTGCACCGCCACCGGAAATCTCCCTACGGCGGTGGTAGGTCTCCGATGGCCACCGGATTTACACCCTAGATCCCTCTCCTTCTCCTCATTCAGAATCCACACTCTTTTTCCCCCGAATCATACCCGAATGTCTTGAATCTGGCTCAGAAGTTCCAAACCCTAATCCGCCGCCCTATTTTCCACCGCCTCAACCGGCGGCGCCACCTCCAACCACTCCCAAAATAACACCCCATGACCTCCACAACCCCTTCCTCCCAAATCTGGTACTCGTTTCCCTCGAATCTTTCCAGAACCCGTCGAATCTTGATTTGAAGAGAAACCCTAAAAACCCAAAATCAGATTCTGTGCATGCAAGGGCTATTTCCCCGATTTTCCTGAATGTTCAAGGCCGATTTATCACGAAACAATGATGGTCGCTAGTTCTTGACAAAGAACAAGCTATTAACATTATTTTGGGATAAATTAGAAATCCGGTGTTGGCATCGAGTTTAGTCGGTAAGCTTCTTTATTTTTTCTGTCCTTTTCTGTCACTTCACCGTCTTCCTCTTCTTTTCTTCTCCTTTTTCTTTAATTAATTTTTATTCTGGCTAAAAGTTGATAAAAATTTTAAACCTAGGTTTTCATTTTGGTGTTCGTATTTATTCTGTGTGTTCTCCAATTTTCTTTTCAAATTTGTCGTTAGTTTTGTTTGACTTGTGTGTGTTGCCTGTTTAGCTTTATTCAGGTCACAATTTCTAATTCTTCTAATTATATAATTAGTCGTAGTTGATTAGGTAATATAGTTTAATTATAGTTTATTAGTTAGCCTAAAAAGAGAAATTAGTCATTTAGCTAGAATTTTAGTTTTAAAATCTCCCAAGTGAGTATTGATTCATTAAAATGAGCTTCTAATTTTGTTTGGGCCTTGAGGCCATTCTTGACCCCACTGCAAAAGCCTTTTAAATTTTGGGTCAAGATTGACCCATATCTGCTTTGGGTTCAGAGGTAAAACAGGGCAATTAAGGGTTAGTTTGGGTAAAAGACAGAGGGAATCTAGGTGTAACTGACTAGGGGAGCTTCTAAAAAGCTGGGGTTGGGGATATTCTGAATTTCTAGATTGTACATTAAGGACCCTTAAGCTAAAACAAGAACTAAAAGGGGGGTAAAAGGTAAATAAGTAGTTCTGGGGGCTTCCCTATTGGTTGGGCCTATAAGAGGTATCATTCTTGCCTTTCAAGGCAAGAATTGAAGAGGAAAAAATCCGAAAAATCCTAGACAGTTAAGGATACAACACATTTTACTGTTCTATTGAAAAATTCCTAGAAATTCCTGTAATATTTCCTCTGTGTTAATTTCTTAACAATTGAAGGATAAAATGGTTTGAATCATTTGGTGTCCAAGTGTTTTGATTCATTTCTGGTTCGAATTTTGATCGCTGGGTTTGGAGTCGATTGTTGGGGTTTATTACTTCGTTTTCTGGGTTCAAAATTGGTTGGAGAATTGTTGTGTGTTGCTGCCTTATTACTGATCTTCTTCTCCTTTTTCTTTTCCATTCCCAGGTACTCTTCGACCTTCTGAATGTATAAGATGCAAACTTTGAAAGCTATGACTGTTTGAAGATCTCAGAAATGAACATTGTTTTTGAACTATGATTGTTAGCTATGTTTTGTTTTCTCTTTAAGAATTCATGTAGCAATAATGTGATGTAATAATGATTCTCTTATTAACTCATTTTTAAGGTAGTGGTAGTGTAACGTGTCTTTTGGAGTTTTATGTTGCAATTTGTCTTAAAAATGCATGAAACCTATGAGCTCATTGAATCCTGCTTAGATTAGTATACTGATTTCTCGCCATTGATATATAATGACTTACATGTGTATGCAATTTAGTTCATGAAATTTTAGCAATAGGATTGGTTGTTTACAGTTCCTCTCCTCTTATAAATGAAAGTTGAAAGACGGGTTTAAATTAGAGTTGTCAGCCTGAAAGCCATAAGCCATTTTTAGGTGTTAAATAAGGTTTTCAAGTTGCCATGGATTTGAATCATAAGGTCTTAATATCAAAAATGGTTCTGATGAGGATTTCTTTTTCTTTTCTGTGTGTTTAAATTTTAAAATGATGATTTCGTCGTAGTTGTGTAAGCATTGAAAATTAGTAGTTTTGGGTGTGTATTTTCCTGAGAATATAATGATTCCAAACAGTACGCGCGGCCTCATAGGCTCGACTTCGAGCCGTTGTTTTGTATTATGCCCAGTTTTCTGAGTTGGACACGCCTGAGGCATCCGTTTGAGCATTAGTAATACAGGTACTCACAATTGGGTTTGGGCCAGCCAAGCCCAAACGTGGGAGGAAATTGAAATTGGGTCGTAGCCCCTTTTAAATCATTGCTTTCTAAGTACGTAATAGGTTTAAATCCTCTTAACGAATGAAGGTCGTATTGTAATTTAGATCTTAACCATAGATTTCTTTCGATCATTCCATCTATTTAGATTCGAGGTGCACCAAATCAAACAAACCTTAAAATACACGGCCCTCTTGTGATTCAGATGTAAACAACAAATGTTTGTAGTTTGCTTTAGGCCCATTTAATATACCACAGTGATTGTGTATACGTTCGCATAACATAATTACGATTTTTAAAAAGACTAATTCAGAGTATGTGTTTGCGCAACTTCGACTAATTTTTCTTAATAATAATGAAGAGTTATTAATTGTAGACACGTTCGTGTGACACGATTTTTGACATGCCAAACAAATGCGTACACGTACGCGTGACCCATTTTAAGATAATTTTTCTTAGTTTAAAACAGTAAAAGGCTAAAGCACATAGGTTCTAAAAGTTAGTAATTAGACAATAGTAATAAGCCAAGTATGATCAAAGCGACCATGCTAGAACCACGGAACTCGGGAATGCCTAACACCTTCTCCCGGGTTAACAGAATTCCTTACTCGGATTTCTGGTTTGCGGACTGTAGTACAGGGTCAATCTTTTCCTCGATTTAGGATTTAAACTGGTGACTTGGGACACCCTAAATTATCCCAAGTGGCGACTTTGAATCTTTAAACAAATTCCGTTTTGATTGTCCTTTAATTGGAAAACTCCTTTATATTTATGCCCTTTACGGGGGTGTAGTAAAAAGGAGGTGTAACAGCTCTGGCGACTCTGCTGGGGATCGAACCCAGAATCTCTGGTTCAGGGTTCAAGAATTCGAGCTTGTTAATATGATTTTGTTTGGCTTTATTGTTAATATTACTGTATTCTATGAATCTTTTGTGCTAAATGCTATCTGTTTACTGCTTTAATATTATTTGAATTGTATATAACTATCTTCTTATGCCACCCATCTAAGTCTTCTGGAAATGGTGCATACGTTCGCATAGCCCACTTTTTCTGTAGAAATTATACCAAATAGAAGGAGGCTGGGCAAGCAACAAGGCCGGGTAGACTTCAGTGCTCCTGGTACATCGCCCCCTCCTCGGCCCCAGTTGTCCGCTCGGGTACCCCAAGTCTAGACCAAAACCCCAGGATTTAAACCTAGAAAAATACAGCCTCATGTCGGATCCCTAATAGGAATATTTGTTTGTATCATGTGCATTTGACTTAGGGGACTCAACACAGGGGTTGGGTCCGTCTAGGACAGGTATGCCCGAAATAACAGACCATCCTGATGCATTCTACGTGTTATGTGAACATTTATTTATTTTGGCTTGCATGCTGATCGGACAAGGAAAATAAAGCAAAAAAGAAAACCAAGAGTGATATAGGGAAGGAAATAAGCCCCGATTCTAAAAATTCCGGTATTTGAAAAACATCCTGAAACTCTGCCCAAAATTTTTCAAAAAGAGTTATTTCAAAAGAGTCAAACACTGTGTTTTTTCAAATGTGTCAAAACTGACAGAACTACGCAGTCTGATTCTCACAGGATGTGGGATACGTAGGCAACCTATATAATGTTCGGCCTTATTTTTGAAAAAAGAAAAAAAAAACAAGAAAAGAGAGTCGGTGGTCGAGTGAATGCAATCTTGATTTTTGGTCAAAATAAGCCAATCCAGCTTCGGCAATGTCTTATACCGTTCTTGCCGAGATAGCCTCAGAGTATTCTTCAATTGTCGAAAGGCTATTTTCGTAAAAGAATGGACAAGTTTGTGAAGGGTCATAAAATAATTCCCCCCGGCCTCAAAATTCGCGTGAAATTGGGAAGGGGCCGCATTTGCAAAAACAGTCACTTGGAGTTGGCATATAGGGGAAGAAATTATGGTTCTTTTCTTCTTTTCTTTTCCCTTTATTTTTCTTTTCTTCTTCAAAACTGATTACAAAAGGGTCCATTCAAGTCAACCCTAACCATAATCTTCCACAGGAACAAATGAATACCATCCAGGAACGGCCAGAAGTGGTCAGGGAACAGGCTCAGCTACCCTTGCATATCTGGTGGAATGATCTAGACGAAGATGGTCAGAAATGGGTGAAAAAGCAGTTGGGTGCTCTTATAAACATTTTTTAGATCAAACCACGGGAATATTTGATCAAGGCTTTGGTAACTTTCTGGGATCCTGTCCACAATGTCTTTTGTTTCTCGGATTTTAAGATCACCCCTACTTTGGAAGAAATAGCCGGGTACATTGAATTCGGACGGGATTTGAGAAAGCAACGACTTATATTTCCAAGGGCTCCATCAGTGCACAAGTTCTTTGACCTCCTGAATATTAGTAAACAGACGAATAAAGAACTTGTGAGCAACGGGTGTTGTGCTTTCCATTTCTTATACTTCAGATTTGGGCACTCTGCTGGTTTTGAAACGCATGAAAAAGGTCTGAGCAACAAACAAGACAAGGGCCTTTGGAAAATTCATCGTTGGTTCGCATTTATTATGGCATTCTTGGGGATCATGGTTTTTCCAAATGAGAAAGGGACGGTGGATATTTGTATGGCTAGAATTGCACAAATCCTCACTACCAAGGAAGATCATACAATTGCCCCGTTGGTGCTGGCGGATTTTTATCGAGCATTGACTCTATGCAAAGCAGGGGCTCAATTTTTTGAAGGTTGCAGCATCCTTCTGCAAATGTGGTTGATCGAGCACCTTCGCCATCATCCCAGATTCATGAGTTATGGTTCGAGCCCGAATAACTTCATCACTATTTACGAGGAGAGGGTAAAAGATTATAACGCACCAGAAGGGTTTGAAGCATGAGTCTCTTACTTGAAAGTTCTTAACGCAAGTCAGGTCGAGTGGACTATAGGATGGCTCCCGAGGACAGAAGCCATCTATATGACTGCTACCAAAGGCTACCTAAGGTTAATGGGCGTAAGGAGTATTTAGCCATATGCACCGCAGAGGGTCTTGAGGCAATTGGGAAGGTATCAAATTGTGCCTAAAGATGAAGATCTAAGCACCCAGGTCATAGAGTTACATCCAGAAGCTGCATTGCCCGAGGCCGTAGTTCAGCAGGATTGGAATAGCTGCCGGTATCTAAAAAATGGCACCCAGGTACCAGACATCGCCAAGGGGGAAGTAGATCCAAATTATGCCGCTTGGTTTGAGAAAATGTCTTATGTAAACAACGATCCAGAGCCCGAAAGGCCCGCCAAAAAGCCTCATGTTCAAGCCTTTGATGATAAAATTCAGGAGAGGTTAGCTTGGGGGTGAAGGAAAAGGAATATAAGGCCATCATCCATGGTCTACGAGAAAAGTTGAGAAATGTTACCTTCAACAATAATCTGCAGGCACAAGAGGCTGAAGGTGAAAGGAGAAGATTGGTGCGAGAAAATGAAGCCCTCAGAGCTCAGGTTCGACAGTTGAAAATTGAAGCCGAGAACCCAGGCCGAAGCAGGAAAGATGAAAGACTCATTTACAACCTCACTCAAAAGGTACATGACTATGAAGATGACCTACAGAAAGCTGAGTCTAAACTAGCAAAAGCACGAGCGAGGTTGGCTAAAAGCGCTGAAGGGTGTGCAGCTTTCATCCAACAGATGAAAGAAAGATATGAAGAAGGGGTCACCGTTTGGGAAAAGGCAATTGGCAACCTCGAGGGTGAAATGGCTGAACAAGCCAAAGATTTTAAGGCTGAAAGAGAACATTGTTACGCCTTAATGTCATGGCTAGAAAGAGACTTGCAACAACTCCAAGAGCAGAACTAGGTAGCCGAACGAACTTTGGAAGCCAGAACCGAACAAATTGGGCGTTTGTTGCAAGAGAAGGGCGTCATAAGAGAGCGAGTCAAAAGGGTCGCTAACTACATCGCGATGAAGTGCAGTAGCTGTGAGGATATGACTAGATCTATGTTCTTTGCTACTGTGATGATTTTCGTTCGCCAGGTAATGGAATATCTCTACCACTTCCAAGGGGATTTAGCGCGTCGGCCCGCGGCGAGGCCGAATGATGCCCCGCGGGTCCCGGGGGAAATTGAGGCACTGATTCGTGATTTCTTGAGTCTATATTTTCGTTCTGTTAAAGTCTGCCAGTTGTTTTGGAGTCTGTATTTCTTTTATCAGAGTATGTGGGTTGCTTGTTTTTTGAGTCTGTATTTCGTCTTTCATCAAAGTCTGATAGTTTCTGTTTAATTTTATTTCCGAGTCTTATTATGAAATATTTGAAAATTCCAAAAAATATTTTATTATTTTTATCTCCAAGAACTACGCTTGGTATGATTTATCCGGGGTCATGATACGTAGGCAATCTCCATAGGATTCGACCGTAACCAAATAAAAGCGAGAGAAAGAAAATAAGAGGAAAAACAAGATAGTAAAGAAAAGAAAAAGAGCGGAAAAATAAGAAAGAAAAAAGAGAGAAAATAAGGGAGAAGAAACGATGGCAAAACAAGAGGGAAATGAGAGGATAAAGGAAAAAGGGGAGAAAACAAAGAAAAGCAAAGAAAGAAGAAAAGAAAGAAAGTTGCAAATTAAAAGGCCGGGATGACGCATGCAACCGATCAAATACATAATAGAGACGGTTAACTATTTAGGTGCATTCATGCCCAATGTGCGTTTACTAATCTGTTAAAACCTAATCGCTAACAATGTTGGTGTTGATGCATTGAGTCAGGCAGGTGGTTAGTTGATTAGCATTCTGGCAACTCACTCATACAACACCCGATCGAAAGATAGGCTGAATATGGCCGACCAGGAACCGGAAACAAGTATTGTCGACCCATTGAAAGAAGTGGAAGAATTGGACGTTAATGCAACGAGGGAAGAAATGTATAAGCTAAAGCAACAGATGGCTGAAATGTACCAAGCCTGGGCGAAGGGGCATCCACCACCGGTTTATCCCGCCAACCCTGCTTATGTCCCATCATCAGCCTAACCTCCGGAGCCTCCCACTATGAACTCATCTCCAGACTTTCCCTTCTACCAACAATGCCATGGCACCACTTCCCATACATCACAAGCTCCTCCACCCAAATAAGTCTCATACCCTCCTCCACCAGTCACTCCCGTTTTTGTGGCACCTCCACCTGCTACATTACACCGATCTTCTAGTGAACCTCTGTTCCAAACTCATGACAACCAGTACTATCCCCCTGAACCCACCTTCAAAGTTCCAGAACCATATCCTTACACCCCTCATCTTGATCTCCCGGCAGAAACCGAGAAGCCGCCCAAAATCCTGAGCATGAGGAGATAATCAGAAAGGTCAAAAGTTTAGAACAATCATTCCGAGATATGAGGGGGTTAGGAGGTCAAGTAAGTGTGGCCTATAAAGATTTATGTCTGTTCCTAGATGTTCAGTTACCAACCGGGTTCAAGATGCCCAAGTTTGATTTGTACGACGGGTAGGGTGACCCAGTAGCACACTTAAGAGGATTTTGTAGCAAAATGAGAGGAGCATGCGGAAGAGATGAATTGCTGATGCCATATTTCAGCCAAAGTTTAAGTGGATCGGCCTTAGAATGGTATACTAGACAAGATCATAATAGGTGGTACACATGGGACGATTTGGCCCAAGCCTTTACCTACCATTTTCAGTACAACCTCGAAATTATCCCAGACCGCTTGTCGTTGACAAAGATTGAGAAGAAGTCCGGTGAGAGCTTCAGGGAATATGGATTCTGTTGGAGAGAGCAAGCAGCAAGGGTTAACCCTCCGATGAAAGAAAGCAAGATGGTTGATTATTTCTTGCAGGCTTTGGAACCACTTATTCCGGTCACTTGGTGTCAGCAGTAGGTAAGTCCTTTAATGAAGTCATAAAAATGGGAGGCATGGTTGAAGAGGGACTCAAGTCCAATAAGATCATGAGTTATTCAGCGATCAAAGCGACCACTCGGGCCATTCAAAACGGTACTAAGGGTGTGCTCGGGAAGAAGAAGAAGAAGGAGGATGTTGCGACAATTGAGTCAGGAGCTTGGGTTGGATCCAGGAACCTTCCCCGTTACTACAACCAGCCGCGACCCTATCCCCAAACTTACCCCCACACTCCATATAATCTACCACAACACTATTACCCACCGCCAGAACCCCATTTTTCTGTCCATCATACACAAACCTATACCCAGCCTCCCGTTCACTCACAATGGCGTGCGCCAGCTCCACAAAATCTGTACCAAACTCCACAAAATAACTATCCACCCCCAAAAGCCTACAGAAATCCTCCTAGAATGGGTTTTCGACCCAACCAAACCTTTAAGAATGAGAGGTTGCAGAAGCAAAAGACTTTCACTCCATTGGGAGAATCATATGCTAGTCTATTCCACAAACTGAAACAGTTGGCAGAGGCGGATGTAGTGTATAACTTACGGGTTCAACTGAACCCATAACTTTCGATGCGGAGTCAAAATTTGTATGTAAAAATTTACTAAAATTGTAAAAATAGTAGATATGAACCCATATTATAATGGGTTCAATTTTAAAAATATTAAAATTGAACCCATATAATTTAAATCCTGGATCCGACTCTGACAGTTGGGTATGTTGAATTCGATCGAGGCTAAATTGCCAAATCCTCCTCCCAGAAATCTTGACAGCTCGGTGAGTTGTGAGTATTGCTTAGGGACCCCGAGACATGATACAGAGAAATGCTGGAAATTGAAAACAGCCATTCGAGAACTCATTGACACCAATCGAATTGAGGTCCAAGCTCCGGAGGCGCCCAATATCAATCAGAATCCCTTGCCAGCCCATCATGAAACAAATATGATTGAGATAGTGCATAAGGAAGGGGAGCCTAAGAAGACTTCGCAAACCGTCATGATGATTCGGGCTAGTGAAGCCAGGCCATTTGAAAAGTCAACAAGTGAGAAGTTTGTGATCAAGTTGAACAGGGCAAATAATGAACCATCTGTTGAGGTCAAGAAGGGGACCTCAAGTGATGTTGCAGGAAAACATGAAAGAGCGAAAGTAGTTGTGCCAGGAGTGACGAACAAGCATGTGGTAATTGTGAAGGGTGCCCCCACAGATCCTGTCATTATCAAACCGGTAACTCAATTATCGATAGTCAACAGCAAGGCAGTCCCATGGAATTATGAACGAGTGACCGTGACTTACAAAGGGAAAGAGATTAAAGAAGAAGTGTGTGAGACTCATGGTTTGACTCTACCGGGGAGATGCTTTGCCCCCGAAGAGTTGAGAAAAGTTAAGACCTCAAAAGATAATCCAGTATTGGTAAAGAAAGCGGTGATTGAGGAAGAAGCAGAAGAATTTCTGAGAAAGATGAAAGTGCAAGACTATTCCATTGTGGAGCAGTTAAGGAAGACACCAGATTAGATCTCGCTCTTGTCATTATCGATCCATTTATACGAACACCGTCGTGCTTTGATGAAGATCTTAAACGAAGCCCACGTTCCTGACAAAATCTCAATAAACCACTTGGAAACGATAGCCAACAAGATATTTGAGGTAAACCGAGTCACTTTTTCTGATGATGAGTTGTCCGTGGAGGGTACCGAACATAATAGAGCCCTCTATCTGAAGGTGAAATGCGAAGATTCCGTGGTTACTCGGGTACTGGTTGACAATGGGTCTAGCACGAACATTTGTCCTCTCTCCACATTGAACAAGCTGAAGGTGGAGGATGAAAGAATTCACAAGAACAGTATTTGCGTTCGGGGATTCGACGGTGGAGGGAAAGATTCAGTCGGGGACATAGTGCTTGAGCTCACAATAGGGCCAGTTGAATTTGCTATGGAATTCCAGCTGCTCGATGTGGCTGTTTCTTATAATCTGCTGTTGGGGCGACCTTGGATTCATGCTGCCAAAGCGGTCCCGTCTACTCTGCATCAAATTGTCAAGTTTGAATGGGATCGACAGGAAATTGTCGTACACGGCGAGGATAATTTGTGTGTGCCCAATGATGCCATTGTTCCGCTCATAGAGGTTGAAGACGATAAGGGGCCATGGGTTTATCAGGTTTTTGACACAGTATCGGTAGAGAAAATTCCAGAAGGGAAGTGCGTTCCAACTCCAAAGGTAGCTACTGCATCAGTCATGGTAGCCATTGAAATGTTGAAAAATGGTTTTGTACCGGGTAAGGGTTTGGGTGCATCTCTGCAAGGTATTGTGCAGCCAGTTTCTATTTCAAAGAATCTGGATACTTTTGGTCTGGGGTTCAAGCCTACAGTTGCAGATGTGAGATAAGCCCGCAAAATGAAACAGAAAGCATGGGCATTGCCAAAGCCCATCCCGCATCTGTCCAGATCATTCGTCAGGCCGGGTAACAGAAAGAAATTGTTGTCAAAGGTTCCTGGATCATTGATTGGTGCTGATAGAGACTTGGAAAAGGGGTTCGAAAAGTTATTCACCGAGGTTAACATGGTTGAGGCTGGGGAAGGGTCCAGCAAGGCAGATGTGCAATTCGTGGGACCACGTGCAAAAGTCAACAACTGGGAAGCTACTCCTCTTCCTACCTAGAGGGAGTCTCAATAGTGGGTTCTGATTTTCTTTTAGTTGTCTAGATTATTCCAGGGTCTGTAATTCAGATATTATGTTCCGTCCAGTTGGATGTGTTAAAACCCTGTTATCTTTAAATTCAATGAAATGCAATTGTTCATTTCCCTTCATTTCTTCTAATTTTGTTTTTTGTTTTCTTCTTTTGTACAGTTCTTTTTATGCTGATAACAATGACAGGACATGCATGAGGAATCTTCGGCCCAGTTTTAAAAGCCAATCTAACTCTGAAATAATAATACAAGAAATTTAGTGTGATAACGAGTTGAAATTTGATGATGATGAGGCCTATGAAGAAATTAGTAAGGAACTAAGTCATTTTGAGGAAAATCCCAAACCTAATTTGAACGATACAGAAGCAGTTAATCTAGGGGACCAAGATAATGTTCGTGAAACTAAAATAAGTGTTCATCTGGAACCTCAACTCAGGGAGGAGATAACTAAAGCACTGTTCAAATACAAAGATATTTTTGCATGGTCCTATGACGACATGTCGGGTCTAAGCACTGATTTAGTGGTTCACAAGTTGCCCACTGACCCAGCATTCCCTCCTGTCAAACAGAAGTTGAGAAAGTTCAAAACGGATATGAGTGTAAAGATCAAAGAAGAGGTCACCAAGCAGTTCGATGCGAAAGTTATTCGGGTCACGCGGTATCCCACCTGGTTAGCCAACGTCGTGCCGGTGCCAAAGAAGGATGGAAAGACCAGGGTGTGTGTTGATTATCGGGATCTCAACAAAGCAAGTCCGAAGGATAACTTCCCCCTGTCGAACATCCATATATTGATTGATAATTGTGCCAAATATGAGATTGGTTCTTTTGTGGATTGTTACGTGGGTTATCATCAGATCTTAATGGACGAGGAAGATGCAGAAAAGACGGCATTCATCACGTCGTGGGGAACATACTGCTATCGGGTCATGCCATTTGGCTTGAAAAATGCTGGGGCAACCTACATGAGGGCAATGACAACAATATTCCATGATATGATACACCGAGAAATCGAGGTGTATGTGGATGATGTGATCGTGAAGTCTAGAAAGCAGTCTGACCATGCCAGGGATCTAAGGAAGTTCTTCTAAAGGCTTCACAGGTACAATATCAAGCTTAATCCTGCAAAATGCGCGTTCGGTGTTCCGTCTGGAAAGTTGTTGGTGTTCGTAGTCAGCTGCCGGGGAATTGAACTGCACCCATCGACAATCAAGGCTATCCAGGAATTGCCACATCCGAAGAATAAGACCGAGATGATGAGTCTGTTGGGAAGATTGAATTACATCAGCCGATTTATTGCTCAGCTTATGACAACTTTTGAGCCAATCTTCAAACTGTTAAAGAAAGATGTTGCGATCAAGTGTACAGATGAATGTCAAGAAGCGTTTGATAAGATAAAGGGGTATTTGTCAAATCCACCCACGTTGGTCCCGCCAGAACCAGGGCAACTTTTGATTCTATATTTGATAGTGTTGGACAATTCATTCGGTTGTGTATTGGGTCAACATGATATCACTGGCAGGAAGGAGCAGGCCATCTATTACCTCAGCAAGAAATTCACGTCGTACGAGGTTAAGTATACTCATCTTGAGAGGACATGTTGCGCCCTAACTTGGGTGTCACAGAAGCTGAAACATTATTTGTTGTCTTATACTACTTACCTCATATCTCACTTGGATCCATTGAAGTATATCTTTCAGAAGCCTATGCCCACAGTGAGGCTTGCAACATGGTAGATCCTTCTCACAGAGTTTGACATCGTCTACGTGACTCGAATTGCAATGAAAGCACAGGCCTTGGTGGACCATTTGGCCGAGAACTCGGTTGATGAAGATTATGAACCTTTGAAAACTTATTTCCCCTGATGAAGAGGTGATGCACATTGATGAATTGGAACAAGTCGAGAAGCCGGGATGGAAATTTTTCTTTGATGGGGCTGCAAACATGAAGGGCGTGGGGATAGGAGCGATACTTATTTCTGAAATAGGGCAGCACTACCCTGTTACGGCTCAGCTTAATTTTTACTGTACTAACAACATGGCTGAGTACAAGGAATGCATTCTGGGTTTGAGGTTAGCTGTGGATATGGATGTCCAGGAAGTCTTGGTCTTGGGTGACTTGGACCTTCTGGTGCACCAGATTAAGGGAGAATAGGAAACACGGGATTTGAAACTCATACCACACAGACAATGTTTGCATGATCTTTGTCAGCGGTTTCAGTCAATAGAATTCAGGCATATCCCAAGGATCCATAATGAAGTTTCCAATGCTTTGGCCACTCTGGCGTCAATGTTACATCATTCAGATAAGGCTTATGTGGACCCTTTGCAGATCCAGGCTCGTGATCAGCATGCTTACTATAATATGGTGGAATAAGAACTTGATGGGGAGCCATGGTTCCACGATATCAAAGAATATATCAGGATGGGGGTATATCCGATACAGGTCACTGGTGATCAGAAAAGAACTATTCGACGATTGGCAAATGGATTTTTCTTTAGTAGAGGGGTATTGTACAAAATAACTCCAGATCTGGGATTGCTAAGATGCATAGATGCTAGACATGCCACAGCTATCATGACTGAGGTACACTCCGGAGTTTGTAGACCGCATATGAGTGGGTATGTTCTGGCAAAGAAGGTTCTCCGAGCAGGTTATTACTTGCTCACTATGGAGCGAGATTGCATCAGTTTTGTGCGCAAGTGTCCTCAGTGTCAGGTGCACGGAGATTTGATTCATTCTCCGCCATCTGAATTGCATACAATGTCGGCACCATGGCCCTTTGTCGCTTGGGGCATGGATGTCATTGGGCCAATCGAGCCAGTAGCATCAAATGGACACAGATTTATTCTGGTAGCCATTGATTATTTCACCAAGTTGGTTGAAGCAAAAACTTTCAAATCTGTGACCAAGAAAGCAGTGGTCGATTTTGTGCATTCAAATATCATCTGTCGGTTTGGGATTCCGAAGGTAATCATCATGGACAATGGCGCTAATCTCAACAGTCGTCTGATGACAGAGACATGTCAGCAGTTTAATATTATACATCACAATTCCACCCCATATCACCCTAAGGTTAATGGAGCAGTCGAGGTAGCCAACAAGAATATAAAGAAGATACTTCGAAAAATGGTGGAAGGTTCTAGACAGTGGCATGAAAAGCTACCGTTTGCATTGCTGGGTTATCGCACTACTGTCCGTACTTCAGTAGGGGCCACTCCGTATTTGTTGGTGTATGGCACGGAGGCAGTAATACCCGCAGAAATTGAAAGCCCATCCCTTCGGATCATTGCTGAGGCGGAAATTGATGATGTTGAGTGGGTCAAAACTCGATTGGAGCAATTAAGTCTAATTGATGAAAAGAGATTGGCAGCAGTATATCATGGCCAATTGTACCAATAGAGAATGGCGAGAGCATATAACAAGAAGGTACGTCCACGTAAGTTCGAAGTGGATCAATTAGTGTTGAGACGTATCTTGCCTTATCAGGCTGGAGCATTAGGAAAGTTCGCCCCAAACTGGCAGGGGCCATTTGTTGTAACTAGTGTGTTGTCCAATGGCACGTTATATTTGACAGATGTAGAAGGGAAATGTGTAGAAATGGCTATCAATTCCGATGCAGTCAAGAGATACTATGTATGATTTCTTTGTTTGATTGTACTTGTTTGTATTTGGCATATTTTGAAGATTGAAATGACGAAGGCGTTTTGTTCTGCTATCTAAACACTTTATCCCTCGTCACCCCTTTTGAGCCTTATTTATTTTCTTTTTTACCCCTCTTTCGGAATCAGTAGTGAATATCATAAACACAAGCGTGAAAGATAAGAAAAGGAAGAAAAGAAAAAGAGAAAGAAAGGAAAGAGAAAGAAAAGAATGAAAAAAAAAGAAAAAGAAAGAGGAAAAGAGAAAAGAAGAAGAAAAACAATAAAAAGAAAAAAGATTAAAAAAAGATAAGAAGAAAGAGAAAAGAAAAAATCACAACAACAAAGTAATTTCTATGACATGAACTACTTTCGACCTGATTCCTTTTAAGGATACATAGGCAGCCTCACGATTCGGTCCTGTTAAAATAAAAATCCAAAAACCCCAAGCAAGAAACTGGGGCAGAAGTTGTGGTTGTTGTAAGAAATCTGATTCCGAAAGTTGTAATTTTGAACCCATTTGAATTGTTTTGAGCCTTTTATGCCCTTTCTTTCTAACCCTGTCCAAAAGACCACATTACGGTCCAAAGAAAGACCTTCTGATCAGTCTTTGAGAAATGCCAAGTCGAGCAAGTAAAGGTAATTCATGTCAGGTGCAACACTCTGGTTCAAGCAGAAAAATAAAAATGAGAGAGTCTTATTGATGAAAACCCTCGCGGGCACCATGAGGCGACGAGAGTTGAGAGAAAATAAAAATGAGAGAGTCTTATTGGTGAAAACCCTTACGGGCACCGTGAGGCAAAAGTAAGCTGAGAGATGAAAGAATGAAAGAGGTATGCTGGTGAAAACCTTTCAAGGCACTGCAGGATGAACAAGGTCAAGGTTTGAGTCAAGTAATCAGGTCATGGAAATTCTGAGGCAACGAAGTACGGTGACTGAAAGTTGATTGGTTGGACAGATTGGGCCGATTAATCCGAAATGCATGTCATGATCATTGGTACTAGCTGTTCCACTCATATAATTTTCTTTTTCTTTTTCCCTTTGTAGCGGTCATCTGGTTTTGGATTCTTCTTATCCTTAACCCGCAGAGTCATTGCATTTCATTTTCTTTTGGGTTTTATTTGTCTAAGATGTTTTAATGTCAGTCTTGTCCCAAGTAAGTGGAAAAGAACTTCAAAGCTCACTACCAACTTCCAAAATTGCAAATCACAATGTGGTCAGAGTATATTAAAGACAGCATGATGTAAGGTGGGATACAGGGGATCACCAAAAGTTTCACTGGTGGAATGAGTTGGTAATGTCATGGGAGATGCAAAGGTTCAGATAAAGGGGTTAGAGGTGTGAAACAACAACATGGGTATAGACCACTTGGTCCATCAAAGGTCATGGGATTTGAAAGTCAGTCAGAAAGTCAAAGCGGTTCAGGGCCAATTCGGGAAAGCCATTCAGAACAAAACAATGCAGTGGAAAGATCTTCAGCAAGAATGCCATCAACTAACCACCACTTTAAACTAACAAATTTTCTTTGATTGGAACAGGGGCAGAAAATTCGTTTGTTTTGGAGAAACTCTCCGTAGGGGAAAGAGCAAGCATCAAAACAGGTTTGACCGTAAACTTTCAGGACCCTCCTGGAAAATGGGACCTAGTTTAAAGTTCAGAAATAGCATAATCTAGCATAAATGTATCCAAAAAGAATATAAGTTAGCTTAGAAGTTTGCATGTTCGAGATAGGATTCAATTAGGAGTTTCCAGGACCCTCCTGAATAATGGGACTTAGCTTTAAGATTTCGATTAGATAATAACATTTAGCGTAAGTTCTGCTGTAGGGTAGTATAATTCAGCCATGAAAGTTGTCACTCTTAAGATAAAACTTGACTTTTGATTTTCAGGACCCTCCTGGATAATTAGGATTAGTTTAAGACCCTCTTAGATAACAAGATTTAACAGAAATCACACCTGTAAAAGACATAACTTAGATTTTAAAAATTATTGTTTAGTTAAGAGTTGTCAGGACCCCTGAATAATGGGATCTAGCTTTCAATTCTTAGTAATACTTGGTAATATGATTTAGTTTTACACTCACATCTATGCCCAGCCACCAAACTAGGACAGAAAAATTTTCTTTGTTTTGTCTATTTTTGAAGTCAGGAGCCCGCCTGGAGAGCAGGGAATACATTCAAGTTGAAGTCAGGAGCCCGCCTGGAGAGCAGGGAGCACATCTCAAGACAAAGTCAGGAGCCCGCCTGGAAAGCAGGGAATACATTCAAGCGTAGCAGTCAGGAGCCCGCCTAGAGAACAAGGGAGTACAATTTAAGTTTTAGCTTTTTCAAATTCTTTGTTTTGTTTATTTTTGAAGTCAGGAGCCTGCCTAGAGAGCAGGGAGTACATTTCAAGTTGAAGTCAGGAGCCCGCCTGGAGAGCAGGGAATACTTTCAAGTGCAGCAGTCAGGGGCCCGCCTGGAGAACAAGGGAGTACAATTCAAGTTTTAGCTTTCAAATTCTTTGTTTTATCTATTTTTCTGAAGTCAGGAGCCCGCCTGGAGAGCAGAGAATACATTTCAAGTTAAAAGTCAGGAGCTCGCCTGGAGAGCAGGGAATACTTTCAAATGCAGCAGTCAGGAGCCCGCCTGGAGAGTAGGGAATACTTTCAAATGTAGCAGTCAGGATCCCGCCTGGAGAGTAGGGAATACTTTCAAATGCAGAAGTCAGGAGCCCGCCTAGAGAAAGGGGAGCATCTCAGTTTACAATTCAAGGCGGCAACAAAGGAATTTTACCAAGAGAATACAAGACAACAAGGCAACAAGAAACACAAGAGCAAGTGTGAAGATCTAGATAGGATTTTGTTAAGCATAGATCATAGTCTAGTCTAGCTTCTTTTATTTTTGACATGGTGTAATAAGGGGTTCAGTAAGCAGTAGCAGCAACAGTGAAATCACAGCTTCATGGTAGTCCAGCTACCAAACATTTCCGAACTACACTGACCTGATTCCTTTTTAGCCAAGGATATGTAGGCAACCTCAGAAGAAGGGTGCGGACAAATCTTTCAAAAATGCCTCCCACGGAGTATTCAAACAGGCAAAAATCGCTCGTATCCGCTCACTTTGTCTTTGCACGAAAACTCTTCATATTTTCGGGCAAAGAGGGGCAGTTGTGAGCACGTGATTTTTGCTCTATATGAATTATTCCAACAAATTCAAAACAAAATAATTTCTGGTGTCCTGAGGGGTAAGAATGGAGTGGGTATCCTGGTAGATAGTCATCTTAGAGAGTCCGTGGTAGAGGTCAGGCGGGTGAATGATAGACTAATGACTATTAAGTTGGTGGTGGGTGAGGGTATTTTAAATGTCATTAGCGCATACGCACCGCAAACAGGTTTGGATGAGGATATTAAGAGGCGCTTTTGGGAGGGGTTGGATTGTTCGTAGTATACCGCCTTCTAAGAGGTTATTCATAGGAGGAAATTTCAATGGTCATATTGGGTCATCTGCAGGTGGGTACAATGAGGTGCATGGCGGCTTTGGTTCGGGGAGCGGAACGGAGGGGGCATTTCGCTGTTGGACTTTGCCAAGGCTTTCGATCTAGTCATTGCGAACTCGAGTTTTACGAAGAGGGATGAACATTTGGTTACTTACCAAAGTTCGGTGGCGAAGACTCAGATTGACTATCTCCTCCTCAGGAGATGCGACAGGAGGTTGTGCGAGGACTGCAAGGTTATCCCAGGTGAGACCCTCTCGACGTAGCATAGGCTTTTGGTGATGGACATTTGTATTAGGATAAGGAGGAAGAAGAGGTCAGTACAAGGACGCCCCAGGATTAGGTGGGGCGCCTTAACTGAGGATAAAGCTAAGGAGTTGGAAGGAAGGTTAGCGACAATAGGAGCTTGGAGAAGTAGTGGGGATGCAAACACAATGTGGTCGACGATGGCGGACTGTATAAGAAAGGCGGCGAGAGAGGTGTTAGGGATATCTACGGGCCACAATGGTGGCCACAAAGGGGATTGGTGGTAAAATGCAGTTGTCCAAGGTAAAGTAGAAGCAAAGAAGGCGGCTTACCTGCGGTTAGTAGGGAGCACTGACGAGGAGGGGAAGAGAGAGAACAGTCAAAGGTATAAGGTAGCTAGGAAGGAGGCGAAGATGGCAGTGACGGAGGCTAAGACGATAGCTTTTGCTCGTCTGTATGAGGAACTAAGGAACAAAGGCGGGGAGAAGAAATTATTCCGACTCGCTAAGGCGAGAGAGAGGAAGACTCGGGATCTGGACCAAGTGAGGTGCATAAAAGATGATGACGGAAAAGTTTTGATGGGAGATGACCAGATTAAGAGGAGGTGGCAGACCTACTTTCATAAACTTCTAAGTGAAGAAGGGGATCAGGATATTATACTTGGGGAATCGAGGAATGCCGACAGTCACCATGAATTAAGTAATTGTAGGGACATCGAGATCAATGAAGTCATGGAGGCAATGCATAAGATGAGAAGGGGCAGAGCTACCGGGCCAGACGAAATTCCGGTTGAACTGTGGAGGTGTGTGGGTAGAGCAGGCTTGGAATGGCTTACTGCATTGTTTAGTGTTATATTCAAGACTAATAGGATGCCTGAAGAGTGGAGGTGGAGTACAATAGTCCCGTTGTATAAGAACAAAGGTGATGTTCAGAGCTGTAACAACTATAGGGGCATCAAATTACTAAGTCATACCATGAAAGTTTGGGAGAGAGTGGTAGAAATGAGAGTGCGAAGGACAGTGTCTATTTCAGACAACCAGTTCGGGTTCATGCCGGGGAGATCTACCACAGAAGCTATCCACCTTATTAGGAGGATGGTGGAACAGTATAGGGATAGGAAGAAGGATCTCCACATGGTGTTTATTGATCTGGAGAAAGCGTACGATAGGGTCCCTAGGGAGGTCATATGGAGTTTCTTAGAGGATAAAGGGGTTCTGGTTGACTGTATTAGGGTGATTAAAGACATGTATGATAGAGCTAAGACTCGGGTTAGGACAGTAGGAGGCGACTCTGAGCACTTTCCAATTATTATGGGGTTGCACCAAGGGTCTGCACTCATCCCATTCCTATTTTCCCTGGTGATGGATGCACTGACTCATCATATTCAAGGGAAGGTGCCATGGTGCATGTTATTCGCTGATGACATTATTCTAATTGACGAGACACGAGGCGGCGTCAACGAGAGGCTAGAGATTTGGAGACATGCTCTTGAGTCTAAAGGTTTCAAGTTGAGCAGGACGAAGACGGAATACCTCGAGTGCAAATTTGGAGTTGAGCCGACGGAAGCGGGAGTTGAAGTGAGGCTCGACTCTCAAGCCATTCCCAAGAAAGGTAGTTTCAAGTATCTTGGATCGGTTATTCAGGGGATCGGGGAGATTGACGAGGATGTCACACACCGTATAGGGGTGGGGTGGATGAAGTGGAGGTTAGCGTCGGGAGTCTTGTGTGACAAGAAAGTGCCACCGTTACTAAAAGGTAAGTTTTATAGAGCAGTGGTTAGGCCTGCAATGTTGTATGGAACTGAATGTTAGCCGGTAAAGAACTCACACATCCAGAAGATGAAAGTAGCAGAGATGAGGATGTTGAGGTGGATGTGTGGGCATACAAGGATGGATAAGATTAGGAATGAAGATATTCGAGAGAAGGTGGGTGTGGCCCCCATGGAGGACAAGATGCGGGAAGTGAGACTCAGATGGTTCGGGCACATTTAGAGGAGGAGCACTGATGCACCGGTGAGGAGGTGTGAGTGACTGGCTGTAGTGGGCACGCGGAGAGGTAGAGGGCGACCTAAGAAGTATTGGGGAGAGGTGATCAGACAGGACATGACGCGACTTAGGATTACTGAGGACATGGCCCTTGACAGGGAATTATGGAGGTCGAGCATTAAGGTTGTAGGTTAGGGGAAAGTTGTGAATATTTCTACAGCACAATAGAGTGAAACTAGCTAGTTAGGGTTAGACTAAGAATGTCATTGGTCGTCTTTTGATGCAGGGCTTTACCTAATAGTTTTACTATACCAGCCATCTATTTCGTATTTCGTATTTCGTATTTCGTATTTCGTATTTTGTATTTCATATCCCTTATATTGCTGTTATTTATTATGCATTTTTATGGTACTAATATATCGGCTCCTATTACCTTTTTGAGCTGAGGGTCTCCTGGAAACAGTCTCTCTACCCTTCGGGGTAGGGGTAAGGTCTGCGTACATATTACTCTCCCCAGACCCCACTTGTGGGATAATACTGGGTCGTTGTTGTTGTTGTTGTTTGCAATTTTGTTTTTGTGGCATTTTCTATTAATTATTTGCATCTATCTGTGCACGTTTATTTTATTTAATTCATGAAAATACAAAAATATCACGCACTGCATTTAGGATTTAATTTTATATTTTTAGATTAATTAGTAAATTAGTTTGTTTTATAAAATATGAAAATCACAAAAATAGTTCATAATGCATTTTAACTTTTTAATTTTGAATTGTATAGTTTTTCTTTAAATTTAGGATTTAATTAATTATTGTAAATACTATGTTGAGTGATTAATCTAATTGGGTAGGTTAATTTAGTTTTAAAAAATAATTAACTTAGGTTTTATTTTAATTTGAAAAGAATAGAATTTGAAATTGAAAAAGAAAAAAAAAAGAAATAAAAGAAAATCCAATTTTGGGCTGCTACAATTGAATTTTCCCCAGGCCCAAGTGTTAAACACCCATTACCCGTTAAAATTGGCCCAAACTCGTCCCAAAACCCGGGTCCAACCTGGTCCATCTCCACACTAAACCAAACGACCCCGTTTCGATGAGCTTGAATCCCAGCCGTCGATCTTCTTTAGATCCAACGGTTGGGAACCGTGGGTCTTGATGGTATATAAGTGTTCGAACGGACCCCGCCCCTCTCAGACCCCCCCTCCACTCCCAAAGACCCCAACTCAACCCCACCGTGCACCACCGTCGAAAATCGCCCTATGACGGTGGTAGGTCTCCGATGGCCACCGGATTTACACCCTATATCCCTCTCCTTCTCCTCATTCCGAATCCACACTCCTTTTCCCTCGAATCACACCCGAATGTCTCGAATATGGCTCAGAAGTTCCAAACCCTAATCCGCCGCCCTATTTTCCACCGCCTCAACTAGCGGCGCCACCTCCAACCACTCCCAAAATAACACCCCATGACCTCCACAACCCTCTCCTCCCAAATCTGGTACTCGTTTCCCTCGAATCTTTCCAGAACCCGTCGAATCTTGATTTGAAGAGAAACCATAAAACCCCAAAATCAGATTCTGTGCATGCAAGGGCTATTTCCCCAATTTTCCTGAATGTTCAAGGTCGATTTATCACCAAACAATGATGGTCGCTGGTTCTTGACAAAGAACAAGCTATTAACATTATTTTGGGATAAATTGGAAATCCGGTGTTGGTGGCGAGTTTAGCAATAGGATTGGTTGTTTACAGTTCCTCCCCTCTTATATATGAAAGTTGAAAGACGGGTTTAAATTAGAGTTGTCAGCCTGAAAGCCATAAGCCATTTTTAGGTGTTAAATAAGGTTTTCAAGCTGGCATGGATTTGAATCATAAGGTCTTAATATCAAAAATGGTTCTTATGAGGATTTCCTTTTCTTTTCTGTGTGTTTAAATTTTAAAATGATGATTTTGTCGTAGTTGTGTAAGCATTGAAAATTAGTAGTTTTGGGTGTGTATTTTCCTGAGGATATAATGATTCCAAACAGTACGCGCGGCCTCATAGGCTCAACTTCGAGCCGCTGTTTTGTATTGTGCCCAGTTTTCTGGGTTGGACACGCCTGAGGCATCCGTTTGAGCATCAGCAATACAGGTATTCACAATTGGGTTTGGGCCAGCCGAGCCCAAACGTGGGAGGAAATTGAAATTGGCCCTTAGCCCCTTCTAAATCATTGCTTTCTAAGTACGTAATAGGTTTAAATCCTTTTAACGAATGAAGGTCGGTATTGTAATTTAGATCTTAACCATAGATTTCTTTCGATCATTCCATCTATTTAGATTCGAGGTGCACCAAATCAAACAAACCTTAAAATACACGGCCCTCTTGTGATTCAGATGTAAACAACAAATGTTTGTAGTTTGCTTTAGGCCCATTTAATATACCACCATGATTGTGTATACGTTCGCGTAACATAATTACGATTTTTAAAAAGACTAATTCAGAGTATGCGTTCGCGCAACTTCGACTAATTTTTCTTAATAATAATGAAGAGTTATTAATTATGGACACGTACGCGTGACCCATTTCAAGATAATTTTTCTTAGTTTAAAAGCAGTAAAAGGCTAAAGCACATAGGTTCTAAAAATTAGCAATTAGACAATCGTAATAAGCCAAGTATGATCAAAGCGACCGTGCTAGAACCACGGAACTCGGGAATGCCTAACACCTTCTCCCGGGTTAACAGAATTTCTTACTCGGATTTCTGGTTCGCGGACTGTAGTACAGGGTCAATCTTTTCCTCGATTCGGGATTTAAACCGGTGACTTGGAACACCCTAAATTATCCCAAGTGGCGACTCTGAATCTTTAAACAAATCCCGTTTCGATTGTCCTTTAATTGGAAAAACTCCCTTATATTTATACCCTTTACGGGGTGTAGTAAAAAGGAGGTGTGACAATCATAATTATGTAATTTTTTTCGTTCGACAAGTTTGTTTGTATATATTAAATACGATTAATCATAAACCGAAATCCAAAACAGATCAAACTAATCAAATTCATATCGCATTTAGACCATATATATAGTAACTAACATGTTTTGCGTTCAAAATAGTGTGGTATCCGAAGCCTCCAAATTCTAGATCCATGTATAATAGTAAAGGAGTATCATCTTCAAAGGCAGGCATGTCTGTAAATGTTCTGACACTGAGGTCGTATATCCAGAAATCATGTTTAGCTAATGTGCTTCCAAATATGTGTATCTTTCCAGAATTCAATTTAAATTCATCAAAAAAGGAATTCGAACAACTGGTTCAAATACAGTATCAGGAAGTACCGCTTGTGGAACCTCAATCTCCACGGGCATATTTCAATATACTTTTATTTTGCAATGTCATTAATAAATAAAACACATGGCCAGACAATTTCTAATGTTGGTCTATATTTGTTATAATATGTTTTCTCACAAGAAATAGAATATTGTACTTTCAAGGGATAAATTAATATCGACAAGTCTTAATCATGATAGAGTAACCAAAAAGACTCAAAAGCATACGCGCACAAAAAAAAAAAATCGAGTACAAAGAAGTATTAAATAAGATACGATTACATTGCATACTTTTATGCACAATGCATATCTCTATACTAGAAGTACAAATACTACCGAACTAATCTCACCAAACGAATCATATATGCAGGTTCAGACGATATTCAATTCTTTTGAATTCATTTATTATGTCAATGTAACAAATACCAATAATAATATTAATTTTTAACATCTAAAAAGAGTGTTGCACTTTAATTATCTCTGTCAATGGTTTTACAATGATTCTTTCTTCTTGTCACTGCTAGAATTTTAGATTGTAAGTTATGTTTTATTTGGTACTATATATGTTGTGTTTATAGATGTTTGGTTTGGTAGTCTCTGCCCTCTGGTACCAGAAGTTGACAAATTATTTGAATGTAATTAAAAATCACGAACTAATTAAGAGTAGGCGAAAACTCATAGTATAGCACTATATTTACAATGGGATATAAAAATTTATTACATAAATCTATTTAGAAAAAATGAGAAGCCGAACACTTCTATTGTGTAAATTTTATTGTAAATCTATGCCCGTTAGGTTTTGCCTCTGGCTACATCCTACATCAAAGAATGTTATATTCACTATTATAATGGTAAATAAAATAGGGGGCTATTCTTGTCCATTAAGGAAGATATAAGGGGCATATCGGTCAATCTTTTCTATATATGGAAAGTTCAAAAATCATCATATAATAATCCAGAAATTGCAATAGAAAAGAAATAAGAGAGATTTGTGATTATTTTTCAATCATTTCTACTAGGTAATCTAGTATCCTTATGCATGAAGATAATTAATTCGGTCTTTGTGGTCGGACTCTATTGTGGATTTCTGACCACATTCTCCATAGGGCCCTCTTATCTCTTCCTTCTCCTAGCTTTGGTTATGGAAGAAGGAATCGAGAAGAAGGTATCAGCAACAACTGGTTTAATTAAATAAATCTAGCAGTTAGTGGTTGTTAGGAATGGTTATAGAAGGCTACTAATATTTAGCAGTGACAGTAATAAGAATTGGAGGCTTCTTAGGGACGGATGTAGAGTTTGGCCACCGAGTTCATCTGAACCCAGTATTTGCAAAGCGGAGCATAAATTTATGTGTAAAGTTCATTAAAATTGCAACAAATGATAAATCTGAATCCACAACTTTAAAAATACAATAGACTCAATGCTAAAAATCTTAAAAATTGAACTCATAAAATCTAAATCCTGGATTCGCCCTCCGCCGACTTCTGTATGCATCAAGCTACTAATATTTGTATGGAAGCCTTGGCCCTTCGTCGTTGTGTTAAAATTGTCGTGGATACAAATATCCTTCCCTTAACTATTGAAATAGATTGCAAGGAGTTAATCAATATGTTAACTAACAATGACTGCCTATATTAAAATTTAATTGACGATTGCATATTCCTATTGATTATGGCGGCAACACTCTTAGAGTATGTGTTCAGAAAAGCTAATGAAGCACCGGACTAAAAACGGATTCCTTTTGGATGTTTTTGATAGCTTAGTTTATTACCTCGCCTTTTCCTTATTTCTGTTTATAAAAGAGATGGCATAGGTACTATGTTGCCTAGGCTAGTCTCCATTTGTAATGACTCTTAACTAATGTTTATTTGAATAGAAGCTGAGTCTTTTATTACCAAAGAAAAATAGAAGGGATTAACGGTTATCTCCCATTCGTTTTGCAATTAGCTCTTCTATGTAGGGTGTTTTCGTTTTTATTGTCTCCTTTTAGTCATGTTGCAATGAGAAAGTGTAATCAAATTCAATCATTTCATCTCTTTGTCTTTTAAAGTGGGTGCACCAATGTTCGATATACATCATGTATGTATAGAGGTAGCAAACGAGCTAGTCGGGTCGAATATAGGCGGATAATGCAAAAACGGATAAAATACCCAACCCGATCCATATTTAATACGGATAAAAACGAGTTAAGATATCTATATTATCCATGACTTCTTGATTATGATCAATTTTGGGAGAATTCATAGTCTCCCAAATTAAACTTGAGGAACTACAAATTTGAAGTTTTATAAATGTAAAAGTTAAACTCATTAGTTATCCATTTTCTAAGTGAATAATATGGTTCTCACCCATATTTGACCCATTTTTAAGAAGTTCATTATCCAACTCATTTTTTAATGAATAATATGGGTGGACAGCTATTTATTTTTAACCATTTTGCTACCACTAAATATAACTTCTGACTCCCATAACTAACTCTCCCGCTAACTAAATAAACAGCTAGCCGCCTAACTCTCTCTATATATACTAGTATTATCACCCGCGCGACTGCGCGGATACTAACCATGTAATATATTTAGGTTATTTGGATTATATATAAATAATCTTAAAACTTAAACTTTCTCTATTAAATATAGATTATCATTGGGTATTAATTAAGAAACACTACATGAAAAAGATTAACCATTTCTCAAATTTCCTAGATATAATTCTATTTTTATTTTTTGATATCATTCTCGCGGGTGTCATTGGATCCTAAAATTAGTCGGAAAGCAAAATAATAACTCATTTTTATAAAAACAATCAAAGGTTGAGACTATGAAGGATTCTTTGGATACGACTTGACTCTTTTACTACTACTTGAACTCTTATGTTGTATGTTGATATCTTTCAAAAATTATTTCTATTTTAAAATTTTAGTTTTTAAAACATTATTGTTAAATAATAATTTATTTTATAATAATGTAAGTGAAAATATTATTCTTAATTCAAAACTAATTTTAGTCGGCTATCTAAGAATTTAAAAAATTGTTTATCCAGTAATTTTTTTTCCAGTGTGACTCCATTTTGATATTTGACATTAACCATATTAAATATCTAAGTTTTTTGAATGATATGTAAATAATCTTAAAATTTAAACCTTCTAGATAATCGTTAGATGTCACTTACGAAACAGTACATGAAAAAGACTAACATTTTCTCAAATCTCGTAGTGATAATTTTATTTTTGCACCATTCTCATTGGTGTCGTTGGAATCTAAAAATAACCAAAAAGTGAAATAATACTCGTATTTATGTCAAAGCACAAAGGTTGACACAATATGAACGATTCTTTGGTTACGACATGACTCTTTTACTACGACTTGAACTCTTATTTGGTATGTTGTTATCTTTCAAAAAATATTTCTATTTTGACATTCCAATTTCTAAAACTTTATATATATATATAATGAAGCAAGTGAATGATTATTTTTATAATGATGCAAGTGAAGATATTATCTTTAATTTAAAATTCACTTTAGTCAGCTATCTAAGAATTTAAATGATCCTTTAGCCGGTAAATTTTTATTTCAATATGACGTTATTTTGAGTTTATCGATATCTCTAGCCACATATTTTGAATTTGGAATACCCTATATACAGAGGCGGATCTATGATTTATACTTTATGGATTCAATTTTTAAGGTTTTAGCATTGAACTCATTATATTTTTAGAGTTATGAGTTTATATCTACTATTTTTATAATTTTAAGAATGTTTTACATATAAATTTTTGCTCAGCGTGAAAAGTTATGGGTTCAATTAAACATGTTGTCAACACTCTACATCTGCCTCTGATTATATATATACAAATTTTTTGTTCTTTAAATCACTAAATGTTAAATTTGTTGATTGTTATTGTATAACATTGCATATATTATTTTGAAATTGCTAAGTACTTTTTTCTCGACACCATACTTGGCTTAACCTCAATGCAAACTACTCAAATTGCATTTATATTCAAATTCAGATATCATATCAATTTGTTAGTAATAGTAATTTTTTTTAAAAGACACACAATTTAAATTAAAAAAAATTCTAAGATATCCTTGTCTTGTAGTCACGTATTTGAGTTGAAAAAAATATTTAAAATCGATGATATCAACTTCTAAATTTTTATACTTAACATAGTTGAAACAGAAGAAGAAATTCGTTGTTATCTCTTATTTCTGGTTTTTAGATTTTTCAAACATCTTTTCTATATTTATTTTCTTTTATCTTATTTTTTATGTCTTTCTTTTTTTTTACAATAAATTAATTTATTTCTCGATAAAAATATGAGTTTAAATAGAAATTGTCTGCATAGGAACTTTATTTATATTTTTAGTGTTTAGTTGAAATTCTTTCATATTTTTCTTTTGGCTTTATCTAATCAACCTAAATAAGTGCTCGACTTACCACTTAAATTAAAAAACTAAAGAATGTGTAATTTATATATAATCCATATATAATATGTGTATAATATATATATATATATAATATGTGTGTTGCCAGATAAATATATGTGTGTTGCCAGATATAATATGTGTGTTGCCAGATATATATATATATATATATATATATATATATATATATATATATATATATATATATATATATATATATATATGTATGTATGTATGTATGTATGTATGTATGTATGTATGACTAACATAGTCAAATATAAAATAAAGTTGCCATATACTATTTGCATTTATTAGCTTGTCACTTGACTTAACCACAATGCAATTATATATGGTAACTTTCTTGCTTTAATATATATATATATATATATATATATATATAGAGAGAGAGAGAGAGAGAGAGAGAGAGAGACTCTGCTGTTACCTGGATAACCATGGACGTATATCCTATATGTTACATTTATTTTAAAAGAAACTCGATTTATTCAAATCTAGCTATATTATTTTAAAGAACTATAATTATAGGGTTTTAAGTGTGAAAGAGTTCTATAGTTATATGGAATAATTTTTTTTTTTACAATCGCATTAGTATTTAAATAATCAGAAAAGATAACAAAAGTTCTTACCATTATTGCATATGATCATTAACCGAATTAAGTATGATAACTTGACAAAAAAAAAGATAAATTTCTTTTTTTTTTATTTTAATTCAAATTTAAAAACTTTATCAATAAATTCAAAATTATTCTTTAATTCAAATTCAGTTTTATATATATATATATATATGACTAAAATAGTCAAATATAAAATAAAGTTACCATATACTATTTGCATTTATTAGCTTGATACTTGGCTTAACCACAATGCAATTATATATGGTAGCTTTCTTGCTTTAATATATATATAGATAACCGCCTAACTTCTAATTCCTCCCTCTCGGTCATTTCAACTCAAACAGGTGAGGATTTACCATTTTTGAAAAAAGTTTCTTTCGAAAGAAGATTTACAATATTCTTAATTAAGAATGTAGGTTTATAAGAAGCTGCCCAAACAGAAAGAATCAGATCAAAGCTTTGAAGAAATGGGTAAGCTTCTTCTACTTTCATTAATCTGCATGAGTTCCTTTTTGAAAAACATTGGCCATAGTAATTTGACCTGAAAACGTATTTGAAGGAGTAGACATCCACCAACTCCCTACTGTCAAACAACTCTTGAGAAAATACAAGAGGAAATCTATAAAGAAAAAAGAAAAAACTATACGCGTACATAGGGAAAACTATACGCGTAGGTAGGGAGGATGGTGCTCATGAGAAGGATGATGAAGAGGAAAAAGTGGTGGCCGATAAAGAAGTAATTCTCGTGGAGTGGTTTGCCCCGCAAGCCGTAGAGGCCCAGCCCCACAAAACCCTATGAATATTCCACAAATTGACCCTCCTCAAGTTATTAATATTCCAGAGATTGACGAACGGGTAGTAAATCCTTTCAGTGGACTTCCTCCTCCACATAAATTCCAATACATGAGGGCATGGCATAGGTATTAACGATCACATGGTCTCAAACTGAAGCTCATTTGTGTTACGTTGTTGATTTCCTTTTGCATGCACTATCATATTAGTAGTAATTTATAAACTTTGTGCAGAATTATATTCAGCTAGTTGACTCTTGACGCTTCCATAGAAGAAATCAAGAAACTGGATTGAGTATTTTTCTTTAACTTTGACCCACTTGGCCATAGTTTGGAAAATTTTAAATTTATGAGCATATATAGTGTGCTTGAATGAACTATCCTGTACAACATTGTTTGGTCATATTGTCCCTTTGCATTTTTATCACGTTTAACAAATAACTTAGCGCATAGTTAGGCATACCAACAGAGTTGCAAGAGTAAAGTCTTATGCAGAGAATCTCTTCTAAGTAACAAAGTAAAAGAAAAGGCAGAGTTGCTAGTCTTATTTTGATGACTTCTTAGTTTTAGCTATGGTGAAACAATCTTTTATATCAGTATTCATTAGTGTCCACATTTTTCTTTTCTATCCAAGTTAGGCATGAGTGTCGATACACTACCTTGGTTCTTGTTGTCAATAATCTTATTGAAATTAATGCAGATTTGATTAGTTGAATGCAACGTTCTAAAATATTAGACAAAATTTATAACTTGACAAATTGAAATAATAACTTAGAAATTTGAGAAGGAGATTTACTAATGCTAGGAAAAGAGTATAGAAAGGCTTGTTAATCTGTATGGGAATGCAGATAAAGAGAAAGAGAATGAAGCAGTGGGGCCTAATAGAGAGACTGCCGCTCTGAGGCTGGTTCAAATTGCTGAATTTTGCATAATTTACTGGTTCCACCTGTCAAACCGATTACTGGAATTTTGTTCTGTATTCTAGTTGAGGGCAAATACGTCAATTCAATCGGATCAGTGGCTACTTTGTCATTACAATTTAAAATATAGTTAAACTCTAATAACCGACCTAAAAGTGACTATTTACCTAGATCATCCGATTTTGCGATACACTATGTGCCTTTTTCATTAGGTGTTATATATAAGGAATCAAATGGATCCAAAGTCCATACAATTAGGGACCATTTTGATCATTTTCTCGATGATATTAGCAAATGGTGCCATGATTTTGGACACTTTGTAGATGTATTGGATTTTGAATGCCATAGCACTTTTCTCATTTTGAAAACCTCCCGTTGGCCTTTTGTTGATATACTTGTGGAGGGAAAACTACTGAATCAAACAGGACAATAATATGGTGAGGAAATCCTTGCATAAAATTCCCAGTCAAGAACAGATGGGTGCTAAAAAAACTATAGATTTCAAGTGCAAAAGAAAAAGTTAATGCACCTCAATAACATATTTGGACTAGTAAACAGAGAATTTTTAAAAAGTTTATTCAGAATAAATTTGAAACATGAGAAATCTCTTAACAAGCAGCCAGCAGAATTATTCACCCAAAATAGCGTGCTACCAGTACTGGTCAGTAAATACAATCCATGTATAACTGAAGAAGCTAAACGCAAGATCCAATTTAGGTCCAGCAGCTACAAGTTGTCCTGCAACTTAGACAAAATTTCTCAACCAATAAGTAACTTGTTCTCCTCCATGAAACTGTAGGTAGGCACCTCCAGATTATATGGTGCAGGTCCTTTGCGAATCCTACCAGAGATGTCATAGTGGGAGCCATGGCATGGGCAAAACCAACCACCAAAATCACCAGCATTTGGTAAAGGTATGCACCCTAAATGAGTACATACCCCGATGACTACAAGCCATTCTGGATTTTTGACCCTCTCAGCATCTTGTTGTGGGTCGCGAAGGGAGCCAAGATCAACACTGTTCGCCAAATTGATGTCCTCCTCAGTGCGGCGTCTGATGAAAACAGGCTTCCCACGCCACTTGACAGTAACAGTTGTCCCAGGTTCAATGCTGGAAAGATCCACCTCAAGAGAAGCAAGTGCAAGGACATCTTTACTGGCAGACATGCTCAGAACAAACTTAAGAATCAGGAGGCGAACCAATGAGGCATAGACAAACCTGCCTCCTGTCAAAACAAAGTAAGCAAATGCACGTTTGCTGGGGTCACCAGGTGGATAACGCTCATGGTTGCTATCATCATATACAATTTTTGAACTGGGATTCTTAATAGCAGCCACTGTCGCTGGCAGATCTGAGACTAAACCCGTCTGATGTGCGGGAGAAACTGAATTAGATGAGAAACCTGAAACATTTGAAAATTGTTGGAAGTTTGCGAACAAGTAACAACTACCAAAAGAATCTTTTTATTTTACCAACAACTATCCAAAGAATTGCAGCCACAGTTCCAGAATGTACCAATAAGATATCCAAATAAAGCAAAAAAAACAACAGCAAAACAAGAGTTTCCATGTTCCATTGTCTGGTTCAGAAAAACAATTCGGTTTTGTTTTATTTTGATTTTGATTTTTTTTTTTTTTGGTTTGTTTTGATTTTATTCTTTGGAAAGCAATGTCTGAGTTAAGAACTAGTTTTAGAAAAAGTGGGTTGTACGAGTTACTTTACCTGATCAAAATTTAAAAAGAAAAAAAAATGGTTTCTTTTGAGTTTGAAAAATTGCTTACGGAAACCAGCCATTTGGTTGGTTTCCGGAAACAAACAATTGTTGTAAGTGGCCAATACGCTACACATCAACAGCGACTTTTTTTTATCAGTAGGTTAAAGACAAATACAGATCTTAATGAAATATTAACACGAACAATTTCCTCGAAAAATATAACTGGGCAACTGATTAAAACTCAAAGCTCCTATCAAACTTGGAGGTAAAGGCAAATTTTTAACTCTATTTCCTTGTTACTTATATTCCTGTCAATAGTGAGATAATGATTGAGATTGCAAACGTGGAAGAACTTAGTTTTTAATCATTCATAAAACAATTTAAGCATTTTCAAGAGTCTTTATCATGCATAAAACAATTTAAGCATTTTCAAGGGAGAAACTCTGCAAAGATTTTTTCTTTCAATTTGATAAGCATAAACTAAAGGGTATGTTGTACTAGGGACTGTATCATAATCCCATGTCATATTAACAATCTGGTGCGCATTTTTTGGTCCTCTTGTATTGGCTACCAGTCCATCAACAAAATGCATATTCCAAATTACTTAACACCAGTCCATCAAGGTAGTTCTGCTTCAACTCCAATGCCGATGACAAACTTTGCATTGCCAGCTGAAGTTGAAAGCTTGAGCTGAAACCATCTTGATGCCCTCCTTTCCCCACCCCCCTTTTTTGGGGGGTAAATAGAGAATGGAATAAATCTTCTTAAGCAGGGAAAATGGAATCATCTTTTTCCATGCCTGACCAAGAATTTTATTGTTTTGTTGAGTTATGTAGGGCTGCGGGCTGCCTAAGAAAAGGTCATGACACATTATTTTTCTCAGAATTATCGTGGAACAAAAGAGTAAGGTTTTAGATCCTTCTGCGTTCGTGTAGTATCCTCCACCAAAAAAAAAGCATATTGGATAAGGTGTAACTTATACAAGTTTTCTATTAACATTAATCTATTATATTTGTATTATGTTATATGCAAATGTGCCACCTAGACTTAAAGGCAAGTGTTACAGAATAGTGGTTAGACCGACTATGTTGTATGGGGATGAGCGTTGGCCAGTCAAAAACTCGCAACTCCAGAAGATGAAAGTAGCAGAAATGAGGATGTTGAGATAGATATGTGGGTATACCAGGAGGGATAGGATTAGGAATGAAGATTCGGGCCAAAGTGGGAGTGTCCCGGGTGATGGACAAGATGCGGGAAGCAACACTTAGATGGAATGGGCATGTGATGAGAAGAAACGCAGATGCCCCAGTTAGGAGGTGCGAGAGGCTGGCCCTGGTGGGGTTGAGAAGAGGTAGAGGTAGGCCGAAAAAGCATTGGGGTAAAGTAATTAGGCGAGATATGTCGTTGCTTCAGCTTACCTAGGACATAACTCTTGATAGGAAGGTGTGGAGGTCGAGATCAAGGTAGAAGGCTAGTAGGTAGTCGAGTGTATTAGTGTTAGCCTTGTATTTCATTATTGTCAGATTTCTATTATTACTTGCTCTTTTTTCCCGCTTGTTCTCCTACTAGCTTGTTGTTAATGCTTGGTGCTACTGCCTTTCTTTTCGTCTCTCTTGAAACGAGAGTCTATCTGAAACAACCTCTCTACCTTCAAGGTAGGGGTAAGGTCTGCGTATTACACACTACCCTCCCTAGACCCCACTTGTGAGATTACACTGGCTTTGTTGTTGTTGTTATAATATGTTATATGCATATTTCTGCAACTAATTTCATAATATTCCTACATACAACTACAATAAGATAACTACTGCCAGAATTCTACCTCGGCTGATAAATGGAGAGACTAGAAGCTGCAAAGCAGTGGCCATTGTCCCATGCATTTTCTCATTTTCAACCATATTACCAATCCTCAGTAATTTAAACCTTTGAGCAGATAAGCTAGCATTCCCTCATAAGAGAAATCAAGTTTCACTATCTTCCCCTCCCTCTCACCCTAATCTACAAACACTCAAAGCCAAATCAAGTCTTAGCCAATGTAATTAAACGACATCGTTTTGTCGCTTAGAGCAATGAAGTATAAGCGAGGGTTATGGCTTCATGGATGAACCCATGCGCTTTAGAAAAGTTTGCGCTTCAAACAATGGTACACAAAGTGATTCCAAAAAGAATCGGTTGCTTCTCTGAATCTCAACTTTGAGAAGCTGGATAAATATCGGCATTATTGGATAGACCATTTCTTACTGTACTAAATTCATAGCTATTTGATTCTTTTTTTTAAATTTCCCATAATTTGTCACATCATTTCAAAGAAGTCCATGAACCTTGACGCTTTTTAAAGCTACTGTTAGCACAAATGTATTGCTTAGCTTAGTGTCGTTTAACAATTAGTATTAAAATTAGACCATGAGCTCTTAACTGTATTCATAAGATGCTCAAAGCATGAATTATGCACAAATGCATAAACCGTGCTCCAAGATGCAATTTTCAATCAAACAGTATATAACGAAAACCCAAAAAGCACAAATCCACAGGCATCCCTCTTTGATCCCCTAACATAAGACAATTAGTGTCAGCTACAGCTTCCGGATCTACACAACGAGCATTAAAACATCACAGCAGCTTTTATCAAATTCCTGATTCCCTCTATTTTAGAATCAGATCTATAATTTCCATCTTCGATAATTCAGCACCAAATAAGCAGATAAACAAATCAAAAAAAACGAGCTTTTAACACACACACAATAAAACTAATAATAACAACATCAGAAAGTGCAAACATGAAGATTGAGGATCAAATTAAATGATAATTAAGGAAGAAAGGAGCTGACCTCTGAATTGATCGAGAAATTGCGAAGCGAGGGAAGCAGGAGATGGGGATCTGGCCGGAGATGATGAATCATCGGTGAAGGTGAAAGGATTTCTGGTGAAGAAAGCGGATGAAGATCGAGTGGCAGCTGAGGAAGAGAGCTTTCTACCTGCTATTCGTAGCATCTTGAGAGTTGTGATTTAGGGTTTCGCTGTAACTGGATTTGGGTCCTTCTCTTTCCGATGACGAGATGACGATGGAGGAAATGAACGCAGAGAGGAATATAACACTTCTTTATTTATTTTTTCCTTTTTATTTTGCTGACTCTCTTTGATTTTTCATAAGAGATAAACTTTATTTCTTCTTTTTTTTCTCTAAAGAAAAAAGGAGTAAACATTTCTGTAAGAAATAGACCAAGTCGGAGGTGTTTTGATGTTAAAAAAGAATAGTAATACTATTTGAACTTAACTTATGTTAATATTTTGTAACTACACTAAAAAGCAGTACTAAATTTTATATGTTTTTTTATAAATGTAGAAAAATTCGTAAAATGCTAGGTCACTCCTAGAATGTATAGGACCTAAGGTCAATTACCCAAAAAAAAAAAAAAGACCTAAGTCAATATATATTCTCTAACTAACATGTATCGCCTAAATAAATATTTTTTCTTTATATTATATCTTTTGCTATATCTATACAGGTCCTCAAAAAATTAAGATCCTTCGAGACAATTTTATTGTATGTGATTTTAAATCTATCTTGTACTCTTTTAATACTTAAATTCACAATGGTTATATACATAAGCCAATGCATTTGGAGGCAGACTTATGATATGACGAAACCATCTCAACTGACATTTTATTATTTTATCATCGATGTGTGTTACTTCCATTTTCTGATGACTCGAATCATTTTTATCTGTCTAAAATTAAATTATCATATTTTCATCTTAACATCATCTTATGAATGTGTAAAACTTAGCGGTCCCAATATTTATTCCATATAGTCATGACGGTCTTATAACTATTCTATATATTATACCACCCACTTTAATAGGTATTCTATCACATAACATTCTGTGTTTTTCTATTTCAACCATCTGATTTTGATTTTATGTATGACATATTAATCTATCATTCTGTTATCTTCTAGAATAACGAACCTAGATATCTAATTGTTTGTATTTAGACATTGCAATCCTATCTAATTGCACCTCACTTTCACTCGTTCGTTCCTATGTCGACTAAACTCGAAATGCCCATATTCATTATTATTTCTCTATTTTTTAATCTTTTCAACAAAAAAAAAAAATCTTTTCATGGAATCGACGTTCGTACATGTTAATCTGGACTGAATTGGTCATATTTCCTTATATCTTGATTCATCCGTCGCCACTAATAATTGTAACTAGGTCACCAGATTGATGTGACAAAAAGCCTAATAAATTTCACACTAAAGTTAGGTTTAAATGCAAATTGACGCACGAAATATTTGCAAGACTAGCCCCGAAATTTGAGTTTTCCTAATAACAAACATTTGCAAGAAATATTCCCCATTGCTATCCGTCTAGGCCAGCCTTTTAGGACCAATCACAAACTTCGAAACTTAGGGCTGGACCAATCGCAATCTTCAAAACTTTACTTTTCTCCATTTAAATATCAGGCTTAATTTGCATAGCGCAGGACTCGAACCTGTGACACAAGCCACAAGTCCCTCAACCGTTGCTACTTGAACTAAACACTGGGAGCGCTTATATAAATATTATGTTCTTACCATGAAGAACACACTAAGAGGTTGTTTGGATTGGCTATTAAGCCGGTCAAATTAGCTTTTAAGCCCTTTGTGCCTTTTTCAATATTTGGCAAAGCTAAAAAGTGCTTAAAATAAGTTTAAAACTACTTAAAACAAGCCAAAAGCAATAAAATGTGCAACTCCAACTTATTGTTTTTTGGCTTAAAAGTTATTTCTGCTGAAAAGCCAATTTTTTTAAGCCAATCCAAACGGGTTCTAAGTGAATAAAATACTTCTACCTTCAACTCTCAATAGCAATACATCCTGTAAATTTATTTCATAGTACATTGAGTATTATAGTAGTCAGTTAAATTAAAAGAAAGTCTGTCAAATTAACCTTGGGCCAAAGGAAGTTAACCCAGTTAAATAGGTTTACAAAAATTCCTGAATTCAGGACAAGAGATAAAAATTTCCGAAGGTGATAATAATGGTATGAATGCTATCATTTGATACTCCTCAGCAGTTCCTCAAGAATGTAAGTAAACATCTTCAAAACATTTCACTTCTCTGCAATGTATGCCATCATTTGATATCACTCTTCTGCAGTTTCTGAAGAATGTAGAGGATACATCTTCAACACATCTGCCCATGTGCTCACTCCATCAGTCACTTCCCTCACAACTGATGCGACCTTATCCGTGCTCACCCGGACCTGATCTTTGCTATCCCTCTCTCGCACTGTAACTGATGACGTCGAATCAACAGTGATGGCAAAGGGAACACCGAGTTCATCTGTTCTTGCATACCTTTTCCCTATAGAAGTACCTGCAAACATAAGCGAGAGCAATTATTATGGAAGACGTGGATACGGCACCAGAACCTGAGATAAGCCAAATTACACTTAGACCTTTAACTTACTATAAATGCCAACCAATGATCTACTTTAAATAAAGCAGGGAGCATCTAACAGACATAACCATATAGCACCAATCAGAGCAGATAACGCCAATATGCTGCTTCCACATGCAACGAGAATAACATTCTTTACTGTCACCTCTCTTGGATAGGACTCTTACCACAAGAATGGCAGAGTAAACAGAATATAAATTAAGAGAAAAGAAACAAAAGCAAATTGTTCAAGTGGAAGGAGCTGCAACTGTGCATAGAAGATACATAGAAACAAATTATACACAAAACAATCTGGACAAGCTACACAGAATGATCCAAAATTTTATCAGGTCTATTAAGGTGTGGAAAAGAGAAAAAATCAAGGTATCATGCCGGACTCAAAGTCTTGACTACCAAATATGTATTCAACGCATGTATCGTCCGTATTATGGGTATTCTGACAGTATTCACGTATCTCTTACAGGGGAAAGTGACAAGTACGTGAGGGCACAATGAAGGACAGAAGTACCATTGCACATTGGACAAAAGCTAACAGTGTCTCTCTCTCCTCATCTCGTGATACCATTTGCATTAAGTTCCAAATCGAACCATCGCACAAAGGAATCAATCAAAGTACTCTTAGCAACATACCTGTTATATCAATCTTATGTGAGATTCCAGCAGCAGTCAAAGACTTTGAGATTAACTTGGCAACTTCTTCATATTGTTGATTCTGAACCAGTGGAAAAACAGTGCATTTGATGGGAGCCACTAGTGGTGGGAAGCGGAACACATTTAGCTGCTCATCTCCACCTTTACTTGGCCTTGTGTAGAATGAATGCTCATAAAGACAATATATTATCCGGCCAATTCCAAATGAGGGCTCAATCACTGAAGGTGTAAACACCCTTTGGTGCTCTTTCTTTTTTTCCTTGGAAATAGAGACCATGCTTTTCTTAATGGTGACATTCTTCCCAAGAGTACATACATGGAACTCCACCTCCCCCTTGGATTCCAGATCAGCCTTCATCTCCATAGCCACCTTTTCTTCCATTGCCTGGTGTAAACAAAGGCGAGCGGAACAATTCAGCATTGCTTTCTTTCTACAAATGTAGCTTATCAAATACTGGAGAAAAAGAAATCGATAAAATCGAATTTTTTATTAGCAGTTCAAAAATTAAGCCAAAATCAACTTTATAGTCTTTATTTCTGATTTACTGCATCATTTTTTCCTAGCTCCTAAAATTATTGCAAGTTTTTTTAATGGAGTCAAGTAAACATTTAAGCAATTTGAGTTTATTCAAGAATGGCAAATAAGTTGATACTCTAGTTAGATTGAGAGCTTCTCTAGGTTAAATTTCGGTTGACAACTGTGCACAACCATTATAAAGCCCTGGTTATAATTACCTAAATTCAAAACGTAACAGTTTTTTGTCAAGTGAACTCCATTCATAAGCCTAAAAAATTGAAAAACAAAAAAAGCAAAATAGCCTCAGCAGACTCAACTCACTAGTACTGTGGCACTATCTAACATTACCGTGAGGCTAGGTCAGGCATGTTAACAGTGAGTTGAGACTGCTGAGGCTATTTTCGACCTCAATTGCTGTTCAAGAGGGGTTTTGGGGTCAAGAATTTATGAACAACTTTGGCGGTTAAAATTGAAGAGGATAATCAATAACTGATTTGCAAGTGGCAGTTTAATATCAAAGCAACACATGCATGATCCTCCCAAATCCATTCCTAGTTTACAGAGGACACAAAAGGAGATCAAATAGAGGAGTCTCTCTAATCATCCTGCAGAGGATTCTGAACAATTCAAGGAACCAACAGTACACACTGTATTATTTCCTAAGGTTCACCTAAGTTTTTCCGTATCACAGTTGAATCTTAGCCAATTTAATAATGGCAAAAAATAAAACCACTTCTGGTACACGAGGAAAGAGTTGTGGTTAAAGAAACCAATTTTGATAAAACAAAATAAAGCGGCTGTTGCTAGAGAATGGTGGTTAAAGATCAAAATAAGATAAAATCGAACTACATACAGGGAAAACAGAAAGGTGTGATATCACCAGTCAAATTTAAGATGTAACGAACGGTACGTTTGCAATTAATTTCACTACCAACAGGGGAAAAAGATTTGTTATTTGTTGTCCTTCGTATCAAAGAGCCTGCTCAATGAAATTATAATACTACACATCTTAGCTTTGAGAAACTGATTTCTGATACAAGCAACAGATTCTAGGAAGGACACCACAACAAACTATTTCTCTATTCCCGGCATTACTTATGATTTCTGCAATTATTTACTACCACTTTTTTTCTTGATAAATATGAAAAATCATCTTTTATTCGAAAGTAATGAAGCTTCTTCTTGACTGCTATTCATCCATACCAGTAAATCTATTACAAAGGGTCTCAAGAAATATCAACGAAGTATCCGCTAGGACATTTAACAGCTCTAAAGCAGAGCTTCAAAAGCAAAACTTTTCTGCCATTCTTTATGCTCCATACATTTACCTATCAGCATCCCTTTCAGCTTAAGCTTCGAATAATCAACTTTCCAAAATCTACTAGGTATATTTCTATTATGTTCAAAAATGAATTAGACCCCATGCTTGTTCTACTCAAATAAATCTAGCTTAGCTGAGAAGAGAGACGGTGGCATCTTATTCTATTTTTAGAATGATTTTAACCAATCAACAATGAGTTTCATTCCAGCAGAAACCTAATCAATATTACCTAAACATCATACAAAATCAGCATACGTAAGAATTTCCAGTTCTAACAGTGAATCCTAATAGATTTTTTATTTTTGATATATCAAGTGCCAATCAAAATGGATATCTCTAAATTTGCATATGATAACATAACCTCAGATCACGTTAAAATTATTCATTAAATTTACAGACCCTTTTCCTTCTGTATGGCTAGATGAGTTAGAGTAACGAGGAACGGTCAGGTTGATTGAGACCTTACAACTGATGAAGAAGCCAACTGTTAACCTTCCCTGCATTACCTTCTATAAAATAAGACATTTTCTTTTTCATTCTCCCTTCTTTTTCCTAAACTCTCTTCAAATGGAACATGGAAAAAATTAAACAGAAATCAACTGAAAATCGAACTTCCAATAAAATCACTAGCATTAGAAGCCTAGCAGAAAGTATTAAGAGAATATAGAGTTGCAATAGAACTGATTGCCAATTTCATTCAAACAAACAAATGTAGTTTCATGAAACACTTCATCGAGGTAAATGTGGCAGATGTTTGAATTCAATTGAAAGTAGGGTGAGGGAGTGAATGCACAAGCTACCTCCAAGGCTTCAGTCACCATCTTTTGGTTGCCCTTAAATGCAAGTCCAAGCTCCTTCTTAAGAGGTGTTATGACCAGTTTCTGATGTTATACAAACAATTGAAGTCAGATGCATGTCAGCATGCATACAAACCATATTGATGAATGCAAATTAGCTAATTAAACAGCAACCTCTACTTCTCTTGGTTCTGAGAATTTCTCCTGAGCCACAAGAGCAACAGAACTTTTTTCCTGTCATAAAAAAATGTCCAGCATGTTATCAATGTGTGCAATATAATATCCAGATCACCAAGGAGGAGAATATTTTAAGAGGTCAAAAATATATTCTGACACTTCAAATTCTTTTAGATGACCGACATTCTATTATTTTTTGAAAAGGTCTACCTTGACAATGTCATCACTAAATGCTTATTATTTGAGATGGATAATACAAATGGAATACATCAGTTTTTGTCAGTAAATGACTGATGCATATTTAGGGAGAAATAATAGGGAGTGCAAAAGTTAGTAGTTATACAAAGATGAATAGAATAAAGCACAAAGAGAGCTGAGAATCTACAGAAAATGGGTTAGAATGAGTCTAAACTGCACAAGTTCTTCAACCAATCTGCCAAGGCATTTGGATGTTTAACTTATGAAGACGTTCACTCAAGTTTTCAGGGCACCTCTTACTTGCTATCCAAAATGAACACATGAGACAATGCAAAAGCATTACCAACACTTCATTACCCCCTTATCATCATCGCAATGCTGGATAATGTTATTAGACATGTTCAACATGTAAAGTTTAAGAAGCAAAAGTCAAAGATGAAATTGCTTGGTAGATTTCATCGACTCACTAGTCACTACAGAGATAGGAATTCTAAAGAAAGAAACCTTCTTTTTGTTTTTGTATAGGAGGGCTCTGACTATGTAAATGTACTAGCACCATCTGAGTGCTAGATTTTTTCTATCAATATATCCACACACACAGAAAAAAAAGATTAAGAAGCAGAAGCCTGCTTCTTTCACTTAAGATGAATCTTGTAAAGTAAATTCTTTACAGAAGATCTAGTTGGAGTTGGTTTGTGGAACCTTTCCAGATATATCTTGTAATAAGTTTCCAAACACATGTTTGTTTAAGTTTTTTCAAAAAGCCCTAGCAAAATGCTTTTTCATAAAACTGAATGTTGAAGAAGTGGTTTGAGTGTGCTCTCCAAACAAAATTCTTCGTTCATTCATAAAGCAGGCACACATTTTCAGATATACAGCTATCCAAACATTTTGTTAAGTAAACCAAAGTTAAACTTTTACCGAATGGGCACGCAAATCATATGCAGATCTATCAGCAATCCCAACACATTCAATCCAACCGTAAGAACTCTCAATTTCAGCATCCCAACAATCTGCAGCATAGTGAGCCATCTCATTTGCAAGATGCTGACGGAAACGCAGACGTTCTTTGTCTATTCCAAGTCGTGTTAGGAAAAGATAAACTCTCCCAATAAAGTACCCGAGTGTTTCATTATTGACAATTCCCTGCTCAAAGTTGGTTCAAATAGTGAAGTTATGGCTTGCATATTCAAGTGCAAATTAGAAAAAACAAGCATGAAGACATAAAGGAAACTCACACTAGAAACAGCTTCACCAAGCTGAAGTCTCTTTGCACATTGCCCAGACACTTGTTCATCCCTAGGAAACATTAGAAACTCCAAATTTGCAACATCGGAAAATTTTGGATGAGATTTGTCCAGGGGATCAACAAAATGTTCAATTTCTGCCAGAGTGAACTCACGGACTCTGAGAAGACCTTGTCGGGGAGATATCTGCACATACAAATTCTACAACGATTAATTCCTTTTGCAACATGATCTGCGTAGCATAACTATATCCAGAACAACAAACATGAAAGAAATGCAGAAAGACATTGTCATTTCTCAAATCAAAAGAAGGCTCGTGACCTCATTTCGAAAAGCCTGGCCAATTTGCGCAGCAGCAAAGGGAAGCTTATTTCCATTATAATAGTATAGATCTTTGAAATTTACAAATATGCCCTGTGCTGTTTCAGGACGCATATACCTGCATCGCGAGAAAACAGTAGCACTTAAGTGAGACAAGCTTCAAAAGAACAATAAATATATAATAACCAGCATAGGTAGTTCCCCGAGATTTCCTGCGAGATGACACTCTCAAGTTCAAATAGAACTGTGTTAAGTAGGGGAAAAGAAAGGAAAGTTTAATCAGCATAAAAGGTGAACTATTATGAAATATACTGAACAAGAGCTCCACCATAATAAATGAATTGACACTAATGACCAAACATTTCACTAAAGCAATAATTGTTTTGGGGGATAAGTTCGCTGTAAGGAATAGATCTAAAGCATGATTCTCACCCTGGGCTCACGCCAGATGGACCAATGGATGTCTGAAACATTAGATTGAATGGATAAGGATCAGAAAGTGGATTCTTTGTATCTGGTGCAGTTATACCATACTCCTTTATCTTGGCACCAAGCTGCTCAGCAGAGAGATCATCCAAGACAGCAAGAATGTGCTTCAACTCTGCGGCCTTTTCCGAAGAAAGGCTGAAGTCCTTCTCAAGTTTTTCTTTACAATAATCCTTGAGCAAATGATCAGCTCGATAACATGTTCCTGTCTTCTCGTCCTTAACCATAAGATCGGTGAACTTCTCAACGTGACCAGATGCCTTAAGGACAACCTCAGGGGTCACACATGGGCAGTCAACTTCCAACATGTTCTCCTCCAAAACAAAATGCTGGAATGTGACAAGAAAACCAAAGTCTAAACCATGAGAAGGTGCATATAAAGCCTAACGGCTCCAAAACTTGAGCCAGAAGTCTTTTAACCAGTTTCATGTAGATGCAACTACTTCCTGCCTCTCGGTCATATATGTTACATTTCCAACCCCTTTTCCAATTTGTTTTTCAAAATACCCGAAAAACATTTTCTTCCTTTTATAGTGTGTAATCCGATTATAATGAGATCCTTGATTAACTTTTACAAAATGAGCCCCTTTGAATTTGTTTGACTCAACTAGTCTTTAAACCAAGTGCTCCTAAGGAGGTTTGTTTGGTAGGAAGGTGCGAGGCACCCCTTAGATCCAACATGGAACTATGCTTACCTATCTTGTTCAAGCTTTTTTCCTTTTTCCAATAAAGTTTAAGTTAATTTTTTAAATATTCGCTAACACACTCACACACAAAAATAAATGAAGAAATAACTGGTTAATTAAGGATTTAAGTTATATAAACTAACCACTGCAAAGATTTTTTAAGGTTAATTATCATTTTTACTAGATTACCTACTAATTGACCAGAGTGTATAAACAGGGCCAGCTGGAGCCTAAGGCCGCTAAGGCAATGGCCTTAGGCCCCCAAAATCTATAAATAATATATATAACATTTAATAATTATGCACTATCGATAGAATTTTTAAATCATTTGGTTAAAATAGTTATAACTAAAAGTTTTACACATTTTAAATTGTAATTACTAGTCATTTTCTGTCTTTACTCCGTCCCAACTTAAATCGGTCTTCTTACAATGTTAGTTTAGAATAATTTTTCTTAATTCTTTGAGTGCCTTTGTAGACATTTTTCAAGCTACATTGATAAGTAACTATTAAAATTCATCCTTAACTTTGAATGACTCTGAAACATAGTAGTTATAACTACATTATTATTTGTTTCAACTTATATTTAGAATTAAAAGTGCTAACATAAACTGTATAAGCAGAAAAATACTCTAAACTTGGCAAATTCAATCAGGTAAAAGGTGTTAATTCAGTTAACGTTAATAATTTCTATATCAATTGCCTATGTTGAAAAAGTTTTTCAAACCTAAATCAATAAAGTTCAACATGATAACACAAGAGATTAAACAAATTGGTTAGACATTGACAATAATTAAAAGTAATTATATCTTCTTTAGATTTCGATAAATTATAAGAGTAAAAAAAATTTAAAAATTTAAGGCCTCACTTTTTATTTTCGCCTTTGGCCTCATATTACGTTGAGCCGCCCCTGTGTATAAATATCTTTTACACCTTAGTACATAGAACTTAAACTCTTTCAACATATACAAATTGTTTGAGAGACTCAAAATGCAAAATCCGCCAGTTCTAACTGCGTGGAATTTAAGCAATCTAGTTGGAGGTCAGTGAATATCCACTAGGTAAGAACATTTTCAAAAATTTAAATAAAAAACATAAACGTTATGCTTCCTATTTAATCCTAAATATAGCAGAAACTAACCTGACGCCAGAAAGCGAGTACATTGGACTTGACAGAACAGCCAGGGGGGCCATAATCATAGAGGCCAGCGACGCCTCGATATATTTTGAAAGATGGAATATAAAACAGACGGCGCTCGAGAGTGTTAACGACGTTCTGACGGAACGCATCTCTGCTGGCGGACGATGAACCCCCGGCAGCGGTTTGAAGCTGGCTTTCGATGGATGATTTCTCGAGCTTCAACGCGTTTAAAGCTTGAACGGCGGCTTCGATTTCAGGCTTGGAAGCACCGGACGACTTTAATTGGCGGACGGCGTTGCCTTGGAACTCAATGCTCGATTGCTTCTGAGCAAGAGCTTGGCGGAGTGAGTCTTCGGAGGCGGCGGCCATTGTTACAGGAGCTCCGGTGTAAGGTTTTAGAAATGAACGAGTGCGGAGAAGATGAGTGGAGATTACGCGGTGGCGAAGGGAAAGCGCGCAGGTAGTGAGAGCACGAACGATACGCATGCGGCACTGCCACTGTGCTGCTTTTAGGGTTTTGCGCTAGCGTGTACATTAAACATAAAAAAATATATATATAGTATTATATATAAAAAATATATAAATTTTATATACTTTTGTATAGGGTAAAATATGTTGATACTAAAGGCTTGCACGATAAAACTACACATGGAGCCGAAAACAGAAGTCGATCGGGTCCGAAGGCAACGATCTTGTTTGTTTCCAAAGAGAGTGGTGTTCATGAAGGCGAAATAAATATTTGTCACCCGGTAATATTTAATGGATAATAAATTATAGCATTACGTACATATTGTGTTATAGAGAATATGGCATTCACTACCTATCGTTACACATTCTTCAATAGATCTCATAATTGTCATTTAAGAAGGGTTTGATCCTAGGACTTTGTTCCCTAGACACCATTATAAATAGAGAACTCAACAACCATTGTAAGAACACGAATTTTCTGACAAGCTAATGCTATACTTTGCTTAAAAGCTTAAAACTATTTTACCCTCTTGCTTATTAATATTGTTCTTACTGGCTCCGGAACCGAGATTTATGTTGTTTTATTTCGATTTCAAGGCTAAGTCTTACATTCTTGTTTAATCCATTTATCATTTTAGGATCAAATCGATTCACTTATCTATAAACCCATATATAAATTTAATTGTACCATTTTATGGATAAACAGTTTGGTGCCCACACCGTGGGGCTTAGACAGTTGTGTAATTTAGTATATCCTTGTATTTATTACTAACTTGTTTGATTATTTGTTCTTAGCAAAAATCATAAAAAATAGCAGATAACGATATCAACACCACACAGAACGTTGAGGGCCAAGGAAATCAGCTTCAGCATGAAGATTCAATCAGTGATACCCGCAATGAGAGGATGAGGCCATGCCTGTCCACGATGGGCAATATCCGCGACATGTTCGAGAAGCAACTCTCGATGATGTTGAAGACGAGCACATCGCTGAAACAGTAATGATCTTGAGAGAGCAACAAAAAGCCATTATGAGCCATCTCTCACGACATGTCAGGCCATGATAGAGTTGAAGCAAAACGTTATCATGCTTCCAACAACGCAAATGGACGAGGTCCAGTTCCTCCCGGTGATCCCCCAAAACAAACAACGCAAAGGGTCGACAATACCACCCCGAGGGGCGAAGTCGGCTTTGACGGGGCCGGGATCGCGATAGCAGATCCGGTAACAACAATGAGAATGGTCCTTTTAAAACCGAACTCATGCGGTTTATGAGGGAAATAAACGCCCGAATGGATCAGATTCCGGGCACACCACCAGTGTTGAAAGGACCGGACTCAAAGAAATATACTCAGTTGTCGTTCAAACCAAGCGCAGCACCAGAGTTGATCCCGAAGTGGTTCAAAATGCTAGACATGATGAAATATGATGAGACTTCAGATCTTCAAGAGCATATCACCACCTATACAACGGCGGTGAAGGGAAACGATTTAGCTCCATACAATATTGAGTCAGTCTTGATGAAGAAATTCGGGGAGACCCTCACAAAGGGGGCCTTGAGATGGTATTCACGGCTGTGCGAGCATTCCATAGATTCCTTCGAGATGCTCGCGGATTCTTTCATTAAGGCTCATGCCGGATCCAGAAAGGTACAGGCCTGAAAGACTGACATATTCAGGATTCCACAAGGAGAGTCTGAATTGATGCGGGAGTTCGTGATTAGATTTCATAAAGAAAGGATGTTGCTCCCGGCCGTACCAAACTAATGTGTAGCAGAAGCATTTGTTGATACCCAATTTTTTCCTATATATTTTTCAATATGTAAAATACCTTCAAAATAGCATATATATGCATATACAAGAATGTCCAAGGTTTTTTATTATTTTTTCATAATTTTAAGGTTTTAAATTGATTTATTTTCTCCTCATTTTATTCATAAAATCCCCAATAATTATTTTCAAAATTATTTTTTTTGATAATTCATCTATTATATTTCTATATTTATGCCAAAATATAGCTAAGGTAATTTTTATATATTTTTTTAATTACATTTAGTATTTTAAAAGCTAAATTTCATATAATTGCAATATTAGTCCTTTTAAGATTTAATTATGTTTTATATGCATAAAATTGGATCCTGTAATTTTAAATTGCTAATTATGTATTATAAATTATTTTAGCATTTTTAAATTATTTTTTTAGAAATTATCTACTATTTTTTATAAATTAAATAGGGAAAAAACTGGCTATTTAACTTATAGCCAAATTGGCTTTCAATTCCAACCTACATACAACGGACCCCCAACCCAATTAAAAAACCCACTGGACCCAAGCCCAAACCCAAACCATACCCGACCCAGACCTGAGTTAATCCTGGTCGTTGATCAATTTTGATCAACGGCCCGGATTCACTCTTACCATAATTAACCTAAGACTACCCCCCTCCCAAACCCTCATTCTCTCATTCACTCAACCGACACTCATCTCCCTTTCTCTACCTCTGGATCTCTCTAGAACCTTCTCTTCTCCCATCCTCTCCGATGGACCTTGTCCACCTTTTCCGGCCACCTCCCTCGCCGAAAACCATGGCCTCTCATCATCTCCTAGCCCTTGCTTCACCCCACGCCGGTTTGACACTAACCTGAGGTCCTCAGAAGAACCTGGAGTGGTTCAACACCTATCCATGTCTTTTATGCCATTTTCCGACCATCCATGGCTGTTCGAGTAAGATCCATGACTTTTCCAGCTAAAACCGGTAACGTTCTAAGGTTTTCTCATCTTCTCTTGGTTCTATGAAACCCTAACTCTTGAAATCCTCCGATTTCTTTTAGATCTATCTTATATCTGTGTATATTATGAGCTTTTGTTATTTTTCTCGAAGGCTTTTTCCGATTTTCTCTAAAGTAACCCTTCGTCTTCAAGATTAGGGTTTCTTAACCTTTTTTTAAACGACTTTTGCTCTGATTTTCAGTATTATCATATGATTTTTACTATGTTTACATGGTTTATTTTTATCTGACTCATTACGTTGAAAACCCTAATTTGTTTGGCTCTAGTTTGTGATTCTGAGTTTGTCTTTACTGTTCGTTCAGTCGATTTATCTGTATGTGCGATTCTCATGGATATGCTGTGATTAATTAGAGTATTTCTATGACTTTCATCCTAGTGATGCCTTATTAAGGGTTCTGATTTGGTTCTTCCTGTTTGTACTCTGTTTATTGGCTTATTCATGGAAGTCTATACTATTTCCCTTAATATTAGTACTATTTTTTCGATTCTTGAAATCCTTGATTTACAGTATTGATGCTCTTATACAGATTTCCGGCTATTTTTCCTATCCCTTAAAATTATTTCTTACCTTGTTATGTGATTGACTATATTTTAATTGATTTCTACTGTTATTTCCTTAATTAGACCCTTATGTATCTAGCCCTAATTTACATATTATGTACCTATGTTACTTGGATTCTTTCCTTATCTGTTACATGCTTTCTACCGTTGGTAAATTACTCCCTTAATTAAGGGATATTTGGCTGATTTTCATTCTTAATTGATATTGAGTTCTATAATTACTGAAGAATTGATTCTTGCCTTATTTTGAACCAGTTTCTCTTCTACAGTTTTAACACATGAACAACTAGTTCAGAACACACACACATACACTTAAACTCTCTCTTCTTTCTCTACTACTTGTGCTAGCTGCTTGTCTAGCCGGCTGAAAGCTAATGTTAGACTGTGGAACTCTACTTGCTTTACTTTCTGCACTTTTGCTTCCTTAACTGGTATGTTCCTAGTTCAATTTTGAAACTCAACTCTATGTGCTCCCTGTCTATTAATCCATGTCTCCGTCTGCACCAATTTAATGGCTTATGTGTTTTATTTTTTTTATTTTTTTTTGGCGGTGGCTATTTTTTTATTTTACTTTTTATTAATAAAAGAAAAGAAAAATACAACAATTAGGAAAAGTACAAATAAGGGGGACAATAGCACCGGTATTGTTACCCATATGCCTTGGCTATATAATCACTCATCTGCGCCTCACATTGCCTTATGATGGCAGCCTCATGTAGAGGATTCATGGTGTAGCTGCCGGCAAAGTCTCACGAGGGCATATAATCTCATAGCCGTGTGGATATTTTTCCAAAGGCATAGGACCAAGGCAACACAACCCGGGTTAAACCTTACCTTACTAATCCTATCGAAGCAAAGAAAAGGCCTCACCTACTAACAAGCATGTAAAAAATAAGAACTTAAAAGTACCAAATATTCAATGATCATCACAGAGTTTATAACATACTCTGTGATGATATTACACATGATAATAGTTAAAAAGTGATAAAATAATACCATGTAAATTTTTTTGTCTTGGCCCTCTTTCTTGATCTCTGTGCATTCTTCAATTTGTAGCTCTTTAGCTTCTTGTTCCACTGTCTTCAAATACTCTTCAAACTTTATCATTTCTTTTTTGATTTATTTGACCTTGTGGATGTGGTAGGAAGACTCGCCTTCTGCTTTGCATTTCTCATTGGTGGCTTCCTAAGGGCAACCTCTTGTGTTGCTTTTCCATCCCAACTGTGTTGCCGTTCATGTGCCTTTTTTGTTTTTATTTGATCCACTTCTCATGTGTCTAGGCGAAAGGTCTCCCACCCTAGCTACATTTTTGAAGGAGGCATCCAGTAGTTCTTCTTCCTCCCCTTCTTCATAGAAATCTTTACCCATGTCCATTCCAAATGTGTCACTATGATTGTATCCGGACATCACTAATGTACCTTGCTCCTTCCTCGGATTATCAAGAGTTTTCAATGTATCCATATCATGTGTAACAAGAGCATGGAGAATACTGGTAGGTGTCAAGTTGAATTTAGTAGTCAATGAGATTGAACTTCCAACAGTTCTTTCATTTGCTACTGTGTTGTGCATTTCTGAAATTTCAGCATCATTCACCTCTTCTTTTTGCCGCTGCCCAGCTGGAATTAAAGACATGTTGATGTATTTAGGACTATGGTGAGATGTTGAAGCAGTTGTTGTTTTCCTGTTCTGTCCAGTTGGTACAAACGCAGCAGCATTAGGACTTAGTTTCGTCTTGGTTTGCACAGTTGGTGGATTACTGGAAACCTGCTCAAAAATAATCACTGCCCCTTCCTTTGTGTTATCACCTCGTTGTGTTGACGAACATGTTTCTTGAGTGTTTTGTTCCTGGGAATCACCAACATATACTTTATCTTCTTCATACTCTTCTGATTGGTCAGCCCATAGCTTTTGCTTAGAGCTAATTACCTCTTGCAGATTGTTTGAAAACTGGACAGGTTCATCACTTAGCTCAGTTTCACCTATTATGTCTTCATGTTCTTGTCTTGTGTGGTCAGCCCCACCCTTTTTTGTTGTCGACGACATCATCGATAAAGTTTGTTGGTTGTTTGAAACTTGTACCATGTTGCTAGAGTGATCAAACAAATCATTTGAAGGGATATTATGTTGGGATGTATTAAAACCAACCCCTGCCATGCCGCCATTATTTCCTTCATTCTCCAATTTATTCAAGGTAACCAATGGCGTTTTGATGTTTGGATTTGTGTTTTTAAACCTTGCTGCTTGAGAATCCCTTAACATTTTGGCAAGATCTGGATTGAGTAGGTGTAACGTTGGTGAGACTGCACTATGTATTGCCTCATCAACTGGGACAATTTGCTTCGATACAAAAAGTTGTCCACCTGCATGATTAGAAAGTAACTATTATTCTGGCTTGCATGGAGATTTGGGTATCCCAGATTTTGAAGCTGCCTCACGATCACAGTGGTGCAAAGTCGTCGCAATATCATCCAAAACAGGTTCGTGCATCAGAACCTGTTGTATACTCTTCACCTCCTTATTCACCACTTGTTCCTGCTCGTTGCTTAAGGCATGAAAAGAATTAGAACATTCAACTCCTTGCTTCTGCTTCAGCTGTTGCACTTTTGTATTTTTTGGAGATGCTATTTTGCTGGACACCATTGTCTAGTTTTCAGCCTTTTTCCCATGAATGGTATCACCCTTTACACCTTCCTTTGACGCGTCATTAGGTCCATCGTCTAAACCTGTTGATTTTTTATTTGCAGCAGTAGGTTTATCCATCTTAGACACCACTCGATCAATAATTTTATTCAACAAAGGAGCAGCTGTTTTGTTTTCTGGAATTGCACCAGCTTGGCAAGGCTTCAACTCCGCCGAGACCCTAGCAGGATGCCCAGCTCTGTCACGATCAGCTACTACTGTTGCATTGTCCTCCACCATCTGCTGAAGATGCTCAGGTTCACAAGGTGCAACAGCACCTATATTAACAATGGTAGATGCATGTCGATCCTTTATGTGTTTAATTGCCCTTCTTGTTTACTGCTTTATTCAGCATGCTTAAGTTTTGCCCTCTCTTGTTCAAGTGTAATTAGCATGTTTACTTGAGTCCTTATTTATTTCTCTCAACTAATATGCCATGTTAGTATCATAGACTCCTAATGTACTTGATTAACACTAAGTGGCATGACTAATTGTATGTAATAGACTCTTGCCCTCAGCATGACTACTCTCATACCTTGTCTCTATGTCTTATTGCCTATTACTATTCTAATTTCAAGCATGATCCCTTTATTAACGCTTCGAAGTAGTAGTTTGTGGTCTGGAGGCCCATCAGTTCCTACTTTTTCTTTGTACTTGCTGGTCTATGTGTTTCTCCTCTTATCCATGTTTATGTGTTTCATAATTGGCCCCAACCCCTTACTTCCTTGTTTGTGACTTTTGAAACTGTACTATTCTTTGAACTTGTTCTGTGTGTGCTGGCTTGTTCCAAGTTGTTGTTGCTCCTATCCCCTTCTCCTTTCAAAACTGTTTTTCCCTAAGCAACTCTTCTGTTGTTTTTGCAAACTTATTTCAAACATGTTGTTTCAAATTGTTTTCAACTCAACTCTTTTAAAGCTATGTCAAGCACTCTCACACATACTCTTAGACCACTAGGTTCTGCCCCTTTTTGTAAGCCTTGCCTTGGGACCCTTGAGCTCCCTCTGAACTTGGACACATAAAAGCTGGCATTTCTACGCTGCACTTACTCTGTCTTGGCTATGAAATCTGGGTGTGAGCACTGTCCGGGATCCTTGGAGGTCCTTAGGGAACTCTGACACACCTAGGTATGATAAAGACTATAGAACAATCTTGGCACTTGAGGTAATTTATCACATAACTCAGGGAGAAAGTCCTAATCAGGTGCTGAAAGTTTGGGCCTATTTTCAGGCTCTGTATAGTGTAACTTTTATCTTTCTTTTCTGCTTATGTAATTCATTTTAGTATTGGTCTGTAATAATTTATAAACAAGTATTGGGTTTGGATAGTGAAAAGGGGTGGGTAATATGCATAATCCAGGGTAGAAATCATGTTCCTAGGTTTACCTTTCTCTATGCACAATAACAGCCATGTTTAGGTACAACATGCCAAGCATGCCATGCATTAGCTATCATGCTATTTAGGATTTATATGTATTGTTTTCAGCATCTCATCCACACTTAGAAATCCTGTCTATAGGGTAGATAATAACAATAAAATAAGCTGCTATTATGTGATTCTGCCCACATAAACATGTTTTAAAATTTCATTTAGAAATCCTGCTCTTAGGAAATTCTGCAATCATGATGTGCATTTAGAAATCGTGCTCTTAGAAAATTCTGCAATCATGTTGTGCATTTAGAAATCTTGCTCTTAGGAAATTCTGCAATCATGCTGTGCATTTAAAAATCCTGCTTTAGGAATCTTGCATATAAATCATTAGATACCATGATTAGGTTCTCGTTCATCCTCATTCAGCAACACTTAGTTAACTACTGATGCATTAAAAAGAGTATCAACAGTCTCATCCTGTTTTAAACAAACTGGTAATAATCCCTGCGTGTCTTTGTAATATTTAGAACAACATGTTTTAGGTACAAACAATTTCCAAACTTTTTTTAGTAACTCTGATAACTGGAACACTGTTTTACACCTAGGCAAGCCTTAGGTGCTAAATTTGTCAAGAACTGGAAACATGTTTTTTTTATGCTGCTTAATTATCAATTGTTAAAATCAGTAGGCAAGCCTGATTCGGACTTCTTTTCTGATTCATGCAATAAATCTGGTTTTGCTGTTATCACTTAGATACCATGCTTAGGATCTTAATTCAGACCTTATTTGTGTATGAGTCATGCTGTCTATGTGCATTACTTATGGAGGTATATCTGAGCCTTCTATCTGTTTCCTGTGTTTTCCCCCCTAAATGCAGTCCTATGTGTTCTTATTTGTCGCCTAGTATTTTGCCTTTAAACTTGAGGGTCTACCTAGAACCCCCCTCTTATAGGATAGGAGTCCTAAATTCCTTCGGGACTGATAGGAAAGGATGAGTAACAACAAGCAATAGGGGTCGAGACCAACCCTCGCTTTAATTACCTTCACGGGGCGGGAAAGGATAGATATGGATATTGTCGCGCCCCTTTTTTCTCGCGAAATCGGGTTTATGACATTTGGAAGGACAACTCGTTCCTTTGGAGAACTGGGATTTTGCATTTGAAGAGTCGTCACCTAATGATTAAGGTGTATTAGGACGCCAATAGAGATTCAATTCTAAGTTTATTTAGGTAACCAGAGATTTGGTAAGGGCTTAAAATTATCCCAAGTAGAAGGTGTTAGGCACCCCTCAGGATCCACTAGTGTGGTTCCCGGCCAGACAGTTATTGTGAATTTGGGGTGCAATTAATATATAAGTAGATAAGGCTCAAATAAGAGGGGATTTCAATGCACCATAGTTTGAAAGTAAATAAAGTTTGAAAGAGCAATTAAAAGAGTTGATTTTAAATATGGAGTTACAATGCTTAAAAAAAGAAGGGGGAAATAAAGAAAGGGGGTCCTAGGTTTACAAAAAATATGGATCACATCAATGCAATACCCGGTAATCACTCCTCAAAATAGGGGTTACACGTGGCATTAGCGCACCGGTCATCATATCCATATCTACCATTCCCACCCCGTTAAGGTATTACAGCGCGGATTGGTCTCGATTACATTGCATGCTTTTACCCGTCCCATTCCAATCAGTCCCGGAGGCACTTAGGACTACTATTCCTAAAGGGAGAGGATATTAGGTTGATTGGTTTCAAAGGATAAAAATCTAAGGCGACATAACAAAAACAGATAATATGACATATAAAGGGGAAGCATATAAACAAACAAAAGGTTCATGTATACCTCCTCAAAACAAAAGCACATAACTAACATAACTTGCACATACTTTTTAGGTCTGATTTAAAGCACATAAAGACGAGGGAAATTAATTGTTGAGGTAGATTAGTTTATTACATAACTCAGATAAGAAGTCCGAATCAGGCCTGTCTGCTAGTTGTAACAATTAACAAAGGCGGATTCAATTTTACAGTTATTACTCTAAATCTTGCATAAGTGTTTATACGGGGTCCTATAGGCATGATATCTACTTAATTCAGAAGGTGGTGAAACAGTGACAACTCAAAACGTACTGCTAGAAATCCTATAGGCATGCTTGCTAAACCTTGTTGAAACTAAGGGAAATAGAGGTTCAGAATAGACGAATTTAAATTAGACTAGTTCCAAATTCTGCAGATGATGGTATCTACTATTACTGACTCTAATCCACATGGGCATGATATCTAACATTGAATGTGAATGGAACGACTCAAATTTATTTAAGAACCCCTATAGGCATGATTTCTATGTGTTACTGATTTCAGCATGCTACTGGGTTATAACCAATTAGGCCCTAAAAAACATGATATCTAAACGGTGACAAATGTGCAGAATTTTAGACAATCCCTATAGGCAGGTTATCTAAGTGTGATGTTGAACAAGTAAGTCCTATAGACATGGTTTCTAAATGTAATGTGAATATGCAGAATTAGAGCAGTCTTATAGGCATGTTTTCTAAATACGATTTGAACAAGTAGAGAATGCAGTCCTATATGAATGTTTTCTACCCTTGAGCATGCATAATTTCCCAACCCTTTTTTCACTAGCCAGCCCCAAATGTTCATTACAAATTATTACAAACCAGGAATAATAAATTACATCAGAAAAAGTCCAAAGAAAAGTTACAACCAGAGGAAGCCCGATTCTTGACTTCCTCTCTGAGTTATGAGATAAACAACCTCAAAATACCATTGATCCAAAGCCTTTCTCAGCCTTGAGTGTGTCAGAGTTCCCTAAGGGCCTCAATAGGACCCCGGACAGTGCTCACACCCAAGTTTCATAACCAGAATAGGGACAAGTGCAGTGTGGAAATGCCAGCTCTCATGTGTCCAAGTTCAGAGGGAGCTCATGGGTCCCAAGGCAAGGCTCACATGAGGGGGGGGGGGAGAACTTAAGTCTAAGAAGAGATTAAAAAATGCAGAAACTGAGTTCTAAGAACTGAGGGAATAAAGGAGAGGGAAAGGGTACGGGGAGTCATCCATTAACACTTCAAAGAATTGATAACTTCACACAACGGGGCAGGGGATTGGGAATCCACTGAAAGGGGGCCTATATACTTAGGCATGGGTTAATTTTGGGCATGCACAACAATAGGGAGTGATGTCATGCTTGTAAATCAACCAGAACACACAACATATAAGGGTAACATGGAGGTTATGATCCTAGGAGGATCAAGTTTGGGTCATGCTCAGCAATATTCAATGCTGTCATGCCCCAAACTAACCACAAGTATTAATCACATTGGGGTAGGGATTTGGGATTCATAATACATTGATTCAAAACAGGAGAAAGGATATTACAGCATGCTAAATAATGGTATTGAATTAAATACAAGCAGTAGGCAGACAAGAATGCAAAATCAGTAAGTAAGCATGTTGTTGTTGGTGCTGAAAAACTTAATTAGAACATACCGGTCAAAGAAGCAAAGTGCAATAAAGAAAAGTAGCAGGACTTCGAAATATAGCCTTGGCTTTCAGCCGGCTAAACAGGCAGTATCACAAGTAGTAGTAAAGTAAGAGAGAGTGTTTGAGTGTAAGGGTGAGTTCAGAACTAAAAGTGTTCGTGTTTTTGAAAGAGAAGAAGTAACGAGTATTTATAGTTTTTTGAAAACGAGTAAGAAAGAGGTCATAAGCTACAAACATGGAAACAATCATGATTCAGAATCAATTATACAAGTGATTGCCCTTAATTAAGGGGTCACTTGATTAACAGGCAGTGACAGGTTCGAAATAAGGAAAGCAATCAATTAAAAAGCAGGTGTCACACCTCCTTTTACCTGCGCCCGCAGGGCGTAGAGGAGTTTTTCCAATTAAAGGACAATCGAAATGGGATTTATTATTTAATTCAGAGTCTCCACTTAAGATATTTATGATGTCTCAAGTCACTGGTTGAATCCTGAATCGAGGAAAAGATTGACTCTGTATTACAGTCCGCGAACCAGAAATTCGGATAAGGAATTCTGTTAACCCTGGAGAAGGTGTTAGGCATTCTCGAGTTCCGTGGTTCTATAACGGTCGCTCAAATGTCATATTCGGCTTATTTATCTGATTTTAATACATGTTGAACCTATGTGCAAATTTTAACTTTTTACCGCTTTTATTATTATTATTTTTAACGAGAATTGCAACGTCGTGAAAATACATCTCGAACCACGTCACATCAATGCACCCGTGGTCATTGACACATTTTGACTCCGTTGAGATTTGGATTTGGGTCACATAAATGTGCACCCGAGTTTAAGAAAGTAAATTATTAAAAGCGCGTCTGAAATGACTAGCGCGTTATTATCTTTGGGGAGGGCCGTGAAATGCACTAAACGGCCCATCCCGAATTCTAAATGTTTCATTTTAACCATTTATTAAGGGCCCTGCAATTTATGTATTTTTGTTTCTAAAAAAAATAAAGAAAAGGCCCTAACTAATTAATATGTCAACAACCTTACTATGAGAAAGGTTGCCACCAACATTGGGCCTACAAGGACGTTTGCAGCCCAACGAGCCCGGGGTTCGAGCCTGGACGGGAACATTGCAACATGAATCTGGGCGGCCCAATCAGCTCCAAATGAATCATCTAATGTCCCAAACCCAAACAGTACTTTATTTACATTATCAGTACTGAACTAGTACTCGAATAACTTGGTATTTTAAACTATTGGGCTACGGAAGTGAACTATATGAAATCTGGAGCTATTTGAACTTGTTTTTACAATTATTGAAACAAATCAATTGCTTAAGAACTGTCATGAAAAATAAACAAACACTAACCACTTTAATGATTCACGATTTCCTACTAGAACTGCTGAAGGACACATTGAGACTAAAAACAATTCAAGCCTATTTTATAACTACTGAAATTAAACATTCAAGGTAGGCCTTTTAACTAAGGTTCTAAAAGAACTACTGAAATCAAGTCACACTATATAGCCATAGCAAACCATCCAAGGAAATTTTGGCAATCTACTACAATCCCTATACAGCTTGGTCATATTTAAATTACCTGTTGAGAATGAAACAAAATAGCCACTCCAGGTTTTATCTTATACTACGCTAAACGGATTCGCGAAGGTCTTTAACACTAAATTAACTATGACTAGTCATGAACTACTCTGTACCATGAATTTGGCTACAACCAGTACTCAACCAGTGCAAGAATCAGCTAACAAGGAATTAACTACAATTGGTGATTTACTGGGAAAACCAATCCAAGAGAACTAAGCTATATTAGCCTATGATCCGGTTATTGCGTAGCCCAGTTCAGTTCAGCCAACACAACTATAAACAAGAATCTAAACATCCTTAACAAACAAAAACGTTCAAATATACAAATTAGAAACTGAATTAAATTAAAATCTTCAGGCTTCAATTACAAATTCATCCTTTACATTTCAGCTTTACAATTATTGAAGGCAAACTGTGTACCTGGAATTGGAACAGAAACAAAGTAGAAGAAAGATCAGCAGCAGCAGTAATACGAGCAGCAATACAACAACAGTTCACAACAGTAATTTGAAGTTCCAAACAGTCACAAACAGACTCAACCTAGCTTGAGTCAAGCCAAGATTCTACTACGAAAAAACTGATCTTTTAAACTCTCAGAAACTGACTTTAAGCTTTCGAAATTGGTTCCAAAACTGACTGCCTTTCAAAGGAACTCTTAAAAACTCTCTAAACTCCTCAGAATATTGTTCAAAGACTGACCAAGCTCTCCACTCTTTAAGCTTTAGAAACTGATTTTCAAGACCCTCTCTAACTGATTAAAGACTCTCAAAAGTGATCTCTGAAACTTGAAGCAGAGAATTTTAAAACTGTTTATGATTCTCAGAGAGCTGGACTATTGGCTGAGATTTTGAAAAGTTAATTAAGGTAATGAAACCATAAAAGCTCTCCAACTCTCCTTTTTTTTTTCTTCTTTTCTTTTCCAGCCCCCTCCTATGTCTCTCTTTTTTTTAGCCCCCCCTTCAGGTCTGTCCTAAGTCCTTCCACTTATATCCAAACACTGGCCTTGCCAGCTCTCAAGAGCACTCAGGCAGAATTAAGAAACTAATTCTGCCCATGATCTTCTTTAGAATTCCACTAGAGTATCTTTTTCCCCATTATCCCTTGTCCTTTCCTTATTTAATATTCAAACAAGCATGAGCAACATATTTTAATCAATCCCTTTTAAGCCTCCCCCTACCATTATGTTTTGTTCCCCATTAACACTAAACAAATGCATTAATTTAATGTTACCTTAGCACTTACTGGACAGAACACTTAAACCAACCACTTTTAAACTTTTAAGTCTCAAATTATCCCCTTAAACCCATGTGATTACTATACTACCCCAATCACTTTAAAACTGTATGAAACCTCAGCTATAGCCAATTTAAGCCTATCAATTGACTAATTAGATACATGAAACTAACTCCCAATTAGGACAATTCAACAAGGTTAGATTCATATCAGAACAAACTTAACAGAACAAATAGATTCGAATCATTAAACTTAATCATCAATTGAACTTAACTCAAATCCAACAACATTTCAACCAAGATGGGATTCAATGATTCAGGACAATAGTCAGACTCGACTATTAAGGTCAAGAAATTGATTCATACAGATGCATGAGAGTAAGCTATCTATATTGGAAACAAATATAACTCTAAATTAACCTCGAACGAAATGCTGGAACAACAAGTATACTGGCTATGAGCCCAGAGGCTGAAAATACAAAGGTCAGAAGGTAAAACAACATCCAATAACTTGAGGAGAACAACTGAACTACAGACATGAACGGGTCAATCGACGAGACCATTTAATTGATTCAACATATGCCAATCGACCAAGATGAGAAAAACTGGACCAGAAAAAGGTCCGAAAGAGGAGGAGGATTAATTGACCTAAATGACGAACTAATCAGTCAAAAATAAAACAACAACAAAAGAAAAAGGCAAACAAAAGAAATACCTCGAAACTTCAGACCAAACCCAATCCATTTCAGTCTGAATTTCGTCTTGAAACTTTGAAGCCAAAACGGACCTTAATCGAGTGTTCTCGACTGAGAACACTCGACTAAAGTCGGTTAAGACCTCAAATTTCCCCTTTACTCAAATAGGTTCCAGGTTTTGGCTCTCTAGGGTTCTTCAACAGATTTAAAATTCGACCAGTTCTAGCAAGATTCGAGCCAAAGTAGGGGTGGTTTGAAACGAGGGAGGTCATGTGGAGCTGGGGTGTGAACTTGGGACTGGTTGGGTAGGTTTAGGGTTTTGCTCGAATCTTCGATTGAAGATTCGAAACAAACCGGGATGATTCGATGTTAAAGGGGTAGAGATTTGTGTTGAGGGTGGTTAGAAGGTTCAGGGGTGTGAATTTTGTGGTCACCGGCATCGTTGCCGTCGGCTTTCAGGCGAAAGGGTATGAGGGCGGCTAGGGTTTGGTTGGGTCGTTTGGTTCGTCTCATGAAAGAGACGAAAGGGTGAAAATGAGGCGGGTGAAAGGGGTTTGGGTGTTTTGATATATTGAAAACAAGTTGATTAATCTGGGCCGTTGGATGATGGGAACCAACGGTCCAGATTAATTCACTTAAGCCAAACGGGGTCATTTAGTAGTAACGGGGTCGGGGCGGGTATAGGAACGGGTACAGGGAATGGGTCAAAATGGTTTATGGGAGGGGTGATCCGGACCGTTGGATCAAGTCATTGTCACACCTCCTTTATTCGCCCCCGCGGGGGTACAAGGGAGTTTTTTCCAATTAAAGGACAATCGAAACGGGATTTGTTTATTTATTTCAGAGTCGCCACTTGGGAGATTTAGGGTGTCCCAAGTCACCAATTTAATCCCGAATCAAGGAAAAGGATGACTCTATATTACAGTCTGTGTACCAGAAATCCGGATAAGGAATTCTGTTAACCCGGAAGAAGGTGTTAGGCATTCCCGAGTTCCGTGGTTCTAGCACGGTCGCTCAACTGTCATATTCGGCTTATTTATCTTATTTTAATACAATTATGAACCTGTGTACCAATTTTATTCCTTTTAACCGTTTTTAACATGTCGTGCACTTGTTTGTTTTGCACGACAAGTCGCGATGTCGTGCACTTGTTTGTTTTGTACACATCGCAAATTGCGTCATGGGAGACGTACCCTCGATCTACAACATGTTTGATAATATAAAAATAAAAAGGAGGATTCTCTAACTGTTATCAATATAATTGCGTTGACTACCTACATTACTATTACTGTTACTATATAGTATAAGATTACATTGTTTGACACTAAGATTTACCTAACAACCACGTTTCCCACTCTACATGATTATTGACTAAATTAAACTATTTTCCCAAAGACAATTTGATTTTATTTTATTGTTTTTTTTTTCAAGTTCATTGTGGACTTGGGGAAATGTTTCACAGGAATCGTTTCTCCACGGACAACAAAACTAAGAGGGAAAAAAATGCATTATTTCAATTTCTAGCTGCTAGTAACTGCAATTTGAAGTCTACATCGCGAATCGCGTCACGGGAACCATACCCACGATCTACAACATGTTCATTTTATTAATGTTCAAAGTTGGGGTCGAGTCACGCCAGCTTGCACTCGAATTTTGGGGTTATGTATCATGACTGTGCCACGAGAACCATACTCATAGTCACGATGATTTATTAATCACGTCTAAATTAAGCTACGATGTTCAAAGATTATTTCTTTCTAAGTTTGAGATTATATAAATTAACAAGAAAAAGATTTTGATCTAACTTGCTACTCCATTCTCCAATAACAAAATATTCGGCAGCAACATTTCTTTCTTAACAACTAGCTAACATAACCAAAATAAAGTAAAAGAACTTGTTTATTTATTAGGAACTCAAATAACTGAAAAAATGATAATCACATTGTCATTCCAATATTCTGAAAATTATTCTTTAGATTCAAACTTCAAATACACTTTCCTAACAAAAAAAATCAACAGGCGCTAATTTCACATAGAACAAAACTCAAGGACCATATTCGGTCCCACCATTTGTAGAAAAACAAAGAAAAACAAAGCTAATAAACTACTATGAACTCCTTCAAACCTTAACGTTCATGAAAAAGCCAAACAAAAATAGCATAGTACATACTTCAATTCTAACATGACAACTTAAAATAAACCAAGACTAGGGAAACTCATATGTGCTGCTTTAAAGTCGGTGACGCTATTTTAACTGTGTGCAAAGCATTTTGAGCAACGGAGGAAAAAGAGTCACGATAATTCCAGGTAGCCAAAATGCAAACAATCTCATTCAATCTTTAAAAGACAAGCGGCCATAAATAGACATAACAAGGTAAATACAATGAGCATACAAAACTAAATATGGAAGACAACATGAATAGTTCAAATTTCATTTGCCTAGTTGAAAAGAATTACAGAGAGGTCTTGACATACCTAGCAGCAAAAACGGAAACAAATTTCATGAAGACGAAGCAAAGGTTGAAATCTTTCAAGGTGAAACCCAGCAGAACATTTTCAGCAGGTGCAGTGACGACAATCACAAAGCTGAACTTCTATAGCTTATATGAATCCAGAAAAAAAAGAGTTTGAGCTTTAAAATCAGTTTTTCTTCAAACTTCCTCTTGAAATTCCAAGTTTCCCTTCTTTTTTTTTAGCTTTTAGTGAGAAAGCAGATGGCCGAAACATCTATCCAAACAACTTGAGGTTGAAATCGAGCCGCTTGACCGCATGCATCCTCTGCTTTTTGAGCGAGAGGTCAAGAGCATGGATATAGGGAATCGACGCTTCTTTAGAGAGGAACCTTTGATTTTTTGTTTCCTTTTAGGTGTAATCTGTGAGGGATTAGATCTGATCGTTGAGTTTGAAGAAAATGAAGAAGAAGATAGAAGCTGGGAGCCTTGACTGTTTGGGTCTAATGAAAGAGGTCTGTTGTGTTTTCCATGGAAAAGTGAAGAAGAACAGAAGAAGCAGTCAAGGATAAGGTGTTGCTTGTGTTCAATTCTGGAAGGGAGCTGATTCTGCGTTGCAGGAGAAGCTAGGAGCGCCGTTGGTGTCTTCAAAAAGAAAAGGATCTCTCCTCCCCCTCTCTTGTCCGTGTATTCTCTTTTTATCTCCAAAGTCTGAAGAGGTCCCCCTTGTTCGTGTCTCTTATTGTGTCCGAAGAGTCGTGACTCTTCTAATGTCTGAAGAGTCGGTGTATTTATAAGTCTAGGTTTTAGGGTAGGTTAGTAGGTATTGGGCCTAAAAATAGGTCGTTTGAACCCAAATATTATTCCTTCCCCGTAACCGAGAATAAAAACACGACCTTATTTAATTAATCCTACGCAAGCAAAATAACTATTAAACTGAGAGTGATAATTAAAACAAAACTATTTTTGGATATTTTTCAAGATTAAAATGACTACAAAACATTAATGAAACTATTTATTTTTTTGTAATTTTCGTTTTTATATAGAGATAAAAATATAAAGTACTATTTTTGTATTTTTAAGGATTAAAAAAAAGACTACAAAATATTAATGAAATTATTTTTTGTAATTTTCGTTTTTATATAGAGATAAAAAATATAAAGTACTATTTTTGTATTTTTAGAGTTTATGAGAAATATCTGAACTAAAATTTATATATCCTTTTTTTTGTAATTTTTTTCATTTTTGTGACGAAAATAAAGTAAAGAAGTCAAAAATAGTTGAAATAGCTATATTAGACCTAAATTAAATATTTAGGCTAAAAATGCGAAAATTCTCGGGGAGGGTCAAAAATCACACGTCTACAGTCATATCAACGACCCAGATTGGGCGTCAGAGAACGATATCGTTTTGGTCGTCTCTGAGACCAACCGGTTTGGGCTTGGGTTGGGGTGTGACATTGGGCCTGAACCTTTCTTTTAAAACCAGCCCAGTCCGATTTTTAACTTTTCTTCTCTTGTTTCTTATTTTTATTTTATTTTATTTTTGATTCCTAATTACAAAAATTCAAAATTAACTTAGAAAATACTAATTAACCCTTAATAATAATTATAACACAAAATTAAATACAAACATAATCACACAATTTGACATTAAACCCTAAAAATGCGAAGTACGTTATTTTTTGATTTTTCATTTTCGTAAAACAAATTACTGTTTAATTAATCCTAAATTGTAAATGCAAATGCAACACATACATTTTTGTATTTTTCTTAATTAAAGTAAAAAAATGAACATGCACAGACAAGTACAAATAAATCACAAGCAACGCAAAACTATTTTATTTTGACTTTTTTGGGAGTAGTTCTTATAGAGCAAAAATCACGTGCTCACAGCTGCCCCTCTTTGTCCGGAAACACGAAGAGTTTTCGTGCAAAGATAAAGTGAGCGGATATGAGCGATTTTTGCCCGCTCGGTTACTCCGTTTGAAGCATCTTTAAAAGATTTGACCGAATCTCTACTTCAAAAGTTTCCTACATATCCCAGGCTAAAAGGGAATCAGGTCAATGTAGTTCGGGAAGTTTCGGTAGCTGGGACTACCATGAGGCTGTGGTTTTGTTGTTACTGCTATTGCTGCTGCTGCCACCTGCTTACTGACCTCCTTATTACACCATGCTAAAAGAAAACAAGAAGCTAGACTAAATTAGGAATTACAAAATCTTATCTAGATCTGCAAACTTGCTCTTGTTTGAAGGTGGGTTCCGGGGGATAATACTGGTTGTCCTGAGCTTGGAGCACGGGTTCACTCAGGGATCTATGGAGTGCAGCTGGTGGAGATGTCACAAAGATAGTGGTGATTGGCGGAGGAGGGCATGGAATCGATTTTGGTGGTGGAGCTTGAGGCATATGAGAAGTAGTGCCATGGTAGTGTTGATAAATGGGAAAACCTGGATTGGTGGCGGGATGATCCTGAGACTGAGCTAATGGTGGGGTAAAAGCCGGGTTGGCTGGGTAAGACGGTGGTGATTGCCCTTTGGACCAGGCCTGGTACATTTCGGCCATCGGTTGCTTAAGCTTGAACATCTCCTCTTTCATTTTATTAACGTCCAACTCCTCTACCTCAACACTAGTGTCGACCTCCGGTATAGACATGATTTCTGGTATTGGTCCCTTTGATCTGGTTTGGTAATTATAATGTGCCAGTATCCTCTAAATACTAATTGCTTGAATTCTCTGGAAGTCAACATACTTGTTAGTTTTTAGAGTTTAACACATATGCAATTACACGTTGGGATGCAATGCACCTAGGCAATTAACCATTTCTATCATGCCTTTGCTTCAGTTGCATGCATCATTCCGGCCTCTCACAATTGTGCCTCTTCTTTTAAACTTTCTTTATTCTATCCTTCTTTATTTATTTTTCATTTCCCCCTTTTTTTAGTGGTGGTCGAATCCTATAGAGATTGCCTACGTATCATGTCCCCGCATGAATCAGACCGTGCGTAGTTCTGTCCTGTAAGTGCGAAAAGCAAAGAGACAATTTTTTGGAAATTTTCGATTTTTCATTAATAAACATTCTATTACAAACCAGACGCTTTTGGAAAGGAAAATAACAGACTCGAAACCAAACCAAGTACGACCTCAATAACTTCTGACAGACTCTGATGCGAAAAAAAGAAAAAAAAAACAGACTCTAACAGACAACAGACTCTAAGGAAAAAGAAAATGTAGATTCGAACTATGAACACATTAAGGTTTTAAATTTGGGTGCTCGCGGGGCGTCATTCGGCCTCGCCGCGGGCTTAGGTGTAAGACCCCTTTCCAGCTGTTCCAATTCATACATGATTTGCTTCACAAATATCATCACCACCGAGAAGAAAGTAGTGCATGTCATGTTTTCACACACCCGACATTTCCTGGTAATAACATGAGGAATAGTCAAAATCTTGTCCCTAGTTCGGTTTTTCTCTAGGAGTAGGCGTTCTATCTGATCCCCTCTAGCCTTCAAAACCCGAGAATCATGCAGATGTTGTTTCTGTAACTGCTGTATTTCATCTTCCATCAAGGCCATTAGATTATAATAGTGTTTACTTTTGGTTTCAAAAGCCTTGGCTTGTTTAGCCGTCTTGCTCTCTAGGGTGGTCACCTTCCTTTTTAGACCGGCAATGATCTTTTCATAATCTTTCCTTGCCTGCTGTAAGTACTGTGTGCGCTCTTTTGTTCTTTTTGCCCATTGTGCCTGGAGTTGTGCTATGGTACCCTCAGATTTCTTCAAATTATTCTGGCACTCACTGATTTCTTTTTTCAACCCTTTTATTAACCGCTCATCCGATCGACTCCTTTGTTGGTTGTCAGCATCTATCCTTATTTGTCAGATTTGGGCTTTCAACGCCTTATTTTCTTGGGCCAATTTGTTCTTTTCTCCTTGATCGGCATCAACTTGCAGACTATTTTCAAATTCCAGGTCTCTAATCTGTTGCCTCAGCTTGCCTATTTTTGCCCTGTAACTCTCTTCTTTAGCCAACCAATCCCACTGTTCTTGCGATGCCTGGACGAATTCCTGGAGATGGGGTCTTTTGGCCGGTCTCCCAAACTCGATTTATCTCCTAAACCAAGCAAGGTATCCCGGCGAAACTTCACCTTTAGATCGATCACGTACACGTGTATTTGCTGTTAAGTATTGACATTCGCTCCAAATTTGCCGGACTGCTGCTTCATGAAATTGTCCATTGGGCCCGATCTCGACTACTTGGCCACTAAGATCTTTGTCTTTCGGAACTATTTGGCATCTCCCCAACTGCCTCAATACTCGATAAGGGGCATATGGCTGGATACTCCTGAGCCCCATCAAAAGAAAATGGGGTCCAGTGGCTGGCATATATACGATTTCATCCACAGGTAACCATCCAAATGTCCACTCTATTTGGCTTGCAATGACGGAACGGAGATGTGCTATCCATTCTGTGACCACTTCTGGTAAGCTGATTCCGTCAACCCTCGTAGAAAATTCCTCTATGCATGTTTTCTTTATCGACCCATGACTCATAAATTGAGGACGATGACATAGGTGTTTGATCATACACATCTGCAGCAACACATTGCACCCCTCAAAAAAGTCTCCCCCGGCTTTGCAGGCTGTGAGAGCGCGGGAGATTTCAGCTACTATCATGGGTGCGAGGGTGCTGTTGGCCTGAGTAAGTAAAGTGCTGACAACCCCAGATACTCGTATGTTAATGTTCCCGTCTTTTCTAGGAAACACCAGGTGTCCCAAAAAGGCAATCATGAATGCAAAACACCTTTGTTCTTCCCACTTAAGGCGGTTTCCTTTGCTACAGATTTTGTTTTCCGGCTTGTTGAACCCCCTATGTGGCCATATCTGTTGTATATAAACCGCAAAGTACAAAAACCAGCTGCCAAGTCTGGATTGTGGACCCCCTGCTTATTTTCAAAGAGTCTAGGAACCTGTGTACGACTACGGCCTTGGAGCAATCAGGTCCTGGTGTCTTAGAGGAACCTTGGGACCCCCGATGTATCCGACTATTTTTTCCAATGTTGGGGTAAGTTCAAAATCTGAGAAATGAAATACATTGTGAGCCGGGTCCTAGAATGCGACCAAGGCCTTTATGATATCCCCCTAGGATTAATCTTCAGCAACCCAGTAAGGCCTCCCAGGTATAGATTGACTGTGTCGCGCCCTGATTCGCCCAAGTCATCCCACCACATATGCAACTCCAAAGGGATCTTGTTCATAATTGCTACGTGCAAATTCTGACTTGTGCTCATTCTGCACATTTATTAGGGTGGTTAAGCAAAAATCACGATTCAAAGATAACATGGACACTTTTTTTTTCATTTAAAATAAAACCTGGTTTTGCCAATACGGCCTTTCAACACCTCGGGGTCGAAGATTTTATGGCTGTGTTGGCTAACTGGTGAAAGCCCTAAAAAATGACCACAGTCGGCTGTTCTTGCAAAAATAGCCTTCCGGCGCCGTTTTAGGGACATTCGACTATTTCTAGCAAGAATGACATCGCCCTAGTTATTTTCAAATAAAATTTTTGTTCTTTGGCTAATTTCGCAAAAGTGAAGTTGGACCCGATGGGGGTTGCCTACGTATCTCACACCCTATGGGAATCAAACTGGCGTAGTTCGGGCAAATAAAACACACTATTTTCGAAAACAAGATTCTTTTTTTCATTTTATTGGCAAAATAAACAAACTATTTTTGAAAACAATTTTTTTTCTTTTCCTTCTCCTTTTTTTTCTTTTTTTTTTAAATTTTCTCAAAAATTCGGCAGAGTTTCGGCACTATTTGGACATTGGTTTTTTTCAAAACAGGCGATTAACTCTCTTTAACCCTCATACTGCTATTTCTCTTTCCTCAAAATATTCAAAAGTCGGTCAGCATGCAAGTCCGAAGCAAATAAATGCACAAGTAGCAAGTAAGATGCATCAGGATAGTCTTTTTTTCATTTTTGGTACACCTGTCCTAGACAGACCCAACCCCTGTGTTGAGCCTCCAAAGTCAAATGCACGTGATGCAAACAAACATTCCTACTGGGGATCTGGCATGAAGCCGAGTTATTCTAGGTTTATAACCTGGGTATTTGTTCTAGACTGTGTACCCGAGCGGACAACTCAAGTTGAGGAGGGGGCTACGTACCGGAACCAAAAGGTCATCCGGCTTAGTAACTTGTCCGAGCCTCTTTCTTATTTCGAGGTATGACACTAACAGAATAGGGAGTCTCGACCAGCAAGCACATCCCCGAAGGTGAGAAGAGAAGGGTTTCGTAGAAGTTTATATACAGTTCAGATAATATCAAAGCGGCAAAAGCAGCATTTAGCACATTAGGCCCAAACATGTAAAATCAGATAATAAACAAAGCTAATTATAACAATTATTCCAAGCTCGAATTCCCAAACCCTGAACCAGAGATTCTGGGTGTCGTCCCCAGCAGAGTCGCCAGAGCTGTCACACCTCCTTTTACCTGTGCCCGCAGGGGCGTAGAGGAGTTTTTCCAATTAAAGGACAATCGAAACGGGATTTATTATTTAATTCAGAGTCGCCACTTGGGATATTTATGGTGTCCCAAGTCATCGGTTGAATCCCGAATCGAGGAAAAGATTGACTCTGTATTACAGTCCGCGAACCAGAAATCCAGATAAGGAATTCTGTTAACCCGGGAGAAGGTGTTAGGCATTCCCGAGTTCCGTAGTTCTAGCACGGTCGCTCAAATGTCATATTCGGCTTATTTATATGATTTTAATACATGTTGAACCTATGTGCAAATTTTAACTTTTTACCGCTTTTATTATTATTATTATTATTTTTAACGAGAATTGTAACGTCGTGAAAACACATCTCGAACCACGTCACATCAATGCACCCGTGGTTATTGACACATTTCGACTCCGTTGATATTTGAATTTGGGTCACATAAATGTGCACCTAAGTTTAAGAAAGTAAATTATTAAAAGCGCGTCTGAAATGACTAGCGTGTTATTATCTTTGGGGAGGGCCGTGAAAATCACTAAACGGCCCATCCCGAATTCTAAATGTTTCATTTTAACCATTTATTAAGGGCCCCGCAATTTATGTATTTTTGTTTCTAAAAAAAATAAAGAAAAGGCCCTAACTAATTAATACGTCAACAACCTTACTATGAGAAAAGTTGCCTCCAACATTGGGCCTACAAGGACGTTTGCAGCCCAACGAGCCCGGGGTTCGAGCCTGGATGGGAACATTGCAACACGAATCTGGGCGGCCCAATTAGCTCCAAGCGAATCATCTGATGGCCTAGACCCAAACAATACTTTATTTACATTATCAGTACTGAACTAGTACTCGAATAACTTGGTATTTTAAACTACTGGGATACGGAAGTGAACTATATGAAATCCGGAGCTATTTGAACTTGGTTTTACAATTATTGAAACGAATCAATGCTTAAGAACTGTCATGAAAAAAATAAACTAACACTAACCACTTTAATGATTCACGATTTCCTAATAGAACTGCTGAAGGACACATTGAGACTAAAAACCATTCAAGCCTATTTTATAACTACTGAAATTAAACATTCAAGGTAGGCCTTTTAACTAAGGTTCTAAAAGAACTACTGAAATCAAGTCACACTATACAGCCGTAGCAAACCATCCAAGGAAATTTTGGCAATCTACGACAATCCCTATACAACTTGGTCATATTTAAATTTCCTGTTGAGAATGAAACAAAACAGCCACTCCAGGTTTTATCTTATACTATGCTAAACGGATTCGCAAGGTCTTTAACACGAAATTAACTATGACTAGTCATGAACTACTCTGTACCATGAATTTGGCTACAACCAGTACTCAACCGGTGCAAAAATCAGCTAACAAGGAATTAACTACAATTGGTGGTTTACTAGGAAAACCAATCCAAGAGAACTAAGCTATAATAGCCTATGATCCGGTTATTGCGTAGCCCAGTTCAGTTCAACCAACGCAACTATAAACAAGAGTCTAAACATCCTTAACAAACAAAAACGTTCAAATATACAAATCAGAAACTGAATTAAATTAAAATCTTCAGGCTTCAATTACAAATTCATCCTTTACATTTCAGCTTCACAATTATTGAAGTCAAACTGTGTACCTGGAATTGGAACAGAAACAAAGTAGAAGAAAAATCAGCAGCAGCAGTAATACGAGCAACAATACAACATCAGTTCATAGCAACAATTTGAAGTTCCAAACAGCCACAAACAGACTCAACCGAGCTTGAGTCAAGCCAAGATTTTACTACAAAAAAACTGATCTTTTAAACTCTCAGAAACTGACTTTAAGCTTTCGAAATTGGTTCCAAAACTGACTGCCTTTCAAAGGAACTCTCAAAAACTCTCTAAACTCCTCAGAATATTGTTCAAGGACTGACCAAGCTCTCCAGTCTTTAAGCTTTAGAATCTAATTTTCAAGACCCTTTCTAACTGATTAAAGACTCTCAAAAGTGATCTCTGAAACTTGAAGCAGAGAATTTTAAAACTGTTTATGATTCTCAGGGAGCTGGACTACTGGCTGAGATTTTGAAAAGTTAATTAAGGTAATGAAACCATAAAAGCTCTCCAACTCTCCTTTTTTTTTTCTTCTTTTCTTTTCCAGCCCCCTCCTATGTCTCTCTTTTTTTTAGCCCCCCCTTCAGGTCTGTCCTAAGTCCTTCCACTTATATCCAAACACTGGCCTTGCCAGCTCTCAAGAGCACTCAGGCAGAATTAAGAAACTAATTCTGCCCATGATCTTCTTTAGAATTCCACTAGAGTATCTTTTTCCCCATTATCCCTTGTCCTTTCCTTATTTAATATTCAAACAAGCATGAGCAACATATTTTAATCAATCCCCTTTAAGCCTCCCCCTACCATTATATTTTGTTACCCATTAACACTAAACAAATGCATTAATTTAATGTTACCTTAGCACTTACTGGACAGAACACTTAAACCAACCACTTTTAAACTTTTAAGTCCCAAATTATCCTCTTAAACCCCTGTGATTACTATCCTACCCAATCATTTTAAAACTGTATGAAACCTCAGCTATAGCCAATTTTAGCCTATCAATTGACTAATTAGATACATGAAACTAACTCCCAATTAGGACAATTCAACAAGGTTAGATTCATATCAGAACAAACTTAACAGAACAAATAGATTTGAATCATTAAACTTAATCATCAATAGAACTTAACTCAAATCCAACAACATTTCAACCAAGATGGGGATTCAATGATTCAGGACAATATTCAGACTGGACTATTAAGGTCAAGAAATTGATTCATATAGATGCATGAGAGTAAGCTATCTATATTGGGAACAAATATAGCTCTAAATTAACCTCGAACAAAATGCTGGAACAACAAGTATACTGGCTATGAGCCCTGAGGCTGAAAATACAAAGGTCAGAAGGTAAAACAACATCCAATAATTTGAGGAGAACAACTGAACTACAGACATGAACGGGTCAACCGACGAGACCATTTAATTGATTCAACATATGCCAATCGACCAAGATGAGAAAAATTGGACCATAAAAAGGTCCGAAAGAGGAGGAGGATTAATTGACCTAAATGACGAACTAATCAGTCAGAAATAAAACAACAACAAAAGAAAAAGGCAAACAAAAGAAATACCTTGAAACTTCAGACCAAACCCAATCCGTTTCAGTATGAACTTTGTCTTGAAACTTTGAAGCCAAAACGGACCTTAATCGAGTGTTCTCGACTGAGAAAACTCGACCAAATTCGGTTAAGACCTCAAATTTCCCCTTTACTCAAATAGGTTTCAAGTTTTGGCTCTCTAAGGTTCTTTAACAGATTTAAAATTCGACCAGTTCTAGCAAGATTCGAGCCAAAGTAGGGGTGGTTTGGGAATGAGGGAGGTCAGGTGGAGTTGGGGTGTGAACTTGGGACTGGTTGGGTAGGTTTAGGGTTTTGCTCGAATCTTCAATTGAAGATTCAAAACAAACCGGGATGATTCGAGGTTAAAGGGGTAGGGATTTGTGTTGAGGGTGGTTAGAAGGTTCAGGGGTGTGAATTTCGTGGTCACTGGCATCGTTGCCGCCGGCTTTCAGGCGAAGGGGTATGAGGCGACTAGGGTTTGGTTGGGTCATTTGGTTCGTCTCATGAAAGAGATGAAAGGGTGAAAATGAGGCGGGTGAAAGGGGTTTGGGTGTTTTGATATATTGAAAACAAGTTGATTAATCTGGGCTGTTGGATGATGGGAACCAACGGTCCAGATTAATTCACTTAAGCCAAACGTGGTCATTTAGTAGTAACGGGGTCGGGGCGGGTATAGGAACGGGTACGGGGAATGGGTCAAAACGGGTTATGGGAGGGGTGATCTGGACCGTTGGATCAAGTCATATCAACGACCCAGATTGGGCGTCAGAGAACGATGTCGTTTTGGCCGTCTTTGAGACCAGCCAGTTTGGGCCTTGGTTGGGGTGTGACATTGGGCCTGAACCTTTCTTTTAAAACCAGCCCAGTCCGATTTTTAACTCTTCTTCTCTTGTTTCTTCTTTTTCTTTTATTTTCTTTTAGATTCCTAATTACCAAAATTCAAAATTAACTTAGAAAATACTAATTAACCCTTAATAATAATTATCACATAAAATTAAATACAAAGATAATCACACAATTTGACATTAAACCCTAAAAATGCGAAGTACGTTATTTTTCGATTTTTCATTTTCGTAAAACAAATTACTTTTTAATTAATCTTAAATTGTAAATGCAAATGCAACACATATATTTTTGTATTTTTCTTAATTAAAGTAAAAAAATGAACATGCACAGACAAGTACAAATAAATCACAAGCAACGTAAAACTATTTTATTTTGACTTTTTTGGGAGTAGTTCTTATAGGGCAAAAATCATGTGCTCACAGCAGGCTGAAAATTGCCATAAAAGAAGTAGTAAAATAACAAGTAAGCAATTCGAGTCTAGGTACAGAGATACTCTAATTTTGGAAAGGATTCAGTAAGGCAAAATAGGAAAGAAATTAATTAACCTTAATAGGCAAGTGAAATTAGAATCTCACAAAGGAAAAGTTTAAACTTAGTCACGAGTTTGAAAATTAGTCAAAGAAGGAGACTCATTATATAAATAGGGTGCATAAACATTATACATGCGAGGCTAGGCCTGTTGGCAAGAAGAAATAGCACACAACAGTAGCACAGAGATTCAGTAGATAGCAACATTCGAAGCATGACAGTCCAGTAGGTCAAGTAGTAAAGAAAACATTGAATATCAAAAGCATGCGAAGGTCTCACGGTAGCAGGTGAGGAAAACCCCTTAGGGTTTCGAGCATATTTGAGTTTTAAAGAAGATAGAAACCTAGCAATCAGAAGAATCACACAAAGGGAGCAAAAGATTTCGAAATAAAGAACTTCAAATCGAGTCATGCACTTAAACGAACAGTCTCAGACCCAAAACCCTGGGATTTTCAACAATAGGAGAGTTTTAAAAGAGAATAAGCAAACAAATCGGACAAAACTCAGGCAAACAAACATTTGTTTAGTAAATAGTTAAAAGAAATTAGGGGTTTTAACATGTAAACTCAGGTAGAAGAACGATATAAGCAAACATAGCCAAACATGTCAAAGAATCAGAGAAACATTTTGAAATAACTTAACAGAAACCCTAATCGGAAAGATAAGGGGTTTTGAAAGCAGAGTTTTAAAAGAAAATTTGACAAAAACACTTAGAAGTTTAGAGCAAACATTGTTTCGAAGGAACCTTAAAGGCTAAGGTTTCAGAAGAACCCCAAGTGGTGAGAAAGGCTTTGAAAACCAATGATCTAAGCAGGTGAGTCAAGAGTTTGACTCGAATAGCCATGGCTGGCCAGAAAAAGTCAGAGACGACCGAAGAACAGTCATAAACTATAATCGAACAAGCCTAGACCAAGCTCTTTCTAGATCTAGCCTCGAGACCATAATAATCGAGCACGTAGAAGCCATGGGAGGTGGATATAGGTCTCCGATGACTTTGGGAACCATAGATTTGGAGAGGTATTAGGGTTGTAGTTGATGGCGGCGGCTAGGGTTTGAGAGGATTTGAGAGAGAGTTAAGAGAGAAGGGAATTCAGAGGTGGCAGAATTTGGAAATGAGGCTAGGGTTAGGGGCCGTTTGAATTAAAAAGGCAAGGATGGTTGTTGGCCGTTGATCTGAATGATCAACGACCTTGATCAAAACAGGCGAGTGTGCGGGTTATGAAGATGCGTTTGGGTCGGATTAAATCGGAATTGGGTCGGGGGTTCAAATGGTTTCATTTGAGTTCAATTGGGGTCAGAATTGGGCTATAATCGAAATGAAATTGGGCTAACATTTAAATAGCCAATTTTTCCTATTTAATTTACAAAAAATAATAAATTAATTTCTAGAAATATTAAAGGTACCAAAATGATTTATAGCACATAATTAACTATTTAAAAATATCAGACCTAATTTTTATGAATATAAATGTAATTAATCATAAAAGATGCTAATGTTATAATTATATACAATTTAACTTTAAAATACTAAATGACTTTGTAAAAATATGCAAAAACTATATTACATATATTTTAGCATAAATACGAGAATCCAATAAATTAATCACCAAAATGATAATTTTGGGAATAATAATTGGGTTTTTATGGATAAAATATGGCAATAAATCGATTTAAAAATCTTTAAAAATTAAGAAAAAATAATAAAACATTTGGACATACTTATATATGCATACATATGCTATTTTGAAAGTATTTTGCATATTAAAATATAGAAAAAAAAATTGAGTATCAACAACTGTCCCTCTTTACCCGGGAAGGATGAAAGAGTTATCGGGTAAAGATATGATGGCCAATTTTGACCGAACAAAATGGTTCGATGAGGTTTAGGCCACGCCCTGGCTTCCGAGATGCCTTCATTTCCTTGTTCTTACAGGAATCAGTCCATATGTAGTTCCGCATCCGTCGGCGGAGTATGCCGATGGAGACTTTTCAAGAACGGACGCAATATCTAGGGTCGGGTGTGTGGAAATGTTTAGGTTTGATATGGCTGTAGGAATTGGAGAGGAACCGCTCCTGCCGAGAGCCATTACTTGCCAGTTTACCTGCGAATAAGCAACACAAGCATATATTGTGCATAAATTTAAATATAATCCAATTTCCCGTCGGACCATGAGGATTGTCTTCAGACGGTTAGAATGACGTCCTTAGACCATGATGTCATGGGCCATGAAGCATGTAATAAAGGATTCACGGTCCATCAAATGATGCTCTCGGGCTATGAGGAAGATGCCTCCGAACTATGATGCCTTTGAATAATGATATGCAAAGGATTAAAAGGGGTCCTCAAGCCACGAAATGACATTCTCGGGCTATGAAAATGGTGCCTCCGAAAAATGACGCCTTTGGATAATTTGGCGATCTTTCAGCCCATGAGATATAGTAGGTGGCGATCTTTCAGCCATGCAAATGTAGAGGTGGCGATCTTTCAACCATGCAAATGTAGAGGTGACGATCTTTCAGCCCATGAAAATGAAGAGGCGGCGTTCTTTCAGCCATGCAAATGTAGAGGTGGCGATCATTCAGCCATGTAGAATGAAGAGGTGGCGATCTTTCAGCCATGCAAATGTAGAGGTAGCGATCTTTCAGCCATGCAAATATAGAGGTGTCGATCTTTCAGCCATGCAAATGTAGAGGTGGCGATCTTTCAGCCATGTAGAATGAAGAGGTGGCGATCTTTCAGCCATGCAAATGTAGAGGTGGCGATCTTTCAGCCATGCAGAATGAAGAGGTGGTGATCTTTCATCCATACAAATGTAGTGGTGGCGATCTTTCAGCCATGCAAATGTAGAGGTAGCGACTTTTCAGCCATGCAAATGTAGAGGTGGCGATCTTTCATCCATGCAAATGTAGAGGTGACGATCTTTCAGCCATGCAAAATGAAGATAAGGAGGCGATCTTTCAGCCATGCAAATGTAGATGGAGACAGTGTTTAGTCTCGGAAGGCAGAATGGTAGCCTTATGCAATGTAAAAAATGCAGATGGAGATGGCGTTTAGACTCGTAAGGCAGAATGGTAGCCTTATGCAAGAAATAAAGTAGCAAACGACAACAGAGCTTTCTTAGCTGATAGTAGGTTGTGATATTGTGACTGCTGAGGACATTGTGCCACACAGAATATCACTAGCATGCATGGATAGCAAATGTTGGTAAGTGCAATAATTCTTAGAATTGTATTCCTGAACAATGTTTGTCTCGTGAGTGTATAGCATGCCTGATGCTTTCGTAATCTAAGTGCCTGCATCCAAAGAAAAATCGTGAGTTTTATAAAGGGGGAGGTTAGTTCATATCCTTGCTGGCTCTGCTTGATCTGCTCGGCTTTGATCTGGTGATACTGTATGTATAATTGGGGTAGCATTGCTAAATAGGGCAATTTTAGTAATAAACATGCATGATTTTGTAAAATATGACATAAGTATATAATTAAGAAATAACTTTTAGATGAACCGACAATTGTGATGATGTTCAAGACATTGCAACCTATCTTGCTATGGAATTTTGAGGGTCCTCCTCAAAATTATGCCCCAGTTTAATGGGTTGATGTTTCTGACTGTTGCTTGCGATGATTGGCTGAGATCACTTCGGAATTTTGAGGGCCCTTTTCAAAATTCTGCCCTAGTTTCCAATTGCAAGGGGAAATGAAAGTTTTATTGAAGTGTGACCCAACCTATAGGGCTGCCTACGTATCCCCTCTTAAACGAGAATCATGTCAGGCGTAGTTCAATTTACATCATATAGGAAAGCATAAAGATTACACATAGTAACGCTTGACTGCATCTGAGTTGATAGGCTTTCGCCAGACTTCTCCATCCATTTCTGTGAGTATGAGGGCTCCTCCTGTTAAAACCAGATAAACCATGTATGGACCCTGCCAGTTGGGAGAGAAATTCCCTTTGGCTTCATCTTGATGAGGAAAAATTTTCTTTAACACCAGCTACCCTGGTGTGAACTGTCTCGGCTTGACTCTTTTGCTGAAGGCTCTAGAAATTCTGTTCTGATAGAGTTGACCATGACAACCTATTTTCATTCTCTTTCCGTCTATAAGGGCTAGTTGCTCACAACAACTTTTTACCCATTCTATGTCGTTGAGCTCAGCTTCTTGTATGATCCTTAGGGAAGAAATTTCCACTTCGGCGGGAATGACTGCCTCTGTACCATAAACCAGCATATAGGGGGTTGCCCCAGTCGATGTGCGGATTGTGGTGCGATATCCCAATAGAGCGAATGACAACTTGTCGTGCCACTACTTATGCTTTTCTATCATTTTCCTTAGTATCTTATTGATATTCTTGTTGGCGGCCTCTACGGCCCTGTTCATCTGAGGTTTGTAGGCTATAGAATTCTTGTGTCGGATCTTGAAGGTTTCACACATATCTTTCATCAAGTCATTGTTGAGGTTGGAGCCATTATCAGTAATATTGACTCTGGAATCTCGAATCGGCAAACGATGCGGTCGTGGACAAAGTCTGCCATGACTTTCTTGGTTACTGCTCTAAAAGATGCTGCTTCAACCCATTTGGTGAAATAGTCAATTGCTACCAGGATAAATCTTTGCTCGTTGGAAGCGGCAGACTCGATTGGTCCAATAACATCCATTCCCCAAGCGGCGAACGACCATGGTGAGCTTGTTGCATTAAGCTCATTTGGAGGTACCTTTATCATGTCTACATGTATCTGGCAGCGATGGCATTTCCGGACATACTAGATGCAGTCTGTCTCCATAGTCATCCAAAAGTAACCAGCTCGGAGTATCTTCTTTGCTAAGACAAAACCGTTCATATGCGGACCACATGTCCCAGCGTGAATTCTAGTAGCCTGGATTCTTCCTTTGCATCGACACACCTTAATAGTCCCAAATTAGGAGTCCTCATATACATGATTCCTCCGCTGTGAAAGAAATTATTGGACAACCTCCGAAGTGTGCGTTTCTGAGTAGGATTTGCAAGTTCTGGGTATTCTCCTTTTGCCCAATATTCTTTGATATCATGAAACCAAGGTTTTCCATCTGCTTCTTCTTCAACATGGGCGCAATAAGCTGTCTGATCATGGATCTTTACTGGAATAGGATCAATGAAGCTTTTGTCTGGATGTTGTATCATGGATGATAGGGTAGCCAATGCATCGGCGAACTCATTCTGGACTCTAGGAACATGTTGGAACTCTGTCTTCGCGAACCTCTTTCTCAATTTCTGTACATGATGTAGATACAAGAGTGTCTTAAAGTTCTTGATTGCCCATTTTTCTCATACCTGGTGTATAAGCATGTCTGAATCTCCAATCACTAGCAACTCTTGAATGTTCATGTCAATAGCCATCTTGAGCCCTAGGATGCAGGCTTCATACTCGGCCATGTTGTTGGTGTACGGGAATCTAAGTTTGCCGGACACCAGATAATGCTGGCCGGTTTTCGATACGAGGACTGCTCCTATGCCAACTCCCTTGAAGTTTGTTGCTCTATTGAAAAACATTCTCCAACCGTCATAGGATTCTGCAATATCTTCTCCTATGAATGATACCTCTTCGTCAGGAAACTACGTTTTCAGGGGTTCATATTCTCCATCCACGGGGTTCTCAGCAAGGTGATCTGCTAGTGCTTGTCTCTTGATTGCCTTCTGGGTTACGTAGACAATATCAAATTCACTCAACAAGATTTTCCACTTGGCTAGATTTCCAGTGGGCATGGGCTTTTGAAAGATGTACTTCAGAGGATCCATCCTTGATATGAGATATGTGGTATAGGCACAGAAGTAGTGCCTTAACTTTTGAGCTACCCAAGTCAAAGCACAACAGGTTCGTTATAATAAAGAATACCGGGCCTCGTACGGGGTGAACTTCTTGCTGAGATAATAGATGGCCAGCTCATTCCTCTCCATTTCGTCATGCTGCCCCAGAACGCAACCGAAATCTCCATATGATACTGCAAGGTAGAGTAATAAGGGTCTACCTGGTTCAGGCGGGACTAAGACTGGTGGTGTTGACAGGTATTCCTTGATTCTGTCGAAGGCTTTTTGGCAGTCATCAGTCCATTTGGTAGCGGCGTCCTTCTTTAACATCTTAAAGATTGGTTCCTAGATAACTGTAGACTATGTTATGAACCGGCTGATATAGTTAAGTCTTCCCAAGAAACTCATTATGTCCTTCTTGTTCTTTGGCGGTGGCAACTCTTGAATAGCTTTGACCTTTGATGGATCCAGTTCTATTCCTCGGCGACTCACAATAAATCCAAGTAGTTTTCCGGTTGGAACCCCAAATGCACACTTTGCGGGATTCAGTTTCAGGTTGTACCTTCACAATCTATTGAAAAACTTCCTCAAATCTTCCATGTGATCAATAGCCTTCTTGGACTTGATGATAACATCATCTACGTACACCTCAATCTCCTTGTGTATTATATCATGGAAAATGGTGGTCATGGCCCTCATGTAGGTGGCCCCTGCATTCTTTAACCCAAACGACATCATCTTGTAACAATACATTCCCCATGGCATAATGAAAGCCGTTTTCTCAGCATCTTCTTTATCTATCCAAATCTGATAATACCCAGCGAAATAATCTATGAATGACTGCAACTCATGCTTGGTGCAATTGTCAATCAGGATGTGTATCTTTGGTAAAGGGAAGTCATCTTTCAGACTGGCCCGATTGAGATCCCGATAGTCGACATAGACTCGGACCTTCCCGTCTTTCTTTGGTACTGGCACGATGTTGGCTAACCATGTCGGATATTCTACTACCCTGAGAACCTTAGCTTTGACCTTCTTGGTGACTTCTTCCTTGATTTTCAGACTCATATCAGGCTTGAATTTTCTGATCTTTTACTTTACCGGCGGACATGTTGGATCGGTTGGCAATTTGTGAGCCACAATAGACGTACTCAGACCAGTCATGTTATTATATGACCAGGCGAATATGTCCTCATATTCTCTTAGAAATTCTGTGTATCCCTTCTTTTATGATGGTGATAAGTGGATGCTGATTCATGTTTCTTTAACGTTTTTGCATCTCCCAGGTTGACAATCTCAGTCTCGTCCAGGTTAGACTTAGGTCTGTTCTCAAAATTCTCAACCTCCTTAACAATTTCTTCTGGTATGTCATCTTCCTCTGAATCTATGTCCGTTTGTTGCATTATCTCGTTGCATGTCACATTCATTGGTTCATCAAGATAAGTAATAGTAATACTGTGTAAGTAAAGTAATGAGAGAAAAATAATAATGAGTGTTGATTCAAAAAAAAGTCAAAATACTTTAATAAATTGCATAATCGTTTTGAACACTGGAGATCTTATTACAGGAATTGAAAACATACGAGAAATAAAAATCTTTTAGTAAATAAGACAATGCTTGTTTTAGCCTTGCTACCCCGAGGCTCGTCGGGCTCTGGTCATCCTGATGGTCCAGTTATTGAGGCATGCCCCTCTGCTTACAGCCTGTATGGAAGGGCCTTCCTCCCCCTTCTCCTCGAGAACAACACAACAGTCCATGTCATTGTCTTCTAGGAACAAGTTCTTCACTGCTGCTAGTGCTTCCTCTTCTTCTGACCCATAGATAACATCGGTCGGTTGGAAACTCTGCTCTAAATGTGGTATTGGCTGCTCTAGTGGATAGTAAGGACCGCGCTATGGTGGCGACCAGTTGTTGAATTCTTCCCAAGTGTACTCGTATCCCATACCGAAAGTGGTGCCGTGTTTCTTGAGTTTTATGGGCTTAGCGATTCCTTGGAGATTCTTTCCGAGTCCTTTGCCAGGTTCGTACCCACTCCAATTCAGTATACTCTCGATCTTGTTATCCCACCATTTGTCTTTGTCAATAGTATTTACCCGTTCGATGTGATGGTAAGTCTCTCCACCTAGCTTCCTTCTTCCCTCGATTGACGGAATGGTCTGGCAACTGTATATAGGGTTGCTACCATCACCGTGAATGATCACCTCCTGGTGATTTCATTCAAATTTTACCACCTAATGCAGTGTTGATGCTACGGTCCCAGCAACATGAATCCATGGTTGTCCCAGCAGCAGATTGTAAGATGCTGGCACGTCTATCACTTGGAAATTAACATCGAACCAAGTTGGCCCCATTTGTAAACACAGACTAATTTCCCCAATAGTGGACCTGTAGGAACCATCGAAGGCTTTCACATTTATGGCTCCATCCTTTATCTCATGCAGTCCCTTACCCTACTTCTTAAGTGTTACCAGTGGACAAATGTTAAGACTAGAACCCCCGTCGATCAAGATCTTGGTGATAAAGTAGTCCTCGCATTGCATAGTGATATGCAGTGCCTTGTTGTGACCCAACCCTTCAGATGGCAACTCATCCTCATGAAAAGTAATTTTATGACTTTCCAATACTTGTCCTACCATGTTGGCCATTTCCCTACCAGTAATGTTGCTTGGCACGCACGCCTCACTCATCACCCTCAACAAAGCGTTCTTGTGTGCCTCAGATTTTGTAGCAAAGCAAGGGTAGAAATTTGTGCCAGTATTTTGTTCAACTGGTTGATGACCGAGTATTCCTTGGCATGTATCTTTCTCCAAAGATCGTCTGGACCTGTCTCAATGATGGGTGACCAGTTAGAGGCCTGCTTGATTGACTCAGTTAGGTGTTCCGGGGTATAGACCCTACCAATTCACATAATACCTTGTGCAGCAACAGTTTCCTCGAACCTAACCTTGCCTTTCCTCCTTGCCTCGGCTGTATAATCCCATGGTATAGCCTTTGTATGGAATGGTGTCATGGTCGACATCGCCATTGGGATCGGCATGGGTATCTTTACTCCGAACGGAGCGTGTACCTTGGCCGGTAAAACTGCAACTTCGAATGGTGTAGGTGCATTTGCTGGAGACACGAATTCGACCTCAATTGGCACTGGTGTCTTTGCAGATGGCGTTGTTTCAAACTCAAGTAGCACGGACATATTTACCTTAGTGTCCCAGAGGGCTGCATCTGGACTACAATCGGATTAAGAGTAACTATTGGCTTCTTTGGGTCATCACCCTCTACGATCAACCCGATTGATCTCTCGGGATCCCAATCATCCTCTATTTCAATCATGTGAACACCTCCACTCTTATGGTCCAGCAGAGGGTTGTTGCGGACATTTGAAGTGGGTTCCTTTGCCACAATAATCTTGTTGTCAATCAAAGCCTGGATCTTATCCTTCAAAGAACGACATTCGTCGATGGTGTGTCCTTTCATGCCGGAATGGAATGCACAGGATTTGTTTGGGTTAACCCACTAACTCAGGGGTTGCAGCAGGGATGGGGGTAACATAACCAACAGCTTGGAGTGTTTCGTACAACTGGTCAATAGGTTTAGAAATGGCTATGTATTGTTTAGGAGGTCCGTGGTCAAAATTTGGTCGAGGTCTAGGGAATTTTTGGCGTGTGGGAGGGGACTGATAGTGGGATGGTTGAGCATTATAGGTTTGGTAGATATGAGCTTGAGAATATCTGGGTGAAGTAGGCTGATATGTGGAGGGTGGAGGTGATTGATAAGGGGGTGGTGGAGTTTGGTAGGAGGGTGAGGGTTCTTGGTAGTTCGGAGTAGGCTGATATGTGAGTGGAGGAGTTGGGTATGTTTGGTATTTGAGTGGAGATTTGGTTCTCTGTGTAACCATTACGGCTCCTACGTCCCTTTTCTTGGACACACCACCAGACTGTAAGGCCTTATTGGTAGCTTGCAAGGCCTCGAAGTTTGTAACCATACCGTTTTTTGATGCCTTATTCGATCCTTTCACCCAGCTTGATAATGTCAGAAAATTTATGGCTCTCAAACAACATTATGCTTTCATAATACTGCGGGTCCTGAGCCCGGACAAAGAACTTATTCATATGTTCCTCCTCTAAGGTAGGTCTGACCTTAGCAGCTTCGGACCTCCAGCGAGTAGCATACTCACGAAATGTTTCTGTGGGCTTCTTCTTTAGATTCTGAATGTAGAACACATCCAGCGCATTCTCCGTGTTGAACCTGAACCTGTCCATAAAGTCAGACGACATGCCTACCCAGCTCGACCATTTCTTTGGATCTTGGTTAATATACCAGAAAAAAACATCTCCTTTCAAGCTCCTCATGAAAAGTTTCATGCAGATTCTCTCATCTTTCCCTACTCCAACCAGCTTGTCACAGTACGTTCTCAAATGGACCCTTAGATCGCCTGTACCATAAAAAATTTCGAACTTCGGAGGTTTGTACCCCTCGGGCAGTTCGACATCGGGCTGTATGCAAAGATCTTCATAGTTCAGCCCCTCAATCCCCTTGCTTCCTTCAACGCCTTGAATCCGACTAGTCAATTTCTTAAGTTCCTTAGCTAGGTTCCTGATGAGCGAGTCTTTATCATCAAACTCGGGTGTGTTTGAGATAGGTTGGGTCGAATGTGGCATAGGCTCCACATAGATAAGGGTGTTATGATGGGTGTGGAAGTGGTCATTTGTGGAGTTTTGGGGTTCTGGGATGAGTAGCGGGGTGTTGTTTGAGGTGTGGTAGTTGTTGCAGTGGTGGTGAGGAAAACAATGGTTTTGTTGCTTTGGGATATTCTGTGGAGGTGTAGGGTTCTGAGCGTTTGGGAAATTGATATCTGGAGTGGTGAGGGAAAATGACAAATTTGCCAGATTCCGGACCTGATCAAGTTCTTCTTGAAATTTCAGCAGCTTTTGTTCAAATTGGGATGCATTTTCCTTAGGGACCAGAGTACCATGACCATCAGTGACCTCTATCTGTTTAGTTGAGTTTTCCTTTCTGGCGTTGTTCAAATCTTCCATCTTCCCTTTGTTCTTATTTTTTACAGGACTAAGAGGAGGAGTGGGTGGAGGCCCCCTGGATCTCGTGGAATAAGATGATGTTGCCAGAGTGCACGAACTAACCTTCGGGGAGAGGAATAATAAAAACAAAGACAAAAATAAAAACAAAAGGTAACCAAGTTAGTGAGGATTATAATAAGGGTTGCAATATTTAAACACATAGTGCAAGAATGTAAATCGTGTCCTAATTTGGGGACCTCTTTGTGCCTGAGGTGGGCCTAGCAACAAATTAATTTGAAGAACTTAGAATGCTAAATGACCCATTTTATTGATAAAAAGTAGATGAACCCCAAATTGATAGGAAATGAAAATCACTAATGGCCATTGGCTTTATTACATTTGATAAAGCGAAAAGATAAACTCCTATCTATTTGGTCCCAGAAGGACCTTCCTCAGGTTGAATTCTCTCGTTGATCAAATCCTCCAGTTCGCGTAGGTTCACCAGTAAAAATGCCTTTGCCAGGTGTTCTCCTTCATTTCCCTCGGCGTTCTGGAAGTCGGTGACTCTCTTCTTCCCTTCCAATTCCAGCAGACTGTACTCCAGATATTCCAACTTTTCGCTAGCTTTGGCGGCCCTCTCTTTCCACTCGTTGATTTGGTCATTTGATAGAAGACTCCTCCACCAGTCTAGCAAGAATGGGGGCGTGCTAATCATACCAAAACTGGGGACCTCGTGCCTCATTTTCTGCAAAACAAAAGGGTAAGGCCCTTACCCCCACCAGACTCGACTATTTAACATCAACAATTAGCATGAAGCATTTAGTTCTCTAAATAAATGCATAAAACGTGATGATGTCCGTTTGAGTTTAGGGAAACCCAGTGGACTTTGGACAAGACTATCTTAAAGGATCATTATGTGGACAACATAACTGACCCGACTAGGTTTGACCATGATGCATGCACAATTTAAACAGAGTAAGGTTTCTATGGGGTTTTAGACTGGTACCCTTGAGCAGACAAATCATGGGGGAAGGCACGGAACTGTCGACTGCACTGCTGATCGACTAGTTTTACCACAAATATGCCTTTTCCGAATTTAGGGGGTAATAATATAGGAAGAACGCAACCTCTCATTATAGGCGTTGCTATGGTATTTGTTTGGGCACGAGTGAAATATAATATTGAGCATGATTATGCAATAGTTAAAAGCATGTTGGCACGTATTTGCACGTTAAAAAAGCGATAAATACAACAATTTCATAATTTAAAGTAGTAATAAAGGAAAGAAACAAAGAAGATAAGTCAGTTTTGCAGTTAAAAAGGAAATTGAATGCTTAAAGGAATTAAACAAGTAATTTCACATAAGGGAGGGTACAAATTCACAATAACAATCTGAAGTGGTAAAAGCCTAAAATCCCCAGCAGAGTCGCCATGCTGTCGCCCCCCCTTTTTCTCGCGAAATTGAGTTTATGACATTTGAAAGGACAACTCGTTCCTTTTGGGAGCTGGGTTTCTGCATTTGAAGAGTCGCTACCTAATGATTAAGGTGCATTAGGACACCAATAAAGATTCAATTCTAAGTTTTTTAGGTAACCAAAGATTAGGTAAGGGCTTAAAATTATCCCAAGGGGAAGGTGTTAGGCACCCCTCAGGATCCACTAGTGTGGTTCCCGGCCAGACAGTTATTGTGAATTTGGGGTGCAATTAACATATAAGCATATAAGGATCATATAAGAGGGGATTTCAATGCACAATAGTTTGAAAGTAAACAAAGTTTGAAAGAGCAATTAAAAGAGCTGATTTTAAATAAGGAGTTACAATGCTTAAAAAAAAGAAGGGGAAAATAAAGAAAGGGGGTCCTAGGTTTATAAAAAATATGGATCACATCAATGAAATACCCGGTAATCACTCCTCAAAAAGGGGTTACACGTGGCATTAGTGCACCGATCATCATATCCATATCTACCCTTCCCACCCCGTTAAGGTATAAAACGTGGATTTGTCTCGATTACTATTGCATGCTATTACCCGTCCCATTCGAATCAATCTCGGAGGCACTTAGGACTACTATTCCTAAAGGGAGGGGATATTAGGCTGATTGGTTTCAAAGGATAAAAATCTAAGGCGACATACAAAATCAGATAATATGGCATATAAAGGGGAAGCATGTAAACAGACAAAAGGCTCATGTATACCTCCTTAAAACAAAAGCACATAACTAGCATGACTTGCACATACTTTTAGGTCTGATTTAAAGCACATAAAGACGAGGGAAGTTAATTGTTGAGGCAGATTAGTTTATTACATAACTTAGATAAGAAGTTCGAATTGGGCCTGCCTGCTGGTTGTAACAATTAACAAAGGTGGATTCAATTTTACAGTTATTACTCTAAATCTTGCCTAAGTGTTTAGACGGGTCCTATAGGCATGATATCTACTTAATTCAGAAGGTGGTGAAACAGTGACAACTCAAAACGTACTGCTTGAAATCCTATAGGCACACTTGCTAAACCTTGTTGAAACTAAGGGAACTATTAAACAGAGGTTCAGAATAGACGAATTTAAATTAGACTAGTTCCAAATTCTGTAGATGATGGTATCTACTATTACTGACTCTAATCCACACGGGCATGATATCTGACATTGATTGTGAATGGAACGACTCAAATTTATTTAAGAACTCCTATAGGCATGATTTCTATGTGTTACTGATTTTCACATGCTACTGGGTTATAACCAATTGGGCCCTAAAAACATGATATCTAAATGGCGACAAATGTGTAGAATTTTAGACAATCCCTATAGGCAGGTTATCTAGATGTGATGTTGAACAAGTAAGTCCTATAGACATGGTTTCTAAATGTAATGTGAATATGCAGAATTGGAGCAGTCCTATAGGCATGTTTTCTAAATGCGATTTGAACAAGTAGAGAATGCAATTCTATAGGCATGTTTTCTACCCTTGAGCATACATAATTTCCCAACCCTTTTTTCACTAGCCAGCCCCTAATGTTCATTACAAATTATTACAAACCAGGAATAATAAATTACATCAGAAAAAGTACAAAGAAAAGTTACAACCAGAGGAAGCCTGATTCTTGACTTCCTTTCTGAGTTATGAGATAAACCAACTCAAAATACCATTGATCCAAAGCCTTTCTCAACCTTGAGTGTGTCAGAGTTCCCTAAGGGCCTCAATAGGACCCCGGGCAGTGCTCACACCCAAGTTTCATACAAGAATAGGACAAGTGCAGTGTGGAAATGCCAGCCCTCATGTGTCCAAGTTCAGAGGGAGCTCATGGGTCCCAAGGCAAGGCTCACATGAGGGGGGGGGGGGGGCAGAACTTAAGTCTAAGAAGAGAGTGAAAAGTGCAGAAACTGAGTTCTAAGAACTGAGGGAATAAAAGAGAGGGAAAGGGTGAGGGGAGTCAGCCATTAAAACTTCAAAGAATTGATAACTTCACACAAAGGGGCAAGGGATTGGGAATCCATTGCAAGGTGGCCTATATACTTAGGAATGGGTTAATTTTGGGCATGCACAACAATAGGGAGTGCTGTCATGCTTGTAAATCAACTAGAACACACAACATATAAGGGTAACATGGAGGTTATGATCCTAAGAGGATCAAGTTTGGGTCATGCTCAGTAATATTCAATGTTGTCATGCCCCAAACTAACCATAAGTATTAATCACATCGGGGTAGGGATTTGGGATTCATAATACGTTGATTCAAAATAGGAGAAAGGAAATTACAGCATGCTAAATAATGGTACTGAATTAAATACAAGTAGTAGGCAGACAATAATGCAAAATCAGTAAGTAAGCATGTCGTTGGTGGTGCTGAAAAACTTAATGAGAACATACCAATCAAAGAAGCAAAGTGCAGTAAAGAAAAGTAGCAGGACTTCGAAATATAGCCTTGGCTTTCAGCCGGCTAAACAGGCAGTAGTACAAGTAGTAGTAAAGCAAGAGAGAGTGTTTGAGTGTTAGTGTGAGTTCAGAACTAAAAGTGTTCGTGTTTTTGAAAGAGAAGAAGTAACGAGTATTTATAGTTTTTTTAAAACGAGTAAGAAAGAGGTAATAAGCTACAAACATGGAAAAAGTCATGATTCAGAATCAATTATACAAGTGATTGTCCTTAATTAAAGGGTCACTTGCTTAACGGGCAGTGACAAGTTCGAAATAAGGAAAGCAATCAATTAAAAAGCAGGCTGAAAGTTGCCATAAAAGAAGTAGTAAAATAACAAGTAAGCAAATCGAGTCTAGGTACAGAGATACTCTAATTTTGGAAATCAGTAAGGCAAAACACTAAAGAAATCAATTAACCTTAATAGGCGAGTGAAATCAGAATCTCACAAAGGAAAAGTTTAAACTTAGTCACGAGTTTGAAAATTAGTAAAGAAGGAGACTCAACATATAAATAGGGTGCATAAACATTATACATGTGAGGCCTGTTGGCAAGAAGAAATAGCACACAACAGTAGCACAAAGATTCAGTAGATAGCAACATTCGAAGCATGAGTAATGAGAGAGAATATGTCACGCCCCGAACCTGGGGGCAAGACTGACACCTAGTGCCTCACCTATCCTTGTGTACTAACTTGCAACTAAGGGACTCTGAACATATGATGTCATACTTTGTCCATGGGCCACATTGCAAGATAACTACGAATGCTGACTAAATGTCAATATATAACTGGGCCGACAAGGCCATCATAACTATTACAAACCAACCAAATATACATACAAGACCTGCAAGCCCAACATATTGCACTAAATGACAGGATATGTCTACAAGCCTCTACTGATAGATATACTGTGATTGGAACAGCTACCCAACCTACTCATAACATATATATATATATATATATATATATATATACACACACACATAAGGCTCTAGACCCGAAAACTCTGAAAGGCTTGGAGCTTACCGATCAAGCTTAACTCGGGCAATACCTATTGTGGAGGCCTACCCGTCTATCTATCTGACATGCACGCATGAAATGCAGCGCCCCCAAAAAAGGGACATCAGTAAGAAATAATGTACTGAATATGTAAGGAAATATACTGAAAGCTGAAACTGAACTGATAATATAATAACTGCAAGTAGCTGGAAGTCAAAGATAATCTGAAGATATGCTTACCTGCTGATACTGACTCAACTCTCTTAATATAGTAAGTAAAATAGCTGTGTGTGTGTATATATATTTATATATATATATGTAACTGCTCTGCCGTAGTACGCTCGCTCATAAGCGCTCGACCATACTAGGCTCTGTAACTCGGCCATGCTGGGCTCACTCATACGCTTTCAGCCATAGTAGGCTCGGTATATAACTTACCATATGATCAGAGGTTGCCCAATAGGGGCCTGCCCATCGATTATAGCTCGATGGTAATGAAAATACTTTTAATACTGTATATTTGTAACTTCTCTGCTCTCTTGACTGAAAGAAGGAAATACTCAACTGAATATAAAATTCCGATAAGGAGAATATTATAACTTACAACACTAGAAAAATATATGCAATTTGCAAAACTAGCAAAATATATGTAAATTCCGGGATATGAATGTAATGACGAGATCATGCCAAATGAACGAAGAGCTTAGTCTTAACATACCTGGAGTAGGGAAAACTCCGTATAATATTCTCGGAAAAGGTTGCACCGAACTCTTTTAGAACCATACAATTTTACGTTGCTATGGTTCTAGCAATTCTCGTTCGAATTGTTTGGATGCAAGAATTTTTATTGAGATCTTTCTGGATCGAGCTTGAACTCTAGAACCATTTGGCTCCTGATGCTAGCTCTTACTATTTTCAATGATCACATGTGAAAATGCACCGCAGTATAATGATGTTGTAGTAGTCATTGGGACAGTCAGTTGCCAGATTCTAAGGAGATAGCACAAGAAACAAACTAAAACTGGAAAGTCTACAAAGTAATTCGGCAGCTATATAAGGTTAACCCCTTTTTCGATGTAGAAATGTCAGCAATGGGGCTATGAAATAATTTATGGTTTTAAGCTATCTTGAATATGAATATGTGTTTTGGAAGAAACAAAATTTTGTAAAGTTATGAGCTTAAGCTTTCATAAGGCCTTACACTTACACGTAAGTGGCCTTATGATTTTTAATGGACACTAATCCTACTATGACTAAGAGTCATATGCCATTTTAACGATTTGCTGCCACGTCTCTTTTTCACAATCTAATAATTAACTAGGTAATGTCCTGTTACACGGTAATTAATCAACTACTAGCATAATTAAAAATTATCTCAAATTACTTAAAATACTACTTATTTTTAATACACTTTATATAACTTACTATCATGGTCATGTGGTACCTTGCCTGGTACTAGTTCATAATTATCGGGTATTATCGCTTAACCCGTATTTTATCTCAAATTGTCCACTTTCAACGAAACTCGTTTTTTAATTTGTGTATTCCTTTATCCTTCATAACACTTATTTATCGCTTGTATAAATAGCATAAGTACGTTAATGTCAAGATGATCTCACCTCCGAGTCTACGTTGGTTAACTGAAAACGAAATTTTAACGTACAAAAACGCGAGATGTAACATTCTTCCCCCTTTGGAACATTCGCCCTCGAATGTTGACTGGTGCTCTTATCATTTTCATAGCCTATGTCTTCCGAATACTTTATTACTCTCTTTGCCATCTGGGCAATTGTTCTATGATTAAATCCAAAGGCCAGGGCATTCCTTCCTTTAGGCCTCTTTCTCACACCACGACTTGTGATCGAATTCCTTCCAATTTCGTAACTGTTGCTACCTTCTATCTTGCAGCCTCTACGATACTGACCTTGTAAGTGTGCCTATGCGACTCTTCCTCCAGCTGTTAGACAATCTATAAGCCTTACTTTGTAAACATATACACAGCTTAATAGGATGCCTCTCTGGGCATCTATAGGTGTACTGAAGTTCTTCGCTCGGTACTTTGTAACTTTTATCCATCCATTGTCGATTTACCTCAATGTTGATCTACAATCTTTCATTAATAACTTGAAACTTCTTACGTAATAGCTACTAGGGCTTATGTTGCATCGAGGAATATTTGAGGCGATTTCCACAATCGTATTTCATAGTGTCTCAATGTGATTCACCTTATGAGGGTATCCTAATTTCGTGCCGCCAGCAAAATTTTTTCTCCTTATCTTCTTCTATTTTCTCTTCTTTTTTTCAAATCATTATTCAAACGAAGGCCCAACCGTCACCTTTTTTTTGTCACAATTATACCCTCATTTTATTACTAGGTCAGCATTTCATTCTTTCTAAATGCTATTAATCTTAGATTCCTTTGAGTTCATTTAGGCTATACTGAACTTTCAATAACTTAGAGAAACCATTATCTCTCTTGTTTTCATGGACTTAATCCAGAGGACTTATCCATTCTCGTCACTTTTTCACTTGCCTTTCCTCATCCTTACTCATGTTTCCTTGAAATTTTGTCGCTCTACCATACTTTAGCTTGCGACCTATACATATTCATATATAAACTTTCCTTCAACTTGCTTGCATCATAGGTTTCCTTATGTCATTCTTGAACATTAAGTGAGACATCACATCATCTCTAACTCATCTTTACAATCTTAATTTGCCTCCTCGATACCTAGAAACCGTATGCTACGAGATATACCACTGACGATACCGCTATTATTCCTGGATATTGAATCCCTGCGCTTCTAGCCTTCTATCCGAAGTATGGACTATTCACAACCTTCTACATTTAAGTATCGCGTACGTTGTTCACCTTTACCTTACTTACCTTAAAATCTTGCATCACATCTTGTATCCCTTTCATGACCTTCCTCTCACATAGGTATAATTCACATAAAAAACTTGAAGCTTTATTATAATACTTGCACTTCTAGTGTTTACATAATTTGGTGAGAGCTTCATGCTGACTTCTTATGAGGCTGGTGCTCTTTATTTGTATTCATCGTAGAGCCGTTATAAAATATGGCTATTGTACTATTTCTCGTATACCTCTTCTATTTAAGAGTGATCCTGAGGTCTATAATTCTCTTGGTCTGCTCCTATTTTGCTCAGTCGATGTAACTCTTTAGTTTCCTCTTCTTTCTGATCAGCCTTTATGTAGGCTTAAGCTATCTTTCGATCTATGGCTCATCATATTAGTTATTACTTTAGCCGTTCATTCTTTCTTTTATCGTATACCAGAATCTTCTACAGTTGTATATGCTGCAGGTATAGAACTCCAAACTCTTAAGTGCATTCATAGTGTCACTAACTCGGGATCATTGATCGAATAATTCCTTTCGTTCCTTCTTAGCTTTCTTTAAATGTAAGTTATTACTTTTCCTGGTCTTTCTGCCCCTTGTTGCGTCCATACATAGCTTATCTTAGTGCCCACACTTTCCAGAGTTTCCATACAACTCATATGATCTCGAATATTACTTTTAATTCTTACTTCTCGTTCATTAGCCACGATAGGTGCCACTTTCCTTTGGAATGCTTACAATGTTGCTGTGAGATTGTTGTTACACGACCATTTCCTCTTTATGTCGTTGTGCTTAGGTTGAATCCTTATTTCTTATCTCCTCAACTAGTCTTTCGTTGTAGTACTTAGGGAGAACCCTTGACTCTCATAAAGCTATGAGCTTATTACGGACCTTTTTGATGTCCTTACTTGCCTATAATCATCCGTAGTTGCTTATTTCCATGCCCTTGTGCTTGTATGGTTGCTTCTGAACTGATATTTTGACTGCTTTCCTAATGGCACTCTCTTTTATCCCCGTAACACTCATACGGTACCTTTAACTACCCCGACTCTTGTTTGAATATATATCAAGTATTATAATGATATTCTTCGAGGCTCAATTCTCCATGTTGGGTTCTACTATGTTTATCTTACACGATCTTATGACTCGTCTGTAACCTCCTGTTTAGCCATAATTGAGATCTTCCTGACCAATTACTAACTACTCGTTGGCCCATTCTCATATCAATATTCTTCGTAATCTTTATTGGGTTATTTACTTTGTTTTAACTTACATCTCACACTGACTCCTTATTTATTAATAACAACTCATGCAGGAACCTTTACTTCCTCTCCTTGACGTCGTGCTTGTACAATATTCTTGAATCGTAACGTATCTGTAAGATTTGGATAAGTGCCATCTCATTTCTCTTTCATTTATCACATTCTTCCTTTACCATTCCATAGTCACTAGAACCACTTAATTCTGACTTAATGCCACATTACTCCATATTCCCTTCTTTAGGGGTGTACTAAAAGCTGAAGCCACGAGGATCTACCTATAGATGTTTTACCTCTTCATCTTTGACATCGTTTCTCAACATCAATGATCCTTACTCGCCTTGCGGCAATTCTTCTGTACCAAGGATGACAAATTCCCTTTCTTGCGAGGTGACACTTAGTGTAACTGGCACATACAGTCTTTTAAGCTTAACTTTGCTCACATTGCTTTCTCTAGGGAAGCTTCTCCCTGAATGACTATTCTCCAAATTCATCATGAATCTTCTCCTTGGTCCATTCTATTATTGCTGGAACGAAATTTGAAATTCCCATGATGCCGAGTACTTTCCAATCATTCAGTCTCTAATTCATATTTAGTTTATCTTATTTACCAGTCCATACTGATTTCTGTTACTCTGGGGATTAACACTCCCCTCTAGTAGTCACGTTGGAGTTACGAACTTATTTCTCGAAATGAGGATATAACCTTATGGCCTATACTCTTTCGTTGTCTTAAGACCCATCACCTTTCGTCTCTTCCTTCATTTGACTATAGGTTCTGTAACACTCTACCGTTTTCATCCATGTATCACACCTTATTCATAATGCTTCCTTATCTCTCTTCTCATTACTCTGCTAATATTTCTGCATATCCATTTAAAATAATAACAAATAGGTCCTGCTGTACAAATTCGGATTTTTATATGGCACTTTGTTAATTATTTATGATTTTTGCCTATTTTTATTAAAACAAAATACAAAATGTATGTGTCGTGCGTAATTCGAACCGTAGTCCGATTGTTAAATAGGAAATCACAAAAAAATGCGCATTTCTTTTGTCCTGATTTGTTGTCTTGTTTAATTTTACCTACTTTTAACATTTTATACGCATGAAATAAATATGTTAAGTGTTTAATTAAGGGTGTCTAGTTTTATTTAATTAGGTTGTGTATTTAGGAAATTAGAAATAAAGAAAAAAGGGGGAAAATTTGTTTTAAATGAATTTGGGCTACAAACATTTAAAATCTGAAGCCCAAATGAATGGCCCAATCCACCAGTCCGAACAACCCACCCCCAGGCCGCAAAAACGACGTAGTTTGACACCAAAACTACGTCGTTTCAATACCAATCCATCTCAACCATTCAAACCAAACTGATCCAACGGCCAAGATCCCACACCCCATACCCACTAATAGACCTGACCCGTTTCCTCCCGGACCAACCCAAACCCTTTACCCTTGAAACGACACCGTTTCCTTCGAGCTGAAGGATCCTGGCCCTTCATCGCATCTCATCCAACGGCCAGGATCCACCCACCCACTAACTATATAAGTCTGTAACCTTACCCTGCCCCCTATCCAATACCCCAGCTCCCGTCTTCACCTTCTTCCCCATCAAACCCTAGAGCCGCCCCTGTATCCTTCACCATGAAAACCGGAGGCATGAACGCCGGTGACCTTCACCTTAACACCCTAGAATCCCCTTGCCATCCGGAACACGGATCTGTTAACCACGTAGTTCGAATCCCTTCCCACCTTCTCGAATCTTCATTTGAAGATTCGAGTCGGAACCCGATTTACACCAACCGACCTCAACTTCACACCAGACAGTCCCCGGACCCCCCTCGTGACCAAACCATGCTTGGTTTGGTCCGAATCTGACCAGGGAAGCACGAATCCCGGATCTAACTTTTGAAACTTTAAAGGTCCTCGTCGATGGTCCGTGTCTTGTTCAAACCAAAAGATTAAGGTCTAATGGACCTTAATCGAAGTGTTTCTCATCTGAGAAACACTTCGATTAAAGTCCGTTCAGCTTTAAGAAAAGTCTGTTCGAATCCAAGTTGAGATTTTTGATTTTTCGGGTTTTAAGGTGAGTTTGCTTTCTTTTCTTTATTTGTTTTGGTTCATCTGATTGTTTTAAAGGTCTGTTCATGTATTGTTTGTGTCCCTGAATTTTATCGACTGCGCCCTGTCCACTCTGCCTGAACCTCTGTTGTTTGATTGAGTCTTTCTATTTGTTCTGATAATGTGTATGTAAGTGTTGTGCAATTAGCTGATTTTCAAATTTGAACTAACTGATTGATTCCTCGAATACCACTTTGTTTAGTCAGTATAATTCAAATCATGTGTCGATACTGTTAAATGTCTGATTTTTGGCTACGATTGTGCATGTTATGATTAATATAGTCGAGTCGACATGTGTCGTCAATTAGTTTCAGCTGCCTGAACAATAACAAATCGATTTACTTTTGATAAGCATGGTTTGAATCACTTAGGAACTGAGTTTAGTGCTTATAATTAGTAATTTGAATCAGAAATGTAAAAAATCAATGTTCCGTTTAGTCACAGTTCTGAAATTGGAGAGCATGTGCACTTATGCACAACATGTGCATTCTTTGTGAACAGCCTGAGCCTTGCCTAAAGGCTTTTTGAATTAAATAGTTTGACAGCATGTGCTGTCAGACTACATCCTGCTGCCCACACCTTACTTTAGTTTCAGAAATAATAAACATTACTAAAGGTAAGTCTGCCAAGGGAATATCATGTGGTTTTGTTTAATATTAAATAGCTAAGTGGAACTGAAAAGGGGCAGCACATGGGAGGGTATTTTGATGGTCTAAACAGGCTGTTAAAGGGATGACTTTAGGCTTATAAAAGGGGGGGACTTCCATCAGTTCTAAAAAAAAAAAAAAATTTGAAGGAGGGAGATTGATAATACACAGAGAGAGATGCGCTTAGAGGGAACATCTGAGAGTTTAAATTCTGAGAAACAGAAACTGGAAAAGAATTCTTTTTCGATAGCCCAAATAGATTTCAAGACTGAAAATTGACATTGGATTTTTGAAAGGAAAAAGATAGTGAGAGGGATAAAAATACAGAAAATCAGAAACTGGTTTTCTTCCTGCTTTCATTCGATTCTCAGTCTGCTCAACCTGTTCATTCAGTTCTGTTTTCTGTCAAAGTATCAGCTAAGTGTGTTAGTTTGGTTTGCATTGGTTGATCCTCTTGGAATTGGATTGCCTGGATTTCTGTTTCTAGACTACTGGTCATTGCTGTCATTCTGCCATTTTGCCTCTTGCACTGGGTTTTTGTTCAATTTGCCCTACTGCTGTTTGTTGCTGCTATTCTGTTTCCTGTTGCTGCTGCTATTCTGTCCTGCTGCTACTGTTAATTCTGTTTCTTGCTGCTGCTGATTTCCCCATCTTCTTCCTCTTCTCCTTTGCATTTTCAGTATTTCCAGGTACACATCTCAAGTCTCACATTGGTGTAGCTGTTTGTAACATTGAAAAGCATGAATAGAAAGAGTTGAAGGATTTACAATCACCTGTTATTTACTGACTGCCTCTCCATAAATTTTGTTAAGTTGTGTGAATTTTAGTTTATAGCTAATAGAGAATACATTGGCAAGTTTGTATTTAAGTAAATTTTATGTTAATCTGAAACTGCGGTATTTGATTCGTTTAGTTAGCATACAGGATGTAAATACGATCCATGGAATGTGACACTATTTATACAATTGTTAAACTTAAACTCATTCTTTTAGCATGCTTAAATAGGTAAGGGCAAATGACTGTTAAATCTAGCCAAATGTAATACAGTTTCGAATCATCCAGTTTTGACTCCTTTAGGTAGTTTATAAGACTAGTTTTGAACATCACCAGTAACACCTTTTAATAAGGAACTCTATTAATCCTGTTTAAGCAATTTGATTTAGATTCAACTTAAGGATGTTGTCGGATTAAGTATTGCATTTCATCAATCTCATATGTAATTTCTTTGTTTAACTGAACCCTTTTCGTAAGGCATGACGTCTTTTCACTTTATAAGTAACTAATCAAAAATTGATAGGAGTCCGGTTTAGGCCAAAGCATATACTTCGATTAGCATACATCTTTCTTTTCTTCTATTTCTGGAAACAGAATAATAGAAATGTAGTCACTTTAGGATATCCTCTTCTAAAATAATGAGACGAGCCTCGCTAAATAACAAAAATGCAAATTGCGAGGCCCTCAACAACTAATCATAATATTTAGAATTCAGGCTAGGCCGTTTAGTGAATCTCATGGCCTTCTCAAAAAATAATAACGCGTTAGACTCTTTAGGCACGGCTTAATTAAATCATATTCTTAAATTCGGGTGCACATTGATGTGACCCAAATCCAAATCTCAACGAAGTCGAAATGTGTTAACAACTACGGGTGCATTGATTGTGACGTGGTTCGAGATGCATTTTCACGACGTTGCAATTCTATAAAAATAAATGACAATAATAAAAGCGGTTTAAACTTAATAAAAGCACATAAGTCACAACATGTATTTAAATCAGATATTTAGCCATTATAACAATTTAAGCGACCGTGCTAGAACCACGGGATTCGAGGGTGCCTAACACCTTCCCTCGGGTCAACAGAATTCCTTACTTAGAATTTCTGGTTCGCAGACTTCATTTGGAAAAGTCGAATATTTCCTCGATTTGGGATTCAAGATAAACCGGTGACTTGGGACACCAAAAACCAAACCTTTCCCAAGTGGCGACTCTGAATTAAAGAAATAATCCCATTTCGAATATTGTCACTTAAATTGGAAAAACTCCACCCGCGCATCTTACCCCTCGGGGCGGGCGCGCAAAAAGGAGGTATGACAGCTCTGGCGACTCTGCTGGGGATTTAACCCAGAACCACTGGTTCAGGGTTCAAGAATTCGAGCTTAGAATAATTGTTATATTTGGCTTTATTATCTGATCTTTATTACATGTTCTTGCATAACGTGCTAAATGTTGTCTTTTACCGCTTTGATATTGTCTGAACTGTATATAAAACTGTGCCGAAACCTTTCTCTTCTTACCTCCGGGGAGAAGCTCGCTGGTCGAGACTCCCTATTCTGTTAGTGTCAATACCTGAAATAAGAAAGAGGTCGGACAAGTTACAAAGCCGGACGATCTCGCGGGTCCCCGGTACGTAGCCCCCTCCTCGATTCGAGTTGTCTGCTCGGGTACACAGTCTAGAACAAATACCCAGGTTATGAACCTAGAATAACTTGACTTCATGCCGGATCCCTAGTAGGAACGCTTATTTGCATCATGTTGCATTTGACTTAGGGGACTCAACACAGGGGTTGGGTCCGTCTAGGACAGGCAACCTGAAATGAAAAGACCATCATGCTGCATTCCTATCTGTGTTGTGCATTTATTTGTTTCGGTTCCGCATGTCGACCGGTTCCTAAAAAAAAGGGAAAATAGCAGCGTAGGAGAGATAATTACTTATTTTGGAAAACCAATGTCCAAGTAGTGTCAAAACCTCGCCGGAATTTTTCTAAAAAAAAATGAAAACAAAATTTGTCTTCTTAGTGTGAGTTATTAAAAAAAAATATAATATAATTTTTTTTTATCACTTTCAAAATCAAAAAAAAAGAGAAGGTATTTATTTAAAAAATAAAATAAAAATAAAAACGGAAAATTCATAATTCAAAAAATGTGGTTTCTTTCGTAGTACCCCTTTTATGAATTCAGACTAATAGTCCAAATTTTTCCTAAAAAAAAATATATTAAATATTTTCCTTAGTCTTTATCTCTTTTCAAAAATAATAAAAGTACGTATTCTTGATTTCTAGGTTTATTCGATTTTCCCTATTTACGGTATGCCCGAACTACGCCGGTTTGATTCTCACCGGATGTGAGATACGTAGGCAACCCTCGTCGGGTTCAACCCCCATTTTTTGCTAAAATAGCCAAAATCAATCAATAAATAAAAAATGCGTTTCAAACTTTTAAAAAAAAAAGAGTCGTAAATAAATCGGGTGACGCTGTTTTGTCATAAATAGCCGAATGTTCCCGAAAGGGACGCCGGAAGGCTGACTTTGCTTAAATAGCCACCTTTGGGTCTTGTTTAGCATTTTTATCCAGTAGACCCACACAGCCTTAAAATCTTCGTCCCCAAAGTTGTTTAAAGGCCGTGTTCAAAACTTGATCCCCTCTGTAAAATATTTTGAGTCAGTTCGTTTTGTTAAAATAACCTTAATAAATGTGCAGGATGAGCACGATGCAAAATGAACATTTTTCAATAATGACCAAAATCCCTGTCAAGTTACGGCTATGGTGGAATGATCTAGGTGTTGAAGGACAAAATGAGGTTAAGAAATATCTGAAAGGTCTTGTGGGTTTATTGGAAATCCAGCCTCGGGGAGATATCATAAGAGCTTTGGTTACCTATTGGGACCCGGCGCACAATGTTTTCCATTTCTCTGATTTTGAACTCACCCCGACTTTGGAAGAAATGGCCGGATACATCGGGAATACTGAACTTCCCTTGAGGGAAATATACTTGGTCGCCCCAAGAGTCGTCACGGTACATCGGTTCCTAGATTCATTGAAAATACCTAGAACAGTCCACAACCCGGATCTGGCAGCCGGATTTTGTACTCCATGCTTCATATATGATAGGTACAGTCATGAGGGGGGATTCAATAATCCAATCAACAAACTGTGCAGCAAAGGAGTTCGTCAGAAGTGGGACAAGCACAGACGGGTAGCGTTCATGATGATGTTCCTGGGCCTTCAGGTATTTCCGAGGAAAGACGGAAACATTGATTTGAAGATATCCGAGGTCGTCAGCACTTTACTCACGCAAAGTGACAGTACTCTCGCGCCTATGGTGGTATCTGACATCTTTCGAGCTCTTACAACTTGTAAAGCTGGGGGAGATTTCTTCGAAGGTTGTAACTTGCTCCTACAGATATGGATGACCGAGCACCTCTGCCATCATTCCGAGATTTTGAGCCATGGTTCCCCGGAAAAGACCTGCATAGAAGAATCTTACACGAGAACCAAAGAGATCATTTTGCCCAAAGGAGTCCTGGCATGGACCTCGTTCTTTCAAGCTCTTACTGCCAGCCAAATACAATGGACGCTAGGATGGTTGCCTGTTGATGAGATCCTATATATGTCGGCAGCTAAAACTCATTTCTTACTGATGGGGCTTAAGAGCATTCAACCTTACGCACCCTGCCGAGTTTTGAGACAGTTCGGAAGATGCCAGACAGTACCTCATGAGGAAGATTTTAGCACTCAAGCAGTTGAGATAAGTCCTAACGGACAATTCCCAGAAGCGAAGATTCGCCAAATCTGGAGTGAGTGTCAATATTTGAAATCAGATACTTGCGGGATCGAGCCAAAGGAGAGACGACGCCAGGTTACCTTGCATGGTATAGAAGGGAACTTGAGCATGAAAGGCCGGCTAAGAGACCCCACATCCGGAATTTTACCGAATCATCACAAAGGCAGTGGGAATGGTTAGCGAAGGAAAGAGGCTATTGCGCCGAAATCAGCAGGTTAAAGCAACAAGTAGAAGGCTTGAAATATGAGCACAATGTGCAAGCTGCTACCAATTTGGGAGAACGGAACAGGTTAGTTCAGGAAAACGAAATACTCAGGGCCCAGATCAAACATATAAGGGTGGATGCAGCTAAACAGCCAAGGCGTCGATCAGACGAGCAGCTGATAAAAAGGTTAAAAAGTGAAATCAGGGAATGACAAGATGGTTTGGAGAAATCTGAAAACGTCATAGCCGAGCTCAGGGCACAGTGGGATACAAGGGTAGATAAGCATCGCCGATACCTGAATCAATTGGAAGGCGACCACGAGAAAACTGTTGCTAAAATGAAGAGAGAGATGGCTACATTTGAGATCAAAGCAGTTAATCAGGCCAAGGATTTCCAAATGGAGAGCAGATACTGGTACGACTCAATAGCCTAGATGAAGTTGGAAGTACGGCGACTGAAGCATCAGCATATACATGATGTTCAAGTATTCAAGATATGTAGCGATCAGATAACGCCTACTCGTAGAGAAAAAGCAAACCAGAGATAGGATCAAGGCCATTGCCCATGCCATCACCAGACGATGTCTACGATGTGAGAACATGTCCAGCGTTACCGTCCTCTCAGCAGTACTGGGTTATGTCAAGCAGACTATGCATGAGCTGGAGCAACTTGAGAGGGATCTCATGCCTAGGACCGCGGTGAGGCCGAACGATGCCCCGCGGACACCAATTTTCAAAACCATAATGCATTCATAGGTCAAATCTGTATCTTAGCATCTTCTGCTTGTTTTTCCCATCAGGTTGATTTTTAGTCTATTTTGAATCTAGGTTTATTTTCAAAGTTCGCTTTTTCTTTTGCAAAATGTAGTTTGTAATAGAACATTTTCAACAATAAAGAGGTTGTTTCTTTTACGATCATTTGTGTTATTTCGAACTACGTAATGATCTGATTCACGTAGATATCGTGATACGTAGGCAATCCTCATCGGATCCGGTCGCATCTCTTTTACTGCAAAATAGAAAAAAAAACATAAAAGAAAAACAAAAAAAAAAGAAAAAAGAAAAGAAAAAGAAAAGAAAAAAAAACTAATAAGAGGAAAAATGCCGGAATGACGCATGCTCTCGTAGCAAACATATAGTAATCCACTTAACTGTATAGGTGCATCATGCCCAACGTGAGATTAACTATCTGTTATTTGCTGCAAATTAACCATGCGTTTGTCGATGAGTATCCAGGGTTTTTGAAAAGACGGTTGGTTTAGTGAAAGTCTGGCCTCGCACTCATACTTCACGAGGTCAAGGAGAAGTGTTCAACTACCTGTTGTTAGGACCAGAAGCAGTACTCACACCTACTTCACCAGGTCAAAAGGAAGTGTGGAAATGTCTTCAGAAATTCCATTGCAAACAATCCCTGTTTCCGAGGAAAGCTCGATCTCAGCCGTCCTCACACCTGAGTCCGCAACTGCGGAGGAAAATAGAATCCTACGGCTCCACATGTTGGAAATGCTGGACGATTGGAACAATGGGAAAGAGCCGCCAAGTGTCGTCCCCGGATTCCCTGAATTATTCTCCAGGTCAAGTGGGACGTCTAATGTCCCCATAAATTATCCTGCTACCCCATTCGGGTACCCAGCCACCTCAGCCTTCTCTGCTGGATCGCCTTCTGAGCCTCATCCCCGAATGTCACCCACTGATGCAAGCATGAACATCTTTACTGCATCGCCTTGCCCGATTACGGCACAACCTACCACGTACAAGCCAAGCTTTGACTCATCCTCTTTTACATTCCAAGCACCATCGTTCTCAATGGAACCAACTAGGTTCGCTACCAGCACTAATCCTCTACCGCCTCAGTGCGAGCTTGCACCCGGGCAAGATCAGAACCCCAGAATTGCAGAACAAAATGAGATTGCCAAGAGAATGAGAAGCCTTGAACAAAGTTTGAAGAATATGCAAGGATTGAGCGGACAGAAGAGCGTCTCTTATGCCGACCTGTGCATGTTCCCTCACGTGCACCTGCCAACGGGTTTCAAGACCCCGAAGTTCGAGAAATACGACGGTGACCCCATTGCACATCTTAAGAAATACTGCAACCAATTGCGGGGAGCCGGTGGAAAAGAAGAACTGCTAATGGCATATTTTGGGGAAAGTCTAGTAGGGATAGCTTCGGAATGGTATATGGATCAGGAAATGTCCCGATGGCATATATGGGATGATCTCGTCAGAGATTTTGTAAAACAATTCCAGTATAACATCGACATTGCGCCAGACTGAAACTCTCTGTCGAATTTGAAGAAGAAACCTTCGGAAAGCTTCAGAGAATATGCTATTAAGTGGCGTGAACAGGCGTCGAGAGTGAAGCCTCCCATGGATGAAGTGGAAATGGTCACTACCTTTCTCCAGGCTCAAGAGTCCGACTATTTTCAAAACATGATGTCAGCCATGGGTAAGCCATTCGCGGAAGCAATCAAGATTGGAGAGATGGTGGAAAATGGCTTGAAAACATGTAGGATTCTGAGTCAAGCAGCCATAAGGGCAACCTCCCAGGCCGTCCAAAGCGGGTCCAGAGGAACGACAAGGGGGAAGAAGAAGGAAGAAATGACTATGGCAGCCTCGGAAGCAAGGGAGTATCGTCATCCCAGGCCCCATTTTCCGGAAAGAGCCCCACAACACTACTTCCCCCACTCAAATTTGGCATATGCTCATCAACCCTATATGGTCATGAATGCCCAACCTTATATCCATCCGCCGCAACAAGCCAACCGAGGCCCAGCTCCACCTCCCAGAAATCAGCCTCCTTACCGCAACCACTATAACCCACAACCCCCGCAGAATAACTTCCGCCCTCAGGAGCCACCCAGAAGGCGGACTTTCACGCCCATCGGTGAGCCATACTTAACTTTGTTCCCAAAGCTGGTCCAGTTGGGTTTCTTGCAACCAATCCCTCAAACAAGGCAAAACCCGACGTCACCTTCTTACAAAGCTGGAGTCAGATGCGCCTATCATTCAGGAGCCGAAGGACATGACACAAATGACCGCTGGTCGTTGAAAAGAGTGGTCGAAAACTTGATAGAGCAAGGGAAAATAGTGCTAAGGGACGAGGAGATCCCGAATGTAACTAACAATCCATTACCTACTCACAATAATGGGCCGTTGATCGGGATGATTTGTGAAGACAAAGAGTTTGACCCTGCTCTGAAAGCCATAATTGCCATTGTCGACACGGGGAAGAGGCCCGAAATGGACCAGAAACCAGAAAAAGGGGAAGAGGTCAAAGCTATAAAGAAAGTGCCTGAAAAGAAGGTAGAGAAGAAAGTGGTACCGGTAAAGGATGAAGTTCTTTACATACCACGAGGTCAAGCTAAGAAGATGCAGAACTTCGGAATCAAAAAGACAAAACCTATGTGTAAGCACGTGATTTTTGCCCTATATGAGAATTACTCCCAAAAAATTCAAAAATAAAATGATTTTTCTTTGGTGTACAATTTTGTGATATTTTGAAGAATTATTTGTATTTGTCTGTGCGTGTTTATTCGCTAAATTAATAAAAAATACAAAAATATGTCGCATTTTGCATGTAGGATTTAATTCTACAATTGTTAGTAATTAAAATTGTTTTACAAAAATAAAAAATTACAAAAATAGGCATCGTTTGCATTTTTAGCATTTAATGTCCAAATATACAATTTTATGCTTAATTAATACTTAATTGTGCGTTAATTGTTATTGGGAGTTAATTTGCGCCTTTATAACTTAATTTAGTTCTTAATAATAGTTTAAGTATTTTTATAATTTAGTTTTAGAAAAATAAAAGAAGAAAAGAGAGCGAAAATATAAAGAAAGTCGGAATTGGGCCTCTTCTTCAATTTCAAGCTATAGGCCCAAAAAATGGCCCAATCTTCCCTACGACCCAGTCCATTTCGAACTGGGTCGACCCAGTCCATTAACCCAACACCCCTTCTTCATTTTTGTCCAACACAAAACAAAACCAAAAAAAAAATAAAAAAATAAAAAGTGAATTATCACTATTAATAGTTTTATTTTTTGTTTTTTTATATATAAAAAAAATCCGAAAATATTTTATTTTATTTATTATTTTTATTTTTTTTAAAAAAAAAAAATATATATATATAGTAATTTCGGAAATGATTTTAAAAAAATAAAAAAAATAAAAAAAAAGTAAAAGAATGTAGAAAATTTAAAAAAAAAAAGTAAAAAGTTTTAAAAAATTTAAAAGTAAAAGAAGGTTGGAATTAAAAAATAAATATAAAGATATCTGAAAATTTAAAAAATTTAAAGTAATTGAAAGTAGCATTTTTAAAAGAAAAAGAAAAGATAGTGGTTTATTTTTTAAAGAAAAGTTAAATAAAGTGAGATTCTCTTTTAAAAAAAATAAAAAGTGGGATTTTAAATAAGATAAAGTAATTAAAGTTGGAATTTTAAAAATAAAAGTAAATAAAGGTGGGATTTCTTTTTCTAAAAAAATAAAAGCAATTTGTAAGTGGGATTTCTTTTAATTAAAAAAATAATAAAATAATAAAAAACAAATCTGAAAATTTCGAAAATTTTGCTATAAATAGAAGAGAAAATTTAAGAAGAAGGGTGGAAAAGAAGAGAGGAAAAACTAGATAGAGAGAAGAAAAAAAGAGGGGGCGGAGTGAGAAGTATACACCCGATATACATTCTGGATACACTGAATATACAGGGGCAGAATTCATTTTGGAGAGTTTTGAAGTTGAAAAAGAATAGTTACTGCTTCATTGCCTCGCTTAAGATCTGAAATAGTCAGAACCTTCCTACCTTTTACTTCTTCACTATACTTGGAGTCGTTTATAGTCTCCTGGGTTTTCTGCTATTCCTACTGTACTGGTTTGCGATGTTGCTGAATCTGCTGTTGCTGTGTTATTACTGCTGCTGACTTCTCCTTCTTTTGTTCTTGTACTGCTGTTTCCAGGTACACATTTGTACAATCTCGGCTTGAAGCAAAAAATGAAATATTAATCAGGCTTTGTTCCTGTTGAATTCCTCCTGTTTAGATTTGTGGTTGAATATAATTTTTCTTTCTTCGTATAAAGATGTAGTTGAATGATTAATGAATAATGAGGTTGCATATGTATACTTTCTTCATCTAATAATGTTAGTTTAAATTACGGAGAATAATTAATTTGTTTTGATATTATGGTCAATCTCATGTTCTAGTATTATTGAATAACAGAATATAAAATGAAAGCAGTTTTTCTTTGTACAAACTCGATCACAATTTTCCATTCGCATTAGCCGTAAACTAATAACTAATAAGTTACGTTTTTCAGCATGTAAATAATTAAGAGATTTTCTTTTATTTTAGAGACGAACTTAATAGAAAATATAGTCATTGTAGGTTTATCCTTTAAAAATAAAAATGAGACGAGCCTCGCCAAATAAAACGTATAGATTGCGGGGCCCTCACAAAATGTATGGTTTAATTAGGATTCGGAAGGACCGTTTAGCGAATTTCACGGTCTTCCCCAAAATAATAACGCGATAGTCTCTTTAGGCGCGTGTTTAATATTTTACTTTCTTAAGCCTGGGTGTGCATTTCATGCGACCCGAATCCAAATCCCAAAACATCAAATAAAACGTGTTCCGGATTATGGGTATATTTCATGTAACGCAGTCCAAAGACGTGTTTTAAGCGATGTTCATATTTCTTTTAAAAACAATAATAATAAAGCGGTTAAAAGATAAAATTTGCACATAAGTTCATATTTGTATAAAATCAGATAATCAAGCCGAATATAACAGTTGAGCGACCGTGCTAGAACCACGGAACTCGGGAATGCCTAACACCTTCTCCCGGGTTAACAGAATTCCTTATCCGGATTTCTGGTACGCAGACTGTAATATGGAGTCATTCTTTTCCTCGATTCGGGATTAAAATTGGTGACTTGGGACACTCTAAATCTCCCAAGTGGCGACTCTGAAATAAATAAACCAATCCCGTCTCGATTGTCCTTTAATTGGAAAAACTCCCACGCACCCTCGCGGGTGCGGAAAAAGGAGGTGTGACAGCTCTGGCGACTCTGCTGGGGACAAAACCCAGAACCACTGGTTCAGGGTTCAAGAATTCGAGCTTAAAATAATTGTTATAGTTGGCTTTATTTATTATCTGATTTTATTTTACATGATATATGCCCAATGTGCTAAATGACACTTTTACCGCTTTAATATTATTTGAATTATGAATATATACAACTGCTACGAAACCCCCTTCTTTCTGAGTCTTCTAAATTTATGGTGCACACGTGCGCGTGACCCACCTTTCTGTTAAAGTCATACCAAATAAGACGAAGTTGGGACAAGTAACTAGGCCGGGTAGACTTTCGTTCTCCCGGTACGTTGCCCCGCTTCGGCTCAAACTGTCCGTTTGGGTAAGCCAGGGCTAGATCAATATGCCTCAGGTTTTTTCACTTAGAATAACTCAGCTTCATGCCGGATCCCTAGTAGGAGCGATTGTTTGCATCACGTGCATTTGACTTTGGAGACTCAACACAGGGGTTGGGTCTGTCTAGGACAGGTGTACCAAAAAAAATGACCATCCTGATGCATCTTACTTGCTGCTACTTGCGCATTTATTTGATCCGGATTTGTGTGTTGACTGACTTTTGAATATCATGAATAATATTTTAAAATTGAAAAAAAAAATAGCGGTTAGGCAATTGACTGTTTATTTTTGAAAAAAAAAACAATGCCCAAATAACTGTCAAAACTCTGCCGAAATTTTGAGAAAAAAAAATGTTTTATTAGTTTGTTTTATTAAAAGCAAAGGAAAAATAGAAAATGAAAATAAAAAAAAAGAGTCTTATTTTTAAAATGGTTTTTTTTATTTTATTTGCTTATGAAAATGCAAAAAATAAATAAAAAAGAAATGCAAAAAATAAAAAAAAAAGTCTTTCATTATTTGTCGCAAATATATATATATATATAAATCCGAAAAGTTTTTTTTTTATTTCCAAAAGATATATATATCTTTATTTGTTGCAAAGAGTATTTTTCTTGCCAAGAAAATTCAAAATAAAATTCCAAAAAATATGTCTTGCAAAAAATAATATAAATATCTTTATTTTCCATTGTTGATAAAACAAAAATAATAAAAAAAATTTCTTTTAAGAAAAAAAAATCCGAAAATATTTTGATTCCTCTTTCAAAATTGAAAAGAAAATTCAAAATTCAAAAAATATTTTTTAGAAGCATTTCTTTTATCAAAAGTAAAATTCCAAAAATATTTTTTTTTCTTTAGAATAAAAAAAAAGACAAATGGAAATTCGAAAAAAAAACTTCCTTTTACTTTTGAAATTCTCAAAGTTCAAATCAAAAGAAAAGGAATTTTTACGAGTTTTTCTTTCAAAAAGAAATCAATCAAAAAAAATATATATACTTCCTTTGAGCAGTTCTTTCACAGTTCCAATAAAAAAAAATATTAGTTCATTTACTTATTCACGATGCCCGAACTACGCGGGTTTGATTCTCACCGGATGTGAGATACGTAGGCAACCCTCATCGGGTCCAACCCCCATTTTTGCTAAAATAGCCAAAAAAAAAAATTAATAAAATAAAAATATATATATGTCAAATTTTAATTTTGTCATAAAGAAGTCGGGTGACGCTGTTTTATCAAGACATAGCCGAATGTTCCCGAAAAGGACGCCGGAAGGCTGACTTTGCATAAACAGCCACTTTTTGGGTCATGTTTTGGATTTGGTCCAATTGGCCCACACAGCCTTAAAAATCTTCGTCCCCGAGACGTTGAAAGGCCGTGCTTGCAATATTGAGTTTTCTAATTTGAAAAAAAATGATAAAAAGAGTCATAAATAAGTCAGGTGATGTTGTTTTGCCATAAATAGCCGAATGTTCCCGAAAGGGACGCCGGAAGGCTGACTTTGCATAAATAGCCACCTTCGGGTCATGTTTAGGATTTTTGGTCTAGTTGACCCACACATCCTTATAAATCTTCGTCCCCGAGGCGCTGAAGGGTCGTGTTTGCAATACCTGGTTTTATTATAATTTGAAAAGAAAAACAAAAAAAAAAACAAAAAAAAAACAACTAGTCAACGGTCAGGGGAATACCGTTCAAATTTTGTCATAATAAGCCGAGCCAGCTTCGACCGCGTCTTAAACCGTTCTTGCCGAAATAGCCTTAGAGTATCTTTCAGTTGTCGAAAGGTTATTTTCGTAAAAGAATGGACAAATTTGTAAAGTGTCATAAAATAATCCTCCCCGGCCTCAAAATTTATACAAAATTTGGAAGGGGCCACGTTTGCAAAAATAACCGTTCGGTTGCATCTGTCAAACGGAGAAAGGAAGCTGGCCGTTTGTTTTGAATTTTGTAAATCTTTTAATTAAAATACGTGGGATGTTTGATTTTCGAGTTTGTAGGTCATCTTCAAACCTTTGAAACCCAGTTTATTTTAATATGAAAATCGAAAAAATGATTAGTATTGTTTATCTTTTATTGGTCCGAACTACGCAAGGTCTGATTCATGCGGGGTCATGATACGTAGGCAATCTCCATAAGATTCGACCACACAACAAAAAAATGAAAAAAAATGGAAAAAAAATGAAAAAGAAAAAAAAATGAAAAAAAATCGAAAAAAAAAGAAAAAGAAAAAAAATGTTGTTAATAATGGGGACCAACGGAGTCCATTCTAACCTGTTTCGCTTTGAATCACAAAGAAAGTTAAGGTGGTTGGTTTGTGGTAAGCCGGAAATACAAGACCCAGAAGCACACTTTGCAGGGATCAGGCTTGATAACAGAAGCACTCAAATCCTATTGGGACTTGTTGACTAAGGTTGATGATATTAAAGCTGATAATGGTCTTGGCAGTATTGATGCGAACGCTCAAGTGGCTAAGATGCCAATTTTGATAAAGTGGGAGGACGCTCTGTTCCTTGGTTAGCAAAAGAGAAGCGGGTGGTGTCTTATTTTATTGTCATTTCTGTTGTCCGGATTATTCTTAGGGTTGTAATCCGAATATTGTCTTGTGTCAAACCTTCTTATCTTTCGAGTTTGTCATATCAATTTGTTTAAGTTTTGTCAAGGTTGTGTTAAGATTTTATTCTGGTTGTTTTGTTTGTTTTATTATTCAAACCATTTCACCGGTAGTCTAATACAAAAGCCGGCCTTTTATTGTTTCCAGTCATCTTTTGTTTAGTCCTTTTATCATTTTGTTCAGCGCCGATTCCAGTGACATGACATGCGCACACAGTTTGGGCCTAGTCTTAAAAGTTAATCATAAAACCCTGGGAAGGTGATCAAAGCATTTAAAGGAAATAAGAACGGTTTGAGATTATTTGGAGCCCGAGTCATGTGGAACTGGGGCAAGTTAAACAAAAAGAAAACCGTTAAAGAAAGATTCGCCTAAATTGGCATGAGGGTCGTTCATAATAATGAGAATGAGAGTGTCGCCCAACGGTGCTTTAGAAGTGACAAATGAACAAACAGATGTTGAATATAATTGTCAAGTCCAGCACCATCGGAAGAGACTATAAATCTATTGTTTAATTGTGTTGTTTGCACTTGACATGTTTTGAAGACTGGAATGACGAAGGCATTTTGTTCTGCTACCTAAACATTTTATCCTTCGTTACCCCTTTTGAGCCTTTTTTATTTTTCTTTCATACCCCTCGTTCGGAATCAATAGCAATGACTAGGAAATACGAGCCTGGAAGGTAAAGAAAAAAAATCAAAAAAAAAAAATCAACAAAAAACGAAAAAAAGAGAACAATGATAAAAAAAAAAAAAAGTCAAATGAAAACAGAGGAATTGGGAACTACGTTTGACCTGATTCCTCAAAGAGGATACGTAGGCGCTTCACGGCTCGGTCATAGGGTGCATAGTGTGCATAATGTGCATGGTATGCATGGTGTAATAAATAAAAAAAATATAATAATAAATAATCCCCAAGCAAGAAACTGGGGAAAATGTTTCATTTGTTGTAAATAAATCTAATTCCGAAGGTTGTAACTAATAACCCAAAAATTAATGCATTTTTGAGCCTTTAATACCTTTTTTTTTCTAGCCATATCCAAAACCCACATTACGGTCCAAAGAAAGACCTTCTGATCAGTCTTCAAAAGATTCCAAGTCAGACAAATGAGAGTCTCACCGGTGAGCATAATATTTTGTTCCACAACAGAAAGGACTCTAATCTCCAACAGAAAGAGTCATACCGGCAACACTCCAAAACCCCAGCTGAAAAGTGATACAAATGAGAGAGTCTTATCGGTGAAAACCTTCACATGCACCATAAGGTGATGAAAGTTGAGAGAAAAACCCAAAATGAGAGAGGCTTGATAGTGAAAACCCTTCGGGCACTACAAGTCGAATAAGATTAAGAATCAGATGGGGAATTGCCAATTGAAGATCTTGAAAGATGATTGACGAAGGATAGGCCACATAGGCATGTCATGACCATTAGAGTCGGTGTCTGCGTTTGATAGGGTTTTATTTATAGTTTCTTTTGTTAAAGAGTCATCTTTTTCCGTTGTCTTTTATTCTGTTCCCTTTTATCTTTTCCTTTCATAGAAAAATTCCCCAGTAGAGTCTGTTTGGTCAGAACCAGTGGGAAATGATTTCAAAATAGGCCATCAGCTTTCCAAGATAAGATCTGACTAATACATCCAAGTGATATAGTCAGGAAGGAACAAGCGCGAGGCTAGTGTCAAGAAAGATATCCCCAGCAAAAGGATTGACGAGTGTCAAGAGGGATATCCTTGCCGAAATCAAAGGTTATTAAACCTCAAGACCAGAGCCCATGGACAAAACAAGAAAAACAATAAGCATGATTTGGGAAATTCATGCGAGACTAAAAGGTCGGGAAAATGCAAGTTTCCGAGTCATGCCACGAAAGAAGAGGGATATCCCCAGCAGAAAAGGATTATCCCCAGCAAATAATATCATCCCCAACAAGTTGTGGAACGCAGAGCAAGGAAGGGAAAAGGGAAAACCATCCCAGTGGGAGTATCACAACCAACCACCGCGTTTTAAACTAACAAATTTTGTTTAAATTGAAACAGGTAAAGGAAGTGGCATTGATGACAGAAATACAGGCCATAAGGGAGACTGTCAAACTGGGGCAGAAAATTTTCCTTTCATTTGGAAATTTTTCTGGAAGTCAGATACCCATTCAGGGTAAAATGAATATAGCACCAGTCTCAAGGGAAGTGGTCTTTGAACCAGTTTTACCCCCAGCATAACAAGTTTTAATAAAAGAAGTTGTTCCCCAACAGACAGAACAAAGGGATGACATTTGTGCTCATAAGAGCAAAAACCATTATCATCCCCAGCAGCTTCCATAAGAATGATGCATCAATTTGAAGGGATAAAATTCTCCAGCAGCATTATCCTCAACAACGTTATTCCAAGAAGATAACACTTTTATCCCCAGCAGTGTTGAGAGAAAATAAATTCTGAAAAAAAAAATTGAATTTGAAGGAGGGAAGAAAGGAGACTCCCACAGTGGTATTATCCCCAGCAAGCAAGAACAAAGCAGAGCGGAGGATAAAAAATTGAAGAAGAAGTCAGGCGTCCACCTGGAGAATGAGGATGAAAAATTGAAGAAGAAATCAGGCGTCCACCTGGAGAACAAGGAAGAGAAATGGAAGTATTAGTAGTCAGGCGTCCACCTGGAGAACAAGGAAGAACAGTTGAAGTATCAGCAATCAGGCATCCACCTAGAGAACAAGGAAGAACAGTTGAAATATCAGAAGTCAGGCGTCCACCTGGAGAACAAGGAAAAGCACCAAAACTGGGGCAGAAGATTTTCTGCCATTGTCGAAAATTTTCTCGGAAGAACGAGGAAATCAATTCAAGTTTTAAGAGATAGCAAGACAACACGATTCGAAGAAAAACAGTCGGAGGTAAGACAATTCCAAGATTTTGAAAATGGGATCATCCGCCCTCGAATAGGATATTTTGGGTTCATCCGCCCTCGAATAGGATATTTTGGGTTCATCCGCCCTCGAATAGGATATTTTGGGTTCATCCACCCTCGAACAAGATATTTTGGGTTCATCCGCCCTCGAACAGGATATTTTGGGTTCATCCGCCCTCGAACAGGATATTTGGGTTCATCCGCCCTCGAATAGGATATTTTGGGTTCATCCGCCCTCGAATAGGATATTTTGGGTTCATCCGCCCTCGAATAGGATATTTTGGGTTCATCCGCCCTCGAATAGGATATCTTGGGTTCATCCGCCCTCGAATAGGATATTCTGGGTTCATCCGCCCTCGAATAGGATATTTTGGGTTCATCCGCCCTCGAATAGGATATTTTGGGTTCATCCGCCCTCGAATAGGATATTTTGGGTTCATCCGCCCTCGAATAGGATATTTGGGTTCATCCGCCCTCGAATAGGATATTTTGGGTTCATCCGCCCTCGAATAGGATATTTCGGGTTCATCCGCCCTCGAATAGGATTTTATTTTTTAAAGTTGTTGAAATCAGGAGCCCCCTCTGAAGAACAGAATGGCGATGTATTGGTTGAAGAGAGGAATGACATTCATTTTTAAAGTTGTTGTTGAAGTTGGGAGCCCGCCCATAGAACAGAGGCATACATTTCAGTCTTTAATTTTCAAGCATTGAACTTGGGAGCCCGCCCAGATAACAGAGGCATACATTTCAAGTCTTTAATTTTCAAGTATTAAAATAGGGAGCCCGCCCAGATAACAGAGGCATACATTTCAAAATCAAGTCAGAGGACAATAAAACAGAGGGTTACAATAGGAATCCCCAGCAGGAAACAATAAAATTCCCCGGCACCGGGAAACAGAAGGTTGCAACAAGAGGTCACAGTACAAACTCAAGTACATGTGTCAAAAGAAGTAAAGCACTGAAAGAAATGCAAGCAGACAAGGAAGCAAGGCAACAAAAACAAATTGTACTCTAGCCTAGCTTCTTGTTTTTTAAGCACGGTGTAACAAGGAGATCGGTAAGCAGTAGTAATAGCATGCAACAACAGTAACATTGCAGTCCAACGGTAGTCCCAGCTACCAAAATTTCTCGAACTACATTGACCTGATTCCTGTTTAGCCCAGGATATGTAGGAAACCTTTGAAGCAAAGGTTCGGTCAAATCTTTTTCAAAAAAATGCTTCAACGGAGTACTCGGATGGGCAAAAATCGCTCGCTTTATCTTTGCACGAAAACCCTTCGTGTCTCCGGGCAAAGAGGGGCAGCTGTAAGCACGTGATTTTTGCCCTATATGAGAATTACTCCCAAAAAATTCAAAAATAAAATGATTTTTCTTTGGTGTACAATTTTGTGATATTTTGAAGAATTATTTGTATTTGTCTGTGCGTGTTTATTCGCTAAATTAATAAAAAATACAAAAATATGTCGCATTTTGCATGTAGGATTTAATTCTACAATTGTTAGTAATTAAAATTGTTTTACAAAAATAAAAAATTACAAAAATAGGCATCGTTTGCATTTTTAGCATTTAATGTCCAAATATACAATTTTATGCTTAATTAATACTTAATTGTGCGTTAATTGTTATTGGGAGTTAATTTGCGCCTTTATAACTTAATTTAGTTCTTAATAATAGTTTAAGTATTTTTATAATTTAGTTTTAGAAAAATAAAAGAAGAAAAGAGAGCGAAAATATAAAGAAAGTCGGAATTGGGCCTCTTCTTCAATTTCAAGCTATAGGCCCAAAAAATGGCCCAATCTTCCCTACGACCCAGTCCATTTCGAACTGGGTCGACCCAGTCCATTAACCCAATACCCCTTCTTCATTTTTGTCCAACACAAAACAAAACCAAAAAAAAAATAAAAAAATAAAAAGTGAATTATCACTATTAATAGTTTTATTTTTTGTTTTTTTATATATAAAAAAAAATCCGAAAATATTTTATTTTATTTATTATTTTTATTTTTTAAAAATATATATATATATATATATATATATATATATATATATATATATATAGTAATTTCGGAAATGATTTTAAAAAAATAAAAAAATAAAAAATAAAAAGTAAAAGAATGTAGAAAATTTTTTTAAAAAAAAGTAAAAAGTTTTAAAAAATTTAAAAGTAAAAGAAGGTTGGAATTAAAAAATAAATATAAAGATATCTGAAAATTTAAAAAATTTAAAGTAATTGAAAGTAGCATTTTTAAAAGAAAAAGAAAAGATAGTGGTTTATTTTTTAAAGAAAAGTTAAATAAAGTGAGATTCTCTTTTAAAAAAAATAAAAAGTGGGATTTTAAATAAGATAAAGTAATTAAAGTTGGAATTTTAAAAATAAAAGTAAATAAAGGTGGGATTTCTTTTTCTAAAAAAATAAAAGCAATTTGTAAGTGGGATTTCTTTTAATTAAAAAAATAATAAAATAATAAAAAACAAATCTGAAAATTTCGAAAATTTTGCTATAAATAGAAGAGAAAATTTAAGAAGAAGGGTGGAAAAGAAGAGAGGAAAAACTAGATAGAGAGAAGAAAAAAAGAGGGGGCGGAGTGAGAAGTATACACCCGATATACATTCTGGATACACTGAATATACAGGGGCAGAATTCATTTTGGAGAGTTTTGAAGTTGAAAAAGAATAGTTACTGCTTCATTGCCTCGCTTAAGATCTGAAATAGTCAGAACCTTCCTACCTTTTACTTCTTCACTATACTTGGAGTCGTTTATAGTCTCCTGGGTTTTCTGCTATTCCTACTGTACTGGTTTGCGATGTTGCTGAATCTGCTGTTGCTGTGTTATTACTGCTGCTGACTTCTCCTTCTTTTGTTCTTGTACTGCTGTTTCCAGGTACACATTTGTACAATCTCGGCTTGAAGCAAAAAATGAAATATTAATCAGGCTTTGTTCCTGTTGAATTCCTCCTGTTTAGATTTGTGGTTGAATATAATTTTTCTTTCTTCGTATAAAGATGTAGTTGAATGATTAATGAATAATGAGGTTGCATATGTATACTTTCTTCATCTAATAATGTTAGTTTAAATTACGGAGAATAATTAATTTGTTTTGATATTATGGTCAATCTCATGTTCTAGTATTATTGAATAACAGAATATAAAATGAAAGCAGTTTTTCTTTGTACAAACTCGATCACAATTTTCCATTCGCATTAGCCGTAAACTAATAACTAATAAGTTACGTTTTTCAGCATGTAAATAATTAAGAGATTTTCTTTTATTTTAGAGACGAACTTAATAGAAAATATAGTCATTGTAGGTTTATCCTTTAAAAATAAAAATGAGACGAGCCTCGCCAAATAAAACGTATAGATTGCGGGGCCCTCACAAAATGTATGGTTTAATTAGGATTCGGAAGGACCGTTTAGCGAATTTCACGGTCTTCCCCAAAATAATAACGCGATAGTCTCTTTAGGCGCGTGTTTAATATTTTACTTTCTTAAGCCTGGGTGTGCATTTCATGCGACCCGAATCCAAATCCCAAAACATCAAATAAAACGTGTTCCGGATTATGGGTATATTTCATGTAACGCAGTCCAAAGACGTGTTTTAAGCGATGTTCATATTTCTTTTAAAAACAATAATAATAAAGCGGTTAAAAGATAAAATTTGCACATAAGTTCATATTTGTATAAAATCAGATAATCAAGCCGAATATAACAGTTGAGCGACCGTGCTAGAACCACGGAACTCTGGAATGCCTAACACCTTCTCCCGGGTTAACAGAATTCCTTATCCGGATTTCTGGTACGCAGACTGTAATATGGAGTCATTCTTTTCCTCGATTCGGGATTAAAATTGGTGACTTGGGACACTCTAAATCTCCCAAGTGGCGACTCTGAAATAAATAAACCAATCCCGTCTCGATTGTCCTTTAATTGGAAAAACTCCCACGCACCCTCGCGGGTGCGGAAAAAGGAGGTGTGACACTATGTACGTACCGAAAGGGGCCTATGTGGTCCGGGGGACGATTCAACCACCTCGGCTGAATGAGCCAGTGGTTATCGGACGCGTGCCACAAAAGCCAATGACCAACCCGTCCACAGTGCCGTGGAATTATCAAAAGACTTTGGTGATGTACAAAGGTAAAGAGGTCATGGGAGAACTTCCAGAAAATACTTTCATTGGAAGGTATTCAAATACCCAAGAACTGAACAACGCCACACAAAAGCGCTTCCCGCCAAAGAAGCCCGTGAGTGTTGAAGAAGCGGAAGTGTTCTTCCAACAAATGAAAATGCCGGATTACGAGGTGATAGATCAGCTGTGCAAGTACCCTGAGCAAGTATCCATGCTGTCATTATTGATGAGGTCGACCGAACATCAAAAGATCCTACTGAAAACCCTGAATGAAGCATATATACCAGTTGAAACCTCGGTGGAACAACTAGAGCGGATGACAGAAAGGTTCTTCGCCATTAACCAAATCTCTTTCAGCAAGAATGATTTACCCCCGGAAGGAGCAGCACACAACAAGGCTTTGCATTTAACAGTTAAATGCGAGGACTACTATGTCAAGCGGGTTATGTTGGATGGGGGATCAGGTGTTGACATTTGCCCGCTCTCCACGCTACAAAGAATGGAAATTGGGACCGGAAGAATCCGACCCAACAATGTCTGCGTAAGAGCTTTCGACGGCATCAAGAGAGATACCATGGGAGAAATAGACCTGTTGTTGGTCATAGGACCAGTCGAATTTCAAGTAACCTTCCAGGTGATCGACATGGATACATCCTACAATTTCCTCCTTGGAAGACCTTGGATCCATGCGGCAGGAGCCGTGCCTTCCACTCTTCACCAGATGGTGAAGTTCGAGTACGAAGACCGAGAGATCGTGGTCCATGGGGAAGATGAGCATGCCATTTATCGGGACCCATCCATCCCGTATCTTGAACCGAGAGAAGGGAGCGAACATACGGTCTATCAAGCTTTCGAGATTGTACTGGCAGAGCAGCACGAAGAGGGAATACCCTGCCCCCAGCCTTGCTTATCTAACGCCTCGGTCATGGTGGCCAAAGAGATGATCCGGCACGGATTTAGGCCAGGGAAGGGGCTTGGACGAACCCTTCAGGGAATAACAGAACCCATTACTTTGCCAGTCACCAAGAAACCTTTTGGACTAGGTTTCAAACCTACTCCAACAGACGAAGATTGGGCAAAGAAAAGGAAAAATGAGGTTTGGAAGTTACCTCAACCACTGCCGGATTTATATGCAAATTTCATCAGGCCGAGGTACGTTGAAGAAGAAGATGATGAGGGCTTCACAGCTGAGGAAATTGAGGAGATATGTGGGGCGATGAGGGAAATGCTCTACGAGGTCCACATGGTTCAACCAGGTGAAGGCACAAGCACTGCTGAAATGATGTACATGGGGCCGAACGCCAAACTTCAAAATTGGGAGGCTACGCCATTCCCGACTAGACAGAAGTCCGGGTAGACCTGTCCTGCCACCTTTCCTGTGTCACAAGTTATCTCCAGGACATAACTTGAACGTTTTCTTCCTTTCAATTGTTGTTTTGAATTCCTAAGTTGTAAACATTGTTGTCTTCCAACTTTCCAAAGAAAAATAAAAAAAAATCATCATTGCTTTCCCATTCTTTCTTTTTGTTCTGATTTTTGTTATTTTCTTTTATCTTTCTTTTCAGTCATAATAATGCGACTTTAAATATGACATGCTTGCGGACTTCACGCCCAGATCACAATGAGTTATTTAACTGCGAATTAATGAACCCAGAACCAGAATATGATGCGGAAGAGGCTTTTAGGGAGATAAACCGAGAGTTGGAATATTTTGAGAATAAACCTAAGCCAAATCTGAATGACACTGAACCGGTAAATTTAGGAACCCCGGAAGAAATCCGGGAGACCAAGATAAGCATTCACACGGACAAGAAAACGCGAGAGGCGATAATTCAACTTCTTTTTGAATTCAAAGACGTGTTTGCTTGGTCATATGATGACATGCCGGGACTAGGTGTTGATCTAGTGGTTCATAAATTGCCGATTCATCCTGATTGTCCTCCAGTTCAACAAAAGCAACGAAAGTTGAAAACTGAGGTCAGTGACAAGATTAAAGAGGAGATCACCAAACAACTGAAAATAGGAGTGATTCGGGTAGTCCAATATACAACATGGTTGGCGAATGTGGTTCTAGTACCAAAAAAGGACGGGAAAACTCGGGTATGTGTAGATTACCAAGATCTGAACAGAGCAAGTCCTAAAGATAATTTCCCGCTGCCCAACATCCACATCCTCGTTGATAATTGTGCCAAACACGAGATACAGTCTTTTGTAGATTGTTACGCTGGGTATCATCAGGTACTGATGGATGAAGAGGACGCCGAGAAAACTGCCTTCACCACTCCTTGGGGCACCTACTGCTACCGGGTCATGCCATTTGGTTTGAAGAATGCAGGGGCTACTTACATGAGGGTCATGCCTGCCATTTTCCATGACATGATGCATCAGGAAATAGAGGTGTACGTGGACGATGTGATAATCAAGTCCAGGACGCAGGATAATCACATCCAAGACTTGAGGAAATTCTTCGAGAGATTAAGGAAGTATGACTTGAAGCTGAACCCAGCCAAATGCGCTTTCGGAGTTCCGTCGGGCAAACTTTTGGGTTTTGTCGTAAGCAGGAGAGGAATCGAGCTAGATCCAACTAAGATAAAATCCATCAGAGATCTACCTCCTCCGAGAACAAAGAAAGACGTGATGAGTCTGTTAGGCAGGTTGAATTACATCAGTCGGTTTATTGCCCAGCTGACAAGCACGTGTGAGCCCATATTCAAGCTGTTGAGGAAAGATGCAGCGATCAAATGGGCAATTGAGTGTCAAGAAGCCTTTGATAAAGTCAAAGAATACCTTTCGAATCCCCCGGTCTTGGTCCCTCCAGAACCAGGAAGGCCACTTTTCTTGTATCTAACAGTCTTGGAGAACTCTTTCGGTTGCGTCCTCGAGCAACACGACGTAACCGGAAAGAAGGAGCAAGCAATCTACTACTTGAGCAAGAAATTCACCGGCTACGAGGCCAAATACACTCTACTGGAAAGGACATGCTGCGCTCTCACATGGGTTGCTCAAAAGTTGAGACATTATCTCCAAGCCCACACTACGCTCCTCATAAGCAGGTTGGATCCTTTGAAGTATATATTTCAGAAACCAATGCCTACTGGGAGACTGGCTAAATGGCAAATCTTGCTTACGGAATTCGACATAGTCTATGTCACTCGCACGACAATGAAAGCCCAGGCGTTAGCAGATCATTTGGCCGAAAATCCGGTCGATGAGGAATACCAGCCATTGGGTACCTACTTTCTAGATGAAGAAGTAAACACCGTAGAAGCAGTCTCGGAGGAAGCTCATGTTTGGAAGATGTTCTTTGATGGAGCCGTGAACGCCAAGGGTGTAGGGATTGGGGCAATTTTGATCTCGCCTTCTGGTCAGCATTATCCCGCCACAGCTAGACTTCGTTTCTTTTGCACAAATAATACAACTGAGTATGAAGCTTGCATCATGGGCATGCATATGGCAATCGATCAGGATGTCGAAGACTTACTGATTATGGGAGATTCTGACCTGATCATCCGACAAGTCCAAGGTGAATAGGAAACTCGGGATGTCAAACTTATCCCATACCGACAACATGTGAAGGACCTCAGCAAACGCTTTACATCAATAGAGTTCAGGTATATTCCGAGGTGTCACAATGAACTGGCAGATGCACTTGCTACTTTGGCTTCAATGCTACCATACCCGGGCAATGCCCACGTCGATCCTTTGGAAATCCAAATCAAGGAAAGACACGGTTACTGCAATGTAATCGAGGCAGGATCAAATACGCAGCCTTGGTACCATGACATCAAGAAATTCCTGAAGACACAAGAATACCCCGAGCACGCTACTGGAGATCAGAAGAGGACCATTAGGCGACATGCAAGTGGTTTCTTTCTAAGCGGTGAATTGTTATATAAGAGGACCCCGGACCTCAATCTCCTAAGATGTGTCAATATCGAGGAATCGAGAAAGATCATGCACGAAGTACACGCAGGTGTGTGTGGACCTCACATGAACGGGTATGTCTTAGCGAAGAAAATCCTTCGAGCAGGTTATTACTGGATGACCATGGAAAAAGATTGCTTTAGCTTTGTTCGGAAGTGTCATCAGTGTCAGGTGCACGGTGATTTGATTCATGCACCTCCCACGGAGTTGCATCCCATGTCTGCACCTTGGCCATTTGTCGCATGGGGCATGGACGTCATTGGACCAATCGAACCGAAGGCTTCGAATGGACACAGGTTTATACTGGTTGCCATCGATTACTTCACAAAATGGGTAGAAGCTGTCACTCTCAATTCGGTCACTAAGAAAGTTGTAGTAGATTTTGTACACTCAAATCTTATCCGTCGTTTCGGTATTCCTGCGACTATCATTACAGATAATGCAGCAAACTTGAACAGTCACTTGATGGGAGATGTATGCGAGCAGTTCAAGATAATGCATAGGAATTCTACTCCTTATCGACCGAAAGCCAATGGTGCTGTGGAAACTGCAAATAAAAACATCAAGAAGATTTTGAGGAAAACGATCCAAAGTTCCCGACAGTGGCATGAGCAGTTACCTTTTGCATTATTGGGGTACCGCACTACGGTACGCACATCGGTGGGAGCGACTCCTTATATTTTGGTTTATGGGACCGAGGCTGTAATACCGGCAGAGGTAGAAATTCCTTCGCTTCGAATCATTGTCGAAGCAGAAATCGAAGACAGCGAGTGGGTCAAGGCTCGACTGGAGCAATTGACTTTGATTGATGAAAAGCGAATAGCCGCAGTTTGTCACGGACAGTTGTACCAACGAAGAATGGCTCGTGCTTACAACAAGAAAGTCCGGCCCAGAAATTTCGAAGTAGGTCAATTGGTACTAAGGCGTATTCTGCCGCATCATGAGGAAGCAAAAGGGAAGTTCGCTCCAAATTGGAAAGGCCCATACATCGTAAGGAAGATATTGCCGAGAGGAGCATTGTATTTAGGTGATATTGAAGGAAGTGACCCCGACACAGCAGTAAATGCGGATGCAGTCAAGAGATACTACGTCTGAATTATACTCCAGTAGTCTTGACACATGGGAAATGATGAAGGTTTTATTCCCCACTATTCCCCAAACACTGTCCAATTCTCTCTACAAACCTTTGAGCCTCTCTACAAAAAAAAAAAGAAAAAAGAAAACAAAACAAAACATTGATTGAGGCCTGAACTACGTTTGACTTGATTCCGAAAGGATACGTAGGCAGCCTCTCCCTGAGGTTCAGTCACACCAACAATAAAATCCCATTCACCCTGAAATTGAAACCGGGGCACGTCGAGCAGTTGAGAAGTTAGTATCATCTACCTCTCTTTACCAAGCACAAGCCTTCAAATCAGTTACCAAATATGGTGGGGAACCAATAAGCATCGCAAATGGAGACCAGCGCACTCTGAATTGAGAGAGACAAAATGAGAGAGTCTCGTCGGTGAAAACCTTCGGGCACCACGAGGCGACGGGAGTAGAGAAACCAAAATGAGAGAGCTTGTTTTAGTAAAAACTGACAAAGAGTGCTATCAAGCGATGACAGGAAGAGAAATGAGAGAGGTCAGCCAGCGAAAACCCGCAAAGGGCGCTGTTGGCCGAAAAAGAATGACTCCACCCCAAGGAAGTCTCAACAAAGTTCCACCGGTTTGGAATCACAGATCCGTTCTGGTTCAGGGAAACGCAAGTTCATGGAAGGTCAGGCGTCCAGTCCAAAGGGCATGTCATGTCATTTAAAGCCAGCGTTATCTTCCTCAGATAAGTCTTTCTCGTCCCGAAAAGGACACTCCCTTCCTGAAATTTGTTTTCTCCTTTCTTTGTTTCTTTTCGAATCTCTTTTATGTTTTAACACCAAGTTCAGGATACACCGGAAAGGGCAGGTGGCAGGTTTGTTTGCACGGAATCCCGTTTCATGAAGGAAAACGCCTCATTTCATGGTTACTATTGCCCGAGCTTGATGAATCATGATGTGTGATAGTGTTTAAAGTAAAGAGGAAAAGAGAAATTTCCCCCCAGCAAGTCCACTTTCAGATAAACCCCCACAGAGTCTCCCTCTGTACAAATCCCCACAGAGTCTCCCTCTGTACAAATCCCCACAGAGTCTCTCCTTTGGTACAATCTCCCACAGAGTCTCCCCAATATAAAAAAAAAAAAAAAAAATCCCCGCTGGAATTTCCTCAGCACATCCCCAGCGAGTCCCTTTGTAAATATTCCCCAACAAGCTTACCCCACCAAATCCTAGAAAGCCCGCTTTGAAATAAATCCCCAGCATGCCCCTTTGTACAAAAATCCACACAAAGAATCCACTTTGTAAATATTCCCCCACAAAGTTTCCTTTTGTACAAATCCCCACAGAATACCTCCAATAAAACCCCCGTTGAGAACCCCCAAGCAAAACGGGACCTAAAAAAAAGAAAAAAAAAGGGAGAGCCTTACGAAGCAAGTCATCACAGAATCTGGAAATACAAGCCTGGGCAGTCTAAAGGGTTTTGCCATTCGAATCAAATCAATGGCGGGACTTCGCAACAGAAATAGAGACGCAACAAAGCAACTGGGAACGATCAAGGTCACCGAACCGACCGTCATTTCCGAACTAACAATTGTTCTTTGTCTGAAAAGTTGAAACAGGTATAATCCAAGACAACCGTGCAAGAAGCAGGTGTCGCCCAAAGAAGAAGGTACACGGGTACAGGAAGTACTTTGGCAATGATGAATTCACTCGAAAGGTAAGTTTCCACGAAACTCCCTTTTATCTTCTACTAAAACAAGAAAACTCAAAAATAGATCGTTTAGTATTCTCGAACTTTGTCCCCAGCCAGTCAGCATTAGGGTTTTAAACCCTAAACTGAACTTTTTCCTTTAGCCAGCATTAGGGTTTTAAAACCCTAAACTGAGCTTTTCCTTTCAATCAGCATTAGGGTTTTAAACCCTAAACTGAATTTTCCTTTAGTCAGCATTAGGGTTTTAAACCCTAAACTGAACTTTTTTCCATTCAGCCAGCATTAGGGTTTTAAACCCTAAACTAAGCTTTTCCATTCAATCAGCATTAGGGTTTTATACCCTAAACTGAGCTTTTCCATGCAATCAGCATTAGGGTTTTAAACCCTAAACTGAACTTTTTTCCATGCAATCAGCATTAGGGTTTTAAACCCTGAACTGAACTTTTTCCTTTAATCAGCCTTAGGGTTTTAAACCCTAAACTGAACTTTTTCCATGCATGTCAGCATTAGGGTTTTAAACCCTAAACTGAACTCTTTCCTTCAGCCAGCATTAGGGTTTTAATCCCTAAACTGAGCTTTTCCATGCAATCAGCATTAGGGTTTTAAACCCTAAACTGAATTTTTCCTTTAGTCAGCATTAGGGTTTTAAACCCTAAACTGAACTTTTTTCCATTCAGCCAGCATTAGGGTTTTAAACCCTAAACTGAGCTTTTCCATGCAATCAACATTAGGGTTTTAAACCCTAAACTGAATTTTTCCTTTAGTCAGCATTAGGGTTTTAAACCCTAAACTGAACTTTTTTCCATTCAGCCAGCATTAGGGTTATAAACCCTAAACTGAGCTTTTCCATGCAATTAGCATTAGGGTTTTAAACCCTAAATTGAATTTTTCCTTTAGTCAGCATTAGGGTTTTAAACCCTAAACTGAACTTTTTTCCATTCAGCCAACATTAGGGTTTTAAACCCTAAACTGAGCTTTTCCATGCAATCAGCATTAGGGTTTTAAACCCTAAACTGAATTTTTCCTTTAGTTAGCATTAGGGTTTTAAACCCTAAACTGAACTTTTTTCCATTTAGCCAGCATTAGGGTTTTAAACCCTAAACTGAGCTTTTCCATGCAATCAGCATTAGGGTTTTAAACCCTAAACTGAATTTTTCCTTTAGTCAGCATTAGGGTTTTAAACCCTAAACTGAGCTTTTCCATGCAATCAGCCTTAGGGTTTTAAACCCTAAACTAAATTTTTTTCCATGCATGTCAGCATTAGAGTTTTAAACCCTAAACTGAACTTTTTTCCATTCAGCCAGCATTAGGGTTTTTAAACCCTAAACTGAGCTTTTCCATGTAATCAGTATTAGGGTTTTAAACCCTGAACTGAACTTTTTCCGTTAATCAGCCTTAGGGTTTTAAACCCTAAACTGAACTTTTTTCCATTCAGCCAGCATTAGGGTTTTAAACCCTAAACTGAGCTTTTCCATGCAATCAGCATTAGGGTTTTAAACCCTAAACTGAATTTTTCCTTTAGTCAGCATTAGGGTTTTAAACCCTAAACTGAACTTTTTTCCATTCAGCCAGCATTAGGGTTTTTAAACCCTAAACTGAGCTTTTCCATGCAATTAGCATTAGGGTTTTAAACCCTGAATTGAACTTTTTCCGTTAATCAGCCTTAGGGTTTTAAACCCTAAACTGAACTTTTTCCGTTAATCAGCCTTAGGGTTTTAAACCCTAAATTAAACTTTTTTCCATGCATGTCAGCATTAGAGTTTTAAACCCTAAACTGAACTCTTTTCTTTAGCCAGCATTAGAGTTTTAAACCCTAAAGTGAGCTTTTCCATGCAATCAACATTAGGGTTTTAAACCCTAAACTGCATTTTTCCTTTAGTCAGCATTAGGGTTTTAAACCCTAAACTAAACTTTTTTCCATTTAGCCAGCATTAGGGTTATAAACCCTAAACTGAGCTTTTCCATGCAATTAGCATTAGGGTTTTAAACCCTAAACTAAATTTTTCCTTTAGTCAGCATTAGGGTTTTAAACCCTAAACTGAACTTTTTTCCATGCAATCAACATTAGGGTTTTAAACCCTAAACTGAATTTTTCCTTTAGTCAGCATTAGGGTTTTGAACCCTAAACTGAACTTTTTTCCATTCAGCCAGCATTAGGGTTTTAAACCCTAAACTGAGCTTTTCCATGCAATCAGCATTAGGGTTTCAAACCCTGAACTAAACTTTTTCCTTTAATCAGCCTTAGGGTTTTAAACCCTAAACTGAACTTTTTCCATTCAGCCAGCATTAGGGTTTTAAACCCTAAACTGAGCTTTTCCATGCAATCAGCCTTAGGGTTTTAAACCCTAAACTAAATTTTTTTCCATGCATGTCAGCATTAGAGTTTTAAACCCTAAACTGAACTCTTTTCTTTAGCCAGCATTAGGGTTTTAAACCCTAAAGTGAGCTTTTCCATGCAATCAACATTAGGGTTTTAAACCCTAAACTGCATTTTTCCTTTAGTCAGCATTAGGGTTTTAAACCCTAAACTGAACTTTTTTCCATTTAGCCAGCATTAGGGTTATAAACCCTAAACTGAGCTTTTCCATGCAATTAGCATTAGGGTTTTAAACCCTAAACTAAAATTTTCCTTTAGTCAGCATTAGGGTTTTAAACCCTAAACTGAACTTTTTCCATGCAATCAGCATTAGGGTTTTAAACCCTAAACTGAATTTTTCCTTTAGTCAGCATTAGGGTTTTAAACCCTAAACTGAACTTTTTTCCATTCAGCCAGCATTAGGGTTTTAAACCCTAAACTGAGCTTTTCCATGCAATCAGCATTAGGGTTTTAAACCCTAAACTGAATTTTTCCTTTAGTCAGCATTAGGGTTTTAAACCCTAAACTGAATTTTTTTCCATTCAGCCAGCATTAGGGTTTTAAACCCTAAACTGAACTCTTTCCTTTAGTCAGCATTAGGGTTTTAAACCCTGAACTGAACTTTTTCCTTTAATCAGCCTTAGGGTTTTAAACCCTAAACTGAACTTTTTCCATTCAGCCAGCATTAGGGTTTTAAACCCTAAACTGAGCTTTTCCTTCCAGTCAGCATTAGGGTTTTAAACCCTAAACTGAACTTTTCCTTTCAGTCAGCATTAGGGTCTTAAACCCTAAACTGAACTTTTCCCTTTCAGTCAGCATTAGGGTTTTAAGCCCTAAACTGAACCTTTCCATTTCAGTCAGCATTAGGGTTTTAAACCCTAAACTGAATTTTTCCTTTGGTCAGCATTAGGGTTTTAAACCCTAAACTGAACTTTTCCCCAGTTGTCCGGCATTAGGGTTTTAAACCCTAAACTGAAACTTTCCCCTGCTAGTCGTTATTAGGGCTCCAGTCCTGAACTAAGCATTTTTATCTTCCTTCATCAATTTTGTGAACTTCCTGGCAAATAATTAACGAAATTTTCCTAGTGAAACTGGGGCAGAAAATTTCGTTCGTTTGTTTTCTCCCGCAGGTCTAACCTCGAGCCACATGGATCGAAATGACCCACGAGATGAGTCCCAGCTCAGAATCAAAGAAGAAAAAGAAAAAAAAAGAGAAGATGTCCCGAGATATCGGAGTAAATGGAAGGCAGATTGACTCCAACATTTGGTTAAGGTTCTGAACCCTGCCAATCGCGTCTCACTCAGTATCTCAGAGATTAAACAAGTCGCCGCAACTCGCAAGCATCAAGATTCAGATCGGTCTACAAGCAGAATCAGCTAAGACCCAAGATCAAGTCGCAAAAGAATCATAGATAGGAATCTTATAACTAGCAGTTGACATGCATATAAGTAGTTAGTTCAGTTTCCAATTTTTCCGTTGGTTGTAATAAGGCGGTCAGTGACGCAGCAGTGACAACAACAACAGCAGTAACAGCAAGCATTGCAATCCTCAGGGTAGTCCCAGCTACCAAAACTTCTCGAACTACATTGACCTGATTCCTGTTTAGCCCAGGATATGTAGGAAATCTTTGAAGCAAGATTCGGTCAGATCTTTCAAAAAAAAAAAACATGTTTCACACGGAGTAGTCCATAAGCAAATATCGCTCATATCCGCTCACTTTATCTTTGCACGAAAACGCTTTGTGTTTCCGAACAAAGAGGGGCAGCTGTGAGCACGTGATTTTTGTCTTGCGCGACAATCGCTCCAAAAGAAGAAAAAAAAATAACAAATAGGTCCTACTGTACAAATTCGGATTTTTATATGGCACTTTGTTAATTATTTATGATTTTTGCCCATTTTTATTAAAACAAAATACAAAATGTATGTGTCGTGCGTAATTCGAACCGTAATCCGATTGTTAAATAGGAAATCACAAAAAAATACGCATTTCTTTTGTCCTGATTTGTTTCCTTGTTTAATTTTACCTACTTTTAACATTTTATACGCATGAAATAAATATGTTAAGTGTTTAATTAAGGGTGTCTAGTTTTATTTAATTAGGTTGTGTTTTTAGGAAATTAGAAATAAAGAAAAAAGGGGGAAAATTTGTTTTAAATGAATTTGGGCTACAAACATTTAAAATCTGAAGCCCAAATGAATGGCCCAATCCACCAGTCCGAACAGCCCACCCCCAGGCCGCAAAAACGACGTAGTTTGACACCAAAACTACGTCATTTCAATACCAATCCATCTCAACCATTCAAACCAAACTGATCCAACGGCCAAGATCCCACACCCCATACCCACTAATAGACCCGACCCGTTTCCACCCGGACCAACCCAAACCCTTTACCCTTGAAACGACACCGTTTCCTTCGAGCTGAAGGATCCTGGCCCTTCATCGCATCTCATCCAACTGCCAGGATCCACCCACCCACTAACTATATAAGTCTGTAACCTTACCCTGCCCCTCTATCCAATACCCCAGCTCCCGTCTTCACCTTCTTCCCCATCAAACCCTAGAGCCGCCCCTGTATCCTTCACCATGAAAACCGGCGGCATGAACGCCGGTGACCTTCACCTTAACACCTTAGAATCCCCTTGCCATCCGGAACACGGATCTGTTAACCACGTAGTTCGAATCCCTTCCCACCTTCTCGAATCTTCATTTGAAGATTCGAGTCGGAACCCGATTTACACCAACCGACCTCAACTTCACACCAGACAGTCCCCGGACCCCCCTCGTGACCAAACCATGCTTGGTTTGGTCCGAATCTGACCAGGGAAGCACGAATCCCGGATCTAACTTTTGAAACTTTAAAGGTCCTCGTCGATGGTCCGTGTCTTGTTCAAACCAAAAGATTAAGGTCTAATGGACCTTAATCGAAGTGTTTCTCATCTGAGAAACACTTCGATTAAAGTCCGTTCAGCTTTAAGAAAAGTCTGTTCGAATCCAAGTTGAGATTTTTGATTTTTCGGGTTTTAAGGTGAGTTTGCTTTCTTTTCTTTATTTGTTTTGGTTCATCTGATTGTTTTAAAGGTCTGTTCATGTATTGTTTGTGTCCCTGAATTTTATCGACTGCGCCCTGTCCACTCTGCCTGAACCTCTGTTGTTTGATTGAGTCTTTCTATTTGTTCTGATAATGTGTATGTAAGTGTTGTGCAATTAGCTGATTTTCAAATTTGAACTAACTGATTGATTCCTCGAATACCACTTTGTTTAGTCAGTATAATTCAAATCATGTGTCGATACTGTTAAATGTCTGATTTTTGGCTACGATTGTGCATGTTATGATTAATATAGTCGAGTCGACATGTGTCATCAATTAGTTTCAGCTGCCTGAACAATAACAAATCGATTTACTTTTGATAAGCATGGTTTGAATCACTTAGGAACTGAGTTTAGTGCTTATAATTAGTAATTTGAATCAGAAATGTAAAAAATCAATGTTCCGTTTAGTCACAGTTCTGAAATTAGAGAGCATGTGCACTAATGCACAACATGTGCATTCTTTGTGAACAACCTGAGCCTTGCCTAAAGGCTTTTTGAATTAAATAGTTTGACAGCATGTGCTGTCAGACTACATCCTGCTGCCCACACCTTACTTTAGTTTCAGAAATAATAAACATTACTAAAGGTAAGCCTGCCAAGGGAATATCATGTGGTTTTGTTTAATATTAAATAGCTAAGTGGAACTGAAAAGGGGCAGCACATGGGAGGGTATTTTGATGGTCTAAACAGGCTGTTAAAGGGATGACTTTAGGCTTATAAAAGGGGGGGACTTCCATCAGTTCTAAAAAAAAAAATTTTGAAGGAGGGAGATTGATAATACACAGAGAGAGATGCGCTGAGAGGGAACATCTGAGAGTTTAAATTCTGAGAAACAGAAACTGGAAAAGAATTCTTTTTCGATAGCCCAAATAGATTTCAAGACTGAAAATTGACATTGGATTTTTGAAAGGAAAAAGATAGTGAGAGGGATAAAAATACAGAAAATCAGAAACTGGTTTTCTTCCTGCTTTCATTCGATTCTCAGTCTGCTCAACCTGTTCATTTAGTTCTGTTTTCTGTCAAAGTATCAGCTAAGTGTGTTAGTTTGGTTTGCATTGGTTGATCCTCTTGGAATTGGATTGCCTGGATTTCTGTTTCTAGACTACTGGTCATTGCTGTCATTCTGCCATTTTGCCTCTTGCACTGGGTTTTTGTTCAATTTGCCCTACTGCTGTTTGTTGCTGCTATTCTGTTTCCTGTTGCTGCTGCTATTCTGTCCTGCTGCTACTGTTAATTCTGTTTCTTGCTGCTGCTGATTTCCCCATCTTCTTCCTCTTCTCCTTTGCATTTTCAGTATTTCCAGGTACACATCTCAAGTCTCACATTGGTGTAGCTGTTTGTAACATTGAAAAGCATGAATAGAAAGAGTTGAAGGATTTACAATCACCTGTTATTTACTGACTGCCTCTCCATAAATTTTGTTAAGTTGTGTGAATTTTAGTTTATAGCTAATAGAGAATACATTTGCAAGTTTGTATTTAAGTAAATTTTATGTTAATCTGAAACTGCGGTATTTGATTCGTTTAGTTAGCATACAGGATGTAAATACGATCCATGGAATGTGACACTATTTATACAATTGTTAAACTTAAACTCATTCTTTTAGCATGCTTAAATAGGTAAGGGCAAATGACTGTTAAATCTAGCCAAATGTAATACAGTTTCGAATCATCCAGTTTTGACTCCTTTAGGTAGTTTATAAGACTAGTTTTGAACATCACCAGTAACACCTTTTAATAAGGAACTCTATTAATCCTGTTTAAGCAATTTGATTTAGATTCAACTTAAGGATGTTGTCGGATTAAGTATTGCATTTCATCAATCTCATATGTAATTTCTTTGTTTAACTGAACCCTTTTCGTAAGGCATGACGTCTTTTCACTTTATAAGTAACTAATCAGAAATTGATAGGAGTCCGGTTTAGGCCAAAGCATATACTTCGATTAGCATACATCTTTCTTTTCTTCTATTTCTGGAAACAGAATAATAGAAATGTAGTCACTTTAGGATATCCTCTTCTAAAATAATGAGACGAGCCTCGCTAAATAAAAAAAATGCAAATTGCGAGGCCCTCAACAACTAATCATAATATTTAGAATTCAGGCTAGGCCGTTTAGTGAATCTCATGGCCTTCTCAAAAAATAATAACGCGTTAGATTCTTTAGGCGCGGCTTAATTAAATCATATTCTTAAATTCGGGTGCACATTGATGTGACCCAAATCCAAATCTCAACGAAGTCGAAATGTGTTAACAACTACGGGTGCATTGATTGTGACGTGGTTCGAGATGCATTTTCACGACGTTGCAATTCTATAAAAATAAATGACAATAATAAAAGCGGTTTAAACTTAATAAAAGCACATAAGTCACAACATGTATTTAAATCAGATATTTAGCCATTATAACAATTTAAGCGACCGTGCTAGAACCACGGGATTCGAGGGTGCCTAACACCTTCCCTCGGGTCAACAGAATTCCTTACTTAGAATTTCTGGTTCGCAGATTTCATTTGGAAAAGTCGAAAATTTCCTCGATTTGGGATTCAAGATAAACCGGTGACTTGGGACACCAAAAACCAAACCTTTCCCAAGTGGCGACTCTGAATTAAAGAAATAATCCCATTTCGAATATTGTCATTTAAATTGGAAAAACTCCACCCGCGCATCTTACCCCTTGGGGCGGGCGCGCAAAAAGGAGGTGTGACACTTCCTTATCTCTCTTCTTATTACTCTGCTAATATTTCTACATATCTTTTTTTTGTGAAAACTTCGATACAACCTTCTTTAACTTTTAGCTTCCCTTTGCTCCATCCAATGGTTCTTTAGGTTGCTCAACATCCTCGCTCTACTAGGGATGAGAGCCATACTTAAGGTAATATTTATCCCATCCAGGCTTTTACTGCCTATCTTCTGAATGCTAATATTTACATCTAATCGTAATATTCTAGGGTGCACCATCTGGGTGTCTCACAAGAAGACCTATTGGCACATTTGTAATACCCTTTGGAAATGCCAACAAATGAAAGTAATCCATTTACCAATTTGGGTTATTCTAACCCCCGCTAGTCTTGATATCCCATCCTTCTCTTAACTATACCTGTTAGTCCCTACAAGGCATAACTGAAATGGGTGTGAGCAATTGTACATACATCTATTACTAATGAATATAACTCAAAAAAGCTTATGTTCCTCTACCTCAATTATAAACGCCATTAACTGGTCGTCTCGTACCCTTCTTTATCTTGCTTCTTTTGCTTGTTGACACTTGTATTTATCTTTTTAATCTCTCATTGTCTTTCACCGTAAAGGTGGATAGGCATTCTTGCCTTAAGACTCCTTATCAAGAGGCTTACACCTTTCAGTACGCACATGATCTGTTGAAGACCTCATGTTTACTTATCATAAGCATGATACAAAGTCAAGTTCCTTTAATTCAACACTTCCACAACTATATCTCTTATCGATCATCTTTCTGAACGTAGGCATCATCTTATTACGGATAAAAATAGAAGCTCGGGACTTGAATTCTTATAAGTGAGCTGTACCATATGATCTAGAGTAAGAAGAAAGAGTGACAGTCTTAAATGCCCTGTAGCCTCCTACTTATAAGTATGGTGCATGACACACCCATTAACAAGACTCTACTAGACATGGCTTGTAGACTCTCTAGGATAGAACTGCTCTGATACCACTTTTGTCACGCCCTGAACCTGGGGGCGAGACTGACACCCAGTGCCTCACTTATTCTTGCGTACTAACCTGCAACTAAGGGACTCTGAACATATGATGTCATCCTTTGGCCATGGGACACATTGCAAGATAATTGCTAATGCTGACTAAATGTCAATATATAACTGGGCCGACAATGCCATCATAACTATTACAAACCAACCAAATATACATACAAGACCTGCAAGCCCAACATATTGCACTAATTGACAGGATATGTCTACAAGCCTCCACTGATAGATATACTGTGATCGGAACAGCTACCCAACCTACTCATAACATATATATATACAAGATGTACATAAAGCTCTAGACCCGAAAACTCCGAAAGGCTTGGAGCTTACCGATCAAGCTGAACTCGGGCAATACCTATTGAGGAGGCCTACCCGCCTGTCTGTTTGACCTACACGCATGAAATGCAGCGCCCCGAGATAACGGACGTCAGTATGAAATAATGTACTGAATATGTATAGAAATATACTGAAAGCTGAAACTGAACTGATAATATAATAATTGCAAGTAGCTGGAAGTCAAAGATAATCTGAAGATATGCTTACCTGCTGATACTGACTCAACTCTCTTAATATAGTAAGTAAAATAGCTGGTCGACCCTATAAGGTTCGGTATATATATATGTATGTATATATAACTGCTCTATCATAGTAGGCTCACTCATAAGCTCTCAGCCATACTAGGCTCTGTATCTTGGCCATGCTAGGCTCGCTCATGCGCGCTCGGCCACAGTAGGCTCGGTATATAACTTACCATCTGATCAGAGGTTGCCCAATAGGGTGTTGATATCCAATTTTTCCCTATGTATTTTATATATGCAAAAAACTTTCAAAATAGCATATATAAGTATGCCCAAGTGTTTTTGTATTTTTCCTAATTTTAAAAAAAAATTGAAATCAATTTATTGCCCATTTTAGCATTACAAAAACTAATAATTATTCCCAAAATCATCATTTTGGTGAATAACTTATTTTATTCTCACATTTATACCAAAATATAGCTAATATAATTTTTACACATTTTTAGAAATTTATTTAGTATTTTTAAGGCTATATTGCATATAATTGCAATTTTAGCCTATTTTAAGATTTAATTGCATTTTATACTTATAAAATTGGTTCCAGTATTTAATGTAATATTTATATATTATTAATTAAGCTAGTACCTTTAATTTATTTTTCAGAAAGCATGTTACTATTTTTATAAAATAAAAAAAGGGGAAAAAATTGGCTATTTAAAATCTAGCCCTATTTCATGTCAATTATAGCCCAAATCAACCCCTACAATTAAACCCCAATTCCAATTCAAACGAACCAGCCCAATTCCTAAAATTACCCGCCCCTAACCCGTTTATTTTACCCGCCCAGCTTCCCCTTTTGATCCAGGCCGTTGATCATTTTGATCAACGGCCAGAATTCCCTCTTTTCTTTTTAATTCAATAACCCCCACCAACCCTATCCCATTTCTCACCAAATGCTGCCTCTGAAACCCCTCCCCTTTCCCAAATTCTCTCGAACATTCCCTAACCCTAGTCGCCTCTCACCGTTTTCAACCTGGATACCCACCGGAATTCATGGCTTCTCCGGCCATGGGAGCCCTATACTCACCTCTCCTTGCTCTTATACGCTTGATACTTGAATATTCGAGGCCTGACCTTGAAGGTTTTCGCCCAAACCTCTACTGATTCAAGGTTTCACGGCCATCTCCGGCTTTGCTCCGGCGTATCCTGGTCTTATGAGCCTGTCTCTAACTTCTCCGACTCAGATCAGACCTCTTCAAAGCCTTTCTCGTTTTAGGGTTCCTCTGAAACCCTAACTATTCGAGGTTTTCTCCGATTTTTCTTAGATCTGTTATATATCTATGCTCTATTTGAGTTGTTGAATGATTCTCCCAACCTTTCTTTCAAAAATTACTTTTAAAGTTACTTCTTTCTGATTTAGGGTTTTCTGAAAATGTTCGAAATGTTTCTCTGACTTTTCTTTTCCTTTTCTTTGTGTATATTTGTCTATACTATGTTCTTATGTTTTCTTTTCTACCACACATGTTCTTCTATTGTGTTCTTATGTTTTCCCGTTATCATGCGTGTTCTTCTACTATGTTCCGTTCTTTCTTCTACTGTGTTTCTATGCTATGTTCTAACATGCTTTTCTGATATGTTTCGCCTACTGTACCCTTCTACCATGTTCTTAAGTGTTTAATGTTTCACATCTACTTTACCTTGTTCTAAGTTCCTTCTAAAAGATCCGTTTAAGCATGTTCTCCTCTACTGTTTATTCTACTCTCATTATGCTTCGAATTAGTTTCTTCACTCTGTTTGCTTGGAACTTTCAACGGCATTTGCTTGTTTTCTCATGAGTTTCTGAAAGAAATCTCTGAGCCTGTTTTGACTACTTGCTTCCTCACCTCTATACTCTACTCGAGGTGGAAACCCTAGAATTGGGGGTTCTACTTTACCTTGTTCTAAGTTCCTTCTTAAAGATCCGTTTAAGCATGTTCTCCTCTACTGTTTCTTCTACTCTCATTATGCTTCGAATTAGTTTCTTCACTCTGTTTGCTTGGAACTTTCAACGGTATTTGCTTGTTTTCTTATGAGTTTCTGAAAGAAATCTCTAAGCCTGTTTTGACTACTTGCTTCCTCACCTTTGTACTCTACTCGAGGTGGAAACCCTAGAATTGGAGGTTCTGCCGAGGTTTGATCTTGTGATTAAACTAGGGTTCTATTTTAGAGCCCTTAACTCTCTCAGACTAATCTTTGAGTCTATGAACTAAGTCTGAATTTCTTTGTTTACACACAATTCTGAGCTTTTTAAATTCTTCTACACTAGATTCTTCTACTGATTGACATGACAATCTCTCTTTCATGTTTAAGCATGTCTGTATGATTTTATATGTGTGATGAATCTTTCTTCAAAAAGGTTTTCCAACTTATGATTGATTCAGAATCCCTTTTTAATAGGTCTGATTGATTGTTACTGATTTTCCTTAAGTGAAACCTTTCTTCACCTTTTTTGACTGGGTTCATTCAAACAAAATCTTTGGACTTCTGATTTCTTGGCTGTTAACTAATTTCCTTGCCTTATTTGCACAAACCGTGTACTGTCAAGACTTTGTCCTTAAATAGACATTTATGTATTTACCCCTATTATACTACTCTGAAAATGTTTGATTAATCTCTTTCCTTAATTAGTTTTACCCGTTTGAAATCTGAATCCCTTAATTAAAGGTAAACCTTGTGTAATTGATTGACAATCAGTCTTCAAATTATTTTCTTACCTTATTTCTGCTTGCTTTCTACACTATAAAAGGCACGACCTTTTTTCATAAACACTCTTTCAACTCAACACTTTACACTACAAACTTCACAATACACAACTCTTTCTGAACTCTTACTCACACTGATAGTATTCTGTCTTCCTATCTGCACTTTGGCTCTTACAAGACTACTGCTTTCTCTTTGTTTGTTTTCTCTGAAACTAGTATGTCCTAATTTTAGTTTCAGCATCACCCCAATGTGTTTACTTAAAATTTTTATATCCATTGCTACCTTACTGTTTATGTAGAGTTCAATATTTAACTTAATATGCCTATGTTCTACTGCCTGTTTCTAATGTGAATCTTTGCTCCCTACCCCATTACCCCTATGTGTTTGTAAGTGATGACTTAGGGCATGGCAACATGAGTTGTTGCCCATGACTTGAGTTCTGAACCAGTGAGGTCCTAACCTCTAACAGGCTGGAGGGTGTGCCAACATATCCCATTGCTGAGTATGCCCATCACCCTGCTTCTCTTGTGTCCTTGCAAATTCCTTACTCCTCTATACCCCCATATGCACTGATTTTTAAGTTATTCCTTTTCCCCCCTTTTTCCCCTTTCAAAATTTCACTTATGCACTTGCACTCTCTCCTAGCTTATAGGTTCTGCCCCCTCTTGTGAGCCTTGCCTTGGGACCTTGAGTTCTCTCTGAACTTGGACACTTGAGGGCTGGCCCTTCCACACTGCACTATGTTCTTGATCTGGTAACATTTGGGTGTGAGCACTGCACGGAGTCCGTATGAGGCTCTTAGGGAACTCTGACACATCCAAAGACGAGAGAAAGGCTTTGGATCATGATCTTTGGAGTTGGTTCATCTCATATTTCAGACATGGAGTCTGAATTAGGCTCCCCTTGGTTGTACTTTTAATTTCTGATGTAATTTTGCTTTTCTTATTTCATTCTGGGATGTAATAACTTGTGATATCTATTGGGGATGTCTAGTGGAAAGGGATGGGAATAACTGTATGCAAAGGGTAGATAACTTGCCTATAGGAATCCTTGATCTCTGCATATCATGTAGACATCCTGCCCATGAGATTTTTTTCTGAATTTATGCACTCACATATAGATACCATGTCTATGGAATTCTACATTCGCATATAGATATCATGTCTATAAGAACTTCTGCATTCTCATCTTTAGATAACTTGCATATAGGAATCCTTGATCTCTGCATATCATGTAGACATCCTGCCTATGAGATTTTCTTTCTGAATTTATGCACTCACATACATATACCATGTTTATAGAATTCTGCATTCACATATAGATACCATGTCTATAAGAATTTATGCATTCTCATCTTTAGATAACATGCATATAAGAATTTCTACATAGATACCATGTCTATAGGATGCACATGCATGTAGACAATATGCCTATAAGACCTTTCTGATTCTTGTATACTCATCTCTCATCAGGCAAACATAATTATAGGCCTTAATAATCAGTGTGATCGGATATCGCGTTCGTAATAAAAGATGCAACACATAGAAAACATGCTTGTAGGGTTCCTAATCAAAATTCGAATCGCCTCACTCGTTTGTAAGCTTTCCGTAGTAATGCTTTATCAACTGCAGAACTTGTACTCTTCTATTAAAAACTAGCAACTTTTTTTCCTAAATCAATCTGTAATCAGTTTACCTCTTTGTTTATGAAACCAGTAGATATCATGCCTAAAGGTTTCGTCTAACACTTACACAAGCCTTAGGATAAAAGTTATAACTGCACCAGTCTTTGTTAATCACAACCAGTGGGCAGGTCTAATTCGGACTTCTTATCTGAAAACATGTGATAAATCAGCCTGCTTTCCCCTTTTAAGTTTTATCAGACCCTAATCAGTACGTGCAAGACATGCTAAACTAGATGCTTTCTTTGATTTAAGGAGGCCTGTTTGAGCCGTATCTGCTTATGTGCTTGCCCAGTACTTGCTATATATATTTTGATTGTCGCCTAAGAATTTTGTCCTTTTTAAAACTATAAAACCTCAAACCCCTTCCCTTTTAGGATTAGTAGTCCCAAATACCTCCGGGACTGATAGGATTGGGGCGGGTAATAGCATGCAATAAGTAAATGAGACCATTCTGCATTTTAGTACCTTAACGAGGTGGGAAAGTGTAGATATAGATATGATGACCACGCGATAACATCTCGTATAGCCCCTCTTTGAGGAGTGATTACCGGATGTTGTATGGGGTGATCCATATTATTTATAAACTAGGACCCCCCTTTCCTTTACTTGTTTATTTCGTTGTTTACCTTTCAGAATTTCAAACCGTTTTTTTCTCAAATTTTAGCTTGCCTTTCACTTCTTTTAATTTTATCTATTTGCAACCATTATGTGAAAACCCCCCTAATATTTGAAACTCTTACTTGCTTACTTAAAGTCACAATTATAGTATGGCCGGGAACCACACTAGTGAATTCTGAGGGGTGCCTAACACCTTCCCTTCGGGATAATTTCAAGCCCTTACCCAATCTCTGGTTCTCTAAATCAAACTCTTCTTAGTGTCCTAATGCACTTTAATCATTAGGTGGTGACTCTTCTCTTTTAATACCCGTTAAAAGAGTTGTCAATGTCATAAACCCGATTTCGCGAGACAAAGGGGGCGCGACTAGGGGCCTGCCCATTGATTATAGATCGATGGTAATGAAAATACTTTTAATACTGTATCTATGTAACTTCTCTGCTCTCTTGACTGGAAGAAGGAAATACTCAACTGAATATAAAATCCCGATAAGGAGAATATTATAACTTACAACACTAGAAAATATACGCAATTTGCGAGACTAGCAAAATATACGTAAATTCCGGGATATGAATGTAATGACGAGATCATGCCAAATGAAAGAAGAGCTTAGTCTTAACATACCTGGAGTAGGGAAAACTCCGTATAATATTCTCGAAAAAGATTGCACCGAACACTTTTAGAACCATACAATTTTACGTTGCTATGGTTTTAGCAATTCTCGTTCGAATTGTTTGGATGCAAGAATTTTTATTGAGATCTTTCTGGATCGAGCTTGAACTCTAGAACCATTTGGCTCCTGATGCGAGCTCTTACTATTTTCACTGATCACATGTGAAAATGCGCCGCAATATAATGATGTTGTAGTAGTCATTGTGACAGTCACTTGCCAGATTCTAAGGAGATAGCACAAGAAACAAACTGAAACTGGAAAGTCTACAAAGTGATTCGGCAGCTATATAAGGTTAACCCCCTTTTTTGATGTAGAAATATCAGCAATGGGGCTATGAATAATTTATGGTTTTAAGATATCTTTAATATGAATATGTGTTTTGGAAGAAACAAAATTTTGTAAAGTTATGAGCTTAAGCTTTCATAAGGCCTTACACTTACACGTAAGTGGCCTTATGATTTTTAATGGACACTAATCCTACTATGAATAAGAGTCATATGCCATTTTAACGATTTGCTGCCACGTCTCTTTTTCACAATCTAATAATTAACTAGGTAATGTCCTGTTACACGGTAATTAATCAACTACTAGCATAATTAAAAATTATCTCAAATTACTTAAAATACTACTTATTTTTAATACACTTTATATAACTTACTAACATGGTCATGTGACACCTTGCATGGTACTAGTTCATAATTATTGGGTATTATCGCTTAACTCGTATTTTATCCCAAATTGTCCACTTTCAACGAAACTCATTTTTTTAATCTGTGTACCTCTTTATCCTTCATAACACTTATTTATCGCTTGTATAAATAGCGTAAGTACGTTAATGTCAAGATGATCTCATCTCCGAGTCTACGTTGGTTAATAGAAAACAAAATTTTAACGTACAAAAATGCGAGATGTAACAGTCAAGTAGTGAAAAAAACATATAATATCAAAAGCATGCGAAGGTCTCATGGTAGCAGGTGAGGAAAACCCCTTAGGGTTTCGAGCATATTTGAGTTTTAGAGAAGATAGAAACCCAGCAATCAGAAGAATCACACAAAGGGAGCAAAAGATTTCGAAATAAAGAACTTCAAATCGAGTCATGCACTTAAACGAATAGTCTCAGACCCAAAACCCTGGGATTTTCAACAATAGGAGAGTTTTAAAAGAGAATAAGCAAACAAGTCGGACAAAACTCAGGCAAACAAACATTCGTTTAGTAAACAGTTAAAAGAAATTAGGGTTTTAACATGTAAACTCAGGTAGAAGAACGATATAAGCAAACATAGCCAAATATGTCAAAGAATCAGAGAAACATTTTGAAATAACTTAACAGAAACCCTAATCGGAAAGATAAGGGGTTTTGAAAGCAGAGTTTTAAAAGAAAATTTGAGAAAAATACTTAGCAGTTCAGAGCAAACATTGTTTTGAAGGAACCTTTAAAGGCTAAGGTTTCAGAAGAACCCCAAGTGGTGAGAAAAGCTTTAAAAACCAACGATCTAAGCAGGAGAGTCAAGAGTCTAACTCGAATAGCCATGGCTGGCTAGAGAAAAAGTCGGAGACGACCGGAGAACAGTCATGAACTACAATTGAACAAGCCTGGACCAAGCTCTTTCGAGCTCTAGCCTTGAGACCATAATAATCGAGCACATAGAAGCCATGGGAGGTGGATATAGGTCTCCGGTGACTTTGGGAACCATAGATTTGGGGAGGTATTAGGGTTGTAGTTAATGGCGGCGGCTAGGGTTTGAGAGGATTTGAGAGAGAAGGGGATTCAGAGGCAGCGGAATTTGGAAATGAGGCTAGGGTCAGGGGTCGTTTGAATTAAAAAGGCAAGGATGGTTGTTGGCCGTTGATCTGAATAATCAACGGGCTGGATCAAAACGGACGAGTGTGCGGGTTATGAAGATGGGTTTGGGTCAGATTAAATCGAAATTGTGTCGGGGGTTCAAATGGTTCCAATTGAGTTCAATTGGGGTCAGAATTGGGCTATAATTGAAATGAAATTGGACTAACATTTAAATAGCCAATTTTCCCTATTTAATTTACAAAAAATAGTAAATTAATTTCTAGAAATAAATTAAATGTACCAAAATGATTTATAGCACATAATTAACTATTTAAAAATACCATACCTAATTTTTATGAATATGAACGTAATTAATCTTAAAAGAGGCTAATGTTGTAATTATATACAATTTAACTTTAAAAATACTAAATGACTTTGTAAAAATATGCAAAAATTATATTATCTATATTTTAGCATAAATATGAGAATTCAATAAATGAATCACCAAAATGATAATTGTGGGAATAATTATTAGGTTTTTATGGATAAAATAGGGCAATGAATTGACTTAAAAATCTTTAAAAATAAGGAAAAATAATAAAATATTTGGATATACTTATATATGAATACATATGCTATTTTGAAAGTATTTTGCATATTAAAATATACAGAGAAAAATTGGGTATCAACATCATGTACATCCCTTAATACCATGTGTAGCCCCTCTCTAAGGAGTGTCATACCGGGTATTGCATTAATGTGATCCATATTATAAGAAAACCTAGGACACCCCCCTTTACATTCCCAAATATGTTTAGATTGCAATTATTTTCAAAATCTTGCCTATTATTTGTCCCTTTTCAAACACTTGTGTGTCTAAACTTAAATCCCCTACTATTTGATCCATACTTGTTTGTTTGCTATTTGTACAAATTTACAAAAACTGTTTAGCCGGGAACCACACTAGTGGATCCTGAGGGGTGCCTAACACCTTTCTCTTAGGATAATTTCAAGCCCTTACCCTATCTCTGGTTACCTAACGTAGTTACAAATAAACACTATAGGTGCCCTAACGCACCTTAAATCGACTCTTCAAAATTGTAAACCTCCTTTTCCAAAAGGAAAGAGTTGTCCCAACCAAAATGTCATAAATCCGATTTCGCGAAGGAAAAAGGGGGCACGACATCATGATGACTCTTCTGGGGACATTTAGGCTTTTACCATTTCATATCATTTTTGTGAATTTGTACCCTCCCTATGTGCAATTATTTGTTTAATTCCTTTAAGCGTTTAATTTCTTCAAAAGCAAAACTGACATATCTTTCTTGTTTCCTTCCTTTATAGTTGCTTTAAATTATAAAATTGCTGTATTTATCACTCTCTTAACGTGCAAATACATGTCAACATCTTTTTAATTATTGTATAATCATGCTCAACATCATACTCCACTCGTGCCAAACAAATACTATAGCAACGCTTGATCAGTGGTTGCGCCCTTCCTATATCATTACCCTCTAATTCGGAAAGGCTTATTTGAGGTAAAACTAGTCGATCAACGATGCAATCGACAGTTCCGTTCCTTCTCCCTTGAGTTGTCCGCTCAAGGATACCAGTCTAAAATCCCATAGAAACCTTACTCTGTTAAATTATGCATGCATCATGGTCAAACCTAGCCGGGTTAGTTATGTTATCCACATAATGATCCTTTAAGATATCCTTGTCCAAAGTTCATTGGGTTTCTCTAAACCCAAACGGACATCATCACGTTCTGTGCATTTATTTGGAGAACTAAATGCTTCATGCTAATTGTTGATATTAAATAGTCGAGTCTGGTGGGGGGTAAGGGCCTACCCTTGTTTGTTTTGCAAAAATATGAGGCATGAGGTACCCAACTTCGGTATGGTTAGCACACCCTCATTCTTGCTAGACTGGTGGAGGAATCTTCCATCAAATGACCAAATCAACGAATGGAAAGAGAGGGCCGCCAAAGCTAGCGAAAAGTTGGAATATCTAGAATACAGTCTGCTGGAATTGGAAGGAAAGTGAGGAAGAGAGTCGCCGACTGCCAGAACGCTAAGGGAAATGAAGGAGAACACCTGGCAAAGGCATTTTTACCGGTGAACCTACGTGAGATGGAGGATGTGATCAATGAGAACATTCAACCTGAGAAAGGTCCTTCTGGGACCAAATAGATAGGAATTTACTTTTTCGCTTTATGAATGTAATAAGGTTAATGGCCATTAGTGACTTTTATTTCTTGCTTATTTAGTGTCATTTTGGGATTCATCTATTTTTATCAATAAAATGAGGCATTTAGCATTAAAAGTTCTCCAAGTCTATTTGTCGCTAGGCCTACCTCGGGCACAAAGAGGTTCCCAAATTAGGACATGCTTTACATTCCCGCACTATGTGTTTAATTATAGCAATACTTTTTATAATCCTCATTGACTTGATTACCTTTCGTTTTTATTATTCCCCTCCCCAAAGGTTAGTTCATGCACTCTGGCATCATTATCTTATTTCACAAGATCCAAGGTCCCTCCACCCACTCCTCCTCTTAGTCCTATTAAAGGCAAGAACAAAGGAAAAATGGAAGATTTAAACAACATCAGGATGGAGAACACAGTTAAACGGGTAGAGGCCACTGATGGCCAGGGTATTCGGGTTCCTAACAAGAATGTGTCATAACTTGAACAAAAACTGCTAAAATTCCAAGAAGAGCTCGATCAGGTTCGGAATCTGGCAAACCTGTCATTTTCCCTCAATACTCCAGATATCAACTTTTCCAACGCTCAAAACCCTACACCTCCTCAAAATCCCAAAACAGCAGAATCATCTCGCGCCTCATCATCACGCTGCTCCACCAAAGAACTAATGCAACACCTGAAATACCCCAAACAACACCCCACTACTCATCCCAGAACCTCAGACCTCCACAAACGACCATTTCCACACCCATACACCAGGCAACCATAACACTCATATCTACGTGGAGACCATGCCACACTCCACCCAACCTATCTCATGCACACCTGAGTCTGATGAAAAGGATCTGCTTATCAGGAACTTGGCCGAGGAACTTAAGAAATTGACCAGCCGGATTCAGGGCGTTGAGGGAAGCAAGGGAATTGAGGTACTGAACTATGAGGACCTTTGCATACAGCCTGATGTTGAACTGCCTGAGGGGTGCAAACCTCCTAAGTTTGAAATGTTTGATGGTACGGGTGATCCAAGGGTCCATCTGAGGACATATTGCGACAAGCTGGTTGGAGTAGGGAAGGAAGAAAGAATCTGCATGAAGCTGTTCATGAGGAGTTTAAAAGGAGATGTATTATCTTGGTACATCAGCCAAGATCCCAAGAAGTGGTCAAGCTGGGTAGGCATGGCATCTGACTTTATGGACAAATTCAGGTTTAATATAGAGAATGCACCAGACGTGTTCTATATCCAAAATTTGAAGAAGAATCCCACGGATGCATTTCTCAAGTATGCTACTCGCTGGAGGTCCGAAGCTACTAAGGTCAGACCCGCCTTAGAAGAGGAGCAAATGAACAAGTTCTTTGTCCAGGCTCAAGACCCGCAGTACTATGAACGACTGATGATGATTGAGAATCACAAGTTCTCCGACATTATCAAATTAGGTGAAAGAATTGAAGAAAGTATTAAAAGTGGTGTGGTTACAAATTTCGAGGCCTTGCAAGCTACAAATAAGGCTTTACAGTCCGGTGGTGTGTCCAAGAAAAGGGACGTAGGGGCTGTAATGGTTGCACAAAAGACTAAGTATCCCCTCAAATACCAAGCTTACCTGACACCTCCACTCACATACCAGCCAACCCCAAATTACCAAGCACCCTCACCCCCATACCAAGCTCCGCCACCAACTTATCAGTCACCCTCACCTCCTACATGTCAACCTACGTCACGTAGATACTCCCAACCCGCTCATGTCTACCAAACTTATAATGCTCAACCATCCCACTATCAATCACCCCCTACATGCTGAAAATTTCCCTAGACCCCAACCTAATTTTGATCGCAGACCTCCAAAATAATATACAGCCATCGTTGAACCCATCGACTAGCTGTATGAGAGGATCAAAGCTGCTGGTTATGTCACCCCCATCCCTGCTGCAACCCCTGAGAATCCTTCTTAGTGGGTTAACCCAAACAAGTCCTGTGCATACCACTTCGGCATGAAAGGGCACACCATCGATGAATGCCGCTCCTTGAAAGACAAGATACAGTCCTTGATTGATAACAAGATCATTGTGACAAAGGAGCCCACTCCAAACGTCCGCAACAACCCTTTGCCAGACCATAAGGGTGGAGGTATCCACATGATTGAAGTAGAAGATGACTGGGATCCCGAGGGATCAATCGGGTTGATCGCAGAAGATGATGACCCGAAGAAACTGACAATTACTCTCAATCCAATCATAGTCCAGATCTAACCATTTGAGAATGCTGAGGTGAATATGTCTATACCTCTTGAGTTTGAAGAAGCACCACCCACAAAGACACCAGTACCAATTGAGGTTGAATTTGAGTCTCTGGAAAATGCACCCGCGCCATTTAAGGTCGCAGACTTGCCATACAAGGCACATGTTCCGTTCGAAGTAAGGGTAGCCATGCCGGTCCCTGTGGCAATGTTAACCATGCCACCATTCTATACAAATGTTGTACCCTGGGACTATACAGCCAAGGCGAGAAGGAAAGGCCAGGGCAGGATTGAAGAAACTATCGCAGCACAGGGTATGACAATAATTGGTAGAGTCTATACCCCTGAACATCTAGCTGAGTCAAGCAAGCAGGCCTCCAATCGGCCACCCCTCATTGAGACAAGTTCGGATGACCTTTGGAAAAAAATACAAGCCAAGGAATATTCGGTCATCGACCAGTTAAATAAGACGCCAACACAAATATCCATTTTCTCTTTGCTGCAAAATTCTAAGACGCACAAAAATGCTTTGTTAAAGGTGCTAAATAAAGCGTACGTACCAAGTAACATCACTAGCGGGGAAGTGGCTAATATGGTAGGACAGGTGATGGAAAGCCATAAGATCACCTTTCATGAGGACGAGCTGCCACCTAAAGGGCTGGGGCAGAACAAAGCACTGCATATCATCGTGCAATGCGAAGATTATTTCATTACCAGAATCTTGATCGATGGAGGTTCCAATCTTAACATGTGTCCGCTAGTAACACTCAAAAAGTTGGGTAAAGGGCTGCATGAGATAAAAGATGGAGCAATCAATGTGAAAGCCTTTGATGGTTCTCAGAGGTCCACCAATGGTGAGATTAGTCTATGCCTGCAGATGGGACCAACCTGGTTTGAGGTCGATTTCTAGGTGATAGATGTACTAGTGTCTTACAACTTGCTGCTGGGACAACCATGGATTCATGCTGCTGGTGTCGTAGCATCAATGTTGCATCAGACAGTGAAGCTCGAATGGAATCACCAGGAAGTGATCATTCACGGCAACAGTAGCAACCCTATATACAGTCGCCAGACCATTCCGGCGATCGAGGGAAGAAAGAAGCTGGGAGGAGAAACTTACCACCACATTGAGCGGGTCAATACTATCGACAAAGACAAATGGTGGGATAGTAAAATCGAGAGTATACTAAGTCGGAGTGGCTACGAACCTGGCAAAAGGATCGGCAAGAACCTCCAAGGAATCTCTAAACCCATAAACTCAAGAAACATGGCACTACCTTCGGTTTGGGATATGAATACACCTGGGAAGAATTCAATAACTGGTCGCCACCATGGCATGGTCCTTACTACCCACTGGAGTAGCTAATACCGCATCTGGAGCAGACCTTCCAATAGGCTGACATTATTTATGGGTCAGATGAAGAAGAAGCACTTGCAGTAGTGAAGAACTTATTTCTAGAGGATAGTGATATGGGCTGCTGCGTTATTCTCGAGGAGGAGGGGGAGGAAGGCCCTTCCATACAGGATGTGAACAGAGGGGCACATTTCAAGAATTGGACCATTAGGACAACCAAAGCCCGACGAGCCTTGGGGTAGCAAGGCTAAAACAAGTATTATTCACTGTTTTATTTACTAAATGATTTTCTTTTCGCATTTTTCAATTCTTGCAATAAGATCTTCGATGTTCAAAATAGTTATTCAATTTATTAAAAGCATTTTTTATTTTTCTTATGAATTAATATTTATTGCTATCATTTTCTCTCCTTGTTTTACCAATACAACATTACTATTACTTGTCTTGATGAACCAATGACTATGACATGCAATGAGACAATGCAACAAACGGACATTGATTCAGAAGAAGATGACATACCTGACGAGATTGTCAAAGAAGTTGAGAACTTTGAGAATATACCTAAGTCTAACCTGGACGAGACCGAGATTGTCAACCTGGAGATGTAGAAAATATCAAGGAAACACGAATCAACATTCACCTATCGCCATCAGAGAAGAAATAATATACATAATTTCTGAAAGAGTATGAGGACATATTCGCCTGGTCGTATGATGACATGACTGGTCTGAGTACGTCTACTGTGGCTCACAAACTGCCAACCGATCCAATGTGCCCATCGGTAAAACAAAAGCTCAGAAAGTTCAAGCCTGATATGAGTTTGAAAATCAAAGAAGAAGTTACCAAGCAAATCAAAGCTAAGGTTCTCAAGGTAGTAGAATACTCGACGTGTTAGCCAATATTGTGCCAGTACCAAAGAAGGATGGGAAGGTCAGAGTCTGTGTCGACTATCGGGATCTCAACCGGGCTAGTCCGAAAGACGACTTCCCTTTGCCTAATATACACATCTTAATTGACAATTGTGCCAAGCATGAATGACAATTGCCAAATATACACATTCTGTCGTAGATTGCTTCGCTGGTTATCATTAGATCTAGATGGATGAGGAAGATGCTGAGAAAATGACTTTCATTACGCCGTGGGGAGTGTATTGCTACAAGATGATGCCATTCAGCCTGAAGAATGTAGGGGCCACATACATGAGGGCCATGACTATCATTTTCCATGATATGATACACAAAGAGATAGAGGTATATATGGATGATGTTATTATCAAATCCAAAAAGGCCACTGACCACACAGAAGAATTGAGGAAGTTCTTCAATAGACTGTGGAGATACAACCTGAAACTAAACCCCGCAAAGTGCGCATTTGGGGTTCCTGCTAGGAAATTGCTTGGGTTTATTGTGAGCCGCCAAGGAATAGAACTGGATCCATCAAAAGTCAAAGCCATTCAAGAACTACCACCGCCAAAGAACAAGAAAGACGTGATGAGTTTCTTGGGAAGGCTTAACTACATCAGTCGATTCATAGCACAGTCTACAGTTATCTGTAAGCTAATCTTTAAGATGTTGAAGAAGGACGCCGCCACCAAATGGACCGATAACTGCCAAAAGTCCTTCGACAAAATCAAGGAGTACCTGTCAACACTACCAGTCTTAGTCCCGCCCGAGCCAGGTAGACCCTTATTACTCTACCTTGCAGTGTTAGATGGAGCTTTCGACTGCGTTCTGGGGCAGCATGGTGAAATAGGGAGGAAAGAACAAGCCATTTATTATCTTAGTAAGAAGTTCACGCTGTACGAGGCTCGGTATTCTCTATTGGAACGCACCTGTTGTGCTTTGACTTGGGTAGCCCAGAAGCTGAGACATTACTTCTGCGCCTATACTACATATCTCATATCGAGAATGGATCCCTTGAAGTACATCTTTCAGAAGCCCATGCCCACCGGCAAGCTAGCCAAGTGGCAAATCCTGTTGAGTGAGTTCGACATTGTTTACATAACTCAGAAAGCGGTCAAGGGACAGGCACTAGCAGACCACCTTGCTGAAAACCCCATGTATGGAGGATACAAACCCCTTAAAACGTATTTTCCTGATGAAGAGGTATCATTCATAGGAGAAGACATTGTGGAATCCTATGACGGTTGGAGAATGTTCTTTGATGGATCAGCAAACTTCAACGGAGTTGGCATAGGAGCAGTCCTAATATCAGAAACCAATCAACATTATCCGGTGTCTGCCAAACTCAGGTTCCCCTGCACCAACAATATGGCCGAGTATGAAGCCTGAATCTTAGGACTCAAAATGGCCATTGACATGAACGTTCAAGAGCTGCTAGTAATTGGAGATTCAGACTTGCTTATACATCAGGTACGGGGAGAATTGACGACCAAGAAATCCAAGATACTCCCGTATCTGCATCATGTACAGGAATTGAGAAAGAGGTTCATGAAGACGGAATTCCAGCATGTTCCTAGAATCCAGAATGAGTTTGTTGATGCATTGGCTACCCGGTCATCTATGATACAACATCCCGAGAAGAATTTCATTGATCCCATTCTGGTGAAAATCTATAATCAGCCAGCTTACTATGCCCATGTCGAAGAGGAAGCAGACGGAAAGCCTTGATTTCACGATATCAAGGAATATTTGGCAAAAGGAGAGTACCCGGAGCTAGCTAATCCTACTCAGAAACGCACACTTCGGAGATTGTCCAACAACTTCTTTCACAGTGGAGGAATCCTGTATAGGAGGACTCCCGATTTATTATTATCAAGATGTGTCGACGCAAAGGAAGCATCCAGGCTACTAGAGGAAATTCATGCTGGGACCTGTAGTCCACATATGAACGATTTTGTCTTAGCAAAGAAGATACTCCGAGCTGGTTACTTTTGGCTGACTATGGAGATGGACTACATCCAGTATGTCCATAAATGCCACCACTGTTAGATACATGCAGACATGATAAAGCTACCTCCAAGCGAACTTAACACAACAAGCTCACCGTGGCCGTTTGCCGCATGGGGAATAGATGTTATTGGACCAATCGAGCCTGCTACTTCCAACAAACACAGGTTTATCCTAGTAGCCATTGACTATTTCACCAAATGGGTCGAAGCAACATCTTACAAAGCAGTGACTAAGAAAGTCATGGCAGACTTTGTCCGTGACAACATTGTTTGTCGATTCGGAATTCTAGAGTCAAATCGTTACTGAAAATGGCTCCAACCTCAACAGCGACTTGATGAAAGCTATGTGTGAAACTTTCAAGATCAAACACAAGAATTCCACAGCCTACAAGCCTTAGATGAATGGAGCTGTAGAAGCCGCCAACAATAATATCAAAAAGATATTGAGGAAAATGATAGCGAAGCATAAGCAGTGGCATGAGAAGTTATCATTTGCTCTACTAGGGTATCACACCACATCCGCACATCAACTGGGGCAACCCCCTATATGATGGTTTACGATAAAGAGGCTGTCATTCCCGCTGAGGTAGAAATTCTTTCCCTAAGGATCATACAAAAAGCTGAGCTCGACGATGCCGAGTGGGTAAAATGTTGTTATGAGCAACTAGCCCTTATAGACGGAAAGAGAATGAATGCAGTTTGTCATGGTCAACTCTATCAGAACAGAATGGCCAGATCCTTAACAGAAGAGTCAAGCCAAGACAGTTCACACCGGGGCAACTGGTATTAAAAAAAAGATTCCGCATCAAGATGAAGCCAAAGGGAAGTTCTCTCCCAACTGGAAGGGCCCATACATGGTTCACCGGGTTTTGACAAGAGGAGCCCTCATACTTGCAGAAATGGATGGAGAAGTCTGGCCAAAGCCGATCAATTCAGATGCGGTCAAACATTACTATGTGTAATTTTTATGCTTTCCTTATATGATGTAAATTGAACTACGCCTGACCTGATTCCCGTTTAAGAGAGAATACGTAGGCAACCCTATGGGTTCGGTCACAATTCAATAAAAATTTCATTTCTCCCCGCAATTGGAAACTAGGGCAGAATTTTGAGGAGGACCCTCAAAATTCCGAAGTAATTTCAGCCAATCGTCGCATGAGCAATAGTCAGAAACGTCAACCCATCAAACTGGGGCAGAATTTTGAGGAGTACCCTCAAAATTCCGTAGCAAGAGAGGATGCAATATCCTGAGCTACGTCATAGTTGTTGGTTAATCTAAAAGTTATTTTTAATTTATGTCGTACTTTTACAAAATCATGCATGCTTATTATTGAAACTGCTTGTTTAGCAACGCTACCCCAATAATACAGACGATATCACTAGATCAAAGCCGAACGAGTCAAGCAAAAGCCAGCGGGGATACAAACTAGCCTCCCCCCCTTACAAAACTCACGATTTTTCTTTAGATGCAGGCACTAGGATTACGAAATCATTAAACATACTATGCACCCAGACAAACATTGTTCAAGAATACGACTCTCAGAAGCGTTGTACTTGCCAGCATTTGCTATCAGCACACACCATTGATGTTCCGTATGTCACAATGCTCCCAGTAATCACAACGCGACAATCTACTATCAGCTAAGAAAAACTCCACTATCATTTGTTATTTTGTTTCTTGCATAAGGCTACCATTCTGCCTTCCGAGACTGAACGCTATCTCCATCTGCATTTGCATTGCATAAGGATACTATTCTGCCTTCCAATTTGCATAAGGCTACCATTCTGCCTTCTGAGGTTAAGCTCTACCTCCATCTGCATCTGCATTGCATAAGGCTACTATTCTGCCTTCCAATTTGCATAAGGCTACCATTCTGCCTTCCAATTTGCATAAGGCTATCATTCTGCCTTCCGAGGTTAAGCTCTACCTCCATTTGCATCTGCATTGCATAAGGCTGCTATTCTGCCTTCTAATTTGCATAAGGCTATCATTCTGCCTTCTGAGGTTAAGCTCTACCTCCATCTGTATCTGCATTACATAAGGCTACTATTCTGCCTTCCAATTTGCATAAGGCTACCATTATGCCTTCCAATTTGCATAAGGCTACCATTCTGCCTTCCGAGGTTAAGCTCTACCTCCATCTACATCTGTATTGCATAAGGCTACTATTCTGCCTTCCAACTTGCATAAGGCTACCATTCTGCCTTCCGAGGTTAAACTCTACATCCATTTGCATTTGCATTGCATAAGGATACTATTCTGCCTTCCAACTTGCAGAAGGCTACCATTTTGCCTTCCGAGGTTAAGCTCTACCTCTATCTGCATCTGCATTCTTGCATAAGGCTACCATTCTACCTTCCGAGACTAAACGCTGTCTCCATCCGTATTCTTGCATAAGGCTACCATTCTGCCTTCTGGACTAAATGCTGTCTCCATCTATATTCTTGCATAAGGCTACCATTCTGCCTTACGAGGTTAAGCTCTACCTCCATCTGCATTCGCATCGCATAAGGCTACTATTCTGCCTTCTAATTTGCATAAGGTTACCATTCTGACTTCCAAGGCTAAGCTCTGCCTCCAATTTTCTTCGAAACTAAGCGCTATCCCAAACACTATTTATCTCGCTTCTCTTACGGGCTAAGCTCTACCTTTCAATTCGCAAGACTAAGCTCTGTCTCGCCCGCATCATCCTACTGCATCCTTCATGGGCTGAAATATCGCCAACCCATCCAAAGGCATCATCGTTCGGAGGCACCATCTTCATAGCCCGAGAATACCATGTCATGGACTGAGGATCTCTTTCAATCTCTTGCATATCATTATTCAAAGACGTCATGATTCAGAGGCATCATCCTCATAGCCCGAGAACATCATTTCATGGCATGCGAATCCTTTATCATACGCTTCATGGCCCAGGACATCATGGTCTAAGGATGTCATCCTCATCGTCCGAAGACAACATTCATGGTCCAACGGGAATTTGCATCATGTTTAAATTTACGCACAATATATGCTCGTATTGCTTATATTTGCAAGTAAGCCAGCGAGCAACGGCTATCCCAGCAGGAGCAATCCCGCTCCAGTTCCCTCAGCCATATCAAACCTAACCATTCCCGTAAACTGTCCACTCACCCTGCCCTAGATGTTGCATCCGTTCTTGAAATCGCTTCATCGGTATACTTCACCGTTGGTTCCTGAACTACATACGACCTGATTCTTGTAAAACCAGGGATATGTAGGCAACTCAAAAGCCAGGGTGCGGCCTAACCTTCTCAAACCATTTCACTCGGTCAAAATTGGCCATTATTTCTTTATCCGGAAACTCTTTCATTCTTCTCGGGTAAAGAGGGGCAGCTATTGATACCTAATTTTTTCCTATATATTTTTTAATATACAAAATACCTTCAAAATAGCATATATATATATATATATATATATATATATATATGTATGTATGTATGTATGTATGTATGTATGTATGTATGTACAAGGTTTTTATTATTTTTTTCATAATTTTAAGGTTTTAAATTGATTTATTTTCTCCCCTTTTATCCATAAAATCCTCAATAATTATTTTAAAAATTATTGTTTTGATAATTCATCTATTGGATTTCTATATTTATGCCAAAATATAGCTAAGGTAATTTTTATAATTAATATTTAGTATTTTTAAAAGCTAAATTGCACATAATGGCAATATTAGCCCTTTTAAGATTTAATTATGTTTTATATGTATAAAATTGGATCCTGTATTTTTAAATTGCTAATTATGTATTATACATCATTTTAGCATTTTTAAATTATTTTTTAGAAATTATCTACTATTTTTTATAAATTAAATAGGGAAAAATTAGCTATTTAACTTAAAGCCAAATTGGCTTTCAATTCTAGCCTAAATCCAACGGACCCCCAACCCAATTAAAAAACCCACCGGACCCAAGCCCAAACCCAAACCATACCCAGCCCAGACCTGAGTTAATTCTGGCCATTGATCAATTTTGATCAATGGCCCGGATTCACTCTTACCATAATTAACCTACGACTACCCCCCCAAACCCTCATTCTCTCATTCACTCAACCGACACTCATCTCCCTCTCTTTATCTCTGGTTCTCTCTAGTACCTTCTCTTCTCTCATCCTCTCTGATGGACCTTGTCCACCTTCTCCGGCCACCTCCCTCGCTGAAAACCATGACCTCTCATCATCTCCTAGCCCCTGCTTCACCCCACACCGATTTTGACACTACCCTGAGGTCCTCAGGTGAACCTGGAGTGGTTCAACTCCTATCCATGGTCTTTCATTCCATTTTTCGGCCATCCATGGCTGTTCGAGTAAGATCCGTGACTTTTCCGGCTAAAACCAGTAACGTTCTAAGGTTTTCTCATCTTCACTTTGTTCTCTGAAACTCTAACTCTTGAGATCCTCCAATTTCTTTTAGATCTATCTTAGATATGTGTATATTATGAGCTTTTGTTGTTTTCCTCGAAGGTTTTTTCCGATTTTCTCTAAAGTAACCCTTCGTCTTTAAGACTAGGGTTTCTTAACCTTTTTTTAAACGACTTCTTCTCTGATTTTCAGTATTATCATATGATTTTTACTATGTTTAAATGGTTTATTTTTATCTGACTCATTACATTGAAAACCCTAATTTGTTTGGCTCTAGTTTGTGATTCTGAGTTCGTCTTTACTGTTCGTTCAGTCGATTTATCTGTATGTGCGATTCTCATGGATATGTTGTGATTAGTTAGAGTATTTCTATGACTTTCATCCTAGTGATGTCTTATTAAGGGTTCCGATTTGATTCTTCCTGTTTGTACTCCGTTTATTGGTTTATTCATGGAAGTCTATACTATTTCCCTTAATATTAGTACTATTTTGTCGATTCTTGAAATCTTTGATTTACAGTATTGATGCTCTTATACAGATTTTCGACTATTTTTCCTATCCCTTAAAATTATTTCTTACCTTGTTATGTGATTGACTATATTTTAATTGATTTCTACTATTATTTTCTTAATTAGACCCTTATGTATCTATCCCTAATTTACATATTCTATACCTATGTTACTTGGATTCTTTCCTTATCTGTTACCTGCTTTCTACCGTTGGTAAATTACTCCCTTAATTGAGGGATACTTGGCTGATTTTTATTCTTAATTGATACTGAGTTCTATAATTACTGAAGAATTGTTTCTTGCCTTATTTTGAACCAGTTTTCAAACTACTATATAAATGACTCGCTTCTACAGTCTTAACACACGAACAATTAGTTTAGAATACACACATACACACTCAAACTCTCTCTTCTTTCTCTACTACTTATGCTAGCTGCTTGTCTAGCCGGCTGAAAGCCAAGGCTAGACTGTGGAACTCTACTTGCTTTATTTTCTTCACTTTTGCTTCCTTAACTAGTATGTTCCTAGTTCAATTATGAAACTCAACTCTATGTGCTCCCTATCTGTTAATCCATGTCTCCTTCTGCACTAATTTAATGGCTTATGCGTTGCCCTTCTTGTTTACTGCTTTATTCAGCATGCTTAAGTTTTGCCCTCTCTTGTTCAAGTGTAATCAGCATGTTTACTTGAGTCCTTGTTTATTTCCCTCAACTAGTATGCCATGTTAGTATCATAGACTCCTAATGTACTTGATTAACACTAAGTGGCATGACTAATTGTGTGTAATAGACTCCTGCCCTCAGCATGACTACTCCCATACCCTGTCTCTATGTCTTATTGTCTATTACTATTCTAATTTCAAGCATGATCCCTTTGTTAATACTTTGAAGTAGTAGTTTGTGGTCTGGAGGCCAATCATTTCTTACTTGTTCTTTGTACTTGCCGGTCTATGTGCTTCTCCTCTTATCCATGTTTATGTGTTTCATAATTGGCCCCAACCCCTTACTTCCTTGTTTGTGACTTTTGAAACTGTACTATTCTTTGAACTTGTTCTGTGTGTGCTGGCTTGTTCCAAGTTGTTGTTGCTCCTATCCCCTTCTCCTTTCAAAACTGTTTGTCCCTAAGCAATTCTTCTGTTGTTTTTGCAAACTTATTTCAAACATGTTGTTTCATATTGTTTTCAACTCAACTCTTTTAAATCTATGTCAAGCACTCTAACATATACTTTTAGACTACTAGGTTCTGCCCCTTTTTTGTGAGCCTTGCCTTGGGACCCTTGAGCTCCCTTTGAACTTGGACACATAAAAGCTAGCATTTCCATACTGCACTTACTCTGTCTTGGCTATGAAATCTGGGTGTGAGCATTGCCGGGATCCCTTGAGGTCCTTAGGGAAATCTAACACACCCAGGTATGAGAAAGACTATGGAACAATCTTGGCACTTGAGGTGATTTATCACATAACTCACGGAGGAAGTCCTAATTAGATGCTGAAAGTTTGGACCTATTTTTAGGCTCTCTATAGTGTAACTTTTATCTTTTTTTTCCTGATTATATAATTCATTTCAGTATTGGTCTGTAATAATTTGTAAACAAGTATTGGGTTGGATAGTGAAAAGGGGTGGGTAATATGCATGCTGTAGTATAATCCAGGGTAGAAATCATGTTCCTAGGTTTACTTTTCTCTATACGCAACAACAAGAATGTTTAGGTAGAACATGCCATGCATTAGCTATCATTCTATTTAGGATTTATATGTACTGTTTTTAGCATCTCATCCACACTTAGAAATCCTATCTATAGGGTAGATAATAACAATAAAATAAGCTGCTATTATGTGATTTTGCCCAGGTAAACATGTTCTGAAATTTCATTTAGAAATCCTGCTCTTAGGAAATTCTGCAATCATGCTATGCATTTAGAAATCCTACTCTTAGGAAATTCTGCAATCATGCTGTGCATTTAGAAATCCTGCTTTAGGAATCCTGCATATAAATCATTAGATACCATGATTAGGTTCTCGTTCATCCTCATTCATACTTAGTTAACTACTGATGCATGAAAAAGAGTATCAACAGTCACATCTTGCTTTAAACAAACTGGTAATATTCTCTGCGTGTCTTTGCAATATTTAGAACAACATGTTTTAGCTATAAACAATTTCCAAACTGTTTTTTAGTAACTCTGATAACTGGAACACTATTTTACACCTAGGCAAGCCATATGTGCTAAATTTTTCAAGAACTGGAAACATGTTTTTTATGCTGCTTAATTATCAATTGTTAAAATCAGCATGCAAGCCTGATTCGGACTTCTTTTCTGAGTCATGCAATAAATTTGGTTCTGTTGTTATCACTTAGATACCATGCTTAAGATCTTAATTAAGACCTTATTTGTGTATGAGTCATGCTGTCTATGTGCATTATTTGTGGAGGTATATCTGAGCCTTCTATCTGTTTCCTGTGTGTTTACCACATAAATGCAGTCCTATGTGTTCTTATTTGTCGCCTAGTATTTTGCCTTTAAACCTGAGGGTCTGCCTAGAAACCCCCCTATTATAGGATATGAGTTCTAAATTCCTCCGGGACTGATAGGAAAGGATGGGTAACAACATGCAATAGGGGTCGAGACGGTTCTTATTTACCTTCACTTTAATTACCTTCACGGGGCCGGGAAATGGTAGATATGGATATGATGACCGGTGCGTTAATACCACGTGTAGCCCCTCTCTGGGGATTGTCATACCGGGTATGATATTAATGTGATATTATAAGCAAACCTAGGACACCCCCTTTACATTCCCAAGTATGTTTAGATTGTAATTCTTTTCAAAATCTTGCCTTTTATTTGTCCTTTTTCAAACACTTGTGTGTCTAAGCTTAAATCCCCTACAATTTGAGCATACTTATTTGTTTGCTATTTGTACAAATTCACAAAAACTATTTGGCCGAGAACCACACTAGTGGATCCTGAGGGGTTCCTAACACCTTCCCCTTAGGATAATTTTAAGCCCTTACCCTATCTCTGGTTACCAAACGTAGTTACAAATGAACCCTATAGGTGCCCTAACGCACCTTAAATCGTTAGGTGACGACTCTTCAAAATTGCAAACCCCATTTCCCAAAAGGAAAGAGTTGTCCCAACCAAAATGTCATAAACCCGATTTCGCGAAGGAAAAAGGGGCGCAACAGCATTAACTAAAGAGTTGAATCCAAGAAGTTTCGATGCTTCCTGAAAATTGAAAGAAAGCCTGCTCGAGTTCCAGGAAACAACATGGGCGGATGTTCACAACCGGTACAAGTCAAAGATAAGAATTGAGGATGACCGGCTCGATTTCCCGGCGTCGGCCAAGGGTCGGGACCAGGAGAAGAATAAAGAAAAATTAAAGGATGATTTTGACACAGATCGACGGCCTTCAAGGGGCTTAAACAATTGTGTAATTGAGTAGATCCTTATATTTATTACTAACTCGTTTGATTATTTGTTCTTAGCAAAAATCATAAAAAAATAGCAGATAACAATATCAATACCACACAGAATGTTGAGGCCCAAGGAAATCAGCTTCAACATGAAGATTCAATCAGTGATACCCACAACGAGAGGATGAGGCCATGCCGGTCAACGGTGGGCAATATCCGCGACATGTTCGAGAAGCAACTCCCGATGATGCTGAGATGAGCACATCGTTAAAACAATAATGATCTTGAGAGAGCAACAAAAGGCCATTATGGACCATCTCTTACGACATGTCAGGTCATGATAGATTTGAAGCAAAGCGTTATCATGCTTCCAACAATGCAAATGGACGAGGTTCAGTTCCTTCTGGTGCTCCCCCAAACCAAACAATGTAGAGGGTCGACAATAACACCCCGAGGGGCAAAGTTGGCTTTGACAGGGCCGGGGGGGACGGTAGCGGATCCGGTAATAACAACAAGAATGATCCTTTTATAACCGAACTCATGCGATTTATGAGGGGAATAAACGCCCGAATGGATCAGATTTCGGGTGCACCACCAGTGTTGAAATGACCGAACTCAAAGAAATATACCCAGTTGTCGTTCAAACCAAGCGCGGCACCAGAGTTGATCCCGAAGCCGTTCAAAATGCCAGACGTGCCGAAATATGATGAGACTTCAGATCCTCAAGAGCATATCACCGCCTATACAACGGCGGTGAAGGGAAACGATTTAGCTCCTTACGATATTGAGTCAGTCTTGCTAAAGAAATTCGGGGAGACCCTCACAAAGGGGGCCTTGACATGGTATTCACGCCTGTGCGAGCATTTCGTAGATTCCTTCAAGATGCTAGCGGATTCTTTCATTAAGGTCCATGCCGGATCCAGAAAGGTACAAGCCCGAAAGACCGACATATTTAGGGTTCCACAAGGAGAGTCCAAATTGATGCGGGAGTTCATGACTAGATTCCAGAAAGAAAGGATGTTGCTCCCGGCCGTACCAAACTAATGGGCAGCATAAGCATTAACTAAAGAGTTGAATCCAAGAAGTTTCGATGCTTCCCGGAAATTAAAAGAAAGCCTGCTCGAGTTCCAGGCAACAACATGGGCAGATGTTCACAACCGGTACGAGTCAAAGATAAGAATTGAGAATGACCGACTCGATTTCCCGGCGTCGGCCAAGGGTCGGGACCAGGAGAAGAATAAAGAAAAATTAAAGGATGATTTTGACACAGATCGACAGTCTTCAAGGGGTCGATTTTTTCCTTATGAATGGGCCGAAAAACGCAGCAGCGGTTTCCGGTCGGCAAATTGGTTTGCTACTGATAGAAGAGCTGATCGCAGTTGGAATAACAAGTCATTACATGACAAGGAGATATCGGGTTCTCGAGATTCCTACTACCACAAGCTTTTCGAATACACTTCAACGTCAGCATAGTGAAGCTGGTGTTGGCTTTGAGGAATATTAAGGAAGCACGGTTCCCAAAGCTAATAAAATCTGATCCCAGCCAAATGGGTCCTAATTTGTGGTGCGAATACCATGGGACCAACGGCCACCGGACAAAAGACTGCCGACATGTCACGACCCAATTTAGGATTGTGACCGGCGCTTAGGAGCAAGTGCTCCCAAGTAAGCCTCATCGGTAATTTTACAGAAAATTGGACAGAGTTTCCCCTGTTTGGGACCATCCCAAAAATTTTCCTATCTCAAATCAACAATCAAACATCCTAATATCATACCAAATAATTGACAACTTGTCAATTAACCAAAACAAGTCTCCACCATAACTAAACCACCAACTAACCACTAGAAAAATTTATCTCCAACTTTGATAAATGAGAACGATACTCAACATAAGACTATAATAACAAAAGAATACTCATGACACTAAAATAATGACTATGGAGCGACTCTAAGAGTTCAAAGAAAAGAGTATAACAATAAATAAAATCTCCGCCCACGCGAACAAGTGCGAGGCTCACCAAGAACTATCAACCTGTGCGCTTTAATTAACGAAATCCTCGCATGCGTCAACTGCTGTCTCTATAAAAAATTATTTAGTGGGGAATGAGTCGCTAGCTTAGTGAGTAATAACACTTAAACCGTTTTTATTTGGGGACAAGTAAGAAAACATGCTAGTATCTCAAACAGAAAATAACATAAAAATGCCCTTTCAGAAACAATAAATAATTTTCATTCTCATCATGCTCTTCTTGTAGTATAATACAATTAGCAATCCAGTAATAAGCTCGGTAACCACTATATAATATCCATATTCATATTTTGGGAGGTTTCAATGAATGGATCATGTAATCGGTATAACTGTGGACTTCTTTGCAAGAAGTCAAATATAACGGTAGTCCCTACTCAAGGGAAATCGGTAATGGTATGCTAGTTCTACCTTCCCACTAGCGAGGGCTATAACTGTACTCTTTAATAGGTACATACAAGGTGCACCAGGTCTAACGAACCCATCGTTAGCTACGGGATCCCTCAAAGTCTACTCCTATTTATACTTGTCTCTGTATACGTATATACTCATAGGAAAATATTTTAAAATAATATAGGACATTTCAGTTCTTATCGAATCATGTAATTTCATTTTGATAACAGTAAATTCAAGTAACGGTAAAACATATCTAGTGACAGCAAGAATATTTAAAACAACGGTAATCATGTCAAATAACTATTTCGGTATCATATCGAGTAAAAAACTTGTCCCACATGCAACTCAAATTAATCGGTAACATATTCATATTAAAAATCATGTGTAAATCATGCAGGTTATGAAAACACAAATTGCGGTAAGATTATTACTCACAGTACTCGTGCCGAAATTCCAAATGCTTCACCTCGAGCAATTCGTACAACTTCCTCGAATTAAATCTATAATTACATAATATCGGTCTCATGTTAATTTCTATGTTTAGGCTAATTCATAGTTAATTTAGAGTACCCAACCCTCGAGGCTCAATATTTGAATCTTAATTCGTCGAATTATATTCACCCACAGGATGAGTAATTATTAATCTATCAACTCCAACCTATTCATATAATATACCCGCTTAATTCATGAAAAGGTTTATGGATTTCTCTTAGTTCCTAACCTCTTCTTCTATCTCAGACTCAAATCCCACATTATATTTGCTTAGTCTCGCGAAGAATCATGTATAAAAATTACTATTGTTTCAAAAGAAGGAAAAATATATGCAATTACCTGGGCTTATCACTGAGACTACAGAATATATACCAATGTTTAAATGGAAATGGTATTTGGCACTGAGGTAACACCAGAAACCTTCCCCCTTTTCGTTTTTCTCTATTGATGCTTCTGTGGTGTCGTGATGTTGGCGTTGGCTAGGGGTTTCTCTTTTTTTTTAAAAAAAACCTTTTTCTTTTGCTTCTGGTTTGGTTACGCCAACAGACTTTTCCTTTTCTTCTTTTGATTTGGCCAGAGAAAGGGGATTTTTTCTTTACATGTCTTTTTTTTTATTTGTTTTGTTGTTGTTTTTTAAGTTAGTTTCTCATTATTATTATTTTTCTAATGACCAATACACCCTTATGAAAAATATAGGGTATTACATCCTCCCCACCTTATGAAATTCGGTCCCCGAATTTAACTCAAGTATGTACTTGTAGATTGAAACAAATGGGGGTACTGGACTCGCATATTATCCTCTATTTCCCAAGTAGGTTCTTCAACGGCATGATTTTTCCATAAAACTTTAACGAACATAATTTTGTTTTACCGTAGCTTTCTTGCTTGTCTATCAACAATTGTCATAGGCTCTTCCTCGTAAGATAACTTCTCATCAAGCGGTATAGTTGGTGCTTCAAGCACCTGAGATGAGTCTGATATACATTTTCTTTGCATTGAGACATGAAATACTAGATGAATAAAGGACAACTTAGGAGGAAGTGCCAAACGATAAGCCACAACTCCCACTCGGTCTAGTATCTCATACGGTCCTATAAACCTGGGGCTCATCTTGCCTCTTTTCCCAAATCGCATCACACCTTTCATAGGAGAGACTCGTAGGAACACTTTGTCTCCAATTGTGAACACTAAATCTCTTCTTCTCTTATCAACATAAGTGATAATAGGCTAAATTGTTTAATATAGCCTATGTTTTAACTCAACTTAAGGATGGTTTACTATTGTAAATGTTCAAATAATGCAAAAATTGGCTCTAATCATGACTTTAATGTCTCACATGAGTTCAATAAACAAATGAGGATTTATGATGGTAATCAAGTGAAAAATGGAGTCAAATGACGAAAAGTTGAGCAGCAACATCTTAACAAGAGAAAATCCCACTAGCGCGGGTCATGCGCTCCCGCGCTAGTTCAATTGTTTTGGACAGAAAGAAACCCCACTAGCGCGGGTCATGCGCTGGTCATGCGCTCCCGCGCTAGTCCTGTCTGGGAAATCAATTATTTGGGGGTAAAATTGGAATTCCTTCTTAATCCCACTCAACTTACATAAAGTAAAGCTCCATTATTGAGAGAGAAGATCAGATTTTGAGGGATAAAAAGCCATAGAAAAAGGAGGAGCTTCATCTTGGAGCTAAGAAAGGAGAAGAAGAAGAACATCTTGGAGCAAGGATTCAAAGAGTTCTTCTAAACTTTCTTCTATTTGTTTGTTTATATTATGTTTAAAACTTTTATTGTTGATTTTTGTATGATTATGAGTAGCTAAAAACTCTAGTATTCTTGGGTCATGGATGTTATATAATTATGTTATTTGAAGCTTAGATTGAAGATATTGAATTTATCGTTATGGGTTGTTTATTTGATTCTGCTTCTAATTATTTTACTGCGTAGCTAACAGTGAAATATTATTTACGAATCTTGAATTAAACTTGACAAAGGAAATTCTTGGTTGCATATAGAATCAAATAGAGCAAGATCCGGATCCTGGGCATCGGGTGAAAGATTCGCAATTAAGATAAAACTATACTTAACTGCCTTGCTTGGTTGAAAAATAGGAGTTGTAAATGCATTCTTGCTAATATTAATACCATAGACATATAAGTATTAGTTTAACTTGAATAGATGCATAAGAACTCGAAAGATTCTTATGCATCTATTCAAGTTAAACTAATACTTATATGTCTATGGTATTAATATTAGCAAGAATGCATTTACAACTCCTATTTTTCAACCAAGCAAGGCAGTTAAGTATAGTTTTATCTTAATTGCGAATCTTTCACCCGATGCCCAGGATCCGGATCTTGCTCTATTTGATTCTATATGCAACCAAGAATTTCCTTTGTCAAGTTTAATTCAAGATTCGTAAATAATATTTCACTGTTAGCTCATAAGAACTCGAAAGATTCTTATGAATATTATTAACCCTATAATCAATAACCCGGATAATTCAATAAATCCATTTTAAGCTAAAATAGTAGCATAATGTCTAGCAAGTCCATGACCCGGGAATATATTTATCCAAATTGTTATAAACATATTGTGTAATTGGTGTAGTAATTTTGTGTTGAATTATTGTGCAATTATTAAGTAAGTTGTAAATTGGTTCTTTATATATTTTGTGATAATTTAGCTTGAATTGATAATTGTTTGAGTTTACATCAGTCGATAAGTTGATCACAATTCCTCGTGGGAACGATACTCTACTTACTACTATATTACTTGTCGATCGCGTACACTTGCGTGAGTGTTTTGGTCGCAACAAGTTTTTGGCGCCGTTGCCGGGGGAATTGAAATTAGCTACTTGACTGTTTTAAGATTTTATTAGCTGTTAATAAAAACCTAAATTTTCCATCTACTTTGTTTGTGTTGTGCAGGCTCTTCTCTTGAATGCGGAGGAGTAAAAGCATAAACAACCTCTTCCCTTTTGATCCTGAAATTGAACGAACTATTCATAGAACAAGGAAGGAGTGGGAAGCTAGAAACAAAACAGAAAGAGAGTTGGACATTCAAGTTCAACCACAGCCAACAGTGATGGCAGGTAATCAAGAACGTGCGGTGATAGAAGCAGCAAGGTCAAACCTTGCTAATATGACTCAGGCCATTGTGAAGCCTGAAATCACCGGTCACTTTGAGCTTAAACAGTACATGGTGCAGCTGATACAGTCCACTGGGCAATATGTTAGTCTATCTCATGAAGATCCACAAAGGCACATTCAAAATTTTTTGGAAATAACGGATACTTACAATTATCCAAATGTTTCCAAGGATTATGTCAGGCTGACATTATTTCCCTTTTCATTATTGGGGGATGCTAGAGAATGGTTGCAAAAAGAGCCAGCTAATTCAATCCACAATTGGGATGATTTAGCAAAGAAATTCCTAATCAAGTTTTTCCCCACCAAAAAGACAAAATTTTTGCAGAGTCAGATTCTTGGGTTTCAACAACGGGATGGTGAAACTCTTCGCCAAGCTTAGGAAAGATACAAGAAACTACTTCGGAATTGTCCTCATCATTATCAAACTGATGAAGTATTGGGCCATACTTTTGTTGATGGATTACCCGAAACTTCCAAAATGAATCTTGATTAAGCTTGTGGAGGTAGTTGCATGGCAAAACCATATAGTGAAATACAACTTCTGCTAAATAACTTTACTGCTAATAATCATAATTGGCAAGGTGAAGGAGAACCAAGGAGAGCAATGAAACAGAAAGCAGGGTTACTTGAACTGGATGACATTTCCGCAATGAGAGCAGATTTAGCAAAATTGGCAAATCAAATGACCAGAATGACAATGGGACCATCACAACCAATGCAGCAGGTTCAACAAATGTCAGTTTGTTGTGAAATGTGTGGCGATAATCACACAAGTGACATGTGCCCAACGAATCCTGAATCTATTTATTATGTGGGGCAACAAAGCAGAGGTCCGATGAATCAACAAGCCCAATATGGGCACACTTACAACTCAAATTGGAGGAATCATCCTAATTTCTCTTGGGGTGGGAGTCAACCCAATCAAAATCAATTTAGACCCCAAGGAAATTTTAATCAACCTCAAAGGCCGCCATAGCAAGCAGAAGAAAGTACAAATGATTTGTTGAAAAAATTGTTGCAAGACAATCAACAACTCAGAACGGACTTTAGAAATCTTGAAAGACAATTGGGACAACTAGCTGCAAATCAAAATACTAGGCCTGCAGGTGCTCTTCCAAGTGATACAGAGAAAAATCCGCAAGTTAGTGCAATTACACTTAGAATTGGAAGGGAATTAGAAGAAGTTCCAAAGAAGAGAAAAGACAAGCCTGTACCTGAGGGTGAATTGATTCCCAAAGCAACACATGAAGTAAGGAAAGATGATACAATTTCAGCACCTGTGAATGTTCCAAGGCCACCACCACCTTTTCCACATAGATTGCAGAAAAAGAATGACGATCGCATGTTCAACAAATTTCTCTTTATGTTGAGTCAGATTCAATTGAATATTCCATTGGTAGATGCGATTCGTGATATTCCAAAATATGCCAAATACATAAAAGACATTGTGGCTAACAAGAGGAGACTAACTGAATTTGAAACAGTTGCACTTACTGAAGAGTGCACTTCAAGGGTCCAAAATAAGCTTCCTCAAAAGCTTAAGGACCCTGACAGCTTTACTATCCCTGTGAGAATATGCAATGTTGATGTAGGCCATGCACTTTGTGATTTGGGAGCAAGCATAAATTTGATGTCATTGTCTTTGTACAAACAATTGGGTTTGGGAGCTCCAAAACCCACCACAGTGATGTTGCAACTAGCAGACAAGTCCATAGCTTACCCAGAAGGGGTGATAGAAGATGTGCTACTGAAAATTGGGAAATTTATTTTCCCGGCTGATTTCATTATCTTGGATTTTCAGGCCGATGAAAAAGTTCCTATTATATTGGGAAGACCTCTCTTGGATACAATGATGCTATAATTAAAGTAAGAGAAGGAAAAATGATCATGAAAGTTGACAACGAGGAAGTTGTTTTTAATGTATATAAAGCAATTCAACTTCCTCGGCAGTATGAAGAATTGTCTGTGATATCTGTCATGGAGATTGATGAACAACTTATTACCCCAAGTGTATAGTTGCAGGATTCTTTAGAAAAAGCAATTGTGTTGTTCGAAAGTTTGGAGATTAATGATGAGGTTGAGGAGATGAAACATACTTTGAATGCAACATGTGAATATATAAAAAGTTTTAATCCCTTTGAACCTTCGAACAGGCCAGATGGTCCTCTTCTGAAGCCCTCAGTTGAAGAAGCTCCCAAATTGGAATTAAAGCCTTTACCTTCTCACCTTCATTATGCTTATTTGGGTAGTTCTGAAACGTTACCTGTTATTATTTCTGCTGACTTGTCTGAATTGCAGGAGGAGAAATTGTTAAGAGTACTACGTGAGCATAAAAGAGCAATTGGGTGGATAATGTCTGACATAAGAGGTATTAGTCCAGCTTTTTGCATGCATAAAATTCTTATGGAGGAAGGGAACAAGCCAATCATAGAACAACAACGCCGCCTAAATCCGAACATGAAAGAGGTGGTAAGAAAAGAAGTGATTAAATGGCTTGATGCAGGTATTGTATTTCCAATATCTGATAGCAAATGGGTAAGTCCAGTCCAATGTATTCCAAAGAAAGGAGGAATGACCGTAGTGACAAATGAAAATAATGATTTGATTCCCATTAGAACTGTTACTGGGTGGAGGATTTGCATAGATTATAGAAAATTGAATAATGCCACCTGAAAAGACCATTTTCCCCTTCCCTTTATTGACCAAATGCTTGATAGATTAGCCGGGCAGGAATACTACTGTTTTTTGGATGGCTACTCGGGATATAATCAAATTGTTATAACCCCAGAAGACCAAGAAAAGACCACATTTACATGTCCGTATGGGACATATGCATTTAAAAGAATGTCATTTGGTCTTTGCAATGCACCTGCGACTTTTCAAAGGTGTATGATGGCTATTTTCACTGATATGGTTGAAAGATTTGTGGAAGTATTTATGGATGATTTTTTTGTATTTGGATGTTCTTTTGATGAATGTTTAATGAATCTTGATAAGGTCCTTTCTAGGTGTGAAGAAACAAATTTGGTGCTAAATTGGGGAAAATGCCATTTCATGGTACGAGAAGGCATAGTCTTAGGGCATAAAGTGTCCAAGAATGGATTGCAGGTGGATAAAGCAAAGGTGGAAGTAATTGAAAAATTACCTCTACCAACATCAGTTAGAGGCATTCACAGTTTCTTAGGCCATGCGGGTTTTTACCGTCGTTTCATCAAGGATTTTTCAAAAATCTCATCTCCTTTGTGCAGGCTTCTTGAGAAAGATACATCTTTCAAGTTTGATGATGCTTGTCTGAAAGCATTTGATGAGCTGAAACAAAGATTAGTTACTGCACCGATTATCATTTCTCCAGATTGGAAACTTCCATTTGAATTGTTGTGTGATGCAAGTGATATAGCCATTGGAGCTGTTTTGGGGAAGCGGAAAGAAAAAATATTTTATTCCATTCACTATGCGAGTAGAACTCTTAATCCATCTCAAATGAATTACACTATTACTGAAAAAGAGTTGCTCGCAGTAGTATGGGCATTTGATAAGTTTAGATCCTATCTAGTGGGGACAAAAGTCATAGTTTACGCAGATCACTCAGCTATAAGGTATTTATTTGCAAAGAAAGATGCCAAGCCAAGGTTAATTCGATGGGTTCTTCTTTTGCAGGAATTTGATTTGGAGATTCGAGATTGAAAGGGAACAGAGAATCAGGTTGCAGATCATTTATCCAGGCTAGAAAATAGAGGCCATGTCACTGAAGGAGAATCAATCAAAGAAACATTCCCTGACGAACATTTGCTGGTCATCACTTCGGATGAAACCCCGTGGTATGCTGATTATGTGAATTTCATTGCAAGTGGGGTGACTCCATCAGAATTCACAGCTGACCATAGAAGAAGGTTCTTACATGATGTGAGATTCTACATGTGGGACGAGCCTTTTCTATACAAGCAATGTGCAGATCAATTGGTAAGAAGGTGTGTCCCTGAGGAGGAGATGAATGCAATATTCCATGATTGTCATTCTTCTCTTTATGGAGGTCATCATGGTGGAGACAGAACTGCACAAAAGGTTTTGCAATCAGGTTTTTACTAACCAAAATTATTTAAAGATGCACATGCTTTTGTTAAAAATTGTGACAGGTGCCAAAGAACCGGAACGGTCACGAAGAAGCACGAGATGCCTTTACAAAATATTTTGGCAGTAGAGCTCTTTGATGTCTGGGGAATAGATTTCATGGGACTATTTCTGTATTCTAATGGGACAGATATATTTTGGTTGCAGTGGATTATGTGTCTAAGTGGGTTGAGGCCATTGCTCTTCCTACTAATGATGCGAAGGTAGTGGTAAGTTTTGTGAAGAAACACATTTTCACACGCTTTGGAACTCCAAGGGTGTTGATAAGTGATGGAGGAACACACTTTTGCAACAAATTGTTGAAAACTGTTCTAGCAAAATATGGTGTAAGACATAAGGTTGCTACTGCATATCACCCTCAAACGAGTGGTCAAGTTTAAGTGTCAAACAGGGAGGTAAAACAGATTTTGGAGAAAACTGTGAGCGCAAATAGGAAAGATTGGTCCGGTAAGTTAGAAGATGCATTGTGGGCTTACCGAACTGCATACAAGACTCCAATAGGTACTTCTCCATACAGGTTGGTTTATGGAAAAGCATGTCATTTGCCTGTTGAGATAGAACATAAAGCTTATTGGGCTATCAAAAAGCTAAATATGAATATGGACTTAGCTGGAGAAAAAAGACTGCTCCAACTCAATGAACTTGATGAGTTTCGGTTGCATGCTTATGAAAATGCCAAGTTATATAAAGAAAAGACCAAGAAGTGGCACGACAAACACATCCAACATCGTGAGTTTGAGCCGGGTCAAGAAGTTCTCTTGTTCAACTCAAGGCTAAAGCTTTTTCCTGGAAAGCTTAAGTCCCGTTGGGCAGGCCCTTTTGTTGTAGTAAGTGTAACTCCTCATGGAACAGTTGAATTGCGAAACATTAATTCAACAGGCACGTTCTTGGTAAATGGGCAACGAATTAAACACTATTGGGGTGGTGACATTCAACGTCACAAAACCTCAGTAGATTTAATTGACATATAATGCAATATGGCGTCGTGCCACGACATTAAATCAGGCGCTGTGTGGGAGGCAACCTACAAATGTATTGTAAATATAGTTTGTAAATGAGAATTTATAACTTGGCCTTCTTGAGAGGCTATATATATATATATATATAAAACGTTCAGTGATTAGCGCGGTTGAGCATGGTTAGCGCACGACCCGCGCTAATTAGGTTTCCGTCTGCCTGACCTTCAGTGATTAGCGCGGGAGCGCATGACTAACACATAGCCCGCGCTAATCAGGTTTTAGTCTGCCTAGGGGGAAAAATGACTAGCGCGGGAGCGCATAACCAGCGCACGACCCGCGCTAGTCACAGGTAACTTCGTTTTAAAAAGTTTTTTTTACTTCTTTAACTTAATAATACCCCCCCCCCCCCACAACCAAAAAACCCTAATCTTTCTCTTCTTCTTCTTCTTCTTATCAACACCCCACTTCTTCTTCTTCATCAAATCTCCCCACCTCTTCATTCACCCCATACTTCAACTCCTCTAAGGTACGTCTTCTTCATCTTCTTCTTATTAGTTAATTTTTTTTTATTTTTTAGATTAATTTCGTTTTTGTGTGAACATAGTTTTAATTTTCTACTTTTTGTTTGATTTTCAATTTCTTTGCATATTTAGTATAATGTCTTCAATTTTTTTCCTTCTTTAGTTTTATTATGTAACATTATTATGTGGTTGTCAAGATTGTATCTTTTTAGGATAGTTTCTTAAATTTTTCTTATTTAACATTAGAATGTAGCATTTATAGAAGATTTAAACATATGTTTGATGTTTGGTTGGGTTGAGGAAGTGAAAAATTAGGAATATGGTGGTGTAAAGTAGTAATTGGGTTGGTTGATGGTGAATACATTGTGACATAGAGTTGGAAAAAGTTTGAAACTCAACATGCTCACAATGTGTTTGAAAAAATGCCTCTTTGGAGGAAGTGAAGTGACCAACTATGTGGTGAAGTCTAAGTATCCCGGTTTGGTCACGCAATTGAATAGGGTTAACTCTAAACTACTTGCAGGTATCATGGCCCCTCGTAAACGCCCAACATCAAGTTCCTCATCCGAATGCCCAGCTACAGCAAATGTTGGTGGACGGCCCAGAAAATCAGTTGATACTAGGCCATTCAACAGTCAAAAATTTGTGTCAGCCAAGGCACTGGACAGATTTAACAAAAAGGAGGAGAAAACAATAGTGCCTGAACAAGCAATGGATGCAAATTCTTTGGCTATTAATTGTCCAAACCTAGCAAACGAGTTGAGGAGGCGTGGGCTTGACATATTCTTCGAGGAGCCAATCACGGCGAATGTAATGCTAGTGAGGGAATATTATGCCAACCTTCCGGAACATGATAACTACAATGTTACAGTCCGAAAGCGACAAGTCAATGCATCTATAGAAACAATTCAGGATGTGTACAGGCTACCCCCAGTGGAGGAAGATTACATGGATATGTTCCAGGCATATAACAGCAAGCTAATACCATGGTCCACGTTCACCGACATAATTTGTCGCCCAGATGCAGATATCCAATGGTATAAATATGGGAACAAGTTCCACGCTAATGCCCTGAAGTTCGAGGCCAAATGTTGGTTGTACTTCATCAATAGCCGTCTCTTGCCTTCCAAGAATTTGACTGAAGTAAACATCCCTCGAGCTTGCTTAATATGGTGTTTCATGAATAGGGCATGGTTTGATGTGCCATTGTTGATACATAAAGAAATGTTCCAGAGGGTTAGAATTCAATGCTATGGGTTGTATTACCCATCTCTTGTCACCCTACTATGCCTTCGAGCCAATGTACCAAACAATCTTGCTGCAGATGGACGACTAGCTAAAGTCAATCCTTTCACGACTAAAATGGTCACCACAGGTAAGGAAGTTGTACATCCAGCTGAATTGGTTGCTGCTGATTCTGATGACAGTGACGATGAGGAAGGAGAGGACCAACAAGAAGGAGCTGACGATGTGGAGATGGGAGAAGATGCACCACCTACACAACCACAAGCCTTTGATGCAGTAGGACCGTCTAGGGCTGGTCGGGGACAAAGGATAGACCGCATGGAGCAGGAAATCACTGAAATTAAAACATCAGTGACAGTTCTGGGGAGATGTGTTGATGAAATGCAAGTTCAACAGAAGAAAATTGAAAGCCGGCTCTTGGGTTGGCTTCGTCCAATTGGTCGGGCATGCAATGTGGATTCAGGTTCTGTCTCCGACCAGGAGTGACTCCTCGGGGAAGTATCTTTGCTTCATCTCTTGTTTATAATGAAAGACATGGGGACATGTCTCGATTTAAGTGTGGGGTGGAGGATTCCCTTAAACATATGTTTAACTGTTCTTAAATATTTTGGATGTTAGTAATTATTATGGATTTTTAGGTTGTTTCTATTGTTTGGGATTGTTGGAATGTTTTGGTGGTGTGGTACAATATATAATGTTTTGGGATTGCGTGACTATTTCACTTTTGTTTTTAAATGTTTTGGTGATTTAGTATTGTTGGAGTAATTGTTGCCTGTTCTTAAACATTTTCAGTAGATATTTTTTTTAGTAGTTATATTGGCTCGGCCCGATGATGAATTCTTTTAGATAGGAGTTCTTGAGGGACTGAGCCCATAGAAAACAACAAAAAGATTTTTGTTTTTATTTTTTGTATTTTTAGGTAGTATAACAATTCCCCCTTGGTTTTTCTTTAAGCCGCGGTTCTTTTCCAAGGGTTTATCTTGAACCGGGCATAGGTAGTTTTAAATTTCTGTTTTTATATTTTTTTATTTATTTGTAGACTAAAATATGGGATGCAAGTTATAGAAGAGAACCCATAGCGTTGACACACCTGAACACAATAGACCCTAGAGTGTAACGCTTAGTCTTAATTGTTGAATCTCACTGAAAGTGACTTAATTTGTATGTTTGTACTGAATTGAATGCTCGTAATGGAGTGTCTTGATGAGCTGATCTGGAATGAGTCATATGCCATGTGTGGTGAGTATTTGTGTAGTCCATGTATTGTACTTGTGTCTAGAACTTGCCCGGTATGTGAGTTGAAGCGAAATTTAAGGTGATGCTCGGTTTGAAAAATGATGTTAGGCTTTCTTTGACCTTTTTGAGCTTAATTGCTTATTAAAAATAAGCAATTAGTCTCTAGTTAACCCTTTTGAGCCTTCAGACTTTTTGTTTGGCACCCGCATTACAAGCCTATACCCTTTTGTTCTTAATTGACATTGTTTTGATCCTTGTACCTCTTAAAGCACTTTAATTATGAGAAGAGCGCTAAAAGAAGTAAGAAAGAAATAAGTGTGGGGTGGCTTTTGAGTGAAACAAATAAAAGGATGAAAGGTGCACTTATGTTGTAAATAAAATACACCACTAGGAGAAATTGAGTGACAAGAAAAAAAAAGAGAGATAATTACATTGTGTTTTTCTCTAGCTAGTGGGGAATGAATTAATATAGTGCTTAAAGAAGAAGGACGTATTTGTGGGATGATATTGTGTATAAATGAGAAGTGGGTTGAAGAATTTATGCTGAAAATTGCTCGTGTGATGTGTTAAAGTGATTAGGGGTTGAGTCACTATTCCTAAATACATCCTACCCGTCCCTTAGCCCACATTACAACCATGAAAAAGTCCTAATTGATTTTGGATTGAGCTAGCCTGCATTGGTAGAAATTTACATTAAGGGCAAGCTTATGGTACCAATTGCATGCATGTGACCTCTTTTGCGAGAGTGAGTGATTTCCTTGATATATGTGAATATATGAATTGAATGTGGGGGATTGAACTCAGTTTTTGTTGATGTAATTGTGAGGGCATATGAATCGTGACGGAGAAGCAAGTCTTGATTTCTGTGTAGAGTACTTTGAGGAAGTGTAAATATTGCATGGCACTTGAGAGTTGACTTTGAGGCTAGGATTGTTCACTGCTAGGCGTAATATATGTACAATGTTCTAGGTGTAATGCGTGAGGGGAAATGGTTGAGTGAAGAATTCTCTAAAAGGAATATAGTGGATTGCTCGAGGACTAGCAATAAGCTAAGTGTGGGGTGTTGATAATAGGCTAAATTGTTTAATATAGCCTATGTTTTAGCTCAACTTAAGGATGGTTTACTATTGTAAATGTTCAAATAATGCAAAAATTGGCTCTAATCATGACTTTAATGTCTCACAGGAGTTCAATAAACAAATGAGGATTTATGATGGTAATCAAGTGAAAAATGGAGTAAAATGACGAAAAGTTGAGCAGCAACATCTTAACAAGAGAAAACCCCACTCGCGCGGGTCATGCGCTCCCGCACTAGTTCAATTGTTTTGGACAGAAAGAAACCCCACTAGCACGGGTCATGCGCTGGTCATGCGCTCTCGCACTAGTCCTGTCCGGGAAATCAATTATTTGGGGGTAAAATTGGAATTCCTTCTTAATCCCACTCAACTTACATAAAGTAAAGCTCCATTATTGAGAGAGAAGATCAGATTTTGAGGGAGAAAAAGCCATAGAAGAAGGAGGAGCTTCATCTTGGAGCTAAGAAAGGAGAAGAAGAACAACATCTTGGAGCAAGGATTCAAAGAGTTCTTCTAAACTTTCTTCTATTTGTTTGTTTATATTATGTTTAAAACTTTTATTGTTGATTTTTGTATATGAGTAGCTAAAAACTCTAGTATTCTTGGGTCATGGATGTTAGATAATTATGTTATTTGAAGCTTAGATTAAAGATATTGAATTTATCGTTATGGGTTATTTATTTGATTCTGCTTCTAATTATTTTACTGTGTAGCTAACAATGAAATATTATTTACGAATCTTGAATTAAACTTGACAAAGCAAATTCTTGGTTGCATATAGAATCAAATAGAGCAAGATTCGGATCCTGGGCATCGGGTGAAAGATTCGCAATTAAGATAGAACTATACTTAACTGCCTTGCTTGGTTGAAAAATAGGAGTTGTAAATGCATTCTTGCTAATATTAATACCATAGACATATAGGTATTAGTTTAACTTGAATAGATGCATAAGAACTCGAAAGATTCTTATGAATATTATTAACCCTATAATCAATAACCCGGATAATTCAATAAATCCATTTTAAGCTAAAATAGTAGCATAATTTCTAGCAAGTCCATGACCCGGGAATATATTTATCCAAATTGTTATAAACATATTGTGTAATTGGTGTAGTAATTTTGTGTTGAATTATTGTGCAATTATTAAGTAAGTTGTAAATTGGTTCTTTATATATTTTGTGATAATTTATCTTGAATTGATAATTGTTTGAGTCTACATCAGTCGATAAGTTGATCACAATTCCTCGTGGGAACGATACTCTACTTACTACTATATTACTTGTCGATCGCGTACACTTGTGTGAGTGTTTTGGTCGCAACAAGTTTTTGGCGCCGTTGAGCTGTAAGCAATCTCTGTCTGATCAACTGGACTTTGTCCATAGCTTCTTGTACTATGTCAAGTCCCAAAAGTTAGTCTCATCAGCTTCAAACCATCCGATAGGAGAACGACATCTTCTACCATACAATGCTTCATACGGTGCCATTTGAATACTGGACTAGAAGCTATCGATGTAAGCAAATTAAGCTAAAGGTAGATAGCATCCCAACTACCTCCAAACTCAAGAATTCAAACTCTCAACACATCCTCCAAGATCTGTATAGTACGTTTAGACTGCCCCTTTGTGGATGAAATGCAGTACTAAGATCTACTCATGTACCCAATGCTTTTTGAAAACATTTCCAAAAGTGTGAGGTAAATTGTGATCCTCTATCAGAGATGATGGATATTGGAACTCCGTGAAGTCGGACAATTTCATTTATAAATATCTGTGCATACCTCACTCTTCCATATATAGTCTTTACTGGCAAAAATTGTGTTGATTTCGTCAGTCGATCTACAATCACCCATACAGATTCATAACCTCTAAGAGTTCGTGGTAGACCGGTGACAAAATCCATAGTAATTATTTTTCATTTCAACTCTGGAATCTTAATTTGTTGTAGTCCTGCGGGTCACTGATGCTCAGCCTTGACCTACTGACAAGTCAAACAACTAGAAACAAAGTTAGCAACATCTCTCTTCATACCTTCCCACCAATAAAATTGCTTCAGGTCATGGTACATTTTTGTTGATCCAGGATGTATAGTTTATTTATAGTTGTGGGATTCTTCAAGAATAGCATGTCTCGACCCATCTATGTCTGCTACACATAGCCTATCACCCATTCGAAGAACATCATCACTTTCAACAATCATATCCTTGTTTTTACCAACTAAGGCCTCATCTATATATTTGCATAATCATTCATCCTCATATTGGGTGGCCTTAATGCGCTCAACTAATGAAGACTCCGCCTGAGCACAAGCCAACAATGCCTCTGAATTTCCGACATTAAATTCGATGCCTGTATCTTCTAGTCTCTGAATATCTTTGGCCAAAAGTCTCTTTGTAGGATCTATGTGTGCCAAACTCCCCATAGATTTTCTACTTAATGCATCAGCCACCACATTGGCTTTTCCAGGATGATACAAAATAGAACAATCATAGTCTTTGAGTAGTTCCATCCAACGACGCTGCCGAAGATTCAGATCTCTCTGCTGAAAGATATACTTCAAACTTTTATGGTCAGTATAAATCTCACAAGTTTTTCCATATAGGTAATGCCTCCAAATTTTTAGAGCAAATACCACTGCAGCCATCTCCAAATCATGTGTAGGATAGTTTTGCTCGTGCTTTTTCAATTGTCTCGAAGAATAAGCTATAACACGAACATTTTGCATGAGAACACATCCTAATCCCACCCTCGAGGCGTCATAAAATACTGAAAATCCTCCAGAACCTGATGGTAAGGCTAATATTGGTACAGTTGTCAGACACGTTTTGAGTTTTTGAAAGCTTTGCCACATTCCTCCGTCCACTGAAACTTTGCATTTTTCGGTGTTAGCTTGGTCAGTGGCACTGCTATTCTGGAGAAATCCTGCACAACATGCCTATAATACCCTGCTAAGCCTAAAAAGCTACAAATCTCTGTAGGAGAAGTAGACATGGGCCATTTTCGCACAGCTTCTATCTTCTTAGGATCTACCATAATTCCATCTTTGGAAACAACATGCCCTAGAAATGATACCGAGTCTATCCAAAATTCACACTTTGAGAACTTAGCATAAAACCGATGGTCTCACAACGTCTACAACACAGTCCTGAGATGATCCTCGTGTTCTCCTTGGCTACGAGAATATATCAGGATATCATCAATAAATATTATCACAAATCTATCCAGAAACGGCTTGAACACCCTATTCATTAAATCCATGAATGCCGCTGGAGCATTAGTTAGTCCAAAAGGCATCACTAGAAACTCATAGTGCCCGTATCGAGTTCTGAAAGTAGTCTTAGAAATATCTTCGTCTTTGATTCTAAGTTGATGATAACCAGAATGGAGGTCAATCTTTGAAAAGTAGCTAGCTCCTTGTAACTGATCAAAATTGTCGTTTATACGAGGCAAAGGATATTTATTGCGTATTGTTATCTTGTTCAACTGCCTGTAGTCAATGCACATTCTTAGGAACCCGTCTTTCTTCTTTACGAATAGTACTAGTGCACCCTATGGTGATACACTAGGTCCAATAAAACCCTTATCTAACAAGTCCTGTAACTGTTGCTTTAACTCCCTCAACTCTATTGGTATGGGCTCTATGTCAAGCAGTAAATCAATACCAAAGTTTATTTCTCGTACTGGAGGTAATCCTGGTAAATCCTCAGGAAATACATTAGAGAATTCTCTCACTACTCGTACATTTTCGATACGAACTGTTTCCTTTCTTGTGTCATTTACAATATCTAAGAGACCCAAGCAACCTTTCTTCATAAGTCGTTGAGCTTTCATAAAAGATACAACTTTGCAAATCTCTGGAACCTGACTCCCTCTTAGAATAAAATTGGGTTCATTTGGTATCTCAAACTTAACTATCTTTGCATGACAATCGACTATCGCATAGCAAGAAGATAACCAATTCATTCCCATCAGCATGTCAAAGTCAATCATATCAAGTACAATAAGGTCAGCTAGAGTATCTCTACCTTCAACCCGAATCTGACAAGCACGATACACGTATTTAGCTAATAGAGACTCTCCAACAGGAGTAACAACTAGAAAAGGATCATTCAATGGCTCAGGCTGTCTACTAAATCTCAAAGAAAAGTACGAGGACACATAAGAGTGAGTAGATCCCGGATCAATCAACGCAAGTGCATCAAATGAACAGACAGAAAGAATACCTGTAACCACTACATTCGAGGCCTGAGCATCCTGTCCAGTAAATGCAAAAACTCTTGCTTGACCTCTACCAGCATTCCCCTATCCTTGATTCACAGTAGTACGGTCTCCAGCACCTCGAACTCTATTTCCTATACTTGTAGCACCTGAAGTATTACGAGTAGCCTGAGTCAGTGCAGTTTACTGAATAGAAGCCTGGTTGAAATTTCTCGGAGGCTGAGGGCAATCCCTCAAGTGATGTCCCAACTGGCCACACCGAAAACACTCTCCAATTAGAACATGACATTGGCCCAAATGATCTACCACAGGTCTGGCAGACTGGAGTAGTGGCATATATCTGCCCAAAATTACGATGTCCAGAAGATGATGGTCCACTATTACCTCATCTATAATGTGGTCTGTATATGGATTGTGAATACATGTGTGTCCCTGTCTGAGAACTCTGTTGTTGTTGTTGTTTTTGTCCCTGATTTCCTGCTCTTCTATTTTCATTGAAACCGCCACTGAAAGTCCCTTCTATCTTGGCCTTCTTACGTAAATCACTAGCTGCATATTCATCACGTCCCTTGTTTTCAATCTTTCTAGCAAGGTCGACTATATCAGAGTAGGATAAAGTCTTCATCTGTGGGGCTATTGTAGTGTATAGATGACCAACCAATCCATCAACAAACCTCTGAACTCGAGCTTCTTCGGTAGGCACTAAGTAAGGAGCATATATAACCAGCTTACAAAATTTAGTGTTATATGTTGACACATCTATATCTGGAGTCTAAACCAATCTCTCAAAGTTTCTAGAATATTTTTGCATCAGGCTATCGGGAAGGAAATGATTCTTGAACAACTTAGTGAACTCATCCTATGTCAGTGGTGCTGCTCCTGCTGGCCTTCCTAGTAATACAGTTTCATACCATGTGTTGGCCATATCCTCTAGTTTGTATGCTGCGAGCTCCACAGCTCTCTCGCTAGAACATCCTAGAGCACGTAATGCCTTGAGTGTCCCATCCAAGAAACTTTGAGGATCTGCTGAATTATCAGAACCTGTGAATTTTGGTGATTTCAATTTCAGGAACTCTTGTAGGGATACTTCCTTATTCCCAAAGTCTGAGTCTGTGCAGATGCTTGTGTCTGTAAAGTAGCCTGAGGAGCTGAACTTCCTCCCTGAGTAGGCACCAATGCCTCTAACACATTCAATAACCTTGCCACTACATCTATAGATAAGGAAATAGTAGGTACAATAGTTGGCACTGGTGGTGGAGCATCCTGAACTCCCTACCCTTGTACTTGATCTGGCATAACAGCTTGGGGTTGACCCATGTTCCCGACTTCAGGTTGAGGAGCAGTCTGTCTTCTAGTTTGATGAACCCCAACTTAACCTCCACCCCAGGTAGCACCACGTCCAGCAGATGAGGGTGTGCATGCCCCAGCCATCTGCAAAAGAAATATTCCAAAGTCAATCTCAAGTTATCTCAACACACGATCAAAGAATGAAAGAAGGGAAAACATTCCTAAATGTTCAATAGCCTCGAGATCATAAGTATGGGCGCCTACATACCCATGAATAAGACTCTACTAAACATTGCTCCATGATTCGGGACTTAAAGCCTAAGCTCTGATACTGACTTTGTCATGACCCAATTTAGGATCGTGACTAGCGCTTAGGAGCAAGTACTCCCAAGTAAGCCTCATCGGTAATTTTACAGAAAATCGGAAAGAGTTTTTCCTATTTTTGGACCATCCCAAAAATTTCCCTATGTCAAATCAATAACCAAACATCCTAATATCATACCAAATAATTGGCAACTTGTCAATTAACCAAAATAAGTCTCCACCATAACTAAACCACCAACTAACCACAAGAAATACTAATTTATCTCCAACTTTGATAAATGAGAATGATACTCAACATAAGACTATAATAACAAAATAATACTCATGACACTAAAATAATGACTATGGAACGACTCTAAGAGTTCAAAGAAAAGAGTATAACAATAAATAAAATCTCTACCCACGCGAACAAGTGCGAGGCTCACCAAGAACTATCAACCTGTACGCTCTAATTAACGAAATCCTCGCCCGCGTCAACTGCTGTCTCTATAAAAAAAATTAGCAGGGAATAAGTCGCTAGCTCAGTGAGTAATAACACTTAGCCACAACCACTTTTATTTGGGGACAAGTCAGAAAACATGCTAGTATCTCAAATAGAAAATAACATAAAAATGCCCTTTCATAAACAATAAATAATATTCAGTCTCATCATGCTCTTCTTGTAGTATAATACAATTAGCAATCCAGTAATAAGCTCGGTAACCACTGTATAATATCCATATTCATATTTTGGGAGGTTTCAATGAACGGATCATGTAATCGGTATAACTGTGGACTTCTTTGCAAGAAGTCAAATATAACGGTAGTCCCTACTCGAGGAAAATCGGTAACGGTATGCTAGTTCTACCTTCCCACTAGTGAGGGCTATAACTGTACTCTATAATCGGTAAATACAAGGTGCACCAGGTCTAACGAACCCGCCGTTAGCTACGGGATCCTTCAATGTCTACTCCCATTTATACTTGTCACTGTATACGTATATACTCATAGGAAAATATTTTAAAAATAATATAGATATTTAAGTTCTTATCAAATCATGTAATTTCATTTCGATAACAGTAAATTCAAGTAACGGTAAAACATATCTAGTGACAGCAAGAATATTTAAAACAACGGTAATCATGTCAAATAACTATTTCGGTATCATATCAAGTAAAAGACTTGTCCCACATGCAACTCAAATTAATTGGTAACATATTCATATTAAAAATCATGTGTAAATCATGCAGGTTATGAAAACACAAATTGCGGTAAGATTATTACTCACAGTACTCGTGCCGAAATTCCAAATGCTTCACCTCGAGTAATTCGTACAACTTCCTCCAATTCAATCTATAATTACATAATATCGGTCTCATGTTAATTTCTATGTTTAGGCTAATTCATAGCTAAATTAGAATACTCAACCCTCGAGGCTCCATGTTTGAATCTTAATTCGCCGAATTATATTCACCCACGGGATGAGTAATTATTAATCTATCAACTCCAACCTATTCATATAATATTCCCGCTTAATTCATGAAAAGGTTTATGGATTTCTCTTAGTTCCTAACCTACTCTTCTAACTCAGACTCAAATCCCACATTATATTTGCTTAGTCTCACGAAGAATCATGTATATAAACTACTATTGTTTCAAAAGAAGGAAAAATATATGCAATTACCTAGGCTTATCACTGAGACTAAAGAATATATACCAATGTTTAAGTGGAAATGGTATTTGGCACTGAGGTAACACTAGAAACCTTCCCCCTTTTCGTTTTTCTCTATTGATGCTTCTGTCGTGCCGTGATATTGGCATTGGCTAGGGGTTTCTCTTCTTTTCTTTTTTTTAAACCCTTTTTCTTTTGCTTTTGGTTTGGTTACGCTATAGGTGTTAAACGGGTGGGCCGGGCCGGGTTGCTATTTTTTGGACTCGTACGGGTTACGGTCCAGGCCGGTTACGGGTTGGGGCTTAACGGGTTCGGGTTCATCCAGGTAAAAATTGAACTGTAAGGGTTACAGGTTAAGGGGGCCGGGCCGGGCCGGGTTTAGTGTATTTTTTAATTTTTTTTGTATTTTGTATAACTATTGTAAGTTATATTAATACTTTTTATTAATTTAAAGATTACAAGTTATATTAATACAAAAGTATTAATATAAATTGCAAGTGCTACATTTATTTCAAAATTCAAAATTAAAATTTGCATTTAAAAAGTAAATTAACAAAAAATAGTAAAACTAAATTTTCATGCATAATAAATTAACAATACTTCAAATTAATCTAACAAACTAAAACATTAAGTATAAATACGTCTAATAATTTTAAAATAACACAAATTATCTTAAAATCTTAAATACGAATTTCCGGAGGACGCTCAAGACAATACTTTATATGCCTCCTTAAACTACCTGTGCCAGACTCTGAACGAAAATTTAAGACTTGACCACAGTTCTTGCACTTTACTTTCTGACCTTCTTCATTTTCTTCTACCTCCTCAAAGTGTTGCCAAACATATGAGCGCACTCTAGAAGTACGAGGCATGATTTAAATTGAATTGAGATTTGAGAATTGAGAATTTGAGTTTGAGACTTGAAATCTTGAAAATTGGAGAATGAGAGAATGAGAGAAATTGAGATTGAGAAATGAGAGTTGAGTGAAGAAATAAAGAAGAGGGGGTGTATTTATAATTTTAGAGAAGGTTAATTTTGTAAATTGAAAAAAGGTTAAATTTTAAAGAAAAAAGAGGCTATTAATACAATTAACCCGTTGGGCAACGGATCCCTGCCAGGTCTGACCGTTGCCAATGGTTAGTGGGCCCCACTTAATTCAAAAAATTAAAAAAAAAACAAAAAAAAAGGTTGTACAGGACCGGGCCGGGCCGGTTTAACCGGTACACAGTACTGTTCACGTGGACCGGGTTTGACCGGTCCGGTTAACCGCTACCAAAATTTAAACGGACCAACCCTCTCTATGCCCCACCCGGCCCCCTATGTACCGGGCCGGTCCGGTTCTGGTTTTAACCGGTCTGGACCGGGTCGGTTACAGGTCAACCCGACCCGTTAGACACCTTTAGGTTACGCCAACAGACCTTTCCTTTTCTTCTTTTGATTTGGCCAGAGAAAGGGGCTTCGGCCCTTTTCTTTACTTGTCTCTTCTTCTTCTTTTGATTTGTTTTGTTGTTTTTTTAAGTTAGTTTCTTGTTATTATTATTTTGCTAATGACCAATACACCCTTATGAAAAATATAGGGTATTACACGACATCTGCGCGAGGAAGTGACGACATTACTAAAAAACGACCATATCAGAGAATTCTTAAGCGATCGGGCTAAAAATACGGCCGCAATCGGGATAACGCGGAGCCGTCGAAAGCAAGAGAAGATCTCCACGTTTGACGATCAACATGATTTTTGGGGGGAAAGAGATTAACTATGTGACATTTTCGGTGGCAATCAGTGACCCACAGTAAGAGACTCCGATAAGTCGCTAAGGAAGACATTACTTTCACGAAGGAAGACATAGGTGGATTGTTGTTGTCGCACAACGATGCATTAGAAATCTCTTTAAATGTCTTAGATTTTAAAATTAAGCGTGTTTTGGTGGACCTAGGAAGTTCGGCCAATATTATCTAGTGGAGAGTACTGGAGCAAGCCAAGCTCACTGGAAGTATCATTCTAGCCACAAAACTCCTCGTCGGGTTCAATATGGCAAGCATGACAACCCGAGAAGAGATCTTGCTACCAACGAATGCAGAGGGGGTGATGAAGACGTCCCTTTTCAAGGTAGTGGACGGTGATATGGGTCACAACATTATCTTAGGGCGACCATGGTTTCACGATATGAAGGTCGTATTGTCAACTTATCATCAATTGCTAAAGTTCCCAACTCCCGAGGGAATTAGACAAATAAGAGGAGACCAACCAGCGGCAAGGAAGATGAATGCACTCTCAGTTTTCAGTAGCAAAGAGAAGGAACATGCAACATAGCAATTACAGGAACTGGCGCCTGCTCCCAAGCCGAGCGAAGTCAACCAAGGGGAGGATTCATTGGAATCCTATCAGGTACCAAGATACTTCCAGGTACTGGATGAAATGGACACAACAAAATCCATAGTGGAAGAACTTGAACAAGTCGTATTGTTCAAAAAGTTCTTGGAGAGGACGTTCCACTTGGGGACAAGACTAACACCCGAGCTCAGGTATGTGATAACTAGGGATTTTAACGCATTTTATACTCTTTCTTGCTTATGCTTTGATTAGAAATTCATACAAAATAGTCCCAAAAGGCTCACAAGTTGTGCTTGATTACAGGTTTGATCAATAAAATGACAAAATATCAAAGATCAACTCAAAAAGGAGTGAAACTTACACAAGTCCCAAGACAAGACAAAGCTCAGGCAAAACAGGCCCAGTGCGGCCGCACACCATTCTGTGCGGTCCGCACTAGGGGATTCAGAGAGGTTGACATTCAGGCACAAAGGCAATGCGTCCGCACTAGGTTTTGTGCGGTCCGCACTGAAGTTAATGCGGCCGCACTCGACTTAGTGCAGTCCGCAGACCCAAGAATCACAGAGATGCCTGTTTTGAAGTTTCAAGCCAATGCGGTCCGCAGTCCATTCTGTGCGGACCATACTAGAAGCCTCCACGGCCGCAGTCCGTTCTGTGCGGTCCGCATTGCCTGAGTTCAGAGAGTTGGATTTTGAAGTTAAGAGCCCTATTGCAGCCGCACTCCATTTTGTATGGTCCGCACTAACCCTGCAGGGGCATTTTTGTCCAAAATTTTCAGCTCAGTATAAATAGCTTTTTTTCCCATTTTTAGGGTTATCAGATAGTTTTGTAACGTAGCTGCACTCGTGGGTTCGACTTTCTTAGCCATTTTGGGCAATTTTATCTACTTTTCATCATTTAATCTTGTTATTTACCTTAGTGATTAATTAATATGAGTTGTTCTTCATCTATTTTTTGCTTTCTTCTTTAATTATGAGTAGCTAGACCTATAAGCTAGGGTTGTGGCTCAACCCTAGTGTGAGTAATTGATGGGTCTTGTACTTTAGGGCTAGAGTGACTATGGTTGTTTGATATTTGGGCACATTGCATGGTTAATTGGTGAATTAGTGGTTGCAAACACTAGTTTGTGTTTAGTTGACTAGGGCTCTTCTTGAGAAAGAGAGCCCAAGTTTCTAAAATTGGTCCATCAAGGAATTGGGGCGGACTCAAGAGATTGATAGCCCCAATTAAAGGGTTAAACCTCGAGAGAGTAATACCCGACTTGAACCCTAGTTGCTTGTGCAAATTTACATACCCAATTGGTCTTGAGAAAGTCAATTCGGGCAAAATCACTCGAACCACCGAGAGGTGTAGAATGGGTAATATCGTGCAACTGTTATATCATACTCCTCAATTATGTCAATCGTGTCTTAGATTCAATTACCCGTCAATTAACCACCTAGGTGACAGTCATTACCCTAGTGCCTTTTAAACCATTTGAACAATCCTTTTTAGTTTAACTCTTAGCTTAATCTAGTTGCATTTATCATTTGTAGTTAATAATAGTAGAAGTAAAATGAAAACCCCAAAAATGATCAGAAGTGTAATTTCGAACACATACGCAATCCTAAACTAGATAGATACTCAATTCCTAATTCTAGCTCTCTGTGGAAATCGATCCCAACCCTAAATCGGGTAAAAGTTGCTCCGACCCTCTCTCGTTACTCAATAGTAGTGCGGAGTAGGACGTGATCACTTTTTGGCGCCGTTGTCGGGGAGCTAACGGCTTTAGCTATCTATTTAGTTAGTCTTGTGTATTGTTCTTATTTCCTTCTTTGTTACTAACTTGTTTTTGTCACAACACAGGTACCAAATGGCAGCGAACAACGCTAATGATTCTCTTGGAAAAATGATTGTGGGGGAGGAGGTAGATGATGTCGGAGATGATGAGGTCCCTCTTGTACCTCAAGGACAACGTAGAGGCCACAATGCCAATGCTAATCCCAATGACAATGTTCCAAACCCTCCTCTGCCACCTCCAAGAGTGGTTCCCAAGGTACTTCCTTGCGAGTGCTATTGTCCCACCCCGAATCCGGGCGGGCAATTTTCAGATAACCAATGTGAAGTTGACCTTACTTGAGCAGCGTGGGTATTTCACGGGCGCTACAAATAAAAATGCCTACAAACATCTTAAGGGGTTCGTGGATATATGCTGGGGGAGCAAGCAGACGAATGTGTCCGAGGCTGCTCTTAGGTTGAGACTCTTCCCATTCTCACTTCGGGGGAAGGCATTAGATTGGCTCGAGAGACTTCCCAACCATTCCATCATAACTTGGGATGAGTTGGTAGATAAATTCATTGCTAAATTTTTCTCGCTGGGGCATATGATGGTATTGCGTGATGAGATATTGGCTTTCAAGCAAGAGCCCATGGAACCTTTGCATGAGATTTGGGAGCATTATAGAACAATGGTGAAAGAATGTCCCAACAATGATATGACCGAGGCTATGATCCAACAAACCTTCTACCGGGGCATTAACACCACAAACCAATGCATAGTAAACCAACTTACCGGGGGCAATTTTATGAAGCTGTCATATGATGAGGCATGCAATGTACTTGATGAGATGGCTGACACTTCTTCTGCATGGCAAAGTAGATCCAATGTGCCTCAAGGTGACCCCACGGTTATTCATTTGCACAAGGAATTACATGATCATGGGCAGGCTATAGCGGAGTTGACAACTACTATGAACTAATTGGCAAAGGCACAGTTGCAACAAGTTCAAAATCCTCTCCAAGCGAATGCCATGGAGGGTGTTAATATGCTTGTCAACAAAAGAAGGCAACAAAACCAAGGGAATTCTGAGCAATTTGATGATGACTGTGATGGATTTCAAAATGATGGTTATGATGACCAAAGTGAAGAGGTTCAATATGTAAATAGCTATCAAGGCCAACAGAGCAACTCTTCCAACCAACAACAGTGGATACCTCAATGCAATTGGGGCAACCAACAACAAAACAGTGGTAATTGGGGGAACAACAACCAAAACAACAACTGGGGCAATCAAAACAACAATCAAGGCAACCAAGGGAATTAGAATGGTAATAACAACAATTGGGGTAGCAATAACAGTCAAGGTGGATGGAACAATGGAAACCAAGGAAATCAGGGGCAAGGCTTTCAAAGGCCCCCAATGTACCAACAATCGAACAATCCACCCCCATTTCTATCTAAAGGTCCTAGTTCTTTTGGCAATGATATGAGTAGAATTGAAATGATGTTCGAACAGATGATGAAGAAGAATGCGGATTCTGATGCATAGTTAGCTTCCCACAATACCTCTATCAGAAACTTGGAGGTACAATTGGTCCAAATCTCTTAGTCTTTAAATACTCGCCCTAAGAGTGCTCTACCAAGTAATACGGTAGTGAACCCGAAGGGTGGAAACAATCATGTCATGGCGGTAACAACGAAAAGTGGGAGAGGCGGAGATGTGAATGCCTCCAAACAAAAAAAAATTTGGATGATGATGTTGAGTTGCAAGAAGATGAAGTCCCTTTGGTAGTTGAAGATGTGGTTGAAGAAAATATGAACAACGAAGTGAGGATTGATATTCAAGATGTCGAGGTGGAAACTCAAAATGATGTGAACCCGTCTAGGGAACACATAATAGACATGTCGAAACCGGTTATGCCTAAAGCCATGGCTCCTTTGCCAATGCCACCTCCACCTTATCCTCAAAGGCTCGTGAAGCAAAAGAATGATAATCAGTTTAAGAAGTTCATTGACATGATGAAGAGCTTGTCTATTAATGTCCCTCTGGTGGAGGCTCTTGAACAAATGCCGGGTTATGCAAAATTCATGAAAGACTTGGTCACAAAGAAGTGTTCTATGGATTGTGAAACTATAAAGATGACTCACCAATTTAGTGCTATAGTGAATTCAATGGCCCCGAAGCTTGAAAATTCCAGTGCATTCACTATTCCTTGCACCATTGGAAGAGCGGATTTTGCTAAGGCTCTATGTGATTTGGGAGCTAGTATTAATTTAATGCCCTACTCAGTGTTCAAAACCTTGGGTATTCGGCAACATAGGCCGACTTCCATGAGGTTACAAATGATAGATAGATCGATGAAGAGACCATTGGGTATTATTGCTGATGTGCTTGTCCGTATGGACAAATTTATCTTGCTAGCTGATTTTGTGATCTTGGACTGCGAGGTGGACTACGAAGTTCCTATCATACTGGGCAGACCTTTCCTAGCTACGGGGAAGGCATTGGTAGATGTGGAAGTAGGGGAACTCACCTTTCGGGTGGGTGATGAAAATGTGGTCTTTCATGTGTGCAAATCTATAAAGCAGGCCAATAGTACCGACATGTGCTCTTTTGTTGACCTCGTCACAACAGTGATAATTGATGACACCAGTGCAATGATCAATGTGGATGATCCATTGGAGGCCATATTGTTGAATCTTGATGTCAATGAGGATGCAAGCCGAGTGGAGTGCGCGAATGCTTTACATGGAATGGGCTCTTATTCTTATGAGCCTAGGAAATTGTCTTTGGATCTCGAGAATAGAAAGACTCCACCAACCAAACCGTCAATTGAGGAGCCTCCGGTATTGGAGTTGAAACCACTTCCTCCACACTTCAGGTATGATTTCTTAGGCTCAAATTCTACTTTGCGAGTTATTCTTTCTTCTTGCCTTACTAACATGTAGGTTGATACCACATTGGCGGTGCTTCAAAAGTGGAAAAAGGCAATTGGATGGACTTTAGCTAATATTCAGGGAATAAGCCCCGCATTCTATATACACAAAATTATTCTGGAAGATGATGCAAACCCTCCTTAGAGCATCAAAGGAGGTTAAACGAGGCAATGCAAGAAGTTGTGAAAAGGAGGTGATCAAGTGGTTAGATGCTAGGGTTGTGTACCCCATCTCTGATAGCTCTTGGACTTCACCGGTGCAATGTGTACTGAAGAAGGGTGGCATGACCATGGTTACTAATTCTCAAAATGAGTTGATTCCTACAAGAACAGTCACTGGTTGGAGGGTATGCATGGACTACCGCAAGTTGAATAAAGTGACCCGCAAGGATCACTTCCCTTTGCCTTTCCTTGACCAGATATTAGACCGACTTGCTGGGTGTGCCTTCTATTGCTTCTTAGATGGGTATTCTGGGTACAAACAAATATTAATTGCTCCGGAAGATCAGGAGAATACCACATTCACTTGTCCATATGGCACTTTTGCTTTCTCTAGGATGCCTTTTGGGTTGTGTAATGCACCGACTACATTTCAGCAGTGTAGATGGCCATTTTCACCGATATGGTGGAAGACATTTTAGAGGTGTTCATGAACGATTTTAGTGTTGTGGGGGATTTATTTGATGAGTGCTTGATGAATCTTGATAGGGTGTTGGACCTTTGTGAAAAAACCAATCTTGTCCTCAATTGGGAGAAATGCCACTTTATGGTGGAAGAAGGAATAGTTCTTAGGCATAAAATTTCGAAGCATGGTATTGAGGTAGATAAAGCAAAGATCGATATGATTTCAAGTCTCCCTCCCCTACATCCGTCAAGGGAGTTCGAAGTTTTCTTGGGTATACGGGGTTCTATCGGAGATTTATCAAAGACTTTTCGAAAGTAGTGAACCCCTTGTGCAAGTTATTGGAAAAAGATGCTAAGTTCGTGTTTGATGAGAAATGTATGCAAGCCTTTGAACTTCTCAAGCATAAGTTGACCACCACCCCGATCATTACCACGCCTAATTGGAGCTTGCCCTTTGAGCTCATGTGTGATGCGAGCGATGTTGCGGTTGGGGCAGTTTTGGGTCAAAGAGTGAACAAAATGTTTCATCCGGTATACTATGCGAGCAAGACAATGAATGATGCTCAATTGAACTACACGGTGACCGAGAAAGAACTTTTGGCTATTGTGTTTGCTATGGAAAAATTCCGGCTGTATCTTATGGCTGCCAAGGTTATTATTCATACCGACCATGCCGTACTCTGGTACTTGATGACGAAGAAGGACTCCAAAGCTAGACTGATGCGATGGGTCTTGTTACTTCAAGAGTTTGATTTCGAGATTGTGGACCGGAAAAGTAGTGAGAACCAAGTGGAGGACCACTTATCTCTCTTGGAGAAAGAGGGGAGACCTAGTGATGGCCTAGAGATCAATGATTCATTTCCTGACGAACAACTACTTTCGGTGTTGATGAATGATATGCCATGGTTTGCCAATATTGCTAATTTCCTTATGACTGATATAATCCTGTGTGATCTCTCTTCTAACCAAAGGAAGAAGCTCAAGTGGGATAGTTTGGACTTCTATTAGGATGAGTCATACTTGTTCAAGATTTGCAAGGATGGTGTCATCCAAAGGTGTGTCCCAAAGGAGCAGCAATTGAGTATCTTGGAGGCTTGTCATTCCTCTCCCTATGGTGTCCATCATGGCGAGGCAAGGACGGCTTATAAAGTTCTTAGTTGTGGTTTTTTTATTGGCCAACTTTGTTCAAAGATGCAGGTGATTTGGTGAAGAGATGCAACGAATGCCAAAGAGCGGGTGGAATTTTGAAGAAAGATGAGATGCCTCTCAATACCATCCTTGAGGTTGATATTTTTGATGTATGGGGCATTGATTTTATGGACCCATTTGTTAGCTCTTGTAGGAACACTTACATTCTTGTGGCGATGGACTATATTTCAAAGTGGGTTGAAGTCGTGGCTTTGCCCAACAATGAGGCCCGGAGTGTTGTTGCATTTCTCAAAAAGAGCATTTTTACAAGGTTTGGTACTCCTCATGCAATCATAAGTGAGGGGGGGTCTCAGTTTTGCAGTAGAGCTTTCGACACTTTGCTTTCAAAGTATGGTGTCAATCACAAAGTTTCTACTCCCTATCATCCTCAAGCAAGTGGTCAAGTTGAAGTCTCCAACAGGGAAATTAAAAGCATATTGTCAAAGACGGTCAATGCAAATAGGACCGATTGGTCAAAGAAGTTGGATGACTCTCTATGGGCTTATATGACTGCTTACAAGACTCTGATTGGTATGTCTCCGTATCGGTTGGTGTTTGGGAAAGCTTGTCATCTACCATTGAGTTAGAGCACAAGGCCATGTGGGCTTTGAGGAAGCTAAATCTTGAGTGGGATATTGCAGCCAATCTTCGTGTGGAGCAACTCAATGAACTTGATGAATTCAGATTCCATGCCTACTCCAGTTCGTCCTTGTATAAGGACAAGATGAAGTACCTTCATGATAAATATGCTCATGGAAAGGAGTTCAAAGTAGGTGATTTGGTTCTCTTGTTCAACTCCCGGTTACGTCTGTTTCCAGAAAAGCTCAAGTCAAAATGGAGTGGACCTTTTGAAGTGGTGTGTGTGACCCTTTTTGGTGCTCTTGATTTAAAGAACAAAAATGGTGAAGTTTTCAAAGTCAATGGGCACCAGGTCAAGCATTATCTTGGAAAAATTGATGATAGCCACGTGGTGGCACTTCTTTATTTCAAATGATATGATGGTAACCTGCGTCGTGCCGCGACGTTAAATCAGTCTCTTCTTGGGAGGCAACCCATGTGTTTTTCTTCTTGTTTTCTTTGATTTTCTTTGTAGTATAAGATTGATTTTTGGTGCAGCGCAGAACATAGTGGAAAAAAGTGCCAGGTCTTTGAAGTTGTTAAAGCGGCCGCACTACATTTAGTGCGGACCGCACTGGTAAGGGTGAAATATAGACCTCTCTGAAGTTTGCCACTGCGGCCGCAATACATTTTGTGCGGTCCGCAGTGGACCACTGCGGCCACAGTCCATTTTGTGCGGACCGCAGTGTGTTGCCTCCTCAAGCTTGAAAATATATGTGTTGTGCGGACCGCGGTCCATTTTGTGTTGTCCGCACTGGTTGATGAGACTGGGCCCCAGGTCCTTTTCTATAAATAGGGCCTAAGACCCTCCTTTTACCCTTTTCAAACCCTGACTCTTAGAACTAATAGAAGCATTATTCATCATCTTTCCTCCTCGTAACTAACTGCTTGGAATCGTTATTCTTCATTTCATCTCATAGCTGGTACCATTACATCCCTTTTACTTGTTCAATTGTTAATTTCTTTTAATTTTTGTCTTTCCTGCTTCCTTTTCTATGTTTCCCATATTTTCCTGAATTGATTAGATTAGGGTTGTTAATTTCTTGATTAGAGTAGGTTCATGTAGTTAAAAACAATGGGAAATCACGTAGGGACATGACTCAGCTGTTAATTAAGCTTAAAATCAAAAATCCATGGAACCCTGACTTAGTGCCACAGCTGGGCACTTAGTGCGGACCGCGGTCATTTCTGTGCGGTTCGCGGTGCCCTTATGCAGTCCGTAGTAATATTTTGTGCGGACTGCACTACTAATTGTTCGGAAAGCTGAACCTTGGGACTACGACCGCACTATATTTTGTGCGGACCGCAGTAGCCCCTGTGCGGGCGCACTACCTTTTGTGCGGTCTGCACTGCCTTGATACAGAGAGTGGGTAGTCTAAACTCACCTCTGTGCGGACCGCAGTAGCCCCTGTGCGGCTGCACTACCTTTTGTGTGGTCCGCACTGCACACCTTTTTGCAACTGTCTGTTTCTTTTCTGCAATTCTGTTTCTTGATTGTTGCAACTAAAACTAACAAGTTCATTTGGATTGTATTTGTAGACAATGTGAAACAATGAGGTAAAGGATCTAAACAACCTGGCAGAGGTGGATCCTCCCGGGAAGGGAAGCAGAAAATGATAAAACTCACTCCTCAAGCTACGCAAAATATCAAAAAAAAAAATGAGGAAGATGATAAAAGCTGCTGACATAGCCATTGACATGTCAGGGAGTGAGTACGAGCCCTCCCAGGAGATTTCTTCAGACTTTGTGTCAGAATACATCCCTGACTGGCCGCAGAGGAACAGGCTGAGAGACACACCCCCGGCATCCCCCGCTGCACAAGCTTCCGTAAATATTTCTTCTGGGTCGTCTGAAGGCTCAGGTGAAGGTAGTGGAGAATACTCCACCTCTCCCACAACTTCATTATCTGGAGAGGGTGCAGTAGGTGATGAGGAGGAAATAGGGGAGAAGAAGAAGTAGGAGAAGGAGGTGAACCTTAGGTGGGGGGGGATATTGCTAGAACTAGGAAGCCGGAGGTTTGGCAAGACCGTTTTATTAGTGAAGTAGCATACCATAAATTCCGGGAATGGTAGCCGGTGAGGAAGTTAATCCCGGAGCGGATTTTTATTGATAGAAACCTGATACCTCACAACCCCAACGTGAGGAGGCAGTTTAGGACAAGAGTGGGCTGGAAACATTTTCTAGATGAGTGTATGGATGCCAACGAACAATTGGTCAAGGAAGTTTACAGCAACATAGCCCACATCAAAAAGGGTTCCAAAGTGACCAAGGTTCGAAATCTGAAGGTGTTGTTCGACGGGAAGATAATCAATGACTATCTTGGGTTTAATGAGGAAGATGAGACCCTGTATATGGCAAAGATGGAAATGGGCGAGGAGGTTCGCCCATGGTTGGCACAGTACCTGGCAATCCCAGGTACCACCCCTGACTGGTTGGCTGCGGGCATCAAGATTCTGAGACGTAGTCTAAATTTCGAGGCACGAGGGTGGGAGACATTTGTATGTAGCAGGTTGGACCCCACGACACATGACAACTCCCTGCCTCTCCACGGGCAATTTTGGTTGCGTCGATCATGGTGGATTACCCAATAAATGTAGGGAATGTGATGTCAAGAATTATTATAATTGTAGGTGTTGAGCATGACAGAAACTACCCGTTCCCTAATTTTCTCACTATGTACTTCCAGGATCTGAAAGTGGAAAAGAGGCCCTTCGACATCAAAGTCAAAGCGAAGGCCCCTTTTTCCTGGTACAACATGCAGGGGGATGATAACCCCAAGAGCAAGAATTTCAAAGGTACAGTTACTGCTCCAACTGGCCAGTCTGAAGAACCAGTTGTGGTAGTGACTCCTGTTGAACCTGCCTCTACTTCTACTGCTATCCCTCCTAGTCCATCCACTTTAGCGGACCCGGAGATTCCATCCTCCCCTGCACATCCTATTACTGCCCACCGACTGAGCCAGGCACTTCTTAGTATCAACAACTGGATGTAGAGTGCGTCCTCCCAGTTGTCTACACTCACTACCACAGTAGAGGCTTAGTCGGAACCTCCACCCCACAGATTCCCCAGTCGATAGAGGATGCTCTCAAAGAGATTTTAGATAACCAGAAGAAAATCCTCGACACTCAGAAGGTACTAACTGAGGTGATTGATTCACATAGAAAGGCTCTCAAGGAGCTTGCTCGGGAGCACAAAAAGCTGAGGAAGACACGGGCATCCAAGGAGTCCGTGAAGGTGTTGAGAGCTGATGTTGACAGACTGAAGGCGGATCAGCTGCCTTTAGACTTACTGCTCCAGGACCCAGTACCCATAGCTCAATCCCAGCTAGAGAAGTCACAAAGGCCTCCCAAGAGGAAGAGGATGATTCATAGAGCGGATGATGTAGTCATCCAGTTGGCCGACCCACCGGAGGCTTCCTCCAGTCAGCCTCAAAATGCACTTCAGGAGCCTGTCCAGGCCCAGGTCCTAGCAGCAGCAGAGCAGCAGGCCACCAGAAACTAGTTTGAGGTTCCCAAGCATAGTGAGGACCCTGGGACCACTCAAGAGCCTATGCAGACAGACAGGCCATAGGGAGTCCCAATATCCTTTTTCCTTTCTCTTTTGATGCTTTATTTGGTTTAGTTGGAATTGGGGACAATGCCAGCTTTCATTTGAGGGGGTAGGCTCTGCATTCGGATGATTGTATATATTTAACATTATTTTTATGCTTTCTTGATTTTTCATCTTTGGGTTGTATATAATTTTAATATTTCGTTACATTTATCGTACTTTTATTTTACTTTGGATTTGTATATAAAGTTATGTTACATTGTACATATTCATCCCATCTATTGTATATTCGACAAATCCCCTCTTGTATATATTCATTTTACTTTCTGCAATTTTTCTTTCCATAGCTTCTTATTTGTGATTCGTAGCTTCTTGTTTTGAAAGTTTGCAATAAGCCTTTGGTCTTCTTAATGCCACGCTTCTTTCCAAAGGTGGAGTGTTGTCTGAACCGAGTGGCTCTTCCCAATGATGGATGGCGTGACAACCTTCTTAAGAGTTTGAGTCAATTTCTCTTTTTGTTTTTAGTAGTTAATAGTTAAGGGTGCCTCAAGCAAAGCTTCACTTGGGCCTAGCACATTTTTCTTTGATCTTATGGTCAAAAACAAATTGTTGTGTTTAGGATGGTGAAAGTAGTGACCTTGAGACTCTTGTGTTGACTGATAATCATCAAGTGGTTTTTCGGGATCATTGTGTGCTCAAATCTTATCTAAGGTTGTTGTGGGCCTCCGACTCTGCGTCTTTAGCAATCCCATAGCTTGTGTGGTGAGTAATCGCATTGCAAGTCTAAGTCCCGAGCCATTGGTTTAGAACTTGCCCTGAATGTTTGTTGAGGTGAAATCCTAAGAGAATTCTGACTTGAGACATGATTATAGGCTCTCCTTGGTCCAAATGATAGTTGAACACACCCATAACCTACCAATGATAAGATCTCTAGTTAACCCTTTTGAATTTTATACCTCTTTCCTTCAAGAACCATGATACAAACATATACTCGTTCTGAAAGATACCCTCTCTTGTCACCTGATCTTTCCTTTAGCACATGGCAAAAGTATAAGTTTGGGGGGATAGATGAGGATTGCAACAAAGTGGTAAAAAGGCACAAAAATGAAGAAAAGGAAAGGCAATGAAAAAGAAAGAAAAGCAAAATGGCAAATAGAATGTTTAATATGAAAAATAACAAAAAGGGATTCAAGAAAAGCAAAGAAAGAAAGGTGTGGAAAGTTGAAAAAGGATAAATGGTTTGAAATATATAAGAAAGAGTGACAGTGTGTCTCTCTAACCCCTCAGAAAGAAGTGAAATGACTCAAAGAGTCAGGTGAATGTGTGTCACATGAATTAAAAGAAGTGTTTAAGGGAAGATGGAACCTACTTAGACCAAAACATTTCCTACCTTGAACCAAATACCTTCACAATGTCTCCATAAAAGCCCTATATGATCTTGAGTTGAATGAAGCATACATTAGTGGATACTCACATAAGGGGCAAGCATATGGTACCTAGAGCCGAACTTGTGACTTTTTCTTGAGAGAGATGAGTGAACTTCCATTAACCTCGTTTTGAGTGCCATTATTCTAAAGGTGAGGTTTGCTTAGGAAAGTTGAGAATGTGTAAGTTTGGGTTCCACAATGAGCGAAGTAATAGAAAAGAGTTCTTTGATATGTTGAGTCAATTCTTGATGCTCTTGTGTCGCACTTAATCCATGGTGTTTCAAGGAGTAAAAGTTGTTAATGATTCATTTGTATTGAGGGCAATTGTTAGTCCCAACTGATGCTAGATGAGGTTACTTTAGGTCAGCTGAAAATTTCTTGGATATTCCCTTAATGGGTGGGTCTTATTTTGTTTGCTTGAGTACAAGCAAAAGCTTAAGTTTGGGGGAGTTGATAACTAAGGATTTTAACGCATTTTATACTCCTTCTTGCTTATGCTTTGATTAGAAATTCATATAAAATAGTCCCAAAAGGCTCACAAGTTGTATTTGATTGCAGGTTTGATCAACAAAGTGACAAAATCTCAAAGATCAGCTCAAAAAGGAGTGAAACTTGCACAAGTCCCAAGACAAGACAAAGCTCAGGCAAAACAGGCCCAGTGCGGCCGGGATTCAGAGAGGTTGACATTCAGGCACAAAGGCAATGCGGTCGCACTACGTTTTGTGCGGTCCGCACTAAAGTTAATGCGGCCGCACTCGACTTAGTGCAGTCCGCAAACCCAAGAATCAGAGAGATACCAGTTTTGAAGTTTCAAGCCAATGCGGTTCGCAGTCCATTCTGTGCGGACCGCACTATATGCCTCCGTGACCGCAATTTATTCTGTGCGGTCCGCATTGCCTGAGTTCAGAGAGTTGGATTTTGAAGTCAAGAGCCCTAGTGCGGCCGCACTCCATTTTGTACGGTCCGCATTAACCCTGCAGAGGCATTTTTGTCCAGAATTTTTAGCTTAGTATAAATAGCTTTTTTTCCCATTTTTAGGGTATCAAATAGTTTTGTAACGTAGTTGTACTCGTGGCTTCGACTTTCTTAGCCATTTTGGGCAATTTTATCTACTCTTCATCATTGAATCTTGTTATTTACCTTAGTGATTAATTAATATGAGTTGTTCTTCATCTATTTCTTGCTATTCTTTTTTAATTATGAGTACCTAGACCCATAAGCTAGGGTTATGGCTCAACCCTAGTATGGGTAATTGATGGGTCTTGTACTTTAGGGCTGGACTGACTATGGGTGTTTGATATTGGGGCCAATTTCATGGTTAATTTGCTGAATTAGTGGTTGCAAACACTAGTTTGTGTTTAGTTGACTAGGGCTCTTCTTGAGAAAGAGAGCCTAAGTCTCCGAAATTGGTCCAACAAGGAATTTGGGCATACTCAAGAGATTGATAGCCCCAATTAAAGGGTTAAACCTCAAGAGAGTAATACCCGACTTGAACCCTAGTTGCTTGTGCAAATTTACATACCCAATTGGTCTTGAGAAAGTCAATTTGGGCAAAATCACTCGAACCATCGAGAGGTGTAGAGTGGGTAATATCGTGCAACAGTTATATCATACTCCTCAATTATGTCAATCGTGTCTTAGATTCAATTATTCGTCAATTAACCACCTAGGTGAAAGTCATTACCCTAGTGCCTTTTAAACCATTTGAACAACCCTTTTTAGTTTAACTCTTAGCTTAATCTAGTTATATTTACTATTTGTAGTTGATAATAGTAGAAGTAAAATAAAAACCCCAAAAATGATCAAAAGTGTAATTTGGAACTCATACGCAATCCTAAACTAGATAGATACTCGATTACAAATTCTAGCTCTCTGTGGAAATCGATCCCGATCCTAAATCGAGTAAAAGCTGCTCCGACCCTCTCTCGCTACTCAATAATAGTGCGGAGTAGGCCGCGATCAGTATAGATTTATCGAATTCCTTAAATTTAATGTTGATTGTTTTGCATGGTCGCATGTGTATATGACAGGTATCCCACCGGAAGTGGCCGTGCACAAACTAAGCCTGGATCCCAACATCCCTCCGGTAAGATAGAAAAAACATCCTATTGACGAGGTCAGAAACAAATTGGTCAAAGAAGAGGTAACTCGTTTGCTTAATATAGGTTCAATCCGAGAGGTAAAGTATCTTGACTGGTTAGCTAACGTAGTAGTAGTTCCAAAGAAGAATACTAAATTTTTCATGTATGTAGATTATAGGGATTTAAATAAGGTGTACCCAAAGTACTCGTTCACATTGCCAAATATTTATCAAATGATTGATGCGACGATCAGGCACGAGTTGATGAGTTTCCTCTATGCTTACTGCGGGTACAACCAAATCAAGAAGAATCTGGAGGATCACGAAAAAACTTCATTCATAATGAACTTCAACACATATTATTATAATGTGATGCATTTCGGGCTAAAGAATGATGGGGCCACTTATCAGCAGCTCGTAAACAAAATGTTTGAAAAACAAATAGGAAAAACTATGGAGGTTTACATAAATGATATGCTGGTTAAGTCTTTGAATGCATGTGATCATCTTAAACACCTTTAAGAAACCTTTAACATTTTAAGGAAGCACAACATGAAGATTAACCCCGAGAAGTGTGCATTCAGGGTCAGCTCCGATAAGTTCTTGGGATTCCTGGTATCGCAAAGAGGGATCGAGGTTAACTCCGATAAAATTAAAGTCATCGAAGACATTCTGGACCAGCTATCAAGCGTAAAAGAGGTCCAAAGGCTGATAGGGAGATAGGGCACTTTGAGCAGATTCATTTCCCGATCTTCGGAAAAATGTCATCACTTCTTTGCGCTTCTCAAACAGAAGAATAACTTTGAATGGACTCCAGAATATCATCAGGCTTTGAAGGATTCGAAAAGGTATTTGTTAAGTCCCCCATTATTGTCAAAACCGTAGGAAGGGGAACAACTGCTGATCTACTTAATGGTCTCGGAGGTAGAGGTAAATGCCATTTTAGTCCGTGCGTACAAAGGTACACATTCTCCAATTTATTATGTTAGTAAAATTTTAACAAGAGCAGAAACTTGCTACTCACATCTGGAAAAATTGGCCTTAGATCTCGTAGTCACCGGTCGAAAACTTAGGCCTTATTTCCAATGTCATCCGATAGCGGTGGTGACCACCTTTCCTTTACGGAATATCCTTCATAAACCTGAACTATCAGGTAGGTTGTCCAAGTGGGAAGTCGAAATGAGTGAATTTGACATAGAGTATAAACCTAGAACTGCGATTAAGTCACAAGTTTTGACCGACTTTGTGGCCGATTTCAGTTTGGGACTGTTACTTTTGGCTACCAAAGAAGTAGTGATGGTGTAAAAATCGACATCGGGAGTTTGGAAATTGTTCATAGACGGAGCTTCCAATGTGAAGGGGTCCAGGCTCGGCATAGTGTTAATCACGCCCTCGGGAGAAACCCTAAGGTAGGTCATAAGAATTGTTCCCCTGACCAACAATGAAGCAGAGTATGAAGCTTTGATTGTAGGACTCGAGCTGGCCTGAGAACTAGATTTCGAGATCATAGAAATTAAATGTGATTGCCAATTGGTAGGAAACTAGGACTACGGGATCTTCGAAGCCAAAAAGGAATACATGCAATAAATTGTAGTGAAAGTCCAGGCGTTGCTCGCTCGATTCAAGGAATGGTCAATTACGCACATCCCAATAGAAGAGAATGTGGAAGCAGACACACTAGTGAATCTGGGATAGATCATGGAAATGAAGGGATCGGGATCTGGTACGATCGTACAGCTTACGCATTCGGTATTGGACGCAGACATCTATTACGAAGTAAATGCAACCAACTTGGTCCGCGACTAGAGAAATGAGATCATAGATTATCTCGAGCACGAAAAATTGCTTGAAGATCCCAAGGCATCTCAAGCGCTGCGCACTAAAGCAGCTCGATACAGCTTCAAGAGAGGTAAATTGTATAGAATATCTTTTCAATGCACGTTGGCCTGTTGTTTGGGGGCTTCCGAAGCCAACTATGTTATGCAAGAAGTCCACGAAGGGATCTGTGGGAATCACTCAGGTGTGGATTCCTTAGTGTTAAAATTAATTAGGGTAGGATACTACTGGCTCGGGATGGAAGAAAACGCCAAGGCTTATGTTAAAAAATGTAATAAATGTCAACGCTACGCACCGTTGGTACATCAACTAACAGAGCCACTACACCCAGCTCTGTCACCATGGCCGCTCATGAATGGGGGATTAGTCGGTCCATTGCTACCAGCTCCCAGTAAGGTAAGATTTCTTTTGATTTCAACTAACTATTTCTCTAAATGGGTTAAAGAAAGTCCTTATCAAAAGATCGACGAATGTGATGTAGTAGATTTCTTATTGGAGAATATAATTTGTAGATTCGGGATACCAAAAGAGATAGCTTGCGACAACGGGTCACAATTTATAGGTTCAAAGATCAAAAAATTCCTTGAAGGCTTGAAAATCAAAATGATCACATCATCACCCTAACAACCGAGCGCAAACGGTCAAGAAAAATCAACAAACAAGGTGATTATCTAAAATCTCAAAAGAGATTGGAAGGAGCCAAAGGCAAATAGCCCAAAGAGCTACCAGGAGTACTATGGACGTACCGAACGACGAAAAAATCAAGCATGAGGGATACCCCTTTCTCTCTTGTGTACGGAGCAGAAACCTTGATCCTAGTGGAAGTAGGGGAACCTACCTTGAGATATTTTTGGGTAGATGAATAAACGAACAAAGAAGCAATGTTGGTCAAATTGGAGTTTCTCAATGAACTCAAGGACTTGGCGCATATAAGGATGGCATCCCGAAAGCAGAGAATGGAAAGAAATTATAATCGAAGAGCCAAACTCCATTATTTTAAAGTAGAAGACTTGGTTTTAAGGAAAGTAACTCAAAACAACCGGGAGCTCAATGCAAGAAAGCTAGGTCCAACATGGGAAGGCCCCTACCGGGTTTCAACTATCACCAGAAAAGGGTCATATGAATTGGAAAATCAAGACAGAGTAAAGTTGCCGAGTAGCTGAAATGTGGCTCACCTTAAAAGATAGTATTGTTGATGAGCCTCGCCTATACTGGAAGTATGTGCTGCACTCTTTTTCAATTCCCTCAGTTTTCGTCCCAATTGGATTTTTCTAACAAGTTTTTGACAAGGCAGCAATGGAAAGCATATTACGAAGGGAGCTTCGTTAGCTAAAATAAGAACTTTAAATGACAAGACATGCAAACATTGAGCCACTATAGAGTGCTTAGATAGTCTTTTGCTCGGTAGCAAAGTTCCTATCGGGAAGAAAAATATTTTGTCGGGCAAAGATTACCCAACCGTTCACAAGTGCAAGCCACTAGGGATTTTTAGATAATCTTTGGCTCGATAGCATAAGTTCCTAAGGGGAAGGGAAGTTTGCTATCGGACTGGAGATTATCTAACCATTCAAGAGTGGAATCTTCAAAGGTACAAAACTTCCAGTGTTCAAATTCTCATTCTTCGTATTTGAACATTGGGGTAATGATATGAGAATACGACAACAATGAATGACACATCGACCGGGAACCCGGAAACCGAAAACCAAAAACAAAGTAGTATCATCGGGACCGAGAACTGCACGGCTAGCCCTATAGAAACAAGTTGTACAAGTTAGCCATAAGTAATAGCAATTTCTTTTTAGCACAACGAATGCCTATGTACTTTTGAAAATGGAAGGAATAAAGTAAAGTCCTTTTATTTTTAGCTTATTTCTTATCTGAACGATGAACTAATTTTATCATTTGAAAGTTAAATAGTACTTCAAATGATAGTTCCGTAATGAACAGAAGACGTCATCTTCAAGAGCACCGTAAACATAAGAGAGCCCTCTCTTATGAAACCCTCACGGTAAAGGGTTGATTTCAGAAGAACTTTTGCCCGGAATCCAAATGCTCTCTGGAAAAAATACACCCAAAGCCTTGCATAATTCGATGCAAAGAGAAAAAACTTGCACAAATACTTAAACGAAAAGTACGCAAAGAGAAAAACTTGCACAACACTTAAATGAAAAGATACTTCTATTAACAGAAAATGTGTCAAGTAGCACAAATACAAAGAAAAGAAAGCAAAAAACTAAACTACTACACCCCCAAAATCGGAGGAAGAGAAACATCTGCACCCCCGGGAGAAGTAGGCGGATCCGTCGCCGGCTCAATATCTTGACCTTCACCATCTTGTCCTTCAGAATCATCACCTTTCGGTTCTTCTTCAATTCCCAAGAACTCGGAACCAAAACTAAAAGAATAAGTAACATCAGGCTGGACCAGAAGACCCCTTCAGACAGTTGACTCCAGCTCACGAGCCTTAGAAATTTCAGCATCAAAGTCAATGACACTCGCTTTGGCCTTTTCCAAGGTTTTTCTCCTCATTCTATACATAGAATATATTTTTTCAACAATGAGGGAAGTCGCTCGGGCAGAAGTTTTTCTTTAAGATAGTTAACCTCGGTTGATAGGTTATCCCGCTTGGATCTAGTGGCCTAGAGGCCGACATCAAGCTCACGAACAGTGGAATTAAAAACTCTATTATTCTCTATAACTTTCTTATGTCTCTCTTCCAACTGGGCACACTTCTCCTCGACAGTAGCAACTTCTTCAGCTTTGGAGTTTAAGGCCGCCTCCAAATTATTCAATCTTTTAGTAGAGGCATCCCCACGATCGGATGCAGCAAGAATGACATTGTGGACCTCGAACCACTTTGCCCTAACTTCTTCAAATTGTACCCTTAATTGGGAGGTCTCTTGGCTAAACGTCACTACCTCTTGCACGCTTTGTTGCAACCGAGCCTCTAATTCAGTAGCCTTAACAACTCATGCTTCCAATTTCGGGAGGCGTGTAACAATCTGATCTCACTCGGCCAACAATTGATCCCATAAGGAGGTAATCTTTTCTTTATCAAGGATCAATCGTTGAAGACACTCGAAAGCAAGAAAGTTAGCCTACAAAATAGAAGTACAAATTAAAAACCCTACCACAACAAAGATAAAATGAACAACGGAAGGAACAAAGATTATACCACTACCGCGTTATGTGTGGCATTATTTATCAAACACTTCTCTGAGAGATATTGTATTTTATTCTTGTCCCTTTCCGTAGCAAGAGGCTTTAGATAGTTAGCAAGTTTTACCAGAGGGGACAACAGATGACATCTGGTAGAAACTGAGTGGATACTACTCCACCTCCTTTGAGGATCATCAGAGAGAGAAGAGTAGTTATGCCCCAAATTTCCTATGAACTGGGGACTAGGGAAGAGGGACATCCTCTTCTCGGACGACAGCAACTGGTGGAGACGACATAGCAGTTGCTAGTGGCGAAGGCAGTATTGACGAAGAAGGCGGTGAAGCTGTTGGCATTATAGGTTGCGAAACAGCTGTGGCAAAAGCAATGCTAGTTGTTGATTGCTCACCAACCGAAGGCGAAAAAGACCTAGTACACAGCTTCATAGTATCGGGAATGACGACTAGGTCGGAAGTGAGTGTTAGCATCCTCCACCTTATCAAACTCCCCCTAGAGTACCAGTACGTCGTCCTTGTTTCGAGTAACTAACTCAACAGATTGAGCAGTTTGTTGAGCTGATGAAGGTCATCATCTTCAATGTAGAGAAGCCCCCTCATCACTGGCTCCACCATCATCATCGATCACCACAATGTCTCCGGTCGGCTCGGGCATAACGCTCGTCACCATAGAGCCCATGGTTGGTTCAAGCGCGACACTCTTCGCCTTCTTATTTTTACCCCTGGCTGCGGAGGAATGACGCCTCTTTAGTTGCTTGTTCTCTGGCCGGGGACACCAAGAAGAACCACTTGCACCAGAAGTAGTCTCGGTGATACCTGTTTGGGTTAAAGCCTCATACAATAACCTCGCCGCATCAGTTGGATTAGCCAAAACGTCCTCCTAACAGTAACAGACCCCTGTGGTATACCTGAATTCAATGGGAGAGAAAGGTTAAATAACTTTCCCTTATGAAAGGTAAAAACAAGATGAGTTCAACCTACCATGATTTTTGGCCTTCCACCCATATTAAGGGCCAGCTCTTTCCATGTGCGGGTCTCGGGCGTAGTGACTGTTTAATGGAAAAATAGATTTTTGGTCAAAGCTTATATTTAGAAGAAAATGAGTTACTGATAACCAAGTTTTACTCCACTTCCACGATAGGATACTTGTAAAATATTAAAAATTATAGAGAGAATTGATAAAGAGAAATAAGGGATAAATCAATAATCAATCCCTAAAATCAAGGTTGTAAAGTAGAGAATTATAGAATGTATTTTAGTAGTGCTTGGAACTTGTCCTTACAAATAAAATTTTATATCCTTATATATGAGTGTACAATCATAACAGCTTTCTCACATAATTTAAATTCATTATGGGTATTAATTGTATTGATCACCCATTACCACATATAATTGTAACTGGAATATTTATTGCTATAAATGCCTTATAACTGCTCCGATTCCCCTTCCTTATTTACTTCTGATTCATGTCTCTTACCTTCTTTTTGATCCTTATTCATTTTGTTATCGCCTTTTCTTTGACAACTGTCATGCCAAGTTTTCTTCTCTATACTGTCTCGTGGGTGTTTCTCCCGTTCCTTTCCCGTACTTTTAATTCTATTATTTAAGAATACCACTTGTCGCTATATCACTGCTCCACGTGTCATGTTTTGTCAGCATACTAACATTCCATGTGTAATGACTTTTTTACACCAATACAGATAGTCTCCCCCTCTTTCTGAATATTCTCAACTGAATATTCGGGAAGTGGTAAGCTTTTATGGCGGGAATTCTCTGCCGCCATTTTTCGAGTGTTATCATGTCTCATTCAGAATAGATGCGACGTACATCACACCATTTAATGCCCATGCCATATGGTTTCTAACGATTGGTTCTGCAGTTTTTCAGCACTTTTTACGATTTTTCTACTGTTGTGTGAGTCACAAAGTGACGGTTCCATTATGACGCTTCATAATGACCAACTTTAACAATGGTTGTGTCTCCTTATAAATACTTCATTCTTTTTTGATTTCTTAGAGTCTTCTTTCTTTAGTATCCATCATCTTATTCCTTCTTTGCATTTTCTGCATCCTTCCTACTGTATTTCTTTGGACAATCATGTCTTCACCAGACTCTAGCAAGGTTGTGATTGTTGACGAGTTTGTTCTTTCTAATGATCCTATTAGAAGTAGGAGGGGTGGTAGGCTCCGTACTCTTGGTTCAATATCTAACCATGGTTCTTCTTCCCATAGTAGTGCTGCTAAGTCATCTTTTTCTAGGCCTAGAGCTCCTTTAACCCCTAGATCGTCTTCTAGGAATAGAGATTTAGCTAATCATGTGTGTGAACTTCAGTTGCAGATATTGTTCCTTAAGAATTTTCTTTTGTAACATATCATGAAACCATAAGAAATTAAGTTTATTCTATGGACTCCCTCAATCCTGACCTTTACCCGAGTTTGATCGCTACTGGTCTTCTTTCCCTGATTCGAAGAGAGAGTTACTGGAAACAAGATTTCCCAGTTTTAGTTCCTGGTGCCAACCAGAGAATTACTTCCTATCATGCCGGTTTTTCTTTTGTTTATACCTACCCCTTCGCTTCAGGGTTCAAACCTCCTATTGATCCAATAATCATTGAATTCTGCCGTTATTTCAATGTGTGTCTTGGCCAGATTGGCCCCATAGTATGGAAGGTTGTTGCATACCTTTGTTATTTAGCGGATCTGGTTTCCATGCCTTTTACTTTTCAGCACTTGCTTCACCTATATTCCCCCAAACTATTCCGCGAAGGTGTTTTTACCCTCGTGGCTAGAAGTAAGAGAGTTTTGGTTAGTCCTAAAAATGATCGGGACCATGGCTGGTATGCCCATTTTGTTGTTGCTCCCACTAGTGGAGTAGTAGGTGAAGAAAACATGCCTTTCCCAAAGAAATGGAACTTTGCACGTATTCTCCCTTTTTAAAAAAGATATCTCAAAGGATTTTATTATAATCATATACCCAATTTTTCAGCAACCATGGAATTTTTTGATGAAATTCCCAACTTCCGTGCTTGGGTAGAAAAAATGTTAATAGCTGCACCTGTGGAGAATACGTCTTGAAGATACCTTCTCAAAAATTCAGTTAGAAAGTGAAGACGCACGGTAATTTTTACCTTCACTATTTTTCCTTTTCTCTTCCTTATTTGTTCAAGAATTTCTAATCCTTCCCTTCTCTTATTAGGGTTTCCTATTCATGGCATTAGTCCCGCGTCTGTTCCATCAACCAGGCTTTCCGTGAGTCTTGATCAGGAAAGAATTTTAAGTGTTTCTTCTTCAAAAAGGAAAACTGATGTAGCACATGGCTCTGATGGCAAAGAGGAGATAGAGGAGGGTTCTTTAGTAAAAAGACCACGAGTTAGGAGATGTGTGATTTCTGATAATGAAACTACTCCTTCTCATGACCTTCCAACAAGTTCAATCTATTTTAAACTCACGGATGAGCCAGAGGGTGCTCATTTAGTGATTTCTGATGAAGATGGTGTTAATCCTCCCCCAAGTTCTGTTGATAGATTGCTTGCTCATGGCTTCGAGGGTGATGAAACTTTTGGGCCTGTTTCTGAAGAATTGCCCCTTTCTTCCCTTCTAATTTCAGTTTCCATTAACCCTTATGTGTCCTTACCTGATGCTACTCCTGTTGTTACTCCCGTGGCTGCGTCCACTTCATCTGCTATTCCTGTGGCTACCTCTCATGCAGAGACCGGACCTTCTAGCAACAAGATGGAAATAAAAAGAGTTGTTGTTGAGGTTCCTAAAGGTGGGAATTTTTAAGAAAATCTAGTCGCGTCGATGTATGGTTGAAGCCTCTGCTAAGCCTCGTAGAGAAGAAGAAGTTAGAAAGCCATAACTCTCTGATTTTAATAAATGATATCATTCATTCTTCTTTGAAGGTACAAACTTAATTATATTTCCTTTCTTATCTCTTTCTCATTCATAACTCTTCCTCTCTTTTTTGCAGATCAACTTGATTGGCATAGAGCTTATGAAAAGAGTTTCTCAGGCGGAGCAACAAGTTTTAGATTTTCGCACTGAAGTTGACAACTGGAAAGAGCAATTCGAATGTCTTCAACTGGAAAAAGAGGTTTTGCAGAAGAAAATAATATTTTGAAACAACAAATGAGGATGATTGCCACTGAATTGGCGGTTGAAAAGGCTTTTTCTAACCAAGTTGGAAAGGACAAGGATATACTTGAGTCCTCTATTGCTGAACAACTTTCCAAGGCAACTGAAGAGATAAGGAGTTTGAAGGATCTCCTTAATCAGAAAGAGGTTTATGCGGGAGAATTGGTTCAAACACTTACTCAAGTTCAAGATGATCTTCGTGCCTCTACTGATAAGATTCAGCTCTTGGAAAGTTCTCTCACTCCTTTGAAGACAACTTACGATGCCTCTGAAGCATAAAAAGAAGAGTTGAGATTGACCAGTGGGAGAAGGATTATGAGATTCTCGAGGATAAACTATCGTTGGATGTGAGCTGGGATTTCTTAAACACTTGCCTCAAGACTCTAACTGAAACCAACCAAGAGGGTTTTGACCTTAATGCTGAGATTGCTAAGGCTAAAGAAGCAATTGATAAAACTCAGTAACGCCAAAGATTTTCCTCACCTAAAGACAAAGGTCCCGAGTGTGACGGAGATGGACTTGTTCCTAGTGAGGCTAATGTTCAAACCTTTTCTTCTCAAGTTAATCCTTCTTCTCCCGTTGGTGATGCTCCCGTGGATGATGCTCCTTAGTTTTTTCCTACTTTTTTGTTTATGTTTGTTTAGATTAACAACTTTTTTGGAAGTTTGTTGTTTTTGGGAAGGTTGTTTTTTGGTTACTCCTGTCTTCTTTTGGGGTTTAATGACAAACTAATACCTCTGTTTTTCCCAAGGCTTAATATATAAATATGTTTCGGTTACTTTTATCATTTATTCTTCTCTTTGATATTTGAGCTTTTTCCTTTGCATTTAAAAAATGCTTTAATCCATGACTTTGATAAATATAGGTTTTTATAAAAGAGATCCCTTTTATATAAACGACACTGACGAAGATGATGTATCATCTTCATATTGGTATAAATATATGAAAGATGAAGTAGACAAAAATAAATAATTTGAGGAAGTTTTATGCTTTGAACTTTCAAATAAATTTTGTACATCATTTTCTCTATTATTCGTACAACACTTTCATAACTACTTTCTTTGTAGCATATATCGGGTCTCTTATCCCGTGACTAACTTTTGGACTTAAACTAAAATGCGTAGGAATATGGAATGCATCTTGCATCATTTTTGCGAGTTCACACCTTATCAAGGTTTTTTATTCAAATTTTTTAGTTATTTTGCTTCCTTGTCTATATGCATAGTCTCCCTACTGTTTGAGCTTTGAAGTATGAAATCTCGAACACTGGATTGCTCCTTCCTTTTGGTATAGTCCCTGAAAAGGAAAATACAAACGGGACTTGGAGATATACATTTAGATGATGACTACATAACCCTTTTTTTCATCAGAAAGGTTGCAACCTAGACCAGGAATAATTCAGTATTTTGCGTATCTTTCGGGTTTAATATCATCATTTGGTGTAGGTTAGCTTTTTACCTATCATCTAAAATTGTTAGTAAAATTCAAAAGAACAAAATAAAATTGTGTCTGAGTGATATCTGTCCAAGGATACTTCCTTTGTCTAGAGTATTACTTTTTCATATGAACAACGTTCCTGTTTGATGGTAGTATCTTATCATCCATGGTTTCCAATTCATATGCTCCTTTTCTAGCGATACCTCAAACCCTGTAAGGGCCTTCCCAGTTCGGACTTAACTTTCCTGCATTAGCCGTTTTTGTTGATTGAGACACCTTTTTGAGGACGAAGTCCCCAATCTTGAAGTATCTCATATTAGCTTTCCTATTGTAATATCGCTCAATCATCTATTTTTGAGCCGTCATCCGTATTAGCGTCGCTTCTCTCCTTTCTTTTAGTAAATCCAAATTCATTAGCATCTCTTTCTCATTTGACTCCTCAGTAGCATGTATGTATCTCGTGCTTGGTTCACCTATTTCTACTAGAATTAAGGCCTCAGTGTCATAGACACATGAAAATAGAGTCTCTCCCGTGCTTGTTTTTGTTGTCATTTGATAAGCCCATAATACCCCTGGTACATTTCTAGCCACTTGCTTTTTGATTCTTCTAGTCTCTTCTTCAAGTTATTAATAATAACTTTGTTTGTTGACTCAGCTCGCCCGTTGGCTACAGGATGGTAAGGCGCAGGTGTAATCCATTTAATTTTCCAGCTCTGAAAGAACTCTATAATTTTTGTGCCTATGAATTGTTGGCCATTGTCACACACGATTTCCTTTGGAACTCCAAACCGACAGATAATGTTATGCCAAATAAAGTCCCTGACTTCTTTTTCTCGCACTTGTTTGAAAGCTCCTATCTCTACCCATTTTGAAAAATAATCTGTTAAAACTAATAGAAATTGTACCTTCCATTTAGCTTGAGGTAACGAACCTACAATATCCATGCCTCATTTCATGAAAGGCCATGGCGAGATAACTGAATGTAACAATTCTGCTGGGCGGTGCATGTTATTGGTATATTCTTGACACTTATCGCACCTGGCTACAAAGTTTTCTGCTTCTTTTTCCATTTTTGGCCAATAGTATCTTGCCCTTATTAAAGTCTTCACCAATGATCTTCCCCCAACATGATTGCCACAGTGCCTCTCATATACTTCCTTAATCACATATTCTGTTTGGGAAGGTCTGAGACACCGTGCCAAAGGTCCATCGAATATCTTTCGATATAAGTTTCCACGGATTAAGCAATATCAAGCAGCTTTTTGGCGAAGTAATTATGACTTCTTCTTGTCTTCGGGTAAGACTCTGTACTGTAAAAAGTTAAAAAATTCATCCTCCAATCCCAAGTTAGATTATTAAAATTTACCTCGTTCTTGTCTTGTCGAGTGCCGAGTGAAACAAATGTATTACAATAGCATTTTCTGCATTTGTTATTTCCGTAACAGACGCGAGATTGGCCAACGCATCTGCTTCTGCATTCTCATCCTTGGGTATTTGCACGACCTTCCACGACTGAAATTGTCTGACTAATTTCCCGTACCTTTTCTAGGTATTGTTGCATGCGTGCCTCTCTTGCTATGTAAGTCCCCTGCATTTGGTTAACTACTAATTGCGAGTCACTTTTGATTATAATTTGTTCTATACCAAGTTCTCATGCTATTTCCAAACCTGCAATCACAGCTTCGTATTTTGCTTCATTGTTAGTGATGGGATAATATTTTATTGCTTGTCTTATGACTTCCCCTGAAGGCAGATTTAGAACAATATCTAAGCCTGCTCCTTTAACATTCAAGGAATCGTTAGTAAATAAAATCCAAGTCCCCGGATTAGATCCGATAAATACCTATAGTTCTTTTTCTGCTCCAAGAACTAAATTCATGCTGAAATCTGCTACGAAATCTGCTAAAATATGCTTTTATTGCAGTTCTGGGCTGATATATGATATCATACTCACTGAGTTCTATTGCCCATTTATCTAACCTACCAGATAGTTCTTGTTTATGCAATATATTCCTCAGGGGGAAAGTAGTTATTATAGAGATAGGATGACATTGGAAATAAGGTCTCAATTTTTTAGATGCCATAATTAATGCTAAAGAAAGATCTTCTAAATGAGGATATCGTGTCTCAACATCTAGCAAAGATTAACTAACATAATATATGGGAGATTGTTTACCTTTATCTTCTCGTACCAACACCGCGCTTACCGCCACTTCTGACATAACAAGGTAAATAAACAGCCTTTCTTTATCTTTTGGTTTGGCTAGCAAAGACGCATTTGACAAATACAAGTTTAGGTCCTTGAGGGCTTGTTGGAATTCATCAGTCCATTCAAATTGATTCTACTTTTTCAATACTGAAAAGAATTTAAAACTTTTTTCCGATGATTTTGAAATAAACCTCCCAAGGCTGTTATTCTTGCTGTTAATATTTGCACTTCTTTTTTGCTTGTGAGTATATCCGGTATTTCCTCGATAGCTTTGATTTGTGCAGGATTTACTTCAATACCCCTTTTAGAAATAAGAAAACCTAAAAATTTAACTAAAGCCACGCCAAAAGCACATTTTCTAGATTTAGCTTCATATTGTATTTGCTGAAAATCTTGAAAGTGTCTGACTGATATTAAAAATGATCTCCTGATTATGCTGATTTGACTAGCATATTGTCAATGTAAACTTCCATAGTCTTTCCCAGATGTTCTCGAAACATTTTAATCACCAATCTTTGGTACGTGGCTCCAGCATTTTTATACCAAATGGCATGACTTTGTAACAGTAAGTCTCCCTGTCTATGATAAATGAAGTTTTTTCTTCATTTAAAGGATCCATCTTTATTTGATTATAACCTGAATATGCATCTAAAAAAACTTAACAGCTCATGTCCTGTGGTAGAATCAATTAGTTGATCTATATGCGGCAAAAGAAATGAATCTTTAGGGCAAGCTTTATTTAAATCAGTATAATCTACACAAACTCGCCATTTCCCGTTCTTTTTTGGAACTACCACAGTATTAGCTAACCATTATTTACCTCTCGTATTGACCCAAATTTTAAAAGCTTTTGTACCTCATCTTGGATTACTTGATTTTTGAAGGATCTCTGCTTCCTCTTTTTCTGATTGACAGGTGGATATGACGGGTCCTCATTCAGTTTGTGGGTCATCACCTCTGGTGGTATACCTGTCATATCTAAATGCGACCAAGCAAAGCAATATGTGTTAGCTTTTAAAAATTCAATTAACTTACCTTGCATTTCATTCACCACTCTTAGTAGAATGATATTCACGGAACTATCTGGGTCAATCAAAACTTGATTTACATTAGTATCGTGTACAAGTGGAGATATTACCAGTGTGTCATTATGAGGAATCATCAAGTTGTCCGTATCTTCATCATCAAATGTTATACTGTCTCCATCCAAGACTTGGAGAACTCGTTTCCCATGAGTGACTGTGACTTTTGACGTTTTTTTGCAGTTGTATACGTCATCACATTGACCTCATCTCCCCCGATTATTACATTGACTGTTCTTTTTGGAGATGGGGGTTCAGGGATTCTTGTCTGTTCTTCATATATGATTGTCTACCTTTCTCGCTGAACAGTTCAGTTAGATAACCTTGCTTTAACAAATGCTTGACTTCTCCCTGTAATAACCTACAATCTGTTGTTCTATGGCCACGATCGTTGTAAAATTCACACAAGAAATATGGATTTCTTTTTCTCGGGTCTGATATCATTTCTTTAGGCCATCTCACCTTATCTCCCATACCTCTTAAAACAACCACTAACTCGGAGGTACTGACATTAAAACTATAATCTCTGACCCTCGCATGTGTATAGGAGTTGTTGCCTCGTGCATCCCATTACTTTCTGAATCTAGATAAAGAACTCGCATCTTTTGCTTGATCTTGATCCAGATCGTATATTTTCTTGCTTAGACCAAGAATCTCGCCCTGTAGGTCCCATGTACGCTCATACCTATTTTTCGGGTCCTTTTTTCTGATTCTGAATGTCTCGATCCTGCTCTTTCATCAACCCTTGGTTGTGCAACTGTATCTTCTTCTATCCGTAGCTTTGTGTTATACCTGTTGTACACGTCATTCCAAGTTGTTGCTGGAAATTCTCGCAACCTTTCCTTTAGTCTCATCGTGGCTTCTGAACTTTTCTCGTTTAGATTGCTTGCAAATGCCACAGCTGCCCAGTTGTCAGGTACTCGTGGTAACATCATCCTCTCCCGTTGGAATATATTCACAAACTCCCTGAGTAATTCTGTATTTCCTTGATTTACCTTAAAGATGTCTTCCATCCTTTTTTTAACTTTCTGAGCTCCCGAATGTGCGTTTATGAATGAATCTGCAAGCTCAGCAAAAGAATCAATAGAGTTTTCAGGTAAAAGAGAATACCACGTTAATACTCCTTTTGTGAGCGTTTCACCAAATTTTTTTAACCAAAACTGATTCGATTTCCTGCTTGGTTAAATCATTTCCCTTCACGCCAGTTGTGAACGCATTTACGTGATCTCGAGGGTCAGTTGTTCCATCATATTTTAAAATATCAGGAATTTTAAACTTTTTAGGAATCAACAAAGTTATTGCACTTGTCTTCCAAGGCTGTTGTGAATATTTATCAATATCTACCCCTTTAATCACAGGAGGTACGCCAGGTATTTGCTCTATGAGATCATTTTTCTCTTTCAACTGTTTCTGCAAAGTTAGTACCAAACTTTGTAAATTAGAATTATTTGGTGTACCTGACCTTCCATCACGAGATTCATTGGGAGTTCCTCCACTTCCAGAATTGTCGAGCCCAGAGCGTGGGTTTTCTAGGGTTGCGATATTGACTGGTGGAGGAGTTTGTGGGACAGTTGGTAATCCCCTAACAAAGACTTGAAGAGCACTATTCACGTGTTCTGCAATCAATTGCTTTAGAGCGTCTTGTTCGACAATTTGTTCATCCACTTGTTGATCATTAGCGTGTGACGCAGATCTTTCAGGTGATCCATCACGGGACTATTGAAGAGATCATTGCAGAGAGAGGAATGGTGGAGTTTCTCCCTCCTATGGGTTCAGCTGGTTATTATTGTAAACAGTCGATAAAGTTGTTTATCAAAAAAATTGGAAAGTGAAAATATTATCAGATTCCTGGTAACGGAACCAATTTGTTTAACCGAAAAATAAATTTTTGGTCAAAGCTTATATTTAGAAGAAAACGATTTACTGATAACCAAGTTTTACTCCACTTCCATGACATGCTATTTGGAAATTATTAAAAATTATAGAGAGAATTGATAAAGAGAAATAAGGGATAAATCAATAATCAATCCCTAAAATCAAGGTTGTAAATTAGAGAATTATAGAATGTGTTTCAGTAGTGCTAGGAACTTATCCTTATAAATAAAATTTTGTATCCTTATATATGAGTGTACAATCATAACGATTTTCTCACATAGTTTGAATTCATTATGGGCATTAATTGTATTGATCGCCCATTAACACATATAACCGTAACTGGCATATTTATTGATATAAATGCCTTATAACTGCTCTAATTTCCCTTTCTTATTTACTTATGATTCATGTATCTTCCATTCTTTATTATCCTTATTCATTCCGTCCTCACTTTTTCTTTGACAACTATCAGGCCCGATTTTTTTCTACACTGTCTCGTGGGTGTTTCTCCTATGCCTTTCTTGTATTCTTAATTCTATTATTTAAGAATTCCACTTGTCGCTATATCACTGCTCCACGCGTCATGTTTTGTCAGCATACTAACATTCCACGTGTAATGACTTTTTTATACCAATATAGTGACGTCCAAAATCTTTTGGACCCATTGGTCCAAGCCTTCAACCCTTGTTGGTGCCCACCGAGTTGTTGCAATAGTAAAAGAAGAAGTATCAGTAATAGCATGGGATGATCTTTAACAAGAAGAAAAGATAAGCGATGAACTTATGAGTACAGTTCCATAGTTCATGAAAGGATGAAGTCGTGGTCGAATGATGTCCCTGGTGGCAACTACAATGAACCGCTCCATCCACTCGTGGTCATTGTCATCATTCATGCTGGTGAGCAAAGCATGGTGACAATGTTTTCTAAAGTTTATCATTCCCCTACGGAAAGTCTTGGGGGAATAAAGGTTCATTAGTCGAGCTAGGGACAACTCTTCTCCCGTCTCCAGGCATAGGTGCTGAAGACAAGTGACAGTCCGCCACACAGAAAGGATCATCTGTGCTAAAAAGGTTTGGTAACAAAGGCAAAACTCCAAGATAATGGAGTCAAGCCCCCAACTCAATGATAACGGGCCCAAAGTAAAGGGATATGTATAAACATACGTAAAATCTATCTTGAAGAAGGTTACTCGCTCCGCCATGTGCGGAGAAATGATGTTCAAATCCTGACAACCACAACCTTCATTCACAACAGGGATGTTAGAAGGATGTATGGAAGAAGGATACACGCCAACAAGCCATGTTCGGGGGTTAGCAGAAAGGTATTTTTCTTCAAAATCCTTAATTGTAATTGTGACGACTTGGCTGGTCGTCTTAAGAATTAATACCCCGATCCCCTATTAACTGCTTTCCCCTAAGTTTATTTCTAATATTTTGATTGGCCAAGATATTTGGTGTCGAGTTTCGGAGAGTTTTGGGACACTTAGTCCCTAAATGAGAGCTTAAGTGTTGGAAGTTGACCGTAGTCAGAACAGTGTAAAGACGACATCAGAATAGAAATATGATGGTTCTGTTAGCTCTATTGGGTGATTTCGGGTTTAGGAGCGTGTTCGGATTGTGTTTGGGAGGTCTACAACTAATTTAGGCTTGAAATACCGAAAGGTCGAATTTTGAAGTTCCCGGTTCGATAGTGAGATTTTGTCCAAGGGTCAGAATGGAATTCCGGAAGTTGGAGTAGCTCCGTAGTGTTAAATATGACGTGTGTGCAAAATGTTAGGTCATTCGGACGAGGTTTGATAGAATTTTTTATCAAAAGCATATTTATAGAGTTTTTGGAATTCTTAGGCTTGAATCCTATGAAAAATAGGTGTTTTGATGTTGTTTTGAGCGTTCCGGAGGTTGGAACAAGTTTGAATGATATTTTAGGATTGGTTGGCATGTTTGGTTTAGGTTTCCGGGGCCTCGGGGTGATTTCGGATGGTTAACGAAAAGATTTTTGGAGTTTGAAGTTTGCAGCTTCAGCTGTTATCTATCATAACTGCACCTGCGGTTTGGGTCCCGCAGGTGTGGCACCGCAGAAGCAACTCAGAGGTCGCAGAAGCGGAAATGAGAAAGGGGGCCAGGAACCGCAGAAGCAGCATAAGGAACCGCATCTGCATGACCGCAGATGCAGAATTTGAGGTCGCAGGTGCGAGATTGGGATTTTAAGTAAGAACCGCAGAAGCGGTATCACAAATGCGATTATTTGACAGCAGATGCAAAAATAGCTGGGCAGAAATATGAAATTTCGAGGGTTTAGTTTCAAAAGTTGGAAATTCAACTTGGAGTTCGGGAGAGGGCGATTTTGGGAGGAAATTGAAGAGGAGATCATTGGTAACAATTCTTTAACCCTTTCTAGTTTTATTCCATCAATCTATAGTTATTTTTATCATTTAATTTCGGATTGAAGATAAAAATTGGGAGGAAATGGAAGAAAGTTCTTAAACTTTGAATTCAACTTTTGATTAAGAATTTGACCTTCGATTTGGATAATCGTGGTATGCATGAACTTGTGAGAGCATGAGGATTCTGAAAATATTAATTTTACCCGATTCCGAGACGTGGGCCCGAGGGGCATTTTGGTCATTTTACCTAATTGCGCGTATTAGCGTAGAATTTAATTGCAGAATCAGTTACTTGAAATGATATTTATATTATGAAATTGAATTGAATAGATTTGGGCTATTTGGAGTCTAGTACTCGTGGCAAGAGCGTGGTTTCAGATTGATTTTTGAGCCGGTTCGAGATAAATGGCTTGTCTAACCTTGGGGGGGACCTTCCCCTTAGGATTGGTATATTTAGTAATTGAAATGCCTTGTAAGTGAGGTGACGAGTGCGCACTTGTACTAATTGTTGGAAATTCGATTTTCTTTAAGTAATTACTAGCATGTTTTCCTTTCCTGTCTCTATTACTTGCACTATTAATCATGTTATTAACTTAGGAAAGCATGTCTAAGAGACTTAATTGTCTTATTTGCTCAACCTGCCTTACCTGAATTCTGTGCAGCAGAATCACTTGTTGCCTTAATATCAAATTTTACCATTTCTGTATATTTTCCTGTTGCTGCTATGTATTTATTTTGGGACTACGGATATGGGATTCCGGTAGCTCCCCCTTGTCTATTTATTTTGGGACTACGGATATGGGATTCTGGTAGATCCCCCTGCACAATTATATGGAACTACGGGAATGCACCCGGTAGATTTCCCCAGTACTAGGTATTTACATTTAGGACTATGGAACGGGATTTTCGGTAGATCCCCGCGCACTATGAGTTGGACTACGGGACGGGATCCCGGGATATCCATTGGATATGTACATATGGGACTGTAGGACGGTATCCTGGGAGATCCCCGATTGTTATTATTGGTGCTGAGTTGTATTTCTTTTCCGTGTTTACCTTGCTTCGGTATAGTTGTTGTTGTCCTGTACATCCTGTTTTATTTTACTGTTGTACTATTTATACCGTTCTGTTCTATACTGTTGATATTTATATTTTATTTAACCTCAGTAGGGCTCTGACCTTCCTCGTCACTACCCGACCGAGGTTAGGCTTGACACCTACTGAGTACCGCTGTGGTGTACTTATGCCCCTTCTGCACATGTTTTTCATGTGCAGATCCAGGTACTGTGACTCAGTCTTATCACCCATAAGGCGAGGCGACTACTCTAGAGACTTTGAGGTACATCTGCCGCGTTCGCTGGTCGAGGAGTCCCTTTCTATTCTAGCTTTTAAACATTTGCCCTTCTGTATTTCTTTCCCTTGTTAGATATTCTAGAGTTAGACATTGTAGATATCCAAAGGCTTGTGGTTCCGTGAGTTTCCAGGTTTTGGGATAGTGTACTTAATTTTGAGAATGTTGTGTTGTAATGCCGAGCGGCACTTTTAAACACTATTTTTATCACTCTTCATTCTCTTTTAATTTGTTTTTATTCCGCGTTTTGGTTACCTTCCACAATTTATGCTTACCTAGTCGTAGAGGACTAGGTGTTGTCACGATGCTTCACGGAGGGCGAACCGGGGTCGTGACAAGTTGGTATCAGAGCTCTAGGTTCATAGGAGTCATATATCACAAGTCGGTTTATTAGAGTCTCGTTGATCGGTATGGAGACGTCTATACTTATCTACGAGAGGATATGTAACTGTTAGGAAAATTTCACTTCATTTGATTTCCTTGTCGTGCGATATTTTGACGTCACAATTCTAAATTTATGTCTTCTATTCTCTCACAGATGGTGAGGAAATGTGCTACTTGAGATGATCAGGCACCCACGCCCCCTACTGTAGCCGTTAGAGGCCGGGGCCAGGGTAGAGGCCAAGGACGCGCACGTGGTGTAGCCAGAGCACCTACGCGAGCTGCCGCCGAGGTACCACCAGCAGTTCCAGTCGGAGTCCAGGCACCTGACACGCCTACTGCTACCACTACTCCAGCTTTTCAGGAGACTTTGGAATAGTTCATGAGCATGTACACTACTCTAGCTCAGGCAGGGTTGTTTCCCCTTGCTGCAGCTATATCTCAGGCCAGGGAAAGAGCACAGACTCCCGCCACCCGCACTCTTGATCAGTGAGTACATGTTGAGCAGGTCCTTGTGATTATTCCTGTACCGCTTGCAATGCCAGTTCAGCCTGAGGGCAGGGCAGCAGCTTTCGAGGAGGAGGAGCTAAGGTTTGAGAGGTTCAAGAGGTACAAGCCTCATGTATTCATCAGTCTAGCATCAGAGGATGCTCTAGGATTTCTAGATGAGAGTTACCGCATTCTCCATACCATAGGTATATCAGGATCGAGCGGGGTTTCCTTCACTACTTTCCAGCTTCGAGGAGCTGCCTATGAGTGGTGGTGCACCTATGGGTTAGATAGTCCGGATGAGGCTGCTTCACTGACTTGGACATAGTTTTTAGATTTGTTCCTGAGAGAGTATGTTCCTCAGAGCCTCAAGGACGCATAGTGCGCAGAGTTTGAGCATTTGCGCCAGGGTGCTATGACTGTCTCAGAGTATGCTGTCTGTTACACTAGTTTGGCTAGGCATGTACCAGCCTTGGCTTCTATTGTTCGCGAGAGGGTTCTCCAGTTTATTGAGGGCCTTATTCCCAGCATCAGGTCTAGCATGGCTCGTGAGTTGGAGATGGATATTTCTTATCAGCAGGTGGTGAGCATTGCTAGGAGGATTGAGGGTATGCATGCTAGGGAGAGAGAGGAGAGGGAGGCCAAGAGGTCTCGAGAGTCAGGCCATTTCTCTGGTGCCCATGCCGCAGCAGCAGGTCGTCATGGTAGGGGTTATATGAGTCGGCCTGTTCATTTAGCTCTTCCATCAACCAGTAGTATCCTAGCTCCTCCTAGGCCTCAGGAGCCTTATTATGCACCACCGGTATCTAGCGCGCCTCCTGCAGGGTGCTTTCATAGGTCAGTCCAGCAGACCTGGCCCGAGCCAGTCACAACCACCACATCCTCCCAAAACTTGTTTTGAGTGTGGTGACACACGCCATATAGTGAGGGATTGACCCAGACTTGGGAGGGGTGCACCTCTATAGACTTCTCAACCACAGCGTGCCCCGCAGAGTTCTCAGGTTATGATTACAGCTCCAATTGCTACCCCACCTGCTCAGCCAGCTAGAGGTGGAGGTCGGGGAGGTAGAGGTTTCCCTAAAGGGGGAGGCCAGACCCGATACTATGCCCTTTCCTGCCCATACTGAGGCTGTTGCCTCCGATTCTGTCATCACAGGTATTATACTGGTTTGTCACAGAGATGCATTGGTTCTATTCGATCCAGGCTCCACTTACTCTTATGTGTCTTCTTATTTTGCTCCGTATTTGGGTGTATCTCGGGATTCTTTGAGTTCCCCTGTTTATGTTTCTACTCCTGTGAGAGATTCTCTTATTGTGGACCGCATTTATCGGTCATGTTTGGTTGCTCTTAATGGTTTTGAGACCAGAGCCAATCTATTGTTCCTAAGCATGGTAGATTTTGACATTATCTTGGCCATGGACTGGTTGTTGCCCCATTATGCTATTCTTGATTGTCACACCAAAACTGTGATACTATGTCAGGTGTACCGCCTATTGAGTGGCGGGATACTTTAGATCACACTCCCAGTAGAGTTATTTCTTTTCTTAAAGTTTAACATATGGTTGAGAAGGGGTGTGACGCGTATTTAGCTTATGTGAGAGATGTCAGTATTGATACCCCTTCAGTTGATTCCCAGTAGTACGGGATTTTTCCGATGTGTTTCCAGCTGATCTTCTAGGCATGCCGCCTAATAGAGATATTAATGTTGGCATTGGTCTATTGCCGGGAACTCAGCCCATTTCTATTCCTCCGTATTGTATGGCTCTTCCTGAGTTGAAGGAGTTGAAAGATCAGTTACAAGAATTGCTTGATAAGGGTTTTATTTGGCCCAGTGTATCACCTTGGGGTGCTTCTGTCTTGTTTGTGAAGAAAAAAGATGGTTCTATGCGTATGTGTATTGATTATCGCCAGTTAAACAAGGTTACAGTGAAGAACCATTATCCTCTGCCTCGTATTGATGATCTGTTTGACCAGCTTCAGGGCACACATGTGTTTTCTAAGATAGATTTGCGCTCAGGTTACCATCAGTTGAAGATTCGAGAGCCAGATATCCCAAAGACTGCTTTCAGGACTTGGTACGGTCATTATGAGTTCCTTGTTATGTCATTTGGGCTGACCAATGCCCCAACAACCTTTATGCATCTGATGCACAGTGTGTTCCGGCCGTATCTTGACTCGTTCATCATTGTCTTTATTGATGATATTCTGGTGTATTCCCGGAGTTGGGAAGATCATGAGCAGTACCTGAGGACTGTGCTTCAGACTCTGAGGGAGAAGAAGTTATATGCTAAGTTCTCGAAATGTGAGTTCTGGTTGGGTTTAGTGGTATTCTTAGGCCACGTGGTATCGAGTGAGGGTATTCAGGTGGATCCGAAAAAGATAGAGGTTGTGCAGAGTTGGCCCAGACCATGTTCAGCTACAGAGATCCACAGTTTCCTTGGCTTGGCGGGTTACTACCGTCGTTTTGTGGATGGGTTTTCATCGATTGAAGCCCCTATGACCAGGATGACCCAGAAGGGTGCTCCGTTTCAGTGGATGAAGGAGTGTAAGGCGAGCTTCTAGAAGCTCAAGACAGCTTTGAATACAACCCTAGTTTTGATATTGCCTACAGGTTCGGGGTCTTATACGGTCTATTGTGATGCCTCGAGTGTTGGCCTCGGAGAGGCGTTGATGCAGGATGGTAGGGTGATTGCCTACGCGTCCAGACAGTTGAAGATACATGAGAAGAACTAGCTTGTTCACGACCTTGAGTTAGCTGCCATTGTTCACGCCCTGAAGATTTGGCACCATTATTTATACGGGGTTCCCTATGAGATTTATACTGACCATCGGAGCTTGCAGCACCTGTTCAAGCAAAAGGATCTAACGCCAGATGAGGTGGTTAGAGTTGTTGAAGGACTATGATATCACTATTTTGTATCACCCGGGAAAGGCCAATGTGGTGGACGATGCTTTGAGTCGCCGGGCAGAGAGTTTGGGGAGTTTGGCTTATTTACCAGTATCAGAGAGGCCTATGGCTATGGATGTTCAGGCCTTAGCCAGCCAGTTTGTGAGATTGGATCTTTCGGAGACCAGTCGGGTTCTAGCTTACATGGTTTCTCGGTCTTCCTTATTTGATCGTATCAGGGAGCGGTAGTATGATGACCCTCATTTACTTGTTCTCAAGGACAAGGTTCAGCACGGTGATGCTAAAGATGTGACTATTGGTGATGATGGGGTATTGATAATGCATGGCCGAATTTGTGTTCCCAATGTTGATGGGCTTCGGGAGTTGATTATGGAGGAGGCTCATAGCTCGCGTATTCCATTCATCTGGGTATCGCAAAGATGTATCAAGATTTGAGGCAGCACTATTGGTGGAGGCAGATGAAGAAAGATATAGTTGGATTTATAGCTCGGTGCCTTAACTGTTAGCAGATGAAGTATGAGCACCAGAGACCGAGTGGGTTGCTTCAGCAGATAGAGATTCCGGGGTAGAAGTGGGAGCGGATCACCATGGACTTTGTAGTTGGGCTCCCACAGACTTTGAGAAAGTTCGATGCTATTTAGGTGATTGTGGATCGGCTGACCAAGTCCACTCACTTTATTCCTGTGTGTACTACTTATTCCTCGGAGCATTTGGCGGAGATCTATATCTGGGAGATTGTTCGTCTGCATGGTATTCCGGTTTCGATCATTTTAGATAGAGGTACTCAGTTCACATCACGGTTCTGGAGAGCCCTTCAGTATGAGTGGGGTACTCGGGTGGAGTTGAGTACAACATTTCACCCTTAGACGGACGGACAGTCAGAGCGCACTATTCATATTCTTGAGGATATGCTCTGTGCGTGTGTGATTGAGTTTGGAGGGTCTTGGGATCAGTTCTTGCCATTGGCGGAGTTTTCTTACAACAACAGCTATCAGTCCAGCATTCAGATAGCACCGTATGAGGCTTTATATGGGAGACGGTGTAGATCCCCGATGGGTTGGTTTGAGCTGGGTGAGGCTAGATTGTTGGGCAAAGACCTGGTTTAGGATGCTTTGAAGAAGGTTAAGGTGATTCAGGATAGACTAGGTACAGCCCAATCCAAACAGAAGAGTTACGCGGATCGGAAGGTTCGTGATGTTTCCTATATGGTTGGAGAGCGGGTCCTGCTTCGGGTTTCGCCTATGAAGGGAGATATGAGATTCAGGAAGAAAGGAAAGTTGAGTCCGAGATTTTTTGGCCCTTTTGAGATATTGAGGCATGTTGGAGAGGTTGCTTATGAGCTTGCCTTACCTCCCAGCTTTTCCGGAGTTCATCCGGTATTCCATGTTTCGATGCTCCGGAGGTATCACGGTGATCTGTCACACGTGTTGGATTTCAGTTCAGTCCAGTTGGACAAGGATCTATCTTATGTTGAAGAGCCAGTAGCAATATTGGACAGATAGGTTAGAAAGCTAAGGTCAAAGAACATTGCATCGGTAAAGGTTAAATGGCGGGGTTAGTCGATCGAGGAGGCGACCTGGGAGACTGAGCAGGATATGCGCAGCCGTTACCCTCATCTTTTCACTACTTCAGGTATGTCTCTATGCTCGTTCGAGGATGAACGAATGTTTAAGTGTAGGAGGATGTGACGACCCGGCTGGTCGTCTTAAGAATTAACGCCCCGATCCCCTATTAGCTGCTTTCCCCAAGTTTATTTCTGCTATTTTGATTGGCCGGGATGTTCGGTTTTGAGTTTCGGAGAGTTTTGGGAACTTAGTCCCTAAATGAGAGCTTAAGTGTTGGAAGTTGACCGTAGTCAGAACAGCGTAAAGACGACATCGGAATGGAAATATGATGGTTCTGTTAGCTCTGTTGGGTGATTTCGGGTTTAGGAGCGTGTTTGGATTGTGTTTTGGAGGTCCATAACTAATTTAGGCTTGAAATACAGAAAGGCCGAATTTTGAAGTTTTCGGTTCGATAGTGAGATTTTGATTCGAGGGTCGTAATAGAATTCTAGAAGTTGGAGTAGCTCCGTAGTGTTGAATGTGATATGTGTGCAAAATTTCAGGTCATTCGGACGAGGTTTGATAGACTTTTTGATCCAAAGCGTATTTTTAGAGTTTTTGAAATTCTTAGGCTTGAATCCGATGAAAAATAGGTGTTTTGATGTTGTTTTGAGCGTTCCGAAGGTTGGAACAAGTTTGAATGATGTTTTAGGATTGGTTGGCATGTTTGGTTGAGGTCTCGGGGGCCTCGGGGTGATTTCAGATGGTTAACGGAAAAAATTTTGGAGTTTGAAGTTTGCAGCTTCAGCTGTTATCTGTCATAACCTCACCTGTTGTTTGGGTCCCGCAGGTGCGGAGCCGCAGAAGAGGCTCAGAGGTCGCAGAAGTGGAAATGAGAAAGGGGCCAGGAACCGCAGAAGTGGCATAAGGAACCGCATCTGCGTGACCGCAGATGAGGAATTTGAGGTCGCAGGTGCAAGATTAGGCTTTTAAGTGAGAACAGCAGAAGCGGTTCCCCAATCGCAGAAGCGGTATCGCAGATGCGATTATTTGGCCGCAGATTCAGAAATAGTTGGGCATAAATATGAAATTTCGAGAGTTTAATTTCAAAGGTTGGAAATTTAACTTGGAGTTCGGGAGAGGGAGATTTTGGGAGGTAATTGAAGAGAAGATCATTGGGTAACAATTCTTTAACCCTTTCTAGTTTTATTCCATCAATCTATAGTTAGTTTTATTATTTAATTTCGGGATTGGAGATGAATATTGGGGAAAAATTGGAAGAAAGTTCTTAGACCTTGAATTCGACTCTTAATTGGGAAATTGACCTTGAATTTGGATAATCTTGGTATGCATGAACTCGTGAGAGCGTGAGGATTCTGAAAATATTAATTTTACCCGATTCTGAGACGTGGGCCCGAGGGGCGTTTTGGTCATTTTACCTAATTTCACGTATTAGCTTAGAATTTAATTGTAGAATCAGTTACTCGAAGTGATATTTACATTATGAAATTGAATTGAATAGATTTGGGCCATTTGGAGTCGAGTACTCGTGGCAAGAGCATGGTTTCAGATTGATTTTTGAGTCGGTTCGAGGTAAGTGGCTTGTCTAATTTTGTGTGGGGGACCTTCCCCTTAGGATTGGTATATTTGACATTTAAAATCCCTTGTACGTGAGGTGACGAGTGCGTACTTGTGCTAATTGTTGGAAATCCGGTTTTCTTTAAGTAATTACTAGCATGTTTTCCTTTCCTGCCTCTATTACTTGCACTATTAAGCCTGTTGTTAGCTTAGGAAAGCATGTCTAAGTGACTTAATTGCCTTATTTGCTCAACCTGCCTTACCTAAATTCTGTGCAGCATGCTAGGCTAGAATCACTTGTTGCCTTAATATGAAATTTTGCCATTTCTGTATATTTTCCTGTTGCTGCTGTTTATTTATTTTGGGACTATGGATGTGGGATTCTGGTAGATCCCCCTGCACAGTTATATGGAACTACGGGAATGCACCTGATAGATTCTCCCAATACTTGGTATTTATATTTGGGACTACCAAACGGGATTTTCGGTAGATCCCTGCGCACTATGAGTTGGACTACGGGACGGGATCCCAGGAGATCCATTGGATATGTACATATGGGACTACAAGATGGTATCCTGGGAGATCCCTGATTGTTATTATTGGTGCTGAGCTGTATTTCCTTTCCGTGTTTACCTTACTTCGGTATAGTTGTTGTTGTCTTGTACATCCTGTGTTATTTTACTGCTGTACTTATTTATACTGTTCTGTTCTATACTGTTGATCTTTATATTTTATTTAACCTCAGCAGGGCCCTAACCTTCCTCGTCACTACCCGGTCGAGGTTAGGCTTGGCACTTACTGAGTACCGTTGTGGTGTACTCATGCCCCTTCTGTGCATATTTTTCATGTACAAATCCAGATACTATGACTCAGTTTTATCACCCGTGAGGCGAGGCGACTGTTCTAGAGACTTTGAGGTACATGTGCCGCGTCCGCAGACCGAGGAGTCCCTTTCTATTCTAGCTTTTAAACATTAGCCCTTCTGTATTTCTTTCCCTTGTTAGATATTCTAGAGTTAGACATTGTAGATATCCAAAGGCTTGTGGTTCCGTGAGTTTCCAGGTTTTGGGATAGTGTACTTGATTCTGAGAATGTTGTGTTGTATATGCCGAGCGACACTTTTAAACACTGTTTTTATCGCTCTTCATTCTGTTTTAATTTGTTTTTATTCCGCATTTTGGTTACCTTCCGCAATATAGGCTTACCTAGTCGTAGAGGACTAGGTGCCATCACGATGGTTCACGGAGGGTGAACCGGGGTCGTGACAGTAATAGGCATTCTAAGAATGATAGTACTCACTGTGGGATGAGTATCATTATCAGCACTTTCTTTGTTTTTTAAAGCACTAGAATTTCTGGAAGAAGAGGCGATTGTTATCAGAAGAGAGGAAGAGTCTTTTCTCTGAAGAAGAAGGTTAGAAGAAGTGGAAAATGAGTATGAGTTAAGTAACAAGAGTTTGAAAAATTATGAAGTGTAAAACGAGAAGGTTGATGCGGATAAGTAAAGAAATAAACGACTAAAATCGTGGCCATAATTACCTTGATAACCGGCAAAAGTTTTGCTAAATCGAGGATGACGCATGTTCGGGGCATTAAATACGGAGAGACGTGTGTCTAATCAACTGTCAAAAACTTTTCAGAGGGAGTTAGAGAATTTTCCGCCAAGCAAGGTATCTTTACCAACGTTCCGATGACACAAGGTTATGCCACAGGAAAGCAGATGTATTGTCTATATAAGGTAAAATATGTTCATATTAAATGCTCACATGATAAAGTGACACATGGAGCCGAAGACAGAAGTCGATCGGGTCCGAAGGCAATTATCTTGTTTGTTCCCGAAGAAAGTGGTGTTCATGAAGGTGAAATAAATGCTTGCCACCCGATAACATTTAATGGATAATATTTTATAGCATTACGTACATAGTATGTTACAGAGAATATGGCATTTATAGCCGACCATTACACATTCTTTAATGTCCCTCATAATTGTCATTTAAGAAGGGCTTGATCCTAGGACCTTGTTCCTTAGGCACCATTATAAATAGAGAATTCAACAACTATTATAAGGACACGAATTTTTTGACAAGCTAATACTATACTTTGCTCAAAAGCTCAATACTATTTTGTCACATTGCTTATTAATATTGTTCTTACTGCCTCCGGGAACCGAAATTTCTATTGTTTTATTTCAATTTCAATGCTAAGTCTTACATTCTTGTTTAATTCATTTATCATTTTAGGATCAAATCGATTCACTTTTCTATAAATCACGTATAAATTTAATTGTATCGTTTTACGGATAAACACTTCTACAATTATCGAATGTAAATTATTCGCATTTTATATACTTTTACGGTTATCAAATATGGATTATTCGTGGGCTAAAAATGATCTTTGCGCTAATAGAACATATGAGAGCTTCTTGCATTTGTTTATTAGTTTTTTCCTCTTCCAATATGGGACAATGTCCCTTTATCAAGGAGAGAATCTCAAATGAAACTCAAATATTTCATTTTTTCTCCATTCCACATTTACCCTCTTTTAAGCTACATTAAGCTTAAAACCCCAACAATGTTTAGTTTGTCTTGTCACTCTATATTTGATAAAAATAGTATAAATGTAAAACACTTCCTACATAGAGGGATCAAAGACACACGTTTTAATGAATTAAAGAATAAATATTTTTAATCATATATTACAAGGACAAAGTTACAAATTATTAAAGTGAGGGACCAAAAGTGTTATTGTTCCTTATTTTATTTGTATTTCAGTGCTACGTCAGTGTAAACTTCACGAGTTTAAGATAATGTTTATCAGCATTTCTAAAAATAGGAAGTATCACCGTTTTGATTTTATATTGGTTTTTCATTATTATTTTTCCAGGTTTCTTAAGGAGTCGTTTATATTTTTTTATTTGTCGACAATTTGGTTACGCCTTTAAACATATTGTTGTTAAATTAAACTTATAAAAAAACTAAAATAAGAATATTATAATTCATAGTAGATCATAAGTCCGTCCATCTGTTCAATTCTTTAGTTCACAAGCTATTAACTTATGGAAATTAAATTTCATCTACAGCTCTAGTAAATTAAATAGAGTAAATTTGTGTTTCATGTGACAAAAAATTCTCAAAATATAGCATAATTGGTATAGTTCATTTTAGATAAAAACCAAATCAAATTGAACCATAAATACTTATTTGGGAAGCAGGCAACATGCCGAATAACTAAGTAGAAAGGATGATTTCGTATGATTGCTTACAATATTGGTAGTGAACACTTGATGGGAAGAAGCTAACAAGGGGATTGTTACACATATCTGACGCGAGACAAATAAATATGTTGATTTTTTGGCAAATAAAAATTATCGACATAAAGAAGATTTGCTTGTATGCGACAATACGATAAAAAAAATAAACTTTTTGCTTTTAAATATTGATTTAACTAATGTAATTTATAAGAAAATATAATCTTACTAGTTTTGATGTAAAAAAACACTATAGGAGCAATGATAAAGACATAAAAGTTTCATTCAATGGTTCTGATTTAAGGGCCCGTTTGGCCCTAAAAAAAATCACTTTTTTGGCAATTTTTTTTTTCCTTTTTCAGAATTAGTATTTGACCATTAAAATTTCAATTCTCACTTGAAGTTGAATTTCAGATTTTTTTGAAAATTTAAAAAAATTCAAAAAACTATTTTTCAAAATTTTCACTTCAATCACTCACAAAAATTCAAAAACAGCTCCAAATTATATTCATATCCCAACACAACTCTAATTTTCAAATATCATTTTTATTTAAAAAATAATATTTTTTTAAAAAAAAATCCCAATTCTTATGTCCAAACGCCCACCAAGTATGATCCAGTCAACTTCGTTGCTGGATAAGAGTATGAACTTGTTTTACTTAAACGAGGGCTGGTCAAACAAATGGTGATTTAAACATTTTTTAATTCAAACTTAGCTTTTGGGTTTAGGGGGCGGACGACTTTTGGCCGTGGCTCTTGCCCGTTGGTATAACCTTTAGGTTCAACTAGAAAATATAAATATATATGGGGTATTTGTATCTATACACGCTTTTTGTGTCACGTTTTAACTTGTGCCGGCTTTGCAAAAAAAATTGCAAGCGTACCCGCTTTTCGCATAACTTCAGCATACGAGGCTGAAGTAGCAAAGGCAATCACGCAAAACTTCAGTATTCTAGTAGACGAGCCTGAAGTAGCAAGTGTGCTGAAGTTTTTATTTTGTAACTCGCGAAGTTTTTGTTTTTGTAACTGGCGAAGTTTTTGTTTTGTAACTCGCGAACTTCAGCTCTAGAGCTGAAGTTATTTAGTTCATTTGTAAAAATTTCAGCACTATTTATGTTTGTTTGGGATCTTGGTCATCTGTATTTTGTTTGTAATTATGCAACAAGAAAAGAAAACGAAAGTATGCACAAATCTAATAACTCATCATCATTCACTGATCAGTAAAGTCACCAATTTCAACAAAAATCTTGCAACTAAAATTAACGTGCCTCTGAACTAATTGGTTACATCAACAAGTAACGCAGTATAAATTTACTATTACATAGCTTTGAAAGAAGAAAAAAGGGAATGATAATACAAGGGTCAAAATACAGATGACCAAGATCCCAAACAAATATATACACCAAGAATCTACTCATCTAATATAGTTACAACTAGTTATTTAGTTCATTTGTAATTATTTATAATTTGTTTTTAAATAGTCTGATAAACATATTTATGGCAATAATCACATGAACTGAAGTTCCATAGCAGCACCAACAGCAGCAGAAGAAAGAAGAAGAAAACGAAGTAGGAGAAGGAGGAGGAGAAAAGGGGGCTGAAGTTATTTAAAAAGTGGGTACAAGTTAAAAGTTTTTAAAAAAATGGGTATAGGTTAAATGAGGGCGACCAAATAGGACGCCCCGTGCAATTTTTACAAATATATGTAAGAAATTATTAAACATTTAGCTAAATCTCGAACTTATCTATACTATATTAAAAGCACGAAGGCCCTTAGAAATATTGTTCGCCTTTTTTACCCTTTAAAAATAGATTTCACATTGAATTAAATTGTAATTTAATTATATTTCCTAATATTTAGGAATTTAAAATTATCTAAAATTATGGTTATTAAATTTTTCCTTATTTGAGTTAAATAGAAACTCCTAATATTTAGGACCATAAATTCTATTAAGATTTTACCTTGATATTTTTCATAATATTTATGTTATTTTTAGCAAAATATATTAGTAATACCGAAGAATCATGAACCTACTATACCTTATATACTTCTAATAAATACGAAGGAGTCCTTCAATAACCACTTTTTATTTTTACAAAAATAGAAATAAGTAGCGAATTCACAACTATAGTCAAGGTACAAATTGTGGACTTCAAAATTTGGATTTTAAGTCCTTGATACTAACAGGAAAAAAGTCCTTGACTTTTGGTATAATATTTCTCTCTCTCTCCCCTCTCTCTATATATATATCAGAGAATCATACTAGTTATCATTTTATCCAATTTGAAAGTAAAAAGTTAATCAAACATATTGTTTAAATCTTCCTAAGTTTACAGTATATAGATAAAATGTATTCATCGAGACAGGTAAGACACAATTTTTTTGTATATCATATTATAAGATACGTATAATTGCAAAACAATGTACAATTAATTTAACTGAAGTTATTATCTGTGCATATTCAGAATATATTAAATTCAACTGTTGTGTAATGTGATAACATTTACTTTCATCATTTAAACAAATATTGCATTTCATTTTTACGTTAATGTGCTTTAGCGAAATATCGTTCTTCTTTTTACCCCTTTAAAATAGATTTTATACTGAACAAAATAGTCATTTAATTATGTTTATAATATTTAGAAATATTCATTTAAGAAACTTTTTACTATTTATAAATAGTCATTTAATTATTCTTCTAATGTTTAAAACGTTGGTTTGCAATCAACTCCTTATTTGAACTATATAAAAAATTTAAATATTTGAAACTTGAAATACTTAAATCTGAAAATCAATTCAATTTTTACTTTGTGCACATATATAACTTTTTTTAACATAAAAGCACGATAATTATATTACTTAAAATATATTATAATAAGAGGACATAGTCTTTAGGGCATTACTATTGCCCATACTTTCTAAGTAAGTACAAACATCGCTAGAGATAGTTTTAACACTATTACAAACTGAATAAGTATGAATTCAAACAAATATTTTTTCTTCCTACCGAACTCAAGTAATTAATCTAAACAATTATATTTTTTTAGTATTTTTATGTAATATAGTGAAAAGATGAATTACCATCGTGATCGTGAATCCAAAACTTAAATTGTTGGCTCGAACTTTTAATCTCTTATTAATTTAGAAAACTATAACCCTTCTTATATTAATTATTTTTTACCATTAAAAAAAGAAATAATTGGATAAAATAGTAATTACTAAATATTTAAAATTTGGTACGAGGTAGCATTAACGATTCGAATCAACAAGAAAATAAAGTATTTTCTTATGTGAGAACAAATATTGAGAATTAACTAATTAGCAAAATAATCCAATTCAATTCTTCTAGAATTGATCATACAAGTAAAATTATTTTTTTAAATTAACATGATAAGATCCGTAAATTGTGCCCCTAAGAAGAGATTCAGTAGCAAAATAAATCAAAAAATAAGAGAAATATCATTTTTAGTATAATATTAAGAGTCAAATTAATAAATTGCTATGCATTTAACTGAATTAACCTTCTTCACTTAGTTTCTTATCTTTTATTTTATAACTTAAGTACGGAATATAATTTTTTGACACAATATTTTGATATTTTAAAAAAATCTATATTTATTAAGTTGGGTACACGCGCAACGCGCGTAGCCTAAAACTAGTAGTTTTAAAAGTAAAAAATGAGTTTAATTGTTAAAATTGAATTTAAATGTTATACTCGTTTTAATACGCTATCAACCCTATCTTCCAAGTTCTATCTACTATTCTTGTAACAACAAAGGAATGGTTGGCCAAACACACAATTAAGTGGACAATTGCCTTACAGTTTTAAGAAATACTTAAGGGCGTTTGGTTCAAAACAAGGTTATCATGAGACTATAACTAAAATTATAACTCTGAGATTAAGATTATCTATTCCATCTTTTATATGTAATACATAATCTTGTTAATATGGTATAAAAATTATCCTGATTTTAACTAATACCCTCAACTAAATAAATGGTAAATTTAATTTTAAATTTTATAACAGGATAATCCACTTAGTAAAGGTATTATTCGAAGTACGCGTAAGCTAGCTAAGGCTGAACATTTATAAATAAAATGAACATGTTCAAATTAACTTAATAGAAATGTGTAAAATCTTCTAAAATTATTTTTATATTAAATAATATATAAGATTAGAATCATTGTAAATAAGGTAACTAGATTATCTTGTATTAATTATGTTATTCCTGCATATATCTTTGTAAAAAGAACTTAATTACACTAGGATAGGCATAGGCAAAACTCTTATACAAAGAGCCATAAGATTAACTATTGAAATAGTTTTATCTTTTCTCATTTCTCTTTATCTCTTAACAAATGTAATTAAATAAGAAATATTTTGTGACTTTATGCCGCATATCTTAATTTATTTTTCCCTAAATTCTTATAATGAGAATTTTGTACCTATTGCCAAATCCACCTAACACCTAAACAGTAGACAGTGTGATAGTTGTATTAGTTAATGGATTATTATAATTCCAAGATCACCTTCTTTTCTTGGCTTTTACCTACCACCTAAAGCCAACCCCAATCTGAAAACAACCCTTTATCTTTTCTTTATTAATATAATTTTTCTGAACATTATCAAACGCAAAGCCTAAGGGATTGTTTTTTGTTTCTAGCTCGGTGTTTGGTATCCACATTGGAGTCCGACTATATCTGGATTCATGTGCGTATGACTCCATTCATGGGGACGCGTTCCATACCAAGAATTTTTTCATACCCAGAGGTCGAATCCAAGACCTCTGGTTAAGAAAAACAGTCTCATCCATTGCACCACATACTTTGGTGGTAAGTCTAAGGATCGTTTGGTTACTTGATTAGAGATATTATTTCAGCGTAAAATGTCACATACCTGATATAAAATGTTTGGGAGGAAATGGTACAAAATACAAGATTATAATTTGAATAGAAAAAATAATCAGGCAAATATTTTATGTGTTTTATATTATTAATATCAAGCATAAAAGATAAAGTTTCATTGAAAATAAATCATATAATTAAAATAACATTTACAATGGACAAATATATAACCACTAAACTCCAATGTTTGGTTGGAGGAATTAGAAAGAAAAAAAAAGAACCTGCATAATTATTGCGGTGTTTCATTAGCCATATAATAAAAATTTAGCTCAACATAACTAATGCAACATTTGATTGACAATATTAACAGTATTTGTATTAAGTTATACGAATATTTATGTGTCAGTTTGTATGTAATAGTATATATGTATTACCACCAAAGATTGTGGTGAAATAGTAAGTATTTCTTCATCCATAATTATAAATATCGGGTTCGTATCCTGAAACAAAGTTACATTTAGCTCTACCACCTAAAATGTTTTCGGTGGAACACAGATTAGTCGGGCTCTAAAGTATGTATTGAATATTAAGTAAAAAGATCCAAAAAAATGCATCCACTCCTTATTAGTTTTTTTTTAAAAAAAAAAATAAGAATAATTTTATCAATTATTATTCAAGATATAACAATCCTTTTATTATTAAATTAAATATAAAAACACATATTCTAACCAAACAACCCCTAACCAGCCGCACCAACCTTTCCCCTTAAACCCACATTTCATCTTCGTTTATATCGTCCATCGTCAAAACTATAAACACTCACCAACCCATTTTCGTAAACCCTCTCCTTTTCTCTTTTCTCTCAGCTCAAATATGGCTACTATTTCTAAGCTCTCAAATCCAGCCCTCAACTACTCTTCCTCCACTTCTTTTACGACCAGATCTTCATCTGCACCCAAATCCTTTCTTGATCTTCGTACCAACAAAACCACCTCCTTTGACCATAGATTTTCTGCTTCTAAATTGTCACTCGTTTTCAACCCTTCGATCAGAGGCTCGTTGTGGTAATTTTTTTTCTCTATTTATTCATAGGATTCATTAAAATTAGATCATTTCATTTGGATCATATTTTTTTTTAATTACACATAGCAGAGTTTTAGTTATTGTTACTTGTCTTATTTTATTCATTCACTTGTTTCTATTTACTATGCTTCTATTTTCTATGTTTCGATTTGATCTCGGCTATATTCTTTCTATAAAAATGGTTTCTTGCCCATGTTTTTTAGACTGCCTTTGACGTAAAAAGCTTGCTGCTTTTCATTTTCATGTGATATGCATATTTATCAATTTTTTCTGCAAGGGTGCAGAAACTAGAAAAGTTAATTGAATAGTCCGTTGGTTTTTTATTTCTAAAAAAATTAAATTCTTGATTGCGTAGAGCTCGTTTATGCCAAAAAAGTGATTTTTCTCCACACACACACACTAAAAAAAAAACACAGTTTAAAAAAAAAAATTATATTCAACTCTAACTTTGGTGCTAGTGGTGCTTGGATGAATGACCCTTCAAACTCTTGCTTTTTGTATCCCTATTTAAACTTATCAAAAAAAAATCTCTAATTAGATTGAAGTTAGAAATATATAGTCAGATATTTCAAATCTTTACAAATGTGCAGAGAGGCGGATCTAGGATTTCTAGAATATGGGTTCACCACTAAAGCAAAGAGGAAAAAAAAGTAGAGAATCAATTCTTGTTCCTTTGGATATACTCCCTCCGGTTCACAATAAGTGACCAGTTTCCTTTTAGCACGCCCATCAAGAAAATGCTAAATCCTATGCAAAAATACCTAGTATGACTAAACTATCTTTATTAAATATTGGTCACATAGTTATAGTGAGGAGTGAGAAAACATTTTAGGTATATGCACATGAGAGTAAAAGAGTAAAAACAAATTGAATTTTTTCTTGATTACCTAACTGAACACTTATTTTGAACCAAAATGAAAAAGTAAACTGGTCACTTATTGTGAACCGGAAGGAGTATAACTCAGTATTCAACCAAGTCCACCATTTAGCCTCTTTGGTGCATGGGGGCAGCAGATAATATTAGACCAATTCTCAAAATACATACATAAATACCTAGTTTAACGGAGAGACCATGAGTTCACGTGCCCCATAATTTGGGCTATAAATCTGCCCCTGCAGATGCACATAATTGTTACCATGTAGAGGCCATGCCAATTATTAGCTCTCTACATAATCTTGGAAACTTTATTAGCTCTCTACATAATCTTTGGAAACTGTTTCTGTTGTACTCAATTGTTCGTAACAGCATGCCAATTCTGCTGATAAATTTCTACAATGTCGCTTAATATTAAAAAAAGAAGATATTTCAAATCCTTATGTGTACCCTTCTGCCTTAGTTTAGTTTGTCTTTCTAACACATGTTATGCATTACTTTGTCTTTCTAACGCATGTTTTGCATTTGTACTGGCACAAATTGGGTAATATTTAATCATCAATTTATTTGACAGTGTCAAATGCTCTCAAGCTGATGGAAATGGAAGCACAGTGAAGAGAACAACTCTCCATGATCTCTACGAGAGGCAAGGCCAAAGCCCATGGTATGACAATCTCTGCCGTCCTGTTACGGATTTGCTTCCACTGATTGAAAGTGGTGTCAGAGGTGTAACCAGCAATCCTGCGGTAAACTATTAACCCCTTGTCGTTATTTCTGTGCTGTTCTCTTATTTGAATAAAATTTCTACTTTTTTTAGTTTCTAGTTGTTAGTCTACAATTCCATCAACCTACCTAACTGTTAGTTTGATGATTGCAGATTTTCCAGAAAGCGATATCAACATCAAATGCATACAATGAACAGTTTAGGTAATGTAGATTTTGAAATGTTTCTCATTAGCAGTTGTGCTTTTTTGGCAATAGTTTGTTGTTGAATGCTAGGGGTTTAGAAACCATTTTATTTGATTTAACGTGAATGCCAAAATTGAAGAGTAAAGGAGGAGAGGAGGCACAATTTGAGGAAAGTTATGAGCATTGGATCTTGGGAAAGTAAAGATAAATATTTTTGTTTTCCAAATGAATGTTGTTTGATCAAATACCCATTTAAAGGTTGGGTTTGTTATGTGTATTACACCCTCTGACTCTTCCTTGGAGCTTTATATCAATGCCATTTTCAGTGTTTATCACATTGTAATAGTGTTTGATGGACTTGCGGTAATATAAGATGTTGTTTACCTTTTTCTTTTTAAAGGGTCCTTTCAACAACATATTACAGGAAATGAATATATGATTTCTTCACCTGTGACTATTCGTTTTGCCTGTTTTCCACTCTGCGTATCTTCATTCGCTGCTATTTTTAGGGAACTTGTTCAAGCTGGAAAAGATATAGAGAGCGTATACTGGGAACTTGTGGTAAAGGACATCCAAGATGCATGCAAACTCTTTGAGTCAATCTACGATAAAACAGATGGTGGCGATGGGTACGTTTCCGTTGAAGTCTCACCTAGACTTGCTGAGGATACAGAGGGCACTGTAGACGCAGCAAAGTGGCTTCATAAGAAGGTTGAGCGGTCCAATGTGTATATAAAAATTCCAGCTACTGCTCCATGCATTCCTTCCATCAAGGAAGTCATTTCACTTGGAATAAGTGTTAATGTCACGGTGAGTTGATTCCTTGTTGCCTTTTTGACAACTTGACGTTTCATGCATGAGATTAAAGATTGCTTGTCTTCTCTTGCTTATAAGAGAGATAATTGTATGGCACTGGATTAGTAAGTGATGAAGGGAATTATTTAATTAAATAAGGATTTATTACTACTGAACAATAAAAAAAAACACAAAAATCCATTACTACTTAAGGTCCATGTTTGTTTATTTAAGAAACTGCTTAAAATAGTATGATGTTTCATGTGATTTTCTTCCATTTCCTGTTTGTACTTTAGTGGCTTCTGAATACTGAAGTAGCTCCTATGTCTATGCACAGCTCATCTTCTCTCTTGCAAGATATGAAGCAGTCATTGATGCTTACCTCGATGGCCTTGAGGCTTCTGGGCTAAGTGATCTCTCCAGAGTCACAAGTGTTGCTTCATTTTTCGTCAGTCGAGTAGACACACTTGTCGACAAGATGCTTGAGAAAATTGGAACTCCAGAGGCTCTTGATCTTCGCGGGAAGGTAGCTAATACAGCTATGAATTTGTCTATTCTTTTTGGGATGTTAGAGAAATACAAGTGACAGATAACCTCATGTTGTCTTACTTCCATTACAGGCTGCAAATGCGCAGGCAGCTCTTGCTTATAAGCTTTACCAGAAGAAATTTTCTGGTCCTAGATGGGAAGCTTTGGTAAAGAAAGGTGCCAAGAAACAGAGGCTATTGTGGGCATCAACTAGCGTTAAGAACCCAGCATATCCTGACACTTTATATGTGGATCCTCTCATTGGACCAGACACGGTGAGTCATCTTATTGCCTTCTTGTTTGTGGTGATTGTGGCGCTGTAGCGTTGACGTCAAATCACTTTCTTGAATGGTGTTTTTGAGGCCACTATGTAAGTTCTCTCCTGTTAGCCTAGTGGGCTATATTTCTCTGCAAAAAGAATAATTCATCAAATCACTTTTCTTGGAGTGACCTCTAATGAAATATTACTCGAGGCATTTGCACAAATGGCCTTTTTTGAGGCAACTATTTTAATTATGTCTTTAGCCCAATGGGCTATATTTATCTGCAAGAGGAATAATGAATGCAATTACTTTTAAAAGGCAAATTGAACCCACTGGGCTAATGGGGACACAAATTTAAGAGATGGCCTCCGAAAATGCCATGCGAATAATCCATATTACCTTGTGTTTGCCTGATGGTTGACCTCTAATTAAATGTCTGTTAGGTTTCAACGATGCCCGATCAAGCTCTTCAAGCATTTATCGATCACGGTTCTGTTGCAAGGACGATTGATTCAAACGTATCTGAAGCCGAGGGTATTTACAGTGCCCTTGAGAAGTTGGGGATTGACTGGAGCTTTGTTGGGTCTCAACTTGAATTGGAGGGTGTGGACTCTTTCAAGAAGAGTTTCGATAGCTTGCTCGACAGTCTGCAGGAGAAGGCAAACACCCTCAAGTTAGTGAGTCTGTAAAACAAGTTTTATTGCTAGGGACTGAATAAATGTTAAGTCCAGTTGACTGAGTTTGCTGGATTTTGTAATGTATAATCTAAAAATGTTTGGTGGTAATACTATTTCGTGATAAGGAATTTGATATTGATTTTGGATTTTGTGGTGGTTGTCACTTGTCAGCATTCTTGGTTGATTGCTCCAGTTGCAAGGATATGAGAATACAAAATGGGTATCATAGTCGAATTGGGGTTGACTATATAAATTTTCTATTTTTATTTTGTTTTATTTGGATTCATTTCACTCTAAGTAGGCGTTTGGACAGGAATTCCATTTTTTTTTTCAAATTTGAAATTTCACTAAAATTTGAATTGAAGATGAAGTTGTGTTTGATTATAATTTTTGCAACATATTAAAATTTTTTTTTTTCAAAACCATGAAACATGATTTATACCCCACAACTTGTAAAAAATAACAAAACCATCCCAATTTGATTATCCTATTCAAAATTTAAAAATATGGGGTAAATTTGTAAAACTAAAAACTAACAAATTCCCATTTTCAAGTGAAATTGGAAAAAGTGATAAGATTTTGATAACCAAATATTGTTTTCAAAAAAAATTCAAAAGAGGAAATTTTTTGTATGTCCAAACGAGCTCTAATACAGTCAGACCTCTCTATAACAATATCGTTATATAATAGTCATTCACTATAAAAATTAATTTTTTTCGAAATTGATTTTCATTATGTTATATTATATGTCCTTAATACAACACTTCACTATAGCAACCAAAAAATTTCCACCGGTATAAAGAAGTTTGACTGCGCTGCATAATTTTTCTTTCAAGGGAAATTAATGGTTTTAGTTTACTTTTGTGAATCTCATTCTTGTCACTGCACGGACGTCCAAATTTCTTATCAGATTAAAGAAAAACTTTCGCAAATATGGATTTCTTAGGTTAGTCTTTTAATTCTATTGGTCAAGCACATATTAACACATATTCTTGTTAATCCAGCTACAACTATTTAAATGGTAATGGTTTGTATCACTAGAGCATTCACAAGTGAGAGGGTATAGGGATTAGAAACAAAACCATGATTTTTTTATGTATTCGGTATGATGAAAGTTTTATAGTATTTTCATCTTAGTTTTTATTCTGGTATTTTCATACCTATTTTCAAAATACTCTTTTGAGCCGAGAGTCCATCAAATATAACCTTTTTGATATTTGGTATAACAAATTTATTTTTCAAGAAAAATATTTTGCATCAAAGGAGGAAAAATGACTTTTCGCTTGTGGGCGAACGTCATATCATTTACACCTATCTTATCTTAGTATTTCATATTACTTATTCCAACTAATACCTATACATTCTTATAAATATCTAATACTTACAATTATCATCAAACACTCGAATTTTGCTATATTTAATATTTTTTTTCCTTCGAAAAATATTTTTCACTCACCAATTAAAAAAAAATTCTTACCTTGAAAAGGGGCTTCTTTGCATTAGAAGGGTAAGATGGTCAAATGAAGGGCAAAAGAAGAAGAAAATCTGAGGCCGTTATTTCCTTCCCGCGAAGCTTCTCTCTCCTTCTACTATCAATCAATCCATATCCGATAGCATCAGCTGCTAGTTTTGAGCTGATTTTACTAAAATGGCGACGGCGTCGTTTTCATCTCTGGGATCATTCCCAAATTCATTAATCTTTAGCAAGATTTCTTCTTCTAGTTCTTCATCCACGGTAACACTTACTAACTACTATCTCAGTTTTCAATTTCTTCTTCTTTTTCTTTTTACTCAAATTGTACTACTAATTTATTGGTTTTATTAGTTGGGGCAACGGCAAATTGTATGTACAGCATTTAGGGAGCCAAATGTTGACTTACCCAGTTCCTCTGGTTGGTGTAATATTTTTAGTTTTCTTGTTCTTTTTCTTTCTTTTATTGTAAAATTTTAATTAATTCAATTCTTTTTAATTGGCCTCAGATGGTAATGAAATCTCGGATTGTAGAGCTGTAGTCGATCGAAGGGAAGTGTTGTTATCATCAGTGGGATTTTTAGCAGTAGCCATTTGTAATGCTGGGAAGGCGGCTGAATTTGCTGACAGTAATGTCCTCTCCTATATATCTACATTTTATTTTATTTCTATTTTTTCATATTTATCAGAGGCGGAAGCAAGATTTAAACTCGATAGCTTTAACCTTTAAGATTCTTAGGATCGAACTAATTATACGTAGGAGTTGTTGAAAATGTCAAAAGTCCCACATCGGTGGGTGACATATTTGGTTGGGATTTTTTCCCTATAAAAGGAGGCCTAATGTTTAGGATCCAAAACACCTCTCATTTGCCTTCTTCTTAAGGTATTTGTATCTTCTCTCTTTAGTATTATTTCACTTGTATTTTTGGAGTGGAATAAAATATTGGTTGTGTCCGAGTAGGTAGGCAAAATTGGCCGAACCTCGTAAATTCTGGTGTTCTTTTATTGTTGTCTTATTGTCTTATTTATTATTTGGTGACTGTCATAATTTTTGGGGTAGTAGTTGTGACTCATTCACACTATATACATTTGGCTTCCGCAACAGTTGGTATCAGAGCCAAGGTACTGTCTAAGTATGCTCTGTGGTTGCAGCATAGTCTGATCTTCCACATCAGAAAAGATTTATCTTGGTAATTGAGTCAAAGTTCTGTCTGAGTATGCTCTGTGGTTACAGCTTAGTCTGATATCTCACACCAGAAAGGAAATAATTTTGATTTGTGTCGTCAGCTATTAAATAATATTTGTGTCAAAGATGGGAGACAATAAACAAGAAGAATCTACATCAAGTGTCAACAATACGTCATCATTGACATCTTCGCTTATGACAAGAATTGTGTCAAATGCGAAATTTGCAGTAGAAATTTTTTACGGGTCAGGACATTTTGGGATGTGGCAAGGCGAGGTTCTAGATATCCTTTTTCAACAAGGGCTAGATCTTGCTATTGAAGAAAAGAGACCAAATGTTATTGGAGAAGAAGATTGGAGAATTATCAACCGTGTTGCTTGCGGTACCATTCGATCCTACCTTGCTAGAGAGCAGAAATATTCATACACAAAGGAAACTTCTGCAAGTAAATTATGGAAAACACTGAAGGATAAATTTTTAAAGAAAAACAGTCAAAATAAATTGTACATGAAGAAGAGACTGTTTCACTTCATCTATGTTTCTGGTACCACGATGAATGAACATATCACCAGTTTCAATAAGTTGGTCACAGATTTGCAAAATATGGATGCAACTTTTGATGATGGTGACTTGGCCTTGATGTTGTTGGGGTCACTTCCTGATGAGTACGAGCACCTTGAAACTACTCTACTCCATGAGAATGACGAAATTTCTCTCAGAGAAGTTTGTTCGGCTTTGTATAGCTATGAACAAAGAAAGGGAGAAAAACAGAAGGGCGGAGAAGGAGAAGCACTGGTTGTGAGGGGTCGTCCTCAAAATCAAAGAGGACAAAGAAGGGAAGATCCAAGTCAAGATCTAGACCCAGCAAAGATGAATGTGCCTTTTGTCGAGAAAAGAGGCACTGGAAGAAAGACTATCCGAAGTGGAAGAATAAGGCCAAACATAACAATAGAAAGGTCATTATGGATTCAAATGTAGCTGATGGTGATGATTCAGACTTCTCATTAGTTACAACAGAGTCATCAACATCATCAGACATATGGTTGATGGACTGGGCTTGTAGCTATCATATGTGTCCCAACAAGGACTGGTTCGTGGAATTTCAAGAAGGAGAATATGGAGTCGTCCACACAGTGGATAACAGCCCTCTTACCTCATATGGCATTGGTTCAATACGATTAAGGAACCATGATGGAATGATCAGAACATTAACAGATGTTCGATATGTACCAGGTTTGAAGAAAAATCTCATCTCTGTGGGGGCCCTAGAATCAAAAGGGTTCAAAATCATTGCAGAAAATGGAGTGATGAGAGTATGCTCTGGTGCACTAGCGGTAATGAAGGCTAATCGGAAGAACAATAACATGTACCGTTATCGCGGTAGCACAGCTATTGAGACAGCGACAGTAACATCCAGTAACGAAAAAGAGGCAGAAGCAACCAGGCTATGGCACATGTGCTCATGACATGCTGGAGGAAAATACTTGAAAACTCTATCAGATCAAGGATTGTTAAAATGAGTAAAGGTTGCAACTTGGAGTTTTGCGAGCATTGTGTCAAAGGAAAACAGACAAGGGTTAAATTTGGTACAACGTCCATAATACTAAAGGCATTTTGGATTATGTACACTCTGATGTTTGGGGTCCTTCCAAAACACCTTCATTTGGGTGGGAAGCACTATTTTGTAACCTTTGTTGATGATTTTTCCCGAAGAGTGTGGGTGTATACAATGAAGAGCAAAGATGAAGTGTTGGAAATTTTTCTCAAATGGAAGACGATGGTGGAGAATCAAATAGGCAGGATGATCAAGTGTATTCGTACGGACAATGGAGGTGAATACAAAAATGATCATTTCAATAAGGTCTGTGAAAAAGATGGCATCGTCCGACACTTCACTGTCAGACATACACCACAACAGAATGGAGTGGCAGAACGTATGAACCGGACCTTGCTGGAGAAGGTACGGTGTATGTTGTCCAATGCTGGCTTGGGCAAAGAATTTTGGGCTGAGGCAGTTACATATGCATGCCACCTCATTAATCATCTACCATCTGCTGCTATTGACGGCAAGACACCATTTGAAAAATGGTATGGAAAGCCTGCTGTAGATTATGACTCTTTGCACGTGTTTGGGTCAACCGCATATTATCATGTGACAGAGTCAAAATTAAATCCAAGGCAAAGAAGGCTATTTTTATGGAGATTACTTCTGGAGTCAAAGGATATTGCTTATGGTGTCCTATGACAAAGAAAGTAATATTCAGTAGGGATGTTACCTTTGATGAATCTGCTATGATAAATAAGGTAACAGAAGATACCAAACAAAATGATGGTGCTTCTAAGCAGGTGGAGTTTGAGGGAAAATTTATTTTTCCTACACAAGAAGCAGAGGAGGAAACAAATGAAGATTATCCTCTGGAAGAAGAGCCAGTAGAGAGGGAGATTCCAACTCAGGAACCTCAATAACAACTTGAATCAATTGCAACTAGCAGGCCAAAAAGGACAATAACAAAACCTGTTCGTCTTATAGAGACGGTTGCTTGTGCCGCTTCAATTGTAGCTGATGGTGTTCCTACCACTTATATAGACGCAGTCCAAAGTTCAGAAGAAGATAATTGGAGGATTGCCATGAATGATGAAATACAATCCCTTCATCAGAATCATACATGGAGATTGGCCAATCTCCCAAAGGGAAAGAAAGCAATTGGGTGCAAATGGGTATTTGCAAAGAAATAAGGATTTCCTAACAAAGAAGATGTTCGCTACAAAGCAAGATTGGTGGCCAAAGGATATGCTCAAAAGGAGGGAATTGATTACAATGAAGCGTTTTATCCAGTTGTAAAACATTCCTCCATTAGAATTATGTTGGCTTTGGTAGCACAGTTGGATTTGGAACTAGTTCAGATGGATGTAAAAACTGCGTTTTTACATGGAAACTTGGAGGAGGAAATCTACATGACTCAGCCAGAAGGATTCAAAGTTGCTGGAAAGGAAAATATGGTGTGCAAACTTGAAAAATTATTGTACGGATTGAAACAATCTTCTAGACAATGGTACAAACGATTTGACAAGTTTATGTTGCGGCAAGGGTACAAGAGAAGCAAATACGATCATTGTGTGTATTTGCGCAAGCTTGAAGATGGTTCCTTTGTATATCTTCTCCTATATGTTGATGATATGTTGATAGCTTCCAAGAATTCAGAAGAAATTGATAAGTTGAAGATTCAACTGAAGAAGGAGTTCGAGATGAAGGATCTGGGTGAGGCAAAGAAAATTCTTGGCATGGAGATAATAAGAGATAGACATTCAAAGAAACTCTGTTTATCTCAAAAGGAATATTTGAAGAGAGTACTACAACGTTTTGGCATATATGAGAAGACTAAGTCAGTTAGTACTCCACTTGCTCCCCATTTTAAGCTAAGTACTACTATATCGCCAAAAGATGAAGCCGAACAGGAGTATATGTCAAGGGTACCATACGCAAATGCTGTTGGTAGCTTGATGTATGCAATGGTCTGTACGAGACCTGACATTTCACAAGCTGTTGGAGTTATTAGCAGATATATGCATAATCCAAGAAAGGAGCATTGGCAAGCTGTGAAGTGGATTCTACGGTATATTCATAATACTGTAGATGTTGGGTTAGTTTTTTGAGCAGGAAGGCAATCAATGTGTAGTTGGATATTGTGACTCAGATTTTGCGGGTGATCTGGACAAAAGAAGATCAACTACTAGTTATGTGTTTACTTTTGCAAAGGCACCAGTTAGTTGGAAGTCTACTTTGCAGTCAACAGTTGCTTTGTCTACAACAGAGGCAGAGTACATGGCTATTACGGAGGCTGTGAAGGAGGCAATTTGGCTTCAGGGGTTGATAAAAGAGCTTGGCATTGGACAAAAAAATATCACAATTTTTTGTGATAGTCAAAGTGCTATTCAATTAGCAAAGAACCAAGTTTATCATGCAAGGACGAAGCACATTGATGTTCGGTATCATTTCGTACGAGAAATCATAGAAGAAGGTGGAGTCACGGTGAAGAAAATTCATACTACAGAGAATCCTGCTGATATGCTGACAAAGGTGGTGACTGCGGTCAAGTTTCAACATTGTTTGGATTTGATCAACATTGTTGAACACTGAAGATTGAAGATGAAGACACAACCAAAATTTGTTATTGAGAGAAAATTGAAGATGTGGAATTTTGCCAAGGTGGAGATTTGTTGAAAATGTCAAAAGTCCCACATCGGTGGGTGACATATTTGGTTGGGATTTTTTCCCTATAAAAGGAGGCCTAATGTTTAGGATCCAAAACACCTCTCGTTTGCCTTCTTCTTAAGGCATTTGTATCTTCTTTCTTTAGTATTATTTCACTTGTATTTTTGGAGTGGAATAAAATATTGGTTGTGTCCGAGGAAGTAGGCAAAATTGGCCGAACCTCGTAAATTCTGGTGTTCTTTTATTGTTGTCTTATTGTCTTATTTATTATTTGGTGGCTGTCATAATTTTGGTATAGTAATTGTGACTCATTCACACTATATACATTTGGCTTCCGCAACAGGAGTTGTCGCCATGTGACCAGGAGGTCACGGGTTCAAGCCTTGGAAACAACCTCTTATAGAAATACAAGCTAAGGTAGCATAAAGTAAAATAGACTCAATGTGGTTCGACACTTCCCGGACCCCACTTATAGAGGGAGCTTAGTGCATTGAACCCCTTTTCACACACACACACACACATATGCTCCACATTGAAAATGCTCGTTCTGATGAACCATTTTGCCCATGGGGGGTATCGGACTCTGCATATTGTCAATAAAGTTTCTATGGACCTACCCCCAAGCCTTTTTAATCTATTGGCGGGGGAGCGTGTCGTCAGTATTCAATCCTTCAATCTACTGTGACTCAATACCAAGCTGGTTGAGTTTGATTATATGAATCCTCTGAATCCATTCCTCTCTATTTGGGATTATTTTCATATTAATATTAAATAACTTGATTTATTTTGGCCATGGGACGTGGCGACTCAGAGGCAGATGGCGCCTATTTTAATGGGTTCAACTGAGCAAATATTTTTGAAACTTAGTATAGATGCATATGCGAACGGGAGCCTTGCGTAACCGGTAAAATTGCTGCCATGTGACTAGGAGGTCACGGGTTCAAACCGGGAAACAACCTCTTGCAGAAATGCAGGTTAAGGTTACGTACAATAAACCCTTATAGTCCAGCTCTTCCCGGACCCCGCACATAGAGGATGCTTAGTGCACTGGGCTGCCCTTTTTTTTTTTTTAAGTTATAGATGCATATGTGAAAACACACTAAAATTTCAACAAATATTAAATTCTAAACCCCATAATTTAAAAGTACATCGTGTTTAGTGCTAAGAACCTTAAAAGTTGAACACATCAAGCTTAAATCTTAGATCTGTATTTGCATGGCGTCAATAAGTGCACATGAATTTGAAGTAAAATATGAGCTGTTGAGAAAGATTTCTCTGTTTTTTTTCCTTTCCTTTTCCAATTGTACATCTGGCAATTGGAGAGAAGAAACTCGGCTTTGCCGATATTTACAACAACTCCTGATTTAAGATGCTCTAGATATGTTGTAGTTTTTCCTTTTTTTTTTCTCTTCACTTCACAAATTATTTGTCTAGTAGATTGGCTATTACTAACTTGATATGGTTTTGTACTGTAGACATAGAGTGCTAGTCATTTTGAGGTTGCCATTATACCGATTGTAGTGCTTAGCTTGTAATTATTCAGCCAGTAGCTTGACCTTCTATGGTTGTTCTTAAGGAAGAGCTGGGACATTTTAGCTCTAAATTTAGGGGGGACATTAACATTTTTTTGATTTGTTTCATAATATAAAATGCCTACATTGAGAGGATACGACTGTAATTCATCGATTTTTTTTGAACATACAGTGCCTGCATTGAGAGGAAAGGACTACGGAAAGACAAAAATGCGGTATCCGGACTATAATGAAACTCAATCAGGTCTCCAATATAAGGTTACTAATATGATAGTATTCATAAACGAGCTCAGTCTTGTTTTTTCATGTATAGGTTGCACTGGATTTTGACTGAGTCTGACAAAACATGCAGGATTTGAGAGTTGGAAGTGGGCCCACACCAAAGATTGGAGAGACAGTGGTGGTAAGCCTGTGATGGCTCACTCTAATTTATCTTTCGCGCCAAATTAGTTGTTTAGTAGCCAGTTTTTAGGGAGAAATTTTGCAGAGAAAAGATAAGGTTTATTAATCAAGTGACTTGGATTTACCTTTATAGAAGCAATTTAGAGAACTGCAGTTCCAAGCTGACATTAATCTAAGTATTGTTTGGAGTTAAATTTTCGTTTCTTTTTTGGTCAACCATCATTTTTATCCATTGGATGCTTTAATTTATGTATCTTTAACAACTGAATTTAGGTTGACTGGGATGGTTACACGATAGGTTATTATGGTCGCATATTTGAAGCTCGTAACAAGACAAAAGGTGGTTCTTTTGAGGTACTAATCTGGATTGAATTTAGTTAAATATGGGGTTCTTGCACAGTCTTAGGAACATTATTTGCTGTATTTTATGGTACAATGTTCGTCATGTTTCATTATGCTGCAGGGAGATGATAAGGACTTCTTCAAATTCAGAGTAGGATCCCAAGAGGTGAGTTTCTTCGACAAACATCCAATGCTTTCCGGACAAGGCGATTTAATAGTAATGCTATATGCCTAAAATATCTCTGGTGTAAAAACCATGTTCTGAAATTGCATTATTATCAGTACGATAAACAAATTATACTGATTCTACCACACTTTGTCGGTTACGCTTGATCTTTTTCTTGTCACTTTTTAAATCTGTTAGAAAGGTTTCCAACAGCATTGCTGTTTATCATATATTCAGGTAATACCGGCATTCGAGGAAGCTATTACTGGCATGGCAATTGGTGGTATCAGAAGGTAATATAGGTGTATTTTACTGAGAACAGATCCATTTACCTTTAGTTTACGATCATTGTATCCTTAAATAGAAGATTGGACTCTTGTAACGTCAAGTTTTGCTAAATTTTGGAATTTTTGCACTTGTAAGACCAAGAGTGTCGAATGCAAAAGAGAAAATCCACCTCTCGCCACTTCAATCTAGGATATGACTGGTGGGATTAGACATAACTGGTCTGACTTAAATGATTCTGTATTCTCATTAATAAGGGCTCGACTTGAATACAGTTACCTGATGAGCAGCAGTGCCTCAGAGAATGGTAGTTGAGTCTTCACAGGTTATACTGATCTCCTATTTATATGGTCAGTGTGGTTGTAGTCGGCCGCCCAAAATGCCTATGTTCTTTATTAAAATACTATTTTGGTTGAATTGATTCTTTTTTACATGCTGCATTTGTTCGTAGTCAACTGAGACCTTATTTAGGTAGGGGCGGATGTAGCCTTATAGCTACGGGTTCATATGAACCCATAACTTTCCACACAGAGTATAGATATATATGTAAAAACCTATTAAACCCATAAATTTTAATAGTATAATGAGTTAAATACCGAAAATCCTAAAAGTTGAATTCATTACATTTAAATTCTGTATCCGCCTCTGTATTTAGGGGTTTTCAAAAATTAGCTATATTTTATCCACTTGTTCCTAGGAACAGCACCTGACAACAATGTTGCATCTCACTGTCACTTCTACTACATAGCTTCTTTATTACTATCTTTGCAATGACTAGTGAGGACTATATCATGTATTCTCTGTTTCATTTTCTCCTCGCAATAGTGCAGGATCATAGTTCCTCCGGAGCTGGGATACCCTGATAATGACTACAACAAGAAAGGTCCAAGACCAACGACATTTTCGGTAAAATCTCAATTCCTTATAAAGCTGTGTTCTATGGCACACATCCGTTTTCTCTTAAAAAGTTCCATTTTTTATATTTTACAGGGACAAAGAGCTTTAGATTTTGTGCTGAGGAACCAAGGATTAATTGATAAGACTCTCCTGTTTGATATTGAGCTCCTCAAAATCGTACCAAAATGAAGTTGCATGTTCAACTTTTACTACGACACCCTGTTTAGCTGCATCAGCAAGTTTAACTTCCACTTGGACAAAAGGAATATCAGCTTAATGAACGACTGATTCGTCCCTTATAGAGACTTTACTGTCTTGTTTGAACGCATTAAATTGTCGATAGATTCATTTTGAAAATCAATGTAAACAATGATGGGTCTAGGTACTGTTGTTGTAATGATGTAACGACATCTCTTATGTTCATAAATTTGACTATTTCTTGTGAAGTTGATATTTCAGGACAGCATTGGTTTGTGAATAAGATTGTTGATTACTGTGTATTTCGGAGACTAGTTGTTTGAATTTTTATGTTGATAGTGGACTAGTAGTTGTTTGAAATTTTACTGTTCCAACCATAGCTCCATATTGTTTTTATCTGCAGATATGCAAATGGTTCCTCTAAGCAACTAGGTTGCATATTTATGGCTGATGTGCGAACAAAGTGAAAATAGCATGGGCTAGCCAGTTTTCGGATTGGTAATCGAAAAATAGCCAGCATTTGCAAAGTCATTGAAAAATAAACATTATCTTAGCTGAAACACGAAAAGTTCTAGCATAATATGGTAGATTATGGACCCACGAGCAAACCAAGCTTTAGTGTCTGAATCATTTGTGGTAGACCACAGCGGAACCTCATTAATATTCTATTAATTGACTACAGAGCAAATGTATTAGCCTGGAATAACATTGAGGAAGTAATTATTCCTGTATTCATGGTAGAATCTCAGAACTGTTTTTTAAAAAAAAAAAAAAAAAACTCATTATTTAATTGGAATCCAATGCGATTTCCGGTTCTTTGAACAAAAAAAAGTGCTGTAAGTTTGTTCAAAAGACTCACTCCCCAAGTATATTTATTTTTGCAATTTCTTGGATATACATAATAGTCAAGATGTTACCTTACTACAGATATCAGTAACTCTGTCTACCAGAAAATAGTAGCATGAGAATACAAGGTTCTCTACAAAGTGAAACCATTGATTTCGCCAACTGCTATTTACACAAAGAGTTGTGATGACCCCAATGAAAAAAACTGGAAAAGCCACTGAAAAGCTTATGTAGAATATCTCCATATCTATGAATCCATCTTCTCCTTCTTCTTCGTTTCCATCGTTTGATTGAATCGGATGTTCCAATTGAGCATTGGTGCAATTGATATGCAATGGTGGTCCGCAAAGAAAAGGATTGCCCTCATAGCTGCTTTCGTCAAATGTACTGAACTGACCTTTAAGCTCGGGTACAGCACCTGATAAATTGTTGTGTGCTACGCTGAAGACTGCCAACGAATGTAGCTCTAGTAACTCATCAGGAATTCTTCCACTCAACTTGTTGTAGGAGAGATCTATGCATCCAATTTCGTGCAAATTGGAGAATGTCTTTGGAATTGATCCAATGAGATTGTTATGCGAAAAGTTTAGTACTTGTATCTCACTTAAGTTGCCAAGCTCAATAGGAACTTCACCGCTTAAGTGATTTGAAGAAAGATCAATTCCAGACATGTAAAGTAGGGGGCCGCCTTCATAATTAAAGGAAGAGCTCTTTGTTGTAAACTCTACCTTCATTCTTACCGCGTCAAACATAGTGTATACACTCGTAAATGCTACACTTTGAAAGGCAAAACTTTTCAGTGCTGGTAAGCGAAACATTTGTTGAGAAGTCACCTCTTGACTTATGTTACTCAAGCAGCTAGGAATTGATTCTGTGAGATGATTATGAGACAAGTCGAGCATTCTCAATCTTTGTAGATGACATAGGTGGTTTGGAATTTCACCTTCAAATTTGTTGTTTTTAAGAAGAAGAATGTTGAGTGCAGGAAGGTTGCCAATCCATTGTGGAATGGTTCCTACAATATTATTATCACTGAGATCTAGAGTGAGCAAAGCTGAGTTGTTCGTCGATCCATGGGTAAGGTTTCCACTCAGGTGATTCTTGTTGAGAAAAAGGTGTTCCAAGTGGCTGAAACAAGATGGAACCAATCCGGAGAACTGGTTCTCCGACAAGTCTAAGAACCTAAGACGATCAAGATTGCACAATTCCACGGGAATAGGACCTCGAAGATGATTATGAGACATGGCAAGTAGGACTAATCCTGACATCTGACCCATCCACTGCGGAATCATGCCAGACAAACTATTGTTGCTGAGTTCGAGCACTGCCAAATTAGTGGAAGAAAGTGACTTCGGAATTTCGCCTGTGAAGTTGTTTCCATTCAAATGCAAATATTGCATTGACTGTGGAATGACAACTTCGGTTGGTAATTCTCCTGAAAAGTGGTTGTTTGCCAAATCTAGTGCTTCAAGACGTTTCATTTGCCAAACGCTAGCAGGTATTTGTCCCTCGAGATAATTTCCACTCATTTTCAAAAGTACGAGATTTGGAATCACTGAACTTATATTTGCTTGAAGTTGCCCACTTAATCGATTCTCTGATATACCGATGTACTTGACACTAGGATGGGCATGTAAAGGCAGGTTGAAGGATCCAATGAAAGCATTACCACCCAGAGACAATCCTGTAAGTTGTGTGTTATTTTGGAAAAGCCAATTCGGGAAACTTCCTCTTAAATGGTTCAATGAAAAATCAAGGAACGTCAACTGATTTTGGTAGTGAAGAAATCTAGGCAGCGTTTGAAGGTGAGTACAATTCGACATGGAAAAGATTTTCAGTTGGAACGTTGGAACCCAAGCACGACTTTCAGTTTCTGGAACACCGATATTTCCATCAGTATATACCTCTATAAGGCTAGAATGATTAGCAAAGGCCTCAAAGGAAACCGGGACTTCTAAGTTGTTATTCAAAACGTTTAGAGATACGAGAGATGTGAGTTTAGAAAGTGGAGAAGACGCAATATTTCCAGTGAACCGATTGTTAGAGATATCGACACTTTGAAGAAAGGTTAAGTTTGCAAGACAAGAGGGAAGCATTCCATCAAAGTTATTACTACCAACTCTGAGCTCTTGGAGGTTTTTAAAATGGCACCAGTCTGCAGAAGAGCAATCGACGAATATAAATCAAAGAAATGAAATCAGACTAATTAAGCTAATGTAGAGAAAACTTGAAACCAACATACCGTAATCAAATGATCCAAAAGTATGTAAATGATTCCCGGATATATCCAGATACTTCAATCTGGTGAAATCATTTAAATCTGCTTAAATGAAGAACGATGTCACTATACATTAACAACTCCATTTGTACTTCACATACCACAAAACATATTTCTATAACAACATCTCTATATAACAATCATTTGCCAGAAAAATCAAATGTTTCTCGAAATCAATTATTATGTTATATTATAGTATATGTCCTCTATATATAACAGTACTTCACTGTAACAACCAAAAAATATCAGAATAAACGAGATTGTTATAGAGAGATTTCACTGTATAATATTTCGGATGTAAATCGAGAAACTCACTTAAGATTGATTGCAGATCGTTGTGATTTCTGAGAGTATATCCTAAGTCAAGGACTTCCAAGTTGCTCAAATTTGTGAGTTTGTCAAAGCCTGTGAGAAGTATACAAAGATACTACTAGTGCAAATTAGGCAGCAATTAATATAATATGGACTTATAGATATATTCAACAGCAAAAAAAAGCAGCCCGATGCACTAATTTCACGCTATGCATGGGGTCCAGAGAAGGGTCGGACCACAAGGGTCTATATTCGTAATCTTATCCTACATTTCTGCAAGAGACTGTTTCCACGGCTTGAACCCGTGACCTTCTGGTCACATGACAACTTTACCAGTTACGCTAACTTTTTCGGTGCACTAAGCTCACGCTATGCGTAAGGTCCGGGGAAGGGCCGGACCACAAGGGTCTATTGTACGCAACCTTACTCTGCATTTTTGCAAGAGACTGCTTACACGTCTCGAACCCGTGACCTCCTGGTTCATGACAACAACTTTACCAATTACGCCAACTTTACCGGCGTACTAAGCTCTCGCTATGCATGGGGTCCGGGAAAGAGTCGGACCATAAGGGTCTATTGTACACAACCTTAACCTGCATTTCTGCAAGATGTTGTTTCCACGGCTCGAACCTGTGACCTCGTAATCACATGAAAACAACTTTACGAGTTAGGCAATAGCTCCCCTTCTATAGATATATTCAACAACTTTCGGGAAAACAAACTATAACACTCAAGCATTTAAATTAAAGTAATCAAGAATTGTGAATTGAGAAAGAAATTACTGTAGGTACATACTAGGTTTAGTAGGCACACTGTCCAAAGGATTGCCGCTGAGAATTAAAGACTTGAGAGATGTAAGCTGACTGAGAGACGAGAGAACACCAAGATTGAACTTATTACCACTTAAATCAAGAACCTTCAAATTCCTTAACTCAGACAACTTATCAAAACCTGTCAAATAATCTCGAACATGTGAGTTAAGTTGAAATAGATTGACTAAAATAAGTATTCCACTAAAAAAAAAATTAATCCGATGCACTAAGCTCCTGCTATGTGCGGGGTCGGGATGGGCCGGACCGCAGGGGTCTATTGTATGTAACATTTCCGCAAGAGGCTGTTTCCACAATTCGAACCTGTGACCTTTTTGTCACATGGTAGCCCGGTGCACTAAGCTCCCGCTATGTGCGAGGTCCGGGGAAGAGCCGGACCACAAGGATTTATTGTACGCAGTCTTACCCTGCATTTCTGCAAGAGGCTGTTTTCACAGCTCGAACCCGTGACCTCCTGGTCACATAGCAGCATGGTGCACTAAGCTACCGCTATGCGCGGGATCCGGGGAAGAGCCGGACGACAAGGGTATATTGTACGTAGCCTTATCCTGCATTTCTGCAAGAGGCTGTTTCCATAGCTTAAACCCGTGACCTCCTGGTCACATGGCAGCCCGGTGCACTAAGCTCCCACTATGCGCGGGGTCTAGGAAAGGGCCGAACCACAAGGGTCTATTATATGCAGCATTCCTCTACTTTCTGCAAGAGGCTGTTTACGTAACTTGAACCTGTGACCAGAAGATCACATGGTACCAACTTTACCAATTACGCCAAAGTTTTCCTCCAAAAACAACTATTCCACTAGTATTCTCAAAATACAAGAAAATCCATACCTTCATTTTCAAACCAACCTACTAAGTAGTTGTTAGGCAAGTTTAGAACCACAAGACTTTGAAATGGCAGAAACATAGACGCATTGAAATATATAGTATTCTGTTTTGGGTCTGTCCCATGGACAGAGAGTTCAATTACTTGCATTGTAGTACTGTTACTACATTTTACACCTTCCCATTTACAGCAGTCACTTTTCTTATTATCCACCCAAGTGGAATAATGAGTATTTTTAAAGGCTGCTTTGATATGCAACAGAGCAATTCTCTCTTCTTCCAAACAGGTTGAATTACCATAAACCAAACCAACCAAAACAATTACCCAAAACCATAGTAAAGTACTGATCTCCATTTTTCTGAACACAGTCAGGATTTTTTGTGTTATAGCATCTCTTAAATAAGAATTGGATGAGTACATATTGTCTACTCAAGTCATTTTCAAAGTAGTAGTGTCACGTTGTCAGTCATAGGTCAAATAATTAATTACACTTGACTAATTCAATAGTAGTATTTTCTACAGTACTGTAAGTCATTATCTTACGATAAATGGAGACTACTAGTCAAGACTCCATATATATATATATATATGTTTTTCTCCATATTGCTTCCTTTATGGTATATTCACGTAGATAGGGGTGTACATAGGAAGGGTCAAATATGCCCCTATATTATTGAAAAAGGTCTAATATTGCCCTCCGTTATACCATCAGTCCAAATATATCCCTAACGTCATACTATCGGTCCAAATATATCCCTAACATCATAAAATGGTACAAACCTGCTCTTCCTCTGTTAACTGCTTCCATGTGACAATAATTCATTTCCAGCTCACCATTATACTCCCATTTTCATCCCTTTCCCACAACCTTTCTTTCCCGTTCATTTGAAGAAAAATCACAGATCATAGATATACAAACAATGTGAACCGAGAAAATTCTGATTCTGCTATTCAAACTTCATGCTTATACAAACGAAAATACATTTTGTTTTATATAAAAAAACTAAGCAAAGACACAGGCGAACTAGTTTAAGGTTTCAAAATTGACCATGGTGAGAAAGAAAAACAACCTAGACACGAGAGTTAATTTTTTTTGTTTCTTTCTCTTCAACCACATTTCTGGAAGGCTACCATTTTTTTCACTCTTTACGTTTTATGTTAGAATAAAAGTACTACTAAATTTTTCCTAAATAGGTCTTACAAATTCAGCGGCAACACAAGAAAATGCAAAATAAAACACAAAATTGTAAGGTCAAGTGAAAGGTACGTACAATTCCAGGATCGACCGGAGAAGCAACAAGTATTTTGAAAAGCAAGAGGAAATAGAGGCAGTGAAGTCTTCAAAATAATGATAGAACTTCAAAGTAATTGAATTTGGTAGTTGCAAACAGGGTGAAATGGTGAGGTAACAATAAAATGTGTTCATAGAGGAGGCAGTTAACGGAGGAAGGGTAGGTTTGTACCACTTTCATGATGTCAGGGATATATTTGGACCAATAGTATGATATTAGGGGTATATTTGGATTGATAGTATAATGAAGGATAATATTAAACCTTTTTCAATAGCATAAAGGTATATTTGACCCTTTTCTGTTTGATTTTTATCAAAACCAAACCAAACCTATCGGTTTGGATTGGTTCTGTTTTGTCGGATTTTTTGGGTTTTCGGATTTTTTGTTACTTATTATTTCAATCTTACTTTGTTAAATATTTGATAAGTAAATATATATTTAGTAAAAATATAAAAAATTGACAAACATATTATCGGTTAAAATATTCTTATGGGAGAACTCTATTAGTAACAAACAATAGTTATTTTTTAGTCTTCTGACAATAATTTTTCATTGATATACACTTTCAGGTTAACCAGATTTAGTCATTAAACATAAAAATCATATGATACCTAAATATTAATAATCACTTCATTTTCGAAAAAGATATAAGAATTTAATAGATCTTAACATATGATATGAATATGGAAGAACAAAGAAATAGACATATTTTAATAACACTTGATAAGAAAGTTATCATACAATCCAATATTTAAGGTCAATAAATATGGAGCACTTCATATTCTATTAATATTTATATCCCGCAAGAGAATCCCAAATATTTCTAAATATTTTTTAAAGAAAATTCTATATAAAATCTTAAAAGTATATATAGAAGTTATATATTTATATATCGGGTTGGTTCGAATTTTTTTACTCAATACCAACCCATGATCAAACCAAACCAAACCAAGTCGGGTTTTTTAATTAGTTAGGTTTGACTTTTCTGTTTGGTGCGATTTTTCGGTTCGGTTTGTACACCCCTACATGTAGATCAATAGATGTATAGAGATAATCGAACAATTATCTGATTCTTAATTTTGACAAATAAAAGGTATTTCTTCTTACTAATTCTTTTTCGATAGGAAAATAATTGTGTTTTGTTAATAGATTTTCCTTAACAATCAAGTTACCATACAATGATCCATATCGATTATTTATAGAAATTTGTATTGTGTTCTTTCGTCTATAATTATTTAATCAAAGATTTAGTTTAAAAATATTATTTTACAACATTTTATTCTACATAGCTCGAAATACACGTGCAACGCACGTATAGAGAGACTAGTATATATGTATATGTGTATATATATATATATTCTGTGTGTTATATCAATTTTTTCTTATAAATTTTATATACTTTTTCGATTATCGAACGTAAATAGTTCTGGCGCATGCTAAAAGTGAAAAAAAAATCCAAATAATAGCTGAAAAATGTATGTATGTATGTGTATACATATACACACACACACACACACATATATATATATATATATATACAAAAATTATATAAATTTTATATATTTTTTCGACTACCAAATAGGCCGAAAAAAACCTTGAATTAAAATAAGTATTAAATCGGGTAGTACACGTTAAATTATTTATTACATACGACACATATATAGGGAACTTAAATTAGTTTGTTCGTCTTCACTCAATGAAGACTAATTTTATATTCTGCTGATATGACTTTGATGAATATTTTAGGGGGTTCGGTTGGTGAAATAGAGTCAGTCTTCCATCTACATGTGTTTTAATTTACATGATAATATATATATATATATATATATATATATATATATATATATATATAATTAAAAAAATTAGATAAATTTTATATATTTTTTTGTCTGTCAAATATTAATAATTTCTGTTATGAGCTAAAAGTAAAAAAAAAACTTGAATTAAAATAAGTATTAAATCGGGTTGTACACGTTAAATTATTTATTACATACGACAAATATATAGGGAACTTATTAAATTAATTTGTTCGACTTCACAAAATGAAGGTTAATTTTATATTCAGCTGATATGACTTAATGAACATTTTAGTGGGTTCGGTTGGTGAAATGGAGTCAGTCTTCCATCTACATGTGTTTTAGCAAATGGATTGGAATTAATTTACTGCAACAAATTTGTGATGACCAATATGCCATTTTTAATTTTAGATATTTATTTTTCTATTTTGAGACCTCGAATAGTAACATTCAACATTCTTCGATTTACATGCGCAGTCCGTAAAATTTTCATGTGAAAAATTGATTAAAATGTAAAATATAGCTTTAAAACTCAACTAAATTGACTTCGGTCAACATTTTGAGTAAACGGACTCGGATCAATATTTCGACAGTTCCGATAGGTCCGTATCGTGATTTAGGACTTGGACGTTTGCCTAGAATTTAATTTGGAAGTCCCTACCTTGAGTTATCGTAAATTGTTGAAAATTAGAAGTTGAAAGCTTAAAGATTTGAGAGCTTTCGGCACTTGTACAACACCATTACTTTGCCTTAGGCATTAACAACTATAGCAGGGCAATCCGGTGTACTAAGTCCGGCTATGCTGGGTCAGAATGAGGACCAGACTACATTGGTCTATTATACGCAACATTGTCTTACATTTCTGCAAGAGGCCATTTCCACTGCTTGAACCCGTGAACTCTTGGTCACACGGCAACAACTTTACTAGTTATGCCAAGGCTCTGTTAGGTCGTTTGGGACTTGCCTGCAAAATTTGAAGTCATTCTGAATTCATTTAATACATTTCAGCAAGAGTTTTGTAAATTGGAAAGTTTGAGACTCATAAGTCCGAATCGAGGTGCGATTCGTAATTTCGATATTATTTGACGTGATTTAAGATTCCGAGTCAGTCTGTATTATATTACGAGACTTGTTGGAATATTCGGACGAGGTTTCGAGAGGCTCGGGTGAGTTTCGAACGAGTTTCAGACCATTTTTGTTCAAGAACACAAATATGGTTCTGGCGCGTTGCACCCGCGCAATTTTGGCCATAGGTGCGTGATCGCTTCTGCGGAGGCAGTGTCACTTACGCGACTTTGAGGCCAGCGAAGCTTGGGATGCAGGTGCGATGCCCGCTTCTGCTGTGCCATTATCGTAGATGCGATCTTTCTCGCTTCTGTGGCTTCCTTCGCGCTTCTGCTTAGTCGCTTCCGCAGATGCGGTCCTCTGATTGTCTGCCCTGTTCCGCAAATGCGAGCTCGCAGATGCAAAAATACGGTCCGCAGATGCGAAAATGCTGGACAAAATACATAAAATCAGGTGTTAGCCATTTTTTTGCTCATTTTTGAGATTTGAGTCTCGGATTTGGGTGATTCCAAAGGAGTTTTTCACGATTTCGACTTGGGTAAGTGTTCTATATTCAAAAGTGATTATATTTCATAAATCTATGGTTAAATTCATCGTTTAGTTCGGATTTAATTGGAGGAAAATGAGATTTTTTTGTAAAACTTTTCAAAAACGAAAATTTAGGATTTGAAGGCCCATTTGATATCAGAATTTGATAATTTTTGTATGATTGGACTCGTCTCGGAATGAGTTTTCGGATTCTGCTAGTTTTTTCGAGATTCAAGATGTGGGTCCCACTGTTGATTTTTTAGATGAATTTTGGATTTTAATTCAAAAAATTAGTAATTTCATATGAAATTAATTCCTACGATTCATGTTGAGTGTATCGAATTGTTTGTGACTTGATTTGAGGCTATCAGACACCAATTTGTGCGACGAATCTTGAGTTTGTTGCAAAGTGAGGTAAGTGTCGTGGTTAACCTTGACTTGAGGATGTAAGACTTGTTTGCCTATTTACTATGTGATTTAAATGTGCGGGTACAACATATATGTGAGGTGACGAGTACTTATGCGTTGTGGTTGAGTTAAAGCACGCGGATGGAATTTGTTCTTGTGAATAATTGCTTATTTAATTAGATATTCCTGCTTAAGTTTACTATTATTCAGTTGATCATTATTCATGAAATTATTGCTAAATTAATTATTGTTGAATATTTTTGGAAGGTGAGATCAATATTCTAGAACTAAATTGATTGATAAGTATAAATCCCCCCATTTAAAATACTCTTCCGAAATTATATTATCACTTTCATGGTAAGGAAGAGTGTAAAAGCATGAAGGATGATGTCATGCCATTTATATTATTTATATTATCATTGTCATAGTAAGGAAGAGTGTTAAAGAACGAAGGGTGATGCCGTACTATTTTCACATTATTATTTATTGATTTATAAAGAGAGGAAGAGAGTTAAAGCATGAAGGGTGATGCCGTGCCATTTAAATTACTTATTCATCATACTGTGGCAAGAAAGAGAGTTAAAGCAAGAAAGGTGATGCCATGCCATTCAAATTATTTATTTATCATTTCATTGGGGGGATGAGAGTAAAAGCACGAAGGGTGGTGCCGTGCCATTTTATATTCCAGCTACCTATTTTTATTTTTGATGAGTAATTTGGATGTTACGTGACACTTCTCCTGCTGGAATTATTATATCTTTCCCCTTCACATGTTCCCTCCCAAATTTGTAAATTGTTAATTACCGTGTCCATTATTGCTTCGTATATGTATATACTTGTACAGGTTGTTCATGTATGTGTCTTGTCATAGCCTCGTCACTATTTCGTCAAGGTTTGGATCGACACTTACAGACTACATAGGATTGGTTGTACTCATACTACACTCTGGACTTCTTGTGTAGAGTTTGGAGTTGATCCTAGCAGCGTACCATAGACTTCCTCGGATTCAACTACCCAGAGAAGACTTGAGGTTTATCTGCATATTGTTCGCAGTTTTGAAGTCCCCTTCTACTTTATCTTAGTTGTATATTTCCTTTCAAACAACTTGAATTTTATTCAGACCTTTATTTGTATTATTCTAGTAGCTCGTGCACTTGTGACACTAGATTCGAGATGTATTTGGGTGATTCGATTGTTATGGTCTTCCGTACTTTATTTTAGTAATTGACATCCATTTAATTTGATTTGTTTAAAAATAGTTAAGATTATTCTAACATTGGCCCTCCTTTCAAGTGAAATATTAAGCGTCATCACGGTCTCGAAGGTAGGAATTTCGAGTCGTGACAAGTTGGTATCAGAGTACTAGGTTACTTAGGTCTCATGAGTCACGAACAAACTTAGTAGAGTCTAAAGGATCGGTATGGAGACGTCTGTACTTATCTTCCAGAGGCTATGAAGTTTAGGAACAATATCACTTCTTTCTTATTCTGTCATGCGATTTTATTCTATCATCGATGATTGAACCATTCTATTCTCGTTCTCTTGCAGATGACAAGAACATATACTACATCTACCGCCGAACAGGAGCTAGAGCCCCAGTGGCAACTATGACCAGGGGCAGAGGTCGAGGTCGCGCCAAAGGCCGAGGTAGAGGCAGAGGTAGAGCTTATTCTAGAGCTCGAGCAGCAACACCTGTTGTATAACCTCAGGTGGATTTAGAAGCGGAGGTTCCAACTCAGAACGTACATGTTGGACTAGTTTATGTTCCAGAAGGATTCATAGCTACTCCAGTGCTTCAAGACACTCTAGTCCATTTCATGAGCCTTATTAAGGGTGTGGCCCAGAATGGTACATTTCCAGTGGAACCAGCAGTCTCACGGGCTGGGGGAGGAGCACAAACTCCCACTACTCCTGCTCCGGATCAGATGGCTCCCTAGTATTAGGCTCCAGTAGCCTGCCAGTTAGAGTAATTTTGCCGGTTGTTGTGGCACAGGCCGATAATAGGCCCGCTATATCTTCTGAGGCTTTATTGAGAGTGGACAAGTTTACTAAGATCTTTCCAATTCACTTTAGTGGTGTACCTTCTGAGTACCCATAAGATTATCTTTATCGCTGCCATGAGGTGCTAAGAACATGGGTCTCGTCGAGACCAATGGGGTGGATTTTGCTGTGTTTTGGATGATGGATTCTGCCAAGAGGTGGTGGAGAGATTATATGTTGACCAAACCAGCTGGGTTGCCTGCACTTATCTGGGATCAGTTCTCCCAACTATTTCTATAGAAATACCTCCCTGTCACACTGAGAGAGGATTACCGCATGCATTTTGAGTGTCTCTAGTAGGCAGTATGACTGTTACTCAGTATGAGACCCGTTTTTGGATCTATACCGCATGCTACCATCTTGCTCCCTACTGAAAGGGAGAAAGTGAGGAGATTCATTGAGGGACTCACTTACCTTATCAGGCTTCTGATGGCTAAGGAGACCGAAAGTGACATTTCCTTACAGATAGAGATGATTCTTGCTCAGGAGAGGGGACATGTGTCTGATAAGAGACCTCGTCAGTTCGATGGGTTTAGTGGTACCTCGTCTGGAGGCAAATGTAATTTTGGTAGAGGACATCCTCCCAGGCTGTTTCAGTCAGCACTCCAAGCATCTCATGGTGCTTCAGGGAGCCGTGGTCCTATTGCATCTTATCCTGACCAGTTAGCTTACAATGCATCACCAGCTCCTATTAGTGCAATTCCGATCCAAAGTCATCAGGGTGGTTATCGAGGTCGACATGGCCAGTTCTAGGGTCAGCAGTCACAATAACTGAGTGCTTGTTATACTTGTGGGGATCTTAGACACGTTGCTAGATTTTGCCCCAGGTCTCAGGGCAACATGCAACAACATGGTTCTCATGCCATGATTCCGGCACCAGTTGTTCCGACACCCGTCCAGCCAGTTAGCGGCAGGGGTCAGACAACTAGAGGTGGAGGTCAAGTCGTTAGAAGTGGATGCCAGCCAGTTAGAGGTCGTCCTATAGATGTAGCTCAGAGTGGTGGGGCCCGACCCTAATTTTATTCTTTCCCAACTAAGACTGAGGTCGAGTCGTCTGATGCTATGATCATATGTATTGTTCCAATTTACCATAGGGATGCCTCAATTCAATTTCATTCGGGATCTACTTATTCCTATGTGTCCTCCTATTTTGCTTCATATTTGGTTGTGCCTCGCGATTCTCTGAGTGCTTCTGTATGTGTCCACATCGGTAGGAGATTCTGTTGTGGTATATTATGTCTGTCGTTAATGTGTGGTTACTATTGGGAGTCTTGAGACTAGCGTGGATCTTTTACTTCTCAATATGGTAGATTTTGACATCTTTTTGGGTGTGGATTGACTGTCACCTTATCATGCCATATTGGATTGTCATGCCAAGACGGTGACCATAGCTATGTCGGGATTGCCTCGATTAGAATGGAAAAGAACTTCTAGACATTCTACCAACAGAGTTATCTCTTATATGAAGGCTCGGCGTAGCCACAAATAGTTTGATACAATCAACACGAGCTAAAGGATCACTTCCATAAGAAAATACTAAGAGCCCGTTTGGACATAATTGTTTTTCCTTTTTTCCAAAAAAAAAATCACTTTTTTTTCGAAATTAACGTTTGTTCATAAAATTTTCAATTTTCACTTGAAGATGCATTTTGAAAATTTTCGAAAATTTAAAAAACTCGAAAAAACTATTTTTCAAAATTTTCACTCAAATCACTCATAAAACATAAAAAAATAACCCAAACTGAAATTTATGTCCAAACACAACTCCAAATTTCAAATACCATTTTCACTTGAAATATATTTTTACCATTTTTTGGAATTTTACAATTCTTATGTCCAAGTTCCTACTAAGTTATTAATCAAAAGTCAAAAGTCAACTCAAAAGTTGACCCCCGGGCTCACGTCTCGAAATCCGATAAAAGTCATAAAATACGAAAGCCCAATCAACCACGAGTCTAACCATACCAATTTTATTAAAATCTGACACTAAATCGACACTCAAATCCCCAATTTAAACTCTCTAAATCCCTAACCTTAAACTTCAAAATTACACCTCAAAACCACACAATCTAGGTGGGAAAATCAATGGGGAAACATCCGCATCTGCGAAGGCCACTTAAGGGACAACCAACCGCTTCTGTGGTCACAAATCCCGCTCATGCGGGTGCGCATCTGTACAGAACCATCCGCTTCTGCGGACTAGCTCCCCAAGTCCTTTTCCGCTTCTACGATCCTCCACGCGCAGGTGCGAGTCCGCACCTGCGGAATTCCTTCCGCATACATACTCCACAACCCCCAATCCAAACTTCTCTTCTGCGCTTCCCAACTCGCACCTGTGACAAAGTTCCGCAGGTGCGATTGCACCAGAAAACTTCAGCTACATCAATGTTTCAAACTCCAAATTCGATCTGTGAACCATCCGAACTCCACCAGAAGCCCCCGAGACCTCAACAAATTATACCAACAAGTCCTAAAACACGATACAAACATATTCGAGCCCTCAAATCACATCAAACAACATAAAAAACACAAACCGCACCCCAATTCAAGCCTATTGAAACAAGGGAATTCCAACTTTTACAAACGACACCGAAACCTATCAAATCATGTCCGATTGACCCCAAATTTTGAACACAAGTTACAAATGACACCACAGACCTACACCAACTCCCGAAACTCCAATCCGAGCCCGATAACCACAAAGTCCACTCCCGGTCAAACTTATAAATTTCCAACTTTCCCCATTTCAAACCTAATTCAACCGCGGACCTCCAAATCACAATCCAGACATGATACTAAGTCCAAAATCACCCAACGGAGCTAACAGAACCATCAAAACTCCAATCCGGAGTCATTTATAGATAAGTCAACATCCACTCAATCTTTTCAACTTAAGCTTCCAACCTTGAGACTAAGTTTCTCAATTCATTTCGAAACCACACCGGACCCGAACCGACTACCTCGACAAGTCACATAACAACTATAAAGCACAAAATTAAAAGTAAATGAGGAAACAAGGCTACTAATCTCAAAACAACCGATCGGGTTGTTACATCCTCCTCCTCTTAAACAAACGTTCATCCTCATACGGGTCTAGAAATATACCTGGAGTCTCAAATAGGTGTGGTTATCTACTCCGCATCTCCCGATCGGTCTCCTAAGTAGCCTCCTCAATTAGCGTACCTCTCCACTGAACCTTCACTGAAGCTATGTCTTTTGACCTCAACTTTCAAACCTGCCGATCCAAAATGGTCACCGGCTCCACATTATAAGTCAAATCACCATCCAACTGAACCGTGCTGAAATCCAAAACATGAGACAAATCGCCGACATACTTCTAGAGCATAGAAACATGAAACGCTGGATGCACACTCGACAAACTAGGTGGCAAGACAAACTTGTAAGCCACATTTTGATCCTTTAAAGTACCTCAAACAACCCAATATACCAAGGGCTCAACTTCTGTTCTTCCTGAATCTCATAACACCCTTCTTGGGTGAAACCTTGAGCAATACCTTCTCCCCAAACATGAAAGCAATATCATGAACCTTCCTATTGGCGTAACTTTTCTGTCTAGACTGCGCCGTGCGAAGCTGATCTTGAATCAATTTAACATTGTTCAAAGCATCCTGAACCAGGTAAGTACCCAATAACCTAGCCTCACCCGGCTCAAAACAACTCACTGGAGATCGACACCGCCTCCCATACAAAGCCTCATACAGAGCCATCTGAATGCTTGACTGGTAGCTGTTGTTGTAGAAAACTCTGCGAGCAGCAAAAACTGATCCCAAGAACCCCGAAATCAATGACACAAATGCGTAGAATATCCTCCAATATCTGAATAATACGCTTAGACTGCCCGTCCATCTGAGGGTGAAATGATGTACTCAACTCAACATGGGTGCCCAACTCTCACTGCATGGCTCTCCAAAACTCCAATGTAAATTGCATGCCACGATCCGAAATGATAGACACCGACACACCATGAAGGCGAACAATTTCGCGGATATAAAGCTCAACCAACCGCTCCGAAGAATAAGTAGTTCCAACTGGAATAAAGTGCGCGAACTTCGTCAGCCGATCCACAATCACCTAAATAGCATAAAATTTTCTCGAAGTTTGTGGGAGCCCAACTACAAAATCCATGGTGATACGCTCTCATTTCCACCCTGTAATCTCTAGCCTCTGAAGCAATCCACTCCGTCATGACACTTATACTTCACCTGCTGATAGTTTAGGCACCGAGATACAAACCCCACAATATCCTTCTTCATTCTTCTCCACCACTAGTATTGCATCAAGTCCTGGTACATCTTTGCGGCACCCAGATGAACAGAATACCGCGAACTGTGGGCCTCCTGAAGAATTAACTCATGCCACCCATCTACATTGGGCACACATATCTGGCCCTGTATCCTCAACACCCCATCATCCCCGATAGTAACATCCTTGGCATCTCTATGCTAAACTGTGTCCTCAAGGACAAGCAAATGAGAATCATCATACTGGCTATTTTTGATGCGATCATATAAGAAAGACTGAGAAACAACACAAGCTAGAACCCGTTTGGGCTCCAAAACATCTAATCTTATGAACTGGTTGGCCAAGACCTGAACATCAACCGCAAACAGTCTCTCGCCAATAGGAATGAATGCAAGGCTACCCATACTCACCTCCTTCCTACTCAAGGCATTGGCCACCATATTAACCTTCCCGAGATGATACAGAATAGTAATATCATAGTCTTTTAGCATATCCAACCATCTCCGCTACCTCAAATTTAGATCCTTTTGTTTGAAAAAGTGTTAGAGACTCTGATGATCTATTAATACCTCACAAGATACGCCATAGAGATAGTGCCTCCAAATCTTTGAATGCATGAACGATGGCAGCCAACTCTAAATCGTGGACGGGGTAGTTCTTCTCATGAGGATTCAACTGACGTGAAGCACAAGCAATCGCTCTACCCTCCTACATCAAGGCACACTCAATACCAATCTGAGAAGTATCAAAATACACTATATAAGAGTCTGAAGGTGAAGGCAAAACTAGAACTGGAGTTATGGTCAAGGCAGTCTTGAGCTTCTGAAAGCTCTCTTCACACTCATCCGACCACCTGAAAGTAGCACCCTTTTGGGTCAATTTGGTCAAAGGCAATGCAATAGATGAAAAGACTTCCATGAAGCGATGATAATAATCGGCAAAGCTGAGAAAGCTCTGAATTTCCGTAGATGAGGACAGTTGGGGCCAACTCTGAACTACCTCTATCTTCTTTGGATCCACCTGAATCCCCTCACTGGACACCACATGCCCCAAGAACGCCACTGAACTAAGCCAAAACTCACACTTGGAGAACTTGGCATAAAGCTTCTCATCCCTCAACCGGTGCAACATAATCCTCAAATACTGGGCATGCTTCTCCTGGCTATGAGAGTAGACCAGGATATCATCAATGAATACAATGACAAACAAGTCGAGATAAGGCTGAAATACATTATTCATCAGATGCATGAATGCTGCTGGGGCGTTGGTCAATCCAAAAGACATCACAAGGAACTCATAATGACTGTAACAGGTCCTGAATGTTGTCTTTAGAATATCCGAATCCCGAATCTTCAACTGGTGATACCTAGACCTCAAGTCAATCTTAGAGAACACCGTCGCTTCCTGAAGATGGTCAAATAGATCATCAGTGCACGACAAAAAATACTTGTTCTTGATTGTAACTTTGTTCAACTACCTATAGTCGATGCACATCCACATAATACCATCCTACTTCTTCACAAATAGAACCGGTACACCCCAAGGCGATACACTAGGCCTAGTAAAACCTTTATCAAGAAGTTTTTGAAGCTGCTCTTTCAATTCCTTCAACTCAGCCGGTGCCATACGATACGAAGGAATAGAAATGGGTCGAGTGCCCAGCACTAAGTCAATACCAAAGTTAATATCTCTGTCGGGCGTCATGCCCGTTAGGTCTGTAGGAAACATATCCAGAAAGTCTCGTACCACCAATCGGCCTCCCTCTCTAGAGCGACCTCTAGCTGCCTAGGCCCCACCTCGAGCTGGCTGTATGGGTGGTGAATAACTAGTATGAAAGTTGTAGCCTGACTCTTCTGTTGTACTGGACCTCCCGGGCAATGAGGACACTGCCTCCACATATGCCCAAACTCCCTACACTCGAAACAGCTCCCTAGTGATTATGGTAGGGATTGAAGGGGGCCTTGAGTACCGGGATAACAATTAGAAGGACCTAGCATAGATGAACCCTGAGCCAAAAGAGCACAAGATGAACTCTGAGCTGGAAGGGCACTGAGATATGACTGACCTTGATGAGAATTGTGTAAACTATGACTGGATGATGCACTACGGTGAACTAGACGAGTCATTTGAGTGGGCCTATAAGGATAAACCCTGCTATGGTAGGACTGCCCTCCAGAAGGAACACCACAGAAGCCACCGAACCTAGAGGCCTCTTGGCTTCCCTCTCCTCATGCTCCTGACTACAAACCATCTCTATCTATCGAGCAATATCAACAACCTCATCGAAAGTAGCACCAGATACCCTCTCCCAAGTCATAAACAATCGCAGATAATATGTGAGGCTATCTATGAACCTCCTAATCCTCTCCCTATTAGTGGGAACCAACCAAACAGCATGACGAGCCAACTCTGAAAACCTCATCTCATACTGGGTCACAGACATGCCATCCAGACATTGCTGCTCAAACTGTCTGCTCAGCTCCTCCTTGCGAGACCGCAACATGACCTTCTCCAAGAAGAGAATGGAGAGCTCATGCCATGTAAGTGGTGCTGCATCAACTGGACGTCGCCTTTCATAAGCCTCCCACCATCTGAAGGCATCCCCAATAAACTGAAAAGTAGTCCGGTGTCTTTAATTTTTACACTTTACTTCTACATTTTAAGTCTGCACCTCTCAATATCCCACTATTACATCTAGTCGACTAATTGAAAAACTAGTTAACTTATAACAATTATTTTTAGAAATAAGCAATTCATCCCCCCTTCTTGTACTTTCAATTGGTATCATAGCAAGACTCACATTTTTCTTTTGCTTAACAGCTTGTGAGAAAAGATCATGGCTAATCAAGTTATTATCAAAGCACTCTTCTAAGAAAGAACATCACAAGTGAGGCCATCGTATTTCAATGGACAACATTTCTCTCACTGGAAAGTGCGTATGGAAATATACGCAAAGTCTTATGATGTCAAAGTCTGGCGAGTTATCAAAAGGGGGAACTTCCCTCTGCCGGCTGCTGCTCAACCACCTGTTGATCCTAAAGACATAGATGAATATACAGATGAGCAAATGGCAGTTGTGCAAGTTAACAATAAAGCAAGGAATCTGCTTTATAATACTATAAGTGGTGAGGAATATGAGAAAATCTCTAGTTGCGACACAGCCAAAGAGATGTAGGATAAACTTGAAGTTACGTATGAAGGAACCAGTAAAGTGAAAGAAATCCATATTGTCACGACCCTAAACCACCCCAGTCGTGATGACGCCTATCACAGTACTAGGCAAGCCGATTCGACATTTATAACATAAACAGGCTTTGCCTTAATTTATTTACTAATAAGATATTATTGCAAATCTTTCTTTTAAATCTTTCAAAAACAAGCGGAAACAAATATGTAAAACATCAACACTGCCCGATCCTGGTGTTACTAGTCATGAGCCACTAAAATACAATCTGATACTGTCTACTCAATACAAAACAAGTCTGATAAGAAAACAAATGCTAATAGATAGGAAGGAGAAAGGCAAGGCTGCGGACGCCGTGCAACTACCTTGCAATCTCCGGAAATGCTCTGAAGGTAGGGAGCAGCTCTCACTCGGATACTCTGGCACCTGGATCTGCACACATGGTACATGGAGTAATGTGAGTACGCCAACTCAGTAAGTGATAATTAGAAATAAAGGCTGAGTGCAGTGACGAGCATTTAAAATCATATACATCTCATAACATAAAATCTCAAAAGAAATAACCAAGTCAAAACAGTAATTCAATTCCCGAACATCTCGTAAAAACTCCAGTTTCAGTGAAAGTTATTTAAAATATTTGTTCAACCTTTTTCAATAGAGGCTCAATATAAAAGAAGAGTGAAAATAGTAATTTCATAAAACAAGCCCCTCGGGAAAAGTATCACTCATATATATATAGCCCCTCGGGCAAGCCTCTCAGTCACTCGTGACTCAACTCTCATCAATCAGCACTCACACTCAGCGCTCACGTCAATTGATATCTCATAATAACCGTTGCGGCGTGCAGCCCGATCCATAAATATATAGTTGACTGCGCTCACTAGGGGTGTGCAGACTCCCAGAGGGGCTTCTACAGCCTAAGTGCTATATCGCTGCAGCGTGCAGCCCGATCCATAAATATATAATCCTCACCATCAGGCCCTCGGCCTCTCTCAGTCATCAACCTCACAGCCACTCAGGCATTTCAGTGAAAAATCAAAGAACTTAGCCCAAACAATTTTCATATATTTGAAAGTTGAGTAATGAAACTGAATCAAACAATAAACAGATAAAAACCATGACTGAGGATATGCTTTCGAGTCAAAATAGTCTGAGGATAGTAGTAAAATACCCCTGAGGGTCCAAACAGTATGACACAAGGCCCCAAATATGGCATTCAGCCCAAGTTAACAGAATTATTTCTATACACGTAGATATCATATAGAGTCTATCAAAATATGCAACTCTACAGTTGCCACAGGACGGACCAAGTAACAATCCCTACAGGTGTACGTCCACACGCCCGTCACCTAACATGTGCGTCACCTTGTTTATCAAAATAGTATGAGATTCCGGGGTTTCATACCCTCAGATCTAGATTTACAGTCGTTACTTACCTCAAACCGGATGAAAATCCACTCTACGATGCTCTTGCCTCTCGACTCGGCCTCCAAATGCTCCTAATCTAACCAAAACCAGTATCACATCATTAATACATGCTAAAGGAATAAAGTCCATGCGAAAATTATCAAATTAAACTCAAAATCCTGAATTGGCTCAAACCTGGCCCCTCGGGCCCATGTCTCGGAATCCAAAAAAAGTTACAAAACTAGAAACTCCTTTCACTCCCGAGTCTGTACATGCCAAAATCATCAAAATCAGACATCAAATGGCCCCTCAAATCCCCAATTTAAACTTTCCAATTTCAAGCCCTATTTTTTCCAATTTGCACCCTTAAATCCCACTTTCATGCTTAATCAACTGAAAATCACCATAGAATCGAGTTTTAGGTTCAAGAACATTACCTCAATGAGTTTCCCCTTGATTCCCTTCTCAAAACCCTCCAAAAGCTCCAAAACCGAGTTGAAATTATGAAGAATTACCCAAAATTCGCGAAGGGTCCTTTATATACTTTCTGCCCAGTGCTTTCCGCATTTGCGGTCCAAATGTCGCTTCTGCAATGCCGCACCTGCGGAAAATCCATCGCAGGTGTAGTGTCCACTTAAACCTCAATTCCGCTTCTGCGGTCAAGCACCCGCATCTGCGGTCTAGCAGGTGTGGTCCTTAGTGCGCATCTGCGGCTTCGCCTCACTTCCAAATCCTCCGTATCTGCGGATTACCTCACGCACCTGCGGTCCCCAATCAGCAGGTGCGGTTATGACAGAAGCAGTAGCTTCAGCTACTCAAACCAAGTTCCAATCTTCCTGTTAACCATTCGAATTCATCTTGAGGCCCCTAGGGACCTCAACCAAACCTACCGACAAGTCACATATCACCATTCAAACTTATTCCAACCTTCGGAACACTCAAAACAATATCAAAATACCAAATCACCCTCGGATTCAAGCCTAAGGATTTCCAAACTTCAAAATCCCGCAAACAATACAAAAACCTATCAAACCCCATCCGAATGACCTGGAATTTTACACACACGTCACAAATGACACAACGGACCTACTCCAATTTCCGAAATTCCATTCCGACCTCGATATCAAAATTTCCACTGCCGACCAGAAATGCCAAATTTCCTATTTCGCCAATTCAAGACTAAATCTACCAAAATACATTCTGAATACGCTCCTAAGTCCAAAATCACCTAAAGAAGCTATCTGAACCATCAGAATTCACATCCAAGACCTTCTACGCATCAGTCAACATCCGATTGACTTTTCCAACTTAAGTTTTTAAATAAGAGACTAAGTGTCTCATTTCACTCCATGACTACTTTAAACACAGAACAACCAACACGATATAATGAAATACAACTGAACAACACATAAAGAAGCAGGAATGGGGAGAACGGGACTGTAACTCATGAAATGACCAGCCAGGTCGTTACATCCTCCCCCTCTTAAACAAGCGTCCGTCCTCAAACGAGTCTAGAAATATACCTGAAGCCTCAAATAGGTGTGGATATCTACTCCGCATCTCCTGCTTGGTATCCCAAGTAGCCTCCTCCACGGGCTGACCTCTCCGCTACACTTTCACTGAAGCTATATCCTTTGATCTCAGCTTCCGGACCTGCCGCTCCAAAATAGCCACTGGCTCCACATCATAAGTCAAATCACCGTCTAACTGAATCGTGCTAAAATCCAATACATGAGATAGATCTCCAATATACTTCCGGAGCATTGAAACATGAAATACCGGATGCACACTCGACAAGCTAGGTGGTAAATCAAGCTCATAAGACACCTCCCCAATCCGCCGAAGCACCTCAAAAGGCCCAATGAACCGAGGACTCAACTTACCCTTCTTCCTAAATCTCATAACACCCTTCATGGGTGAAACCTTCAGTAGAACTTTCTCCCCAACCATATAAGACACATCTCGAACCTTCCTTTCAGCATAACTCTTTTGTCTTGACTGAGCCATACGAAGCTGCTCCTGCATCATTTTTACCTTGTCCAAAACATCCTGTACCAAGTCTGTACCCAAAAACCTAGCCTCACCCGGCTCAAACCAACCTACTGGAGATTTATATTGCCTCCCGTGTAAAGCCTCATATGGAGCGATTGATAACTGTTGTTATATGCAAACTCCACGAGCGGTAGAAACCGATCCCATGAACTCCCAAAATCAATGACACAAGCGCACAACATGTCCTCCAATATCTGGATGGTACGCTCGGACTGCCCGTCCGTCTAAGGGTGAAAAGTTACGCTCAACTCAACCTGAGTACCCAACTCTCTCTGTACGACCCTCTAGAACTACGATGTAAACTGAGTACCTCTATTCAAAATGATGGAAACTGGGACACCATGCAGGCGAACAATCTCTCGGATATAAATCTCTGCTAACCGCTCTGAAGAATAGGTAGTACACACAGTAATGAAGTGCGCGGACTTGGTCAGCTAATCCACAATCACCCAAATAGCATCAAACTTCCTCAGAGTCCGTGGGAGTCTAACTACGAAATCCACGGTGATCCGCTCCCACTTCCACTCTAGAATATCCATCTGCTGAAGTAAGCCACCCGGTCTCTGATGCTCATATTTCACCTACTGATAATTGAGACATCGAGCTACAAATCTCAATATATCTTTCTTCATCTCCTCTACCAGTAGTGCTGCCTCAAATCCTGATATATCTTTGCAGCACCCGGATGGATGGAATACCACGAGCTATGACCCTCCTCCAGAATCAACTCCCGAAGCCCATCCACGTTTGGCACACATATTCGGCCATGCATCCTTAATACCCCATCATCACCAATAGTCGCATCTCTGGCATAGCCACACTGAACTCTGTCCTTGAGGACAAGCAAATGAGGATCGACATACTGGCACTCTCTGATGCGATCAAACAAAGAAGATCTAGAAACCACACAATCTAGGATCCGACTGGGCTCCGAAATATCCAACCTCACAAACCGATTAGCCAAGGCCTGAACATCAACTGCAAGAGGTCTCTCCCCAATAGGAATATATGTCAAGCTACCAATACTCACCTCCATCCTACTCAAGGCATCGACCACTACATTGGTCTTCCCCGGATGGTACAAGATAGTAACATCATAATCCTTTAGCAGCTCCAACCATCTCCGCTGCCTCAAATTGAGATCCTTCTACTTGAACAAGTTCTGGAGGCTACAATGATCAGTAAACACCTCACAAGACACACCATAGAGATAATGCCTCCAAATCTTCAACACGTGAACAATGACAACCAACTCAAAATCATGAACATGGTAGTTCTTCTCATGGGGTTTCAACTGACGAGAAGCATAAGCAATCAATCTACCCTCCTACATCAACACACACCTAATACCAACTCTGGAAGCATCACAATACACTGTAGTGTAACACTAGAGTTGTGGTCAAGGCAGTCTTGAGCTTCTGGAAGCTCGCCTCACACTCATCCGACCTCCTGAATGGATCACTCTTTTGAGTCAATTTGGTCAAGAGTGATGCAATAGATAAAAATCCCTGAATGAACCGACGGTAATAACCCGCCAAACCAAGAAAGCTGTGAATCTTTGTGGCTGAGGACGGTTTGGGCCAACTTTGAACCGCCTCTATCTTCTTCGGATCAATCTGAATACCCGCACTAGACACTACATGCCCCAAGAAAGCCACTGAACTCAGACAAAACTCACACTTGGAGAACTTTGCATAAAGCTTCTCCTCCCTCAACCGCTGCAGTACAACTCTCAAATGCTCGGCGTGCTCCTCCTGACTATGTGAGTATACCAGAATATCATCAATGAATACAATAACAAACGAGTCTAGATAAGGCCTAAACATGTTGTTCATCAGATGCATGAACGCTACTGGGGCATTAATCAGCCAAAACGACATAACAAGGAACTCATAATGACCATATCGGGTTCGAAAAGTTGTCTTAAGAATATCCGAGTCCTTGATCTTCAACTGGTGATACCCTAACTGGAGATCAATCTTGGAGAACACCCTCGCTCCTTGAAGCTGGTCAAATAAATCATCGATACGAGGCAAAGGATACTTGTTCTTGATTGTGACTTTGTTCAACTGCCTGTAATCAATGCACATCCTCATAGTGCCATCCTTATTCTTCACAAACAAAACAGGTGCACCCTAAGGTGACACACTAGTCCTGATAAACCCATTCTCAAGGAGTTCCTGAAGCTGCTCCTTTAACTCTTTCAACTCAGCCAGTGTCATACGGTATGGAGTAATAGAAATGGGCTGAGTGTCCGGTACCAATTCAATACCAAAGTCAGTATCCCTGTCCGGCAGCATGCCTGGCAGGTCTGCAGGAAACATATCCGAGAACTCTCATACCACTAGGACAGAATCAATAGTGGGAGTCTCTGCACTAACATCCCTCACAAAGGCCAAATAAGAAAGACAACCCTTCCCAACCATCCGCTGGACCTTCAAAATGAAATCACTCTACTGAGAACAAAATCAGTCGAACCTCGCCACTCAATCCGTGGCACACCCGGCATAGCCAACATCACTGTCTTAGCATAACAGTCCAAAATAGCACGACACAGAGACAACCAATCCATGCCCAATATCACATCGACATCGACCATACTGAGCAACAAAAGATCCACTTGGGTATCCAAACCCCCAATAGTCACCACACACGATAGATATACGCGATCCACAATAATAATATCACCCACCGGAGTAGATGCACGAACAAATGAAATAAGAGACTCGCGGGGCATATCCAAATAATGAGCAAAATATGATGACACATATGAAAAAGTGGAACCAGGATCCAATAATACAGAGGAATCTTTATGGCAAACTGAAACAATACCTATAATGATAGCATCGGAAGCAATAGCATCAGGTCTAGCTAGAAGTGTATAGAAACAGGCTTGACCACCACCTGATCGACCTTTCCCTCTAGGGCGACCCCTAGCTAATTGACCCCCACCCCTAGCTGCCTGAGCGAGTGGTGAAGTAACTGGAGCTGAAGTCGAGGGCTGACTCCTCTACTGAGATGGACCCCTAAAAAGATGAGGACATTGTCTCCTCATATGCCCAAACTCTCCACACTCATAATAACTCCCTGGTACGGGGAACAGGGACTGAAGGGAACCCCTAGCACCGAGATGACTAGCAGAAGAACCTGGCATGGAAGAGCCCTGAACTGATGGAGCACAGGATGAACTCTGGGCTAGAAGGGCACTAAGTGATGAATGTCCCTGATGAGAACTGTGAGAACCATGTCTCGATGATGCCCCACGATGAACTGGGCGAGCTGACTGAGTATGTCTGAATGGATGACCTTTGCCATGCTGAAACTGACCTCTCGAAGGAACACCACCAAAACTACCAGATCCCCGAGACCTCTTGGCCTCCCTCTCATCTCACTCCTGACGGTGAACTGACTCAATCTCTTGGGCAATATCAACTGTCACACCTACTTTTTCCGCTACACCCCCGCTAAGGGACGTAAAAGGAGTTTTTCCAATTAAAGGACAATCAAAATGGGATTTATTTATTTATTTCAGAGTCGCCACTTGGGAGATTTATGGTGTTCCAAGTCATCGGTTTTAATCCCGAATCGAGGAAAAGAATGAATCTGTTTAACAGTCTGCACACCAGAAATCCGGATAAGGAATTCTGTTAACTCGGGAGAAGGTGTTAGGCATTCTCGAGTTCCGTGGTTCTAGCACGGTCGCTCAACTATCATATTTGGCTTATATATCTGATTTTTGATACATGTTGAATCTATGTGCAAATTTTAATTGTGTACCACTTTTATTATTATTATTTTTACCGAGAATTTGCAACCTCGTGAAAATACATCTCGAACCACGTCACATCAATGCACCCATGGTTATTGATACATTTCAACTCTGTTGAGATTTGGATTTGGGTCACATAAATGTGCACCCGAGTTTAAGAAGATAACATTATTAACTACGCGCCTAAAGCGACTAGCGTGTCATTATTTTGGGTAGGGCCGTGAAATTTTGATAAACGGCCCATCCTGAAGTCTAAGTAACTTTACCAACACGTATAGAGGGCCCCGCAGCTTGCGTATTTTTGTTTGTCGAGGCTCGTCTCATTAATTATTTTTAAAAGGAATTTGCAACGTCGTGGAAATGCATCTCGAACCATGTCACAATCAATGTATTTGTGATTAGCGACACATTTCGACTCCGTTGAGATTTGGATTTGGGTCGCATCAATGCGCACCCGAGTTTAGGAACGTAATTTTATTAAAGTCATGCTTAAAGAGTCTAGCGCATTATTATTTTGGGGAAAGCCATGAAATTCGCTAAACGCCCCATCTTGAATTCTAAGTATTTTTAACACAATATTCATTGAGGGCCCCACAATTTATGTTCTATATAATTACATGGCAAACCTAAAGCAACTACGATTTTCTATATTTTTGTTCCTAAGAATAAAGAAAAAGAGGCCCTAAATAATTGGGGTTACTTAAACAAAACATATTAATAAAGACCCTTTAGCAATTCTGGGCTCAAGTAATTAGCCCAATCCCTGCTGAATTAAAACCAACCAGCGAGTTGGGCCTTGAGAACATGCTGCCCAGTCTGAGTTCCCATTGCAGAGCGTGAGCCACACCTTGTGCTCAGCTTGGCCCATTAGCAAAAATCAGGCGAGATCAACAGCAGCATTAACGTATCCGTGTTATAATTCAGGGTCTAATTTTGTGTTAACACACACGTGATGCACTTAACATGCTGAGTTTGAAATTCTACACTAATTCTATGCTAATAACGTTCAGCCCAGTTTTGCTTCAGTTCCTAGTTAATAATACTTCCTAACTCATGTTGCAATTAACCTTAACTAATTATCCACAATCATTCAAATATCCAATTATCAACTAAAAATGCAAGTCCAGAATCAATTTTCAAACTTATGTCTTTTAACAGAGTTAATCAACAAACTATTCTAGGCTAATTAGTGATAAGCAAATCCAACAGTCAAATTACACGTCCAGCTCTAAACTAACTCACAATTACCATTACTAAATACAAAACAATGTGACTCCAGGATTACACTGCCATTTGTTAAGACGAGTGAGGACTATGAATCACAAGATCGCTTTATGCTTTGAATAACTTCTGATTTTCAAAACTTAACTACACTAAATGAAATTAAACTACCACATGTCTAACAAATGATCAAATGTCCCGAACAGTCCATGAGTTTAACAGTCCAAACCAATCTAAGTCATTGTAAAACAATTTTAATTACAGTCCAAACTAATACAATCAACTATGATAAAACACGGCAAGAACTAAAGCTTCCAATGAAGTTATACTTCCATTTCATTTCATTCCAACTGGACAGCTACATGATTTGAGATTCAGGACATGTACATGGTATAGACAATACAAGAAGAGGAAGAAGAGGGTCAGCAGCAGCAGCAGTAACCAACAGAAGTTGCAACAACAGTGCAGCAACAAAATCAGCAGCTATAAACCTCCCCAAGTATAGAGCAGAAGTATAAAGAAGAAATGCTCTAGCCTTTTCAGATCCTAAGTGAGGCGATGAAAAACAATAGCTATTCTTTTCAACTCCTAAACTCTCAAAAATTAATCCCCCTTCTACAGACCTCCTTCTGCCCTCTTATACAAACCTGCCCGACCCCCTTCTCCCACTAAAAATCTGAATTTTTCCACTTAAAATCTCACTAAGGAAAACTTTTCCTTATTTTCAGCCCCCCATTCCCTTTTGTTCCACATTACCATATTAATTTAAAGACATTAACATCCCACTAACAAAATACTAACATTAAAATATTATCCTAACTGTTTCATTCCCAAATCACCCCTGAAATCCCTTAATATTACTGCCCCTAATACAATTATTCAACTGTATTAAAACGTTTAATTCTAAAAACTATTCAAACTAGCAATTATCTAAAACTAATTCTGATTAACAGCTATAACCAATTCTCCTAAGTTCTGAATGCAACCTTATGACTCACTACTATCTAGTTGACATTATCATACCAATATTGAATTCAAATCAGTTGTCAGATTCATTTCAGACCCTGGACAGTAGGATTCGATTCATCAATTGCTTAAACTTGAATCAGATAGCAACAAAATAAAGGCTAAGACTATTAATGACTCAGAACACCCTTACAGGGCATGACACAGCAGGTTTAGGTGACAACCAAAATAACAGTTGTGATAAAGCAGTTCGATTGACCAAGCAATTCAGAACATTTCAAATGATCAAGCAAAAACAATGTGACGAACTGAATATACCCACAGGCTCAGTACTAAGTTCAACTTATACCAACAGGCTCGTTTCAACACAACATTTAGGACAGAAACGAAGCAGGAGGGGAAACAGACTAGCATGAACCATGAAATCAAAACCAACATTACACTACTATCATGTTAAACTAACACTCAAACCTACCGGACTAATCGACGATGCTTATGCAAATTATGACATATAACATTCGAAAACAAACAACAACAAATGATGAAATTGGACCAAATAAAAGGTATGATGAAGAAGGACATAATCAATCGACAAAAACTGAAAAATCAATAAAGCTACATTTAAACAAAGTAAACTAAACAAACAAACACAAAAATGGAAAAAAACAGGAAAAGGAAAAATACCTCTATAACTCAGAAACTGGACGACCCTGACTTGGACCTTTAATTGAGGTCGAACGGACCTTAATCGAGTGTTCTCAACTGAGAACACTTCGACTAAGGTCCACTAGACACCCAACTTCCTTTGATTTAGACAGATTTCAGTCTTTGGTTTTCTAAGGTTCTTGGGGGTTCGATTTGGGGTTCGAGTGTTTCTAGCCAGATTCGAACCAAACCCACGGTGGTTTGGTGACGAGGGAGGTCAGGGACATGTCTGGTATGAGTTTGGGATTGGTTGGGATAGATCTAGTTTTTGCTCGAATCTTCAGAAGTTGGAGGTTGATTCGAGGCAAGCAGTCAACTGATCCGTAACAAGGGTGGTCAGGGGTGCCTTGGTGTGGATTTGGGACTGGTTGGGGTGGGTTTCAAGTTTGCTCGAATCTTCAATTGAAGATTCGAGAAGCTGGAGTTTGATTCGAGCAAAACGGTTAAGGGATTTGTGGAGAGGGTGGTTAGGAGGTTCAGGGGTGTTATTTTGGTGGTCACCGGCGTTGTTGTCGCCGACTTTCAAGCGAAGGGGTTTCAGGGCGGCTAGGGTTTGGGAGGGTTGCTTGGGTTCGTCTCTGAAAGAGACGTTGAACAGGGTATGGCTTAGGGGGGGGGGTGAGGAGAGGGGGTAGGTTTATATACGGAGGGGATGGTCTAATCATGGCCGTTATATCAGGCACGATCAATGGCCTAGATTAGTTCATTTAAGGGAGACGTTGTCGTTTTGAGGTAGTGTTGGGGCGGTTCGGGTATTGGAGTGATGGGTCGGGGTCGGGTTTGGTCAAAGCTTTGGGACCGTTTGATCAGCTGAGATCAACGGTCCAGATGGAAACGCCTGAAACGACGTCGTTTGGTTGAGTCGCAGGTGGACTGGATTTGGGGCGGGTATGGGCTGTTTTTTGGCCTGGTTTGGCTGTAAGGATTTGGGCTTGGCCAAATTGGCCCAACTGAATCTTCCTCTTCTTATTTATTTTAATTATTATTTTTTCAATTTTTCTTTTCAACAATAAAACTAAAAATCCCAATTAAATTATAAAATCGACAATTAACTTAAAATATTTACTCTTAAAAATAACTATCACACGAAATTAAACATCAAATAAAGATAAAATTACACAATTCGGACATTAAATGCTAAAAATGCAAAGCATATATTTTTTGTGATTTTTCTATTTTTGTACAGCAAACTTGCTTAATTAAATCCTAAATTGTAAAATTAAATCCTAATTTGCAAAATTAAATCGTAAATGCACATGCAACACATATTTTTGCATTTTTCTCATTTAAAATAGAAAATAGACAAAATACACCTAAATTACAAATAACGCAAAAACCATTTTATTTTGAATTTTTTGGGAGTAGTTCTCATAGGGCAAAAATCACGTGCTCACATCAACAACTAGCTCAAAAGTAGAACCTGACACCTTCTCTCTGGTCATAAGAATCTGAAGCTGATATGTGAGGCCATCCACGAACCTCCTGATCCTCTCTCTATCCGTAGGAACCAACCAAATAGCATAACGAGCTAGCTCTGAAAATCTCATCTCATACTGCATCACAATCATATCATCTTAACGCAACAGCTCGAACTACCTGCACAGCTCCTTCCTACGAGACTGTGGCACATATTTCTCCAAAAAGAGAGCGGAGAACCGCTGCCAGGTAAGAGGCGCTACACCAATAGGACTATGCCTCTCATAAGACTCCCACCAAGTAAAGGCAGCTCTTAAAAATTGGAAAGTAATGAACAGGACCCCGCAGGTCTCCAAAATACCAGCGACCCGAAGCATCCTCTAATACTTATCCAAGAAACCCTGAGCATCCTCGCCCTCTGCACCACTGAAAGTCGGAGGCTGAAGTCTACCAAACCTCTCCAATCTACCATACTTGTCATCTGGCATAACTGGTACCATATAATCCTAAGAAGACGCAACCGGCTGGGCTAGAGGTGCCCCTGGTGTCTGAAGTCCCTGGACAACCTTCTCGGGCGTACGAGCGGCGGGAGTTTGAGTGCCTCCCCGACCTGAGAAGTAGTTGCTGCTGTAGTAACTGAGATCTCCTGAACCAGGCCAGTGCACACTGATAGAATCTGGGTTAGGGCCTTCTGAAGGCCTGGAATAACAATCGGCAGAGTCAGTGCCTGAGCTGGTCCTGCTGAAGCGTCCGCAATTAGGACCTGATCATGAACTGGGGCGGCTGGTGGATCTGCAGGTGCTGCCCTAGCTACTATACGGGCTACACCCCTGCCCCTACTACGGCATCGACCGTGATTTTGACCTTTGGCGGCCCCAACTAGTAGTACTGGTGGCTGTCCGTCCTGATCGGTAGCACGTGTCCTCACCATCTGTGAACGTATAGAATAACAGAAGTTTAGTTACTAGAATCAATAGATTCGCACGACAGGAATTCAAGAATGTGAAGTTTTCCCTAAAGGCTCTGCAGCCTCTCGAACATAAGTACAGACGTCTCTGTACCGATCTGCAAGACTCTACTAAACCGGCTCATGACTGGTAAGACCTATGTAACCTAGGCTCTGATTCTAACTTGTCACGACCCTAAACCACCCCGATCGTGATGGTTCCTATCGCAGTACTAGGAAAGCCGGTTTGACATTTATAATATAAACAGGTCTTTTCCTTAATTCATTTACTAATCAGATATTATTTCAAATCTTTCTTTTAAACCATTCAAAAACATGTGAAAACAAATATGTAAAACATCAACACTGCCCGATCTCGGTGTCACTAGTCATGAGCCACTAAAATACATTTGATACTTTCTACTCAATACAAAACGAGTCTGATAAGAAAATAAATGCTAATAGATAGGAAGGAGAAAGGCAAGGCTGCAGACGTTGTGCAGCTACCTTGCAATCTTCGGAAATGCTCTGAAGGTAGGGATCGACTCTCACTCGAATGCTCTGGCACATGTATCTGCACACATGTTGCAGGGAGTAATGTGAGTACGCCAACTCAGTAAGTAACAATTATAAATAAAGGTTGAGTGCAGTGGCGAGCATTTAAAATCATATTCATCTCATAACATAAAATCTCAAAAGAAATAACAAAGTCAAAACAGTAAATCAATTCCCGAACATCTCGTAAAAACTCCAGTTTCAGTGAAAGTTATTTTAAACATTTGTTCAATATTTTTCAATCGAGGCTCAGTATAAAAGAAGAGTGAAGAGAGTAATTTCATAAAACAAGCCCCTCGGGTAAAGTAACTCTTATATATTTATAGCCCCTCGGGGAAGCCTATAAGTCACTCGTGACTCAACTCTCATCAATCAACACTCACACTCAGGGCTCCCGCTCAATAGATATCTCATAATAACTGTTGCAGCGTGCAACCCGATCCATAAATATATAGTCGACTGCGCTCACTGGGGGTATGCAGACTCTGGAGGGGCTCCTACAGCCCAAGCGCTATATTGCTGCGGTGTGCAGCCCGATCCATATATATATATATATATATATATCGTTGTGGCGTGAAGTCCGATCCATAAATATATAATCCTTACCATCAGGCCCTCGACCTCTCTTAGTCATCAACCTCACAGCCACTCGGGCATTTCAGTGAAAAGTCAGAGAACTCAACCCAAACAGTTTTCATATATTTGAAAGTTGAGTAATGAAACTGAATCAAACAATAAACAGGTAAAACTCATGACTAAGGATATACATTCGAATCAAAACAGTGTGAGGATAGTAGTAAAATACCTCTGAGGGTCCAAACAGTACGGCACACGGCCCCAAACATGGCATTCAGCCCAAGTTAACATAACTATGTCTAAACACGTTGATATCATATAGAGTTATCAAAATATGCAACTCTACAATTTCCACGGGACGGACCAAGTCACAATCCCTACCGGTGTACGCCCATACGCCCATCACCTAGCATGTGCGTCACCTTGTTTATCAAAATAGTATGAGATTCTGGGCTTTCATACCCTCAGATCTAGATTTACAATCGTTACTTACCTTAAACCGGACGAAAATCCACTCCGCAATGCTCTTGCCTCTTGACTCGGTCTCCAAATTCTCCAAATCTAATCAAAATCAGTATCACATCATTAATACATGCTAAAGGAAATAAGCTCATGCAAATATTATCAAATTAAACTCAAAATCCCGAATTGGCTCAAACCCGGCCCCCCGAGACCATGTCTCAGAATCCAAAAAAAGCCACAAAACTAGAAACTCCTTTCACTCCCGAGTCTATACATACCAAAATCATCAAAATCGGATCTCAAATGGCCCCTCAAATCCCCAATTTAAACTCTCCAATTTCAAGCCCTAATTTTCCCAATTTTACCCTTAAATCCCACAAATATCATGCTTAATCAACTGAAAATCACCATAGAATCGAGTTTTAGGTTTAAGAACATTATCTCAATGAGTTTCCCCTTGATTCCTTCTTCAAAACCCTCCAAAAGCTCCAAAATCGAGTTGAAATTGTGAAGAATGACCCAAAATTCGCGAAGGGTCCTTTATATACTTTCTACCCAGCGCTTTCCGCATCTGCGGTCCAAATGATTCTACGACGCCGCACCTGCGGAAAATCCATCGCAGGTGTGGTTTCCACTTAAACCTCAATTCTGCTTCTGTGGTCAAGCACCCGCATCTGCGGTCTCGTAGGTGCGGTCCTTAGTGCGCACCTATGGCTTCGCCTCACTTCCAAATCCTCCACATATGCGGACTCCCTCACGCACCTGCGGCATTCGCAAGTGCGGTTATGACAGAAGCAACAACTTCAGTTGCTCAAACCAAGTTCCAATCTTCTCGTTAACTATCCGAATTCATCCCAAGGCCCTCGGGACCTCAATCAAATCTACCGACAAGTCACATATCACCATTCAAACTTATTCCAACCTTGAGAACACTCAAAACAACATCAAAACAACAAATCACCCTCGAATTCAAGCCTAAGGATTTCCAAACCTCCGAATCCCGCAAACGATACAAAAACCTATCAAACCTCATCCGAATAACCTAAAATTTTGCACACACGTCACAAATGACACAATGGACCTACTCCAATTTCCATAATTCCATTCCGACCTCGATATCAAAATTTCCAAGTGCCGACTGGAAATGCCAAATTTCCAATTGTGCCAATTCAAGCCTAAATCTACCACGGACCTCAAAAATACATTCCGAACACGCTTTTAAGTCCAAAATCACTAACAAAGCTATCCGAACCATCAGAATTCACATCCGAGACCTTCTACGTATAAGTCAACATCTGGTTGACTTTTCCAACTTAAGCTTCTAAATAAGAGATTAAGTATCTCATTTCACTCCATGACCACTCCGAACACAGAACAACCAACACGATATAATGAAATACAGCTGAACAACACATAAATAAGCAAAAATGGGGAAAACAGGACTGTAACTCATGAAATAACTAGCCGGGTCATTACACATATCAACATGTTGGTTCATGACTACGAACTCTTCCAGATGAAAGAAGGAGAATCCATCGAAGAGATGTTTGCCAGATTTAGCAAAATCATGAGCAATCTAAAAGCTTTTGGCAAACCATACTCAAGTGGTGATCAACTTAGAAAAATTCTTAGAAGTCTACCCCACTACCTAGCAGACAAAAGTGGTTACGCTTGAATCACAAGATTTGAACAAATTATCATATGATGAACTTCGAGTAGAACTCATAGCTTTCGAGAAAACTTATCTCAAGAAAACAAGCCAGGAAGAAAAGAAGAAAGCAGTTGCTTTCAAGGCTACAACTGAAAAAGCAAAAAATGATATTGATGACGACCCTGAAGCTCTTCAAGAAGAAATTTCCATGGTATCAAGGAATATGGATGGTTTAATGAGGAGATACAGGAATACTAGAAGAGGAAGGATACCACCCAGGCGAACTAGGCAATATAATGAACAAGAAAAAAATGATGGCAAATGCTATGAGTGTGGAAGATTTGGGCATGTTCAAGCTGAATGTCCTGATCTTAAAAGAAAAGTTTCTAGAGGATTTAACAAGAACAAATCATTTGGAAGCTGGAGTGATGAAGACAGTTCAGAACACGAAGAGATAGCAAATCTTTGCTTTATGACAATTTTGGAAAATGACATGAACAAACTCTCAGGGTGTTGGACAGATGAGGACACTTCAGATGATGAATGCAAAGATGACAATGAGACTTGTTTCATGGCATGAGGTGAAAAAAGCGAGGTAAGATCTTATAACTGTGAAAGATGTAATGAATTGCAGGATATTCTTGACCTTACTTTGAAAGAGTCTCAAAAAATGATGAATGAACTGAAGAGACTTAACAAAGAAGTAAAAGACGGGAAACTCAAGCTTGAACCATGTGAAATTGAAAAAGAATTACTTCAAGAAGAGTTTGAGGAATTGCAAATGCAACTCAATGGCATGCGCAAATCCACTAGTCATAGTTCTGTCAAGTCGAACAAGGTGACTTATAAGTCAACTGGAGAAGGACCGGCCAGAACAGAGTCCACTAGTACTAACACAAATGAAAGATCCAAAAATAGATCAGGAGTTACATGTCACTACTATTACAAAAGTGGACATAAATATTCCTTTTGTCTATTTCGTAAATCAAATGTCTTAGGATGGATTTGGAAACCTAAAAACAATCCTGAATCCAGTAATACTAACCAACAAGGATCCAAGCAAGCTTGGGTACCTAAAACAAAGTGATAACTATGTTTTACAGGAACACCACAGAAGGAGTCGCAAAGGAAAATGGTACTTAGATAGTGCGTGTTCCAGTTATATGACAGGTGACAAAAACCTATTTAAAGAAGTTACAAAAATAGACCGAGGAACTGTCAAGTTTGGTGATGACTCAAAATGAAAAATAGTCGGTACCAGAACAGTTCCTTTCAATAATAACTGTAATATAACTGAGGTTTATCTTGTTTATGGACTTAACAATAATCTTCTGAGTATAAGACAGCTATGCGACTCAAGGTATGAAGTAAAGTTCAAAAAAACAGGTTGTGCTATTGAAGATGAGATAGGTAAAAGGTATGAAAATGTCTATATTCTTGATGGTTTTGAAAATATAGATGGTCATATCTATTTAACATCCATATCTAATGATCCATTTTTATGGCATAATAAACTTGGTCATGCAAGCATGCATTTGATAGAGACACTTTCTAAGCATGATTTAGTTATTGGTTTGCCTAAACGCAATTTCTCTACAAATCATATATGTGATGCATGTCAAATTGGTAAACAAACTAGAAACTCTTTCAAAAATAAAGATATTGTATCTAATTCAAAGCCTTTAAAATTGCTTCATATGGATTTATTTGGACCTACTAGAACTGCTAGCATAGGAGGAAAACGATATGCTTTTGTTATTGTTGATGATTACTCACGCTTTACTTGGGTGATTTTCTTGTCTCACAAAGATGAAGCTTTGAAATTTTTTGAGATATTCTGTAAAAAAGGTCGAAAGAGAAAAAGGGTATCTTATTACAATTCAAAGTGATCATGGAGGAGAATTTGAAAGTAGAATATTTGAAGATTTCTATAATGATCAAGGATACACCCACAATTTCTCTACTTCAAGATCACCCCAACAAAATGGAGTCGTTGAGTGGAAAAATAGGATTTTGCAAGATATGGCAAGAACTATGATACTAGAATATTCATTGTAAAATCACTTCTGGGCAGATTGAGTAAGTACAACATGTCACATTCTCAACCGATGTCTCATAAGACCCATTTTGAAGAAGACTCCTTATGAATTATGGAAAGGTAAACGGCCCAATATTAGTTCTTTCATCCGTTTGGAAGCAAGTATTTCATTCACAATAATGGTAAGGACAATCTTGGAAATCCGATCCAAGAAGTGACAAAGGTATTTTTCTAGGTTATTCATTAAATAATAGATCCTTTAGAGTCTATAATAAACTCACACTGTGTTTAGAAGAATCAGTACATGTTATCTTTGATGAGAATAACACCTCTGCCGAGAAAGGAATTATTGTAGGTAATGAAGATCAAATTCAAGAAATTCAGGAGTCAAGTAAATATCAAGAGTCGACTAATAAACCTGATGGTGTAATGGAGTCAACTAATGAGATTTGCAACAGTCAATCAGAATCTCCATAGGAGTCAACTACTCATACAAGTACAACTCGTCCAAATGAATGGAGAAGTGAACCTGAATATCCTCAAAAGTTTATCATAGAAGATCCAAGCGAAGGAATGAAAACCAGGGGAGCTCTCAAGAAGAAAGCTAACATAGCACTGATTTCCCAGATTGAACCAAAGAAAGTAGAGAAAGCTCTGAAAGACTCAAGTTGGTTACAAGCAATGTAGGAAGAGCTAGATCAATTTGACAAAAATTAAGTATGGAAACTGCTGCCTAACCCTGAAAATGCTCCCGTAGTTGGAACAAAATGGGTTTTCAAAAATAAGCTAAATGAGGATGGAAAGGTTGTTAGAAACAAAGCCAAATTAGTAGCTCAAAGATACTCACAATAGGAATGAGTCGACTACGATGAAACTTTTGCTCCAGTAGCTCGATTGGAATCAATACAAATTCTTCTTGCATATGCATCCTTTAAAAGATTTAGGCTCTTCCAGATGGATGTCAAAAGTGCCTTCTTAAACGGTTTCATTGAGGAGGAAGTATATGTAAAACAACCTCCAGGATTTGAAGATTCAAAGTTTCCCTACCATGTGTACAAATTAACCAAAGCATTGTATGGACTTAAATAAGCTCCACGAGCATGGTACGAAAGACTCAGCTCATTTCTTATTGATCACGGATTCTCAAGAGGTAAAGTAGATACTACCATTTTTATTAAAAGATCATCAAAAGGTAATCTCATTATTCAAGTTTATGTTGATGATATTATTTCGGTAATGCTAATCCTCTTCAATGCAAGGAATTTTCAAATCTTATGTAAAGTGAGTTTGAAATGAATATGATGGGAGAGCTAACGTTCTTTTATGGACTTCAAATTCAACAATCTGAAGAAGGAACGTTCATATGTCAGACAAAATACACAAAGGAGTTGATTCAGAAGTTTGGTATGAGTACTGCTAAAGCCATTGGCACACCAATGAGTCCTTCAACAAGTCTTGACAAAGATGAATAGGGAAATCCTATTGATGAAACTAAATATCATGGAATGATTGGCTCCCTTCTTTATTTAACTGCTAGTCGACCATATATTATATTTAGTGTATGTAAATGTGTCGGGTTTCAGTTAGCTCCAAAAGAATCACCCTGACTGCAGTTAAAAGAATTATGCGATATCTCATTGGAACTGGTTCTCTTTATGGTATCCACGCTTTAACAATTTTAAACTAAGGTGATAAAGAAGGCAGAAAAAGCACTAGCGGAACATGTCAATTACTCAGAAAAGCATTGATATCTTGGAACAGTAAAAAGCAAGGATCAGTTGCACTATCAACAACTAAGGCTGAGTATATCGCCATTGGACAATGTTGTGCACAATTACTATGGATGTCTCATCAATTGGGTGACTATGAATTATTCTTTAAACCCATTCAAATTTTCTGTGATAACTCTAGTGCTATATGTCTTTCAAAAAATCCTGTGCATCATTCTAGGGCAAAGCATATAGATATCAAGCATCATTTCATTAGAGATCATGTTCTTAAGGGAAATATAGAAATATCTTTTGTTGGAACTACTGATCAATTAGCAAATATTTTCACCAAACCTTTACTTGAAGACTGATTTTGTTTTTTAAGAGAATTACTTGGTATTATTTCCATTAATCATTAATATTAGGACATATGTGATATTTTTATATTTTATGCCTAAAGTTTAAACTTTATCTTTTCATAGTAATTAATAGCGCCTTCGAATTCCCTCTCTTTTCCTCTCTTTTCACATCAGTTGCAGCGTTCAAGAAAAGAAAACCAATCATCACGCCTGTTCAACTGACACCATTTCCTTTCATGTACTCCACCTTCAGAAACCCCTTCTTTTAATCTATGAAACCCTCCTTCAATCTCCATCATTCTCATTGCCTAGAAAACCTCTGTGAAACTTTCCTAAACCACTTTCCTCCATGGATAAACACTCTAAAAGCCCATCAGCCTTCACCAGAAAAAGTACTTGCTCTAGAGCAAAACCCCCTTCCCAGCCTCCAGAACAAGTAGACCTAAGGTCCGAACACTCAAAGGGTTTTGCCTCCTCTCAGGAAGAATTCTCAGATCATTCTCATCCTCTAGGAGAAAAAGTCCTAGGGAAAAAGACCTTTGGAAGAACCTCCTGAGTCCTTTACTCCAAAGAAATCAAAAATTGATCTCTCAAGTTCTTTAGAGTCTGACCTAAATTTCTGGGATTCTCCAAACAGGGATTTTTTCACTACTTTGAAAGACAAGCCAAGCGCTTATAGTAGAGTAGTCGACCTTGATGACATGGAAGCCTTAAACTGTAATATAAAAGATCTGTTTGTTTATCAAGGCTGGTCAAAATTCTTTTCTATTCCCCCTCCTAAAGTCTATGAACCCCTAGTGAGAATGTTTTATGTCAATCTTCGCTCTAGTAAGCCTGACAAGTTGGAATCCTTAGTGTTAGGAAAGCACATCGTTCTTGATCATGTTTGATTCAATCTTCTAGTGTAAGTGTTCTGGTTTTCCCATGCTTTTCAAAAATTCTTGGCCTGATGATTTTGAAATCACTTTTGATCAAGCAAAATGTATTATTGCTGAGTGTTCATCTGAATCCCTCCCTAACCAATTAGGTCCAAGTGATGTTAGCTTTGAAACTCGTATTCTATCCCACATTGTTGCAACTACTCTGGTCCCTCATACTGGCTTTTTCTCCACCTTCTCTTAAAGAGATATTTTTCTTGTCTATTGCTTTGTGACCAAACTCAAGATCAAACTGTCCCCCTGGGTCATAAAATTTATGATTGAAAGTGCTGATGATCCCATCAGTCTGTCCTATGGCATGGCAATCACTCACATTCTGGAAGCTCATATTATCTCTTCGTCTCTGTTTCAAAATCTTATAATTCTAGGGCATTTGCTAGTATAGATTATATGTGTGTGATGGTCTCTTGGGTTAAGGAACAGGAAGGTGAGGTCAAGCATGTTCAGCCTGATCCCAAGACCAAAGCCTCTGTTTCCCATTACAGTCTTAGTAATCCCGACCTTGTTGAGAAATTGACTGCCTAAGACTCACCAGCTGACCTACATCAAAGATCTTCTTGTTGCTACTTAGTCCACTGTTGGGGACATACATGCAATCTCCAAAGAGACAGGGTCTGATGTCTCAAAGATAAGGGTTGCAATTCTCAGAGTTAGGCAAAATGCAGTCAAAGCATTCAAGGAGGTGCACGATAGGCTTGATGGAGTGAGTGTTTCAGTAAATGCTAGCTTTGATCGACTGAAGGAGGCGATTTGCAACACTCTCACTTATTTCTCGCGTCGTTATTGTGGAAGTTTCAAATAATTTTTTTGCTGTGCTGTTTTGGACTTGATAACCAGTCGTTGGATGATTTTTTCTTTTCTCCTCGTTTTGCTACAACTCTGCATGCATATAATGCATTTTATGCTACAATTATGCTTTAGTGTATTGTTGTTTTTATCCCCTCTTTGCTGATGTCAAAAAGAGGGAGAAGGCTGCTATACATATATTTGTGCAGGCACATTCATTGCAGGGGGAGTCGACTATAGATATTATAGGAGTAGTCGACTAAAGGAAGTAGTCCCAACGGAACCTATTGAGGGAGAGTCAACTGACTCATTGAGGGGGAGTAAATACAGGGAAGTTAACTGATGTTTACATATATTATTTTTTGTCATCATAAAAAAGAGGGAGATTGTTAGGTTTTAGTTTTAAAAATAATATAATTGCTTTTGGTATAGGACTCAAGGTAATAAATCAAGATCGAAGTGCATAAAGAGAAACAATCAAAGCTTAAGGGAGAAATCAATCAAAGATTGATTGAAGCATTCAAAAAGAAAAAAAAGCACTGAGAATCCGGCAAGAAAATCAATCAGAGATTGCTTGAAGAGTTAAAAAGGGAAAAAAAGTATTGAAGATGGAAGGATCCAGATTTAAGGAGCAAATCCAGCGCTATCAAGACTTAAAGATGGAAAGTTGTCAAAGTCCACACATCAAGGAAGAACAATGGGAATTAACCTTATTCTTGGAAAGAATCAATTTCTTTCCAAGGATCAAATCTCTTGGATTGGAAAATCTCTTCAGTAACGGTCTCCAGCAAAGTATTTATACGCAACCTTAGGACTTAGAGATACATACTTTGATCAAACCAATTACCCTCTCTTTGTTCTACTGTAAATAAACATCGTTGCTCTACTAGATCTACTATGTAACAATTTAGAGAAGAAAGAGAGAAAAATACTGGTGAGGCATTGTATCAACAAAAGACGCTTGACATAGAAACTGAGTCGTTGGTGTAAACTACACCATTCACTTTATACTCAAGAAACTCAATCACTGAAAGAGAACTCCATTGCAACCCAAGGGGACTAGACTAGGATTCACATTGAATCTGAATCAATATAAAAACTCCGGTGTCTTTAATTCCTGCACTTTACTTCTGCATTTCAATTCTGCACCTCTCAATATCTCGCTATTACATCTAGTCGACTAATTGAAAAACTAGTCAACTTATAACAATTTTTTTAAAAATAAGCAATTCATCCTCCCTCTTGTACTTTCAAACTTCGATGCTCAATATTCAAAATCTCCCCAAAACCTGGTGATATTGAGCCACAAGCTCTAGAAGAAGAAGAAAAAAAAGTATAAAAGTAGATAGAAGGTGACCCCGAGGCATGTGGACGTTAGTAGGTTTACCTTCAAGTCTCCGTGTACGAACTCAAATCACTGATACCTGGGCTGGTAGGAGGTACCTGGATCTGCACAAAACTATGTGCAGAAGCGTAACATGAGTACACCACAATGGTACCCAGTAAGTGCCAAGCCTAACCTCGGTTGAGTAGTGACAAGGTCAGGTCAAGGCCCTAGTGGAATAAATAAGAGGACTGTACAAGAGTATGACAGTGTAGTAATGATAATTGAAACAACAAATAGCGTATAAAGGTTAGCTACATGGAACTAGAGCAAATAGAGCAACACGGAGGAAACAAGAAATAATATGCTAAGGAAACAAACAATTTTAGACAAGTGCAGCAATAGAGAAATATCAACAAGAGTCACTACCGAGATACCGCCTCGTAGTCTCAAATCATAAGAATAACTCACAATCTTTCCTTATATACTCTCCAAGCTCGTGAGATGGCTGGTGCCATCGAAAATGTACCGTTTTGGCTTGTGTTTCGTAAATTTCGGCTATGTAATCTAATAATTTGTGCTAATTTATGGTATTTTTATGCGTAGGAGTCATGCGGAAGCAATGTGGGACGAAAGTTCACGAGTTGAAGCAAAAAATGGAACAAAACCAAAAGGTGGGATAGTGTAGCGCGGCGTTACTTGTGGCCCAATTTCCAAAATCTCAAAAAATCCAGCGGCAGCGCTAGCGCCCCACGCTACCGAGGACGCTGGTGATGGGAAGTCTCTCTTCTTATTATCAAGTCACTTTTCTTATTATCAACCGAGGTCCGTGGAATAATGAGCAATTTTAAAGGCTGCTTTAATATGCAACAGAGCAATTCTCTCTTCATCCAAACAGGCTGAAATACCATATACCAACCAAAACAATTCCCCAAAGCCATAATAAAGTAGTACTGATCCCCATTTTTCTCATGATTTTTTGTGGTATAGAATTCTTAAATCAGAATTGGGTGAGTACATATTTTCTATCAAGTCATTTTCAAAGTAGTAGTGTTACCTTGTCAGTATTAATTCCACTTGACTAATTCAATGTATTTTCTACACTGTAAGTCATTATCTGATGATAAATGGAGAGAAGTCAAGACTCCACAAAGTCAACAGCGTGCCTTGTAAAATGAAACAACGTACGTGAAAATTCTCTATGTGGGAATTAAAAAGTAAAATGACAATGTAATTTTTGGGAAAAGTGATATTGTATAACCACTCTCGTATTAATAGAAATCTCAAAATAATAGTCGAAAAATGTATTTTCTGTTTCAATTTAGATGAAATAGTTTGACTCGTACATAGTTTAAGGAAAAAAAAAACTTTTGAAATTTGTAATCTTAAAAGCTTAAGCGGTAAAGCTTTGTGGGACCATGACATTTGTGTACTCATAAAAGTTTCTCATTAAGAGGAAAATAAATAAAATGAAGAATTAAAAGTTGAATTATTTTCAAATTTAGAAATGTGCTATTTATTTTGGAAAAGATTAAAAAAGAAAAGTACTTCATCTAATTTGAAATAGGGGGAGTATATTTTTTTATATGCATATACAATCTGCATGTTATATACAAAAATTATACAAATTTTATACACATATTTGACTGTCAAATATAAATAATTTCTGACGCGAGCTAAAAGTGAAAAAAAAAAACCTGAATTAAAATAAGATTAAATCGGGTTGTACACGTTAAATTATTTATTACATACGAGAAATATATAGGGAAGTTAATTAGTTTGTTCTCTTCACTCAATGAAGACTCTAATTTTATATTCAGCTGATATGACTTAATGAATATTTTAGTGGGTTGGGTTGGTGAAATAGAGTCAGTCTTCCATCTACATGTGTTTTAATTTGAGTTTCTGAAGTGGAGCAAATGGACTGGAATTAATTTACTACAACAAATTTCATCTTTAACTAGTGATTATTAGTTACTATGAAAACGTTTGCCCCTAATTATTCATTTTTGTGATAAAAATTACCTCCTCCGGTTCACTATAATTAATTTTTTTTGTGGTCTACAATATTTGATTTGTTGAGTATTGGGGTTTTGATGATTAACAAAGTTTGTCAAGAACAAATGTTCTAAGAACTAGGCACTCAAGGTATCTGATGAAATGCTCTAATAACCAGGTCGTCAAGGTCGTTGTTGAAGGTTCTAACAAAGCAGATCTTTTTCAGAAAGTTACTCGAGTCCGAGTTTGTTGGAAGAATGCTGCTAACGTGATAAATGTCGTTGTCCAAGAAGATATGCTTGCATAAGTGACAGACAAGAGTCACAAGATCTGGGGAGTCCTTGGAACTGTGGGAGTCCTATCAAATGAGAAGTTGACTATGCATAGGACTCCTAAAAGATCTCTGAGCCCAGGAAACTTAAATACTACTGTCTCCGTTCCAATTTATGTGAACCTGTTTGATGGGGCACGGAGTTTAAGAAAAAATGAAGACTTTTAGAATTTGTGGTCCTAAAAAGTCAAAAAGGGCCCAGAGTATTTGTGTGGTTATAAAAGCTTCTCATTAAGGATAGAATTGTAAGTTTAAGCTAAATTGTTTCCAAGTTTAGAAAGGGGTCATTCTTTTTGGAACTGACCAAAAAGGAAATAAATTCACATAAACTGGAACAGAGGGAGTATCTTTTTGGACTGTTGAGACTATCCTTTTGCACATCAATCGTGGAACTATATTTTCAACACTCAAGTTGATTACTAGTCTTAGTGTTCTTCTTGAGTGAGTTAGTGAAAGTGTTTTAGAAAATCGAATTGTTATCAAAGTGTCATACATAATCAATGAGTTGAAGTAATTGTTTGAGTTTGCAAGTTAGAATAGCTTGTAAGTCAAATAGTTGAAATAAGGAAACTGGTGGTATTGATTGACAGGTCTTGTAATCGATACATTTAGCTCATTTATTTTAGTAAAGTTGAAATTAATATCCTATGCGGTCGGTCGTGGTTTTTGCACTTTTGAGCCGGGTGACTTTTCACTTAAAAATTGTTGTGTTTGTTTTACTGTTTATTTCGCTTACGCTTAAAGAGTAAGGTAAAGAACCAAGTTCTTTAGTAATTTAGAAAGACACTCAAACTAACAATTGGTATCATGGAAGCAAAATGAGTGTCCTACCTGGGATTAACGAAGGATAGTCAACTACTATACTACCTCCATTTAACGAAACATATTACAGTTGGTGGAAGGCAAGAATGGAAGGTTTTCTAAAGGCTGAAGACCATGAACTATGGAATACAGTGAATAGAGATCCACTAACTCCCACTAAACAAAATGGGAGAAATGAAACTATTCTCAAAGACCCCTCTGAATTCGTGGCAACAAATTTCTGAATGATGGAGAAGAATGCAAAGGACAAGAAGATCCTCATATGTGGACTTGGTCCTGATGAGTACAACATGATATTTGCATGCTTTAATGAAAAGGAGATCTGGGATGCACTTCAAACTACTCAATAAGGAACAAACCAAGTGAAAAGATCAAGGATTGAATTGCTTATGATGAACTATGAGTTCTTCTCCATGAAAGAGTTTGAACCCATCCAGGAGATGATGACTAGGTTTACCATAATAATAAATGAACTGAAATCACTTGAAAAGGTATTCACTTATGAAGAGTTGGTTAGCAAGGTTCTACGGATTCTCCCAGCCTCATGAGAATCAACCATCCAGAAAGCAACGGAGTTGGATAAGATTTCACTAGATGAGCTGATTGGAAACTTAAAGACTCATAAGATGAGAAAGCCTGCGCAAGGAAGAACCAAGGAGGGATAAGGCCTTGGTTCTTAAGGCATCCAAAGAAGATGAGTCTGACAATGTTGACCTTGACCTAGCAATGTTTGCTAAGTACAAGAGGTTCATAAAGAATTCCAAAAATGCATTTAAGAGAGAAAACAGTGGAAAACCTACGCAGATTGATAAAGCTTCATACGATGGGTGCTACAAGTGAAACAAGCTAGACCACATGGTCAAAGACCGCCTAATATAGAAAATTGAATGCAAGAAAGAAAGAGCTGGAAAAAAAAAAGGGAAAAATGAAAGAGAAGGGCCTAAATAAAGGCAAAATCCTAGGCAAAGGATTCGCTGAAGCATGAAACAAGTTTTTCTAGTAGCATATGAGGACAATGGAAGTGATAAAGAGGAAGAGAAAGAGGATGAGGCTATAAGTCTTTATGTTGTGATAGATGTACACCAGACAATGGAGCAGATCCTCTGGTACAGCTAGGAATACACATTAGAATACCTCCTTTATTTGATGGACACCACTATGATGAATGGACGATAGTATGGAAACGTTTATTCAGACCACTAACTTTGACCTATGGATAATTGTCAATCATGGACTAATTATCCCTATTGCGGCCTAATGCACATGCAAGTATGCACAGTCATCAAGTAATAAAATGGCTAAAAGTCGGATGTTAAACCCACGAGGACTTGTTATTAACTATTAACTAAATTAGACTATCCTAATTATCTTTAAACCTAGAAGTATGTAACACCTCGTACCTTAGTGTTTGGATGTATCATAGTAAAACCATATTAGTTGGAAGAGATTAAGGTCGTACATGAAGTTATAGATGTAAGACCCGCAAGTTTATTGAAGTTCGAAAACGTTGCCTTGATATAATACTTTCTTTTAAGAGAAACATTCTTTTGTAAATGTTGGATAAATAAGATTATCAAAAGTTATTAGTATAAATTTTTTTTGATAAGTTTTAGTTAAACACATGATATGAAAAACTTTTAAATAATATTAAGTATTATAAGAAGAAATTTCTTCCTCATAAGAAAAGTTATGTTTTTATACTTTTTAAAAATTATTTTCTCATAATAAAAGTTATCTTTACCCATTTTGAGAATTAATAGTAAAAAAATTTATACTCTTGATATTTGGATGGAAAAATTATAATTTTATAACATATATTTTCTAGATGTCATAATGCTTATGATATATTAGTATAGTTTAAATTTATAAAGCACTTACGATTTTTTTAAATATAAATGTAATGAGTTGATTATTAAATAATTTTAAAAGCATGAGACAAGGACTTTTAATTCCCAATTTTATTACTATACATGAATTTGTTATTTAGTTACACTTACCGTGGAGGAAAAATAATTAAGGGGGATTTGGAATCTAATTTGTTGTTCTACGTAGGTACCACTTAATAAATGGATATTCCTATCAATGGAATGGATAAGGGAAAGATACTTGGTAAAGGTGCCATATACGTGTATGTATATTAACTAGATGGGATTGGCCCGTGCACTTCAAGTTATGGTGTGTTTTCGTTTGAAAAAAATACTGTGTAATTACAAGAGTACTCAGGTAACACCCCTGCAAAGTTTCCAATGCGAAGCCGAAAAAATCAGCCAAGGCTCTGCTTCTGTTTTTGTCTACTGATGCAAGACAATGTTCAATAAAACTGTGTTGCTCAGATCCGTCTCTCCAATCATGCTCGTTGTCTGCTATGCAAAAGTGAAATATGCTATAATCTGCTGAATACCTGCAGTTAGGATGCATGTCATAGCAAATGTCAGAAGTTGACGGAAGATTGTTCTAATATAAAGGATTCAGGAAAAAAGATTTCTTATAAGTAACTTGTAAAGTATTTCTAAATAGTGAAAACTATGAACCAAAAAACAATGAACTCATTTTCATTCACTATAGGGATTGGACAAACTAAAACCAACCAAGACCTCTAGTTGAAAAATATGCAATAATTCATACCTGTTGAACTGGGAGCAAAGGCAGTTGTTAGATTTCGTCATATGTTTCACCAATTATGCCATAACCGAAGCTAGCATTGTTGTGAAATAATCCTGAATTTATCATGAGAAGTTCCATTATAACAAAGTTGTGCAATAGAGTAAGGTTTAATATTGGAAAAATTTAACATTTATGTATAATAAATCGTCACTATTGTTCAAATTTATTTGATGCGTATATACACGTTGCTCAAACTCTTTCACCAGAATGAATAGGTACTTTAGATAGACATAGAATGACGTGCAGTTAGTTTAGTCGTCATGTGATAAGCTCTTGTTAAGTTCCCAAATATAGAACCATAAATTCGAGGACAACCTAGTTATACAATTATCACCGACATTTGAAAAGTGTAAATAATGTAGCAGTGAAACAGAAAGAGTGGTACAATAAGCATGTTACAGTTCAGTTGCAAAATATAACGGCTTACAGCTAGAGTAACAATTTGAAACTCAGTGTTCCTTATTTACTTTAAGTGCATTTTGCATGTGTATACTCAATACAAGCAGTAACATAGAAAAAATCAAAAGTCTAAAGCAAGAGATTACTCAATGAAGATCAGTAAAAGTGGGCTCGTCTATGAAATGCCATGCCTTAGTTGCTTCTTCTTCTTCTGTAGAAACGAAGTTCAACGTAATCAGTACAGAGTTAAAAACTTTAATTAGATGCCTCTTCTTTGGCAGAACACATATGAAAAAGATTAAAAAGTAAAACAAAGTACACATGGTATATGGGATTTCCTCGGTTCTGACGCATATATTCTTGGGAAAAATCAAAACGGTATCATAGTCATTGAAATTGAAAGAAAAACTATAGTGTAAATGGTATCATATGACAAACAAAGTAGTTTGACTTGTTTCTTAGGCTCTTGGCCATCAAATTTGGCATGTGTTGAAATAGAAGAGTAACTTTCAATATATATAAAGTAAATGGACATCTTTTAATCATGAGGGGGCTGCCAAAGATTGATGCAGACCACAAAATGATGAAAGAGTTATAATTAGAAGGCCTTACCAAGTACTAATACGATAAAAGGCAATCCACTTATCCTTTTGCGTTTTTTCTAGTGAGAAATGATAATTTGTCAACAAAGGAAAATGATATAACAGAGAAAAATTTTGTACAGTCGCTCTACTAATGAACACATATTTTCCATCATTTTCATTTTCTTTTTCTCTTTTAAAGCTTCTTGTAACTCAGCTTCAACTTTCTTCCTTCGTTCAGTAATGTTATGTTCCACTTCCAAACTGTGTCTCTTTCTTCATTTTGTTCAACGCAGCTGATATCTCAGCTCTTGCAGCTTTCATTATAGCTTCACTTCAACTAAAGTGTCCTTTACACTGTTCAGAATTAAGTTCTGGTCTGATATTTGGTGGAGAAAGTTGTCCAATATTAACAGTCTACCACCAACTATTTTCAGTAGTGATTCACAAAATGGCCTGGCTCTCAGATGTTTATTCAGAAGATGACTTGAAGATGGAACGTTAGTAGATATCTGAAACTGTTAAGCTAAATAAATTATTTTTTAACAGCTAATCCTGGAAACTATTAACAATACAGTAGTAACATTTTCAATCATTTTATACTCCAGTCACTCCTAAAATAAAGGTTCCTAGTCTGTCTTCTCTAAATCAACCCATCTGATTGGTTCGTGTATTAGCCAGCGATCACCACTGTCAACTAAAAATATGTCTTACAAAGAATTCAATATACTACTCCAGCATAATAGACTGCTACCTTTGCTACCTAAGGTTCAATGGCATTGAGCATAATAGACTGCTACCTTTGCTACCTAAGGTTCAATGGGATTGTAATTGATTCTAATTGTGCGTCTGATAAACTTTAGCAGAAGATATTTATATTTTCGAGAAATCAGTAAAATAAAATATTTTAGATGAAGCTCACCTATGTGATGACAAAGCTATATTTCAAAACATGTGGTGTTAGGATGTATGCCATTGTCTCTATCCAAAAAATTCGCAGAACTTTAGTCGTCAAAGGATATGCAAATACCTCTATGAAAGTAATACCTCTATGTTACTTTACAGTATAGTTTTGAAGAAAACAAAGTCTAAATAGCCATTTAGTCCATCGGTGAGCAAAAATTGGAAAAAAAAAGCATACCTGGATAAGAAGATAAAGAGATTAGAAGAAAGAGAATTGACTTTAGAGTTTTGTTTTTGATAACATATAACGATTGTTAAAAAAGCGGTAGTGTATCTTCCAAGGTTGAAATCTCTGCTAATACACTGTCGCCTTTTTAACAATGGTTATACGATCAGCGTAGTTTGATATAGCTTACGTGTCATTCATTTCAGGTCCAATCTCACTTCCTTGAGCTATCATGGCTTAATGGTGCATAATATAGAAAAGATTCTGCTAAAAAAAGTATAAAATTAGTTAACAAATGTAGTTTCAAAGAAATTGATATTGAAAGATAAATATGTTAATAAAACTCGATGGACAACATCAACTAAAATACGTAACAGGGAACCAATTACTAAACCATAACGGCTTTAATAGGTTAGAAAGAGATAAGAAAGTTGTTGCTAACAGACAATAAACCCTCTTCGTTTAATGAAAATCAAAGCGCTCGGTTCTGTTGTATGAAGAACTAAAAATAAAAATACTCATCTTACAAAAGTAAAGGTCACCAAGGAAAATCTAAGGCTTGAAAATAAAACACATTATCCCTTTATACCAGCAGAAACAAAGCTAGACAGTTCGTATGGTACCCGAAGGTCTGAAATATTCAAGAGTTGACTTCGGTGTAAGATCTATATATGTACTTATATGAAGAAGCAAAAGGGTTGACATATTTGAACTACATAAATAGCTAGCCATTCATTTATGTAGAATAATAGAAATAAACTTAAGTTTTGAAATAACCTACAATGGAACATCTTCAAATTCCAAATGGCCTCCAAAGCGACTGCAAATCCGGCTCGGCATAGAATAATAACAAAAATCAAACACATAAGAAAACCAAAAAGGAAATTATGGAATCAATATAGTATGAACAAAACTCACTCCAAAAGTTAACAAATCAAATCATGGCAGAGCAACCAAGTTGAAGAAACAGAATTTTTTACCCAAAATCAAAATTACTTAACCCGTGCTCCTCCAAAACCACCTGCAATAACTATATTTAAATGATGAAAAGTTTTAAACAAAAGGCACAACCAAAATAACTCCGAATTTTGCATAAATGAAAAAGAGATAAAATATTGATATTTTTGTAAGCAAAATGGAGATAAACATTTGTGAGTCATCTAGGAGGGGTACTCGAGCCAGGCCAGTCAGTAAGAACAGAGTTTAGGTAGCAGCAAAAAGTTCTTCTTGGTGACAGAAGCATTGTGATATACTTTAGGTTTTGGAAGATGCAATATATGTTGTTTCACTGATCACCCTACATTTTAAAATTGTAAAACACGGAGAGATAGTAAACCCTCCTCCTTTGTCCGGGCTTCGGACCGGCTGTGATTCAGTAGTGTAACTGAAACACATTACACTAAAACACAGGCGGAGTTAAAACTTGATTTTTTCGTGGTAGGCTAGCTTCACAGAGTTGAACGAAAATCGTGGAAATATGTAACAAGCCTTTGTAATTATAGATTTTTCACTGATTGATCCGTGAAAGTTTTCACTGAGCATTTTGATTCTATATTGCACATCGAAAAATTATATACCCCAAGAAAATCATTGAAATAAACAATGTATGGTCAATCAAGGAATATGAAAAAGAAAGTTGTAGAGTTATAGGAGCGCTTTTTGAATGATTTCATCATATACTATGTTATATGTAGACTGGTCATCATCGTTATCCACCGTAGATGGTCGGATTAATATTTTTATACGGCTTGAACTCTTTGCTCTCGATAAAACAACATATAGCTGGCCATGAGAAAAAACTAGCTCACGTAAATAAATACCAACATAATCTAATGTTTGTCCTTGTGCTTTATTTATCGTCATTGCAAAACACAAGCGTACCGGAAATTGTGTTCTTTTAAATGGAATAGGTAATTTCTCATCATCTGAAGATAATAACGGTATTCTAGGAATAAATACATGTATATTTTTGAAATCACCGCTCGCAATTTTAGCGCTTATAACACGGCTCTTAAAATCACAGCATATCAGTCGTGTACCATTGCATAGACCTTCACAAGGATTTAAGTTTCGCAACAACATAATGGGACAATTTTCCTTCAAGATTGATTTGTAAGGAGGCAAACCAGCAGGGTTTAATGAATGCAAAAAATCCTCAAACTGGCTTTGATCATTTGGTTCAACAGTTTCATCCATTGCAATAAATGTCTTGGCATCTTTAGGAAATTGAGCTATAAGTCTATCATTTATTTCATCAACAAAGTCATTTTTTGTCGTCAAAATAACACGAGAGGTTAAAAAAGAAGAATCGTGAAAAGACGTATGCAAATCAGGATATATTATGTTAAATAAAAGATCCAACGATTCTTTTTCAGTAATATAAGGAACAATGAAAGACCTCGGAATTTCTATTTTACTATCCATGTTTGTCTTTTCTTTTCCATTTCCAATTCGCATCAAATATTCACAGAAAGAAGGATCAGTTTTCGCACGCATATTCTCTGATAATCGAAGTTTTTCAAGTTCATTCCATATTTCGGAGTTCACTATGCTTTCCCGAATGAAGTCTTCCTTTTTTCCACTTCGAACCACAGGAAGAGTTTGTCTAAAATCTCCGCCAAACACAACAACTTTTCCACCAAAAAGTACATTTGTGTCCATTATATCTTTCAAAAGAGAATCTAAAGCTTCAATCATGTTTTTCTTGGCCATGGATACTTCATCCCACACAATTAATTTTGCATCGCGAATCAAAGGCGCCAATGAGCTTTGCTTACTGATATTGCAAGAAAACCTTTCATCAATATTAATTGGAAATTTAAAACGTGAATGAACTGTTCGTCCTTCTGGAAGGATCGAAGCTGCAACTCCGGAAGTTGCTGTTGCTAATGCTACAAATCCTTTAGATCTCACAGTCGCTAATAAGGCACAATATAAGAATCTCTTACCACTTCCTCCAGGACCATCAATAAAAAATGCTCTTGATTTGTTAGCAAATACTCTCTGAAGGATTACGTCGTATGCCATTTTCTGTTTTGTATTTAATTTTCTATGCAACAGTAAATCTTCGTCGTTCACAATGATGTTTCTTTCGAAATATACTTCCTTTGCTTCATTTGCCATTTTTGAAGACGTGATAGTTTCTGAAACAAGGTTAAACTCATTAATATTAGTTTTTGAAACAAGGTTAAACTCATTAATTTCACGGCCCATGGAATGTAATATATCATTTATGTGATTCAGGACAACAAGGTGGATATCTTTTGCCATTATATTGGCTAGGTTCTTAAAGTCTTCAGACATTGAATCTTCAAATTGTTTCCACAGTTCCCTTGGATTGTCAGGGCTGCAATGTACTAATATTGTAGCAAATAAACGTCTTAAACTATAAGGCATTCGATAACAGGCTGTTGTCACAGTGCAATAACCCTCTTCTTTCCGCAGATTCTCTAAATGTGTCGCAACATATCTCGTTTACTCGTAGAAGATCTTCGTATGATTTTGGTGCTCTCACATTCATTAGTAATAATCTAAGGTAATATCTTTCTCCTTCTGTTGGATGACATGTTACAACGCGGCCAATAACATGACCTCGTCGCCGTCGAGTCCACATTTTGTAGGTAGATGACCATACGAAGTATTGTGGAAAATCTTTATACAACAACTTAAGTTCTTTAGCATCTTCGTTTGTTTCATTCATCAAAAAAAATTCTGTCAGCATCGTCTTCTTAATCATAGGGTTTTTCAGGATACTGTCTATTGTGTCAGTTTTTTTAAAGGAGACAAATTGTAGTCCATCAAGATATAGCTGGAGGTGATAAACACTTGGGAGTCATTTCATTGATAGGAAATGCAAATAAACGCCACATAGCTTCCGGAGGTGACACCCATCTAGCAGATTGATACTCTTTTATTTCATCTATTTGTATATTTATGTTATCTTCGTGTAAGCCAAACGAAATTTTATCATGCCCTTTACATATATATTTGTATATATATTTCACAACTTTAATATCAGAGCAAACTTCCACATTTATATGACAATTATATTTACACAAAAAATAAGGATTCTAAGGAACAACCCATGAGTTATCAAGAATTTTTTTTCTAACTTTTATAGATTTACCAATGTTTCGTCTTCTATAAATTGGATAAGAGTTCTTTCCTTTTGTTGTCTCATCAGCAAAGTTCTTAGGGTACTTAAATTTGCACTCATTTCTTTTCATACATGAATTTGTAGGATCTAAATTACCACAAGGCCCATGCATCATGTGTTTAATAACAAGCTTATGTAAGTAAGAGTTTGAATCAGGATCAGGCAGCTCAGCACAAACAAATTTGTCATAAGCCTCAGACGTTAATAATTTGTAGTCATCAGTAAGTATAATAAGGAAATGAGCATGTGGAAGACCTTGTTTTTGAAATTCTATAGTATACATATAAGCTGCAACTTTTCCAAAAATGTTTCTTTTTAATATATCTGTCTTCATCTCTTCTACCTTTGCTCTGAACACGCGACTAATTAAATCAGGCCTATTTTGAGTTTCGTCTGTTGGGAACAAATGTTGCTTTATTTTGGGCCAAGAGGGATTGCATTTCATTGTCATAAATATATCAGGCTTTCCAAAATGTTGCACTAACGCAATAGCATCCATATAACGTTGGCGCATATCTCTCGGACCACACGTAAAACTTGTTGGAAGAAAGTTTTGTTTTCCTATCTTAGAAGCTTCTCGCCAAGTCTTAAGATATCTAGAAGTCCTTGTAGTACATCAACCCGAAATAAATCTGCGGTCCTTGTAGTACATCAACCCGAAATAAATCTTGGTTAAATGACGCAAAATCTAACCTCTGAGTTTCTACTTTTATGAATTCATCAACTGAATATTGTTGAAATAATCTACCAGAATGTAAAATCACGTTTTCCTCATTATCTCTCATCTAGAGTTTGTAACAGTAGTATTCAAGACAAGAAACATTATTTCTTTTTCGTTTTCCCTTTTGCAAAACATCCGCTTCCATATCAAGTAGTCCATCAATTGAACACATGTTAGAGACACTCGGAAGTTGTTCGGTCTCATAGTAAGCTCGCTTTCTCAATTTATTTCTAGGTTGTACGATTTTTGGAATACCGCAATGCCAACCGTTTTGACCATAAGGAAATAAAAGTGGTTATTGCAAAAGATCATAACAGCCATAGTAGTAATTTACTAATTGGTTTTTGTTACTGTGAGTATAAATTCGAATATGGGGTGCGGAACTATTATCGTTCGTTTCTTGTTCTAGCCATAATGCTGCGACTTCTGACACAATTGGCAAGTTGTATATTCGTTGATCTAAGCCAGAGCCACATCGCAATGCAATATAAAAGTTTGATAATTCTGGGATATGTATAAGAGATTTCAAGAAGATACAATAAGGATTTATCTTCAGTATATTCATTAGCTTCTCAACAATCGATTGTCGAAGTATATATGAAGAAGCCATTCGATTCAATATTTCTATATTCTCATCATAAAAATACAGCTGTAAATTTCTTGGTTGACGATTTGTTGGAATCAGATCATTTATGAAGTGATACATTTGACCTTGTACGTTAAATGTATAAATTCGTTGGTTTCTTTTTGCTAGTGTTTTGTCGTAGTTCACTCCAAGTGAAGTAAATGCAAACATATTATTGTATAGTCTAAGGTATGTACGAAAGTGTTCAGATTCTTCGGTATCGCCTAAATATAGATTCAAGAGTTCATTAGGCATTTCATGTGACATCAACTTAACTGAACCATTACTACAACAAAATGTTGGTGTTTCATATTCAAATCTTTTTGCTCCACAATATTTACAGTTCGGTACAATTTTTAAAATAGTTGCATCACTGGGTAGTTCGCTAATGTTCCAGTTCAAACCTATTATTTTTTATTTATAACCTATGTACATTAGTTGCAACAATATATCATGTTAGTGTTGAGAAGAGAGCAGCAGTAAATATTGTTATAAGAGTAAATGTTGTAATAAGATTAAAGTGAAACAAACCTTTGTTTGTGACGATAGATGTCTCTGGATGATGTTGTTCAACCACAGCTGGAGCCTAATATACAAACAACTCTAGTTAATATATTAAAAGTGAGTACAATCAAACTGAAACAACATATTTCCACTCGCTTACCCTGTTCAAAAACGGAGAAGTGGTCGGTAATATTTTTTCCTTTGTCACAACCAGCTACTGGCCCAGCAATCGAAGATATACCGTCTTAACATTCAAATCCAAATATGTTAACCAAGAGCAGATTGTATTTAAGTATAACCATGAAGGAGAACACATATATACATGCATATATCTGTGTCTACTAATAGTGTGTGTGTAAATGTATCTTTTTCTCGAACAAATCTTTTTTGCTTCTAACCTGTCATAGTAACAGATGGTGGCTCAACTATCGTCAGAATTTTTTGTTTAGGTAATTCAAACCCAGCAGCTTGTTTGGTATATTCAAGCAGTGCGGTTTGGCCCTTTTTTAGTTCAAGCTTTTTAACCGTTAACTGCTTGTACATATCACGTCTCCTAGAGTTAATTTTAGAGACTGTTTCTTCCGAGTATTGCTTCCTTTTCCGCGAGCAGCAAGGTGATGCCAAATGCTTTTTATCGGTCGACATCTGCAGTTAAAACAGTCTATAAAAGTTTAACAGATAAAGAAATTTACAGTTAAATTGAAAGTATAGACACACTACAAATGCCCAAACAGTTCTATAGTTACAATATTTACAAATCAGTAAAAGTCTCACACTTTAAACCATAAATGAATTGAGGAAAAAGATAACAGATAGATTGAACAGAACACAAACTCATTGACCTATTAACAATTATGTCAAGGCTTTACGGTAACATATAAGAAATCAGGTAGCAAAACTAATAGTGTTAACTTATTTCAGGCACAACTTTTACTGTAATAGAAGCCTGAACATTTGAGTTTTCCTTGTAGCCATTCAAAAGTTGGGACATGAAACTATTGGAATAAAAAAAAAAAAAACTCTATCCGATAGTGAAAAAAGAGTGAATGTAATCAGAGTTTAACATAAACACATTGGTTTATTCATAAGTTGGCCAAAGCTTTAGTTTCACAAAGCTCTATAATACAGAAATAGAGGGACATATAACAAACAACGTAAAAACCAAATAAAATACTTGTAATAGCAAATGCTAGCAGAAGAAATCCAGTAGTTTGTGCCTCTGCCTTTGCTTTCATCTGCCATTAGAATAGCGTTGGTTGTGATTAAAGAAAGCTACAGATTTTTTTTCTTTAGCTCATTGCCTGTGCTCTAGTGAGCTTACATGGGTTTTCAGGTATAGTGCATGCCAAAATATCGCAAAGTGCCTATCTACGTGTATGCATTTATAACCTCACATCACACTTGGATAAAGAAAAACCAAAAAAACGTAGAAAAAGACTTGAGGTGTGATATTATCACATTTTTAAGAAAAACTAACTGCTTTGACTTTTGAGGCAACACAAATTATCTATGTGAGATGCAATCAAGTATTCATCTTATTTGAAGTGAAATTGATCAATTATAAATATCTGATTTGAATTTAAAAAAAGATTTATATACAGAGAATATTAACACTTAATATATGTTGAAAATAGAAGAGACTATCTGTTCAAGTATTTTATAATAAGAAACTCATCATTCAAGCACTTTGTGATAACAAATTGATGGACATATATTTAGAAGTTACTTTTTAAATTCTACTATCAATGCGAGACTTACTTAAACATGGTGGCGTCTTAAATAAGATAACATGAGATTTCACAATCACACTTCCAATGTCACTCTTAAAGTTCCTTCCTAATTTCAATATCACAAACTGGACAACAGGTCCATCATGCTGCGACAGACTCCAACTACAAAAAGATCAAAATGAAGACATAAACAACTCAATGAATGCTTAGGAAGTTAATCATATCTAAAAGTCTTGCACATGTTTCACACCTGACCAATTGCGTTTTCCTTTCTTCAGTTAAAAAGTCCAACAACACCAAAATGCCACCCAAAAACAGACGAAGAAATACCTAAATCACTCAGATAGTTTAACCAGAGAAGGCAAATTAGAGTACAAAGTAATACCCTAATTTATACTGAAATCTCTCCAGCCTGCTCTAAGCACTAACCTTCATGTCAAATAGATGCGCTTAGAAGAAGAAATAGAAGTAAATCCCTTTTGTTACTGTAGGAGCCAAAAATCATCAAAATCCCAGGATCAGACACAAACCAAGAAGCACAACCCAATATTTCAAGAAATAATAATGAACCTATTTAAACAAATAACTCAAACCTTCAGAAAAACCAAAACTTTAACGCAGAACTTCACCAAAACCAATAAAACACAACTAATTGGGAAATTGCAGCAACCTCTATTTTGAGCCCTAAATTCTTCCTTGAGATTTTAATGGAAACTTGTGCAATTTGTGCCCCTCGAAGGGCATCCAATTGAAAAGAGTAAAACTTCGGTTTAATACCGTATTTCACTTGTGATTAATATTTCACCTTTTAATTAGAATATTAAATCCTAGTATCCTATGAAACATGGAAGCCATCGTAGAAGAAGTAGAAAGAAGAATAATTACCACAGTTATTGAAGTTGAGATAAGAACAAATCTGAAGATGAATTATTCGCGGTGAGATACAAAGAAAATTGAACATGAAACAACCGAAGAAAGAGGATAAAGAGAGAGAGAGAGACAGAGAGGAATTAATCACTGGCACAGGGAGGGATTATATCTTACCACCTGTCAGAGTTACTGTATACGTGTTAGCTATTAGTAAAACTTAGGAAAAGACTAAAGTAGCCCTTGGGAAGCAGGTAGGACTTACATGTACTTTACACTACGACTAAGACCAAAAAACGTACAATTTGTACCAAATTAATTTGGTATTTTGGTTTCGGTTTTTCGGTCTAATTCGGTTATGAATTTTCGGTATTTCGGTTCGGTTTTCGATTTTATAATTCTACAATTTTGGTAAACCGAAATACCGAAAATTCACACTACTAAGTCTAAGCCCAATGCAATTTAGGCCCATGCATCCCCATTCCCCAGCGTTCTTCCACTCCCACCCAGGCCCAGCTCCCTCAAGCCTCTCAACTCCCAACCCAAGCCCAATCAATTACCCAAGTCAGATTAACCAAGCCACTAGCCCACTACACAATCACATTACTCATTACTCATTACTCATTAGGGTTTGGTTAATGCTTACTGCTTCAGACTCAGAGTTCAGACTTCACGCTTCGAGCCTTCGACTGGAGAAGTGGAGAATTGGAGATATCATCGAGAAGAAGAAGACGAGAATCGAGTCATCGACTGGACGATTGAGACTCTGCGAGTCTAGGATATCACTTTATCACTTATCAAGCTGCGAGTAGCCGAGTCTAGACGAGAATCGACTGCTTACTGCTTAGAATCGATTCGATTCCTCACTCCTCACAAATTCCGGGCAAACGAAGTGTCGAAGTCTCGAAGACGCTGGCACGCTGCTGTCCTTTTCCAGTGTTCCGAGCTCGATTCAATTTCAATTTCAAAGGTATGTTTCGCTTTCTTTTGGTTGTACTGCTAATTGAATGAACTGATGTTCCGAGCTTTTCGCTTTAGTAGGAAAATATCATTTGTATCACATTCATGCCGTTTAATTCATTTGTAGATTTTTGTTTCAAAATAACTGTTACTGGGATTGTTACTGATAGCTAGGTAGTTAAATTTGTAGATTTAGTTGTAGGGTAGCAACTAGCAAGGTAGTTAATTTGTTGATTGTTACTGATAGCTAGGTAGTTAATTTGTTGATTGTTCATTTATATTTATATTTGTTTTATTTTGTATAGATGGAAGATACAAGTAAAGTAAGTGATGTTGGTTCCAGTGAAAGTTTACCTATTACGGTAGATAGTAACACCAACACCATTGATACTCAAGATTCCAAGAAAAGGAAAGCAATGCAACCTAGGTCTGACGTTTGGAACCATTTTGATAAATTTGAGGTTAATGGGGTTGGGAAAGCACGGTGTCGATATTGTAAACAAGCTTATGCTGCTAATTCATCTAAGAATGGAACAACAGGATTGAAGAATCATTTGCTTTGATGCAAAGAATACCTACTTAAAATTGCAGAAGATAATAGTCAAACAAAGCTAAATTTTCAATTTTGCCAAAATGATGAAGGATCAATTTGGAAATTTGATCAAAAAGTGGTTAGGAGGGCCTTAATTGAGATGATAGTTACTGATGAACTACCATTTAGCTTTGTAGAAAATGAAGGCTTTATGAAGTTTATGAGAAAAACTCAACCACTATTTCGTATTCTTTCTCGTAGAACAATAACAAGGAATTGTTATGAAGTTTACGGTGAATTGAGGCAAAGAAGTTCTTTTAGAGAAGCACAACCAAAAATTTGCCTAACAACAGACACTTGGACTTCATTACAAAGAATAAATTATATGTGTTTGACAGCCCACTTCATTGATAGGGATTGGAAGTTGCATAAAAGAATACTTAGTTTTTGCCCTATCACTAGTCATAAGGGTGAAGAGATGGCTAAAGCTATTAGGGATTGTTTGCTTGAATGGAAATTAGACAAGGTTTTCACTATTACTGTGGACAATGCTTCTTCAAATGATGTCACTGTCAAAGAATTGTCTAAACAGTTAGATATGTGGAAAACTAATATGATGAGTGGTAAACATCTTCATGTGAGATGCATGGCTCATATACTAAATCTAATTGTGCAAGATGGTTTGAAAGAACTTGATGCTTCTGTGACACGTGTTAGAAATATTGTGAGGTATATGAGATCTTCGCCTGCAAGGACCTTAAAGTTTAAATAGTGTTGTGCACATGTAAAGGTAGAATGTACCAAAACATTGTGTTTGGATGTTCCTACCAGGTGGAATTCCACCTATTTGATGTTGGATACAGCTCAACACTTTGAAAAAGCCTTTGACAAGTTGCATTTTTTTGATGATGGATTTTCTGCATATCAATGTTCTCATCTTTGTGAAGATGGTGGTAATGCAGGTCCTCTTGAATCTGATGATTGGGTGAATGTGAGGAATGTGATAGAGTTTCTTGCACGATTTCACGAGCTAACTAAAAAAGTTTCAGGTTCACGTTATGTCACTTGTAATTCTCATTTTGAGGATGTATCTGAACTTTATTGTCATTTGAAAATGTGTTTAGCTAGTGAGGATGAACATTTGAGAAAAATGGCTCAGCAAATGCAAGAAAAGTTCAAGAAATATTGGGGTGAGCCTGAAAAGATGAATAAAATGATTTTTATTGCTTCCGTCTTGGATCCACGTAACAAATCTGAATATGTTGAGGGAGCACTTGAAGAACTTTTTGGGGAGGAAAAAGGGAAGAAAATAAATGGTGAGGTGTATTCTTATATGAATTCTTTGTTTGGAGAGTATCTAAAAAAGTATTCAACCGAATCTTGTCCTCAGTCTCCATCTAGTTCTACTTCATCTAACAACACATCTAATACACCTAGTGGGAGTGTTATAAGTGCATCAAAAATAAGGACTAAGCTTAGCTTGAAGAAACAAAAGGAAGACAATGGAAATGGGGGTGCTAAATCGGAGTTGGATAAATACATTAGTGAAGAACAAGAGCCTTATAGTGAAGAATTTGATATCTTAAGTTGGTGGAAAACACATGCTCCCAGATTTCCTATTCTTTCGGAGTTGGCTCGTGATGTGTTGGCAATTTCAATTTCTAGTGTGGCGTCGGAATGCGCGTTTAGCACTGGTGGCCGTATTCTTGATTCATTTAGGAGTTCATTGACTCCTAAATGTGTGCAAGCTCTTATTTGTCTTCAAGATTGGCTTAGAGAAGAGAAGAATCCTATTAATGTTGAAGAAGACTTGAAGTATCTTGAGGAAATCGAGCTTGGTAAGCTTTAATATTTGTGTGTATTTTAATTCAAAATAATATATCATGCTTTTTCTTTTGTATGACATATTTGGTTGTATTATCTTTAGATATGGAAAATAATGGAAGCACTACTAGCATTGTTTGATGTATAGTTGCAACTTGCATCTTGAGTGGTAAGTTTAATACTCTATTTGTTTGGTGATAACTGATAATGATATACTTAATATTGTGTAGTTTTGTTTTATTATCATCAAACTATAATATTCTAACTTATGATTTATATTTTTTTTAGGTTCAAGTGCAATCATGCCCCCTGCTACTGCTCAACGCCCCGTGCTCCTGCTCAAGAGTCATGACTGTTTGTTGAGGGATGCCCTCTCTGTTTTTGTTGGACAGTGTTTAACTGTGTTTATTGTTTAAGTTGTTGGACTTGTTGGACTGTGTTAAGTGTTTAACTGTGTAATCAGTAATGTGCATCACTGCATTGTGCAATTGGCAGTTGTGCAACTGAAGATATTATTCTGCAACTACAGATGTTATTCTGCAACTGCAGATGTTATTCTTGTGCAGTAATATAGTTGTGCAACTGCAGATGACCAGATGTTATTCTTGTTTCACAGTTTCAGGTTTCAGCCATGTGCAGTTGTGCTTGACTGCTTGAGTGCTTGTGCACGTTCACGTTGTGGACTTGTGGTTGTGCACTTGTGGTCTTGTGCAGTTGTTTTACAGTTTTAGAGTGAAAATTATAGTGTCAATTGTCAAATTAGAGTGAAAATTACAGTGTTGGTGTTTCAGGCTTTCAGCCATGTGCACGTTCTTGTGCTGTGCTTGTGCATGTCCACTTATATATTGAAAAATAGTGCATAGTCCACTGTTTGTTAGCACTTCACTTAAAACTTAGCAGTTAGCACTTAGCAATTAGCATTGATTGCTAAAAACCGAAACCGTATCGATACCGTACCGAACCAAAATAAGAAATACCGAACCGTACCGAAATAATTTGGTACGGTATTTGGTATACATAATTGATAAACCGAATACCGAAATACCGAACCGAAATTCTAAAAACCGAACCGAAATACCGAACGCCCATTTGTACGGTACAAATGTTAGGAAGGGGAAACAACTTGAAAGTGAGAATCTTCTTTAAGTAGGAATTTTTTTTTAGAAAGTATATGTTGCAATGAACCAAAAATGGCAACAACAAATACATCCTTGTGTTTAAAAAGTGAAATTATCTACTGGTGTAACTAATTAAAGGATCTGATTTTTTATTCACTTATTGAGATTACATGTGAAGAAGGCCAAGTTCATCACCTTCGATAAAGACACTAAAGGAATATTAAGGCTAATTCTTCCCTGTTTTGGCTTATTTCATAAATAATTTTACTCTTAGAAGTTAAAGATATTTACGTTTTTTATTCATGTAAAATGATATTCAAAGCATGTCTAAGTATGTTCCTAAGTCCCTATTGAGGCATACGATAATGTCACGATCCAAAATTCCCACCTTTGGGACCGTGATGGCATCTAACATTTCACTTGCTAGGCAAGCCAACGTTATAATAATATTAACCATTTTGAACAATTTTTTTTTAAAAAAATTAATTTAATATCAAAGAAATAATGCAGAAGTAATTCTGATATAAAACAATCAATCCATAATACTAGCGTTGTCTAAAAGTCATCCCAGAAATGGTGTCACAAGTGCACGAGCTACTAGAATAATACAAATAAAGGTCTGAATGAAAATAGAGCTGGCTGAAAGAAATACACAGTTATGAAAAAGTGGTAGGGGACTTCAGAACTGCGAATGTCATGCAACTATACCTCAAGTTTCCTATAAATATCTGAATCCGAGCAAGTCTAATGTGATGCCCAAAAGGTCATCACTTATTTTAAAAGTAAATTATGTATTTCGAGGCCTTAAAAACCTCTTTCTGCCTCACCTCGATTTGCGTGTGCAGTCCGTGCGCGTAGCCGGAAAGTCATTATGTGAAAATCTATGAAAATGATGAATTTTGACTTTAAAATGGATTTAAGTTGACTTCGGTTAATATTTTAGGTAAACGGACCCCGACCCGTTATTTGACGGTCCTGGAGGGTCCGTAGGAAAATATGGGACTTGGCGTATGCCCAGAATCGAATTCCGAGGTCCCAAGCCCGAGAAATGAATTTTTGAAAGAAATTATTTTGCTGAATTAATTATGAGTTTTTGAAAGTGAAATGTGCTTGAAACCATTGGTATCAGGCCCGTATTTAGGTTCTGGAGCCTGGTACAGGTCTTATATATGATTTTAGTCGAGCCTGTGAAAAATTGGTAAGAAACGGATTTGAAATGACGTGAATCGGACCTTATTTGAGAAATTTGGCAAATTTGAAGTTCTTAAGAAATTTCATGATTTTGATGCTAAATTCATAGTTGTTGATGTTATTTTAGCGATTTGAATGCACGAGCGAGTTCATATGATATTTTTAGGTTGGTGTGCATGTTTGGTTTGGAGCCCCGAGGGCTCGGGTGAGTTTTGGATAGGCCACAAGGTGGATTTTGGACTTGAGGAATTGCAGAATTTCAGCTGTTGCATTGCAGGCCTGCAGGCTTCGCATTTGAGAAGCTTGGCTCGCAAATGCGAAGGCTATGTCGCAAATGCGAACAATAGCCCAGGCCAGCTTACCTCGCAAATGCTAGGGATTGATCGCAAATGTGATCCCCCAGTTTTTAGCCAGACGTCGCAAATGCGACACATTGTTCGCAATTCCCACTTCGCGAATGCGAACTTAGCAGAAGTCTGGGTTCGAAATTGCGAACCCTGGTCTCAATTGCGACATCTGCAACCTGCAATTTTATAACTTAGCCGAAAATCTTTCATTTTTCATACTCTTTCAAAACCAAAACACTCTTGGGCGATTTTTCAAAGACAACTCTTCTTCCAAATCGATTATAAGTCAATTTTAACTCGTTTTCTTCAATCATTAACATCTTTTTACATGATTTCAACTCAAAATCAATGATTTTCATAGAAGAAATTGGATGTTTTGGGTAGAACCTAGGTTTTCCAAAAATTGGGGATTTGGACCTCGATTTGGGGTCCGATTTCAAAAAAAATTATATATTTGAGTTAGTGGGGGAATGGGTGATCGGGTTTTGGTTCGAACCTCGGGTTTTAACCACGTGGGCCCGGGGTTGGTTTTTGACTTTTTAGGCAAAACTTTAGAAAACTCATTTTCATGCATTAGAATTGATTCATTTAGCATATATTGATGTAATTAAGTAACTTGTGGCTAGATACGAGCGAATTGGTGGTGGAATCAAGAGGTAAAGCGATAGTAGAGACTTGAATTGTGTTCATGACATCGAGGTAAGTGTTTGGTCTAACCTTAGCTTGAGGGATTAGGAGTTATATCCTATTTGCTACGTGTTACTTGTTGAGTACGACGTATAGGCATGGTGGCGAGTATCTATACGTTGGTGTTAAGTATGCCCGTGAGTCTTATATTGTGGTTCTTATGACTTCGTTGTATAATTCATGCTTTGGTGATGATTTCTATTGTTGGGCAATGTTTGTGGAAGTAATTGTGACATTTGAATATTGAGGAGCGCTGGCTCAAGTTGTACAATAAAATGTGAAAGTATAAGTGGTAATTGAACCTTCTAGAGCATTGGCTCAAGTTGTGAAGTGAGTTGAGAAGTGAAAGTGAAGGAGAGAAGAGAATCATTATATTATCTCCCTTGCCGGGAATTGTTGCTTTTAATGTTATCTCCCTAGCCAGGATGTTGATGTTTTTTTATGATGTTGTTCCCTTGTGGGGACTTGATTGTTGAACTATTGCTCCCTTGTCGGAATTCTTATTGTAATTTCATTTATTCCATTGCCCTATTGTTTGTGATTGTTGTTTGGGTGAGGAAGAGTTTTAAAGCACGAAGGGTGATGTCGTATTTTGTTTTGGTGAGAGAGTGTTAAAGCACGAAGGGTGATGTCATGTATGATTTGTGAGGACAAAGTGTAAAACACGAAGGGTGATGCCGTGCCGCACGATGTACCATTCTGTGCCGATGTATTAATTATATGGTTAGGACGAGAGTAAAAGCACGAAGGTTGATGCTGTGCACATTTTCATTACTTGATTGCTTTGGTGAGGAAGAGAGTAAAAGCACGAAGGGTGATGTCGTGCACTTATTGATTTCTGGTCCGTAGATTGGGTGTCTGCCTTCAGTCTGCGTGGAGATCCAAGGTAGTCCTGCAGGCATCCGCAGGCCCTGGTGTCTCCCTCTATCCCTTTATTCCTGTATCATTTCCGTAATTCAGAAACAGTGTTTCATTTATTTTGCAGACTTTATATGTAGTATTCTTAGATCGCCTGTGAAACTATGACACCAGTTCGGGGTAGTAGAGGATCAAACAATTGTATTGGATTCATGTTCAGATAGTTTATTGCTTTTCTTCCGCTTATGAGAAATTTCGCTATTTAAATGTTATTGCTTCATAATTGTTAAAGAATATAAAATGGGTAAAAGGTAATTTGTTCAATAGTCGGCTTGCCTAGCTCACATTAGTAGGCGCCAACACGACTCCCGAGAGTGGAAAATTCGGGTCGTGACAAGTTGGTATCAGAGCTCTAGGTTACATGGGTCTCACAGTTCACAGACAAGCTTATTAGAGTCTGAGGGATCGATACAGAGATGTCTATATTTATCCCCTAGAGGCTACAGAGTTAGGAAGAACTTCACATTTATTCTTTCCTGTCGTGCGATTTGGTTTCTCAAAGCTAATTGAATTTCTACTCTATTCTTTCGCAGATGGTGAGAGCACACGCTTCCTCATCCACTGACCAGTAGAAGCTCCCACGAGGGGTAGAGGGCGAGGCCGAGGCAGTGCTAGAGGCCGAGGTAGGGGCAGAGCTCATCTTAGAGCAGCAACACCAGCGGCGGAGCCTCAGGTTGAATTTGATGATGATGTTCCGGCCCCGGCAGTTCCGGTGGGCCCAGCTCAGGTCCCAGAGGGGTTAATTGCTACCCCAGTACTCCAGGATGCTCTGGTCCATCTAGTGGGCCTTATGGAGAGTGTCACCCGGGCAGGCTTGCTTCCTGTAGCACCAGCCGTCTCTCAGACTGGTGGAGGAGCCCAGACTCCTGCTACTCGCACTCCGGAGCAGGTAGCTCCCCAGTTCCAGACTCTAGCAGTCCAGCTAGTTGGAGTAGTTCAGCCGGGTGTGGTAGCTCAGACCGGTGATGAAGCAGCCATGTCTGTCGATGCCTTGTAGAGGTTGGACAGGTTCACCAAGCTCTTCCCTACTACTTTCAGCGGTGCATATTTTGAAGATCCCCGGGATTATCTAGACAACTATCATGGGGTTCTCAGGAATATGGTGATCGTGGAGACTAATGTGGTCGATTTTGCTACTTTTTGCTTGTTTGGATCCGCCAAGACTTGGTGGAGAGATTATTGCTTGGCTAGACCAGTCGGATCACCAGCCTTGACTTGGGAGCAGTTTTCTTAGTTATTTCTGGAGAAGTTTCTCCCCATCACTCAGAGAGAGATCTACCGGAGGTAGTTTGAGCGTCTCTAGTAGGGTTCTATGACTATTACACAGTACGAGACCAGATTCATCGACTTGGCCCATCATGCTCTTATCATACTTCCCACCGAGAGAGAGAGAGAGAGTGAGGAGGTTCATTGAGGGACTTATTCATCTGATTCAACTTCAGATGGCCAAGGAGACTAGGAGTCAGATTTCAGCCTCATAATAATAATCACGTATTCCTCACAACATAGGCTCTCGGCCTTACTCAGTCAGAATCTCAAAAGCTACTCGGGCAATAGTAAAACATGATGCTCAGCCCAAAATATTATTTTAAGTGTTAAAGCAAAGTAAACATGGCTGAGTTTTGAAAATAGTAGAATATAGCATGACTAAGTTCAAGCATAAAGTCAAAATAGTGAGGAAATATCAATAAAAATCCCCTAAGGGTTCAAATAGTTGGCACGAGGCCCAAATATGGCGTTCAGTCCAAAACATGATGATAACAAATAGTTTTCAGTTAAATACGCGGTAAAATAGTCATTCGGGACAGACTAAGTCACAATCCCCAATAGTGCACTACCCCCACGCTCGTCATATAGTGTGTGTGTCACCTCAATATAGCACAACGATGTGCAATCCGGGGTTTCATATCCTCAAAACATCATTTATAATCATTACTCACCTCAATCTGGTCCAAATCTCTAGCCCGCGATGCCTTTGCCCCTCGAATCGGCCTCCACTCGTGTCGAATCAATCCAAAATCAGAATTACGGTGTCAAAATATGCTAAGGAGCGCAAGCAAAAATAATCAATTTACAACACAAATCCCGAAATTACCAAAACCCGACCCCATGGCCCACGTATCGGAATTCGATAAAATTCACATCAATAGATTTCTCATCTCCCCACGAGTTCATACATATCAAAAATACCAAAATCCGACCACAATGGTCCCTCAAATCCTCAAGTCTTGGTCTCCAATACCGAGCCCTAGTTTCCCCAAACTTTGATCCTTAAATTCCATTAATTTCAAGCCTAATCCGTGAAATTATACCATATGTGAGCACGTGATTTTTGCCCTATATGAATTACTCCCATAAATTAAAAAACAAAATAATTTCTTTCAGTGTTTGCAATTTTGTGGATTTTCGTGGTATTTTCTGATAATTGTTCGCATTTTTGTTTGTGCATTTTAATTAGTGGAAAAATATAAAAATATATGTTGCATTTGCATTTAGGGGTTGTCTTTGCATTTTTAAGAATTAATTAGTAATTAAGTTATTTTATGTAAAAGGAAATCACAAAAGTAGTTTAATTTGCATTTTTATTCTAAACTTCAATTTGGAGTGGTTTTCCTTTTAATTGGTTGGTTAATTAATTTTGATAATTATTATTTAGGTTTAACTAGTGTTTTTTTAGGTGAGTTAGGATCTAGGAATTAATTTAGATTTTTATTTAATCTTGAAAAAAAAAACAAAGAGAACTTTTGGAAAAATTGAAAAGAAGTGAAAATAAAAGAAGAGCAATATCAATTGGACCCATCTCTAATTTTTTCTGTCCAAGCCCAATGTTACTTTGTCCAATACCCGCCCAAATACCCCAGAACCGGCCCAGTTCTGTATAACCCGGTCCGTTCCCCACACCTCCCAACCAAACGACCCCGTTTATGTTATAACTCATCTGAGCCATCGAGGTTAGCTCAATCCAACGGCTGGGAAGTGATTGGGTTTTTACATATAAGTGTCGTATTAAGCCCTCCCCCCAGCTCTCGTCTCTCTCGCACCCCCTCTCTCAGAAACCAACCCCAAACCCTAGTAGCCACCCCAAAATCCCACCACCATCTAGTGGCGGCGCCAACCAAACTACCCCTAAAATAACACCCTAGAATCCCCTTACTCCCCCTTTCCAAATCCTCACTCCGTTTCCTTCGAATATGGCTAGAACTTCTCGAATTTCAAATCTAGGGTTCGATCCCCAGAAGCCAAAGCCAAACTCGTTCATACAAGGATATTCCTCCAAGTCTTCTTAGTATTCAGGGTCGGTTTGGTCAAAAAGTAACGTTGTTCGCTTGTTCTTGGCAAAGAACAAGCGATTGACGTTATTTGGGGACTAAATCAGAGTATCAATTGCGAGTTCGGGCCTGGTTAGGTGAGTTTCCTCTTTTCCTTTTATTCGTTCTGGTGTTCCTTCAGTTTTCTTTCCTCTTCATTTCTTCTCTTTCTCTCTAGTCAATTAAATTGAAATGCGAACAAGTTTTAGCTAAATTAAGTATTGTCCGTTTGGTTCCTCTTTAGTTCTTCCTTTCCAAGTTTTGTTTTATGATTTCTCTTGCTTGGTCTGTTTAATGTTTTTGTTAACATTGAGTAACTTCACTTTGTTTGTTTAGCCATTTAGTCTTTTAGTTTAGATTTTAAGTTTTGTGAAGTTGTTTAGTCACTTTCCTACTATTTATCATAATTTGCTAAAACTTGGTTTGATTCATTTCGCCTTTTAGGCTTTAAATTCATTTCGGAATTCATTCCCAGGAATTCGAATTGATTTTTCTGAGCCCAGGTCTGGTTTAACCATTGGGTCATTTGACCCATGACCCATTTGAGGTTCTGAAGGGTAAATAATCAGGGCTCGAGGGGTAGTTTAGGAAATTGGGGAAGGGAATATTTGTGTAACTGAATGGGAAGCTTCTAGGAAGCTGGGAAAGGGAACTTATTTGAACTTCTGAATTTTCAACTAGGGGTATCTAGGCTAAAATGGAAATTTGAGAAGGGCCTAAGTGCAGAATTTATTTCCTTAAGGCTGCCCTACTTGCCTTGCCTATAAAAGTAGCTTTTCTTGCCTTTCAAGGCAAAGTCTGAGAGCTGGAAATTCAGAAAATACAGAAGCTGCATAAATTTTACTATTTACCCAAGGAAGCTAAGAGAAAAAAAGGTATCGAAAAGACAAAAGTCCTGAAAAAGCTGCAACGGTTGAGTTTCTTTGAAAATTCTAAATTTCATTGCTAAAAACTACTAAAATTCTTTTTGGTTGTGGGTTTCTGAGCATTCTTTTAGCTAGAAATTTTTTGAAGAATTTCATAGTAACATTGCTGGGTTAAGAAATGGTTTGAAACTGGTTTGAGATTGGGTTTTGGTATGCTGTGTGTCACTATTGGTTTGAGTTGGGTTTTTGCTGGTTATTTCCTAAATCTGGGTTCTGTGTTGCTTGCTGCTAGCTACCGATTCTTCACTGTTTTGGTTTCTATCTTTTTTCCAGGTATTTCCTTCAAACCCTGAATGGAAATGAAGCTTGTTATGGCTATTTGTGTTAGAATCATGTAATTCGAGTTGAAGAAACGGATTGTTGCCCCTTCTCTGTTACATTACCAGTTTTGAAGTCTATTATATTTTGTCTTCATGTTCCTCCTAGGCTCATATAAGTTATTTAGTTTCTTGTCATTATCTTTTTAGATTCTTTTATGGTGTTGTATAAATGTTTCCCTTTCACTTGCTTAGCTTAAATATTTGAAGGTTCCTGATCATATGTATGAGCAATAGAGAACTATTGCAAAGAAATTTTAGTAATGTCAAGTATGTTTCAGGTCTGTTTTGGCCTGTTGAGGCTAGTGTTGTCGGATTAAAGGCATGCTACTCAGTTTTTCTCTAGTTTAGCTATTCATTTCAAATCTTGCAAGTTGAATCCTGTTTATTGTTAGGAAGGAAGGTTATACATATGTTATTTGCTTCTGAGGAGACTCGATATCGAGTCTTAAAGCCTCCAGCAGTTGACCTTGAAATCTGGCTTGGGCTCATTTGGGCCCAAAGTTAATTTTTCTTGTGATGTGGTCTTGTGAGTCCAAGGCAAACGTGGGTCTGAGGTGCAGACATGATTAGAATTATAATTTTAGTTGCTCTATGTTTAAATAATTAAAGAAGCAAATATGTTAGTTTAGTCACGTGCTCAACATAGTTTTATGATTGGTATTCAATAAAATGTGTACAATTCTAAGTTCTTGTGTATGATTTGGCGTTGAAATTTGCAGCTGGCCCTTTAGCGTTGGCCCAGTGTCTTTTGATGCGCTACAAATTTCGTTCAAGACCTCTGTTTCATTTTGTGATTTGGGCCTGTCATTGATTTGGGCCTGCTGTTGATTGGATTTTATATTAGCGAAACGTTGTTGCATTTTTTTGATCCTTAAAAGTTAAGTCACTTGTTTGCCTAGATGGAATTCAAATCACCTTAGACCTTTAGTTAACTAACTAGACCCTTTAAAAATAGGTTGAGGCACACCCAATTAGCCAAAATGTATAACTTATGGCTCTCAAAAGCTTAATTTCGATTTTCCTTTAAGAATTGGGAACGAGGTGTGCCGTGCCAAATAAAATCTCAATTGCATGGCCCTCATTTTAACTAACTTCGTTTTGATCCTTAGAATTCGAGGTGCGCCATTTAGCAAATTTTCATGGACCTCGCAAAGTTGCAAACGCGTAGTTGCTTTAGGCGCGTTATTCTAATAATTTACCTTCTTAAACTCGGGTGTGCATTTCATGTGACCCAAATCAAATCTTAAAATGTTGAATAAAATATGTTTAGGATTGCGGGTGCATTTCATGTGGCGTGATCCAAAGACGTGTTTTAAACAACGTTCAAATCTTCTTTAAAAGTAATTAAAAGCGGTTAAGGGTTAAAAATGCACATAGGATCAAAAGTTTTTTAAAATCAGATAATTAAGCTGAATATAACAGTTGAGCGACCGTGCTAGAACCATGGAACTAGGGAGTGCCTAACACCTTCTCCCGGGTTAACAGAATTCCTTACCCGGATTTCTGGTTCGCGGACTATGATACAGAGTCATTCTTTCCTCGATTCGGGATTTGAACCGGTGACTTGGGACACCATAAATCTCCCAAATGGCGACTCTGAATATTTTAATAATATAATCCCATTTCGATTGTCACTTAAATTGGAAAAACTCCCTTATACACCCTTACGGGGGTATGGTAAAAAAGGAGGTGTGACAGCTCTGGCGACTCTGCTGGGGATCGAACCCAGAATCTCTGGTTCAGGGTTCAGAATTCGAGCCTAGAATAATTGTTGTATCTGGCTTTATTTATTATCTGATTTTATCACATGTTTGGGCCTAATGTGCTAATTGTTGCTTTTACCGCTTTGATATTATCTGAACTGTATGTATAAACTGCTACGAGATCCCTCTTTTCTCTCTCTTGAGGAGTACACGCTGGTCATGACTTCTTTCTGTTAGTGTCATATTCCAAATAGAACGAGGTTCGAATAAGTTGCAAAGCCGGATGATCTTTTGGTTACCGGTACGCAGCCCCCTCTCGGCTCGAGTTGTTCGCTCGGGTAAGCCAGGTCTAGAACAAATAAACCCAGGGTTTTAAACTTAGTATAATAATACCTCATGCCAGATCCCTAGTAGGAACGTTTGTTTGCATCATGTGCATTTTGACTTTGGAGACTTAACATAGGGGTTGGGTCTGTCTGGGACAGGTGCACCCAAAATAAAAAGACCATTCTGATGCATCTTACTTGCTACTTGTGCATTTATTTGCTTCGGATTTCCATGCTGACCGGCTTTTGAATAAAAGGAGGGAGTTCGGAAAAGAAATAGCAGTGTAGAGGAATAAGAGAGTTAATCACCTGTTTTAAGAAAAACCAGTGTCCAAATAGCACCGAAACTCTGCCGATTTTTTGAAAAAAGAGAGAGGAGAAAAACGAATTGAAAAATGAAAAAAGAAAGAAACAAAAATAGTCCGTTTTATTTGCCTGAACTACGCCAGTTTGATTCCCACCGGATGTGGGATACGTAGGCAACCCCCATCGGGTCCAACTTCCTTTTTTTGCAAAATAGCCCAAAAGAACAAAAAACTTACTTTTATTAGGGTGATGCCATTCTTGTCAGAAATAGTTGAATGTCCCTAAAAGGGCGCCGGAAGGCTGCTTTTGCAAGAATAGCTGCTTGTGATCATTTTTCAAGGTTTTCACCGGTTGGCCAACACAGCCTTAAAATCTTCATCTTCGAGGTGCTGAAAGGTCGTATTTGCAAAATCGGATTTTTTTTATGACAGAGAAAAAAAAGAGGAAAAGTGTTAATTTTGTCCTTGGGTCAAATGAGTCTTGATTTTTGCTTAATCACCGTAATAAATGTGCAGAATGAGTACGAGTCCAAATTTGCCGATAACAGTCATGAATAAGATCCCTTTGGAGTTGCATATGTGGTGGGAGGATCTGGGAAAATCGGAGCAAGATAAAGTCAATCTACATTTGGGAGGTCTCACCGGGTTGTTAAAAATCAGACCTAGAGGAGATATCATAAAGGCTTTGGTTACGCTTTGGGACCCGACCCATAACGTGTTTCACTTTTCGGATTTTGAACTCACCCCAACCTTGGAAGAGATAGCAGGTTATATGGGAAGTACTGAAGGGCTGAGGCATAAGTACCTGATCGCTCCAAGAGCCATTAACTCTCACAAGTTCATGGATTTGCTAAAGATTAGCAAGTGAGTCCCGTATTCCGAGTTGGAGGATGGGTTTTCTACTCTACGTTTAATATATCAGAGGTACGGGCATGTAGGAGGGTTCAACGATCCGGCAAGCGGGGTTTATAGCAGAGGAAACCGAACAAAATGGGATGAGCATAGGCGTTTCGCCTTCATGGTAGCTTTCCTAGGCCTTGTGGTATTCCCCAAAAAAGATGGGAATATAGATTTGCGGGTGGCTGGAGTCGTCAAGGTCCTGATTACCAACGCCAAGAGCATTCTTACCCCTATGATAGTATCTGAGATATACCGAGCTCTCACAGCTTGTAAAGCTGGGGAAAATTTCTTCGAGGGATGCAATTTGCTATTACAGATGTGGATGATCGAGCACCTGTGTCATCGCCCTAAGTATATGAGTTACGGGTCCACAAAGAAAAGTTGCATTGAAGAGTTTGACACAAGGATTTCAGGGTTCAAGCTGCCAGAGGGGTTCGAAGATTGGGTATCCTGCCTTCGTTTCATTACTGTGGGACAAATAGAATGGACATTGGGTTGGCTTCCTATTGAAGATATTGTGTATATGCCCGCTACTAGTCCTTACTTCCTCCTAATGGGTCTGCGAGGTATCCAACCTTACGCTTCTTACCGAGCGATGAGATAGTTGGGAAGGTGTCAGGTGATGCACCCAGATGAAGATCTTGGTGTTTATGCGGTCGAGGTTAGTTCCGACGGCCAATTTCATGAAGAAACCGTTCGTTCTATTTGGAATGAATGCCAGTATTTGACGGTGAACACTCAAGTGCGTGACCTATATAGAGGCGAAGTCTCACCCGCCTATCTTTCCTGGTATAGAAAGAAGAACACTGCAAGGGCCGAACCAGAAAAACCAGCCAAAAAGCCTCACATTCAGGAATTTGTTGAGGCGTCGCAAGAACAGTGGGCTTGGTTGGCTAAGGAGAATGAGTACAGGGCCACAATAGGAAAATTGGAAAAGCAAGTCAGAGAGCTTCAATTCGAGAGTGGCTTACAAGTCGCGGTGGACGAAGGAGAAAAGAAAAGGCTAGCCAAAGAAAATGAGGCTCTTCGAGCCCAAATTCAGAAAATGAAAATAGCAGCAGAAAACCCCACCCGAAGTGCCAAAGATTAAAAGCTCATCAATAACCTGAGGCAGAAAGTGAATGACTACAGTTTTGATTTGAACAAAGCAGAAAGTGAACTAGCCAGGGCTCGAAAGCAATTGGCTAAAAATGTAGATTAACGAGCGCACTTGGTTAAGCAGTTGAAAGAAAAGTACGACAATGAGGTCGTAGGATTAAAGAAAAGGGTCATCGCCACAGAAAACAAAATGATCAAACAGGCGAAAGACTTCAAGGTTGAAAGAGAACATTGTTATACAGCATTGACACAATTAGAAATAGATTTGCAACAACTTCAGGAGTAGAATCATGTGGCCGAGCAAACTTTGGAAGCCAGGGCCCAGCAGATCGGGCGTTTGTTACAAGAAAAAGGTGTCATAAGAGAGAGAATTAGAAACATCGCCGATTACATTGTTATGAAGTGCCAAGTCTGTGAGGATATGACTCGCACTACCTTCTTCGCGGCAGTGATGAATTTCATTAAGTAGATAATGAGTGACTTGGACCGACTTCAAAGGGATCTTGCATATAGGCCCGCGGCGAGATCGAATGATGTCCCGCGGGCACCAGGAGCGTTGATGTATTCATGATTTCTTATTTGAGTTTGTATTTCCTTTTCCGTTAGAGTCTGTCAGTTGTGTTGAGTTTGTATTTTCTTTTGCTGGAGTCTGTCAATTATGTTCGAGTCTGTATTTTCTTTTGTTGGAGTATGATAGTTTATTTTTGGAGTCTGTATTTCGTCTCTTCATCCGCGTCTATTAGTTTCTCTCGGAGTTTGTTAGTTTGGAGTTTTTGTAATCAAAGTCTTTGCTTTTTATGAAAATTGAAAATCCAAAAAATGTTTTATTTCACATTTATCTCCCAGAACTGTACTTGGTCTGATTTATGCGGAGTAATGATATGTAGGCAATCTCCATAGGATTCGACCATAACCAAAAAAAGAGAGAAAAACAAGAGAGAAAAAGAAAAGAAAAGAGAGAAAATAAGAGAAAAGAAACAATGGCAAAACAAGAGGGAAATGAAAAAATAAGAGCAAAGGCCAGAATGAAAAGAAAGAGAAAAAGAAGGAAAGTTGTAAGTGGAAAAGCTGGGATAACGCAAGCAACCTATCAAACGCATGCTAGAAACGGTTAACTACTTAAGTGCATTCATTCCCCAAATGTGCGGTTACCAATTTGTTAAATCCCTAACCACTAACAAGGTTGTTGTTGATGTATTGAGTTTAGGCAGGTGGTTAGTTGATCGGCATTCTGGCAACTCACTCATACAATACCCGATCAAAAGACAAGCTGAACATGGCCAACCAAGAATTGGAGGCAAGTATTGTTGACCCGTCAAAAGAGGTGGAAGAACTGGATGTTAATGCGATGAAGGAAGAGATGTATAAGTTAAAGCAGCAGATGGCTGAAATGTACCAAGCCTGGGCAAAGGGGCATCCACCACCAGTTTATCCCGCCAACCCTGCTTATATCCCATCATCGGCCCAACCTCAGGAGCCTCCCACTGTGAATTCATCTCCAGCCTTTCCCCTCTACCAACAATGCTATGGCACCACTTTCCATACTTCTCAAGCTCCACCACCCAAACAAGTCCCATACCCTCCAACACCAATCACTCCTATTTTTGTGTCACCTCCACCCGCTGCATTACACCGTTCTTCCAATGAACCTCTATTCCATACTCACGACAACCAGTATTATCCCTATGACCCACCTTCAAAATCCCGGAACCATGTTCTTACACTTCTCATCTTGATCTCCCGACAAAGACCGAGAAGCCACCCAAAAATCCCGAGCATGAAGAGATGATCAGAAAGGTCAAAAGCTTAGAACAATCGTTCAGAGATATGAGGAGGTTGGGAGGTCAAGTAAGTGTGGCCTATAAAGATTTATGTCTGTTCCCAAATGTTTAGTTACCAGCAGGGTTCAAAATGCCCAAGTTTGATCTGTATGATGGGCATGGTGACCCAATAGCACACTTAAGAGGATTTTGTTGCAAGATGAGAGGAGTAGGCGGAAGATATGAATTGCTGATGGCATATTTCAGCCAAAGGTTGAGTGGATCGGCATTAGAATGGTATACCAGACAAGATCACAGCAGGTGGTACACATGGGACGATTTGGCCCAAGCCTTCGCCTGCCATTTTCAGTATAATCTTGAAATTATCCTAGACCGTCTATCATTAACAAAGATTGAGAAAAAGCCCGGTGAGAGTTTCAGAGAATATGGATTCCATTGGAGGGAACAAGCAGCGAGGGTTCATCCTCCGATGAAAGAAAGTGAGATGGTTGATTATTTCTTGCAGGCTTTGGAACCCACTTATTTTGGTCACTTGGTGTCAGTAGTGGGCAAGTCCTTTAATGAAGTTGTAAAAATGGGAGGCATGGTTGAGGAGGGACTCAAGTCCAACAAGATCATGAGTTATTCAGCAGTCAAAGCGACCGCCCAGGCCATTCATACTGGAGGTGTACTCGGGAAGAAGAAGAAAGAGGACGTTGCAACAATTGAGTCGGGAGCTTGTGTCAGTTCCAGGGGCCTCCCGCATTACTACAACAAGCCTCAACCTTATCCCCAAATATACCCCCACATTCTATATAGCCCACCACAATACTACTACCCACCGCCAGATCCCTATTTTTCCGTCCATCACGCACAAATCTATACCCAACCTCCCGCTCACGCACAATGACATGTGCCAGCTCCACAAAGTCCATACCTAGATCCACAAAATGCCCATCCCCCCAAGAGCCTACAGAAATCCCTCTAGAACAGGTTTTCTGCCAAATCAAGCCTTTAAGAATGAGAGGTTGCAGAAGCAGAAGACTTTCACTCCGTTGGGAGAATCATATACTAGTCTATTCCATAGATTGAGACAGTTGGGTATGTTGAATCCAATCGAGGCTAAACTGCCAAATCCCCTTCCCAGAAATCTTGACCGCTCGGTGAGTTGTGAGTATTGTTCAGGGACCCCGGGTCACGACACAGAGAAATGCTGGAAATTGAAAACAACTATTCAAGAGCTCATTGATACTAATCGAATTGAGGTCCAAGCCCCGGAGGCACCCAACATCGACCAGAACCCATTGTCGGCCCATCATGAGACAAATATGATTGAGATTGTTCATAAGGGAGGGGAGCCTAAGAAGCCTTCGCAAACCGTCATGATGATTCGGGCTAGTGAAGCCAAGTCGTTTGAAAAATCAACAAGTGAGAAGTCTGTGATCAAGTTGAACGAGGCAAATAATGAACCACATGTAGAGGTAAAGAAGGGGTGCTCAAGTGGCGTTGCAGGAAAACATGAAAGAGCAAAAGTGGTTGTGCCAGGAGTGACGAACAAGCTTGTGGTAATTGTGAAGGGCGCCCGCACAGATCCTGTTATTATCAAACCGGTAACTCAATTACCGATAGTCAACAGCAAGGCAGTCCCATGGAATTATGAATGAGTGACAGTGACTTACAAGGGGAAAGAGGTTAAAGAAAAAGTGTGTGAGACCCATGGTTTGACTCGATCCAGGAGATGTTTTGCCCTCGAAGAGTTGAGAAAAGCTAAGATCTCCAAAGATAACCCAGTGTTGGTAAAGAAAGCTGTGACCGAGGAAGAAGCAGAGGAATTTCTGAGAAAGATGAAAGTGCAGGACTATTCCATTGTGGAGCAGTTAAGGAAGACACCGGCTCAGATCTCGCTATTGTCATTATTGATCCATTCAGACGAGCACTGTCGGGCTTTGATGAAGATCTTGAACGAAGCCCACGTTCCTGACAAAATTTCAGTAAACCACTTGGAAAAGATAGCTAACAAGATATTTGAGGTAAACAGAGTCACTTTTTCTGATGATGAGTTGCCCGTGGAGGGTACCGAGCACAATAGAGCCCTCTATCTGATGGTGAAATGTGAAGATTCCGTGGTTACTCGGGTACTGGTTGACAACGGTTCCAGTGCAAATATTTGCCCTCTTTCCACTCTGAATAAGTTAAAGGTGGATGATGAAAGAATTCACAAGAACAGTATCTGCGTTCGGGGATTCGACGGTGGAGGGAAAGATTTAGTCGGGGACATAGTGCTCGAGCTTACAATAGGGCTAGTTGAATTTACTATGGAATTCCAGGTGCTCGATGTGGACGTCTCTTACAATCTGTTGTTAGGTCGACCCTGGATTCATGCTGCCAAAGTGGTCCTGTCCACTCTGCATCAAATGGTTAAGTTTGAATCGGATAGACAGGAAATTGTTGTGCATGACGAAGATAATTTGTGTGTTCCCAGTGATGCCATTGTTCTGTTCATAGAGTTTGAAGACGACAAGAGGCCATGGGTTTATCAGGTTTTTGACACGGTATTGGTAAAGAAGATTCCTGAAGGGAAGTGCGTGCCGACTCCAAGGGTAGCTGCTTAGTCATGGTAGCCGTTGAAATATTGAAAAATGGTTTTATACCGGGCAAAGGTTTGGGTGCATCTCTGCAAGGTATTGTACAACCGGTTTCTCTTCCTAAAAACTTGGATACATTTGGTCTGGGGTTCAAGCCCACAGTCGCAGACGTGAGAAGAGCTAGAAAAATGAAACAGAGAGCATGGGCCTTTCCAAAACCAGTCCCGCATATTTCCCGATCATTTGTCAGGCCTGGTACCAGCAAGCGCCCAGTGACGACGATTCCCAGTTCGGTGGTTGATGTGGATGGAGATTTGATGGAAAGGTTCGAGAGGATATTCGCCAATGCGAACGTGTTGGAAGCTGGAGAGGGTTCTAGTAAGGCGGATGTGCAATTTGTTGGGCCCAGTGCAAAGATTAACAATTGGGAAGCTACTCCTCTCCCCACCAGGAGGGAGTTTTGGTAGTTTGCTTTGATTTTCTTTCAATTTATTTGGATTATTCCGGGGTTGTAATTCAGATTCTACGTTCCGTCAGTTTGGATGTATAAACCCCATTATCTTTAATTTCAATGAAATGCAATTTCTCTTTTCCTATTTTCCTGATAGTTTTATTTTTGTTTTCCTTTCTTCCTTGTACAGTTCTTTTTATGTTGGCTTCAATGATATGACATGCATGCGGAATCTCCAGCCCAGTCTTAAAAGCCAATCTAATTCTGAAATAGTAATTCAAGAAATAGAATGTGATGTTGAATCAGAATATGACGAGGATGAAGCCTTTGAAGAGATTAGTAAAGAATTAAGCCATTTTGAAGAAAAACCCAAGCCTAACCTGAGTGATACAGAAGCGATCAATCTGGGGACCAAGATAATGTCCGGGAAATTAATATAAGTGTCCATCTTGAACCACAACTCGGAGATGAGATAATTGAAGCACTATTTGAATTCAAAGATATTTTTGCATGGTCCTATGACGACATGCCGGGTCTAAGCACTGACTTGGTGGTTCACAAATTGCCCACTGACCCGGCATTCCCTCATGTCAAGCATAAGCTAAGGAAATTTAAAACTGATATGAGTGTGAAGATTAAGGAAGAGGTCACCAAACAGTTTGAGGCCAAAGTCATTGGGGTTACCCGGTATCCTGCCTGGTTAGCCAATATTGTGCCTATGCCGAAGAAGGATGGCAAGACCACGGTGTGTGTCGACTATAGAGATCTCAATAAGGCAAGTCCCAAAGATAACTTCCCATTACCGAACATCCATATATTGATCGATAATTATGCCAAACATGAGATTGGTTCTTTTGTGGATTGTTATGCGGGTTACCACCAGATCTTAATGGATGAGGAGGATGCAGAGAAGTCAGCATTCATCACGCCCTAGGGAACGTACTGTTATCGGGTCATGCCATTTGGTTTGAAAAAATGCTAGAGAAACCTACATGAGGGCAATGACGACCATATTCCACAACATGATACACAGGGAGATCGAGGTTTATATAGATGATGTGATTGTAAAGTCTAGAAAGCAGTCTGACCATATTAGAGACTTGAGAAAGTTCTTCTAAAGGCTTCGCAGGTACAATCTCAAGCTTAATCCTGCAAAATGCGCGTTCGGCGTTCCGTCTGGAAAGTTGTTGGGATTCATATTCAGCCACCGAGGTATTGAATTAGACTCGTCAAAGATCAAAGCTATCCAGGAGTTGCCACCTCCAAAGAACAAGACTAATGTGATGAGTCTGTTGGGAGATTGAACTACATCAGCCGGTTTATTGCTCAGCTCGCGACAACTTGTGAGCCAATTTTCAAACTGTTAAAGAAAGATGCTGCGATCAAATGGATAGATGAATGTCAGGAAGCATTTGATAAGATAAAGGGTTATTTATCAAACCCACTTGTGTTGGTCCCTCCAAAACCAGGGAGACCTTTGATTCTGTATTTGACAGTCTTGGACAATTCATTTGGATGTGTGTTGGGACAGCATGACATCACCGGCAGGAAGGAGAAGACCATATATTATCTCAGTAAAAAATTCACATCTTACGAGGTTAAATACACTCATCTTGAAAGGACGTGTTATGCCCTAACTTGGGTAGCCCAAAAGCTGAAACACTATTTGTCATCTTATACTACTTACCTCATCTCTCGCTTGAATCTATTGAAGTATATCTTCTAGAAGCCTATACCCACGGGAAGGCTCACAAAGTGGCAGATCTTTTCACAGAATTTGACATTATTTACGTGACTCGGACTGCGATGAAAGAACAAGCACTGGCCGACCATTTGGTTGAGAATACTGTGGATGAAGAATATGAGCCTTTGAAGACTTACTTCCCTGATGAATAGGTAATGCACATTGATGAATCGGAACAAATTGAAAAGCCAGGATGGAAACTTTTCTTTGATGGGGCTACTAACATGAAAGGTGTTGGGATATGGGCGGTACTTGTTTCCGAAATAGGGCATCATTACCCTGTTACGGCCCAACTTCAGTTCTACTGTACTAACAACATGGCAGAATACGAGGCATGCATTTTGGGTTTGAGGATGGATGTGGTTATGGGTGTCCAGGAAGTCTTGGTCTTGGGTGACTCGGACCTTCTGGTACACCAGATTCAGGGAGAATGGGAAACATGGGATTTAAAACTCATACTGTACCGACAATGTTTGCATGATCTTTGTCAACGGTTTCAATCAATAGAGTTCAGGCATATTTTGAGGATCCACAATGAGGTCGCCGATGCTTTGGCTACTCTGGCATTAATGTTACATCATCCAGATAAGGCTTATGTAGACCCGTTGCATATTCAGGTCCGCGATCAACATGCTTATTGTAACGTGGTGGAAGAAGAACTCGATGGAGAGCCTTGGTTTCACAATATCAAGGAATACATCAGGATGGGGGTGTATCCAGTACAAGCCACATGTGATCAAAAAATAACAATTCAACGGTTGGCAAGTGGATTTTTCTTCAGTGGAGGAGTGTTGTACAAAAGAACTCCAGATCTCGGGTTATTAAGATGTGTAGATGCCAGACAGGCCGCGACTATCATGACCGAAGTACATTCTGGAGTCTATGGACCGCACATGAGTGGGTATGTGCTGGCAAAGAAGATTCTCCGGGCAGGTTATTATTGGCTCACTATGGAGCGAGATTGTATCAGTTTCGTGCGTAAATGTCATCAGTGCCAAGTGCATGGAGATTTGATTCATTCTCCACCATCTGAATTACATACAATGTCTGCACCATGGCCTTTTGTTGCTTGGGGAATGGATGTCATTGGACCAATCGAGCTAGCAGCGTCCAACGGGCACAGGTTTATTCTGGTGGCCATTGATTATTTCACCAAGTGGGTAGAGGCTAAAACATTCAAGTCTGTAACCAAGAAGGCGGTAGTTGATTTTGTGCATTCAAATATCATTTGCCGGTTCGGGATACCGAAGGTGATCATTACAGACAATATGGCTAATCTCAATAGTCATCTGATGAAAAAGGTATGTCAACAGTTTAAGATTACACATCGCAATTCCACCCCATACCGCCCCAAGGTGAATGGATCAGTCGAGCCAGCCAACAAAAACATAGAAAAGATACTTCGAAAAATGGTGGAGGGTTCTAGGCAGTGGCATGAAAAGCTACCGTTCGCATTGCTGGGTTATCGCACTACTGTCCGTACTTCAGTAGGGGCGACTCTTTATTTGTTGGTGTATGACACCGAAGCAGCGATACCCGCAGAAGTGGAAATTTCATCCCTTCGAATTGTCGCGGAGGCTGAAATTAATGATGATGAGTGGGTCAAAACCCGCTTGGAACAATTGAGTTTGATCGATGAGAAGAGACTGACAGAAGTGTGTCATGGCTAGTTGTATCAACAGTGGCAAGAGCATACAATAAGAAGGTATGTCCACAGAAGTTTGAAGTGGGGCAGTTAGTATTGAAACACATTCTTCCTAATCAGGTTGAAGCAAAAGGAAAATTCGCCCCAAATTGGCAGGGACGTTCATTGTAACTAGAGTGTTGTCCAATGGTGCATTGTATTTGACAGATGTAGAAGGCAAATGTGTAGAAATGACTATCAATTCTGATGCAGTCAAGAGATACTATATATTATTTCTTTCCTTGATTGTACTTGTTTGTATTTGGCATGTCTCGAATATTGAAATGATGAAGGCATTTTGTTCTTCTATCTAAACACTTTATCCCTTGTTACCCTTTTGAGCCTTATTTATTCTCTTTTATACCACTCTTTCGGAATCAATAACAAATATCAGAAATACAAGCGTAAAAGATAAGTAAAAGAAGGAGAGAAAAATAGAAAGAAAAGGAAAGAGAAAGGAAAGAATGAACAGAGAAAGAAAGAATGAAAAGAGAAAGAAAGAATGAAAAGAGAAAGAAAAGAATGAAAAGGAAAAAGAGAGGAAGAAAAACAACAAAAGGGAAAAAGAAAGCAAAAGAGAGAGCAAAGAAAGAGAAAAAGAAAAATCACAACAACAAAGTAATTTCTATGTCATAAACTACGTTTGACCTGATTCCTTCTAAGGATACGTAGGCAGCCTCAAGGTTCGGTCCCATCAAAGTAAAAGGCCAAAAGTCCCCAAACAAGAAACTGGGGTAGAAGTTGTGGTTGGTATCAGAAATCTGATTCCGAAGGTTGTAATTTTGAACCCAATAAAATTGTTTTGAGCTTTTTATACCCTTCCTTTCTAAACCCATCCAAAAGCCACATTACGGTCCAAAGAAAGACTTTTCGATCGGTCTTCGAGAAATGCCAAGTCAAGCAGGTAGAGGTGATTCATGTCAGGGGCAACACTCTGGTCCAAATAGGAAAAAGAAATAAAAAATGAGAGAGTCTTATTGGTGAAAACCCTCACGGGCACCGTAAGGCGACAAAAGGGAAAATAAATGTTAAAAATGAGAGAGTCTTATTGGTGAAAACCCTCACGGGCGCCTTAAGGAAAAAGTGAGTTGACAGATGAACGAATGAAAGAGGTCTGCTGGTGAAAACCTTTCAAGGCCCCGCAGGATGAACAAGGTCGGGATTTGGACGAAGAAATCAGGTTATGGAAATTCCGAGGCAACAAATGTGGCAACTGGAAGTTGATTGGTTGGACAAATTGGGCCGATTAATCCAAAATGCATGTCATGATCATTGGTGTCAGCTGCTCTATCCAGATAAGTCCTTTTTCTTTTTCCTCTTCAGATAGTCTTCCAGTTTTGGATTGTCTTATCCTTAAATCTGAAAGTCATTGCATTTCATTTCTTTTAGGTTTATTTCTCTAAGATGTTCCCGATGTAAGTTATGTTTAAGCAAATAAGAAGGAATTTCAAAGCTCACTACCAGCTTCAAGATTGCAAAGCACAGTGTGGCCAGAGCATACCAAAGATAACATGATGTAAAATGGGGTAAAGTGCCAGCAAGAGTTCCATCGGCAAAATGATTTGGTAATTTCATGGGAGATGTAGAGGTGTGAAACAATGGTTCGGGTATAGAACACTCGGTTCATCCAAAGTCATGGGGTTTTGAAAGTCAATAAGAAAATCAAGCGAACCAGGGCCAGTGCGGGAAGCCAGTCAAAACAAAACAATGCAGAAGAGAGACCTTCAGCAAAGAATGCCATCAACTAACCACCACATTTTAAACTGACAAAATTTTTCTTTGATTAAAACAGGGGAAGGAAATTTCGATTGTTTCGAGGAAACCCTCCGTGGAGAAAGGCAGTCACCAAACAGGTTTGATTTTTGATTTTCAGGACCCTCCTGGAAAATGGGACCTAGTTTAAAGTTCAGAAATAGCATAATCTAGCATAAATGTATCCTAAAAGAATATAAGTTAGCTTAGAAGTTTGCATGTTCGAGATAGGATTCAATTAGGAGTTTCCAGGACCCTCCTGAATAATGGGACTTGTCTTTAAGATTTCGATTAGATAACAACATTTAGCGTAAATTCTGCTGTAGGGTAGTATAATTCAGCCATAAAATTGTCACTTTTAAGATAATACTTGATTTTTGATTTTCAGGACCCTCTTGGATAATGGGGAGTAGTTTAAAGACCCTCTTAGATAACAAGATTTAAAATTGTCGATTAATTAAGAGTTGTTAGGACCCCCTGGATAATGGGACCTAGCTTTCAAATTCTTAGTAATACTTGGTAATATGATTTAGTTTTACACTCACATCTATGCCCAGCCACCAAACTGGAGCAGAAAATTTTCTTTATTTTTTTGTCTATTTCGTTGAAGTCAGGAGCCCGCCTGGAGAACAGGGAATACATTTCAAGTTCAGTAGTCAGGAGCCCACCTGGAGAGCAGGGAATACATGTCAAGTCAGTAGTCAGGAGCCCACCTGGAGAGCAGGGAATACATTCAAGTTCAGCAGTCAGGAGCCCGCCTGGAGAACAAGGGAGTACAATTCAAGTTTTAGTTTTCAAATCTTAATGATATTTTGTAATGTGATTCGTTTTACACTTACATATGTTCCCAGATACCCAAACTGGGGCAGAAAAATTTCCTTTGTTTTCGTCTATTTTGTTGAAGTCAGGAGCCCTCCTAGAGAGCAGAGAATACATTTCAAGTCAACAGTCAGGAGCCCCCTGGAGATCAGGGAATACATTTCAAGTTTAGTAATCAGGAGCCCGCCTGAAGAGCAGGGAATACATTTCAAGTTCAGCAATCAGGAGCCCGCTTGGAGAGCGGGGAATACATTCAAGTTCAGCAGTTAAGTGTCCACTTGGAGAAAGAGAAAACATCTCAAAGTGTAGTTGGCAGTCAGGTGTCCACCTGGAGAAAAGGAAAACATCTCAAATTACAATTCAAGGCAACAACAAAGGGATTCCACCGGGAGAATACGAGTCAGCAGGACAACAAGAACTACAAGAGAAAGTTTGAAGATATAGATAGGATTTTGTAATGCATAGATCATAGTCTAGTCTAGCTTCTTTTTATTTTATCATGGTGTAATAAGAGGATACAGTAAGCAGTAGCAGCAGCAGCAGCAACAGTGAAATCACAGCTTCATGGTAGTCCCAGCTACCAGAACTTCCCGAACTACACTGAGATGATATCCTTTATAGCCAAGGATATGTAGGCAACCTCGGAAGCAGGGTGCGGTCAAATCTTTCAAAATGCTTCCCACAGAGTATTTAAACGGGCAAAAATCGCTCGTATCCGCTCACTTTATCTTTGCACGAAAACTCTTCGTATTTCCAAGCAAAGAGGGGCAGCTGTGAGCACGTGATTTTTGCCCTATATGAATTACTCCCATAAATTAAAAAAATAAAATAATTTCTTTCAATGTTTGCAATTTTGTGGATTTTCATGGCATTTTCTGATAATTGTTCGCATTTTTGTTTGTGCATTTAAATTAGTGGAAAAAATACAAAAATATATGTTGCATTTGCATTTAGGGTTTGTCTTTGCATTTTTAAGAATTAATTAGTAATTAAGTTATTTTATGTAAAAGGAAGTCACAAAAGTAGTTTAATTTGCATTTTTATTCTAAACTTCAATTTGGAGTGGTTTTCCTTTTAATTGGTTGGTTAATTAATTTTGATAATTATCATTTAGGTTTAATTAGTGTTTTTAGGTGAGTTAGGATCTAGGAATTAATGTAGATTTTCATTTAATCTTGAAAAAAAAACAAAGAGAACTTTTGGAAAAATTGAAAAGAAGTGAAAATAAAAGAAGAGCAATATCAATTGGACCCATCTCCAATTTTTTCTGTCCAAGCCCAATGTTACTTTGTCCAATACTCGCCCAAATACCTCAGAACCGGCCCAGTTCTGTATAACCCGGTCCGTTCCCCACACCTCCCAACCAAACGACCCCGTTTATGTTATAACTCATCTGAGCCATCGAGGTTGGATCAATCAAACAGCTGGGAAGTGATTGGTTTTTTTACATATAAGTGTCGGATTAATCCCTCCCCCAACTCTCATCTCTCTCGCACCCCCTCTCTCATAAACCAACCCCAAACCCTAGTAGCCGCCCCAAAATCCCACCACCATCTACTGGCGGCGCCAACCAAACTACCCCTAAAATAACACCCTAGAATCCCCTCACTCCCCCCTTTCCAAATCCTCACTCCGTTTCCTTCGAATATGGCTAGAACTTCTCGAATTTCAAATCTAGGGTTCGATCCCCAGAAGCCAAAGCCGAACTCGTTCATGCAAGGATATTCCTCCAAGTCTTCTTAGTATTCAGGGTCGGTTTGGTCAAAAAGTAACGTTGTTCGCTTGTTCTTGGCAAAGAACAAGCGATTGACGTTATTTGGGGACTAAATCAGAGTATCAATTGCGAGTTCGGGCCTGGTTGGGTGAGTTTCCTCTTTTCCTTTTATTCGTTCTGGTGTTCCTTCAGTTTTCTTTCCTCTTCATTTCTTCTCTTTCTCTCTAGTCAATTAAATTGAAATGCGAACAAGTTTTAGCTAAATTAAGTATTGTCCGTTTGGTTCCTCTTTAGTTCTTCCTTTCCAAGTTTTGTTTTATGATTTCTCTTGCTTGGTCTGTTTAATTTTTTTGTTAACATTGAGTAACTTCACTTTGTTTGTTAGCCATTTAGTCTTTTAGTTTAGATTTTAAGTTTTGTGAAGTTGTTTAGTCACTTTCCTACTATTTATCATAATTTGCTAAAACTTGGTTTGATTCATTTCGCCTTTTAGGCTTTAAATTCATTTCGGAATTCATTCCCAGGAATTCGAATTGATTTTTCTGAGCCCAGGTCTGGTTTAACCATTGGGTCATTTGACCCATGACCCATTTGAGGTTCTGAAGGGTAAATAATCAGGGCTCGAGGGGTAGTTTAGGAAATTGGGGAAGGGAATATTTGTGTAACTGAATGGGAAGCTTCTAAGAAGCTGGGGAAGGGAACTTATTTGAACTTCTGAATTTTCAACTAGGGGTATCTAGGCTAAAATGGAAATTTGAGAAGGGCCTATGTGCATAATTTATTTCCTTAAGGCTGCCCTACTTGCCTTGCCTATAAAGACAGCTTTTCTTGCCTTTCAAGGCAGAGTCTGAGAGCTAGAAATCCGGAAAATAAAGAAGCTGCATAAGTTTTACTATTTCATAGACCCAAGGGAGCTAAGAGAAAAAAGGGTATCGAAAAGACAAAATTCCTGAAAAAGCTGCAACGGCTAAGTTTCTTTGAAAATTCTAAATTCCAATTCTAAAAACTACTAAAATTTTGTTTGGTTGTGGGTTTCTGAGCTTTCTTTTAGCTAGAATATTTTTTGAAGAATCTCATAGTAACATTGCTGGGGTAAGAAATGGTTTGAAACTGGTTTGAGATTGGGTTTTGGTATGTTGTGTGTCACTGTTGGTTTGAGTTGGGTTTTTGCTGGTTATTTCCTGAATCTGGGTACTGTGTTGCTTGCTGCTAGCTACTGATTCTTCACTGTTTTGGTTTCTATCTTTTTTCCAGGTATTTCCTTCAAACCCTAAATGGAAATGAAGCTTGTTATGGCTATTTGTGTTGGAATCATATAATTCGAGTTGAAGAAACTGATTGTTGCCCCTTCTCTGTTACATTACCAGTTTTGAAGTCTATTATATTTTGTCTTCATGTTCCTCCTAGGCTCATATAAGTTATTTAGTTTCTTGTCATTATCTTTTTAGATTCTTTTATGGTGTTGTATAAATGTTTCCCTTTCACTTGCTTAGCTTAAATATTTGAAGGTTCCTGATCATATGTATGAGCAGTAGAGAATTATTGCAAAGAAATTTTAGTAATGTCAAGTATGTTTCAGGTCTGTTTTGGCCTATTGAGGCCAGTGTTGTCGGATTAAAGGCATGCTGTTCAGTTTTTCTCTAGTTTAGCTATACATTTTAAATCTTGTAGGTTGAGGCCTATTTATTGTTAGGAAGGAAGGTTATACATATGTTATTTGCTTCTGAGGAGACTCGATATCGAGTCTTAAAGCCTCCAGCAGTTGACATTGAAATCTGGCTTGGGCTCGTTTGGGCCCAAAGTTCATTTTTCTTGTGATGTGGTCTTGTGAGTCCAAGGCAAACGTGGGTCCAAGGTGCAGGCATGATCAGAATTATAATTTTAGTTGCTCTATGTTTAAATAATCAAAGAAGCAAAAATGTTAGTTTAGTCACGTGCTCAACATAGTTTTATGATTGGTATTCAATAAAATGTGTACAATTCTGAGTTCTTGTATATGATTTGGCGTTGAAATTTTCAGCTGGGCCTTTAGCATTGGCCCAGTGTCTTTTGATGCGCTACAAATTTCGTTCAAGACCTCTTTTTCATTTTATGATTTGAGGTTGTCGTTGATTTGGGCCTACTATTGATTGGGTTTTATATTAGCGAAACGGTGTTGCATTTTGTTGATCCTTAAAGGTTAATTTACTTGTTTGCCTAGATGGACATAGGTTCAAAAGTGTTTTAAAATCAGATAATTAAGCCGAATATAATAGTTGAGTGACCGTGCTAGAACCACGAAACTCGGGAGTGCCTAACACCTTCTCCCGGGTTAACAGAATTCCTTACCCGGATTTCTGGTTTGCGGACTGTGATACAGAGTCATTCTTTTCTCGATTCGTGATTTGAACCGGTGACTTGGGACACCATAAATCTCCCAAGTGGCGACTCTGAATCTTTTAATAATATAATCTCATTTCGATTGTCACTTAAATTGGAAAAACTCCCTTATACACCCTTATGGGGATGTGGTGAAAAAGGAGGTGTGACACCATAGAAACGAGTTTTAGGTCCAAAATCCTTACCTCAATGAAGTTCCCTTGAAATCCTTCTTCAAAATCGTCCAAAAAGCTCCCCAAGCCGACTTAGAAATGGTGGAATAGCTCAAAAATTGCGAAGGAAACAATTTATACTTTTTGGCCTAGGGATTTCGCATCTGCGGCGAAAATCCCGCTTTTGCGGTCAACGAACCGCTTCTGCGATTTTCACTTAAGTCACCCAAAACTGCTTCTGCGATGCATTGCCTGCACCTGCGCCATCACAAGTGCGGCTCCTCAACCGCTTCTACGGCTCCAGCCTTCCCAGGCCCTTCCCGCTTCTACGGCCTTCTCCTTTGCATTTGCGGAATCGCACCCGCGGTCCCCAATTCGCAGGTGCGGAAACACTAGAAGCAGAAAATCTACAGCTTCACCAAAAATTCCAAACTCTCCATCAACCATCCGAAATCACCCCGAGGCCCCCGGTACCTCAACCAAAAACACAAACATACCCCATAGCCTTATTCAAACTTATACCAATCTTCAAAACACCTCAAACAATATCAAATCAACCAAAACACATAGGATTCAAGCCTAAGTTTCCAAAATCTTCCGAATTACGCTTTTGATCAAAAACCCAACCAAACCATGTCCGAATGACCTAAAATTTTGTACACACATACAAAATGACCCAAAGAAACTACTGCAACTCTTGGAATTCCATTCCGACCCCTATATCAAAATCTCACATGTTCAATCGGAAAATGCTAAAAATTCAATTTCGCCAATTCAAGCCTAAATCTACTCTGAACCTCCAAAATACATTCCGATCAAGCTCCTAAGTCCCAAATCACCTCCCAAAGCTATCCGAACCATCGGAATTCAAATCTAAGCCAGCCAACCCGATCAAACCTAAGCTTCCTCAAAAGAAACTAAGTGTCTCAAACCTTACCAAATCCTTTCCGAACCCGAGCCAACCAACCCGATCACATATAGAACCGATAGACAAAGCCATAAGAAGTAAAAATGGAGAAAATGAAGCGGTAACTCATGAGACGACTGGACGAGTCGTCACAATTAAAGAAAGCAATAATTACAAAATACCAAGTAACCATTAATTCATGATTTAAAACAATTTATGATTTTCAGGAAAATTATGCAAACAATTAATTTGACGACTTATATGCACTTGTCATCTTGCCTATACATTGTACACATGGAATTTACATACCAAATAATTCAAGGGTTCTATTCCCTCAAGTCAAGGTTACCACGACACTTACCTCGCTTATCAACCAAATTCAGGAATCCAATAAACCTTTGACTCGAGAATTCGTGTCCAAAAGCTTCAAATCTAGTCATGAACAATTCAATATACTCAATATAAATGGTAGGAATTAGTTTCATATGAATTTACTAATTTTTCTGATTAAAATTAGAAATTTAACTCAAAAATTGGTCGTGGTGCCCACGTATCGAAATTTGGTGAAACTCATAAAATCTGACAACCTATTCTGATACGAGTTCACCCATACAAAAATTATCGAATTCCGACATCGGATTGGCTTTCAAATCTTAAATTTTCATTTTTGGAAGATTTTCAAAAATCCAATTTTTTTCCATTTAAATCCGAAAATAAATGATGAATATTGACATGGATTTATAAAATATAATCACTTTCGGATAGAGAACACTTACCCAAGTCGAATTCATGAAAAATCCCTTTGGAATCGCCCAATGATGAATGGTTTAACTTTCTGGAAACTAGAATCAAAGGGCTACAACTTTCATGAATGGTTTAACTTTATAGATTTTGAGATATAAGCTTCCAAAGTAGCCTCCTCGCATCAGAAATTTCTGGAATATTTTCAAAACAACTCTACCGGCCTTTATTCTGTCAGGAACTGACTATAAATTGAATTTCTCAATCAAACAATAAAATAGAACGAGCTTTTTGGGACAATTTTCTGTAATTTTCATTAATTGAAATACGATTACAAAATGAACTACTTAACTGGAATGAAATAAACTAAGGAATATCATTGCATGGCTAAGATCTACAAAATTGGAAAGGAAATTTACTGTTAGAAGAGCAGAGAAGTGAGGAAGAAGAAGAAGAAGATAAGAAAGAGAAGAAAGGAATTTGGATTATTGGGTACATGCTCCTTTCTGCATTCTGTTAGCTTATGTAACAGAATGGCTGCTGAGTTGGCTCTGCTGAGCTGGCACAATCTTCACCCTTGAAGCTCATTAATCCACATTCAATCTAAGTCGTTCATTTTCAATGCTAAATCCTCAACTCCTTTCTTCAACACCCCCCATCGATCCTTGACAACCACACTTACTTTTTTAGCCTAATTATTCAGCTCAATTGCAACGATCATAACATACCCTACCCCTTAAAACGATCCTTGTCCTCGAGGATTAGAATCAAACCCAGGAAATTTGGACTTGAGGAAGGCATAGTCTTCCCAAGTAGCATCTTCAGGGGGTAATTTGACCGTCGGACTAAGACTTTAACAGAAGCTGCATTGCCTTTTTTTGTAAGCTGCCTTTGTAGTATGGCTGGCAATTTGAGCCCAAACCCATCTAACCCGCCCAGAGATTAATGAGTTGAGTTACAAATATTTTAGCTCATGGATCAATTTGGGCTGAGCCCAAGTTAACCCATTATATTTTATAGCCCATTCTGACCCATTAAACAACCCAAATACAACCCATGAAACTCACCCAAAACAAAAGGTATCTCAACCCAACTTATATAGAAATTTATTTAGTTGCCCCAATTTTACTTTTTTTTTGTATTTTAATTTTATGTTCTTTTATTTTTCTGCACCATCCACCCACCCTGTCCCCCCTCCCCGCAAAACCCTCCTCCCCTCAAAAAGAATTTTTTTACTTTTTTTTTTGTATTTTCAGTTTTCTGTTTTTTTCGTTTTTCTGCATCACCCCCACCCCCAACCCCAAAAGTTTTTCGACTTACACATTTTAAGGTAAAAGGCATTTTTTATGCAAGATGAGCATGGTTCTGAAATATGGGTCAAGTTGGGCGGGTTGGGTTATGACCCATTATTTAGCCCATCTTGACCCACCCATCTTAGCCTAAGTAAATTTTGGGCTGGGTTGGGCAATGACCCATTTATTGACCTAACCCATCTTGACCCGCCCAAATTCAGCCCAACTCGCTCATCTGCCACCCCTACTTTGTAGTATGTCCACTGGTTTGACCATGAACTGACCTTCCTTTTTGGAGATGGGTAGAACTATCTGTACTACTGTTTTACTCCCCACCTTCTTCTTGAGCAGTGAAACATGGAAGACAGGATGGACTTTAGAAGTTGGAGGCAGTTGGAGTTTATAAGCCACTTGACCAACCTTAGCAATGATCAGATAAGGACCATAATATTTGGAAATGAGCTTAAGGTTCCTTCTCAAAGCTATAGATGTTTGACTGTAAGGCTGGAGCTTCATATAAACCATGTCGCCTACTTGGAATTCCCTTTCAGTTCTTCTTGAATCAACATACATTTTCATCCTCTCCTGAGCCTTGCTTAAGTTGTCTTTGAGTAATTGCACCATTTGTTGTCTTTGTAAGACATCATCAGTAGCAACATGTACAGTAGTTTCCAACAGAGAACCCAAGAATATTTGAGGAGGTGTGAATCCATAGAGAGCCTCAAATGGGGTACCTTGCAAACTTGTGTAAAAGTTTGTGTTGTACCACCATTCAGCCAAGCATAACCATTTCTTCCAATTCTGAGGTCTGTTACTAGTCATACATCTCAAATAGTTCTCAATGCATTTATTCACTCTTTTAGTCTGGCCATCAGTTTGAGGATGATATGCCGAGCTATACAATAATTGAATACCCTTTAGTTTGAACAAAGCTTGCCAAAAATTACTGAGAAATTTTTTGTCTCCATCAGAGTTAATGGTTTCAGGACTGCCATGCAAGGTATGGACCCTCTTCCAAAATTTGTTAGCTACTTCTAAGGCAGTGAAAGGGTGAGCCAAAGCCATGAAGTGGGAAGATTTAGTTAACTTGTCTACTACAAAAATGACATCTTTTCCTTGTGACTTTGGTAATCCTTCTATGAAATCCATACTAATGTGTCTCCATGCTTGATTTGGGATTGGAAGAGGTTAGAGAAGTCCAGGATAAGCCGGTTAGAGAAGTACAGGATAAGCCACATTTTCATCTTTATTTCTTTGACAAACTTCACACTCACTCACATGCTGAATCACCATTTGTTTCATAAGTGGCCAATAGAAGAGTTTCCCCAGGCTTTTGAGTGTTCCCAGCTGCCCTGAGTGACCCCCAATAGATGAATCATGAAAGGTTTGGATCAATTGTTGGCTAAAGTTCCCAGTACCCCCCCCCCCCCACACACACATAAATTTTTCCCTTCCTTCTTAATATACCTGAGTTATAGTGCTAGAGATGAGGCCTTTGTCTAGCTACAGTTGTGTGATCATATCAGTGGCTTGAGGATCTCCTTCATAACTGGTGCTGATTTCTAACACCCAAGATGGAACTGAAGAGCTGATAGCATGAATCTGGGCACTTCCTTCAAATTGTCTTGATAGGGCATTAGACACTCGGTTCTCTGCTCCTCTTTTGTACTAAACCTCATAATCAAGCCCTAATAGTTTTGTTAGACCCTTCTGTTGGATAGCAGATGTGACCTTTTACTCTAGAAGGTACTTCAAACTATGGTGGTCAGTCCTTACCACAAAATACTTGAATTGCAAGTAATGACTCCACTTATCAATGACATTAAGTATTGCCATATACTTTTTCTCATATATCGACTTGTCTCTATGTTTTAAGGCTAGAACCTTGCTAAAATAAGCTATAGGCCTGCCTTGTTGCATAAGTACAGCTCCTATTCCTGAGTGACATGCATCAGTTTCAATCACAAATTCTTTAGAGTAGTCGGATAAAGCCAACACATGTGTGACTGACATAGCCCTTTTAAGAGCTTCAAGTGTTGCTTCAGCTTCAGGGCTCCATCTGAAGCTGTTTTTCTTAAGCATGTCAGTTAAGGGTCTGCATATAGCTCCATAGTTAGCTACATACTTCCTGTAGTAGCCAGTAAGCCCAAAGAATCCTCTAAGTGCCTTGACAGTGGTAGGTCTAGGCCAATTGACCATAGCCAACACCTTATCAGGGTCAGTGGTCACCCTTCAGCTATTATCACATGACCAAGATACTCTACTTTGGACTGACCAAATGATCATTTTGACCTTTTGGCATATAGGGAGTGTTCCTTCAATGTTCTAAACTCAGTAGACAAATGTTGCACATGGCTTCTAATGATTTGATATAGCTTAAGATGTCGTCAAAGAAAACCAACACAAACCTTCTGAGGAAGGGTTGGAACACCTGATTCATTAATGCTTGAAAAGTTGCAGAGGCATTAGTAAGCCCAAATGGCATTAACCTGAACTCATAGTGGCCCATGTGAGTTCGAAAAGCAGTTTTGTGAATATCTTCTGCCTTCATTCTTATATTGTGATATTTAGCTCTTAGGTCCACTTTAGAGAATATTTCAGACCCATGCAGCTCATCCAACAAATCATGTACAATGGGAATTGGATACTTGTCTTTAATAGTTATCTCATTCAAACCCCTGTAGTCCATACAAAACCTCCAGGTACCATCCTTTTTCTTTACTAGTAAGGCTGGTAAGGAGAAGGGTGACTGGCTTTGTTATATTATCTGATTGAGCAACATCTCTTTGACCTGCTTCTCAAGCTCTTCTTTTTGATAGTAGTTATACCTGTAAGGCCTTAGAATCACAGGTAAGGCTCCAGCTTTCATGGGAATGGCATGGTCAAGAATTCTTACAGGAGGGAGGGTCCTTGGTTCAGTAAAAACTTCCTCATATTGGCTCAACACTTCTTGAATAGGCACAACCACATTCTCTTGATCGGTTGAAGGATTCACCCTGACCATGAACAAATGAGCTAGAATAGTTTAACCCTTCTTGATAAACCTTCTCATTGAGCTTCCACTGATCATACTTAGATTGCCTCCTTCAGGGATAACATGTAACACTGTTTTATTGCCCTTCTTCCCAATAGTGACACATCTTTTCTGATGGTCAAACTTGGTAGGATTGTATTTCTTCATCCAGTCATTGCCCAACACTATATCACACCCATCTAGCTTGATAATTCTCATATCTTCTTTGAAGGGTTTGCCTTGCATTTTCCAGCTGAAAGCAGTGCAAATAGTGTGACACATGACATAATTGCCATCAACTACTATGACCTTAATTGGGCTGCTATATTGTGGTGCATAGCCAATGTCCTTAACATCTTACTCATCAATGAAGTTGTGAGTGCTTCCTGGGTCTACCAAAATAGTGAGGTTCCTATGTCTAATGATTCCTCTAACTAGTATGGAATTCACCCCTGAGGAATTACTAGATAAGGCACTTAGACACACAGCTTCCAGTACTTTCTGCTGAATTTTCCCTTCTATCATCACATCCTACAGATCATTTGCTTCATTTATGGGTTCAACAGGTCCTTTATATGGTCCAACTATACAATTTAGTTGTCTGTTGTTGCACCTGTGACCAGGAGTGTATTTTTCCCCACATTTGAAACACAACTGATTGGCCTTCCTGTACTCATACACTTCAGGGCTCAACCTATAAGTATTGTTCCTACTGGCTGGATGGTTGTTGTTCCTAGTGTTAGGGAATGTAACAGGTGCATGACTAGCAGTTGCTGAGGTCCTAGCAGTAGCATAGTTAACATGGGAAGGGCCAGATTTAGCCACTGGTTTATCCTTCATTTGCACAGCATCTATAGCCTTTTCTTGCAACCTTGCTTGTTCAATAGCACTGCTTAAGGTCGTAGGCTTGAACAACTTAACAACATACCTAATTTCCCCCTTGAGAGCTCCCACAAAACTGGACAGAAAATGAGACTCATTCAAAACAGGGTTTCTAATAAGCATGTGAGCCTTAAGGTCCTCAAACTTGCCCAAAAACGCCTCTACTATTCTCGTCTGTTGGAGTTTGTTAAACTCCTCCACCACATCCTCCATCAGATTTTCTCCAAATCTAGTACACAGTTCTGCTTTAATTTCTTCCCAAGTTAGTACTCTAGTGCTCAATGTCAAGGAGTTATGCTATACTTCAGCTAAAGCATTCAAATAAAGTTCAGCAGCCTCAACCTTCAAGTTATCTGCAGTTCTATACAATTTGAAGTACCTCTCACATTTTTGAAGCCATACCTTTGGTTCCTTGCCCTCAAAACTGGGTAATTCTCATTTGGAGAGGGAATAAGAAACCCAACATGTCTGTTCAGCCTCGCTTCATGGGCTGGTAGTTGAAGTAAGCCATCACCCAGATTTGATGCTCTCGCTGGTGGCCTTTCCAACGTAGTCAAACTATCCAAAATTTGCTCCAAAGTGCCTTGAATACCCAGTTGTGTTTGTTTCAAGGTTTGCTGCCCAGTAGTGAGTTCAGCTAATACCTCCTCGTGGTGAGTGATTTTTGCATCCATGGTCTGCATCCTCGTGCCTTCATCTATTAACAATTCACTGGTCGCAGGTATGAAGGCTCTAATACCAAATGTCAGGAACTGACTATAAATTGAATTTGTCAATCAAACAATAAAATAGAATGCGCTTTTTTGAGACAATTTTCTGTAATTTTCATTAATTGAAATACGATTACAAAATGAACTACTTAACTAGAATGAAATAAACTAAGGAATATCATTGCATGGCTAAGATCTATAGAATTGGAAAGGAAATTTACTGTTAGAAGAGAAGAGAAGTGAAGAAGAAGAAGAAGAAGAGAAGAAAGAGAATAAAGGAATTTAGATTATCGGGTATATGCTCCTCTCTGCATTCTGTTAGCTTATGTAACAGAATGGCTGCTGAGTTGGCCCTACTGAGCTGGCAGAATCTTCACCCTTGAAGCTCATTAATCCATATTCAATCTGAGTCATTCATTTCCAATGCTAAATCCTCAGCTCCTTTCTTCAACACCCCACATCGATCCTTAACAACCATACTTACTTATTTAGCCTAATTATTCAGCTCAATTGCAGGGATCATAACAAATCGATCATAACTTTCTGTACAAATGTCCAAATGATTAACGGTTTAGCTTTCTGGAAACAAGAATGCAAGGGCTACAATCTCCATGTTTTTCAAATTTCAGATTCCTTATAGATTTTGACATATAAGCTTCCAAAATAGACTCCTCGGTTGCACAGTTGTTGTACATAGACAGCTTCTACAGCAGAAAACCAGCAGTTGTTTTTTGTCCGAAATCCATTCCGTTAACCTTCCGAAATCCACCGGAGGCCCTCAGGACCTTAATAAATTATATCAACATGTCCCAAAGTACAATACAAACTTAATCGAGGCTTCAAACTACGTCAAACAATGCCAAAATTATGAATCGTGCATCGAATTGAATTATGAGTTTTCAAATCTTCCAACTTCTTCATTTTGCGCCGAAACATATCAAATCAATCCAGAATGACTTCAAAGTTTGTACACAAGTCACAAATGACATAATGGAGCTTTTCCAATTTTCAGAATCGAATTCCGACCCCAATATCAAAAAGTCAACTCTCGGTCAAACTTTCCTAAAATCTTCTATTTTCCAACTTTCGCCAAAATGCGCCGAATTATCTTATGGACTTCCAAATCCAAATCTGAACATGTGCCTAAGTCCGAAATAACCATACGAATCTATTTGCATCATCAAAATTCCATTAAGAGGGTCGTTTGCTCAAAAGTCAAATCTCCGGTCAAACTTAAGAAATATTTAGCCTTTGATTTCAAGATTCCGTTAAATGACGATAATTTGAGCTAGGGACCTCCAAATTTGATTTCGGACATATGACCAAGTCCCAAATCACGATACGGAACTATCAGAATGGTCAAAATTCAGATCCGGGTTTGTTTGCTCAAAATGATGACAGAAGTCAACTCAGTTGAGTTTTAAAGCTCTAATTCACATTTAATCTATTTTTCACATAAAACCCTTCCGAAAAATTATACATCCTGCGCACGCAAGTCGAGAAATGATTAATAGTACTTTTCAAGGTCTTAAAATACCTAGATAATTATTTAATTTAAAGATAATATTTTGGGTCATCACAGATAAAGATGTTAATGTTCATAATACAGTGTTATATGCATCTTCATTTACCACCTTCCTACGGTCGGTCGATCAGTCATGCATTTACCACCATGCTACGACCATTTGGGTAGTTATACATATGCATTTACCATCGTGCTACGGCCGGTTGGGTAGTCATGCATCATTATTTACCATCGAGCTACGGCCGGTTGGGCAGTCATGCATTTACCACCGTGCTACGGCCGATTAGACAGTTATGCATTTAACACCGATCTATAGCCGGTCGGGCAGTCATGCATTTACCATCGCTCTACGGCCGATTGGGTAATTATGCATTTAACGTCGAGCTACGATCGGTCGGCCAGTCATGCATTTACCACCCCGCTATGACCGGTCGGGCAGTTACCATTGATCAGTTTGGAAGTTAGCATCACGATAATGTTGTATTCAGAACTACGGTATTGTAGCTATATATATGTATATACAAGATTGAATTTATTATGCATGTTATGGCCCTTAGTGGTGGGTCAGATATTACATGTTTATTCTTATCCCTCTTAATAATAGTGTCATATTATTATGTTTCATTCATGCCTTATATATTCGGTACATTCTTCGCCTGGGGGAACTGTGCTTCATGCTATGCAAGTGTAGATAGACGAGGCGAGGACCCTCCATTGTAGGCTGCCTCCAAATATCAACTTTTGGTTGGTGAGCTCCACTTCTTCCTGGAGTATTACCAAGTCACATTATGTATATGTTATTTTGTTTTATAGGATGTCAAGAGCCTATCCGACATATATATTATGTTCATGTTTTCTTAGAGGTTTTGCAGACAATATCTTCTATATAGTTTTAGTTATGGCATGTTAGGCAATCATGACAGCCTTGCTGGTCCCCATGTATCTGTATAAATTATTTATAAGTTGGTTATGCGAGTTAAGTTCTAATGTCATTACTTTTATATATGTGTATATCGATGTGGCCTGTAATGACCCATGATGAGTCTTATAGTAAATAAGGATAAGGTAAGTAGCACTCAGTTGAAGTAGGCACCGGGTGATAGTCATGGTCCTCCGATTTGGGTCATGACAAATTTAGTATCAGAGCGGTCTATCCTAAGGTTTTCTACAAGTTGTGTCTATTAGGGTCTTGTTTATAAATGTGTTGTACACCACGTTGTATAATCAGGAAACTACAGGGCATTTAGAGACCGGTTACCCTTCCTTCTTGATATTAGATCGTGCAATAGAGCAAAGTCATAGGGAATAAAGCCCTTGACCTTTAACTTTTTTATATATACAGCGATGCCTATGACTAGGAAAGCTACAACTAGTCAAAAGGGTAAAGCAGTGGTAGATTAGGGCATGAGCAGAGCACCATTGTCTAGTGAGGGCCAGAGTGAGGCCCTGAGGGGATGTGTGACACCCTCGCATAGTTCTCTAATTTTGCATGCACCCGAGGAGCTGGGGTGGAACCCAGTACCTCCACCTGTTTCTCAGGATGAGGATATGGATATGTGAAGTGCAGTATGATTGTTGACTAAATTGGTAGCCACTCAGGCTCAGTGCCAGGTAGGTATAAATGTTGGTTACGTTGACAGGTCTATTAGCGCGAGAGTTCAAGACTTCATCAACCTGGACCCTCTAGTGTTTACCAAATCCAACAAGGATTAGGACCCATAAAACCCTATTAATAAGATGCAAAGGACTTTGAGGGTGATGCATGCATCACACACTGAGTCAGTAAAGTTGGCCTCTTATCGAATGCGGGATGTTGCGATTCAATGGTATGGAACTTGGAAATTGTCTAGAGGGACAAATGCACCTCCAGCAGGATGGGAAGAGTTCTTAGGGGCTTTTTGCGTCATTATTTTCCGCCAGATATTTGTTTGGCATGGGTAGACATTTTCTTGGCTCTTAAACAAGGGAATATGAGTGTGCGGGAGTATAGTCTCCAGTTTGATTCCTTGGCAAGGTATGCCCCCTCGATTGTGGCTGACATGAGTGACTAAGTGCATCGGTTTGTGGTAGGACTTGGGCCGCACCTGATTAATGAGTGTTCCACGGCCGCTCTGCTCGATAGTATGGATATTTCCCGCATCCAGGATTACATTCAGAATTTGGGGGATCAGAAACGGTAGCAATACGAGGTATCGTGATGAGGGTCAGCATAAGAGGGCTAGGTCTGTTAGACAACTTGAGGATTTTTAGGGCAATCCTATGCCACCATATTTTATTGATAGTATCCGATAGTTGCAGAGGCCGCGTTATGAGGGATCTATTTATTCCGAATCAGGTCAAGGCTCGAGAACTTCAAGTTTTCAGAATTAGAGGGATTCAGCGTAGATGAGGGCGCCTCCTCCGCAGATAGCGCAAGATTCTGGGAAAGTTAGTATAATGGAATAGAAATTTATGAACCCTGTTATTAAGATTACAGCAAGTAGGTGCTAGTGCCTAGAATATAGATTAACAGACTCATTGGTGACGAAGGGATTAGCAAGTAGTTTTAAGGAATGACGATGTCCCAACCCCGTGAGAGCCCGATATTTGAGTATAGCCCGGGGAGGTGTATACATTTATAATTGATGAGTATGTCATGTACATCTTGCAAGTTTAAACATTCAAGGACAAATATTCTTGGGGGAGGGGGGAGGATGTAACACCGCATATGTAATAACCTGACCGGTTATTTTGAGATCTAGCACGTCGTTTGGTGGTTTGAGGCCACGAGAAGATACACTTCAGGTATTACAACTTGTTCGCATTGTAGGAATTGAAATTTAGGAAGTTCAGAGTTAATTTGGAAAGAAAATTCTCATTTTTGGAAGCTTTAAGTTGGAAGATTCTGACTAAGGTTGGATTTTGAGTAAACGACCTCGGAATCAAGATTTTAAGGTTCCAACAGGTTCGTATGATGATTTTGGACTTGGGCACATGTTCGGATCGAATTTTGGATGATCCGGGAGTGTTTCAGTACCTATTGTGGAAGTTAGCATATTGGAAGAATTTCATAAATTTGGGTTGAAGTGAATTTCAATGGCATCGATGTCCGTTTGGGATTTCGAGCATGGGAATAGCTCCGTATGGTGATTCTGGTATTGGGAGCGTGTCCGAAAATGAATTCCGAGGTCCGTATGTCATTTTAGAGTCATTTGGCGAAAGTTAGAAATTTGAAGTTTTTGAGAAGTTTGACCTGAAGTGGACCTTTTGATATCGTGGTCGGAATCCAATTCTGGAAGTTGGAGTAGGTCCGTAATGTGGAATGTGACTTGCGTGCAAAATTTGAGGTCAATCAGACGTGATTTGATAGGTTTCGGCATCGAATGTAGAAGTTTGAAGTTCCAAAGTTCATTAAGCTTAAATTGGAGTGCGATTCATGATTTTGATGTTGTTTGTTGTGATTTCAGACCTCCAGCAGGTCCTTGTTATATTATGGGACTGGTTTGTGTGATTGGACGGGGTCCCAGGGGCCTCGGGTGTGTTTCGGAGGTGTTTGGGTTGTTTCGCAATCTTATTTGATGTTTCAGCGGCGTTTCTTTGGGCATCAAGGGCATTATATTGAGAAAACAACCTTTTATTTGTTATTGGATTGAACCATTAGATCCGTATCGTAATTACGGAGCCATGACAATAAGAATCGTTGAATTTCGATGTCGTATGAGGGAGTTATGCCCATTTCCGTATCAGACAAAATTGTTGGTTTCTAGTGTGAAGATTTGTTCTTTACGAATGTGAAGAAGGATTTCTGGGTTGACTGGTCAATGTAAAAATTTCTCTTCGCGAACGCGAAGGTGTCCCGCGAAGCCGATGAAGAAAATCGCCTGGACAATGTTTTAAACCGAGAATTTTAGTATTTTGGGCATATCTTGAGTTCTAGAGCTCCGTTTGAGGTAATTTTTGCGGCGTTGTTCTCGTCTCAACAAGGAGGTAAATATTTGACCTTTATTTAATCTTTATCCATGATTATTTCTGTTGATTTATATTTTTATCTGTGTTTGGATTGTAGAAATTGGGATTTTGATCCCCACAGTTAGAAAATGGTAAATCCTTGATTTGAGGGTCGATTCATGGACGAAATTGGATGAATTTCTGGATATAGACCATATGAGTTATGGGTAATATATATTTTCAATAATTTTTGAAATACGGGCATGTGGGCCCGAGGGTTGACTTTTCGAGCGGAGTTGGGAGTTGTTACAAATTAATTTATTATGAGTATTAGAGTATATTTTTATTATTTGCACATTGCTTGACTAGTTTTGGAGAGATGGACACCAGTTTGAGGTGTTAGAGCGATGTTGGAGCCGGTTATGGAACTTCGAAGCAAGATAAGTCTCCTTTCTAACCTTGTAAGAAGGAATTTATCCCATAGGTGAAATGATTCGATTTGTACTTCTATTTTTGTGGGCTACGTACGCACGAGGTGATGAGAGTCCGTACGTAGCTACTATTCTTGTTTATTTCCGGGTAGTTTTAGGTTTACACTATGCTTTATGAACACCGTTACTTGATTATATTTGTTAATTGTATCAAATGGAAATAAGTTGAGGATTTTTAAGGATTTAAAAGTTTCAAGTTGAATTGTCTTTATTTTGAAAAGAATCAAGAAAGGGTTATGATTTAATGATAAATTTATATTTGACCGTGTCGCAAGTATGATCCGCGAGCGGGGAAACTCCTTAAATTTATATTTGACCACGTTGCATGTATGATCCGCGATCGGGGTAATTTCTTAAATTTATATTTGACCGCGTCGCATGTATAATTCGCGAGCGGGGTAAATAGATGCATCTATGGTTCGCGCCGTTCGACCCTCGGCAATGCACAATTTAAATATTATGTTGGATCAGGCTGTATGTCCTCGACATGATTTGTGCATGACTTAATTGACTGTTTTGGAATTTTTGATAATTGATGTGGCCTCATTGGCGGGAGATATAAATTGTTAAAAGATGAAAATAAATTTGAAAATCTCCTATTAACAAAATAATTGTTTACTTGTTTCATGTTATTGAGTTTACAGATGCCTTAAAGAAATTCATAATTTATCATATTATCGGTATATTATTGTTGGCCATAGCGAGTGTCGGAGTCGACCTCTCGTCACTACTTCTTCGTGATTATATTGGATACTTACTGGGTATGCATTGTTTGCGTACTCATACTACACTTGCTGTATATTTTGTTGTACAGGCACATGTACGTCTAATGTCCTTGTAGGCGCAACGGCGTGGTTGATACGGTGACTTAGATGAGTTGCATCTTATGAGATGATCCGCAACCAACAGAGTCTCCTTCAGAGTATTTGTATTTTTCTTTTCTGTCTAAATTTATATTCTGGACAGTTATTGTATTTTATTTTAATTCCTAGTAAATGCTCATGCACTTGTAACACCAGGTTCTGGGATGATTATGGGATATTCAGTATTGAAATTGGAAAATATTATTATTATTCTGTAAAGTTCATCTTTTACTAGTTAAATTGAAGGAAATTTATGATTTCAAAAATATTAAAATGAGAATTTAATTAATTATTTAGTGTTGGCTTGCTTGATAGTGGTGTCTGGTGCCAACATGACCTTTAACAGATTTTGGGTCGTGGCAACATTGTATCAGAGTACTAGATTCACTTAGGTCTCACGAGTCATAAGCAAGTCTAGTAGAGTCTTGTGGATCGGTACAAAGACATCTGTACTTATCTTCGAGAGGCTACAGGACTATTAGGAGCACTTCCCTTCTTGATTCCTCATCATGCGATTTGATTCCTCTGAGGCTTATGCCTTCATTTCCTTCTTATTCAATCTTATGCAACGTGAAGTGCATGTTATAAAATGGGAATCGAGGAATTGTAATGGTACTACAAAGGTGGTGTAGGATGTTTTCCCCTGTGTATTTGACTTGGAAGAATGTTTACTCAATGCAAGATTCAAAAATTCAGAATTTTATTTCCGGCGGAGGAAAGGCAGTCGGACTATGAATGTTCAGGTTTGGGTTGATGGAGTAACGGGACTTGGTGTTTTCTAGTATGGTGGAATTTTTATCTGTGATGTGTTGTCATTGTCCTTATTGAATACGTTGAGTTTGTCGGTGTTATATTTTTCTTCAATTCGCCTTTGGGACAGTCTGAACCTAGTATAACAAAGCCACATGCCGTATCCCTAGTAGGAACGTTTATTTGCATCATGTGCATTTGACTTAGGGGACTCAACACAGGGGTTGGGTCCGTCTAGGACAAGCAACCTGAAAATAATAGACCATCTTTCGGCATCCTATGTGCTACATGTTGTATTTAGTCAAGGGCGAATGGGTCATTTGGTCATTTCCAGCATGGTGTTATTTTAATCAAAGCATGGGGAACATTTGTGGAATCCAAGAAGCCTTGGAATTCCCTATGTCCCCCACGCTTCATTTTTGGGAAAAGCACCTAGGGAACATTTGTGGAATCCAAGAATTCTTGGAATTCCCTATGTCCCCCACGCTGCATTTTTGGGAAAAGCACATGGGGAACATTTGTGGAATCCAAGAAGTCTTGGAATTCCCTATGTCCCCCACGCTTCATTTTTGGGAAAAGCACATGGGGAACATTTGCGGAATCCAAGAAGTCTTGAAATTCCCTATGTCCCCCATGCCACATTTTTGAAAATATAATAAATATAAAAAATAAAATATATATGTATATATAAAAAAAACATTGAAAATTCAAAAGAAAGATTGTGTATGTTTTCATCATCATCCACAAATTAGAAAATAGTGGAAAAGAGGAGAAAATAACAGTGTAGAGATGTGACTACTTATTGTTAGGAAAAAAAAAAAGCAAATGTCCAAGTAGTGTCGAAACTCTACCGGAATTTTGAGAAAATAAAAAAAAATATATGTCTTATTAGTTTGTTTTATTAAAAGCAACGGAAAAGTAGAAAAAATCATCATTCTTTTGTCTTGTTTTTCTAAATAAAAAAAAAGTCTTGTTTTTAAAATAGGTTTATTTATTTGTTTATGAAAATGCCGAAATTAAAATAATCCAAAAATATTTTCCATTAATGACTTCTTTAGAAAGTCTTTCTAATTGTTTTAAAAAATATATATATACTTCTTTAGAAAGTCTTTTTAATTATTCAAAATAATAATAATAATAATAATAATAAAAATCCGAAAATATTTTGATTCTTCTTTCAAAATTGAAAAGAAAATTCAAAATTCAAAAACATTTTGAGAAGCATTTCTTTTATCAAAAGTAAAATTCCGAAAAATACTTTCTTCTTCTTCTTTAGAATAAAAAAAAGCAAATGAAATTCAAAAAATATATCTTAGAAGTATTTCTTTCAAAAAGAAGATCAATCAAAAATCCAAAAAAAAAAATACTTAAGTTATTCTTTTAAAGTAGTTCTTTCACAAATTCACAAAAAAAGGGAGTTAGTTCATCTACTTATTCCTGATTGCCCGAACTACGCGGGTTTGATTCTCACCGGATGTGAGATACGTACGCAACCCTCATCGGGTCCAACCCCACCTTTTGCTAAAAAGCCAAAAACAAATAAATAATAATAAAAAAAATATGTCAAATTTTAATTTTGTCATAAAGAAGTCGGGTTACGCTGTTTTGTCAAAACATAGCCGAATGTTCTCGAAAGGGACGCCGGAAGGCTGACTTTGCATAAACAGACACCTTCGGGTCATTTTTTATTTTGATCCAGTTGACCCACTCAGCCTTAAAAAATCTTCGTCCCGGAGGCGCTAAAGGGCCGTGTTTGCAAAACCAAGTTTTTATTATAATTTGAAAAGAAAAAAAATAAAGAGTCGGTGGTCAGGTGAATACCGTTTGAATTTTGTCATAATAAGCCGAGTCAGCTTCGGCCGCGTCTTAAACCGTTCTTGCCGAAATAGCCTTAGAGTATCTTTCATGTTGTCGAAAGGTTATTTTCGTAAAAGAATAGACAAGTTGGTAAAGTGTCATAAAATAATCCTCCCCGGCCTCAAAATTCATGTGAAATTCGGAAGGGGCCACATTTGCAAAAATAACCATTTGGTTGCATTTGTCGAACAGAGAAAGGGAGTTAGCCTTTTGTTTTTGAGTTTATAAATCTCTTGATTAAAGTATATGGGTTATTTGATTTTCGAGTTTGTAGGTCATCTTCAAACCTTTGAAACCCAGTTTGTTTTAATATGAAAATTGAAAAAAATTGTTTGTTATTGTTTATCTCTTATTGGTCCGAACTACGCAAGGTCTGATTCATGCGGGGTCATGATACGTAGGCAATCTCCATAAGATTCGACCACAACAAAAAAAAATCAAAAAAAATCAAAAAGGAAAAATGAAAAAAATCGAAAAAAAAGAGAAAGAAAAACGGAAAAAGAGAAAAAAAAGAAAAAAGAAAAAAAACATCATCCAAAAAAAAGAAAACAGAAAAAAAAACATCATCCAAAAAAAAGAAAAAGAAAAAGAAAAAAGATGTTGTTAATAATGAGGACCGACTGAGTCCATTCTAACCTGTTTGTTTCACAAATAAAGTTAAGGTGGTTGGTTTGTGGTAAGTCGGACAATGACACTCAGAATCCTTTACTTGCACCTCATGATATACACTCTGCGGGGATCAGGCCTGATAACAGAAGCACGTGAATCCTAGTGGGAACTTGTTGACGGAGGTTGATGATATTGAAGCTGGTAATGGTCTTGGCAGTATTGATACAAAGCTCAGTGGCTAAGATGCCAGTTTTGATAAAGTGGGAGGACGCTCCGTTCCTTGGTTAACAAGAAAGAGGCATTGGTGGCTTATTTTGTTGTCATTTCTTTTGTTCGGATTATTAGGATTGTAATTCGGATTTTGTCCTGTGTCAAACTTTCATATCTTTCCATTTTTGTCATAGCAGTTTGTTTAAATTTTGTCCAGTTGGTGTTAGGATTTTATTCTGGTTGTTTTGTCTATTTTATTATTCAAACCATTTCGCTGGTAGTTTAATGCAAAGCAGGTCTTTTGTTATTTCCAGTCGTCTTTTGTTTAGTCCTTCTATCATTTCGTTCAATGCCGATTCTAGGGACATGACATGCGCACCCAATTTGGGCCTAATCTTAAAAGTTAATCATAAAACCATAGGAAGGTGATCAAAGCATTCAAAGGAAATAAGAACGGTTTTGGATTATTTGAAGCCCGAGTCATGTGGAACTGGGGCAAGTTAAACACAAAGAAAACCGTTAAAAGCAAGATTCGCCAAATTGGCATGAGGGTCATTCATGATAATAAGAGTGTCACCCAACGGTGCTTTAGAAGTGCCAAATGAACAAATTTAAATTGTGTTGTTTGCACTTGGCATGTTATGAAGATTGGAATGACGAAGGCATTTTGTTCTGCTACCTAAACACTTTATCCTTCGTTAACCCCTTTTGAGCCTTATTAATCTTCTTTCATACCCCTCGTTCGGAATCAGAAAAAAAAATAGAAAAAAAAAGAAAAGAAAAGAAAAGAAAATGATAACAAAGAAAAAAAGAAAGTCAAATGAAAAAGAGGAATTGGGAACTACGTTTGACCTGATTCCTCAAAGAGGATACGTAGGCGCTTCACGGCTCGGTCATAGTTTTGAAAGAAAAAATGAAAAAAATCAATTAAAATATCCCCAAGCAAGAAACTGGGGCAAAAGTTGCGTTTGTTGTAAATAAATCTAATTCCGAAGGTTGTAACTAATAACCCCAAAAATTAATGTATTTTTTGAGCCTTTTATACCCTTTCTTTCTAACCTATCCAAAACCCACATTACGGTCTAAAGAAAGACCTTCTGATCAGTCTTTAAAAAATGCCAAGTCAGACAAATGAAGAGTCTTACCGGCGAACATAACATTCTGTTCCACAGCAGAAAGGACTCTAATCTCCAACAGAAGGAGTCATACCAGCAACACTCCAAATCCCCAGCTGGAGAGATATAAAACGAGAGAGTCTTATTGGTGAAAACCTTCACAAGCACCATAAGGCGATGAAAGCTGAGAAAAGAACCAAAAATGAGAGAGACTTGATAGTGAAAACCCTTCGGGCACTACAAGTCGAATAAGATTGAGAATCAGATGGGGAATCGCCAATTGAAGATCTTGAAAGATGATTGACGGTAGAGGATAGGCCACATACGCATGTCATGGCCATTAGAGTCGGTATCTGCGTTTGATAGATTTTTATTTATAGTTTCTTTTGTAAAAGAGTCATCGTTTCCTTTGTCTTTTATTTTGTTTCTCTTATCTTTCTCCTTTCATAGAAAAACCCCCCAATAGAGTCTGTCTGGTCAGAACAAGTATGAAATGACTTCAAATATGCCATCAGCTTTTCAAGATGAGATCTGACTAGTACATCCAAATGGTATAGTCAGCAAGGAACAAGCGCGAGGCCAGTGTCAAAAAAAATATCCCCAACAAAGGGAATTGACAAAAGGATTAACGAGCGTCAAGAGAGATATCCTTGCCAAAACCAAGGTTATAAACCTCAAGGCCAAGGCCCATGAACAGAGCAAGGAGAGTAGTGAGCATGATTTGGCGAAATCCATACTAGACTAAAAGGTCGGGAAAATGCCAGTTTCCGAGCTATGCCACAAAAGAAGAGGGATATCCCCAGCAGGAAGGGATTATCCCCAGCACACAATATCATCCCCAACAAGTTGTGGAACGCAGAGCAAGGAAGGAGAAAGGGAAAACCATCCCAGTGGGAGTATCACAACCAACCACCGTGTTTTAAACTAACAGGTAAATAAAGTGGCATTGATGACAGAAATGCATGCCACAAGGGATTATCAAACTGGGGCAGAAAATTTTCTTTTCGTTTAGAAAATTTTCTGAAAGTCAGATACCCATTCAGGGAGGAATAAAGATAACGTCAGCCTCAAGGGAAATGGTCTTAGAACCAGTGTTGCCCCCAACAGCAAATGGATAAAACTTGAGCTCAGTGAAGCACTGGTTCTGAAGGAACCAGAATTCCCCAGCAGTATTATCCACGACAGCGTTATCCCTAGCTGATAACGTTTTACCCCCAACAGGTAAGTAAATAATCCCAACAGTGTTATCCCTAGCAGGTTTGAGGAGTCCAACACAAGTTTGGTGAAAATCGGTATCCTCAGCGGTTCCTTTCAGGTTAAGGCAAAACAAGTCTCAAAGGAGTTAGTCTTCAAAGGAAGAAGCTAATAATAATAATGATTAAAAAAAAGGAATAAAAATAAAAAATAAATGGGGAAGGTAGAAAGGGAAAATTCATCCCAATCCCCAACAAGTATTCAAGGTAAGACATCTTCAAGTCTTAAGGATATTTTGGGTTCATCCGCCCTCAAACAGGATATGTCGGGTTCATCCGCCCTCAAATAGGATATGTTGGGTTCATCCGCCCTCAAATAGGATATGTCGGGTTCATCCGCCCTCAAATAGGATATGTTGGGTTCATCCGCCCTCAAATAGGATATGTTGGGTTCATCCGCCCTCAAATAGGATATGTTGGGTTCATCCGCCCTCAAATAGGATATGTCGGGTTCATCCGCCCTCAAATAGGATATGTCGGGTTCATCCGCCCTCAAATAGGATATGTCGGGTTCATCCGCCCTCAAATAGGATATGTTGGGTTCATCCGCCCTCAAATAGGATCTGTTGGGTTCATCCACCCTCAAATAGGATATGTTGGGTTCATCCGCCCTCAAATAGGATATGTCGGGTTCGTCCGCCCTCAAATAGGATATGTTGGGTTCATCCGCGGTAGAAAAGGAAAGTTCATCCCAATCCCCAGCAAGTATTCGAGGTAAGACATTTTCAAGTCTTAAAGATATTTTGGGTTCATCCGCCCTCAAATAGGATATGTCGGGTTCATCCGCCCTCAAATAGGATATGTCGGGTTCATCCGCCCTCAAATAGGATATGTCGGGTTCATCCGCCCTCAAATAGGATATGTCGGGTTCATCCGCCCTCAAATAGGATATGTCGGGTTCATCCGCCCTCAAATAGGATATGTCGGGTTCATCCGCCCTCAAATAGGATATGTTGGGTTCATCCGCCCTCAAATAGGATATGTCGGGTTCATCCGCCCTCAAATAGGATATGTCGGGTTCATCCGCCCTCAAATAGGATATGTTGGGTTCGTCCGCCCTCAAATAGGATATGTTGGGTTCGTCCGCCCTCAAATAGGATATGTCGGGTTCGTCCGCCCTCAAATAGGATATGTTGGGTTCGTCCGCCCTCAAATAGGATATGTTGGGTTCATCCGCCCTCAAATAGGATATGTTGGGTTCATCCGCCCTCAAATAGGATATGTCGGGTTCATCCGCCCTCAAATAGGATATGTCGGGTTCATCCGCCCTCAAATAGGATATGTCGGGTTCATCCGCCCTCAAATAGGATATGTCGGGTTCATCCGCCCTCAAATAGGATATGTTGGGTTCATCCGCCCTCAAATAGGATATGTTGGGATCATCCGCCCTCAAATAGGATCTTATTTTCAAAGAAGGAAGAAACTAGGCGCTCACCTGAATAATGAGAGGAACACATTTCAGTCTTTAAATTTCATAGCAGGTGCCTACCTGAATAACGATAGGATTACTTTTATGTCTTAGTTTAGACAGGCGCCCACCTGAATAACGAGAGGAATACTTTCAGTTCTAGGTCGCCCACCAGTAAAATGCGGGAATACATTTCAGTTCTAGGTCGCCCACCAGTAAAATGCGGGAATAATTTCAGTTCTAGGTCGCCCACCAGTATAATGCGGGAATACATTTAAGTTCTAGGTCGCCCACCAGTATAATGCGGGAATACATTTCAGTTCTAGGTCGCCCACCAGTAAAATGCGGGAATACATTTAAGTTCTAGGTCGCCCACCAGTATAATGCGGGAATACATTTCAGTTCTAGGTCGCCCACCAGTATAATGCGGGAATACTTTTAAGTTCTAGATCGCCCACCAGTATAATGCGGGAATACATTTAAGTTCTAGGTCGCCCACCAGTATAATGCGGGAATACTTTTAAGTTCTAGGTCGCCCACCAGTATAATGCGGGAATACATTTAAGCTCTAGGTCGCCCACCAGTATAATGCGGGAATACATTTAAGCTCTAGGTCGCCCACCAGTATAATGCGGGAATACATTTAAGTTCTAGGTCGCCCACCAGTATAATGCGGGAATACTTTTAAGTTCTAGGTCGCCCACCAGTATAATGCGGGAATACATTTAAGTTCTAGGTCGCCCACCAGTATAATGCGGGAATACATTTAAGTTCTAGGTCGCCCACCAGTATAATGCGGGAATACTTTTAAGTTCTAGGTCGCCCACCAGTATAATGCGGGAATACATTTAAGTTCTAGGTCGCCCACCAGTATAATGCGGGAATACATTTAAGTTCTAGGTCGCCCACCAGTATAATGCGGGAATACATTTAAGTTCTAGGTCGCCCATCAGTATAATGCGGGAATACATTTAAGTTCTAGGTCGCCCACCAGTATAATGCGGGAATACATTTAAGTTCTAGGTCGCCCACCAGTATAATGCGGGAATACATTTAAGCTCTAGGTCGCCCACCAGTATAATGCGGGAATACATTTAAGTTCTAGGTCGCCCACCAGTATAATGCGGGAATACTTTTAAGTTCTAGGTCGCCCACCAGTATAATGCGGGAATACATTTAAGTTCTAGGTCGCCCACCAGTATAATGCGGGAATACATTTAAGTTCTAGGTCGCCCACCAGTATAATGCGGGAATACTTTTAAGTTCTAGGTCGCCCACCAGTATAATGCGGGAATACATTTAAGTTCTAGGTCTCCCACCAGTATAATGCGGGAATACATTTCAGTTCTTGGTCGCCCACCAGTAAAATGCGGGAATACATTTCAGTTCTAGGTCACCCACCAGTATAATGCGGGAATACATTTCAGTTCTAGGTCGCCCACCAGTAAAATGCGGGAATACATTTCAGTTCTAGGTCGCCCACCAGTATAATGCGGGAATACTTTTAAGTTCTAGGTCGCCCACCAGTAAAATGCGGGAATACTTTTAAGTTCTAGGTCGCCCACCAGTAAAATGCGGGAATACTTTTAAGTTCTAGGTCGCCCACCAGTAAAATGCGGGAATACATTTCAGTTCTAGGTCGCCCACCAGTATAATGCAGGAATACATTTCAGTTCTAGGTCGCCCACCAGTAAAATGCGGGAATACATTTCAGTTCTAGGTCGCCCACCAGTATAATGCGGGAATACATTTAAGTTCTAGGTCGCCCACCAGTAAAATGCGGGAATACATTTAAGTTCTAGGTCGCCCACCAGTATAATGCGGGAATACATTTCAGTTCTAGGTCGCCCACCAGTAAAATTCGGGAATACATTTAAGTTCTAGGTCGCCCACCAGTAAAATGCGGGAATACATTTCAGTTCTAGGTCGCCCACCAGTATAATGCGGAAATACATTTCAGTTCTAGGTCGCCCACCAGTAAAAGGCGGGAATACTTTTAAGTTCTAGGTCGCCCACCAGTAAAATGCGGGAATACTTTCAGTTCTAGGTCGCCCACCAGTAAAATGCGGGAATACATTTCAGTTCTAGGTCGCCCACCAGTAAAATGCGGGAATACTTTCAGTTCTAGGTCGCCCACCAGTATAATGCGGGAATACATTTAAGTTCTAGGTCGCCCACCAGTATAATGCGGGAATACTTTTAAGTTCTAGGTCGCCCACCAGTAAAATGCGGGAATACTTTTAAGTTCTAGGTCGCCCACCAGTAAAATGCGGGAATACATTTAAGTTCTAGGTCGCCCACCAGTATAATGCGGGAATACATTTAAGTTCTAGGTCGCCCACCAGTAAAATGCGGGAATACTTTTAAGTTCTAGGTCGCCCACCAGTAAAATGCGGGAATACTTTTCAGTTCTAGGTCGCCCACCAGTAAAATGCGGGAATACTTTTAAGTTCTAGGTCGCCCACCAGTAAAATGCGGGAATACTTTCAGTTCTAGGTCGCCCACCAGTAAAATGCGGGAATACATTTCAGTTCTAGGTCGCCCACCAGTAAAATGCGGGAATACTTTTCAGTTCTAGGTCGCCCACCAGTAAAATGCGGGAATACTTTTAAGTTCTAGGTCGCCCACCAGTAAAATGCGGGAATACTTTTAAGTTCTAGGTCGCCCACCAGTAAAATGCGGGAATACATTTCAGTTCTAGGTCGCCCACCAGTATAATGCGGGAATACATTTCAGTTCTAGGTCGCCCACCAGTAAAATGCGGGAATACTTTTAAGTTCTAGGTCGCCCACCAGTAAAATGCGGGAATACTTTCAGTTCTAGGTCGCCCACCAGTAAAATGCGGGAATACATTTCAGTTCTAGGTCGCCCACCAGTAAAATGCGGGAATACTTTCAGTTCTAGGTCGCCCACCAGTATAATGCGGGAATACATTTCAGTTCTAGGTCGCCCACCAGTATAATGCGGGAATACTTTTACAGTTCTAGGTCGCCCACCAGTAAAATGCGGGAATACTTTTAAGTTCTAGGTCGCCCACCAGTAAAATGCGGGAATACTTTTAAGTTCTAGGTCGCCCACCAGTAAAATGCGGGAATACATTTCAGTTCTAGGTCGCCCACCAGTATAATGCAGGAATACATTTCAGTTCTAGGTCGCCCACCAGTAAAATGCGGGAATACATTTCAGTTCTAGGTCGCCCACCAGTATAATGCGGGAATACATTTAAGTTCTAGGTCGCCCACCAGTAAAATGCGGGAATACATTTAAGTTCTAGGTCGCCCACCAGTATAATGCGGGAATACATTTCAGTTCTAGGTCGCCCACCAGTAAAATGCGGGAATACATTTAAGTTCTAGGTCGCCCACCAGTAAAATGCGGGAATACATTATGTTCTAGGTCGCCCACCAGTATAATGCGGGAATACATTATGTTCTAGGTCGCCCACCAGTATAATGCGTGAATACATTTTGTCTGTTCATTCCATATTCTAGGTCGCCCACAAGTATAAATGCAGGCATGTCATTATCAATAGGAGACGCACTTCCTCAGTTTAGTTTTACCATAGGAGACGCACTTCCTAAGCTTAAATCTTACCAATAGGAGACGCACTTCCTAGTTTGGCTTTTTCAGGTTATATTTTATTGCAGGAGACGCACTTCCGGAATTGAGATTTCACCCTTAGGAGATGCACTTCCTAGTTTGATCCATTTTAAGTTCGACCATAGGAGACGCACTTCCTAGTTTAGTTCATTCCGATTCGACCATAGGAGACACTTCCTAGTTTGAGTCATTGAGGTTTTATTTTAGCAGACGCATTTGCTAGCAAAAGTTTTTGTTTTACTCGTAGGAGATGCACATCCTAGCCTAGTCTTTAGTTTACTCATCATTGCATCAATAGTGTAAATGAGTTACAATTTTGCTAACGACTCACAAATCTTCCCAGCACAAACTGGGTTAGGAAATTTTGTTTGTTGTGTTTGTTTTGGTTGTCAGGGACCCGCCTGTAGAACGGAGGTTGTTGTATGTCGAAGAAAGGAAGAAATCAGGCGTCCACCTGGAGAACAAGGACAAAGAAAGGAAGAAATCAGGCGTCCACCTGAGAACAAGGACAAAGAAAAGAAGAAATCAGGCGTCCACCTGGAGAACAAGGACAAAGAAAGGAAGAAATTAGGCGTCCACCTGGAGAACAAGGACAAAGAAAGGAAGAAATCACAAATCTTCCCAGCACAAACTGGGTTAGGAAATTTTGTTTGTTTTGTTTGTTTTGGTTGTCAGGGACCCGCCTGTGGAACGGAGGTTGTTGTATGTCGAAGATAGAAGAAATCAGGCGTCCACCTGGAGAACAAGGACAAAGAAAAAAAGAAATCAGGCGTCCACCTGGAGAACAAGGATAAAGAAGAGAAATAGAAATCAGGCACCCACCTGGAGAATAAGGGAATACAATTGAAGTATTGAAGTCAAAAGCCCGCTCATATGAGAAAGGAGCACACTTAGAATCAATAAAGCAGAGGAATACAACAGGAATCCCTAGCAGGAAGCAATAAAAATCCCCAGCACCGGGAAGCAGAAGGCTACAGCAAAAAATCCCCAGCATTCACAAAAGGCTGGTCACAAAAAAAAAACAACAACAAGAAAAAAAGAGAGAGAAAAAAACATGAATCCAAAGTACGGAAGTGGAGAACAAATGTGGCCTGCTCAAGAACTAGCGCCTACAACTAGCAAATATCAAGGTTCAAATCCAAAGTATGTATGAAGTACCATTCAAGACTCAAGACCAAGTTTCAGAAGACTTAAAGATAGGAATCCTTGTAACTATTCGCTGATAGGCTTAGTTAGTCTTTTTCAGTTTTCATTTTTGTTGTAATGACAGGACCGCGGACCGGAACCTCAACGGAACGGCACCTCGATCGGCTCTTCACCTCGGTACAATCTACCATCTCTCATTCCCGAACTACACGTGGCCTGATTCCTGTATAACCAAGGATATGTAGGCAGCTCAGATACCAGGGCTCGGTCACATTCCCTTCCTTTCCTTAGTGTAGTCCGTCCAAGTAATGGTCGGGTCAAAAACATGTCTAGTCGTTCTTTGTCGGAAAACTCTTCGTGTTTCCAGTCAAAGAGGGGCAGTTGTAGACACCGGATTTTTGACCCTCCCCGAGAATTTTCACATTTTTAGCGTGAATATGTGAAATTGGGTCTAGTATAGCTATTTTAACTATTTTTACTTTATTTTGTTGCAAAAAGAAAATTACAAAAAATATATATATAAATTTTAGTTTATGTATATCTTATAAACTTGAAAAATACAAAAATAAAAAGAAAATTACAAAAAATATATATATAAATTTTAGTTTATGTATCTCTCATAAACTTGAAAAATACAAAAATTGCACTTTATTTTTGTACTTTATATAATTTCGAAAATTACAAAAAAATATAATTCTATTAATGTTTTGTAGTCATTTAAATTTGGAAAAAATGCAAAAATATTACTTTATATTTTATCTTTATATAAAAAACGAAAATTACAAAAAATAGTTTTATTGACATTTTGTAGCTATTTTAAATCTTGAAAAAATATACTTAAAAAGATATAGTTTTGTTTAAATATTAGTCTTATTTTTGTTAGTTATTTTGCTTACATAGGACTAGTTGAGCAACGTCGTGTGCCTATTTCTCGGGTCCGGGCAAAAGAATAATATTCGGGTTCAAACTACCCGGTTTTAGGCCTAATTTTCGGACCTAGACCATAATAAACCGAGTCCACGACACATGGGGAACTCCACCACGCGTGGGGAACACAAGCCTCGAACCCCACCACGCGTGGGGCTCATTTTTCTGGGCAAATGGGCACAAATACACGGACTGGACAGATTTTGAAGGGAGGATTTTGAAAATTGAAGAGGGGGACTTGGAAAAAGAACCCACATGCACTGTTCACCTTTCTTCTTCAAAAGAAGAAGAGAACCAACGAACAGGGGGGAAATTTTTTGAAAACGACTGTTCACCTTGGAGGAGGACTGTTTCATCGTCTTCCTCCTTTCCTTTGAAAACCAAAAAACCTACTGAACCCTAATCCCTCGTCGTCACGCCAAAACCACCCCAAACAACCAGCTCCTTCTGCCTCCTCCATCACCACTGTCAACAAGCCACCATTGCTACCCATCCAGCGTCGACACCAGCTTCACCAACACCATTCCGTCACCTTCCCCGGCACCCCTACTGTCGCAACCAAACCTTACAACCACCGGCAGTCCACCCTTGCTGCTTCACTCATCATCCTCCTCGCATCACCATCTCGTCCAAACACCAGCTCCCTCTCCGCCTCAAACCACCACCAAACGACCACCCGTCCCCTCCAAAACTCCAACGCCATAACCGTCGTCACCTGAACACCACGTCCAAACGACCACCTGCTCCGATGACACCATCTCCCTCGTCGTCTCGCAACCAGCCAAAACCACCACCGAACACCACCACCGCAGCTGCTTCCACCTCCAGAAACCACCCGTCAAGCAGCAGTTGTTGCTGCTGCATCGCCACCACCAAAACAACCATCGTCCCCAGCTGGCATCGCAGCTGCTTCTGCCTCCTCCATCATCACCGTCAACAAACCACCCAAAACCCTACGAGCCCCTACTCCCTCGTCGTCAAACACCTCTGCCCCCTCGACCCCTTCTGTTTCATCTCTTCGCACCAATCTGCTGCGTCGAGAAAAGTCAGTAGAAGCGAGCATGGCAGGTTGTTAGCACTTTCGGGCCGAGCTTTCAGTTTTCCGTGAGGTCGTTTTGTTCGTCGAGGTCCGGTACGTCGAGGTTGGTCGCTGTAGAGGTTTGGTCCATGGCTCTATGCGTTTCTGTTTGTTCAGGTTAGTAAACCTCAATGTATTAGATAAAGAAACGCTATTTTAAATGTTCGAAGATGCAATATAGAAATTGGTATGATAATTTTCTGCTTATGTTTCACCGTATGCATTTTGGTTCATCTTTGTGTTATGTTATTCTTGTTTACTTGATGTCATTTGATTTAGTTGTATTAGGAGTTCTAGGACACAGTTTGACGTTGATTCGTTTTTCCCTTCGTTTTCTTAGTTTATTTGGACAAAATTAGTATTAGTACCTGTTGTTACTACGCCCGAAACACTCATTCGCTTAACTTCTTTTATTAAACTTTTAACAAGTTATGAGATTTTAGTTGTAAAGAAGCGGTAAGGTTTAGTATGGTTAAAGGCGTAAAAATGACATCCTTTTAAAATAAAAATAATAATAATAAAAAAAAACGAGGCAAGCTTCGCAAAAAATAAAAATGTACATATTGCGGAGCCTTCACAAAAAATGTATATATTAAAATACTTAGATTCCGGGACGGGTCATTTAGCAAATTTCACGGCCCTACCAAAAAATAATAATGCGCTAGTTGCTTTAGGAGCGCCTTTAATAATGTTATCTCCCTGAACTCGGGTGCACATTTATGTGACTCAAATCCAAATCTCAACGGAATCGAAATGTGTCTCTAATCACGTGTACATTGATTGTGACGTGGTCTGAGATGCATTTCCATGACGTTGCAAATTCTGTTTTAAATAATGAATGAGACGAGCCTCGACGAACAAAAATGCACAAGCTGCGGGGCCCTCTAAATGTATATATATTAAAACACTTAGAATTCGGGACAGGCCGTTTAGCTAATTTTATGGCCTTCCCCAAAATAACAATACGCTAGTTGCGTTAGGCACGCTTTTAATAATTTATCTTCCTAAACTCGGGTGCACATTTATGTGACTCAAATCCCAATCCCAACAGAGTTGAAATGTAGCCCTAACCACGGGTACATTGATTGTAACGTGGTTCGAGATTTGTTTCCACGATGTTGCAATTCTTGATAAAATAACAGTAAATGATAAAAGCGGTTAAAAGTTAAATTTTGCACATAAGTTTACATTTGTATAAAATCAGATAATCAAGCCGAATATAACAGTTGAGCGACCGTGCTAGAACCACGGAACTCGGGAATGCCTCACACCTTCTCCCGGGTTAACAGAATTCCTTATCCAGATTTCTGGTACGCAGACTGTAATATGGAGTCATTCTTTTCCTCGATTCGGGATTAAAATTGGTGACTTGGGACACCCTAAATCTCCCAAGTGGCGACTCTGAAATAAATAAACCAATCCCGTTTCGATTGTCCTTTAATTGGAAAAAACTCCCTTGCACCCTCGCGGGTATGTAAAAAGGAGGTGTGACACTTAGCAAAACAAAATTACTAAATCAAACTAGAATATAAACGCAAAAAACTAGATTATTATAACAGTAAAGAATTAGACTAAAAATGCAAATGACTAACATGTAGCATTAAAATTTTAGAAATTTTGTATAAAAATACACATATATATAAGTGTAATAATAAATTTTAAATAGTCATTTCTATAGTCAGTTTGGTTCGATTTTTTTGATTATTTTTTATTAAAATCAAAACCAAACAAAACCAAAAAAATAATGGTTCTTTTGCCCGGTTTAGTTCGGTTTTCGATATAGTTCTATCTCTCTGCCGTAGCTTCCTATATTATACATTATATGTTTACATTCATTTTTGATTTGTTACAACAAAATGATTCCAAGCAGTTTTGTTCATCGTACTTGGAACTAAAGTGCACAAAAGATCCGAACTAAAGTGCGCGATAGTTAATACATATGTAATACATATAATGTAAATATTTAATACGAAGTACAGTGTTAAAAATACATTAATTTTGAAAAAAAATTGGAATGATTGAATGTGAATTTGGACCACCGTTTCTCGAAATTCGATCACCTACTTTAATTTATTCTACACCACGGATAGACCATAAATCTTCAAAAAAAAACATAAAATCCGAGCTTTTTTATGGGACTTATGTGGGTTTTAATGGAAGAAAAGAATTTTAAAATGGGATTTTTACATTCCTATACCATATAGTAAATTATATTACCTTTCATGCTTAACTTTTAATATAATTACCTTTTATATACCTAATTCTCATTTATGTACATTTTAGGGGTTTTAATGGTATTAATTAGTCTCCTAATTCAACTCTACCGTATATTCCCACTCCCCCCAAGTTTCTCTCTCCAAATCTCACCCCCTCACCCACGTATCAAACCACACCCCACGATTTTCTCTTCAATCACCCACTATTTCCTCTTTTAAAACCAGCGAAAATCTATAACCCCTCCACCACTGACAATCATTAAAAAGCTTTGAAGCTTTGAATTCGAATTTGGGTTTTCAAAAGACATTGTTTGTTTGGATTGGATGTTGTTCCAAAGAATTGAGAATTCTCTCTACGACTCTCTCTATCTCTCAATCCCAAATTTCAGTAATATAAAGTAGGGGTGGCAAATGGGCGGGTTGGGCTGAATTTGGGCGGGTCAAGATGGGTTAGGTCAATAAATGAGTCATTGCTCAACCCAGTCCAAAGTGTACTCAAGCTAAGATGGGCTGAGTCAAGATGGGTTAAACAATGGGTCATAACCCAACCCGCCCAATTTGACCCACGTTTTAGAACCATGTTCATTTTGCATAAAAAAAAGTCTTTTACCTTAAATGTGTAAGTTGAAATTTCTTTTGGGGGTTAGGGTAAGGGTGGAGTGGGGTTAGGGTAGGGGTGTTGGGGCGGGTGAGTAGTGCAAAAAAAACGAAAAAAAATAGAAAATAGAAAATTTTAAAAAAAAAGTAAAATATTTTTTTGAGAGGTTTGCGGGGGGTGGGGGTGGGGTGTGTGGAGAGGAGTGGATGCAGGAAAAAAAATAGAAAATTGAGAAAACAAAAAAAGTAAAAAAAAAATTTGAGGGGAAGGGGTTTTCACGGGGGCAGGGGGCAGGGGGCAGGGTGGGGGATGGTTGGTGCAGGAAAAAAAATAGAAAATTAAAAGTACAAAAAATAAAGTAAAAAAAAAAATTAGGGGTAGGAGGTTTTGCGGGGGTGGTGGGTGGGGAGGTGGGGGTGGATGGTGCAGAAAAACAAAATAACATAAAATTGAAAATACAAAAAAAAAAAGTAAAATTGGGGCAACTAAATAAATTTTTATATAAGTTGGGTTAAGATACCTTTTGTTATAGGTGAGTTTCATGGGTTGTATTTGGGTTGTTTAATAGGTCAGAATGAGCTATAAAATATAATTAGTTAACTTGGACCCAGCCCAAATTTACCCATGAGCTAAAATATTTATAACCCAACCCATTAATCTCTGGGTGGGTTGGGCGGGTTAGATGGGTTTGGGCTCAAATTGTCACCCCTAATATAAAGTAAAAGGAAAAGAGAGCAGCAATTCCACCATTGACAGCCATTAAAAAGCTTTGAAGCTTTGAATTCGAATTTGGGTTTTCAAAAATCATTATTTGTTAGGATTGGGTGTTGTTACAAATAATTGGGAATATGGTTTGGAGTTTATATCTCAATTTTGAAGGGTTTTGGTGAAAATTAGACTTGGTTTTGGCTGAATTTCATATAGAAGAAGAAGAAGAAGAAGAAGAAGAAGAAGAAGAAGAAGAAGAAAGAAAGAAGAAGAAGAAGAAGAAGAAGAAAGAAAGAAAGAAGAAGAAGAAGAAGAAGAAGACATGACATACATAATATTTTTTTATTTATGAAAGTTGAACAACATTGTATAAAAATTGTATTTAAGTGGTATTATATTGTAGTTGTATATAACTAAGTAGAAATAATAGACGAAAATTATAGATAAGTTGTATAATATATAATTAGTTGTATGAAATTTATTTTTACTATGTATAAATCAGATACAAAATATACAAAAGACATATTGTATAAATTTTGGATAAAATTTGTATTTAAGTTGTATGTTATTGTAGTTATATTTAAATGGGTAGAAATAATATGTGAAAGTTGTAGATAAGTTGTAGATAAGTTGGATATATAATTAGTTGTATGAAATTTATTTTACTATGTATAAATCAGATACAAAATATACAAAAGATATATTTTATAAAATTGTATAAAAAATGTATTTGTGTAATAAGGAATAGGTATTCATTCTATCTGTAGTATTCACTTATTTAACCATTCTTGCACTATGTTTTATGCTAGCCGTCGAAATCTTCTTCTTTCATTCAATTTGGGACTGACAACAATTTACGTGTACAAGTTCACGAAGGCAGATTTGATTTTGATTCATTAACAAAATAAATTATTTGCATTAAATTTTGGCTGATATTTTTTCATGTTTAAATATAAAAACAAGAAAAATGGCAAGCAAAAATCTTCCAGATTGTTCTCGTTCCAGATTCCTCGTTTCTTATGTCTTTTTGCCCATGAAGTATGAGTTCGAATTCGCGTGATTTTTGTTAATACTTGTGGCAATGGTTATAACGATTTTTTTACGTTTTCTCCGTTAGAAAAACCCTATTTCCTGTAACATCAGAAAATTAGAGGAGGATAGATCCACCGAATTGTGACATATGAGTGGAAACATACGGAAAGAGAAGATGAGGAAAAGGGTGTAACTAAATCCCTTAATTAAAAGCACTAATAATGGATTGGGAGCCTTTTAAGGTGGAATATGTATATATTGTAAACAAAACTTGTGTAGGTAGGTTAATTTACTAAACATGAACATTTAGGGTAATATAGTTTATTATATGGCATAGGAATGTAAAAATTCCTTTTTTAAAAATCTTAGCCAACGGGGAGGGGACCGTCGACTGCAGGGGAGATCCAAGGGTCAAGCCACTAAAGCAAAGGCTTTAGGCCCCCAAATTTTTCGGTAGAAATTAAAAAATAACCAGATTTACAAACGGTCATTCAAAAATAGTCACAGTTTCAAAAGTAATTGAAATTTAACCATTTTTTATGTAAAGATAAATCTGAACGAAAACACTATTCAAAAGCCGGAAAAATACTCCAGTATAATATACTGGAGTCCTGGTATACTTATGTTGGAACTCCAGTATAATATACTGGTCCAGCATAATATACTGGAGATTGAAGCACCGGTGCTCCACTCTCCAGTATATGATACTGGAACTTTCCGCATGTTAGTGTTCCAGCATAATATACTGGAAGTTCATACACAGGTGCACCGATCTCCAGTATATTATGCTGGAACTTTCCGTGTTGCAGCAAAATAGTAGGCTATTTTTTAATGATTTTGCAAACGCTGGCTATTTTTGAATGACCAGTTCGAAAACTGACTAGCCCGTGCTATTTTTACAAATTTTTCTTTTTCTTTTCTACTTGTATTTGTATTAATACCCCGATTAATCTAGATTCATACCGTGTAAGGCCTAGTAAAAGAGAGAACACATTTTAACAGGATTTATTTTAACCACATGACTCGAACCCAATATATCTAATTAAGGTAAGTTGGATTATATATATCTCACAATAATCTTTAGAGGTAGGGTTTAAATATATTGGATATGTTAAAATTAAAATATATTTTATAAAAAGTAAAGATAACTTTTAATTTGGTATTGATGTAACTGTTTAAGCAAAAATTGGAGAAAGAACATCACTCCACTTAAAACCTTGTCATGAATATAAAACTTTTCATTATATAAATTTTACGATTGACATCATTAGTGAGGTACCTATATTATTATTCTCCTTTTACATTTCTCAATAAAAATGAGAATAAACTTTTAGAATCCGTTTTTTGGTATCTTCAATAGTCCAAGTCTTATTTTTTATCTTTCTCATCAGAAAACGGGTACTACATTCTTATATTCTCTTCTTGGTTTCTACAAAAAGCTTAAGTTCTCGATAAGTTATATTGTTCTCTGTAGAAAGAAAAGAGTTTTATTTTTTCTATAAAAACAAGAGTTGAAGAGTACCGTTGAATAAAACTATATTGCGCATTCTTTTTTTTTCCTTTTTCCCCCCTCAGCTCAAGTTTCAAGCGTTTCAACAAATATATTAGAACATCAAAAATTATTTCGATATCAAGTTATAAACTTCTTGAATCTGGTTATATTATCTAAGATCAACAATATCTTAGGAGATATAACTATTAATAACTTTACATCTTAAAAAGCTAGAAAAATAGATTTCAATTAAAAATATAGATGAATTTTTTTTCTTTCTGAAAGGCCTCATATTAAAAATTGGCTTTAGGCCACCAATCTTCTTGGACCGCCCCTGGTCGACTGCTGGAGAAGAAGGAAAGTTTTAATTTATTGGAGTATAGCGCATGTATTACATGCACTCAACGGCGGATCCACGTTTAGTGGCGTGGGTGCTTAAGCACCCATTATCTTTAGGGTAGGGTCCGTGTATTTTATGAGAAATTAATAGAAAAATCAAATATACGAGAGATGAGCACCCACAAAATAAAAGCTGAGCTGAGTGCTTTGGTTTAGAGATTTAATTATAGGCCTCTATTTTGTTTATTTCCGGGATCGAAACTGGTGTGACACGTAAGTGCTTTTTTTATATGTCTTGCGATGGGGAAGACCTTTCCTTGTTTGATTGTTTCCGTTCTGTTCTTTTCTATTTTCCAGTTGCCCTTATTTGAGCTATTTTTTCATATTTTGTTACCTTTTTGCTTTCTTTTTTTCCCCTTCAAATTCGCTTTTCTTTCTTTCTTTCTACTACATCACTTAAAAATATTTCAAGTATGGAGATTGATGAAGTACTTTTATTGTCCAAAAATAGTACTCCATTTAGTTTTTGTTGTAATGTTCACAATAATATATTTTTGAGCAAAAATCACTTTTAGTTCGTGACCAAAACTATTTATCACATAGCAACAAAAGTATATAAAATTTATATCCTTCTTGTATAAAACATACAAAAATGTATGTGTATTGTCATGGGCTGCTTTCCAGACATGCCCCATGACCCCTTGGCCGCGCCCCATGGCGGCCTAGCAAGCCTCACAATGCCTAGCGCCATGGTCGGCCCCGTGGTCTTGGCTGCGCCAAGTGACAAGCGCGCATGTGCCTCTGTCACCCCACCGATGCCTCTCGCCAGCGCCCAAGGGCTGGTCATTGACAACAGCGCCGCGCGTCCTGACAATGCCGCGCGCGCAGATCCTGATGCCTCGCCAGCGCCCAGCTGCAGGCCCATTCCAACAGCGCCTCGCGCACAGACCCTGATGCCAAGCACCAGTGCCCAGCCTCAGGCCAGCACATCAAGTGTCGCGCGCGCCCACAGCAACGCGCGCGCAGACCCTGACCCGCAAGACAAAGATGCTGCCATCGGACTTAGTTTTTCCTTGTAATAATCTAAGTCCTTTTCATTGTAATCATAGGCTAGTTTACATCATTTTCATTTCAGTGTGCTTCTACAGCTTTATTAGGACTAGTCTTGTAATGTTGGTTTATTTTTTTTAAGCATTATTAAGGGGGACCAAACAATCAAACATTTCAATCAGCATTTTCTAGTGTCTCTCCCCCTCGACACCACATCATTGTAATCATCATTTTCATTCAGCAATAAAATCATCATCATCATTCAAAACCCAATTTTCTCTCAGCTTCCGCAATTGCCCACGACATTGGTTTTCCCGCACGGCACTGACAATCTAGTCTAGCGTGCGGCGAGGACCTCATTGGCGGACAGCAACCGCACTGACATCGGTTGCTTAGCCTTACATTGCCCTTCCAAAGATCATCAGGAAGGCGTTGCGTAACAGTGTGTGTGTATATATATTTTGCATTGAGTTGTCTCATTTTAAGTTTCAAATAGTGATATACTATGCGTCAACTTAATTAAGGACAATTTGCATATTAAATCCTTTTATATATGAACTTCGATGCACTAGTCATAATATATAGGGCTCACGCATGCCTATAAGCATGAAGAACTAGAAGAAAATATTTTTATTTATGAGAAAAATAAAACTTAAGGCTCAGCAAGATATGCAATTTGCTTTGTTAACCAATGAAAGAAGAAAGATATCATCGTTAGTGTCCTAATTTTAATAAAAAAATATATTCAACTTATAGATGAAATCTATTCTTAACGAATTGTCATCGTCTTTTTAATTATTTCAACAAATGAAGATTTTCGATATTTATATATATTTAATTATTTGTTGTAAAATATTAAGCCCACATTAGTAACTTTTAGATGTTTTCGCTTATTCAATTTTTTTATGGGCTATAAGCCAACATCTTTATTCCCAAAAAACCAAAATATTTAATTTTTAAATTTATTTTATTTGAGAAATCTTATCATTTGTTTCCTTAGGTCACAAATATATCAACAATTTTCATAAAATATTCTCCCAAAAGTCCTCATAAATCACAATTATGTACTTGAGGACTTCTATGGCTAAGATTTCTTTGCGATCAACATTCATTTTTTAGTAGCTTATACTTTTTTTAACTTTTATTTTACAAGCCAATCACATTATTTAATAATATTTTATATTTTTTAAAATAATATATTTATTTGTATTTGGTACACGCACACCCTAAGATCAGTATATAAAATGGTACTCAGCTCGTTTTTTCACCTATTTTGGTCTCTTGAGTTCAAATAGTCGTTCCGGACTCGTTTACAACTTGATTGGGCCTTTAGCAATGGGCTGAAAGCCTGACAATCCAATAGTAGGGTGTAGCAGGGAACTACCATCTGTATTTGGAAGAAAACGCAATAAATGAGTGGGACTATTCCCTACTGATTACTAACATTTTTTGGCTTCATTAATAGTGCAAATAAATGTTCCATGTGTTGGCTGCAGTTGGAAGATACCCTCATTTAATTTTCTTTCCTACTTTTTTCGCTTTTCTTATTCTTAAATACATACCATTTTGATGTATATGTACATAGGCGGAATCAGTTATTGAAGTTTATGAGTTTTAAATTTGTTACGGAACCATAACTGTCTTAGCTATTGGGTTTGCAATTAAATATTTATATATATTTAATGAATTTTCTAATATAAATACAACAAGGTTGAACCCCCTGCTCTGCGGTAGAAGCAAATTCAAGACGGTCCAACTAAACTCATTGATTTCATCTCGAAGGTGTATACATGTACAAAAAAATAAAAATATATCATGTATAATATGATCATATTCATTCTAAACCACTAGGTCTAGATTCTGAACACGTAATTTCAGAAGTACAGTAAGTTCAGTGCTAAGAACTTTAAATAATGAACACATTAAATTCAAATCTTAAATCTACCTCTGCTTATACATAATACTATGACGTACTTTGTATACACAAATTTAGAGGCCAAATTAGAATTTGAAATTTATGGGTTCTGAATTTTCCACAGAGCCCATAGTTCGTTTTAGATATTGGGTTCGTAATTAAATATTTATATATATTTAATGAATTTTCTTGTATAAACACATTGTTCAAGCAAAAGTGACTGGTTCGGCGCACACTAAAGGCTAGCTTCGCCTCTGTTAACACAATGTCACATACTTATGTTTGAATATTTGATTTTTTTTATAGGACTTGTATTAATGTTTTGTCTTTAGCCGAGGGTCTATTAGAAACAACATTTCTGCCCTCCAGGGTTGTCTGCGTACACACTACTCTCTTCAGGCCCCGCTTGTGGAAACTCACTGAATTTATTATTATTGTTGTATTAATGTTTTGTCTTTAGCCGATAGTCTATTAGAAACAACGTTTCTGCCCTCTAAAGTTGTCTTCGTACACACTACTCTCTTCAGACTCTGCTTGTGGAAAGTAGTTATTAACGTTATTATTATACTATTTAGAGTACATAGTGGAGTAGTAGAAAGTAGTAAGCTCTCCCTCAAAACTCAAAACTCAAAAGTATATCTTTTCCATATATAGTGTCAATGAATGGATTGATGGAGAAGTACATTTACTTCCTAGCTACCTAACAAACTGGCAATACATATTAATCCTTCTCTGCTTTAATTTCCTATCTGTCTTGAAATATGACCTTTACACTCTTCGGTTTTATTACTACTCCCCAACTTTGTTAAGCTATCACTACTTGGACCCTTTTTTTCTTCCCATCGAAGTTGGTCAAAGTATTCAGCAGAGTTTGTTTTCCATCTGCTAATATCAAGGTATGTTACTTACTGCATATTTGATTCAAGCAAATGTACAACTATTCAAAATCTTCATTATTTGAGTGTTTGTCTCAAGTATTAGTGTATGCAGGGGCGAAGCTATGTACGGCCAAGAGTGGTCAATTGAACACCCTTCGCAGAAAAATAATACATAATTGTTATTGGTTAAAAAATAAACTTTGAACATCCTTGTATAGCCCATTGGCAAAGGGTGTTGAAATTTTGAGCACCCTTATTGAATTTCTTGACTTCGCCACTCAAAGGCGGAGGTAGGATTTGAACCTTATGGGTTCGGGATTATAATACTGTGTTCTAAATTAATAATTAATACATATTCATTGGATACCTTCATACAAATACATGGTTTGAACAAAAGCTACTTGGTTCAGTCGAACCCGCTACCAACACTGTGGTTCCGCCCCTGTCGCCACCGAGTGTATGTGTACACTCAAAGGGCAATTAGGGTGGTTTCTATGACTTCAACTGAACACATTGCTTTCATCTCGAACTATATACATATGCTGCAAAAAATTTATAAAATAACCACATATAATAAGATCACACTCTCCTTTTTGTTTCCAGTGTAGGTGTATATATATGAAGTGTGTGTGAAAAAGAAAGAAGGCAGGGGAGGGAACTTGTAGATGTGAAAAGATGGGAAGTAAAGAAAGGGAAATCAAATCACCTGAAGTTCAATTGGGAGAGAATAATTCTGATTCAGGGAAACGGGGATCAAAGAAGTTGGGAATCTACTTCATTGAATCGGATAGTAGGAGAACGCCTTTGGGGCGTGGTTACAGTGCCGGAGTAGGAGGAGCTACTCCTGTGAACATACATGGGAAGCCTATCCGCGATATGTCAAAGACCGGTGGCTGGATAGCTGCCTTGTTCATATTTGGAAATGAAATGGCTGAGAGAATGGCTTACTTTGGCCTATCTGTCAACATGGTTGCCTTCATGTTCTACGTTATGCACCGCCCTTTCTCTTCCTCTGCCAATGCAGTTAACAATTTTTTAGGTATATCACAGGCATCCTCTGTGCTTGGTGGTTTCATCGCTGATGCTTACCTCGGTAGATACTGGACTATTGCCATCTTTACCACCATTTATCTTGCGGTAATGAATAAAATGCTTGTCTAGTGTATTTTTCCGGTAACCAGAATTTAATCTTTATGGATCCAAAGTTCGTAGTTCTTTGAAAATATGGGTTCAAAGCATGCTAATTTACAGGATTTTTACATATATATTTATGGTCGATTGAACTCATTCCTCAAATTTTGCATCTGCAACTGCTAGTGATCATTTCAATCAAGTGAAGAAGATAAAAGGTTAACTTTTTTGTTTTCTCCTCTTATTTATGGTTATGTAGGGATTAACAGGAATAACGTTATTAGCAACGATGAAGGTATTTGCTCCAAATCAAGAAGGGTGTGATCAGATTGCTCTTCTTCTAGGCAACTGCAAGCCAGCTAAATCTTGGCAAATGACGTACCTTTACACGGTGTTGTATGTGACGGGGTTCGGAGCAGCAGGGATAAGGCCTTGTGTTTCATCATTCGGGGCTGATCAATTTGACGAAAGAAGCAGGAACTATAGGTCACACCTGGACAGGTTTTTCAACTTCTTCTACCTGTCGGTCACAGTTGGGGCGATCGTGGCCTTCACTGCAGTCGTGTATATTCAGATTAAACACGGATGGGGAGCTGCCTTTGGTTCTTTGGCCATTGCTATGGGCCTTTCCAACATGTTGTTCTTTGCTGGTACCCCTTTATATAGGCATAGGCTGCCCGGAGGCAGTCCTCTTACGCGTGTGGCCCAAGTCCTCGTTGCTGCCTTCCGCAAGAGGAACGCTTCCTTTCAAAGCAGTGAGTTTGTGGGCTTGTATGAGCTTCCAGGTAAAAGATCTGCTATCAAAGGAAGCAACAAGATAGCTCACACTGATGATTTCAGGTAAATTCAACGGTTGCTCCTTTTTTTCACTTCTTCCGTACCGTTGAATTGTGTGAGCGTCTTATCTAAAAGCTTAAGTTGTTTGTTAGAGACACGTTGATTTATGAAGGAACACATACTGGCCGGTGGTAGTTGTCACGCTATGTCGGAGCAACCCCCTTAAATCACATTCTACAATCTAAACCCTAATTATAAGCAATAGAAATGTGAGCGTGGGAAAATATTGTATCCCGTATCTGTTTAGCTGTCCACCGTCCATTGTATGTGTGCTTATATAGGATAACTAGGGCTGGACTCTTTTCCAACAATTTACTTAACTATGTCTTCAACACAATCTAATACTCTATATATATGTATATATGATCAATGTAGATGTTTGGACAAAGCGGCTCTGCAGCTAAAGGAAGACGATGGTACAAATCCGTGGCGGCTTTGCACGGTGACTCAAGTAGAGGAAGTTAAAATCCTGCTAAAACTTATTCCAATTCCATCCTGCACTATAATGATAAATGTCATCTTAACAGAGTTCTTGACTCTATCGGTACAGCAAGCGTATACATTGAACACTTACATGGGACATCTAAAACTTCCTGTCACATGCATGCCAGTATTTCCAGGCCTCAGCATTTTCCTGCTGCTCTCACTCTATTACTCCGTGTTCGTTCCAATATCCAGGCGCATCACTGGCAACCCTCACGGTGCTTCTCAGCTACAACGAGTTGGGATCGGTTTGGCTGTCTCAATCCTCTCGGTGGCATGGGCTGGAGTCTTTGAGAGGTACCGGAGAACTTACGCAATACAACATGAGTACGAGGCTAGCTTCTTGACTCCTATGCCTGACCTCAGCGCGTATTGGTTACTAATCCAGTATTGCCTGATTGGGATAGCTGAAGTTTTTTGTATAGTGGGATTACTTGAATTCTTATATGAAGAAGCTCCTGATGCAATGAGAAGCATCGGTTCGGCTTATGCTGCAGTGGCCGGTGGTCTTGGCTGCTTTGCAGCCTCCATTTTGAACACCGTAGTCAAATCTGTCACTAGGGGAAAAGGCGAAAGACGAGAATCATGGCTTTCCCAGAATATAAACACGGGGAGATTTGATTACTTCTATTGGCTCCTCACAATCATGAGTGTCATCAATTTTGCTGCTTTTCTTTACGCAGCAAATCGTTATCAGTACAGAACGAAGGATGAGATTCAGACAACCGACAGATCAAGTGAGAACGGACCTGGATCCGATCATACCAGCACTAATGCATCAGATCCCGTCAGAACTCCAAAGTTAAGTGTGGTTGGCTGAGTAGTACTAAAGTGAGAGAAGGCCTCCCACTACCGGTCAACAACCATATATAGTTGTTCCTTAACAAAGATGAAAAGACAAAAAAATCCATTCCCTCATTGTTTGAAGCATTGTGTTCGACAAGTTCTATTCTTGTAAGTGACATAGAAATAGCTAAGAAAAGCTAAGACATGAGAAAGGAAGTAGAGATAAACTCTCAGTTCCTAGAGATAGGATATATCAATTTGCATTGCTTGATCTTAACTTTGTAATATTCTTGAAATTGTCCATGTTCTAAAAATTCAGCTTTCAACTAAATCATTTTTTCAATGATCTATGTTTTTTTATATCGTTTTAGGCGAATTAAATACATATGTTTGTGCCAAGAGCTAACAGAAAAGGGAAGAGTAGAGAGAATAAAAATAGAAAAGACTATAACTCCAGGATATATTTCAACATTAATTTCTACATATCTCAAAATTTGTTTCTCATTTTCATCTTTTATAGCTGGATGGATTATAGATGGCGGCAACTAAAGAGGTAACCAGACTTACCACAATTTCAAGAATATGTTGACTTTCTTTCAGTTCTGTTATGGTAAGTAAAAGTTGTTTCGTCTAGTACGAGATCGCTTTACGCAGAGGCGAACTCAGGATTTGAAGGTGGCGGGGCACATGAGTGAACTGTTCAACCAGTGCCTGTTCGAACTTTTGATCTTAGTGGATTCCAAGCAAAATATACGATCCTTTTTATAATATATACACTTATATATTCAAAAAATTTACCGAAATTAACAGGGTCCGATACATGCAATCATGCATAGGTCCGCCTCCGACTTCAGACCACCAACTTAGCAGAGCCGGCTTTAATAGTCTATGGGGTAAGGCAAGTGCCTTGGGCCCCAATTTTGGGGGGGGGGGCATTTAGTTGGAAGAAGTGGAAGAGTTTTTGATATTTAATATATATATGGATAAAAATAAATTTTATATATATATATATATATATATATATATATATATATATATATATTATTTTTGTACTTTTCATATAAAAAGAAAGAAAGACTTTTATATATATTAATAAAGTAAAGTTTAAAATAGTAGAAAAATAGTTTTCAATTTGATTTGATTTAACAATTCTACTTTTTACTCTTCTTCCCAAGTAATTCCAACGTTTCGATTTCATTTCACTCGTCATACTCCAAATATGAGACATACCCTTCTTCCTTCCTCTATATTCATGTTCATCTTCTTTCTACTGAATTTCTTTCTTTCTCCAAGACTCCAACAAGCTAACAACAAGATATTTTGGAATCAAAGTCTCTTCAAACTTCTTGAATTAGTCAGTCATTGGGTAATATCATTCTAATTTTCTAGTATTATTTTTATTTGTTATTTATTATTTTATTAATTTTACTCCATACATATTGTTTAATTTTTTTTAGAATATAAATATGTCAACAAGAAAATATGCATAAGGTTATTCAAAAATCCAAAAGAAAAGAAAAGTTGAAGAGTTAAAAAAATTAAAAAAATTTAAGGCCCCACTTTCGCCTTATGCCCCATATAATGTCGAGCCGCCCCCTGCAACTTAGTTGTGTGGTGCTGCTATTAGCATATCAACCGGTACACCACAGGTTAGCTCAACTGATCTTTTAGGATATTAACTGACAAATCTAGCCCGTCCAATGCTGCAATAAATCCATAAATCCGGAAATAAAACAAAGTTATTCTCTTTCTTCAAGTAGGTAAAGTAAGCAAACGAGCCATTTAGTCTAAAACTATATTAGAACAAAGCAAATAATATAAGTCTACCTTCCACCATTAATTACCGGAAGGTAGTGCGAAATTGAATGAATTGATTGAAGATAGCTATAGCTTTAGTACCGAATTGGGGATTGGTTTGAAACTAAGCTTGTTAACAAGGAATGTGAATTCTAGTCGATAATTAGATACATTTAAGCTTAGAGATGGTTAATATTTAGCTAAGTATTATCTCGTATATATACAGAATTAACAGAATCAACATTGTATTAGTCAAAATCTGATCGTCACGGCCGAGCTTACCAACGTCCCGCCGAAGTGACCTGGCAGTAAAAGATAACATATCCCACTCCACATCTCATTCTCGACACCTGTCGAGTCAGTAGGAGCAACGTCTAAAAGAATAACCAAGGCACCCTTGGTGCGGGAGAACGTCAGACCAAGTAAATGGCAAGGATGTCTTGACTATATATAGTGGGGGAAAATCCTCGAGAAGGGGCGGTCTCCTCCCCCTTCTCTCTCCCAAGCCCTCTTCTTGTAATCTTCATAGGAAAGAAGTAATCTGCAGAAGAACATGTAAAGTTATCTCCCCCATCGATTGATGAAAATCACAATGTTGAACTTCAATAAGATCGACTATAGCTCTTTACATCTTATGTACTGTCTATACCGTTAGCTCTTTGATCTGGATTTTTTATGTCTGATTAAGATTTACTCCTTCATTTTCTTTGATTGATTTATTCAAAAAAGTTCCGATATCTTTTGAGTCAAACAATTTGGCGCCGTCTATGGGGATTTCTAAGCGAAATTTCCTAGTCTCTCCCAGATCAAAGACAAGAAATATGATCACCCACCGAAAAAAGTGCGCAGGAAAAACCCAACCCACGCGGGACAAAGGCGCAGCACGGTAGGGGAAGGAGAGCTGAGTAGAATCACCAAATTTAGAAATCTTCGCCCCATCAACCATCGAAATGCCAAACAAGACAAACAATGTTACCAACCTGTTTTCTTCCATCGGACCACCGGGTGGGGGTAAGGAACGTATCATTCTAACTCACCTTCTGCTCTTTGCTCAAGCAGGAACACAAAAGCCATACGAGCGAGCGAGTAAAGAAACATCTCAATTAAAGAACGAAAAATTACTGCAAAATAACCGAAATACCGCCCGTCGGTGACACTCCAAGCCGGAAGGCAGGAGTCAGGCAAGGAAACTACAATGTGTGCACAGAATGAACCTAAGCGAAACAACAACGTTTAGAATTCTCCGACGTTGAACCCTCTGATGCAAGCAATGTCAAACGAACTGGGACTCCCCCAGAAAATGTCCGATTCTCCAAAACCTGGGACTAACGACATATTACTATTTCGATAAGTTCGAATTAACACCCTTTAAGGCCAAGGGCCTTCGCCAAAAAGAAAAGTTCGACCTCGATCGAACGAAGACGGGTTACTATTTCGATAAGTTCGAAATAACACCTTTTAAGGCCAAGAGCCTTCGCCAAAAAGAAGAGTTCGACCTCGATCGAACGACGAATAGTTACTATTTCGATAAGTTCGAAATAACACCTTTTAAGGCCAAGGGCCTTTGCCAAAAAGAAGAGTTCGACCTCGATCGAACGACGACGAGTTACTATTTCGATAAGTTCGGAATAACACCTTTTTAAGGCCAAGGGCCTTCGCCAAAAAGAAGAGTTCGACCTCGATAGAACGACGACGGATTACTATTTCAATGAGTTCAAAATAACACCCTTTAAGGCCAAGGGCCTTCGCCAAAAAGAAGAGTTCGACCTCGATCGAACAATGACGGGTTACTATTTCGATAAGTTCGAAATAACACTCTTTAAGGCCAAGGTCCTTCGCCAAAAAGAAGAGTTTGACCTCGATCAAACGATGACAAGTTATTATTTTGATAAGTTCGAAATAACACCCTTTAAGGCCAAGGGCCTACGCCAAAAAGAAGAGTTTGACCTCGACCGAACGACGCCGGGTTACTATTTCGATAAGTTCGAAATAACACCTTTTAAAGCCAAGAGCCTTCGCCAAAAAGAAGAGTTCGACCTCGATCCAACGACGAGGGGTTACTATTTCGATAAGTTCGAAATAACACCCTTTAAGGCCAAGGTCCTTCGCCAAAAAGAAGAGTCCGACCTCGATCGAACGACAATGGGTTACTATTTCGATAAGTTCGAAATAACAACTTTTAAGGCCAAGGGCCTTCGTCAAAAAGAAGAGTTCGACCTCGATCCAACGACGACGGGTTACAATTTTGATAAGTTCGAAATAACACTCTTTAAGGCCAAAGGCCTTCTCCAAAAAGAAGAGTTCGACCTCGATCGAACGACGACAGGTTACTATTTCGATAAATTCGAAATAACACCTATTAAGGCCAAGCTAAGGGCCTTCGCCAAAAAGAAGAGTTCGACCTCGATCGAACGACGACGGGTTACTAATTCGATAAGTTCGAAATAACACCCTTTAAGGCCAAGGGCCTTCGCCAAAAAGAAGAGTTCGACCTCGATCGAACGATGACGGGTTACTATTTCGATAAGTTCAAAATAACACTCGTTAAGGCCAAGGGCCTTCGCCAAAAAGAAGAGTTCGACCTCAATCGAACGACAATAGGTTACTATTTCGATAAGTTCGAAATAACACCTTTTAAGGCCAAGGGCCTTTGCCAAAAAGAAGAGTTCGACCTCGATCGAACGACGACGAGTTACTATTTCGATAAGTTCGAAATAACACCTTTTAAGGCCAAGGCCCTTCGCCAAAAAGAAGAGTTCGACCTCGATCGAACGACGACGAGTTACTATTTCGTTAAGTTCGAAATAACACTTATTAAGGCCAAGCTAAGGGCCTTCGCCAAAAAGAAGAGTTCGACCTCGATCCAACGACGACGAGTTACTATTTCGATAAGTTCGAAATAACAACTTTTAAGGCCAAAGGACTTCGCCAAAAAGAAGAGTTCAACCTCGATCGAACGACGACGGATTACTATTTAGATAAGTTCGAATAAACATCCTTTAAGTCCAAGGGCCTTCGCCAAAAAGAAGAGTTCGGCCTCGATCGAACGACGACGGATTACTATTTCGATAAGTTCGAATAAACATCCTTTAAGTCCAAGAGCCTTCACCAAAAAGAAGAGTTTGACCTCGATCGAACGACAACGGGTTACTATTTTGATAAGTTCGAAATAACACCTTTTAAGGCCAAGGGCCTTTGCCAAAAAGAAGAGTTCGACCTCGATCGAACGACGACGGGTTACTATTTTGATAAGTTCGAAATAAAACCCTTTAAGGACAAGGGCCTTCGCCAAAAAGAAGAGTTCGACCTCGATCGAACGACGACGGGTTACTATTTCGATAAGATCGTAATAACACCTTTTAAGGCTAAGGTCCTTCGCCAAAAAGAAGAGTTCGACCTCGATCCAACGACGATAGGTTACTATTTTGATAAGTTCTAAATAACACCCTTTAAGGCCAAGGGCCTTTGCCAAAAAGAAGAGTTCGACCTCGATCCAGCGACGACGTGTTACTATTTCGATAAGTTCGAAATAAAACCCTTTAAGGCCAAGGTCCTTCGCCAAAAAGAAGAGTTCAACCTCGATCGAACGACAACAGGTTACTATTTCGATAAGTTCGAAATAACACCTTTTAAGGTCGTTGGCCTTCACCAAAACGAAGAGTTCGACCTCGATCGAACGACGACGAGTTACTATTTTGATAAGTTCGAAATAACACCCATTAAGGCCAAGGGCCTTTGCCAAAAAAAAGAGTTCGACCTCGATCGAATGACGACAGGTTATTATTTCGATAAGTTCGAAATAACACCATTTAAGACCTAGGGCCTTCGCCAGAAAGAAGAGTTCAACCTCGATCGAACGATGACGGGTTACTATTTCGATAAGTTCGAAATAACACCTTTTAAGACCAAGGGCCTTCGCCAAAAAGAACAGATTGACCTCGATCGAACGATGATGAATTACTATTTCGATAAGTTCGAAATAACACCTTTTAAGGCCAAGGGCCTTCGCCAAAAAGAAGATTTCGACCTCGATCGAACGACGATGGATTACTATTTCGATAAGTTCGAAACAACACCTATTAAGGCCAAACTAAGGGCCTTCGCCAAAAAGAAGAGTTCGAACTCGATCCAACGATGATGGGTTACTATTTCGATAAGTTCGAAATAATACCTTTTAAGGTCTAGGACCTTCGCCAAAAATAAGAGTTCGACCTCGATCGAACGACGACGGATTACTATTTCGATAAGTTCAAATAAACACCCTTTAAGGCCAATGGCCTTCACCAAAAAGAAGAGTTCGACCTCGATCGAACGAAGATGGTTTACTATTTCGATAAGTTCGAAATAACACCTTTTAAGGCCAAGGGACTTTGCCAAAAAGAAGAGTTCGACCTCGATCGAACGACGACGGGTTACTATTTTGATAAGTTTGAAATAACACCCTTAAAGGACAAAGGCCTTCGCCAAAAAGAAGAGTTCGACCTCGATCGAAAGACGACGGGTTACTATTTTGATAAGTTCAAAATAACACCTTTTAAGGCCAAGGTCCTTCGCTAAAAAGAAGAGTTCGACCTTGATCCAACGACGATGGGTTATATTTTGATAAGTTCTAAGTAACACCCTTTAAGGCCAAGGGCTTTCACCAAAAAGAAGAGTTCGACCTCGATCCAATGACGACGGGTTACTATTTCGATAAGTTCGAAATAACACCCTTTAATTCTAAGGTCATTCGCCAAAAAGAAGAGTTCAACTTCGATCGAACGACAACAGGTTACTATTTCGATAAGTTCGAAATAACACCTTTTAAGGCCAAGGGCCTTCGCCAAAAAGAAAAGTTCGACCTCGATCAAACGACGACGGGTTACTATTTTGATAAGTTCGAATAAACACCCTTTAAGTCCAAATGCCTTCGCCAAAAAGAAGAGTTCGACCTCGATCGAAAAATGACGGGTTACTATTTCGATAAGTTCAAAATAACACTTTTTAAGGCCAAGGTCCTTCGCTAAAAAGAAGAGTTCGACCTCGATCCAGCGACAATGGGTTACTATTTTGATAAGTTCTAAATAACACCCTATAAGGCCAAGGGCCTTCGCCAAAAAGAAGAGTTCGACCTCGATCCAATGACGACGGGTTACTATTTCGATAAGTTCGAAATAACACCCTTTAAGTCCAAGGTCCTTCGCCAAAAAGAAGAGTTCAACCTCGATGGAACGACAACAGGTTACTATTTTGATAAGTTCGAAATAACACCTTTTAAGGCCAAGGGCCTTCGCCAAAAAGAAGAGTTCGACCTCGATCGAACGACGACGGGCTACTATTTTGATAAGTTCGAATAAACACCCTTTAAGTCCAAATGTCTTCGCCAAAAAGAAGAGTTCGACCTCGATCAAAAGATGACGGGTTACTATTTCGATAATTTCAAAATAACACTTTTTAAGGCCAAGGTCCTTCGCTAAAAAGAAGAGTTTGACCTCGATCCAACGACGATGGGTTACTATTTCGATAAGTTCGAAATAACACCTTTTAAGTCCAAGGTCCTTCGCCAAAAAGAAGAGTCAAACCTCGATCGAATGACAACAGGTTACTATTTTGAAAAGTTCGAAATAACACCTTTTAAGGCCAAGGGCCTTCGCCAAAAAGAAGAGTTTGACCTCGATCGAACGACGACGGGTTACTATTTTGATAAGTTCGAAATAACACCCTTTAAAGCCAAGGGGCTTGGCCAAAACGAAGAGTTTGACCTCGATCGAATAACAACGGGTTACAATTTCGATAAGTTCGAAATAACACCTAATAAGGCCAAGCTAAGGACCTTCGCCAAAAAGAAGAGTTCGACCTCGATTCAACGACGACGGGTTACTATTTTGATAAGTTCGAAATAACACCCGTTAAGGCCAAGGGACTTCGTCAAAAAAAAGATTTCAACCTTGATCGAACGACGACGGGTTACTATCTCGATAAGTTCGAAATAACACCCGTTAAGGCCAAGGGCCCTCACCAAAAGAAGAGTTCAACCTCGATCGAGCAACGATAGGTTACTATTTCAATAAGTTCGAAATAACATCTTTTATGGCCAAAGGCCTTCGCCAAAAAGAAGAGTTCGATCTCGATCCAATGACGACGGGTTACTATTTTGATAAGTTTGAAATAACACCCTTTAAGGCCAAGGGCCTTCACTAAAAAGAAGAGTTCGACCTCGATCGAACGACGGCGAGATACTATTTCGATAAGTTCGAAATAACACCTCTTAAGGCCAAGGGCCTTCGCCAAAAAGAAGAGTTCGAACTCGATCGAACGACAACGGATTACTATTTCGATAAGTTCAAATAAACACCCTTTAAGTCCAAAGGCCTTTGCCAAAAAAAAGAGTTCGACCTCGATCGAATGACGACGGGTTACTATTTCGATAAGTTCTAAATAACACCTTTTAAGGCCAAGGGCCTTTGCCAAAAAGAAAAGTTCGACCTTGATCAAATGACTACGGGTTACTATTTTGATAAGTTCGAAATAACACCCTTTAAGGACAAGGGCCTTCGCCAAAAAGAAGAGTTCAACCTCGATCGAACGACGACGGGTTACTATTTCGATAAGTTCCAAATAACACCTTTTAAGGCCAAGGTCCTTCGCCAAAAAGAAGAGTAAGACCTCGATCCAATGAAGACGGGTTACTATTTCGATAAGTTTGAAATAACACCCTTTAAGGCCAAGGGCCTTTGCCAAAAAGAAGAGTTCAACCTCAATCAAACGACGGCGGGTTACTATTTCGATAAGTTTGAAATAACACCCTTTAAGGCAAAAGGCATGCGCCAATAAAAAGAGTTTGACCTCGTACGAACGACGACGGGTTACTATTTCGATAAGTTCGAAATAACACCTTTTAAGGCTAAGGGCCTTCACCAAAAAGAAGTGTTCGACCTCGATCGAACGATGACGGATTATTATTTCGATAAGTTCAAAATAACACACTTTAAGGCCAAGGGCCTTCGCTAAAAAGAAGAGTTCGACCTCGATCGAACGACGTCGGGTTACTATTTTGGTAAGTTAAAAATAACACCCTATAATGTTGAGGGCCTTCGCCAAAAAGAAGAGTTCGATATCGATCGAACAACGATAGGTTACTATTTTGATAAGTTTGAAATAATACCCTTTAAGGCCAAGGACCTTCGCCAAAAAGAAAAGATCGACCTCGATCAAACGACGACGGGTTACTATTTCGATAAGTTCGAAATAACACCCTTTAAGGCCAAGGGCCTTAGCCAAATAGAAGAGTTCGACCTCGATCCAACGACTACGGGTTACTATTTCGATAAGTTTGAAATAACACCCTTTAAGGCCAAGAGCCTTCGCCAAAAAGAAAACTTCGACCTCGATCGAACGACGACAAGTTACTATTTCGATAAGTTCGAAATAACACCTTTTATGGCCAAGGGTCTTCGCCAAAAAGAAAAGTTCGACCTCGATCCAACGACGACGGGTTACTATTTCGATAAGTTCGAAATAACACCTTTAAGGACAAGGCCTTCGCTAAAAAGAAGAGTTCGACCTCGATCGAACGACGACGGGATACTATTTCGATAAGTTTAAAATAACACCTCTTAAGGCTATGGGCCTTCGCCAAAAAGAAGAGTCCGACCTCGATCGAACTACGACGGATTAATATTTCGATAAGTTCGATTAAACACCCTTTAAGTCCAAAGGCCTTCGCCAAAAAGAAGATTTCGACCTCGATCGAATGACGACGGGTTACTATTTCGATAAGTTTGAAATAACACCTTTTAAGGCCAAGGGCCTTTGCCTAAAAGAAAAGTTCAACCTCGATCGAACGACGACGGGTTACTATTTTGATATGTTCGAAATAACACCTTTTAAGGCCAAGGGCCTTCGCCAAAAAGAAGAGTTTGACCTCGATCGAACGATGATGAATTACTATTTCGATAAGTTCGAAATAACACCTTTTAAGGCCAAGGGCCTTCGCCAAAAAGAAGAGTTCGACCTCGATCGAACGACGACGGATTACTATTTCGATAAGTTTGAAACAACACCTATTAAGGCCAAGCTAAGGGCCTTCGCCAAAAAGAAGAGTTCGACCTCCATCCAACGACGGTGGGTTACTATTTCGATAAGTTCGAAATAATACCTTTTAAGGCCAAGGGCCTTCGCCAAAAAGAAGAGTTCGACCTCGATCGAACGACGACAGATTACTATTTCTATAAGTTCAAATAAACACCCTTTAAGGCCAAGGGCCTTCGCCAAAAAGAAGAGTTCGACCTCGATCGAACGACGATGAGCTACTATTTCGATAAGTTCAAAATAACACCTTTAAAGGCCAAGGGCCTTTGCCAAAAAGAAGAGTTCGACCTCGATTGAACGACGACGGGTTACTATTTTGATAAGTTTGAAATAACACCCTTTAAGGATTAGGGCCTTTGCCAAAAAGAAGGGACGACCTCGATCGAAAGACGACGGGTTACTAATTCGATAAGTTCAAAATAACACCTTTTAAGGCCAAGGTCCTTCGCTAAAAAGAAGAGTTCGACCTCGATCCAACGACGATGGGATACTATTTTGATAAGTTCTAAATAACACCCTTTAAGGCCAAGGACCTTCGCCAAAAAGAAGAGTTCAACCTCGATTCAACGACGACGAGTTACTATTTTGATAAGTTCGAAATAACACCCTCTAAGGCCAAGGGACTTCGTCAAAAAGAAGATTTCAACCTCGATCGAACGACCACGGGTTACTATCTCGATAAGTTCGAAATAACACCCGTTATGGCCAAGGGCCCTCGCCAAAAGAAGAGTTCGACCTCGATCGAGCAACGACAGGTTACTATTTCAATAAGTTCGAAATAACACCTTTTATTGCCAAAGGCCTTCGCCAAAAAGAAGAGTTCGATCTCGATCCAACGAGGACGGGTTACTATTTCGATAAGTTTGAAATAACACCCTTTAAGGCCAAGGGCCTTCGCTAAAAAGAAGAGTTCTACCTCGATCAAACGACGCCGGGATACTATTTTGATAAGTTCGAAATAACACCTCTTAAGGCCAAGGGTCTTCGCCAAAAAGAAGAGATCGAACTCGATCAAACGACGACGGATTACTATTTCGATAAGTTCGAATAAACACCCTTTAATTCCAAGGGCCTTCACTAAAAAGAAGAGTTCAACCTCGATCGAACGACGGCGGGATACTATTTCGATAAGTTCGAAATAACACCTCTTAAGGCCAAGGGCCTTCGCCAAAAAGAAGAGTTCGAACTCGATCGAACGACAACGGATTACTATTTCGATAAGTTCGAATAAACACCCTTTAAGTCCAAAGGCCTTTGCCAAAAAAAAGAGTTCGACCTCGATCGAATGACGACGGGTTACTATTTCGATAAGTTCTAAATAACACCTTTTAAGTCCAAGGGCCTTTGCCAAAAAGAAAAGTTCGACCTTGATCAAATGACGACGGGTTACTATTTTGATAAATTCAAAATAACACCCTTTAAGGACAAGGGCCTTTGCCAAAAAGAAGAGTTCAACCTCGATCGAATGACGACGGGTTACTATTTCGATAAGTTCGAAATAACACCTTTTAAGACCAAGGTCCTTCGCCAAAAAGAAGAGTAAGACCTCGATCCAATGACGATGGGTTACTATTTCGATAAGTTCGAAATAACACCCTTTAAGGCCAAGGGCCTTTGCCAAAAAGAAGAGTTCAATCTCAATCGAACGACGACGGGTTACTATTTCGATAAGTTTGAAATAACACCCTTTAAGACAAAAGGCATGCGCCAAAAAGAAGAGTTTGACCTCGTACGAACGACGACGGGTTACTATTTTGATAAGTTCGAAATAACACCTTTTAAGGCCAAGGGCCTTCGCCAAAAAGAAGTGTTCGACCTCGATCGAACGATGACGGATTATTATTTCGATAAGTTCAAAATAACACCCTTTAAGGCCAAGGGCCTTCGTTAAAAAGAAGAGTTCGACCTCGATCGAACGACGGCGGGTTACTATTTTGGTAAGTTAAAAATAACACCCTATAATGTTGAGGGCCTTCGCCAAAAAGAAGAGTTCGATATCGATCGAACAACGATAGGTTACTATTTTGATAAGTTTGAAATAATACCCTTTAAGGCCAAGGACCTTCGCCAAAAAGAAAAGATCGACCTCGATCGAACGACGACGGGTTACTATTTCGATAAGTTCGAAATACCACCCTTTAAAGCCAAGGGCCTTAGCCAAAAAGAAGAGTTCGACCTCGATCCAACGACTACGGGTTACTATTTCGATAAGTTCGAAATAACACCCTTTAAGGCCAAGAGCCTTCGCCAAAAAGAAGACTTCGACCTCGATCGAACGACGACAAGTTACTATTTCGATAAGTTCGAAATAACACCTTTTATGGCCAAGGGCCTTCGCCAAAATGAAGAGTTCGACCTCGATCCAATGACGATGGGTTACTATTTCGATAAGTTCGAAATAACACCCTTTAAGGACAAGGGGCTTCGCTAAAAAGAAGAGTTCGACCTCGATCGAACGACGACGGGATACTATTTCGATAAGTTCAAAATAACACCTCTTAAGTCTTAGGTCCTTCGCCAAAAAGAAGAGTTCGACCTCGATCGAACTACGACGGATTACTATTTCGATAAGTTCGAATAAACACCCTTTAAGTCCAAAGGCCTTCGCCAAAAAGAAGAGTTCGACCTCGATCGAATGACGACGGGTTACTATTTCGATAAGTTTGAAATAACACCTTTTAAGGCCAAGGGACTTTGCCAAAAAGAAAAGTTCGACCTCGATCGAACGACGCCGGGTTACTATTTTGACATGTTCGAAATAACACCTTTTAAGGCCAAGGGCCTTCGCCAAAAAGAAGGGTTTGACCTCGATCGAACGATGATGAATTACTATTTCGATAAGTTTGAAATAGCACCTTTTAAGGCCAAGGGCCTTCGCCAAAAAGAAGAGTTCGACCTCGATGGAACGACGACGGATTACTATTTCGATAAGTTTGAAACAACACCTATTAAGGCCAAGCTAAGAGCCTTCGCCAAAAAGGAGAGTTCGACCTCGATCCGACGACGATGGGTTACTATTTCGATAAGTTCGAAATAATAACTTTTAAGGCCAAGGGCCTTCGCCAAAAAGAAGGGTTCGACCTCGATCGAACGACGACGGATTACTATTTCGATAAGTTCAAATAAACACTCTTTAAGGCCAAGGGCCTTCGCCAAAAAGAAGAGTTCGACCTCGATCGAACGACGATGGGTTACTATTTCGATAAGTTCAAAATAACACCTTTTAAGGCCAGGGGCCTTTGCCAAAAAGACGAGTTCGATCTCGATCGAACGACGACGGGTTACTATTTTGATAAGTTTGAAATAACACCCTTTAAGGATAAGGGCCTTCGCCAAAAAGAAGAGTTCGACCTCGATCTAAAGACGACGGGTTACTAATTTGATAAGTTCAAAATAACACCTTTTAAGGTCAAGGTCCTTCGCTAAAAAGAAGAGTTCGACCTTGATCCAAAGACGACGGGTTACTATTTCGATAATATCAAAATAACACCCTTTAAGGACAAGGGCCTTCGCTAAAAAGAAAAGTTCAACCTCGATCGAACAACGACGGGATACTATATCGATATGTTCAAAATAACACCTCTTAAGGCTAAGGGCCTTCGTCAAAAAGAAGAGTTCGACCTCGATCAAACTACGACAGATTACTATTTCGATAAGTTCTAATAAACAACCTTTAAGTCCAAAGGCCTTCGCCAAAAAGAAGAGTTCGACCTCGATCGAATGACGACGGGTTACTATTTCGATAAATTTGAAATAACATCTTTTAAGGCCAAGGGCCTTTGCCAAAAAGAAAAGTTCAACCTCGATCGAACGATGACGGGTTACTATTTTGATATGTTCGAAATAGCACCTTTTAAGGACAAGGACCTTTGCCAAAAATAAGAATTCAACCTCGATCGAACGACGATGGGTTACTATTTCGATAAGTTCGAAATAACACCTTTTAAGGCCAAGGTCCTTCGCCAAAAAGAAGAGTTCGACCTTGATCCAACGACGACGCATTACCATTTCAGTAAGTTCGAAATAACACCCTTTAAGGCCAAGGTCCTTCGCCAAAAAGAAGAGTTCGACCTCGATCGAACAACGACGGGTTACTATTTCGATAAGTTCGAAATAACACCTTTTAAGGCCAAGGTCCTTCACCAAAAAGAAGAGTTCGACCTCGACCCTACGACGATGGGTTACTATTTTGATAAGTTCTAAATAACATCTTTTAAGGCCAAGGGCCTTCGCCAAAAAGAAGAGTTCGACCTCGATCCAACGACGACGGGTTACTATTTCGATAAGTTCGAAACAACACCCTTTAAGGCCAAGGTCTTTCGCCAAAAAGAAGAGTTCGACCTCGATCGAACGACGACGGGTTACTATTTCGATAAGTTTGAAATAACACCCTTTAAGGCTAAGGGCCTTCGCCAAAAGAAGAGTTCGACCTCGATCGAACAACGACGGGTTACTATTTCAATAAGTTCGAAATAACACCTTTTAAGGCTAAAGGACTTCGCCAAAAAGAAGAGTTCGACCTCAATCGAACGACGACGGATTACTATTTCGATAAGTTCGAAATAACACCCTTTAAGGCTAAGGGCCTTCGCCAAAAAGAAGAGTCCGACCTCAATCGAACGACGACGGGTTACTATTTTGGTAAGTTAAAAATAACACCCTATAATTCTGAGGGCCTTCGCCAAAAAGAAGAGTTTGATCTCATCGAACAACGATAAGTAACTATTTCGATAAGTTTGAAATAACACCCTTTAAGGACAAGGACCTTCGCCAAAAAGAAGAGTTCGACCTCGATCGAACGACGACGAGTTACTATTTCGATAAGTTCGAAATAACACCCTTTAAGGCCAAGGTCCTTTGCCAGAAAGAAGAGTTCGACCTCGATCGAACGACGACGGGATACTATTTCGATAAGTTCGAAATAACACCTTTTAAGGCCAAGGGCCTTCGCCAAAAAGAAGAGTTCGACCTCGATCGAACGACGACGAGATACTATTTCGATAAGTTCAAAATAACACCCTTTAAGGCCAAGGGCCTTCGCTAGAAAGAAGAGTACGACCTCGTTCGAACGACGACGGGATACTATTTCCATAAGTTCAAAATAACACCTCTTAAGGCCAAGGTCCTTCGCCAAAAAGAAGCGTTCGACCTCGATCGAACGACGACGGATTACTATTTCGATAAGTTCGAATAAACACCCTTTAAGTCCAAATGCCTTCGCCAAAAAGAAGTGTTCGACCTCGATCGAACGACGACGGGTTACTATTTAGATAAGTTCGAAATAACACCTTTTAAGGCCAAGGGCCTTTGCCAAAAAGAAAAGTTCTACCTCGATCGAACGACGACGGGTTACTTTTTTGATAAGTTCGTAATAACACCCTTTAAGGACAAGGTCCTTCGTCTAAAAAAAGAGTTCAACCTCGATCGAACGACGACGGGTTACTATTTCGATAAATTTGAAATCACACCATTTAAGGCCAAGGTCCTTTGCCAAAAAGAAGAGTTCAACCTCGATCCAACGACGATGGGTTACTATTTTGATAAGTTCGAAATAACACTCTTTAAGGCCAAGGTCCTTCGCCAAAAAGAAGAGTTCAACCTCGATCGAACGACGACGGGTTACTATTTTGTTAAGTTCGAAATAACACCCTTTAAGGCAAAGGCATGCGCCAAAAATAAGAGTTCGACCTCGATCGAACAACGACGGGTTACTATTTCAATAAGTTCGAAATAACACCTTTTAAGACTAAAGGCCTTCGCCAAAAAGAAGAGTTCGACCTCAATCGAACTATGACGAATTACTATTTCAATAAGTTCGAAATAACACCTTTTAAGGCCAAGGGCCTTCACCAAAAAGAAGAGTTCGTCCTCGATCGAACGACGATGGGTTACTATTTTGGTAAGTTAAAAATAACACCCTATAATGTTGAGGGCCTTCGCTAAAAAGAAGAGTTCGATATCGATCGAACAACGACAGGTTACTATTTCGATAAGTTTGAAATAACACCCTTTAAGGACAAGGACTTTCGCCAAAAAGAAGAGCTCGACCTCGTTCGAACGACGACGAGTTACTATTTCGATAAGTTCGAAATAACACCCTTTAAGGCCAAGGGCCTTCTCCAGAAAGAAGAGTTCGACCTCGATCGAACGACGACGGGATACTATTTCGATAAGTTCGAAATAACACCCTTTAAGGCCAAGGGCCTTCGCCAAAAGAAGAGTTCGACCTTGATCGAACGACGACGGATTACTATTTCGATAAGTTTGAAATAACACCCTTTAAGGCCAAGGGCCTTCGCTAGAAAGAAGAGTTCGACCTCGATCGAACGATGACGGGATACTATTTCGATAAGTTCGAAATAACACCTCTTAAGGCCAAGGGCCTTCGCCAAAAAGAAGCGTTCGACCTCGATCGAACGACGACGGATTACTATTTCGATAAGTTCGAATAAACACCCTTTAAGTCCAAATGCCTTCGCCAAAAAGGAGTTCGACCTCGATCGAACGACGACGTGTTACTATTGCGATAAGTTCGAAATAACACCTTTTAAGGCCAAGGGCCTTTTCCAAAAAGAAAAGTTCGACCTCGATCGAACGACGACGGGTTACTATTTTTATTAGTTCGAAATAACACCCTTTAAGGACAAGGTCCTTCGCCAATAAAAGAGTTGAACCTCGATCGAACGACGACAGGTTACTATTTCGATAAGTTTGAAATCACACCTTTTAAGGCCAAGGTCCTTCGCCAAAAAGAAGATTTCGACCTCGATCCAACGATGATGGGTTACTATTTTGATAAGTTCGAAATAACACCCTTTAAGTCCAAGGTCCTTCGCCAAAAAGAAGAGTTCGACCTCAATCGAACGACTGTAAGCACGTGATTTTTGCCCAATATGAGAATTACTCCCAAAAAATTCAAAAATAAAGTAATTTTTCTTGGTGTGCAATTTTGTGATGTTTTGTGATATTTTGAATAATTATTTGTATTTATCTGTGCATGTTTATTTGCTAAATTAATAAAAAATACAAAAATATGTCGCATTTTGCATATAGGATTTAATTCTACAATTGTTATTAATTAAATTTGTTTTACAAAAATTAAAAATTACAAAAATAGACATCGTTTGCATTTTTAGCATTTAATGTCCAAATATACAATTTTATGCTTAATTAATACTTAATTGTGCGTTAATTGTTATTGGGAGTTAATTTGCGCTTTTATAACTTAATTTAGTTCTTAATAATAGTTTAAGTATTTTTATAATTTAGTTTTAGAAAAAATAAAAGAAGAAAAGAGAGCGAAAATATAAAGAAAGTCGGAATTAGGCCTCTTCTTCAATTTCAAGCCACAGGCCCAAAAATGGCCCAATCTTCCCTACGACCCAGTCCATTTCGAACTGGGTCGACCCAGTCCATAACCCAAAAGACCCAATACCCCTATCTTGCATTTCAAAGACACAAAACAAAAGAAAAAAGAAGAAAAAACCCTAAAAACTAAGGAAAGCCATCCGCCCCCTCCCCTTGTCTTCTTCTTCTCCATCTCCAAAATAGTGAGCTGCCATGGCTACCCAGCAGCCACCCCCCTTCGTCGAACACCACCCAAGCACCGTCCAAACACCACCAAACGACACAACCTCTTTCGCGACCCCAACCCTATCCGCCATTGATGAAGCTCGTTGAGCTCAACGTCTATGTCGTTGTTGCTTCTGTCTCAACCAAACAACCAAACGAACATAGCCTCGATGAGTCAGCTGTTGTTCGAAGCTCCCATCGCCGCTGCTCGTCACGACCAAGCTCGCACGCTGCCATCGGGAGCAGTCCATTCCGCCATGGACGTCGTCGACAGTTGCTGCTGCTCGCTGCTTCGGACTGCTGCTGCTTCTTGGCGTCGTGTTGCTACTCGCCGCTTCGTACTATTGTTGACGACACAAGGCAGTCCGGTTATAGTCCGTCAAAGGTGGAGGGTTTTTCGTCAAGTGAAGATCCTGTACGTCGTGAGTTCATCGTCAAGATTCGTTGTTTGTTTGGTCGTTGTTCGTCTTTCGATCCGGTTAGTAGTTTTTGAGTTTTATTTTGTTCATATTTTGTTTTGATATTTTCGAATCTAAAATCAACAAATGTTTGTTTTGTTTATCGTTTGAATTAATTTTTAGTTCATGTTCATGTGTTATTTGTTAAATCAATTTTCAGATTTTAAAATGGAAGTTTAATTAGTTGTTTTCATGTTTATTTCATGTTTGTTGTATTGTTTGAGTAAGAATTTGTTAGTTTGATGTTTGTTAGATTCAAATTGAAATTTAATTAATTATTTCTTCAATTTGTTTCATGTGTTTATGTATTGTTAGAAATTGTTAATATTGTTAAGTTCAAGTTTAAGTTCATAATTGTTTCTTCGTCGATCTTGTTATTTGTTTAAAGAATTTAGTTGTGTTAAAGAAATATGTTGGTTTAATCGTTTAAATCCATCATGCTTGTGTTAAAATAGATTCATTCATGTTCTTACTTTGTTTGGATGATCTTGAATCCGAATTTTGTATAGTTTGATTTCTTGTTTACCATTTATGATTATTGCTTGAATTGTTCTCATAATCTTGTTTAAAGTTTAATATAAGAATTGTTTGTTGTAATGTTGTTAGAGTTGATGTTAAGTTCAATATGATTGAATTTAGAAATCTTCATACTTTGTTTGTTGTTGTTGTTGAATCCGAAAATAGGATTGTTTGTTGCTAAAATATTGTTCAATCAAATTTTAGTTGTTCTTTGTTGTTCAATTCGTGTTCATGTGATTTGTTGTTGAAATGTTGTTAAAATCGTGTTCATGTGATATTGTTGTTATGATGTTCATCCATGTTCATATTGTTGTTTGAACATTGTTAGAAATTGATCATATTGTCTATATTTTGGTTAAGTTTGATTAATTGATGTGTTATAGCTGATGGGTAGTTTGGTAAATTTGTAATACGTTCAGGGGTAGTTTGGTAATTTCAGTAAGGTCGGAAGGGGTAGTTTAGGAATTGTACATTTTGAAATTGTTTATTTGAAGCATGGGGGACAAAATGAAATGGGGTGGGTTGTGATATGATTATTTAATATAAAGGGGGGACAAGATTTAAATTAAAGGGGAATCTTGCATTATTTTAAATAAAGCATGGGGGACAAAATATAATGGGGTGGTGTGATATGTTTATTTAATGTAATGGGGATGAGTGGAAAGATAATGGGTTGGGTAGAGAAAAAGTATTGATTTAATTGATTAAAGGATTTATGGGATGGGATTATATATATGTGAAGTCTTGAACACAAGACATAATAACAAGAAATACAGAGAGAAATAGGGAGAGAGATACGGGAAAAAAATACACACACAGATAGAGAGAAAAATTCCGAAAAATATTTAAGCTTTCAAAATAAAAATAAAACTAAAAAAATCTACTGCTTTCTTTCTTTGTTTGAAATTAGTATTAATGGTTGTTGTTTCATTTAAAGCTTAAAGCTTTTGTTTTTGGGATTACTACTCCACCGGTCTGTTACTGGGTTGTTACTGTTGCTGGGCAGTTGTTGCTATTGTACTGTTATTATTGCTGCTGATTCTCATCATCATTTTCTTTTGCTTCCAATATCAGGTACATATCTGAAAATTCATGTCATGAAAAGCTTCAACATGGCAAGTAAATGAAGTTTGATTATAAGGATGTTTTCTACTCATTTAAATTTTATTAGTTTAAGTTTCAGTTTTGTTTTAGTTGGTTAATATAGTATTAAATCAATTGGTAGATTAGTTCTCTTTCTTAATAACAAATGGCTTAGTTATTTTAGGAACGCGATCAACTCATTTCTTTTAATATATGAAATAATGTCAATGATTTTTTACAAAATATAGAGTTAGTGTTTGCAAATATTCGCATAGGCAGAATATAAGAATTGGTTTATTTATCTCAAACCCAATCTTCGTAAGCAAAATTAACCAAACAATTATAACCTCGGACTAAAAACAAGTGGTGTAAAAGAAGGATGAGATTTATAGATTGTAACTTTTTAAGTCAAAAAATGTGTAAATAGCGTTTGCTCCAAATATAACAATGAAAATTCTTCAAAAATATTACTTCATTTATTAAATCAATTGTTTTCCTAAGTTTTATACGCAATTCGCTTTTTGGGTAGATAAATATTGTATTTACCATAAAAATGGTAGTATTAATCACACGTTGTTTATTTTTATTTTATTTTTATTTTACTCTTTAAACTCATGGTTTTTGAGGAATATAATTCACACGTAAAAAATATAATTTGCGATCAACACTTAATGAATTGTGAATTCTTTTCAAGGAATTTAGAGGCATCTCAAATAGTGATTTCTCATGACTCTTACATTTAAAAATAGATGGATGCAATAAACATTTGTAGAGAATTTATATTACTGTCAAGAATATTTGCATAATTAAGGATGCGTTCGCGTGACTTGATTATACTTCTAAAGGCGATTTGGATTATGCGTTCGCGCAACTTCGAGCAAATTTTTAATAAAAAGGGGTTCTTCGGAGATCATCAATATTAATTTCATATAACCCGAGATGTGCAGTTCACTATTTAATCATACAAGAGCGACAGACGTTCTTAATTTTATTTAAGCACAATTTCGAACTTAAGTCTATTTTTATAATAATAAAAAAAAATTCGAAAATAATAATAATTATATTATCAATATCATTGTGTACACGTGCGCGTGACACAACTCCGCATGTTTTAAAAAATATAATTTATAACACGAATATACGTACGCGTGATTCGATTCAAAGAAGGGTCTTTAAATCTAAATAGAAGCGGTAACAATAAAATCATGCAATAAAAATGTATTTAACAAATCAAAATAATCAAGCCGAATATAACAGTTGAGCGACCGTGCTAGAACCACGGAACTCGGGAATGCCTAACACCTTCTCCCGGGTTAACAGAATTCCTTATCCGGATTTCTGGTGCACAGACTGTTAAATAGACAGAGTCATATTCTTTTCCTCGATTCGGGATTAAAATAGGTGACTTGGGACACCCTAAATCTCCCAAGTGGCGACTCTGAAATAAAGAAATAAATCCCGTTTCGACTGTCCTTTAATTGGAAAAAAACTCCTACGCACCCTCGCGGGGGAGGTAAAAAGGAGGTGCGACAACGACTACGGGTTACTATTTCGATAAGTTCAAAATAACACCCATTAAGGCAAAGGCATGCGCCAAAAAGAAGAGTTCGACCTCGATCGAACGACAACGGGTTACTATTTGATTAAGTTCGAAATAACACCTTTAAAGGCTAAGGGCCTTCGCCAAAAAGAAGAGTTCGACCTCGATTGAACGACTACGAATTACTATTTAGATAAGTTCGAAATAACACCCTTTAAGGCCAAGGGCCTTCGCCAAAAAGAAGAGTTCGACCTCGATCGAACGACGATGGGTTACTATTTTGGTAAGTTCGAAATAACACCCTTTAAGGCCAAGTGTCTTCGCCAAAAAGAAGAGTTCGACCTCGATCTAACGACGATGAATTACAATTTTGATAAGTTCGAAATAACACCCTTTAAGGCCAAGGACCTTCGCCAAAAAAAAGAGTTTGACCTCGATCGAATGACGACGGGTTACTATTTTGATAAGTTCGAAATAACAACCTTTAAGTCCAAGGGCCTTCGCCAAAAAGAAGAGTTTGACCTCGATCGAACGATGACTGGTTACTATTTTGATAAGTTCGAAATAACACCCTTTAAGGCCAAAGGCCTTCGCCAAAAAGAAGAGTTCGACCTCAAACGAACGACGACGGGTAACTATTTTGATAAGTTCGAAATAACACCCTTTAAGGCCACGGGCTTTTGCCAAAAAGAAGAGTTCGACCTCGATCCAACGACGACGGATTACTATTTTAATAAGTTCAAAATAACACCCTTTAAGGACAAGGGCCTTCGCCAAAAAAAAAAAGAGTTCGACCTCGATCGAATGACGACGAGTTACTATTTCGATAAGTTCGGAATAACACCTTTTTAAGGCCAAGGGCCTTCGCCAAAAAGAAGAGTTCGACCTTGATCGAACAACGACGGGTTACTATTTCGCTAAGTTTGAAATAATACCCTATAATTTCGAAGGCCTTCGCCAAAAAGAAGAGTTCGACCTCGATCGAACGACGACGGGTTACTATTTCGATATGTTCTAAATAACACCCTTTAAGGCCAAGGACCTTCACCAAAAAGAAGAGTTGGACCTCAATCAAACTACAACGGGTTACTATTTCGATAAGTTCGAAATAACACACTTTAAGGCCAACGGCCTTCGCCAAAAAGAAGAGTTCAACCTCGATCGAACAACGACGGGTTACTATTTTGATAAGTTCAAAATAACACCCTTTAAGGCCACGGGCCTTCACCAAAAAGAAGAGTTCGAACTCGATCCATTGACGACGGATTACTATTTTGATAAGTTCGAAATAACACCCTTTAAGGCCAAGGGCCTTCGCCCAAAAAAAGAGTTCGGCCTCGATCGAACGACGACGAGTTACTATTTCGAAAAGTTCAGAATAACACCTTTTTAAGGCCAAGGGCCTTCTCCAAAAAGAAGAGTTCGACCTCGAACAAACGACGACGGGTTACTATTTCGATAAGTTCAAAATAACACCCTATAATTCCGAAGGCCTTCGCCAAAAAGAAGAGTTCGACCTCGATTGAACGATAACGGGTTACTATTTCAATAAGTTCGAAATAACACCCTTTAAGGCCAAGGACCTTCGCCAAAAAGAAGAGTTCGACCTCGATCGAATGACGACGGGTTACTATTTCGATAAGTTCGAAATAATACCCATTAAGGCCAAGGGCCTTCGCCAAAAAGAAGAGTTCGACCTCGATCGAAAGACGATGGGTTACTATTTCGATAAGTTCGAAATAACACCAGTTAAGGCCAAGCGCCTTCACCAAAAAGAAAAGTTCAACCTCGATCGAACGACGATGGATTACTATTTCGATAAGTTTGAAATAACACTCGTTAAGGCCAAGGGCCTTTGCCAAAAAAAAAGAGTTCGACCTCAATCGAACGACGACAGGTTACTATTTCAATAAGTTCGAAATAACACCCTTTAAGGCCAAGGGCCTTCGCCAAAAAGAAGAGTTCGACCTCGATCAAACGATGACGGGTTACTATTTTTATAAGTTCGAAATAATACCCTTTAAGGCCAAGGGCCTTCGCCAAAAAGAAAAGTTCGACCTCGATTGAACGACGACGGGTAACTATTTTGGATAAGTTCAAAATAACACCCTATAATGCAGAGGGCCTTCGCCAAAAAGAAGAGTTCGATCTCGATCGAACGACGACGGGTTACTATTTCGATATGTTTGAAATAACACCCTTTAAGGCCAAGGACCTTCGCCAAAAAAAGAGTTCGACCTCGATCAAACGACGACGGGTTACTATTTTGATAAGTTCGAAATAACACCCTTTAAGGCCAAGGGCCTTCACCAAAAAGAAGAGTTTGACCTCGATCGAATAACGACGGGTTACTATTTCGATAAGTTCGAAATAACACATGTTAAGTCCAAAAGCCTTCACCAAAAAGAAGAGTTCGACCTCAATCAAACGACGACGGGTTACTATTTTGATAAGTTCTTAATAACACCTTTTACGGCCAAGGGCCTTCGCCAAAAAGCAGAGTTCGACCTCGATCCAACGACAACGGGTTACTATTTCGATAAGTTCGAAATAACACCCTTTAAGGCCAAGGGCCTTTGCCAAAAAGAAGAGTTTGACCCCGATCGAATGACGACGGGTTACTATTTTGATAAGTTCGAAATAACACCCTATAATGCCGAGGGCCTTAGCCAAAAAGAAGAGTTCGATCTCGATCGAACGACGACGGGTTAATATTTTGGCAAACATCCTTTAAGGCCATAACCCATCGCCAAAGAGAATGTGTAAAATATTCCTATGGCCAAGGACCACCAGAAAGTGCAAAAAGACCGGGACTCACCGTTTGGGAATATGACTCGCACCGAAATCACGTGAAACGAAAATAAGGGTAGAATACAAGACAAATAACAGCGAAAAATTCTTCTTTATACAAAGTCTCCGGGCAAATGGTCGTGGATTACATTAGTCCAAAGTCAACAGCATAAAAAATACAAGGGGAAAAAAATAGAAAGGAACGAAAACAATCGACTACGAACAAAAAACGGGGAAGAAAACAAGTAACGAAAAACAGATCAATATCATTATCCCTCTATTCTGCATCATCATCACCACCCTCTCCACTGTCATCTCCGGGAAGTTCTTCTTCGGCGTCCACGCCCCATTGGCTTCTGGTGTCGTCGCGTCATATCCGCAATTGATGCAAGCCTCCCGCGCTTTCACTCGCGCCTCTTCATATGCAGCCTCAGTCACAGTACCTGCCGCCTCTCACAAACTCTTGTATATATCCCGCTGGGCTTCGGCGTAAACCCAAAGCTCGTGCGTATGGCAAGGAACGGCGGTGGAGGAAGGTTCAATCTGAGCCAACAGCCGCTCATTTTCTGCCTCCAGTGCTACGACCTGATCTCCTAGAACTGATGTCTCTCGGTCAATCTCGCTAATGCGCTCCTCAAGCCTTGCCTCCATAAGGGTGCTCGTCGCTCTCTGACTCCTACTCGGACTGGAGGACGCGGATGGTGTTCTCCAGGGCTGTCGCCCTTGCTGAAGCCGCGGACCAAGCACTCTTGATGCTCTCCAACCCAGCAACCTTGTTCTCTAGCCCAGCCAATTTCCCCATCCATTCTACGCTTAGCGCCTCGATCTTGATCAAGTTCCGATCTATCTCCGACTGCATTGACCTCAATTTCTCCTGCAGATGCTCGCACTCTGTGGCGACACCTTTGCCCAATTCAAGCTCCTCGTCCTTTATCTGAAGTTGCTCCTCAAGCACACTCTTGTTGCGGATAGCCTGCATCAATTTCTGGTTCTTTTTCTCCAACTCCTTGCCAAGAGCCCGATTACTGGGGTTTGCCTTCAGCCGCTCATGCATCTCGCGACACTTGTTGCGGTAGCAACGATATTTCTCCAACATCTTCAAAAAAATCTTGGCCCGAATGTTGGCCCTCCGAATGCTCTCCACTTCCACCATATACATCTGAAAAATGAAAAGACGGGTTAGAATCATATCATCAAGAAAGACGAGGGAAAAGCGAAAGAAAACGTAGCATACCCTTAAGCCCATAGCGGCCACTTCGTCCATCAAGTCAGCATCGGGAACGATCTGAAGGGCCGCATTCTCGGCTGCGGAGCATAGCATGCTAAACTGCGGCACTAGATCCTCTATGTCCCCCAAGAGATTGACATCCGAAGGGATATCAAGAATACGGGCCGAACCTCCCGCACGAACCACCGAGTGAGTAAAGCCCTCCTCAAACATCCTGACATCATCAGGTTAGAGGTCTGATTCGGATTCGTAATCGTCGACCACCACGCCTTTTCCTCTTTCAGCAGCGGAAGAGGAAGCACGACCAACTGCGGATGATGAGGGTACGTCCGAAACCACAATGGCGGCCCCAGAAATCTGACCTTCCACCACGATAGGTTGCTGACCACCGATAATGGTGGGAATCTCTTATTGAGCCAAGGCAACGACTGGTTCCATCCCTACGGGGGGAGCCGTGACAACCCCCTCTCCAGATCCCATCGAAGGAGAGTCGATTAGATGAATCACTGTTGGGGGCGCTGTCTCGAACTCCACTTGCCATTTTTTATGGCCCCTCTTCTTCCCCAGTGGGCGGAGATTCACCCTTCGGGCGAACGACACGGGTCGGAACTTCGACCTGAGAAGCGGTCCTCGCAGGAGTAACCAAGGCCGCAGACTCAACTGAAGCAGCCCTCAACGAAGGTCGGGCGGCAGGTACCGCGATTGGGCGAGTAAATGAGGCTGGCTGCCGAAAAGCTAACGGAGGAGCCCTCACTCTGCGCACATTCCCTGACACCGACGAAAAGCACGTGAGGAATTAAATACAAAGAGGGAAAAGAGAAAAACGGCGAACAGAAATGACATCTTACCAGAAAGAGGCATGCGCCCATACTTGTCATAGAAGGTCGCCCACGTGCGGACCTCCGCCGTATGAGGGAGAATCGCGCTCATCCACTCACGGATATTTTCGACAGGTGGAGGAGGCAATTTCTCAACTGCAAAGACATAACAGGGTTTAGTACTGTAACGGAAAATGGTCAGATATAACTCCGACTAGAAGCATGAGACTTACGTGCAAATTCCATTTCTCAGGAAACCCCGTTGGATTCGCCACAATGTGCTCAGTCCGCACATAGAAATAATTCTCATAAAAACGACGGTTAGTCCTGTCGTCCATTTTCTCCACCAAACTCTTCAACTCCCCGAGGACGCATGTGAAGCATCGAGCCACAGATGAGCTGAGGGGCAAAGTTACTGAGCAGGTGATCCAAGGTGATCTCACGACCGGCGAGTTCTGCAAACTTGAGCAACATAAGGAACAACTTGTACAGGTACGGCGAAAGTTGGGAGGGGCATACCTCATAAAAACGGGAGAAGTCTACCACCAGGAGAGGGAGGGGAAGTGTGTATCCAATAAGAAAGGGGTAGGCATAAAATACACAATACCCAGGATGGTAAAAATGAACTATGTCGTTTCCTACCGCCGGTCACATATCGACGTAGTCGGGGACCCCCCCACCTGGTTTTCAACTCTTCAATGTCTCCTTCTCTCATAACAGAAGGGACAGGCTCCGGCTCCGTCCCGGCGCGACTGCTGAAGTCGGTCAATTCTCTCCCAGGGCGAGGCAAAATCTCAACTATCGATGGGACCTCCTCGTCTTCCATCGCATCTACCCCTCCAGTGGCCTGAGCAGCACTTTCCGGTGCCGAAATTGCAACAGGGAGATCGGTGCGAGAGGAATCACCAGCCATTTTGTCCAGAAGATGCGGCAGAAAGGCAACAGAAAGAAAGGATAAAGATTTTCAGTTAACTAAGGACAAACGAAAACTTGGAGTATCAGGAAGAAAGTATATCTGCAGAATTCTTTTGAGCAAAAGGTAAAGAAGAGTGTCAATCGAATGATAAGTTCCTTCTATTTATAAGTGACATAAATCGCCTGAGCACGAAACCCAAGAGTCGCTATTCAAACCTGATAGGGCACGAAACGTTTCAGTTCCCCAGGAACGTCTGTCATAATAGCGGTAACCACGAAATAACGCTTTTATACCAAATGACGTTTTAGTTCCGAAACAGCCACAATGGTTCACGGGTATCAAAAGAACGCTGCCACCTCGCTAAAACCCAAGTAACGTAACTAAGGAACGAGAAGTCAGATTTCGCTCGAATTCGTAGCAATCATGATCCGTCTACCGGGCCTGATAGGGGACGACCTCGACAGACAGAGGGACTAACTGTATTGGTCAAAATCTGACTGTCACGGCCAAGCTGACCAACGTCTCGCCGAAGTGACCGGGCAGTAAAAGATAATATAGCCCACTCCACATCCCATTCTCGACACCCGTCGAGTTAGAAGGAGAAACATCTAAAAGAATGACCAAGGCACCCTTGGTGCGGGAGAACGTCAGACCAAGTAAATGGCAAGGATGCCTTGACTATATATAGTGGGGAAAAATCCTCGAGAATGGGCGGTCTCCTCCCCCCTTCTCTCTCTCAAGCCCTCTTCTTGTAATCTTCATAGGAAAGAAGTAATTTGCAAAAGAACATGTCAAGCTATCTCACCCATCAATTGATGGGAATCACAATGTTGAACTTCAATAAGATCGACTATAGCTCTTTATCTTATGTATTGTTTATACTGTTAGCTCTTTGATCTGGAATTTATTATGTCTGACTAAAATTTACCCCTTCATTCTCTTTGATTGATTTATTCAAAAAGGTTTCGATATCTTTTGAGTCAAACAAACATAAGGATAAGGCAACTAAATTAAGCAGATTAGTCGATGCACAGAAGGCGGATCCAAGATTTAAATCCGATGGGTTTAATTTTTAAGGTTTTTAGCATTGAACCCATTATATTTTTAAAGCTATGGGTTCAAATCTACTTTTTTGTAATTTTAGTGAATTTTTACATATAAATTTTTACTCCGCGTCGAAAGTTATGGATTCAATTGAACCCGTAGTCACAACACTACATCCGGCCCTGTCTACGCATGTTAACTAGTAATATATCTCTAACTGATTTTTCTCTAATTTAGCATAATTTCCTATCCAAAAAAGGCATGATTTTATAAGTACTTGAGGATTATGACCTTGCATATGTGGAAACAAGCATATGCATGCCTTAATAATTTTAGCTATGATAAATTATGGTGATGACTACGAGTATAATTTGTTTTTCATACGAAATATTGACATAACTATATTTCACAACTTATTATGAAGTTCCAAAAGTAATATCGATGTCTATGTTTCACCACTAAGGGCAAATATGATAAAAGGGCAGCCGACTACACGAAACATTCCGCATTTCGGGTAAGGATCGTATTCCAAGGAATGTAATGTAGTCAGCCTACCTTGATGCAACCATTAGTGGCGAATTCTACGGCTCGTTTCCGTGTGACCTACGGAAACAACTTTACCATTGCTCCAAGGCTCCCTTTCATAAGGCAGAATATGATGTCTGCTCCAAATGAAAGCAAACAGAAACAAGACGACGAAGAAGAATCAAATACTTTTCACTAAAAATAAATATGCCAAACGATCTTCATCCGACTCATTTTCTTCATTTTGCCTTCCAAGATCTCCAATTCCGCTATAACAATAACAACATACTTTTCTGCTTTCACACTATAAATTACAAGAACAAGAAATCTAACAACACATATCTACAACACCCAAAAGAAAAACCTATACAACATTACCGAGTACTTCAGGTTTTTCAATAAAACTCGGTAGAATACCAAGAATATTTTCACCAGGCATTAAGAGCTACACAATGCCATCAACTGATTAATCACATACGAGGTCAAACTCGTAATCATAGCAACATGGAGAAACCAAGGGCGCATAAAATCCATAAATAACAGAACAATTTTCAATGGCAAGAAAATCTTTAATTTCATTCCTCACTTGAAAATTGCTAAAACATATAGTACAAAATTTTTGTGTTTGACTAAATGTACTTCAATCCTGAAATATATTGTTGTCTAGAGATCAGATACTGGGCTAAAGAATATATAACTCCAAGGAGTCCCAATATCTTAACCTTGATAATGTCCGTCATCAAAACTGATGGCAAATTAAGAGGTATTGTCAGCAACGGCATAGATTCAGCCTGTTTTGTGTAGCTCCACACGAAGCGATTAAAAAGGATGTGGCTTGGGAATGTTAGAATGAGAAGTGCCAAATTCTTGACTGCGAAAAACCAATCTGGACCTCCTACATCTAATCCCCACCCTGCATTCCCGTGCCATACATTTTCCCATATGCTATACAGGGTGGTTAACACCAAGTAGGCAGAGATAACAACAACAACAGGGAAGTACCTTTGCTTGTCCCCGAAACCCGCAACAAAATCAGAATCCTGATTAAGCAGCAGCAGGATAGGTGCCAAGAAGAAAATAGCACGGTTTGAGCCACCAGTGAGATTGACATTCAAGATCAGGCATATAGCAAAACACATGATCGTAGCAACATTACCAACGGCAGGCATCCAGGCACCCTCAGCAGCCATTCTCTTGATTGTAAAGGTTGGAACAGCAGAGGCTTTGCGTTGCTGCATGAACCTTAATCTCTGGGGAACAGTACTAGAGCTACTTTGACCTGAATGGCTGTGTCTAACTCCACCCCTATCTACTACCTTTTCTCGCAGCAGCGAAGCTAGCTCAAACTTCACTTCAAGTGCAATAAGCATAAAGATTGCAGCATATAAGCCAAGAAGGGAAGTCCTTGCACCTTCAACGGCCAGAAGGGTTGCCAGTTTGCTGTCTTCTTCTCCCATATCTTGCACCGCACTATCTCCAAGGATGGTTTTGTTTATTCTGACCTGGCCCTCCAACAAATATGTCACGGGAAAGAGAGCCACAAGAAGTGCAAATACCCATGGCAGAAGCTTTGTGCTTGAAGCAGATGGGAAGTGAGTGAAAACAACAAATACTGAAGTACAGACCATGGTGACAACAATGAGAACATGGAGGATTGCAGCCTGGAGAAAATATTCTGCTGATATGTAAATTCCAAGAGAAATGCCTATAGCAATGGCATAAAATGTCCTCAATTCAACGACGTATTTAATGGGGATGGTGGAAGTAACAGATGCCAGGGTGAGCAGAATTGCAACAATAAGCAACCATGAGGGCCACGTAGGCTTTGATGCAAAGAAGCCATAAATAGAAATGTCATCAGCAGATTGACGAGCAGCTTTGATTACGTCCGAGTGGTAAGTCCATGACAAGGGGATTGGCGGCTGCATTAGGATAAACAACAAACCTGTTGCAACCACCAGCACCAAGCATCTCTTTGCAGACTGCAAGATAAAAAGAAAAAGCTCCTAATTAGTTGCATCCAGTCAAGCCCTCCAACTAAAGCAACCAGAAAAGTGGTTATTTACGCAAAACAAGAAGATACTTATCAGGATATTGCACTTCCACGTGTTTGTAATATAAGTATCCCTATTCTATGACCATGAAATGTTTAAAGAACAGTTAAGAGCAAAAGATAACATGAACTAGGCTTCCCAAATGAGGTGTAGCAAACTAACAGAGAGTGGATCTGCGTAAGCAAACAGTCTTGATTTGAAGATTCACATTATTCCATCCCAATCCCAGATGTATAAACACTTAATTATTCTGGATATCTGTAATTATATAGTAAATAAATTATCTTTCTCATTAAGAGGAGGGTTCAGAACAGAAAATCAACATGTTAGCACATTTCCTTTTAGAGTAATAAATTTTATCTATTAACAATCACTGTTCTAATCATCAACAATTCTATTAATAAGAAAGCATCAAATACAACAACAAATAAGTTGGGGGGAATACCATAACATGTGAAAAGTGAAGTGCAACAATCGGGACGCAAGCCAATCCCGTCAAGAGCAAGCAGGAGCCTAAAAGCAAACCATCAGAAGGAGGTCTACCATGCCACCATTGAAGAGCTTCAAATACTGTTTCACGACAGAACCAAACTGATAAAGCAACAACAGCAGCATGAGCATAACCTTGCCAAGGTTTCATTTTTGAGGCAGTTCTTGACTTATCCCTGCAAGATAAACAAATTAGGAATCTGGAAGAAGGAACACAATCTTTTTAGTGCTGGTGAGTTTCGTTTTTTTTATTTTTTATTTGGGGTGGGGGGGTGGGGGTTGCAGATAACATATCAAGCTGGACCAGGAAGATACCTGTAAAGAAGCAGGGGAGGAGAAACAGCCAGCAGGAGGATAGCTGACACCCACAAAACTCCCTTTGACGTGATAAAAAGCACAGCCAGCTTTGAGGAGTATAGGCAAGTTAGAATCCAAACAGCCTTTGATCCAATGCGGTTGTCCACGGAAAGTCTCCTCACAACCGCCATACCAACAAAAGTAGTTATGACTACCATATAACTTGGGTACATCACATCATCCTCCAACCCATAATAGTAAATGCTAGAGTAACTAAAGAAACGATTTTCAATATAGCATAGCAGCAAAGCATGGCCAATCAAACCAATCTCGGTCAGAAAGCGAAATTGCGCTGGGAGAATAGCTAAACCAGGAATGGCCATTGCTAGGATAACACTACCAACAATGAGCTTGCAGAAGGATTTTAAAGGCATGCCCGACATCCAAATGTTTAGATCCCAGTAATTGTGCATTACGAACCATATAACCATCAAGCTTCCAAGCACAACAAAAGCAAAGTATGACGAGACACTCTTCCTCGTGAAGAAACGAGCCAAATAAAATCCTGCTACTGCTGGGAGTGGAACAAACTGCATATTGAAGTAAAGATCATTGACATATGTCCAATATTTTTTTTAGTTTTTCATTGGTTAAAAAAAGTCAAATGTATGGATCACTAAAATGTGGTCCAATGCCTGAGAGCTTCTCCGACACATTCAAGCAACAATTTTTATGCTGTTTCAATGTGTTAGATTTTTCAAATATCCATTTTTAATATTTAATGGCAAAGATTCCACAAGGAAAGTAGATTTAATTTTCTTTCACGGCACCACAAGGATATGCACCAAGAATTCGCCAAAATTTTTGCTTACCTTTTCATTTCAAGCTCACAGAATTAACAGTGGGTTCAATTATATCCAGTACTGCCATAGAGTCGTATCTGCCACTAATCAGTGAACTGGAGATTTTTCTTTTTTTTTTAAATAAACTTTTTTGGTTCACTTAACATTCATCAATTTGGTTTTAAATGCACAGCGGATATGCCACAGCGCCGCAATTGAAGGGGAGAAAAGAAAAGGAATGACTTCCCTCAAGTGACTCTCCAATAATGCTGCAATTCTGTTTCACAACACTAGTGCAACTAGACACTAAATGCAGTCACAAGCCTTAATATCCTGGTCATTATGGATTGACCAAGACGTAGGCCACATGAAACCGTTTTTTTTATTAAGTAATAATGTTGTCAACATATTTTGGGCACAAAAAAAACCGTATACAGGAAGTATACCAAAAAGTAAAAAACTTACAAACAAATAAGGTTTTCTGCAAACAACACCCAATCTTCTATACATAAAGCAACCTTCATGGGTGCACCATAAGGAAATAAGGAATAAGAGGGTATTCCGCGGTTCTACAAAGTTCATCTATACACCCTCAAAAGCTCTCATATTTCTCTCTCCAAACAACCTACATAATTGCCAGAGGAGCAACATTTCATGCCCGTCTTCCTTTCCACCTATCACAATTCCAACTAAATTTAGCTTTCATGGTTCTTGGATCACCCAAGTTCTACCAAACCACTCCACATTTACTAAAACTTGCTGATTGGGATGAGGCACCTAATTCAAGCACTCATTTCCTCATTACATGTCCATAATAAAGTCAAAATCTAGCAGACATTCAGTATATTATACTCTCTTAAAGAATTCTATATCACCCACAGAATGCCGGATCTAAGTTTCAAAATAGACCATGAAATGACAAGTTCGTAGCAAACATTGTTAAGAATGTCAATATTACTCCATCCCTTCCCGTTTATGTGACTTTATTTCCTTATTGGTTTGTTCCAAAAAGAATGACTCTTCCTAAATTTAAAAACAATTTAACTTAAACTTCCTATTTTACCCTTCATAACAACTTTTTATAGTCACACAAATATAATCGCATGTTTTAGACCACAAATTTCAAAAGTTTTATAACCACACTAATGTTATTGCATGTTTAAGACCATTAAGTTTTAAAAGTTTTCATTTATTAAACTCCGTGTCCAATCAAATAGGTTCAGATAAACTTAAACAGAGGGAATAAATAGTGGTTGAGGGAATGAGTTGTTGTAATCTTACATTGCCTTGGGTAATCCTCACCTTTAGAGTTAGTTTTTGGAATTGAATTAGGCTCTAGGTCAATTTTCTTTACATGGTATCAAAGGCAGCCCCGTCTTTATCATTATTTTACCTAAGGTTAGGCTTCCATATTATGTTGTTCATGCTACAAATGTCCAGACAGAAGACGGGGCTAAGTATCTCAAATTAGCAAGGGAAAGAGTTGTTGTCTTCTTTAGTCTTGGGCAATCTTTACTACATGATTTACCATTTGACATTTGACAGAATATATGCACCACAAGTTTAGCCGCCATAAGAAGGGAGACAAGAAATTAGATAAGATTGTGGTGCCTAATACAAACAATTCAAACATCCAACCTTAGTTCCAGAAGAAAGGCATGATAGATCATAGATGAAGATGTAAACAAAAAATAAAATATAAGTGTTGAAATAGAGGCTACGGGTGTCGGGAAAAATTGTAACAAAGTGAAAGACAAGTTCCCAAAACGGTTGTGAGATCAACAACATTATATGAGAGTACATGTAAACCTTAAAGGTCCAATATATCCGCAAGATGAGCATCGCAAAAATAATGATGTCAAGATGAATGTGCTAGGAAAAATAATTTCTTATAGAGGATACAAGTATCATACATGGAGGTAGAATAAAAGAGAGGCGCATGAGATGATTTGGCCATGTTCCACATATATTAAAAATATAACCTCTTAAGTTCGCCCTAGAAATGCATGACGGTATGTTGCTTCAACCACCTACAATCTCCTCAAATCAATAACTAAACGAAGAACATTACGTAGCAGAAGCAAACAATCATTATGGATAATACCAACTCACTGAAATTAATTTCACTTGCATTAGGCCTAGTTTTTGTTGGATGTATTTGGTCTGGTTAGCGATCAGTGTCAATGTAGAGGTTTATATGGCAGTGTAGAGATACAAGTGAGATTTAAAGAACCTTAAGTTTTAGCGAATCCCTGTTTCGTCTTAAAAGAAAATTATTTTGTAGAATAAAATGGGGCAAACTAGAGAGACTAGATATAGACAGTTAGCATATCTGATCCTAACTAATTTTAGATTGACGCTTAATTGATTAACTAATATTGATAGCTCAAGATTGAGATACACTGTGGGTGAAGGAATTTATGGCCAATGGCTACTAGCTCATCTAAAGGCATGTAACATCACCCTCCACATTACTTCGTCGAACTTTAAGATTCCTCAATCAAAGTGCAACCAAGTGTTCCAAGGGTGCCCATCAAACTAGGAGAATGTTGAATTGTCTTCTTTAAGCATCTTCACTTACCTCTATTGAAAAAAACATCTTCCCTTGAATTTCTTTGGATATTTCACGTTTATCTCACATTACGTGACAAGAGGGGTTGCTCTGATGGTAAGCAACCTCCACTTCCAACCAAGAGGTTGTGAGTTCGAGTCACCCCAAGAGCAAGGTGGGGAGTTCTTGGAGGGAAGGATGCCGAGGGTCTATTTGGAAACAGCCTCTCTACCCCAGGGTAGGGGTAAGGTCTGCGTACACACTACCCTCCCCAGACCCCACTAGTGGGATTATACTGGGTTGTTATTGTTGTTGTTGTCCGTATCATTTTCCCACATAAATGAAGATCTAAAATAAAAGTCAAAGTTAGCAAAGTTTAAGAATTTATTGTCAACAACCAAATTAGCTTTGGGATTAAGGCAAAGTGATTCTTTTTCTGGTGACAGGTGGTATCCAGCCTAGCTTGTGTGCACCTCGACTATTCCACATGCTACCTTCTTTCCCACCATCACAGGTACCGGGTCCTTCAACAAACAATTTTCTGAAACTACACTGGGTTCACCATGTTGAAAGGCGCAAACGTAAGCTAATTTCACTTCACTTGTCAATAATAGAAAAGGTCAAATAACAAAAGCACAGCATGGAAATGGAAAGAATAACAGAAAAGTAAATTTAAGAAGACCAAAAACATGCCAATACATACCAGAACAGGAAATCCCACCACGATCGCGCCAGCAGAACTTACAATGACAGCTGAAGCAGTGAATCCTAGTGAGCTAAAAGCATCAGAAACCATACCAAGAGCATAAGCACCAGCTGCAGCTGCCCCTCCCAGCATAGTTATAGTGACAAGCAGGTAATTCAACGGCGGTGGAACTTGAATGTATCGTCCAAACGAATGGAACACAACCCTAACCTCCAAGCAAATGACAACAACAAACAAAGCAATAGCTCCATTCACCACGCGAATGCTCTGCAACTGATGCTCATTCTTCGTCACCCACCATAACCCCCCTCTCGTCGAGGCATACAGTTGAAACAAGAAAGGAATGAAGAAAAGCAGAAACAGATCACAAATAGAAGCCGCAGATACAAATATAACTGTGTAATGCGATGCAATATGAAACAAAAGAGGGAAAAACAAGAGATTCAACGTATGTACACAACTCTCAAGCTGCCCAAGGATAAAATTGTCATCTGGAACCCTACCACCGTGGTAACTCACTTCTTGCTTCAGTTTAAACGACGATAAACGAGGCACCGCAAAAAGCCAATAGAAAATGCAGTTAAACACCATAAGATAATAAGCAGCATTAACCATACCAACTGCAGAGACTGTTGCCCAGGTAAAAACTGTAGAAGCAATAATCGGACAACAAGCGAACAATAGCCGCTCGAGTGCAAGCACAATCGTCGGATATTCAATTTGAATCCACTTGAACTGAAGCGATACCCACACACCGATTAAGAAATTCGCTAAACTACAAACTGATACAGCGAATAGGCCGAGAATGATCGAATTGAAAGTTCCGAACAGTGATGCGCTGAAGAAGAAAGCAAATTGAGAGGCGATGAGTGAAAACCAGACGGCGAAAAACGAACCGGACTTGAAGTTGAGTGAATCGAGGATGTAAGCTATCATAAGACCCAATGTGAGCGTAGCGACGACGGGAGTGCCGCCAAGGTCAAGAAGGAAAGCGGCGCAAGGAACTAACGCAACAGCGATTCGAGCGTTGTGAACGAACGCCGACGGCGAGAATCGAGAGTTTCGTAGAGATCTACTGTTGAGGGAGCTGCTGCTGCTACCACCGTTAGGGTTTCGTTCGGGACTGTAAACGCCGTCGAAGGAGGTGGAGAGAGAAGGCGCACTAGTTGAGGCTGATATGTACGGACGGAACGTCCGCGGATGGAGCTCCGGCGGCAACATTTTCGTTCTCCGATCTGCCCGCCGGCGATTGTAACGAAGATTTTGCACTGAGTTTTCGTGTTGTGTGATCTGTTAAGGTTTAGCTGATCCGCGTTACGAGTTTCCGATTACTGAGTTACGAGTGACAGTGTGTAAAATTGAGTTGACGTGTTTGAGACTCTTAGGACCGTTGGATCTTTTATTCTCGAATTTGATTGGCTGATTCAATGATCGAACCGTTTATGACACCGATTAAGATCAACTATATAATATAATGCTGGACTTGACAAGTTTCTTTATCAAATTTCACTCGATCTATGGTATTCACTATTCTCTCCCTCTCATTTTTTTATTTATGCTCTGGTCTACAATAAGTGATTAATTTGTTTTTGGCACGTCCATTAAGAAAATATTAAATTTTATATAAAAATATCTAGTATGACTAAACTACCCTTAATTAAATATTTAATGTGAGGTGTAAGAAAACTTTTTATGGATATGTACATAATGGTAATTTTATAAAAATAAATTGAATTCTTTCTTGATTATATAAATGGACATGTATTTTGAACCAAAATAAAAAAGCAAATTGATCACTTATTGTGGACCGGAGGGAATAGTACTTAATTTCGATATAAAAAAATATAGTTTATATTTAAAATAATTCAAAATTTGAATTTATTTAACCTTAAAAAGAATTTTATAATTATATAAATGCTATGGTTTATCTAATATCACAAATTTCAAAAAGTTATATAATCACGCGAGTGTCATAGTACGTTTATGATAACGAGGGGATGATGAACCGAATATCTTATTGCAGTAATCATATTTCTTTCAGTAAATATGTTCTTGCATTTGAACTTGTTTTGTTAGCATTTAAACAAATATAATTAAATAGGTTACGAGTAATGACACTCTATAATTGTTGGCTCTATATAGAATGTTGAAAGCGCAACAGCATATAAAAGAATAATAATTTCATCTGTATTTACTTTTTAAATCTCATGGCAAATTAAACTACATCATTATAAGGTCATGGCATTGAAGGATGCAAGATTTTACTAGAGAAATATTACAGCAAATCATAATATTTATGATTGTTTACACCAGTTATAACAAGTACTGCATCATAAACCTAAAAGAAATATCACACGAAAATTATGATAATCTCTTGAAGTCATCCACCTTAAAATGTACCTAATTCGTAGAGTGGTGGCTTGGTGCTTTCATTTCTAAAGGCAACATTCATCTTAAGGATCATAAGGAGACCTTCTTATGCTCCATTTTAAACAACAACAACAAACACTATATTATTCTATAGGTAGATTCTAAGAAGGATAATGAACACATAGATCTTATCTTTACTTTATGAAGGTAGAGAGAATCCAATAGACCCTCGGAGGAAAGACGCAAAAAAAAAAAAAAAAACAATAGCAAAGGCAAGATAATAAGATAATCGGAGTGAAAGAGACAACATCCCTAATTTGACATGCTTATGCTCCATTAGATAATAAGATAATGGTAGCGAAAGAGACAACATCCCCCTGTATATATATATATATCGCGGAGTGATAACCCTAATATAAAGTTACTAGTCTATAATTCAAATAATTAAATATTTGCAGTAGGGGTGTACATGGACCGGGTTGGTTCGGTTTTTATCAAAACCAAACCAAACAACTATATCGGTTTAGATTTGTTCGGTTTTGTCGGGTTTTCCGGGTTTTTTTATTACATGAATATTATTTCGATCTTACTTTGTTAAAATTATAGGTAAAGCTTTAATAAGTGAATATATGTTTAGTAAATATGGAAAAAAATTGGCAAACATATGATCTATTAAAATATTCTAATGGGAGAATTTTTTTAGTAACACATGATAGTTATTTTCTTAGTCGTCTAACAATAATTTTTCTTTAATTTACGCTTTCAAGGTTAATACATGAGAGGATCTCAAATATTTTTACATTTTCTAAAGAAAATTCACTATAAAGTCTTAAAAAATAAATATAATTTATATATTTATATGTCGGTTTGGTTCGGGTTTTTTTTACTCAATATCAAACCAAGTCAAACCAAACCTAGTCGGGTTTTTTAATCGATTTGGTTTGATTTTTCGGTTTGGTACGATTTTCCGGTTCGATTTGAACACCCCTAATTTGCAGCCTCTCTTGCCCTTAGAACATTCTTTTCTTTTGTATTTGCATAATCAATTTCAATTAGAGGGATAACAAGGCAAACTAAAGAGATTATAACATTGTTAGTTACCAACTTAAAACAGTGGAGAACATGTGATTAAACAAAAGAAAAAATGAGAATAATTAGATTTTTTCCTATAATGAATTAGTGAATGAGTCGAACTGTCAAATTTATTTTCTAAAATAAAAAAGATCTAATTCGTCCTAATAAAAAGCTTGCTTTCTAGTTCAAATTAAACAATTGCAGCCATTCTCACCCTTTGAAATTCATTTCGTTTGTATTATTAATGGATGATAAAATAAATAAAAGAGATTATGCATTGTGATTAAAGAAAAGAAAAGAAAAATAAGATAGGTTAGATTGCTTAGTAAATCGATAAAGTGCTTTGGACCAATGGGAATGAGGGAAAAAGATTAAAGAGAAGTCAACCTGTACTTTAATATTTTAAATCACAAATTTTAATTATTTAAAATCATTCAAGACATAAGTAGTCCTTAACTTCTTTATGTTTTTTTTTAAAAAAAGTGGTGAGTGGTAATCTTTTTTAATTTTTAAAATCATCCAATACGTAAGTAATTTATATTGACCGACTTTATATTGATTGTCTTGACAATCAATTTGATGGATAAATAAATTTTTAAAGTATTTCATAAGGACGATATTGTATGATTAGAGTACTACTGGTGATAGGATATGATTATAAGTTGTTATGCAATGTGGTTAAATTAAGGCTGGGATAAGTAATTGAAGTGATACTTGTAAATGATAATATAATTGTTGAGGATGATATTATGTTGTTGGGAAAGTATGGTTTCGAACTTTCGACCAAGTTGTTTATTAAAATTAAAAATGATATTTGTGATTTACTTAAAATAAATTAATTAGTTCATGTGCAGCGCGACAAATTAACTGATAAATTATGTGTTTGGTATGGCTATCATGTTTTAATCATAAAAAACAATTTTATTTAAAAGTGAGAAATGCTTTTGTTCGAATTTTTTCACTTATGACCATTTCTAGTGGCAACATTGTGATCTTGTGGCAACGAGGAAAGTGTTTGGAAATAAGATGTTGAAGGATTTGTTTGTAAAGACACTATTATTGAATCTAGAAATAGCTTCTTCTTTTTTATATGATAATCCGTTATATATTAGTTTCTTATTAGTTCGTTTTAAAAAAAAAAAAGAATGATACATTTTTGTATTTCATAACAACTCAATTTTAAACTTTTTGTTTAACCTTAGTGAGAAAATTTTATAGCCACACAAATATGATGACATGTTTAACAATACAAGTTTCAAGCAACACAAATATTGTACTGTGTAGGGGTGGGCATAATTTGGGCACATCCGAAATTGAAATTGAAATCCAAACTTTTTGGATTTTCGAATTGGATGATGGATTTAGTAATATCCAAAAATTCAAAAATGTTATGCCTTATAATTGGTGATATCTGTTAGATATTAGTCTATTATCTATATGCCCGATAATAGTTGTCTAATGCCCTACTCATTAGACATTAGCTCATATTTTCAATATTACTTACTAAGTCACTGGTATAATTCTTTTTATTTGGACTTGATTTTACTATTGTTAATTCTTATTGGCTTTATTTATGTCCTTGTTGCATTTCCTCGATAATGATTTTATTACTTGCATAAGTACTTTATTTGGATGATTGTGGTGAGAATAATGAACTATTAAGCAATCATTTGGAATTCATATTTGTAAGGTGAATAAGAAGAAGCTCAACTAATAAACTCAAAATCGAAAATCGAAAATATCTAAATCAATTCATTTGAAATCGAAATTCAAAAATTCGATCCATTCCAAGCTTATTTGAATTGGATTTGGATTATCATTTCTTCAATCACGTCACGCAATTAGAGTTACGAACCGTTTGATTGTTCTTGGGAAACTAAATCTATAACACAATCAGGGGTGGCTTGGCTCAGGGATAGAAGGAGGCGAAAGTAGAAAATTCAAATCAAAATTTTCATATCCAATCTAGATTGCCCAAACGCCAACGCTTAATATTATGCTTATAATAACAAATATTATATTTTTTATAGCCACGCAAAAATTATGTCATGTTTAAGATAACGAGTTCAAAAGTCTTTTTTATTTTTAAAATTTTGTGATGAGTTAAATTACTTAAGAATAAGAAATTGATAGGTGTAAATGCAATCGTATTAAACTTGTATCTTGATTAGTATTTAGTACACAAGTACATAACACATATTTGTCATGAAAGATAATATTATAACTTGTATATTTCATAGCATATTGTATAATTTTAATTAATGTTCATTCTCTTTTTAAAAAGTTTATTTGAATTCACAGCAAAAATTGAAATATTCGACTTTTTTTGTCGGGAAAGAAGGAGATTTAAAAGAAAAAAATTACAATTCATAGACTTCCTAGAAAGAGAAATTCTCCCTTCTCTCTAAGAATACCTACATGGACGCAATCACTACACCGCCAATTATATCACCGGAACCACCAGATAAATATAAACAAATGGATGTGAAAGAAACAACAATACATTCCTACAAGGAAATGTTACTCGACAAGCAGGCAGTAAGCCAAACAGAGTATTACGATGAGGATCTCTCACAAATCATCAAAGATAATAAAGGAAAAAGTATTGAAGGCTCAATTGCTCTCTCACAAGAAGACAATAAACGCATATACCAACCATGGCGATTCAGTAATCATAAAGGTATTTGGTCGTAGAATGTCTCACCATTACCCTCGATCTAAACTGCTTGACCTATAGAAACCATCCGAACAATTAATCCTGATTGACTCAGGATGAGACTTCTTCATTATCAAATTTGGTCTAGAGGAAAATATGGCTAAGGCATTACACCTAGGACCATGGTTCGTCTTTGAAAATTTCCTATCCGTGTGTAAATGGGAACCAAAATTTGTCCCACAAGAAGCTACACTATCTTCCACAGCTATCTAGATTCGCCTACCTCAACTACCAACAAAATTTTAAGATAAAGAAATACTGGAAAAAGTTGGTAGAAAACTTGGTAAACTACTTAAAATTGACTCATGCACATCTTCCACATTGAGAGGAAGGTATGCACGCATCTGTATCCAAGTCCCACTTGAAACTCTAGTGGAAACATCAGTCGTCATAGATGATCACAAGCAAGCAATGATTTATGAAGGCGAAGGTACTTTATGTACAACATGTGGAAGAATTGGCCACACAACAAAAAAAATACAAATTCAAAAAATTTCAACTATTACCATCACAAGAAGCCTCTGGAAAATCGGAAATACACACCAAAGAGGGTGAGAATGATGGATGGAAGACAGTCACTTTCCCTAGACGAAAGAAACCCAGCCAACAACCTATGAAGGGAAGGAATAACGGAAATGAAAGTGATCAACATCATGCACAAAAACACAAAAGATCTAGGTAAAGATGTTCGATGCAAACTCTCGTAAGTTTCTGAAAACCAAAACTTTTCAATATAATTCAAAATCCGGTAAAATGCATCCCAAGAATTACAACAAGCCCAGTGACCCTACGAATAAAAAAACACCCACCCCCTCCCCCCATTCCCCAGCATCCCAACCCACGAGGGCCCAGCCCAAGCAAAGAAGGAACGGGGCCTAATGGAACTGATATCTAAAAATCAGATGGGCCCGCTAATGATGCATATCAGGAGGCCCATATCACTAGCCCAACCCCAAACTTATGCGCAACTAGGGATGTGGTCTTGGGCCACCACGCCACTACACAATCACCCAATAGGGTCCATACACAATTGGACCCACCCAGCCCAAATAATTATTCTTGCTTAAATACCTATGTGCGCCCTATTCCCTTCCTAGCGGAGTGCTCTAATGGGAAAAACTCACCACACTCCATGGACACTCAAGTACCTCATATGAGAATTCACCCAATCTCATATGACATGACACCTTCTGTCCACTCCAACAGATACCACATTAATTCCAAATTAAATTTACTAGATCAAATAACCGATGACCTTTCCACTGATCAAGATTCGACACCAAACAATGCCATTATGAGCCGGCTCATTAACATAACCCCCAACCTTACCCAACGAGAAAAAAAATACAAAAATGAAAAAAAAACATCAGCCACTCACCATTGTGATGGCTCTTCCACTGTTGCCAAACCATTTACTGGCATCGTGGATGGAAGTGGCACTTCAAGGCCAAGGCTTGGCCTACAATTTCACCCTAGAAAATCAATCAGACACCTTGAATGTTCAAAACCCTGCACATATAGCGAGGGTAATAGTGGAGGCCCTAAACAGGGCCTTTGCAGCCTTTGGCCCAAGCCTGTTACAGGCGATGACAAGCAACAACAATATGCAACCCAATCTAGACCCACTAATGATCGACACCCTCATCTCCCAATTTTTCCAATCAATCCCCTTTTTCCCAGACCCGAAAATGTAAGACTCAACAATGTCTCTAGTGTTTGTGACTATTGAGTCCCAATCCCATCAAACTCAATCACCTTCTGCTCCAGAGAGAAGAACCAGTCGCTACCACTAAGAAACATTACAAGGGAGATCAACAAAGCCCTAAAGCTTCTGAAAAGGAAAAGCCCGTTGGAAATTGAGGGAACAGCCTACGACCCCTCTCTCCTACTAGACTCAGTCAGAGCAATCGAGTTCAGCGTGGAGAGCAGTGAGGTTCTTGTGCTTCTGTGTCTCAAGGTCGTGACCAAGTGTAGTCCGAGCCTAGTCTCTCATTACAATCAGGGTGTGACCAAACCACTCTTCAATATGACCCCAGTACTGAGCATGAAGAATAGGAACCAGAAGAAATCGGTGAGGTCTCCCTAGGGAATGGAAAAGGCTCACAGAAACCGGTCCCCCAACCGCCAACCACCCCTGATGAATTACATCATATGGAATGTTAGGGGCAAAAACAGCGCAGAGTTCAAGAGGCACTGCCTTAATATGGTGTAGCTTCACAAACCAGCACTGTTGGTTCTGTTAGAACTAAGATGGCTGACCATAAAAAACTAACTGAAGAGCTACATTTCGATATGTTTATCTAGTCTCCCACAGTAGGGTTGTCAGGTGGGATTGTTATAATATGGAAAGAGGATTGCATCATTGTTGATGAGGTATCTACTACCCCTCAGGGCATCCATTCCATGGTGGATGTACTCCCATCCCATACTCCTTGGTTATTTTCAGCCATTTATGCTAGCACTATATTAGCTAATAGGAAATTGTTATGGGATAGTCTTGTTACTATCTTTAAAAGCAATACTAGGAACTGGTTCGTAGGTAGAAACTTCAATGAAGTCTTAAAAGCCAGGAATAAGTTTGGGGGTAACCCCATTAACTCAAGCCGTAGCAACCTCTTTTGAATCTGCCTCAATGAATGTCGACTAGTTGACTTAGGATACAAAGGCAATAAGTACACCTGGACTAATAAAAGTTACAAAATAGAAGTAGTCTAATCTTAGAAAGGATAGATAAGTGCTTTGCTAACGACTGCTGGATTCTCAGTACCCCGAGGCTAGTGTTAACCAACTTCCTAGGATCCACTCAGACCACTACCCTGTTTAAATAATGCTAAAAGGGGATTCTATCGATAACTCTAATAGGCCCTTCAGGTTTGAATCAATGTGAACTAGCCACCTCTCATTTCCTAATATCATTAATGAGGCCTTCACTAATAACCCACCCCTAATCCAATCATCAAACACCTTCAAAAACCTTATGACCCAGTGGAATAGACATACCTTTAGTAATATCTTTCACCAAAAGAGAAGGATTCTGGCTAGAATTGTTGGGATCCAAAAATCACCCAGTTACCAATTTAGCAATTACCTACTGAATCTGGAAAGTAACCTGACCAAAGAATTTGACTTCATCCTCAAGAATTAGTAAGACTTATGGAAACTCAAGTCAGGGGTTAGTTGGCTAACTAAAGGCGACGCCAACACCAGGTTTTTTCACACCTTCACCCTTTACAAGAGAAGAAAGAACAGGATCCTGTCGCTCAAAGATGACAGTGGGAATTGGCTCTATGACTAATGGGACATTAAGGCTTCTATAATGCACTTCTTCAAGAGCCTTTACACTTCCTCCCACACTCAAGCACCCAGTTTCACTACCTGTCATCTGGACATGACCCATATTCTCTCAAACTTCCAAAGATACAGCTTGGATAGGTCCCTAGAGAATAGAGAAATCTAAATGACCATCTTTTCCTTTAGATCTTTCAAGACCGTTGGCCCTGATGAGCTTCACCCATTCTTTTACCAAAGGCACTAGAGCTTATGGGAAATTCAGTAGTCGATTTTTGCAAGTCATGTTTTGACACATACTCCATTGATAAGACCATGAATCAAACTCTCTTTTCTCCCTACTATAATTGGCCCTGGCCAGGGCAGTTTCCATCTAATAGAAGGGCCTCAGACAATGCCATCATTGTCTAATAATACATTACCCATTTTGGAAAAATAAAAGGGAACCAGGCTCATATGATTCTCAAATTTGACTTAGAGAAAGCATGTGACAGGTTGGAGTGTTCCTTCATTAGAGATACACTACATGCCTTCAACTTCCCACCCGGGCTAACTAAGTTAATCCTATCCTGCATTAGCTTGTCAAACATCTCCATCCTAGTGAATGGTGGACTTACACCTTCAAGCCTTCTAGGGGTATCAAGCAAGGGGACCCAATCTCCCATTACCTGATCATTATGTGCATGGAGAGGCTCTTCAGGTCAATTGATAAAGTCGTTCAGGATAAACAATGGCTCCCTATCAGTATCAGTAGGTCTGGCCCAAAAAATTCTCATCTCTTCTTTGCTGATGACCTTACATTATTTGCAAAAGCAAACATTAGAAACTGCAACACAATCTACTCTATCCTACAGTCCTTCAGTGATGCTTCTGGGCAAAAAATTAATCTCACCAAGTCCAGGGTTCTTTTTTCCTCTAACACAAAGCCTGACACAATGAAAAGCCTCACAAATACCCTTTCAATCCAAGATACTACATCATTTGGTAAATACATCGGGTTCCTATGTTCCATAAGAGACCCACCAGTAGTGATTTCCATTTCATACTAGACAATATGCAATCCAAACTAGTTGACTGAAAAATAAATTATCTAAATATGACTGGAAGAATCATCCTTGCCAAAGCCTCCCTCAATAGCATCTGAAGTCATGCTATGCAATACATCAAATTGCCCACTAAGACTACCAACCAAGTTAATAGAATCCATAGGAATTTTATCCAAGGCACTACTCCAAACAAGAAAAAAAATGCATCTGGTTAGCTGGGACAAATTCACTAGGCAGACCTGGAGGATTTATCATAACACCTCCAGTTTATGGGCTAGAGTCTTAATCTCAAAGCACTGTAACTGGAACCATACCCCCAAGAAGCTCAAATCTCCAACCTGGCAAAGTATTCTCAAAGGCTGGGGCACATGTAACAAGGCTAGTATATGGGTTGTACACAAGGGAAACAGGGTTAGCTTCATCAATGATGCCTGGATCCCAAACCAACCAGCAATTAGGGACATGATTGAGGGTCTATTAACCCCAAATGACATGGCTACCAAAGTGGACACTATCTACGATTCAGGAACTAAGATACCTAATCCATCTCCATAGACATCCCTGAGAACATTACTAACTTAATCAAATCAACCTTCATCCCTACTAACTCTGCCAAGGAAGACAGGCTAATATTGGGGTTGACTCCAAACAGGTCTTTCACCATCAAATCAGCCTATATCTTCCTTGGAAACAACAATAAGAATCTATTGAAAGAAGAGGAAGGTAACTTCAGTTGGATTTGGAGGTTAAAAGTTCCTAACAAAATAAAAAAACTTCATCTGGTTACTTGCACATGATATGTAATCACGCCCAACTCTAGTCCTAAAAAGGATAAGCGGTTGCTGTAAATACAATCCGGTCTAAAAGTCCGGAGTCGAATCCCACAGAGAACTAAGGCTTAGTTATAACTGTTTAATATCACTAAGAAGACAAGTTTGAATAATTTTCTAAATTACAAAGATTGAGACTTATATTTCTGACTAATTAACTAGCAACTACTAGAAAGAGGTAAAATTATCAACTAACGAGACAAAAGGTTGGAGACTAAATTAAGGAGGTCTAGAGTTATGATTTCCCCAATTGTCGGAATCCTTCTAGCTATGTTCCCTACAATTTTGCCAATGTATTCTCTACTGATCGTGAGCACTTTAGGTGACATAATTCTCTCTCGAGCAATTATAACAATTTACTAGACATATTCTCTCGAAATACGCTAGTTGACTTTATCTAACCGGTTATTATAACCACGTCAAGATTTGTTATTTCTAAACCTGCCTTTAAACCCACTGTATTGATTTCTCACATATGTTAGGAGTGACGTTATTCAACAACTACCTAAATATGTACTCTCTCTCGAGCAGTACACACTAAATAGGCACAGTCAATTGATGGTCATTCAATCAACAACAACAAACATGTAGTTGAACAAGTATAGAAATTCAACGGCTCAATTATATAAAAATATAACAAGTATTTATCCTACAAAAGGTTCCATCAAAACCCTAGATAATAAATTAACTATTCATAATAGTATGCAAAAATACAATACTAGAATTCATCACCAATAATAGAAATAGGAAGAAGGAAGTGAGAAACTTGTAGAAGAATTCTCCGCCTTGATCCTGGTGTGTTCTTGCCTTCTTAGGTCGAATCTCCGGTCTCCTTGGCCTCCTTAGGTTTAAATTATGTCAAAGGTCCTTAAAATACCATTTTTCCATGTATATATATACTAAGTAGGGTTGTGCCCAAATAATTACACCTTCTCCTACGCGAAAAAGGACACTTTTCCTCGATAGGACGTGCACGGCCGCGGATCGGCCGCGGATTTTGACCAGTGTTCTGTCCGCGACCACGGATCTGACCGCGGAGCAATTGTTAGGCATTTTTCACCCTATTCTATTTGGCATTTGGAAAAATGTAAAACACTAAAGTTGTAGCCCTTTGAGTTGGCTTTCCAAACATATATTGTAGAGCCCAAATGAAGTTCTGAGAGAAAAGTTATGTGTATTTTACTAGACAATACGCAATATGCCTACTCGATTCTTCGTTTCGTTGCTCTATCTGTTGATCTCCGAATATGATCCCGGCTTAATTTCTTGGGCTTTTACTCAGACTTCAAAGCTCCAAATTACTTGAATTCATTCTATAAAATCTACATAGCTCGGAATCACTCCTACATGACATAAAAAACACAATTAGGGCAAAACACTAGCGATTAAAGCGCAAGCTCAACTAAAGTACAGTAAATTAGAGTGTAATAATCGACTATAATACGTAATTATAGTCTATCATCAATAGGCTACCTACTGGAGCTTTCCTGCACAAAATTGGGATTAATTGCAATCCTGAATGTTGTTTTTGCTCAACAATGCCTGAACTAGTGACCGCATCTTCTTTGAATGCCTTATTGCAACCCAATTTTGGCAAGAACTAATAGCCAAAGGAACTACTAAAAGCCAGTAATGGAATCCCATCTTCTCAGCACAGCTTTGGCCAACCACCTGGAACAAGCCAAAGACTCTGTCATTTAACAATGTTATCCCTTGGAAAACATCCTTCCCTTTTGCTTATGGCACATCTGGCTAGCAAGAAACCACAACCTTTTCAATAATAAGAAAGATAACATCTCAGCTAAAAACACCATCTCCAAATCAACTGATTACTATATGATGGGTGTTATCAAGACATCTCGGCTAAAAACACCATCTCCAAATCAACTGATTACTATATGATGGGTGTTATCAAGAAGCCATTCCATAACATAGTTAAATGGTAACCCCCCATGAGGGGGCACTATAAACTCAATACGGATGGGGCAGCTAAGGACAACCCAAGCATTGGGGGAATTGGTGGGGTATTCCGGAATTATAATGGGGACTGGATTATGGGGTATATGGAAAACATATCACACACCACCAACACTATGACAGAACTAAACCACTGCTAAATGGTCTCCAAATAGCAGAACAAAATGGACGGGCTCCTTTAGACATAGCTACAGATTGGTTGAATTAATAAAAATGCTACTCAAATGCAATATAACTTATGATCCTATAATTTGTAAATACAGGTTATTGATGCAAAAGATGGACAAGGCGGTGTCGAGACACAACTACATGGAGCAAAATAGAGTGGCTGACGCACTTGCAAATGAGGCAGCAGATTCTAATTTTTTGGGTAGAACTACCATGCTAGTAGTTCCTCTGGTGTTTGCAAATGATATATTTTGGACAGGCATTCTAGGAACTGAAGTAGTTAGGATTTTTTTGCATGTAATATTGATACAATTGAACAAAACACGGTCGTTTTAGGGGTGCTACAACACCCCCAGTTAGCTAGTAATCTGCAATGTAATTTCTAGTTATATATACTGTCACACCTCCTTTTTCCTACACTCCCGGAAGGGTATAAGGGGAGTTTTTTCCAACTTAAACTGACAATGGAAACAGGATTAATTTATTAAAAATTCAGAGTCGTCACTTGGGATAATTTATGGTGTCCCAAGTCACCAGTTCAAATCCCGAGTCGAGGAAAGGTTGACTCTGTGTTACAGTCCGCGAACACAAAAATCCGGGTAAGGAATTCTGTAAACCCGGGAAAAGGTGTTAGGCATTCCCGAGTTCCGTGGTTCTAGCACGGTCGCTCAACTATTATAATTGGCATATTATCTGATTTTTAATACATATTTTAGCCTATGGTATAACTTTAACTTTATAACTGTTTTTAATTATTTTTAGGAAGATTGCAACGTCATTTAAAATATGCCTCGAACCACGTCACATAAATGCACCCGTAGTTCGCAACACATTTCATATAACATTGTTGAGATTTGGATTTGGGTCACATAAATGCGCACTCGAGTTTAGGAAAGTAAATTATTAAATAGCGCGCCTAAAGCAACTACGAGCTTATTTTTTATGCTATCAATTTATCAGAAATGGTCATTTCTACATATTAGACCAATATGTAATTAAACTATGACACAAATCCAAACTAATGTGATTTAATCTAAACAGAACAGTCTCGTCGTTATCTCTTATAATCTATTTATCGCTTTTATGTGTTTTAAACATTAAACCTATGTCTCAAATTATTGTTAAGGCGTATACTTATCCTGGTTCCACACAACGAAAGTTAATTCACAGAGACAACCAAACATCAGCAGTTAAGGCATACACTACTAATGATATACATTATTCTAAAACAAGCATCAATGAAAATGAAGCAGCGGTGCACCAGCAAAGTCCATCAAAACTATTCGAAAATGAAGTAATGTCGTGAAGGAAGGAACTGACCTTTTAATTAAAAAACTGAAGTTTTCTAGTACAGAGGAATCTAAAATAGTGAGAAAGATCCTAACGGACCTTGAACGGCAAGCCAACAACTGACCAGCGCCCGACCGGAACATACGTCGGTGATGCTAGCAGGACCTTTACTGACCGGAAAACTCAATGATGACCTCAGCGGCAAACTTGAATCAACGACTAAACAAAAAGCTTGCACCAGGGACCTCGACGAACCTGACACTTCAATATATGGTGTTGTACGGATCTCGCAAATGAACTCCAAGATGGATTCAACCTCGACAAGGAACCAGCAGAATAGTCATCGAAACTCGACCAGAAAAACTCGAGACTCGCCGGAAAAGTGTTAAACGAGCTTGTGAACTCCTCACTATTTTCAGCGTGTATGTGTGTCGTGGTTGTTTTCTTGTTTGAGCTGGTGATGGAGCTTGGCAGCTATGGAGGAGTTGGTTGTTGTGTGTCTTTGGTTTCATAGGCTGCGTCTGGAGCTCGTAAATCCGACGAGCTGCTGGGGCTCATTTTTCCGACGAGTTTCAAGCAACCGTGGTCAGCGTTGTTTGCCTCTTTTCGTTGTCGGGTGTTGTTGGTTTCAGGGGTTGTGAAGAAGACGATCTTCAGAGGGACCTCGACGAACTCGAAACTCGCCGGAAAATATGGCAAAGCAGTGGCAACGCACAAAACTCCTGGCTAGGGTAGTGAGTTTCTGGTTTTCCGGCGAGGAGTTATTGTTTTGGGCTTATGCTACTGAAGAAGAAGACTCAAAGGGGGGTCATTTGGAGAATATGAAGCCGGGGTCGTTTCTGTTCAAAACACTGAAGAAAATGAACAGGCGAAGGGGGTCGGAGAAGACGATCCGATGGGGGGAGGGGTCGTTCCTTGCGCAGCTTTTCAGCTTTTTCGTTCAGCTTTTTTTCTCTTTCTTTTTGATTTTTTAAGCACTCATTTATAGGTAGAGTCTAGGTTTAGGTGTATCTTTGTGTATTTTGTCCATTAGTCCCTAGATCTTTTTTTTGTTAAGTCCTTAGGATCTTCTTTATTTGATTTTTTATTTCAAAGAAGAGTCTAGAAGGGTCCCTAGGCTTAATGGACTAATCCGAATTGGGCCAAGAATTGGGTTCTAAAACTCTTAAAATTATGATCCAACACCTTAATTGACTCATTTTAAAGTAAGATAAAAATACTACCCCTTGCCAAAGGCTAACATGAAACTATTATATATATTTTTATTTTCAAAATTATATAAAGATAAAAATAAGTATTATTTTTGTATATTTTTATTTAAATTTATGAAAGATACGTAAGTTAAAAATATATTTTTTCGTAATTTTTTATTTTTTATGAGGAAAATAAAGTAAAGAAGTTAAAAAATAGTTGAAATAGCTATATTAGGCCTAAATTAAATATTTACATGCTAAAATATAAAAAAATCTTGGGGAGGGTCAAAAATCACAATTCTACAGCTGCCCCTCTTTGACTGGAAACGCGAAGCGTTTTCAGACAGAGAATGACTAGACAGGTTTTTGACCCGACCCTTATTTGGGAGAGACTAAAGCTAAGAGAAAGTGGGAATGTGACCGAGCCCTGGTATCTGAGCTGCTTACATATCCTTGGCTATAAAGGAATTAGGCCACGTGTAGTTCAGAGGTGAGTGAGATGATGGAGTATACCGAGGTGGAGATTCGGTCGAGGTGCCGTTCCGCCGAGGTTCCGGTCCGCAGTCCTGTTATTACATCAAAAATCAAAACATGAAAAAGACTAGCTAAGCCTTATCAACTATGAGTTACGAGATTCCTATCTATAAGTCTTCTGAAGCTTGATCTTGAGTCTTGAGTGGTTCTTCATGCAGACTTTAGATTTGAACCTTAACGCTTGCTAGTTGCAGGTGCTAGCTCGTTCTTCTTCAGATTTTCGGACCAAGACCGGACATGTAGTGCTTGTGACCTCGGCCATGTCTTGAGGAGCTCACATCCTTCATCAACTTCTGCATTTGGGTTAACTTGTTGCCTTTCTCTCTTTTTCCTTTGTTGTGACTAACTTCTGTTGATCATCTAGGACTGCTGATTCGCATTCTTGACGCGAGCTTCTTTTGTTACTGAGCTGAATTGCATTCTGAATTGAATTCCCTTTTTTTCCAGGTGGGCGCCTGATTGCTGAACTTGAACCGTCTTCTCTTGTTACTTGACACTGTTTTCCCTTGCACCTTGAACCATTTTCCCCTGAAACTTGAACTGTTTTCCTTCGAAATTGCTTTTCCTTGAAACTCGAGTTATCTTCCTTCGACAGTGCTTTTTCTAGAAACTTGAGTTGTCTCCCCTTGTTCTCCAGGTGGGCGCCTGATTACAACAAAACAGACAAAACAAAGAAATTTTTCTGCCCCAATTTGCACTAGGAAGATTTGTGAGTTGTTAGCAAAATTGTAAACCACTTGTACTATTGATGCCATGATAAAAGTAAACTAAAGAATAGACTAGGAAAACTATAAACTAAGCTTGACTAAAATAAAAACTGACCCTATTCTCCAGGCGGGGCCCCTGACTGCTAACTTGAAATGTATTCCCTGCTCTCCAGGCGGGCTCCTGACTGCTGTACTTGAAATGTATTCCCTGCTCTCCAGGCTGGCTCCTGACTGCTAAACTTGAATGTATTCCCTGCTCTCCAGGCGGGCTCCTGTCTGCTAACTTGAAATGTGTTCCCTGCTCTCCAGGCTGGCTCCTGATTGCTGACTTGAAATGTATTCTCTGCTCTCCAGGCGAGCTCCTGATTGCTGACTTGAAATGTATTCCCTGTTCTCCAGGTGGGCTCCTGATTTCTAACTTGAAATGTATTCCCTGCTCTCCAGGCGGGCTCCTGTCTGCTAACTTGAAATGTGTTCCGTGCTCTCCAGGAGGGCTCCTGATTGCTGACTTGAAATGTATTCCCTGCTCTCCAGGCGGGCTCCTAACTGCTGACTTGAAATGTATTCCATGCTCTCCAGGCGGGCTCCTGACTTCTAACTTGAAATGTATTCCCTGCTCTCCAGGCGGGCTCCTGACTGCTAAACTTGAATGTATTCCCTGCTCTCCAGGCGGGCTCCTGATTGCTAAACTTGAACTACTTCTCCCTATTCTCTAAACGGGTACCTGATTTCAACAAAAATAGACAAAACAAAGAAAATTTTTCTGCCCCAGTTTGGTAGTTGGGCACATATGCGAGTGTTAAATTGAGTCATATTACTAAGAATTTAAAAGTTAGGTCCCATTATCCAGGGGGTCCTAACAACTCTTAACTAAACGACAATTTTAAATCTAAGTTATATCTTCTAAAGGTGTTACTTCCGTTAAATCTTGTTATGCAAGCCAGTTTTAAACTACGTCCCATTATCCAGGAGGGTCCTGAAAATCAAAAGTCAAGTTTTACCTTAAGAGTGACAATTTCACGGCTAAATTATATTACCATATAACAGAACTTACTCTAAACCTTGTTATCCAATGGAAATCCTAAAGCTAGGTCCTGTTATTCAGGAGGGTCCTGAAAACTCCTAATTGAATCCTATGTCAAACATGTAAACTTTGAAGCCTACTTATCTTCCTTTGGGGCGCACTTATGCTAGATCTTGCTACTCATAATTGTTTTGAATTTTAAACTAAATCCCATTTTCTAGGAGGGTCCTGAAAACTTTAAATTAAATCCCATTATCTAGGCGGGTCCTGAGAGTTTACGGTCAAACCTGTCTGGTGCTTGCCTTTCCTTGCGGTGGGTTTCTCCGAAACAAACGAGATGTCATGACCCAAACTGAAGGGCCATGACTAGCACCCGACCACACTTGCCGAGCACCAACGTACATTTTATCTAACCTTCATTATTATCTTTTAAGACTGACGAGATCAATATAAATGGTAGACCTAGATCATGGACAACCAGCAATAAAATATGACGGCATGAACATACATAGCAGGGGATGACCAGACAATCAAGAAACTACGTATAAGGTATGAGCTACCTCGCTACTATGAAAGACTATACAACAAAAACTAGCCGACAAGGCATACCAAACTATACATGAGACGACACCTGTCTATGAGCCTCTAACAGAACATAAGTGTTGCAACATAGTCGGAACAGGGCCCCGACATACCCATAATGTCTATAACAAAAATTGCATACCAAGACCAAGGCAAGTCCGGAGAAGGGATCTCGCCAATCACCGCTGAACTGGACAGTCTACTGTGGTGGGGGAGCTGCACCTGCCTGTCTATCAGGACCTGCAGCACGACATGCAGCGTCCACAAATAAAAGGACGTCAGTACGAATAAAGTACTGAGTATATAAGGCAAGGAACCATAAATGCGATCAGTAATGTAAGCAAGGATAGAGAATATACAACCTATAACATCTTAGTACCTCTGAGGGCTACTTACATGAAATGCATGATACATATGTATAAATATATAAACCTTTAAAGCATTTGCCTCTGTGGGCATCATCATCATCATATCGTACCCGGCCATAATAGGCTCGGTAGAATCGTACCCGGCCACGTGGAGCTCGGTAAAACCCAACTGATCAGTGGTTGCACAATAGGTGCCGTACCCGGCCAACTATAGCGTGTCTCGGTAGAGTAAAATAGATACATATATATATAATGCATGCTCGACTCATGGAATCACATTCTAAACCTTTCGGAGTGACGTAAGGTCGGTATCCTCTATACACGTTATTAGGACTAACTCTTCACTATGAACCTTATAAGATTTAGGAAGTACGAACAACATTGATAACATAAGAATAAGAGAAGCAACATTAACATCAATCATTCCATAAGAGGGAAAACAATGTAAGTACTGCTAGCTTCTAAGAGTAGAGTATCTTGGAAGCTCGTTCATTACATTATGTACAATCGGAGTCGTGCAAAAGAAGGAAAGGGATAGCCTCACATACCTTGTATATACTGCCCCAATCTCAAGCTATGCAATTGTCAAAACTCCTTAGTCTACAATAAGAGAAACGATACTATCGTTATTATTTAAGCGTCATAACTATTATGTATCGACCACAACCTATTTTACGATGAAACGGACAGCACCTCCCCTATATATATGACCTCACACCATTCAAAAGAGTCACCAAACAGCCCAAACAACATCAATAATAAACATATTGAGCCTCCCAAAATAGTCCACACATAGCCTAATCACTCCATACATACGACGACCACCGTAGTCGTGTCAAACAACCTGGAAATGTTATGAATAACTATCAGCCCATAACCCTACATATATATGGTGTTTCTCCATACCCTTCCTCCTCCAAAACTCCACAAGATAGTAGTAAAATACGCAGCCCAACAACAACGCAAAACAGTCCACAAAACAATAACATTACTACCAAGCCTTTCGATATATATCTCACAAGTTCTAGCTTCAATGGCTTAGCCGCAACTTGGATAATCTTAAATACATATAGAGTAAGAGGTTCCTTACCTTTATACAGAAAGAACAACTCCAATTTGACCTTAAATTTCCACGAAATATCCCTTCAATGCTGCCACAACAACAAAAAAGCGAAATTAGCGATCAATTAGTGTTTTTCGGCACTAGAATCACTTTAGAAGGCTTGAAATCACCTAGGATTGATATTAAGAACATGAGGGAGTATTTACAGAACATAAACCCTTTAAAACAACCTCCCACATGAGCTGAAACGACACAAAAATGAGCAACAACAAGAAAAATAAGAGACTTACTAGCGCCACGGAATTCCCGACACTTGATTTGTGTTGTTTGCCCTTTTTTGGGTCTTGAATCTTGAGAGAACCTTGAGAGGATGTTCCTAAGGCTCTAAGGTCTGAAAATAGTGAAAAGAAATGACTTAAAACGGGTTGGAGGCATCCTATATAGGTCCAAATATCTTAAACCGACTTAGTGGGCCCCATAGAGAGGTGATTGGCGCAGTCTCGCGAAAATGTGAATATCTCTCTACTCCGAGATCGTATCGATGAACGGTTTAATGCGTTGGAAATTAGACTCATAGATATTTAATTTTGTTGGTAGATCACCCCGTAATTCCTTGTAAATTATGAGAAAATATTAGAAACATTTGACCTAATGTTTAAGTAAAATTATGAACCTAAGTTGCGACAACTTTTGTCGACTTTTGTTTCATAACTCGTTTGACTTCAAGACTTATGATACAGATATTATATGATTAAAATACCTTAATAAATGACCTCTTGAGTGTATTAAACACCGCTAGATTACCTGAAAATACGAGTTACAACATCCTTGATTCGTTTAACTTCTAATACTAGTTAATCACCCTTATACACTCTTGTATCACTTAAGACCAATAGGATTGACTTCTTATCATCTCAAAGATAATTCCTTCTTGGATTTATGTTAACTAATATATGGCATGAACTAACACATGCGGATATGGGTTGTAACACGAGATTTCCTGCCCCTGTTTCAAATCAAAGAAAAATCTTGTCAGTTTAAAAATATGGTGGTTGGTTTGTGGCCTTGACTTTGAGGGCGATTGCTCCTTCACTTCTCATGATAACCTATTTCCACTCGAAGACCTTGCTTGTTCCTTAACTAATCACTTTCTCTGTCATCCTTATCACAAAAAATACCTCTTCCCCGTTCAGACCCAATACCCTCTATTTGTTGCATTACTCATGAAGTAACATTTACCAACCTTTGTGTCTCCCATGAATCCCAAAGTACGTCAATTACCATTCACTCAATGTGCATGTTGTTCTTTCCTGACTCAACCCACTGGCATTGGCCTTGAGGTCTATTGCTCCTTCACTTGCCATGATAACTTTGATTTCCACTTGGAAGACCTTGCTTGTTATTGGTTAACCACTTTCTCTGTCAATCTTATCACATAAAACACCCTTAATCTATTCGCCTAACACCCTCCATCTGTTGCATTGTCCATGAATTGATATGTACCAAACCTTTGTGTTTCACCGAAAATACCTTTGATTCGTTCACCTAACACCCTCCATCTTGTTGCATTGTTCATGAATTGATATGTACCAAGCCTTTGTATTTCACAAGGATCCCAAAGCATGTTGATTATTACCAGCACAATGCGCTTGTTGTTCTTTTCTGACTTATGACATTTTGATGTGTTAGCCAGACCCCGTTTTGTGCAATTGGACAGCTGGTGGCAAATTTTGAAGTCATTTCTCACTTGTTCTAACTACACAGACTCAGGAAGAGGAAGTGAATAAGACAAAAAGAATAGAGTGAAGGACAATAGAAAAGATGATTCCTAACGAGAAAACTACAAAGTAGAAACTTATCAGTTGTGGATACCAACTCTAATGACCATGACATGCACCTGTGGCCTATTCTGTCAAGTAAGCCTGATGTTCAACTCTTGTTGTACCTTTAAACCGTGAAACTGGGCTTCAATGCTCTGATTATCCAATCCGATTCACAATTCTTATTCGACTTGTAGTGCCCGAAGGGTTTTCACCATCAAGTCTCTCTCATTTTGTTCTTTTTCTCAACTTACGTCGTCTTACGGTGCCCGCGAGGATTTTCACCTATAAGACTCTCTCATTTTTATTTCTCTCATTTTTTATTTCTCTCAGCTTTCCATCGCCTTACGGTGCATGTGAAGGCTTTCACCACTAAGACTCTCTCATTTTCATTTTTTCCTGCTTGGACCAAAGTGTTGCCCTTGATATGATTCTCCTCTACCTGCTTGACTCGGCATTTCTCGAATACTGATCAGAAGGTCTTTTTTTGGACTGTAACGTGGGCTTTTGTACAGAATTAGAAAGAAAGGGTATAAACGGCTCAAAACAATTTAAGTGGGTTCAAAATTACAACCTTTGGAATCAGATTTCTTGCAACAACCACAACTTCTACCCCAATTTCTTGCTTGGGAACTTTTGGATTTTTATTTTGATGAGACCGAACCGTGAGGCTGCCGACGTATCCTTAAAAGGAATCAGGTCGAACGTAGTTTATGACATAGGGATTACTTTGTTGTTGTGATTTTCTCTTTTCTCTTTCTTTTCTTTCTCTTTTTTGCTTTCTTTTTCTCTTTTTGTTGTTTTTCTTCCTTTTTTTTTCTTTTCATTCTTTTCTTTCTTTCTTTTTTCCTTTTTTTTCATTTTCATTTTTCTTCTCTCCCCTTTTCGTTCTTTTCTTTTCTCCTTTTCCTTTACTTATCTTTCACGTTTGTGTTTTTGATCTTTGCTATTGATTCCGAAAGAGGGGTACAAAAGAAAATAAACAAGGCTCAAAGGGGTAACGAAGGATAAGGTGTTTAGATAGCAGAACAAAATGTCTTAGTCATTCCAATCTTCAAAACATGCCAAGTACAAACAACATAATTAAACAAACTAAGGAAAACATTCGTAACATCTTTTGATTGCGCCAAACTTGATGACCATATCCACACATTCGCCTTCTACATCTGTTACATACAAAGCACCATTGGACAATACTCCCACTCTCACTACCACAAACGGACCCCTACAAATTCGGGGCAAACTTGCCGTTATCTTCACCCGATGTAGTATGATGCATTTTAATAGTGTATTTTTATGTTCTATCTGCCCCAGTTTCACACAATTCGGGCTTGAAGTGATCTCAAAATGCCTTCACTTATTTACCTCAAATGTCCCTACATCTTTAACATTGTTTCATTGCTTCGTGAAAAAACTGACTTTTAAAACCAGACTGAGAATTACGCGTGCATGTCATGTCATTAGAGTCAATAGAAAAAGGACTATAAAAGGAAAAGAGAACTAAACAAAAATAACAAAAAATAGAAAATTGCATTAGACAGATGGTGAAAGGGATTTGGACAACAAAACAGACAAACTAGACTGGGGTTACAAACCTAGAACAGACCTAGAAAACACTAAGTGTGATAATACGACTAAAGGAACTAGACAAAATAAAGGATAGAAGGATTTAAGTCACAAGACGATATCCGGATTACAACCCTGCAATAACCCGGACAACAGAAATGACAACAAACTAAACCACCAAGCTCATCTCCGACTGACCAAGAAATGAAGCGTATTTCCAATTACCAAGTGGGGTATCTTAGCCACTGAATTATGCATCAGCAATACTAGGACCTCCACAAGTTTTCATCACATTGTTCTTAACAAATTACTTTTGGGTTCCTTTTGCTGGCTCGTTCTTAAGATCAACCCCTGATAGCGCTGAAAGCTTAGTAGCACGTGGACCTCCGAGGCTTCCAGATTAGTTCTCACATTCCTTTTCAAAATAAACCATACCCACCATATGTGTCTTATTATGCACAGGCGATGGACTTTGGCTAGTGTCTGCTGCATCTGGATTTTGTACGACAATGTCGCCTGCATCAATAAGCTTCTGAATTGTTTTCTTCAGATTCCAACACTTCTCTATGTCATGCCCTGGGGCATCTGAGCAATATGCGCACCTTTGAGAAAAATCAAACTTCTTTGACAGAGGGTTTGGCATTTTCATATGAATTGGCTTCAATATGTCCAATTGCTTCAACTTTTGGAACAAACTGGCATACGATTCTCCAATAGGGGTGAAAGCCTTTTCTTTGTTCAGCAACCTCTCATTCTTAAATGCTTGATTGGGCCGGAAACATGATCCAGGGGGTTTTCGGCAGGCTCGTGGGGGTGGAGCTGGGTACCGGAAAAGTGATGTACAATTTTGGGAGTTCCGTGGAGAGAAGTGGCATCGGGGAGGATCATCTGGCGCACAAGGATATCCACGGGGACGATGTCGAGGCAGGAAGTGTTGATCGGGAAAGCCCATCGGATCATCTTTTCTGTTTCTCTTTCTTCCACTCAAGCTTACTGGGGTGTTCTAAATGTCTTTAGAACAACTCATGATTTTGCCTGACTTGATTCCCTCTTCTACTAGCTCCCCTATTTTTAACACATCTTTGAAAGGCTTTCCCAAGGCAAGGATCAAATGACTGAAATAGGTGGGCCCCTAGCTTGTAGGAAAAGCTCAACCATTTCTTCTTCACCAATCGGTGTATTGACTCGAGCGGCTTGATCCCTCAATCTGAGCCCAAACTCCCTAAAGCTTTCCTCCAGCTTCTTTTCCATTTTAGATAGGGAGGAGCGGTCTGGGGTAACACCTGATCTGTATTGAAAGTATTGAACAAAATCTTGAGTCATGTCACCCAATGTAGGCCACTTACCAACATCTTGACGATTATGCCATTCCAAAGCTGCCCTAGTCAGGCTCTCACTGAAGTACGCCATCAACAAATCATCTTTCTCGCCAACACTTCTCATTTCACTGAAATAATCCCTCAAATGAGCTACCAGATCCCCACACCCATCATACAAGTTAAACTTTGGCACTTTAAACCCCGCAGGCAGACAAACGTCGGGGGACATAGACAATTCTTTGTAAGACATGCTACCCTGGTCTCCCATTCCTTGCTTGTTATTTATAGATTGTTTTATGCCTTTCAGCCTCCTTAGTATCCCATCTCGCCCCTTTCTTCCTGTGAACTTTTCATTTTCAACATGAGGCTCATCCCGCGGGCCCTGCTTATATGAGTTGGGAACCTTGTAGGCAACCTCTGAGGGGTAATATTGGGCATCGTGAGCTTTGAGTGGGTGTTCATTGTTGGGGATGGTGGATAAGACAAGAGGGCGATTTTGGGGAGAGCTAATTGGAGGATGAGTGATGGAGCTACTAAGACGGTTGGGAAAGCTGTGATAAGTGGGTAGATCTGGAGAGTATGGAGGATCGTCTGACATTATGTTTGGAGCTTGGGTAAGGGCGACATCTTGGAATCTAGGTGGTGGCGGGGGTGGTACCATCCCAGTCATCCAAGCCTGATACATGTATGCCATGTGTTGCCTCAACATCTTTACCTCTTCAACCAACCCATTGTCCTGCTCAACCAACTGCTTTCGAGCGCCGGTATCAACCAACTCAGTTCTGCCGTTGTCTGCCATTGCCTTTGACTTTATGTTGTAGAGCAGAGTTACCACTTTAAAACCACAAACCAACCACCCTTCTGCTATGAATATAACAAAATGAAGTCATCACGTTAGCGTTTGGGCATTTAACATAATATAATATCATATTGCGTGCAATGCACCTAGTCGCAATTATTGGTTCTAAAATGACTTCGAGGGTATGAAGGTCATTTAGCATCATCCCAATTTGTTCATTTCAACCTCTCTTTTCTTTGTTTTTCAAGCACTTCTTAGCTCGCTCATTTTCCTTCCCCTTTTTCTTTCTGATTATCTCTCTTTTTCTTCCTTCTCATTTCTCACATTCCATGACTTCACTCCTTTTTTTCTTCTTCTTTTTTTCTTTTTCATTTTCTTTTAATAAATTAAAAAAATGATTCGTTCGAACCCTATGTAGGTTACCTACGTATCATGACGCCGCATGAATCAGATCTTTGCGTAGCTCGGGCAGATCGAGAATGGAGTAAATGAGCTAATTTTTTATTTTATTTTTACCTTAATGACTACTCTGATGAGCAAAGAGAAATAAATGAAGCAAATCTTTTTTTTGAATTTTCTAAACTTAATGTTCTATAACTTATTTTAAACTCAAGTTTAACGGATTTTTCTTTTCTTTGAAACAAATACTCTATTAAGGAAAAACTCTAGAAGAGAAAGATATTTTTTTATTCCTTTTTTTTAGGAAGAAAACCTAAAGAGTGAACCACAGAAAAATATTTAGAATTTTCATTTGATCAAGGTTTCGAAACAAGCAATGAAAAAGATAAAACAAAATGTTTTTGGATTTCAATTTTAATTGCCTAAAGAAGAATTTCTAATGATAAACAAAGGATAAAGTATGCTTTTTTTTCTATGTACAATATCCTAAAGTTCTAATAAAAATAAAAAGAATTTTTTTTTATTTTTCACTAATTTCCCCAAGAAACACCTCAAAAGAAAATCTTTTTGGATTTTGGAATTAATACCTTAAAGAAGGATTTTGGATCTTGAGGGGTGTCTAACACCTTCCCCTCGAGATAATTTCTAGCCCTTACCCGAACTCTGGTTTTCCAACTCAAACTCTTCTAAAAAAGTGTCTTAATTCACTATAATCATTAGGTGGCGACTCTTCAAATTCCGAAACCCAATTCTCGAAAGGGAATAGAGTTGTCCTTCCCAATGTTGTATACCCAATTTCTGACCCCACGGTTAGAGAAAAAGGGGGAGTCGATAGAGGAAATATAAAAATAATTCATTTTAAGTCCTAGATATTAATTGCCTAAAGGAAAAATAATCTCAAAGGAGAATTTTTTTTATTTCTTATAACAAAAACGCAAAATTTCTTCTTTTTTGTTTCTGGATTTTCGACTTGTAACACATTTCCATATACAAAATAAGAAATACAATAAAAAAAAGACTCGACAAACTTAACCTGACTATTACAAACTCTAACATCACCTAAAAGACTAAATACTACTAAACAGGACTAGAAAATAAAACAAAAACAATTGACTCAAAAACATAAAATGGCTCCTCGAGCAGCTCCTGAATGCAGTGATCCTGGGGTATATGTCATGCTCAAACTCTAGTAAGTAGATCCGCACCTGTATGAAAAAACTTAAACTAGCATTATGTGAGACAATAACATTCCCTAAGACACATGCAAGACATGATTGAGGCTATTTTTGCAAAATGGCTTATTTGGCCAAAAGGTGGCTAGAAGTACAAAATTTGGCTATGACCCCGCAAAGCCAAGAACCTAAGATTTACTAGGAAGACCGGACCCTATGTGGGTTGCATACGTATCACGCCTCGAAAGACGAGAATCAGGTATGCGTAGTTCGGGCAGATTGGATATGGACGAGAATAACAAAAAAACAACTGACATATAGAAAACACATTTTTTTTCTTTTTTTTCGAAAAATGATGAAACATATAAAATCTTTTTGGATTTTTTTTTCTTTTTTTTTTTTGATTTTTAAAAAATGATAAAAGTGTAAAATCTTTTTGAAGTTTTCATGCTCTTTTTCTTAATAAGCTGTAACAAGAAATATAATTGGGTCCTACTCGCTTCATCCTCTCTTTTTTTCTTTTTTTTCTTCAATCGCCCTCAATTATCATTGGTCCACCAAATTACCCCTTTTACCCTTGAAGGAAGGCAACATGTAGCACATAAGATGCATCAAGATGATCTGTTATTTTTTGGGGTATACCTGTCCTAGACGGACCCAACCCCTGTGTTGAGTCCCTTAAGTCAAGTGCACATGATGCAAACAAGCGTTCCTACTAGGGATCCGACATAAAGCTGAGTTATTCTAGGTTCAAAACCTGAGTATTTGTTCTAGACTCGTGTACTCGAGCGGACAACTCGAGCTGAGGAGAGGGTTACGTACCGGGAACCAAAAGGTCATCCGGCTTAGTAACTTGTCCGAGCCTCTTTCTTATTTCAAGGTATGACACTAACAGAATAGGGAGTCTCGACCAGCGAGCACATCCCCGAAGATGAGAAGAGAAGGGTTTCATAGCAGTTTATATACAGTTCAGATAATATCAAAGCGGTAAAAGCAACATTTAGCACATTAGGCCCAAACATGTGAATAAAATCAGATAATAAATAAAGCCAAATACAACAATTATTCTAAGCTCGAATTCTGAACCTTGAACCAGAGATTCTGGGTTCGATTCCCAGCAGAGTCGCTAGAGCTGTCACACCTCCTTTTTACACCTACACCCCGAAAGGGTATATATAAGGGAAGTTTTTTCCAACTTAAAGTGACAATCGAAACGGGATTAATTTATTAAAAATTCAGATTCGCCACTTTGGATAATTTATGGCGTCCCAAGTCACCGGTTCAAATCCCGAGTCGAGGAAAGGTTGACTCTGTATTACAGTCCACGAACACAGAAATTCGGGTAAGGAATTTTGTTAACCCGGGAGAAGGTGTTAGGCATTCCCGAGTTCCGTGGTTCTAGCACGATCGCTCAACTGTTATAATTGGCATATTATCTGATTTTAATACATATTTTAGCCTATGGTACAACTTTAACTTTATAACCGCTTTTAATTATTTTTAGGAAGATTACAACGTCATTTAAAATATGTCTCGAACCACGTCACATAAATGCACCCGTAGTTCGCAACACATTTCATATAACATTGTTGAGATTTGGATTTAGGTCACATAAATGCGCACCCGAGTTTAGGAAAGTAAATTATTAAATAGCGCGCCTAAAGCAACTACACGCTTATTTTTTATGCTATCAATTTATCAGAAATGGTCATTTCTACCTATTAGACCAATATGTAATTAAACTATGACACAAATCCAAACTAATGTGATTTAATCCAAACAGAACAGTCTCGTCGTTATCTCTTATAGTATATTTATCGCTCTTACGTGTTTTAAACATTAAACCTACGTCTCAAATTATTGTTAAGGCGTATACTTATCCTGGTTCCACACAACGAAAGTTAATTCACAGAGACAACCAAACATCAGCAGTTAAGGCGTACACTACTAATGATATACGTTATTCTAAAACAAGCATCAATGAAAATGAAGCAGCGGTGCACCAGCAAAGTCTATCAAAACTATTCGAAAATGGAGTAATGCGGTGAAGGAAGGAACTGACCTTTTAATTAAAAAACTGAAGTCTTCTAGTACAGAGAAATCTAAAATAGTGAGAAGGATCCCAACGGGCCTTGAACGGCAAGCCAACAACTGACCAGCGCTCGACCGGAACATACGTTGGCGATGCTAGCAGGACCTTTACTGACCAGAAAACTCGATGACGACCTCAGCGGCAAACTCGAATCAACGACTAAACGGAAAGCTTGCACCAGGGACCTCGACGAACCCGACACTTCAATATATGGTGCTGTACGGATCTCGCAAACGAACTCCAAGATGGATTCAACCTCGACAAGGAACCAACAGAATAGTCATTGAAACTCGACCAGAAAAACTCGAGACTCGCCGGAAAAGTGTTAAACGAGCTTGTGAACTCCTTACTGTTTTCAGCGAGTACGTGTGTCGTGGTTGTTTTCTTGTTTGAGCTTGTGATGGAGCTTGGTAGCTATGGAGAAGTTGGTTGTTGTGTGTCGTTGGTTTTAGAGGCTGCGTCTGGAGCTCGTAAATCCGACGAGCTGATGGGGCTCGTTTTTCTGACGAGTTTCAAGCAACCATGGTCAACGTTGTTTGCCTCTTTTCGTTGTTGGGTGTTGTTGGTTTCAGGGGTTGCGAAGAAGACGATCTTCAGAGGGACCTCGACGAACTCGAAACTCACCGGAAAATATGGCAAAGCAGTGGCAACGCACAAAACTCCTGGATAAGGCAGTGGGTTTCTGGTTTTTCGGCGAGGAGTTATTGTTTTGGGCTTATGCTACTGAAGAAGAAGACTCAAGGGGGGGGGGGGGGGTCGTTTGGAGAAGATGGAGTCGGGGTCGTTTTCTGTTCAAAACGCTGAAGAAAAATGAACAGGCGAGAGGGGGTCGGAGAAGACGATCCGAGGGGGGGAGGGGTCGTTCCTTGCGCAGCTTTTCAGCTTTTTCGTTCAGCCTTTTTTCTCTTTCTCTTTTGATTTTTTTAAGCTCATTTATATGTAGAGTCTAGGTTTAGGTGTATCTTTGTGTATTTTGCCCATTAATCCCTAGGTCTTTTTTATTAAGTTCTTAGGGTCTTCTTTATTTGTTTTTTTATTCCAAAGAAGAGTCTAGAAGGGTCCCTAGGCTTAATGGACTAATCCGAATTAGGCCAAGAATTGGGTTCTAAAACTCTTAAAATTATGATCCAACACCTTAATTGACTCATTTTAAAGTAAGATAAAAATACTACCTCATGCCAAAGGCTAACATGAAACTATTATATATTTTTTTATTTTCAAAATTATATAAAGATAAAAATAAGTACTATTTTTGTATATTTTTATTTAAATTTATGAAAGATACGTAAGCTAAAAATATATTTTTTCGTATTTTCCATTTTTAAGACGAAAATAAAGTAAAAAAGTTAAAAATAGTTGAAATAGTTATATTAGGCCTAAACTAAATATTTACATGCTAAAATATAAAAAATATTGGGGAGGGTCAAAAATCACATGTCTACGTATACAAAATTTTCCCTTTGACCAAAAATAAATAAATAATAATTATGGGGTAAAAAGAGAAAATTGTGGAAATATAAAGAGGAAAGCAGTAATGTGTGAAGTCGGCGAATGGAAAAAAACCTAAACTCAAAGCCCTTAAAGAGCAAGAAACCTTAAATGACGGCCCAGATTAACACCTACTACAAATCCACGGCCCACAACATTCGCCACACACTATATATTCCACAAAACCCTAATTCTTACCCTCTCTCACACCATCTCCATCTTCGCTGCTTGTGGCGCAACACACAGCCTCCCCTCACTCTCATTTCATCTTGCGAAAATGGTGACTTGCCGTCTCGATCTCGATTTCAATTTTCTTAACGATTATATAATTTGCTTAATTATATCTGCTTATTTTGAAATTTATATGTGCTTTCAAATGATTACGATTTTAATTTGCTTAATTATATCTGCTAATTTTAAATTTTATAGGTTCTTTCAAATGATTACGATTCGTTGAACCCGCCAGCAGATGTTGAAAAGAGGAAGCATAAGCTCAAACGTCTTGTTCAGTCTCCTAACTCTTTCTTCATGGTACATTTTTTTTCCAATGTGAAAATGATTTCCTGTTTATGAATTGTTTTTGGATTTTATAATTTATGTGTGGCTTTGTTTTCTCTGTAGGATGTTAAGTGCCAAGGCTGCTTTAACATGTAAGATCTTTGTCCTTTGGTTTTATTATGTTTAGCTTAGTATTTCCTTGTGTTCCAGTCTTTATGTGGCACTATTACTGTTTGGGAGTTAAAAAGTATTTCATTTGATCATGTTTTTTTTTCTAAAATAGTTTTAATTGTTTTGAATCAATAACCCGTTGGGACTAACCTCTGATCCAATTTATGTCATGATATTTGCCAAACTTTAAGAAATAAACAAAGACTTCCGAAATATTTGTGTCTAAAACAAATCATAGACATTTTTTGGCTCTAATCATTGTGTAAGGTAAAAAAGAAAGTCTTATGTTAAATTATGTTTAACTATAGAAAGGCGTCATTCTTGCGGGGACTCGCTAAAAATAAGCGTGCCACACAAAATAAGACAGATGGAGTACTTTAATTTTAGTTTCTTACATGTTAATTTTATTTCCATAAACTTGTAAGAGTTTATATTTGAATTCACACTAAAAATTTAATAGTTTTAATCTCGTACACTTGACCTGCCACATAAAATGGAACATAGGGAGTATATTCTAGGAGTTCACTGGTTTGATTGTATGTTTAAATCATGCAGAACAACTGTGTTCAGCCATTCTCAGACGGTGGTTGTTTGCGGAAACTGCCAGACAGTTTTGTGCCAGCCTACTGGTGGTCGTGCTAGACTTACCGAGGGATGTTCTTTCAGGAGAAAGGGAGATTAGAGAGATAGCATTCGATTTATATTGAAATGAATCTTCATATGGGAATTTTGATGCAGTACTCTATTTTCATTTTCACTATTTAGTCTTAATTAAGAACAAGTGTTTTTGAGTCTACTATGACTTGATTATGGTATGGTTCTAATTTGAGTTATCCCAATTGGAATGTTACTGCAATGTTATTTCTATGCGGTGGTTCCCTGAAAGTACTTTTCTATTCTTTTTGTTAAATTATGTTGTGGTGATCGATATTTCCTTGAACTTACATTTTTTTAGAACTTGAATGTATCTGATAGCCTATGTGGTCATTGTATGTCTCTGTGTCGGGTGAGTTCTACTTGCTTTGGTATAGTTTGATTTGCTGTCTGTTACTGAACTGCTGTTTTGATTCATTTGCGAACATGGCAACTTTTTCTTAGTGGTTTTGAAGTTGTGAAACTGAATTTATTAACATGTGGTAGACAACAAATGGAACTAGCACTATTGCAAAAAGGAAGTGATATGGTGAGTGAGGATGAATGCCAGTTTGAACTTATGTAATAGAACTTAACTTTCTTGGGATTGAGATGTAGCTGTTGGCATCATCTGTTCTCTAGTACCTTTATTTGGTGATTCACCTGTGTTTTTAGTCAGCATCCTCTACCATTTTATGCTCATAAATTTCTAGCAGAGTTGAAACTCGTGGATGGGTTTGCCCGTCATAGTCAACAGTAGATTTCCTTGAACATGACGATTAGAGTAGGCTGCTATCTGTTCTGTTTCCGTCGATTTTAATGCCTATTCTTCATTTCATGAAGGATATGGCGTTGTCTTTAATTTGTGTATTTAGGTGTAGTTTGGTTGATGGTTAGAGTTATGTGGGTATTAGTAATGTAGGGTTTAGTTATACATGGTTTAATTATGAAGGGATTAGTTGGGTAAGTAATAATGCATGGATTAGTAATTTATGGATTGTAATGTAGAGATTAATTTTTGTTAAATGTTTACTTTATTTTAATTATACAATGTGTAATTTAAATAAATATGAGGTTTTTTTTGTGTTCATTTGATTATTTAGTATACGTTGCATAAATATTATATAGATTTGTTGTATAACTTATCTATGTATTACTTATATCCCCAATGCATAACAACAACCAAACATCAACATTAGTTATGAAACATGTACATTAACTATATTACTACGTGAGTAATTTGCCCCGTAACCAAACGACCTCTTAGAGAAGTGTTGTTATTGAAGACATAATATGACATAAGATAAAAATTTGTTCCGAGAAAACCTTGACTTTTATAATAGAATGGCTATTATATAGCGGTGCTATTATAGAGATGTCTGTCTGTATTATTTATTTCACTTACTCTTGCTAATACTATGTATTTAAATATGGATATAGCAGGAATTTCTATTAAAAAAATTATTGTTAGAACGATTGAGGGTCACTTACTCTTGCTAATACTATGTATTTAAATATGGATATAGCAGGAATTTCTATTAAAAAAATTATTGTTAGAACGATTGAGGGTCACTTACTCTTGCTAATACTATGTATATTAAATATGGATATAGCAGGGAATTTTTTTTTAAAAGCAATGCAATAAATCAACAATGATAATGTTCAACAGGAACAGGTAATTGCTGTAGTACTAATTAGTAGACCAAATTAAGAAGACAAAAACAATTACAAGGAGAAATTAACCGAAGTTTGCAATCAAACTCCAATTTTACCTTCAACATATAATGGTTTAGTAGTAAAGAGCCTTCATCTTCGAGGAATGTTCGGATTTTTTTTTATCATATAGTATTTGAAACTCACTGATTCGAGGATTAGACGAAGTGCTCCCTAACCAGAGACGAATTTAAATGATGATGAACAAAAAAAAATTATGAAAACCAATAACCCAAAGTACTGTTGGTTGATTCATCTTGCATAATGTTACTGCTGCAGTATTGTAGTGGCTGTAAACAATCATCAAACCCGAAACCGTTATAGCTCTCAGATGTTGTAGTGACAGTACTTCCTCCTCCTAATACTCCACATGTCACGCCATATTGATATTCGTAGTCGTTTGTACCAAAACTCATTGGCATCATTTCGTTCAAAAGGCTAGTACTATTACTACTGCTATATCCCATATGATCTGAAACTGATGATATTGCTGTTGTTGCTGGAAATTGAGCGCCTTCATTATTACTTTCCTCACTATAGTAGTAGAAGTTGCCGCTGCTTGTTATATCCTCCGGCAATGGCGGCAATTCTGTTGATGTTGCATTATTACTATCACACCTGTTGTCAAAAACATAAATAAAATAATTAAAATTGTATTCTTTCGAACAACTTAATTTTACTGCACGTAGAGGTCCTGAGTTCAAGTTTTGCTGTTACCCCAAAAAAAAGTCAGGCCAGAGCGTGCTAAGACATTTTTAATTAAATAATTAAAATGTGTTTTTTTTGAAGTGTAGCTATGACGTAACTGGGAAAGTTGTTGATATGTGATCAAGAGGTCACATGTTCGAGCTGTTTTTGCAGGGTAAGGCTACACGTACAATAGACCTTTGTGGTCCGACCCTTAATTTCCCGAACCCCACGTATAACAGGAGCTTAATACGCCGAGCTGCCCTTTTTAATTAAAATTGTGTTTTCTTAAACAACTTAAACTTTTAAATAAAATTCTGTAACTTTCTTCCATATGTGCGTTGTAGTTGGGGTTATAATACTGTTGCAATGCAAACTCTCCGCCACCACTACCACCGCCATTATTAATGGAGAACTGACTGAAGTCAGCATAGTCGACAGCAGGAACAGAAACATTCTCGACCTGACCAAAGACGAGTAATTGTTGTTGTTGGAGATGATGATGATGATGATATTCATCGTCAGGGGAAATCACACAAGTGACAGAAGAGCCAGGTGGCATGTCGGAGTAGACAAAGTTGGTACGAGTAGGTTTGTTAGATTTGTTGTTGTTGTTGTTTCTACGCATAGAACGCGCAGCTCTATCATAGGCCAAAGCTGCTTCCTCCGCAGTGTCAAATGTTCCCAACCAATGCCTTTCTTTCGTATTCGGATCTCTTATTTCTGCAGCATATCGACCCCACGGCCTTCTCCTCACTCCCAAATATCTGCAATTGTTCTGTTGCTCCTCTGCATTTTGTTTGCCATTACTACTCACATTGCTGCCAATATTCTTTCTTGGTTTTGTGCTCTTGTTAGTTGAAGAAGAAGTGGATGATTTGATGATATTATCGTTAATGATTAAATTCTGGATGTTGACAGACTGAGAAAACAGAGATCTTCTGACCAGAAACAGAGAAAGAGACAAAGATATTTACTACTGAGTATTGATGATTAGGATGTTTTTCCTCGACTGAACAGTGGCTATTTCATGCAAATATATATAGTGTGAAGGTAAAAAAAATGTCATTATGTTAAACTATAAAGTACTTAGAAGAAATCTTGTCAATCATGAATAATGATTACCTCAAATGAGGTAGCAAGTGTTAGTACTTACTGATGTTAATCATGTTGTGGGCTTAAATCTTATCTTGTGCTCCATTTTCTTTATTCAGAATTTATTGCGCTAATTAATTTAGATTTGCATAACGCAGAGTTCATTAAAGGAGAATACGCTTTCTATTAGGAATTTCTTCATTCTCCGTGCTCCAACTTGAGACATATGCTTAAAAGTGGTCATATCATCTCTTAACTAACCCGAAACTAAAAAAGTAAATAAGGAGAGTCGCAATAGATTGACAATAAGTATAAAATTGTCGTAATATGATGAATTTTCTCAACATTGAATTCGAGGGACATGACTAACCTTGGTATGAGTTACGTTCATATATGAGAAGAGTCGGGGCGAAGCCACCTTTTGCTAAGGGTGGTCAATTGACCCCCCTTCGCCAAAATATTACGAAAATTTACACTGTGTATATAAGTAAATATTATATTTTAGACGTATATAATATATATTAACCACCTTTTATCAGGGTTTTTTTTACTTCTTTCAAATTTGAACACCCTTGAAAAATTTTATGACTTTGCAATTAAAAAGAGTGTTAAATAAAACTCAAATAGAGCAGAATAAACATGGAGAATTTCTGCACCTACTAGTGGGGGACTGACATTTACTCATATGCATTCTTGACTCCACTTCAAAAGCAGAAACATCAGTACTTTGGTTGTCTTAACAACGATAACAACAAACTCAGTGTAATCCCTCAAGTAGAGTTTGGGAAGATATGCAGCTTTATCCTTATCTTACGAAGATGGAGATGTTATTTTTGATAGACTCTCGGCTCAAGGAGAACACAATCACAACAATGGTTAAAAGAAATACAATAGTTAAAAAGCCATAAAATATACAGTAACAACAATAAGATAATAAGGTAATCGAAGCAAGAGAAACAACATGTAATAATAAAAATCTAAAGATAAGAAAATATGGGAATAATATTTATTGGTATAATAAAGGATACGCTCGAGTCCCAACAAATATTCTACCCTAACACTTCGATTGTCTTAGTTTAGTTTAAATTAGTAGAACCAGTAAATACCAAATACCGAATGGTTAACAAAAATATTCGGGATAGAAAATAGAAGTATGATAGATGTAAGCCAATGAGATTAATGATTGTATGCTCATCAAGCTCTATATTCCAAATGATGACTGAAATGTATGCATTTTTATTTAGCAATCATGAGTTGCATTTAGCTATCTTGGAATTTATCATATCTAATCAGTTTTTTTTTTTTTATTTATAAAAAGTGTTTTAATTGATTATTTTAAAAATGGACTCCTTGTTTATTCTATGGAGTGAGTGGGTCTTGGTTTTCAAGAACTTTGTATGATTAATAGTATTTGGTCAAGTTTACTAATAAAAGCTATATTACACTCACATGTCACACAAAATCGAAGTAATTGATATACTCAATAATATGAATGATCAGTGGAGTCGTTTATTTTTAATGTAGACCCAAGATTCTTAATTTTAGATATAGAAAGTTTATTTTCAAACTTTATTTTTCTAACAATATTATAAGTTAATCATGTTCTTGATAGGTTGCTTGATTTGTGCTTCATGTGGACAAAGGTATATATTAATCTCTTGTGCATGTTATTCCAACATGGCTCAATTGTTAGTTAAGTTAGTTGACCGTATCTTTGAAAATCAGCAAAAGAAAGAAACAAAGATTAGAATTTGTTTTGTGAAATCTCTATTTGGTTTAAATGGAAAAGTATGACAATGAATACTCTTTGAATATATAGTCAAACCTTTCTATAACAATCTTATTTGTTCCGAAATTTTTTGGCTGCTATAGTGAAGTGATGTCATAAAAAATATATATTATAACATAATATAATATTCGGTTCAGAGAAAAACTCGGCTTTTATAGCGAATTGCTATTATATAAGGAAGTTGTTATAGAGAGATTTGACTGTATATACCTAAAGGTACATAAATTTTTTTTTAAAGCAGGCTATAAAGTTATTTCGATTTACTTAAAGGCTTGTTATACTGTTACAAATACTTATCCCATCTGTGTTCAATTTATGTGATATAATTTGACTTGACATAAATTTTAAGGAAACAAGATAGAGTTTTGACTCGGCATAAATATGTTATACCATTTGTATGACCATCAAAATTTCTCTACAAAACGTGTCATTCTTTTTCGAGCGACTTATTAAAAAATAGTGTCGCATGAGGACTACCCGTTATTTTTCTAATTACTTTGCAAATATTGTACCATAACTTCATTGGCTGCGCGTAGAGGTCTCAAGTGGGCGGATTGGGTTGATTTGGGACGGGTTAAAACAGGATGAGTCAATAAATGAGCAGGTCATATGACTCGCCCAAAAGTAACTTGGGCTTAGATGAGCTAGGTCAAGTTAGGCTAAAATTTAGGTCATAATGCAACCCGTCCAATTCCTACCAAGCTTAATTAATGTGTATTATTATCTTATGAATTATGAATTGTTTAATTATCAAATAAGAATTTTTTATTTTGTTATGGTCATATATATATATATATATATATATATATATATATATATATATATATATATCAAATAATATTAATTAAACAATATTTTAACAAAGTTACTCATGGATCAATTTGGTCTAAAAATCGGCCCTACTTTAGATGTGTTAGTTGGATCAAGATGGATTGAGTACAACAAATGAGCGGGTCAGTTACCAGCTAACTTTGGACGGGTCAAATGAGTTTGGGCTCAAATTGCCACCCCTAGCTGCGCAATTTGTTATGCTGTGACAGAATGAAAATTATTTGACAAGATTAATTCTTAATTTTGCTTTGCACCTATGCAGTGAATTAAGAAAAGTTTGGATTATTAAAGAAGCTTCTCATTGATTACATAATATTATTTCAAACTTTCCTTCTAATTAATATTTTTTTTCTTGTGAGGGGCGGCGCTAGTTGAATGGCAATTATTTGTTGGCATGCATAGAACACGAGAATGCACATGATATAATGATGTGGAGGTATTATACAATCATAGTTCTTAGTATAGGTGTATGATATATATGAGTAATAAACATGATGATCAAATGAGTACTTGAGCAAAGTTTGTGGAACCCATTTGGATTTAGGACAGCCAACTTAATTTTTGGGAAGATAAATATACTATTGTATTTTATTCCGGAATTAGTTATTTCATCCTCCTATAGGGATTAAAAAATACTTCAATCCCTCGACAACTAATCCTGAAATTAGTTATACCACGATTTTATCCCTACTATACATGGGATAAACTCATCTCAAATTTAATCCCGGGATTAATTATCCCTCATACCAAACGAGCCCTACAATCCCGGAATAACTAATCTTGATATTAGTTATACCGCGATTTTATCACTACCAAATGTGGGATAAACTCATCTCAAATTTAATCCCCATATTAATTATCTCTTATCACTCATACCAAACGAGCCTATAATTTAACCGATTACGACAGGTTACCCGCTCTATTTCTATGTTGCCAGATCGTGATCCATAATGTGAACTTGCTATTAACTTTTAGTTCAATTGATTATACAAATAAATTTTGCATCATTAGTGAATCTAACATAAAGCTAGAGCACAAAATAACTTGATTTGAGCCCACAACATTATTAACATCAGTAAGTCCTAATATCTGCAACCTCACTTGAGATAATGATTATTCATGATTGACATATTTCTACTAAGTACTTTATATTTTAAAATAATGACATCTTTTTTTGACCATCACACTATAAATACTCACATGAAACAACCACTGTTCTGTCAAGAAAAAAACATCCTAAATCCTAATCATCAGTACTCAGTATTAAATCAAGAGAATCTGTATCTCTATCTCAATTTCCGGTCAGAAAATCTCTGTTATCTCTCTTTGCCAACACGAGGCGGATCCACAAACGATGAATATCATCAAATCATCCACTTCTTCTTCAACTAACAAGAGCACAAAACCAAGAAAGAATATTGGCAGCAATGTGAGTAGTAATGGCAAACAAAATGCAGAGGAGCAACAGAACAATTGCAGATATTTGGGTGTGAGGCGAAGGCCGTGGGGTAGATATGCTGCGGAGATAAGAGATCCGAATACGAAAGAAAGGCATTGGTTGGGAACATTTGATACTGCGGAGGAAGCTGCTTTGGCCTATGATAGAGCTGCACGTTCTATGCGCAGCAACAACAACAAATCTAACAAACCCATTCGGACTAACTTTGTCTATTCCGACATGCCACATGGTTCTTCTGTCACTTGTCTTATTTCCCCTGACGAGGAATATCAACACCATCTACTGCAACAACAACAACAATTATTGGTTTTTGGTCAGGCCGAGAATGTTCCTGTTGTCAACTACGCGGACTTCAGTCACTTCTCCATCAGCAACATCAATACTAGTAATGGTGGTGAAGATTTTGCATTACAACAATACTATAACTCCAATTACGGCATGCATATGGAAGACAATTACAGGTATTGAATTGCGTGACAATTTCATCTAAAAATTAAAGTTGTTGAAAAACTACACTTTTCATGATGATACACTTTTAACATGTTCGAGCCTGTTTTTTTGGGGTCAAGTGCGTGAAAATTCTTTATGATGATACATAACAGTAAACTGGAGCTCAAGACCTCTTCGTGCTACAAAATTACGTTGTTAAAAAGAATAGTACAATTTTAACTAGTATTTGATTATGTTTTTTGCAACAGGTACGAAAGTAATAATGCAACATCAACAGAATTACCACCATTGCCAGAGGATATAACAAGCAGCGGCAACTGCTACTACTATAGTGAGGAAAGTAATCATCAAACTACTCAATTTCCAGCAACAACAGCAATATCATCAGTTTCAGATCATATGGGATATAGCAGTAGTAATAGTACTAGCCTTTTGAACGAAATGAAGGCTATGAGTTTTGGTACAAACAATGAATATCAGTATGGCATGACATGTGGAGAAGCAGGAGGAGGAGGAAGTACTATCACTACAACAAGTGGTACAACATCTGAGAGCTATAACGATTTCGGGTTTGATGATTGTTTACAGCCACTGCAATATTGCAGCAGTAACATTATGCAAGATGAATCCAACAACACTACTTTGGGTTATTGGTTCTCATAAGATTTTCTTTTTGTTCATCATCGTTTACTTACAGTTTCTTGAGCCGAGGGTCTACCGGAGACAGTTTTTCTATCAAGATCTACATACACACTATCCTCCACAGACCCCAGTGGAAATACACTATGTATGTTATTGTTGTTGTTGTTGTTGTATCATTTACTTCAATGTGTCTTCTGCTATGGAGAGCTTCCTTTCCAGTGAACTCCACGGGAGTTTGAATTGGTCGGACCAGTGAATTTCTACTGGATGGTTATAAAAAAATACTAAATGATTAACTCTCCTTGTGCTTGTTTGTCTTCTTAATTGTTTGGTCTTACTAATTACTAAAGCAATTTCTTCTTCCATTCATATGTCTTACTATCCTTACACATAACTTGTATTGAAGTGATCTGACAGATGTATAACATGTTTATAATTTATCTTCAATTTTAATCGCACCATATTTTTAATTCTGATGTTACCTGTTCCTGTTGAACGTTATTATTGTTGATTTATAATTTTTTTGGGCACTATATCTATATTGGTAAAAAAATGGACTCACCACATGGACGAATCAAATCTTAACTCGTGTCAAGAACAATTAGGAGGACGGGGATACAAGGGCAAGGTACTAGGAAACCGGATCAGGTCACGAAGGAGTCTCTAGGTACCGTGTTTTATGTGCTTGTTAAAAACTATGATGCTACTTAATTACGTATAATACTATTTGTTTAAGCAAAATCGAAAAATAGAAGGAAGAACTTCTTTTTAGGCACAAAATCATGCATATTTACTTGTAATCCCCTGTACTCATTGAGTCATGGCACAAAGCTAACAACTGTCCTGTATATGCAAAGTCAATTTCATTTCTAGCCATATGAAACTCCAGTCTTACAAATATAAACAAGCAGCAGCAGCATCTTACAACTTCATCAGCAAAAGATTCATTGAATGGTTATGTCATCAAAAGAATAATAAAATTGAATTACTATTTCTTTGAGCTGCTAATCATTCACAAGTAAAATAACTATTGAGCCCCCACCTTTCCGGCCACAACGATCCTACAATTTCAATTGCTGTGGCAATATTGTGACGGAAATAATGAACTTAATGCATTAGCCATATAGGATGGATATGGCTAATGCGTTACGTTAGAACTTCAAGGATCGATTACAACGATGACCACTTCTCGCTGTGCTTCATACCACGTCCTGTTCTAAACTCAACAGCCAATATCTGTACACCCTATCGATGATGTCATTTCCCAACGGCCTTTATGGTCTCAGTCCTCATCGGTCTAATCCAGCACCTATGCTTCTTATCCGGCTGTCTATTTCTTTACACTCATTGGCATTAACAGACTGTCTTCTCCCAACCTCCACGTCAAAATTCATTTTGTGCAAATCTGGATTAGTAGTACCACCCAAGTAAGATGATGCGTTGAGGCTTGAAGACCGATCAACTTTCACCTGTGCCCGGAAATTGATCCTGGAACTTGGCATACTAGTACAAAAGATCTCCTTAAAATTCCGAGCACATCCAAGATTAAAAGGATTCATCTTCCTCTCATATCGATACCTGTAATTTTCATATGTGGTCTGCATGGAAAACAATATTCTGAATAATGAGAAGCGGAACGAGTAAAGTGACTAAAATGAAGAGGGGTTTGGGGGGGGGGGACCTGATTTGTGAGTATCAAGTACAAGTGAAATGCTGTGAGACCTCCAAGAAACCAAGAAACTACAAATGTATATATTATAAGGATGCCTGAAACAGGTGACTTGAGAAATGCACTCCAAAAGTTACAATCACGCGCTTCCATTATCTTCTTTATATTTACCCAGCAGAATGCGAAGACGTAGAGGCTCAGGAGGTTCGTAGAGGAAACAAACATGAAAAAGTAACGATAGTTCCTCTGCAAGAAATAATGCAAATATATTAGGCCTTTGGATTGAACACAAGAAATACATTCCAGGAGTAAAAAAGAGAGCCAGGTAACAACTTAAGCTTTAACAACTTAAGCTTTTAGATAAGATGGTCACACAAGTTAACATGGTATCAGAGCAGACAGAGGTCCTGGATTCCAGTCGTACCGCCACCCAATATCAAAAAGAATTTCCACGTGCTTGGCTCATCACCAAGAATCAAGCCCGCGCATGAGGGGACGTGTTGAAGACATAATTAAGTAAATAAAATTGTGTTCTCTCTAACAGCTTAAGCTTTTAGACGAGATGATCACACACTTCAACAGAGATAATTGAAAAAGCATATACACAAATGAGATGGTTGCGACTTGCGAACAAAAAAAAAAAAAGAAGAAGAAGAAGCTATATGTGAAGTATCTTCAGTTAATTTCTTAACAGAGTCTAAAAGAGGCAAATTCCAAACTGTAGTAACAGATGCAAAAAAAAAAAAGCAGAAAGAATGCACAGTATAAATGCAACACCTTTAACCTTAGCTAACTCAAACGATGAGAAATAATAAAATCATCTACAAGAACTTTTAACAAGAGCTTCAACAACAACAACAAACCAAGCGCAATCCCACAAGTGGAGTCTTGGAAGGGTAATGTGCACGCAAACCTTACCCCTATCTTATGAAGATAGACAGGTTGTTTTGAGTAGACGATCGGCTCCAATAATGTAAAAAGTTAACATGAAAGACTATGTTTGGCAGAAGTGACAACATTAAGCAGATGCTAAAGCACAATTTATCCAAATGACAAAACCTTTTGAAATGCAGGCATTGCTCAGACCTACCTTCCCAATGCACTGTCCCACCCATGGGCAATGGTGGTCGAAGCGTTCAATGCAATTGTCGCATATGGAGCAATGAGAGCAGCGTGGTGGCCGATATAGCATACACGTTTTGCAGTATTTTACTTTGACAACTATTCCATTGACAGTAACATTTTTCATAGGCGGTAAACTGAGAGGACCAATCTGGCTTCCTAAACAACTTGTGGAGATGCTAGAGGTTTCAAATTCTTCATCAGGTTCTGGAGGATTGGTATTCCGCGGAACAATTCCAGGATCTGTTCCTGAAGTTAGCAATAGAAGAACTACAATCTGCAATAATTTATATCAATATGTTAGACATTACCTGTTATACACAATATCTAAATAATTTTTGACAGATAAAGACAGAACCAAAACGGGAAGTGGAAATTTTTGCTGTTCTCTTTTTAGAATAAATCGAGTGATAAAGTAGCTACCAAACTTCGCATAATTACAGTAAATTCTTTTTTCTTGGAGATTATGAGAAGAATATTCGTAGGCTAATATGGATGAATTGAACAAAAGAACAACAAGAACCATGATTTGTAAATGATTTTGACAACTGCAACATATGAACTGTGCTAATAACATGGCAATCCAATACCTTATCCTGGTAGAACAGTAACGAGTTTAAGATCTACGTGTGTACGCAGACTCTATAACATAGTTTGATCCAGTTTATGTCTTTGATTGAATGGCATTTACCTAGAAGTGGACGAGGGACTAAAAGTAACGTTAGGGCAGCCCGGTGCACTAAGCTCCCGCTATGCACGGGGTCCGATGAAGGGCCGGACCACAAGGATCTATTGTACACAGCCTTATCCTACATTTCTGCTAGAGGCTGTTTCTACGGCTCAAACCCGTGACCTCCTGGTCACATGACAACAACTTTACCAATTACGCCAAGGCTCCCATTCACTAAAAGTAACGTTGATGGTGTTAAAAGTAACAGCAGATAAAGATAGATTCGAAGCAGATAATCAGTAATAGACAAGTAAAAGAAGAGGAAAACTCACAAAGACTGAGAAGAGAAGAGATATGGCCACAATAAGATAGCCTAAACGGTGGGGAAATGCATTGATGAGTCCTCTTGAAACAAAAGCACAAAATAATGCTACTGGAACTAGGATTAAGAACAAGGTAAGAAACAGTGCTCTAATATCTGGACCAAATACAAGTCTGCCTCCAAGGTAGAATCTCTGCAAAAATATAAAAGACTATAATCAGATGGTAGGGATTTATTGGTACATGATAGCCTACAATGCATATTTTTTCCCTTACATCAATTAGTCTACAATGCATAGTTGAATGATTGTTTTTTTTTTTTTTGGTCACAACTCAAACCCGTGGCACGTATTGTCCACTTTGGCCTAACAAGCCTCACGGATATATATATCGCTTGGGCTACGCTATCATTGAGCCCAAAAGCACGCATGCCATGTGAACTTGTGCTCTGTCTTACTTATCACTTCAATGATCTCTCTAATTTTTTTATGTAGGATTTTCCTAAGATGTCATACGCAATCCTTCTTCGGAAGTTTACTAGCCTAGAAGCTTGCTAATCTTTTTCTTCGACCCACCCTCCATGATGGGCGTCACATTTTTTGCCTAGATGACTATAACAACAACAAAAACAATTAAGTAGGGCGTAGTCCCAAGCAAATTGGAGTTTGGCTATAGGAATCCTCACTGACCATGTCCCTCCAACTGATTTTTTGTTTTGAATAAACTAAGAGCCTGTTTGGACATAAGAATTTTCCCCCTTTTTCCAAAAAAAAAAATCACTTTTTTCGAAATTAGCGTTTGTTCATAAAATTTCTAATTTTCACTTGAAGATGCATTTTGAAAATTTTTTAAAAACTCCAAAAAGCTGTTTTTCAAAATTTTCACTCAAATCACTCACAAAACTTCAAAAACAACCCAAAATTATATTCATGTGCAAATACAACTCTAAATTTCAAATACAATTTTCACTTGAAATTTTTTTTCACCCTTTTTTGGAATTTTACAATTCTTATGTCCAAACGCCCACTAAGGTGGTTAAATTTGTAACTTTTGTAGAATAAAACTGAATGTTAAAGATGATAATTGAACAACATGGTGCTTGCAAACAAAAACATAATTATAAGGAGAAACACAAAGAACATAGAACAAAGAAGAAAAAAGGGGCCAACGTTACATTTCTTCCTTGCCAAATTTGATAAAGTCGCAATTGTGAGCTATTAGTATTGTTGTTGATTCGCGCTTTCGAATCGCATCGGTCGTGGCTCGAAGAAGACAATGGAGGAGAATACATTTTCCTTTACAATCTGACGGAGATCTCACCGATCCCCAATCAATTTCAATATAAAGCATCTGCTGTCTTTATCCAATCTTTATAGCTTCAGCCTCAATCAACAACCTTGCCATAAATGCCTTTTTATTTTTCCCTGTGAAATCACACAATATTTTGATCAAACTAAATACCCAAATTCTCTTTTTTCTTTTATGAATGAAAATAGTTATGTAATGTAATATGACTCTCTCCCTCTGTAAATATTACTTGGGAATTTGTTATGATTATTCAATTTTTTTTTTGTTGTAAGGAGAGAGAGGGCGAGAAAAAGGAAGAAAGAAGGGGGAAAATGACTACATTTGGGCGTTAGAATTAGAAGATGGATAATGCAATATGATGAGAAATGAAGCAAAACCAGTCCAACCATATGAGGAGCACAAGAGTCTTAACTGAATTAATGGTCCACCGCTCACTCGGGTCGTTAAGCTTATTCTCTTCTACCACAACATTTTTGACCATCTTTTTTTTCTTATACACACAAGGTTGTTATCCTATGCAAATTTGGATAGTAAAATTGGAAGAATTTAAGCTAACAAAAGAAAGGATTGCCTCCTACCAAGTATTCCGCGTTTACGCAAGGTTAGGGGAACTGCTGTATTCCAAGGGTGTGTGATATAAGCAGTGCACCCTGATACAAGTATCGGTGGCTGATTCCATGACTCGAACTCATGACCTATGAGTCACACAGAAACAATTTTACTATTGCTCTCTCCCCTTCTAAAAATAATCTAGGCTAATAATTTTAAAAAATACAGTAATTTTTACTTTTTTTTCTTCAAAAACTACAATAAAAAGAGAGAATGTTGAATCATATTAAATGGGTTGGTCATGACCTATTATTTGATTCATCTTGACCTAATTCATTCAGATAAAATCAAATTTTGGGAGTGTTGGATCATGATCGATTTATTAATTTATTTTATTTTGACAGGCTCAACCCTCTTATTTGTCACCCCTACTCAAACCACTCCCAAAGAATTAGTCTTCCGAGATATCGAGGGGGAATGTTAGCTTAGTAGCTCGCTGAATGAATCTATCCTTAGGATACGAATTTACTCATATTCAGTGTTTACTCCAAATCAATAAATATAAGGTAAATGTCTTAATAGGTGTCTGTATAGCTCAATCATAGTTAAGTGTTATATATTCTTAATTTAATTTTTAGTTATTGTGGTTAAATTATTAATTTGAATTAAACAACGAGTGCGAATAAGTATTTGTTGGGAATAAATCCCCACAATAATAATATTCATGGTATTAAAAGCGGAATAATAATATAGCAGTCAGATACAGTAATCAACAAGAATAAAAGAGTGACAATGATACCAAAATTTTTACGTGAAAAACTCTTTTGAATAAGAGAAAAAATCACGACCCCGAGAGGAGCAACTAATATCACTATAGTAAGGAATTTTACACTTTGTAGGCCCGAGTAAAATACTACAAAGACCACTACAACACTCAAAAGAAATAACCCTCTTTTGATATTCCACCTCACTACAATATCGCTCACTCTCTATTTTCCTCACAAACTATTTTCTTATATCATGTCTTGCCTCACTCTTTCTTTCTCTCTTTATTGATGTGTTGAAAGAAGTGAAAGAGCTCTCCTTTTATAGGAGGAAATACGTAGCCTCCAAGAATGCTACACGAGAATTGTTCTTTGGCTCCAAATCTCTCTGCAAACCTATCTACAGGCATATGCCTATTTCACTTATTCTTTATATTTGTTTTAACAATGGGTTGGACCCCAAAGTATTAACACTTGCCCATTCATTTCTTCTTAATTACATACAGGACTTAAGTAACACTACATTCTCTTATTTTTTGTAACGACGAATGAAAAACTAGTATTATAGCCTGTTTGGTCAAGTTTATTTTTAGCCAAAAGTGTTTTTTTTTTTTTTGCCAAAAACACTTTTGGCCAAAAATTGAGGTGTTTGGCCAAGCTTTTGGAAGAAAAAAAGTGTTTTTGAGGAGAAACAGAAGCAGTTTTGGAGAAGCAGGAAAGTGTAGTTTCTCTCCAAAAACATTTTTTTGAGAAGCACTTTTGAAAAAAATACATTTAGAAGCAGTTTTTTTAAAGCTTGGCTAAACAATAATTGATGCTCAGAAGTGTTTTCCAAGCTAATTAGTCAAACACAAACCGTTTCTCAGCAAAAATACTTTTGAGAAAAACACTTTTGAAAAAAACACTTCTCAAAATAATCTGATTTTTACAGCTTGGCCAAACGAGCTATTAGTATGCATTTACTTTCTTCCGCGTAGTTAGTAAACGAAAGTGTATTTTTTTGAGTTTGTGACAAAAACCCATATAAAAGGAGAGTGTTTAATTAACGATCAGCATAAAAGCAATCAATATTATAAATTTCTGAATAGTATAGACCTTAATGTTAAAACATCGATATAAATAAGTAATATACTCAACTAAACAAATTCGAAATTAAGGTGTACTCAATTGATGTTAGTAGTAAGTATAGTTTAGCAAAGAAAATCAATTAGGCAACAATTATAACACATTTGAGATTATGGGTTTTGAATCAATGGATTATCCCCATCGTTATTAGGGGCAAGTGCACATATAGCCATTTTCACGGATATTATTTAATGATTAGCCAACACTTATTTTGTCCTGAAATTTTAGACTAAAAATCTTAATTTCAGGACAATTAGAAATATCTTTGTCCCGAATAATTAAACTGAAAAACTAAAATTTAGGACGCTTTGCTTAATTCCTAAATATTAGCCTTTTGGAGCGGCACGTAGTATCATTTCTACTGCAATACTGGGTCAGCTTCCGACCTTCGCCCAACGGGCTTGGGCCCATTCGTGTTTTTGGCGCCAACTTCTCCCGCCAAAACGAACAAGACATATAACTTCACGGCGCTCAATCTCACTTCATTTCCAAAACCCTACAGAAACTTCACGCCTAGTAGAAAGCGATAAACAGAGAGAGAAAATGGCTGGCGAAGATTCTAACGGCGATAGTGCTCGTCCTCCGGCGGGTTCTCCGTCATCGTCAGATCACAGAAATGGAAATCCGGTGTCAACTCCCGATTCTCCGACGTCCGTAGGATTCAACACTGATCAGCTCCCTTTCAACACTAGCCAAAATTACTCCGAAGAAGATGAAGCCTCTGTCGATCCCGATATCATTCGAGACGAGCCAGAAGATATCGAAGAGGAAGAAGACGGAGAGGACCTTTTCAACGATAATTACCTCGAGTTAGTACTTCTACTGTTAAATTAAATAAAAGTGTAATTATGAATTATTAAGGTTGATGTTGTTATTGATTTTTTGGATTTGGCAACGAAATTGCAGGGATTATCGGAGGATGGAAGAGCATGATCAGTATGAATCGTTGGGATTGGATGATTCGATGGAGGATGAAAGAGATTTGGATCAAATCATGGCGGATCGTCGGGCTGCTGAAGTGGAACTTGACACTAGAGATGTACAGGTCACGAACCGCAAGCTTCCCCAACTTCTTCACGATCAAGGTGTGTTTTTTATAAGTATTGTCTATCTTAAGTTTTATTTTCACTGGTTATGAAACTCATTAACATGGATTTCATGGTTGGATTGTGGTAACTTGCATGTTATATGCGATTTATTGAATTTTCTCAGTGATTACTTGCTACAAAGCTACCAATAAATAATAATCACATTTAGTGTATGTTCCTTATTTGTTATTACTAGTACTTTAAGAAAGAAAGAAACTTTTGGTCTAAAACAAGTCGTAGAAATTGCTGTGGCTATAAATGAGATATTTAGAGTTAAATTGTTTCTAACCATAGAGGGATGTTAGTATTCTTTATAGAACAGACTAAAAAGAAAAGGGTATCACAAGGGATCTTCAAGATTTCCTTTTTAGAGTTTTGATATGATTAGATTCCCCAGTTTTTGTTGTTTGCTATGTCTATATTGTTCTATTTCTGAGGCTCCAGTTTGAACCTTTGTGGTGTGTTTAGATTCTTATTTTATGATTAAGGGCCCCCTTTCTTCTCATGTAATCCATATATTTACAGATGATAGGGTTACAATGTACAGTTACATAATGGTTAGTTCATACTGGCCCACTACAAAAATTGTGGGGCAGCTGTAACCTAGCCTTTAACATCTGATGAATGTTTTGGTGCACAAAATTAAGGGGTTTTAAACGAAAGGGCCAAATACTATTTCCAAATTTTGAAATAGGTGTTATGCCATAGCCCCTCGAATTATTTTGGTGTCTCTGCTACTGAACAGAGGTTGATTTTCATGAACTCCTGATCGTTAAGGTTTGACCAGCTTCTGGTAGGAGATAATATATGTGAGTTTTAACTTGTTTAGAGGTACAATTATATGGGATTACTGCCTTATGTTAATCTGTTTGACTTTAGAGCAGATTGAAAGCACAACAGCTAACGTTCATCTATTTGGCTACAGATACTGATGATGACAACTATAGGCCATCGAAAAGGACTAGAGCTGATTTCAGGCCCACCAACACACAAAGAAACTTTGATGATACTGATGCAATGCCGAGTTCACCAGGAGCATCACAACGAGTAAATTCTAGCCAGGATGTGCCAATGACTGATCAAACTGATGATGATGCCTATGAGGTTTGTGCTTTCGTTGTTTTAACCTTTCTACTTAGGCTAATAATAATAGAATTTCCTGAATATATCTGTTACTTTTTTTGGATTTTCCCTGTAGGATGATGAAAATGATGAAGGAGAGTTTGAGATGTACAGAGTTCAGGGAACACTTAGGGAGTGGGTAACTAGAGATGAAGTCCGGCGTTTCATTGCAAAGAAGTTCAAGGAATTCTTACTCACATATGTAAATCCGAAAAGTGAGCATGGGGACTTTGAATATCTTAGACAGATTAATGAGATGGTATCAGGTAAAAACACTATGCTAATAACTTGTCAACTCATTAGTGACTAAATTTGCTGACCTTGTCTAGATTGAATTTAGCATTTACGAGTTCTACGGAGATCTTTTATAAATTTAGCTCTTCTTTAAATTGTTCATCTTTTATATGCAGTTAACAAGTGTAGCCTTGAGATTGATTACAAACAATTCATATATGTCCATCCCAATATTGCCATCTGGCTGGCAGATGCACCTCAATCCGTCCTTGAAGTGATGGAAGAAATTGCTAACAAAGTTGTCTTTGATCTTCATCCCAACTACAAGCAAATTCATCAAAAAGTCTATGTCAGGATTACCAACTTACCTGTTTATGATCAGATTCGCAATATAAGGTAAAATCCTTTACTTGTCTACTTTTGTTGACTACTTCTAGCATAAACATAGCTGTACTTGAATTTGTTACTCTTCGCAGGCAGATCCATTTGAATACAATGATTCGTATTGGTGGAGTTGTCACCCGACGTTCTGGTGTCTTTCCCCAGCTGCAACAAGTGAAATATGATTGCAACAAGTGTGGAGCAATTTTGGGTCCTTTTTTCCAGAACTCATACTCAGAAGTCAAGGTTGGTTCTTGCCCAGAGTGCCAATCCAAAGGACCATTCACTGTCAATGTTGAGCAGGTAAACTTTGTTTTATATATTCCTATAGAAAGAAAACTACAAAGTCGGTAATCTTATTCCCTTTCCTAATTGTTTTGCAGACAATATACAGGAACTACCAGAAACTGACACTACAAGAAAGCCCAGGAATTGTTCCAGCTGGTCGGCTTCCTAGATACAAGGAAGTGATACTGTTGAATGATCTTATTGATTGTGCCCGACCAGGAGAAGAGATAGTAAAGCTCCATCTTTTCTGGCTTGTTTATGATAACTTAATCCAAATTAAACGAATATTTTGGCATGTGCATTATTGAGCATTACCTTAACTTATGTACTTTAAAAGTGTTCCCAGACTTTATTCCTAAAGACAGTAAGTGTCTCTTTCTAATGTCAGGAAGTCACAGGAGTCTACACAAATAACTTTGACTTGTCCTTGAATACCAAGAATGGGTTTCCTGTCTTTGCTACTGTGATTGAAGCAAATTATGTCACAAAAAAGCAAGACCTCTTTTCAGCTTACAAGCTAACTCAGGAGGACAAGGAAGAAATTGAAAAGCTGGCAAAAGACCCCCGAATTGGAGAACGAGTACGCACATGTGCTTTGTGTCAATTGAAAGTTTGATTTGTCCTTTCAATTTGTAGACTATCCCAGCAATCTCTTTTCTCATGTATTTTTCTTTAACACTCTCAGATATCTAAGTCCATTGCTCCATCAATCTATGGTCATGAAGATATAAAGACCGCCTTAGCTCTTGCGATGTTTGGGGGCCAAGAGAAAAATGTTGAAGGAAAACACAGACTGAGAGGAGACATAAATATTCTCCTGCTAGGTGATCCGGGCACTGCAAAATCACAGTTCCTCAAGTAAGTAGAGATCTAGAATGACCTGATTTTGAATCTATGAATACTGTAATCACCATGCACACCTTTCAGGTACGTAGAGAAGACAGGACAGCGGGCTGTCTATACAACTGGAAAAGGAGCTTCTGCTGTAGGGCTTACGGCAGCAGTACACAAGGACCCTGCCACTCGGGAATGGACCCTTGAAGGAGGAGCACTAGTTCTGGCCGATAGAGGAATCTGTTTGATTGACGAGTTCGATAAGATGAATGATCAGGATAGGTATGCAAATCTGATAGCTGTGCACTTTTAGCCGCTCTTCCGTACATCATTTTCTGGTTATAACATTCTCCTGCTTCTCTTATTCCTCTCATCATTTATGTATTTTTGGTTTAGAGTGAGTATTCATGAAGCAATGGAACAGCAGAGTATAAGCATATCGAAGGCTGGCATTGTCACATCTCTCCAGGCCCGCTGTTCTGTTATTGCTGCTGCAAATCCTATTGGAGGAAGGTATATGAGAACTGAATATTGATGGATTGAGAAATAGGATGATTGTGTAGTCCTAACTGTAGACATTTCCTTCTAAGTTGATGTTACTACTTGTCAGATACCAGCTATTAGGCACCACCTTGGAACTCTAGCTTACTCCCTGCATTATAGCTGTGGTTTCGCTACATCTTTGATCGCCAGATCTTGGCTTCCTTCTTAACATTTGCTTAATCTATGCATTAATTTTAGGTTTCCATTTTCTTTTGCTGTACTGCAAGTGCATAACATTTCCTGTCTTTAGCCTTGCTACCTCACATTCACATAATCCAATCCCAACCCATGCTTTTGAAGTTCTAATGTGCAGATACAATTAGGTAGAATCAAGTATTCTGCTTTCTGGAAGTCGTTATTTATCGTATAAAGCAACTTATGCTCTAAAGTTCGTCTTTTTCTGACATTTCTTTCCTGTTTTGGTTGAGTGACTTTTTTCTCTTAATTTCGTTCTTGTAGATATGATTCCTCGAAGACTTTGACGCAAAATGTTGAATTAACAGATCCAATCATTTCTCGCTTTGATGTACTCTGCGTGGTCAAGGTTATATTCCTCATTCTGTTGGAGCCATGTCACATCTGATGTAGCTTTTCCATCAGCAACTTTTGACCTGAAGGGAATTGATTATGTGCAGGATGTGGTTGATCCAGTCATAGACGAGATGCTTGCAAAATTTGTAGTTGATAGTCATTTCAGGTCACAAGCAAAAGGTGCTACTTTAGATGAGAAATCCTTTACTGATTCACGGGATGATGCCCGTGCTGCTATGGCCCCAACTGACCCTGAGGTTGTCCTTGTAGCTCGTTTTTTGACTATTTGTTTGAACATTATGGTTTTTTAAAACCTGTACAAGTTTTCCCCCCGCAGATAATTCCTCAAGAGTTGCTAAAGAAGTACATAACTTATGCAAAGTTGAATGTATTCCCGAAATTGCACGATGGGGACTTGGACAAGCTCACACAGGTTTATGCTGAATTAAGGAGAGAATCTTCGGTGAGATTGTCATTCGTTGAACCTTTTTTCTTGGACTATTTAAAGTATGCTAATTTAAACTTTTTATTAATGAGGCATTCTCTTACGTATTATTCCATGTGCATGTACAGCATGGACAAGGAGTTCCCATAGCAGTGAGGCACATTGAATCCATGATAAGGATGTCTGAAGCCCATGCAAGAATGCATCTTAGACAACATGTTACTCAAGAAGATGTGGACATGGCAATTCGTGTCCTCCTAGATTCATTTATATCAACTCAGAAATTCGGGGTGCAAAAAGCTTTGCAAAAGGTAATAAATCAGCACTCTTACTGCTTGTCTCGCATGTTAGACCTCTACATAAGACATGATCGCTTTACCCTTTACCACAAAAGGTTCAGCTTAGGTTTCTTTTTTCTGCATTCCTTACTTTTGGTAATGCTTATATATCTGTTGATCATTTTAATTTGGAGGACGGGATAACAAAATCTCCTCCAGCAAAACCCTCCTAGAACCAAATATTTAAAGTTTCCCTGCTTTCATGACAAGATTCATCTGATTGAAGTAGTATCAGTGCTCTAATTGAAGCACTATCGGTGTTCTAAACGTAGTGAACGTTTCTTTGACCAAAATAACTGAGAATGGACCTATATGTTCTCGAGAGATTTTACACTTTATCTCACAAAACCTTTGGACATGTGGTGGGGTCTCAATTGTTCCAAATGAAAGAAAATAAACAAAGAAAATGTCTTTCTATTGCACAGTAAGGAAAAAATGAATGATGCAACTCCCAAAATTTTGGTATTCCAAATAAAGGGAAATAACTAATGTAGTCGAGCTAGCTATTAAAAAAATTGAGTTCCAACATTTTATCAGAGACTTTACATATATTTTCAATTTTAATTCCTCTTTTATGTCTGGTGTCTTAGTCAGTTGCTTCTCTGAATTAATTAGGTTCCTCTCTAAATTTAGTCAGGTGGTTGTTCAATTAGAGATGTAGCCACTAAATGGTTTACTTTGAGCTTCTGCCACGGCCATTATTTGAGATATAATAGTTTAGGACCCAGAGTTCTTTACTAATACACTTTTTTTTCTTTGTTTATTTGATCAATTTTGAGTGACAACAATTTACACCCACTTTCTACATGTCAAATAAAGAAACTTGTCCTAAGTTGACCATGTCAGACTTTCCATCTGTTCTGATGCTAGATGTGTGTGTTGGTGATACATTCATATGCCCTGGTAATAGTTCTCAGTAGAGTCAGTTGAAATAGCTTTGTATTTTCATGCAGAGCTTCAAAAAGTACATGACATACAAAAAAGATTTCAATGCTATCATTCTTCACCTCCTACGTGGGCTTGTAAACGACGCAATGCAATTTGAGGAAATTGTTTCGGGTTCTACTGCCAATCTAGACCATATTGATATCAAAGTGGATGAGCTTCAAAGCAAGGTAATTATACTTGCAATGCCTTATCTTCCCAAGATACTGAAGCATGATCTTTATCTGTTAGTTCCCAAAGTGCGCAACTGGTTGCTAATCCATTTCCATACTAAAATCCGCGCAGGCACTTGATTATGGCATTACTGATCTCAAAGCATTTTTCACAAGCAATGACTTTTCTAAAGCGAACTTTGAGTTGGACAAGGAACGAGGTATAATAAGGCATAAAAGGGCATCGTCTTAAAGCTTGATGATGGTGGTATATGTTGCAGTGTTTCAAGATTTGTATTAGATACATGATATATCTGTGTTTCAGATTTAGTCATGGCTGGTTAATCCTGTGGTTTAATTTAATTGTATTCTCGAATTGTATACAAACTAAGCTCTGATATTTAACTTAATTTTCCATACAACGCCCAACACATGGAAGTTAGTTGCAGCCTTGTGGGCAGTTGTCTACACAAGAATGTGTTCTTTGGTTTCAATTGTATCAAGAGAAATCAATTTGATTTGGTAAAATGAAGTTCTTTTTGGCAGTATGACAGTTCCTTTATAATTTCTAGTTGAATTACTCAATGTCATCTTAAATTTTAAAAATAAACGTAATATAATGAATGTTAATTATGAGGGTAAGGCAGTTTCCTGCATAAGATATGGATTTCAACTCCACTTAATTATCCAGATCTTACTTCAAATCCAATTCTCCAGTCCTAAATCCTAATAGCATAAGCATGTTTTCCAAAATAAGAAGAAAAAAAAAATTCCAAAACCTAAAACAAAAGATTCTCATAAACAAATCCCATTTAACATATAAGTTGTAAGTTGTAACCTTGCAACCTTCATTAGCAAGGTATGTCTGATTAAATCAACTACCCCATCTAATCGCTTAAAATTAAAAATAGTCGGCCGATATATAATATACGGCAAAGGGTCTGATATGCCCCTCTACTATCATCGATAGTTTAAATAAGCCCTCCGTTATACTATTAGAGCAACCAAGCCCCTGACGTTATACTATTAAACACAAATACCCTTATTTTAATAGATGGGCCACGTGGCAACACCAAAATCATCCAGTTAGATTTAGCACAGATCCGACCCAACCCATTACCCAAACCGATCCAACCCTTCTCTAAAATATGGATTGTGACAGACCATTTGGTCAATTTCCCCTTTTTCTTTTCACTCTCTCGAAGATCTAAGAGACCAGCGGTAGTGGTGACTCCAAACTGCCGATTTCATATGATCTTGGTGTAAAATCAGTCTTTTCTTCATTAAATTGCTTGATTTTAGTATTTGTTGAACGGTTTTGCTGATTGCTTGTTATATTATTCTCATTTTTGTGGTCTAAGGTTTTGGTTTGGACAACATCTAAGCTTTATTATAATTTATAATTTATTTTCTTGTAGTTGTTGCATGTTTCAGTTTTAAGGTGGTCCCGATTTGTAGTGGTTGCATGCTTTAGTTATGCTAATAAATTCGTATAGGTATATATCAAGGTGGATTTATTGTCTTCTGGTTTAGGATTTTTTCTCAGAGGTGGTTTCTTAAGTGTATTATGATTTGTTTTTTGTCTTACCGGGAAAAATGCCTGAATTTTCTATGATGTTGACACAGTTTTAGTGCTTTTTCTTTGTTTATTAGCTAAGGTGGTCCTAAATGTAGGACCCTTGAATGCAACTGCTTCATTAAACTATTCTGGTGGTTGGATTTTAGTGCATCTTTGCTCTCTTTGTCAATTTTTTATGAAGGGGTGACCAACTTTTTGTGGATTCTTTTGTACATATTGTATTTCTTTATTCATGGGACCCTCTGTCTCACATGTCATTTTCTGCCTATATTTGTTCCTCTTTTTTTCTACTTTCAGCTTATATTGGTTCATTTACTATTTGCTAACCATTCTTATTTGCCATATTTACTAGATTATTGGAGATGATCTTAGTTGATTTAATATTCAATTATGAAGGTGAATGAGTTACACATCCTGAAGTTGTGTACACAACGAATAAATTGCACACATTGTCAGGGTATGTTTCAGACTTGCTTTCTTATATAGATATAGAATCTGAATTTATAGTTGAGCTAGGGTTTGTAGGGGTTCAACAACTTATAGTTGCCGGACCTTCTGGTAAATTGTATGAGGTTTAAGGGGATGTGGGGATTAGACAGCTGGTATCCTTGCTTTCTAATGAATATAATGTAGTGAACCTATATGTTGTGGATGAATGTGACACCCCTATTGAGTGTATTCCCAGTATTGTTGATTATAGAGAATCATATCCTTGTTTAGACGAGGCTGGTACTGACTGTAGCTTAAGTGAATTAGGAACCGACTCTAATTCTGATTCTGAGGGATGTGATTCTGAAGAATTACATTTACTCCAAACACACACAAAAAAGACATAATTGAGAATTTGAATGATTACAAGGAGATATATAAATGCATGGCCTTTAAGGACATACCAGAAGCTAGGAAGTTTATGAAGTTGTATGCTCTAGCCAACAAGAAAGTCTTAAAATTGAGGAAGAGTGACCCAATGAGGGTTAGGTATAGATGCATTGTGGGTTGTCCCTTTGTTTGTTTAATATTCAAAGATGGTAATGCAGGGTTACTGTAAAGACATTAGAGTCAGAACATAATTGTGGCAATGCATATAATAATAGTACTGTTGATTTCAATACCATTGCACATTACTTTAAGGGAAAGTTACAGGATAATCCTAAGTATAAGGTAAGGGAGATGGTACTTGATTTGAAAAGAATTTTTGAGTTAAATGTGAGTCATGGGAAGTGCAAGTGGGCAAAAAGAATGATATTGGAGACCTTAGATGGGAGTTTTGCAGATGAGTACAACAAACTTGATGCTTATGCCATTGAATTGAGGGAGAGTAATCCAGGCAGTGATATAGTGATTAACATTTCAAAAAATGCACTTGAAAATGGGAAAAGAAGATTCTTGAGGATACATGTTTGATTCAAAGCTATGAATATGGTTTTCAAGTTAGGGTTAAGATCATTCATTAGTGTAGATGACACATTTTTAAAAGGGAAAGCCAATGGTCAATTGCTAGTTGCTGTTGGACAGGATGCACAAAACCACTTTTATCCTTTGGCATGGGATGTCGTTGATAAAGAGAGAAAGCATTCTTGGAACTGGTTCCTACAATTGCTTCAGGGATCTATAGGCCTTAAGGAAGGAGAAGGAATCACCTTCATGTCCTACATGCAAAAGGTAATGTTTCTGAATTTTTCTTCTTTCTGTTATCATCTACTTCTGTCCAATTTTTGTTTCTAGATTTTTTCCTTTCTGTTGTCATCTATTTCTGTCCAGTTTTTGTTTTTGAATTTTATTTTCTTTCTGTTGTCATCTACTTCTGTCCAGTTTTTGTTTCTGACGTTTTTTTTTCTTTCTGCATGTTTTTTGAATTTGTTATAGGGATTAATTAAGACAATTAAAATTATTCTACCACAAGCACATCATAAGTTTTGTGTTAGACATATCGAGGCTAACTGGTGCAAGACATACAATACTAGGGAAAGCAAAAAACTGCTTTGGTGGTGTTCATGGTGCACTTATGAAGAAGACTTCAAAGGCCAACTAAGCAAGCTAGGAGAGTTGAACAAGGATGCAGCAGAGAGTTTATTGAAGTACCCACCACCATCTTGGTGTAGAGATTATCTAGATACAATTTGCAAGAATCAGTCAGTTGATAACAATTTGATTGAATCATTTAATTCATGAATTTTGGAAGCAAGGCAAAAGCCAATCATTAATATATTGGAAGACATTAGACTCAAAGTTATGAACATGATGACAAAACATGAAGCTGAAGCTAGTATATGGAGCAATGAGTTCAGTCCAAAAAGCCTAGAACTATACAATGAATTCATGGAGATTGCTCAAGTGTATAAAGTTAATTTCAATGGAGAAGGAGGATATGAAGTTAGTGAAGGGTCTGACAAGCATTGTGTCAACTTAAGCATAAAGAAGTGCACTTGTAGGGCATGAGACCTTACATGAATCCCATGCCCCCATGCTATTAGAGCTATACTTCACAACAGGGGTGACCCTTTGACAGAGATGCACCGGTGGTACAGTAAGGAGGCATTTCTACTTACTTATAGACACAATCTCCAACCTTTTAGAGGAGAATTTTTTTGGAAAATTGACCCATCACAAGCAATGGAGTCCCTAGAGTTGGTGAAGTTGGCTGGCAGGCCAAAAGTTAAAAGGGATAGACAGAAGAATGAGGCAGTTAAAAGGCAAGGAGTGTGGTCACAATCCAGAAAAGGTAGAGTCACGACTTGTGATAAATGTGGACAATTAAACCATAATGCAAGAACTTGTGCTCAGATTATCTACAATTTGCACATATACTGAAATTGTACCTATTTATGTTTTCTAACTTTATTTTTTAATAGCAACCAAAGGGAAAACAACTAAGCAAGGGAAAACAACCTTTCAAAAGAACAAGAACTTTGTTAGATTCTGAAATAGAAGATGAAATACACTGTTCAGCACTGCAAATGACTCAATCAAGTCAGGAAAATGGATTTAGCTTCATGCCTATACCTAGAGTTGTTGAATCAAGTATGGTTCCAAATTTTCCAAAGATGGAACATGATGAAGATATTGTGGTTAGGCCAATGGTGATATTAGAAGTCAAGACAAGACTTCAACTGAGGTAGCAAGTAAACTTACTAGCTGGGACAAGATCAATCAACTTTACTGGTGATCACACTGGTATTAGTGAGCCCACAAATCTTCCATATTCACCAGCAGTCTTGATGTGGAAGGGTAAAGCAGCTATAACTTCAAATCAGTTAGAAATACAAAGGCAACAGAAGATTGAGAAGCTGAAGATAAGAAAAGGAAAATGATCAAGTTGTTCTATGTAGTTTTGTGTTTACTTTGGGATGTAATTACTGCAAACTTAATGACAGTCTCCTGTTTAATATTCTGTTAATATTGGTATTGGTAATTGAATTGGATGTCATAGTATGATTTAGGTTGTGTTAGTTTTTGGGATTATAGTTTGACATCCAATCATCAGTTTCACTTACTAACTTTACTATTTTTGGTGATATGTAATTACTGCATTGACAGTACTTCTGATATGTAATTACTGCGTTGGTGATAACTGTCCAGATTTTACTGCATTGTGATATGTAAAATAAATTTACTGCATTAGAGTGATGCCCAGATTTTTATTGTTAGTGAATTGCCTAGTTTTTTTACTGCATTAGGGTCGGTATTTTGTTCTTAAGTTGTTCTGTACAGAACTTCATGTTATGTACTTACTGCATCATAGACTGAATTAACTGCATTAAAATGGATGCCGAGATTTTTACTGTTAGTGAACTGCCTAGTTTTACTCTGCATTATTCTATTAAACTGGACCGTAACATACCATATAAAGAACTATATTTAGTGATTACAATCAAGCTGACCAACACAATAAATTTGAAAATGAAAGGTATACTGCACTACACAAAATGCCATATGCACTACACAAAATGCATTCATGAAAATCTGGATTTTACAACATTTAACTTCATCAAAACCCTACCGCACTACAGAAAATGCAAAATTCATTTCATCAACAATGCCACAATAAATCCGACTAACAATGCAAATGCAACCATAATGAACATCTTCATGTGCATCACTTTCACTTCCCTCTCCATTGCTTTATTCACTTTAACATCATTTATAGCCTCCAAAACATCAACTTTTTTCCATCAATTTGTCCTTTTTAAGCTTGCATGCATCCAACAACATATTCAGCGTCCTGATTTTGACATTGGCAGCATCTAATTAAGACTTGAAATTGTTGATTACTATCAACACTTTGTCCGAGAGGGCTTCGTCGTGCCATTCCCAATATCCACATGACTCGTTCTTACAAATACATTCAATAACTATGTTAAATAGCAGAAAAAATAAAACTTTAAATGTATCGACGAGTAATGAATCAACAACGAAATTCACACTTACTTCAGGGTAAGCACACTTGTAGAATCTCCTTCCGGATTTGTTTGTAGTCATCGAAGTGAAGTTGTTCGCAATCTCCCCACAGTAGCACCTTCTTCTCGATGTAACACTAGAATTAGACATTGAACCAAGACTATCTGATGTGTTGGTCGAAGAAGAACAAAGAAATTTGAATGAGAAGTTATAGCATTTGAGTTGTGGGAGAGAGGGAGGGACATCTGCAAATATGAGTGAACAAATTAGGGTTCATACATTAATAAGGGTGAAGGGTCTAATATTTTAGGGTCGGATTGGGTAATGGGTTAGGCCGAATCTGTGCTAAATCTAACCAGATGATTTGGTGTTGACACGTGGCCCATATGTTAAAATAAAGGTATTTGTATTTAATAGTATAATGGCAGGGGTTTGGTTGCTCTAGTAGTATAACAGAGGGCTATTTAAATTATTGATGATAGTAGAGGGACAGATTAGACCCTTTTCCGTAAAGTTTATTACAAAACAATAACAATAATAATCCAGTGAAATTCTATTAGTGGGATCTGGAGAGGGTAGTGTGTACGTATACCTTACCCCTACCCGAGGAGTAGAGAGGCACAAAGTTTATTACAAAGGAAACAAAAATTTTCAAAATTTGTGATTTTAAATATGTACTAATAACATAGGACTATAATACTTTTCAAATTTATGTACATTAAACATGTCATAATATTAGTGTCACTACAAAAACTTCTTTTTAAAGTAAAATAAGAAGTTAAATATAATTTTAGGCAACTTACTATTAAAAATATTTTTAAAAAGTGTAATAAAATATTTTAAAGTAGGTCGCCTTTGGTACAAGCGACCTACTTATATGAAAAACGCACAACAAAAAACAAGTAGAAAAGTCTACTGATCGGCTGCAACGGAGGGAGAAGTAAGAATTGTAAAAGAGAGAGAGGCAAATTCAACGGAGTTCACTTTCAAATTCGCCAACTTCTTACTATATATAGCGAAAGAAGGATTGATAAAAGAGGAAGGTGAAAAATGGGGAAGGGGAAATGGGTAACAATAGCAGTGGTGGTAGCGATAATAGCAATAACAAAGGCATTAAGCAATCAACTGGGTTTCGAAAAAGACGCAGCAATCGAATGGTTAAAGCAAATGTCAGATCGATTAGGTAATTGGGCGATCCCTGCATATGTGGGTCTTCATACAGTTACATTAGCCCTGTGCTTGCCTTACGCTGTTTTCTTTGAAGCTGGCGCTTCTCTTCTATTTGGATTCTTCCCAGCTGTTTTGTGCGTCTTTTGTGCTAAAATCCTTGGTGCTTCTCTCTCTTTCTGGATCGGCAGGTAACTCTCTCTCTCTCGTTGGCCTATGTGTTTTCATTTTTCAGCTTGAGACAAATACTATTATATTGAGAACTTGTTATATGTGTAGGGGTAGGTGTGAGATTTACATAATCCTTGATTTGCCTTAAGAAGATTTTTTGGTTTGGGAATGAAAATGGGTTAGAGGATTAAAATAGTGGAGCTAACTGATTTGGGGTTGGGGTTTAGTTGACTGATTATAGAGGAATCGCAGCAGAGGTAAAGAATACTGGGTGATTTCTTCCCATATGTGTAAGCCTTGGTGGATTAAGTTATCTGGTATCTGTGCTGGTAGAAGTTACCAGGTGGAATAGTTAGGGATCGTTTGGTACATGGATAAGGATAATAATCCCGGGATAGAATTTGGGATTAACTTTATCCCATGTTTGGTTTGGGGTATTAGCTAATTCCAGGACAATTATTACACTGAAATGGTGGGGTATTAACTAATCCCATGGGCGTGGGATATCGTGAGATATTCCACCATTATACCAAACGACCCCTTAAGGCGCACAAGCTGGTCCTGACACCATTGTTATTAAAAACAAGGAAAAACGAGAGTAGATACTCGTGAATTTGTTTGCTTAATTGAGAAAGATTGTTTGGGGTTTGGAATACCATTTGCCAGTTGAATTGTGTATTTTGTCTACTAGAAATCATAGGGGATTTGTGATTTGGGTGGTTGATTGATTTAAGAGACAAGATATTCATGAACTTGGTTTTCGAAATTCATCAAGCCATCTAGGTTTCCCAATTTCATTTGACTGCCGAATTGTATGCTTTGTCTACAATAAATTATATCATTTCCTTCTCGTGAGTCAAAATGAGGAGATAAAGTTAAGAATGGTGAAAAGGGGTTTCATCATAAAGTTGTTTGTAGTGCTATCTGTACTTATTTAGTGAACTTCATAACACAATTACAGGGTTTAGGACAAACATACTGGATTCGGCTGAACTTGTAAGTTGCCTTCTAGCTTCGCCCTTGGACCTTTTTAGTTGATTATAGGCAACCGGTGCACAAAGCATCCCCCGTTCACGCAAGATGTGGGGAGGGTAGCACCCCAAAGAGGTGTAATATTGCAGCCTACCTTAATGCAAGCATCAGTGCCAATTGATTTATGCTGTTTGAAAACAAAATCGGAAAAAGTCTTAGCATTTTTGTTGAAGGAAAGGCAGTAAACTGTCATTATAACATATGTTAGTTGCTACAGTAGAATTGTTTTCCTGTTTGAATCATGGAATATTCGAATTCTGATTTATGGAAGATTTTTTTTTATTGAAATTCCCAAATTTTGAAGGTATTGTTTAAAGCTGCAGCCTGAAGGATGTACCCAATACTAAAAACAGAGTGATGATATCAATTATTTTCACTCTTTAGATAAGTAAATCAAAAGGAAGAATTTGAGAGAAAGCTGCTTGGAGGTAAAAAGAACTTTTAGGGGAATAAGATAAAGTCCTCAAGTGGTCTTTTGATTGGTTAAGCATTTAAAATTTTCATGTGGACTCATTTGGAAACATCATTTGGTATTTCCATTCGAGATTGCTAGAACTTGGGGTAAATAGGTAGCTTTTGATGAGGAAAGGAAATATAAGGGAATAAAAGAAGAGTGGGTAGGGGCTAGAAAAAGAGAAAAAGAAGTAACAGAGCAAGAAAAGAAAGATTAGTGAGAAGAGAGGGGGAAAAAGATCGTAATGATCTCGAGTTTAAAAGAATTCAAGTGCTTAAGTGATCACAAAAGAATATTCAAGGACTTAAATGTCAATTTCCTATAGGATTAAGTGCCTTTATAGTGTTTTGCCCTCAGAAGTATTCAGCTAGTTCATTTGGTGGCAGTGGCAGATCTGTAGCTTGACCATGTGTTGCTTTAAACTTACTGTGTTTTCAGGTATCTCATGGTATACAAGGATGAGCCACAGTGACAAGGTAGAGGTCTGCATAAAGTGCTCTTATAGTTGGTGAAAAACTTATTCATAGGTCTCTAAAGGAGTGATCCTCTAGATTCTTCTAACTGGCATGCTAGATTAAACCATGGAATAAGAAAGTGAAGAAGGCAAAAATGTTGCTGACGGAAAATGAACTACATTCGTGTAAGGATGTAAACAATGGGACAGAGCAAATAAAAATGGGGGAGGGGGACCTTACTAAGTGTTTGGCTGTTTGTGTTAAGAAAAGACTAACTTACTAATCAAAAAAGATGTAGGGAGGGGGACTTGTAATAAAAAAGGTGGGGAGGGGTGTTTTAAGTGCGATCATTTTTTTTGGGGGGTGGGGGTGGGGGGTGTTAAATCAAGAAGTGGGATCAGCTCAATAACAACTTAATTTGTTCTTAAGCAGATAAACAACCTGATGTGGAGGAGTTGGAGGTGGTATTGGTATGAGAAGAGTTTATTTCTGATTTGACTACTTTGTTTCCATTAACTGAAACCACAACGTACAAATTTAAACTGGAAGGCTCAGCCTTTTCTTTCATCTCTCACTCCTATGGACAAAGGAAAATATACTATAGTGGTTGTATTTCAGAAATTCAGGTGACGAGATTGTCTATCTGTTCCCTTTCCCTTCTTTTAAGCTTGTCCTTCTGCTTAAGCGAAATAAGTGTATTGTATCTCAGGAGGTGTATGTTCAAGCTGTTCATCCAAAGCAGCCTTTGGTTCGGTTTATGAATGTTAATTTATTAAATGGTGTAGATATTTCTCTCCCTCTCTGGATTTTTTCGATTGCAGTTCTGATATTGTACTTTCCCAGGTTCGTGTTTCGGAGTTCCAGCTCTGCTATTGGGTGGGCGCAAAATAACAAATACTTTCATATACTCTCAAGGGGTGTTGAACGAGATGGATGGAAATTTGTTCTTCTTGCCCGTTTCTCACCTATACCTTCTTATGTCATCAACTATGCCTTGGCAGCCACCAAAGTTAGGTTCTTCTTGGATTTCCTGCTTCCAACAGCAATTGGCTGCCTTCCCATGATCTTGCAGAATACTTCTATCGGCAGTCTTGCTGGTGCTGCTGTATCCTCTGGCTCTGGATCTAAGGCATCCAATTTACGGTCATACATCTTTCCTCTTCTTGGGATCTTAGCGAGTATCCTCATATCTTTGAGGGTGAAAAAGTACTCCAAGGATATCTCAGTCGCTGAAACAGTTCCTACGGAGGATAATGACAACAATAGATTGTCTGAACGGCAAAAAGGAAAAGGCTCAAAGAAACGGTGATTTCATCTATAGGTTTTGCATTCCTTCTTTCCCTCTTTAATTTCCCCCTGATGGTGGTTGAAAGGGAGGATGTATCGAGCTGGCTGTCAAAGCCCATGGTCTGGTTGCTGCTAATGTAAAGGTAAGAAAAGGAATTGGTATGAGACGATGATGTTTTTTTCCAAAGAAGAGGTTGACAATCTTTTTGCTTCGCTTCTAGAGGCAGAAAATGCTCTGTTTTATGCTGGCTGATGTTTCAGCCAATTTCGTTAAATCTTATAGCCATCTTCCTGTGTTATGGTCAAGAAATTTGATGTTTGTGCGTAGGTAAATTCAATATTTACAACCCAAAGAAACAATATGACTGACCTTGGAAACTGATTTGCTAATTAAAGCTTAATAGATAAATGGTTACCATTCTTCCCTTCACTGTGCATTTTGTTTCACCTTGTAGAAAGCAGCTTGAATGATATAGGTAAGGATGTATCATATCATTTTCATTGTGGTCTTTACAATATAGTTCGTGTTCTTATGTACAAGCGGTTATGGGTGAAACAACAACAAGGGTCTGGGAAGGGTGGGCTATACGCAAACCTTATCCCTACCTTGTGTGAGGTAGAGAGATTGTTTTTGATAGATCTTCGGTTGGAGAAAATCATTTTCAAAACAGGTTTGAAAATTCAAGGGTAAAAAGGTATTGCCAGCAAAATAGTAAACCTAACCAAAATAAAAGAAGCAACAATAGTAATAAATCTGGAAAATAAGATAATAATAGAATATTAATAATATAATAATAGTAAGCACGCAGCCTTACCCCTACATTTATGTAGGTAGCGAGGCAATATCGATGATTGGTGGAACAAAAAGGGTAATCTTTAGTAGCTGTGTGTTCTTGATTGTTTGGTTCCTTTAGTCTAGGACCTTCTTTTAGGGGCCCGTTTGGCCATAAAATTTTTCCACTTTTTTTCAGTTGAATTTCGGAATTTTTCGAAAATTTGAAAAATTCCAAAAAAATTATTTTTCAAATTTTTCGCATTCAAATACTATTTTCTCTTTGAATTATTTTTTCCGAAATTTCACAATTCTGATGTCCAAATGCCCACTAAGTAATTTCTGCCAACATAAATTATGCTGCAAGTAGTTAGAGAAGCACAAGTTCTAAAGACAATTAATATATCTCTAAAAGAATATGTAATATGTGGTATGCAGTCTCTTTCAAGTTAGGACTTTGGCATGCAACTTCTAATTAATTGCAAGACAAGATAATGTATTGTTAATTGATTTCCATTTTCTTGTCTTGCAGTTGCAATTGCTAAAGATTCTTTATCTCTAATCATGCATAGTTGAGGCAAAACTCACACGAGCAGATGAAAATGTCAGTGATTAACCATTACTTAATCCATCTTTTATCGGGGGCGAGCAAGAAGCCCGCATGCAAGTTCGGTTGAATCCAATAATTTTTGCTCAAATACTGTATAAAAGTTCATTAAATATATACAAATATTGAATTTAGAATTCCGTTATTAGTACTTGAATTAGTCGTTTTAAAATTTAAAACCCATAAAGTTAAAATCCTAGATCCCCTGCCTTTTATCTTTCTTTCTTTTTTCTCTCTTGATTCCTCAATTATCTCTAATTATATTATTATGATTAGATTTACAGTCGACACATGACTCCTTTCCTGGTTGTTCAGCTGCGCTGCTCGCACTTATTAATTAGGCACATATCCATGACTAAAATACCACTTTTATATGTTAATCATATGTGAGATTCGCGAAGAGTTTAACTTTCACGCCACAGGCGGAGCCAGGATTTCAAAGTTATGGGTTTTGGATTTTAAGACCACAATTTCAAGTATTACTAATTGGATTTTAAATTTAATATTTATAAATATTTCATGAAATCAAAACACCAAATATACTATTTAAGCAAAAGTTACTAAGTTCGGCCACCAAATCCGTAGGCCGGCTTGTGCCTCCACCCCTGATTACAAGTCCGGGTAGAGGAACGATACGATAGATTAACGACCAGTATAAATGTAGTATACTAATGATGAATACTCTGAATATTGAAACTTGTTAGAACATGCGCACCTAGGCTGATGTTAGTGGCGGAGCAAGATTTTCCCCAAAAAAGAATCAAAATATAGAAATTAAATGCAAGGACACCAGGTAGTCACTTTTAAGAGTGTTATTTAAAATATATCTACAGTTTACAATTGTCACACCTCTTTTTTCCTGAGGGGGATAGGAGAGTTTTTCCAGTGAAAGTGACATAAATCGAAATTGGATTATTTTATTTATTTCAGAGTCGCCACTTGGAATAGTTTTATGGTGTCCCTAGTCATCGGTTTATTTTAAATCCCAAATCGAGAAAATTGACTCTATTTTTGGTCCACGAACACAGAAGACCGGGTAAAGAATTCTGTTAACCTGGGAGAAGGTGTTAGGTATTCTCGGGTTCCGTGGTTCTAGCACGGTCGCTTAACTATCAATAATTGGCCTAATTATCTGATTTATTACATGTTTTAAACCTATTGTGCATTTTTAACTTTATAACCGCTTTTAATTATTTTAATCGTTTTTTAGGATTTATGGAATTATTTCTTGAACAAGTTACGATTGTCGTACACTTGCCGTTTTGGAACACGTTGCAAACCATGCTACACGAAATGCACCCGCGATTTGCGACATGTTTATTTTAGGCAAAATACCTTAAAACCTCCCTAAACTTGATACAGATTATTAGTTATAGCCTTAAACTATTCGTGGTCTTAATTACCTCCCTCAACTTGGCCTTTTGAGAGCAATTACCCCCCTGTACATTGATGTGGCAAAGAGTCTGGGTGCACTCGCCTGCCACGTGGATTTTTCTTGTATAAGTGGCATTTTTTTGAAAAAATAAAATACCTTTTGAAGTATATTACATTTTTAGATAATTTTTTCGAATACAATTTATAATAAAACTTGGATAAAACTATATTATTTAGGCTGTTTTTTTATTTGGCTAAAAATAATAAAATTTTAGTTATTCTTTTTTGAATTAGACCTGAAAATAAAGATTCATACAATTGAAATAAATACTCAAAGAATCTAAGAAGTTATAAAAAATACATAGTTTTGAATTAATTATTTTGGCTATAACTTTTTATATAGCTCTAAATTACAGTGCTCTAAAAATATAATTAATTATAGCCAAAATAATATGACAATCTGTAAAAGAAATATTCTTAGAGCACCCTAATTTAGAGCTATATAAAAAAATTATATCCAAAATAATGATTTCAAACTATGTATTTTTTTATAACTTTTTAGATGCCTTGACTATTTATTTAAATTGTATAAATCTTTATTTTCAGGTCAAATTTTTAAAAAGATTAACTAAAACTTTATTATTTTTAGCCAAATAAAAAAAATAGCCTAAGTAATATATCCGGGTTTTATTATAAACTGTATTCGAACAAAATTATCTAAAAAAGTAACATACTTAAAAATGTAAAATATATTTTATTTTTCAAACAAATGCCACATATAGAGAAAATCCACATGGCAGGGGAGGTTGGTTTTTGCTTCATCTGCCGGCCTTAATGACTCTCAAAAGGCCAAATTAAGGGGGGTAATTAAGATCATGAATAGTTTAAGGCTATAACTAATAATCTGTGTCAAATTTAGGGAGGTTTTAAGGTGTTTTGCCTTTATTTTATTATTGTTCGAAGTTGTTATGATCGGGTCATGTATACATGTGATTTTTGACCCTCCCCAAGATTTTACATATTTTAGCACTTAAATACTTTGTTTAGGCCTAATATAGTTACTTCAACTAATTTTGAATCTTTTACATTATTTTTATCACAAAATTAAAAAATACAAAAAAAAAATAGTTCCATATTTCTCTATTTAATTCACATTAAATATTTTTAGAAGGATATATTACTTTGAACCTATTTTTATTTTATATAATCTTCGAAAATGCCAAAATTAGTTTCATATTTTATATATAATTTAGTTTAATTAATCAGATTAATTTTTGCATTACGTTGTATATTTATCTTATATTAAAAGAAATTCAACTAAGATTTGGACATTTGTTCTTAGCCCAAAATAAGACCCAACAAGATATGGACCCAACCCATTTTTAATTTTAAAGCCCATTACCCCATCTTGAATTTTTCCCTAACCCTAAAAGAGCATTAACCTTCTTCTTCATAAACCTTAGAGACAAAAAAGAGAGGGCAGCCATCACCAGACTACACGACCCCTCCCCCTGTTCCTCGTTTTCTTCTTCAACATCAGATGAGCAACTTGAACGACAAATGGACACCACCCAGACCTTCTTCTTCAACCGAACAGACCCAAGAGAACACCGATCTCCATCAATCAGACTACCCTTCAACTCCTCCTCTCACCAAACCAGCGGCAAACTCGCCGGAAATGCTGCGACATACACACAGGCATGAACAGTAGAGAGTACAGGGGACTAACAACCGCAAACCACCCCAAATAGTCCATTTCCATGACTGTTCCAGCGAAATCGAAGTTCGAGTTCCGAAAATCCGTTCAAGTTAGAGGTCGCCGGCGCTGTTTCGATGGTGGTCCAACCTTCCATCTAAAGTTTGTCGCTAATTTTGGATTTCTATATCACCCCATGGCCTCTTGGTGTAAGATTTGATCTGGAGATTATGTTTAATATATTGGAAAGGATTTTTGCTACCCAAAGTCCAACTCTAAACTCTTGTTCATCCTTTAATTTTCAAATTGTGTTTTTTCGTGTTCAACTGAAATATCTGCATGCCTTTGGATTTGCTTTTGAGTTCTTGAGAAATTAACGTTGCTTAGGGTAAGGAAGTTGGTTGACCACGTCACTTAATTGTTTGTCCTATTAAGAAAATAATTGCTTGAAAATGCCATAATTTTGATGCTGTTGGTTCCTTTAGCTTCATGTTTGTGATATTGGTAATTAGATTTGGTACCAGTTTATGATTTAAAGGAAGAAGTAGAATTTGATGCCTTCGATGACCTGAATTGTGTTGCGGGATTCGGGATAAACAAATTTTACCTTTTTTTAATTGTCACATCGCTAGGAATATGCTTAGGCCGACCACATTTGGGTAGGCAAGCCTTAGGATTTTCGTTAGTTTTGAGGTGGGAGGTCGTTCCCTTAGTTAAATTTATCCGGGGAATGCCCCGAGGGATTTGTATATATATGATATTTCAGGGGTATGCCCCGAAGTGAATGTAATTGGAGGTCATGGCGAACATCGTAGAAGAAGTAGTGTAGGATAATCTAGAACTTTAATTTTTCTTCTTTTAATTTTCTTTTATTTAGGTGGGGACGACCTCGAGCCTCTTTTGATTGTTTATTTTCTTTTTGTGTGTTATTACCTCAATTCAAATATTTTAAAAGCCAACTAGATCAAGTATGCAACCGTACTAGTTACTGGACTTGGGGAGTGCCTAACATCTTCTCCCCGAGTCAAATGAACCCCCTTACCCAAATCTCTGGTGCAGACTCAGTTTTGGAGTCCCAAGTGTTTTAAAGGAAAAATCATTTTTAAAAACGGTGACCTGACACACCGAAATCAATGTCAGGTGGCGACTTTGAGTTATTTCCTTTTGAACACATATTTTTGTCACTTTCTAATTGAAAAACCTTTTCAAGCTTTAATTAAATCTTTTATTAATTTAAGAGGGTTTAGTGAAAGTTTGTTAAAAAAAGGGGTGTGACATCTCTGCCGACTCTGTTGGGGATTTGCAGGTTTGAGCTGATACTTGATCTTGTTGACTTTTAGAATGTCCGGTTGAGGTGTTTATGTTTTTTAGCTTTATCTGACTTTTATGTTTTATACTTTGTTATTATTTGCTAGTTGTTTATATGTTTACATTTTTTTATTTTTTTTATGTGTTTACTGCTTTATAACTGTCATCATTTGCATAACCCCGAGTCTTCTTTCTGCAACAAGTCTTCCGGAGTACGTTTGAGCATACACGGCTTTTTGTGAGTCACCCGTGTCTTTAGGGGGCGGCGTGGAAGTGTGGAGTGGGCGGATAGCTACATGAGCCGCCATCGACCACGTGTCGCCCCAAATTGCCTTGTCTAGTGAACCCCAAACGTAGGTTAGCCTTTAGGACATTCTTGTTTGCGTCATATCATTTAAACCTAGAAGGGTTCGGTCTCAAGCACCGTGTCCCGTTGTAGGAGGTTTATCCAAATTACGTCAAAATGGGCTTATGGCCCAAAAAGACATTTAATCATCCTTATGTGCTACATGCTGCATTTCTTCAGGGTAGAAGGGTTATTTGGCGGACCAACGATATTTGAGGGTGAAGTATAAAATGAAGCAAGTAGGGCCCACTTGCATTTTTCTTTCATAGTTTTCCAAAAATCAAAAAGAAATGAAAATGAAAAAAATTCAAAAAGATTTTGCACTTTCCCACCATTTTCCAAAAAAGATCAAAAAAAGAGAAAATAAAATCCAAAAGACTTTACATTTTCCATCATTTTTCAAAAAAGACAAAAAAATAATAGTTTTTCCAAACTAATTGCACTTCATTTTTAAAGCTTTCTTCCATGTTCGATCTGCCCGAACTACGCGAACCTGATTCTCGTCTTTCGGGGCAAGATACGTAGGCAACCTACATAGGGTCCAGTTTTCCTAGTGAGTCTTAGGTTCTTGGTTTTGCGGCGTCTTAGCCAAATCTTGCATGTCTAGCCACTTTTAGCCACATCGGCCATTCTTGCAAAAGGGGTTATTTTTTGCAAAAGTGGTTCAATTACCCATGTCTTAGGATCTTGAGTCCACAACTAGGTGTCATATTACTTTAAGGCACTTCCTTATTGAGTTTGCATCTTTAGTCACTTTTGGCCTCATCGGCCATTCTTGCAAAATGAGGTCATTTTCACAAAAGTGGTTCATTGACCCATGTCTCAGGATCCTGAGTTCGCAACTAAGTGTCCCACTACCTTAAGGTCCGTCCTTTTGAATTTGTATCTTTAGCCACTTCGGGCCATATCGATCATTTTTGCAAAATGGGGCATTTTCGCAAATTAATTTTGGGCCATGATGTTCGGAGTTTGAATCCATAAAAGCCTTAGTGAGGCATTTTCCTTGTCCATGAGGTCAATCTTGTTGAGTTTGCATTAATAGCCACTCTTGGCCATGCAAGTTAATTTTCAAAACTAGCCCAATCATATCTTGCGTGTGTCTAATAGGAGGTGTGGTCTCACATAGTGTCTCGAGTCATTTAATCTGTTTGGTATTATTTTTCTCATTCAGGTATGGATTCATTTACCAGAGCTCGAGCACGACAGATATCCTGAGACCATCACATTTGGGAGCTGTTTGAGGAGACTTTTTATTTTTGAGTCTGTTTTATATTATTTTTTGCTTTCTAGTCTTGTATGGTTGTATTCAGTCTTTTAGTTGGTGTAACAGTTTGTCATAGTATAGTTGAGGTTGTCAAGTCTCGCGTCATCATATTTCTTATTTTGTATTTGAAAAACTAAAAAAATTATAAATTAAAAATCCAAAAGATTTTTGTTTTAGTTTATTTTGTCTATTACTTTTTTCAAAACTACGCTTGATCTGATTCATGAGGGGCATGATACGTAGGCAACCTACATAGGGTTCGATCGAATCATGTTTTTTCAAAAAATCAAAAAAAAAAAAAAAGAATGAGTTTGCGGGACATGAGAAATGAGAGGAAATAAAAGAGCGATAATCAGAAAGAAAAAAGGGGAAAAGAAATGAAAAACCAAGCGGTGTTAGAAAGGAAGATGAAGAAGGAAATGGGGCAAGAAGAGTGAAATTGGGATGATGTTATATGACCTTCGTACCCTCGAAGCCATTCTGGAACCGTTAACCGTGACTAGGGGGCATTGCACGCAATATGATATTTCTATCAGATAAATGCTCTAACGCTAACATGTTGGCTTTGTTTTGCTCCTCTTTGTTATTTTCATTTTTATTATAGCATAGGGTGGTTAGTTTGTGGCACTTTGGTGATTCATCCATATAACACCAGAAAGCACAAGGCAATCATGGCTAGCGAAGAAACATACACTGGGGTTGTAGACCCACCAAGGGAGATTGTAGAATCAGAATTAGAACTGAAAGAGGAGGTCCGAAGGCTGAAACATCAGATGGCGGAAATGTATCAGGCCTGGATTATGGGGCACCCTCCACCTTCATTCCCTACCAACTATACAGAAAACCATGCCTCCATTCCACTACTGTCTTGAGCCCGGGTTCCCATTACCGTCGACCTTTCCCCTCAACATGCACCGAGCTTTACCCCTTATCACAATTACCCTGGCACTTCCTCCCAAATGTTCCATGCTCCACCAGCCAAAACAACCTCATACCCTACTCCGACATCTGCTCCTATTTTTGTATCCCCTCCACCAGCTACTCTTCCTCGATCCTCTAGCGAGACTGTGTTTAAAGTTCCCGATGCCCAAGGAAATAGACCCAAGGAAAGTTTTAGGGAGTTTTGGTTCAGATGGAACGAACAAGTTGCTCGGGTCAGTTCTCCAATTGATAGAAAAGATGTTGTTGAGCTCCGCCAACGACATGATCCAGTGAGCATTCCTGCTAAATGCTTTCAGCCTCAATACCGACCCCATAAATATCCTTATACTCCAGATAATCCTCCCCAATGCTACTTTCCTCCACAGAATCCCCAAAGTCATACCTCACCTCCCCAGTACTCTATCCACAATGCACCGTCATATGTTCCACACTCACAAAACCCGCAACGGCTTGCACCGCCTCCACAAATGTCTTACTCACCTCTACAAGCATTTCAACCCCATACCCGAAAGAGGTTCCAACCAAGGCCGGAGTACAAAATGAGAAGGCAGCAGCAAAGAGAAATGTCTTTCACTCCAATCGGAGAATCCTACACAAGCTTGTTTGAAAAGTTAAAATAATCTGGCCTGATTGAGCCGTTCATCGGCTATATTCCGGACCCATATGCAAAAGGTTTTGATCCTACTGTACGGTGCATGTACCACTCTAATGTCCAAGGGCATAACATTGAAGATTGTCGTGCTTTGAAAAGGGAGATAGAAAGAATGATTCAAGAAGGGATAATTGTGGTCCAGGATAGTGACACCCAGAACATTGCACAGATTCCTGTACCTGCACATGATGATGCACACTTCATGGAGAAGATACGTGGTGACGGGGAGTATGAGAATCCTCTTGGGAACTTGTTGACTGAAGTTAATGATATTGAAATTGGTGAAGGTCCCAGTAATTTTGATGTACAACCTAATGGCTAAGATATCGAGCTTGGTAATTGGAAAGACACTCCTTTCTTGGCCAGCCAGGGAGGAGTTTTGGTGGTTTATTTTGTTGTCATTTCTGTTTGTCCGGGTTATTTCAGGGTTATAATCCGGATATTGTCTTGTGGCTCAAACTTTTCTTCTTCTCATTTTGTCTAGTTCGTTTAGTTGTAGTAACTCGTCTAGTGTTATTTAGGATTGTTCCAGGGTTGTAAGCCATGTCTATTTTTCTTGTCTTTTTCAAACCCTTTTCATCATCTGTCTAATGCAATCTCTTATTTTCTGTTAGTTCTAGTCAATTTTTGTTTAGGTCATTTTTCCTTTTATAGTTCTTCTCATGCCGACTCTAGTGACATGACATGCACACATAATTCTTAGTTTGATCTTGAAAGTTAGTCTAATCATGAAGCAATGGCAAAATTTTTTGAATATGATAAAAGGATGCGTTTGAGGAAACAGTTAAAGATTCACGCATTCTGAGATGACCTAAATTTTGAATTGAGTGAAACTGAGGCAGTAGGTCTGGGAAATCAAGAGGTTGATAAGATCATACATCAAAAAAATGTCTCTCAAGCAGTTTGAAGTAAATCAGTCAGTGCTAAAATGCGTTCTTCCACATCAAGATAAAGTTGAGTCAAGTCTGTTTCGAATTGACCAGGGTCATTCCTTGAGACAAAGGCATTACCCATTGGCACTCTTTGTTTGTATTGATGCCATCAATAGTTTCTATGCGTGATTTGTTTGCTTATCTTCAATTGCATGTTTGTACTTGGCATTTTTGAGTTTGGTATGACGAAGGCATTTTATTCTGCTACCCAAACACTTTTATAATTTGCTATCCATTTTGAGCCCTAATTTTTTGTTTTATACCCCTATTTTGGAATCAGAAATAGAGTAGGAACTAGAAAAGGAAAAGAAAAGAAAAAAAAGGAAAGAAAAAAAAAAGGAAAAGAGAAAAAGAAAAAAAAGAGGAAAAAAGGGAAAGGAAAAAAGGGAAAAGAAAAAAAGAAAAAAAAAGAAAAGAAGGAAAAAGAAAAGAAAATTTCTTTTGAACTACGTTCGACCTGATTCATGTCACCACAAGATACGTAGGCAGCCTTACGGTTCGGTCACACCAAATAAAATATTTCATAATCCCCGAAGCTAAGAGTGGGGCAGTTTTTCTTAGAAATCCCATCAAAGCAAAGATCCAAAAAAAAAAATCCAAGACTCCATAAACTGGGGCAGAAGTTTTAATTTTGCCAAAAGATCTGATTAAAAGTTGTAATTTTGAACCTTTTCTTCTTAAATTATTTTGAGCCTTCATGCCACCCTTTCTTTCCAACCCTATCCAAAAGCCTACATTGCGGTCCAAAGAAAGACCTTCTGACCAATCTTTGAGGATGCCAAATTAAGTGTGTGGTGAAAGTATGATCTTTCTGTATAATGGGTAATACCTTTGTTCTCAGCACAATGAGAGAAAATGATAAAATGAGAGAGTCTTATCGGTGAAAACCCTCAGGGGCACCATAAGATGACAGTGAGTTGAGAAAAGAGCAAAATGAGAGAGGCTTGATGGTGAAAACTTTTAGGGCACTACAAGTCGACTGAGGATTGTGGATCAAATGGGACAATTGAAGCACTGAAGCCCAATTTCACAGCGAAGAGGTACAACAAGAGTTGAATATTAGACTTGCTTGAGAGATTAGGCCAACTAATCTAAAGGGGCATGTCATGGTCATTAGAGTTGGTATCCACATCTGATAAGTTTCTACTTCGTAATTTTCTTGTTAGGTATCATCTCTTTCCCCTGTCCCTTATTTTGTTCCTCTCATTTTGTTTGAGTCCCTTCTTGAGTCTGTTTGGTCAGAACAAGTGAGAATTGACTTCAAAATTTGCTACCAGCTTTCCAATTGCAAAAAACAAATTTGGCTAGTACATCAAAGTGGCATGAGTCAAGAAAAGTATTTTGCGCATTGAATTGGTAACAATCAACATGCTTTGGGATTCATGTGAGATGCGAGGGTTCGGTAAATGTCAATCCAGGAGCAAAATGCAACAGATAGAGGATATTGGGAACGAATGGAGCAGAGGTGTTTTCTGTGATAAGGGTTGAAAGAAAATGGGCAGTCGATAACAGTCGAGGTTGTCCAAGTTAAAATCAAAGTTATCTTGGCAGTGGCAGAAGCAGACACTCAGCAATAATGCCACAAACTAACCACCACGTTTTCAAACTAATAAGATTTTATCTAAAACAGGGGCAAGAAAATTTGTTAATCCACAGGGATCCTCCCATGAAGAAGGCATGGCTGAGGGGCAAGAAATTCTATTCAGAATCCTCCAAGAAGAGAGAATGGCTCAGGACCCTCCTGGATAATGGGATTTAGTTTTAGCAATCAGGTGCCCCACCTGGATAACTAGGGAATACAGTTTCAAGTTTTAGCATCAGGCACCCACCTGGATAACGATGGAATACAATTCAAATTGTTGGTAATCAGGCGCCCACTTGGATAACGAGAGAATAAAATTCAAGTTTTTGGTAATCAGGCGCCCACCTGGATAACGAGGGAATACAATTCAAGTTTTTAGTAATCAAGCACCCAGTTTTGGGTAATCAGGCACCCACCTGGATAACGAGGGAATACAATTCAAGTTTTTAGTAATCAGGCGCCCATCTGGAGAACGAGAGAAGTCATTTCAAGTTTTAAGTCAATGGCAGGTGCCCACCTGGAGAATAAGGGAATTTATTTCGAGTTCAAGTCGTTGGCAGACACCCACCTGGAGAACGAGGGAATTCATTTCAAGTTTTAAGTCGGTCGCAGGTGCCCACCTGGAGAATGAGGGAATTTATATCAAGTTTCAAGCTTTAACGGCAGGCGCCCACCTGGAGAACGAGAGAATCCATTTCAAAATTATTGTGATTTTTAAGTAAGTAACAAGCGCCCACCTGGATAACGAGGGAAGTCATCTCAAGTTTCAAGTTTTGGCAATCAGGTACCCACCTGGAGAACAAGGGAATTCATTTAAGAGTTACTTTCAATTCGCAAATTCAAGAAGCATCAGGAGCCCACCTGAAGAACAGGGTCCACTTTTCAGTCTCATGTTGAAGATCAAGTAGAGATTCAAGGAAGATTCAGACAAAAGTAGATAGGATCTTGTATTTTTCTTTTACTTTGCTGTAATTTTTTCTTTTATTTTTGATGTGACGGCAGGAACCGCGGACCAGAACCTCGACGGCACTTCACTCGATTCTCCACCTCGGTACTCCATTGTCCTTCTCACTTATGAACTACACGTGACCTGGTTCCTTTGTAGCCAAGGATATGTAGGCATCTCAAATACCAGGGCTCGGTCACATTCTCTTCCTTTCTCTTAGTTTTTGGTCTTTCTAAATAAGGGTCGGGTTAAAAAACCTATCTAGTCGTTCTTTATTTGAAAATACTTCGTATTTTCAGTCAAAGAGGGGCAGCTGTAGACATGTGATTTTTGACCCTCCCCAAGATTTTAAATATTTTAGCATTTAAATACTTTGTTTAGGCCTAATATAGTTACTTCAACTAATTTTGAATCTTTTACATTATTTTTATCACAAAATTGAAAAATACAAAAAAAAAATAGTTCCATATTTCTCTATTTAATTCACATTAGATATTTTTAGAAGGATATATTACTTTGAACCTATTTTTATTTTATATAATCTTCGAAAACGCCAAAATTAGTTTCATATTTTATATATAATTTAGTTTAATTAATCAGATTAATTTTTGCATTACGTTGTATATTTATCTTATATTAAAAGGAATTCAACTAAGATTTGGACATTTGTTCTTAGCCCAAAATAAGACCCAACAAGATATGGATCCAACCCATTTTTAATTTTAAAGCCCATTACCCAATCTTGAATTTTTCCCTAACCCTAAAAGAACATTAACCTTCTTCTTCATAAACCTTAGAGACAAAAAAGAGAGGGCAACCATCACCAGACTACACGACCCCTCCCCATGTTCCTCGTTTTCTTCTTCAACATCAGACAAGCAACTTGAACGACAAATGGACACCACCCAGACCTTCTTCTTCAACCGAACAGACCCAAGAGAACACCGATCTCCATCAATCAGACTACCCTTCAACTCCTCCTCTCACCAAACCAGCGGCAAACTCGCCGGAAATGCTGCGACATACACACAGGCATGAACAGTAGAGAGTACAGGGTACTAACAACCGCAAACCACCCCAAATATTCCATTTCCATGACTGTTCCGGTGAAATCGAAGTTCGAGTTCCGAAAATCCGTTCAAGTTAGAGGTCGCCGGCGCTGTTTCGATGGTGGTCCAACCTTCCATCTAAAGTTTGGTCGCTAATTTTGGATTTCTATATCACCTCATGGCCGCTTGGTGTAAGATTTGATCTGGAGATTATGTTTAATATATTGGAAAGGATTTTTGCTACCCAAGGTCCATCTCTAAACTCTTGTTCATCCTTTAATTTTCAAATTGTATTTTTTCGTGTTCAACTGAAATATCTGCATGCCTTTGGATTTGCTTTTGAGTTCTTGAGAAATTAATGTTGTTTAGGGTAAGGAAGTTGGTTGACCACGTCACTTAATTGTTTGTCCTATTAAGAAAATAATTGCTTGAAAATGCCATAATTTTGATGTTGTTGGTTCCTTTAGCTTCATGTTTATGATATTGGTAATTAGATTTGGTACCAGTTTATGATTTAAAGGAAGAAGTAGAATTTGATGCCTTCGATGACCTGAATTGTGTTGCGGGATTCGGGATAAACAAATTTTACCTTTTTTTACTTGTCATATCGCTAGGAATATGCTTAGGCCGACCACATTTGGGTAGGCAAGCCTTAGGATTTTCGTTAGTTTTGAGGTGGGAGGTCGTTCCCTTAGTTAAATTTATTCGGGGAATGCTGTGTGTGTGTGTATATATATATATATATATATATATATATATATATATATATATATATATATATATATATATATATATATGATATTTCAGGGGTATGCCCCGAAGTGAATGTAATTGGAGGTCATGGCGAACATCGTAGAAGAAGTAGTGTAGGATAATCTAGAACTTTAATTTTTCTTCTTTTAATTTTCTTTTATTTAGGTGGGGACGACCTCGAGCCTCTTTTGATTGTTTATTTTCTTTTTGTGTGTTATTACCTCAATTCGAATATTTTAAAAGCCGACTAGATCAAGTATGCAACCGTACTAGTTACCGGACTTGGGGAGTGCCTAACATCTTCTCCCCGAGTCAAATGAACCCCCTTACCCAAATCTCTGGTGCAGACTCAGTTTTGGAGTCCCAAGTGTTTTAAAGGAAAAATCATTTTTAAAAACGGTGACCTGGCACACCGAAATCAATGTCAGGTGGCGACTTTGAGTTATTTCCTTTTGAACACATATTTTTGTCACTTTCTAATTGAAAAACCTTTTCAAGCTTTAATTAAATCTTTTATTAATTTAAGAGGGTTTAGTGAAAGTTTGTTAAAAAAAGGGGTGTGACATCTCTGCCGACTCTGTTGGGGATTTGCAGGTTTGAGCTGATACTTGATCTTGTTGACTTTTAGAATATCCGGTTGAGGTGTTTATGTTTTTTAGCTTTATCTGACTTTTATGTTTTATACTTTGTTATTATTTGCTAGTTGTTTATATGTTTACATTTTTTTATTTTTTTTATGTGTTTACTGTTTTATAACTGTCATCATTTGCATAACCCCGAGTCTTCTTTCTGCAACAAGTCTTCCGGAGTACGTTTGAGCATACACGGCCTTTTTGTGAGTCAACCGTGTCTTTAGGGGGCGGCGTGGAAGTGTGGAGTGGGCGGATAGCTACAGCAGCCGCCATCGACCACGTGCCGCCCCAAATTGCCTTGTCTAGTGAACCCCAAACGTAGGTTAGCCTTTAGGTCATTTTTGTTTGCATCATATCATTTAAACCTAGAAGGGTTCGGTCCCAAGCACCGTGTCCCGTTGTAGGAGGTTTATCCAAATTACGTCAAAATTGGCGTATGGCCCAAAAAGACATTTAATCATCCTTATGTGCTACATGCTGCATTTCTTCAGGGTAGAAGGGTCATTTGGCGGACCAACGATATTTGAGGGTGAAGTATAAAATGAAGCAATTTGGGCCCACTTGCATTTTTCTTTCATAGTTTTCCAAAAATCAAAAAGAAATGAAAATGAAAAAAATTCAAAAAGATTTTGCACTTTCCCACCATTTTCCAAAAAAGATCAAAAAAAGAGAAAATAAAATCCAAAAGACTTTACATTTTCCATCATTTTTCAAAAAAGACAAAAAAAATAATAGTTTTTCCAAACTAATTGCACTTCATTTTTAAAGCTTTCTTCCATGTTCGATCTGCCCGAACTACGCGAACCTGATTCTCGTCTTTCGGGGCAAGATACGTAGGCAACCTACATAGGGTCCAGTCTTCCTAGTGAGTCTTAGGTTCTTGGTTTTGCGGCGTCTTAGCCAAATCTTGCATGTCTAGCCACTTTTAGCCACATCGGCCATTCTTGCAAAAGGGGTTATTTTTGCAAAAGTGGTTCAATTATCCATGTCTTAGGATCTTGAGTCCACAACTAGGTGTCATATTACTTTAAGGCACTTTCTTATTGAGTTTGCATCTTTAGTCACTTTTGGCCTCATCGGCCATTCTTGCAAAATGAGGTCATTTTCACAAAAGTGGTTCATTGACCCATGTCTCAGAATCCTGAGTTCGCAACTAAGTGTCCCACTACCTTAAGGTCCGTCCTTTTGAATTTGTATCTTTAGCCACTTCGGGCCATATCGATCATTTTTGCAAAATGAGGCATTTTCGCAAATTAATTTTGGGCCATGATGTTCGGAGTTTGAATCCATAAAAGCCTTAGTGAGGCATTTTCCTTGTCCATGAGGTCAATCTTGTTGAGTTTGCATTAATAGCCACTCTTGGCCATGCAAGTTAATTTTCAAAACTAGCTCAATCATATCTTGCGTGTGTCTAATAGGAGGTGTGGTCTCACATAGTGTCTCGAGTCATTTAATCTGTTTGGTCTTATTTTTCTCATTCAGGTATGGATTCATTTACCAGAGCTCGAGCACGACAGATATCCTGAGACCATCACATTTGGGAGCTGTTTGAGGAGACTTTTTATTTTTGAGTATGTTTTATATTATTTTTTGCTTTCTAGTCTTGTATGGTTGTATTCAGTCTTTTAGTTGGTGTAACAGTTTGTCATAGTATAGTTGAGGTTGTCAAGTCTCGCGTCATCATATTTCTTGTTTTGTATTTGAAAAACTAAAAAAATTATAAATTAAAAATCCAAAAGATTTTTGTTTTAGTTTATTTTGTCTATTACTTTTTTCAAAACTACGCTTGATCTGATTCATGAGGGGCATGATACGTAGGCAACCTACATAGGGTTCGATCGAATCATGTTTTTTCAAAAAATCAAAAAAAAAAAAAAAGAATGAGTTTGCGGGACATGAGAAATGAGAGGAAAGAAAAGAGCGATAATCAGAAAGAAAAAAGGGGAAAAGAAATGAAAAACCAAGCGGTGTTAGAAAGGAAGATGAAGAAGGAAATGGGGCAAGAAGAGTGAAATTGGGATGATGTTATATGACCTTCGTACCCTCGAAGCCATTCTGGAACCGTTAACCGTGACTAGGGGGCATTGCACGCAATATGATATTTCTATCAGATAAATGCTCTAACGCTAACATGTTGGCTTTGTTTTGCTCCTCTTTGTTATTTTCATTTTTATTATAGCATAGGGTGGTTAGTTTGTGGCACTTTGGTGATTCATCCATATAACACCAGAAAGCACAAGGCAATCATGGCTAGCGAAGAAACATACACTGGGGTTGTAGACCCACCAAGGGAGATTGTAGAATCAGAATTAGAACTGAAAGAGGAGGTCCGAAGGCTGAAACATCAGATGGCGGAAATGTATCAGGCCTGGATTATGGGGCACCCTCCACCTTCATTCCCTACCAACTATACAGAAAACCATGCCTCCATTCCACTACTGTCTTGAGCCCGGGTTCCCATTACCGTCGACCTTTCCCCTCAACATGCACCGAGCTTTACCCCTTACCACAATTACCCTGGCACTTCCTACCAAATGTTCCATGCTCCACCAGCCAAAACAACCTCATACCCTACTCCGACATCTGCTCCTATTTTTGTATCCCCTCCACCAGCTACTCTTCCTCGATCCTCTAGCGAGACTGTGTTCAAAGTTCCCGATGCCCAAGGAAAGAGACCCAAGGAAAGTTTTAGGGAGTTTTGGTTCAGATGGAACGAACAAGTTGCTCGGGTCAGTTCTCCAATTGATAGAAAAGATGTTGTTGAGCTCCGCCAACGACATGATCCAGTGAGCATTCCTGCTAAATGCTTTCAGCCTCAATACCGACCCCATAAATATCCTTATACTCCAGATAATCCTCCCCAATGCTACTTTCCTCCACAGAATCCCCAAAGTCATACCTCACCTCCCCAGTACTCTATCCACAATGCACCGTCATATGTTCCACACTCACAAAACCCGCAACGGCTTGCACCGCCTCCACAAATGTCTTACTCACCTCTACAAGCATTTCAACCCCATACCCGAAAGAGGTTCCAACCAAGGCCGGAGTACAAAATGAGAAGGCAGCAGCAAAGAGAAATGTCTTTCACTCCAATCGGAGAATCCTACACAAGCTTGTTTGAAAAGTTAAAATAATCTGGCCTGATTGAGCCGTTCATCGGCTATATTCCGGACCCATATGCAAAAGGTTTTGATCATACTGTACGGTGCATGTACCACTCTAATGTCCAAGGGCATAACATTGAAGATTGTCGTGCTTTGAAAAGGGAGATAGAAAGAATGATTCAAGAAGGGATAATTGTGGTCCAGGATAGTGACACCCAGAACATCGCACAGATTCCTGTACCTGCACATGATGATGCACACTTCATGGAGAAGATACGTGGTGACGGGGAGTATGAGAATCCTCTTGGGAACTTGTTGACTGAAGTTAATGATATTGAAATTGGTGAAGGTACCAGTAATTTTGATGTACAACCTAATGGCTAAGATATCGAGCTTGGTAATTGGAAAGACACTCCTTTCTTGGCCAGCCAGGGAGGAGTTTTGGTGGTTTATTTTGTTGTCATTTCTGTTTGTCCGGGTTATTTCAGGGTTATAATCCGGATATTGTCTTGTGGCTCAAACTTTTCTTCTTCTCATTTTGTCTAGTTCGTTTAGTTGTAGTAACTCGTCTAGTGTTATTTAGGATTGTTCTAGGGTTGTAAGCCATGTCTATTTTTCTTGTCTTTTTCAAACCCTTTTCATCATCTGTCTAATGCAATCTCTTATTTTCTGTTAGTTCTAGTCAATTTTTGTTTAGGTCATTTTTCCTTTTATAGTTCTTCTCATGCCGACTCTAGTGACATGACATGCACACATAATTCTTAGTTTGAATATGATAAAAGGATGCGTTTGAGGAAATAGTTAAAGATTCACGCATTCTGAAACGACCTAAATTTTGAATTGAGTGAAACTGAGGCAGTAGGTCTGGGAAATCAAGAGGTTGATAAGATCATACATCAAGAAAATGTCTCTTAAGCAGTTTGAAGTAAATCAGTCAGTGCTAAAATGCGTTCTTCCACATCAAGATAAAGTTGAGTCAAGTCTGTTTCGAATTGACCAGGGTCATTCATTGAGACAAAGGCATTACCCATTGGCACTCTTTGTTTGTATTGATGCCATCAATAGTTTCTATGTGTGATTTATTTGCTTATCTTCAATTGCATGTTTGTACTTGACATTTTTGAGTTTGGTATGACGAAGGCATTTTATTCTGCTACCCAAACACTTTTATAATTTGCTATCCATTTTGAGCCCTAATTTTTTGTTTCATACCCCTATTTTGGAATCAGAAATAGAGTAGGAACTAGAAAAGGAAAAGAAAAGAAAAAAAAGGAAAGAAAAAAAAAAGGAAAAGAGAAAAAGAAAAAAAAGAGGAAAAAAGGGAAAGGAAAAAAGGGAAAAGAAAAAAAGAAAAAAAAAGAAAAGAAGGAAAAAGAAAAGAAAATTTCTTTTGAACTACGTTCGACCTGATTCATGTCACCACAAGATACGTAGGCAGCCTTACGGTTCGATCGCACCAAATAAAATATTTCATAATCCCCGAAGCTAAGAGTGGGACAGTTTTTCTTAGAAATCCCATCAAAGCAAAGATCCAAAAAAAAATCCAAGACTCCAGAAACTGGGGCAGAAGTTTTAATTTTGCCAAAAGATCTGATTAAAAGTTGTAATTTTGAACCTTTTCTTCTTAAATTATTTTGAGCCTTCATGCCACCCTTTCTTTCCAACCCTATCCATAAGCCTACATTACGGTCCAAAGAAAGACCTTCTGACCAATCTTTGAGGATGCCAAATTAAGTGTGTGGTGAAAGTATGATCTTTCTGCATCATGGGTAATACCTTTGTTCTCAGCACAATGAGAGAAAATGATAAAATGAGAGAGTCTTATCGGTGAAAACCCTCAGGGGCACCATAAGGTGACGGTGAGTTGAGAAAAGAGCAAAATGAGAGAGACTTGATGGTGAAAACTTTTAGGGCACTACAAGTCGACTAAGGATTGTGGATCAAATGGGACAATTGAAGCACTGAAGCCCAATTTCACAGCGAAGAGGTACAACAAGAGTTGAATATTAGACTTGCTTGAGAGATTAGGCCAACTAATCTAAAGGGGCATGTCATGGTCATTTGAGTTGGTATCCACATCTGATAAGTTTCTACCAGCTTTCCAATTGCAAAAAACAAATTTGGCTAGCACATCAAAGTGGCATGAGTCAAGAAAAGTATTTTGCGCATTGAATTGGTAACAATCAACATGCTTTGGGATTCACGTGAAATGCGAGGGTTCGGTAAATGTCAATCCAGGAGCAAAATGCAACAGATAGAGGATATTGGGAACGAATGGAGCAGAGGTGTTTTCTGTGATAAAAGAAAATGGGCAGTCGATAACAGTCGAGGTTGTCCAAGTTAAAATCAAAGTTATCTTGGCAGTGGCAGAAGCAGACACTCAGCAATAATGCCACAAACTATCCACCTCATTTTCAAACTAATAAGATTTTATCTAAAATAGGGGCAAGAAAATTTGTTAATCCACAGGGATCCTCCCATGAAGAAGGCATGGCTGAGGGGCAAGAAATTCTATTCAGAATCCTCCAAGAAGAGAGAATGGCTCAGGACCCTCCTGGATAATGGGATTTAGTTTTAGCAATCAGGTGCCCCACCTGGATAACGAGGGAATACAGTTTCAAGTTTTAGCATCAGGCACCCACCTGGATAACGATGGAATACAATTCAAATTGTTGGTAATCAGGCGCCCACTTGGATAACGAGAGAATACAATTCAAGTTTTTGGTAATCAGGCGCCCACCTGGATAACGAGGGAATACAATTCATGTTGTTGGTAATCAGGCGCCCACCTGGATAATGAGGGAATACAATTCAAGTTTTTGGTAATCAGGCGCCCACCTGGATAACGAGGGAATACAATTCAAGTTTTTAGTAATCAAGCACCTAGTTTTGGGTAATCAGGCACCCACCTGGATAACGAGGGAATACAATTCAAGATTTTAGTAATCAGGCGCCCATCTGGAGAACGAGAGAAGTCATTTCAAGTTTTAATTCAATGGCAGGTGCCCACCTGGAGAATAAGGGAATTTATTTCGAGTTCAAGTCGTTGGCAGACACCCACCTGGAGAACGAGGGAATTCATTTCAAGTTTTAAGTCGGTCGCAGGTGCCCACCTGGAGAATGAGGGAATTTATATCAAGTTTCAAGCTTTAACGGCAGGCGCCCACCTGGAGAACGAGAGAATCCATTTCAAAATTATTGTGATTTTTAAGTAAGTAACAAGCGCCCACCTGGATAACGAGGGAAGTCATCTCAAGTTTCAAGTTTTGGCAATCAGGTACCCACCTGGAGAACAAGGGAATTCATTTAAGAGTTACTTTCAATTCGCAAATTCAAGAAGCATCAGGAGCCCACCTGAAGAACAGGGTCCACTTTTCAGTCTCATGTTGAAGATCAAGTAGAGATTCAAGGAAGATTCAGACAAAAGTAGATAGGATCTTGTATTTTTCTTTTACTTTGCTGTAATTTTTTCTTTTATTTTTGATGTGACGGCAGGAACCGCGGACCAGAACCTCGACGGCACTTCACTCGATTCTCCACCTCGGTACTCCATTGTCCTTCTCACTTATGAACTACACGTGACCTGGTTCCTTTGTAGCCAAGGATATGTAGGCATCTCAAATACCAGGGCTCGGTCACATTCTCTTCCTTTCTCTTAGTTTTTGGTCTTTCTAAATAAGGGTCAGGTTAAAAAACCTATCTACTCGTTCTTTATCTGAAAATACTTCGTATTTTCAGTCAAAGAGGGGCAGCTGTAGACATGTGATTTTTGACCCTCCCCAAGATTTTACATATTTTAGCACTTAAATACTTTGTTTAGGCCTAATATAGTTATTTCAACTAATTTTGACTCTTTTACATTATTTTTATCACAAAATTGAAAAATACAAAAAAAAAAATAGTTCAATATTTCTCTATTTAATTCACATTAGATATTTTTAGAAGGATATATTGCTTTGAACCTATTTTTATTTTATATAATCTTCGAAAATGCCAAAAATAGTTTCATATTTTATATATAATTTAGTTTAATTAATCAGATTAATTTTTGCATCACGTAGTATATTTATCTTATATTAAAAGGAATTCAACTAAGATTTGGACATTTGTTCTTAGCCCAAAATTAAGACCAAACAAGATATGGACCCAACCCATTTTTAATTTTAAAGCCCATTACCCCATCTTGAATTTTTCCCTAACCCTAAAAGAACATTGACCTTCTTCTTCGTAAACCTTAGAGACAAAAAAGAGAGGGCAGCCATCAGCAGACTACACGACCCCTCCCCTATTCCTCGTCTTCTTCTTCAATATCAGACAAGCAAGCTGAACGACAAAAGGACCACACCCAGACCTTCTTCTTCAACCGAACAGACCCAAGAGAACACCGATCTCCATCAATCAGACCACCCTTCAACTCCTCTTCTCACCAAACCAGCAGCAAACTCACCGGAAATGCTGCGACACACACACATGCATGAACAGTAGAGAGTACAGGGGACTGACAGCCGCAAGCCACCCCAAATAGTCTATTTCCACGACTGTTCTGGTGAAATCGAAGTCCGAGTTCCGAAAATCCGTTCAAGTTAGAGGTCGCCGGCACTGTTTTGATGGTGGTCCAGCCTTCCATCTAAAGTTTGGTCGCTAATTTTGGACTTCTATATCACCCCATGGCCGCTTGGTGTAAGATTTGATCTGGAGATTCTGTTTAATATATTGGAAAGGATTTTTGCTACCCAATGTCCAACTCAACTCTTGTTCATCCTTTAATTTTCAAATTGTGTTTGTTCGTGTTCAATTGAAATATCTGCATGCCTTTGGATTTGCTTTTGAGTTCTTGAGAAATTAACGTTGCTTAGGGTAAGGAAGTTGGTTGACCACGTCACTTAATTGTTTGTCCTATTAAGAAAATAATTGCTTGAAAATGCCATAATTTTGATGCTGTTGGTTCCTTTAGCTTCATGTTTGTGATATTGGTAATTAGATTTGGCCCCAATTTATGATTTAAAGGAAGAAGTAGAATTTGATGCCTTCGATGACCTGAATTGTGTTGCGGGATTCGGGATAAACAAATTTTACCTTTTTTTACTTGTCATATCGTTAGGAATATGCTTAGGCCGACCACATTTGGATAGGTAAGCCTTAGGATTTTCGTTAGTTTTGATGCGGGAGGTGGTTCCCTTAGTTAAATTTATCTGGGGAATGCCCCGAGGGATTTGTATATATATGTTATTTCAGGGGTATGCCCCGAAGTGAATGTAATTGGAGGTCATGGCGAACATTGTAGAAGAAGTAGTGTAGGATAATCTAGAACTTTAATTTTTCTTCTTTTAATTTTCTTTTATTTAGGTGGGGACGACCTCGAGCCTCTTTGGATTGTTTATTTTCTTTTTGTGTGTTATTACCTCAATTCGAATATTTTAAAAGCCGACTAGATCAAGTATGCAACTTTTCTAGTTACGGGACTTGGGGAGTGCTTAACATCTTCTCCCTGAGTCAAATGAACCCCCTTACCCAAATCTCTGGTGCGGACTTAGTTTTGGAGTCCCAAGTGTTTTAAAGGAAAAATTATTTTTAAAAACGGTGACCTGACACACTGAAATCAATGTTAGGTGGCGACTCTGAGTTATTTCCTTCTGAACACATATTTTTGTTGCTTTGTAATTGAAAAACCTTTTCAAGCTTTAATTAAATCTTTTATTAATTTAAGAGGATTTAGTGAAAGTTTGTTAAAGAAAAGAGGTGTGATAGATCACATGAAATGTGCACCCGAATTTGGGAATTAGGTATCACGACTATGCTACGGGAACCGTACCCATAGTCACGATGATTTTATTATAAAAGGCCCTAAAGCAAACTACGGATGTTCATAAATTGATTATTTTTCTAAGGTTTGAGACTAAAGCATAAGGAGATCTATAGCTATAGAGTTATTTTGGAGATAGAAATACACTAAACAAGGTAAATCTCGAAGCTAACTTATATGAAATGTCAGAATATTGAACACTTAAAAAACAATTGAATTAAATTAAGGAATGAGTTGCTTTCAATTATTTATTTTAAATGAGAATTGACTTCCACATGGTCTAAAACGTGACTGCAAGTGGACCTGCAGTGAAGCCCAATGTGTTAAGTCTAATCAGAACAATTCAGTACTAAAAATAAATCTGCCTTAATCCATTCAAATTTCTAGATTTGAAAAAAAAAAGATGCTGAAACAAAGAGGATGAACAACTGAACTATTTATACTGATCTAAGGCAAGACAAATTAATTACATTTCTAACATTTACAAATCTGGCGAATCATAATACAATCATCAAGAGGGATAACAAACATGAATCCTTAAATATTTACATGCATTGTTCATAAAGCTAATTAAACTGAAAAGGACATAACCAATATTGTGTTTAAACCCCTTCCATGGATGACTCCAAATCCACCTTTTAGACTTAAATTCACCAATCTGATCCAACTGGTGGTCAAATCTGCAAGCCATAGCCATGTAGCCAGCACTAAGCCCTCTCAAACTCAACAAAAATCCGCTTACTTCAACAAAACCACTCTATAGTAAAACCTTTTGATTAATACTGATTCTGCAAGGTTCAAACAAGCCTGAAACTATAGAAAATTTAATAGTTGACATTACATACTCCAAGTGTTGTTAATAGCTATCTACACTAACATTTAGAATTAAGCAATCTTGGTCACTTTCCAACTTACAATCAGCTAGTTTATACCTGAAATATCAACTCTAAAACAGACCCAAATCACAACATAGTCAAGCTGAACATGAGATAGTTCGACAACTCTCAAGGTAACCACACTAATTCAAGTGACCAAATAGTAGAGCAAAAGGATTCTGATTTTCCTTTATTTCAAAGCCAAACAAACAGAAGAAACACACATGAGTTAATTAAGTCAAGGGCTGTTAGTTTACACAATAAGCATAAGGGAATGATGATGGAAAATCAGAATTTTTCATGGAACAAGTAAAGAAATCAACTTATTCATGTCAAAATAAACTCAAATTTAAGGTAAATACCTGATTACAGCAAGATAGACAAATAGAAAATAAATCTCTTGCTTTGGAGAAGAAGTAAAGAAAACTATAAATAGTAAAACAACAGCAGCAGACCAATAGCAGCAAAACCAGAGTAAGTTGAGCTAAATGATCTTTTTAATAATAGAAATAGTAAACCATCCCAACAAAGAACTATTTTATGTTTCTAAATATAGCTTTGAGACCCAGAAAAAGGAAAGAAATCAGTAGGAAAATGGAGGTGCTTTTTCCAGAATTCCTTGTATTCAAAGAGGCTTTTAGATTGCCTAATTCTGATGATTGTCTGTTTTGAGTGAGTGAGGGCCTATTCTTTATATAGAATGCACAAAGATAGCATAAAAAACGAAATATTCTATCCTAGAGTTCCGAAATGTCAGATAGTACAACATCTTTTAACAAATGCGTGTCCTTTTTCAGCCCAATTTCAGTATTTTTTGTGCTAAAAATGGGGACAGCTGTACAATGCCAGAACATTTTGATATTTTCCCTGTTATAAATTCCCAGTTTTACCCTTTTATGTTCAACTTATTGCAATTTTAAACCAATTTGACCTAATTTCTGATTTCAAAATCCTTGTGGAACCATCTAGAACCATCTAGGTGATTCCAGCATTGAACTTCCTAATATTGTTTTCAATTGTGCCCCTAGAAGTTTTAATTATCAGCTTTTCATTCCTAAAATCAATTTAAACTAAAAGGCCCCTGGAGTTTTAATCCAAATGGTCTAACTAATCAATAAATTAAAGTGTTCGTCTAATTATACCCTAAACAAAAATTGAATTTAAACAAGCAATCATGGAAAAACAGTAACAAAATAGAAAACCAAAAATACAGATGTAATGAAACCTAAAAATTAACCTAATTAATCTACAATTGATTAAACAAACTATGAACTAAGCCAATTTCTAATAGTTTAACCATGCTTTGAACAAGTTAAATAATAGCTAACTGTTATTTTTAAATAGATAACTGTTGATACCCAATTTTTCTCTATATATTTTTAAATATGCATAAATACCTTCAAATGGTATATATATGCATATATAAGCATGCACAAGGTTTTTATAATTTTTTCATAATTTTAAGGTTTTAAATTAATTTATTTCCTCCACTTTTATTCATAAAATCCCAATAATTATTCTCCAAATTATTGTTATGATGATTTATTAATTTAATTTCTATACTTATACCAAAATATGGTTAATATATTTTTTTGTGCATTTTTATAATTATATTTGGTATTTTTTAAGCTAAATTGCATATAATTGCAATATTAGCCCATTTAATGTATGATTACATTTTATATGCATACAATTGGTCGCTATATTTTTAAAATGATAATTACATATTTTAAATCATTTCGGCATAGAAAATTATTTTTCAGAAATTATTTATTACTTATCTATATATATATTAAAGCAAGAAAGTTACCATATATAATTGACATTATAGTTAAGCCAAGTGGCAAGCTAATAAATGTCAATAGTATATGGTAACTTTATTCTATATTTAACTATTTTAGTTAAATAAACATAATATATATATATATATATATATATATATATATATATATATATATATATATATATATATATATATATATATATATATATATATATATATATATATATATACGGAATTTGAATTAAAAGATAATTTTGAATTTATAAATAAAGTTCTAAAATTTGAATTTAAATTAAAAATAAATTTATTATCATGTTATCATACTTAATTCGTTAATGATCATATGCAATCATGTTAGGAATTTTTGTTATTTTTTATAATTATTAAAATACCTCTAGCAAAAAAAAAAACTACTCCATATAACTATACAAATTCTTTCACATTTAAAATTTTATAAGTATAGTTCTTTGAAACACTGTAGTTAGATTTGAATAAAACAAATTTTCTTAAAATAAATGTAATATATAAAGTACATGTCTATGTTTATCTAAATAACAAAAAGAGTTTACAAAACCAAATAAAAGCCTACTTACATATATAATAAAATAAACATATATGCTGGAGAAAGAAACATCACAAAATTAGTCAATATTAGAAAAAAAGTTGTTTCTTTTTTCTTCTTGTAGAATATTTGTTTGAAGAGTCAATTTGCGTAAATGGACATCAAACAAATAACAAAACTTTGGCTATACAATTGCTATCATTAATTTTAATTTAGCACATTCAAGGAATTAAAGGGTATAAGCTGAAACCCCTTCATTTAGCTGTAGTCAAGCCATTGCAACGGTATAATATTTTTTTCATTGAAGAATATTAGTTTTTAATCATTAGATTATGTGATTTTTTTTTCAAACTCAGCAAGAGATAAATTGATTTCTAATTGATAGTTTCTATAACGATTTTTAAGTGTAACAAAGAGTATATATAAATAAAAAATTGGTATGCAGTGAAATATTTTTTTTAAATGTAAAAAAATTATTTCAAAAAATCTCTTTACTTTTTTTAATTCAAATATAATAAAAAGATAAGATATTTTGAACATTAGTAGAGAGTTTTAAAATTATTATAATAGAAGTCATATCATCGATAAACTCAAAAAATCGAAATTTTATGGAATATTTACATAATATCCGGCCATATTTATTGTTTACTTTTTATAGCTAATATAAATAGATGATATAACGACAACACACGATTATACACATATTATATATGGATTATATATAAATTACACATCATTCAATTTTTTAATTTAAGTAGTCGGATGAGCACCTATTCAGGCTGATTAGATAAAGCCAAAAGAAAAATATGAAATAATTTCAACCAAAGACTAAAAATATAATTAAAGTTCATATGTAGACAATTTTTATTAAAAATTATCCTTTTATAGTGAAATAAATTAATTTTTTGTAACAACAGAAATAATGACATAAAAAATAAGATAAAAGAAAATAAATATTGGAAAAAATGTTAGAAATATCAAAAAACGAGAAATAAAAGATGACAACAAATTTCTTCTTATGTTTCATCTTTGTTGAGTATAAAAATTTGAAAGTTAATCTCATCGATTTCAAATATTTTCTTTTCAACTAAAATACATAGATTATAAGATAAGGATATCTTTGAATATTTTTTTTTAATTTGCATTATGTCTCTTTTTAAAAAAATTACTATTACTAACAAACTGATATGATATTCAATTTGAATTGAAATGCAATTTGAGTAGTTTGCATTGAGGTTAAACCAAGTATGGTGTCGAAAAATAAACTACTTGATAATTTTAAGACAATATATGCAATAATAAACTAATTTAACATTTAATGATTCGAAGATTTTTTTTGTATATATAGGGAATTAAAATTTTAAATTTTGGGGCTAGAGATATCGATTAACTTAAAGTGGAGTGATACAGTAATAAATCCGGCCAAAGAATCATTTAAATTTTTAGATAGCCGATTAAGTGAATTTTAAATTAAGGATAATATTTTCACTTGCATCATTATAAAAATAATCATTATTATAATATATGTAAAGTTTTGAAAATTGAAATTTCAAAATAGAAATATTTTTTAAAAGATAAAATCATACCAAATAAGAGTTCAAGTTGTAGTATAAGAGTCACGTCGTAATCAAAGAATCGTTTATATCGTGTCAACCTTTGTGCTTTGCCATAAATATGAGTTATTATTTCACTTTATGACTATTTTTAGGTTCCAATGACACCTATGCGAATAGTGCAAAAATAAAATTATCACTACGAGAATTGAGAAAATTTTAGTCTTTTTTCATGTAGTGTTTCTTAATTAATATCTAACGATTATCTATAATTGTTTAGAAGATTTAAATGTTAAGGTTATTTACATATAATTCAAATAACTCAGATATTTAACATGGTTAATGTCAAATATCAAAATGGAGTAAAAAAAATCACTAGCTAAAGAATTTTTTATATTTTTAGATAGCCAACAAAATTGAGTTTTGAATTAAGAATAATATTTTCAATTACATTATTATAAAAATAATTATTATTGAAAAATAATGCTTTAGAAACTGAAATTTTAAGAAAAAATATTTTTTAAGAGATATCAACACACCAAATAAGAGTTCAAGTAGTAGTAAAAGAGTTAAGTCTTGTCCAAATAGTCATTTATTGTCTCAACATTTGATTGTTTTGCCAGAAATATGAATTATTATTTTGCTTCCTGGCTATTTTTAGGATCCAATGACACCGGCAAAAATGGTATCAAAAAAGAAAAATAGAATAAATGGTTAATTTTTTTCATGTAGTTAATATCCAATGATTATCTATATTTACTGAGAAAGTGTAAATTTTAAGATTATTTACATGCAATCCAAATAACTTAAATATTTGACATGATTAGTGTCCGCGCATCCGCGCGGGTACTAATACTAGTTATAAATTAAATAGGAAAATATGGCTATATAAATTATAGCCAGATTTGGCATTTCAATTGCAGCCCAAATTGGACCCAACCCCAACCCAATTTCTTATTAAAATACCCGACCAAGACCCTATATACACTTACCCAAACCCAAAACCCATCTACCCGATCAAATCCTGGCCGTTGATCTCCTAGATTAACGGTCCATACCCATTCTTCCTTTTTTAATCCTAATACACCTTAACCCTAGTCATTCTTTACAGCCCGCCGCCTCTGAATCCTCTCATCTCCTCTCTTCTCTCAACCTAACCCTAAATCCTTTTCAATCGCCTCCCTTCTCCGGTCTTCTCCGGCGACTACTCTTCAACCCCAAGCCTCCAATGGCTCCTCCATTGCCTTGCTCATCCTCTCTGAGGCCTTCAAGGGCCCTGTGACATGCCGACTTGTATCTAGGGTTGCTGTTTTGGCTGTTCATGGCTTCTCCGGTGTGATTTTGGCCAAAATCACACTATATTTGTTACGATCTTTGAAGCTTTAAGCACGTTCTTCCATTTAGGTTTCTTTTGAAACCCTAATTTTTGTTTGTATCTCTTAGATCTGGGCCATTTTTAACGATTCGAGTCTGTTCCTTCTATGTTTTACACTGTTCTCGAACCTCTTTTGAAAAATCATCGACTTCAAGCTATTTTTACTTTCTTTAAAGTTAGGGTTTCTCGGAGTTTCTTCTACACTAGTTCAAACCGATTTTTCTTTATGTTTAAACCTCTATCCTTTGCATATCTCAACTGATTCTGTGTTTCTACTCTTTTTTTTAACTCGTCTATGTGAAAACCCTAGTTCTTGGTCTTAACCCTGGGTTCTCAGTCTGTATTTGATGATATGTTCGTATGCTTGCTTGTTTCTCATGAATCCCTGAGTTTTCTGTGATTTTACCCTACTATGTTCATTAGGATTTCTAATTTTTTGCTTCTTCCACCTCAACTATGTTTATTCTGTTAAACTCATCTAATCAATATTTTGTTCCATGTGAATCCCTGATTTTGTGTGATTTTTACCCTATTATGCTATTAGGTTTTCTGATTTTTGCTTCTTATTGCCTATCGTGTATTTATTTCGTTTGTTCATAGAAATTTATGGTAATTCCCCCCTAAATCAGTACTATTATCCATCGGAATCCTTGATTCCCTGTGATTGATATCCTTCTAATCTCTTGCAATATTCTCTGCTGATTTTCAACCTCTAAGTTATTTTCCCTACCTTATTTTATGGTCAACTATACTGTCAACCGAATCTTATGTTATTTCCTTAATTGGAATATTATGTACTTAGCCTTAATTACATGTTCTATTCTTGTACTATGATGAAACTATTTCCTTGTGTGTTATATTCCAGTCTTATGTGATCTGTTTCCTTATTTGTCCTTACCGTTTGAAATTAACTGCCTTAATTAAGGGAGTACTTCTACTAATTTTATACTAATTGATATCTAGTTCCATAATTACTGTTTGATTTTTATTCTTACCTTATGTATTCCCAAACCCCTTTTACCCTTGTTTGTGACTACCAAACCTGCCTTGATGCGGACTCCTGGCTGTGTATGAACTTATCCTAAGGTGTTTGGACTTTGTTAACTACTCCAATCTTTTTTTTCAAATAGTCTCTGTTACTTTACTAAATTACTTTCAAAAAGACTTTTGTTTTAATACAGTTTTTTTTACTAAAACCTTCCAACTTGTGTAAATCACTTTCACTCTACTCTTAGTCAATAAGTTCTGCCCCCTCCAGTATGTGTACTGCCTTGGGATTCTCTTGAGAACCCTCTGAACTCTGGCATACTGAGGTTGGCCCTTCCACACTGCACTTGTTCAATTTTGGTTACCAAGTCTAGATGTAAGCACTGCACAGGATCCTTGAGATCCTTAGGGAACTTTGATGCACCTAGACTATGTCATTGTCTATGCAATTGAGGCATATGAGTCATTGGAGGCTTTGGGGAATCTGGGCCTAATTGAAGGATCCCTATAGAATAGCTTCTTGATTTCTTATTTACTTGTGTAATTCATTCATTGGTCTGTAATAACTTGTAAACAGATATTGGGGTATTTAGTAAAAAGGGTGGGTAGATACATACTTTATGGGGTAATACGGGTAGAAATCATGCTCCTAGGATCTTACTTTTAAATCTGTTTGCTATACTAAGTAGAAATCATGTCTATAAGGTTCTACATCTTGTCACGTCTAGAAACCATGCCTATAGGATTCGGATAATTTCGTAATAAGAATCATGCTTTCAATGTCTTAAAAAATCAGATTAACTTATAGATGCCATGCCTATAGAACTTAATTCGGATTCTGGTGCAACGAGTGTTATGCATGTTTCCATGCCTGCAAATCGTTAAAATCAGTATTACACTTAGATATCATGCCTATAGGGAATCATTTTCGAAATTCTGCCTTTCAATATAATTTAGTCTAAATAAGTCAACTTGATCACGCCTAGTTCATTTCTGAATTGGTTTTATCAAGTATTTCCTGAAACAAGTTCTTTCAAATTGCCTCAATCTCATTAGATATCATGTCTATAGGTATTAAAGAAGTCCGTTTCAAAACCTGCTTTGTTTTTGTATTAATATAGACATCAATACTCTGCGTACAGGCAAGCCCTTAGGGCGTTTTCAAAACTACATCTCTGAAACTGTCTCTATTGCTTAATGTTTTCTGATCCTAACAGGCTTTAAAAATCCATACGCAATTGCTAGGGTTATAACTTTTGAGTCTAAAAGAGGTTATTTGTCTTCTACATATTCACCTAGATATCCTTCTTTAGGACATTGTCTAATAAAATACCTTAATTGTGCTTGAGTCGTGATGCTTATGTGTTTGTTTGAGGAGGAAACTCTGAACCTCTAATTGCTTCCTTTATGTGTTGAAAGTCCTAAATGTTTTTTGATTTTCGCCTTAGAATTTTCGCCTTTTAAAACCTTAGGGGTACGTCTAGAACCAACTATAGGTAGAGGTCCTAACTCCCTCCAGGACCATTAAGAAGGGACGGGTAGCAACACTCAATAGAAATTGTTGACCAAACACTCACTTTGCATGACCAATAAGGGGATGAGAAGGGTAGATATGAGATATGATGATTACGCGCTAATGTCACGTGTAGCCCCTCATTGAGGAGTGTTTACCAGACATTGTGTGGGGTGATCCTATAGGATAACCAACCTAGGACCCCTCTTTACCAGATTCCCTTATTATTTAAATCATTGTTTTACAACTTGTCCCAATCTTACTACTTGAGTTATCCTAACGTGCTTTGCTTGCGACCTATTTGATTCAATTGTTTGCTTGTAATGGACTAATTTGTGAATATAAGTTCAGTCGGGACCCACAGTTGTGGACCAAGAGCGGTGCCTAACACCTCCCCCTCAAGGTTACTTCGAGCCCTTACCCTAATCTCTAGTAATACAAACCAACTCAAGAGTTAATCGCTCTAGGTGCCCTAACGCACCATAATCCGTTAGGTGGAGACTCTTCAAATACCCAATTCACAAAAGGAAATGAGTCATTATACCCCGTGAATGTCAAAACCCGGACTTTCCCGTCAAAAGGGAGGAAAAAAGGGGGCGCGACAACATGGCAACTCTGCTGGGGATACTTTTAGGCTCTTACCATAACGAACTTGTCTTTTACAAATTAGTCCAAGCATGCTTATCTCGTACCCTTCTCCCTTATTTGAATTTAACTGTCTATTTTTCAAGCATTTATGATTTCTTTATTGCCCTGAAACTGACTTGTCTCTTTATTTCCTTTTTCTTGTAACTGTCTTTCAATTATTTAAATACTGTATTTATTTTCCTACGTGAAAATACTTGACTACATGTTATTAATTGCTGCATAAATCATGCTCCGCATCATATTCCACCCGTACGTCTCAACTTGTGATGACCCGGCCAGTCGTCTCATGAGTTACCTCTCCGTTTTCCCCATTTCTGCTTCATTATGCTTTGTTATCCATGTCTCATGTGATAAAATTGAGTAGTTTGTGTTCGGAGTGGATTTGGTAAGAAATGAGACACTTAGTCTCTTTTAAGAAGGTTTAAGTTGGAAAAGTCAATCGGATGTAGACTTATGTGTTAGAGGACTCAGATGTGAGTTCCGATGGTTCGATTAGCTTCGAGAGGTGATTTATGACTTAGGAGTGTGATCGGAATTGGTTTTGGAGGTCCGGAGTAGAATTCGGCTTGAATTGGCTAAGTTAGTATTTTGGCGATTTCCGGTTGGTTGGCGAGATTTTGATCCGAGGGTAGGAATGGAATTCTGAGAGTTGTTGTAGCTTCATTATGCCATTTGGGATGTGTGTGCAAAATTTCAGGTCATTCGGACATGGTTTGGTTGGGTTTTTGATCGAAAACGCATTTTGGAAGTTTTTAGAAAACTTAGGCTTGAATTCAATGTGAATTGATGGATTTGGCGTTGTTTGAGGTGTTTTGATGATCGGAACAAGTTTAAATGAGGTATTGGGTTATGTTGGTGCTTTTGGTCGAGGTCCCGGGGGCCTCGGGATGATTTCGGATGGCTAACGGGAAGTTTTGGAACTTAAATGATTGCATATTTTTTGCTGCTTCTGGTGTTTCCGCACTTGCGGTTTAGGGACCGCAAATACGGTATCGCAGATGCGTTGAATGGGTCGCAGAAGCGGAAAGGCTGAGGAAGGCCTTGAACCGCAGATGCGGAAGGGGGGACCGCACCTGCGGAGCCGCAGAAGCGGCGAGTGGATCGCAGATGCGGTGTTGGTCCATTAAGTAAAATTCCGCAGATGCGGAGAAATGACCGCAGAAGCGGCTATTGGACCACAGATGCGGTTATGTCTGGGCAGAAGGTATATATGTTTCTTCTTCGCGATTTTTGAAGGGTTTAACCATTTTTAACTTCGGACTTAGAGTTTTTGGGCGATTTTGAAGAGAGATTTCAAGGGAACTTCGATAAGGAATCTAACGATGTGAAATTTTTTGAGTTTCGAGAAGTGGGCCCGGGGCTCGGGTTTTGATAATTTCGGGATTTTTGATATTTTTGATTGTTTTCGTTTGGGCTTTGTTCCCTTAGCATATTGTGACGTATTCGTTCTGGTTTTAGTCAGATTCGACGCGCGAGGAGGCCGATTTGAGAGGCAAATGCGTTGCGAGCTAGAGATTTAGCCGGTTTGAGGTGAGTAATGAATGTAAATGATGTCTTGAGGATTTGAAACCCCGAATTTGCATATCGTAGTGCTATATTGAGGTGAGACACGCACTTGATAATGAGCGTGGGGTCGTTTACTATTGGGGATTGTGACTTGGTCCGTCCCGATTGATGATTTTACCGTGTATTTGATTGAAACTTATTTGTTATCATCATTATTTGGACTGATTGTCATATTTGGGCTACATGCTAACTATTTGAACCCTCCGGAGATTTTTATCAGTATTTCCTCACTATTTTGACTTACTACTTGAACTCAATCGTACTGTTTTCCACTGTTTTACAACTCAGCCACTTTTTACTCGGTTTTGGAACTAAAATGATATTTTAAATGATGTTTTGGGTTGAGGACTACTGTTTTACTAATGCCCGAGGGGCTTATGTGATTTCTGGACTAAGTATGGCCGAGGGCCAGATGTGAGGATACAATGATACTTATATGAGGCCGAGGGCCTGAGAAACGTATATATGCCACGATGTGGCTGATACTGATATGAGGCCGAGGGCCTAGATTTGATGCCACGAGATGGCTTGATATTGCGCTTGGGTCGTAAGGGGCCCCTCCCGGAGTCTGCACACCCCCAGTGAGCACGGATACCCAGTTGTAATATGAGAGAGAGAGCTTGAGGGGCTGGTACTATTCTACGTGTTTATTTTTCTTTAACTGTCTGTCTCTTAACTGCTTATCTGTTGTAGAATTATCTCATTCCGCTTTTCATTGGTTTATTGCTTTTATACTACTTGTTTAATTGTCGCATTATAGATTACCCTGTGTATACGTGATTTCTTACTCTCAATCATTATTTATCCTTATTACTCATTGGGTCGGAGTACTCACATTACTCCCTACACTTTGCGTGCAGATCCAGGTGTTCCAGAGGCTGAGTGAGAGCTTTCCAGTCGATCAGCATTATCCGGGAGTATCGAGGTAGCTGCATGGCGTCCGCAACCCTGATTTCTCCCTTCCTCTCTATTGTATTCCGCATTCCTAGACTATTTGTATAATGGCTGTTGAACTTGTATTAGAGGCTTGAGACTTGTGACACCGGATCGGTGTGGGCTATGTAGTAGTATTATCTTTTGACTTCCGTATATTTAACTTGCTGTTTCAGAACCTTATTACGTTAATTTGATAATTAAACTGTGTTAGTTGATATTGGATTTTATAGGAAAATGGGTTGTGGTTGATGGTTGGTCAGGCTTGCCTAGCAATTTGTTGGGTTCCATCACGACCGGGGTTGGGGTCGTGACAAGTTGGTATCAGAGCCTAGGTTACATAGGTCTCGCAAGTCAAGAGCCGTTTTAGTAGAGTCTCGTGGATTGGTACGGAGACGTCTGTATTTATCCTCGAGAGGCTTCAGAACCTTTAGGAAAAACTTCATATTCTTGAAATTCTTGTTGTGCGAACTTGTTGGTCCGAGTACTAAACTTCTGTTATTCTATTCTCTCACAGATGGTGAGGACACGAGCTACCGTACAAGGTGGATGACCACCAGTGCCACCCACTGATACCACCAGAGGCCGAGGACGCGGTCGTGGTCGCGACAGAGGCAGAGCAGCGAGGGCAACACCTGTTGATCCACCAGCTGCTCCAGCTTATGATCAGGCTCCAGCTATAGATGCTCCAGTAGCACCAGTTCAGGCACCAGTTGTGCCCATCGTGATCCCGGGTCTTCAGGAGGCCTTGATACAGATTTTATCGGTTTGCACTGGCCTGACTCAGGCAGTTTCAGCCACTACAACAGCAGCTACTTCACAGGTCGGGGGAGGCAATCTGACCCCCGCTGCTCGCACACTCTAAGCAGGTAGTGCAGGGATTACAGACGCCGGGGGCACCTCCAACTCAGCTGGTTGCACCAGCTTAGGAGTTTGTTATGCCGGTTATGCCAGATGATGAGCAGCGTCGTCTTGAGAGGTTTGGTAGACTCCAGCCTCCATCATTTTGTGGTGCAGAGGGCGAGAATGCCCAAGGTTTTCTAGACAAGTGTCAGCGGATGCTCTATACCGCAGGGATTCTTGAGTCTAGTGGTGTGGCATTTACCACCTTTCAATTCTCGGGGACTGCCTTCACTTGGTGGGAGGATTTTGAGAGGCGTAGGCCTGTCGGTGCAACACCCTTTTCTTGGCAACAGTTCTTCGCTCTCTTCTTGGAGAAGTATATACCGCAGTCCCACAGAGAGGAGATGCGTAGGCAGTTTGAGTGGTTGACATAGGGGCATATGACTGTGTCCCAGTATGAGATGAGGTTTTCTGAGTTGGCCCATCATGCCATCTGGATGATTCCGTCGGATCGTGAGAGGATCAGAAGATTTATGGATGGCCTTAACTACCATCTCCGTATTCTTATGACTAGAGAGAGTATTAGGTGCTACGTTTGAGGAGATGGTTGATATTGAGCGTGAGATTGAGACGGTTCGCCGTCGGGAGCGAGAGGAGAGGGAGTCCAAGAGGCCTCGGGGATCGGGCAATTATAGTGGTTCTCCTTCAAGGGGCCAGTTCCAGTATGGTAGAGGACGGTCTTTTAGGCCTGCTCAGTCAGCCCGTCCAAAGTATCGCGGGGCATCTTCAGGTCGTGGTCATCATGGGTATCAGCAGGTCTATCCTTCACTCAGCGCCCTCCCAGCTCAGAGTTCATCTCGTGCCCCATCAGCTCAGGGTTCTTCTGCGCCTAGTGCATCTACTAGTCACTCCGGTGTGAGGGGTTCCCATCAGTCCCCTTCTCCAGCACCTGGGAGTTTTTTTGAGTGCGAAGAGTTTGGGCATATGTGGAGGTAGTGTCCTCGCCGTGTTGCCATCTCGTCTCAGCATAGGGGTCAGCCCTCTACTTTTGCTCTAGTTACTTCACCACCCGCTCAGCCAGCTAGGGATGGAGGTCAGGCAGCCAGGGGTCGCCCCAGAGGGGGAGGTTGATCAGGCGGTGGCCAGGCTCGTTTCTATGCTATTCCAGGTAGGACAGATGCCATTACTTCAGATGCTGTCATACAAGTATTGTTTCAGTCTGCCACAGAGATGCATCTGTGTTATTTGATCCTGCTTCCACCTATTCTTATGTGTCCTCATATTTTGCTCATTATTTAGATACGTCCCGAGAGATTCTTGCCTTACCTATTCATGTATCCACCCCGGTAGGCGATACTATTATTGTAGACCGTGTGTATCGGTCATGTGTGGTGACTATTGGGAGTTTAGGGACCCGAGTGGATCTATTGCTATTGAGCATGGTGGATTTTGATGTCATTTTGGGCATGGATTGGTTATCTCCATGTCGTGTTATTCTAGACTGTCATGCTAAGAAAGTCACTCTAGCTATGCCGGGTGTACCGTGGATCGTATGGCGTGGTGTGACTAATTATGTTCCTAGTAGAGTGATCTCTTTCTTGAAGGCCCAGCGTATGGTTGGGAAGGGTTGTCTTTCATATCTAACGTTTGAGAGGGATGTTGGAGCTGAGACTCCTAGTATTGATTCTGTACTAGTTGTGAGGGATTTTCCCAATGTATTTCCTGCAGACCTACTTGGAATGCCACCGAACAAGGATATTGATTTTGGTATTGACCTGGTGCCGTGCACTCATCCCATTTCTATTCCGCCATATCATATGGCACCAGCAAAGTTGAAGGAATTGAAGGAGCAGCTTTAGGAACTCCTAGATAAGGGGATTATTCGGCCTAGTGTGTCACCTTGGGGTGCGCCGGTTCTGTTTGTGAAGAAGAAGGATGGAACAATGAGAATGTGCATCGATTATAGGCAACTGAACAAGGTAACAATTAAGAACAAGTATCCTTTGCCTTGCATTGATGATTTATTTGACCAGCTTCAGGGAGAGAGGGTGTTCTCCAAGGTTGATCTCCGTTCGGGTTATCACCAGTTGAAGATCAGGGATTCAGATATTCTTAACACTGTTTTCAGGACCAGATATGGTCATTATGAGTTTCTTGTTATGTCTTTCGGGCTGACCAATGCCCCAACAGTGTTCATGCATTTGATGAACAGTGTATTTCGGCCTTATCAGGATTCGTTCGTTATAGTATTCATTGATGATATTCTGGTGTACTCGCATAGTCAGGAGGAGCACGCAGAGCATTTGCGAGTTGTATTACAGAGGTTGAGGGAGGAGAAACTTTATGCAAAATTCTCCAAGTGTGAGTTTTGGCTTAGTTCGGTGGCTTTCTTGGGGCACGTGGTGTCCAGGAAGGGTATTCAGGTTGATCCAAAGAAGATAGAGGCGGTTCAGAGTTGGCCTAGACTGTCCTCAGCCACAGAGATTTGTAGTTTTCTTGGGTTGGCAGGCTATTATCGTCGGTTTTTTCAGGGATTCTGATCTATCGCATCGCCCTTGACCAAGTTTTCTCAGAAGGGTGTTCCATTTGCGTGGTCAGACGAGTGTGAGGGGAGCTTTCAGAAGCTCAAGACAGCCTTGACCACAGCTCCAATATTGGTTTTGCCATCAGCTTCAGGTTCATATATCGTGTATTGTGATGCTTTGAGAGTTGGGATTGGTTGTGTATTGATGCAGAAGGATAGAGTTATTGCTTATGCTTCTCGTCAGTTGAATCCCCATGAGAAGAACTACCCCATTCATGATTTGGAGTTGGCTACCATAGTTCATGCATTTAAGATTTGGAGGCATTACTTGTATGGCGTATCTTGTGAGGTATTCACTGATCACCACAGTCTTCAGTATTTGTTCAAGCAAAAGGATCTTAATTTGAGGCAGCGAAGATGGTTAGAGTTGCTTAAGGATTTTGATATTACCATATTGTATCATCTGGGGAAGGCCAATGTAATGGCCAATGCTTTGAGCCGAAAGGTAGTGAGTATGGGGAGTTTGTCATATATTCCAGTTGGGGAGAGACCCCTTGCAGTTGACGTTCAGGCCTTGGCCAATCGGTTTGTGAGATTGGATATTTCGGAGCCCAGTCGGGTGTTGGCTTGTGTGGTTTCTCGGTCTTTCTTATATGATCGCATCAGAGAGCGCTAGTATGATGACCCGCATTTGCTTGTCCTTAGGGACAGAGTTCTGTATGATGATGCCAGAGATGTGACCATCGGTGATGATGGAGTGTTGAGGATGTAGGGCCGAATTTGTGTGCCCAATGTGGATGGGCTTAGAGAGTTGATTCTGGAGGAGGCCCATAGCTCACGGTATTCCATTCATCCGGGTACCGCGAAGATGTATCAGGATTTGAGGCAACACTATTGGTGGAGAAGAATGAAGAAAGATATTGTGGGATTTATAGCTCGGTGTCTCAACTGTCAGCAGGTATGAACATCAGAGACCGGGTGGCTTGCTTCAGTAGATGGTTATTCCCGAGTGGAAGTGGGAGAGGATTACTATGGAAGAAGTTCGATGCTATTTGGGTGATTGTGGATCGGCTGACCAAGTCCGCGCACTTCATTCCTGTGTGTACTACTTATTCTTCAGAGCGGTTAGCAGAGATATATATCCGGGAGATTGTTCGGTTGCATGGTGTTTCGGTTTCCATCATCTCATATAGAGGTACTCAGTTTACTTCCCAGTTTTGGAAGTCTATTCAGCGAGAGTTGGGTACTCAGGTGGAGTTGAGCACAACTTTTCATCCTCAGACGGACGGGCAGTCCGAGCGTACTATTCAGATATTGGAGGACATGTTGCGTGCTTGTGTTATTGATTTCGGAGGTTCATGGGATAAGTTTCTACCACTTGCAGAGTTTTCCTACAACAGCAGCTACCAGTCGAGTATTCGAATGGCTCCGTATAAGTCTTTGTATGGAAGGCGATGTAGATCTCCCGTTGGTTGGTTCAAGCCCGGCGAGGCTAGGCTATTGGGGACAGATTTGGTTCAGGATGCCTTAGAGAAGGTGAAGGTGATTCAGGAGAGGCTTCGTACAGCGCAGTCACATCAGAAGAGTTATGCGGACCGAAAGGTTCGGGATGTGTCCTATATGGTAGGTGAGAAGGTCTTGTTGAAGGTTTCGCCCATGAAGGGTGTTATGAGATTTGGGAAGAAAGGAAAGTTGAGTCCGCGGTTTATTGGGCCTTTTAAGGTGCTTCGGGGGATTGGGGAGGTGGCTTATGAGCTTGTGTTGCCACCCAGCTTGTCGAGTGTGCATCCGGTATTTCATGTTTCTATGCTCCGAAAGTATATTGGAGATCCGTCTCATGTTTTGGACTTCAGCACGGATCAGTTGGATGATGATTTGACCTTTGATGTGGAGCCAATAGCTATCTTGGGTCGTCAGGTTCAGAAGTTGAGGTCAAAGGATATAGCTTCAGTGAAAGTGCAGTGGAGGGGTCGACCCGTAGAGGAGGCTACCTAGGAGACCGAGCGAGAGATGCGGAGCAAATATCCTCACCTATTTGAGGCTTCAGGTATGTTTCTTGACTCGTTCGAGGATGAACGTTTGTTTAAGTTATGGAGGATGTGACGACTCGGCCAGTCGTCTCATGAGTTACCTCTCTATTTTCCCTATTTCTGCTTCATTATGCTTTGCTATCTGTGTCTTATGTGATCAAATTAAGTAGTTTGCGTTCGGAGCGGATTTGGTAAGAAATGAGACACTTAGTCTCTTTTAAGAAGGTTTAAGTTGAAAAAGTTAACTAGATATTGACTTATGTGTTAGAGGGCTCGGATGTGAGTTCCGATGGTTCGGTTAGCTTCGGGAGGTGATTTATGACTTAGGAGTGTGATCGGAATTGGTTTTGGAGGTCCGGAGTAGAATTAGGCTTGAATTGGCGAAGTTAGTATTTTGGCGATTTCCGTTGGTTGGCGAGATTTTGATCCGAGGGTAGGAATGGAATTCCGAGAGTTGTTGTAGCTTTGTTATGTCATTTGGGATGTGTGTGCAAAATTTTAGGTCATTCGGACGTGGTTTGGTTGGGTTTTTGATCGAAAATGTATTTCGGAAGTTTTTAGAAAACTTAGGCTTGGATTCGATGTGAATTGATGGATTTAGCGTTGTTTGAGGTGTTTTGATGATTGGAACAAGTTTGAATGAGGTATTGGGTTGTGTTGGTGCTTTTGGTTGAGGTCCCCGGGGCCTCGGGGTGATTTCAGATGGCTAACGGTAAGTTTTGGAACTTGAATGATTGCAGATTTTCTACTGCTTCTGGTGTTTTCGCACCTGTGGTTTGGGAACCGCAGGTGCGGTATCGCAGATGCGTTGATTGGGTCGCAGAAGCGGAAAGGCTGAGGAACGCCTAGAACTACAGATGCGGAAGGGGGGACCGCACCTGCGGAGCTGCAGAAGCAGCGAGTGGATCGCAGATGCGGTGTTGGTCCGTTAAGTGAAATTCCGCAGATGTGGAGAAATGACTGCAGAAGCGGTACCGCAAAAGCGACTATTAGACCGCAGATGCGGTTATGTCTGGGCAGAAGGTATATATGTTTCTTCTTCGCGATATTTGAAGGGTTTAACTATTTTTAACTTCGGACTTAGAGTTTTTGGGCGATTTTGAAGAGAGATTTCAAGGGAACTTCGATAAGGTAAGGATTTTGGACTTTAAACACACTTCTATGGTGGTATTTCATGAATTAGTACTGAAATTTAAGGAATTAATAGACTAAAAATGGAGGTTTAGGCTTGAGTTTAATAGGGCTTAAATTAAGGATTTGAGGGGTCAATTGAACTCCGATTCTGGTGTTTTGATATGTATGAACTCGTGGGGAGATAAGGAATCTAATGATGTGAAAATTTCTGAGTTTTGAGAAGTGGTCCTGGGGCTCGGGTTTTGATAATTTCGGGATTTTTGATATTTTTTGATTGTTTTCGCTTGGGCTTTGTTCCCTTAGCATATTGTGATGTATTCGTTCTGGTTTTGGTCAGATTCGATGCGCGAGGAGGCCGATTTGAGAGGCAAAGGCATCGCGAGCTAGAGATTTAGCCGGTTTGAGGTGAGTAATGAATATAAATGATGTCGTGAGGGTTTGAAACCCCGGATTTACACATCGTAGTGCTATATTGAGGTGAGACACGCGCTTGATGATGAGCGTGTGGTCGTTTACTATTGGGGATTGTGACTTGGTCCGTCCCGATTGATGATTTTACCATGTATTTGATTGAAACTTATTTGGTATCATCATTATTTGGACTGATTGTCATATTTGGGCTTCGTGCCAACTATTTGAACCCTCCGGGGATTTTTATCAGTATTTCCTAACTATTTTGACTTACTACTTGAACTTAGTCGTACTGTTTTCCACTATTTTACAACTCAACCACTTTTTACTCGGTTTTGGAACTAAAATGATATTTTAAATGATATTTTGGGCTGAGGACTACTGTTTTACTAATGCCCGAGGGGCTTATGTGATTTTTGAATTGAGTATGGCCGAGGGCCAGATGTGAGGATACAATGATACTGATATGAGGCCGAGGGCCTGAGATACATATATACGCCACGAGGTTGCTGATACTGATATGAGGCCGAGGGCCTAGATTTGATTCTACGAGATGGCTTGATATTGCGCTTGGGCCGTTAGGGACCCTTCCCGAAGTCTGCACACCCCCAGTGAGCGCGGGTACCCAGTTGTGATATGAGAGAGAGAGCCCGAGGGGCTGGTACTGTTCTACGTGTCTATTTTTCTTTAATTGTTTGTCTCTTAACTGCTTATCTGTTGTAGAATTATCTCATTCCGCTTTTCATTGGTTTATTGCTTTTATACTACTTGTTTAACTGTTGCATTATAGATTACCCTGTGTATACGTGATTTCTTACTCTCAGTCATTATTTATGCGTATTACACTGGGTCGGAGTACTCACATTACTCCCTACACCTTGCGTGCAGATCCAGGTGTTCCAGAGGCTGAGTAAGAGCTTTCCAGTCGATCAGCATTATCTGGGAGTATCGAGGTAGCTGCATGGCATCCGCAACCTTGATTTCTCCCTTCCTTTTTATTGTATTCCGCATTCCTAGACTGTTTGTGTAGTAGGCTGTTGAACTTGTATTAAAGGCTCGAGACTTGTGACACCGGATCGGTGTAGGCTATGTAGTAGTATTATCTTTTGACTTCCGCATATTTAACTTGCTATTTCAGAACCTTATTATGTTAATTTGATAATTAAACTATGTTAGCTGATATTGAATTTTATAGGAAAATGGGTTGTGGTTGATAGTTGGTCAGACTTGCCTAGAAATGTATTGGGCGCCATCACGACCGGGGTTGGGGTCGTGACACAAATCCTATAGCAACGCTTTAATGAGTGGTTGCGCTCTTCCTATTTACTACCCTTAAATTCGGAAAGGCTTATTTGCGGTAAAACCAGTCGATCATCGGTGCAGTCGACGGTTCCGTGACTTCCGGCTCAAGCGTGAGGGTATCAGTCTAAAACCCCATAAAAACCTTACACTGTTTAAATTGTGCATGCATCATGGTCAAACCTAGTTGGATCAGTTTGTTGTCCACATAATGATCCTTTAAGATAAGCCTTATCCAAAGTCCATCGGGTTTTCTATAATCCCAATGGACGCAACCATGTTTTGTGCATTAATTTAGAGAACTAAATACTGATATGTTGATCATAAATGTATAAATAGTCGAGTCCGGTGGGGGTAAGGTCTAACCCTTTTGTTTTGTAGAAAATGAGGCACGAGGTCCCCAGCTTCGGTATGGTTAGCACACCCTCACTCTTGCTAGAATGGTGTAGGAATCTTCCGTCAAGTGACTGTGAGCACGTGATTTTTGTTTTGCGCGATAATCACTCCAAATGAATAAAAAAAAAATAATAACAATTGGTCTTGCTGTACAATTTTCGGATTTCTGTACGGCACTTTGTTAATTATTTGTGACTTTTGCCCATTTTTATTTTTATTTAAAACAAAATACAAAAAATGTGTGTGTCATGCATAATTCGAACCGTAATCCGGTTGTTGAATAGAAAATCATAAATAGGCATCCTCGTCCGTGATTTTGTTTTGTTTGATTTTACCTGTTTTGAAATATTTTAATGTATGTGCAAACAATCGTATTTAAGTGTGTATTTAATTTTAATTTGATTTTTTGCTTAGGTTGTTTTTAAAATAAAGAAGAAAAAAGAAATAAAAAAAAATCTTCTTCTTCCGGACTTGGGCCAATTTTAAATAAATTGGCCCAAACAAACTCAGCCCAAAACCAGGCCTGCCCGGTCCAGTCCAAGTTGATACCCAGGGTGTCCAAACGACGCCGTTTTAATCCAGTCTGATCTAGGCCGTTGATCTCAAATTGATCAACGGCCAAGATCACATTTCCCATACCCACGAACAAAACCCGACCCGTTCCACCCAGACCAACCCAAACCCCGTTTAGATGAAACGACACCGTCTCTTCTAAACCTTCAGATCCAAGCCGTTGATCTTGATTGATCCAACGGCTCAGATCAGCCCACCCATCCCATACATAACCTTCTAACCTTACCCTGCCCCCCCTATCCAATACCCCAGCTCTCGTCTTCACTGTCTTCCTCATCAAACCCTAGAGCCGCCCCTGTATCCTTCACCATGAAAGCCGGCGGCATGGATGCCGGTGACCCTACCCTTAACACCATAGATGCTCCTCACCGTCCTGAACCCAAATCCACCAACCACACACCTCGAATCCCATCCCACCTTCTCGAATCTTCATTTGAAGATTCGAGTCTAAACTCGATCTACCCCAATCTGCTTTAAATTCATACCAGACACTCCCCTGACCCCCCTCGAGACTAAACCATGCTTGGTTTGGTCCGAATCTGATCAGGGAAGCATGAATCCCAGATCTGATTTTTTGGAACCTTAGGGTTCCTCGACACTGGTCCATGTCCGTTCGATCCAAAGAGATTAAGGTCTAATGGACCTTAATCGAAGTGTTTCTCATCTGAGAAACACTTCGATTAAAGTCCGTTCAGCCTTAAAAAAGGGTATGTTCGAATCCAAGTAAGATTTCGATTTTTCAAGGTTTAAGGTGAGTTATTTCTTTTCTTTATTTTGTTTGGGTCCATCTGATTGTGGTAAAGGTCTGTTCATGTTTTGTTTGTGTCCCCGAATTTTATCAACTGTGCCCGGTCCACTTTGCCTGAACCTCTGTTTGTTTGAATGAGTCGTTCTATTTGCTCTGATAATGTGTATGTAAGTGGTGTGCAATTAGCTGATTTTCAAAATTGAACTGACTGATTGATTTCCTCGAGTACCTTTTGTTTAGTCAGTATAATTCAAATCATGGGTCGATACTGTTAAATGTCTGATTTTTGGCTACGATTGTATGTGTTATAACTAATATAGTCGAGTTGACATGTGTCGTCAATTAGTTTCAGCTACCTGCACAATAACAAATCGATTTACTTTTGATAAGCATGGCTTGAATCACTTAGGAACTGAGTTTAGTGTTTATAATTAGTAATCAGAAATGTAAAAATCAATGTTCTGTTAGTCACAGTTCTGAAATTGGGGGGCATGTGCACTTATACACAACATGTGCATTCTTTGTGAACAGCCTGAGCCTTGCCTAAAGGCTTTTTGAATTAAATAGTTTGACAGCATGTGCTGTCAGACTACATTCTGCTGCCCATACTCTACTTTAGCCTCAAAAATAATAAACATTACTTAAAGTGAATCTGCCAGGGAATATCATGGGGGGGGGGGTTTGTTTATACTTAAATGACTAAGTGGAACTGAAAAGAGGGCAGCACATGGGAGGGTGTTCGAATGGTCTAAAGAGGCTGTTTTAAAGGGATGATTTGAGGCTGAATAAAGGAGGAGGACATCTGATAGAGGGGGAGACATAGATACACAGAAGGGAGTAAAAAAAAGAGAGGACACCACCTGATACTAGGGAAGGAGAACACAGAGGGAGAGGGGATTAGGAATAGACACAGACTTCCATTAGTTGGAAAGGGTGATACACATTGAGAGATATACACACACACACAGACAGACATTGACAAGAATAGAGGGAATTGAGAGGGAACACTTTTAGAAGAGTGAAGTTCTGAAAACAGGAAACTGGAAAAGAATTTTGTTTGATAACTCAGACAGACAAAACTAGAAAGTGCATTCTTTCCTGTTGTTTTGATTTCACTAAATCTGGACCTGTTTGTGCAACACTGATTTCTCCCAAATCCCAACTGAGTTTGCTTGGTTGTTGTTTGTTCTACTCGAGAACTTGGTCTAGTTGTTTTCTTAATTCTACTTGCCTCGCTTGTTGCTGCTGCTGCTGTTCTGCTGTTACTGCTGACTCTTCTGCTTCCACTCCTTCTTTGCATTTCAGTATCCAGGTACACATTTCAAGTCCCACATTGGTGTAACTATAACAGTCTGAAAGTATGAAATGAAAAGTTGGAGAAGTTTAAATGTCTATTGTAATACTCCTGGCATGTTGATTTCTTTCTATATAATTGATTAGTTTGTAAATTTCAATAGCAGGAAAAGATTAGTAGATGTTTAACTGAGTTCTAGTCTCTTGCGTTTTAGTTTATAGTTGTTCGTTGATATGTGATTGTATAGTGCACAGAATGAATGGGTAATTGACATAGCAAATGACCGGATTCCTGTTAGCTATAATGATATGCATACGATAGAGTATTTCCATTTTTTACACAATGATGTTCGGTTTCATCTTTTTAGTTTTCCTTATCAGAACCCGCTAGGCAGCATACAGAAGCGCGTTCGAATCCCCGTCAGTAATGAGACATAGTAGTTAATTCCCTTAATTCAGCCTAAATAAGTCTAGTTAAATTCAATTCAAGAAACGTTTGGACGCAAGTATAACATTGGGTCAGTCTCGAATGTAACTTCTTTGTCCAATTAAAGCATGTTTCACAAGTTATGACATCTCTCCACTTTGTAAATAATTAATCAGAAATTGATAAGAATCCGGATTAGGCAAAAACATATAATTAAATTAGCATGTTCCTTTTCTTTTAGTTTTAGGGACAAATGCATTAGAAATGTAGCCACTTTAGGATATCCTTTCTAAAATAGAGACGAGCCTCGCCAAACAAAAATGCAAATTGCGGGGCCCTCAATAAATAATCATAATAAATATTTAGAATTCAGAATAAGCCGTTTAGTGAATTTCATGGCTTCCTACAAAATAATAATGCGCTAGACTCTTTAGGCGCGACTTAATTAAATTACATTCTTAAACCCGGGTGCACATTGATGTGACCCGAATCCAAATCTCAACGGAGTCGAAGTGTGTTTAACAATTACGGGTGCATTGATTGCAACGTAGTTCGAGATACATTTTCACGACGTTGCAATTCTATAAAAATAAATGATAATAATAAAAGCGGTTTAAACTTAATAAAAGCACATAAGTCATAACATGTATTTAAATCAGATATTTAGCCATTATAACAATTTAAGCGACCGTGCTAGAACCACGGGATTCGAGGGTGCCTAACACCTTCCCTCGGGTCAACAGAATTCCTTACTTAGAATTTCTGGTTCGCAGACTTCATTTGGAAAATTCGAAAATTTCCTCGATTTGGGATTCAAGATAAACCGGTGACTTGGGACACCAAAAGCCAAACCTTTCCCAAGTGGCGACTCTAAATTAAATAAATAATCTCATTTCGAATATTGTCACTTAAATTGGAAAAACTCCACCCGCGCATTTAACCCTTCGGGGCCGGGCGCACAAAAAGGAGGTGTGACAGTGACCAAATCGATGAATGGAAAGAGAGGGCCATCAAAGCTAGCAAAAAGCTGAAATATCTGGAATACAACCTGCTGGAATTGGAAGGAAAAGTGAAGAAGAGAGTCACCGACTGCCAGAACACTGAGGGAAATGAAAAAGAACATTTGGCAAAGGCATTTTTACTGGTGAACCTACGCGAACTGGAGGATTTGATCAACGAGAGCATTCAACCTGAGGAAGGTCCTTCTGGGACCAAATAGATTAGATTTACTTGCTTTAACTAAAATGTAATAACGCCAAGTACCAGTAGTGACTTATTTTATCATTATATTAGTGTCTTTTTGGATTCGTCTACTTTTATATTATGAAATGAAATATTTATTGGCATTTGAAGTTCTCCAAATTAGTTTGTCGCTAAGCCTACCTTGGGCACAACGAGGCTCCCAAATTAGGATACGAGTTTACATTTCGCAATATGTGTTTAAATACTGCAAACGTTTCAGAATCCTCACTAACTTGTTACTTTTTTGTTTTTGCTTATCTTTATTATTATTCCCATCTGCTTAGGTTGGTTCACTCATACTGGCCTCATCAGCGTATCACACCAGATCTAGAGGCCCTCTACCTCCTCCTCCTCCAACCAACACAAAAGGCAGAAGAAAATCAAAGATGGATGACTTAAGTGGAATCCTAAAGGAAAATGTTGAGAACGCAGAGACTTCCGACGGCCGCAGTACTTCGGCCTCGAATGACCTGGTTCTGAGACTGAACAAAAGATACTAGAATTACAAGGAGAAATCGAGCAGGTCCGCAATTTGGAAAACTTGTCACTCACCTGCAATGTCCCTAATATCTACCAACAGAACGCAAAGAACCCAACACCTCCTCAGAACACACAAAACAGACAACCATAAAATCATACCGCACCAAATCAATACGCAACTCCACCCTAAAATATCAATCCATTGCCAATACCAAATCCACCATAACATCATCATCAACTAATTTCGTACCCAACAACCACTACTTACCACACTCCCCAAAATACACCACCATTAATTCCCGATCCACAAAACTCCACCAATGACCATTACTATACCCAAGTCCCTGGAACTCATCAGAGCAACCCCATATATGTGGAAACTATACCACATTCTACCCAACCAATCTCCTGTGCACCGGAACCCTCCGAGAAGGACCTACTCATTAAGAACATGGCCGAAGAACTCAAGAAGTTAACAAGCCGAGTTCAAGGTGTCGAGGGCGATAGAGGAATAAAAGGTTTGAACTATGAAGATCTATACATACAGCCAGATGTGGAATTGCCAGAGGGGTACAAACCTCCCAAGTTCGAAATGTTCGATGGTACTGTGATCCCAGGGTTCACCTAAGGACCTATTTTGACAAGCATGTCGGGGTTGGAAAAGATGAAAAGACTCCGATGAAGCTCTTTATGAGAAACCTTACTGGGGACGCTTTATCTTGGTATATCATCCAGAATCCCAAGATATGATCCAATAGGGTAAGTATGGCGTCAGATTTCATGGATCGGTTCAGGTTCAACACAGAGAATACACCGGATGTCTTCTACATTCAGAATCTCAAGAAGAAACCTACTGAGACTTTCCGCGAATATCCTACTCGTTGGAGGTTGGAAGCCGCCAAGGTCATGCACGCTTTGGATGAAGAACAGATGAAGAAGTTCTTCGTCAGGGCACAGGATCCACAATATTATGAGAGCTTGATGGTCATCAAAAATTACAAATTTTCTGATATCATCAAGCTTGGGGAAATGATCGAGGAAGGAATCAAAAGCGGGATGGTAATGAATTTCGAGGCACTGAAGGCCACAAATAAGGCACTACAATTAGGTGGCATATCGAAGAAGAGAGATGTTGGGGCAATAATGGTGGCTCAGGGCCCAAAAACTCCACTCACATATCAAACACCTCCACCCACCTATCAAACACCTTCACCCGCATATCAAACACATCTACCCACATACCAAGCATCGCCACCTACATATCAACCTTCATCTCCCAAATAGTCCCAACCAGCCACTGTCTATCACACCTATAATTCTCAACCATCCCACTTCCAATCACCACCAACTCGCTAAAATTATCCAAGACCAAGACCCAACTTCGACCGCAAGCCGCCCAGACAATACACCACCATTTTTGAGCCCATCTACCAATTGTATGAAAGGTTAAAGGCTGCAGGTTACGTCACTCCTGTTCCCGCTGCGGCATTAGAAAATCCATCCCAATAGGTCAATCCGAACAAAACTTATGTGTACCATTCCGGTATAAAAGGGCACACCACTGTTGAGTGCCGAATGTTGAAGGATAAGACCCAAACACTCATTGACAATAAGGTCATACAAGAAAATGAAGCCACACCTAATGTCTGCAACAATCCCTTCCCTGATCATAGAGGTGAAGGTGTACATGTTATAGAAACAAATGAAGAATGGGACCCTAAGGGGTCAATCGGGCTCATTCGAGAAGGCGATGACTTTAAGGTTGCAGTCACACTTACTCCTATCGTGGTTCAGACTCAGGCACCTATTGATGTTGAGGTAACTACATCAGCTCCATTCGAGGTAGAAGTAGCTCCGCTCGTAGCCACCTCCTCTCCATTTGAAGTAGAAGTGGTCACACCTTTTATTGTGATGGTGTCAACCACACCCTCATTCAACTCAAAAGCAATACCCTTGGATTATGTTGACGAGGCTCGAAAAAAAAGGGAAGACTAAGATAGAGGAATCTGATGCCGCACAAGGAATGATTAGAACTGGAAGAGTCTATACACCTGAACACCTGGGAGGTTCAAGTAAGGATGCCACTGCTAGGCAGCCTATCATTGAGACTGGGCCAGATGACCTATGGAGGAAAGTACAAGCAAAAGAGTATTCTGTTGTTGACCATCTGAACAAAGTCCCTGCTTAGATATCTATCCTGTCATTATTACAAAATTCAGAGGCACACAAGAACGCCTTGATGAAAATACTAAGCGAGGCTTATGTACCCAATAATATTACTGGTGGAGAAATGGCCAACATGGCCGGTCAAGTGCTGAAGAGCCATAAGATTATCTTCCATGAATATGAGCTGCCGCTCGAAGGTCTGAATCACAATCGAGCATTGCATATTACGGTACAATTTGAAGACAAGTTCATTGCCAGGGTCCTGGTTGATGGAGGTTTGAGTCTAAATATTTGTCCATTGAACACCCTGAAAAGGTTGGACAAAGGTTTCCATGAAATACGGACAGGCAACATGAATGTGACGGCTTTCGATGGGTCTATAGGGCCACGATTGAGGAAATCAACCTTTGCTTGCAGATGGGGCCAACTTGGTTCGACGTTGAATTCCAAGTGCTTGACATACTAGCCTCATATAATATTCTGTTGGGCCGACCATGGATCCATGCTACTGGAGTCGTGCCCTCCACACTACATCAAGCCGTAAATTTTGAATGGAACCGTCAGGAGGTAATCACTCATGAAGATGGGAGTAACCCCACCTACACTAGTCAAACCATCCCGACCATTGGACATAGAAGAAGGCTAGGAGGGGAAACCTATCATCATATTGAACGGGTCAATGCCGTCGAGAAGGATAAGTGGTGGAGTAACAAAATAGAAAGCATGCTAGCATGGTCCGGATATGAACACGGTAAAGGGTTGAGAAAGAACCTCCAGGGTATTATCAAGCCGATACGGCTGAAAAATCATGGTACCACCTTTGGGCTCGGATACCAGTGTACATGGAAAGAGTACAGGGAGTGTTCGCCTCCATAGCGCGGATCATATTACCCTCTTGAGCAACCGGTACCACGTTTGGAACAAGTTTTCCACCAGGTCGACACAATATGGGGAACTGCAGAAGAAGAAGCACTAGCTGGGCTGAAGGATTTGTTCTTGGAAGATGAGGACATGGATTTTTGTGCCATAATTGAAGAGGAGGAGGAAGAAGGCCTCACCATTCAGACTGTGGCAAAGGGAGCTGTTCTCAGAAACTGGACCGTCACACCATCCCGAGCCCGCCGAGTCCTTGGGTAGCTTGGCAGGATTTACTTTGATAGTTGTTTTAGGCATTTAAAATTTCCTGTAGTTTCATTTTAATCTTTACTTATTTCAAAATAAATGCGCGATTCATCGAGCCATGTTTTGTCTAAACAATTTCTCAAGCTTAATCAAATGTATTTGCTCTTTATTATTCACTATTGTCTTTACACTTTTTCTTTCCACAATACTATTATTACTTTTCCTAATGAACCAGTAACTGTGACATGTAATGAGGCAACGGAACATGAGAATAGTAACTCAGAGGAAGAAGATGAAATACTCGAGGAAATTGTCAGAAAAGTCAAGAATTTTGAGAACAAGCCTAAGTCCAACTTGGACGAATAGAAGCAGTAAACTTGGGAGACACCAAGACCATCAAGGAGTACTTATCAAAAAGAGAATACCCGAAGCATGCAAATCACACTCAGAAACGCACACTCCGGAGATTGTCAAATCACTTCTTCCACAGCAGAGGGAACTTGTATAGAAGAACTCCTGATTTGGGTTTATTGAGATGTATCGACACAAAAAAGGCTTCTAAATTACTTGAAGAGGTACATGCTGGGACATGTGGTCCGCACAAGAATGGTTTTGTCTTGGATAAAAAGATACGTAGGGCCGGTTACTTCTGGATGACCATGGAGACGGATTGCATTCAGTATGTCCGCAAATGTTTTCAATGTCAAGTGCATGCCGATATGATAAAAGTGCCGCCGTGCGAGCTCAATGCAACAAGCTCACCTTGGCCATTCGTCGCCTAGGGAATGGATATTATTGGTCCGATTGAGCCCACTTCTTCGAACGGACACCGGTTTATTCTGGTAGCCATTGATTACTTCACAAAATATGTAGAAGCTGTATCTTACAAAGCTATAATCAAGAAAGTCATTGCAGATTTTGTCAAGGATCATATTGTCTGCCGATTCAGAGTTCCTGAGTCCATTATTATTGACAATGCTGCCAACATCAACAGTGATCTAATGAAAGCTATATGTGAAACTTTCAAAATCAAGCACAGGAATTCCACCGCCTACAGACCTCAGATGAATGGAGCCGTAGAAATCGCCAACAAAAACATTAAGAAGATACTAAGAAAAATGGTAGAGAATCACAAGTAGTGGCATGAAAAGTTACCCTTTACTCTGTTAGGGCACCGCACCACAGTTCGCACGTCCACCGGGGCAACCCCCCTACATGCTGGTTTATAGTACCGAGGCTGTCATCCCATCCAAGGTGGAAATTCCTTCTTTAAAAATCATACAGGAAGCTGAATTCAGCGATGTAGTGTGGATAAAGAGTCGTTATGAACAATTGGCCCTTATCGATGGAAAGAGGATGAATGCGGTATGTCACGGCCAACTTTACCAGAACAGAATGTCTCGAGCTTTCAACAAAAGAGTCAAACCAAGACAATCGCACCAGAGCATCTGGTATTGTAGAAAATCTTCCTGTATCAAGATGAAGCCAAAGGGAAATTCTCTCCCAACTGGCAAGGTCTGTACATAGTTCACAGGGTCATGACAGGAGGAGAACTCATACTTGCATAAATGGATGGGGAAAGCTAGCCAAAACCAACCAATTCAGACGCAGTCAAGAGATACTATGCCTAGATTATTTCACATTTCTTTTCTTATGTAATTGAACTACGCTTGGCCTGATTCACGTTTAAGAGGGGATACGTAGGTAGCCTTATGAGTTCGGTCATATCATAATAAAATTTTCATTTCCCCCAAAAAATCAGAAACTAGGGCAGAATTTTGAGGAGGGTCCTCAAAATTCTGGAGCAAGTTCAGCCACCGTCGACACACGTCAGGAAGTCAGTAATCAGTCAATAATAGGGGCAGAATTTTAAGAAGGATTCTCAAAATTCCGAAGAAGATTCAGCAGGGTCCGCCATCCACAAACAGTTAAAATCATCTACTAAACTGGGGCAAAATTTTGAGGAGGACCCTCAAATTTCAACATAAGAGAGCTGCAATGCCTTTGAAATGTGTCACAGTTACTAGTTCATCAAAATTACTTGATATATCAATACACTTCCAAAACAATTCTATTTTTTTTTTTATCAATGTTGCATATTTTTGGAAAATTCTTTTTCCATAACAGTCAGGCGCTACCTAAGGGAACTCGAAGGGGCTTCTAGAGGGGAGCAGAGCAAGGCTGGCAGACGAAGCAAGAACCAACCTCCCCTCAAAAACTTACAATTTTTCTTTGAATGCAGGCACATTTGACGTAATGGTAGCATTCGCGAACATGTATACACAAAGCAAATTCACCATCCATCCGGCCATTAGACACTGAATATATCTCCAGCTAAGACATACACTACCCTTATCTACTATTCACTCTTTGCATGGGACTAATCCTTGTCCCCTACATTTTCATGTGACTAATCCCTGTCCTCCAAATTTGCATAAGTCTAATCCCGGACTCCACATTTGCATGAGAGTAATCCCTGTCCCCTACATTTGCATGAGGCTAATCTTTGCCTCCATATTTGCATAAGTCTAATCCTGGGCTCCATATTTGCATGAGTCTAATTCCTGACTCCATATTTGCATAAGACTAACCCTTGCCTCCCATTTGCATGAGTCTAATCTCTAACTCCACGTTTGCATGAGTCTAATCCTTGACTCCATATCTGCATGAGTCTAATCCCTGACTCCATATTTGCATAAGGCTAACCCTTGCCTCCCATTTGCATGAGTCTAATCCTTGACTCCATACTTGCATGAGTCTAATACCTAACTCCATATTTGCATGAGGCTAACCCTTGCCTCCATATTCGCATAGGTCTAATCCTTGACCTCATACTTGCATGAGTCTAATCTCTGACTCCATATTCGTATGAGTCTAGTCATTGCCTCCATATTTGCATGAGTCTAGTCCTTGACTCCATATTTGCATGAGTCTAGTCCTTGACTCCATATTTGCACCAGGCTAGTCCTTGCCTCCCCATCTGCATAAGGCTAATCCTTGACTCTCCACTTGCACGGGACTAAGCATTGTCCCTCTTTGCACATATATTGCTTTATTTCTACTACTATCTATTTGCTTTTCAATCGGGCTAAGCTCTGCCCTCCATTTCACAAGACTAAGCCTTGTCTTGTTACATCATATTATTGTATATCATGGGCTGAAACATTGCCAATCTATCCGAAGGCGTCATAGTCTAAAGGCATCATTCTCATAGCCGGAAGACACCATGCCATGGCCTGAGGATCTATCGAACTTGCATATTATTATTCAAAGGCGTCATAGTTCGGAGGCACCATTTTAATGGCCCGAGAACACCATTTCACGGCCTGCGAATCCCTCACTAACCAATTCATGGCCCAGGACGTCATGGTCCAAGGACGTCATCTTCAATCGTCTGAAGACAACCTTCATGGTCCGAAGGGAATCTGCATAATTTTCGCGAATACGTTTGTAGCATCTTTTATCTGCAGGTAACCAGCAAGCAACCGCTATCCTAGAAGGAGAAATCTCGCTCCAGTTCCTTTTAACCGTCCTGAGCCTTAACCGCTCATCGTAGTCGCTTTCGCATCTCGTGTCCGTTCTTGCAATAATTTCATCGGCCTACTCCGCTGGTGAATCCAGAACTACACATGGCATGATTCCTGTAAAACCAGGGATATATAGGCAACTCAAAAATTGGAGTTCGGCCTCTATCTTTCAAAGCATCCCGTCCGGTCAAAATTGGTCGTCATTTCTTTACCCGAAAACTCTTTCATCCTTCCCGGGTAAAGAGGGGCAGTTGTTGATACCCAATTTTTTCCTATATATTTTTAAATATGCATAAATACCTTCAAATGGCATATATATGCATATATAAGCATGCACAAGGTTTTTATAAAAAAATTCATAATTTTAAGGATTTAAATTGATTTATTTTCTCCCCTTTTATTCATAAAATCCCAATAATTATTTCCCAAATTATTGTTATGATGATTTATTCATTTAATTTCTAAACTAATACCAAAATATGGTTAATATATTTTTTATGCATTTTTAAAATTGCATTTGGTATTTTTTAAGCTAAATTGCATATAATTGCAATGTTAGCCCATTTAATGTATAATTACATTTTATATGCAACAAAATTGGTCCCTATATTTATAAAATGATAATTACATATTTAAAATCATTTTGGTATAGAAAATTATTTTTCATAAATTGTTTATTACTTATTATAAATTAAATAGATAAAAGTGGCTATTTAAATTATAATCGGATTTGGCATTTCAATTTCAGCCCAAATTGGACCCAACCCCAACCAAATTTCTTATTAAAATACCTGAACCAGACCCTATATACACTTACCCAAACCCGAAACCCATCTACCCGATCAAATCCTGGCCATTGATCTCCCAGATCAACGATCCATACCCATTCTTTCCTTTTTTAATCCTAATACCCCCCTAACCCTAGTCATTCTTTATAGCCATCCGCCTCAGAATCCTCTCGTCTCCTCTCTTCTCTCAACCTAACCCTAAATCCTTTTCAACTGCCTCCCTTCTCCGGTCTTCTCCGGCAACCACTCTTCAATCCCAAGCCTCCAATGACTCCTCCATTGCCTTGCTCATCCTCTCTGAGGCCTTCAATGGCCATGGTCTATGCCGACTTGTATCTAGGATTGCTGTTTGGATTTTCATGGCTTCTCCAGTGTGATTTTGGCAAAGTCATACTATATTTGTTACGATCTTTGAAGCTTTAAGCAGGTTCTTCCATTTAGGTTTCTTTTGAAACCCTAATTTTTGTTTGTATCTCTTAGATCTGGGCCATTTTTAATGATTAGAGTCTGTTCCTTCTAATTTACACTGTTCTCAAACCTCTTTTGAAAAATCATCGACTTCAAGCTATTTTTACTTTCTTTAAAGTTAGAGTTTCTCGGAGTTTCTTCTACACTAGTTCAAACCGATTTTTCTTTATATTTAAACCTCTATCCTTTGCATATCTCAACTGATTCTGTGTTTCTACTCTCTTTTTTAACTCGTCTATATGAAAACCCTAGTTCTTGGTCTTAACCCTGGGTTCTCAGTCTGTATTTGATGATATGTTCGTATGCTTGCTTGTTTCTCATGAATCCTTGAGTTTTCTGTGATTTTACCCTACTATGCTCATTAGGGTTTCTAATTTTTTTGCTTCTTCCACCTCAACTATGTTTATTCTGTTAAACTCCTCTAATCAATACTATGTTCCATGTGAATCCCTGATTTTGTGTGATTTTTACCCTACTGTGCTATTAGGTTTTCTGATTTTGCTTCTTCTTGCCTATCGTGTGTTTATTTCGTTTGTTCATAGAAATTTATGGTAATTCCCCCCTAAATCAGTATTATTATCCATCGGAATCCTTGATTCCCTGTGATTGATATCCTTCTAATCTCTTGTAATATTCTCTACTGATTTTCAACCTCTAAGTTATTTTCCGTGCCTTATTTTATGGTCAAGTATACTGTCAACCGAATCTTATGTTATTTCCTTAATTGGGATATTATGTACTTAGCCTTAATTATATGTTCTACACTTGCACTATGCTGAAACTATTTCCTTGTGTTTTATATTCCAGTCTTATGTGATCTCTTTCCTTATTTGTCCTTACCGTTTGAAATTAACTCCCTTAATTAAGGGAGTACTTCTACTAATTTTATATTAATTGATATCTAGTTCCATAATTACTGCTTGATTTTTATTCTTACCTTATTATTCTACCTAGTTTCAACCTATATATATGCTCTCTCATTAACACACACAGACACGAACTCTTGGTTCAAAACTATCTCCCATACTTAAAAATTTCTGCTTTCTCTCTTGTGCTACTTTCTACTACTTTAAGTTAGCCGGCTGCAAGCCAAGGCTAACCATTTGTATTCTCTTGTTCTTTCATTATGCCCACTATCCGCTTTACTGGTATGTCCTAGTTTCAATTCAAAGTTCCAACAACAATATGGTTCTCTTATTGTTTCAGTTCATCTTGTTTCTAGTTTGCTTCTATTTGTGGTTTTGTTGTGAAACTTGTAGTTGAGGGTTACATTATTAGCATGTCATCATGTCTTCCCCTCCTTTGAGATCAGTATATTTCCCCTTCTGTTTGTTTTTGAGCATGTCTACACCAATCATCTCTTACTTGTTATATGTTTACCACCATGAATTCCTTCCCCAAATCCCTGTCCTCCTGCATGTGAGTCTATTCTTTATGTCTGATTTTGTGACTATGTCTAGTTAGTAACTTCTAGGCATGACTATACTAATTCTCAGGTCTTTGCTTAATTATGTGTCATATGTATTCCCAAACCCCCTTTACCCCTGTTTGTGACTACCAAACCTGCCTTGATGTTGTGACTCCTGGCTGTGTATGAACTTATCCTAAGGTGTTTGGACTTTGTTAACTACTCCAATCTCTTTTTTCAAACAGTCTCTGTTGCTTTACTAAATTACTTTCAAAAAGACTTTTGTTTTAATACAGTTTTTTACTAAAACCTTCTAACTTGTGTAAATCACTTTCACTCTACTCTTAGTCAATAAGTTCTGCCCCCTCCAGTATGTGTACTACCTTGGGATCCTCTTGAGAACCCTCTGAACTCTGGCATACTTAGGTTGGCCCTTCCACACTGCACTTGTTCAATTTTGGTTACCAAGTCTAGGTGTAAGCACTGCTCGAGATCCTTGAGATCCTTAGGGAACTTTGATACACCTAGACTATGTCATTGTCTATGGAATTGAGGCATATGAGTCATTGGAGACTTTGGGGAATCTGGGCCTAATTGAAGGCTCCCTATAGAATAGCTTCTTGATTTCTTATTTACTTGTGTAATTCATTCATTAGTCTGTAATAACTTGTAAATAAATATTGGGGTTTTTATTTAAAAAGGGTGGGTAGATATATGCTTTATGGGGTAATACAGGTAGAAATCATGCTCCTAGGATCTTACTTTTAAATATGTTTGCTCTACTAAGTAGAAATCATGTCTATAAGGTTCTACATCTTGTCACGTCTAGAAACCATGCCTATAGGATTCAGATAATTTCGTAATAAGAATCATGCTTTCAATGTCTTAAAAATCATATTAACTTATAGATACCATGCCTATAGGACTTAATTCGGATTCTGGTGCAACGAGTGTTATGCATGTTTCCATGCCTGCAAATCATTAAAATCAGTATTACACTTAGATATCATGCCTATAGGGAATCATATTCAAAATTCTGCCTTTCAATCTAATTTAGTCTAAATAAGTCAACTTGATCACGCCTAGTTCATTTCTGAATTGGTTTTATTAAGTATCAAGTATTTCCTGAAACAAGTTCTTTCAAACTGCCTCAATCTCATTAGATATCAAGCCTATAGGTATTAAAGAAGTCTGTTTCAAAACCTACTTTGTTTTTGTATTAATATAGACATCAGTACTCTGCGTATAGGCAAGACCTTAGGGCGTTTCCAAAACTACATCTCTGAAATTATCTCTATTGCTTAATATTTTTTGATCCTAACAGGCTTTAAAAATCCATACGCAATTGCTAGGGTTATAAATTCTGAGTCTCAAAGAGGTTATTTGTCTTCTGCATATTCACCTAGATATCCTGCTTTAGGACATTGTCTAATAAAAGACCTTAATTGTGCTTGAGTCGTGTTGCTTATGTGTTTGTTTGAGGAGGAAACTCTAAGCCTCTAATTGCTCCCTTTATGTGTTGAAAGTCCTAAATATATTTTTATTGTCGCCTTAGAATTTTTGCCTTTTAAAACCTTAGGGGTACGTCTAGAACCAACTATAGGTAGAGGTCCTAACTCCCTCCAGGTCCATTAAGAAGGGACGAGTAGCAGCACGTAATAGAAATCATTGACCAAACACTCACTTTGCATGACCAATAAGGGGATGGGAAGGGTAGATATGGGATATGATGACTACGCGTTAATGTCACGTGTAGCCCCTCATTGAGGAGTGTTTACCGGACATTGTGTGGGGTGATCCTATAGGATAACCAACCTAGGACGCCTCTTTACCAGATTCCCTTTTTATTTAAACCTTTGTTTTACAACTTGTCCAAATCTTACTACTTGAGTTATCCCAACGTGCTTTGCTTGCGACCTATTTGATTCAATTGTTTGCTTGTAATGGACTAATTTGTGAATATAAGTTTGGTCGGGACCTACAGTTGTGGACTAAGAGGGGTGCCTAATACCTTCCCCTCGAGGTTACTTCGAGCCCTTACCCTAATATCTGGTAATGCAAACCAACCCAAGAGTTAATCGTTCTAGGTGCCCTAACGCACCATAATCCGTTAGGTGGCGACTCTTCAAATACCCAATTCCCAAAAGGAGATGAGTCATTACACCCCTTGAATGTCGAAATTCGGACTTCCCCGTCAAAAGGGAGGAAGAAAGGGGGCGCGACAATGACTACATGCAAGATTATAACAAACAGACACAAAGAAAACAAAGAAAAAGGACAAATGCTGCAATTAAACCTAAATCATGCAAGCTAAATATAAAAAGAAGATGATTATGAAAGAAGAAAAGATAAACAAAAGAAAAACGGAAAAGAAATTATCAAAGCGTGCTTTGAACTGGACCAGTCACGAACTCGGACAAACTTCGGTGGGGTAAAATGAACTTAGACTATCATCAATCGATTGTTATCATCAAGAGCAATCGATTAATGAAGGTCTTGGGTTCAAATGGCCCAAAATTGAACAAAAATTGAAGGCGGAACAAACTAGGGTTTCTATCTTAGATCCGAGATTTGGGAATTTCTGGGCTTGTTTGAAGGGAATGGTTATGAGAAATGGAAAGAGGAGGAGATGGTGATTGTCTAATGTTAATTTGGTGTAGTTTGGAGGTGGTTCGCCGCTGTGGGGCGATTTCCGGGCGGCGGAATACGGCGGAGACGGTGGGGGCTAAAAGGGCGGCTAGGGTTTCTCGTTTGAGAGAGTTTGAGAGATGGAATGAACTGGGTCTTAGGGGTTTGGGGGGGGCTTCAGACATTTATAAGGTAATGGGCGATTAATTCTGAGTCGTTGGATCAAAAGAATCCAATGGTTGTGATTGAAAGACGGGGAAACATCGTCGTTTAGGTTAGTTGAGTTTGGACCGGGTATGGGGAGATCTGGGCTTGGTCTAGGCGGTTAAATTTGGGTTTGGGCCATTGGATTTTGTCTTTGAGTGGCCCAAATCTTCAAGACCAGCTAACCCAATTCTCCATTTTTTTTCTTTGTTTTTTCTTTTCTTTTCTTTAATTTTAAAACCCTAATTAAATTAATTAAGTCCTAAATTAAATCCTAAATTAATCTAACCTATAAAATCAGACTAATTACCTATTCATAATACTTACAAAATTAGTTAATCCTAAATTAATAAAGAGGAAATTATTAATCTAATATTTAAAGCTAAAAATGTAAAAAATGAACAATATTTTTGTGATTTTTATTTTAATAAAGCAATTAATTAACCAATTAATCCTAAAATATGAACACAAAATCTAATATGCAGTGCATGATATTTAACATTTTTGGGGCATTTTTCATGATTTTAACAAAATTAAACGTGCACAAAAATGCTTACAAATAATAAAACCTACAAAAATCCTATAAAATTGAAAATAAACTTGGAAAAATCTATTTCTTTATTTTTGTAAGAGTATTTCTAATATGGCAAAAATCACATGCTCACAATAATGTATTTAAAGATTAGCCAATTCGCTCAAACATCGGCAAACAACGTCGTGAAGTTTAAACCTCAAGGTTCAAACTTTAGGACATTGTGTCCTAAAGTTCGAAAATTGTATCCAGAAATTCGAATCTCATGTCCTGAATTTAAAATTAGCAGTTCAGAATTCAGAACACTTAGTCCTGAATTTCAAATTAGCCTCTCAAAAGTTTACTATACTAAGTCCTGAATTTCAAATTAACAGCTCAAAAATTGAGGATGTAAACATTCAGGATCTTTAAATACATTGTAAATTGAAGATATATTTTAAATAGTAGGCTTAAAAATGGCTAATAGTGCACTTCGCCCATATAAATAGAGAGTTCATATTATTAACTTCATCTAAGATGATATTAAGGATAGTTAGTTAGTAATTGATTAATCATATTGTGCTTCAACAAGGCTTTCTTATAGGAACATTCATAAAAGCATATAAAAGTAATCTGCATAACACCGGTCTAAATATCATATCATCTAATATGAAACTAGGATTAAAGCTCTATAGTACTATAATATCAATATTCGAATTCAAGTGATATATGTTGTTTTATGAAGGGAAGTTTTGGCGTAACTGATAAAGTTATTGTCATGTGAGATGTGTATATGGGTTGAAATCCGAACAGGAAAATCTCACTTAAGGGAGGACGACCGAGAGCCAACCAAGCCAAGGTCACATATGGGAAGCAATATACTAACGAGTGATTCAGCTACGGCTGAGGTCGAGCACTCAATTCGGCCTAAACGGCTGATTCAAACACTTAGACATTTTAGAACTAAGGTATTCTGATTAAGGACCGTTGGGTAAAGAAAGTGTTTTAGTATAAACATCAGAGGAGAGAATAACAAAGGAGGGAGGACAAAAACTCACATACATATGTAGACATATTTTTTGACAGAGAAGAGACGGTCTTCATCTTGGACTCCTGGCCAAGGAGAAAGGAAGCCAAGATCCTCAGTATCCATTTTTAGTTGTATTATATAAAATGTATGGGGGTCAGCTCTGTTCAAGAACGGTGACCTTTTTTATTTGTATATTCTTCATTATTATTTAATATTATGAAAATGATCATTCTTTCCTTACATTGTGGAATGCAATCATTGTTACAGTTAAATTTTATGTTCAGCTATGCTCGCTTATTCTTATCCTTTATCTCGGATCTATGATAAATTACTTTGGCTAGGATTTGGCTTAAATCTTCCTTTCTAATTAGTTTAATAAAAAGGTCTAACACGTTTTAGTAAAACAATTTGGCGCTGTCTGTAGGGATTTTCTAGCCAAAGTTTTAGTTTCCTCTAGATCTAAAGTCAGCCAAAGTTCCACTTTCCGGTTTTCATAGCCTCGCCCCCTCATTACACACACCAACTTGAAAATCTATAGACAAGATCTTGAAATAACCGAACCAAACAAGGTCAGATCTTTGTACGAAATCGAAATTATGTTTTGATATCTACACGAAAGTCGCGTCTTGTTGTAGGGGTGAGTCTGGTATGCCATGGGCATGAGTCGTCAAAATAGGATTATGGCCACTACACACCAAGCACGCCCACCATCTTATTGTTATATTAACGTCAGCTACCGATCTATGCTTTATGCACATTGCCCTCTCTTTCTTAGGAAGGAATGATATCCTATCGTGTAATTCTTTGAAATAACAAGCTTACTCTGCATGTGCGTTTGAGATATGACTAATGTTCCCCTTATTTTTGTGCACCTGGGACTGGATCGGACCGGGACCCGAATTTGATATCCCAACTGGTGAAGTAAGTTGGCAGTTCATAAGACGCCCAGATTCGACTAACGGCGAAGCTAAGTACGAGGCCGGGATCAAATCTGAATCCAACATTCGAGTATGGGTCGAAACAAGTCATTCCATAGCGCCCCACTCCCTTCGCATATCAATAAGGTCGAGGTAACAAATTATTTCGTTTAGGTTTAACTTGTTATCTTTCTTTTAGATAGGGACAAGAAGAGGAGCATTCTCCCAGATACGCGAATAAAAACAAACACCATCAAAACAACACACCAAGAAAATATTCCGCCCCATATTATCTTGCGGGCAACGGTCGAGTGAAACCCCCTCTCCAACAAGTTGGTACTTAACGCCATAAAGGGAAAAATCTACATAGACTGAGACTGGGTCACCGACCTGGAAAATGCACTAATCTCTCCAACTTGTAGACAGAACACACGTGACAAGCTCACCCACGCGCCCGCCAAAGCAACTATGCGATGATACAACTAGCTAAAATCTAGGGTGTTCCATACATTAAGATGTCCCAAAGCTTGAGCAAGACATTTATCGCCCCGCCTATCGACTACTTCTCTAGGCCGAGCAATGAAGGGACTCGACAGACTGGGACTCTTCGAGTGCATGCATGGACTGAACGAAAACATTTAATATTCTCCAATGAATAAACAAAGCAGTATGACATTCTTACACAACGCCAAATGTACACAATCGCACCAATGCAAAGGAAACATAAATTCGACCTTTCTCGAATTCACAAGGCAAAACTGACTCCGTCCAAGTTGGCAAGTCAAAATTTGACCTTGCTCGAATTTACAAGTCAAAACTGACCCCATCCAAGTTGGCAAGTCAAAATTCGGCCTTGCTCGAATTTATAAGTCAAAAGTGACTTCGCTCAAATTGATAAAATTTGACCCCGCTCGAATTGGCAAGTCAAAAGTGACTTCGCTCAGATTGATAAAATTCCACCCCGCTCGAATTGGCAAGTCAAAAGTGACTTCGCTCAAATTGGAAAAATTCAACCTCGCTCTAATTAACAAGTCAAAAGTGACTTCGCTCAAACTGGCAAGACAAAATTCGACCTCGCTCGAATTAACAAGTCCAAATTGACTTCACTCAAATTTGCAAGTTGAAATTCGACCTCACTCGAGTTAACAAAGTCAAGTTCAACCTCGCCCGAATTAGCAGATCGAATTCGATCTCGCGCGAATCGACTACCAAAAGTCAAGGACTTATTGCGAGAAAATCCAAGAAATTCGAAAAGAAAAGAGAAGATAAAACCAAAAACATACAAACGAAGACGAGCCGACTATTTCATTCAAAGGAAAATAGAAAAGATAAGCATCTTACAAAGTGCCAAAAGGGGGCCCCCACCAACCCAACCAAGTAAAAAAAGAGAAGAAAAATCTAAGTAAAAAAGGAAAAATTAAAAGTACAAAGCTTCACTCAGCATCTTCCACGCCATCATCTCTCTCACCACTTGGTTCGGCATCTTCACCTCCACCATCACCTTCTCCATCAGAATGTTCATCATCTAAGGCAAGTCCATCCTCAGCCTCATCATCTCCATCAGCCTCCGGTGTCGTAGGGGTCATAGCACACGCAAGCCGGGCCTCACGCGCTTTGACACGGACCTCTTCAAAAGCAGCTTCCGAAACATTCCTCGCTGCCAACAAACCCTTATCTATATCCCACTGAGCCTTAATGTGGATCCACACCTCGTACAAATGGCGAGAAACGGACGCGGGAAGAGTCGAAGCCAACAGTTGAGCTTTCTCAACCTAGAGAACAGAAATTTGATCGCCCAGGGTCGAGACTTCTCTCTAGAGATCACCAATTCTCTCATCAAGTCATGCCTCCCTCAGAGCAGTCTTCCCCATCTCAGTTGCAGGCTCAAACCTATGAACGCGGATAGAATCCTCCAGTGCCGCACTCCTCGCCAAGTCTGCTACTCGGGCTCTTTCGGTCCTCTCCAATTCAACCACCTTCCCCTCCAATTCGGTCGCCTTCTCCGCCAATTCAACACTTAGACCAGCGAATCTATAATCACTATACTCAAGCTCCACCCTCAAGGAGACCACCTTCGCCTGAAGATCAATACACTCAGTCGCAACACCCTTGCCCACCTCGAGCTCTTCTTCTTTAGCCCTAAGCAGCCCCTCAAGTTCGCTGCACCTGCCCATGGACCGCATCAGGTCCTCGTCCTTCCGCTCCAACTCCTCCCTAAGGGACTGAAGATTGCTGCCCTCCCTAAGTCGTGCATGCATCTCGCGGTACCTGTCACGGTACTGGCTGTACTTTGAAGCCATCTTCTGGAAAATAGCAACCCACCTCTCCTCGCGGTGGAGACTCTCAGTCTCCAAAATGAAAGTTTGAAGAAAGAAAAGAGGATAGAGAAAAGTCAGCAAGAATAGAAGACGTGAAACGAAGAAAGCATTAAAGAACTCACCCTCAAAGCAATTCCGGCTACGCCTCCTGAAGGGCCATGTTTTTGGTAGCGGAACAAAGAACAACAAAATTGGGGCACCAGACTTACTATGTATTCCAACAAATCTAAGTCTGGGGAAATCTCGATTACGCGGGAAGAACAGTCCGTTCCCGATTCCACCCAAGTGAACCCCTCTCCAAACATTCTTATGTCCTCAGGGTCAATATCCGAATCGGACTCGTAGTCATCTATAACCACTCCTTTTACCCTCTCGCTAGCAGAAGAGGAAGCATGGGCCTGTTGTGAAGCCGACGGACCACTCGGAATGATCGCAGCAGCCTCCGAGCTCTGCCCCTTCCAAAGAAGCCATCTCCACAATCGGAGAAGGCACGGTTTCAATGCCCAAACCAATACCCCAGCCCGGTTCAGGCACCACCAACACGAGCTTACCCCTCAAAGGCCCCTCGGTCTCAGCCATTATTCTTCGCCTCTTTAATGGAACCTCTTCGCCGTCGTCCCCCAGTGACTTGTCCACCAAATGAATTGCGGGAGACGAAACCCCTGCTAGGGAAGAAGCACCTAGGCGGCCAGGCCAGCGCGAAGTCGAGGTCTACGGGATAGCGGCATTCTGAGCAGGTTTGCTTGCAGCCACAGCAAGTACGGGCTCGGGTAAGATACCCAACTTGCAAAAAGAAGGCGTAGGAGCCATCTCCCACCTTACTGCTCTACGATCTATAAACAAAGAAGAGAGATAAGAGGGTATAAATGATAGTATAAAAGCCAACAGTTGAAGCAAACGACGACTCACCGGCCGCAGGTCTACAACCAAACCTCTCGTTGAAGTGAGACCACTCACGAATCCCCATAGTATGGGGTAGGACCTGAATCACCCAGTCACGAATGTCAATGATCAGTGAAGGATGATCCCGCTGGGCTGTAAAGGAAGAAGGAAAACGATAAGATTACCCCAAAAAAACGACCATTTTTAGAAAGAAAAAGATTACGAGCAAAGTTCCACTCCTCGGGAAATCCGTAGGGGTTCGATGCAACATGCGATGTCTTCATGTAGAAGAAATTTTCCCAAAAACGATGATTAGTTTTATCGTCCATCTTCACTACCAACCCCTTGGTCCCTCGATGGCGCATTTGATTCACCGTAACCCTATGAAAACTTGGGGCGAAGAGGTGAAGCACATGGCATAGAGAAATACCATGGCTGGGCAACTCCGCATATTTGATTGGCATAAGGAAAAGCTTGTAAATGTACAGAGAGAGCTAAGCCAGGCACACATTGTAAAATCGCAAAAATCCCCTGCCAAGGAGGGAAGAGGAAGTCTATAGTCAACGACAAACAGGTACGCATAAAATGCGTAGTACCCCGGATGGTGTGTTTGGACTACATCACTACCAGCGGGAATGATCTCAACGTGGGTCGGGATTCGCCACTTAGCTCTAAACGCAGTAATCACCGCCGCATCCATCGTAGAGATGACAGGTTCAGGTTCATTCTCAGACAGGCTTTTGAAGTTTGATCTAGCCTTCCCGGAGCGTGGGATTATCTCATCCACGGTGGGCAAGTTTTCATCTTCCACCGTGGCCACCCCTTCCTCACGAGGAGGAACATCCGCAGCCAACTTCATAGGGTCAGAAGAAGCATTGGCCATTTTTTTCTGAGTGTGTGAAGAAGAAGTACAAAGATGAAGGAGGTGAAAGTAGCAAAGGATACTAAGGAGAGGAAGAAAACATAGAAGCCGAAAACTCGAAGAGACAAAGAACTCGGGCTTCAAGGGCTCTAAAATACAATAATTCAAATAAGGAGTGCATATCCCTATTTATAAGAACACAGGCACCCCAATCAAGAAATCCCAAACGCCGCCTTATTAATTTCGAAACGGAAGAAGCAAGGGAAACGATGTAACGTATGGGAACGTGCCCCATAATGACGCATGAAAAAGGTGTCATTTCAAATTGACATAACAGTCAAGTACGACTTTTGAATCGTCTCCTCTCCACCTGCCCAACAAAGGGGAATCACTCTTCGGCCAACGTTTCTCAGATTTCTCAAAAAACGCAACTGGCATAGTCCACCCGCCGAGCTCGCCCATGGGCGACCTCAACAGGCGGAAGGGACTAACTGTATGGGTCGAAATCCGAATAGGAAAATCTCATTTAAGGGAGGACAACCGAGAGCCGACCAAGCCGAGCTCACGTATGGGAAGCAATATACTAACGAGCGATTCAGCTACGGCCGAGGTCGAGCACTCAATTCGGCCTAAGCGGCTGATTCAAATACTTAGACATTTTAGAGGAATATTCCACAGAATATTTCAAGAGCTAAGGTATTCCAGTTAAGGACCGTTGGGTAAAGAAAGTGCTTTAGTATAAATATCAGAGGAAAGAATAACAAAGGGGGTGGACAAAAACTCACATACATATGTAGACATATTTTTTTGACAGAGAAGAAAGGATCTTCATCTTGGGCTCTTGGCCAAGGAGAAAGGAAGCCCAAATCCTCAGTATTCATCATTAGTTGTATTATATTAAATGTATGGGGGTCATCTCTGTTAAAGAACGGTGACCCTTTTTATTTGTATACTCTTCATTATTATTTAATATTATGAAAATGATCATCCTTTCCTTACATTGTGGAATCCAATCATTATTACGGTTAAATTTTATGTTCAGTTATGCTTACTTATTTTTATTCTCTATCTTGGATTTAGGATAAATTATCTTTGGCTAGGATTTGGCTTAAATCTTCCTTTCTAATTAGTTTAATAAAAAGATCTGACACTTTTTAGTCAAACAATGTGACCATGAAGTAACGGGTTCGAGTCGTGGAAATAATTTCTGCACCAGATTAAGGCTATGTACTATAGACCCTTGTGGTCTTCCTTCCCCGGATTCGCACATAGCGGAAGCTTAATACACCGGACCGCCTTAATACAATGGGGTTGGATCCAGATGCTGCATTAAATGGCAGCTATATACATGGATATTCCCAAGTTATGAACTGGGAAATTAAAGCCAGATGGATATATGATATTCTGCACTTAATGTGACAATTAACTGTGTCCAGTTGTTTTAATTGATCTGACGATCTTGCAAAGTACGTATTATATAATAATTGCATGATCATATATATATTCATGTGCCCTGGATTGACACAACTGTTGCCAGGACTTGGCACAGTGGCACATGTCATGTGCTATAATCTGTTGCCATTACCCACCTCTTATTGCACGTCTGCCCTTGTGCTTTTGCTTTTTGCAAAACTGAAGCAAGAATTTGTTTTGGCAAATAAGCTTGTCACATAAGGACTTTCGGATTTAAATTTGATAGATTAAATTTTTATGTTCTGATAGCTGAATAGGGGTGGCAAATGGGCGAGTCCCTCCGTCAGGTTATGTAGAGCCAAGGGGGTTTGAAGCCCCTCCGTCGGAAAAATTAGACCGTAATTAGGGTAAAAATAATTTTTTTGGTATATATAAATTGTTGAACTCTCTTAATATAAGAGGAGAATTGAGTGTAGTGGCTAGGGGTATACATGGACCGGGTTGGTTTGGTTTTTATCAAAACCAAACCAAACCAACTATATCGGTTTGGATTGGTTCGGTTTTGCCGGGTTTTTCGAATTTTTTTGTTACTTAAATATTATTTCAATATTACTTTTTTAAGTTTTTTATAAGTAAATATATGTTTAGTAAAAATATAAAAATTGACAAACATATTATCTATTAAAATATTCTTATGGGAAAATTTTCTTAGTAACACATAATACTTATTTTTTTAGTCGTCTGACAATAATGATTCATTGATGTACACTTTCAGGGTTAACCAAATTTGGTAATTAAACATAAAAATCAATATGATAGCTAAATAATAGTAATAATCACTTCATATTCGAAAAAGATATAAGAATTTAATCGATCTTAATATATGATATGAATATGGAAGAACAAAGAGATTAACGCATTTCAGTACACTTGATGATAAAGTGATCATACAACACATTATTTAAGGTTAATAAATATGTAGCCCTTCATATACTATTAAATATTATATCCCGTAAGAGAATCCCAAATATTTCTAGACATTTTTAAAAAAAATTCTATATAAAATCTTAAAAGTATATATAAAAATTATATATTTATATGTCGGTTTGGTTCGGATTTTTTAACTCACTACCAAACCAAATCAAATCAAACCTAGTCGGGTTTTTTAATCGGTTTGGTTTGATTTTTCGATTTGGTGCGGTTTTCCGGTTCGGTTTGTACACCCTAATAGTGGCAAAAGGGGTTCAAACATTGCTTTAGATCGCAAGTTCAAGTCTTATGTGTGACATTCTAGTATATTTTTGAATTCCCTTGTATAAATTTCGGCTCATAAAAATAAGCATTTTTTTTTTATCTATTTGCTTCGCCCTCATCATCGCCGTGGTTCACTGTGACACCAGGTATTAATAGCAATATTAATGACAAAGAAAAGAAAGAACAATAACTCAAGTAACCTAATTAAGGGAAGCAACCAGATAAAGGCGCGACCAGAAAATGATTGAAGATATTGTTATTTTTATAATGTTTGAGGAATGGACTCACGTACTTAAGCCTTAAGAAACAAGAAAAGAGAGCATCTAATCTAATGCCTCGGTTAATTTAGCCTAATCAGAGGCACATACAAATTTTATGTTAGAGGGTGTCGAGTACCACGGCAGTTAATGGCGTGTCCTAATGGTCAATGAAATGGGAGAGAACTACCAGGTTTCATATTCAAATTCTAGCACAGGTAAAATATGCTAAGTAATTTCTTCTCATTCCTAATCTTTGGCCGGCAAACTTGCTCGATATATGTGTTGGTGGGAGGAAACATATATTACTCCCTCCGGTTCACAATAAGTAACCAATTTGCTTTTGGCACGCTTATTAAGAAAATACTAAATTCTATACAAAAATACCTGGTATGACTAAAATACCCTTAATCAAAATATTTAATGTGAGGAGTAAGAAAATATTTTAGGGATATATACATAAGGGTAATTTTGTAAAAACAAATTGAATTCTTTCTTGATTATATAAATGGACATTTATTTTGGACCAAAATTAAAAAAAAAATTGATGGTGGATGAAAGGAGTACTTTTCAATCAAAAGAAACCATTGCAATTACTTTTTGGTGACAACGATTGCGCACCTATTATGAATATTATATTTATTTATTTTCAAGTATATACATAATTTAAATAAAAGTCAATAAATAATTCAACCTCGAGATCAATATGTTGACTACGTTCACCCATCCTAATGTGGTGGTAATCGTGCAAAAAAAAAAAGAGTGAAATTGGTGAGCATTTAACAGTAATTGGAGTCGGATCCGGTCAAACGAGGTCACTGCTAGTGTCAAAGTTAATGCCATGTGCCCTACTCTTCTATCAATTCATTCAGGGATCGTTTGGTACGAGGTATAAGAAAGTATATGGATGATATAAAAATTTAATATTACTTTAATACTTAGTTTGGTTAGCAAATTAGGTATAAGTTATTTCGGTGTTAATTTAAACATTGGTATAACTTATACCTTATAGAGGGTAGGGTAATTAGTACTGATATAACTTATACCTTCTTCTTAGAAATTATACAATTGTCATTCTTAATACAACATACCAAACAGTGAATAAACAACAATCCCAGCATAACTTATTCCAACATAACTTATACCGGCATAAGCCCTATTCCAACCAAACGACCCCTCAGTGAGTTTAACTTTTATTCATTAACGGTGTAAAAGAACTTCTATATTATCAGCTCGTCAAAAAATAATAACATTTAATTTTTATAAAAAGTATGATTAGAGATATGAAAAAATAAGGTAAATTAAGTGCTTCTAACAATAACCAATAACATACCTAGTCTTTGTCCCATAAGTGAGGTCTAAGGAAAATAGTGTATGTTTGGATCGAAAAAATTAGATGTCATGTGAACGCTAGTAAAGCAAACCTTGAACGACGATAAATCATACAACAAAGAAATATACCAAAAGATACACATACATTTAACGTGGTTCGGTCAACTGATCTACGTCCACAGCGGAGATGAACACAAAATATCAAGAGAACAACCTCACAAAGAGGCAAACACAAGTGACACACTAACACTTGTTTCGTAAAGTTCTCCCCCTGAACAAGACTCTCAAGCTCTCTATGGCTACATTGTGGATGTTGCTGAATGAGAAGGTCGGATCTTCAATTATAGAACTTCAAACCTTTTCCTACAAGAAAAATGACTAGCCAAATATGAAAGAATTATATTTTTCTTCTAGGAAAAGAAAAATCCAATTATGGTAAATATATTGTCCTTTCCTTCATAAGATAGAAAAACCAATTATGGTAAGAAAATCTAGATAAACATCTAACAGTGTATACGCAGATCTTACCCCTATCTTGTGAAGGTAGAGATGTTGTTTCCGATAAACCATCAACTCAAGAAACGCATGTAAAACAATTCATTTTTTGTTTTTTTTTTGTTTTCCACCCAGTATTCAATACCCGTATTGGAGCCTCAATATATCTGAATTCGCATTGCGTAAGACCCAATTAAGGGGGAAGCACTCTCTAACAGGATTTTTTTTATATTCAGGGCTCGAACTCGAGACCTCTAGTTAAGAGTAGAGGGATACTTCAACATGTTAAAATACACTTCTAATGTAAAACTATTGTACAACTGGCAGGGATTAGCTAGAGTATAGCTTACAATTTCGGTCGAACCAATTAACTTTGAACTTTGAACTTATAAGCTTTAAATTCTGGCCGCTAACTATAGGTAAAAATACTCGTACCAAAGACTCAAAGAGTTATGCAAGTTACATGCATGTGCACGTGCGTCTGATGCCAGTCATTGACCTTTCCCTCTCTCTCGAAACTTTCGAGATACGAATGTGCATAAGATATTACATTAATCAATTGCTCATTAAATTCTATTCAGTATTCAGCTTCGACACTATCAAAGTTACAGTCCTTTTCACGTTAGGTATCTATATATAACAGCCTATGACTTACATTTTTCTCATCCCAAAACAAACAAGTCTCCTATTTAGTCTCATAGCGACTGAATAAGGGTGTCGGGATTCTATTCGTCTCTGCTTCTGCTAGAGCAAATTAAATTAGAGTAGAAACATTATGGGGATGAATATGTTGTTGGTGTGTGTGTTATTTGTCGTAGGAGCAATGGCTGCTGCGCCAAAGAAGCCAATGGATGTACCATTTGGAAGAAACTATGAGAATACTTGGGCTCCTGATCATGTCAAATACTTTAATGGTGGCAGTGAGATCCAGCTCTTCCTTGACAACCGCACTGGTAAAATACTATTTCTTAGTGTATTAGCTTTGAAGTACCGTTAAAGTTTGATTTTCTCCGTGTAACTTATAGGTCACGGGTTCGAGCTGTGCAATCAGCCACTAATGTTTGCATTAGTATAGACTGCAGTCTACGTCACATTCTTTAGGTTGCGATCCTTCCCGGACCCTACGGGATGTCTTGTGCACTATGCTGTGCTTTTTAGTGTATTTGGTATAACATAAGTCATTTTTCAGGAAAATATCTAGCATTTGAATATTAGAAAATATTTTCCACAGAAATGGGATAAATGACTTTGCTTTCTTATGAGAAAAAAGTGACTTTCTGCTAGATCTACAGTTAAACATTATTACTAATCTTTAGTATTCAAAATGTTCATTAAGGCCCTTACCGATTTGCTAATAATATTATTAATTTTAATTTAATGTATATTATTTAAAATAGATATTCGACCAACCAAACACTGGAACACAATTTTCATGAAAATATTTTTTCGAAAAATAACTTCGGTCATACCAAACACGCTCTAAGTATCTGCTACATCTTCTATGTAGAAGTTGTGTTATATTTTATTTTATTTTCCTTATTTTTTTTTATATTAATGTCAATGTGAAAGTATCAAAAACCCCAAAGTTCTGATTTTGCATTTGTTTTGGGACATAGGTACTGGATTCCAGTCAAAAGGATCTTACCTATTTGGGCACTTTGCTATGCACATAAAGATGGTTGCTGGTGATTCTGCAGGCACTGTCACTGCTTTCTATGTAAGTCATAACATATAGTACTATATTCGATAGCGACGCGAGGAATTTATTCGGAGGCGTACTCTCAAACTTGAAAGAAGTAAAAAATTTCCCGATAAAAAGTGTACAAATATATGTTATATACCCCTAAAACCTAATATTTTACCTATATATATAATATAATATTTCGACGAAGGTTGATCAATTGACCACCATTGATAGGTTGTAGCTTCGCCCTTGAGTATATCAATATTGTATATTAATAAATGGATAACATAATTGATCGATATCGCTTGACAATAATATAAAGTAAATATTAATTTGCGACAAAAAGTAAAGTCGTAAAAATTTCTACAGATCCCAACTCAAACTCATATACGAGTTAAGTTGTGATAATAAGCTGACACCACTTGTACAAAATAATAAGCCAAAGCCACTTGTATAAAATCTTATGTTTTTGGCTTATTTATTGGTTTTTGTTTGTCTTACCTGGGAATTATATTTACGGTAAAAACTTATCCATATCGGGTGTTTATATCCAACCAATGTATGTAAGACACATGTCTTTCACGCACAAATTTATCATTCACCATGATTTGCATGTTGATATGTATTCTTCACTTTTCGTTAACTAAGGTTAAAATGATTGATCGGATGTAAATATTCAATACAAATAAGTATTTACGTACGCTATAATTACCTTTATGTGCAGCTGTCTTCACAAAATAATGAGCATGATGAAATAGACTTTGAGTTTTTGGGGAACAAAACAGGAGAACCATATGTGGTACAAACAAATATATACACAGGAGGGAAAGGTGACAAAGAGCAGAGGATTTACTTATGGTTTGATCCAACCAAAGATTACCACACCTATTCTGTTTTGTGGAATCTCCACCAGATTGTGTAAGCTACTCTCTTTTCTATATTTTACTCCTACCTTTTATTCATTTATCGAATTCGAGGGTGATAGATTCTATCCGTCCTGTCACAATCTTTGCTAATCTACTCTTACATTGACATTTGCTTCCATGTATTAGCGCTAATTTTAATATTAATTTCTCAAAAGGCCATCAAACTTATGATTTTTTCTACAAAAGACACTAAATTATTTTTTGTTATTTTAAAATCACTTAACTTTTGATTGGTTACTTAAAAAATTCATTAAATATGATCGGGATGCCATGTAGGCATGTCAAATCTGCTAAAGTAGGCACGTCATTTTGACTCCAGCAAACTTTGGACGTGTTTCATTGCGACCCCTTTATTAATTTGACCCATTTTGACGCGTCCAAGTTTAACCCAACCCTTTCATTACCCATCTAAAATTACTGAACTTTTGGTTGGTTATAACTCATTAAATATTTTCGGGCCAAATAACCATGTCAAATCAATTAAAATGTCATTTTGGAGGGGTTGGATCATAACCTGTTTATCAATTTGACTTGTCTGACCCAAATCCGTCTATTTGACACCTCCTCTTGTAATAATTTATGATAAACAAATTAAGGGCATGCAATATTTGCTGAGACTTGAAATTAAACACTACGAAAAGGAGTCTTGGACCACCTATAAAATTTTCTGCTTGTGATCTATAGGCCACGGGTTCAACTCGTGAAAACAGCCAATGATGCTTGCATTAGGGTAGGTTGTCTATATTATATCCTTTGGGGTGCGGCCTTTCTTCGAACCCTACGTGAACACGAGATGCTTCGTGCATCGGACTGTTATTTTTCTTGGAATTAAACACTATGAAGGGGATTGTTGGAGTAAACGGTAAAATTATCTTTGTATGACTTATAGGTCACGGGTTCGAGTCATGGAATTAGTTATTAATACTTGTATTAGGGTACACAGGCTGCCTACCTCACACTCCCTTGAGGTGCGGCCCTTCCTCAAACCCTGCATGAACACGGGATACTTCACGTACTGGACTGACGCTTTTACTTGAAAATTAAACACTTTATGCATATATGCAGGTTTTTTGTAGATGAGTACCCAATCAGAACATTCAAAAACAGCAAAGATTTAGGTGTCAAATTCCCATTTGATCAACCAATGAAGATATACTCAAGTCTATGGGAAGCAGATGATTGGGCAACAAGAGGTGGACTTGAAAAAATAGATTGGTCAAATGCACCTTTTGTTGCTTCTTACAAAGGATTTCACATAGATGGATGTGAAGCTTCAGTAAATGCAAAATTATGTGCAAATCAAGGCAAAAAATGGTGGGATCAAAAAGAATTTCAAGATTTGGATAAACAACAATGGAGACTTTTACGTAGAGTAAGGGATAAATACACTATTTATAACTATTGCACTGATAAAAAGAGGTTTGCAACTCTGCCAAAAGAGTGCAGGAGGAATAGAGATGTGCCAAGAAAATCATCAAAGAAGTCTCCTTAGGTTGCGACGGTCGTGCTCGTCTTAGACTTGGTCGTGCTCTTTAGGTCGGTCAAGCTCATGCGACGTTGGTACCAGTGAAAAATACTTTATTTTATTTTTTTGAAAAAAAAAATTCTACTTAGGTTATGATATATTTATGTGTTTATTATATGCATGAAGGTTATATTCACAATGTTCAAATTATAGTGCCACACACACACACACATATATATATTGTATGTGTTGTAAGGTTACAATCTCAATAATTAATAAATTCCTATATTTATTCAAAAAGGAAAAGTATTGCATATAAGGAGCTTCAATTTCCATATATAAATACATGATTATTCAATACTTAATGATGTTCAACATTTAGAGGGAAAATAATGAAAAATATTCTCCTCTACTTTTAGACTTCTTTCTTTGCTTGATAAATGTACGTATGTACATATTTTTCCCAAAATTGATAAATGTATATATATATATATATATACCAATTAAAAAGCTTGATTGATTTATGCATTTTTAACTTTTTTGCTGAGATTTCCTTTTATGTAAACGCATACTATTCTCACTTTAAATTTGTTCGATTGTTGAACTAATTTTGTCTTTACATACAAGGGACCAATGTATGTTTTGGAAGATGGTGTCGATGCACCTACTTTTATACTATTCTAGTACTCTTCAAAATGACATTATATTGGACTTTACAGGTAAGTTCGAATAACAACAACAAAAAAATTATAATATGTTCAAAACCAACGGGAAATTAGTATTCCTACCAACTGCGATGAATCACCTAAATACTCAATCCAAGGGGTTCATCATCTACTATATGTATATTATAAAAAACAATATACCTTCAATTTTATTACTACTGTTATTTATTGAGGAATTTTTGTAAAGCACTACAGTTTAAAGCCTAATTACAATAGTAGCTATAATTTGCTTTATTACCTTTTGTAGGTACTGTTCAATTATTATCAACTTATATCACTTGTATTCAGACACATAACGAATATATCATAAATATAGAAATGCAAAAATATAGAATGCTCTTGTTGAGAATCAAACTCAGGAACTCCGCTCACTAAGCGTGTGCTCCAATCAACTAAGCTACGAGAGCTTGTTGCTCTCTTATTTCAGTTTAAAACAATTGATCTTTTATTTCAAAACTACAGGTGAATTTGCTATAAAATTCAAATATAGTTGCGAGTGGCAATTTTCTAAAAATATAGGTACAAATGATTTTAGTGTATATGTTTGTTGTATCATGTAATTTTTCCTTATTCCTCTAATTTTGGTTAAAATTTATTGTTTTATGCTGTCGATACTCTAAATTTTTCCTCGGCTCTACCGAAAATGCGTATGTTGCTTTTGTTGTCTGATTTCCGACCAACCCCTCTTGCTCCGCCCATGCATCGGAATGTGTCCTAAACACAAGCTATATCAAACATGAATAGAGAAAAAGAGAAAAAAGAGAATCATATAATCGACCCCAACCAATCTGGGATTAAAACGTTTATGGCCGGCCAACAATACAGCAAGAAGCAGTGTAATGGGAGCCAATCTCATTCAAGCCTACAACTAACTACTCATACAGTATGCACTGCAGTTGCTATACTATCCGCCTTCCTAAGCTGTCGTCTCCAGCATCGACGCTTGAAAAATAACAAAGTCTTAACAGTTTAGCATAAGAGTACAACATCAGTGGCAATACCTCTGCTGCTGCTATGAGCAGATTTCTCATTCATTAAACCATGTTTTTAATCAATAAATCGAACTGATATATGTGATGCGCGTGTGTTGCTTGTGCACTCTTAATCTAATATACATATACATAAATTTACATATAGAGAGAGTGTCATGCGTAGGAGGGAGATAGTTGCCTCGACCTGCTTTAAAGCTCACTTTCGCAAAAATAATCAAGCATTGTGGATAAATGCTCAAGCCCCTGCATGCCAATTGTTTGTCTACTACTTCTTATGTCCGATACCAATCAATGTGAGCTGCGAAAAAATGAATAATCTAGTTAGAGGAAACTATTGAAAGATCACAAATTCATCGAATGGATAATGCTTAGATTCTAAGCATGTACTCACAACGTTATTGTCAGGCTGCCTCCAATAGAATCCCTGCAAAACAACAGGTAGGATGTTGCACGATACAAGAATGTAGATCAGCAATGCGTTAGTTCCCATCCATTTCAGTACTGTCGTCCAATGTCTATAACCCCACACATCAACCTATAAAAAGACCAAACCGTTTAGCTATATAACAAAAGAACGACATATTTACCAGCCCTAGCATTTCTGGAGTTTTTGACAGAAGCAACTAGTCTTAAAGGTGAAGTACGGAAAGGAAAAATATCGAAATAGTGCCTCAGAATACCAAAAGTATCCTTTTAAATGAGTGGTGATGAGAGTTTCCATGTATCTTTTCGTTCTCTCTCACTATAAAAGAAATGAACTTTTATATCAGGTGGTTGTCAACATGTTATATTTTCCATAAAAGACAACGGTGTTGGTTCTTTTATCAGAAGTTCTAGGAGAAGTCAATTTTTAAGATAAAACCAGCTACCAAAAAATTATTACAAAATTTTGACTTCATATTCAGATAATACACGAGGAAAGACCAGTAGAGATGTATAGTGTCTAACCATCATATAGACTGCAGTGAAGAGAAAGCCGGCGGCACCAGCAGTAACACACATATAACTGAAGGAGTACAAAACCTTGTTCATATGCATCCCTAAATGAAGTGAATGAAAAAGATTAGTTAATAGAAGAAACAAAGTAGATCTACATCTCAGACGAATACTGTATAGTTATTCTCTTACAGTAAACAAAAATCTGAATTTGTAGCATGAGAAAGAACAGAAAATTAAAAGAGAAGATTACCGAGGCAGTCACAAGTTAAACCCAACAGTACAAGACAAGAGGATGGTATCAACCATTGTTGAATTCTAACTTTATGATCCTGGAATACATTAGGACAGAGAGCAAAAAAATACATAAATTTATCGTCCAAAGAAAAAAATATAACACATCAAAGAGAAAGCAATAAAAAATGTTAACCTTGAAATGGATAATGATGTGCCCGTAATGCAAACCAATGAAGCAAGTTACAATCGCCATTAATGAGCTACAGTAAAGTAATATGAACTTAGTTCACAAAAATTCAACCAAAGAAACAGCAGAAGAGTGTGACAGCGGAAAGGGGCTTGACAGCTATGTTGCACGAGACTCTCCAAAAATGTCTGCGGGTGCGTGTCAGATCCTCCAAAAGTAGTGCATTTTTGGAGGATTTGACACGGTCGCGGCATCATTTTGGAGAGTCATGCGCATAGCTTGACAGAGCGGCACAACAAAACGATGTTTCTGCCAACATAAAGACGAGGAGGTACCAATAACAAACCTCAAAAGTCCTTCCGGGTCAAAAGGTGCTTGACACCATGATGGAGCGTCTAGAGGAAGGGGACCGTAGTCAGGGGAGTTGAGACTGCATTCCTGTTAAGGAAATAATCAAATATTTTAAACATCAAGGAATGCCAAAAATGGAAAGAAACAAAAAGAGAAACTCTGAAATACTAAGGACTTCGAGATGAAGTATACTTTTGATCGTCCATAAATGGGTCTTGTATATAAGTGCTGAATACCCAATATTTTTCGATCAATCGCTCCAACAGCATTACATGCCGGCCCAGTGTCTCCCCGTACACCACATTTCACCTTCAAAGAGAAGGTAATCATGTTAAGGAATTCCATCGCTTTCATTTGAGAAATGGGATGTGATCCCAGACTTTAAGCTAAAACTAAAATAGACAGCTAAACACAGTGAACTTACTAAGAATGTCGTTGTTCTGGAAGAGGATGTATCCATTGGCATCTGATACTCCCAGTCATTAACATATAAACCATAGAACAAAGAAAGGTATAAAGCCGTAACCATTATCGCCATGGCCCTGGAAACACCAAAATGAAGGAGAGAAAAAGGAAATGAACAAACGGTAGAGTGAACATTAAGCATAAAAAAATTGACAGAAGAATGTTAAAAACTAAGGTTATATGTGAAACTACAAAAGAAAATAAATTAAACCAAAAAAGAAAAGGAATACTTGAAGTCATTTATCTTCTACAACATATATATACACACACAAAAAAAAAAAAAAAAAAAAAAAAAATACTGCAGCCCATACCATTTATGGATATGGATCTGTCTTTACACAGACTTTAACAACTGATTGTTATTAGTAACTTGTTATATAATTTACTTTGAAGTAACTACTAACTTAATTTCCAAAATTTACATTGACAAAATCCTGTTAGATCTGAATAAGCATTGTCACGTCCCACTGTTTCCCCTACCAAGATACTGTTTGGACATACTAATGGAGCTCCTTTGCATTTCGACAACTCTAATGGTACTTGTCTCACCCTTGGGATGCTGATATAGGAGATTACCAAAGCACCAGTAGACAGTGAAGATTCAATGACTGTAGAAATTACCTTTTTCTTTTAACAAGGCATCTGTAGGAGTTACCTTATGATGTAGAGAATTGTCATTTGCTGCCTATCAACACAGACCATTTAAAGGATTTCAGGATGGCACTGTTTGCATACACAGTCTCTCTCTCTCTCTCTCTCTCTCTCTCTCTCTCTCTCTCTCTCTCTCTCTCTCTCTCACACACACACACACACACACACACACACACACACACACAGCAGAATAATCTCTATATACTCAGCTTTTAGCATCCTTGATCTTTTATTTACAGATTCACTCCATTTATCACTTCAAGAAGCTAAAAGGTGTCAGCATCCACATTTACGTATCTATCTTCAATTCTGATGGAATGCTATGCGGACTAAGTACTCACTGTCCTATGGGCATTTTGTTAAAACGAAAAACCATATTTGTGGATTTATGCACCTGATTTAAACAGAGTAACCACATTTTAGTGCTGTGTAGCCATTGGGAATCATCCTCGAGGCTCTCTGTCAATACAACAGTTTGCTATATAGTATAAAGTTTCTCTACTATTAGATTTCGAACAGTTCGTGACTTGAGGACCATCTTCTAAACACAATCAAAGTTTCACCACCAAATCGAGCTGATTTTATCTTTAGACAATAATATGTTTTGCACAAGATAAGTGAGACAGATTGGTCAAAAAAAGTTAGTAACGACTACCTTTAAGTGACAAATGTTCGGATAATCTTTATTGGACAGAATGGTCAAAGACTCGGAACTTACCATTGTTGATGGTATCTCTTCAACAAAGATTGTCCTGAATTGACTTTATTATCACCCTTAAGCCAAATTTCACACATCGCTGCCAACAAAAATGATATCCCAATTCTCTGGGGAAAAAAGTTCAAAAATAAATTATCCACTTTAAGAACATGAAAAACACAAGTATAAAATATAACATAGATACAAATATAATTATCATTTATTTCACCACCGTCAAGGTTGATGAAACCATACCTGCAATATACCCATCCATCTGATTTTCTCAATGTCCACTCCATAAGTTAGATTTTTGAGACCATGAAAATAGCCCCCTGCTTATATAATACAAAAGCACGTCAGATTCATACTTGCAAACCACGAATCTGATAGACTAAATAATAGCTTGCCGCTTCCTGACAAACCTAACAAACAGCTGTCGAAAGATATTAAGTTAAACAGATGACTAAGAAGAGCACCTTGAAGAAAGAGTCCAAGGATTAAAAGCTTAAGTCCGCGGTGCATTGCTTTTCTAGTCGCAGTCAGTCTGCAGGGCAAATTCTGTAAACCAAAAATAACTTATATAAGCATAAGTAGCAAAAATATATAAAACTCAATACATTGGATTGCAAAAACAAGCTCCTGATATAAAATCATACAAATTCCCTTCACATCTTGATTCACAACTGTCCATTTACAAAATATTTAGAGATAAAATTTGCTATAAGATCAATATCCACATTTTTGCTTTGGCTCAAATAAATAAATCTGGCTACAAAACTAAGTTTACTAATCCGACATTTGTGTTGAAAATATATACCTTGTATGCAAGTGCAAGTGACACTCCAACAATAAAGAGGAAAAATGGCATCACAAAATCTGCTAGGGTTATGCCGTTCCATGGTGAATGATTGATAGCAGGATAAAGTCCACCAGCGTATTCCACAAATATCATTAACTGCAAAAGTGTAACCAAAAGCAAGAGAGGATAAGATGATAAGCTTTAAAAGAAAAAACCAAATTGCTCATTCAGGTTTTAGGAATTAGTTTCACGTAAACAATAAATGGGCAATCTTACTCCCTTTTTCACACGTGCATAGAAGAATTATCTGTTGTTATATTTCCCTCTTAGTAATTATTAACATCTGTCAAGTCAAATAAGACTGGCATCGTTTCCTAGTAACCGTGCTCAGTTCCATCTCCCCTTTATGCAATTTTCTCATCACTGTCCTATAACCTCCAAAATGGTAAATTGTGCTGAATTTCCTCGATCTTGCTATGATTGAAACATAAGACCTTTTCTTGAAGCCGTTAGGTTTTAAGAATCACAATATCTTAGCTTTTAGTACAAAATTTTAGACATGTTTATTAAGTCTGAACTAAGAATCTCCTAAAAAAACTGTTCATTATTAAGAATAATGGAGTGCGTTTATCCATTAAACTTCTGCTTAAAAGTCAAAATCTCTTTTTCATCAAGCCATCATATTACGTCCTAAACATCTATGTTGGCCGGACTCTCCGAAAGTGTTACCGCACCCGTGCCGGATCCTCCAAAGATACACTAAATTTGGAGGATCCAACACGCACCCAACTACATTTTTGAAGAGTCCGAGTAACATAGCTAAACATCACCAAGGTCCCTACATGGTCATGTTGTTTCAATTCAAGAAAATGTAGACCAGAACACCAAGTCAAAGGATAATGATCTAGCTTTAAAGCTATCTATGCTGTAGTATGTGAGCTCCTGGAGCAACTAGCATAAACAAATCACAAGTTGCAGGCCAAAGTTGAAGGAACCAAACCAAAAAGCTGTGAACTTTAAATGCCTCAAATCCAAATAACTCCAACCCAAGAAAATGCCAAAACAAGTAAACCAAAAATAGACAGAGTCAACAATACGCACACATTGAATCAATCAACTATAAGCCTCAATGCCAAACTAGTTCCCCTAGCTATATGAATCCTGTATATACCTAGTAATACACACATTAACAAAAATTAAAAAGAACAAAGAATTAAAAATTCAATAAAAATGATAAATGAGAAAAAGACTAAGGTGATTTCTTAATATTTCGCTAGCGGAATAGTCAAGGTGCGCCCAACCTGACTCAAGTGCCGGAGCCACATAGCTCCAAGTGGTGTCACCGGAAAATTACGCTATTTAGATAGGTAAAAATTACTTTTTTACATGTGTGTGTGTGTGTGTATATATATATACACATACATCCATATTGCATCCCCTTGACTTATTTGTATACTAACTTTTCAAAATCTTGACGCCCCTTAATAAAAATCCAAATCCTAGCTCGGCTACCGGACACCACCGTCATTAAAAAACAAAAGAGGGTAAAATGAGAAAATTACCGCAACAGTGATACCGCGAAAAATGTCAAGAGAAAGAAGGCGGCCACTTGCACTTCCACTTGATGTAGTACTGGAACCAATCTTTGGCTTGGTGCGAAAATGGTGGCCAACACAATCGGCACTTGATTTGGGCAATGTCGTCAAATTTGGAGATGTCAAAGCAATCAATTCCAAATCATTATTCTCCTTTTGTCCATCATTTGTAATAACATCAATTATCCTATTCGGCGAACAAAAATTCTTAACTTCTCCTTGCATTTCCACATTATTTTCCCCTACTTGTTGTGGATCCCATCTTAATCTTGGTACCTCATTCTTCTCCCTGATTAACTGATAAGATCCCATCTCCTTTTTTGTCTATTTTTGCAAACTTTTTTTCTTACGCGTTTTCAGATATAGCCATTTTCACTACTCAAACTTGAAAAAGAATATCTGGTACAAAATAGTGATTTGATTCTTGTAATAGTAATAAATCTGCAATGAAATCTGCAGGTGTTTAATTTGTTTCTAAAAAATGAGGATAAAAAGAAAAAAAATGTATAATGGGTATGAGAAAATGAATAAATCAAGAATTCATACCCACCAAACATAAAAAAAAATGAAATACAAGAACCAGCACAGAAAAGAACAACAAACAGAGGATAATAAATGTATCCCTCTCCTTTAATTTCCCACCCTCTGTATATTACCAAAAGGTAAATGGTAAAGGGGGCACGAATGTATATGTGTGTGTAATAAATAGACACATAAGCAGAAATATACAGAGAGAGAGAGAAAAAAGAGGGGATGAGAGAATGGTAAGAAGAGGGTGTCTCGGATTCTATATATAATAATGCTTCAACTATTAAAAATGGACAGATATTTTTTCTCCTAGGAGTCTACCACTTTGGTACTTTTGTTCCATGCGAATAAAGTATTACATTCATGTCTCTTATAACAGTCTAGTTCCTTTATAAGTACTATTGTATATAATATATATTTATAACATAAAAATTAGTTTCAAAAATAACTTAGATTTTTATAACGAATGATTGTTGTATAACGATATTGTTATAGAGAGTTTAACTTTATGTTGCTAGCTGAAAACATTAAAAGACTACATATAAAATGTATAGATCTCTTAGTACAATGAATTTTTTTAGGTAAAATCGTGCGAGCGATGTGAGCGACATACAGTGAATCACCAAAATTGACCTTTAGATTGTGGTAATAGGTTACCTGAAACTTGATTGGGGGTTGGGGGAGGGGAACACGTGGATCGTGGTAGTAGGCTATGTGTAACTTATTTCGGGGGTTGTAGGTGTGCGAACAAAGTTACACATTAATAGCTGAAAAGATTAAGAGCTTACTAAAAAGCTTAATAATGTGAGGCCTTTTCAGAAAATCATACGGGTTTAGCCCAAAGCAGATAATATCACATCATACTCAAAGTATCTATGGGTTGGTTTAATCCAACATTATTACTATTAAATTATTAATATTGAATACCAGTCGTTCACCTTTACTTGTCCATAATGGACTTTGCGCTCCCCTTAAGAAATAATAAATGAAGTACTACATATTTCACCATAATACTCATAAAAATGATAATATTTCAAAAAGTTTTAGAAAATAATTTAAGGAATGTGTACTTAATGACAAGGGTAAAATGAAATTTTTCTTTTTGATTTTTTTTTAGTTTGCAAAAATGAATAAGTAAAGTTGCTAATATATTTTTAGTATAGTGATAAAGTAAAAGTAAGCAAAAGAATTATTATTTTAATTATAGTACTATTGAGTTTACTAAGGGGTTGTTTGGTATGAGTATAAGTAGATATAGTGCTGGTATAAAAATTTAATACTTTGTTTGGTTATCAAACCTAGTATAAGTTATATCGGGATTAAAATTAGTGCCGGAATAACTTATACCTTGTAGGGGTGGGGTAATTAGTTCCGGAATAACTTATACCTTCTTCTTAGAAATTATGCAACTGTCATTTTTAATACAGCATACCAAACAATGAATAAAAAATAATAGCAAAATAATTAATTACAACAGAACTTATCTCAGCATAAACCGTATTCAAACCAAACGACCCCTAATAGTGTATTATTTTGATATTTTTGCTCGGTCAATAGTACGTGCATTAAAAATGGAGCATATAATGAATGGTATCCAAGGAAAGCATATGCTGTCGCCTTGCCATTGGTAGATTTAAGGTTTTCACAGTTGTTGGAACTTGGAACAAATTTTTTGAACTCATCATTTAAGAAAAAATGTGATCATATTTTGTATTGACTCAAAATTTTAGATCTATCAATGTTTTTGATCTCTGAAGATGTGCCTGTATGTTTCTTCACATTGTTGATCTCAATTCCGAAGTAAAGAAAAAGGTTCGAATAAGTTAATACAGTTAGAATTTTTTATAACAGTATTGTAGTAACGAAATTAAAAAAAATTTAAGGGTATTTAAATTTGAAAGAAGTAAAAAAGATTTTTCCGACAAAAGGTATTTAATATATATTATCTACCTCTAAAACGTTGTATTTTACTTTATACACAGTGCAATTTTTCAATGAAGGATGGTCAGTTGACCACCCTTATGACCATGTGGCTTCGCTACTGCAACATCGCGATATAACTGTCATTCATTCACTATAAAAGTCAACTTTTTATGGAACCAATTTATATGTTAAGTTATATTATTTGTTCCCTATAACAATATTTCGCTATAGCGGTCAAAAAGATCCCGAACAAATAAGGCTGTTATACAGAAATTTAATTGTAGTCGATCTAAAATTAGTTAAGTTATAACGAATTTTCATTAAACTAATTAAGCGACACGATCCGTACGAATTTAATAAATCTCAACTTGTTTGAAATTAAGGCGTAATATTATTACATTATTTTTTATCTCTCCGACTTGGTAAATTTTTGAATATATTTTTTTTTCTTTTCTTGTGTTGGTTTCCATTTGGTGAATTGGGAAGGAAGAGAATGGTTGGATGGGCGGTGGAGTGGGTAGGGAATAACGGTGCCTACAATTTGCTCAGGGAGTAATATCTTTTTTTAAAGCTTTACTTCAGATAGGAGCGTTCTCTGAAACGCGTCGTTAGAGGTGTGTGTGTGGGGGGGTATTTTTCTACAAAGCTTTACGCCAAATGGGTTGGATACTTATCACTCGTATTGCGCGGACTCTTCAAAGTTCTTTCGTATTTGTTTTAAAAATATACTATTTTTTAAGAATTTAATACGCACGTGGTAATATTTTCAAAGAGCGAGCAACATAGCTTAGCACATGAAAAGATCACGTCTGTTGTCGGAGAGAATGATACTTATAAAGATAAATTAAATATCTGTCACCCGGTAGCATTTAATGAAGAATATTCTACAACATTAAGTACGCGACCCGTTACAAAGAATATGGCATTCATTAACTACTGTTACACATTCTTCAATGGCCCTCATAATTGTCATTAAAGAGGGGGTTGATCCTAGGACATTGTTCCTTATGTGCAACTATAAATAGTGAGCTATATTATCATTGTAAGATACGAATTTCTGACAAACATGCACTACACTCTGTTCAAAGCTCAATATAATTTTATTTTCTTGTCCATTTATATCGTTGTTATGCTCCCTGGAAGCCTTGCTCCCGGAATTACAATTTTTGTTGTTTTATCTCCATCTTAAAGCTAAGTATTACATTTTTATCTAGCTTAATTATCATTTTGGGATCAAATTAATTCATCTGTCTATAAATCACGCATAGATTCAATTGTACCTTTTTACAGGTAAATAATTTATTTTCTTAGATCTCTGCTACTACACGTAGTGTCTTTATTTTTTCTTTTGTTGTTGTTATTGTTGGTTGTTCCCTGTTTAGTGTTCCTTAGGCAGAGGGTCTATCGAAAATAGTCTCTACCTTCACAAGGTAGGGGTAAGGTCTGCGTACATACTACCCTCCCCAAACCCCACTTGTGAGATTATACTAGGTATGTTGTTGTTGTTGTTGTTAGTCAATTCACTAATGTAGATATAAAATTGAGAGATCTATTAATAGAAGGATCCGACACGCACCCAATGACATTTTCGGAGAGTTCGAGCAACTAGCTTAGCACATGAAAAGTAAATATTCCATCAATATGTCATATATATATATATATATATATATATATATATATATATATATATATATATATATATATATATATATATATACACACACACACACACACACACACACACACAGTATTTTAGTTTCTCATGTGATGTTCGGTATCTGTATTGAAGTCCCGTTAGAGTTCGCGGCGAAAAAAGTCCCACGTTAAGGGGTAAAATATTCCTTAACAAATGCAACTTTATGCTACTCGAGACCTTTGATTAAGGACAAAAAAAATAGATAACTAAAAAGAATACATGTAATAGATCATAAAACTTATCTTTCCCATAAATGTGTATGGAAAAAAAAAACTCTAAAAATCTATAAAAATTAAATTTCGTACTCATGATTCCATCAATTTAATGAGTTTAATCCTAAGAGTTTTAAATATTAAACCCATTAAAGTCAAATTATAAAATATCTAATTTGGCCGGCAAACCCATATGTCCAACAGTAGTGGCAGTAGCGTTTAGTCATGGATCATGGAGTCATGTGGTTGTGTTGCATGACTTAGGCTTTGGCTAAATATTAAATACATGAAGGGGCGGTTTGATGGGTATATTGTCTTATCGGCTATTTGGCCAATGACTATAACTATCTGATGAGGTCAAAGTAGTGATTGTGAACCATATTGTAAAAATTGCAGGGCACCTTATTTGATCGCTCACGTTTAATTTATATTTATTTTTTTAAATTTTTTTAATTTGTACCCACTTTTAAATAACTTCAGCCTCTTTTCTCCTCCTCCTTCTCCTCCTTCGTTTTCTTCTTCTTTCTTCTGCTGCTGTTGGTGCAGATTATTTCTTCTTCGTTTTGTCTCAATTAATATTCTTTTACGTAAGCATAGTTATGGATTTAACTTAACTGTTTGTTCAGACTTTTCATGAAGTGGAACGAGTCATCTATTGAGCTCAAAAACGGTAACCTGTGATGAAGTAGAATGGAGTAACATATTTGAAGGGAAGATATACGTACACAAACACAACTATGACAAGTAGGCCAAGTAATTTGTAGCAACTTTTCACCTAAACAAATAACCACCATAATTAAGGATAAATGACAGATTAACTACTCTCATCTTGGCTACAAAAAGTACAAAGAGTTATACATATGAAATCACCCGTGATTATAGCTGTCTTTGCTAAGTACAGGAAAACAGTCAAGTGATTAAAAAAATTCCGACTCCAGAAGTGGAGAGCCAAGTAAAATATTAGTACAAACAAAAACTTCAGCTCTAGAAGTGAAGTTTGACAGTTACAAAACAAAAACTTCAGCTCTAGAGCTGAAGCTTACAAACAAAAAGCCAGTTACAAACAAAAACTTCAGCTCTAGAGCTGAAGTTTGACAGTTACAAAACAAAAACTTCAGCTCTAGAGCTGAAGCTTACAAACAAAAACTTCAGCTCTAGAGCTGAAGTTCGCCAGTTACAAACAAAAACTTCAGCTCTAGAGCTGAAGTTCGACAATTACAAAACAAAAACTTCAGCTCTAGAGCTGAACTTCAGGCTTGGCTACTAGAATGCTGAAGTTTTGCGTGATTGTCTTTGCTACTTCAACCCTGTATGCTGAAGTTATGCGAAAAAGCGGGAATGATTGCAATTTTTTTTGCAAAGCGGGCACAAGTTAAAACGTGACACAAAAAGCGAGTATAGATGCAAATGGCCCAACCATATTCAGTAGAGATAAAGCCAAATGTCTATATACTAAATTTCAGGAGTTCAAAATTTTGGTTACTTAGTTTTATTTTATTGCATCAAAATTATTAAATGATGATTTTAGCCACTAGGAATCAGCTCTAGACTTTTTCATGGATTGGATCGAATCGAATCTAGTATTTTTCGGATCATAATTTTGGATTTCGGATTTTGTAAATTGCAATTTGAATTCAAACAAAATTAAACTCAGAGATCAGATCAGATTTTGATGTGTTGATCGAATAAATATTTTGGATTTCGGTTCAGATTGTGCGTCTTATTAAGATGCTAAAATAAATAATTTTAATATGATATTTTTTACCATTTTCAGTAGCAAAGCTCATTCATTTTCATATCTTTCACTTTTAATATTGAATGGAAAGAAAAGACAAAAACAGCGAGAGAAATAACAAAGAAACACTAGAATTTTTAGAAGAGCACCCCTTACTTCTATATGTAAAATATAAATTTTGGGTTTCAGATCACTTTGAATGTAAATTGAGCCAAACCGTATCCAATCGGATATCCAAAATAATTAAATAAGAAATACCCGAAATCCGATCCAAAGAGCTAAAATTCAATCCAAGCCAATCGGAATAACACGAATCAGTTCGAATTTTCAGAGTTGGTCTATAAATAATGCACATTGATTGTCACGCCCCAAACCTGGGGAGGCGTGGCTGGCACTCGGTGTCGTGCTGACCCGAGCGAACCACTATGTAACTCATGATCGTTCGACCAAAACTGGAACATATATAAGTCGAGTTAGCTGAACTCATTCCTTTTATAACTATCATGGGCACACATGAACACAACTCATAATATACAACTGTAAGTGGGAAACACTGTATCAATAAACTATCATTTTTAAAAACATGAATACATATGGGCCGTTAAGGCCTCTAAGATTATTTGACATCAAACGGGACAGGGTACCAGCCTACCCATAAGTGTGTAACAATATCCTGACATGGTGACTCAAAAAGACACGGCTGCACTCTGAATGAGGTGGAGTCTTACCGATCCTTCGCTGAATACCAATTTCGTCTACTATGAGGGCTTGTCAAACTGATTATCTATACCTACAGGCATGAATGCAACGTCCCCAACAAAAGGACGTCACTACGAATAATATACCGAGTATGTAAGGTAAAACTGAAACATAACCATAATTCAATATTAATTAAAGACATATTGTGACAAAAATTCAGACATATGCAAAATAATCTAGAATATTAGAAATAGAACTATTGACAGCAGAATAAAGCTTCAAATAATTTTGGCTAACACGTAAAACCTAAATTATTAATTTCGGTCTGCAATGTTATCATAGTGATTAAAGGTCTTATCCCACAAAAGAAAAGACTCAAATTTAAAATCAACACTTGCACTTTTGGAATTTATATCTCCTATACGTACTATTCAACAATTACTACTTCCCTTTTCTTTAGAAAATTTACCCTGATCGTACAATGCTGCTTCTGGCACAAGCTGCACCACACCTTGATTGTTCGGGCCATTTCTATTGTTTACTTCGTCTCCCATGTCTAGTTTGATTTGTTCCGTTGAATTCTCTTATTGTTTGCCTTTCTTGTTCGCACGGTTCAATTCCTTGAAAACTTTCTCAGGATTTGATAATGCTTCAAACAATTCACCAGTTCTTGAGGAGTTTCTAGGCATGCACATGTAATACCCAAGACTACAAACGTTAGAATTTCAATGTATTCGGTTTAAATTGAAGAAAATTGACTACACTAAGAATTTTAGCACTCCTTTTAGCTACAATTAATAACACCGTTAAGTCCCCGGCAACGGCGCCAAAAATTTGATCACCCCCAACTATGCCTTATAAAAAGGACAAAGCGGTCGCTGTAAATATATTCCGATTAACAAGTCCGGAGTCGAATCCCACAGGGAATTAACCTATCAATCACAGCTATTGGACTTACACAAATTCACGTATTCAATCTTCGGAGATATTTAAGTAATAGAATGGATATTTATTAACTAAATATTACATAATAACAATGCAGTAATTAAGAGCTAACTACGAATGGGTTGTAGACAAGAATTTGACTGATCTAAGGTTCTGATTTTCCCTATTGTCGGAATCCTTTCCGCTACATTTGTAACAAATCTGCCTAAGTCTTCTTTATCGATCATGAGCACTCTGACTGTCGTAACTCTCTTCTGAGTAATTATAACAATATACTAGACATATTCTCCCGAATTACGCTAGCTAGCCTTAAGTACAGCTCACTTAGATCGCATTCAAGGATTCTTTATCCCTAATCCCACCTTTAAACACTTCGTATTGATACCTCATATACGTTAGGAGTGGTGTTGTTCAACAACTACCTAAATATATACTCTCTCCCGAGTAATACATACTAAATAGGCACAGTCGATTGAGGGCTCTTCAATCAACAACAATCACAACATAGTTGAACAAATAGAGAAAATACCATGGCAAATCTATATTAACATAACAAGAAATTCATCCTCCAATAAGTTCCATCAAAACCGTAGATTAGGAGTTTAGCTATGCATAATTGTTTTCACAATCATAACAATAAAATCCATCATCAATGATAAAAACAAGAGGAAGAAAGATAAAAACTCTATGCCGAATCTTCCCTCTTGCTTCTTGCCTTTAAAATCCTTCCAAAAACCAAGATACCCTCTTTTTGGGCGCGCTGGGCTTCATATAGATCAAGGAGAGTCGCCTCTGAACTTACAAATTTACCCCTGAAATAAAAATGCTCGGAGAGACGAGGTGCGCGGATCAACCGCGGATAGACCGCACATATTGCCCAATGTTCTGCCTGACGAGCGCGGCCAGTGCGAGGTTGCGGATCGACCGCAGATAGACCGCACATATTGCCCAGTGTTCTGCCTGACGAGCGCGGCCAGTGCGAGGCCGCGGATCGACCACGCACCTGGAGGAGATTTCTGCCTTCATTTTTCTTTCTTCTTGTGCACGCGCTTACCTCCGATTGGCCTTCATTGCTCCATATTAATTTCAAAATACTTTTTAATGTTCTCATAGCCCAAAATTGCTCCTACAAAGCATAAAGTTCTTAATTAGAGCAATTTGTTATCATTTAACATTCAATTATCAATAAAGTGCAGCTAAGTCACAACGTCAATGATAGCTAAACTACATAATTATCGCCTACTATCACACACAACTAATCAGCTCAATAAACGCCTTTGGTTTGTGCTTTCTCAATCAACTATTTGGCTTATCCAGAAAAAAGGTGAACCAAAACATGAAAAAGTTTGTTTTGCAACAGAATGCGTCTTCTTTCTGGAGGCCTCGGGTCGTGGACGATGAGCAATTACTAAAGCATATAACTAAGAGAAAGTGAAGTAATACATGTTCAGTTTCTCGGTATTCATTGAAGACTTTGTACGTATCCCTGCTATTTTTTTTTCTAATACTAATACTAATATATTAAGTAATTATGTCTTCAACCCTATTTTTGGAACATCTTTCTACCTTATATAAGGTAAAAGTAAGGTGTACGTACACTCCATCCTCCTCAGACCTCAGGTGTGAAATCACATTGAGTATGTTGTTATTGTATTTAATAGTTATTGGTGAAATAGTAGGAGAATTATTTTGTATGATACATTGTTGGTGGCCTACTCCTTAATTCTCTTTTCCCTCCCTCATTTATCTTGCCAAAAGCCAAATTGCAAATATAATAAGAGTGGAGTACTTATTACTGTACCGCTTTAACATTCTTTTTCCCGACGTTTAGTACTTCTCTATTACATCACCATAGATTATTAGACAGAATGAATTGAGCTGCTTTTTCTTGCAGATTACCTTTTCTTTTTGGCCTCTACTACCTATCTTCTTTTTACAATTCCGAGAAGTATTACTTTTTGGCGTCTATTAATTTATGTTTTACGCCATTCCTTCCAATTCGTCAAAAAAATAAAAGTTTGAAACTAATTTGATTTTTTAAATTTTAATTTTTAATGAATTTTTTTTTTATAGTTATACAAAGGCTATGAGTCTATGACATATTTAAAATCAAAGTATTTTGAAAAAAAATTCTATCTTATGCAAAATCAATTTATGTCACATAAAATTGAACAGGCACCAACTTCTGTGGCTCAACTGTGCTAGAAATCAAACGCCCTTTTCTTTCTTTAAATATTAAAAAAATATAGAGAGTTGAAGTTGAGGTGCTATTGCCTTTTTAATATTCGCTGACCTTTTGTTTCTTAAACTTACATAAGCAGCGTATCTTATGATACGTTATATTTATCCTCCATTTTCCTCTTCAACTTTCTTTAGACTTTTATATTGTTTTCCTCGTCAACTTTTGCTTCAATTTTTTTAGTGAGTTTCTGCCCGTTTTAGTTCTCCTTTTTTGCGAGGCTTTATTCAATAAAAACAACATATGCAGTATAATTTCACAAGTGAATTTTAGGGAGGGTAATGTGTACACAGAATTATTCATACCTTGTAAAGTTAGAAAAATTATTTCAATAGACCTTCAGCTTAAGAAAAACATGATCGCAATAGTTATGAAAAGAAATATGGTAATGGAAAAGTCATGAGAAGAGGGAGCAATAACAACGTCAAGATAATATGATAATTGAAGCACAAGAAACAACATGCAGTAATACTAATGTTGTTGGTATGGAAAAGAAATATGCTCGACTACCTACTAACATATTACCCTAATTCTCGATCTCCACATCTTCTTATTAAGGGTTATGTTCTCAGTAAGCTAAAGATGTGTCGTGTCCTGTCTAATTACCTCTCGTCAATACTTCTTCAGCCTATCTCTATCTCTCGTTATACCCGTTATTGCTAACCTCTCACATCTTCTCGCTGGGGTCACAAGGCTTTATTCACCTTTTTTTTTCTCCAATTTTTTTATTTGTCTTTTTTTTTTGTTCCTAGTAATTTAATTTGTTGTATAACTTTTGGCTAAATTGTTAATTTTGGATATAGTAATTGAATGGGACTTGAATAAAATTCTGATTACGTAGATTTGTACGAAATGTTTAATTAAATGATTTTATTGGTGTGAATTTGATGTAGCAAATACAAAATAAAAAGTTGTATCCAGCCAATCGTTTCATTGTAATTTACTCTTTAATTTATCAGCAACGTACATTTAACAGCTCCATTAATACTTATGACATTATAATTTCTTTAATTTATCAGCAAAGTACATTTAACAGTTCCATTATTACTTATGATTTTCACTAATTAAGTGGCTTAAGTAGAGCAATTTATTAGCTTACCCTTAACCCCATGACCCTTGGGTTGCTTATAAGGTCATTTCAACTTTAGATGGAGTTAAATTTTAAAAAGATCTTGAAAATATTTATAAAACCAAAAACTAAAACGTGTTCGATTAATTAAAAATATAAGGTGAAAGCAAACTGTTTTCATTTTTAAACTTAAACCAGATAAAACAAGCTGATTTCATTCCAAACAAATGTAAAACCTCCAAAACCTAACATACAATTTGATTTTTTTAGTTTATTACTTTTTGAAAATAATCTTTCTAAAACCAAACATACATAAAATTATATGTGAAGTGTTTGATTGGATACATAACTCATGAAAAAGAAAGGCTAACTTTTGAAATTTGTTGCATTAAATACGCTATGAATTGTCACGACCCAAAATACCAGTCGTGATGGCGCCTATCACATCACTTAGGCAAGCCAACCCAAACATTTTATCACAATCCTTTTTCCTTATAATGAGCCATTTTCTAACACAGGTTTTAAATACCAAAATTTTATAATAAGCATTTAAAACAATAGAATATATGCGGAAGTCAAATAAACATGAAACTACACAACCCCAAATATCTGGTGTCACGAGTCTAGAGCCTCTAATACATGACTGACTGTCTAATACATCATAAGTTTAGAAAATGCGTAAAAGAACAAGATAGGAAGGAGAAAACAGGGATGCGGATGCCATGCAACTACCTTGCAATCTCCGACAAACTCTGGATCAGCTGAGGACTCTCACTCTACCGCTCGGGCACCTGGATCTGCACACAAGGTGCAGGGAGTAACATAAGTACGCCAACTCAGTAAGTAACTAGAGTAAATAAGGTTTGAAAGCAGTGACGAGCAGTTAAAAATCATATAAATGAATAGACAGCAGAATAACAAACCAAATTTCACAGTTTAAAATCGGTTTCGTCGTAAAATCATCAATTTCAGTTTAAATACTTGAAATCATATACTAAGCAATTTTTCCAACAGTGGCTTATTTTAAAAGAAGAGTGAAATCAGTGGAAATATCATAACTAGGCCCCTTGGGCAATGTATCACTCAGAATATGGCCTCTCGGGCAGCCTCTCAGTCACTCGTGACTCAACTCTCGTCACTCAGTACTCACTCTTAGCACTTAGGCTCATTAATATCTCATAATAATAGAAATCATAGCAACCGCTGCAGTGTGTAACCCGATCCATAGTTTATAGTTGACTACGCTCACTGGGGGTGTACAGACTCCGGATGGGCTCATACAGCCCAAGCGTCATATCGATATGACGTGCAGCCCGATCCAATATATATATCGCTGCGGCGTGCAGCCCGATCCATATAAGTATCGTTGCAGCGTGCAACCCGATCCATAACTCTTACATATATAAATACCCTCACCATTAGGTTCTCAATCTCTCTCAGTCATTAACCTCACAACCTCTCAGGCACAACAGTAGAAATTAGGGAACTCAGTCCAAACAGTCCTCACATTTAGAAGTAGAGTGATAAAACCAGTTTTAAGCATTTAAGCAGGTAAAACATGACTGAGAATATGCTTTCAACAAGTAGAGTGAGGAAAAACAGTAAAAAAAATGCCCCTAAGGGTCTCAACAGGTTTGCACAAGGGCCCAAACATGGCATATAACCCATAATATAGTTTAAATGACTAAAGTACGGAATATCATAAGGTTCCAAATCAAATACGCGGCTTAACAGTCGCTACGGGATGGACAAAGTCACAATCACTATCGGTTCACACCCACACGCTCATCACCTAGCATGTGTGTCGCCGCATTTATCAAAACAAGTCAAATACCGGGGTTTTGTACCCTCAGTTTCAGATTTACAATAGTTACTTACCTCAAATCGGTGAAAATACAATTCCACGACACCTTTGCCCCTCAAATAGGCCTCCACTCGCGTCGAATTTATCCAAAATCAGAATCACGACGTCAAAATATGCTAAGGGAACGAAGCTCAAGCGAAAACAATCAAATAATACCAAAAATCCTAAAATTGGCCAAACCCGACCCCCGGGTCGACGTCTTGAAACTCGATAAAAATCACATCAACTGAATCCTTATCCCCCCACGAGTCTATACATACCAAAAATACTGAAATCGGAGTCCAAATGACCCCTCAAATTCTCATTTTAAAGTTTCTTAATCTCAAGCCCTAATTCCTAAATTTTAGGCTTAGATTCCATGATTTATTAGGTAGATTTCACATTAGAATCGGGTTTTAAGTCCAAAAGTTTTACCTCCAAGTGATTCCCCTTGAATCCCTCTTTAATCCCCTTCAAAAAGCTCAAAAAACGACCAATAATGGAAGAAATAAACCCCTAATTCACGAACAAGACGATTATTTAAACCTTCTGTCCAGGCCTAAAATCTTTCATCGCGATCGCGGGACATCCTTCGCGATCGCGAAGCACAAATTCTCAGCACTCAAAATTAACCCTATGCGAACGCGTAAAATCCCACGCGAACGCGATGTTCAGGCATCTTACACTACGCGATCGCGGACTGGCTACTGCGTTCGCAAAGAACAAACTCCAAGCCCCCTGGTCCACTTAACTCTACGCGAACGCGACCTTCTCCACGCGTTCGCGATCAACAATACCTCCACCTTATGCGATCGCATCCCCAGCTTCGCGAACGCATTGAGCAAACTGTACTGCCCCCACAACAGCTCTATGCAATCGCGAGACCCCCTACACGATAGCTAAGAGGAAAAACTCTGCAACACCTTAAACCAAAATATGCAACTTTTCTTTAACTTAAAATGATCCGTTCAACTCTCCGAAACTCACCCGAGGCCCCTAGGACCTTAACCAAAGGCATCAACATATCCCAAAACCTTATTCAAACTTGTACCAATCTTCAAAACACCTCAAACAACATCAAATCAACTAAAACACATTGGATTCAAGCCTAAGTTTTCAAAATCTTCCGAATTCCGCTTTTGATAAAAAACCCAACCAAACCACGTCTGAATGGCCTGAAGTCTTGCGCACACATCCCAAATGAAACAACGGAACTATTTCAACTCTCAGAATCCCATTTCGACCCCTATATCAAAATCTCACATACCAACCGGAAATCACCAAAAATCCAATTTCGCCAATTCAAGCCTAAATCTACTCCGGACCTCCAAAACTCATTCCGATCATGCTCCTAAATCCCAAATCACCTCCCGAACCTAACCAAACCATCGGAACTCACATATGAACCCTCTAACACATAAGTCAACATCCGGTTGACTTTTCCAACTTAACCTTCCTCAAAAGAGACTAAGTGTCTCAAACCTTACCAAATCCTTTCCGAACCCTAACCAATCAACCCGATCACATGTAGAACCATTATACAAAGCAATAAAAAGTAGAAATGGGAAAAACTGAGCGGTAACTCATTAGATGACTGGCCGGGTCGTCACATGAATTTTGTACCGCTATAAAAATTATGTCATTGAGAATAAAATAAGATGCTTAAAGCTATATTTTTGCTATGTATATAAAGATCAAAGATGGAGTCAGAATTTAAAGTTTATGAGTTCTGAATTTGTCATCGAACTCAAGCTCTTTGTAGTTATTGTGTTGGCAATTAAATATCATGCATATGTAATGTATTTTCCAATACAAATATATATGGAGTACCTAAGCAAAAATTACTGGGTTCATCCAAATACAACAACAATAATATACATAGTATATCTCCACAAATGGGGTCTCGGAAGGGTAGTGTATGTTGGGTTATTAAGCTTAATATAGCTTAAAAGATGGTGAATGAAAAATGGAGAGAAAATGAAATATTTGAGTTTCATTTGAGATTCCCTCCTTGATGAAGGGACATTGTTCCATATTGGAAGAGAAAGAAGTTTTTAATGGGTATATAAGCAATTGCTCTTCTTCTAGCTCTTAAAGAGTTGAGAACAAGGCAAGCCTCGTGCTGTCGTCGCCGTCGCTCGCTCGGCTTCGGCTTCGGCTTCGGTCAAATGATTGATTGGTTAATTTTTTGGACCAAATTTATTTGTTAATAATAAATATTAACAGAAATGTTATTAAATATCTATTTTAATAATAGAATATTAATTAAATCCAACAATATTAATATTAAATCCAATTCCGTTATTAGTTTTTCGTTTTCAGTTTTGTAATTGAAAATTAACCTCCCTCTTCAATTCTCCCGGCTTATTATTGAGTAAATAGCCATTTATGTTATGGCATTTATGCTATGACCATTTTGCATAAACAGTCATTCTGAAGAGTTGCACCTCTTCAGTTTTCAGCCCAACATTGGCTATAAATACAAGTCCATTCTTTCAGATTTTCCATATAATTTTCTGAGTTTCTCCTCCTTCTTCTGCATTGTTTTAACTTCAAAGAAAGCAACAATAAGTGTGATTTGCTACCGAACTTTGTGTTCGCTGAAATACTGGGGGTTTGAAGTACCACTAAACCATTGTGTAATTCATTCTATCCTGGGAGGAAATAATCCATAACTTTGGGGACTAGGAAGGGATTAAATTTCTTAAGGAAATACTGTGAATTCAGTGGGCTCAGATTAACTTTTGTTCCGTTTATATTTTTGTTTATGTTATTTTATATTTTCCAAAATTATTTTACAAATATAGTTTACTAACAGTGTATACCTAGACTTTACTCTATCTTGTGAAGGTAGAGAAAACAAGATGTAGAGAAGTTATTTTCAATAAAACTTCGGCTCAAGAAAAGAATTTCTAAGCAGAATTAAAAGAAAAGTCATGTTGAAAGACAATAGTGAAGGAGCTGTATTGAAATAATGAAAACAAGAACAATAATAACAGTAAAATAGTAAAAAAATAAGATAATTAAAGCAAGAAATAACATGTATTAATAAAAATAAAAGAATAGGTAATACGATAACGATATAATAATAATATTTAATATTATAGCTTCTCTGTCGCTAAGGACAAAAGTGTGTGTAACATTGTTAGAGAGCACTTTACCTACGATGTGATTTTATTAAAGTGAATTTCAATTTAGTCCAGCTTCAATACGAATACCAAGCACCACGTGGGAAACAAAAAATGAGATTGGAGAAGTTGCTTGTAGTTTTATTAGAGTGAATTTGGATTTAGTCGAGCTCTAATACGAACAATGGCAGAGGCAAAATTTTCGCTAAAGGAAATCAAAAAAAGAAAAAAGTTGAAAAAATTAGAAAAATCTATGGCTAGTGGGAGTCGAACTAGGAACCTAACAAAGATTTTAAACCTCATTTACTACTAAAAATTCGACAAAAACCGATCACGGTCGACCGATCAATTTTGGTCGGTCAAAAAACGGGCCAAAAAAGCGACTAAGTTGGTCGATTTTTCAAAATATTTTAGTTTTTAGTTTTTAGTTTTTTTTTACGAAACCGGCCAACTTTGATCGGTTTTTAATTTAAAATAAATTAAAATTAATATTAAAAAAATCGACCGAAATTGATCGGTTAATTTGGTCGGTCATTTTAAAAAACCGTCCAACTTTGGTCGGTTATTTTATTTTGTTTTAAAACCGACCAACTTTGGTCGGTTATTTTCGTGCGAACATACAATTAAAGAGTATAAATAAAATAAATGACAGTCTTAAAACAAAATGCACCAATGGTCTAGTGGCAGAATAGTATCTTGCCACAGTACAGACCCCGGTTCGATTCCTAGATGGTATATTTTTTAATTACATAATTAATTGGTCGGTTTTTTCGGCAACATTTTTTTTTTGAATTTAATTGACCAACAAAAGTTGGTCGGTAATTTCCGACCAACTTTGATCGGTATACCCTTCCGGCCTTCAAAATACCGTCCACACGTAAATGGTCGCGTTTTGGACGGTTATTGTCCATTACCGACCAATTTTGGCCGGTTTTGCCCGGATTTTTAGTATTGATTGACCATTGAGCTATACTTTTGGGTTGTGTTAAGGAGATTCAAAATATAATATATAGAGGTACAAACTAAATTTTACCTTATATTTATAATGTAATTTTCCGATGAAGGGAATTCGAGTGAACACCCTTCCGCCCCTAAATACGAACACCAGACACTACGAGATAAACAAAAATAAGATTGGAGAAGTTTTTTGTACTATGTGGTGACTAATGAATACTTATTTCCCACCATGTTATAGTGGAGGTGCTTCGATACGAGGATATGGAGTATGTGGTTTAATAAGCTTTAAAGCCTTAAATCAAAAGACAACTTGTAGGGTGCAAGTAAATAAAAAGATCCATACATTTTATACACGTAAATATGAACTTTTGTAAAGTTCGTGCATTATTCTATGATTAGATGTATCTTCTTTCTTTTTTTTACCTAAATTGGATTGCCTAAACATCGTTCTTTTTCATGACGATGTCGTGTCATTTTCATGTTGAACCTTTTACTTTTTGGTGCCATTTGTTTTTGATTAATTATTGGGGGGGGGGGGGGGAATTGCGGTTAGGTTATTTTCTCTAGAATAGTTGGTTTATATTAATGAAACATGTTTTTGAAGTTTATTTTAAGTTGGATAATTTGGTTTCTAAAATAAATATTACTCCTATTTTTTATCTTCTTCTGGGAAAGTTAGTTTTCTTCTGAATCAACACCGCCTATAGATTTTTGTTTAATCGTGCACCCTCAAAATCAGATAACAGTGGAATTTATACGCGATTTTAAGAATACGTGATATAACTTGATACAAACAGATTAATATTGAAATTGATGATAAGAAAATAAATGCAAACTATACAAATTGAACAGTCTTAACCTTTGAGTTTGATCACCCTCAAGCTAAGAAATACCTCAACAAATGTTATAACAGAACAACAAGATGATAAGAACTAGAAATGACGTGTCCTACAAATGATCAAAACCCCCCTTTATTTAGTAAGGGTGTCCTACTCTTAGTATAATTCTATACAAGGTAAAAAAAAACTCATGATTTGCTAATTAATCGGCCACTTTTTGATACGTGCCGAGATTTTCGCTGTAATCTTTGACCGATTGCAGATGTTTCGGCCTTCCGTTATTTAGCTCGGCAAGTTTCTCTCGATCTTGTTCGTTCTAGATCTTGTTCGGTCCCGGGGTCACGAGCTTGACGATCTAATTTTGCGCCTTGGTTCGATATAACCCGAGCTCGAGCTTTGACCTGCCATGTTTCAGCCTCGATTGGTCACTTAATAGACGAACCCGATTTCGACCGTATACACCATTACCTCTAAATTACTTTTAAAGTGTATAATCTATTATTTCATTAGTGAATAAAGTACTTTCAAATATCAAAACACAAGCATGTTTAGTAGAAACGTAACATCATTCATCTAAACATATATGTATGTTCATATTCTTAAATAATAAAAAGGGCAAAGAGCCAAATATACCCTTATATTATGAGAAAAAGTTTAAATATATCACTCGTTAAATTTTGGGTTCAAATATATTCCTGCCATAATATTATTGGTTTAAATATGTCCCTCTTTTGTTAAGTTTGTCCAAGGTAGACATCCAATCTTACGTGACATTGATATTTGATGAGTTGGATGCCACATGGCATGCCACCTCAGCGCCCCTAATCCATATATAAAAGACTAAAATTTAAAATATAATATATTTTATGCTAGCGATAATGGTGGCAATAGTGGTGGAGGAGAAGGAAATTTTAGTGGTGAAAAAAATAAAAAGGAAGGGATAAAATGGGTTAGGGGCGATGAGGTGGCAAGTCATGTGGCATCTACCTCATCAAATGTTAGTGCCACGTAGAATTAGATGTCCAATTTGGACAAACTTAACGGAAAAAGGGTATATTTGAACTAATAATATAACGATAGGGATATATTTGGACTCAAAGTATAACGAATGACATATTTAAATATTTTCTGATAGTATACGGGTATATTTGGCCCTTTCCGTAATAAAAACAAGGAACAAAATACTTAAATAATAAAAACCAGGAACAAAATAATGAATATACAATAAAAAACTACCCCTAAAAAAGGTGCAAAAACAGGTTAACGTCAGAGATGACGTAGCCACTCCATATTAATTTCAATGTTTTATAATGATCGTGCTTTCCACTTAATTAAATCATCACCCGTGGTAATTATATATAAAAACAACTTGGTTAAGATCTATTTGCATTAAAACTTGTTAAAACTAAATAGAAAGCATGTAATAACACTTGAAAGTGTTTTTTTTTTTTTTTTTTTTTAGTTTTTCAATTTGCAATAGTTAGACAATAACTTTAATATTATATGGCGGCAGTGGCCTAGCCACCCTATGCCTAGGATGTGGTCAAGTGCACACTCTTTATTTAAAAATTATACTATAAATATAAGTTAGACATTACTTTATATGGTTTATATATATTATATTTTGAACACCCTTAATACCGCTGAGTGAACAAATCCAATGTTTCAGGGAGTTCAAAATAACATTTTGTTTACGAATTTAAAGTTCTTCCCATTTTATTTGTCAAAGTTAAATGGAGATCGTTGTCTATTTGATTCTTTTTCAATCAAAAAATTAATTTTCTAATAAAATAGCTCTTAAAACTTAAAATTTGTGTACAAATAAACAAATAATCTTAAAAGTAATTTTGTACTTAAAAGTTATTTCTTAAATAAATTTTATATTTTAAAAGTCAAGCTCTACAAAAAAAAAACCAATAAAAGTTCTCTACAAATTACAAATCCTCTGTTCTCTCTTTGTTTTGATTTTATGCTTGCTTTTATTTGTAAAATTTCTAATGTTGTCTTTTTTTTATTTTAATTTTGATTTATAAAAGTATAGTTCTACTTAAAGTTTTTTTATTATTTAATTAAATATTGCATAGTTTGATCTAAATATTTTGATACACCATTGATAAAAACAATTATTGAATTATTTAAAAATTAAATATATTTGACGAAATTTGTGGCTACACCACTGTATATACGTATACACATCGAAACTGAAAAGTTGATATTTTCTGCCCTTGATGATTGCACGACTGCCCCTTGGGGAATTCTAAAGGTAACGCTTTCTTGTTTCTTATCCAGAAGAGATATGTTTAATGTAGCTATTTAAAAAAAGATAAAAAAGAAGCTATACTATTTTCTTATCCCACTCTAAGAGAGATTTATATGAAAATCGCTATCCTTTTTACTTTGAAAATGATTTTTTTTGACAGAATAAGAAATATTTATATTAATGCTTAAAGATGTCAGAGATATTACAAAACTATAGAAATGCCTTATAATTATAGCCCGTTTGGCCAAGTTGAAAAAATTAGATTATTTTGAGAAGTACTTTTTTTCAAAATTATTTTTTTCAAAAGTACTTTTGGTGAGAAGCAATTTGTATTTGTCTAATTAGTTTGAAAAGCACTTCTGAGCAGCAATTAGTGTTTGGCAAGCTTTAAAAAACTGCTTCTAAATGTATTTTTCTCAAAAGTGCTTCTCAAAAAAATACTTTTGGAGAGAAGCTATTTTTTTCTGCTTCTCCAAAACTGCTTCTGCTTCTCCTCAAAAGCACTTTTTTCCTTCCAAAAACTTGGCCAAACACCTCATTTTTTGGCCAAAAGTGTTTTTGGCAAAAAACAAAACACTTTTGGCCCAAAAAAACTTGGCCAAACAGGCTATAAAGCATTTTGATTACCAAGTTCAGCCAACTTGGTGCATATAATATCCTTAATTGTTCTCACAGTATGTGTTCTTTCTCTATCAGAACGAACTATAGATTCTACTAGTGGAGGGGGAACTATAAAGTGAGTTGTTTTGTTGATGTTGGACTGACTAGAAGCTTTTTTACCAAAAAAAGAGCTACTTTATTGCCTTCTCGAAAGTTATGCTTGATTACCACCTTATGCAACTGGAACATTAAAGATCTGCAATCGCAAATTAATATGTCAAGAGTGGGATAACCCTGTTCAAGAATTCTAATTACCTCCGTGGAATCTGTCTCAATCTCAAGAGGTGTGAGATTTAAATTCACTGCTAGCTGGAGTCCTTTCATAAGAGCCAGTAATTCAGCTTGAGTTACCGAACCTGCATAAGCACATTTAGAAAAACCAACTATCCAGTTGCCATTATAATTTCTAAGAACGCCACCAAGATCACAATACAATAAATTTCCTTTATAAGCACCATCAATGTTCAGTTTGTACCAACCAGGAGATGGTTTACACCACTTAACATTCAGAGTTCTTATTTTTGACAAGTTTGATTCTCTTTCTGTGAGTAATTTATATTCAATGACATGCCTGATAACGTTAGAGGGAGTAAGAGAACATACCATATTGTTCTGGTTATTATTATTTCTATTGATCCACAACCTCCAAATTACAAAAAGAAACATGTTTTCCTAGTTAATAAGCGTATACGAGGGGGTAATAAACATATTTTTTTAGGGCAATGAGCCAGTGGTTGTTGCTCAAGTGCGATAGGTTGGAAACTCCCAAGACTAAGCACGACAGGAAGTCTATCATGATAACATTGCCATAGAAGGAATTTCATTTTATTTGGGCAATGTAACTTTCAGATCCAAGTGAAGTTTTGCTCACAATTATTATTATTATTATTATTATTATTATTATTATTATTATTATTATTATTATTATTATTATCAATTAACTCATAACAAGAGTTGGTAGTAAACATTCCACTATTATTTAAAGATCACAAGGGAGTGTTACAATTAGTAGGTTTCATGGATAGAGAAATTGTATTGATGAGGTCAATAATATTGTTTGGAAGAGTGAAAGACAACTTAGAGAAGTCCCAGTTATTATTGAGCCTGAGGTCTTTGATTGTTAGATTGTGATCGGAGATATTTAAGGGGCCATAGATAAGGTTCTGGAGTGCTGGAGTGTTCGAAATCCAACACAAATTTCAAATGTTTAAATTTGACTTGTTGTGAATAAGGTGGAGCCCCATATAAAATCCCTTTGAATTTTATCAATAAGGTTGTGGATTTTTGTCGACAAGAGGGTATATTGCATTGCATGATTTGGTATATTATTTAAAGTACTTATAGCCAAAATAGTTCTACCAGCAATATTCAAACAGTTTGTCTTCCAATTAGTGAGTCTAGTGCGCATATTATCTATAATATATTGAAAATCAGTAGTGTTAGGCTTTTTATCAAGGATTGAAAAATCAAGATATTTTCCAAAAGTGTTACTGACTTTCATATTAAAGATAATTGTAATATCATTTTTTATATGATCTTTGCAATTTTTGGAGAACATGATTTTTGACTTGGAGTAATTAATTTTATGACCAGATAATTCACAAAAATAATTAAGGCATCTATGAATAGACATGCTAGATTTGATATTAGCTTTTGTCATTGGAGTCAGATCGTCCGCAAAGAAAAGGTGAGGAAAATAGGGCTCATTTGTGGTGAGTTTGATAGGGTCCCAAACCTTAATGTTTATTTGATGGCAAATATGACGAGAAACTATTTTCATGCACAATATAAAAACGTACGGTGACATCAAATCGCCCTACCTAATGCCTCTAGAAGGGGAGAAATAATTTGTTCTAGAATCATTTACCAGCATAGATATATTACTACTAGAGATCACGACATGATAAGTTTCGTAATTTTTGGAGTAAATTTAAAGTAACGAAGGGTACGATAAATGAAAGACCATTCAAGCCTATCAAATGTTTTCTCAAGGTCGATTTTCAAAAGCATGTTAGCATTTGCCCCTTTCGTCTTATTAAACTTAGAGATAATTTCCTAGATAATAATGACATTATCACTAGCCCTTCTATTCTTTATAAAACTTGATTGGTAAGGACCAATTAAGTTGTTTAGGAAAGGTTTAATTAAATTGGCAATAATTTTGATAATAATTTTATAAATAGTATTACATAATCCTATTGGCCTAAGGTTCTTAAGATTATTAGCATTGAAAACTTTTGGTATGAGGCATATGAAAGTATTATTAACAGGTTCAGGGACATGTTGACTATCAAAAATCTTATGGCAAAAATCCGTAACTAATCTCCCTACGATGTGCCAATATTTTTGAAAGAAAAAGAGGTGGAGACCATCCGGTCCTGCGGCCTTAAAAGGTTTAAAAGAAAAAAGAGTCATAGTAATTTCACTATCTTATAGGTGATTATCTAAGATAGATAAATCTAGGTGGTCAAAAGTCGTTGGGTCTGTACATATACTCCTCCAATTTGTATACATGTAAGATTTTGTGAACATATCCTTGAAAAAACTTAGAGTATTACTCATAATGGCCTCTTGGTCATCAATCAAATTGCCTTGCTCATCCTTAAAGAAAGAAACTATATTTCTGTTCGTAGCAATAAGATGAAAGAATTTTGTGTTTGCATCGCCATCATTTAACCAAGACACCCTAGATCGATTTTTTCAATAATCCTCAAGCGAGCTTGAGGACATTGTTATACTCAGATTTGAGGGTGGCTTCTAAATTTTGGAAGAAGGTAATAGTGGATTAATTGTTAGATCGCTGAATACCATTCACTCTTGCTATATCTTTCTTTTTCTTATGGAAAATGTTCCCAAAAACTTCCCTTTTCCAAATATTGACATTATACTTGAACCTATAAATAACACTATTTATGTCTCTATTTTCCCAACTACTAGTAACAACTTTAATGAACTCAGGGTATGAGCACCATATAAATTTTAGCCTAAAAGGTTTTATCGAAGATCTATAGGTGTTAGGAAAAAGTTTAACTAATATGGGGTTGTGGTCGGAGTAGGTTTTTGGTAAATGAACAATGGAACTATGCGGAAACAACTTAATCCACTCTTCGTTGGCTAAGACTCTATCCAAACTCTCTATAATGAGGCCCCTTCTTCTTTTCCTGTGGTTTGACCGTGTAAACTTGCACCCTTTTAAGCCTAAATCAATTAAATTACACTTGTTAATACTAGACAAAAGTTTTGAATATCTATTTAGGCTAACAGACTTTCACCGAACTTTTCATTAGAGCTAAAAAAATCATTAAAATTACCTCCAATTAGCCATGGTCCATCGTAGGTAGCAGACATATGTTCTAAATTTTCCCACATAATATTTCTAGTAGTCTTACAAGTACTTGCGTAAATGACACTAAATAACCCAAAAATGCGTTTAGAAAGTATCTTAACTATTGCATGGATGACATGATCTCTTCGAGTAAATTTGTGAACTGTAACCATGTTTGATCCCAAAGGATGACCATCCCACCAGACCTTTCTTCCGCTGGTATCTCAATCATTTTAGTGAAGTTGAAGTCATTAAGGAGAGGGTTATGGTAAGTCATCCTAATTTCTAAGAGTGTAACCATGCTAGGCTTGTGTATATCTGACATTTCTCTAAAGTTTCTCCTGAAAGTGTCATTGTTAGCTCCACGTACATTCTAAAGTATAAAGTTATTTGCTTGATTCATCATCACCGGTGGTATTTATTGGTTCACAGTGCTCATCTCCTCCAAATGTGAAAATTGGATTTTCCATAGGAATAGAACTTGTATCGTGACATGTTTTTCTACGATTGGATCTTGAGGAGTCTGTATGTCCATGGGGCACTTGCAAAGTGAATTCAGATAACTGACGATGTGCCTCTTCTCTTGCATCTCCTTGAAGAGTAAGGCTTTGACATCGTTTAGACTTGCGAATTCGGCCCTGGGATCCCTGGTTGGTTAGACTATCTCTTCTAGTTCCACCCCCTCCCCCATTACACTGCCTTTTGGTACTAGAGCATTGGGTGGTGAATTTGGTTGAGCATTCATAGGCACTATATTGTTGTTTCGAGCAGTGGATTATGCCTGATTCCCCTGAGTTTCCCATGGTATGAATATGGGATTGAGATGAGTTATTTCCTCTAGAGGAAAGAATGACAGATTTGATGTCGGGTTCTAGGATGGGAAGATGTTGTAGTGGTTGAGAGGATTCCATCGGTTCTGCGATGTCCGAATTGGATTCTAATTTATCGATGGAGTAAGGGGTGTAGTATATTGTTCACCTACTGATTCATGTTGATGTTTATTACAAAGTTGTACTTGGTTGGAATTATGTGGTGGAGTATTTGAATGAGACGGTATTTCCCCCTTAGACAGATTTGAGTCATTGGCATTGTGATGATTAGTGGAGTTTATAACTAGTTTATTACAGGGTTTATTTGGGGATTGATTGTATTTATCACAGTTGGAATCCACATTATTATTATTAGCAGCTGTCACGATTCGGATTTTTCCACCCTCGGGAATCGTGATAACGCCTACTAATGTGAGCTAGGCAAGCAAATGCTTTAAACTAATTACTTCATTATCCGATTATTTCTTTTTTAACAGATATAAGGCGATAACATGATAATATCGGAAATTCAAATTTAAGTGGAAGACAACAATAAAAAATATGAAATCTGTATCTATTACAAACACTTAAGCCTTAACCACACAAAACATGGTGTTACAGTGTCACAGACAGTCTAAGATTGCTAAATACAAGGTCCGAGAATAAAAGACACACTGTTTCTAAAGCAAAAAGATGAAACAGGAAATAAAAGATAGAGGAGGCGACAGGGCCTGCGGACACCTGCAGGTCTACCTTGGATCTCCGCGTGGACTGATGGTAGCCTCCAACTACGGTCCAAGAGCTGCTCCGGGATCTGCACATAGTGCAGAGTGTAGTATCAGCACAACCGACCCCATGTGCTGGTAAGTGTCTAGCCTAACCTCGGTGAAGTAGTGATGAGGCTAGGACCAGACCATCAAATAAACCTGTGCAGTTATATAATATACAACGGAAAGTAAAGTAGGAATAAACAAGTAAAGATGGGAGGGGGAAACATGCTTCGGGGAATAACAGGTAAAAACAGAATATCAAGAGAATTATAAAGGAATCAAAATCCAACCACTAACAAGAATAAGGAAAACAAAGGTAGATTTCACTTTCTTTTCACATCTTGTTGCAGGCGTGCAACCCGATCCCATTTCCTGTACCACGTGGCAGGTGTGCCACCCGCTCCCATTTCATGTATCTCATGGTAGGCGTGCCACCCACTCCCATTTCATTTATCTAGTGGTAGGCGTACCACCTGCTCCCATTTAATTATATCTTGTGGTAGGTGTACCACCCGCTCCCGTTTCATTATATCTTGTGGTAGGCATACCACCCACTCCCATTTCTTTTATCTAGTGGTAGGCGTACCATCTGCTCCCATTTAATTATATCTTGTGGTAGGTGTACCACCCGCTCCCGTTTCATTATATCTTGTGGTAGGCATACCACCCGCTCCCATTTTATTATATCTTGTGATAGGCGTACCACCCACTCCTATTTCATTATATCTTGTGGTAGGCGTACCACCCGCTCCCATTTCATTATATCTTGTGGTAGGCGTACCACCCACTCCCAGTTACAAGCCAACAATAATCACAAGGAATCCCGGCAAGGGAACAAGAGTAATATAACACCTTCCCGGCAAGGGAACAATGATATTTCAACAATATCCCAACAAGGGAACAATAATATCAAACAAACATCCCGGCAAGGGAACAATACTATCAAAACAAACATCCCTGCAAGGGATCATTAATATCAAACAAACATCCTAGCAAGGGAACAATGGTGATAATAACATATGAAGCGCAATAAACCACAACAAAGTCATAACAATTATAATACAAGACTCACGGGTATGCTTGACACCAACGTATAGATACTCGTCATCATGCCTATACATCGTACTCCACAATTAACATGTAGCAAATAAGACACAACTCCTAATCCCTCAAGCTAAGGTTAGACCAACCCTTACCTCGATGCCACGAACACAATTCACGATTCAACTATAGCTTTACCCCTTGATTCCACCACCAATTCGCTCGTATCTAGTCATAAGTTACTTAATTACATCAATAAATGCTAAATGAATCAACCCCAATGCATGAAAATGCGTTTTCTAAAGTTTTACCCAAAAAGTCAAAAATCGCCCCCGGGCTCACATGGTCAAAACCCGAGGTTCAAACCAAAACCCGATTACCCATTCCCCCACGAACCCAAATATATGATTTGTTTTGAAATCGGATCTCAAATCGAGGTCCAAATCCCCAATTTTTGAAAAACCTAGGTTCTACCCAAAATACCCAATTTCCCCCATGAAAGTCATTGATTTTAAGTTGAAATCATATTAAAAGATGTTAATGATTGAAGAAATCTAGTTAAAAATAACTTACAATTGATTTGGAGAAGAAGAAGCCTTTGAAAAATCGCCCTAGTGTGTTTATGTTTTGAGAGTATATGAAAAATGGGTTAAAATTCGTCTAAATATAAAAGTTGCAGGTCAGATGTGGGAATTGTGAATAGGGGTTCGTAATTGCGAACCCCAACCTCTGCTGGCTTGGGAATTGTGAAGGGAAGATGGGAAATGTGAACTGGGAATTGCGAAGGGAGGTTGGGAAATGCGAACTGGGAATTGCGAAGGGAGGTTGAGAAATGTGAACTGGGAATTGCGAAGGGAGGTTGGGAAATGCGAAGGCTGCAGGCCTGCAATCCCTTAAGTCCGAAATTTCACCCCGCGGCCTATCCAAAACTCACCCGAGCCCTCGGGGCTCCAAACCAAACATGCACACTGATAACTAGGTATTTTGACGCATTTTATACTCCTTCTTGCTTATGCTTTGGTTAAATATACATACAAAATAGTCCCAAAAGGTTCATAAGTTGTTCTTGATTGCAGGTTTGATCAACAAAGTGACAAGATGTCAAAGATCAGCTCAAAAGGAGTGAAACCTGCACAAGTGCCAAAGACAAGACAAGGTCAGGCAAAATAGGTCTAGTGCGGCCGCACACCATTCTGTGTGGTCCTCACTAGGAGGTTCAGAGAGCAGGTTTTTCAGGCTAAAAGGCAATGCGGCCGCACTAGATTTAGTGCGGTCCGCACTGGAGTCCATGCGGCCGCACTACCATTCTGTGTGGTCCGTAGAGCCAAGATTCAGAGAAGTTGAAGTTGGAGCTTTCAAGCCAATGCGGTCCGCAGTCCACTTTGTGCGGACGCACTAGAAGTCACCGCAGCAGCAGTCCATTCTATGCGGTCCATGGAGCCTGAGCTTAGGGAGCTGGATTTTGAAGCCAAGAGTCCTAGTGCGGCCGCAGTCCATTCTGTGCAGTCCGCACTAACCCCACAGGGGCATTTTTATCCAGATTTTTCAGCTTAGTATAAATAGAACCTTTTTCCATTTTTAGGTTATCAAATATTGTAATAGCATAGCTGCGCTCGTGGGTCGACTTTTCTTGGTCATTTTGGGCAACTTTAACTACATTTTATCATTTCATCATTGTATTTAGCTTAGCAATTAATTAATATGTGTTTATCTTCATCTATTTCTTGTTTTTCTTCTTTGAATATGAGTAGCTAGACCCCATAGCTAGGGTTGTGGCTCAACCCTAGTATGGGTAATTGATGGGTCTTGAATTTTAGGGCTAAATTGATTATGAGTGTTTGATATTTGGGTCAATTTCATGGTTAATTGTTGAATTAGTGGTTGCAAACACTAGTTTGTATTTAGTTGACTAGGGCTCTTCTTGAGAAAGAGAGTCAGTCTCCGAAATTGATCCAACAAGGAATTGGGGCGTACTCATGAGATTGATAGCCCCAATTAAAGGTTTAAATCTCGAGAGAGTAATACCCAACTTGAACCCTAAGTTGCTTGCGTGAATTTGCATACCAAGTTGGTCTTGAGAAAGTCAATTGGGCAGAATCTCTTGAACCACCGAGAGGTCTAGAGTGGGTAAAGTAGTGCAACGGTTATATCATACTCCCCAATCATGTCAATTGTGCCTTAGACTCAAGTACCCATCAATTGACCATCTAGGCGGATGTCACTACCCTAGTGCCTTTTAAACTATTTGAATAACCCGTAGCATTTAACTCTTAGCTTAGTTTACAATTTGTAGTTTGTTAAAAGTAGAATTATAAAGAAAATCCCCTAAAATGATTAGAAGTGTAATTTGGAACATATACGCAATCCTAAACTAGATAGATACTCTACTCCATTTCTATCTCTCTGTGGATATCGATCCCGACCCAAAATCGGGTAAAAGCTGCTCTGACCATCTCTCGCTACATAATTAGTAGTGCGGAGTAGGCCGTGATCACTTTTTGGCGTCGTTGCCGGGGAGCTAATGGTTTTGGCTATCTATTTAGTTAGTTTTGTGTATTGTTATTCTTTCCTTATTTGTTACTTACTTGTTTGTGTCACTACTCAGGTACTAAAATGGCATTGAACAACGCAAATGACCCTCTTGAAAATGTGATTGCGGGGGAAGAGGTAGATGATGTTGAACAAGATGAGGTGCCTCTTGTACCTCAAGGACAACGTAGAGGCCGCAATACCAATGCTAATCCAAATGATAATATTCCAGACCCTCCTCCGCCACCTCCAAGAGAGGTTCCTAGAGTACTTCCGAACCAGGGTTATGCAAGTGCTATTGTCTCACCCAGAATCCGGGCGGGCAACTTTCAGATAACCAATGTGATATTGACCTTACTTGAGCAGCGTGGGTACTTCACGCGCGCTGCAGATCAAAATGCCTACAAACATCTCGAGGGGTTCGTGGATACATGCTGGGGGAGCAAACAGACGAATGTGTCCGAGGATGCTCTTAGGTTGAGACTTTTACCATTCTCACTTCAGGGGAAGGCATTGGATTGAGAGACTTCCCAACCATTCCATCACAACTTGGGATGAGTTGGCAGATAAGTTCATTGCTAAATTCTTCTCGCCGGGGCATATGGCGGCATTGCGTGATGAGATATTGGCTTTCAAGCAAGAGCCCACAGAACCTTTGCATGAGATTTGGGAGCGGTATAGAATGATGGTGAAGGAATGCCCCAATAATGATATGACCGATGCTATGATCCAACAAACTTTCTGCCGGGGCATCAATACAACAAATCAATGCATAGTGAACCAACTTGCCGGGGGCAACTTTATGAAGCTGTAGTATGAGGAGGCATGTAATGTACTTGATGAGATGGCTGACACTTCTTCTGCATGGCAAAGTAGAGCCAATGTGCCTCAAGGTGACCCTACGGTTATTCATTTGCAAAAGGAATTACATGACCATAGGCAAGCTATAGCGGAGTTGACAACTACTATGAACCCTGGCTAAGGCACAGTTGCAACAAGTCCAAAATCCTTGCCAAGTGAATGCCATGGAGGGTGTAAAAATGCTTGTCAATAAGAGAAGGCAAAAAAGATAACAAAACCAAGGGAATTCTGAACAATTTGATGATGGATATGATGGGTTTCAAAATGATGGTTATGATGACCAAAGTGAAGAGGTTCAATATGTGAACAACTATCAAAGCCAACGGGGCAACTCTTCCAACCAACAACAGTGGAGACCTCAAGGCAATTGGGGCAATCACCAACAAAACAGTGGCAATTGGGGTAATCAACAACAAAACAATGGTAATTGGGGGAACAACAACCAAAACAACAACTGGGGCAATCAGAACAACAATCAAGGCAACCAAGGGAATTGGAATGGTAATAACAACAATTGGGATGACAACACTAATCAAGGAGGATGCAACAATGGAAACCAAGGAAACCGGGGGCAAGGCTTTCGAAGGCCCCCAATGTACCAACAATCGAACAATCCACCCTCATTTCCATCTCAAGGCCCTAGTTCTTTGGGTAATGATATAGGTAGAATTGAAATGATGTTCGAGCAGATGATGAAGAAGAATGCGGATTCTGATGCACAGTTAGCTTCTCACAATACCTTTATCCGGAACTTGGAGTTGCAATTAGGCCAAATCTCTCAGTCATTGAATACTCGCCCGAAGGGTGCTCTACCAAGTGATACGGTAGTGAACCCAAAGGGTGGGAACAATCATGTTATGGCGGTTACAACAAGAAGTGGGAGAGGCGGTGATATGAATACCTCTAAGCAAAAGTAAGTCGTGGATGATGATATTGAGTTGCAAGATGACGAAGTCCCTTTGGTAGTTGAAGATGTGGTTGATGAAAATTTGAACAATGAAGTGAGGATTGATATTCAAGAAGTCGAGGTGGAAACTCAAAATGATGTGAACCCATCTAGGGAACACATAATTGACATGCCGGAGCCGATTGTGCCTAAATCCAAGGCACCTTTGCCAAGGCCACCTCTACCTTATCCTCAAAGGCTCGCGAAGCAAAAGAATGATAATCAGTTTAAAAAGTTCATTGACATGATAAAGAGCTTATCTATTAATGTGCCCTTGGTGGAGGTACTTGAACAAATGTCGGGTTATGAAAAATTCATAAAACACTTGGTCACAAAGAAGCGTTCTATGGATTGTGAAACTATAAAGATGACTCACCAAGTTAGTGTTGTAGTGCATTCAATGGCCCCGAAGCTTGAAGATCCCGGTGCTTTCACCATTCCTTGCACCATTGGGAGTGCAGATTTTGTCAAGGCTCAATGTGATTTGGGAGATAGTATCAATTTGATGCCTTACTCTGTTTTCAAAACATTAGATATTGGGAAACCTAGACCGACTTCTATGAGGTTACAAATGGCGGATCGATCGATGAAGCGACCTTTGGGCATTATTGATGATGTGCTTGTCTAGGTGGACAAATTCATATTGCCAGTCGACTTTGTGATTTTGGACTGTGAAGTGGACTATGAGGTCCCTATCATTCTAGGGAGGCCTTTCCTTGCAACGGGGAAGACATTGGTTAATGTTGAAGCGGGTGTACTCACTTTCCGAGTGGGAGATGAAAAGGTCGTCTTTCATGTTTGCAAATCTATGAAGCAACCCAATAGCACCGAGGTGTGCTCGTTTGTAGACCTTGTCACAGCTGTGATTGTGGATGACACCAGTTGCTATGATCAACGTGGAGGACCCCCTTGAGGCCGTGCTATTAAATCTTGATGTCAATGATGATGCAAGCAGAGTGGAGTGCATGAATGTTTTACATGGAATGAGCTCTTATTCTTATGAGCCTAGGAAATTGTCTTTGGATCTCGAGAATAGAAAAACTCCACCAACCAAACATTCAATTGAGGAGCCTCCGGTGTTAGAGTTGAAACCACTTCCTCCACACCTCAGGTATGAGTTCCTAGGCTCAAATTCTACTTTACCAGTTATTCTTACTTCTTGCCCATCTAACATGCAGGTTGAGGCCACTTTGGTGGTGCTTCAAAGTCGAAAAAGGGCGATTGGATGGACTTTGGCTAACATTCGGGGAATAAGCCCCGCATTCTGTATGCATAAAATTATCTTGGAGGATGATTCAAAACCTTCCTTAGAGCATCAAAGAAGATTGAACGAGGCAATGCAAGAGGTGGTGAAAAAAGAAGTGATCAAGTGGTTGGATGTCGGGGTTGTGTACCCCATTTCCGATAGCTCGTGGACTTCTCCGGTGCAATGTGTGAGCACGTGATTTTTGCCTCCCATAAAATACCAGAAAATAATTTTTCCCAATTTTTGCAGTTTTGTAGGATTTTTTGTAGAATTTTATTAATTATTTGCATTTTTGTGCATATTTAATTTCCATTAAAATTAAAAAATACCAAAAATATCATGCATTGCATTTAGATTTTTTGTTCACATTTTGGGATTAGATAATTAATTAATTGTTTTATTAAAAATGAAAATCGCAAAAAATGGCTCATTTTTACATTCTTAGCCTTAAATTTTGGATTATTAATTTTTCTCTTTTAATTTATGATGAACTAATTTTTATAAATATTATAGTTAGATAATTAGCTCAATTTTATAGTTTAAATCAATTTAGGAATATAATTTAAGTTTTAATTAATTAAAGAAAGAAAAAAAGGAGGTGTGACAGCTCTGGCGGCTCTGCTGGGGATCGAACCCAAAATCTCTGGTTCAGGGTTCAAGAATTCTAGCTTAGATGAATTGTTACATTTGGTTTTATCTGTTATCTGATTTTATTACATGTTTGGGCCTAATGTGCTAAATGTTGCTTTTACCGCTTTGATATTATCTGAACTGTATATAAACTGCTACGAAACCCTTCTCTTGTCATCTTCGGGGATGTGCACGCTGGTCGTGACTCCCTATTCTGTTAGTGTCATACCTTGAAATAAGAAAAAGGCTCGGACAAGTTACTAAGCCGGATGACATTTTGGTTCCCGGTACGTAGCCCCCTCTTCGGCTCGAGTTGTCCGCTCGGGCGCATAGTCTAGAACACATACCCATGTTTTGAATCTAGAATAACTCAGCCTCATGCCGGATACCTAATAGGAACGCTTGTTTGCATCACGTGCATCTATCTTAGGGGACTCAACACAGGGGTTGGGTCCGTCTAGGACAGGTGTACCCAAAATAACAGACCATCTTGATGCATCCTATGTGCTACATGTTGCATTTCTTCAAGGGTAAAAGGGTCATTTGGCGGACCAATGATAGTTGAGGGCAAATGAAAAAGAAAAAGAAAAAGAAAAAGAGGTTGAAGTGTGAAGATAAAGCGAGTGGGACCCAATTATATTTTCTGTCGCATTCTTGTTAAAAAAGAGCTTGAAAATTCAAAAAAAAGAAGAAGAAATTTTGCACTTTTTCATCAGTTTCCGTAAATCAGAAAATCACAAAAAAAAAATCCAAAAAAAGTTACATGTCTCATCATTTTTTTTAAAAAAAAACAAAAAATATGTTTTCTCTAAATTAGTGGTTTTTTTTATTATTCTCGCCCGTATCCAATCTGCCCGAACTACGCATACCTGATTCTCGTCTTTCGAGGCCTGATACGTAGGCAACCCACATAGGGTCCGGTCTTCCTAGTAAATTTTAGGTTCTTAGCTTTGCGGGGTCTTAGCCAAATTTTGCACTTCTAGCCACCTTTTGGCCAAATAAGCCATTTTGCAAAAATAACCGCAACCATGTCTTGCATGTGTCTAGTAGGGAATGTTATCGTCTCACATAGTGTTGGTTTAAGTTTTCTTATACAAGTGTGGATTTACTTACTGGAGTTTGGGCATGACAGATACCCCAGGATCACTGCATTCAGAAGTTGCTCGAGGAGTCATTTTATATTTTTGAGTCAATTGTTCATGTTTTACTTTCTAGTCATGTATAGTAGTATTCGGTCTTTTAGGTGATATTAGAGTTTGTAATAGTCTAGTTAAGTTTGCCTAGTCTTTTGTTATTGTATTCCTTATTTGGTATTTGGAAATGTGTTACAAGTCAAAAAAAAAAAAAACAAAAAAAAAACAAAAGAAATTTTGTGTTTTTATATTTTCGTTATAAGTTTTCTTTAGAATACTAATTCTATAAATGAAAAAAAATTCCTTTGAGGTTGTTGTAGACATGTGATTTTTGACCTTCCCCAAAAATTTTATATTTTTAGCACGTAAATATTTAATTTAGGCCTAATATAGCTATTTCAACTCATTTTAACTCTTTTATTTTATTTTCTTACGAGAAAAATAAAAATTACAAACAAGTATTTTAGTTTATGTACTTTTCATAAAAAAACAATTTTAAAAAATAGTACCTTAGTTTTATCTTTATATAATTTCAAAACACAAAAATAGTTTATATTTAGTTTAATTAATTAGGATTAGCTTTGGTATTGTGCAATATTTCTATCTTATTTTAAAATGCATTATGTAGTATTTCAGATTATGAAAAAATACAAATATATATATTATATATATTGCATCTGCATTTTGGATTTTATTTTATATTTTTAGATTAATTAAGTAAGTTGTTGTTGAAAAAAATAGAAAAAGATCATAAAAAATATTCATGTTACATTTTACTCTTTAATTTTTAAATTTTGGCAATTTTCTTTTAATTAGTTGTAATAATTATTAGGGTTAATTAATTTAATTGTCTAAGATAGTTTGGGGATAGAAATTAATTTAGGTTTTATTTAAAAAAAATGAAAAAAAAGTCTTACCTAACTAATTAGGAAGCTTCTATATTGGTAGGGTAAAACTAACACTAATGAAAATTAAATAATAACATTAACTAGTGGATAATTAAAGAAGTTAAAAGTATAATTTGTAATGGAAGATGCACTAATTTGATGCTTATTTAGAGATAAGAGAGCTGGAGAAAGAGGGGAGGAGAAGTTAAAAAGATAGAGAGGAAATAAAAGATGGCTTCTTCTTAACGGAGACAGGGGGTATACACTCGATATACAGTCATTATACATTCTATATACACTAGAGATACTCTCGATATACACTGGATATACACGGACAGCCAACGAAAAGAGGGTCTTCTTCCTCCTAAAAATTCTACATCTAGAGCTTAACATCACCATGAAAGAGCCATGAGAGCTCATCTTCTCCACCTGAAAAACACCCCATAAAACGCCCCAAATAGTCCACTTCCAAAACTGTTCTGGCGAGTTTCGAGGTCGTCGAAGAACGTAGTTCTGAGGTTTCCGGTTCGAGGTCTCGATTTTGCTTGCGGTTCCTGTTTGACTTTGCCGCTGTTGTTTTGTTTGAATTTGGAAGATAAGGTCAACTCCTATTTTCTAGCACTTTGATAATACTACTGTATCAGTGTTGATCTTCTCAGCTAGTTTGGTTATTGTCGATTTTCCATCCCTGTATTTGTTTGACGTAAAATATTTTATTATCTTTGGTTAGTTGGAAATGTGAGTTTAAGTTGAAGGCCTTTTGATTTATTTGAAGGTTGCTGAAGAAGTACATGATTTCCCTTTGAATTTAAAACTCATTATGTAGAAAGTAAACAACAAAAGCTATGGAAATTGTTAGCTAAAGTTGAAAAGTATTGCTATTTATATCATTGTGTCCTTTAGATGTGTTTTAACGATGTATTGTATGTAGTTGTCAAATTAGTGCCTTTATTTATTATATTAGCGGTTAACTTTTAAGATGCCTGAATGATGTGCTGTATCGTATATCTACTTGTGAAATGACCATGTTTCATATTATTAAATCCTATGAATATTCTCACTATATTTTGTCAATAAAGAATTTAATATCTTTTGATCTCTTCTATTTTGGTTTCACCTGAACCTATGTCAAACAATTTTGATATGCTTGTTTTCTGCACATATTGGAGCAAATGTTTACTTTAGCAGTAATGTACCACAGATATATCCACAATAGTTCTCCTATTGAAGATGGTTTTCCACAATATATTTTGTTCATAATCCATAGCCCGCATATAACTAATTTTAATCCTTTAGAAATCGAGACGTGCCATTAGTTGAATTTTCCATGGCCCTCGCAAATTTGAAAGTGCGTAGTTGCTTTAGGCGCGTTATTTTAATAATTTATCTTCCTAAACTCGGCTGCGCATTTATGTGACCCAAATCTAAATCTCAACAATGTTGGATAAAATACGTCACGGACCGCGGGTGCATTTATGTGACGGGGTTCAAGACGTGTTTTAGATGACGTTGAATTTTTCTTAAAAAATTAAATAAAGAAAAGCGGTTTAAGTTAAAATTTGCACATAGGTTTAAACATGTACTAAAATCAGATAATAGGCCAATTATAACAGTTGAGCGACCGTGCTAGAATCACGGAACTCGGGAATGCCTAACACCTTCTCCCGGGTTAACAGAATTCCTTACCCGGATTTCTGTGTTCGCAGACTGTAATACAGAGTCAATCTTTTCCTCGATTCGGGATTTGAACCGGTGACTTGGGACACCATTAATTATCCCAAGTGGCGACTCTGAATTTTAATTAAAATAATCCCGTTTTGATTGTCACTTAAATTGGAAAAAACTCCCTTTATCATACCCTCCCCGGGGTGTAGGTGAAAAAGGAGGTGTGACAGCTCTAGCGACTCTGCTGGGGACATTAACCCAGAACCACTGGTTCAGGGTTAGAAATTTGAGCTTGGAATAATTGTTATATTGGCTTTATTTATTATTTGATTTTATTACATTTTTTTCATCTAATGTGCTAAATGTTGCTTTTACCGCTTTGTTATTCTGTGAATTGTATATAAATTGTTACGAAACCCATCTTCTCTCTGAGTCTTCTAAATTATGAAGAAGGGTGCACTTCGTGTGACTTCTTTTCTGTTTAGAGTCAATCCCATTTTTTAGAACGAGGTTCGGATAAGTTGCTAAGCCGGTGAAACTTCTGTATTTCCGGTACGCTGCCTCCTCCTCGGCTCGAGTTGTCCGCTCGGGTAAGCCAGGTTTAGAACAATACACTCAGATTTTAAACCTAGTATGACAAAACCACATGCTGGATCCCTAGTAGGAACGTTTGTTTGCATCATGTGCATTTGACTTTGGAGACTCAACACAGGGGTTGGGTCTGTCTAGGACAGGTGTACCTGAAATAAAAAAGACCATCATGATGCATCTTACTTGCTACATGTGCATTTATATGCTTCGGACTCGCATGCTGACCGACTTTTAAATATTGGGAAAAATGAAAAAAAAAGAAGAGAAATAGCAGTGTAGAGGGTTAAGAGAGTTAATCACTAGTTTTGAAAATACCAATGCCCGAATAGTGTCGAAATTCTGCCAAATTTTTTTAGAAAATGAAAAAAAAAGTTTTTATTTTAAATAGTTTGTTTTATTCAAAAAGCAAAAAAAAAAAAAAAATCTTTATTTTTAGTTTGTCTTGTTTTCAAAATAGTTTATTTAGAAAAAAAATAGTCTATTTTATTTGCCCGAACTACGTCGGTTTGATTCTCACGGGATGTGAGAGACGTAGGCAACCCTCATCGGGTCCAACTTCCCCTTTTTGCAAAATACCCAGAAAATGTCAAAAATTTTATTATAAGTCGGGCGGTGCCGTTGTTGTCAAAAATAGCCAAATGTTTCTGAAAGGGACGCCGGAGGGCTGACTTTGCATAAACGGCCACTTTTGGTCATTTTTTTTAATTTTGACCAATTAGCCCACACAGCCTTAGAATCCTCGTCCCCGAGGCTCTGTAAGGCCGTGTTCTCAATGTCAGGTTACTATTTTGGAAAAACCAGAAAAGAGTCTTAAATAAATCAAGTGATGCTGTTTTTGTCAAAAATAGCCAAATGTTCCCGAAAGGGACGCCGGAAGGCTGACTTTGCATAAACGACCACTTTTGATCATCCTTTAGAGTTTTGATCTATTGACCGTCACAGGTTTCATCCCCGAAGTGCTGAAAGGCCATGTTCGGAAAATCAGATCTTTCTTTCTGAAAATATAGTCAAATCATTTTTTGAGTCAAATAATTTTTTTTGCTTTTGTTTAAATCGCCTTAATAAATGTACAGGATGAGCACAAGTGAAAACAAACCCTTCACCATCTTTAGCGAGGTCCCTCTCCAGCTCCATATGTGGTGGGACGATTTGGGAAAAAGTAGCAAAGAAATAGTGGTCAGAGTCTTGGGGGGTCTCATCAGTCTACTAAATGTCATGGCAAGGACGGATGTCATCGAGGCTTTGATACCATTTTAGGACCCGACTCGAAATGTATTTCACTTTGCGGATTTTGAGCTTACACCCACACTGGAGGAAGTAGTAGGTTATGCGGGTATGAATGGGAATCTGAGAAGTCAGTATCTGTTGTCACCAAGGCCGGTATCGCCACACCGATTTCTGGACTTGTTAAATATCAGCCGGACTGTGCAAAATAATGATTTATCAAAAGGATGTTGCGCTCTTCAGTTCTTATATCAGCGTTATGGTAATCCGCGGGGTTTTGACGAGCCAAATTTGGGACTGACTCACGCCGGAAATAGAGGTAAATGGGAAGCAAGACGAACCTTGGCATTCATAACGGCATTCTTGGGAATCATGGTTTGCCCACGAGACGACAAGAAAATAGAGATAGGTCTCGTGAGGATGGTTGATGTCGCAATGAAAAGGGCTGACAACACTATAGTTCCCCTGATCTTATCAGAAATATACCGAGCATTGACCGTGTGTAAGGAGGGAGGAAGTTTTTTCCAAGGTTGCAATCTATTACTTCAGTTGTGGATACAGGAACATCTCTGCCATCGAGTGGGGTATATGAACTTCGGGCTGACTGGTTTAAACTGCATTGAAAAGTTCGAGAAGCAGGTAACGGGTGTTGCGTTCCCCGAGGGTAATGGAGATTGGTTTATACAACTGAGATCACTAACGGCGGACCAAATTGAATGGGCGTCTGGGTGGTTGCCCGCTACTGAAGCAATATACATGTCGGCCAAAGAATGTTATGTTCTTCTGATGGGTGTCCGTAGTATCCAACCATACACTTCCCAAATTATCCCTCATGATGAAGATTTGAGCAAGCATACCATCGAGCTAAGACCGAATGCCACAGTCCCGGAAGATATAATTCGCAAATTGTGGCATGAATGCAGATTCCTTGAGCCCAAAACTATGGTGCGAGATTTAGCCAAAGGCGAGGTGGACCCGAAGTATGATGCATGGTTTGGAAAAAGGTTCCGAATTCGTCAAAGGCCTGCTAAAAGAGCCCATGTCCAGCAATTCACGAATGACTCGCAAGAACAATGGGGCTGGCTGGCAAGAGAAGAAGGCTATCGGGTTGAAATTGGCAAGCTGAAACAGCAAATTGAGGATCTGAAATATGAAAATAGCGTGCAAGTCGATGCTGACACAGGAAAAAAGAACAGATTGACTCAAGCAAATAAGGCCTTGAAAGCCCAAATCCAACGAGTCATAATGGATGCCGACAACCAACAAAGGAGCCGGTCCGACGAAGGTCTGATTACTGGGTTGAGAAACCAAGTCATTGAAAGCCGAGAGGGTTTGGAAAGATCAGACTCCTGCATAGCAAGAATTCGGGCCAGATGAGCAAAAGGTACAACAACGCGAGCAAAGAACTTACGGCAAGTGAGAAGGGATTATGAAGCGAGCATTGAAATATTAAGAAAAACAAATTCCACTCTCAAAGATCGAGTCTTTAAACAAGCCCGAGATGCCAGAACGGATAGGAAGCGCTGCTATGATTTAATGGCCCGAATGGAAGAACAAATGGAGAGGTTCCAAGATCAACTCGCTGACAACGCTCAAGTACTAGGAGCAAAGAATCAACGAATAGAGCAACTGTTCATGGAAAGGGATAGAATCAGGGGTAGAATGGAGGAGATTGGGCATTACATCACCATGAGGTGCCTAGCATGTGAGGAAATACCCCGTGATACCCTTTTTGCTTCGGTCATGGCTTACGTCCACCGAATCATGGAAGAATTGAAAAGCTTGCAAAGGAGCCTTGCACCAAAGCCCGCGGAAAGGCCGAACGATGCCCCGTGGGCACCAAAATTCAAAGCGTTAATGTACTCCTAGTTCAAATCTGTATTTTTCTATTTTCAAAAGTCTGTTGTCTGTCCGTGTGTTTCCTTTTGGCATCAAATTATGTTAGTACTTCGGAGTCTGTATTTTGTTTTCCTTTTCCAAATGGGTAGTTTGTAATAGAAGTTTTAGTAATGAAATAAATTTTCCAAAAAATGGTGTCTTTATTTGTGGTAGAACTACGCACGGTCCGATTCATGCGAGGAGATGATACGTAGGCAATCCACATAAGATTCGACCACCACTAAAAGAAAAAGTGAATAAAAGAAAGGAAAAGAAAGAAAGAAAAAGAGAGAAAGAGAAAGTAAATAAAGGAAAGTTTCAGAAACACCTAAAGGGCACAAGTAAAATGAGTCGGGATGATGCATACGGAGCAAAGACATGTTAGAAATGGTTAAACTGCCTAGGAACATTGCATTCCCCAACGTGCAATTGCAATATGTGTTAAACTCTAACGCTAACAAGTTTGTTATTTTCCAGAGATTTCAAACCAGTTAGTTTGTTAGAACGTTCTGGCAGATTACCATTACCAAACAAGATCCAAAGGGCCCATACCGAAAAGCCTGACTAACTCAGAAAATAGTGTTGAAGAGGAAAGGACGGAAAGTCAGATGCTGAAAGAGGCAATGGAAAAAATGGAAAAGATGAGACTGGAGATGAACGAAATGAAGCTAGCCCTGGCTAGGGTACAAAAAGGGCCCGAACCACCCGTTACTCCTACTCTCCCACCAGGACACACGCCGGAATACCCTTCACCCGACCCTTCGACAAGCTTCCCAAGTCACCACTACTATCAGGGAAGAAATCCCTATGATCCCCAAGCTCCACCACTCAATCAGAACCTTCCCCCACCAAATGTTCCTGTTTTCGTGGCACCCCCACCAGCCACGTTACAAAGATCATCCAGTGGGCCGTTGTTTCAGGCTCACGATAACCAATATTACCCCCTGAACCTACCCTCAAAGCACCCGAGCCATATACTTATAATCCTCACTTTGAAATCCCGGTGGAGACTGAAAAGCCGGCTAAGGGCCCGGAGCAGGACGAAGTGCTTCGAAAATTTAAAAGCCTGGAGTAGTCCTTCAGGAATATACATGGGTTAGGCAATCAGGTCAGTGTAGCTTACAAAGATCTATGTCCTTTCCCTGATGTTCAATTACCGGCAGGGTTCAAGATGCCAAAGTTTGATCTATACGAGGGGCACAATGATCCTATGGCACATCTGCGAGGATTTTGCAGCAAGATGAGAGGAGCAGGTGGTAAAGATGAGTTGCTAATAGCTTACTTTGGTCAAAGTCTAAGTGGGTTTGCACTGGAATGGTACACAATACAGGATCCGAGCAGGTGGTACACCTGGGACGATCTAGCACAAGCATTCGCAGGTCACTTCCAATACAACCTTGAGATCGTCCCTGACCGTCTCACATTGCTGAAACTTGAGAAGAAGCCGGGAGAGAGCTTTAGAGATTTTGGGTTCCGGTGGAGAGAACAGGCAGCAAGAGTTGATCCTCCGATGAGAGAGGGGGAAATGGTGGACTACTTTCTGCAGACTCTAGAGCCAACTTACTTTGGTCACTTGGTGACGTCAGTTGGCAAATCTTTCAATGAGGTGGTGAAAATGGGCGGTATGATTGAAGAGGGACTTAAGTCCAACAAAATCCTGAGCTATTCGGCAATCAAAGAAACAACTCAGGCCATTCAGAGCGACACGGGAGGTGCGCTCGGGAAGAAGAAAAGAGAAGAGGTCGCAACAATAGAGGCAGGTAATTGGTCCAGACCGAGAGGTCCTTTCCCCCGCTACCAAGCCAGACCCCATCACCCAAATTACCCACACACTCCAAATTACCCTCCACAGCCCTACTACCCGCCACAAGAACCACATTTCTCCGTCCATCAAGCCCAGACATATACCCAGCCTCCGGCTCACCCATAGTGGCACGCGCCGGCTCCCTAAAATACCTATCCACCTCCACAGAATACATATCCACCTCCACAAAACATATATCCACCACCAAGGGCCTACAGAAATCCCGCAGGGCCAGGTTTCCGGGGGAATCAAGCTTTCAGAAATGAAAGGGTGCAGAGACAAAGAACATTCACTGAGTTGGGAGAAACCTATACTGCTTTGTTCCACAAATTAAGGCCGTTAGGTTTGTTGAGTCCTGTTGAGCCCAGATTGCCGAATCCCCTTCCCCAAAATATGGACCACTCGGTAAGCTGTGAGTATTGTTCGGGGGCTCCCAGACATGATACCGAGAAGTGTTGGAAGTTGAAACGTGCAGTGCAAGATCTTATTGACACCAACAAGATCGAGGTTTAGACACCGAGGCACCCAACATCAATCAGAACCCGTTGCCAGTACACCATGAAACCCACATGATCGAGCTTGTGCACGAAGTAGGGGAGCTAAAGAAACCCTCACAGACGGTGATGATGATCCGTTCCCGTCCAAAAGAAAAGTCGATAGGTGAAGAAGAGGTGGTACAATTGGAAAAGGTAGACGTCAAACCAGTAGTGGTGATGGGGAAGAGTTTGCCTGTTGTTGCAAAGAATCCAGAGCCGGTCAAAGTAACGGTGCGAGGGCTACCAAGCAAGCCAGCATGCATAGGGCCAGTTGTCATCAGGCCAGTAATGCAGATGCCGATAACCAGCGAGAAAGCCATGCCATGGAGCTACAGTAAAGCGACGGTAATGTACAAAGGGAAGGAGGTTGTGGAAGAAGTATGTGAGGCCCAGGGCTTAACTCGTTCGGGAAGGTGTTTTGCTCCCATAGAGTTAAGAAGGTCCAACCAAGCGGTGGTAAGGAAGCCAGTGACGGAGGAAGAGGCTGAGGAGTTTTTGAAGAAAATGAAGGCACAAGACTACTCCATTGTGGAGCAGTTAAGAAAGACCCCAGCGCAGATTTCGTTACTATCACCGCTGATCCATTCCAGCGATCATTGCCAGGCACTGATGAAAATCCTGAACGAGGCCCATGTTCAGGATAAAATCTCGGTAAATCACTTGGAGAGGATAGTGCACAAAATCTTCGAGGTAAATCGAGTGACGTTTTCTGATGATGAATTGCCAGCAGAGGGTACAGAACACAACAAAGCCCTATACTTGACCGTGAAATGCGAAGACTCGGTGGTCACCCGAGTATTGATTGATAATGGATCAAGCGCCAACATCTGTACTTTGACTACTCTGAACAAGCTGAAAGTTGATCATGACCGGATTCACAGGAACAACGTTTGCATCCGAGGTTTCGATGGAGGTGGTACCGACACGGTGGGTGATATCATACTGGGATTGACCATTGGTCCAGTAGAATTCACCATGGAATTCCAAGTGGTAGACGTGGCAGTATCATATAATCTTCTATTGGGGCGACCCTGGATCTATGCCACCAAAGCAGTGCCTTCTACATTGCACCAGATGGTGAAATTTGAATGGGACAGGCAGGAGATAGTGGTGCACGGGGATGACGGTATAGGCATTGTGAGTGATGCCGTTGTGCCATTCACAGAAACTGATGACGACAAAGGTCCATGGGTGTACCAGGTTTTCGCCGCGATTTCAGTGGATAAAATTTCTGAAGGCGAGGACCTTCCACTTCCCAGGATCGTAGCTGCGACCTTCATGGTAGCCTCGGAAATGTTAAACAGCGGGTTTGTACCAGGAAAAGGTTTGGGGGTTGATCTGCAAGATATGGTCCAGCCAGTTTCTTTGCCTAAAAACCTGGACACTTTTGGGCTAGGATTCAAGCCTACGACAGCAAATGTAAGGCGGACCCGAAAGTTGAAGAAGAAAGTTTGGGTTCTTCCTAAGCCAGTTCCACGTCTTTCCAGATCCTTTATCAGAGCAGATATCAGAAGGTTGTCAGTCCCCAAAATTCTCGGATCTCTGATTGGGTCAGATGGAGATTTGAATCAGGGTTTTGAAAGGCTGTTCGCCGACGTCAACGTGATAGAAGCTGGAGAAGGTTCCAGTAGGGCAGATATACAGTTTGTGGGGCCTAGGGCCAATATCAACAATTGGACAGCTACTCCTCTTCCTACTTGGAGGGAGTCTTGGTACTAGGCTCTGGATTTTCTTTCTTATTTTCTGGATTGTTCCAGAGTTATAATCCAGTTTTGTTTATTTTTGTATTCGACAAAAGCGTGAAACTCTGTTATCCCGCATTTTAATAAAGTGAAAGTTTTCTCTCTTTATTTTGTTTTAATTCTGTTTTCTTCTTTTCTCTTTCTGAACAATTCTCTTTATACTGGTTCTAATGACATGGCATGCATAACGTATCTTCAACCTAGTCTAAAAAATCAATCTGATTTCGAACTAATTGTACAAGAGGTCGATTATGATGATGAATCGGAATACGATGAGGATGAAGCCTTTGAAGAGATAAACAGAGAATTAAGCCAGTTCGAAGAGAAACCCAAGCCCAATTTGAACGACACTGAAGCTGTCAATTTAGGGGATGCAGACGATGTCAGGGAAACCAAAATAAGCATCCACATTGAGCCGAACACCAGGAAGGAACTAATCAAAGCACTCATTGAATTCAAAGATATTTTTGCATGGTCGTACGATGACATGCCGGGCTTAAACATCAATCTAGTGGTTCACAAATTGCCCACTGACCCGGCGTGCCCTCCTGTCAAGCAGAAATTGAGGAAGTTCAAGACAGATATGAGTGTGAAGATTAAAGAAGAAGTAACCAAGCAGCTGCAGGCAAAGGTTATTCGGGTCACTCGATATCCTGATTGGTTGGCTAATGTGGTGCCAGTGCCGAAGAAAGATGGGAAGATCAGAGTGTGTGTCGATTACCGCAATTTGAACAGGGCAAACCCCAAGGACAACTTTCCATTACCCAACATCCATATCTTGATCAATAATTGTGCCGGACATGAGATCGGGTCTTTTGTAGATTGCTATGCTGGGTATCATCAGATTCTGATGGATGAAGAAGATGCGGAAAAGACGACATTCATTACGCCATGGGGGACTTATTGCTACCGGGTAATGCCTTTTGGTTTGAAGAACGTTGGGGCAACATACATGAGAGCAATGACTACGGTGTTTCATGACATGATACACAAAGAGATTGAGGTGTGCGTAGATAATGTGATCGTAAAATCTAAGTGTCAGGAAGACCACGTGGTAGACCTAAGGAAGTTTTTCCAAAGACTTCAGAGGTACGACATTAAGCTCAACCCGGCCAAATGTGTATTTGGTGTTCCATCTGGAAAGCTGTTGGGATTCATCGTCAGTCGGCGAGGCATTGAGTTGGACCTGTCAAAAATCAAATCCATCCAGGAATTGCCACCACCGAAGAACAAAACAAAAGTAATGAGTCTATTGGGAAGGTTGAATTATATCAGCAGATTCATCGCTCAACTCACGGCGACTTGTGAACCCATTTTTCGGCTACTAAAGAAAAATGCTGCGGTAGAATGGATGGCAGAATGTCAGGAAGCCTTCGACCAAATCAAGGGGTATCTATCAAACCCACCTGTGTTGGTCCCACCTGAACCAGGAAGACTGTTGATTCTCTATCTAATGGTACTGGAGAATTCATTTGGTTGCGTACTGGGGCAACATGATATTACAGGAAGGAAGGAGCAAGCCATCTAATATCTCAGTAAGAAGTTTACGGTCTATGAGGTTAAGTACACTCAACTTGAGAAGACGTGTTGCGCCCTAACTTGGGTGGCACAGAAGTTTAAACATTATGTGTCATCATATACTACTTATCTCATTTCACGCTTGGATCCACTGAAGTATATTTTCCAGAAGCCTATGCCCACAGGGAGGTTAGCAAAATGGCAAATATTACTCACGGAGTTCGACATCGTCTATGTGACGAGGACGACCATGAAAGCCCAAGCATTGGTCGATCACTTGGCTGAGAATCCTGTTGATGAAGAATACGAGCCATTGAGGACGTATTTTCCTGATGAAGAAGTGATACATATAGAGGAGTTAGAACTGAATGAGGAACCAGGGTGGAAGCTTTTCTTTGACGGGGCTGCTAATGCAAAAGGAGTTGGAGTAGGAGCAGTACTTATTTCAGAAACAGGACATCACTATCCTGTTACAGCTCAGCTACGTTTCTATTGTACCAACAACATGGCTGAATATGAGGCATGCATTTTGGGCCTACGATTGGCTGCAGACATGGATGTTCAGGACGTCTTGGTCTTGGGAGACTCGGACCTCCTAGTACATCAGATCCAGGGTGAATGGGAAACACGGGATTTGAAGCTTATACCATATCGATAATGTTTGCACGATCTGAGCAAGCGATTTCGATCAGTGGAGTTCAGACACATCCCAAAAGTTCACAATGAGGTTGCCGATTCTTTGGACACTTTAGCATCGATGTTGCACCACCTAGACAAAATTCATGGTGACCCGTTGCATATCCAGGTTCGTGATCAACATGCTTATTGCAACATGATAGAGGAATAAATAGATGGCGAGCCATGGTTTTATGATGTCAAGGAATACCTCAGGATGGGGATATACCTAGAGCAGGCCACCAGAGATCAAAAGAGAGTCATTCGGCAATTGGCAAATGGATTTTTCCTTAGTGGAGGAGTGTTATACAAAAGAACACCAGATTTGGGATTGCTGAGATGTATAGATGCTGGTCAAACCACGACAGTGATGACAGAGGTACATGCGGGAGTTTGTGGGCCACATATGAGCGGATATGTATTGGCAAAGAAGATTCTTCGAGCAGGGTATTATTGGCTCACTATGGAGCGTGATTGTATCAATTTCATGCGAAAATGCCATCAGTGTCAGATACACAGAGATTTGATTCATTCTCCGCCAACAGAATTGCATACAATATCAGCACCATGGCCATTTGTTGCATGGGGCATGGATGTCATTGGACCGATTGAGCCGGCAACTTCCAACGGTCATAGGTTCATTCTGGTCACCATTGATTATTTCACCAAGTGGGTTGAGGCTAAAACTTTCAAGTCGGTAACCAAGAAGGCAGTGGTGGATTTCGTTCATTCCCATATCATCTATATATTTGGGATCCCCAAAGTGATCATCACGGATAATGGCGCTAATCCTAACAGCAGTTTGATGAAAGAAGTATGTCAACAGTTCAAGATTACACACAGTAATTCCACCCCGTATCGTCCCAAGGCGAATGGCGCGGTTGAGGCAGCCAACAAGAACATAAAGAAAACATTGAGGAAGATGGTAGAAGGGTCCAGGCAATGGCACGAAAAGTTGCCATTTGCATTGTTGGGATATCGCACTACTGTCCGCACTTCAGTAGGTGCAACTCCTTATTTGTTGGTATAGGGAATTGAAGCAGTGATACCGGCAAAAGTAGAAATTTCGTCCCTCCGGATTATCGCTGAGGCTGGGATTGATGATGATGAATGGGTCAAAGCCCGATTGGAGCAGTTGAGCTTGATTGATGAAAAGAGATTGGCAGCAGTATGTCATGGCCAGTTGTATCAAAAGAGGATGGCAAGAGTATATAATAAGAAGGTGCGTCCCAGGAAATTTGAAGTAGGACAGCAGGTGCTGAAACGAATCTTGCCACATCAGGCCGAAGCAAAGGGCAAGTTCGCCCCGAATTGGCAAGGGCCGTTTATTGTGACCAGAGTGTTATCCAACGGCGCCTTATGTCTGACAGACGTCGAGGGAAGATGCATCGACATGGATATCAATTCTGACGCAGTCAAGAGATATTATGTGTAATTCCTTTGATTGCAATTAATGTTTGTCTGTTTGTACTTGGCATTTATCGGAGAATGAAATGACGGAGGCAATTCTTTCTTCTATCCAAACACTTTAACCTTTGCTTCCCCCTTTGAGCCTTATTTATTCTTTCATACCCCTCTCTTGGAATCACTAATGAAAATGAAAAAAAAAAAAGAAAAGGAAGAAAAAAATAATAACAAAACAAAAGAAAAGCCACAAGAAAAAGAAATACAAAGGAATCGAATGAACTACGTTTGACCTGATTCCTCAAAGAGGATACGTAGGTGCCTCACGGCTCGGTCATAGTATAACAAAAATCAAAAAATCCCCCAAACAAGAAAACTGGGGCAGAAGTTACATTTTAAATTGTGGAAAAAGGTTTGATTCCGAGAGTTGTAATGTTTTACCCATTAAAGTTATTTTGAATCTTTTGATATCCTTTTCCTTTTAGCCCCACAAAAAAACCCATATTTTGATGTCCAAAAAGATCTCCCGATCAGTATCCGAGAGATGTCGAGCAAGCAAATGAAAGCCGAGAATAACACACTGATTCCCGACTGAAAGAGGATTATGATCCGACGGAATTAATAGCCAAAGGAATCCCCAGTAGAGAGAATCTTATCGGCAACACTCCAATCCCCAGCTAATAAAGAGAAAATAAAATAAGAGAGTCTTATGGTGAAAACCTTCACAGGCACTGTAAGGCGACGAAAGCTGAGAGAGTATTATGGTGAAAACCTTCATAGGCACCAGAAGGCGACGGGAGTTGAGAGAAATGAGAGAGTCTTATTAGTGAAAACCCCTCGAAAGGCACTATGAGGCGACAAAATAAGATTGGCGGAAAGGATCCGTCGAGGCATCAAGCAATGCAAAAGTGTTGATTTGGCAAAAAGAGTTCGGCGCCTGCATATCCCCCAGCAAAATGAGGCAACCAGAAAGATTGATTGATACAAATAGACTGGGTTGATTAATCCGGAATGCACGACATGATCGTTGGGATCGGTTATATCATTCAGATAAGTCCTTTTCCTTTTCTTCTCCCCAGCATTCGTTCGGAAAGACTTCTTTTTTTTTTCATCTTTTGAAATCATCACTTTTCATTTCTTTTGTTTTAAGAATTTTTCCTCCAACAGTTTGTTTTGAGAAAGATTTTTCAGAGCTTACTACCAGTTTCCAAAATGGTGCAAAACAAAATGCGAATAGGACATGCCAAAGATAAGGCGACAAAGTGAAAAGAAGTTTGTCGCAAGACCAAATGATGAATGAGTCTAGATTACAAGAGGACCAAATTTCCAGGGGAAGTTGGAGAAAAACAGAAAAAACAGCAGTTGAAAAGTTATGGATCAAATTCCAAGAGGATCCCCAGCAGAGTTGCGAGATGCAGGAACAACTCCGACAGATTATTGACCAAGTTCCGCGATGGTCGGACAACACAGAGCGGGGAAGGAAGAGAAAAGAAAAACCATCCCCAGCAGGAATATCATCCCCAGCAAGTTTTGTAATAAAACGCAAAGCAGGGAAAGGAAAAAGGGAAAAACCATCCCCAGCAGGAGTGGCACGACCACTCACCACGTTTTAAACTAACAAATTTTTCTTTGATTTGAAGTAGGGAAAGGAAATGTTATTGACAGCGGGAAGACATGGCCACAAAGAAGATTATCAAACTGGGGCAGAAAATTTTCTCTCATTGCGAAAATTTTCTTGAAATCAGATACCCACTTGGGGAAGATGGAAGATAACACAAGTTTTGAAGGAAGTGGAATCCCCAGCAGTTTACGGGAGAAGGCAATACAAGTTTTAAAGATGTCACACCTCTTTTTTCCGCGCTCGCGGGAGGCGCGTAGGGAGTTTTCTGCAATCAAAGGACAGTCAAAACGGGATTTGTTTATGTGTTTCAGAGTCTCCACCTGGGAATTTTAAGGCGTCCCAAGTCACCAGTTTTAATCCCTGAATCGAGGAAAATATGACTCTGTTTGTTATTCTGCGAACCAGAAATCCTGAGTAAGGAATTCTGTTAATCCGGAAGAAGGTGTTATGCATTTCCGAATTCCGTGGTTCTAGCACGGTCGCTCAACTGTTTTTATTCTCGGCTTAATTATCTTGATTTTACTAAATACCCTTTTTCTTGCTACTTGATTTCATTACCACCTTTGTTTAGATTATTTACAATTATATAAACGAATTACGCGTACGTATATTCATATTATATACCTTTTATAATTGTAGAGAATCGTGCCACGCATACGTGTACACAAAAGGTTGATAATATTTTTTATATTTTTATTATAAAAATACCATACGTTCGAAATTTAAAAATAAAATTAAGAACACCATCGCCCTTTTTTGTATAATTAAGTAGTGAACCTCACATCTCAGGTTTATATGAAATTATTTTAACATCCTTGGATAAATCCCTTTTATTAAATATTCGATCGAAGTTGCGCGAATGCATAATCCGAATTGCTTTAGAAATATAATCAGGTTACGCGAATGTATCCCTAATCACAAAAATATTCTTGATGGTAGTGTAAATTTGTTTACAAATTGTTTATTACATCCATATTATTTTTATATGAAAGGTCATGGTAAATCACTATTTGAGACGCCTCTAAATTTCTTGAAGAGAATTCTCAATTTATTGAGTGTCAACCACAGATTATATATATATTTTTATGAATTATATTCCGCAAAAAACCATTCGTATTTATGGAGTAAAAATGAACAACGCGTAATTAATACTACCATTTTTCTCGTAAATGCAATACATATGTGCCAAAAATGAATTGCGTATGAAACTAAAAAAAAAAAAATTGATTTATGAAAGGAAGAGATGTTTTCGAAGAATTTATTTTATTTAATGCAAACTCTATTTCTACATACCATTGATATAAAATGTTGCAATTCGTGCTTATACATCCCATCTCATTCTCATATACTTGTTTTTAATCCAAAATTGTAATTGTTTGGTTAGTTTGTTTACGATGGTAGATAGGCATCAAGTTGATAAGAAAGGAATTATTATACAAACCGATTCAATAAAATTGCCTTAAATGCAACCTAACTGTACGTCGGAAACATTCATAACATTCTAATATCGTAACGAGCTATATCAAATCACCTTTCGCTAATGGTTATACACACATCTGTTATCTTATATATGAAAAACACCACCAACACCATTTTAACCTTATTTAACAACAGAGGTTAGTAATGTAGTTTTCTTGATATTTCTACATTACTCTTTACTTAGCTAACAACACCATAAAATTTAAATAATGGCCAACTTTATGCCATGTTCCCTACCTTGACAACTTAATTATATCTTCCCTTAATGAAAATTTCGAAATTAACCTTATTACAACACTTATACAAACTTCAAGAAATGACATTTAACTTATAGTCATCACGTCAAAATATACTACTATTTAACCAACATGAAACGAAGCTGAATTTTAAACTAATGAGCTTAAACGAATAGAAGACAGTATTACAATTCAAGCTTCATTTATTTGTCATGTTGAAGCTCTTCACAACATGAGTTTAAAAGATATGTACCTGGAAATGAAGGTAGAAGGAGTAAATTTCAGCAATAATAGCAGCAACAAAACACCGGCAGAATATACCAATAACACAGCAAGTCTGAACAAGACCCGTTAACCCAGATGAACAGTGACAGAAACTTGAGAAAAATTTCAGATTTAAACCGAACAATATCCACAAACAAACAACGGACAGATTCTAGAAAAATAACATTTCAGATTTCAGTTTCTTTCCTCTATCTGTTTCAGATTCATATTTCTGATTTTTCTGTTTCTGCTTTTGTATCTGTTTCAGATTGTGTGTGTGTGTGTGAATGTTCTCTTTTCTATTTCTTTTTCTGTTTTCTTCCTCTCTTTCCTTTTCTTTGAAAAATCTGAGTTCCTTTCTTTTCTTCAAAATCTCTTTCTAAAACTGATCTTTTCTCTCTTAAAATCTCTCTCAAAATCTCCCTCTTAAAATCTGTCCTGCTTCCTGTATTTATACAGGTCTGCCCCTTTCTTTTTAAGTGCTTCCTGGACCCCCTTTTGTTATCTAAGGCAGATTTTCCCTTAAAATCTGCCACTGAACTGCTTTTTCTTATTCAAACAGCACTAAGGATACCTTTACTTTATTTTCAGCCCCTCCACTTCCTTTGGTTTCCTATTATCCTATTAGATTAACAGCCACTAACATTCCACTTCCAGCACACTAGCACTAACACTGTTTTTTACTGTTTCATTCCCATAAATGCCCTGAAATCCTACTGTTATTGCTGTGTTTAAACTAAAAATCAGAATCTGATACCAAACAGATTTTAAAATCTGTTCAAGCAGCTATAACCAATCCTATGATTAACCTCCTAATACAATTGTATTCACCCAACCCTTGTAAACTTGAATTCAACTCAACATCTCAACAACATTATACTGAATTTCGACATAACAAATTATACTGAACTTCAACTTTGAACTAAAATCAAACAAACACAGGAGCATTGTCAATATATTGACAATGCCCTGAAACTTAATGTTCAGACAATAACATATATACAACACTTATTTTGATAGATTCATATAAACCAGGATGATTTAACTGACGAGTATTAATTAAAATGATTATCTACAACATTTGTCAACAAACAGTCCATAGAAATAGAAACAGATTGTTTCAATCAGTATTATCATAAACGAGAATTCATAATATAACTAATCGACGAACTTAATCGAGTCGATTACTCACATTGTAAATAATCACAACCAACAGAAACAATTTCATATTTTGATCATATAGACGAGTATGAGACAATATAACAATAAAAGATGGGAAAATTACACAGACTAATGAAACAAACATAAAATACACGTAGAATACACAAAAGAAATAGAAAAAATACCTCTGAATCTTCAAATTTATTCAGACACAGACTCAACTTGAATTCGGACATTTTTGAGGCTGAACAAACTTTATTCGAAGTATTCTCAGTTGAGAATACCTCGATTGAAGTCTCTTAGACCTCAATCCTTCACTCGAATCGGAAAAATTCCAAGATTGGAAAATTTTTAGGGTTTCAGGTTCTTGGATCTTAAATCCGAACACTTCTGGGCAGATTTGAAGGGAACCAAAGATGACACAAGGGTGAGGGAGGCCTAGGGGTCATTTGGTGTTAGTTTGAGGTAGGTTGGGATAGGGTCAGGTTTCACTCGAATCTTCAAATGAAGATTCGAGCAGTTCCAGTAGGATTCGAGCCATGCAACTAACAGATCCGTGATGAGGGTATCTAGAGGAAGCTGAGGTGTTATTTTGGAGGCCATCGGAGAAGATAAAGTTTTCAGGCCAACCTTCGATTTAAGATTCGAAGAGTTGGGGCCTGATTTGAAGGAAACCAATGCCAGATCCGTGAAGAGGAAGTTGTGAGGAGTCTGGGGTGTTAAGGTGGTGACCGGCGGCGTTGTTGCCGCCGGGTTTCGGGCGGTGGGGAATGAGGGCGGCTAGGGTTAGGGGTTTGGTTCGGGGAAGATGATGAATAGTAAGGAAGGGGGTGCTTAGTTAGGGGGCCGGGGTAGGGGTTTGGACTTTATATAGGGGAAGGGTGGATCAATCTTGACCGTTAGATCAAGCATGATACACGGTCAAGATCCGTTCATTAAACCAAACGATGTCGTTTGGTTTAATGCCAGGGTCGGGCTGAGTCGGGGCAGTGGGTCGGGTAAGGATCACGGGTTAGGGTGATGAGATCTCAGCCGTTGGATGGATTTGATCCAACGGCCATTGATGAAATACGACCAAACGCTGTCGTTTTGGTTCGTTTAAATTGGACCGGACATGGGAGTGTTGGGATTGGGCTGTGGAGGGGATTAATTTGGTTGGGCCTGATTTTGTTTAGAATTTTGGCCCAGATCCGTTTTACCCATTTAATTTCCACTCTTTTTTTTAATTTCCAATTTAATTCTTCAATTTATTAAAATCCTAATTAAAATTATAAAAACAAAAATTATCATTACAAAAAATACTGATTACTTTTAACAATTATTAACACATAGACAAAACATTAATCACACAGTGAAACATTTAAAATAGAACTAATGCATATTTTTGTGATTTTATTTTTGAATCAATTATTAAATGCATAATTAAATCCTAGATATGCATGAAACATATATTTTTATTTTAATTTTGTTTAATTATAACAAAGCAAACATTTACGGACAACACAAATAATTAACAAACACCACACAAATTCTAAAAATTGCACACTAAAAGAGATTTATTTTATTTATTTTTTATTTATTTTGGAGTTGTTTTCGGGAGGCAAAAATCACGTGCTCACAACTGCCCCTCTTTGCGCGGAAACTCGAAGAGTTTTCGTGCAAAGATAAAGTGAGCGGATACGAGCGATTTTTTGCCCGTTCAAATACTCCGTGGGAAGCATTTTTTTGAAAGATTTGACCGAACCCCTGCTTCAAAGGTTTCCTACATATCCTTGGCTATAAAGGAATCAGGTCAATGTAGTTCAGGAAGTTTTGGGTAGCTGGGACTACCATGGGACTGTGAAGTTACTGCTGTTTTGTGCTGCTTTTACTGCTTGCTGAACTCCTTATTACACCTTGCTTCAAAGGTAATACAAAAAGCTAAACTAGACTATGGTACATGAATTATAAAATCTTATCTAGATCATGCCCTTGCGTTTCTTGTTGTCTTGATATCTTGGTGACTCTTGGGCATTTGGCTTATTCCACCTTCCCTTTCATTGTCTCCCGTATTTTCTATATCTGTTTGGGACTCTTGTTGTTTCTTGTCGGGGACTTTGTTGGACTCCTCTGTTTTATTAACTCTAAGTGTGCTCCTTTCTCATACGAGCGGGCTTTTGATTTCAATACTTCAATTATATTCCCTTGTTCTCCAGGTGGGCGCCTGACTTCTGTTGCTTTAATTCTTCATCCTCATTCTCCAGGTGGACGCCTGATTTCTTCTTCTTAAATTTTTCATCCTCATTCTCCAGGTGGACGCCTGATTTCTTCAATTCTTCATCCTCATTCTCCAGGTGGACGCCTGATTTCTTCTTAAACTCTCATCCTCATTATCCAGGTGGACGCCTGATTTCTTCTTTAACTCTTCATCCTCATTCTCCAGGTGGACGCCTGACTTCTTCTTAAATTTTTCATCCTCATTCTCCAGGTGGACGCCTGATTTCTTCTTTAATTCTTCATCCTCATTCTCCAGGTGGACGCCTGACTTCTTCTTAAATTCTTCATCCTCATTCTCCAGGTGGACGCCTGATTTCTTCTTAAATTTTTCATCCTCATTCTCCAGGTGGACGCCTGATTTCTTCTTAAATTTTTCATCCTCATTCTCCAGGTGGACGCCTGATTTCTTCTTTAATTCTTCATCCTTATTCTCCAGGTGGACGCCTGATTTCTTCTTTAATTTTTTCATCCTTATTCTCCAGGTGGACGCCTGACTTCCTCTTTAATTCTTCATCCTCATTCTTCAGGTGGACGCCTGACTTCTTCTTAAATTTTTTATCCTCATTCTCCAGGTGGACGCCTGACTTCTTCTTAAATTCTTCATCCTCATTCTCCAGGTGGACGCCTGACTTCTTCTTAAATTTTTCATCCTCATTCTCCAGGTGGACGCATGATTTCTTCTTTAATTCTTCATCCTCATTCTCCAGGTGGACGCTTGACTTCTTCTTAAATTTTTTCATCCTCATTCTCCAGGTGGACGCCTGACTTCTTCTTAAATTTTTCATCCTCATTCTCCAGGTGGACGCCTGATTTCTTCTTAAATTTTTCATCCTCATTCTCCAGGTGGACGCCTGACTTCTTCTTAAATTTTTCATCCTCATTCTCCAGGTGGACGCCTGACTTCTTCTTAAATTCTTCATCCTCATCCTCCAGGTGGACGCCTGATTTCTTCTTCTTAAATTTTTCATCCTCATTCTCCAGGTGGACGCCTGATTTCTTCTTAAACTCTCATCCTCATTATCCAGGTGGACGCCTGATTTCTTCTTTAACTCTTCATCCTCATTCTCCAGGTGGACGCCTGACTTCTTCTTAAATTTTTCATCCTCATTCTCCAGGTGGACGCCTGATTTCTTCTTTAATTCTTCATCCTCATTCTCCAGGTGGACGCCTGACTTCTTCTTAAATTTTTCATCCTCATTCTCCAGGTGGACGCCTGATTTCTTCTTTAATTCTTCATCCTCATTCTCCAGATGGACGCCTGACTTCTTCTTAAATTTTTCATCCTCATTCTCCAGGTGGACGCCTGACTTCTTCTTAAATTTTTCATCCTCATTCTCCAGGTGGACGCCTGATTTCTTCTTAAATTCTTCATCGGGTTTTTCCTGACACAAATGTTGTTTTTGCCCCTGTTTTTAAATCAAAGAAAACTTTGTTAGTTTTAAAACAGGATGGTTAACTGGGGCATTCTTGCCGACGGTGGGGCTTCTCTGTCTTGTTTTGTTGCCTTGAAATGGTTGAAAAGATTGTTTGTCCTTGTAATTGATCCTTAACTATAGGATTCCCCTCTGTATGTTTTCCTTCAAATCCTTTTAACCGTAATCATATGTTCTCCTGACATTGCTGATCCGCTTTTGATTCCACTTTTCTTACACCCATATCTTATTATTTTTTATTATCTCTTGCCCATCATGGCCGTATTTTTGTCCTATGCAACCTCGAATCTTGGTAGTACACCTTGACATTCTTTCTTATTTGTTTGGAACAAAACTCATCTCAAAAACTTTAGAAGTGTAAGATTATTAGTGACGAAAACATGATGATTTCGACAATCTAGAATGAAAAGAAAAATCCAATGGATGATTGTTGGAGAAGGAATAAAGGACTTATCTAATTGGGGTCACTGGCGCCAATGATCATGGTATGCAATTTGGATTAATCAACCCAGTCTTTTAATCAATCTCCTTTTAATTGTCTCATTTTGTTTTCCCAAAATTTACATAACCCAACTTCATTTTTCATTTTACAGACATGTTTGACTTGCCATATCTTAAAGAGTTTTCACCGACAAACCTTCCTCATTTGTTCATTTCTTACTTCATTTTCGCCTTATGGTGCCTGCGAAGGTTTTCACCAATAAGACTCTCTCATTTTACTTTCTCTCAACTTTCGTCGTCTTGTGGTGCCTGTGTGGGTTTTTACCTATAAGACTCTCTCATTTTACTTTCTTTTCTTGTTTGTACCAGAGTGTTATGAACCATCTTCATTTGCTTGACTCAGCATTTTTCTAAGATTGATCGAAAGGTCTTTTTGGTATGTGGTTGGAAATGAAAAGGTATCAAAAAAGTTAAATAGTTTTGATATAGGTTTAAAATTACAACTCTTGGAATCTTTTTCTTATTTCCAATACAATTCCCGCTCCAGTTTCTTGATTGGGGTCTCTTAATGTTTCTTTTTGTGCACATTATGCATATTGTGCACCCTATGACCGAGCCGTGAGGCGCCTAGGTATCCTTCTTTGAGGAATCAGGTCAAACGTAGTTCACTCCAATAATAGTGATTTGATTTTTTTTTATATATATATTTGATTTTCATCGATTCCAAGAGAGGGTAGGAAAGAAACAAATATGGCTCAAAAGGGGAAGCAAAGGGTATAGTGTTTGGATAGCAGAATAAATTGCCTTTGTCATTCCAATCTTCGAAGTAATGCTAAATACAAACATTCAAAATGTTATGCATAATATCTCTTTACCGCGTCAGAATTGATCGCCATGTCTATGCATTTGCCTTCAATATCTGTTAAGCATAGTGCACCATTCGATAATACTCTGGTCACAATGAATGGTCCTTGCCAATTCGGGGCAAATTTTCCTTTTGCCTCAACCTGATGTGGTAGAATACGTTTCAGCACATGTTGACCCACTTCAAACTTCTGTGGACGCACCTTTTTGTTGTATGCTCTTGCTATTCTTCTTTGATACAATTGACCATGACATACTGTGGCCAATCGTTTTTCATCAATCAAGTTTAACTGTTCCAGACGGGTTTTGACCCATTCATCATCATCAATCTTTGCTTCGGTGATGATCCGAAGGGAAGGAATTTCAACTTCTGCAGGAATTACTGCTTCAGTGCCATATACCAACAAATAAGGAGTTGCTCCTACTGAAGTGCGAACAGTAGTGCAATATCCCAATAAAGCAAATGCTAGTTTTTCATGCCATTGTCTTGAACCTTCTACCATTTTCCGAAGTATCTTCTTTATGTTTTTGTTGGCTGCCTCGACTGCTCCATTTGCCTTGGGCCGATATGGGGTAGAGTTGCGATGTGTAATCTTAAACTGTTGACATACTTCCCTCATTAAGTTACTGTTAAGATTAGCACCATTATCTGTGATGATCACCTTTGGGATTCCGAATCGACATATGATATTTGAGTGAACAAAATCGACCACAGCTTTCTTGGTCACTGATTTGAATGTTTTGGCCTCAACCCATTTGGTAAAATAATCAATGGCTACCAGAATGAACCTGTGCCCATTGGATGCTGCCGGCTCAATTGGTCCAATCACATCCATGCCCCAGGCGACGAAGGGCCATGGTGCTGACATTGTGTGCAACTCGGATGGTGGAGAATGAATCAAATCTCCGTGTATCTGGCATTGATGACACTTGCGCACAAAACTGATACAATCTCGCTCCATGGTAAGCCAATAATAACCAGCTCGGAGGATTTTCTTTGCCAACACATATCCGCTCATGTGGGGTCCGCAAACTCCCGAATGTACTTCCGACATGACAGCTGTAGCTTGTCTGGCATCTATGCATCTTAATAATCCAAGGTCTGGTGTTCTTTTATACAAAACTCCTCCGCTTAAGAAGAATCCATTTGCCAATCGCCTAATGGTTCTCTTTTGATCCCCTGTGGCTTGTGCTGGATATATCCACATCCTGATATACTCCTTGATGTCGTGGAACCACGGTTCACCGTCAAATTCTTCTTCAACCGTATTGCAATAAGCGTGCTGATCGTGGACTTGAATATGTAGTGGATCCACATAAGCTTTGTCTGGATGGTGCAACATTGATGCCAAGGTAGCCAATGCATCGACAACCTCATTATGGATCCTTGGAATATGTCGGAACTCCACTAATTGAAACCGCTGACAAAGATCATGTAGACATTGTCGGTATGGTATGAGCTTCAAGTCTCGGGTTTCCCATTCTCCTTGAATTTGATGTACTAGAAGATCCGAATCTCCCATGACTAAGATTTCCTGGATACCCATGTCTGCGGCTAGCCTTAAACCCAAAATACAAGCTTCATATTCAGCCATATTATTGGTGCAATAAAATCGTAGTTGAGCCGTAACAGGATAGTGATGCCCTATTTCAGAAATGATTACAGCTCCTATCCCGACTCCTTTCATATTAGCGGCCCCATCAAAGAAAAGTTTCCAGCCAGGTTTTTCAATTTGCTCCATCTCACCGATATGCATTATTTCTTCATCGGGAAAATAAGTTTTCAATGGCTCGTACTCTTTGTCGACCCGGTTTTCAGCTAAATGATCAGCCAATGCTTGGGCTTTTATTGCAGTTCGAGTCACATAGATGATGTCAAATTCTGTGAGCAATATTTGCCACTTTGCAAGTCTTCCCGTTGGCATAAGGTTTTTAAAAATATATTTCAACGGATCCAAACGTGAAATGAGGTAAGTAGTGTAGGACGACAAATAGTGTTTCAACTTCTGAGCTATCCACGTTAGGGTGCAACATGTCTTTTCCAGATGAGTATACTTAACCTCATAAGCCGTGAATTTCTTGCTAAGGTAGTAGATGGCCTGTTCTTTTCTGCCGGTGAGGTCATGTTGCCCCAATACACAACCAAATGAATTTTCCAAGACCGTCAAGTAAAGAATTAGAGGTCTTCCTGGCTCTGGCGGGACCAGCACGGGTGGGTTCGATAAATATCCTTTTATCTTATCAAACGCTTCTTGACACTCATCGGTCCATTTGACCGCAGCATCCTTTTTCAACAATTTGAAAATAGGCTCACAAGTTGTCGTGAGCTGAGCAATAAACCTGCTGATGTAATTCAACCTCCCTAACAAACTCATTACTTCAGTTTTGTTCCTTGGATGTGGCAATTCTTGGATGGCTTTGATTTTTGATGGGTCTAGCTCGATGCCTCGTCGAGTGACTATGAATCCCAGCAACTTTCCAGATGGAACTCCAAATGCGCATTTGGCAGGGTTAAGCTTGAGGTTGTACCTGCGAAGTCTTAAGAAGAATTTCCTCAAATCCCCAACGTGGTCGGCCTGATGCTTTGATTTTATGATCACATCGTCCACGTATACTTCAATCTCCTTGTGTATCATATCATGAAACACTGTGGTCATTGCTCTCATGTAAGTTGCCCCGGCGATTTTTAAACCGAATGGCATTACTCGGTAGCAATAAGTTCCCCATGGTGTGATGAATGCTGTCTTTTCTGCATCTTCTTCATCCATTAGAATTTGATGATACCCGGCATAACAATCCACGAAAGATCCTATCTCATGCTTGGCGCAATTATCGATTAAAATATGGATATTGGGTAATGGGAAATTATCCTTTGGACTTGCTTTGTTGAGATTGCGGTAGTCGACGCATACTCTAATTTTGCCGTCTTTCTTTGGTACGGGAACGATATTAGCTAACCAAACAGGATATCGAGTGACTCGAATGACCTTTGCTTCCAACTGTTTGGTGATTTCTTCCTTAATTCTCACACTCATATCAGGCTTGAATTTTCTCAACCTCTGCTTGACAGGAGGCACCATTGGATCGGTGGGCAATTTGTGAACCACTAAATCAGTGCTCAAGCCCGGCATGTCGTCATATGACCATGCAAAAACATCTTTGAATTCTATGAGTGCTTTAATTAACTCTTCTCGGATCCCTGGTTCAAGGTGGACACTTATTTTAGTTTCTTGGATATTATCCGTGTCCCCTATATTGATGTCTTCGGTATCACCCAAGTTAGGTTTGGTTTTTTCTTCAAAATGAATTAACTCTTTACTAATCTCTTCGAAAGCCTCATCCTCATCATATTCTGATTCATAATCACAATATATTTCTTGAATTATTATTTCGGAACCAGATTGATTTTTAAGACTGGGCTGAGGATTCCTCATGCATGCCATATCACTAGAGCCACCGTAAAAAGAACTGTACAGAAAAAGAAAAAGAAAAGAAAACTATCAGGAATGATAATGAAAAGGAAACTGCATTTTATTGGATGATGAAAGATAACAAGGTTTGCACACTTCAAACAAACTGTAAGATAAGCATTGGGATTACAACCCTGAGGTAACCCAAACAAACTGAAGGAAAATCAAAATAAACTACCAAGACTCCTTTCGAATGGGGAGAGGAGCGGCTTTCCAATTATTAAGCTTTGTTTCTGGCCCAACGAATTGAACTTCTGCGTTGCTACAACCTTCCCCGCTTTCCACCATATTCACATCGTCAAACAATTTCTCGAATCTTTCAATTAATTCCTCCTCAGGATTGACCAGGGATTTAGGAATTGTTGTTATCGGGCGATTTTTAGCACCGGTCTTGACAAAAGACTTTGATAGATGTGGGACTGGTTTTGGAAGAACCCATGCCTTTTGTTTCAGCTTTCTGGCCTTTCTCACGTCGGTGACAGTGGGTATGAATCCCAAACCAAATGTTCCCCAGTTCTCGGGGAGAGATACTGGTTGTATAATTCCTTGCAAAGATGAGCCCAGGCCTTTGCCGGGTATAAAACCATTTTTTAACATTTCATAGGCTACCATGACTGATGCAGAGGTTATCTTTAGATTCGGAATGTACTTCCCCTCTGGAATTTTCTCTACCGACACTGTGTCAGACACCTGGTAAACCCATGGTCCCTGGTCATTTTCTATTCCCTCAATCGGTACAATGGTACTGCTGTGAACATTTAAACTTTCTTCCCCATGCACAACTATTTCTTGATGATCCCATTCAAACTTGACCGCCTGGTGTAGTGTTGACGGGACTGCTTTAGCAGCATGGATCCATGGTCGACCCAACAACAAGTTATAAGAAACAGTTATGTCCAGTATTTGAAACTCCATTGTGAATTCAACTGGCCCTATTGTCAGTTCCAACACTATGTCGCCAAATGAATCTCTGCTTCCACCGTCAAACCCCCGTACGCAAATACTATTCTTCTGGATCCTCTCCTCTTTGATTTTCAATTTGCTTAAAGTGGAGAGAGGGCAGATGTTTGCACTTGACCCGTTGTCAACCAATACCCGGGTTACTATGGAGTTTTCACATTTCACGGTGAGGTAAAGAGCTCTGTTGTGCTCAGTCCCTTCCACAGGCAATTCGTCATCAGAAAATGTAATTCTGTTTGCCTCAAAGATTCTATTGGCTATTCTTCCCAAATGATTTACAGAGATTTTATCGGGAACGTGAGCCTCATTCAGGATTTTCATCAAAGCCAGATGGTGCTCCTCTGAATGGATTAGTAATGACAATAATGAAATTTGAGCGGGCGTCTTCTTCAGTTGATCCACAACAGAATAGTCATGGAGCTTCATTTTTCTTAAAAACTCTTCCGCTTCTTCTTCCGTCACAACTCTCTTTATTGGTGTTGGATTATTTTTAGTTTTTCTTAACTCTTCGGGAGTAAAACATCTTCCCGAACGAGTCAAGCCTTGCACCTCACAGACTTCTTCCTTGACTTCTTTTCCCTTGTACATTACAGTCACCCGTTCATAGTTCCATGGAATGGCTTTGTTGTTGATCACTGGTAGCTGGGTTACAAGTTTGATAATAACCCGATCTATACGGGCTCCTTCCACGACTATAATGGGTTTGCTGGCAACCCTTGGTACTATCACTTTCAACCTTTCCTACTTTGTGTCAACTTTGCTCGGAGACCCTTTTCGACTACCACAGATGGTTCATCACCATTTCTGTTCTGCTTAGGTACCGGCTTCTCCTCTGTTAACTGCTTATCTGGCTTGGCTTCATGAGACCTGATTATCATGACAGTTTGTGACGGCTTCTTAGTCTCCCCATCAACCTGTACTATTTCTATCATATTAGCCTCCTGATGGGCTGGCATTGGATTTCTGTTGATATTGGGAGTTTCGGGGGTTTGAACCTCGATTTTATTAGTATCAATCAGCTCTTGTATTGCATTTTTTAAATGCCAGCATTTTTCCGTATCATGGCCTGGTGTACCGGAACAATACTCACAGCTAATGGTGTAGTCCAGATTCTTTGGAGGAGGATTGAGTAGCTTGGATTGTATTGGTCTTAGCATGTCCAGCTGTCTCAACCTGTGGAACAGACTAGTGTAAGACTTTCCCAATGGAGTGTAGGTTTTCTTTTTCTGTTCCCTTTCTCCCCTGAATGCTGGCCTAGGCCTGAAACCTGGTCCGGGATAGGCTCGTGGGTAAGTACTTGGTATGGCAGGAGCACGCCAATTAGCGTGAACAGGTGGCTGATTATATGCTTGCGCATGGTTAATGGAAAATGAGGTTCCGAAAGGTGATAGTAGTGTTGGGATAAATTGTGGTGGTAAGTTGATTGGCGAGGTCGTTGTTGATTATAGTAAGGCGGTGAACCTCTAGGTCCCGACCAAATTCCTGAATCAACTACCGCTGCTTCCTCCCTCTTCTTTCTTCCGATTCCTCCTACCCCGCCTTGAATAGCTTGAGTAGTTGCCTTAATTGCTGATTAGCTCATAATTTTATTTGTCTTGAGGCCTTCTTCCACCATACCTCCCATCTTCACTACTTCGTTGAATGATTTCCCTACCGCTGAAACCAAATGGGCATAGTAAGTTGGTTCCAAGGCTTGGAGGAAGTAGTCTACCATTTCACTCTCCTTCATAGGAGGATCCACTCTTGCTGCCTGTTCTCTCCACCGGAAGCCATACTCTCTGAAACTTTCATTGTGTTTCTTCTCAAATTTTGTCAAAGATAGTCGATCTGGGATGATTTCCAGATTGTATTGGAAATGGTATGCAAATGTCTGTGCCAGGTCATCCCAGGTGTACCATCTCCCATGGTCCTGGCGTGTATACCACTCCAAAGCTGATCCACTTAGACTTTGACTGAAGTAAGCCATCAATAATTCGTCTTTTCCCCCGGCTCCTCGCATCTTGCTACAGAAACCCCTTAAGTGGGCTACTGGGTCGCCGTGCCCATTGTATAGGTCAAATTTGGGCAACTTGAAGCCAACTGGCAATTGCACATTTGGGAATAAGCATAAATCTTTGTAAGCTACACTGACTTGCCCACCTAATCCTCGCATGTCTCTGAACGATTGTTCTAGACTTTTGACCTTTCTGTACATCTCTTCTTGTTCAGCATTTTTGGTTGGCTTGTCAATTTCGGTTGGGAGGTCAAAACGAGGAGTAGTTGAATGGATTTCGGAGGCTTTGAGGGTGGGCTCCGGGGGTAATATTGGTTGTCCTGGGCCTGGAATGTAGGCTCACTAGGAGATTTGTGGAGTGTAGCTGTGGGAGGTGCCACAAAGACAGGAGTTACAGGTGGAGGAAAGTATGGAACTGGTTTAGGAGGTGGAGACTGTGGTGTCTGAGAGGTGGTTCCTCGGTAATGTTGGTAAATGGGGAAATTTGGGGATAATTCAGTGGTAATATTATCCTGAGTTTGGGTCATTGATGGAGCAGGGTTAGTTGGGTAAGATGGGGGTAACTGCCTTGTAGACCAGGCCTGGTACATTTCAGCCATTTGCTGCTTGAGTTTAAACATCTCTTCTTTCATTTTCCCGACATCCATCTCCTCTAGCTCAATACCTGTGTCAACATCTGGGATAGACATACTTTCGGGTATTGGTCCTTTTGATCTCGTGTGATAATGATAATATGCCAGTATACTCTTTAGAGAAACTAACTGCTTGAATTCTGGAAATGAGCAAACTTGTTAGTTTTGAGAGTTTAACACATATATAATTACACGTTGAGATGCAATGCTCCTAGACAAATAACCCCTTTCTATTATGCATTTGCTCGGCTGCTTGTGTCGTCCCAGCTTTCTTGAAATTTTTATTGTTACTCACTTTTATTTTATTTATTATAATCTTTATTGTGGTCGAATCTTATAGAGATTGCCTACGTATTATGCCCCCGCATGAATCAGACCTTGCGTAGTTCGGACATAAGGCAAACACTTTTATTCATTATACAAAGATGGAATAGACATTACATTTGAAAACCTTATAAGAAAATGGTTTGAAACACACACACTTAAAAAATAAAAGATACAACTCTTAACATCTCACAACATGCCCCACTTTTCACTTTTGTTGTCAATTATTGGATTATCTGCTCAATGTGGGGCTTGACCTGGATGACCTCACAGTGTACGATACATCCTTTCCAACTCCATTGCTAGATGACGGGCAAAAATGGGTGCATGCTCCATAAACCTTTCATAATCCATTCCTTGGCAGTTTACATAACTTTGAGAGGTGTTGACCGCCAGGTCGTGGATTTGTGCCCTGAAATCTTGGAGACGTTGGTCTTGGTTCTACAATTGCTGCTGGCGAGTGGTGGCTATATCTCTGACACGGTCTTCACAATCTAGAGCTGACTCTAATAGAGCTCGGAGTCTGGCTTGCTCTAATCTTGCCTGCGCTCTTTCTCTGTCGATGTCCGCTTGTTGATGTTCTCTGTTGTATCTTCTTGCCTCTTCTAGTTGTGCACGAAGTTGGTCTTCTGATCGTATCCAATGGTCTTTTTCCTTCTTAAATTGTGCCCGATCTTCTTCGGATTGCCTATATTGGCGTTCCTTATTAGATCTGGCTTCTTCGTTTAATTGTTGGATTCTTTCTTTTGCTTTGCTCAACGCCCTTTCGTTTGTAGCAAGAATGGAATCATAATCTTGCATTCTTTCAAAAAGATTGGCGATGGTTTTTTGATCCTTCCAACTCCTTATTGGTGTTTCAGAAGCCTTTTTCATTTTTTGGAATCGAGCATGAAGATTTTCATTCTCACAAGCTAGACTCTTCTTCTCGCCTTCAGCTTCTTATGCTTGCAAATTTTTCTCCAGACTGAGGCTCCTCAGATTTTCCTTCAGGGTATGGATAGTTGCTTTGTACCCTTTTTCCTTTTCTCCCCAGATCAACCGCTCTTGGATTTTATCATTAAAGCTTTGAATATGGTCTTTTTGTTGGCCTTCTTAGCTCAAGTTCTGGTACATCATCCACGCGAGACCGTTTCTCAAACCACCTTGCATATCCAGGATTTATCTCACCCTTTGTAGTGTCTGGGACTTGAGTATCACTTTTCAAGTATCGACATCCATTCCACATCTGCTGAATTAGAGCCTCGGGAATAGTGGCTTCCGGGTGTAATTCGATTACTTGCATACTCAAATCTTCATCATCAGGAACTACTTGGTATCTCCCTAGTTGTCTTAGGACTCTTAGTGGCGCATATGGCTGGATGCTTCTCAATCCCAATAGTAGCAAATAACTATTTGAGGTTGACATGTGTATCACTTCCCTCATCGGGATCCATCCCAAAGTCCACTCAATTTGATTTGCCGTTAAAGCCCTTAGATGAGATACCCATGCTTCTATCCCTTCTGGGGACTTATAATCTTTTGTTCTTTCCTCATGATTCTCGATGCAATTATCATTGCTTGGCCCATACTGTATGATCTTGGGCTGTTGTTGGAGATGTTCAATCACCCACATTTGCAACAAAATTTTGTATCCTTCGAAGACTTTTGCTCCTAATTTACATAAAGTCAACGCCCGATAAATGTCTGAGAGAATGATTGGGACAAGGGTGTGATTTTCCTTGGTGGTGAGGATTTGCACAACTTTTGCGGTGCGAATATCAATTGTTCGCTCTTTGTTTAGGAAGACCATGATTCCTAGAAAAGCCACCATGAAGGCAAAGCGGCGGTGAATCTGCCAAGTGTCTTTGTTTTGCTTGTTAGTAAGGCCTTTAAAATGAATTTCGAATCCATCTGACTTTCCGAACCTTGAATATAAGAAGTTGAAAGAACAACATCCGTTGATGACATTACTTTTCCTGATTTGATTACTGATGTTTAGAAGACCGAAGAATCGATGTACCGAGGGAGCCTTTGTGAATATCAGGCTTTGATTTCTTAGACTTCCGTCAAAACCAACATATCCAGCTATCTCCTCTAATGTAGGAGTAAGCTCGAAATCAGAGAAACGAAAGACATTGTGAACAGGGTCCCAAAAAGTTACTAACACCGCAATCAGATCATCACGGGGTTTAACTTTCATAATATCCGTGAGATTTCCCAAATGCTTGACGACCCATTTTTGACCATCTTCGCCTAATTCATACCACCACATTTGAAGCTGAAATAGAAACTCTTCTGTATTCGTGGATGGGGGGTTTTGTGTGGTGCTCATTTTGTATCTGAAATTTAATTTTAATAAAGTCAAGACTCATTTTGAAAATATACACTAAAAAAAATCATTTTCAATTTTTTATTCCTCGGTTCTCACAATGATTTCAATTAAGCTGGTCAACAAGCATATTCGAGGCAAATGAATGCACAAGTAGCAAGTAGGATGCATCAAGATGGTCTTTTTATTTTGGGTTCACCTGTCCTAGACAGACCCAACCCCTGTGTTGAGTCACCAAGGCCAAATGTACATGATGCAAATAAACGTTCCTACTAGGGATCTGGTACAGGGCTGAGTTATTCTAGGTAAAAACCTGAGGCATATTGTTCTAAACCTGGCTTACCCAAGCGGACAGTTTGAGCCAAAGTGGGGGCAACGTACCGGGAGCACAAAAGTCTACCCGGCCTAGTTACTTGTCCCAACTTCGTCTTATTTGGTATGACTTTAACAGAAAGGTGGGCCACGCGCACGTGTACACCATAAATTCAGAAGACTCAGAAAGAAGGGGGTTTCGTAGCAGTTGTATATATATTCACAATTCAGATAATATTAAAGCGGTAAAAGCATCATTTAGCACATTAAGCGTAAACATGTAAAAATCAGATAATAAATAAAGCCAACTATAACAGTTATTTTAAGCTCGAATTTCTAAACCTGAACCAGTGGTTCTGGGTTGGTCCCCAGCAGAGTCGCCAGAGCTGTCACACCTCCTTTTTCCGCGCCCGCGGGAGGCTCGTAGGGAGTTTTCTCCAATCAAAGGACAGTCGAAACGGGATTTGTTTATTTGTTTCAGAGTCGCCACCTGGGAATTTTAAGGCGTCCCAAGTCACCAGTTTTAATCCCTGAATCGAGGAGAATATGACTCTGTTTGTTATTCTGCGAACCAGAAATCCTGAGTAAGGAATTCTGTTAATCCGGAAGGTGTTAGGCATTTTCGAATTCCGTGGTTCTAGCACGGTCGCTCAACTATTTTTATTCTCGGCTTAATTATCTTGATTTTACTAAATACCCTTTTTCTTGCTACTTGATTTCATTACCACCTTTGTTTAGATTATTTACAATTATATAAACGAATTACGCGTACGTATATTCGTATTATATACCTTTTATAATTGTAGAGAATCGTGCCACACATACGTGTACACAAAAGGTTGATACTATTTTTTATATTTTTATTATAAAAATACCATACGTTCGAAATTTAAAAATAAAATTAAGAACATCGTCACCCTTTTTTTGTATAATTAAGTAGTGAACCTCACATCTCAGGTTTATATGAAATTATTTTAACATCCTTGGATAAATACCTTTTATTAAATATTCGATCGAAGTTGCGCGAAAGCATAATCCGAATTGCTTTAGAAATATAATCAGGTTACGCGAACGTATCCCTAATCACAAAAATATTCTTGATGGTAGTGTAAATTTGTTTACAAATTATTTATTACATCCATATTATTTTTATATGAAAGGTCATGGTAAATCACTATTTGAGACGCCTCTAAATTTCTTGAAGAGAATTCTCAATTTATTGAGTGTCAACCACAGATTATATATATATTTTTATGAATTATATTCCGCAAAAAACCATTCGTATTTATGGAGTAAAAATGAACAACGCGTAATTAATACTACCATTTTTCTCGTAAATGCAATACATATGTGCCAAAAATGAATTGCGTATGAAACTAAAAAAAATTGATTTATGAAAGGAAGAGATGTTTTCGAAGAATTTATTTTATTTAATGCAAACTCTATTTCTACATACCATTGATATAAAATGTTGCAATTCGTGCTTATACATCCCATCTCATTCTCATATACTTGTTTTTAATCCAAAATTGTAATTGTTTGGTTAGTTTGTTTACGATGGTAGATAGGCATCAAGTTGATAAGAAAGGAATTATTATACAAACCGATTCAATAAAATTGCCTTACATGCAACCTAACTGTACGTCGGAAATATTCATAACATTCTAACATCGTAACGAGCTATATCAAATCACCTTTCGCTAATGGTTATACACACATCTGTTATCTTATATATGAAAAACACCACCAACACCATTTTAACCTTATTTAACAACAGAGGTTAGTAATGTAGTTTTCTTGATATTTCTATATTACTCTTTACTTAGCTAACAACACCATAAAATTTAAATAATGGCCAACTTTATGCCATGTTCCCTACCTTGACAACTTAATTATATCTTCCCTTAATGAAAATTTCGAAATTAACCTTATTACAACACTTTATACGAATTTCAAAATAAGACAATTAACTTGTAGCCATCGTGTCGAACTCACTACTGCTTAACCAACATGAAACAAAGCTGAAATTTAAACTAATGAGCTTAAACGAATAGAAGACAGTATTACAATTCAAGCTTCATTTATTTGTCATGTTGAAGCTCTTCACAACATGAGTTTAAAAGATATGTACCTGGAAATGAAGGTAGAAGGAGTAAATTTCAGCAATAATAGCAGCAACAAAACACCGGTAGAATATACCAATAACAACAGCAAGTCTGAACAAGACCCGTTAACCCAAATGAACAGTGACAGAAACTTGAGAAAATTTCAGATTTAAACCGAACAATATCCACAAACAAACAACGGACAGATTCTAGAAAAATAACATTTCAGATTTCAGTTTCTTTCCTCTATCTGTTTCAGATTCATATTTCTGATTTTTCTGTTTCGGCTTTTGTATCTGTTTCAGATTGTGTGTGTGTGTGTGAATGTTCTCTTTTCTATTTCTTTTTCTGTTTTCTTCCTCTCTTTCCTTTTCTTTTAAAAATTTGAGTTCCTTTCTTTTCTTCAAAATCTCTTTCTAAAACTGATCTTTTCTCTCTTAAAATCTCTCTCAAAATCTCCCTCTTAAAATCTGTCTTGCTTCCTGTATTTATACAGGTCTGCCCCTTTCTTTTTAAGTGCTGCCTGGACCCCCCTTTTGTTATCTAAGGCAGATTTTCCCTTAAAATCTGCCACTGAACTACTTTTTCTTATTCAAATAGCACTAAGGATACCTTTACTTTATTTTCAGCCCCTCCACTTCCTTTGGTTTCCTATTATCCTATTAGATTAACAGCCACTAACATTCCACTTCCAGCACACTAGCACTAACACTGTTTTTTACTGTTTCATTCCCATAAATGCCCTGAAATCCTACTGTTATTGCTGTGTTTAAACTAAAAATCAGAATCTGATACCAAACAGATTTTAAAATCTGTTCAAGCAGCTATAACCAATCCTATGATTAACCTCCTAATACAATTGTATTCACCCAACCCTTGTAAACTTGAATTCAACTCAACATCTCAACAACATTATACTGAATTTCAACATAACAAATTATACTGAACTTCAACTTTGAACTAAAATCAAACAAACACAGGAGCATTGTCAATATATTGACAATGCCCTGAAACTTAATGTTCAGACAATAACATATATACAACACTTATTTTGACAGATTCATATAAACCAGGATGATTTAACTGACGAGTATTAATTAAAATGATTATCTACAACATCTGTCAACAAACAGTCCATAAAAATAGAAACAGATTGTTTCAATCAGTATTATCATAAACGAGAATTCATAATATAACTAATCGACGAACTTAATCGAGTCGATTACTCACATTGTAAATAATCACAACCAACAGAAACAGTTTCATATTTTGATCATATAGACGAGTATGAGACAGTATAACAATAAAAGATGGGAAAATTACACAGACTAATGAAACAAACATAAAATACACGTAGAATACACAAAAGAAATAGAAAAAATACCTCTGAATCTTCAAATTTATTCAGACACAGACTCAACTTGAATTCGGACATTTTTGAGGCTGAACAGACTTTATTCGAAGTATTCTCAGTTGAGAATACCTCGATTAAAGTCTCTTAGACCTCAATCCTTCACTCGAATCGGAAAAATTCCAAGATTGGAAATTTTTTAGAGTTTCAGGTTCTTGGATCTTAAATTCGAACACTTCTGGGCAGATTCGAAGGGAACCAAAGATGACACAAGGGTGAGGGAGGCCTAGGGGTCATTTGGTGTTAGTTTGAGGTAGGTTGGGATAGGGTCAGGTTTCACTCGAATCTTCAAATGAAGATTCGAGCAGTTCCAGTAGGATTCGAGCCATGCAACTAACAGATCCGTGATGAGGGTATCTAGGGGAAGCTGAGGTGTTATTTTGGAGGCCATCGGAGAAGATAAAGTTTTCAGGCCAACCTTCGATTTAAGATTCGAAGAGTTGGGGCCTGATTTGAAGGAAACCAATGCCAGATCCGTGAAAAGGAAGTTGTGAGGAGTCTGGGGTGTTAAGGTGGTGACCGGCGGCGTTGTTGCCGCCAGGTTTCAGGCGGTGGGGAATGAGGGCGAATAGGGTTAGGGGTTTGGTTCGGGGAAGATGATGAATAGTAAGGAAGGGGGGTGCTTAGTTAGGGGGCCGGGGTAGGGGTTTGGACTTTATATAGGGACGGGGTGGATTGATGCTGACCGTTAGATCAGGCAGAATGAATGGCCAGGATCCGTTCATTAAACCAAACGATGTCGTTTGGTTTAATGCCAGGGTCGGGCTGAGTCGGGGCAGTGGGTCGGGTAAGGATCACGGGTTAGGGTGATGAGATCTCAGCCGTTGGATGGATTTGATCCAACGGCCATTGATGAAATACGACCAAACGCTGTCGTTTTGGTTCGTTTAAATTGGACCGAACTTGGGAGTGTTGGGATTGGGCTGTGGAGGGGATTAATTTGGTTGGGCCTGATTTTGTTTAGAATTTTTGGCCCAGATCCGTTTTACCCATTTAATTTCCACTCTTTTTTTTTAATTTCCAATTTAATTCTTCAATTTATTAAAATCCTAATTAAAATTATAAAAACAAAAATTATCATTACAAAAAATACTGATTACTTTTAACAATTATTAACACATAGACCAAACATTAATCACACAGTGAAACATTTAAAATAGAACCAATGCATATTTTTGTGATTTTATTTTTGAATCAATTATTAAATGCATAATTAAATCCTAGATATGCATGAAACATATATTTTTATTTTTATTTTGTTTAATTATAACAAAGCAAACATTTACGGACAACACAAATAATTAACAAACACCACACAAATTCTAAAAATTGCACACTAAAAGAGATTTATTTTATTTATTTTTGATTTATTTTGGAGTTGTTTTCGGGAGGCAAAAATCACGTGCTCACAAAAGAAACCAATCTTGGAAGAAGCAAGATAACCCAAGTTTTAAGGGTAGTGGTCTTTGAATCAGTATCATCCCCACCATTGTTAAAAGGAGGAAATTAACTAGTCTTAAAGAAGGAAGATAATTCCCCCGCAGTGTTATCCCCGGCAGGTTTCAGAGAAGTGAAAACACCAGTTTGAGGGAAGTAATTGCTGATGAAGTCAGGAACCCGCCTGTAGAATGGAGGTTGTTAAATTTTAAGTTGGAGTCAGGAGTCCGCCTGGAGAATGGAGGTTGTTAAATTTTAAGTTGGAGTCAGGAGCCCGCCTATAGAACGGAGGTTGTTTATGTTTTAAGTTGAAGAAGTCAGGAGCCCGCCTGTAGAATGGAGGTTGTTAAATTTTAAGTTGATGAAGTCAGGAGCCCGCCAGTAGAATGGAGGTTGTTAAATCTTAAGTTGATGAAGTCAGGAGCCCGCCGATAGAATGGAGGTTGTTAAATTTTAAGTTGATGAAGTCAGGAGCCCGCCTGTAGAACGGAGGTTGTTATAATTTTAAGTCGAAGAAGTCAGGAGCCCGCCTATAGAATGGAGATTGTTAAATTTTAAGTTGATGAAGTCAGGAGCCCGCCTGTAGAATGGAGATTGTTAAATTTTAAGTTGATGAAGTCAGGAGCCCGCTTGTAGAACGGAGGTTGTTATAATTTTATGTCAAAGAAGTCAGGAGCCCGCCAGTAGAATGGAGGTTGTTAAATTTTAAGTTGATGAAGTCAGGAGTCCGCCTGTAGAATGGAGGTTGTTAAATTTTAAGTTGATGAAGTCAGGAGCCCGCCTGTAGAACGGAGGTTGTTATAATTTTAAGTCGAAGAAGTCAGGAGCCCGCCTATAGAATGGAGATTGTTAAATTTTAAGTTGATGAAGTCAGGAGCCCGCCTGTAGAATGGAGGTTGTTAAATTTTAAGTTGATGAAGTCAGGAGCCCGCTTGTAGAACGGAGGTTGTTATAATTTTATGTCAAAGAAGTCAGGAGCCCGCCTGTAGAATGGAGGTTGTTAAATTTTAAGTTGATGAAGTCAGGAGCCCGCCTGTAGAATGGAGGTTGTTAAATTTTAAGTTGATGAAGTCAGGAGCCCGCTTGTAGAACGGAGGTTGTTATAATTTTAAGGCGAAGAAGTCAGGAGGCCGCCTGTAGAATGGAGGTTGTTAAATTTTAAGTTGATGAAGTCAGGAGTCCGCCTGTAGAATGGAGGTTGTTAAATTTTAAGTTGATGAAGTCAGGAGCCCGCCTGTAGAACGAAGGTTGTTATAATTTTAAGTCGAAGAAGTCAGGAGCCCGCCTGTAGAATGAAGGTTGTTAAATTTTAAGTTGGAGTCAGGAGCCCGCCTGAAAAATAGAGGTATTACAATTCAAGTTTTAATTTTCAAATTCTTATCAATATCTGGTAGTATGATGCTCAGCCACCAAACGGGGGCAAGAGATTTTCTTTGTTGTATCTATTTTGCTGAAGTCAGGAGCCTGCCTGGAGAACAGAGGAATACATTTCAAGTTTTGAAGTCAGGAGTCCGCCTGGAGAACAGAGGAGTACAATTCAAGTGTTGAAGTTAGGAGCCCGCCTGGAGAACAGAGAAGTCAGGAGCCCGCCTGGAGAACAGAGGAATACATTTCAAATGTCGAAGTCAGGAGCCCGCCTGGAGAACAGAGGAATACATTTCAAATGTCGAAGTCAGGAGCCTACCTGGATAACAGAGGGATACATTTCACGTTTTGAAGTGAGGAGCCCGCCTGAAAAATAGAGAAGTCAGGAGCCCGCCTGGAGAACAGAGGAATACCTTTTTAAGTCAAGTAGTCAGTAACCCGCCGGGAGAGCGGAGGAATACAACAAAAATCAAGAGAAATACATTCAAGATCAAGAAGTCAGGAGCTCGCCTAGAGAGCAGAGGAAGACGACAATGATCAAGATGGAGACATTTAAAGGATCAGTAATCAGGTACTAGCATAGCGAGAGGGAGATCATTTCAAGAAGTTGGTGCAAAGCGGCAACAATGGATTTCACCAGGAGAATACAAGTCAACATGGCAACAAGAGTTGCAAGATCGAGTTTGAAGATGTAGATAGAAATCTTGTAACTCATAGTTGATAGACTTAGTTAGTTTTTTTTCATTTTGATGTAATAACAGGACCGCGGATCATAACCTCGACGGAACAACACCTTGACTGGCTCTCCACCTCGGTATACTCAATCATCTCACTCACTTCTGAACTACACGTGACCTGATTCCTTTATAGCCAAGGATATGAAGGCAGCCCAAATACCAGGGCTCGGTCACATTTCCCTTTTCTCTTAAGTTTTGGTCTCTTTAAATAAGGGTCGGGTCAAAAAACATGTCTAGTCGTTCTTTGTTTGAAAACTCTTCACATTTCCAGTCAAAGAGGGGCAGCTGTAGACATTTGATTTTTGACCTTCCCCAATTTTTTTTTATTTTTAGCATGTAAATGTTTAATTTAGGCTTAATATAGCTATTTCAACTCATTTTAACTCTTTTATTTTATTTTCTTACAAGAAAAATAAAAATTACAAACAAGTATTTTAGTTTATGTACTGTTCATAAAAAACAATTTTAAAAAATAGTACCTTATTTTTATCTTTATATAATTTCAAAACACAAAAATAGTTTATATTTAGTTTAATTAATTAGGATTAGTTTTGGTATTGTGCAATATTTCTATCTTATTTTAAAATACATTATGTAGTATTTCAGATTATGAAAAAATATAAAAAAATATATATATTGCATCTGCATTTTGGATTTTATTTTACATTTTTAGATTAATTAAGTAAGTTGTTGTTGAAAAAATAGAAAAAGATCATAAAAAATAGTCATGTTACATTTTACTCTTTAATTTTCAAATTTTAGCAATTTTCTTTTAATTTGGTTTTTAATTAGTTGTAATAATTATTAGGGTTAATTAATTTAATTGTCTAAGATAATTTGGGGATAGAAATTAATTTAGGTTTTATTTAAAAAAATAAAAAAAGAGTCTTACCTAACTAATTAGGAAGCTTCTATATTGGTAGGGTAAAACTAACACTAATGAAAATTAAATAATAACACTAACTAGTGGATAATTAAAGAAGTTAAAAGTATAATTTGTAATGGAAGATGCACTAATTTGATGCCTATTTAGAGATTAGAGAGCTGGAGAAAGAGGGGAGGGGGAAGTTAAAAAGATAGAGAGGAAAAAAAAATGGCTTCTTCTTAACGGAGACAGGGGGTATACACCAATATACAGTCAGTATATATTATATATACACTGGAGATACACTGGATATACACGGACAGCCAACGAAAAAAGGTCTTCTTCCTCCTAAAAATTCTACATCTAGAGCTTAACATCCACCATGAAAGAGCCATGAGAGCTCATCTTCTCCACCTGAAAAACGCCCCATAAAACGCCCCAAATAGTCCACTTCCAAAACTGTTCCGGCGAGTTTCGAGGTCGTCGAAGAACGTAGTCCGGTTCGAGGTCTCGATTTTGCTTGCGGTTCCTGTTTGACTTTGCCGCTGTTGTTTTGTTTGAATTTGGAAGATAAGGTCAGCTCCTATTTTCTAGCACTTTGATAATACTACTGTATCAGTGTTGATCTTCTCAGCTAGTTTGGTTATTGTCGATTTTGCATCCCTGTATTTGTTTGACGTAAAACATTTTATTATCTTTGGTTAGTTGGAAACGTGAATTTAAGTTGAAGGCCTTTTAATTTATTTGAAGGTTGCTGAAGAAGTACATGATTTCCCTTTGAATTTAAAACTCATTATTTAGAAAGTAAACAACAAAAGCTATGGAAATTGTTAGCTAAAGTTGAAAAGTATTGCTATTTATATCATTGTGTCCTTTAGATGTGTTTTAACGATGTATTGTATGTAGTTGTCAAATTAGTGCCTTTATTTATTATATTAGCGGTTAACTTTTAAGATGCCTGAATGATGTGCTGTATCGTATATCTACTTGTGAAATGGACCATGTTTCATATTATTAAATCCTATGAATATTCTCACGATATTTTGTCAATAAAGAATTTAATATCTTTTGATCTCTTCTATTTTGGTTTCACCTGAACCTATGTCAAACAATTTTGATATGCTTGTTTTCTGCACATATTGGAGCAAATGTTTACTTTAGCAGTAATGTACCGCAGATGTATCCACAATAGTTCTCCTATTGAAGATGGTTTTTCACAATATATTTTGTTCATAATCCATAGCCCGCATATAACTAATTTTAATCCTTTAGAAATCGAGGCGTGCCGTTAGTTGAATTTTTCATGGCCCTCGCAAATTTGAAAGTGCGTAGTTGCTTTAGGTGCGTTATTTTAATAATTTATCTTCCTAAACTCGGTTGCGCATTTATGTGATCCAAATCTAAATCTCAACAATGTTGGATAAAATACGCCACGGATGGCGGGTGCATTTATGTGACGGGGTTCAAGACGTGTTTTAGATGATGTTGAATTTTTCTTAAAAAATTAAATAAAGAAAAGCGGTTTAAGTTAAAATTTGCACATAGGTTTAAACATGTACTAAAATCAGATAATAGGCCAATTATAACAGTTGAGCGACCGTGCTAGAATCACGGAACTCGGGAATGCCTAACACCTTCTCCCGGGTTAACAGAATTCCTTACCCGGATTTCTGTGTTCGTAGACTGTAATACAGAGTCAATCTTTTCCTCGATTCGGGATTTGAACCGGTGACTTTGGACACCATTAATTATCCTAAGTGGTGACTCTGAATTTTCATTAAAATAATCCCGTTTTGGTTGTCACTTAACTTGGAAAAAACTCCCTTTATTATACCCTCCCCGGGGTGTAGGTGAAAAAGGAGGTGTGACAGCTCTGGCGACTCTGTTGGGGACATTAACCCAGAACCACTGGTTCAGGGTTAGAAATTTGAGTTTGGAATAATTGTTATATTGGCTTTATTTATTATCTGATTTTATTACATTTTTTTCATCTATTGTGCTAAATGTTGCTTTTGCCGCTTTGTTATTCTGTGAATTGTATATAAATTGTTACGAAACCCATCTTCTCTCTGAGTCTTCTAAATCATGAAGAAGGGTGCACTTCGTGTGACTTCTTTTCTGTTTAGAGTCAATCCCATTTTTTAGAACGAGGTTCGAATAAGTTGCTAATCCGGTGAAGCTTCTGTATTCCCGGTATGCTGCCTCCTCCTCGGCTCGAGTTGTCCGCTCGGGTAAGCCAGGTTTAGAACAATACACTCAGGTTTTAAATCTAGTATGACAAAACCACATGCTGGATCCCTAGTAGGAACGTTTGTTTGCATCATGTGCATTTGACTTTGGAGACTCAACACAGGGGTTGGGTCTGTCTAGGACAGGTGTACCTGAAATAAAAAAGACCATCATGATGCATCTTACTTGCTACATGTGCATTTATATGCTTCGGACTCGCATGCTGACTGACTTTTAAATATTGGGAAAAATGAAAAAGAAGAAGAGAAATAGCAGTGTAGAGGGTTAAGAGAGTTAATCACTAGTTTGGAAATACCAATGCCCGAATAGTGTCGAAATTCTGCCAAATATTTTTAGAAAATGAAAAAAAAGTTTTTATTTTAAATAGTTTGTTTTATTCAAAAAGCGGAAAAAAGTCTTTATTTTTAGTTTGTCTTGTTTTCAAAATAGTTTATTTAGAAAAAAAAATAGTCTATTTTATTTTCCCGAACTACGTCGGTTTGATTCTCACCGGATGTGAGATACGTAAGCAACCCTTATCGGGTCCAACTTCCCCTTTTTGCAAAAATACCCAGAAAATGTCAAAAATTTTATTATAAGTCGGGCGGTGCCGTTGTTGTCAAAAATAGCCAAATGTTCCTGAAAGGGACACCGGAGGGCTGACTTTGCATAAACGACCACTTTTGGTCATTTGTTTTTTTGAATTTTGACCAATTAGCCCACACAGCCTTAGAATCCTCGTCCCCGAGGCTCTGTAAGGCCGTGTTCTCAATGTCAGGTTACTATTTTGGAAAAACCAGAAAAGAGTCTTAAATAAATCAAGTGATGTTGTTTTTGTCAAAAATAGCCAAATGTTCACGAAAGGGACGCCGGAAGACTGACTTTGCATAAACGGCCACATTTGATCATCCTTTAGAGTTTTGATCGGTTGACCCTCACAGGCTTCATCCCCGAAGTGCTGAAAGACCGTGTTCGGAAAATCGGATCTTTCTTTCTGAAAATATAGTCAAATCATTTTTTGAGTCAAATAATTTTTTTGCTTTTGTTTAAATCGCCTTAATAAATGTGCAGGATGAGCACAAGTGAAAACAAACCCTTCACCGTCTTTAGCGAGGTCCCTCTCCAGCTCCATATGTGGTGGGATGATTTGGGAAAAAGCAGCAAAGAAACAGTGGTCAGAGTCTTGGGGGGTCTCATCAATCTACTAAATGTCAAGGCAAGGACGGATGTCATCGAGGCTTTGATACCATTTTGGGACCCGACCCAAAATGTATTTCGCTTTGCGGATTTTGAGCTTACACCCACACTGGAGGAAGTAGCAGGTTATGCGGGTATGAATGGGAATCTGAGAAGTCAGTATCTGTTGTCACCAAGGCCGGTATCGCCACACAGATTTCTGGACTTGTTAAATATCAGCCGGACTGTGCAAAATAATGATTTATCAAAAGGATGTTGCACTCTTCAGTTCTTATATCAGCGTTATGGTAATCCGCGGGGTTTTGACGAGCCAAATTTGGGACTGACTCACGCCGGAAACAGAGGTAAATGGGAAGCAAGACGAACCTTGGCATTCATAACGGCATTCTTGGGAATCATGGTTTGCCCACGAGACGACAAGAAAATAGAGATAGGTCTCGTGGGGATGGTTGATGTCGCAATGAAAAGGGCTGACAGCACTATAGTTCCCCTGATCTTATCAGAAATATACCGAGCATTGACCGTGTGTAAGGAGGGAGGAAGTTTTTTCCAAGGTTGCAATCTATTACTTCAGTTGTGGATACAGGAACATCTCTGCCATCGAGTGGGGTATATGAACTTCGGGCTAACTGGTTTAAACTGTATTGAAAAGTTTGAGAAGAAGGTAACGGGTGTTGCGTTCCCCGAGGGTACTGGAGATTGGTTTATATGACTGAGATCACTAACGGCGGACCAAATTGAATGGGCGTCTGGGTGGTTGTCCTCTACTGAAGCAATATACATGTCGGCCAAAGAATGTTATGTTCTTCTGATGGGTGTCCGTAGTATCCAACTATACGCTCCCCATCGGGTATTGCGTCAATTGGGAAGGTTCCAAATTATCCCTCATGATGAAGATTTGAGCAAGCATACCATCGAGCTAAGACCGAATGCCACAGTCCCGGAAGATACAATTCGCAAATTGTGGCATGAATGCAGATTCCTTGAGCCCAAAACTATGGTGCGAGATTTAGCCAAAGGTGAAGTGGACCCGAAGTATGATGCATGGTTTGGAAAAAGGTTCCAGATTCGTCAAAGGCCTGCTAAAAGAGCCCATGTCCAGCAATTCACGAATGACTCGCAAGAACAATGGGGTTGGCTGGCAAGAGAAGAAGGCTATCGGGTTGAAATTGGCAAGCTGAAACAGTAAATTGAGGATCTGAAATATGAAAATAGTGTGCAAGTCGATGCTGACACAGGAAAAAAGAACAGATTGACTCAAGCAAATAAGGCCTTGAAAGCCCAAATCCAACGAGTCAGAATGTATGCCGACAACCAACAAAGGAGCCGGTCCGACGAAGGTCTGATAACTGGGTTGAGAAACCAAGTCATTGAAAGCCGAGAGGGTTTGGCAAGATCAGAGGCCTGCATAGCAAGAATTCGGGCCAGATGGGCAAAAGGTACAACAACGTGAGCAAAGCACTTACGGCAAGTGAGAAGGGATTATGAAGCGAGCATTGAAATATTAAGGGAAACAAATTCCACTCTCAAAGATCGGGTCTTTAAATAAGCCCGAGATGCCAGAACGGACAGGAAGCACTGCTATGATTTAATGGCCCGAATGGAAGAACAAATGGAGAGGTTCCAAGATCAACTCGCTGACAACGCTCAAGTATTGGGAGCAAAGAATCAACGAATAGAGCAACTGTTCATGGAAAGAGATAGAATCAGGGGTAGAATTGAGGAGATTGGTCATTACGTCACCATGAGGTGCCTAGCATGTGAGGAAATACCCCGTGATACCCTTTTTGCTTCAGTCATGGGTTACGTCCACCGAATCATGAAAGAATTGAAATTCTTGCAAAGGGGCCTTGCACCAAAGCCCGCGGAAAGGCCGAACGATGCCCCGTGGGCACCAAAATTCAAAGCGTTAATGTACTCCTAGTTCAAATCTGTATTTTTCTATTTTCAAAAGTCTGTTGTCTGTCTGTGTGTTTCCTTTTGGCATCAAATTATGTTAGTACTTCGGAGTCTGTATTTTGTTTTCCTTTTCCAAATGGGTAGTTTGTAATAGAAGTTTTAGTAATGAAATAAATTTTCCAAAAATTGGTGTCTTTATTTGTGGTAGAACTACGCACGGTCCGATTCATGCGAGGAGATGATACGTAGGCAATCCACATAAGATTCGACCACCGCTAAAAGAAAAAGTGAATAAAAGAAAGGAAAAGAAAGAAAGAAAAAGAGAGAAAGAGAAAGCAAATAAAGGAAAGTTTCAGAAACACCTAAAGGGCACAAGTAAAATAAGTTGGGATGATGCATACGGAGCAAAGACATGTTATAAATGGTTAAACTGCCTAGGAACATTGCATTCCCCAACGTGCAATTGCAATATGTGTTAAACTCTAACGCTAACAAGTTTGTTGTTTTCCAGAGATTTCAAACCAGTTAGTTTGTTAGAACGTTCTGGCAGATTACCATTACCAAACAAGATCCAAAGGGCCCATACCGAAAAACATGACTAACTCAGAAAACAGTGTTGAAGAGGAAAGGACGGAAAGTCAGATGGTGAAAGAGGCAATGGAAAAAATGGAAAAAATGAGACTGGAGATGAACGAAATGTAGCTAGCCCTGACTAGGGTACAAAAGGGGCCCGAACCACCCGTTACTCCTACTCTCCCTCCAGGACACACGCCGGAATACCCTTTACCCGGACCTTCGACAAGCTTCCCAAGTCACCACTACTATCAGGGAAGAAATCCCTATGATCCCCAAGCTCCACCACCCAATCAGAACCTTCCCCCACCAAATGTTCCTGTTTTCGTGGCACCCCCACCAGCCACGTTACAAAGATCATGTAATGGGCCGTTGTTTCAGGCTCATGACAACCAATATTACCCCCCTGAACCTACCCTCAAAGCACCCGAGCCATATACTTATAATCCTCACTTTGAAATCCCGGTGGAGACTGAAAAGCCAGCTAAGGGCCCGGAGCGGGACGAAGTGCTTCGAAAATTTAAAAGCCTGGAGCAGTCCTTCAGGAATATACATGGGTTAGGCAATCAGGTCAGTGTAGCTTACAAAGATCTATGTCCTTTCCCTGATGTTCAATTACCGGCAGGGTTCAAGATGCCAAAGTTTGATCTATACGAGGGGCACAGTGATCCAATGGCACATCTGCGAGGGTTTTGCAGCAAGATGAGAGGAGCAGGTGGTAAAGATGAGCTGCTAATAGCTTACTTTGGTCAAAGTCTAAGTGGGTCTGCACTGGAATGGTACACAAGACAGGATCCGAGCAGGTGGTACACCTGGGACGATCTAGCACAAGCATTCGCAGGTCACTTCCAGTACAACCTTGAGATCGTCCCTGACCGTCTCACATTGCTGAAACTTGAGAAGAAGCCGGGAGAGAGCTTTAGAGAATTTGGGTTCTGGTGGAGAGAACAGGCAGCAAGAGTTGATCCTCCGATGAGAGAGGGGGAAATGGTGGACTACTTTCTGCAGACTCTAGAGCCAACTTACTTTGGTCACTTGGTGACGTCATTTGGCAAATCTTTCAACGAGGTGGTGAAAATGAGCGGTATGATTGAAGAGGGACTTAAGTCTAACAAAATCCTGAGCTATTCGGCAATCAAAGCAACAACTCAGGCCATTCAGAGCGGCACGGGAGGTGCGCTCGGGAAGAAGAAAAGAGAAGAGGTCGCAACAATAGAGGCAGGTAATTGGTCCAGATCGAGAGGTCCTTTCCCCCGCTACCAAGCCAGACCCCATCACCCAAATTACCCACACACTCCAAATTACCCACACACTCCAAATTACCCCCACAGCCCTACTACCCACCACAAGAACCACATTTCTCCGTCCATCAAGCCCAGATATACCCAGCCTCCGGCTCACCCATAGTGGCACGCGTCGGCTCCCCAAAATACCTATCCACCTCCACAGAATACATATCTACCTCCACAAAACATATATCCACCACCAAGGGCCTACAGAAATCCTGCAGGGCCAGGTTTCCGGGGGAATCAAGCTTTCAGAAATGAAAGGGTGCAGAGACAAAGAACATTCACTGAGTTGGGAGAAACCTATACTGCTTTGTTCCACAAATTAAGGATGTTAGGTTTGTTGAGTCCTGTTGAGCCCAGATTGCCGAATCCCCTTCCCTAAAATATGGACCACTCGGTAAGCTATGAGTATTGTTCGGGGGCTCCCGGACATGATACCGAGAAGTGCTGGAAGTTGAAACGTGCAGTGCAAGATCTTATTGACACCAACAAGATCAAGGTTCAGACACCGAGGCACCCAACATCAATCAGAACCCGTTGCCAGCACACCATGAAACCCACATGATCGAGCTTGTGCACGAAGGAGGGGAGCTAAAGAAACCCTCACAGACGGTGATGATGATCCGTGCCCGTCCAAAAGAAAAGTCGACAGGTGGATAAGAGGTGGTACAATTGGAAAAGGTAGACGTCAAGCCAGTAGTGGTGATGGGGAAGAGTTAGCCTGTTGTTGCAAAGAATCCAGAGCCGGTCAAAGTAACGGTGTGAGGGGTACCAAGCAAGCCAGCATGCATAGGGCCAGTTGTCATCAGGCCAGTAATGCAGATGCCGATAACCAGCGAGAAAGCCATGCCATGGAGCTACAGTAAAGCGACAGTAATGTACAAAGGGAAGGAGGTTGTGGAAGAAGTATGTGAGGCCCAGGGCTTAACTCGTTCGGGAAGGTGTTTTGCTCCCGTAGAGTTAAGAAGGTCCAACCCAGCGGTGGTAAAGAAGCCAGTGACGGAGGAATAGGCTGAGAAGTTTTTGATGAAAATGAAGGCACAAGACTACTCCATTGTGGAGCAGTTAAGAAAGACCCCAGCGCAGATTTCGTTACTATCACTGCTGATCCATTCCAGCGATCATTGCCAGGCACTGATGAAAATCCTGAACGAGGCCCATGTTCAGGATAAAATCTCTGTAAATCACTTGGAGAGGATAGTGCACAAAAACTTCGAGGTAAATCGAGTGACGTTTTCTGATGATGAATTGCCAGCAGAGGGTACAGAACACAACAAAGCCCTATACTTGACCGTGAAATGCGAAGACTCGGTGGTCACCCGAGTATTGATTGATAATGGATCAAGCGCCAACATCTGTACTTTGACTACTCTGAACAAGCTGAAAGTTGATCATGACCGGATTCACAGGAACAACGTCTGCGTCCGAGGTTTCGATAGAGGTGGTACCGACACGGTGGGTGATATCATACTGGGATTGACCATTGGTACAATAGAATTCACCATGGAATTCCAAGTGGTGGATGTGGCAGTATCATACAATCTTCTATTGGGGCGACCCTGGTTCCATGCCGCCAAAGTAGTTCCTTCTACATTGCACCAGAGGTGAAATTTGAATGGGACAGGCAGGAGATAGTGGTGCACGGGGATGACGGTACAGGCATTGTGAGTGATGCCGTTGTGCCATTCACAGAAACTGATGACGACAAAGGTCCATGGGTGTACCAGGTTTTCATCGCGATTTCAGTGGATAAAATTTCTGAAGGCGAGGACCTTCCACTTCCCAGGATCGCAGCTGCGACCTTCATGGTAGCCTCGGAAATGTTAAACAGCGGGTTTGTACCAGGAAAAAGGTTTGGGGGTTGATCTGCAAGGTATGGTCCAGCCAGTTTCTTTGCCTAAAAACATGGACACTTTTGGGCTAGGATTCAAGCCTACGGCAGCAAATGTAAGGCGGGCCCGAAAGTTGAAGAAGAACGTTTGGATTCTTCCCAAGCCAGTTCCACGTCTTTCCAGATCCTTTGTCAGAGCAGATATCAGAAGGTTGTCAGTCCCCAAAATTCTCGGACCTCTGATTGGGTCAGATGGAGATTTGAATTAGGGTTTTGAAAGGCTGTTCGTCGACGTTAACGTGATAGAAGCTGGAGAAGGTTCCAGTAGGGCAGATATACAGTTTGTGGGGCCGAGGGCCAATATCAACAATTGGACAGCTACTCCTCTTCCTACATGGAGGGAGTCTTGGTAGTAGGCTCTGGATTTTCTTTCTTATTTTCTGGATTATTCCAGAGTTATAATCCAGTTTTGTTTATTTTTGTATTCGACAAAAGCGTGAAACTCTGTAATCCCACATTTTAATAAAGTGAAAGTTTTCTCTCTTTATTTTGTTTTAATTCTGTTTTCTTCTTTTCTCTTTCTGAACAATTCTCTTTATACTGGTTCTAATGACATGGCATGCACAACGGATCTTCAACCTAGTCTAAAAAATCAATCTGATTCCGAACTAATTGTACAAGAGGTCAATTATGACGATGAATCGGAATACGATGAGGATAAAGCCTTTGAAGAGATAAACAGAGAATTAAGCCAGTTCGAAGAGAAACCCAAGCCCAATTTGAACGACACTGAAACTGTCAATTTAGGGGATGCATACGATGTCAGGGAAACCAAAATAAGCATCCACATTGAGCCGAACATCAGGAAGGAACTAATCAAAGCACTCATTGAATTCAAAGATATTTTTGCATGGTCGTATGATGACATGCCGGGCTTAAGCATCGATCTAGTGGTTCATAAATTGCCCACTAACCCGGCGTGCCCTCCTGTCAAGTATAAATTGAGGAAGTTCAAGACAGATATGAGTGTGAAGATTAAAGAAGAAGTAACCAAGCAGCTGCAGACAAAGATTATTCGGGTCACTCGATATCCTGATTGGTTGGCTAATGTGGTGCTAGTGCCGAAGAAAGATGGGAAGATCAGAGTGTGTGTCGATTACCGCAATTTGAATAGGGCAAGCCCCAAGGACAACTTTCCATTACCCAACATCCATATCTTGATCGATAATTGTGCCGGACGTGAGATCGGGTCTTTTGTAGATTGCTATGCTGGGTATCATCAGATTCTGATGGATGAAGAAGATGCGGAAAAGACGGCATTCATTACGCCATGTGGGACTTATTGCTACCGGGTAATGCCTTTTTGCTTGAAGAACGCTGGGGCAACATACATGAGAGCAATGATTACGGTGTTTCATGACATGATACACAAAGAGATTGAGGTGTGCGTAGATGATGTGATCATAAAATCTAAGTGTCAGGAAGACCACGTGGCAGACCTAAGGAAGTTTTTCCAAAGACTTCAGAGGTACGACATTAAGCTCAACCCGGCCAAATGTGCATTTGGTGTTCCATCTGGAAAGCTGTTGGGATTCATCGTCAGTCGGCGAGGCATTGAGTTGGACCTGTCAAAAATCAAATCCATCCAGGAATTGCCACCGCCGAAGAACAAAACAGAAGTAATGAGTCTTTTGGGAAGGTTGAATTATATCAGCAGGTTCATCGCTCAACTCACGGCGACTTGTGAACCCATTTTTCGGCTACTGAAGAAAGATGCTGCGGTAGAATGGATGGTAGAATGTCAGGAAGCCTTCGACCAAATCAAGAGGTATCTATCAAACCCACCTGTGTTGGTCCCACCTGAACCAGGAAGACTGTTGATTCTCTATCTAACGGTACTGGAGAATTCATTTGGTTGCGTACTGGGGCAACATGATATCACAGGAAGGAAGGAGTAAGCCATCTATTAACTCAGTAAGAAGTTTACGGTCTATGAGGTTAAGTACACTCAACTTGAGAAGACGTGTTGCGCCCTAACTTGGGTGGCACAGAAGTTTAAACATTATCTGTCATCATATACTACTTATCTCATTTCACGCTTGGATCCACTAAAGTATATTTTCCAGAAGCCTATGCCCACAAGGAGGTTAGCGAAATGGCAAATATTACTCACGGAGTTCGACATCGTCTATGTGACGAGGACGACCATGAAAGCCCAAGCATTGGCCGATCACTTGGCTGAGAATCTTGTTGATGAAGAATACGAGCCATTGAGGACGTATTTTCCTGATGAAGAAATGATGCATATAGATGAGTTGGAATTATCTCAGGAACCAGGTTGGAAGCTCTTCTTTGATGGAGCCGCAAATGCGAAAGGAGCTGGAATATGAGCGGTACTTATTTCTGAAACAGGACATCATTATCTTGTTACGGCACAACTATGTTTCTATTGTACCAATAACATGGCTGAATATGAGGCATGCATTTTAGGCTTATGGTTAGCTGCAGACATGGATGTCCAGGACGTCTTGGTCTTGGGAGACTCGGACCTCCTGGTGCATCAAATCCAGGTGAATGGGAAACATGGGATTTGAAGCTTATACCATATCGACAATGTTTGCACGATCTGAGCAAGCAATTTCGATCAGTGGAGTTCAAACACATCCCAAAAATTCACAATGAGGTTGCCGATGCTTTGGCCACTTTAGCATCGATGTTGCACCACCCAGACAAAATTCATGTTGACCCGTTGCATATCCAGGTTCGTGATCAGCATGCTTATTGCAACATGATAGAGGAATAAATGGATGGCGAGCCATGGTTTTATGATGTCAAGGAATACCTCAGGATGGGGATATACCTAGAGCAGGCCACCGGAGATCAAAAGAGAGCCATTCGACGATTGGCAAATGGATTTTTCCTCAGTGGAGGAGTGTTATACAAAAGAACACCAGATTTGGGATTGTTGAGATGTATAGATGCTGGTCAAGCCACGACAGTGATGACAGAGGTACATGTAGGAGTTTGTGGGCCACATATGAGCGGATATGTATTGGCGAAGAAGATTCTTCGAGCAGGGTATTATTGGCTCACTATGGAGCGTGATTGTATCAATTTCGTGCAAAAATGCCATCAGTGTCAGATACACGGAGATTTGATTCATTCTCCGCCAACAGAATTGCATACAATATCAGCACCATGGCCATTTGTTGCATGGGGCATGGATGTCATTGGACCATTGAGTCGACAGCTTCCAACGGTCATAGGTTCATTCTGGTCACCATCGATTATTTCACCAAGTGGGTTGAGGCTAAAACTTTCAAGTCGGTAACCAAGAAGGCAGTGGTGGATTTCGTTCATTCCCATATCATCTGTAGATTTGGGATCCCCAAAGTGATCATCACGGATAATGGCGCTAATCTTAACAGCAGTTTGATGAAAGAAGTATGTCAACAGTTCAAGATTACACACAGTAATTCCACCCCGTATCGTCCCAAGGCGAATGGTGCGGTTGGGGCAGCCAACAAGAACATAAAGAAGATATTGAGGAAGATGGTAGAAGGGTCCAGACAATGGCATGAAAAGTTGCCATTTGCATTGTTGGGATATCACACTACTGTCCGCACTTCAGTAGGTGCAACTCCTTATTTGTTGGTATACGGAATTGAAGCAGTGATACCGGCAGAAGTAGAAATTTCGTCCCTCCGGATTATCGCTGAGGCTGGGATTGATGATGATGAATGGGTCAAAGCCCGATTGGAGCAATTGAGCTTGATTGATGAAAAGATATTGGCAGCAGTATGTCATGGCCAGTTGTATCAAAAGAGGAAGGCAAGAGCATATAATAAGAAGGTGCGTCCCAGGAAATTTGAAGTAGGACAGTAGGTGCTGAAACGAATCTTGCCACATCAGGCCGAAGCGAAGGGCAAGTTCGCCCCGAATTGGCAAGGGCCGTTTATTGTGACCAGAGTGTTATCCAACGGCGCCTTATGTCTGATAGATGTCGAGGGAAGATGCATCGACATGGCTATCAATTCTGACGCAGTCAAGAGATATTATGTGTAATTCCTTTGATTGCAATTAATGTTTGTCTGTTTGTACTTGGCATTTATCGGAGAATGAATTGACGGAGGCAATTCTTTCTTCTATCCAAACACTTTAACCTTTGCTTCCCCCTTTGAGCCTTATTTATTCTTTCATACCCCTCTCTTGGAATCACTAATGAAAATGAAAAAAAAAGGAAGAAAAAATAATAACAAAACAAAAAGAAAAGCCACAAGAAAAAGAAATACAAAGGAATCGAATGAACTACGTTTGACCTGATTCCTCAAAGAGGATACGTAGGCGCCTCACGTCTTGGTCATAGTATAACAAAAATCAAAAAATCCCCCAAACAAGAAAACTGGGGCAGAAGTTACGTTTTAAATTGTGGAAAAAGGTTTGATTCCGAGAGTTGTAATGTTTTACCCATTAAAGTTATTTTGAATCTTTTGATATCCTTTTCCTTTTAGCCCCACACAAAAACCTATATTTTGATGTCCAAAAAGACCTCCCGATCAGTATCCGAGAGATGCCAAGCAAGCAAATGAAAGCCGAGAATAACACACTGATTCCCGACTGAAAGAGGATTATGAGCCGACGGAATTGATAGCCAAAGGAATCCCCAGTAGAGAGAATCTTATCGGTAACACTCCAATCCCTAGCTAAGAAAGAGAAAATAAAATGAGAAAGTCTTATGGTGAAAACCTTCACAGACACCGTAAGGCGACGAAAGCTGAGAGAAACAAAATGAGAGAGTCTTATGGTGAAAACCTTCATAGGCACCAGAAGGCGACGGGAGTTGAGAGAAATAAGAGAGTCTTATTAGTGAAAACCTTCGAAGGGCACTATGAGGCGACAAGATAAGATTGGCGGAAAGGATCCGTCGAGGCATCAAGCAATGCAAAAGTGTTGATTTGGCAAAAAGAGTTCGGCGCCTGCATATCCCCCAGCGAAATGAGGCCACCAGAAAGATTGATTTATACAAATAGACTGGGTTGATTAATCCGGAATGCACGACATGATCGTTGGGATCGGTTATATCATTCAGATAAGTCCTTTTCCTTTTCTTCTCCCCAGCATTCGTTCGGAAAGACTTCTTCTTTTTCCATCTTTTGAAATCATCACTTTTCATTTCTTTAGTTTTAAGAATTTTTCCTCCAGCAGTTTGTTTTGAGAAAGATTTTTCAGAGCTTACTACTAGTTGCCAAAACGGTGCAAAGAAAAATGCGAATAGGACAGGCCAAAGATAAGGCAAAAAAGCGAAAAGAAGTTTGTCGCAAGACCAAATGATGAATGGGTCTAGATTCCAAGAGGACCAAATTTCCAGGGAAAGTTGGAGAAAAACAGAAAAAACAACAGTTGAAAAGTTATGGATCAAATTCCAAGAGGATCCCCAGCAGATTTGCGAGATGCAGGAATAACTCCGATAGATTATCGACCAAGTTCCGCGATGGTCGGACAACACAGAGTGGGGAAGGAAGAGAAAAGAAAAACCATCCCCAGCAGGAATATCATCCCCAACAAATAATATCATCCCCAACAAGTTTTGTAATAAAACGCAAAGCAGGGAAAGGAAAAAGGGAAAAACCATCCCCAGCAGGAGTGGCACGACCACTCACCACGTTTTAAACTAACAAATTTTTCTTTGATTTGAAGCAGGGAAAGGAAATGTTATTGACAGCAGGAAGACATGGCCACAAAGAAGATTATCAAACTGGGGCAGAAAATTTTCTCTCATTGCGAAAATTTTCTTGAAATCAGATACCCACTTGGGGAAGATGGAAGATAACACAAGTTTTGAAGGAAGTGGAATCCCCAGCAGTTTACGGGAGAAGGCAATACAAGTTTTAAAGAAAGCAATCTTGGAAGAAGCAAGATAACCCAAGTTTTAAGGCTAGTGGTCTTTGAATCAGTATCATCCCCACCATTGTTAAAAGGAGGAAAGTAACTAGCCTTAAAGAAGGAAGATAATTCCCCAGCAGTGTTATCCCCGGCAGGTTTCAGAGAAGTGAAAACACCAGTTTGAGGGAAGTAATTGTTGATGAAGTCAGGAGCCCGCCTGTAGAATGGAGGTTGTTAAATTTTAAGTTGGAGTCAGGAGCCCGCCTGGAGAATGGAGGTTGTTAAATTTTAGGTTGGAGTCAGGAGCCCGCCTGTAGAACGGAGGTTGTTTATGTTTTATGTTGAAGAAGTCAGGAGCCCTCCTGTAGAATGGAGGTTGTTAAATTAAAAGTTGATGAAGTCAGGAGCCCGCCAGTAGAATGGAGGTTGTTAAATTTTAAGTTGATGAAGTCAGGAGCCCGCCTGTAGAACGGAGGTTGTTATAATTTTAAGTCGAAGAAGTCAGGAGCCCGCCTGGAGAATGGAGGTTGTTATAATTTTAAGTCGAAGAAGTCAGGAGCCCGCCTGGAGAATGGAGGTTGTTAAATTTTAAGTTGGAGTCAGGAGCCCGCTTGTAGAACGGAGGTTGTTTATGTTTTAAGTTGAAGAAGTCAGGAGCCCGCCTGTAGAATGGAGGTTGTTAAATTTTAAGTTGATGAAGTCAGGAGCCCGCCTGTAGAACGGAGGTTGTTATAATTTTAAGTCGAAGAAGTCAGGAGCCCGCCTATAGAATGGAGGTTGTTAAATTTTAAGTTGATGAAGTCAGGAGCCCGCCTGTAGAATGGAGGTTGTTATAATTTTAAGTCGAAGAAGTTAGGAGCCCGCCTGTAGAATGGAGGTTGTTAAATTTTAAGTTGGAGTCAGGAGCCCGCCTGAAAAATAGAGGTATTACAATTCAAGTTTTAATTTTCAAATTCTTATCAATATCTGGTAGTATGATGCTCAGCCACCAAATGGGGGCAAGAGATTTTCTTTGTTGTATCTATTTTGCTGAAGTCAGGAGCCTGCCTGGAGAACAGAGGAATACATTTCATGTTTTGAAGTCAGGAGCCCGCCTGGAGAATAGAGGAGTACAATTCAAGTGTTGAAGTCAGGAGCCCGCCTGGAGAACAGAGAAGTCAGGAGCCCGCCTGGAGAACAGAGGAATACATTTCAAATGTCGAAATCAGGAGCCCGCCTAGAGAACAGAGGAATACATTTCAAATGTCGAAGTCAGGAGCCTGCCTGGATAACAGAGGGATACATTTCATGTTTTGAAGTGAGGAGCCCGCCTGAAAAATAGAGAAGTCAGGAGCCCGCCTGGAGAACAGAGGAATACCTTTTTAAGTCAAGTAGTCAGTAACCCGCCGGGAGAGCGGAGGAATACAACAAAAATCAAGAGAAATACATTCAAGATCAAGAAGTCAGGAGCTCGCCTAGAGAGCAGAGGAAGACGACAATGATCAAGATGGAGACATTTAAAGGATCAGTAATCAGGTACTAGAATAGCGAGAGGGAGATCATTTCAAGAAGTCGGTGCAAAGCGGCAACAATGGATTTCACCGGGAGAATACAAGTCAACATGGCAACAAGAGTTGCAAGATCGAGTTTGAAGATGTAGATAGAAATCTTGTAACTCATAGTTGATAGACTTAGTTAGTTTTTTTTTCATTTTGATGTAATAACAGGACCGCGGATCAGAACCTCGATGGAACGACACCTCGACTGGCTCTCCACCTCGGCATACTCAATCATCTCACTCACTTCTGAACTACACGTGACCTGATTCCTTTATAGCCAAGGATATGAAGGCAGCCCAAATACTAGGGCTCGGTCACATTTCCCTTTTCTCTTAAGTTTTGGTCTCTTTAAATAAGGGTCGGGTCAAAAAACATGTCTAGTCGTTCTTTGTATGAAAACTCTTCACATTTCCAGTCAAAGAGGGGAAGCTGTAGACATGTGATTTTTGACCTTCCCCAAAATTTTTATATTTTTAGCACGTAAATATTTAATTTAGGCCTAATATAGCTATTTCAACTCATTTTAACTCTTTTATTTTATTTTCATACAAGAAAAATAAAAATTACAAACAAGTATTTTAGTTTATGTACTTTTCATAAAATAATTTTAAAAAAATAGTACCTTATTTTTATCTTTATATAATTTCAAAACACAAAAATAGTTTATATTTAGTTTAATTAATTAGGATTAGCTTTGGTATTGTGCAATATTTCTATCTTATTTTAAAATGCATTATGTAGTATTTCAGATTATGAAAAAATACAAAAAAAATATATTGCATCTGCATTTTGGATTTTATTTTACATTTTTAGATTAATTAAGTAAGTTGTTGTTGAAAAAATAGAAAAAGATCATAAAAAATAGTCATGTTACATTTTACTCTTTAATTTTTAAATTTTGGCAATTTTCTTTTAATTTGGTTTTTAATTAGTTGTAATAATTATTAGGGTTAATTAATTTAATTGTCTTAGATAATTTGGGGATAGAAATTAATTTAGGTTTTATTTAAAAAAATGAAAAAAGAGTCTTACCTAACTAATTAAGAAGTTTTTATATTGGTAGGGTAAAACTAACACTAATGAAAATTAAATAATAACATTAACTAGTGGTTAATTAAAGAAGTTAAAAGTATAATTTGTAATGGAAGATGCACTAATTTGATGCCTATTTAGAGATTAGAGAGCTTGAGAAAGTGGGGAGGAGAAGTTAAAAAGATAGAGAGGAAAAAAAAGATGGCTTCTTCTTAACGTAGACAGGGGGTATACACTCGATATACAGTCAGTATGCATTATATATACACTAGAGATACTCACGATATACACTGGATATACACGGACAACCAACGAAAAGAGGGTCTTATTCCTCCTAAAAATTCTACATCTAGAGCTTAACATCCACCATGAAAGAGCCATGAGAGCTCATCTTCTCCACCTGAAAAACACCCCATAAAACGTCCCAAATAGTCCACTTCCAAAACTGTTCCGGCGAGTTTCGAGGTCGTCGAAGAACGTAGTTCTGAGGTTTCCGGTTCGAGGTCTCGATTTTGCTTGCGGTTCCTTTTTGACTTTGCCGCTGTTGTTTTGTTTGAATTTGGAATATAAGGTCAGCTCCTATTTTCTAGCACTTTGTTAATACTACTGTATCAGTGTTGATCTTCTCAGCTAGTTTGGTTATTGTCGATTTTGCATCCCTGTATTTGTTTGATGTAAAATATTTTATTATCTTTTTGGAAACATGAGTTTAAGTTGAAGGCCTTTTAATTTATTTGAAGGTTGCTGAAGAAGTACATGATTTCCCTTTGAATTTAAAACTCATTATTTAGAAAGTAAATAACAAAAGCTATGGAAATTGTTAGCTAAAGTTGAAAAGTATTGCTATTTATATCATTGTGTCCTTTAGATGTGTTTTAACGATGTATTGTATGTAGTTGTCAAATTAGTGCCTTTATTTATTATATTAGCGGTTAACTTTTAAGATGCCTGAATGATGTGTTGTATCGTATATCTACTTGTGAAATGGCCATGTTTCATATTATTAAATCCTATGAATATTCTCACGATATTTTGTCAATAAAGAATTTAATATCTTTTGATCTCTTCTATTTTGGTTTCACCTGAACCTATGTCAAACAATTTTGATATGCTTGTTTTCTGCACATATTGGAGCAAATGTTTACTTTAGCAGTAATGTACCGCAGATGTATCCACAATAGTTCTCCTATTGAAGATGGTTTTCCACAATATATTTTGTTCATAATCCATAGCCCGCATATAACTAATTTTGATCCTTTAGAAATCGAGGCGTGCCATTAGTTGAATTTTCCATGGCCCTCGCAAATTTGAAAGTGCGTAGTTGCTTTAGGCGCGTTATTTTAATAATTTATCTTCCTAAACTCGGGTGCGCATTTATGTGACCCAAATCTAAATCTCAACAATGTTGGATAAAATACGTCACGGACCGCGGGTGCATTTATGTGACGGGTGTCGCACCTCCTTTTTCCGCCCCCGCGGGGGTGCGTGGGAGTTTTCTCCAATTAAAGGACAGTCGAAACGGGATTTGTTTGTTTATTTCAGAGTCGCCACTTGGGAATTTTAAGGCGTCCCAAGTCACCGGTTTTAATCCCTGAATCGAGGAGAATATGACTCTGTTTGTTATTCTGCGAACCAGAAATCCTAAGTAAGGAATTCTGTTAATCCGGAAGAAGGTGTTAGGAATTTCCGAATTCCGTGGTTCTAGCACGGTCGCTTAACTGTTTTTATTCTTGGCTTAATTATCTCGATTTTACATTTTTATTGCATGATTTTGTTACCGCTTATGTTTAGATTGTTTATAATTAAAGACCCTTCTTTGAATTGAATCACGCATACGTGTATTCGTTTTATATATTATATATTTTTTAACATGAGAAATCGTGTCACGCGTACGTATACACAATGATATTGATAATATAATTATTATTTTTTTCGAATTTATTTTATTATAAAAATAGACTTAAGTTCGAAATTGTGCTTAAATAAAATTAAGAACGTCTGTCGCTCTTGTATGATTAAATAGTGAACTGCACATCTCGGGTTATATGAAATTAATATGGATAATCTCCGAAGAACCCCTTTTTATTAAATGTTCGCTCGAAGTTGCGCGAACGCATAATCCGAATTGCTTTTAGAAATATAATCAGGTTACGCGAACGTATCCCTAATCACAAATATATTCTTGATGGTAATATAAATTTGTTTACAAATTATTTATTACATCCATATTATTTTTATATGAAAGCCATAGAGAAACATTGATTTAGACGTCTCTATATTTTCTTGAAAAAAAACATTCAAAAGTTATTATGTGTTCACCGCAAGTCTTATTTTACGCGTATGAATTATATTCCTCCAAGCCATTCAAATTTAAAGAGTAAAAATAAGCAACGTGTGATTAATATTACCATTTTTCTCATAAATACAATATGTGTATACCCAAAAAGTGAATGGCGTATAAAACTAAAAAAAATGATTCACAAAAGGAAGTGATGTTTTCGAAGAATTTTCATTATTCTATTTGTAGCAAACGCTATTTACACATTTTTGACTTAAAATGTTACAATTTATAAATCTCATCCTTCTTTTACACCACTTGTTTTTAGTCCGAGGTTATAATTATTTAGTTAATTTTTGATTACGAAGATTGAGTTTGAGATAAACACTAACTCTGCCTATGCGAATATTTACAAACACTAACTCTATATTTTGTAAAAAAAAATCATCGACATTATTTCATACATTAAAAGAAATGAGTTGATCGCGTTCCTAAAATAACTATGCCATTTGTTATTAAGAAAGAGAACTAATCTACCAATTGATTTAATAAGACGACATCATCTAGCCTTAAACAAAATTGGATATTTGACAAAATAAGCTAGTAATGTAATTTCTGGGTATTTCCGTACTATTCTTTACTTAGCTAACAATATCACAAGATTTAATTAATGGCCAATTTTCTGCAATGTTCCCTATCTCAACAATTTAAACAGTAAATGTCATCACTAGTCCTCAAAACATATAAGATTATCGTGGAATTTACTACTCCAGAAGGTTAATTAGTTAACAGTTTATTATGTCAAGTATAATACTATATTAACCAACTAAAACAAAACTGAAACTTAAACTAATAAAATTTAAATGAGTAGAAGACATCCTTATAATTCCAAACTTCATTTACTTGCCATGTTGAAGCTTTTCATGACATGAATTTAAAATATATACCTGATATTGGAAGCAAAAGAAAATGAAGATGAGAATCAGCAGCAGTAATAACAGTACAACAGCAACAACTGCCCAGTAACAGTAACAACCCAGTAACAGACCGGTAGAGTAGTAATCCCAAAAACAAAAGCTTTAAGCTTTGAATGAAACAACAACCATTAATACTAATTTCAAACAAAGAAAGAAAGCAGAAGATTTTTTAGTTTTTATTTTTATTTTGAAAGCTTAAATATTTTTCGGAATTTTTCTTTCTCTTAAATGTTCAGCCCTTTTTTCTCTCTTCTATTCTCTGTCCGTTTTTTCTCTCTATCTGTATGTGTATTTTTTCTTCTATGTCTCGTATGTTCTCTTGTCTTGTGTTCAAGACTTCATATATATAATCTCATCCCATAAATCTTTTAATCAATTAAATCAATACTTTTTCTCTACCCAACCCATTATCTTCCCACTCATCCCCATTACATTAAATAAACATATCACACCACCCCATTTCATTTTGTCCCCCATGCCTAACATAAAATAATGCAAGATTCCCCCTTTAAATTTTGTCTTGTCCCCCCTTTATATTAAATAACCATATCACAACCCACCCCATTTTATTTTGTCCCCCATGCTTCATATAAACAATTACAAAATGTATAATTCCTAAACTACCCCTCCGACCCTATTGCAAATTACTATTTTACCCCCGAAAGTACTATAAATTACCAAACTACCCATCAGCTATAACACATCAATTCAAACAACAAATTTCATGAACATGATTTCTTCAACATTTCAACAACAAAGCACATGAACATGATTTCAACAACATTTCAACAACAAATCACATGAACACAAATTGAACAACAAAGAACAACTAAAATTTGATTGAACAATATTTTAGCAACAAACAATCCTATTTTCGGATTCAACAACTACGACAAACAAGTATATTTAGATTTCTAACTTCAATCATATTGAACTTAAAATCAATTCTAACAACATTACAACCAACAATTCCTATATTAAACTTTATGAGACAAATTCAAGAAATAATCACAAATGGTAAACAAGAAATCAAGCTATACAAATTTCGGATTCAAGAACAATCAAACAAAGTATGAACATGAATTAAATCTATTTTAAACAACAAACATGATGGATTTAAACGATTAAACCAACATATTTCTCTAACACAACTAAATTCTTTAGACAAATAACAAGATCGACGAAGAAACAATTATGAACTTAAACTTGAACTTAACAATATTAACAATTTCTAACAATACATAAACACATGAAACAAATTGAAGAAACAATTAATTAAATTTCAATTTGAATCTAACAAACATCAAACTAACAAATTCTTACTTAAACAATAAAACAAACATGAAATAAACATGAAGAACCACTAATTAACTTTCCATTTAAAATCTGAAAATTAATTCAATCAAACACATGAACACACTAGAAAATTATTTCAACGACGAACAAACCAAACAAGAATTAAATCACTTATTGATTTTGGATCCGAAAATAACGAACAAAAATTACGGACAATAAATGAGATTCAAAAACCAACTAACCGGAAATGAATCAACGACGAACTTCGATTGTAAACAAATCTGTCCAAGCCTCGACCAAAGCTCGAACGAAGGACGACGAAGACGAAGAAGATGAAGCAGCCCGCAGCTGGAACGATGAAGTGAAGCAGCACATGCCGATTCAAAACAGCAGCTGCTCGACCTCGTCGTGACTGGAAAAATGAACAGCATCACGGCAGCAACAACATCGCGGCAGCAACAGCGGCGACCATGGCAGCAGCTGTCCGTCGACGGGGACGACGGGGAGAAGATGAAGCGAAGCAGCAACTCACATGATGGGTATGTTTGGTTCGCTTGAAGATGAAAGCAGAAGAAGCAGCTACGGCAGCCATGGATGGAGGTCGAAGCTCGAGCTTTGACGAAGAACTGAGAAGATGAAAACAACCACCATGGACGACGATGGTAGAAGCTGTGAGGGTGACGTGCGTGTGTGTGTAGCCATGGCTTCTTGAGGTTGAAGGCAAAGGGAAGCCATGGGAGGTGGAGAAGCTTGAGGAAGAAGAAGAAGATAGGAGGGGCGGGGGCGGATGACTTAAGTTTTTTAGGGTTTTCTTCTTTTAATTTTTGTTTTGTTTTGTAAAATGTAAGACAAAGGGGTTTGGGTCTTTTGGGTTATAGACTGGGTCGACCCAGTTCGAAATGGACTGGGTCGTAGGGAAGATTGGGCCATTTTTTGGGCCTGTGGCTTGAAATTGAAGAAGAGACCCAATTCCGACTTTCCTTATATTTTCGCTCTCTTTTTTCTTTTATTTCTCTAAAACTAAATTATAAAAATACTTAAACTATTATTAAGAATTAAATTAAGTTATAAAAGCGCAAATTAACTCCCAATAACAATTAACGCACAATTAAGTAATAATTAAGCATAAAATTGTATATTTGGACATTAAATGCTAAAAATGCAAACGATGCCTATTTTTGTAATTTTTAATTTTTGTAAAACAAATTTAATTACTAACAATTGTAGAATTAAATCCTACATGCAAAATGTGACATATTTTTGTATTTTTTATTAATTTAGCAAATAAACATGTACAAGCAAATACAAATAATTATTAAAAATATCACAAAATATCACAAAATTGCACACCAAAGAAAAATCATTTTTTTTTTGGATTTTTTGGGAGTAATTCTCATATTGGGCAAAAATTACGTGCTTACAGCTGCCCCTCTTTGCCCGAAGACACGAAGGGTTTTCGTGCAAAGATAAAGCGAGCGATTTTTGCTCATCCGAGTACTCCGTTGAAGCATTTTTTGAAAAAGATTTGACCGAACCTTTACTTCAAAGGTTTACTACATATCCTGGGCTAAACAGGAATCAGGTCAATGTAGTTCGGGAAATTTTGGTAGCTGGGACTACCGTGGGACTGCATTGTTACTGTTGTTGCATGCTATTACCACTACTTACCGATCTCCTTGTTACACCGTGCTTAAAAGAAAACAAGAAGCTAGGCTAGACTGCAATTTTTCTTGTTGCCTTGCTTCTTTGTCTGTTTGCATTTCTTCCGGTGTTTTTCTTCTTTTTGACACATGCACTTGAATTTGTGCTGTGACCTCTTGTTACAACCTTCTGCTTCCCATTGTCGGGGAATTTTATTGTCTCCTGCTGGGGATTCCTATTGTAACCCTCTGTTTTATTGTCCTCTGACTTGATCTTGAAATGTATGCCTCTGTTCTATGGGCGGGCTCCCAACTTCAATACTTGAAAATTAAAGACTTGAAATGTATGCCTCTGTTATCTGGGCGGGCTCGCAACTTCAATGCTCGAAATGTAAAGACTGAAATGTATGCCTCTGTTATCTGGGCGGGCTCCCAACATCAACAACAACTTTTAAAAATAAGTGTCATTCCTCTCTTCAGGCGGGCTCCTGACTTCAACAACAACTTTGAAAATAATCATCATTCCTCTCTTCAGGCGGGCTCCTGACTTCAACCAATACATCGCCATTCCTTTCTTTAGGTTGGCAAGATTTCAACAACTTTTAAAAACGCCTTTCCTCTCTTCAGGAGGGCTCCTGACTTCAACAACAACTTTGAAAATAATCGCCATTCCTCTCTTCAGGCGGGCTCCTGACTTCAACCCATACATCGCCATTCCTTTCTTTAGGTTGGCAAGATTTCAACAACTTTTAAAAACGCCTTTCCTCTCTTCAGGCGGGCTCCTGACTTCAACAACAACTTTGAAAATAATCGCCATTCCTCTCTTCAGGCGGGCTCCTGACTTTAACCAATACATCGCCATTCCTTTCTTTAGGTTGGCAAGATTTCAACAACTTTTAAAAACGCCTTTCCTCTCTTCAGGCGGGCTCCTGACTTCAACAACAACTTTGAAAATAATCGCCATTCCTCTCTTCAGGCGGGCTCCTGACTTCAACCCATACATCGCCATTCCTTTCTTTAGGTTGGCAAGATTTCAACAACTTTTAAAAACGCCTTTCCTCTCTTCAGGCGGGCTCCTGACTTCAACAACAACTTTGAAAATAATCGCCATTCCTCTCTTCAGGCGGGCTCCTGACTTCAACCGATAAATCGCCATTCTATTCTTCAGGGGGGATCCTGACTTCAACCAATACATCACCATTCTATTCTTCAGGGGGGCTCCTGATTTCTTCTTCAGGGGGGCTCCTGACTTCAACCATTTTTTCAAAAGTGCCATTCCTTTCTTTGGCTGGCACGATTTTAACAACCCTTTTTTTTTAAAAAAAATGCCTTTCCTTTCTTCAGGCGGGCTCCTGATTTCAACCAATAAATCTCCATTCTATTCTTCAGGGGGGCTCCTGACTTCAACCATTTTTTTTTCAATTCAAACTTCTTCTTTTTTTTCAAATTATCCTAGGAGAAAATTCATCAGACTAGGATTTGATATCTTATCTTAGGAGAAAGATTCATCGGACTAAGATTTGATATTTTATCTTGGGAGAAAAATTTCATCGGACCAAGATTGTGACTCTAGGAGATAAATCGTCAGACTAGGTCCATTTTGTTGTGATCTTAGGAGAAAGATTCATCGGACTAAGATTTGGTATCTTATCTTGGGAGAAAAATTTCATCAGACCAAGATTTTGACTCTAGGAGATAAATCGTCAGACTAGGTCCATTTTGTTGTGATCTTAGGAGAAAGATTCATCCGACTAAGATTTTATTATATTATCTTGGGAGAAAAATTTCATCAGACCAAGATTTTGACTCTAGGAGATAAATCGTCAGACTATGTCCATTTTGTTGTGATCTTAGGAGAAAGATTCATCCGACTAAGATTTTATTATATTATCTTGGGAGAAAAATTTCATCAGACCAAGATTTTGACTCTAGGAGATAAATCGTCAGACTAGGTCCATTTTGTTGTGATCTTAGGAGAAAGATTCATCCGACTAAGATTTTATTATATTATCTTGGGAGAAAAATTTCATCAGACCAATATGTTGACTCTAGGAGATAAATCGTCAGACTAGGTCCATTTTGTTGTGATCTTAGGAGAAAGATTCATCCGACTAAGATTTCATTATATTATCTTGGGAGAAAAATTTCATCAGACCAAGATTGTATCGGGAGGGAAATTCATCATATTAGGACTTTTTATCCTAAGGGGAAAATGTAAAGATCAATGATTTGAGAAACTTACCTTCGTAATTTTTTCTTTTCTTTTCTCCTTCCTTCACGCTGCTTTGTTCTTGCTTGCTGGGGATAATACCACTGCGGGAGTCTTCTTTCTTCCCCTCCTTCAAATTCAATTTTTTTTCTTTTTTTTTCTTTTTGGTTTTTTTTTCAACACTGTTGGGGATATAAGTGTTATCTTTTTGGGATAACGTTGTTGAGGATAACGCTGCTGGGGAATTTTATCCCTTCAAATCGATGCTTCATTCTTCTGGAAGCTGCTGGGGATGATAATGGTTTTTGCTTTTCTGAGCACAAATGTCATCCCTTTGTTCTGTCTGCTGGGGAACAACTTCTTTTATTAAAACTTGTTATGCTGGGGGTAAAACTGGTTCAAAGACCACTTCCCTTGAGACTGGTGCTATATTCATTCTAACCTGAATGGGTATTTGACTTCCAGAAAATTTTCCAAATGAAAGGAAAATTTTCTGCCCCAGTTTGACAGTCTCCCTTATGGCATGCATTTCTGTCATCAATGCCACTTCCTTTACCTGTTTCAAATTAAACAAAATTTGTTAGTTTAAAACGCGGTGGTTGGTTGTGATACTCCTACTGGGGATGGTTTTTCCCTTTCTCCTTCCCTGCTCTGCGTTCCAAAACTTGTTGGGGATGATATTATTTGCTGGGGATAATCCTTTTCTGCTGGGGATATCCCTCTTCTTTCGTGGCATGGCTCGGAAACTTGCATTTTCCCGACCTTTTAGTCTCGCATGAATTTCCCAAATCATGCTTATTGTTTTTCTTGTTTTGTCCACGGGCTCTGGTCTTGAGGTTTAATAACCTTTGATTTCGGCAAGGATATCCCTCTTGACACTCGTCAATCCTTTTGCTGGGGATATCTTTCTTGACACTGGCCTTGCGCTTGTTCCTTCCTGACTATACCACTTGGATGTATTAGTCAGATCTTATCTTGGAAAGCTGATGGCCTATTTTGAAGTCATTTCCCACTGGTTCTGACCAAACAGACTCTACTGGGGAATTTTCTATGAAAGGAGAAAGATAAAGAGGAACAGAATAAAAGACAAAGGAAAAAGATGACTCTTTAACAAAAGAAACTATAAATAAAAAAACTATCAAACGCAGACACCGACTCTAATGGTCATGACATGCATATGTGGCCTATCCTCTGCTGTCAATCATCTTTCAAGATCTTCAATTGGCAATTCCCCATCTGATTCTTAATCTTATTCGACTTGTAGTGCCCGAAGGGTTTTCACTATCAAGCCTCTCTCATTTTGGGTTTTTCTCTCAGCTTTCATCGCCTTATGGTGTCCGTGAAGATTTTCACCGATAAGACTCTCTCATTTATATCACTTTCTAGCTGGGGATTTGGAGTGTTGCCGGTATGACTCTCTCTGCTGGAGATTAGAGTCCTTTCTGCTGTGGAACAGAATGTTATGTTCGCCGGTAAGACTCTCATTTGTCTGACTTGGCATCTTTTGCAGACTGGTCAGAAGGTCTTTCTTTGGACCGTAATGTGGGTTTTTTGGATAGGCTTAGAAAGAAAGGGTATTAAAGGCTCAAAAACAAATCAAATTTGGGGTTCAAAATTACAACCTTCGAAATCATATTTGTTTACAACAAGCGCAACTTTTGCCCCAGTTTCTTGCTTGGGGATTATTTATTTATTATTTATATATTTTTTTAATTTTTTGTTACACTATGCACACCATGCACATTATGCACACTATGCACCCTATGACCGAGCTGTGAGGCGCCTACGTATCCTCTTTGAGGAATCAGGTCAAACGTAGTTCCCAATTCCTCTTTTTTCTCCTGACTTTTTTTTGTTATCATTTTTCTCTTTTTTTCGTTTTTTGTTGATTTTTTTTTTACCTTCCAGGCTCGTATTTCCTAGTCGTTGTTATTGATTCCGAACGAGGGGTATGAAAGAAAATAAATAAGGCTCAAAAGGGGTAACGAAGGATAAAGTGTTTAGGTAGCAGAACAAAATGCCTTCGTCATTCCAGTCTTCAAAACATGCCAAGTGCAAACAACACAATTGAACATAGATTTATAGTCTCTTCCGACGGTGCTGGTCTTGACAATTATGTTAAACACTTGCTTTTCATTTGTCATTTCTAAAGCACTGCTGGGCGACACTCTCATTCTCATGAATGACCCTCATGCCAATTTGGCGAATCTTGCATTTAACGGTCTTCTTTATGTTTTACTTGCCCCAGTTCCACATGACTCGGGCTTCAAATAATCTCAAACCGTTCTTATTTCCTTTAAATGCTTTGATCACCTTCCGAGGGTTTTATGATTAACTTTTAAGACTAGGCCCAAACTGTGTGCGCATGTCATGTTCCTAGAATCGGCATTGAACAAAAATGACAAAAGGACTAAACAAAAAGATGACTAGAAATAATAAAAGACCGACTTTTGTATTAGACTACCGGCGAAATGGTTTGAATAATAAAACAAACAAAACAACCAGAATAAAATCCTAACACAGCCTTGACAAAACTTAAACAAACTGATATGACAAATCGAAAAGATAAGAAGGTTTGACACAAGACAATATTCGGATTACAACCCTAATAATAATCCGGACAATAGAAATGACAACAAAATAAACCACCAACAGCTTCTCTCTTGCTAACCAAGGAACGGAGCGTCCTCCCATTTTATCAAAATTGGCATCTTAGCCACTAAGCTTTGCATTAGTATTGCCAAGACCATTATCAGCTTCCATATCATCAACCTCCATCAACGAGTTCTCGATAGGGTTCGAGTGCTCCATGTCACTGTTATCGATCACAATCCGCCCTTCTTGGATCATTTTCTCTACTTCCTTTTTCAAATTACGACAACTCTCAATGTTGTGCCCTATGACATTAGAGTGGTACGCGCATTGCGCTGCCGAATCAAAGTTTCTTGCATGTGGATCTGGAGTATATGCGGGGAGCGGCTCAATCAAGCCAGCATGCTTTATCCTTTCAAACAGACTTGCATAAGATACTCCGATAGGGGTGAGAGCCTTTCCTCGTTTCAGCAACCTTTCGTTCCTAAATGCTTGATTGGGCCGGAAACCTGATCCAGGGGGCTTTCGATAGGCTTGTGAGGGTGGATAGGCCTTCTGTGGAGCTGGGTATTTGGAAAGTGAAGCCCGTCTTTGGGAATCTCATGGAGAGAAGTAGCATTGGGGAGGGGAGTAGCGTGGACGAGTGATGGAGCTACTCGGGTAGCTAGGAAAGCTGTCATAAGTGGGTTGGGATGGAGAGTATGGGGGATGGGTAATGCCAGAGTTTGAAAAGCTTGGCGGTGGTGGGGGTGGTGCTTTCCCAGTTATCCATGCCTGATACATGTCTGCCACATGTTGTCTCAGCATTTTCACTTCTTCTACCAACCCGTTGTTCTGTTCGACCAATTGTTGTCGGTCATCAGTACCGACCCACCCTGTTCTGAGGTTCTGTGTCATTTGCTTTGCAGGGAGGAGTTACCACAACCAACCACTTTTCTATATATGAACACAGCAAAGGGAAGCCATCACGTTAGTGTCAGGGCATTTGAGAGATAATCATATATTAGAGATGCAATGCACCTAAGCAGTTAAACCGTTCTATCAGAGATGCGATGCACTTGCGCTTTCCTTTATTTTTCTTTATTCCTTTTTTTTCTTTTTCAGTGGTGGTCGAATCTTATGGAGATTGCCTACGTATCATGACCCCGCATGAATCAGACCTTGCGTAGTTCGGACCAAATAAAGATAAACAACAATTTTTCAATTTTCATATTAAAACAAACTGGGTTTCATAGGTTGAAAGATGACCAACAAACTCAAAAATCAAACAACCCACATATTCTAAACAAAAGATTTACAAACGGCCAGCTTCCTTTCCCCGTTTGACAAATGCAACCAAACGGCTATTTTTGCAAATGTGGCCCCTTCCAAATTTTGAGGCCGGAGAGGATTATTTTATGACACTTTAAAAACTTGTCCATTCTTTTATGAAAATAGCCTTTCGACAACTGAAAGATACTCTAAGGCTATTTCAGCAAGAACGGTTTAAGACACTGTCGAAGCTAGCTCGACTTATTTTTGACTAAAAAAAATTCACCTGACCGTTGACTCTTTTTTTTTTTTCAAATTACAATAAAAACCAGGTGTTGCAAACACGGCCCTTCAGCCCCTCGGGGACGAAGATTTTTAAGGCTGTGTGGGTCAACTGGACCAAAATCCTAAACATGACCCAAAAAGTGGCTGTTTATGCAAAGTCAGCCTTCCGGCGTCCTTTTCGGGAACATTCGGCTATGTCTTGACAAAACAGCGTCACCCGACTTCTTTATGACAAAATTAAAATTTGACATATATTTTTTTTTATTTATTTAATGGTTTTTGGCTTATTATAGCAAAAAGGGGGGTTGGACCCGATGAGGGTTGCCTACGTATCTCACATCCGGTGAGAATCAAACCCGCGTAGTTCGGGCCAATTAACCGAACTATTTTAAAACAGGATTTTTTTCTTTTTCAAAAGCAAATAACAAAACCACTTTCCAAGCACGACTCTTTCATTTTCCTTTTGGCATTTTCAGAAAATAATAAAAAAAACTATTTTAAAAGTAAGACTCTTTTTTCATTGTCATTTTTCAGGGGAAGACAAACTATTTTCCTTTTTATATATTTTTTATATATTTTTTTTAAAAAAATAAATAAGACAAAACAACGACTTTTTTTTTCTTTGCTTTTAGTAAAATAAACTAATAAGACATTTTTTTTCATTTTCTCAAATTTTCTGCAAGAGTTTTGACGGTATTCGGGCATTGGGTTTTTTTTTTCAAAATAAACAATCAATTCCCTAACCGTTTATTTTTTCCATTTCAAAATATTGTTCTTGATATTCAAAAGTCAGTCAACACACAAGTCCGAATTAAATAAATGCGCAAGTAGGAGCAAGTAAGATGCATCAGGATGGTCATTTTCATTTTTTGGTACACCTGTCCTAGACAGACCCAACCCCTGTGTTGAGCCTCCAAAGTCAAATGCACGTGATACAAACAAACGCTCCTACTAGGGATCCGGCATGTAGCTGAGTTATTCTAAGTGAAAAACCTGAGGTATATTGTTCTAGCCCTGGCTTACCCAAGTGGACAGCTTGAGCCGAAATGGGGGCAACGTACCGGGAGCACGAAAGTCTGCCCGGCCTAGTTACTTGTCCCAACTTCGTCTTATTTGGTATGACTTCTAACAGAAAGGCGGGCCACGCGCACGTGTACACCATAAATTCAGAAGACTCAGAAAGAAGAAGGGTTTCGTAGCAGTTTTATATACACAATTCAGATAATATTAAAGCGGTAAAAGCATCATTTAGCACATTAAGCATATATCATGTAAAAATCAGATAATAAATAAAGCCAACTATAACAGTTATTTTAAGCTCGAATTCTTGAACCCTGAACCAGTGGTTCTGGGTCTAGTCCCCAGCAGAGTCGCCAGAGCTGTCGCACATCCTTTTTCCGCCCCCACGAGGGTGCAAGGGAGTTTTCTCCAATTAAAGGACAGTCGAAACGGGATTTGTTTGTTTGTTTCAGAGTCGCCACTTGGGAATTTTAAGGCGTCCCAAGTCACCGGTTTTAATCCCTGAATCGAGGAGAATATGACTCTGTTTGTTATTCTGCGAACCAGAAATCCTAAGTAAGGAATTCTGTTAATCCGGAAGAAGGTGTTAGGCATTTCCGAATTCCGTGGTTCTAGCACGGTCGCTTAACTGTTTTTATTCTTGGCTTAATCATCTCGATTTTACATTTTTATTGCATGATTTTGTTACCGCTTCTGTTTAGATTGTTTATAATTAAAGACCCTTCTTTGAATTGAATCACGCATACGTGTATTCGTTTTATATATTATATATTTTTTAACGTGAGAAATCGTGTCACGCGTACGTATACACAATGATATTGATAATATAATTATTATTTTTTTCGAATTTTTTTTTATTATAAAAATAGACTTAAGTTCGAAATTGTGCTTAAATAAAATTAAGAACGTCTGTCGCTCTTGTATGATTAAATAGTGAACTGCACATCTCGAGTTATATGAAATTAATATGGATAATCTCCGAAGAACCCCTTTTTATTAAATGTTCGCTCGAAGTTGCGCGAACGCATAATCCGAATTGCTTTTAGAAATATAATCAGGTTACGCGAACGTATCCCTAATCACAAATATATTCTTGATGGTAATATAAATTTGTTTACAAATTATTTATTACATCCATATTATTTTTATATGAAAGCCATAGAGAAACATTGATTTAGACGTCTCTATATTTTCTTGAAAAAAAACATTCAAAAGTTATTATGTGTTCACCGCAAGTCTTATTTTACGCGTATGAATTATATTCCTCCAAGCCATTCAAATTTAAAGAGTAAAAATAAGCAACGTGTGATTAATATTACCATTTTTCTCATAAATACAATATGTGTAAACCCAAAAAGTGAATGGCGTATAAAACTAAAAAAAATGATTCACAAAAGGAAGTGATGTTTTCGAAGAATTTTCATTATTCTATTTGTAGCAAACGCTATTTACACATTTTTGACTTAAAATGTTACAATTTATAAATCTCATCCTTCTTTTACACCACTTGTTTTTAGTCCGAGGTTATAATTATTTAGTTAATTTTTTATTACGAAGATTGAGTTTGAGATAAACACTAACTCTGCCTATGCGAATATTTACAAACACTAACTCTATATTTTGTAAAAAAAAATCATCGACATTATTTCATACATTAAAAGAAATGAGTTGATCGCGTTCCTAAAATAACTATGCCATTTGTTGTTAAGAAAGAGAACTAATCTACCAATTGATTTAATAAGACGACATCATCTAGCCTTAAACAAAATTGGATATTTGACAAAATAAGCTAGTAATGTAATTTCTGGGTATTTCCGTACTATTCTTTACTTAGCTAACGATATCACAAGATTTAATTAATGGCCAATTTTCTGCAATGTTCCCTATCTCAACAATTTAAACAGTAAATGTCATCACTAGTCCTCAAAACATATAAGATTATCGTGGAATTTACTACTCCAGAAGGTTAATTAGTTAACAGTTTATCATGTCAAGTATAATACTATATTAACCAACTAAAACAAAACTGAAACTTAAACTAATAAAATTTAAATGAGTAGAAGACATCCTTATAATTCCAAACTTCATTTACTTGCCATGTTGAAGCTTTTCATGACATGAATTTAAAATATATACCTGATATTGGAAGCAAAAGAAAATGAAGATGAGAATCAGCAGCAGTAATAACAGTACAACAACAACAACTGCCCAGCAACAGTAACAACCCAGTAACAGACCGGTGGAGTAGTAATCCCAAAAACAAAAGCTTTAAGCTTTGAATGAAACAACAACCATTAATACTAATTTTAAACAAAGAAAGAAAGCAGAAGATTTTTTAGTTTTTATTTTTATTTTGAAAGCTTAAATATTTTTCGGAATTTTTCTTTCTCTTAAATGTTCAGCCCTTTTTTCTCTCTTCTATTCTCTGTCCGTTTTTTCTCTCTATCTGTATGTGTATTTTTTCTTCTATGTCTCGTATGTTCTCTTGTCTTGTGTTCAAGACTTCATATATATAATCTCATCCCATAAATCTTTTAATCAATTAAATCAATACTTTTTCTCTACCCAACCCATTATCTTCCCACTCATCCCCATTACATTAAATAAACATATCACACCACCCCATTTCATTTTGTCCCTCATGCCTAACATAAAATAATGCAAGATTCCCCCTTTAAATTTTGTCTTGTCCCCCCTTTATATTAAATAACCATATCACAACCCACCCCATTTTATTTTGTCCCCCATGCTTCATATAAACAATTACAAAATGTATAATTCCTAAACTACCCCTCCGACCCTATTGCAAATTACTATTTTACCCCCGAAAGTACTATAAATTACCAAACTACCCATCAGCTATAACACATCAATTAATCAAACTTAACCAAAATATATGCAATATGATTAATTTCTAACAATGTTCAAACAACAAATTTCATGAACATGATTTCTTCAACATTTCAACAACAAAGCACATGAACATGATTTCAACAACATTTCAACAACAAATCACATGAACACAAATTGAACAACAAAGAACAACTAAAATTTGATTGAAAAATATTTTAGCAACAAACAATCCTATTTTCGGATTCAACAACTACGACAAACAAGTATATTTAGATTTCTAACTTCAATCATATTGAACTTAAAATCAATTCTAACAACATTACAACCAACAATTCCTATATTAAACTTTATGAGACAAATTCAAGAAATAATCACAAATGGTAAACAAGAAATCAAGCTATACAAATTTCGGATTCAAGAACAATCAAACAAAGTATGAACATGAATTAAATCTATTTTAAACAACAAACATGATGGATTTAAACGATTAAACCAACATATTTCTCTAACACAACTAAATTCTTTAGACAAATAACAAGATCGACGAAGAAACAATTATGAACTTAAACTTGAACTTAACAATATTAACAATTTCTAACAATACATAAACACATGAAACAAATTGAAGAAACAATTAATTAAATTTCAATTTGAATCTAACAAACATCAAACTAACAAATTCTTACTTAAACAATAAAACAAACATGAAATAAACATGAAGAACCACTAATTAACTTTCCATTTGAAATCTAAAAATTAATTCAAACAAACAACATGAACAAACTAGAAAATTATTTTAACGACGAACAAACCAAACAAGAATTAAATCATTTATTGATTTTGGATCCGAAAATAACGAACAAAAATTACGGACAATAAACGAGATTCAAAAACCAACTAACCGGAAATGAATCAACGACGAACTTCGATTGTAAACAAATCTGTCCAAGCCTCAACCAAAGCTCGAACGAAGGACGACGAAGAAGATGAAGCAGCCCGCAGCTGGAACGATGAAGTGAAGCAGCACATGTCGATTCAAAACAGCAGCTGCCCGACCTCGTCGTGACTGGAAAAATGAACAGCATCACGGCAGCAACAACATCGCGGCAGCAACAGCGGCGACCATGGCAGTAGCTGTCCGTCGACGGGGACGATGGGGAGAAGATGAAGCGAAGCAGCAACTCACATGATGGGTCTGTTTGGTTCGCTTGAAGCTGAAAGCAGAAGAAGCAGCTACGGCAGCCATGGATGGAGGTCGAAGCTCGAGCTTTGACGAAGAACGGAGAAGATGAAAACAACCACCATGGACGACGATGGTAGAAGCTGTGACGGGCAGTCGCGGGGAGCTTGGTGTTGAAGATGATGAGCGTGAGGCAGCAGCTCGGAGACAGTAGCAGTCACGGAAATCTCAACTATGGGCTTTCATGGTGGAGCTCGACGGACTGGTTGTTGGTTCGGTCGCGTGCGGAGGTCGTTTGGTTGAGCCGGGGTCGTGAGGGTGACGTGCGTGTGTGTGTGTAGCCATGGATTCTTGAGGTTGAAGGCAAAGGGAAGCCATGGGAGGTGGAGAAGCTTGAGGAAGAAGAAGAAGATAGGAGGGGTGGGGGCGGATGACTTAAGTTTTTTTAGGGTTTTCTTCTTTTAATTTTTGTTTTGTTTTGTAAAATGTAAGACAAAGGGGTTTGGGTCTTTTGGGTTATGGACTGGGTCGACCCAGTTCGAAATGGACTGGGTCGACCCAGTTCGAAATGGACTGGGTCGTAGGGAAGATTGGGCCATTTTTTGGGCCTGTGGCTTGAAATTGAAGAAGAGCTCAATTCCGACTTTCCTTATATTTTCGCTCTCTTTTCTTCTTTTATTTCTCTAAAACTAAATTATAAAAATACTTAAACTATTATTAAGAATTAAATTAAGTTATAAAAGCGCAAATTAACTCCCAGTAACAATTAACGCACAATTAAGTAATAATTAAGCATAAAATTATATATTTGGACATTAAATGCTAAAAATGCAAACGATGCCTATTTTTGTAATTTTTAATTTTTGTAAAACAAATTTAATTACTAACAATTGTAGAATTAAATCCTACATGCAAAATGCGACATATTTTTGTATTTTTTATTAATTTAGCAAATAAACATGCACAAGCAAATACAAATAATTATTAAAAATATCACAAAATATCACAAAATTGCACACCAAAGAAAAATCATTTTATTTTTGGATTTTTTGGGAGTAAGTCTCATATTGGGCAAAAATCACGTGCTTACAACGGGGTTCAAGACGTGTTTTAGATGACGTTGAATTTTTCTTAAAAAATTAAATAAAGAAAAGCGGTTTAAGTTAAAATTTGCACATAGGTTTAAACATGTACTAAAATCAGATAATAGGCCAATTATAACAGTTGAGCGACCGTGCTAGAATCACGGAACTCGGAAATGCCTAACACCTTCTCCCGGGTTAGCAGAATTCCTTACCCGGATTTCTGTGTTCGCAGACTGTAATACAGAGTCAATCTTTTCATCGATTCGGGATTTGAACCGGTGACTTGGGACACCATTAATTATCCCAAGTGGCGACTCTGAATTTTTATTAAAATAATCTCCGTTTCGATTGTCACTTAAATTGGAAAAAACTCCCTTTATTATACCCTCCCTAGGGTGTAGGTGAAAAAGGAGGTGTGACAGCAGTTATTTCAGTTCTATCTCAGTATTTAATTTAAACTGTTGAAATGGATTTTATATTTCCTTTAGTATATTAAGACCAAAAATTCAAAAAAAGAAAGAGAATTTTCTTTAGTACCTCTTTAAAAGTTTTCTTTTAAGATATTAAATTCAAAAATCCAAAAAGATTTTCTGTTGAGGTTTTTCTTTGGGAAATTGATGAAAAATGACTTGAAAAAAAATTCTTTTATTTTTATTAGAACTTTAGGACATTGTACATATAAGAAAAAGAAAACAACAAATACTTTTTCTTTGGTTTATTTTCAGAGTTTCTTCCTTAGGTAATCAAAAATTCAAATCCAAAAACAATTTTTTTATCTTTTTCATTTCTTATTTCGAAGTCTTTTCTTCAGGATATCAAGTGAAAATTCAAAATATTTTTCTTTTTTCTAGACTTTAGATTTCCTTCTTAAAAAAGAAAAAAAAAATATTTTTTCTCTTGTAGGGATTTTCCTTAATAATTTCCCATAGAATATTTGTTTCAAAAAAGAAAAAATATATGCTTGTTAAGCTTGAGTTTAGAATAGGTTATAGAACATTAAGTCTAAAAAAATAAAAATAAAAAGAAAAAAAATTTGCTTCTTTTATTTCTCTTTGCTCATCATAGTAGTCATTAAGGTAAAAAAAGAAAAGAAAAAGAAAATGAGAACGTTAGTTTGTTTACTTTATTCCCGATCTTCCCGAACTACGCAAAGATCTGATTCATGTGGCGTCATGATATGTAGGCAACCTACATAGGGTTCGATCGAATTATTTTTTATTTATTAAAAGAAAAAAAAAGAAAAAAAAAAGAGAGAGAAAAAAGAAAAAAGAGAGGTGAAATTATGGGAGGTGAGAATTGAGAAGGAAGAAAAGAGCGTCAATCAGAAAGAAAAAGGGGAAAGAAAATGAGCGAGCTAAGAAGTGCGAGGAAAGAAAAGATTCAAATGGACAGATTAGGATGATGCAAGTGACCTTATGACCCTCGAAGTCATTCTAGAACCATTAATTATTGCTAGGTGCATTGCACGCAATGTGATATTTCTGGTGTTAAATGCCCTAACGCTAATGGGATGACCCCATTTTGTTCCTTTTTGATATCGTCATAGCAGAAAGGTGGTTGGTTTGTGGTTCTCGAAGTAGTAACTCCTCTCCACAACATAAAGTCAAAAGGCAATGGCAGACAACAACAAAACTGAGTTGGTTGATACAGGTGCTCAAAAGCAATTGGTCGAACATGACAATGAGTTGGTTGAAGAGGTGAGGATGTTAAGACAAAACATGGCGGACATGTATCAGGCCTGGATGACTGGGAAGGCACCACCCCTGCCACCACCTAGCTTCCTAAATGCTGCCCTTACCCAAATACCGGTCATAGTGCCAGATGATCCCCCATACTCTCCAGATCCACCCGCTTATCATGGCTTTCCCAACCACCCTAGTAGCTCCATCACACATCTTCCAATTACCTTTCCCAAAAATTGTCCTCCTGTCTTATCCACCATCCCCAATGTCACACCTCTTTTTTACTTACACCCCGCAAAGGATGTATAAAAGGGAGTTTTTCCAATTAAAGGACAATCGAATCGGGATTGTTTCATTTATTAAACATCAGAGTCGCCACTTGGGATAATTTATGGTGTCCCAAGTCATCGGTTGAATCCCGAATTAAGGAAAATATTGACTCTATTTAACAGTCCGCGAACCAGAAATCCGGATAAGGAATTCTGTTAACCCGGGAGAAGGTGTTAGGCACTCCCGAGTTCCGTGGTTCTAGCATGGTCGCTTAGCAATTTATACTTGGCTTAAATTGTTTAAATATTAATTTTTAGGACCTATGTGCATTTATCTATTAACTGCTTTTAAATCACTTGATTATTCGTAATTAAAGAATTGAGTTACGCGTACGTATACTCTTTCCTTTGGCGCGTCAAAAATCACGTCACGCGAACGTGTCCATAATTAATAACTCTTTGTTATTAGTAAGAAAGTTTGGCCGAAGTTGCGCGAACGCATACCTCAATTTATTTTGGGCATCTAAATCTAGGTGTAGCAAATCAAATTTAATTAACAAATAATGACAATAGAAATCTTATAGGCTATAACCAATAGCAAATTCACATAGCGTTAAGTACATTAAAACTATCCAAATTAGTAGAACAGTTGAAATCTAATATACAAAAAAAACGAAAAAAAAAACAAAGAAAAGACAATACCACATAGACGGGATTAGAAAAAGGAAGAAAATGTTATGATATCAATTAGTTAGTAAATAAAACGCACAAACATTTCCAGGGAATCAAATTGATTTAATTTGAAATTTGCAATAGCTTCTTTCGCAAGGTGCACCACATGAACGGAGATTAGCTTTTTTACTCACTAACAGCTTGTAATTCAACAACTATCACGAGAAAACTGTGTGTGTGCGTGTTTTATGTATGTGCACAGGCGGAAGGAGAAAAGAAGGGATTTTTCGAAGAAGAGAAGAAGCCACGGCTGCTGATCTTTTTTAGTCTCCTCTAGGTCTACTTATTGTTTTTTTTTTTACACAAAATGGTCTTGCATTTGCATCAAGTCAAATTTCAACAAAATTTTAGCAATAACATATTTGCATTCATCAGTATAGAACACAAAGGTGAAGGATATGGACCTCAAAGTGGATCTCCAACAGAAATGGAACGAGCCGTTGATGACCAAAACAGTGGTCGGAAGCCTCGACGGAACTACGACCTATATCCTGAAGCTATCCGGGAATGTGACAACATTCAACGACGGACCTCGCATCGGCAACCAAAATCAGCAGACTTCCGGACCTCAAACAAACACCATGATTTGAATCCAAAACCGAAATCAAATGAAGAAGGAAAAAACAGAAGCTCTTTTATATATGTACACATATATTTTTCAGTTTCTTTTGCATTTTTTTTGGTTTCGTTCTTCTTTATCCCCTGTATTTATGTATGTGTGTGCGTTGCTGAGCAGTGACGGATGAAGAAGAAGAAGAAACAGCAATGAGTGGCCGAGGCTCTGATTCGATTTCCGACTTGGTGAGGGTCGTTTGCTTGGTGAGGCAGTGACGTTGGGGTGGAGCTTCTTTCATGGCTGTTGCGGCTGAAACTCCATTAGAGCTCTATGTTATTCTTTCATTCCCTGTTTTGTTTGTCAAGTGAAAAGGAACTCACACACACAAGATTGAACTCGAAAGAAGATGAGGACGACAGGTAAGGGTCTGTTCATTTTGGTCTTAAGAACGAGGAAGAAGCCCGACGTCGATGGGGAAGGTCGTTTGGTTCCCGGAGAAACAGATCGGTAGGGGGGATCTGTTGATGTTTGTGGTTGGTTCTTTGAGAGGATGGGGTGTGAGGAAGGATATGGAAAGCCAGGGGGTGGGGGTGCTTGAAGAAGACGACGCGGGGGGGGGGGGGGGGGGGGGCGGTCGTTTTTGTCTGCGCAGCCCTGCGTATTTTTTCCTTTTCATCTCCTCTTCGTTATTTTTGTTCCTTTTTGGTGTTGATTTTTCAGAAGGAATGAAAGGGATCGTCCCAGGCTGTGTAGCTTTTTTTTGTTTCAGCTTTCTTTCGTTCCTTCAGTGTTCCTCCATGCGCAGCTTTTCGTTTTAGACCCCCTTCGTTCATCCCTTTAGTCTTAGGCTTTGTTTCATATATATAGGTCTAGGTTAGTGGTAGGGTTTTAGGTTAAGGGGTATGGGCCTAGGAATTATGGGCTTGGTAATTATGGGCTAGGTCCAAAATTATGCCTAAAGATGTGTTGCTCGAGCCCAAGTTCTATTCTTTCTCTTCGAACAAGATTAAAAATACGGGCCCATTTATTAATTATTCCTACTATTCAAATAATTATTAAAATAAAACTAACCATTAAAACAAATCTATTTTTGGTATTTTCAAATATCATATTAAAATAAAAATATGATACTATTGTTGTATATATTTTTTTAAGATTTGTTAGACTAAAAATGACTATAAAACATTAATGAACCTATTTTGTGATTTTTGTTTTCTTGTAATAAAATAAAGTAAAAGAGCCAAAATTGATTAAAATAGTTATATTAGGCCTAAATTAAATATTTTGCGCTAAAATATGAAAAATCTTGGGGAGGGTAAAAAATAACATGTCTACACCCAACAATGAACACCCACTCAAAGCTCATGATGCCCAATATTACCCCTCAGAGGTTGCCCCACAAGGTTCCCAACTCATACAAGCAGGGACCGCGGGATGAGCCTCATGTTGAAAATGAAAAGTTCACAGGAAGAAAAGGGCGAGATGGGAAACCCAGGAGGCTGAAAGGCATAGAACAGTTCTTAAAGAACAAGCAAGGAATGGGAGACCAGGGTAGCATGGCTTACAAAGAACTATCTGTGTCCCCTGATGTTCGCCTGCCCGCGGGATTTAAAGTGCCACAATTTAACTTGTATGATGGTTGTGGGGATCCGGTAGCCCATTTGAGGGATTATTGCAGTGAAATGAGAAGTGTTGGCGAGAAAGATGATTTGTTGATGGCGTACTTCAGTGAGAGCCTAACTGGGGCAACTTTGGACTGACATGCTCGTCAAGATGTTGGTAAGTGGCCTATGGCTCAAGATTTTGTTCAATACTTTCAATACAAATCGGGCGTTACCCCAGACCGCTCCTCCATATCTAGAATGGGAAAGAAGCCGGAGGAAAGCTTTAGAGAGTTTGGGCTTAGATGGAGGGAGCATGCTGCTCGAGTCAATACCCCGATTGGTGAAGAAGAAATGGTTGAGCTTTTCCTACAAGCCCAGGGGCCCACCTACTTCAGTCATTTGATCCCGACCCTAGGGAAGCCTTTCAATGATGTGTTAAAAATGGGGGAACTAGTAGAAGAGGGAATCAAGTCAGGCAAAATCATGAGTTGTTCGAAAAACATTCAGAACATCTCAGTAAGCTTGGGTGGAAGAAAGTGAAACAGAAAAGATGATCCAATGGGCTTTCCCGATCAACACTTCCAGCCTCGACAACATCCCCGTGGATATCCTTATACACCAGATGATCCTCCCCAATGCCACTTCTCTCCACAGAACTCCCAAAGTCGTACCTCACTCTCCCAGTACCCAGCTCCACAAAATGCCTATCTACCCCCACAAGTCTACTGAAACCCTCCTGGATCAGGTTTTCGGCCCAATCAAGCATTTAAGAATGAGAGGTTGCGGAAGAAGAAAACCTTCACTCCATTGGGAGAGTCATATGCCAGTCTGTTCCAGAGGATAAGGATATTGGATATGTTGATGCCGACCTAGATAAAAATGCCAAACCCTCTTCCAAAGAAGTTTGATTTTTCTCAAAGGTGCGCATATTGGTCGGATGCCCCGGGACATGACATAGAGAAGTGTTGGAATCTGAAGAATATGATTCAGAATCTTATTGATGCAGGCGACATTGTCGTGCAAAATCCAGATGCAACAGACACTAGCCAAAGTCCATCGCCTGTGCATAATGAGACGCATATGGTGGGTATGGTTTATTTTGAAAAGGAATGTGAGGATTCATCTGGAAGCCTCGGAGGTCCACGTGCTACTAAGCTTTCAGCGCTATCAGGGGTTGATCTTAAGAACGAGCTGGCAAAAGGAACCCAAAAGCAATTTGTTAAGAACAATGTGATGAAGACTTGTGGAGGTCCTAGTATTCTTGATGCAGAATTCAGTGGCTAAGATACCGCGCTTGGTAATTGGAAAGACACTCCATTTCTTGGTCAGTCGGAGAGGAGCTTTTGGTGGTTTAGTTTGTTGTCATTTATGTTGTCCGGGTTATTGCAGGGTTGTAATCCGGATATCGTTTTGTGACTCAAATCCTTCTATCCTTTATTTTGTCTAGTTCCTTTAGTCGTATTATCTCACTTAGTGTTTTCTAGGTTTGTTCTAGGTTTGTAACCCCAGTCTAGTTTGTCTGTTTTGTTGTCCAAACCCTTTCACCATCTGTCTAATGCAATTTTCTGTTTTTTGTTATTTCTAGTCATTTTTGTTTAGTTCTCTTTTCCTTTTATAGTCCTTTTCCTGTTGACTCTAGTGACATGACATGCACGCGTAATTCTCAGCCTGGTTTTAAAAGTCAGTTTAGTCACGAAGCAATGAAACAATGTTGAAGATGTAGGGACATTAGAGGGAAATAAGTTAAGGCATTTTGAGATCACTTCAAACCCGAACCATGTGAAACTGGGGCAGATAGAACAAAAGAAATACTATTGAAACGCATCATGCCGCATCAGGTTGAAGCTAAAGGCAAGTTTGCCCCAAATTGGCAGGGGTCGTTCGTGGTAATGAGAGTGTTGTCCGATGGTGCTTTGTATTTAATAGATGTAGAGGGAAAATGTGTGGATATGGTTCATTTCTAATGCAGTCAAAAGATATTGTGTATGATTCCTTTGGTTTGTTTAATTGTATTTGTTTGTACCTGGCATGTTTTGAAGATTGGAATGACGAAGGCATTTTGCTCTACTATCTAAACACTCTATCCTTTGTTATCCTTTTGAGCCTTATTTATTTCTTTTTCATACCCCTCTTTTGGAATCAGTGGTAAAGTTCAGAAATGCAAGTGTAAAATGTAAGTAAAGGACAAAGAAAAAAAAGAGAAAGAAAAAGAGAGGAAAAACAACAAAAAGAAAAAAAAAGAAAAAGAAGAAAAGAAGAGAAAGAAAAGGAAAAGAAAAATCACAACAAACAAAGTAATTCCTATGACATGAACTACGTCCGACCTGATTCCTCTTAAGGATACGTAGGCAGCCTCACGGTTCGGTCCCATCAAAATAAAAATCCAAAAGTCCCCAAGCAAGAAACTGGGGCAGAAGTTGTGGTTGTTGTAAAAAATCTTATTCCGAAAGTTGTAATTCTGAACCCAGGTGAATTATTTTGAGCCTTTGATATCCTTTCTTTTTAACCCTATCCAAAAGCTCACGTTACGGTCCAAAGAAAGACCTTCCGATCAGTCTTCAAGAGATGCCAAGTCAAGCAAGGAGATGTAATTCATATCAGGGGCAACACTCTGGTCCAAACAGAAAAATAATGAAAATGAAAGAGTCTTATTGGTAAAAATACTCACGGGCACCGTAGGGCGGCGGGAGCTGAGATAAATCCAAAAATGAGAGAGTCTTATTGGTGAAAACCCTCGCGGGCACCGTAAGGCGACGGTAAGTTGAGAGAAAGAACAGAATGAAAGAGGTGTTGATACCCAATTTTTTCCTAGGTAATTTTATACCCAAAATATTTTCAAAATAGCATATATGTGTATATATCAGCACACCCAAGAATTTTGGTATTTTTAATGATTTTTAAAACCAAGTTATTGCCTATTTTAATAGCATAAATCCAATAATTGTTCCCAAAATTATTATTTTTGGTGACTAACTTATTTTATCCTTGTATTTATACCAAATATAATTAAGGTGATTTTTGCACATTTTTACAAATTCGTTTGGCATTTTTAAAAGCTAAATTGCATATAATTGCAATTATAGCCTATTTTATAATTGATAGCATCTTATAATTATAAAATTAACCCCAGCATTTTTTAATTAATATTTATATGATATTTGTTTACTCGGTACTTTTAATTTGTTCTTAAAATCGCTATTGCTATTTTTTATAAAACAAAATAGGAAAAGTGGCTATTTACAATCTAGCCTCAATTGTATTTCAATTTCAGCCAATTTGGCACCCCTAATTAACCCAACTCAACCCCAAATTCGAGCCCAAACTACCCAAACTCTAAACTCTACTGATTTCGAAAACTCTAGTTCTTTGGGGTCTGTTCGAGTTCTTGAGGTTGTTTGTGCAACTCGCCTGTTTGAAATCGCTCCGTCTGATTCCTTTACTTCAGCATCTCGTTTTCTTTATGTGATTCCTTTGTTCTGAGTTCTTGCTATTTGTCAAACTCGACTATGTTTTCGGAAAGGTTTTTACCTAACTTTTGCATGCTTCTGATCTTTTCTCTATTACTAAACCGCTGAAACCTGACTATCATGCTTCGAATGCTTACTCTATGCTACTACTGTATGTTGTTTCTTCTTGCCATAGCTTGGCCTCACATGTCTATTACTTGTGCACTTCATTTATATACTGAGTCCCTTCTGTGATTGATTTTCAAAACTTTTCCTTATGAAATTCTGATTTTTTACTCGCCCGTTAAGGGTTAATTGATTCTCTCTTTTTGTTTGGCCTTACCAGATCCTTTCCAAAAATAAGTACACTCTTGTATTTAGACTTAATCCCTTACTATATGGTTTTACTGCTCCTTTTATGGTAACAATCACTCTGCTTACAAATTGATCTTCTTTCCTTATATTAATCCTGTTAGTGTCCATTGAGCAATAATCCCTTGATTAAAGGGAAAAACCTGTGTTAATTGATTTTGGTTGTGATTATTTGCATGTTTGTGTTGAAATCTTATTTGTTACCTTATTTTCTACTCGTTTTCAAAGCTATAAATACTTGTACCTTTTTCTCTTTCAAGAACAAGTTCTAACAGAACAAGTCACTACTTCTCTCAAATACACTTAGAATTTCTTAAACATTCGAGTTCTCCGAACTCACAAGCTTAAAGCTTTCTTCTCTGATTGTGGTTTGGCTGAAAGAAATCCGACTTTTCTCTTTGCTTACTTTTTCTGCAACTGGTATGTCTCTCTTTGTTTAAATTCTGCCTCTCCACTACATGTTTATTCTTCAACCTTTCCTCTGTTTGTCTTACTGTTTCGATGCTATAATTTCTGCAAGTTTACTTACTTTTTTTTTTCTGTGCTTACATGAACTCCCACCCCCAATTCCCTTTGTATGTTGAGTTATGGTCCAGAAAGCATGACAACACTTGACATTGTTGTTCATGTGTATGGGCTGGACTCCTTTTGTCCTAAACTCTTTCCAATTCCCATTTCCCTTCCCCTTTACATGTATTTTGAGTTTAAGACTATGGTCTAACAATGTCCTAATCATTGTCTGGACCATAGCCTGACCTTCAACAGGTCTGTGCTCATATTTGTTGGCTGAACAGGCTTGGTCAGGGGTGTGCCAGTCTACCTTATGACTAGGTACAACCACCAGCCTGCCTTGGCACCCCTACCCCTCTATTGCACTTGCACTCATTCTTAGAACATTAAGTTTTGCCCCTCTCTTGTGAGCCTTGCTTTGGGATCCATGAGCTCCCTCTGAACTTGGACACCTGAGGGCTGGCTCTTTCACACTGCACTGTAACTCTTTCTAATTAACATCTTGGGTGTAAGCACTGCCTGGAGTTCCTGAAACTCCTTGGATCTCTGAAATACCCTAGATAAGAGAAGGCTTTGGAAATCTGGATCTCGGAAGTGGTTCAATCTCATATTGTTAGATACTAAGTCTGAATTAGGCTGCTCGGATGTAGCTGTAATTTCTGATGTATTTTTAATTTCTGTCTTATTTTTTATTGGTCTGTAACTCAGGGATCTAGTGAAAAGGGGAGGGAATTTACTTTTATGCACAAAAGGGTAGAAACCATGCCTATAGGACTTTTACTGTTAATCTATGCAATCTCACAAGTAGAAACCATGCCTATAGGATCTAACTTTCTGATTTCTCCAACTATGCATATAGATACCATGCCTATAGGGATTTGCATTTATAATGACATTAGGCAAACCTTTAGGTTTAATGATAAATCAGCATATAGATATCATGTTTATAAGGCTGTTAACATTTGAAAGGTATTAAAATCAGTAACTCGTAGAGATCATGCCTATAGGAACTTCAAATCAGAATTGCTTCACTCGTCTAAAACAGTACTGACCCTTTTTGCTAAAACAAGCGACTTTCTGCACGTTTTCTGAACCCTTAAAACTTTTCTTGCAACCAAATCAGTGCATCTTTTTCCTTCTTGATAAATATTCTCAAATCAGTGCATATTTTCTAAAAACTTACTGCTTTCCTGATAATTTGACAAACATTTTTTCAAATCAATCTGAATTCATTTCTTTATACTTATCTGATAAACCTTTTGAATCAGTCTGCAATTCAGTTCTTTTGTTAAAATTCGACAACTCTTTTTCTTAAACAAGTATGTTTTCTGAAACTCATTTTAAACCATTTTCTTTGTATTAAGTCTGCAATCTTTTCTGAAACTTATCTTATTCTGCAACTCCTTTACAATTAGTAGTTTTGTCCGACACTTAAGGTAAAGTTGACCAATTAAAGTGGCTCAGTCTTTGACAACTGCATTCTAGTGAGCCTAATGTGGACTTCCTGTCTAAAAGTCTGTGTTGAATCAGTTCTCTTATCGCTTAAATTTTTAAAGACCAAACCAGTACATGCAAGACATGCTAAACCCTATGTCTTATCTGATTTAAGGAGGTTTACTTGAGCCTTACTTGCTTATCTGCCTCCACTTTTACTTGTATTATGTGTTTTGATTGATGCCTTAGTATTTTGTCCTTTGAAACTCTCAAAAGGCCCCCAATCCCTTTCCCTTTAGGATTAGTAGTCCTAAATACCTCCGGGACTGATAGGATTGGGACGGGTACTAGTATGCAATAAGTAACGAAACTTTCCGCGCTTTAATACCTTAATAGGGTGGGAAGGGTAAAATATGGATATGATAACCGGTGCGCTAATATCACGTGCGACCCCTTTTCTGAGGAGTGATTATTGGATATTGCATTAAAGTGATTCATATTAATCATAAACCTAGGACCCCCTTCCCTTTATTTGCTTTCATCTCTTCTTGTAAAACTATTCAAATCTTTTTTCATAAATTTCTGCCCTCTCTATTTGCCTTCAAAAGTTTTCAACCTAATTGCAATGTTATATGCGAGTCCTTATTTGAGCCTTGATTGTTTACTTGTAAAGTCACAATTGTAACATGGTCGGGACCACACTAGTGGATCTTGAGGGATGCCTAACACCTTCCCCTCGAGATAATTTCTAACCCTTACCCGAACTCTGGTTCTTCATCTCATTTCTTTTCTTAAAAGTGTCCTAATGCACTATAATCATTAGGTGGCGACTTTTCAAACTCCAAAACCAAATTCTCGAAAGGGAATAGAGTTGTCCTCCCAATGTCGTATACCCGATTTTGACACGTATAGAAAAAGGGGGCGTCGATAGCATGGCGACTCTGCTGGGGAACTTCTTTAGGCTTTTACCATTGCATGTTGCTTGTCACTTTACCATCTCATTAATTGCTTTATTTATTGTCTTTTATTCTTTCACTATGAAACTGACTTGGCTCTTCATGTCTTTTCTTTCCTTTAACTGCTTTCCTTTATTGCTTTATTTCAATACTGTTGTGATTACTGCAATTATTGTAATCATTTATCTTGTGAACGTGGAAAATACATATCAATTTGTTTCATTCTTGTAAACTGCATCTTCAACATTATATTCCACTCATGCCAAACAAATACCATAGCAACGTTTATAATGAGTGGTTGCGCTCTTCCAATATTATCATCCTTTAAATTTGGCAAAGACATATTTGCGGTAAAACCAGTCGATTAGCGGTGCAGTCGATGGTTCCGTGCCTTTCCCTCTTGAGTTGTCCGCTCAAGGGTACCTGTCTAATACCCCAATAGAAACCTTACTCTGTTCAATTGTACATGCATCATGGTCAAACCTAGCCGAGTCAGTTATGTTGTCCGCATAATGACTCATTAAGATAGCCTTGTCCAAAGTCCATCGGGTTTCCCTGAAACCCAAACGGACACCTATATGTTCTGTGCATTTATTTGGAGAACTAAATGCTTTTTATGTTGATTATTGGTATTAAATAGTCGAGTCTGATGGGGGTGAGGTCTTAACCTTTTTGTTTTGCAGAAAATGAATGACAAAGTTCCTGACTTCGGTATGGTAAACATACCTTCACTCTTGCAGACTTGGTGGAGAAACCTCCCATCGAGCAACCAAATCAACGAGTGGAAAGAGAGGGCCGCCAAAGCTAGCAAAAAGTTGGAATATCTGGAGTACAGTCTGCTGGAATTGGAAGGGAAAGTGAGGAAGAGAGTCACCGACTGCCAGAACGCTGAAGGAAACGAAGAAGAACTTCTGGGACCAAGTAGTTAGGAGTCTTTCTTTTCGCTTTTAATGTAATAAGGCCAATGGCCATTAGTGACATTTTTACTTTCCACTATTTTAGTGTCGTTTTGGGATTTGTCTTATTTTTGTCAATAAAATGAGGCATTTAGCATTATAAGTTCTCCAAATTAACTTGTCGCTAGGCCTACCTCGGGCACAACGAGGCACCCAAATTAGGACACGATTTATATTCTTGCACAATATGTTTAAATATTGCAACATTTTTTCCTCATAATCCGCACTAACTTGTTACCTTGTTTTTGTTTTTCTTTTATTTTTATTCCCCTCCCCAAATGTTAGTTCGTGCATTCTAGCACCATCATCATACAGTACGAGATCCAAGGGCCCTCTACCTCCTCCTCCTCTGAGTCCTATCCGAAACAAGAACAAAGGCAGGATGGAAGATTCAAGCGCCAGAAAGGAAATTGAAAGAATTGAGATTCCTCAGGATATCCCGGTTACTAAGGAAACTGTTGCCCAACTTGAGCAGAAATTATTGAAGTTCTGAGAAGAACTGGATCAAGTTCGGAACTTGGCAAATTTATCATTCTCTCTCATCGCTCCTGATGTCAACTTTCCAAATGCTCAAAATCCTGTACCTCCATAGAACACCCCACAACCACAAATGCAACCCACTCATGCTCAACACTGCAACACATGCCACACTCCAAATAACGCTCCACTACTCATTCCTGAACCACTGAACACCACAAACGACCACCTCCACAACAATCCCATCTACGTAGATACCGTACCCCAATACACTCAACCAATATCAAGTGCACCTGAGTCTGATGACAAGGACTCTCTTATTAGAAACTTGGCGGTAGAACTCAAGAAGTTGACCAGCTGAGTCCAGGGCATGGAAGGAAACAGAGGTATAGAGGGGCTTAATTATGAGGACCTCTGCATTCAGCCAGATGTTGAACTTCTGGAGGGGTACAAACCTCCCAAGTTTGAAATGTTCGATGGCACGGGAGATCCTAGAGTCCATTTGAGGACATATTGTGATAAGCTGGTCGGAGTCGGAAGGAATGAGAAAATCCGTATGAAACTCTTCATGAGAAGTCTGAAGGGGGATGCTTTATCCTGGTACATCAGTCAGGACCCCAAGAAATGGACAAGCTGGGTAGGTATGGCATCGGATTCATGGATAGGTTCCGATTCAATACAGAGAATGCACCGGATGTATTCTACATCCAGAATTTGAAGAAGAAGCCTATCGAGACATTCTGCGAGTATGCTACTCGCTGGAGATCAAAGGCTGCTAAGGTCAGACCGGCCTTAGAAGAGGAACAGATGAACAGATTCTTCGTTCGGGCTCAGGATCCACAATATTATGAGAGGTTGATGCTGATCGAGGGCCAGAAATTCTCCGATATCATCAAGCTGGGAGAAAGAATTGAGGAAGGCATTAAGAATGGTACGGTTACTAATCTTGAAGCATGGCAGGCCACCAACAAGGCTTTACAGTCTAGTGGCATGTCCAAGAAGAAAGATGTGAGTGTCGTGATGGTTACACAGGGAACCAAATCGCCACTAAAATACCACACTTACCCGTCACCTCCACTTACATATCAGCCTATCCCGAATTACTAGCACCCGCACCCTCTTACCAAAATCCACCACCCATTTACCAATCATCTCCACCCCCACATATCAACCCACTTCACCCAGATACTCTCAACCTACACCTGTTTACCAAACTTATAATGCCCAACCCTCTCACTACCAATCACCTCCCACTCGCCAAAATATCCCTAGACCTAGACCAAATTTTGATCGCAGACCTCCCAGACAATATACAGTCATCGCTGAGCCAATTGACTAGCTGTATGAGAAACTTAAAGCTGCTGGTTACATCTCCCCTATCCCTGCCATAACTCCAGAAAATCCTTCCTAGTGGGTCAACCCTAATAAGACATGTGTGTACCACTCCTGCATGAAAGGTCACACCATTGATGAATGCCGCTCATTGAAGGACAAGATTCAAACCCTGATCGACAATAAGGTCATCGTACCAAAAGAGCCTGCTCCTAATGTCCGCAACACCCTCTTCCTAACCACAACAGTGGAGACATTCACATGATCGAGATCGAAGATGACTGGGACCCCAAGGGGTCGATAGGATTGATTGCTGAGGATGATGAGCCAAAGAAATCGGCAGTCACACTTAACCCGATTGTTGTGCAAAATTATCCCTCCAGGGGCGATGAAGTAAACATGTCTATACCTCTCGAATTTGAAGCACCTTCTTCTGCGAAGGTGGCCGGGCAAATTGAAATTGAGTTTGGGGCTCCAAAAGCACTTGTACCCTTTGAAGTTGCTGTGTTACCACCAATGATACCTATTCCTGTAGCAATGTCAGACATAACACCGTTCCACTCAAATGTCAAACCATGGGATTACACAGCTGAAGCTAGGAGGAAAGGGAAGACGAAGATGGGAGAAGCAATTGATGCGCATGGTATGACTAGAATAGGAAGGGTTTACACTCCAGAGCACCTAGCCGAGTCCAGTAAGCAAGCCTCTGGACGGACTATTGAAACTGGGCCCGATGATCTTTGGAGGAAAATACAAGCTAAGGAGTATTCGATCGTTGAGCAGTTGAACAAAACACCAGCGCAGATCACCATCCTAGCTCTTCTACAGAGCTCTAACGCATACAAAAATGCCTTGATGAAGATATTGAGCGAAGCTTATGTGCCCAGCAACATAACTAGAGGCAAAATAGCAAATATGGTAGGACAAATACTGGAAAGCCACAAAATCACCTTCCACGAAGATGAGCTGCCGCCGGAAGGACTGAGTCATAACATGGCCCTGCACATCACCGTGCAATGCGAGGATTACTTCATCACGAGAGTCTTGATCGATAGAGGCTCCAGCCTCAACATCTGTCCATTGATAACTCTCAGAACATTGGGAAAGAGCCTGCACGAGATCAAAGATGGAGCCATCAATGTCAAAGCCTTCGATGGGTCCCAAAGGTCTACTATCGGAGAGATCAGCCTATGCTTGCAAATGGGGCCAACCTGGTTCGACGTTGACTTTCAAGTGATAGATGTCCCAGCATCCTACAATTTGCTGTTGGGACGACTATGGATCCACGCCGCTGGAGCTGTAACATCTACCCTGCATCAGGCAGTGAAGTTCGAATAGAATTACCAAGAGGTGATTATTCATGGTGATGGTAGCAACCCCATATATAGTCGCCAGACCATCCCGATGATTGGAGGTAGAAGGAGAATAGGCGGAGAAACATACCACCACATTGAAAGAGTCAACGCTATAGACAAAGATAAATGGTGGGGTAACAAGATTGAAAGTATCCTGAATTGGTGTGGGTACGAACCTGGAAAGGGACTCGGCAAAAACCTCCAGGGAATCTCCAAACCCATCAAGCTTAAGAAACATGGTACTACATTTGGTTTGGGGTATGAGTACACTTGGGAGGAGTTTAATCACTGGTCGTCACCATGGCACAGTCCCTACTAGCCTCTGGAGAATCCGATACCTCACCTGGAGCAGACAATCCAGCCGGCAGATACTATATATGGATCGGAGGAAGATGAAGCATTGGCAGCCGTCAAGAATCTGTTCCTGGAGGATGATAATATGGACTGCTGTGTTATTTTTTAGGAGGAAGGGGAGGAAGGCCCTTCTATACAAGCTGTGAACCGAGGAGAACGCCTCAGCAATTGGTCAATCAGAACCACCAGGGCCCGGAAAGCTTCGGGGTAGCAAGGCTAAACAAAAGCACCATGCATCACATTTTTACCTTTTACTAGCTGATTTTATTTCCGCATTGTCTTTTCATTTTGAAAAGAGCTCTGATATTCAAAACAATTATGAATTCAATTGAAGCATTTCAGTTTATTATATATCTCTCTCTTATTATTTTTTCTATCATTCACTTTATTTTACACAGCATTACTATTACTTGCCTTGACGATGAACCAACGATTGTGACTTGCAACGAGACAACGCAACAGACGGATATGGATTCAGAAGAGGATGACATACCAGAAGAGGTCGTTAGAAAGGTTGAGAATTTTGAGAATAGGCCTAAGTCTAACTTGGACGAAACTGAGGTCGTTAATCTGGGAGATACAAAGAATGTCAAAGAAATGCGCATCAGTGTTCACCTGTCACCATCAGAAAAGAAAGAGTACACGGAGTTCCTAAAGGAATATGAAGACATATTCGCCTGGTCATATGATGATATGACTGGTCTCAGTACATCCATTGTAGCTTACAAACTGCCAACAGATCCAACATGTCCGCCGGTAAAGCAGAAGCTCGAGAAATTCAAACCCGACATGAGTTTGAAAATCAAAGAAGAGGTTACCAAGCAAGTCAAAGCCAAGGTTCTCACGGTAGTAGAGTACCCGACATGGTTAGCCAACATCGTGCTAGTGCCAAAAAAGGATGGGAAAGTTAGAGTTTGTGTTGACTACCGGGATCTTAACCGGGCCAGTTCTAAAGACGACTTCCCCTTGCCGAACATACATATTCTAATTGACAACTGCGCCAAGCATGAGTTACAATCTTTCATTGATTGTTTCGTTGGGTATCATCAGATATGGATGGACGAGGAAGATGCAGAGAAAACGGCTTTCATCACGCCATGGGGTATGTACTGTTACAAAATGATGCCATTCAGTTTGAAGAATGCTGGTGCCACCTACATGAGAGCCATGACTACCATCTTTCATGACATGATACACAAGGAGATCGAGGTATATGTGGATGATGTCATCATCAAATCTAAGAAATCCAAGGATCACATGGAAGACCTAAGAAAGTTCTTCAACAGACTGAGGAGGTACAATCTGAAACTGAATCCTGCCAAGTGTGCATTCGGGGTTCCTGTTGGTAAATTATTGGGTCTCATCATGAGTCGTCGAGGAATAGAACTGGATCCGTCAAAGGTCAAAGCTATCCAAGAATTGCCGCCGCCAAAGAACAAGAAGGACGTGATGGGTTTCCTAGGGAGACTCAACTATATCAGCCGGTTCATAGCTCAGTCCACTTTCATTTGTGAACTTATTTTCAAATGTTGAAAAAGGATGCTGCTACCAAGTGGACTGATGATTGTCAGAAAGCCTTCGACAGAATCAAGGAATACCTGTCAACGCCGCCAGTCTTGGTTCCGCCTGAGCCAGGAAGACCCCTATTGCTTTACCTTGCGGTATTGGATGGAGCATTCGGTTGTGTTCTGGGACAACATGATGAAACATGGAGAAAGGAGCAGGCCATCTACTATCTCAGTAAGAAGTTCACACCGTATGAGGCCCGATATTCTCTTTTAGAATGCACTTGTTGTGCCCTGACTTGGGTTGCGCAGAAGTTGAGGCATTGCTTCTGTGCTTACACTACTTATCTCATATCAAGAATGGACCCTTTGAAGTATATCTTCCAGAAACCCATGCCCACTGGCAAGCTCGCCAAGTGGCAAATCCTGCTAAGTGAATTCGACATTGTTTATATGATCCAGAAAGTAATCAAAGGGCAAGCCTTGGTGGATCATCTCGCCGAGAATCCCATGGACGGAGAATATGAGCCCCTAAAAACGTATTTTCCCGATTAAGAGGTATCTTTCATAGGAGAAGATATTACAGAATCCTATGATGGTTGGAGGTTGTTTATCAACGGAGCTGCGAATTTCAAAGGAGTTGGCATAGGAGCAGTCCTAGTATCAGAAACCGGCCAGCACTACCCGGTATCCGCCAAGCTCAGGTTCCCTTGCGCCAATAATATGGCCTAATATGAAGCCTGCATCTTGGGGCTCAAAATGGCCATTGATATGAACGTTCAGGAGTTGCTAGTGATCGGGGATTCAAACTTGCTCATACATAAGGTTCGAGAAGAGTGAGCAACCAAGAACTCTAAGATACTTACCTACTTGCATCACATACAGGAGTTAAGGAAAATGTTCACAAAGACAGAATTTCAGCACGTCCCCAGAGTCCAGAACGAGTTTGCTGATGCATTAGCTACTTTATCGTCCATGATCCAGCATCCAGATACAAATTTCATTTATCCCATCCCAGTAAAGATTCATGATCAGCCAGCTTATTGCGCCCACGTTGAGGAAGAAGCGGATGGAAAACCATGGTTCTATGACATCAAGGAGTACTTGACAACAGGGTAATATCCAGAACTTGCCAACGCTACTCAGAAGAGCACACTTCGTAGGTTATCCAGCAACTTCTTTCACAGTGGAGGAATCCTGTACAGGAGGACTCCCGATTTGGGTTTACTAAGGTGTGTCAAAGCAAAAGAAACATCCAGGCTATTGGACGAAGTGCATGCAGGGACCTGCGAGCCACACATGAATGGTTTTGTCTTAGCAAAGAAGATACTCCGAGCAGGGTATTTTTGGATGACTATAGAAACAGACTGTATCCGGTATATTCGCAAATGCCATCGCTGTCAGATACATGCAGATATGATAAAGGTGCCTCCAAACAAGCTTACTGCAACAAGCTCACCATGGCCATTCGCCGCTTGGGGAATGGATGTTATCGGACCTATCGAGCCTGCCGCATCAAATGGGCACAGGTTCATCTTAGTGGCAATCGATTATTTTACCAAATGGGTCGAAGCAGCATCATACAAGGCTGTCACTAAGAAGGTTGTGGCAGATTTCGTCCGCGACCGCATTGTTTGTAGGTTCGAAATTCCGGAATCAATCATCATCGATAATGGTTCCAATATCAACAGCGACTTAATGAAAGCAATGTGTGAAACATTCAAGATCAAACACAAGAACTTTACAGCCTACAGGCCTCAGATGAATAGAGTTGTGGAGGCAGCCAACAAGAATATCAAGAAGATACTAAAGAAGATGGTCGATAGGCACAAACAATGGCATGAGAAATTATCATTCGCCTTATTGGGATACCGCACCACAGTCTGCACATCGACCGGAGCAACTCCCTACATGCTGGTTTATGGTACATAGGCGGTCATCCCCGCCGAGGTAGAAATTCCCTCCTTAAGGATCAAACAAGAAGCAGAGTTGGATGATGCAGAATGGGTAAAAGGTCGCTACGAGCAGTTAGCCCTTATAGATGGGAAAAGGATGAACGCAGTTTTCCACGGTCAGTTGTATCAGAACAGAATGTTCAGAGCCTTCAACAAAAGAGTTAAGCCAAGGAAGTTTACATCAGGGCAGCTGGTGTTGAAGAAAATATTCCCACATCAAGATGAAGCCAAGGGGAAGTTCTCTCCCAATTGGCAGGGTACGTACATGGTTCACCGGGTTCTAACTGGAGGAGCCCTTATTCTTGCAGAAATGGACGGAGAAGTCTGGCTAAAGCCGATCAATTCAGATGCAGTCAAGCGTTACTATGTGTAATCTTTATGCTTTCCTTATATGATGTAATTTGAACTACGCCTGACCTGATTCCCGTTTAAGAGGGGATATGTAGGCAGCCCTATGGGTTCGGTCACAATTTAATAAAAATTCCATTTTTCCCCGTTATTGGAACTGGGGCAGAATTTTGAGGACTCTCAAAATTCCGAAGTTGATTTTAGTCCATATATCGCCAGAAGCGCCAGCCCAGTAAACTGGGGCAGAATTTTGAGGAGGACCCTCAAAATTCCGAAGATGATTTTTTTAGTCATTCAGTACAGCCGTCAGAAATGTCCGCTCAGCAAACTGGGGCAGAATTTTGAGGAGGACCCTCAAAATTCTGAAGCGAAAGAGGTTGCAATGTCTTGAACCACGTCGCAGTCGTTAGTTCATCTAAAGATAACTATTTTTTATTATATACTTACGTTATATTTACTAAATCATGCATAACTATTATCCGGATTGCTGTTGTTTAGCGACGCTACCCCAATGACACATAACGTCAAGAGCCCGGGGAAAACGAACTAACTTTTTCCCCTTACAAAACTCACGATTTTTCTTTGGATGCAGGCACTCAATTCATAATATCATTAGATATATTTATGCACTCACACTTTCCCAAGAATGCAACTTCTCAGAACCATCACGTGCCCACAATTGCTATCCGTACACAATCTCCCCAGCAGTCATATTGTCATAATCGGCTATCAGCTAAGAGATCTTACTACTAATCGCCCTTTTACATTCTTGCATTGCATAAGGCTACTTTTCTGCCTTCCAAGGTTAAGCTCTACCTCTATCTACATATCTTTGCATTGCATAAGGCTACTTTTCTGCCTTCCGAGGTTAAGCTTTACCTCCATTATCATTTGCATAAGGCTACCTTTCTGCCTTCCGAGACTAAGCATTGTCTCTACCCTGCATTTCTCATCATTTGCATAAGGCTACCTTTCTGCCTTCCGAGACTAAGCATTATCTCCATTTTGCATTTCCTTGCATTGCATAAGGCTACCTTTCTGCCTTCCGAGACTAAGCATTGTCTCCATCTGCATTTTGCATAAGGTTACTTTTCTGCCTTCCGAGGTTAAGCTCTACCTCCATCATCATTTGCATAAGGCTACCTTTTTGCCTTCCGAGACTAAGCATTGTCTCCATTCTGCATTTCTCTGCATTGCATAAGGCTACCTTTCTGCCTTCCGAGACTAAGAATTGTCTCCATCCTGCATTTCTGTGCATTGCATAAGACTACCTTTCTGCCTTCCAAGACTAAGCATTGTCTCCATCCTGCATTTCTCTGCATTGCATAAGGCTACCTTTCTGCCTTCCGAGACTACGCATTGTCTCCATCTTGCATTTCCTACATTGCATAAGGCTACCTTATCTGCCTTTCGAAACTAAGCCCTGTCTCCATCTGCATTTTGCATAAGGCTACTTTTATGCCTTCCGAGGTTAAGCTCTACCTCCATCATCATCTGCATAAGGCTACTTTTCTGCCTTTCGAGACTAAGCTCTGTCTCCATCTGCATTTTGCATAAGGCTACCTTTCTGCCTTCCGAGGTTAAGCTCTACCTCCATATGCATTTCATGCATTGCATAAGGATACCTTTCTGCCTTTCGAGACTAAGCTCTGTCTCCATCCTGTATGGCTGAAATATCGCCACTTTATTTTCTTGCATCGGCTGAAAGATCGCCACCTTATCTCTCTCGCATGGCTGAAATATCGCCACCTTTTATTTACGTCTTACATCGGATGAAATATCACCAAATCCTACATTTCATGGGCTGAAAGATCGCCACCTTCTGCATTTCATGGGCTGAAAGATTGCCAAATTGTCCAAAGGCGTCATTGTTCGGAGGCACCATTTGCATAGCCCGAGAACGTCATGCCATGGCCTGAGGACCCCATTTTATCTTTTGCATATCATTATTCAAAGGCATCATAGTTCGGAGGCATCATCTACATGGCCCGAGAACATCATTTCATGGCATGCGAATTTTTTATTTACGCTCTTCATAGCCTGAGACGTCATGGTCCAAGGACGTCATCCTAACCGTCCAAAGACAGCATTCATGGTCCAATGGGAATTTGCATCACGTTTAAATTTATGCACAATATATGTTCGTATTGCTCATTTGCAGGAAAACCGGCTAGCAACGGTTATCTCATCAGGAGCGATCTCGCTCCGGTTCCCGCAGCCTATCGATTTTCAAAAACCTCTCTCAATCTAAACATCGGGTTCATCCGTTTCAAATCTCCATCGGCATATTCCGTCAATGGTTCCTGAACTACATATGGCCTGATTCCTGTAAGACCAGGGATATGTAGGCAGCTCAGAAACCAGAGCTCGGTCAAAATTCCTTTCAAATCGCCACTTCCGGTCAAAATTGGCCATCTTTTCTTTACCCGCAACTCTTTCATCCTCCTCGGGTAAAGAGGGGTGGCTGTTGATACCCAATTTTTCCCTAGGTAATTTTATACCCAAAATATTTCCAAAATAGCATATATATGCATATATCAGCACACCCAAGAGTTTTGGTATTTTTAATGATTTGTAAAACCAAGTTATTGCCTATTTTAATACCATAAATCCAATAGTTGTTCCCAAAATTATTATTTTTGGTGAATAACTTATTTTATCCTCATATTTACACCAAATTAAGGTGATTTTTGCACATTTTTACAAATTTGTTTGGCATTTTTAAAACCTAAATTGCATATAATTGCAATTATAGCCTATTTTATAATTGATAGCATTTTATAATTATAAAATTAACCTAAGCATTTTTTAATTAATATTTATATGATATTTGTTTACCCGGTACTTTTAATTTGTTCTTAAAATCATTATTGCTATTTTTTATAAAACAAAATGGGAAAAATGGCTATTTACAATCTAGCCTCAATTGTATTTCAATTTTAGCCAATTTGGCACCCCTAATTAACCCAACTCAGCCCCAAATTCGAGCCCAAACTACCCAACCCAATTACCTTTAACCCGACCCAGCACCTACTCAACCGACCCAGCCCATAACCCCGTTCAATCTCGGCCATTGATCACTTAGATCAACGGCCACCATTGATTCTTTCCTTTTTAATTTCAAACGACCCCTAAACCTAACCCATTCTTTCAGAAGCATCGCCTCCATCTCCTCTCTTCTCTCAAATGCTCTCGAGCTCTCTCGAAACCCTAATCGCTCTCTGCCACCTCCAACCCCAAATCCACCGGAATCCATGGTTGTTCTGACCATGGACGACCTATACTCACCCCCTACTACTCTCACGTGCTTGATACCTGAAGTTTCAAGGCCAGACTTCAAGAGTCTTTGCCCAGACCTTCGTCGATTCGAGGTTTTCAGCCATCTCTGGCCTTGCTCCGGCATGTCTTAGCCTTGTGAGCCTGATTCCGACCTTATCGACTCTAGATCTGATCTTGTTCTTCCAAGCCTTTCTCATTTCTAGGGTTCTTAGAAGTCCTAGCCTATTCGAGGTTCTTTTTCGTTTATTTGTTTAGATCTGTGCTTGATCTGTGCCATATTTGATGTTTTATGCGTTTTTCCCAAATTTCCTTTTCCAAATCTTTTGATTTCAAACTAGGGTTTCTGAGTCTGTTTGTACTGTTTTGTTCGATTCATCTGCTTATCATCTTTAAGTTCGACTGGTGTTGAAAACCTAATTTTTGGAGATTTGTTTGAGTTTCTGAGTCTATCTGTTTGATTTACTTTGTTTACACCAGATTAGTATTGAAAACCCTAATTTTTTGGGGTTTTATTTGACATTCTGAGACTGTTTATTTGTTTCACCTGCTTATCGCCTCTAAACTCTACTGATTTTGAAAACCCTAGTTCTTTGGGGTCTGTTCGAGTTCTTGAGTTTGTTTGTGCAACTCATCTGTTTGAAATCGCTCTGTCTGATTCCTTTACTTAAGCATCTCGTTTTCTTTATATGATTCCTTTGCTCTGAGTTCTTGCTATTTGTCAAACTCGACTATGTTTTCAGAAAGGTTTTCACCTAACTTTTGCATGCTTCTGATCTTTTCTCTATTACTAAACTGCTGAAACTTGACTATCATGCTTTGAATGCTTGCTCTATGCTACTACTGTATGTTGTTTCTTCTTGCCATAGCTTGGCCTCACATGTCTATTACTTGTGCACTTCATTTATATACTGAGTCCCTTCTGTGATTGATTTTCAAACTCGTGATTGATTTTCAAAACTTTTCCTTATGAAATTCTGATTTTTTTACTCGCCCGTTAAGGGTTAATTGATTCTCTCTCTTTGTTTGTCCTTACCAGATCCTTTCCAAAAATAAGTACACTCCTGTATTTAGACTTAATCCCTTACTATATGGTTTTACTGCTCCTTTTATGGTAACAATCACTCTGCTTACAAATTGATCTTCTTTCCTTATATTAATCCTGTTAGTGTCCGTTGAGCAGTAATCCCTTGATTAAAGGGAAAAACTTGTGTTAATTGATTTTGGCTGTGATTATTTCCATGTTTGTGTTGAAACCTTATTTGTTACCTTGTTTTCTACTCGTTAAAGCTAAAAATAATTGTACCTTTTTCTCTTTCAAGAACAAGTTCTAACAGAACAAGTCACTACTTCTCTCAAATACACTTAGAATTTCTTAAACATTCGAGTTCTCCGAACTCACAAGCTTAAAGCTTTCTTCTCTGATTGTGGTTTGGCTGAAAGAAATCCTGCTTTTCTCTTTGCTTACTTTTTCTGCAACTGATATGTCTCTCTTTGTTTAAATTCTGCCTCTCCACTACATGTTTATTCTTCAGCCTTTCCTATGTTTGTCTTACTGTTTCGATGCTGTAATTTCTGCAAGTTTACTTACTTTTTTTCTCTATGCTTACATGACTCCCACCCCCATTTCCTTTTGTATGTTGACTTATGGTCCAGAAAGCATGACAAAACTTGACATTGTTGTTCATGTGTATGGGCTGGACTCTCTTTGTCCTAAACGCTTTCCAATTCCCATTCCCATTCCCCTTTACATATATTCTGAGTTTAAGACTATGGTCTAACAATGTCCTAATCATCATCTGGACCATGACCTTTAACAGGTCTGTGCTCATATTTGTTGGCTAAACAGGCTTGGTCAGGGGTGTGCCAGTCTACCTTATGACTAGGTACGACCACCATCCTGCCTTGGCACCCCTACCCCTCTATTGCACTTGCACTCATTCATAGAACATTAAGTTCTACCCCTCTCTTATGAGCCTTGCTTTGGGATCCATGAGCTTCCTCTGAACTTGGACACTTGAGGGCTGGCTCTCCCCACTGCACTGTAACTCTTTCTAATTAACATCTTGGGTGTAAGCACTACCTGAAGTTCCTGAAACTCCTTGGATCTCCGAAATACCCTAGATAAGAGAAGGCTTTGGAAATCTGGATCTCGGAAGTGGTTCAATCTCATATTGTTAGATACTAAGTCTGAATTAGGTTGCTCGGATGTAGCTATAATTTCTGATGTATTTTTAATTTCTGTCTTATTTTTTAATGGTCTATAATAATTTGTATAAACTCGGGGATCTAGTGAAAAGGGGAGGGAATTTACTTTTATGCATAAAAGGGTAGAAACCATGCCTATAGGACATTTACTGTTAATCTATGCAATCTCACAAGTAGAAACCATGCCTACAGAATCTAACTTTCTGATTTCTGCAACTATGCATATAGATACCATGCCTATAGGGATTTGCATTTATAATGACATTAGGCAAACCGTTAGGTTTAATGATAAATCAGCATATAGATATCATGTTTATAAGGTTGTTAACATTTGAAAGGTATTAAAATCAGTAACTCGTAGAGATCATGCCTATAGGAACTTCAAATCAGAATTGCTTCACTCTCTAAAACAATACTGGCCCTTTTTGCTAAAACAAGCGACTTTCTGCACGTTTTCTGAACCCTTAAAACTTTTCTTGCAACCAAATCAGTGCATCTTTTTCCTTCTTGATAAATATTCTCAAGTTAGTGCATATTTTCTGAAAACTTACTGCTTTCCTGATAATTTGACAAACATTTTTTCAAATCAATCTGAATTCATTTCTTTATACTTATCTAATAAACCTTTTGATACTGAGTGGAGTTTATACTTTTAAATCAGTCTGCAATTCAGTTCTTTTGTTAAAACTCGGCAATTCTTTTTTTTAAACAAGTATGTTTTCTGAAATTCGTTTTAAACCATTTTCTTTGTATTAAGTCTGCAATCTTTTCTGAAACTTATCTTATTCTGCAACTCTTTTACAATTAGTAGTTCTTTCCCACACTTAAGGTAAAGTTGACTAATTAAAGTGGCTCAGTATTTGACAACTGCATTCTAGTTAGCCTAATGCGGACTTCCTGTCTAAAAGTATGTGTTGAATCAGTCCGCTTATCGCTTAAATTTTTAAAGACCAAACCAGTACATGCAAGACATGCTAAACTCTATGGCTTATCTGATTTAAGGAGGTTTACTTGAGCCTTACTTGCTTATCTGCCTCCACTTTTACTTGTATTATGTGTTTTGATTGACGCCTTAGTATTTTGTCCTTTGAAACTCTTAAAAGGTCCGAAATCCCTTTCCCTTTAGGATTAGTAGTCCTAAATGCCTCTAGGACTGATAGGATTGGGACGGGTACTAGCATGCAATAAGTAACGAAACTTTCCGCGCTTTAATACCTTAATGGGGCGGGAAGGGTAGAATATGGATATGATGACCGGTGCGCTAATATCACGTGCGACTCCTCTTCTGAGGAGTGATTTTTGGATATTGCATTGAAGTGATCCATATTAATCATAAACCTAGGACCCCCTTCCCTTTATTTGCTTTCATCTCTTCTTGTAAAACTATTCAAATCCTTTTTCATAAATTTCTGCCCTCTCTACTTGCCTTCAAAAGTTTTCAACCTAATTGTAATGTTATATGCGAGTCCTTATTTGAGCCTTGGATATGATGACCGGTGCGCTAATATCACGTGCGACTCCTCTTCTGAGGAGTGATTTTTGGATATTGCATTGAAGTGATCCATATTAATCATAAACCTAGGACCCCCTTCCCTTTATTTGCTTTCATCTCTTCTTGTAAAACTATTCAAATCCTTTTTCATAAATTTCTGCCCTCTCTACTTGCCTTCAAAAGTTTTCAACCTAATTGTAATGTTATATGCGAGTCCTTATTTGAGCCTTGATTGTTTACTTGTAAAGTCACAATTGTAACATGGCCGAGACCACACTAGTGGATCTTGAAGGATGCCTAACACCTTCCCCTCGAGATAATTTCTAGCCCTTACCCGAACTCTGGTTATTCATCTCAATTCTTTTCTTAAAGTGTCCTAATGCACTATAATCATTAGGTGGCGACTCTTCAAACTCCAAAACCCAATACTCGAAAGGGAATAGAGTTGTCCTCCCAATGTCGTATACCCGATGTCGACACGTATAGAAAAAGGGGCCGTCGACAAGAGGCTTGATGGTGAAAACCCTTCGGGCACTACAAGTCGAATAAGGATTGTGAATCAGATTGGATAATCGGATCATTGAAGTCCAGTTTCACGGTTCAGGGTATAACAAGAGTTGAACATCAGACTTGTTTGACAAATTAGGCCACTTAATCAACATGTGCATGTCATGGTCATTAGAGTTGATATCCACATCTGATAGGTTTCTACTTTCTAGTTTTCTTGTTAGGAATCATCTCTTTCCTTTGTCCTTTACTCTATTTCTTTTGTCTTGTTTACTTCTTCTTTTTGAGTTTGTTTGGTCAGAATAAGTGAGAAATGACTTCAAAATTTGCCACCAGCTTTCAAATTGCACAAAACGGGATCTGGCCAGCACATCAAAGTGGCATAAGTTAGGAAAGAACAACAAGCACACTAAGTTGGTAGAAATCAACATGCTTTGGAGTCCATGAGAAATACAAAGGTTTGGTATATTTCAATTCGTGAACAGTGCAACAGATAGAGGATGTTGGGTGAATGGGTCAAAGGTATTCTCTATGATGAGATCAACAAAGAAAGTGTTTAACCAGTGACAAGCAAGGTATTCCAAGCAGATATCAAAGTTATCGTGACAAGTGAGGGAACAATAGACTTCAAGGCCAAGGCCAGCGATTTAAGTCAGGAAGGAACATCATGGCACTAAGTGGATGGCAATTAACGTGCTTTGGAATTCATGTCAACACAAGAGCACGATGCAACAGATGGAGGGTGTTAGGTGGACGGATCAAAGGTATTTTCGGTGAAACACAAAGGTTGGTAAATGTCAGTTCATGAACAATGCAACAGATAAAGGGAATTGGGTCTGAACGGAGAAGAGATATTTTCTGTGATAAGGATGACAGAGAAAGTGATTAGTCGAGGAACAAGCAAGGTTTTCGAGTGGAAATCGGTTATCATGAGAAGTGAAGGAGCAATCGCCCTCAAAGTCAAGGCCACAAACCAACTACCATATTTTTAAACTGACAAGATTTTTCTTTGATTTGAAACAAGGGCAGGAAATCTCGTTTGTTTCGGAGAAACCCACCGCAAGGAAAGGCAAGCACCAGACAGGTTTGACCGTAAACTCTCAGGACCTGCCTGGTTAATGGAATTTACTTTAAAGTTTTCAGGACCCTCCTGGAAAATGGGATTTAGTTTAAAATTCAAAACAATTATGAGTAGCAAGATCTAGCATAAGTGTGCCCCAAAGGAACATAAGTAGGCTTCAAAGTTTACATGTTTGAGATAGGATTCAATTAGAAGTTTTCAAGACCCTCCTGAATAACGGGACCTAGCTTTAGGATTTCCATTGGATAACAAGGTTTAGAGTAAGTTCTGTTGTAGGGTAATATAATTTAGTCGTGAAATTGTCACTCTTAAGATAAAACTTGACTTTTGATTTTCAAGACCCTCCTGGATAATGGGACGTAGTTTAAAACTGGCTTGCATAACAAGATTTAACGGAAGTAACACCTTTAGAAGATATAACTTAGATTTAAAATTGTAGTTTAGTTAAGAGTTGTCAGGACCCTCCTAGATAATGGGGAGTAGTTTAAGACCTTCTTAGATAACAAGATTTAGCGGAAATCATGCCTTTAAAAGATATAGCTTAGATTTAAAATTGTCGTTTAGTTAAGAGTTGTCAGGACCCCCTGAATAATGGGACCTAGCTTTCAAATTCTTAGTAATATGATTCAGTTTAACACTCACATATGTGCCCAGCTACCAAACTGGGGCAGAAAATTTTCTTTGTTTTGTCTATTTTGTTGAAATCAGGTACCCGCCTGGAAAGCAGGGAATACATTTCAAGTTCAGCAATCAGGAGCCCGCCTAGAGAGCAGGGAATACATTCAAGTTCAGCAGTTAGGAGTCCACCTGGAGAGCAGGGAATACATTCAAGTCAGTGTCAGGAGCCCGCCTGGAGTGCAGGGAATACATTTCAAGTCAGCAGTCAGTAGCCCGCCTAGAGAGCAGGGAATACATTAAAGTTCAGTAGTCAGGAGCCCGCCTGGAGAGCAGGGAATACATTCAAGTTCAGCAGTCAGGAGCCCACCTAGAGAGTAGGGAATACATTCAAGTCAGTAGTCAGGAGCCCGCCTGGAGTGTAGGGAATACATTTCAAGTCAGCAGTCAGGAGCCCGCCTGGAGAGCAGGGAATACATTCAAGTTCAGTAGTCAGGAGCCCGCCTGGAGAGCAGGGAATACATTCAAGTTCAGCAGTTAGGAGCCCACCTGAAGAGCAGGGAATACGTTTCAAGTCAGCAATCAAGAGCCCACCTAGAGAACAAGGGAGTATAACTCAAGTTTTAGCTTTCAAGTACTTATTGATATTTGGTAATGTGGTTCGTTTTACACTTACATATATGCCCAGATACCCAAACTGGGGCAGAAAATTTTTCTTTGTTTTTGTCTATTTTGTTGAAGCCAGGAGCCCGCCTGGAGAGCAGGGAATACATTTCAAGTTCAGCAGTCAGGAGCCCGTCTGGAGAGTAGGGAATACATTTCAAGTTCAGCAGTCAGGAGCCCACTTGGAGAGCAGGGAATACATTTCAAGTTAGCAGTCAGGAGCCCGCCTGGAGAGCAGGGAATACATTTCAAGTTAGCAGTCAGGCGCCCACCTGGAGAGCATGGGAATACAGTTCAAGTTATTGGCAATCAGGCGTCCACCTGAAAAAAGGGAAAACATCTCAGATTATAATTCAAGTCGGCAACAAAGGAATTCCACCGGGAGAATACAAGTCAACATGGCAACAAGAGCTGCAAGATCAAGCTTCAAAAGACACATAGATAGGAACCTTGTAACCCGTAGTTGACAGGCTTAGCTAGTCTTTTTCATCTTTTGATTTTTTGATGTAACATCAGGACTGCGGACCGGAACCTCGGTGGAACGGCACCTCGACCAGCTCTCCACCTCGGCACACTCCATCATCTCACTCACCTCTGAACTACACTGACCTGATTCCTTTATAGCCAAGGATATGTAGGCAACCTCGGAAGTAGGGTGCGGTCAAATCTTGCAAAAATGCTTCCTATGGAGTATTCAAACGGGCAAATATCGCTCGTATCCGCTCACTTTATCTTTGCACGAAAATTCTTCGTGTTTCCGAGCAAAGAGGGGCAGCTGTGAGCACGTGATTTTTGCCCTATATGAATTACTCCCATAAAATACCAGAAAATAATTTTTCTCAATTTTTGCAGTTTTGTAGGAGTTTTTGTAGAATTTTATTAATTATTTGCATTTTTGTGCATATTTAATTTTCATTAAAAATAAAAAAATACCAAAAATATCATGCATTGCATTTAGATTTTGTGTTCACATTTTGGGATTAGATAATTAATTAATTGCTTTATTAAAAATGAAAATCGCAAAAAATGGCTCATTTTTACATTCTTAGCCTTAAATTTTGGATTATTAATTTTCTCTTTTAATTTAGGATGAACTAATTTTTATAAATATTATAGTTAGATAATTAGCTCAATTTTATAGTTTAAATAAATTTAGGAATATAATTTAAGTTTTAATTAATTAAAGAAAAAAAAAGGTGTGACACAATGTGTACCAAAAAAGGGTGGTATGACAGTGGTGACAAATGACAATAATGAATTTATTCTCACTCGGACAGTTACCGGATGGAGGGTATGCATGGACTACCGGAAGCTGAACAAGGTGACCTGCAAGGATCACTTCCCATTTCCATTCCTTGACCAAATGCTTGATCGCCTTGCGGGGCGTGCCCTTTAATGTTTTTTGGATGGATACTCGGGGTATAATCAAATCTTAATCGCTCCGTAGGACCAGGAGAAGACCATCTTTACCTGTCCATATGGGATCTTCGCTTTCTCTCGGATGTTGTTCGGGTTGTGTAATGCCCCGGTGACATTCCAACGATGCATGATGGCTATTTTTACCAATATGGTGGAAGATATTTTGGAGGTCTTCATGGATGATTTCAGTGTGGTTGGAGATTCATTTGAAGAGTGTTTGGGAAATTTTGGATAGAGTTTTAGCCCGATGTGAAGACACAAATCTCGTACTTAATTGGGAAAAATGCCACTTCATGGTGGAGGAAGGCATAGTGTTGGGCCACAAGATTTCAAAGCGTGGGATTGATGTTGACAAAGCCAAGATAGAGGTGATTTCAAGGCTTCCTCCCCCCATTTCCGTCAAGGGGGTGAGGAGTTTTCTTGGGCACGCGGGGTTCTACCGGAGGTTTATAAAAGATTTTTCAAAGGTAGTAAACCCCTTGTGCAAGCTACTTGAAAAGGATGCAAAATTTGTGTTCGATGAGGGATGTATGCAAGCATTTGAGCTTCTCAGGCTTAAGTTGACCACTACCCCTATCATTACCACACCAAATTGGAGCTTTCATTTCGAGCTCATGTGTGATGCAAGTGACGTTGCGGTTGGGGTTGTCTTGGGTCAAAAGGTTAATAGGATATTTCATCCAGTGTACTATGCAAGCAAGACCATGAATGAGGCTCAAAAGAACTACACGGTTATGGAGAAAGAGTTGTTGGCCATAGTGTTTGCAATGGAAAAGTTTCGGCCGTATCTTATGGGGGCCAAGGTTATAGTGCGCACCGACCATGCCGCCCTTAGGTACTTAATGACAAATAAAGACTCCAAGGCAAGGTTGATGCGATGGGTGTTACTACTTCAAGAGTTTGATCTAGAAATTGTGGACCGGAAAGGTAGTGAGAACCAAGTGTCGGACCACTTGTCCCGTTTGGAGGAGGAGGGGAGGCCTAGTGATGGCATAGAGATCAATGATTCATTTTCCGATGAACAACTCCTTGCGGTGTCGGTAAATGATATTCCATGGTTTGCCGATGTTGCTAATTACCTTGTGACCGGAATAATCCTGTGTGAGCTCTCTTCTAACCAAAGGAAGAAGCTCAAGCAGGATAGTTTGGATTTTTATTGGGATGAGCCATACTTGTTCAAGATTTGCACGGATGGTGTGATCCGAAGGTGTGTCCCGGAGGAGGAGCAATTGAGTATCTTGGAGGCTTGTCATTCCTCTCCCTATGGTGGCCATCATGGCGGGGTGAGGACGGCTTCTAAAGTTCTTAATTGTGGGTTTTATTGGCCAACTTTGTTCAAAGATGCGGGTGATTTTGTGAAGAGATGCGACGAATGCCAAAGAGCGGGTGGAATTTCGAAGAAAGATGAGATGCATCTCAATACCATCCTTGAGATTGATATTTTTGATGTATGGGGCATTAATTTCATGGGCCCATTTGTTAGCTCTTGTGGGAACACTTACATTCTGGTGGCGGTGGACTATGTTTCAAAGTGGGTAGAAGCCTTGGCTTTGCCCAACAATGAGGCCCGGAGTGTTGTTGCATTTCTCAAGAAAAGCATTTTTACAAGGTTTGGTACTCCTCGTGCAATCATATGTGATGGGGGGTCTCATTTTTGCAATAAAGCCTTCGACACGTTGCTTTCTAAGTACGGTGTCAATCACAAAGTTTCTACCCCCTAACATCCTCAAGCAAGTGGTCAAGTGGAAGTCTCCAACAGGGAAATCAAAAGCATATTGTCAAAGACGGTTGTGAGCACGTGATTTTTGCCCTACGAAAATTATTCCCAAAAATTCAAGATAAAATAATTTTCCTTTGTGTGCAATTTTGAGGATTTGAGTGGCATTTTTGGATAATTATTCGCATTTTTGTCTGTCAATGTTTATTCTATTTTAATTAATGAAAAATACAAAAATGTGTGTTGCCTGTGCATTTAGGATTTAATGTTACAATTAGGAATTAATTTAAACAATTTTGGCTTTGCGAGAACGAAAATCACAAAAATGATATACTGTGCATTTTTAGCATTTGATGTCTGATTGTGCGATTTTGTTTTCCCATTTGTTAGTCAATTATGTGTGATAATTAATTAGCATTTTTATAAGTTAATTTGATTTATAAATCAATGTAGGATTTTGGTTTTTAATTTGGAAAATTAGTTTAAGAAGAAAAAGAAACAAATAAAACAAGAAAAAGAAAAAAAAGTCGGATTGGGCCTAGCCCCGTTTTGCCCGTTCAAACAGGCCCAAACGACCCCGGTCCAGTCCATCTCAAAGACACCCCAAACGGCATTGTTTTGGGGAAGCCCTGATCAGGGCCGTTGATTTAAATTGATCAACGGTCCAAAAACATTTCCCTTACCTGTTCCTATACCCGCCCCGACCCCGTTACCACCAAACGACGTTGTTTTTGTCACGCTCAGTCTGAGCCATTGATCTCACTTGATCAACAGTCCAGATCACTCCGCCCTCACCCGTAACCCCATACCCGACCCGTGGCCCCGAACCGCCCCATCCCCTACTAAAACCAAACGACGCCGTTCCCATTAAGGGAATTGATCTAGGCCGTCAATCTTCATTGATCCAACGGACCACATTAATCTCACCATCTCAATATACCAAACTCTTAAACCCATTACCCCCCTCATTTCCCGACCCCTCTTCTTCGTCTCCCAAACCACAGACCAAACGACCTCTCGAAACCCTAGAGCCGCCACCCCACACCTTCGCCTGAAACCCGGCGGCAACGACGCCGCCGGCCACCCAAATAACACCCCTGAACCTCCTAACCTCCCTCAACACGATTCCATACTCATTAACCTCAAATCACGCCACAGATTCTCGAATCTTCAATCACAGAATCAACCTAAAACCTCACCTTCTCCGATGACCCTCAAATTAACACCCCTAAGCCTCCTAACCACCCTCAACCTGAATCCCCACTCCGTTGTCCTCGAATCATCCCCGGCTTTTTCGAATCTTCGATCGAAGCTCAGGACCCAAAACCCTAGCTCATCTAATGAACCCCAAACTCACACCAGCTATCCACCTGACCTCCCTCGTGCCTAAAACGCCCTTGGTCTGGCCCGAATCTTGCTAGAACTGGTCGAGTTTCAAATCAATTGAAGAACCCTAGAGAGACAAAACCTGGAACCTGTCCGAGTAAAGGGGAAATTTGTGGTTCTTAATCGACTTTAGTCGAGTGTTTTCAGTTGAGATCACTCGATTAAGGTCCGTTTGGACCTCAAAAGTTCGAGTCGAAGTCTAAAATGGGAACTATTTGGAGTTAGCCTGTAATTTTGAGGTATTTTTCTTCTTTTTCTTTTCTATTTTGTTGTTATTTATCTGCTTAAGCTTCATGGTATTTCATCATCTCTTTCGGACCTTTTTCTGGTCCAGTTTTTCTCATATGGTTGGTTGGCATATGCTGAATCGATTGAGTGTGTTTGTTCGTTAGTTTGGTTGTAAAAGTCAGTGTCAATAAGGCCTGGTATAAATCCATGATTACTCATGTAATGGTTTAGTGCTATTATTTGGTTCAAGCTGTTTCATCTGTGTTGTCTATCATTTTTGTCGCATATGAATTCAGTGTAGTTACAATGATTCATTTGTTCCTGTATGGATTCAATTTAGGATTGTGTTAGTTCATTTCTATGTATCTGTAACCTTGACAGTTCAATAGGAGTTCGTCCTGAATCATTGTTCTTATGTTGATGCCATTTGATCTGATTTAAATTCTAGTTCGAACGGTTATTTGAATTCGAATTGAATTGGTTATAGTTGAAAGATGTAATATAGATTAAAGGGTTTACAGTAGGAGATTCTAGGGTAAATCACAGGAGTTTTCAGGGGGTAATTTGGGAGTTCAAAGGTTTGAAAATGGGTTTAACTGGGTAGTCTGTCCAGTAGGGTCCTGATGTACCTTTAAACTAATGCTTTAGTTTATTAATAGGGGGGCTACTAAGTAATAAGTAGGGCTCTAATGGGTTATGAGAGTAATAATCTGTTGAATGCTTTTTACTAAATTGGAAATCAGAAACAGTAAGTAATGATGAAAGGTTAAAAGTGTTCACATAGTAGAAGAATATTTAAGGCTGGAAAGTAAAAAGGAGTAGGGGTAATAATAAAAGGTTTTCTTTTACAACTGTAAAAAGGAGAGAGGGGTTGGAAAGGGTTTAAGGTTTTAGTATAAATATAGAAATCAGTAGAGACAAAAAAAAGATTCTGAAAATTAGAGGAGAGACCCGGAGAGAGGAAAGGTCAATCTGAGAGAACATTTTTGAGTCTTGAATCAGTTCTAAGAGAGAGTTTAAAAGAAATGATACTGTTCCATTGAGTTCTAGGCAGAATTTAGATTCCAAGCACTGGTTCTTGCCCTTTTTGATTGTTGAATCTATTTGGCAGTCTATTGATTCTGTTTCTGAACTCATCCGAGCTCAGTTTGTTCTGTTTTGGGTGTTTGTATTGCTGTTGGTTGACAAACTCATTTTGGGTTGTGGTTGAGTGTTATTCTGGTTTTAAAACTGGTTTTGGAGCTGTTCTGAATCCCATTGCTGCTGTATTGTCTGCTGCTTACATGCTGCTGACTTCTTCTTCTTCTTGTCCTATTTTCCAATCCAGGTACATGTTGAATCTCCACATCATGTAGAGTATGGTTGAAATAAAATGAAATGGAAACCTAACTTCATTGGAAAACTTCAGTAGCTACTATATCTTCCTTATAATTGAATGTAATGGTTTGAATTGTAATTAGGACTGTTTGATTAAGTAATTTGGAATGGCTGAATCTACAGCTTGTAATAAACTGCCTTTGAACTGCTTCGAACCAATTCAAATTCATGACTATCTCACTGCAATTCAGTACAATGGGTGTATATGTAGTTTAGTGTTCATTTATGTTTAAAAAGAAAAGTCGGAAACAGTTGGATTTGAAATCGAGTTTGATGTCCAGTTGAGCATGTATTGTATTGCAGTAACTCATATCATGCAGATTAGTTCTTAATATATAGGTGTTAACTCGCGTTGGTAGAAGTGTATGACCAATAGTCTAATCCTTGAAGGCTTGATATGCAATCTTGTTGTCGAACTCAAAGCTACCTCTTAATTTGCTCTTTCACCTTTAGTAAAAACGGAGCAGTAGTTAAGTAGTTAAAATAATCTAATCTTCAAACCATGTTCTGTTCATTTGAGTAAAAGGGCGCAGTAATTTCGATGGGTACTTGATTTGATTCAACTGAAGCTGCGTCGGTCTAGTGGTCAGCCTAATTCCAGGCCATCTGAGCTTTAGCGCTTTAATGAATGGCCCGGGTTTTACCTTATTTGTATACTCGCATGGGCCTGGGCCAAAGACTACGTCGGGCCGGCTTTTGGTTGTGCCAATTCACATTTTTCGGGCTTATCTTTGAGCCCTGAGACATATTTGGTTTACAATTATTGTTTTAGGCCCTTGACAAAATCGATTAGGATTTTTCCATATTTTTAGAGACAAATTAATTAGAAAATCTTAGTTCACTTTAGGATGGACCTATAAATGAAATGAGACGAGCCTCGCTAAATAGAACACATAAGTCACGGGGCCCTCATCAAATGTATATTTGAAATACTTAGATTTAGGGGCGAGCCGTTTAGCGAATTTCATGGTCTTTCCCAAAATAATCATGCGTTAATCTCTTTAGGCGCGTACTTTAATAACATTACCTTCTTAAACCCGGGTGCACATTTATGTGACCCAAATCCAAATCTCAACAAAGTCGAAATGTGTCTCTAATCACGGGTACATTGATTGTGACGTGGTTCGAGTTCACTTTAGGATGGAACTAATAATGAGTGAGAAGAGCCTCGACAAACAAAAATACACAAGCTATGGGGCCCTCTATACGTGTTGGTAAAATTACTTAGACTTCGGGATGGGCCGTATAGCAAAATTTCACGGCCTTACCCAAAATAATGATACGCTAGTCGCTTTAGGCGCGCCTTTAATAATTTACTTTCTTAAACTCGGGTGCACACTTATGTGACCCAAATCCAAATCTCAACGGAGTCGAGATGTGTCAACAACCACGGGTGCATTGATGTGATGTGGTTCGAGATGCGTTTTCACGACGCTGCAATTCTCGTTGAAAAAAAAACAATAATAAAAGCGGTAAAAAGTTTAAATTTGCACATAGGTTCAATATGAATTAAAATCAGATAAATAAGCCGAATATGACAGTTGAGCGACCGTGTTAGAACCACGGAACTCGGGAATGCCTAACACCTTCTCCCGGGTTAACAGAATTCCTTACCCGAATTTCTAGTTCACGGACTGTAATACAGAGTTAATCTTTTCCTCGATTCGGGATTCAGCCGGTGACTTGGGACACCATAAATCTCCCAAGTGGCGACTCTGAGTTAAATAACAAATCCCATTTCGATTGTCCTTTAATTGGAAAAACTCCCTTTACGTCCCTTCACGGGGGTGTAGGTAAAAAGGAGGTGTGACAACGGTCAATGCAAATAGGACCGATTGGTCGAAGAAGTTGGATGACGCTCTATGGGCTTATAGGACGGCTTTCAAGACTTCGATTGGTATGTCCCAGTATCGGTTAGTGTTTGGGAAAGCTTTCCATCTACCGGTTGAGTTAGAGCACAAGGCTATGTGGGCTTTGAGGAAGCTTAATCTTGAGTGGGATGTTGCAGCCAATCTTCGTGTGGAGCAGCTCAATGAACTTGATGAATTCAGATTCCATGCCTACTCCAGTTCGTCCTTGTATAAGGACAAAATGAAGTACATTCATGATAAATATGCTTGTGGAAAAGAGTTCAAATTAGGTGATTTGGTTCTCTTGTTCAACTCCCGGTTGCGTCTGTTTCTGGGAAAGCTCAAATCAAAATGGAGTGGACCTTTTGAAGTGGTGTGTGTGACCTCGTTTGGTGCTCTTGATTTAAAGAACAAAAATGGTGAAGTTTTCAGAGTTAATGGGCACCGGATCAAGCATTATCTTGGAAAAATTGATGACAGCCACGTGGTGGCACTTCTTCATTTCAAATGATGTGATGGTAACCTGCGTCGTGCCACGACGTTAAATCAGGCGCTTCTTGGGAGGCAACCCATGTGTGTTTTTTTTGTTCTTTTTTGATTTTTTTTTGAAGTTATAGGATTGATTTTTGGGCTAACTGGTTGTGAGATGTTACAGGGTTGTGTTGATTCAGTGCAAGACATAGTGAAAAAAAATGTGCAAGTCTCTGAAGTTTCCAGTGCGGCCGCACTACATTCTGTGCGGACCACACTGGTGAAGGGTAAAGTATAGCCTCTCTGAAGTTTGCCACCGTGGTCGCACTACATTTTGTGCGGTCCGCGGTGGACCTCTGCGGCCGCAGTACATTTTATGCAGACCGCAAAGCGTTGCCTTCTCAAGCTTGAACATAACAGTTCAGTGCGGACCGCGGTCCATTTTGTGCGGTCCACACTGGTAGGTGAGACTGGGCCCCAGGTCCTTCTCTATAAATAGGGCCTGAGGCCCTCCTTTTACTCTTTTCGCAATTTTTGAAACTCAGAGCCTAAATCAATGTTCCTTTGTTTATTTACTCGTACTTTATTGCTTGGAATTGTTATCATCCTTTTCATCTCACATCTGGTACTTTAATTTCTCTTTCATGGCTTTAATTTTGTTATTTTTTCCTTTATTTTTCTGTTCTTCTCATCTAGTTTTATTTGCTTTCCGTGTTTTCTTCAATTAAGTAGGTTAGGGTTGTTAATTTTTTTTTCGATTAGATTAGAATTCATTAGTTTAATGAACTGGGCAACCACTTAGGAACACTAATTAGGTGCAAGATTGGACTTAAACGAAAAAATCCTTGAACCCTAATTTAGTGCCAAAACTGGGCACGTAGTGCGGATCGCAGTCGATTTTTTATGGTCTGCGGTGCCCTTGTGCGGTCCGCAGTACCATTTTGTGTGGACCGCACTGATGAATTCTGGGAAGCTGAACTTTGGGCAGTGCGGCCGCACTACATTTTGTGCGGACCGCACTGGCCCCTGTGCGGCCGCACTACTATTTTGTGTGATCCGCACTAGCTAGATACAAAGGGTGGGTATTCTGAACCCCACCCCTGTGAGGAGCGCACTCTATTTTGTGCGGTCCGCACTGACCTCTGTGCGGCCGCACTCCATTTTTGTGCGGTCCGCACTGGCTGTTTTCTGCAACTGTCTGTAATTCTTCATGCATGATCTGTAGCTCATTCTGTAACAGTGCTTTCAACTGCTGCAATGATATTAACGAGTTCATTTGATTGTGCTTGCAGGCTATGGTTAAACAACGAGGAAAAGGCTCGAAACAACCCGGCAGAGGTGAATCTTTCCAGGGAGGGTAACAGAAAATGGTCAAACTCACTCCCCAAGCTAGGCAAAACATCAAAAACATGAGGAAGGCCATAAAAGCTGCTGATAGAGCCATTGACATGTCGGAGAGTGAGTACGAGCCCTTCCGGGAGATCTCTTCGGACTCAATCCTAGAATATATCCCGTATCCGGAGAGGCACATACTGAGAGACACTCCTCCCACTTCCCTCACTGCCCAAGCATGAGCGAACATTTCTTGTGAGTCATCTTAGGGTTCAGTCGCAGGTAGTGGGGAATACTCCACCTCTCCCACAGCTTCATTATCCGGGAAGGGTGCAGAAAGAGGTGAGGAGGAAGTACAGGGAAATGAGGAGGTAGCTAAAGGACGTGAGCCTTAGGTGGGAGGTGTTGCTAGAACTAGGAAGCCCAAAGCTTGGGAAGATAGATTTGTGAGTGAGGTGGCGTACCATAAGTTTCGGGAGTGGTGGCCGGTGAGAAAATTGATTCCGGAGAGGAGCTTCATAAATAGAGACCTACTACCTCACAACCCCGACGTGTAGAGACAGCTTAGGACTAGAGTGGGCTGGGAGCACTTTATGGATGACTGTGTGGACGCCAACAAATAGTTGGTCAAGGAATTTTATTGCAATGTAGCCCACATCAAAAAGGGCTCCAAAGTGACAAGGTTCGGAACTTAAAAGTGTTGTTTGATGGGAAGTTGATCAATGAATACCTGGGCTTCAATGAGGAGGATGAGACCTTGTACATGGCGAAGATGGAAATGGGCGAGGAGGTTTGTCCATGGCTAGCACAGTACCTGGCAATCCCAGGTACCGTCCCCGACTGGTTGACTGCTGGAGTCAAGATATTGAGAAGGAGCTTGAACTTTTAAGCAAGAGGATGGGAGACCTTTGTTTGCATCCGGTTAGACCCTACCACTCGTGACAACACCTTACCTCTCCACCGGCTGTATTAGCGGCTTCTATCATGGCAAGGTATCTCATCAACGTGGGGAATGTTATGTCCAGAATCATTACTGTTGTGGGCGTGGAGCATGACCAGAACTATCCTTTTCCCGGTTTCCTCACAATGTACTTCCGGGACCTAAATGTGGACAAGAGGCCCTATGACATCAAGGTCAAGGCGAAGGCCCCGTTTTCCTGGTACAACATGCAGGGGGATGGCAACCCCAAAAGCAAAAATTTCAAAGGTGTCGCTACTGCTCCAACTGGCCAGTCTGAAGAGCCAGTTGTGGTAGTGGCTCCTGATGAGCCTACCTCCACTTCTACAGACATCCCTCCGGACCTTCCACATCCAAAGTCACTCTTGTCGTTCCATCCACCTTAGCAGGCCCAGAGATTCCATCTTCCCAGGCCCATCCTATTACTGCTCATCGACTGACCCAAGCGCTTCTTAGCATAAACAACTGGATGTAGACTGCCTCATCCAAGTTATCCATACTCACCACTGTGGTAGAGGCTCAGTCGGCACCTCAGCCAGCACAGGTTTCACAGTCGATAGAGGATGCGCTTAAGGAGATACTTGACAACCAAAAGAAGATCCTGACACTCAGGCAGTGCTCTCAAAGGCAGTTGATTCACATAGCAAGGCTCTCAAGGAGCTTGCTCGGGAGCACAAGAAGCTGAGGAAGACATGGGCCTCCAAAGAGTCCGTGAAAGTGTTGAGAGCTGATGTAGACAGACTGAAGGGGAATCACCTGCCTTTGGATTTATTGCTCCAGGACCCAGCACCAGCAGTTCATCTAGAGCTAGAGCAGTCATAGAGGCCTCTCAAGAGGAAGAGGATGATCCCTCGAGCTGATGATGCAATCATCCAGCTGGCTGACCCACAGGAGACCTCTTCCAGTCAGCCACAGGGTGTACTACCTACAGAGCCTGTCCAGGTCCAGGCCCAGGTCCCAATAGCGGAGCAGCATGCCACAGGGGACCAGTCTGTGATCCCCGAGCACAGAGAGGACCCAGGGACCACAGATGACCCTATGCAGACAGACAGACCATAGGGAGTTTCTTATATCCTTTTTCCTCTTATCATTTTGGTGCTTTATTTAGACTAGTTGGCATTGGGGACAATGTCAGCTTTCATTTGAGGGGGTAGGCCATACCTGTTATTCATTCGTATGACTAACATCTAGGGTATATATATTTGATACATTTTTACGCTTTCTTGATTTTTCATCTTTGATCTGTATATAATTCTGATATTTTGTTACATTTATCGTACTTTTATTTTACTTTGGATCAGTATATAAAGTTATGTTTCATTGTACATATTCATCCCATCTATTGTATATTCAAATCACATCTATTGTATATTCAAATCCCCTCTTGTATATATTCATTCTATTTTCCGCAAGTTTTTCGTTCTTAGCTTCTTATTTGTGATTTGTAGCTTCTTGTTCTCAAAGTTTGCAATAAGCCTTTGATTTTCTTAATGCCACGGTTCTTTCCAAAGGTGGAGTGTTGTGTGAACCGGGTGGCTCTTCCCAATGATGGATAACGTGACAACCTTCTTAAGGGTTTGAGTCTGTTTTTCTTTTTGTTTTAGTAGTTTGGTGGTTAAGGGTTCCTCAAGCAAAGCTTCACTTGCGCCTAGCACATTTGCCTTTGATATCATGGTCAAAAACAAATTACTGTATTTAGGATGGTGAAAGTCGTGACCTTGAGACTCTTGTGTTGACCGATAATCATCAAGTGGTTTTTCGGGATCATTGTGTGCTCAAATCGTATCTAAGGTCGTTGTGGGCCCCCGACTCTATGTCTTTAGCAATTTCTTAGCTTGTGTGGTGAGTAATTGCAATTGCACGTCCAAGTCCTGAGCCATTGGTCTAGAACTTGCCCTGAATGTTTGTTGAGGCAAAATCATAAGTGAATTTTGACTTGAGACATGATTATAGGCTCTCTTTGATCCAAATGATAGTTTGAACAATTCCATAGCCTACCAATGATATGATCCCTAGTCAACCCTTTTGAGCCTTTCAAGAACCATGATACAAGCCTACACCCGTTCTAAAAGATACCTTCTCTTGGCACCCAATCTTTCCTTTAGCACATGGCAAAAGTATAAGTTTGGGGGAGAGACGAGGATTGCTATAAAGTGGTAAAAAGGCACAAAATAAAGAAAAGAAAAGGCAATAAAAAAGAAAGAAAAGCAAAAAGACAAAAAAAAGAATGATCAATGTGAAAAAGAATAAAAAGGGATTCAAGAAAAACAAAGAATGAAAGGTGTGGAAAGTTGAAAGAGGAGAAAAAGGTTTTGAAGTGCATAAGAAAGAGTGACAATGTGTCTCTCTAACCCCTTAGAAAGAAGTGAAAATGACTCAAAGAGTCAAGTTAATGGATGCCAAATGAATCAAAGAAGTGCTTAAGGGAAGATGGAATCCACTTAGACCAAAACATTTCCTACCCTGAACCAAACACATTCACAATGTTTCCACAAAAGCCCTATATGACCTTGAGTTGAATGAAGCTTGCATTAGTGGATACTCACATAAGGGGCCAGCTTATGGTACTTAGAGTCGGACTCGTGACTTTTTTTTTAGAGAGATAAGTGAATTTCCATTAACCTCATTTTGCGTGCCAATATTTTAAAGGTGAGGTTTGCTTAGGGAGAATTGAGGATGTGTGAGTTTGGGTTCCACAATGACCAAAGTAATTGAAAGAGTTCTTTGATGTGTTGAGTCAACTCTTGATGCTCTTGTGACGCACTTGATCCATGGTTTTTCAAAGAGTAAATGTTGTTAATGATTCATTTGTATTGAGGGCAATTGTTAGTCTCAATTGATGCTAGTTGAGGTTGCTTTAGGATAGCTGAAAATTTCTTGGATGTTCCCTTAAAGGGTGGGTCTTATTTTGTTTTCTTGAGGACAAGCAAAAGCTTAAGTTTGGGGGAGTTGATAACTAGGGATTTTGACGCATTTTATACTCCTTCTTGCTTATGCTTTGGTTAAATATTCATACAAAATAGTCCCAAAAGGCTCATAAGTGCAATCCACTTTGTGCGGATCACACTAGAAGTCACCGCAGCAGCAGTCCATTCTGTGCGGTCCGCGGAGCCTGAGTTCAGGGAGCTGGATTTTGAAGCCAAGAGTCCTAGTGCGGCCGCAGTCCATTCTGTGCGGTCTGCACTAACCCCATAGGGGCATTTTTGTCCAGATTTTTCAGCTTAGTATAAATAGAACCTTTTTCCATTTTTAGGTTATCAGATATTGTAATAGCATAGCTACGCTCGTGGGTCGACTTTTCTTGGTCATTTTGGGAAACTTTAACTACATTTCACCATTGAATCATTGTATTTAGCTTAACAATTAATTAATATGTGTTTATCTTCATCTATTTCTTGTTTTTCTTCTTTGAATATGAGTAGCTAGACCTCATAGCTAGGGTTGTGGCTCAACCCTAGTGTGGGTAATTGATAGGTCTTGAATTTTAGGGCTAAATTGATTATGGGTGTTTGATATTTGGATCAATTTCATGGTTAATTGCTGAATTAGTGGTTGCAAACACTAGTTTGTGTTTAGTTGACTAGGGATCTTCTTGAGAAAGAGAGTCTAAGTCTCCGAAATTGATCCAACATGGAATTGGGGCGTACTCAAGAGATTGATAGCCCCAATTAAAGGGTTAAATCTCGAGAGAGTAATACTCGACTTGAACCCTAAGTTGCTTGTGTGAATTTGCATACCCAGTTGGTCTTGAGAAACTCAATTGGGCAAAATCGATTAAACCACCAAGAGGTGTAGAGTGGGTAAAGTAGTGCAACGGTTATATCATACTCCCCAATCATGTCAATTGTGACCTAGACTCAAGTACCCGTCAATTGACCACCTAGGCGGATGTCACTACCCTAGTGCCTTTTAAACTATTTGAATAACCCGTAGCATTTAACTCTTAGCTTAGTTTACAATTTGTAGTTTGTTAAAAGTAGAATTATAAAGAAAATCCCCAAAAATGATTAGAAGTGTAATTTGGAACATATAAGCAATCCTAAACTAGATAGATACTCGACTCCATTTCTAGCTCTCTGTGGATATCGATCCCAACCCAAAATCGGGTAAAAGCTCCTCCGACCCTCTCCCGCTACATAATTAGTAGTGCGGAGTAAACCAAACATGCACACCACCCTAAAAACATCATACGGACTCGCTCGTGCATTCAAATCACTAAAATAACATCAACAACTATGAATTAAACCTCAAAATCAATGAAATTTTCCCAAAACTTCTTTAAACATCAAATTTTGCATTTAAGGTCCGAATCACGTCAAATGGATTCCGTTTCTTACCAAACTTCACAGAATTTTCTTAAATTGTATATAAGACATGTACCAGGCGCCGGAACCAAAATACGGGCCCGATACCATCGAATTTTAATCAAAATTCATTTCCAAACCTTATAAATAATTTCAGAAAATAATTTTCTTCAAAAATTTATTTCTCAGGCTTGAGACCTCGAAATTCGATTCCGGGCATACGCCCAAATCCCCAAGTTCCATGTTTTCCTACGGACCCTCCGGGACCGTTTACCCAAAACGTTGACCGAAGTCAAATTAACTCATTTTATAGTCAAAATTTATCATTTTTCACAGATTTTCACATATAGGCTTTCCGGCTACGCGCCCGAACTGCGCACGCAAATCAAGGTAATGTTAAAAGAGGTTTTTAAGGACTCAAAACGCAGAATTCATTTTAAAAATAAATGACCTTTTGGGTCATCACAGCAGCTTGCTCATTATAGTAGTTAATGGACAATTTGTTGCTTTGGTGAGAGTTTTTAGTGATATATATTGATACCCAATTTTTCTCTCATATATTTTTAAATATGCATATATATTCTTAAAAATGGTGCACAGGCATGTCTATAATTTTTATACAATTTTTAAAGCTTTATATCAAGTTATTTCTTCATTTTTATTATATAAATATCCAATAATTATCCCTCATATTATTTTTATGATGATTTAATCATATAAATTTATCATTTAAGCCCATCTAGTGATTAAATATTTTAATTATATTTTTTATAATTATATTTGCATTTTAAGGCTAGAATTGCATATTTTGCAAAAATAGCCCATATATATACATAAATATATTATCTATACAGAAAATGACTTTCTATATTTTTATAATATTAATTAAATATTTAAATAATTTTCATGCATAAATAATATTTTTTATCATTTAAAAATTATTTTTATAAATTATTTTATTAAATTAAATGGGTATTTAAAATATAGTCCCTGTTCAATTAAATTTTCGGACTGTAGCCCAACAACTAGTCAGCCCAATTATCCTAACCCATAACCCAATACCCAAAACCAAATACCCTACCTATCCATAACCCGCCCCAGCCAAAATTTAATCCTGGCCATTGATCTCAGAAGATAAACGGTCCAGGATCACATTTCCTTTTTAATTATACCAACCCCTAAACCCTACCCCCCCCCCCTATTTTTCCAATCTGTCGTTCTTCAATCCCCTTCTTTCCTATCTTCTCTCTCACCCCCCCCCCCTTCTAACTCTAACCCGTCGTCACTGATATCCCCTTTGATTCATGGGGTTTTTCTTCGATTTCATGCCCAATCCGGCCTCATCTCTCTACTGGTTGTATGATTTTCATGTTACTTGAGGGTAATCTCAAGAGATTCGAACTAGATTTGGTTCAAAGTCTCTCATTTCTCGATTAATCCGTCTATGTTCACTCCGATATCTGTGAGTACTGATATTTTCGTATTTTTTATGGTTTCAAATCTCTGGTTCAAACTAGATTTGATTCACTTCTGATTATTTCCATGAACCTAGCTATTTATGGTTGAATCCGTTTAGATCTCTTAAGATCTGAAGCGGTTTTGAGTTTGTTTGGTATTTTTTCCTTAAGATTTCTGTTTTTATTATTATTGTTAACCAATTTTATTTTACCCTAAAAAGCTAGGGTTTTGATTTCTAATTGGTTTTTTGCAAAAAATGTTTAAACGTTTAAATGTTTTCAACTCTGGTTTTCTTCTTTACTTTTTTGACTGATTTTTACTTGAGTTTTATCTCTATATCTTTGATATGTCTTAGGGTTTTAATTATTCGACTATTTATTATATTGTTTTGCCTAACTCTGTCAATTAAGTGCTAATTGATTTACTTACCTATATTAGGGTTTGAATTTAGTACCCATGTTTCCTTATTAAATTCTTACTTGTTCTTACCTTATTTATGTACCCGTATTACTGGCTGATTTTATGTTCTAACTCCTAATTGATTGTTGAATCAGTTCTTATTTTATTTGACCTCATTCTTAGATACTAATTGATTTCATGTGAGATTTTTCTTGAATTAAGTGGTACTTATTTGATTTTGTCCTCTTAACTGATTCATGTTGACCGTAATTGATTGATTAACTGATTTTCATACCTTATTTATGTGTAATTGATTTTATACCTTATTTGTTTTACTCTATTGTATGATATAAAAGTCCTTCCCTTGTCCTGATTTTAGATACTTATACATTGAGACACGTACACGTTTTACAACTTCCTCACTGAACAACTTTTACTACTTAAAAACTCTCAAGCTTTATGTTCTCTAAAAAAAACTAAAGTTCTCTCTTTCTATTATTCTGATTTGTTGCACTGCTTGGCCGGCTGAAAGCCAAGGCCGGACTCTCTGGATTCAAATTGCCATTGCATTCCTGTTTACTTCTTTCTCAACTGGTATGCTTTAACTCTTGTTATCCTATTCTGTTTTATGTGCTTATTTGGTTAGTTTATTTCAAAACCTCAGCATAATTCTGTTTGCTATGTGACTGCCTGATTCCACTTAGTGATAATACTAAACTAAGTTATCTCCAATAATGTGAAACCCTGTCCAATTCAGTTGTATGTTCCATGTTCTGACCATTGCTAGATACTGCAAGCATGTAATGTGTGGCTAATTCTGTTTGTTAGTTCAAGTGTCCTTGCTTTTTGTGATTACTTTAATATTGGTGTGAGTATCTAATCTAAACAAATATCAACTTGTTTGAATATATGCTAAACATGGGTTTTGTTTACTTCTTTCTCAACTGTTCTGTTACTGTTCTGTATGCACTAGTTACTAAATCTGCCCCCCTTACCCTTATGAAAATTAGCTATTTTCTAAAATTGTCCCCTTACCCCTTATGTACTGGTTTTCAAACTTCTATTAGTAGCTATATAGGTTCCTATCACCCCCAGTGTGAGCACTGCATAGGGTTCATGAGACTCCTCTGTAGACATGTGATTTTTGACCCTCCTCAAGATTTTTCATATTTTAGCACGTAAATATTTAATTTAGACCTAATATAGCTATTTCAACTCATTTTTACTCTTTTACTTTTATTTTATTACAAGAAAACGAAAATTACAAAAAAAATAGGCTTATTAATGTTTTGTAGTCATTTTTTTAATCTTGAAAAAATACCCAAAAAAATAGTTTTATTTTAATGGCCAGTCTTATTTTAATAATTATTTTTACTTAAGTAGAGCTAATTAATATTTTTGATAATATTTTTAGTTAATTAAGCTAATTTTAAACATAGTTAGTCATAAGGGCCCAAGTTTCTAGCCCATTCCTTAAGCTCAATATCCAAATACCCATTAAGCTAATCCTAGGGACCCTTCTAAACTCTTCTTGGGAACAAAAGATAAATAAAAAAACCTAGGGACCTGATACACAAAAGACCTAGGGACTAATTAGCAAAAATACAAGAAATAACCTAAACCTAGACCTATACAATAGGGTAACGCCTAAAATAAAAGGGGATCGAATGGAGAAAAATCTGATCGACCACAAGATACTTTAGGAAAATCAGCTAGAAAATTACAAAAAAAAAAAAGGAAATGACCTTAGACCTAGGGACTTGAAGATCATCTCTTCAATACCACCCCAAAACGACCCTCTCGATCCATCTTCTTCTTCGTTCCAACAACGGCTTCCAACAGCCTAACGCCGGACACACGCACACACGCACCAACAGGTCATCGTTCTTCCTCCCAAGCCCGCCGGAACGGACTCCATCTCTACCCAAAACAGACCTCAAGACCAAGCCTTCAACGTCAAACACCATTTCTGGGTTACAGCCAACGCAGCCTATATACAAATGTTGAGTACCAGTTCTAGGCTGCAGGCATTTGTCATAGTCAGTTTCGTCGGCGAGATTTGAGTTTCTTCGGCGAGGTTCGTCCAATCCGTCGTCTATCGAGTTCTGCTCGTTGTCCTATTCATGTCATCATCATTTTGAGGTTGTCCGGTCAAGCTCAGATTCGGGAAACAGTTTGGTGCCCGAGGTTACCATTCGAGTTTATTTCCGGTCGCGTGTTCAACTGCTCGTTCAAAGATTTGATGATGTTTCGTTGTAGGGTGTTCTTTTGTTAATATGGATTTGAAAGATTTCGACAGAGAGGTTCATTTTTTATCCTTCTTTGTTTTAGTTTTGATAACATTATCTGTTGGTATCCGATTGTTATCGTGTTTCTGGTGTTTAATGTGACAAATATACTTGAATTTCTTTTATTAGCTTAATACACTCATGTGCCAACAGTAGAGTACAGGATTATTTTTGAATTACTTTAAAGGTACTCAATCTGTTATTTTACTCGATCTGTTGGCTTAAAAGTGTAAATTGGATAACTAGGCTAATTGTGCAGTTTTATCCTTGGGTTGGGGAGGACGTCATCTATACAATTCCTTTTCGTTAACTCTTTTAATCTTTGTTTTTTTGTTATTTTATACAGCCCATCCATGTAAATAAAAGAGATTTAAGTATTATCAACTAGCTAAGGAATTCTTAAATGGTTTATTTATTCCACAACACTTTACATAACTCATGGCCCTTAATTAATTTTAATTCTTTAGAAATCGAGGTGTGTCATTAGATGAATTTTCCATGGCCCTCGCAAACCTTGTTATTAACTTGAAAGTGCGTAGTTGCTTTAGGCGCGTAATTTAAATTAACCTCCTTAAACTCGGGTGTGCATTTCATGTGACCCAAATCTAAATACTGACAACATTAAATAAAATATGTACCGGATCGCGGGTGCATTTCATGTGGCGTGATCCAAAGATGTGTTTTGTATAACGTTGAAATCTTCCTAAAAACGAATAAAAGCGGTTTTAAAGTTAAAAATGCACATAGGTTCAAAAGTGTTTTAAAATCAGATAATTAGGCCAATAATAATCCGAATTTGCTTTTAAAAATATAGTCAGGGTACGCGAACGCATCCCTAATTGCGCAGAATATTTGTAATAATATTATGGATTTTCCACAAAACTGTTTATTATATCTACACATTTTTATATGAAATTCCTGAAAAATTCACATTTTAGGGGATGCCTTTAAATTCTTTTAAAAGAATTCACAATTTATTAAATATTGCCCATCGACTATAATTTCCGAGTATAAATGAATTCACAAATTATTAAATGTTGCCCGTCGATTATAATTTCCGGGTATAAATTATATTCATCCCAACTATCCAAATTCAAAGAAAAGAATCAAAATTCGATTTTTAGCAAATACAACATATATATGTATGCCAAAGAATGAATTGTATATGAAACTAACAAATTCTATTTCTAATTACCATTGATATAAAGTGTTGCAATTTGTGCTTATACATATCATCTCATTCTCACATGCTTGTTTTTAATCCAAAATTATAATTGCTTAGTTTATTTATAACGATAAATAATCAAATTGATGAGAAAGGAGTTATTATTCGAATTGATTCAATTCGAATTGTATTACATACAACATAGTTGTGCGCCTAAACATTCATAATATTCTTAACATCATGACGAGCTATACCAACTCACCTTACTCATATGATTATAAATATACCTGTCATCATGCCATATAATAACTTATATCGATCTAAACAAAATCATATTTTTTACAAGATATACTACTAATGTAACTTCTTAATACTTCCATTCTACTTTACATTTAGCTAAAGGTATTATGGGATGTAATCAATGGCCCATTTTTATGCCATACTCCCTGTTTTGACAACTCACATATAACTATACTAATAATACTATTACAGCACTTATATGAGTTTTAAAAAAAAGAATGATCAACTACTAATTCATGTCAAACATACTACTATATTAACCAAAACACAAAACAGGACAGAACTTTTAAAATAATGAACTTAGACAAAAAAAAATAGAATTGCAATTCAAGCTTCATTGATTTGTCATGCTGAATCTCTTTCCAACATAGAATTTAAAAGATAAGTACCTGGAAATGAAGGTAGAAGAAGTAGATTTCAGCAGTAGCAACAGTAATCAAATCAGCAGAATAGCAGTATACAGCAAGTCTGACCAAGACCCGTTAACCCAGATGAACAGTGACAGAAACTTGAGGAAAAATTTCAGATTCAAACTGAACAATATCCACAAACAAACAACGGACAGATTCTAGAACAACATTTTTCAGATTTCAGTTTCTTTCCTATTTCAAATTCATCTTCCTGATTTTCTGTTTCTGCATTTGTATCTGTGTCAGATTGTGTGCGTGTGTGAGTGTTCTATTTTCTGTTTCTTTTGCTATTTTTCTTTCTTCTTCTCAGATTTCTGTTTCTCTCAAATGTATATGTATTTCTGTGTGTATTTTCTATGCTTTAAAAATCAGCCTCTCTTAAAATTCTCTAAAAAATGACATCTAAAATCTCTGACTGAAAACTGATTTCTCTCTCTCAAATTCCTTCTTAAAAATCTGCTCAAAATCTCACTTTTCCCTCTTCTGATCTCTCTTTTCTTTCTGTCTGAAAGCTCTCTCTTTTTCTTTTTTTTCCTTTTCTCTTTTCTCCAATCTGTCCTTAAAATCTGATGGCTTCCTGTATTTATACAGGTCTGTCCCTTTCTTTTTTAAGTGCTGGCTGGACCCTTTTCTTCTTTTAAAATCAGAAAGTTCCATTAAAAACTGCTTTTGAATAATTTAAATGATCCTATCCTGATTTTAAGCAGCCCCATTACCCTTTGTTTCCCATTATCACTTTAAATAATAGCCAATAACTTTCCACTTTCAGCCCATTATGCTATCATATTACCCTCACTATTCTGTCCAGAAATACCCTCAGAAATCCTACTGTGATTACTATTATTACTGCTGTCAAACTTAAAATCTAACAATACAGATTTTTAAAATCTGTTCAAACCTGATTATTAATATGATTTAAGACAGCTACAACCAATCCTAAAGTTTTGGACTGAATCCTAACTAAGAATGTAACCTTCTAACACAATTACATCTAATCAACATTTGTAAGATCACACTGAATTCAACATAACAATTTAAACAGAACTTCAACATTGAGTTAGGATCAAACAGATACAGGAGCATTGTCAATATACTGACAATGCCCTGAAACTTAATGCTCAGAAATCAACACACATACAACATCCATTTGATGGATTTTATTGAACTATAAACAAAGATGACTTAATTAACGAGTATTAATTAAACTGATTATCAAATAAGAAACAACTGATTACAACAAAATAATCCATCCGAAACAGGTTGCTTCAGTCAACATTTTCAGAAACAAGATTCACAATACAACTAATCGACGAACTTAATCGAGTCGATTACACACATTGTAACTAATCACAACCAACAGAAACAATTCACATTTAGAATCAAGTAGACGGGTAGGAGATAGTATGACAATAAAAGATGGGAAAATTACACAGACTAATGAAACAAACACAAAAATACACGTAGAATACACAAAATAAATAGAAAAAATACCTTTGAATCTTCAATTTTATTCCGACTCGAACTCAACTTGGATTCGGACTTTGTTTGAAATCAAACAGACCTTAGTCGAAGTATTTTCCACTGAAAATACTTCGACTAAGGTCGATTAAACCTCAATCTTTATTTAATTTGGGCAGAATCCAAAAGCCTGGTATTTCTAGGGTTCTTGAAGGTCCGATTTGGGACTTAACCATTTCTGGTCAGATTCGAGGGGGACCAAATACGACACAAGGGTGAGGGTAGCCTAGGGGTCATTTGGTGTCAGTTTAGAACAGATCTGAGTTTGTTCTTGTTTGGCTCGAATCTTCAAAAGAAAATTCGAGAAGCTCTGAAATGATTCGAGCCAAACAAACACCAGATCCATAACGAGGCATGCTAGGGGGTACTATGGTGTTAACTAGGGGTTGTTTGGTTTAGATCTAAGCTCGGCTCGAATCTTCAAATGAAGATTCGAGAACCTTCAGGAAGATTCGAGTCAAGTGGCTAGCATATCTGGATAGAGGATGTTCAGGGGGTTCTAGGGTGTTATTTTGGTGACCGGCGGTGTTGTTGCCGCCGGGTTTCAGGCGATGGAATCCTAGGGCGGCTAGGGTTAGGGGTGGGTTTCGGAAGATGATGATAAACAGTGGAGAGGGGGTGTTAAGTTAGGGGGCCGGGGTAGGGGTTTGGGCTTATATAGGGACGGGGTGGGTTGATGCTGACCGTTAGATCTAGTAGAATGAAAGGTCAGGATTTATCCACTTAACCAAACGATGTCGTTTGGTTAAGCTGGGGGGACGGGTTGAACCGGGTATCGGATCGGGTAATGATTACGGGTTAGGTTCGTGGGATCTCAGCCGTTGGTTGGCTTTGATCCAACGGTCACTGATAAGCTACGACCAAACGCTGTCGTTTTGACTCGTTTGAATAAGACCGGATCTGGGCTGCCTGGATTGGGCTGAGGGGGGGTAACTTGGTTTTGGGCCTGGATTTTAATCCAGGTCCGATATTTTTCTTATTTTTCAATTTATTTTTCATTTTTCTAATTTTAATTATAAAACAATTTTAACTTCTAAACAATATTAATCACTTCATAACAACTATTCAACATACAGATAAAACATTAATCACACAGTGGAATATTAAAAATAGAACAAAATGCATATTTTTTGTGATTTTATTTTGAATCAATGCATAATTAAATCCTAGATATGCATGCAACATGTATTTTATTTTATTTTTTCATTTTATTATGGCAACGTAAATATTTACGGATATAAGACAAATATTTAACAAACATCACGGAAATTCAAAAATTGCACAGTAAAAGAAATTTATTTTATTTTTGATTTATTTTGGAGGAGTTGTTTTCGTGAGGCAAAAATCACGTGCTCACAGCTGCCCCTCTTTGCGCGGAAACTCGAAGAGTTTTCGTGCAAAGATAAAGTGAGCGGATACGAGCGATTTTTGCCCGTTCAAATACTCCGTGGGAAGCATTTTTTGAAAGATTTGACCGAACCTCTACTTCAAAGGTTTCCTACATATCCTTGGCTATAAAGGAATCAGGTCAATGTAGTTCGGGAAGTTTTGGGTAGCTGGGACTACCGTGGGACTGTGATGTTACTGCTGCTTCGTGCTATTTTTACTGCTTGCTGACCTCCTTATTACACCTTACTTCAAAGGTAATACAAAAAGCTAAACTAGACTATGGTACATGAATTATAAAATCTTATCTAGATCATGCCCTTGCGTTTCTTGTTGTCTTGATATCTTGGTGACTCTTGGGCATTTGGCTTATTCCGTTTTCCTTTTCATTGTGTCCCGTATTTTCTTCATCTGTTTGGGACTCTTGTTGTTTCTTGCTGGGGATTTTGTTGGACTCCTCTACTTTATTGACTCTAAATGTGCTCCTTTATCATATGAGCGGGCTTTTGATTTCAACACTTCAATTGCATTCCCTTGTTCTCCAGGTGGGTGCCTGACTGCGGATTCATCCTCATTCTCCAGGTGGACGCCTGATTTCTTCTTAAATTCTTCATCCTCATTCTCCAGGTGGACGCCTGATTTCTTCAATTCTCATCCTCATTCTCCAGGTGGACGCCTGATTTCTTCAATTCTTCATCCTCGTTCTCCAGGTAGACGCCCGATTTCATTAATTCTCATCCTCATTCTCCAGGTGGACGCCTGATTTTTTCAATTCTTTATCCTCGTTCTCCAGGAGGACGCCTGACTTCTTCAATTCTTATCCTCATTCTCTAGGTGGACGCCTGATTTCTTCAATTCTCATCCTCATTCTCCAGGTGGACGCCTGACTTCTTCAATTCTCATCCTCATTCTCCAGGTGGACGCCTGACTTCTTTAATTCTCATCCTCATTCTCCAGGTGGACGCCTGACTTCTTCTTTTCTCATCCTCATTCTCCAGGTGGACGCCTGACTTCTTCAATTCTCATCCTCATTCTCCAGGTGGACGTCTGACTTCTTCTTTTCTCATCCTCATTCTCCAGGTGGACGCCTGACTTCTTCTTTTCTCATCCTCATTCTCCAGGTGGACGCCTGATTTCTTTAATTCTCATCCTCATTCTCCAGGTGGACGCCTGACTTCTTCTTTTCTTCATCCTCATTCTCCAGGTGGACGCCTGACTTCTTCTTTTCTTCATCCTCATTCTCCAGGTGGACGCCTGATTTCTTTAATTCTCATCCTCATTCTCCAGGTGGACGCCTGACTTCTTCTTTTCTCATCCTCATTCTCCAGGTGGACGCCTGATTTCTTCTTTTCTCATCCTTATTCTCCAGGTGGACGCCTGATTTCTTCTTTTTCTTTATCCTCGTTCTCCAGGTGGACGCCTGACTTTTTCAATTCTTCATCCTCATTCTCCAGGTGGACGCCTGATTTCTTCAATTCTTCATTCTCGTTCTCCAGGTGGACGCCTGACTTCTTCAATTCTTATCCTCATTCTCCAGGTGGACGCCTAATTTCTTCAATTCTCATCCTCATTCTCCAGATGGACGCCTGACTTCTTCTTTTCTTCATCCTCATTCTCCAGGTGGACGCCTGATTTCTTTAATTCTCATCCTCATTCTCCAGGTGGACGCCTGATTTCTTCAATTCTTCATCCTCGTTCTCCAGGTGGACGCCTGACTTCTTCAATTCTTATCCTCATTCTCCAGGTGGACGCCTGATTTCTTCAATTCTCATCCTCATTCTCCAGGTGGACGCCTGACTTCTTCTTTTCTTCATCCTCATTCTCCAGGTGGACGCCTGATTTCTTTAATTCTCATCGTCATTCTCCAGGTGGACGCCTGACTTCTTCTTTTCTCATCCTCATTCTCCAGGTGGACGCCTGATTTCTTCAATTCTTCATCCTCGTTCTCCAGGTGGACGCCTGACTTCTTCAATTCTTATCCTCATTCTCCAGGTGGACGCCTGATTTCTTCAATTCTCATCCTCATTCTCCAGGTGGACGCCTGACTTCTTCAATTCTTCACTAAGTGTCTCCTGACACAAATGTTGTTTTTGCCCCTGTTTTAAATCAAAGAACTTCGTTAGTTTAAAGCAGGGTGGTTAACTGGGGTATTCTTGCCGATGGTGGGGCTTCTTCTTCGTCTTGTTTTATTGCCTTAGAATGGTTGAAAAAGCCTGTTTTGTCCTTGTAATTGATCCTTGACTATAGGATTCTCCTCTGTATGTTTTCCTTCAAACCTTTTTAACCGTAATCATATGTTTCTCCTGACATTGTTGATCCATTTTTGATTTCACTTTTCTTCCTTCGTATCTTATTATTTTTATCTCCCGCCTTTCATGGCTGTTTTTTGCATCATGTAATCCTGAATCTTGGTAGTATACCCTGACATTCCTTCTTATTTGTTCGGAATAAAACTTATCTCAAAGCTTTAGAAAAGTAAGATTATTAGTGACGAAACGCGCTAATTTCGACAATTATAGAATGAAAAGAAAAATCCAAATTTGGATGACTGTTGGAGAAGGAATAAAAACTTATCTGATTGGAGTCACTGGCGCCAATGATCAGGGTATGCATTTGGGATTAATCGACCCAGTCTTTTTAATCAATCTCCTTTTAATTGTCTCATTTTTGTTTTCCCCAAAATTTCCGTAATCCAACTTCATTTTTCATTTCACAAACCTGTTGGACTTGCAATATCTCATAGAGTTTTCACCGACAAACCTTCCTCATTTGTTCATTTCTCACTTCTTTTTCGCCTTATGGTGCCTACGAAGGTTTTCACCAATAAGACTCTCTCATTTTACTTTCTCTCAACTTCCATCGCCTTATGGTGCCCGGGTGGGTTTTCACCTATAAGACTCTCTCATTTTTACTTTCTTTTCTTGTTTGTACCAGAGCTTTATGAACCATCTTCATTTGTTTGACTCAGCATTTTTCTAAGATTGGTCGAAATGTCTTTTTGGTATGTGGTGGGAAATGGAAAAGGTATTAAAAGCTAAATAGCTTTGGTATGGGTTTAAAATTACAACTCTTGGAATCTTTTTCTTATTTCCAATACAACTCCTGCCCCAGTTTTCTTGATTGGGGACTCTTGATGTTTCTTTTCGTGCACATTATGTATATTGTGCACCCTATGACCGAGCCATAAGGCGCCTACGTATCCTTCTTTGAGGAATCAGGTCAAACGTAGTTCACTTAATGATAGTGATTTTCTTTTCTCTTCTTTTTTTTTTATTATTATTATTTCATATTTGATTTTCATTGATTCCAAGAGAGGGTAAGAAAGAAACAAATATGGCTCAAAAGGGGAAGCAAAAGGGTATAGTGTTTGGATAGCCGAATAAATTGCCTTTGTCATTCCAATCTTCGAAATAATGCTAAATACAAACATTCAAAAGTTATGCATAATATCTTTTTACCGCGTCAGAATTGATCGCCATATCTATGCATTTGCCTTCAATATCTGTTAAGCATAGTGCACTATTCGATAATACTCTGGTCACAATGAATGGTCCTTGCCAATTCGGGGCAAATTTGCCTTTTGCCTTAACCTGATGTGGAAGAATACGTTTCAGCACATGTTGACCCACTTCGAACTTCCGCGGACGCACCTTTTTGTTGTATGCTCTTGCTATTCTTCTCTGATATAATTGACCATGACATACTGCGGTCAATCGTTTTTCATCAATCAAGTTTAACTGTTCCAGACGGGTTTTGACCCACTCATCATCATCAATCTTTGCTTCGGCGATGATCCGAAGGGAAGGGATCTCAACTTCTGCAGGAATTACTGCTTCAGTGCCATATACCAACAAATAAGGAGTTGCTCCTACTGAAGTGCGAACAGTAGTGCGATATCCCAATAATGCAAATGGTAATTTTTCATGCCATTGTCTTGAACCTTCTACCATTTTCCGAAGTATCTTCTTTATGTTTTTGTTGGCTGCCTCGACTGCTCCATTCGCCTTGGGCCGATATGGGGTAGAGTTACGATGTGTAATCTTAAACTGTTGACATACTTCCTTCATTAAGTTGTTGTTAAGATTAGCACCGTTATCTGTGATGATCACCTTTGGGATTCCGAATCGACATATGATATTTGAGTGGACAAAATCGACCACAACTTTCTTGGTCACTGATTTGAATGTCTTGGCCTCAACCCATTTGGTAAAATAATCAATGGTTACCAGAATGAACTTGTGCCCATTGGAAGATGCCAGCTCAATTGGTCCAATCACATCCATGCCCCAGGCAACGAAAGGCCATGGTGCCGACATTGTGTGCAACTCGGATGGTGGAGAATGAATCAAATCTCCGTGAATCTGGCATTGATGACACTTGCGCACAAAACTGATACAATCTCGCTCCATGGTAAGCCAATAGTAACCAGCTCGGAGGATTTTCTTTGCCAACACATATCCGCTCATGTGGGGTCCGCAAACTCCCGAATGTACTTCAGACATGACAGCTGTAGCTTGTCTGGCATCTATGCATCTTAATAATCCAAGATCTGGTGTTCTTTTATACAAAACTCCTCCGCTTAAGAAGAATCCATTTGCCAATCGCCTAATGGTCCTCTTTTGATCTCTTGTGGCTTGTGCGGGATATATCCCCATCCTGATATACTCCTTGATGTCGTGGAACATGGTTCACCATCAAATTCTTCTTCAACCATATTGCAATAAGCGTGCTGATCGTGGACTCGAATATGTAGGGGATCCACATAAGCTTTATCTGGATAGTGCAACATTGATGCCAAAGTAGCCAATGCATCGGCAACCTCATTACGAATTCTTGGAATATGCCGGAATTCCACTGATTGAAACCGCTGACAAAGATCATGTAAACATTGTCGGTATGGTATGAGCTTTAAGTCTCGGGTTTCCCATTCTCCTTGAATTTGATGTACCAGAAGATCCGAATCTCCCATGACTAAGATTTCTCGGATACCCATGTCTGCGGCTAGCCTTAACCCCAAAATGCAAGCTTCATATTCAGCCATATTATTGGTGCAATAAAATCACAGTTGGGCCGTAACAGGATAGTGATGCCCTGTTTCAGAGATGATTACAGCTCCTATCCCGACTCCTTTCATGTTAGCAGCCCCATTGAAGAAAAGTTTCCAACCAGATTTTTCAATCTGCTCCATCTCATCAATATGCATTATTTCTTCATCAGGAAAATAGGTTTTCAACGGCTCGTATTCCTCATCGACCGGGTTTTCGGCTAAATGATCGGCCAGTGCTTGGGCTTTCATTGCAGTCCGAGTCACATAGATGATGTCAAATTCTGTGAGCAATATCTGCCACTTTGCAAGTCTTCCCGTTGGCATAGGCTTTTGAAAAATATATTTCAATGGATCCAGACGAGAAATGAGGTAAGTAGTGTAGGATGACAAGTAGTGTTTCAATTTTTGAGCTACCCAAGTCAGGGCGCAACATGTCTTCTCCAGATGAGTATACTTAACCTCATAAGCTGTGAATTTCTTGCTAAGGTAGTAGATGGCCTGTTCTTTTCTGCCAGTGAGGCCATGTTGCCCCAATACACAACCAAATGAATTTTCCAAAACCGTCAAGTAAAGAATCAGAGGTCTTCCTGGCTCTGGCGGGACCAATACGGGTGGGCTTGACAGGTATCTTTTTATTTTGTCAAACGCCTCCTGACACTCGTCAGTCCATTCGACCGCAGCATCCTTTTTCAACAATTTGAAAATTGGCTCACAAGTTGTTGTGAGCTGAGCAATAAACTTGCTGATGTAATTTAACCTTCCCAGCAAACTCATTACTTCAGTTTTGTTCTTTGGAGGTGGCAATTCTTGGATGGCTTTGATTTTTGATGGGTCCAGTTCGATACCTCGTCGACTGACTATGAATCCCAGTAACTTTCCAGATGGAACTCCAAATGCGCATTTGGCAGGGTTAAGCTTGAGGTTGTACCTTCGAAGTCTTAAGAAGAATTTCCTCAAATCCCCAACGTGGTCGGTCTGATGCTTTGATTTTATGATTACATCGTCCACGTATACCTCAATCTCCTTGTGTATCATATCATGAAACACTGTGGTCATTGCTCTCATATAGGTTGCTCCGGCGTTCTTTAAACCGAATGGCATTACCCGGTAGCAATAAGTTCCCCATGGTGTGATGAATGCCGTCTTTTCTGCATCTTCTTCATCCATTAGAATTTGATGATACCCGGCATAACAATCCATGAAAGACCCTATATCATGCTTGGCACAATTGTCGATCAAAATATGGATATTGGGTAATGGGAAATTATCCTTCGGACTTGCTTTGTTGAGATTGCGGTAGTCGATGCATACTCTAATTTTGCCGTCTTTCTTTGGTACAGGAACGATATTAGCTAACCAAACAGGATATCGAGTGACTCGAATGACCTTTGCTTCCAACTGTTTGGTGATTTCTTCCTTAATTCTCACACTCATATCAGGCTTGAATTTTCTCAGCCTTTGTTTGACAGGAGGCACCGTTGGATCGGTGGGCAATTTGTGAACCACTAAATCAGTGCTCAGGCCCGGCATGTCGTCATATGACCATGCAAAAACATCTTTGAATTCTATGAGTGCTTTAATTAACTCTTCTTGGATCTTTGGTTCGAGATGAACACTTATTTTAGTTTCCCGGACATTACTCGTGTCCCCTATATTGATGTCCTCGGTATCACTCAAGTTAGGTTTGTTTTTTTCCTCAAAGTGAATTAACTCTTTACTAATTTCTTCAAAAACCTCATCTTCATCATATTCTGATTCATAATCACAATATATTTCTTGAATTATTACTTCGGAACCAGATTGATTTTTAAGACTGGGCTGAGGATTCCTCATGCATGCCATATCACTAGAGCCAGCGTAAAAAGAACTGTACAGGAAAGAAGAAAAAGAAAAGAAAACTATTAGGAATGATAATAAAAAAGGAAACTGCTTTTTATTGGATGATGAAAGATAACAAGGTTTTGCACACTTCAAACAAACTGTAAGATAAGCTTTGGGATTACAACCCTGAAGCAACCCAAACAAACTTGAAAGAAAATCAAAATAAACTACCAAGACTCCTTTCGAATTGGGAGAGGAGTGGCTTTCCAATTATTAAGCTTTGTTTCTGGCCCAACGAATTGAACTTCTGCGTTGCTACACCCTTCTCCGCTTTCCAACATATTCACATCATCAAACAATTTCTCGAATCTTTCAATCAATTCCTCCTCAGGATTGACCCGGGATTTAGGAATTGTTATTATCGGGCGATTTTTAGCACCGGTCTTGACAAAAGACTTTGATAGAGGTGGGACTGGTTTTGGAAGATTCCATGCCTTATGTTTCAGCTTTCTGGCCTTTTTCACATCGGTGATAGTGGGTATAAATCCCAAACCAAATGTTCCCCAGTTCTCGGGGAGAGATACTGGTTGTATAATTCCTTGCAAAGATGAGCCCAGACCTTTGCCGGGTATAAAACCGTTTTTTAACATTTCATAGGCTACCATGACTGATGCAGAGGATATCTTTGGATTCGGAAAGTATTTCCCCTCTGGAATTTTCTCTACCGACACTGTGTCGGACACTTGGTATACCCATGGTCCCTGGTCATTTTCTATTCCCTCGACCGGTACAATGGCACTGCTGCGAGCATTTAAACTTTCTTCCCCATGTACAACTATTTCTTGATGATCCCATTCAAACTTGACAGCCTGATGTAGTGTTGACGGGACTGCTTTAGCAGCATGGATCCATGGTCGACCCAACAACAAGTTGTAAGAAACAGTTATGTCCAACACTTGAAATTCCATTGTGAATTCAACTGGCCCTATTGTTAGTTCCAACACTATGTCGCCAAATGAATCTCTGCTTCCACCGTCAAACCCCCGTACGCAGATACTATTCTTCTGGATCCTTTCCTCTTTAATTTTTAATTTGCTTAAAGTGGAGAGAGGGCAGACGTTTGCTTTTGACCCATTGTCAACCAATACCTGGGTTACTACAGAGTTTTCACATTTCACGGTGAGGTAAAGAGCTCTGTTGTGCTCGGTACCTTCCACAGGCAATTCATCATCAGCAAATGTAATTCTGTTTGTCTCAAAGATTCTGTTGGCTATTCTTCCTAAATGATTTACAGAGATTTTTTCAGGAACATGAGCCTCATTCAATATTTTCATCAAAGCCAGACGGTGCTCCTCTGAATGGATCAGTAATGACAACAATGAAATTTGAGTGGGCGTCTTCTTCAATTGATCCACAACAGAATAATCATGGAGTTTCATTTTTCTTAAAAACTCTTCCGCCTCTTCTTTCGTCACAGCTCTCTTTATTGGTGTTGGATTATTTTTAGTTTTTCTTAACTCTTCGGGTGTAAAACATCTTCCCGAACGAGTCAAGCCTTGCACCTCACACACTTCTTCCTTGACTTCTTTTCCCTTGTATATTACAGTCACCCGTTCATAGTTCCATGGGATGGCTTTGTTGTTGATGACTGCCAGTTGGGTTATAGGTGTGATAATAACCCGATCTGTACGGGCTCCTTCCACGAATACAATGGGTTTGTTAGCAACCCCTGGTACTATCACTTTCGGCCTTTCTTGTTTTGCGGCAACTTTGCTCGATGATCCCTCCTCGACTATCATAGATGGTTCATCACCATTTCTGTTCTGCTTAGGTACCGGCTCCTTCTCTGTTAACTGCTTATCTGGCTTGGCTTCATGAGACTTGATCATCATGACAGTTTGTGACGGCTTCTTTGTCTCCCCATCAGCTTGTATGATTTCTATCATATTGGCCTCTTGATGGGCTGGCATTGGATTTCTATTGATATTTGGGGCTTCGGGGGTTTGAACCTCGATTTTATTAGTATCAATCAACTCTTGTATTGCATTTTTCAAATGCCAGCATTTCTCTGTATCATGGCCTGGTGCACCGGAGCAATATTCACAGTTAATGGTGTAATCCAGATTCTTTGGCGGAGGATTGGGTAGCTTGGATTGTATTGGTCTTAGCATGTCTAGTTGTCTCAGCCTGTGGAACAGACTAGTGTAAGACTCTCCCAATGGAGTATAAGTTTTCTTTTTCTGTTCCCTTTCTCCCCTGAATGCTGGCCTAGGCCTGAAAACTGGTCCGGGATAGGCTCGTGGGTAAGTACTTGGTATGGCAGGAGCACGCCAATTGGTGTGAACAGGTGGCTGATTGTATGCTTGAGCATGGTTGATGGAAAAATGAGGCTCTGAAGGGTGATAGTAGTGTTGGGATGAATCGTGGTGGTAAGCTGATTGGTGAGGTCGTTGTTGATTATAGTAAAGCAGTGAACCTCTGGGTCCCGACCAAATTCCTGAATCAACTACCACTGCTTCCTCCCTCTTCTTTCTTTCGATTCCTCCTACCCCGCCTTGAATAGCTTGAGTAGTTGCCTTAATTGCTGAATAGCTCATAATTTTATTTGTTTTGAGGCCTTCTTCCACCATACCTCCCATCTTCACCACTTCGTTGAATGATTTCCCAACAGCTGAAACCAAATGGGCATAGTAAGTCGGTTCCAAGGCTTGGAGGAAGTAGTCTACCATTTCACTCTCCTTCATAGGAGGATTCACTCTTGCTGCCTGTTCTCTCCACCGGAAACCATACTCTCTGAAACTTTCATTGTGTTTCTTCTCAAATTTTGTCAAAGATAGTCGATCTGGGATGATTTCCAGATTGTATTGGAAATGGTATGCGAATGCCTGTGCTAGGTCATCCCAGGTGTACCATCTCCCATGGTCCTGGCGTGTATACCACTCCAAAGCTGATCCGCTTAAACTTTGACTGAAGTAAGCCATCAATAATTCATCCTTTCCCCCAGCTCCTCGCATCTTGCTGCAGAAACCCCTTAAGTGGGCTACTGGGTCGCCGTGCCCGTTGTATAGGTCAAATTTGGGCATCTTGAAGCCGACTGGTAATTGTACATTGGGGAATAAGCACAAATCTTTGTATGCTACACTGACTTGCCCACCTAATCCTCGCATGTCTTTGAACGATTGTTCTAGACTCTTGACCTTCCTGAACATCTCTTCTTGTTCAGCATTTTTGGCTGGTTTGTCAATTTCGGTTGGGAGATCAAAACGAGGAGCAGTTGAATGAATTTCGGAGGCTTTGAGGGTGGGCTCCGGGGGGTAATATTGGTTGTCTTGGGCCTGGAATGTAGGCTCACTAGGAGATTTGTGGAATGTAGCAGGGGGAGGTGCTACGAAAACAGGAGTCATAGGTGGAGGAAAATATGGAACTGGTTTCGGAGGTGGAGACTGCGGTGTCTGAGAGGTGGTGCCTCGGTAGTGCTGGTAAATGGGGAAATTTGGGGATAATTCAGTGGTAATATTATCCTGAGTTTGGGTCATTGATGGAGCAGGGTTAGTTGAGTAAGACGGGGGTAACTGTCCTGTAGACCAGGCTTGGTACATCTCAGCCATTTGCTGCTTGAGTTTAAACATCTCTTCTTTCATTTTCCCGACATCCATATCCTCTAGCTCCATACCTGTGTCAACATCTGGGATAGACATACTTTCGGGTAGTGGTCCTTTTGATCTCGTGTGATAATGATAATATGCCAGTATACACTTTAGAGAAACTAACTGCTTGAATTCTAGAAATGAACAAACTTGTTAGTTTTGAGAGTTTAACACATATATAATTACACGTTGAGATGTAATGCTCCTAGACAAATATCCCCTTTCTATTATGCATTTGCTCGGCCGCTTGTGTCGTCCCAGCTTTCTTGAAATTTTTATTGTTATTTACTTTTATTTTATTTATTATATTCCTTTTATTGTGGTGGTCGAATCTTATAGAGATTGCCTACGTATCATGCCCCCGCATGAATCAGACCTTGCGTAATTCGGACATGAGGCAAACACTTTTATTCATTATACAAAGATGAAATTACATTTGAAAACTTTAAGAAAATGATTGGAAATACACACACTGAAATAAAGATACAATTCTTAACATCTCACAACATGCCCCACTTTCCACTTTTGTTGTTAATTATTGGATTATCTGCTCAATGTGGGGCTTGACCTGGATGACCTCCCAGCGTACGATACATCCTTTCCAACTCCATTGCTAGATGACGGGCAAAAATGGGTGCATGCTCTGTGAACCTTTCATAATCCATTCCTTGGCAGTTTACGTAACTTTGAGATGTGTAGACCGCCAGGTCGTGGATTTGTGCCCTGAAATCTTGGAGACGTTGGTCTTGGTCCTGCAATTGCTGCTGGCGAGTGGTGGCTATATCTCTGACACGGTTTTCACGATCTAGAGCTGACTCTAATAGAGCTCAGAGTCTGGCCTGCTCTAATCTTGCATGCGCTCTTTCCCTGTCGATGTCTGCTTGTTGATGTTCTCTGTTGCATCTTCTTGCCTCTTCTAGTTGTGCACGAAGCTGATCTTCTGATCGTATCCAATGGTCTTTTTCCTTCTTGAATTGTGCCATGTCTTCTTCGGATTGCCTTACTTGGCGTTCCTTATTAGATCTGGCCTCTTCATTTAATTGTTGGATCCTTTCTTTTACTTTGCTCAACGCCCTTTCGTTTTCCGCAAGGATGGAATCATAATCTTGCATTCTTTCAAAAAGATTGGCGATGGTTTTTTGATCCTTCCAGCTCCTCTTTGGTGTCTCAGAAACTCTTTTCATTTTTTGGAATCGAGCATGAAGATTTTCATTCTCACAAGCTAGACTCTTCTTCTCGCCTTCGGCTTCTTGTGCTTGCAAATCTTTCTCCAAACTGAGGCTTCTCAGATTTTCTTTTAGGGCATGGATAGTTGCTTTGTACCCTTTTTCCTTTTTTCCCCAGATCAACCGCTCTTGGATTTTATCATTGAAGTTTTGAACATGGGGTCTTTTTCTTGGCCTTCTTAGCTCAGGCTTTGGTACATCATCCACGCGAGATCGTTTTTCAAACCACCTTGCATATCCAGGATTTATCTCACCCTTTGTAGTGTCTGGGACCTGAGTATCACTTTTCAAGTATCGACATCCATTCCACATCTGCTGAAGTAGAGCCTCGGGAATAGTGGCTTCTGGGTGTCATTCGATTACTTGCATACTCAAATCTTCATCATCAGGAACTATTTGATATCTCCCTAGTTGTCTTAGGACTCTTAGTGGCACATACGGCTGGATGTTTCTCAATCCCAATAGTAGCAGATAACTATTTGAGGTTGACATGTGTATTACTTCCCTCATCGGGAGCCATCCCAAAGTCCATTCAATTTGATTTGCCGTTAAAGCTTTTAGTTGAGATACCCATGCTTCTATCCCTTCTGGAGCCTGATAATTTTTTATTCTTTCCTCATAACTCTCAATGTAATTATCATTGTTTGGCCCATACTGTATGATCTTGGGCTGTTGTTGGAGATGTTCAATCACCCACATTTGCAACAAAATTTTGCATCCTTCGAAGACTTTTGCTCCTGATTTACATAAAGTCAAAGCCCGATAAATGTCTGATAGAATGATGGGGATAAGGGTGTGATTTTCTTTGGTGGTGAGGATTTGCACAACTTTCGCGGTGCGAATATCAATTGTTCGCTCTTTGTTTGGGAAGGCCATGACTCCTAGAAAAGCCACCATGAAGGCAAAGCGACGGTGAATCTGCCAAGTGTCTTTGTTTTGCTTGTTAGTAAGGCCTTTCTCATGAATTTCGAACCCATCTGACTTTCCGAACCTTGAATACAAAAAGTTGAAGGAACAAACATCCATTGATGACATTGTTTTTCCTGATTTGACTGCTGATGTTCAGAAGACCGAAGAATCAATGTACCGAATGAGCCTTTGTGAATATCAGGCTTTGATTTCTTAGACTTCCGTCAAAACCAGCATAGCCAGTTATCTCCTCTAATGTAGGAGTAAGCTCGAAGTCAGAGAAACGAAAGACATTGTGAACAGGGTCCCAAAAAGTTACTAACGCCGCAATCAGATCATCACGGGATTTAACTTTCATAATGTCCGTGAGATTTCCCAAATGCTTGACGACCCATTTTTGACCATTTTCGCCTAAATCATACCACCACATTTGAAGCTGAAATAGAAATTCTTCTGTATTCGTGGATGGGGGGTTTTGTGTGGTGCTCATTTTGTATCTGAAATTTAATTTAATAAAGTCAAGACTCATTTTGAAAATATACACTAAAAAAATCATTTTATTTATTAAATATCTTTATTTCAAGATTTAAAACTATTTTTTTTTGAAATTTTTAAAAACAACCCATTTTATTCCTCTCTTCTCACCATGATTTCATTTAAGCTGGTCAACAAGCATGTTCGAGGCAAATGAATGCACAAGTAGCAAGTAGGATGCATCATGATGGTCTTTTTGTTTCGGGTTCACCTGTCCTAGACAGACCCAACCCCTGTGTTGAGTCTCCAAGGCCAAATGCATATGATGCAAATATTCGTTCCTACTAGGGATCCGGTACATGGCTGAGTTATTCTAAGTGAAAAACCTGAGGTTGATTGTTCTAAACCTGGCTTACCCAAACGGACAGTTTGAGCCGAAGCGGGGGCAACGTACCGGGAGAACGAAAGTCTATCCGGCCTAGTTACTTGTCCCAACTTCGTCTTATTTGGTATGACCTTTAACAGAAAGGTGGGCCACGCGCATGTGTGCACCATAAATTTAGAAGACTCAGAAATAAGGGGGTTTCGTAGCAGTTGTATATATTCACAATTCAAATAATATTAAAGCGGTAAAAAAAACATTTAGCATGTTAATCATATAAACAGTTGAAAATCATATAGTAAATAAAGCCAATTATCGCAGTTATTTTAAGCTCGAATTCTTTAAACCCTGAACCAGTGGTTCTGGGTTACAGTACTGAAATATTCCCCAGCAGAGTCGCCAGAGCTGTCGCACCTCCTTTTTACCGCGCCCGCGGGGCGCGTGGGGAGTTTTCTCCAATTTAAGGACAGTCGAAACGGGATTTGTTTGTTTGTTTTAGAGTCGCCACTTGGGAATTTTAAGGCGTCCCAAATCACCAATTTTAATCCCTGAATCTAGGAGAATATGACTCTGTTTATTATTCTACGAACCAGAAATCCTGAGTAAGGAATTCTGTTAATCCGGAAGAAGGTGTTAGGCATTTCCGAATTCCGTGGTTCTAGCACGGTCGCTCAACTGTTTTTATTATTGGCTTAATTATCTTGACTTTTACTAAATGCGTCCTTATTGCATGATTTTTACCACCGCTTTTATTTGTACTGCTTGTGATTAAGGGCCCTTCTTTGAATCGAATCACGCGTACGTATATTCGTGTTATAAATTTAAAAATGCGGAATTGTGTCACGCACACGTGTACACGATGATCTTGATAATATATTTATTAAAAAAAAATTATTTTTCGAAATTGTGTCGAATCAAGAATATTCGTCTTTCTTAAATAGTGAACCGCACATCTCGGGTTTTATGAAATTAATTTAACATCCTTGGAAAAATCCTTTTCTTAAATATTCGCTCGAAATTGCGCGTACGCATAATCCGAATTTGCTTTTAAAAATATAGTCAGGGTACGCGAACGCATCCCTAATTGCGCAGAATTTTTGTAATAATATTATGGATTTTCCAAAAAACTGTTTATTATATCTACATATTTTTATATGAAATTCCTAAAAAATTCACATTTTAGGGGATGCCTTTAAATTCTTTTAAAAGAATTCACAATTTATTAAATATTGCCCGTCGACTATAATTTCCGAGTATAAATTATATTCATCCACACAATTCAAATTCGAAGAAAAAATAAAATATGATTTTTAGCAAATACAACATATATATATATATATATATATGCCAAAGAATGAATTGTATATGAAACTAACAAAAATGATTTATGAAGGGAAGAAGTATTTTTTTTTTTAACAATTTTTCATTATTTATTTAGTGCAAATTCTATTTCTAATTGACATTGATATAAAGTGTTGCAATTTGTGCTTATACATATCATCTCATTCTCACATGCTTGTTTTTAATCCAAAATTATAATTGCTTAGTTTATTTATAACGATAAATAATCAAATTGATGAGAAAGGAGTTATTATTCGAATTGATTCAATTCGAATTGTATTACATACAACATAGTTGTGCGCCTAAACATTCATAATATTCTTAACATCATGACGAGCTATACCAACTCACCTTACTCATATGATTATAAATATACCTGTCATCATGCCATATAATAACTTATATCGATCTAAACAAAATCATATTTTTTACAAGATATACTACTAATGTAACTTCTTAATACTTCCATTCTACTTTACATTTAGCTAAAGGTATTATGGGATGTAATCAATGGCCCATTTTTATGCCATACTCCCTGTTTTGACAACTCACATATAACTATACTAATAATACTATTACAGCACTTATATGAGTTTTAAAAAAAAAGAATGATCAACTATTAATTCATGTCAAACATACTACTATATTAACCAAAACACAAAACAAGACTGAACTTTTAAAATAATGAACTTAGACAAAAAAAAATAGAATTGCAATTCAAGCTTCATTGATTTGTCATGCTGAATCTCTTTCCAACATAGAATTTAAAAGATAAGTACCTGGAAATGAAGGTAGAAGAAGTAGATTTCAGCAGTAGCAACAGTAATCAAATCAGCAGAATAGCAGTATACAGCAAGTCTGACCAAGACCCGTTAACCCAGATGAACAGTGACAGAAACTTGAGGAAAAATTTCAGATTCAAACTGAACAATATCCACAAACAAACAACGGACAGATTCTAGAACAACATTTTTCAGATTTCAGTTTCTTTCCTATTTCAAATTCAGCTTCCTGATTTTCTGTTTCTGCATTTGTATCTGTGTCAGATTGTGTGCGTGTGTGAGTGTTCTATTTTCTGTATCTTTTGCTATTTTTCTTTCTTCTTCTCAGATTTCTGTTTCTCTCAAATGTATATGTATTTCTGTGTGTATTTTCTATGCTTTAGAAATCAGCCTCTCTTAAAATTCTCTGAAAAATGACCTCTAAAATCTCTGTCTGAAAACTGATTTCTCTCTCTCAAATTCCTTCTTAAAAATCTGCTCAAAATCTCACTTTTCCCTCTTCTGATCTCTCTTTTCTTTCTGTCTGAAAGCTCTCTACTTTTTCTTTTTTTTTTCCTTTTCTCTTTTCTCCAATCTGTCCTCAAAATCTGATGGCTTCCTGTATTTATACAGGTCTGTCCCTTTCTTTTTTAAGTGTTGGCTGGACCCTTTTCTTCTTTTAAAATCAGAAAGTTCCATTAAAAACTGCTTTTGAATAATTTAAATGATCCTATCCTGATTTTAAGCAGCCCCATTACCCTTTGTTTCCCATTATCACTTTAAATAATAGCCAATAACTTTCCACTTTCAGCCCATTATGCTATCATATTACCCTCACTATTCTGTCCCAGAAATACCCTCAGAAATCCTACTGTGATTACTATTATTACTGCTGTCAAACTTAAAATCTAACAATACAGATTTTTAAAATCTGTTCAAACCTGATTATTAATCTGATTTAAGATAGCTACAACCAATCCTAAAGTTTTGGACTGAATCCTAACTAAGAATGTAACCTTTTAACACAATTACATCTAATCAACATTTGTAAGATCACACTGAATTCAACATAACAATTTAAACAGAACTTCAACATTGAGTTAGGATCAAACAGATACAGGAGCATTGTCAATATACTGACAATGCCCTGAAACTTAATGCTCAGAAATCAACACACATACAACATCCATTTGATGGATTTTATTGAACTATAAACAAAGATGACTTAATTAACGAGTATTAATTAAACTGATTATCAAATAAGAAACAACTGATTACAACAAAATAATCCATCCGAAACAGGTTGCTTCAGTCAACATTTTCAGAAACAAGATTCACAATACAACTAATCGACGAACTTAATCGAGTCGATTACACACATTGTAACTAATCACAACCAACAGAAACAATTCACATTTAGAATCAAGTAGACGGGTAGGAGACAGTATGACAATAAAAGATGGGAAAATTACACAGACTAATGAAACAAACACAAAAATACACGTAGAATACACAAAATAAATAGAAAAAATACCTTTGAATCTTCAATTTTATTCCGACTCGAACTCAACTTGGATTCGGACTTTGTTTGAAATCAAACAGACCTTAGTCGAAGTATTTTCCACTGAAAATACTTCGACTAAGGTCGATTAAACCTCAATCTTTATTTAATTTGGGCAGAATCCAAAAGCCTGGTATTTCTATGGTTCTTGAAGGTCCGATTTGGGACTTAACCATTTCTGGTCAGATTCGAGGGGGACCAAATACGACACAAGGGTGAGGGTAGCCTAGGGGTCATTTGGTGTCAGTTTAGAACAGATCTGAGTTTGTTCTTGTTTGGCTCGAATCTTCAAAAGAAAATTCGAGAAGCTCTGAAATGATTCGAGCCAAACAAACACCAGATCCATAACGAGGCATGCTAGGGGGTACTATGGTGTTAACTAGGGGTTGTTTGGTTTAGATCTAAGCTCGGCTCGAATCTTCAAATGAAGATTCGAGAACCTTCAGGAAGATTCGAGTCAAGTGGCTAGCATATCTGGATAGAGGATGTTCAGGGGGTTCTAGGGTGTTATTTTGGTAACCGGCGGCGTTGTTGCCGCCGGGTTTCAGGCGATGGAATCCTAGGGCGGCTAGGGTTAGGGGTGGGTTTCGGAAGATGATGATAAACAGTGGAGAGGGGGGTGTTAAGTTAAGGGGCCGGGGTAGGGGTTTGGGCTTATATAGGGACGGGGTGGGTTGATGCTGACCGTTAGATCTAGTAGAATGAAAGGTCAGGATTTATCCACTTAACCAAACGATGTCGTTTGGTTTAAGCTGGGAGGACGGGTTGAACCGGGTATCGGATCGGGTAATGATTACGGGTTAGGTTCGTGGGATCTCAGCCGTTGGTTGGCTTTGATCTAACGGTCACTGATAAGCTACGACCAAACGCTGTCGTTTTGACTCGTTTGAATAAGACCGGATCCGGGCTGCCTGGATTGGGCTGAGGGGGGTAACTTGGTTTTGGGCCTGGATTTTAATCCAGGTCCGATATTTTTCTTATTTTTCAATTTATTTTTCATTTTTCTAATTTTAATTATAAAACAATTTTAACTTCTAAACAATATTAATCACTTCATAACAACTATTCAACATACAGATAAAACATTAATCACACAGTGGAATATTAAAAATAGAAAAAATGCATATTTTTTGTGATTTTATTTTGAATCAATGCATAATTAAATCCTAGATATGCATGCAACATGTATTTTATTTTATTTTTTCATTTTATTATGGCAACGTAAATATTTACGGATATAAGAAAAATATTTAACAAACATCACGCAAATTCAAAAATTGCACAGTAAAAGAAATTTATTTTATTTTTGATTTATTTTGGAGTAGTTTTTTTTTCGTGAGGCAAAAATCACGTGCTCACAATCATTCAAGCTGGGAAAAAACTCCTTTGCACTACCCTTCCGGGGTGTAGGAAAATGGAGGTGTGACAGCTCTGGCGACTCTGCTGGGGAAAAGAACCCAGAATCTCTGGTTCAGGGTTCAGAATTCGAGCTTAGAATAACTGTTATACTTGGCTTTTATCTATTATCTGATTTTTTGCGTGTTTGAGCCTAATGTGCTAAATGTCGCTTTTTACCGCTTTAATATTGCTTGAACTGTATATAAACTGTTATGAAAACCCTCTTCTCTCTGAGTCTTCTAAATCATCTAGAAAGTGTGCACTTCGTGTGATTTCTTTTCTGTTAGAGTCATATCCCAATTTTAGGACGAGGTTCGGACAAGTTGCAAAGCCGGTGAAGCTTCTGTATTTCCGGTACGCTACCCCCCCCCCCCCCCCCCGCTCGAGCTGTCCACTCGGGTAAGCCAGGTTTAGAACAATACACCCAGGTTCTAAACCTAGAATAACATAGTCCCATACCGGATCCCTAGTAGGAACGCTTGTTTGCATCACGTGCATTTGACTTTGGGGACTCAACACAGGGATTGGATCCGTCTAAGACAGGTGTACCCAAATTAAAAGACCATCCTGATGCATCTTGCGTGCTACTTGTGTATCTGTCTGTTTCGGTTTGCATGTTGACTGGCTTCTAGAATAGGGAAAGAAAATGAAAAAAAAAGGAAAAAAGAATCAAAAAAAAAGAGAAAGAAGAAAAAAAGAGAAAATCAAAGAGAAAAAAATCAAGAGTGAGAAGTAGGTATTTGAATTATCTTGAAACTCTGCCGAAATTTTGAAAAAAGAGGAAAAGTCATTTCAAAATAAGTCAATTTCTGTTCCATCAAAACAGGGCGAACTACGCGGGTCTGATTTTCACCGGATCTGAGATACGTAGGCAAACATCATCGGTTCCGGCCCATAATTTTCAAAAAAATCCAAAAATATTTTCCTTTACTTCCTCTCTAGAAATGTCTTTTTTTTAGACCCCAATTTTCAAAAATCCAAAAAAATATTTTCCATTACTTGCTTCTTTAGAAAACCTTTCTTTTAGACCCTAATTGTTTTGTTTTTTTAAAACATACAAAAATATTTTCTTTTAATTTCTTCCAAAAATCCAAAAAAATATTTTCATTCTTCTTTCAAAATTGAAAAGAAAATTCAAAATTCAAAAATATTTTCTTTGTTTTAGAAGCATTTCTTTCATAAATTCAAAATAAAATTCTTAAAATATTTTCTTTCTTCTTTAAAAGTTTTTCTTTCGAAATTCCAGAAAAAAATCCAAAAAAAATCTTTCTTCTTTAGAAGTCTTTCTTTGCAAAAATGCTAAAGAAAAATCAAAATCAAAATATTCCCTTTCTTCTTTATAAGTCTTTCTTTCAAAAAATAAAAGAAAAAGTCAAAAAAAAAGTTAGTTTATTTACTTTATTCATGATCTTTCCGAACTACGCAAGATCTGATTCATGTTCCCACATAATACGTAGACAACCCCCATCAGGTTCGATCACCATTAAAAAGAAATGAAAAAATGAAGAAATGAAAAAGTACTGATAATTATAAGGACCGACTGAGTCCATTCTAACATGTTTTGTTTTGAATTGTGAAGAAAGTTGAGGTGGTCGGTTTGTGGTAAGATGGAAACACAAGATCCAAAGAAAAAAGATACTGACATCGAAGATGTTACAAGTGCTCAAGAGACTCAGGGTCAGAGGGTTCAACCAGAGTCTACTGTGTTTGAGAAAAATAGAATACTGAAACAACAAATGACCGAAATGTGTCAAGCATGGGCCAGTGGTCAAGGACAACCTCGTCATGAGTCACAATTTTCTACACAGCAAGGGAAATACCACTCTCCTGATTACCACTCATACTCGTTTGATCTTCCTGCAAACATTAAGAAGCCTACCCGAAAGATGGTATAGGAAGAAATGACCCAAAGAGTGAAAAACTTAGAACAACGGTTGAAAACATGCAAGGGTTGGCAGGTCAAAAGAGTGTTGCCTTCAAAGATTTATGCATGTTCCCCGATGTCCACTTGCCGTCTGGTTTTAAGACTCCCAAATTTGAAAAGTATGAGGGACATGGAGACCTCATAGCTCACCTAAAAAGGTATTGCAATCAACTGAGAGGTGCGGGAAGAAACGAAGAATTGTTGATGCCTTATTTTGGGGAAAGCCTTATTGGAGTAGTATCCGAAGGGTTTTTGGATTAAGACACATCTCGCTGGTACGTTTGAAATGACATGGCACAGGCCTTTGTCAATCAGTTCCAATACAACATCGACATTTCCCCATACCGCATTTCCCTTTCAAACCTGAAGAAGAAACAAAGTAAAAGTTTCAGGGAATATGCCATTAAATAGAGAGAGCAAGCAGCTCGAGTTAAGCCACCCATGGATGACCACGAGCTAATCATTGTCTTCCTTCAAGTGCAAGAGCCAGATTACTTTCAAAACATGATGTCCGCAGTTGGCAAATCCTTCTCGGAAACAATCAAAATGGAAGAAATGGTAGAGTCTTAAGACAGGCAAAATTATAAGTCAAGCAGTTTTTAGAGCTGCATCTCAGGCTGTCCGGGTTGAGTCTGATAATTTTAGCGACACAAATGAGAAGGTTGAAGAAATTATGATGACATCAGGGTCGAGAAGAGGTCCTAGGAGAACATCTCGAATGTATGAGAAGCCTCCTCAAATTTTCCATGACTCCCCTGAGCAGTATTATCCACCTCAGAATGCTCAATACACTGTCGCTCCACCTCAGTATGTTGTCCAGCCACCAAAACATCCCAGTAGACGAGCACGAGCATCACAAAATCTCCAAAATCCTCCACAAAATTTTCAGGTGCCCTATAACCCACATCCAAGCCAGAGGTATAAAGGGGAACAAATATTGAAAGATAATTTTACACCAATAGGAGAGTCCTATGCAAGCTTATTTGAGAAGTTAAAGCACTATGACATGATTGCACCTATTCCTCCAAATCATGTGGACCCGCGTGCGAGAAGCTTTGACCCTTCTAAAAGGTGTAAATACCATTCCAATGCCCAGGGGCACAATGTTGAAAGCTATCGAAATTTGAAAAGAGAAATAGAAAGGATGATCCAGGAAAACCTGATTGTGATCCAAGGCAGTGACATCCAGAATATCGCACAGAATCCTTTACCTGCACATCATGATGCACACTTTGTAGGGATGATTCCTGGTGACATGGAGTATGAGAATCCTCTCGAATACTTGCTAACTGAAGGTAATAATGTTGAAATTGTAGAAGGATCTGCTGATTCTGATGAGCAAATTTGTGGCTAAATGCCGAGCCTAGCAATTGAAAAGTCATTCTCTCCTCACTAGGAAGGAATCTTGGTAGCTTGTTTTGATGTTTTTTCTATTATATGGGTTATTTCAGGGTTGTGATCCAGATTTTATTTGTTTTATTGAGTCAAACCCTTCTATCCCTCCATTCTGTTTGTGTGAGTCTTGTTTGTCTGTTTTGTTGCTACTTTCATTATTCGGGTTATTTTAGGGTTGTAACTCGTATTTTAGGTTGCTTGTTTAGTTGTAAAACCCTTTCATCCTTTACTCAATAAAATACAGTTTGCCCTTTTGTGTCATTCTGTTCCTAGTTCTTTTCTCACTAGTTCTAATGACATGACATGCATGCAGAAATTTTGGCCAGATCTTAGGAACTGATTTAATCTGGAATTCGATAACTAAAAAAAATACTTTTGAGGATGAATAAAGAGTTGGAATACTTTGGAACTAAGGCCGAGTAAAATTCACCTTCAAATCATTGTGAATATCGGGTTTAAGGATGTTTAATCAATTGAAGTTTGTTGGAAAGTTTGTTACTAAGGGATGAAAAAATATCTTGTGACCATGGCACACCAAGAAGACATACATGTTCGTCAATGCTGTGATCGCAAAAAGATACCATGTTTGATGTTCTTGAGGTTGGGAGACCCTTTTTCTGCTACCCAAACACTTTATATCATTTGCTACCCCTTTTGAGCCTGTGTTGTTTTTTTTTTGACTACTCTCTTTTAGAATCAAGTTTAGAGTAAAAAAAATCATGTCCTAAGAGTACAAACTGGGGCAATTCTTAGAAAGTTCAGAGAAAAAAAAAAGAATTATCCAAGGTCCATGCCCTCAAAAATAGAAGTTGGGGCAAACAAAAAAAAATAAAAAGAAAAATAAAAAAAGAAAAGAAAAAAAAAGAAAAGAGAAAAAAAAGAAAAAAGGAAAAGAGAAACAGAAAGAAAGATGAAAAATAGTTTAGGTCAGATGTTTGAACTACGTTAGACCTGATTCCTTTAAAAAAAGGATACGTAGACAGCCTCACGGTTCGGTCCAACCAAATAATAATTCAGAAAAGAGAAAAAAAAATCCAAAAAAATCCCCTGTATCTGAAACTGGGGCAAAGATTTTATTTTACTTTTGAAAGAGTCGATTCCAAGAGTTGTAAGTCTACACCCCCTTTATTTTGAGTCTACATTGAGCCTTCATGCCAACCCTTCTACCCAACCCTATCCAAAAACTTCCAAATAAAGACCTCCCAATATGCCATCAAGAATGCCAAGAGAAGCATGCAATGAGCAACAGTTGTCACATGACATAGAACACCATCAAAATTCTCACAAAAAAGGAAAGAAAAAGAAAAGAAAAATGAGAGAGTCTTATTAGTGAAAACCCTCAGGGCACTGCAAGACGACGGTAAGCAGAGATAATGAGAGAGACTTGTTGGTGAAAACCCCTCGGGGCACCACTAGTCAAAAGTGAGTCGCGAAGCTGATGCAAAGAATTGGCACGAACAATACCGACTTTAAAGCTCATAAGAATGGCAAAAGGGAAGATTGGATTAGCTTGATAGATCAGGTCGTTGAGTCCAAAATGCATGTCATAACCATTAAGGCTAGTTATTGAAAAAAAAAAGAAGAAAATTGTTCCTTCTGTCCTTCCGACAGGGGGCATTTCTTGTTAATATTGTTTCTTTATAGCATTGTGTCCTTCCCTCTGAGTCAGTCCTTGTCAAAACAAGCAAGAAAAGATTTCAAAATCTGCTACCAGCTTTTCAGTTGCACAAAGTAAATTTGGCCAGTACACTCGGTTGTTACTGTCAACGTGCCTTGAGGATTCATGCAAAGGCTCCCCCAAAAGACTCTTGTCAGCCTATTTGGCGTAAGCAAAAATAACTTGTGATTCTCTCTGACAGACAAATTGCTCAAAAGCAGGAAGTCATTCAAGATATCAGAAAAGGTCATCTAAGAAAAGACCTCCAATTGGGATAAGGTTGTTTGAGCTAGGATCAAAATCTTAGTCTGATGAACTTTCTCCTAGGATCAAAATCTTAGTCTGATGAATTTTTCTCCTAAGATAGAAGACCTAGTCTGATGAACTTTCTCCTAGGATAGATGTCTTAGTCTGATGAATCATTCTCCTAAGATACCAAAAAAAAAAAGGACCTAGTCTGATGAATTTTCTCCTAGGATTAACGTCTTAGTCTGATGAATCTTTCTCCTAAGATAGAAGACCTAGTCTGATGAACTTTCTCCTAGGATAGAAATCTTAGTCAGATGAATCTTTCTCCTAAGATACCAAAAAAAAAAGAAAAAGGACATAGTCTGATGAATTTTCTCCTAGGATTAACGTCTTAGTCTGATGAATCTTTCTCCTAAGATAGAAAACCTAGTCTGACGAATTTTCTCTTAGGATATTTTGGGGAAAAAAGGAAGTCTGGATTTGAAAAAAAAGGGTCAATTTTTAGTTTTCTTAAGTTATCAATGTTTAGTTTTCTTGAAATTAGGGGTCTCGCCTGGAGAATAGGGTCAGTCTTTACTTTAGTCAAGCTTAGTTTATAGTTTTCCACAAGCTCAATCACTTTTAGGAGACGTACATCCTAGTCTAGTGTTTAGTTTACTCATCATTGCATCAATAGTATAAGTGGTTTACAATATTGCTAACAACTCACAAATCTTCCTAGTGCAAATTGGGGCAAAAAATTTCATTTATTTTGTTGGTTTTGATTGCAGGCACCCATATGGAAAACAAGGGAACACAGAAAGTTTCAGCAATCAGGGGCCCACCTGGAGAACAAGGGAAAACGGTTCCAGTTTCGAAGGAAGACAGGTCAAGTTCAGCAATCAGGCGCCCACCTGGAGAACAAGGGAAGATAGTTCAAGTTTCAAGGAAAAGCAGTTTTGAAGGAAGACAGTTCAAGTTTCAAGGGAAACCAGTTCGAGTTTCAAGGGAAAACAGTTCAAGTTTCAAAGGAAGTCAGTTCAAGTTCAGCAATCAAGCGCCCACCTGGAAAAAAGGGAATTCAATTCAGAATGCAATTCAGGTCAGCAACAAAAAAAGCTCGCGTCAAGAATGAGAGTCAGCAATCCGAGATGATCAACAGAAGTTTGTCACAATCCAGAATAAAAAGAAAAAAAACAACAACAAAAAGAAAGACAAGAAGTGAATCCAAATGCAGAATAATGATGCTCAAGACATGGCTGAGGTCACAAGCTCTGCATGTCCCGTCTTGATTTGAAAAAGCTGAAGAAGATTGAACCAACACCTGCGGCTAACAAGCATCAAGATTCAGATCAGGGTCCGCATGAAGAACCAACCAAGACTCAAGATCAAGCTTCAGAAGACTCATAGATAGGAATCTTGTAACTCGTAGCTGATAGGCTTAGTTAGTCTTTTTCATTTTTGATTTTGATGTAATAATAGGACCACGGACCGGAACCTCGGCAGAATGGAACCACGACTAGCTCTCCACCTCGGCATACTCCATCATCTCACTCGCCTCTGAACTACACGTGGCCTGATTCCTTTATAGCCAAGGATATGTAGGCAGCTCAGATACCAGGGCTCGGTCACATTCCTCTTTTCTCAGTTTTAGTCTCTCCCAAATAAGGGTCGGGTCAAAAAACCTGTCTAGTCGTTCTTTGTCTGAAAACTCTTCGCGTTTCCAGTCAAAGAGGGGCAGCTGTAGACATGTGATTTTTGACCCCACCCCAAGATTTTTCATATTTTAGCACGTAAATATTTAATTTAGGCCTAATATAGCTATTTCAACTCATTTTTATTCTTTTACTTTTATTTTATTACAAGAAAATGAAAATTACACAAAAATAGGCTTATTAATGTTTTGTAGTCATTTTTTTAATCTTGAAAAAATACCAAAAAAAATAGTTTTATTTTAATGGTCCGTCTTATTTTAATAATTATTTTTACTTAAGTAGAGCTAATTAATATTTTTAGTTAATTAAGCTAATTTTAAACATAACTAGTCATAAGGGCCCAAGTTTCTAGCTCATTCCTTAAGCTCAATATCCAAATACCCATTAAGCTAATCCTAGGGACCCTTCTAGACTCTTCTTGGGAACAAAAGATAAATAAAAAAAACCTAGGGACTAATTAGCAAAAATACAAGAAATAACCTAAACCTAGACATATACAATAGGGTAACGCCTAAAATAAAAGGGGATTGAATGGAGAAAAATCTGATCGGCCACAAGATACTTTAGGAAAATCAGTTAGAAAATTACAGAAAAAAAGGAAATGACCTTAGACCTAGGGACTTGAAGATCATCTTCTTCAATACCACCCCAAAATGACCCTCTCGATCCATCTTCTTCTTCGTTCCAACAACGGCTTTTAGCAGCCTAATACCGGACACACGCACACACGCACCAATAGGTCATCGTTCTTCTACCCAAGCCCATCGGAACGGACTCCATCTCCACCCAAAACAGACCTCAAGATCAAGCCTTCAACGTCAAACAGCATTTCTGGGTTATAGACAACGCAGCCTATATTCAGACATTGAGTACCAGCTCTAGGCTGCAGGCATCTGTCATAGTCAATTTCGTCGGCGAGATTTGAGTTTCTTCAGCGAGGTTCGTCCAATCCATCGTCTATCGAGTTCTGCTCGTTGTCCTATTCATGCCATCATCCTTTTGAGGTTGTCCGGTCAAGTTCAGATCCGGGAAATAGTTTGGTGCCCGAGGTTACCGTTCGAGTTTATTTCCGGTCGTGTGTTCAACTGCTCGTTCAAAGATTTGATGATGTTTCGTCGTAGGGTGTTCTTTTGTTAATTTGGATTTGAAAGATTTCGACAGAGAGGTTCATTCTTTCTCCTTCTTTGTTTTAGTTTTGATAACACTATCTATTGGTATCCGATTGTTATCATGTTTCTGGTGTTTAATGGGACAAATATACTTGAATTTCTTTTATTAGCTTAATACACTCATGCGCCAACAGTAGAGTACAAGATTATTTTTGAATTACTTTAAAGGTACTCAATCTGTTGGATTTCTCAATCTGTTGGCTTAAAAGTGTAAATTGGATAACTAGGCTAATTGTGCAGTTTTATCCTTGGGTTAGGGAGGACGTCATTTACACAATTCCTTTTCGTTAACTCTTTTAATCTTTGTTTTTTTGTTTTGATACAGCTCATCCATGTAAATAAAAGAGATTTAAGTATTATCAACTAGCTAAGGAATTCTTAAATGGTTTATTTATTCCACAACACTATACATAACTCATGGCCCTTAATTAATTTTAACTCTTTAGAAATCGAGGTGTGTCATTAGGTGAATTTTCCATGGCCCTCGCAAACCTTGTTATTAACTTGAAAGTGCGTAGTTGCTTTAGGCGCGTAATTTAAATTAACTTCCTTAAACTCGGGTGTGCATTTCATGTGACCCAAATCCAAATACTGACAACGTTAAATAAAATATGTCGCAGATCGCGGGTGCATTTCATGTGGCGTGATCCAAAGATGTGTTTTGTATAACGTTGAAATCTTCCTAAAAAACGAATAAAAGCGGTTTTAAATTTAAAAATGCACATAGGTTCAAAAGTGTTTTAAAATCAGATAATTAGGCCAATAATAATAGTTGAGCGACCGTGGTAGAGCCACGGAACTCGGGAATGCCAAACACCTTCTCCCGGGTTAACAAAATTCCTTACCCGAATTTTTGTGTTCGCGGACTGTAATACAGAGTCAATCTTTTCCTCGATTCGGGATTTGAACAGGTGACTTGGGACACCAATAAACTATCCCAAGTGGCGACTCTGAATTTTAATTGAAATAAATTCCGTTTTGATTGTCACTTTAAGTTGAAAAAAATTCCCTTGCACTACCCTTCCGGGGTGTAGGAAAATGGAGGTGTGACATCCTCCGAACTCTAACACATTGGGGCTGGTCTTCCAATCTTTTATGAATTGTTTCTTTAAGTGCGGTCCTGGTGTGAGCATTGCCCAGAGTCCCTGAGGCCCATGGGAACTTTGACACACTAGGAACCTAATCCTTTGTGCCACGGATAGATCCTCCTTTATGCTTCAGAGTTGTTATGTTTGAAGGCCTAGTTCCCAGGTTTATATTGGGCCTGCTAAGGCTCCCTATAGTATAATGGATACTATTATGTAATTTATTCATTCTGGGCTATAATAAACAGATTTGGGGCTTACTAGTAAAATCGGGGGGAGGGGGTTCCTTATATCTTTGATAAATTTGGGTAGAAATCGTGCCTATAAGTTTATTGAGTTGATTATGTGAATACTCGTTTAGAGATCCTACCTATAGGATATTTTATGATTGTTTGTGACTCTGTATTTTCACATTTTTGGCATACTAGAGACATTGCCTATAGGTCTTTTGTTAATTTTGCAGTAGAAATCCCTGTTCATAAGATCCACATATATTTCCAATCTCAACGTGCATTAGTGATCATGTATATAGGATCTTATTTGTATGAATCAATAAACTTTCCCGACAATTTGCTTAAAATTCTGTCCACGTATGATTAATAAATACCATGCCTATATGAAATTAAAAAATCAATCTTCAACTTAGATACCATGCCTGTAGGCATAAAAGGAATCAGTTTCAAAACCTAGAAATCATGTCTATAGGATTTAAACTAATAGATGTCATGCCTATAGGGTGAAATCAGTTTGTGAACTTAGAAACTATGTTTATAGGAGTTTAAGTCAAGTTAACACTTAGAAATTATGTCTGTAGGAGTTTTATTAATTATGCAAATTAGAAAGAATGCATATAGGATCTAAAGAGATAAAACCTGTCTTTACAAGTTAAACAGTAATTCGCTTAGAAACCATATTATAGGTCTATAATTAACAGTTGTAGATATCATGCCTATAAGATTCTGTTAATCACTTAGGCAAGTCTGTAGGGATTGCCAATGATTCTGGGCCTAAAAAATGTGATATCTTACTGCCTGAAAATGCTCAGATTCAAAGCTTCATTAAATCAGTAGGCAAACCAGTAGGTTCGATGCTCGCCTTAATAAATTGCTTCTTTATATTTTGTTCTGCTCATCTAGATATCCTGCCTATAGGACCCTAAATTAACAAAGTTTGCTGATTTAATTGCGTGCATTTGTTGTCTACTTGTGGAGGTTAATATGAGCCCTTATTTGCGCCTTACATGATAGTCCTATTTGAATTTTATTTGTCGCATAGCTTTTTCTCATTTTAAGCAACATAGGTCAGTCTAGAACCACCCTGAATAGAGGTTCTAAATACCTCCAGGACCATAGGTAAGGGACAGGTAGTGCACGCACAAGGCGCGAATTAGACTATTAGAACGCTTAGGTAACAACTGAAAGATAGTAATTGGGTAGTAAAGGAGATGATGACCCGTGCATTAATACTACGAGTAGCACCCTAACATGGGGAGGTTACAAAGTATTGCATGGAATGATCTGATAGGCTAAAAAATCTAGGACCCCTTTAATCTTGTTTTAAAGTAATTTGTATTTGTCTAAATTGTTTTTACTTCCATCAAAGACTAATTTGCTTAATTTAAGTTCGGTCGGGACCCACTGTTTTGGACCTCGAGGGGTACCTAACACATTTCCCTCAAGGTAATTTCGAGCCCTTACCCGATCTCCGGTGATGTAAACTGGTTATATGAGTTAATTGCTCTAGGTGCCCTAACGCACCTTAATCCGTCAGGTAACGTCTCTTTCAAATCTAATTCCCTACCCCCACGGAAAGGAGTTGTCCGAGAAAATGTCGAAATCTGATTTCATGAGAAAAATAGGGCACGAAAATATGATTTTGTCCTTTGCCATTGGTATTTGGGGAATCAATTGTTTGGGTGTTAGATTCACTTGTTTCTTTAGAAGGAGACACGTGTAGGACACTTGTAGTCATATTGTAATCCAAATTTGAAGCACATTGTTTTGGATTTCGATAGTAGTATTTTTTCCAGTGGTATTCTCTAAAATCGTGTGCTCATTATCAAGTAGTAAGAAATTATTTTTTGTTTGAAAGGAATTAGTCGTCGGAGGAATTACAGTGTCACGAGCTTTGTGAGTTTCCTTTTTCTACATGTCAATAACATTGAGAGAGTCTTTGTGTTTATATTTAAGTATCTGAGTATTCAAATACTTACCTGTAGTAGCTTCAAAAATCTTGACATTAATACTTTTTGCCGGAGAAGCTTCCATTGGCTCAGACTTTGAATGTAGACTTCTTCTTCTTTTTTTCACAAAAGACATTGTTTACCATTCTTCTCCATCTGTATACTGAATAATTTGCTATGTGGTTTGCCTGCTAATACCTTCTTATGATGGAGTTGAAATTGAGTAGGGACAATGTAGGTTCAGACGTCCTAATCTGCCACATATTTTACAGAGGAAATGTTCTCCTTCATATAAGATATGCTACTTGTGGAATTCAATGAAGATGTATGATTTAACCAAACACATAGTCTGGCATAGCGTCCTCTTAGCATAGCTTATGTGCAGGCATCAACTTTTAACAAACGACCTATTGTGTTCCTAATTTTTTTTTAAAATTAATCCATCATAAAACTCAGTTGATAGTTAAGGTAGTCAGACACAGATAGCTGGAAATAATTGCTTGGCTTGAGAGGCTACAAAATTTGGTTCCCATTTTTGTACCGAGAGGAAATGACCATTAACAAACTAAGGACCATTTTGCAAGGCTTTAATCATATTTTCTTCTTTGCTAAATTTAACTATGTAATACTCTGCTACAAGGTCAATCAATAGAAAATTTTCTGTAGGCCTTCATAACTCTTGGATCTTTTTCTTTAGGTATTGATGGAGGATTCTCTTATCTAACAACTTGATTATTACTGAATATCTCCATTGTTGGTAAATCCGACGCATATCTTCAGCTGATAGGTGCACTTGAAACTTATCTTTTGTGGCTTCTTCTCCGGTTGTGTTTGAACATTCTGGTATATCCGCTTCCATTATATTTTCTGTTGATTGCATAGCAATATCATTGATTAGGACGTCGGCTAGAAGCTTATCTTTGAACGAGGGATTATTATTCATGGTAGATAGGTTCATGGGTTTGGTAGTAATATCAGGTGGTGTTGGGGGATGGAGTTAAGCTGATCGTTAGTGGGTGATGAATTAGACATGGCAGGGAATGATAAAGTTTTAATGTGAATATCCTAAAAGTTTCAGAGAGAGGTCAGAGCATCTCTCTCTAGATCTTCATATAAACTTCCTCTTTGAAAATGAAATGGGACTTCTTCAACGTGCTATAACCCATAACTTTTAGAATTCTTTGTCGAAAAAATAACATTGTATGTAAAGCTTTAATGTGAATATCCTAAAAGTTTTAGAGAGAGGTCAGAGCATCTATATATATATATATATATATATATATATATATATATATATATATATATTCGGCTATTATTTTGAGAGCGGTTATACAGTGTCATTTTCCCTTTAATTTTCTTCTCCAAATAGAAATTGTTTCGAAGAAAATTTTGTGAAAATAGCACGGGCTAGCCAATTCTCGGACTTGTAATTGAAAAATAGTCAGTGTTTGCAAAGTCATTAATAAATAGCCACTATTTTGCTTCAACACGGGAAGTGCAAGCATAATATACTGGAGATTGGTGCACCTGTGTATGAACTTCAAGTATATTATGCTGGAACTCCAGCACACGGAAAGTTCCAGCATAATAAATTGGAGAATGGAGCACATGTGTATTGTGATGGAAGTTCACATGTAAAAAATTCGAACTCTAGTATATTATGCTGGAATATTTTCCGGACTTTGAATAGTGTTTTCCTTCAGATTTATTTTTACATGAAAAGTGACTAAATTTCGACTACTTTTAAAAATGTGGCTATTTTTTTTATTACCACTTGTAAATCTGACTATTTTTGAATTTGGGCTGAAAATTTCTAACCAAACCCAATCGGATTCTTTATCAACTTGCAAATTGGTGTTTAATTGTTGAACATAAATTGAAGTGAACTTGAAAATGATTCATTTAAGACGAAGTTAATAATTTGAACGTACATATTTAATATCTATTTATAGGTTACATTTGTAGATAATAGTGTTTTAATTTTCATTTGGCGTATTTTATGAAATTGAGAACTAATTAAATTACAGCTTAAACTTGAAAAAAAAAATTCAAACTAAAATTGGTTTAAAAGTGGATCTCAGTGAAGTTTATTATTTTCCACATTCACAAACTTTTCTTTTCTAACAAAGAATACAACTATCAAAATCATTTTTATGAACTTTTTTCCAACAATATTAACTTCAAATATATGTCCAATCTCTCCCAAGTATAAATTTCGCCGCATGTCCTTTTTGTGAGCCGGTGTTTAAATTTTGCCCGTTTTAAACAAAATTACGTGGATTGCTTATATTGTTAAAGATAGTACCAAGTCTTGTCAATCCGGCAAAACTTACAAATAATTAAACAATATATACAAGATTTGTCAGTAAGGCAAGACTCATGAGCAATTTAAAAAAATAAGCAGAATGATGATTGTGCCAAAGTTAAACGGGTGAAATTCAAAAAACGTAATGGCTTTTGGGCCACTTAAACTTGCATCAGGTTTTAAAGTCGATATATGAACTTTTGATTTTCCCATTTTAGCATCCCAACTCGATAAAAATACTTACAATAAATCCCTCCCTTAAAGCGTGTATCTCAATTGACTGACATGAATACCACGTCACATACTAAGACCATTTATTATGTGACATTTGTAATATTTGAGTCTCATCCTTTTTAAAACCAATTTATCAAATTTTAAATTTTTGTCCTCTTTCCTTTCTTCTCCACCATAGCTCCACCAAAATCTTCCCTAGCCCAGCCATTATTTTCAATAGTAAAAATTCAAATATGATCACTTCATATCCTAGTACATACCTTACCCAAACCTCAATCTAGAAATTAATCCAAACAAGCCATCGCATCTTCCCAAAAAATATCAAAATCATACCGACAAGATTTTCATCGGAAAAAATAGCATCTCGGCTACACTCGTCAAAATCAAAACTAACAAACCTCCTTGAGAACCTATTACTTCTCACCCTTGAAAGTTTTCAGTAATTTCGTAATCTCAACTGGCCAAAGAAGATCACCGAAAACACTGTTACCACCATACCTTTGGGGGAACGGAAAGAAATTGGGGTGGGTGGGGGGGTTCAGTTGTGCTACTGCCACATAAGTATAGTCAATAGTCAGAGGTGTTTACTTATAAGTAATCGGTTGAGTTGAGATGTTAAAATGGAAAAATCGGAAGTTCATATATCGGCTTAAAATCCTATGTAAGTTTAAGTGGCCCAGAAGCCATTACGCCAATTCAAAAATAGTCAGATTTACAAGTAGTAATTGAAAAATAATCACAATTCTAAAAGTAATCGAATTTTAGCCACTTTTCATGTAAAGATAAATCTGAACGAAAATAATTTTCAAAATCCAAAAAATATTCTAGCATAATATACCGAAGTTCAAATTTTTTACATGTGGGCTTCCATAATATATTGGAGTTCGAATTTTTTTTCATGTGAACTTCCAGCATAATATACTAGAGTTCCAACATAATATACTCGAGTTCCAGCATAATATACTGGTCTAGCATAATATGCTTGAAATTCATACACACCTGCTCCAATCTCTAGTATATTATGTTAGAACTTTTCGTGTGTTAGAGTTCCAGCATAATATGTTGGAAGTTCATAAACATGTTCACCAATCTCGAGTATATTATGCTGGAACTTTTCTTGTTGCAATAAAATAACACTAGCTATTTTTCAATAACTTTACAAATACTGACTATTTTTCAATTAGCAGTTCAAAAACTGGCTAGCCCATACTATTTTCACAAGTTAAATACGCCCAACATAACCTGTAGACAAGGTAATATTTTTCAATTCGACAAGAATACTGAACAAAATTAACATAATAACTAGAATAAAGATTGTAATAAATTATGCCCATCCGATATAATGCATGAACAGAACAAGATTTGCCGGTCCAGCCAGACCTGTGAACAATTTAACAAGTTAGCTCCAAAGCTACGTCATATAAAAATTGCATGGGGCGTCTTATTTGGTCGCTCCCATTTAATCTATACTCATTTTTTTAAAAAGTTTTAACTTGTACCCACTTTTTAAACAATTTCAGTCTCTTTCTCCTTCTCCTCCTTCGTTTTCTGCCCTTTTCTTTGTAAACTTTATATAAAGCCAACTACAATTAACAAACTATGAATTGACGAGTGAAACAGAAGACAAATACTAACATGCTATTACACTGAAAATATAAAAGTATCACTAGTAGATATTTTTGATGCTTTTTGACGAAGAAAGTAGCAAATTATATGGAAATCTCTGTCAAAAATCCTTACATTTTGATGAAAAAGCTGAATATCATTGGGAATCCTTGGAAATCCTCTTAAACTCGGCACAAACTTATAACTCCTCAGTTGATAAGAAGTTGGAATTTGATTTTACTAACAAGACAAATCTTGATGACGTTAAGAAAAAAGGCGTTGACGTATCAAAAACTTTTTCAAATACTTCAGCTTATATAGTGCTGAAATTTTTACAAATGAACTAAATAACTTCAGCATCTTCTGCTGAAGTTTTTGAAAAAGCTTATCCAGGACAAAAAAACTTCAGTTTATTTAGTGTTGAAGTTTTTATAAATGAACTAAATAATTTCAGCATCTTCTGCTGAAGTTTTTGAAAAGGCTTAATGGCAAAACTAATGAATCGGGACAAAAAAACTTTAGCTTATTTAGTGCAATTACAAACAAAAACATCATGCAAATAGAGAAAAACTTCAGCTACTATACTTAAGTTCAGCAATTACAAACAAAAACTTCAGCAAATAGAGAACAAAACTTCAGCTACTATACTTAAGTTCAGCAAATAGAGAACAAAACTTCAGCTACTATGCTTAAGTTCAACAATTACAAACAAAAACTTCAGCACACTTGCTACTTCAGGCCCGTCTACTAGAATGCTAAAGTTTTGTGTGATTGCCTTTACTACTTCATCCCCGTATGCTGAAATTACGCGAAAAAATGGGTACGTTTATAATTTTCTTTTTGACAAAACGGGTATAGATACAAATGCCCAACGTCACGCCCAACATAACTTGGGAAGCGTAACTTTTCATTCTTCCAGGTTTGTAGCGCGAGTCTATTTTGGTACAAATTTCTTAAACGGGGACAAAAATTAAATAGCAGCCTCAAATGATCCTATTTGTGCAAATCTCCGTCATTATTTCAATCTTGGATCTTAGCGGTTGGGCCAACCTTCGGCTTATGTGTGGAAATGATGCCATGTAGCCGTACACCGGCTATTTTTAATTTAAGCGATTAAGTGAGAGGCTAATTGGTTAATTCTTCTAAAATATATTCATATTTTACAATATATTTAAAGATTAACCAATTCGCTCAAATTTCAGGACATGACGTCCTGAAATTTAAACTTAAAGCTTTAAACTTCAAGACATCGTATCCTAAAATTTGAAAATTACAACAACAACAACAACAACAACGATCTAGTAAAATACTACTAGTGGGATCTGGGGAGAGTAGTGTGTACGCATACCTTACCTCTACACCTACCCCTACCCCAAGGGAATAGAGAGGCTATTTCCGAAAGACCCTCGGCTTAAGGAGACGAAAAGAGACAATATCAGTACCACCAATAGAAACCATATGAAAAATAACATCATGAAAATGAGAAAGTAGATGTAAAGGAAAAGCGATAGACAGTACATAGACCCGACACTATGAAAAACGAAAGAGTAGTAAGACATAACATTGTCACTAGCTGACTTCGACAAAACCCCAACCAGACTAGCCTCACAAATGTACGAAGTAAGGAAAGACTCAACTACCTCCTAATCTACAACCCTAATACTCGACCTCCACAACTTCCTATCAAGGGCCATGTCCTCGAAAATCTAAAGTCTCGCCATGTCCCGCCTAATCACCTCTCCCCGATACTTTTCATGTCGTCCTCTACCTCTTCTCGTGCCCTCCAAATCCAGCCGCTTACACTTCCTTACCGGAGCATTTGAGCTTCTCCTTTGTACGTGTCCGAACTATCTAAGTTTCGTTTCCCGCATCTTGTCATCAATGGGAGCCACGCCCACCTTCTCCCGAATATCTTCATTCCTAATCTTATCAATCCTAGTGTGCCTGCACATCCACCTCAACATCCTCATTTCTGCTACTTTCATCTTCTGGATATGTGAGTTCTTAATAGGCTAACACTCAGCCCCATACATCATGGTCGGTCTAACCACCGCTTTGTAAAACTTACATTTGAATATCGATGACATTCTCTTGTCACCCAGGACTCCAGATGCTAACCTCTACTTCATCCACCCAACCTCAATACGGTGTGTCCTGAATTTCAAATATTATGTCCTGAATTTCAAATTAGCAGTTTAGAATTTCAAGAGACTTAGTCTTAAATTTCAAATTAGCAGCTCAAAAATTTAGAACATTAAAACATGAATTCCAAATTAGTAGCTCACAAATTTAGGATAATTAGTCCTGAAATTTGGACGAATTAACTAATCATTAAATATATTGTAAATTATGAATATATTTTAAATAATTGGCTTAAAAATGGCTATTGCTGCACTTCGCCCGGTTCAAGTTGGGTGTCCATAACACTAATGTAAGGATTGATAAGATTATGGGCCACTAACTTCGATCCATCTGATTAGGGTCCATTTAGAAAGACAGTGACGAATAACGACCACGTGGAAGATTCCCATTGGACAGAATTCTTGGATTGACGTATTTTCATCAACTTAATAACCCAGACATTAGATTAGTGTCCATTAAAAACATAAACACGAATTACGACTACTTGGATCAATCCAATTGGACAAACTTGTTGGATTTACGGCGAAACAATTATAAATATTTTCTTTTTTAAAACATTTATAGATATCAATTTAAAAACCTAGAATTTGTACATTTAATTAAAAAAAAATTGTTCTGGAGAGTATACAGAGCTGAGGAGTAAGCAATGGGGCGGTTGATTTTTATAGCAGTTTTGTTGGCCGTAATTGCAGAAATTGCAAGTGCACAACTTGTTGAAGTGCCTGCAGCTAAGGAGGAGGGAGATGAATTGGGTGCCATGGGGTTGAATTTCAAAGAAGAGGAAATTGATGGTGGTTTCTCTTCTTTAGATGGAATGTTACAATGGGCTATAGGTAAGTACTTTTCCTTTCTCCTTTTTGTTCTTTTGCTTTTAAGTTTTAACTGTGAAGCTCAAATTTGCTTATTTTTTTGGATGAAATGTCAATCAGTAAACTAATTACTAGTACTTATTATCAGTTTCGGCACTTTTATATAAACTTGCATATTTATTAAATCAGTTTCAGGACTTAATGCTTATCAACTACTTTCAATCAGCTAAGCCAAACGGGCTCTTAGTTGGGTTGGATATCTTTTCAAAGTCGTTCAGTATTCAAATGATTCATTCGTATTACAACAAGTATAACTCAATCCTAAGCTAGTTGGAGTCAATATCCATTTGACATGAGGGAAATACGGTAGAAGATAGAAGAGTGTAGAATAAAAAGGGAACTATAGCTTGCCTTTCGTGGGGCAATATAAAAAGTTGCAATCCCCATAGAAAGATTATATGTCCAAAAACAAAAATTGATAACCCGAACAAGTCCCCCCCTGAACAAGTAAGGCCCCGTTAGCCTGGGCGAAGATGGGGATAAAGAGTAAGGATTGAAGCCCCCTTAGCTCTGCCAGGCACTTGACAGCAGCAAAAATGCTCAATATCAATTTCACCCATTTAGATCTATTGCATTCTAATACTAATAACTGTCATTTAACATAATTGAGTTGTAAAAATCTTGTGTTTACTATATTGACACATACGACATTCTGATCAAATAGAATGGAAAGATCAATTTACTTATGTAAGTTGCTTTTATGTTTTCCGTGCTAAGAATTCGGTTTATTGTTTAAAATTACACGACACAGGACATTCGGATCCTGGAGTACTAAAAGAAAGATCAAAAGTTTTTCAACGCATGTCTCCCGAGGAGCTAAAAGAGCGCCAGACTGAAATAAAGGTGTGGTTAATACACTTGTGATTCTTCCCCGGTGCCTTAGTGTTCTTGATACCTCTTCGTTTTGAAGTAATGTGTCTGCTATGAGCTTTTTCTTTTGTTCTCTTCATATGTGCATTATGCATGATCTATGTGAGCCTAGGACCACACAATTTTATATGAGCCTCGCAATGGTGACCACTGCTTATGTAAATGATGAAATAAAAGCCAGTTTGATGGAAGAAAATGCATATAAATGTGGAAAACATTCAAGCTCATATTGTTCTACTCGGAACCCAATTAAGGGACTCTAGCATCTAACTTAAGCGCGGTTTCTCATACTATTTGTTTGAACTCATTACCATTTATTCTTGCATTGCCATTTTGCGTTGGAATAATAAATGATGAAATAAAAGCCAATTTGATGGAAGAAAATGCTTATAAATGTGGAAAACATTCAAGCTCATAATGATCTACTTGGAACCTAATTAAGGGTCTCTAGCATCTAACTTAAGCACAGTTTCTCATACTATTTGTTTGAACTCATTACCATTTATTCTTGCATTGCCATTTTGTGTTGGAATAAAGGAGGGGATTATATTAAGTAGTATGGGAAATTATCTTGTTTGTTCCCTGATTCCCTCAGTATAAGCTAATTACAACCAGGTTTTGAGGTTTTAGAATAGAAAAAAAGCAAAAGGTAGTTTTGTGCTATTGGCTCTAATATGGTATATATAGTTGACAAAGACTGATAATGTACCCTCCAGCCACCCTCCAATTTGCTTGCCACCTCTTGCAATTGTATTGAACACCAAAAGGTCCTTCATGTTAATATGCTTATGTTTTTCATTTGGTCTTATTTTGTTTTGTTTTAGGAACTGGTGGAGAAGCTAAAAATGCCCTCAGATGCGCAGTTGATGCAGATTGCAGTTAATGATTTAGATAATTCATCACTGCCTCTGGAGCATCATCAGCGTGCTTTAGAGGAGCTGTTGGTACTTGTTGAGCATATTGATAATGCAATCGGTATGTTTAGTTCTCAGCACTTCTTTTATTACAGATGTTTAGTTTGCCTCTTTCAATCTTGGTTTTGTGCTGCTTCTTCCGACTAATATCAACTGCAGTATTTGATTAGCATCTATTTTTACATAAAAACAGTATTCCAAAGATAATTACGAGACCTTATAAGACTGTAATCAAGTCTTTGGAGGCTCGAACTAGCAGCTGCGTAATTAAGCACGCAGCTGACTCTTAGGGAATGAACTAGCAGCCTCTCTTGACCTTGGTTTTATGAACTTCTAAATGATGTTTTATGTGTAATGTGTGATCATTTTAGTGCTATGAGGATTCATCAATAGTATTCCTTTATACTGGCATCAACAGATTTCTCACCATTCTTCCCATTCATAGAAACCTTGGATGCACATGTATATTTTTCTTGATGCTTACATGATTTTGTTTCCAGATCTGCATAAACTTGGAGGCTTCAGTGTACTTTTAAGAAAGCTTGATCATTTTGAACCAGAAATTAGGACTGCTGCTGCATGGGTTCTTGGCAAAGCCAGTCAAAATAACCCAGTTGTTCAGAAGCAGGTATTGCGATAGACATGTGTTTTTACAAGTTCACAATATACAAAGTCGGTCTTTGGTGCATCAATTTCTTCGTGGCTGCCATCTGTGCATTTTCTGTATTTATATTCGAAATTTATTGGCTATTGGATTAATACCATGTCATAACTTTTGCATTCAGGTCCTGGAGCTTGGGGCATTGCCAATGCTGATGAAGATGATGAAATCTCACTCCACTGAAGAAGCAATAAAAGCCCTTTTTGCTGTTTCAGCACTAATCAGAAATAATTTGATTGGCCAAGATATGTTTTATCAGGAAGCTGGACATGCAATGCTTCAGGTGATCCAAGTGAAGATTGTGTCAAGCCATCATGCAAAACTAGTCTAGTGCTGGCAGCCCATAATTATCTTTCTCTTTGTATGCAGGAGGTTCTTAGCAATTCAAAGCTGGATATCAGGTTGCATAAGAAATCACTGTTTCTTATTGCTGATTTGGCCGATGGTCAACTGGAGAATGAGAATACCGCGGCGGTACCCTTTTTCAGCAACCGGTTGTTACTGAAAGCCGTGGTTGATTCAATGGCGTCGAGTGATCTTGATCTCCAGGAAAAGGTTTGTGTAGTCTTTGATGTGAATGAGCATTAACTTCAAAAAGACCATATTTGTATAAACTTCAAAACACCCCTTAGGTTTCATATATTAGAGATGATCCTCACCCTCAACAATTTTGGCCTGACCTTTGTGAAGAGCAAGTGTTCTTGGTCTTTTTTTTTTTGTAATCCAAGGTTGCATCCATCATCACTACGTGGGACCTTATGCTTTATCTGAACTAAATCACCTACCTTCAATTTTGGCAAATGGCTATATCAGACTGTTGTACTACGGTTTGATGGTGGAGTGTTGGTTAGATGGGAGAAGTAATCAGTATAGTGATTCCATCTCTAGGGTTGTTTTCATCGGAATCATTCTTTTGGTTTTAATTCTTCTTTCGGTCGGTTCAGGTTTGATTTTGGGTCAAAGTCTAGTGGGATGATAGCGGGGTCACTTCCGAAGAGGAAATTCACTGAGAGAAATTTTTTGAGAAGGAAGTCATTGTGATAGAAATTCAACTGCAATTTTTTTCGTAGGAAAAGTTTGGGTGGGTTATGCAGAGACTTACCTGAGGTAAACTGTAGTTGAAACAATGACTTGTCCAATGGGGCTCCTCATTTTCATCTTTACAAACAACAACAACAATCCAGTATAATCCCATTAGTGGGGTCTGGGGAGGGTAGTATGTACGCAGACCTTACCCCTACCCTGGGGTAGAGAGGCTGTTTCCAAATAGACCCTCGGCATTCTTACCTCCAAGAACTCCCCACCTTGCTCTTGGGGTGACTCGAACTCACAACCTCTTGGTTGGAAGTGGAGGCTGCTTACCATCATTTTCATCTTTAATGGTGGAAATATACTTGTATTTTGCTGAAGGGTTCGGAGTAGAATAGACAGAAATCATCTGTTCATGTTTTGACTTGGTTAGGCAGGTCTTTCAAACAACATATCTTTATGTAGATATACAACCTAATTGGGTGTTCGTGCATATAAAAACTTGTTTTTATTTAAACCATTCTGCTTTCATTTCATTTTCATCCTTGATACCTTATATATGGTCTCTGTGACACAAAATAGAGCCAAGAGTGTTGGGTGACATCTTTACGAAGTATGCAAGACGTTTGACATATAATCTATGTCTGGCTGCAGGCCCTTTATGCAATTAAAAACATACTACTACTTAGATCGACTGAAATTCAAGTTTTCAAGGACTTCTGTAAATTGAATGAGGCACTTGAAAGGACGAGGCAACAGTTGCAGCAGTTTATGGTAGAAGATGACCTTAGAGAATATGCAACGGATTTGGAAGGTCTTCGCAAAGAAGTTGAGCTAACTTTCCTTCAAAAGCTGGATAAGGTGAGCAAAAATAAATTTACACTTATTTTCATTTGTACTTTGAATCATTGCTAAAATGAGAATTGGCAGGTTACACAAGCTGCGAGATGATGATGGGTTCTCATGGCAGTTTCTGGCTTGATCTGGGTTTTGAATTGTATGTTATTGTGTTCTGGCTCGGTATGACATCTTCATGACACACCATTGGTTTAGCAGGACAGGAAATTCTCACATGCAATTTTAGTATTACATAGGACTAACTGTTGAGTACATAGATCTGGATTTCGTTAATGGCGCATTATATTGAATTTAAGTGTTATGAAAGCAGTTTTGGCGTATCATGAAACGCGGAGCAACTGAGAGTAACAATTCTACAGTTAACTGACACAATTGGTTGTTTCATTTGTCTGATGTAATTAACAAGAGTTTCTGATTGATATGAACTATCGGAAATGGTCTCTCTACCTTCCCAGGGTCTACGTTCCCTAGACTCGACTTGTGGAATTTCACCAGTTGTTATTGTTCTTGCTGATGATGATGAACTAGTATTGGAATGAAATGGATCCGAATACTGAAATTACTAGATACTTGACCCTGCTATCTAGCACCCACCTACCACCCTTTTTAATAATTTAGCTAAAGCTTCTTTTTCCTATTTTTCTCCCTTGTATTTCCTATTTGCTTATGCATTTTCTTCTCAACTTGGGAGGGCACCATGCATATTGGATTAGATTTGAGATTTGTTTATCCCATGTTTGATTGGGATAAAATAGCGGTATAACTAATCTTGGGATTAGTTATCCCAGTGTTATTTTTATCCTTATGGGAGGATGGGATAATAATCCCAAAATTCCGGGATAACTTGTTTCCAACCAAACGACCACTAAGGAATTGTTGTATTTCAATAGACAATAGTACCATAATCCAATATGTATGGTGCCCTCCAAAAAAAACTTGCTCCTTATGCAAGGAACAAATGCACATTGAGTTCTCAATATAGTATGATAACTACTAGTACAATTTAATTTTAAATAAGTTAGGATCAACTATATGAATTTTTGCTGATACTATTTTCTATTTATATTCATCTCAAACCAACATTATACAAGCTCGAGTAAAGGTGGATAGTTATAGCTTATTGACGACCAACATAAAGCTAGTCAATTGTTAATGAATCTCCAAAATAATGTTAAAAAAATATAAAAGTTCACTATCTTTCCAGGAATTAATTGTTAAACATGATTCCTTTATGTACAATTATAAATAATATGTCAATTTCTAGATATTCAATGGAACAATAGCTAGAAATAACTACTACTACCCAAACAGGAAAATTGAGTGTTCACTCCAATAAGGACCATGGTCCCCTCACCATTAACAATGCCTCCAAAAGGTCTTTAATTTTTGTATATGTGTCTATAAATTAAAACACGTGAACCTTTAAATGTTGATTTTATTTAAATATTTATAATGGCTCCACCCTTTACCATTCACGTGGTAGGTTCGAACTTCCATTGCTTTCTTCCTTTCCCTCACCTACTCTTATGCCTCGTTCCCAAAGGTTTTTAAAGAAAATAAAATTAATATAAATTGTAGTGAATTTTTTTGTTAATACTCAAAAAATAGTTTAAGTTATATAGATCAGATCGTCAATATAAGTTTCTTTACACTATTAGATCATTTCTACTGTATGTAACACGTCATCATCGAAAAATCCTCCAGGACTAGTGCACAAGTTTAAACTTAATAAATAATAGATCCGTTCCTTTAACATTTTTCACTTAAATACTTGTTTTTTATTTTTATATTTGTAATATTGTTCAAACATGTAATGTGCGTCTAACCTACAAATCATGTGCTTTGCGCATAAATGGTCGTGATTATTATGATTATATATATTTTTATGATAACCAAACACAACAACAATAATAATATAAAAAGTAATTTAAAGTTATATATGCTTATATTGTAAAAGTAATATTAATAACTATAAATAGTTTAAGTTATATACTCTGCAGTGTTATATAATAATAATATAAAAAATAATTTAAGTTATATAGACGACAACAACAACAACAATAATAAACTCATTATAATTCTAAAGTGGAGTTTGAAAAGGATAATGTGTAAGTAGTCATACCCCTACCTTGTAAAAGTATAGTATAGAGGCTATTTCTGAAAGATCCTGCCTGTGTAAGTAGTTCACATAGATCGATCGTAGGCCTGCCTGTGCCTTCAGGTAAGAAAGGTCTGTGTCAACAAGCAATGACTTTTTTAGAACAGGTCCGAGTCAAATAACAATGATATATTACCAACAATAGCTGGATAACAAGAAAATTAAAGCAAAAGAAACAACTGGTAATAATATAGGTCTAGGTGTATAAAAATATGAGAATAATATTGATCCTACGGGTAATAGAAAGATACACTCGCGACAACCTACTAGCCTTCTACCATAATTCTCGATCTCCACACATTCCTATCAAAGGTCATGTTATCAGTAAGATGAAGGTGTGTCATATCTTGCCTTATCACTTCTCTCCCACCATAGCCAACCTCTCACTCACTCCTCAAACTCACCATGGCCAATCTCTCACGCATTCTCACTGGAGCATCTATGCATCTCCTTTTTACATGTCCGAACCATCTCAGTCTCGCTTCAAAACTACTTCAAAAATTATTTTTTAAGTTTTAATCAAATTTATGTCCAAACGCTAGCTTAAAACAAGTGAAGCATGAGAATTAACTAATTAAGATCCAAACACGACTTTAAGAAGTCTTCGAAATCCCACATACTCATCGACTCACACAACTTTGAACACGTTTACTTTTCCTCGACGGAAAAAAAGGAACTCAAAATGCTCGCGCATTGCACAAAGTCCACCTTCCCGCCGGCGGAATCTTACCTAACAACTCCGCGGTTCTCAAATCCACGGCGGAGACCGGCGTCGGAACTTCATTTTGGCTCGCTCAATAATTTTCCTACTAGAGTGTCGAAAGTGCAAGTCAAGGCTTTGGACCGTAACAACAACAACAACACCGGTGACGGCGGCGCTAGTAAGAACGCCGTTTCATCGTCTTCGAATACGAACTACGTTGTGCCGTTAGACAAGTCGTCATCCTCTTGCATTACTCGTCCTTTAGCTGAGATCTTACGTGACCTCAACAAGAGAATCGCTGATAATATCATTAAAGCTAATGATGGTGATGATAATTCCACCTTTATCCCCTGGTAGTAATCACATTTCTCTCTATTTTATGAGTATTTTTTTTTAGTTTTGATTGCTGATTTTTGCGAACACGTTTTTAGATATGTTTTTGGTTTAAGAAATTGTGATTTACCGGATGTTTATATACAGTAGTTTTTAAAATGGGTTTTAAGTTATGTACACCAGTAAGAAATTTTTACTGCATCAGATCACATTTTTTATAACCGTGGGCCAGCTTGCACGTAGCTCGCGTAGTGACGTAAAATTTAAAAGAAGTGAAAAATATTCGCTGACAAAGGATGTTCAATATGTTATATACCTCTAGAACCTAATATTTTACCTAAATACAGAGTGTAATTTTTGATCAAGGGTGGTCAATTTAAGACATGTAGCTTCGCCCCTGAGCTCCAGGTACCTGCTACCTCCCACTAGTATAGGTACCTGCTACCTCCCACTAGTATAGGTACCGGATAACTCTATCCTCGACAGACAGAAAGAAATCACCTTATGATTTTGGTTCTCTATCCACTTCATTTAAAAAATACTTTACATAGAGAGTATATATAACTTACATTCTTTTTAAATATGTACTCCATCCATCCCAATTTATGGGGATTGTTTGATTAAACTCGAAGGTTAAGAAACACACTTCTGAAACTTGTAGTTTTAAACAAGCCAGAGACATTTGTGTGTCTATAAATCAATGTCATTGAGGATAATTGAAAGCTTAAAGTTAAATTATTTCTAAATATAAAAAGGTGTCATTCTACTAATTGAAAATGAATGTCATGTAAATTGGGACAGAGGGAGTAATTGCTTAAAGATTAAGAATTGACACGAATCTTGTCAGTCTTTTCTGAACGGAGGAAAGGAGTATTTAGTTTAAGCCTGTGTTAGTGATTAGTCAGCTGCCATGATTTCGTTTGTTTATCTGATAATGATGAACATGTTATTCTTTAGGTACCACGCGAACCGGATGTTGAGCTTCTATGCTCCAGGTGCGGTAGCATTTTTATTTAATTCTTTTATTGTTATATTGTTGTTGTTGTTATTTTTGTTATTGCATATAATTTATGGTTGTCTTATTAGTTGTATCATCATCAGTGAAATAGGATGGAGAAAGTGTGTAATTTGGTCATGCAGATGACATTTGCAATATTTGTTTTGATATCCGAGAAATCCCCAAGGGTTAGTGGCACAAGGTTGGGAAGTTGGCGGATAATGTGCTGGTTCTTTACCCTTCTTCACTTAAAACCAGGCTTTTGTCTGCCGCAGGGTTCCAACCCATGATGTTGTCTAACCCACACATTACAAGCTGAGCTCTTACCACCACACATACTCCTTTGGAGCAAGATTTGCAATATTTTTCTTTTGCCAATATTAGTGGAAAAGTTTTGACATGAAATTTGGTGGGAAGGCCCAAATATTATTATTTTTTTCCATTTTTTTTTTGTGTATGTAGTTTGCAAATAAATAGATTCTGTAGTAAAGGAATTGAGATATTCTGAAGATGGTGGTTAAGGACCAGAAGTAGCAATTCTTTAAGCCTAGAACAGAGAAGAGGATTTAGTAGAGAAAGGGTTTCTGTCATGTCTAAGATGCTCACATGTTGCATTTGTTCATGTTAACTCCTCTCCTGGATTGGCAGCATTTTAAAACTTGAATTGGAACATTTGAAGAAATTGCACTTCTCAATCTTAGAGACCTCTTCTCTTCTTTTCTTATTCTCTTTGTTGAAAGATTGCCTTCAGAAATTTCATTCACTTAAATTCTTCCACAATAGCTCCTTGTTTTTCTATATCTCTGTAAGAAGATAATATAAAAATAAAATAAAACTAATTCATTGTGCATTATCATACCTGCAATAGGAGTAGCTTCCAAAGCTTTGACATTTATTACAATCCAACTTAATGAGCTTCCTAGTATTCAAGTTTCATGGTTCCTTCTCCAGTTCCGTATTCTTTTCCACAGCATGAGATGATTCCTTCAGTTTTGCCAAGCCTTTGGCGAATTTAGGATCTGGGGCTTAGATGTTATCGCGCTTGAACTTATTCCTTCGATCTATGACAGTAGCTTCCTCTGAACAGCTTGTTTTGTCAAGGGTTGTTGTTAACTGTTGATTATAAGTAGGAAATGTCTTTGTCTGGAGTACTTTAAAGCTAAAACTACTGGTTCTAAGTAACAAAAAATCACAAAGATCATATTGTTATATCTTGGTTCGCACTTCTGATTGCACTCCTATTCCTTATGTTCTTTTAATAGTTTAAGTTTCTGCAGATTTTCTTCAGGCAAAACAGCTTTTGGCTAAAATGAACATATCCTGTATCTTGCAATCTTTTATGCTTTTCAAAATTTTGATGCAGAAGTGTGGCTATCTTCATTTCATTTTAAACTCTAATATTGAGAACAAGTTTCGTATCTCTCTGGGCACATGAGCTTGGACTAGATATAAAATTGTAGCTCTAATCTCCACACACCCCTCCCTCCCCTCTTAAAAAAGAAGAAGATAGAGAACATTTATTTGATGCAAAATACAAAGCCGAGAAGGTTCTGAGAGTATTACTGGTTGGAAGGGCATCCAAATTCGCAGCTAAACTAGCATCTATCTTGATTTTCTTACCTACCAATATTTCATTAGAAACACCTAGAGTTGCACCCAAGGGCCAAGGGTGTGGCCAAGTGGTCAATGAAGTGGGATGAGAACCATGAGGTCTCATGTTCCAATTCCAGTGGATTCCCGTTTGCATAAGCCTTGGTGGGGGAGTTACCTGGTATTTGTGCGAGTGGAAGGTAGCAAGTACCTGATCGAATAGTCGGGGTGCACACAAGCTAGCCCTCGTAACTACTGTGACACATTTTCCCTTTTTCTTATAACATATATTCAGCAGAATGGTTTATTTGTTTTGTTGTTAGCTTATTTTCAGTGAATTTTACTGGAGAGGCCTTATTTTTATGTACAATTGACCTCAATGTGGCATATCTGGCAACTGGTGTATACACTGGGAAATTGATTTTGATATTAATATATGTGACGGTTAGATTTCTTTTAACAGGCTGGTGTGGAGAAGTGAGAGATGTTATTTTCTCAGATAATGGAAGTGTAACAGTTGTTTATCGTGTCACTATACGAGGATCAGATGGAGAGGTATGATAATTCTTCCAAACAAGTGCTCCTCTTTTTATCCTTTTCCTCTTTTCCTTTTTTTCCAACTTTACCATCTCTGAATATGCTGCTATGCTTGAATATCACCAGCTAAGAGGCTTGATATGAATTGATTACAAGTCTTACAAATCATATAAAGGAAATAAGTGTGTAGCCAATACGGCCTTGCTTACTTCTGTTGCTCCTACCTGAATGTCCATTCTTTATCTTTCCTTTATCGCAATTCATTTTTATTGCCAATTGACAGAGTGGTATAGTATTTGGGCACAAAGATATTCACTTAATGCCCCCCCCCCCCCTCAAACTAAAAAATAAAGTACAAAATCATTCCCATGAGGATTTGTAAAACTATCAAATGGAGTAATATAATTAAACAACGGGAGTTGAGATGTATTAGATCAAAGCTAAATAAAAGGAAAAGTATTATGCTATTAACGACCTTAAAAGGTCCTTTGATATACTAAATGAGGGGATGGACTTCACCTACATTTTATAGTCACTATATCTATCAGAACTAGTTTGAATTAGTAACCTCCAGGGGATAGTATCGTAATGTCCTTCAGGTAGACTTGCGTCAATTGACTGTGTTGAATAGAATTTTTAACGTAATTTTGATTAGTTCACTTCAAGTTGCATATGTATCTGTGGAATTCGTGTCAGTTAGTCCTCTTTTGGTTGAGATTTTAACTGATCATGTGAATATCCTTCAGCCCCTTTTGATTGGCTAATTCAATTTATGGGAGGGCCTTATACTTTATAGTTTATAGTTAGCTTCAGTGTTGGGGTCACATTCAAGAACCAATTTATTCAAAAGTTTTTAAATATCAAAACCTCACTTTGCTAAACACATAAAAAGCATTAAAGTCAATAAGAGACACTCTTCTTGAAAAATAAATGCTCGAAACTTATCAAAACTAAAACTCAAGTCGTAGGTATCAAGTCCATTTATCCCTAACATGAAAAGAAAAGATTCTTCCATACTAGCATTTAACAAACTAAAGAGAAAATAAAAAGATGTCTCAATATTAAATACAAGAAAAGAACTAGAAGGAAGAATTCGTGTTCTTTGTTAACTCAGCTATTCTTCTCTTTGCCATCTTCTCCTTCTCTTGGTATTGTTCCTCAAGTGTTTCTCTCTTGTCTTTGAATCTCTGTAGGTTTCAGTGGCCTTCCGTATTTCATTGATTTGTTAACCCTTTCGTGCTCTGTTGATTGCATAAAGAATTGAGATCCTTCCAAAATTATAGACCTTTACGAGGCAGACATAGGTTTCCAGAGCCACAGTGCTAGCTCTTTCCAAACTGCCTTACCACCTTCTTCGTTTGGGCGTGGCAGTGCCCACTATCTGCCAGGGTGCTCTGAATTCAGCTTGTTACTTATCCTGTCTTAATTTTTTGTCTGAAAGATATATAGAAGATAAAGCTCTATATTATGGTAATTGGTTATTAAGTCGTACACAAACAATTGATCTTGCTAATTCTTTGGAAAAATGTGCAAGTTTGGTCTATGTTTGTGTGCTCTCCATTTTCTTTTGTATGCTGTTCAATTTAGCACCTAAAGCTTCAAGTTGTAATAAACATTTATTCTGTTGAATTCGTGTTGCAGTAGTCGCATTGGTTCCTCCTTTTTTTCTGTACTTTTTATACTAATGTGATAAATTATTATAGGCACACCGCGAATCAACAGGGACAGTATCACCAGGCAATGGCCCTAGCACAGATCTGGTTGCTGCTGCTGAGGAGATAGCATTTTGCAGAGCATGTGCTCGTTTTGGGCTTGGCTTGTATCTGTATCATTAAAAGTAGTCGAATAGATGCTACAAACTGGACAGTTTTGAAAATGCTATTGAAGGTCCTTGTACACAGAGCAAGAAACATGTAATATCTATTCCGCTGATGATGTAAAAATATTATTCATGAGGATGGTTATATGCACTGTGAAAGTATGAAAATATGGTCATGGACAATGAGGCGTCAAAAAATATTTAAAAAAATAGTGAATATACAAAAGAGATATCAGATACCATCTGCTGCTTTATGTTTAACGTGTTCTTTCCTGTTGTTCTACAGGACTATATTGTGTATTTGTTAGATGGTAAGGCCTCAGTAAATGGTACAACAACATGTTATGTCTTAAATGTTATAAAACTTATGATGAGGCAAAAATGTGAAAGGAGCTTTCTAATTGAGTGGTTTAAGGTGTATCGGATCACTAATTGTTTTGATGGGAAAGATCTGAATTCTAAGTAATAGTGGTTCCTGATTAATTAAACCTATATTTCGATCACTAGATTGTGATAATTCATCATATCACAATCTTTTTTGGGTATGTTCAATCTACTTTAGAGTTCTTGTTGAGGTTATTCCATAGAGATGTATTCTCAAGCAGCCAGCTGAGTAGAACACTATCTATTAGTTTTGCTTTAATCTGAGTAGAACACTGTTGACTGATTTTGCTATAATTGTAGAAGATATTAGACTTCCTATAAAAATATTTAGAGAAATTTTCATAAAGCACTATCTTTTAGTAGTAATTAGCCATCTATAGATACCATTTGCTATATTACGGATTATAGATACATTTTCTGTGGTTATAAGATGTATTTGATGTATTTAAGCTACATGAATACAGTAGCAAAAATAGGCGTTAATCAGGGAAGTCCAACTAATCAGTTGTTGTATTCGAGTGTATTTGACTGTATTCATGGAGTGAAACATGGGATTACAGCTGGACAGATTATTGTATTCTTATTGTATTCGACTGTATTCGCGGCGTGAAATAGGGGATTACACTGCTTTTAAAACGGAAAGTGAATCAATTAACATAATAGACTTCTAATATAACTCAACAAACTCAATTATAATATACAAATTTTGTATTTTCAGTTATAAAAAAAACTCTCAACCGAAAAATACCCTAAAACATAGCAATCTTCAGAGAAATTATATATACATCTGAATACATAAATTATATTAATTAAAAAAACATATGAATACATTCATGACATATAGCGAGACAGTGAATACAATGAAATACATAGAATACAGCGGGATATATTGAAATACAATGAAAAAAAAGACACTGAATACAATGAAATACATGGAATACAACGAGATACATTGAATTACAATGAAAAAAAAAGACAATGAAATACATGAAAATACATTGAAATATATTAACAGAAAATAAGTTGCTTAGCCCCAAACTCCGTCGTCTTTGTTCAAGAACAAACCTTAATTTCCGGCGAATCCGCCGTAGCAACGTTTGAAGATACAACACGCGACACCTTTGAGATTTGAAGGTACAACACACGTCTTCTTATTTTCATTACCTGCTTTTAGTGATTTGGTTAGAGATTTAATTTGATTTTAGTGACCTTAACAGAGAAATCTCCTTTCTTGATCTCCTAAAATAACTCATAGCTACCAAATCCACCATCATTGTCCCAATTGCCGCAACCATTGCTATAAAACCTTGCAAAGGGAAATCACCCCATGGTTTTTCAGGAAGGCAAGGGCTAAACAAGCTCTCGAATGCATCGGGCAATATGTGAACGAAACCCGTGGCGAGAACTGATGACAGAGAAATCGCAATTCAAATATTCGGTGCAAGAATTGATCGGAATGAAAAGAAAATAGTGTGGGTGAGAGGAATTTTGAGATTGAGCATCATGATTTCAGAAAATGAGATGTATCAGAGTAGAGAGAGAGAGAAAATAGTGTAATTGAATAGCGTATTTAGTGGCTTAGGGCTAGGAGGTAACCAAAATTAAATATTTTGCTATAAACCTTAAAAGGTATCTATAGAATATAATTTTTTAAATGATATTTATTTAAAATAAATAAGGTGTTAACCTTTACTATAGGAGGTAAAAATTCCAAATATTTATGATTCAAAATTTATGACCAAATGGTCGGAGTCGGTAGCATAAATTTTCCATTCTTCTGATTGTGAAGCACATGAGTTATGTTTGCAAAACTTTTTAAAATAGGGACGAATTAGTTACCTCCTATAGAAAAGGTTGATACCTTATTTATTTTAAATAAATATCCTTTTAAAAAATTATATCCATAGCTACCTTTTGATTTTTTATAGTCAAATATCTATTTATGGTCACCTCCTACTCTTAAGCCATAAAATAAGCTTTGTATTATTTCTCTCTCTCCTCTCAAATTTCTCTTATCCCCTCAAATTTCTCGTATCCCCTGCCCCTTATCTATTTTCCCTCTCTCTCTCATCTTCCACCTTCATCTTACTACTAGAACTCTCTGACAAAACATCAAATCCATCCAATTGTAGGAAGAGATACGTTTAATGTATTCTCCCTTTATTCTCCATCCAGTTGAAGGAAGAGATACGTTCAAATCCATCCCCCACCCCATATCTATTCCCTCCCCTCTCTCTCATCTCCCACCTTCATCTTACTACCAGAACTCTCCGGCAAAGCATCAGAATTAGAGTTTTTCGGCGAAGACTTTTGGGCGGCCGAGCAATCATCTGATATAGAAATTTTCTTCGGCATAACAACGGCAACCGTAGGCAACAGTGACAGCGAGACGACATTAGGGTTATTGTTGAACAAAGACGACGGAGTTTGGGGCTGAACAATTTGAATTTTCTGTTAATATATTTCAATGTATCTAGTTGTATTTTCATGTATTTTATTGTATTTATTGTCTTTTTTTTCATTGTATTTCAACGTAACTCGTTGTATTCCGTATATTTCATTGTATTCATTGTCTCGTTATATTCCATGAATGTATTCATATATTTTTTTAATTAGTATAATTTATGTATTCTAATGTATATATGTATTCAAATTGCTCTGTTTTTGTTGTATTTATCGGCTGGGAAAAATATTCAGCATATTTTCTCTGAAGATTGCTATGTTTTTGGGGTGTTTTGCGGTTGATAAGCTTTTTTATAACTGAAAATACAAATTTTGTGTGTTATAATTGAGTTTGTTAAGTTATATTAGCAGTCTATTATGTTAATTGATTCACTTTCCGTTTAAAAACAACTGAATAGATCATGAATTGCGCTATTTACGTTACTGTATTCACAAATAGATATCGTGAATACAGTAGAATATAATAATCAGTCTAGCTGTAATCCGTTGTTTCACACCGTGAATACAGTCGAATCTGTCTAGCTGTAATCTCTTGTTTCACGCCTAGAAATGCTACTGTATTTATGAATACAGTAGCTTAACTATATCGAATACGCTCTAAAAATCTGAAAACATAGCTATAAGAAGTAATATAGTAAATGATAGCTACAACTAGCTAATAACCCATAAACAATAGTGGTTTATAAAAATTCTATTTGAGAAAATCAGCACTAGGCCCAAGTGGATTTTGAATTTAAGGTCCAAGTTCCTCTAACGGGTCAAATGGACCAATCCAAAACCTATTGATTTCTGCCCCCCAACCTCACATTACGGCATTAAGCCAATTCTACGGCTAAATTGACATCATTCTCCCTCGGCGGCGAAATTGTTCCTCGCAATCTCTATATCCGCTGAACTCCGGTGGATCTCTCTCCGGCGAAATCGAGCTGTAAGTTTCTCTAGACTCCTTCATTAATATCTCTCATGAAACCAAAACCCTAATCTCATTTTCAAATGATTTACGACGCTTTGTGTATACTTTCAATGCATAACAAACCCTAGGCTCCGATTTGTATAGTTCTTTGCGATTTGTTCTGGAATGTGTATATGATTTTGCTAATTGCCTTTCCATATTGCTAAATGAACTTGCAAATAGCTGTTACTACGCTAAATGAAAAAGAGAAGAAATCCTTAAAGATCATATTTTTTCCATTGTACTGTTGATGTTCAGCTCTTGGCATATGTTGTTTTGATGAACTGTACCAAGAGGCACTGAACTGTAAAAGAGATCATGGAGCAAATGGCCTACTCCATTTAATTCAGCTCTTGGAATGTTTCAACTCTTTTGGACAATATTTGATTGAAGTTGAAAGAAAAGTTTGTGGAAGTTGACAGTTAACATGTTTGCGGAAGTTGGATATCTATCAAATAGTGCTCAAAATTATTGGTTAACATGTTGGGGAAAAGTTTCGTATCTAAGCATTGGTCTCTCTTCTTGGTTTATCAATTATCTACTAAAATGGGCTCCATTTGCGGATAGTTGTAGGAGGCCAGCTTTATTTTGTTGTAGAACTACAGGGGTGACCTTTTGTGTGACTCAACCTGGTTCTGTAAGCAATATTTTTTAAGCTATAAATTGGTGTTCATAACTCCTCTATCTGAATTTCGTAAAGTATAGCCTGTCCCAAGTTAAAATGAAGGGTTGCGATACATTGACTGCTCCCATAAATAGTTTTACTTTTTCTATCGTCTGAATACTGAATTCATGGTGGCATAGGTGATCGATATAGAACCGGAGCCTTGGAGCAACGGTCAAGTTGTCTCCATGTGACTTATGGGTCACGGGTTCGAGCAGTGGAATCAGCCACTGATGCTTGCATCATGGTAGGCTGCCTACATCACACCCCTTGGGTGCGACCCTTCCTCGGACCTGCCTGAATGTGGGATGCTTTGTGCACCGGGCTGCCCTTTTTTTTATAGGTGATCGATGTAGAGTGGAATAGATATAGAGGATCATATAGACAATACCAATTAGTTTGGGATGGAGACTTAGTTTGTTGATTGATTGATAGATCAGAGTTCTTGATAAATTTCTCAACATGTGCTGTAAAGAAATTAATGGCTGCTGTATGTGAAGATCCCTGGCAGTATTCCCAAATTGTGTGTCCCGAGAAAGTACTGTACACAGAACACGAGATTTTAGCCCATTGACCTAGAATCCTGTACTCATAAAGGACCATAACCACTTAGCTCTTTTCTAATTTTAATACAGGATTACAGTACGAAAACATTAGCTAGCAGCCTTTTGGCAAATTTTCCACCAAGTGGCATTTGTTTTCTTCGTCCAACCCCCCCAAAAAAGTGCTTCGTCCCGCCCCACACCCTACCTTATATCAATTTTCTTCCTTTGTTGTCCCTTGAGTTGTGCTGGTTTGGTCCTTTGACGTACACATACTCTGGTGCTTTTCTCACTTGTTTATTATTGCCTGTGGTTTCTTTTAGGGACAGGGAAACTGTAGCAGGACTAATACTAGGTTGTTGCCTGATGCAGGTCTTGTGGTTTCTGTTGTTTCTTTGAATTTCATGAAAGTGGAGCATAAATGGCAAACTATTCAGGGAAAGGATCTCCACTAAATGGTTCTGTGTATGTCTGTAACTTGCCCCTTGGTACAGATGAAGATATGCTAGCTGAATATTTTGGCACGATAGGGGTGCTAAAGGTATGGTTGTGATCAGGTACTTAAAATTATGTTTGAGAATTTTTCTTATAAGCTTTCCCCCCTTTCCCCTTCTCTTCTTGTGCAAGCTTTCTTTGTCTGCTTTTTTCTAAGGAATTTTTTTGTTTCATGCTGTAGAAAGACAAACGAAGTGGTAGGCCTAAGATATGGTTATACCGTGATAAAGTTACAAATGAGCCCAAAGGAGATGCTACAGTCACATATGAAGACCCTCATGCTGCATTGGCTGCTGTTGAATGGTTCAATAACAAGGACTTTCATGGGTCGATAATTGGGGTATTTATTGCAGAGTCTAAGAACAAAGACGAGGCTTCCTATGTTACAGGGAATCAAATTAGTGACCCCAATCTGAGTAGTGGTCTCGATGTGCTGGAAGAAGGTTCCAAGGATATAGATGGAGGTGGTGGAAGAGGTAGGGGCAGGGGAGATGCTTCTGCAAAGGCATGGCAACAAGATGGTGACTGGATGTGTCCGAATACAAGGTCTGTGATGCGATTATTGGTGAGCAACTCTTTCTTGCTCTACTCTATCTTTTTTTGATTGTCTGTTTGTACCTCGAATAGTCCAGTATTTTCCTATGCTTACAGTTTTTCATAATTTATTTTGATAACAGTTGCTCTAATGTAAACTTCGCATTTCGTGGAGTTTGCAACCGTTGTGGAACTGCTCGACCTGCTGGTGCTGGTGGCGGTGGGGCTGGAGCTGCTGGTCGTGGTAGAGGACGTGGTAGCCAGAACCAGGGAGCCCCTACTCGTGCAGTAGGTGGTCCTCCAGGCCTATTTGGTCCAAATGATTGGTCTTGTCCGATGTAAGAATCTTCATTTGCATTTGCAACTTATTTTATTAAAAAATAATGTAACTTCTCAAAAATAAGCTGTCAGCTCATAATCAGACTTGGAATCCCCTCTATTGCTCTCATCTTGAAATTAGTAAGTCTTCAGGTGTTTTCTAGTCTTTTTATTTTCATTATGTATTCTCCCATAAAGCCGTGCTAGCTCTACTTTCCTTTTTGGACAAGTTTCTTACCTGTACTTTCAACTGCTACATTCGCTTTACGTGGGCATTGAATTCCTAGCCTGGATTATGATTTGTCATACAAAGAGCTACCGAGTCGAAGATGACTCGAATTAAAGTTATAGCTGGAGTTTTGAGACGGGCTTGATTTTGATGTCATTCTTTCTTATTTAAGGGTGCATGGGTTGGTGCAGTTCTTTCCCCAAATTTATAACCAAATCCTTGCTATTTTAGAATAAAAATGAAATTCCATCCGATAAACTTAGGGACTGTTAATTCTGTGTTCAGATTTTGGTTCGGTTTATTTGTTTCTGGTGAATTTTAATCTCTGAGTATTTCACTGTTCTTGAAAGATATTTCCAAGGTATAATTTTAACTCTTTATATGTGGGAATCATTGCTTTGGTTTTGGCGGTTTAGCACCTTATAGCCTTAGGACTGGGACAGGGAAAGGCATCACAAAGCATCCAAGTTGTGACCTAGCAATTGATGGAGTGGGCTAAAATAATGAGAGACAAGGGTTCAAATTCTAGCCGATACAAAAAATGCTTGGTGCTTTCTTCCCATATGTCTAGCCTTTGATGGACAGAGTTACTTGGTACCTGTGCTGGTGGGAGGCAGTAGGTACCTGATAAAATAGTAGAGGTGCGCGGAAGCTTGTTCGGACACCACCATTGTGAAAAAAAGAGAGGGGAAAACATCCCTGTGCGATCATTTCCTGGTTTTATTGATGTAGTAACTTAGATTTGTATAGGAACATTAACATAGTCATACAGAGAAGAGTAGATTTTTTTTGTTTTTGGCAGATGTCATTGTCAAATGCTAAGCCAGATGGCATCATTTATTTTGGCGTCTCCATCTTAGCCAAAACCAATCATTATATTATCAAATTATTATCCGGACACCTTTTTTTCAGTTCCAAAAAATGGGGTTTGCCGTGTGACAGTTTATCTATGGTTAATTTCTCTTTGTTGTTTCAAGGAATGGGTAAGAGAAAAGTTATGTGAACCTTTTCTGTGAGTGGAGGAGATAGAAGTGGTGATCCCTGTTCTTTTGTACCTTTCTCTTTTAGGCTTGCCTCTTCTCTTTTGGGGCTTTAGAGAAAGGATGTATCCTACAAGAGCAGCAGGGTCTACTCATGGTAGAATTTCATCAAGAGAATGACCATTAGAATCATACTTGTCATTCTGAATTGAGGATCAGTGTCCTCCATCATTTTAACTAGCTTGGAACGAATTGCTTTATTGCTATTGATTTGCATTTATTATGTTGCCCTTTTTTTGATAGGTTGAAATTTACTATATTGTGTTTGCCCTATTGTTCAGGTGTGGTAACATAAATTGGGCTAAGAGGAACAAGTGTAACATCTGCAACACCAACAAACCTGGGACCAATGAGGGTGGTGTGAGGTATGCATAAGAGGATGCAACATTGAATGTTTATTAAGATTTCTAAGAACTGTTATTTTCTCTAACCGCAGTCTGATTGGGTCAATTAATTTGGTTGTGTATGGTTTTCGCTATAGATGTCTTGCTTATTTTTATTGCAATTGCATATTTCTTGAAACTAGGTCTTGAGGCCCTCCCTTCCCCCCTCTCCTTATTGCTGCATTGCTAGCAGCTGGAAAAGGAACAGAGGTGCACAAGACATTATGTTAGGTGGCCTTAACTTAATGTTGATGATTGGCGGTATTGGAGCTACTGGTGCCTTAGACTAATGTGCTACATGAACGAAATGTTCTTTACTTGGGATCTTATATATGGGATGTTCTTATCAAGATAATCAGTATAGCTGCGTTATAGGCCTGTCGTTACAATTGATATGTTTTCTTTATTTTGAAATGGTAAGTATTATTTATATAGCACAAAGATTGTCCTGAATACATCTCCAACAACCCCAAAAAGGAAAACCTTGACCTGACCTATCTATATAAGGTTCCTATACATTTTTTTTGAGAATAGTAACAGTAATATAAGCTTTCTAGTTTCTATATATTGTAACAAGGTTTCCACCAAATGCATGCTTATATTGTATTCATATGATCTTAAAAGAACTTTTCACTTCTTTCCTACTCCAGCAACTTAAGAAGTCTAAAGTTGATCTTGGCATCACCTAGCTCATGCCCAGAATACTATAAAACAGCTGCTACACCTGTTTGCACTTTGTAACAAGACTTCACAGTGAATTATCCATCTCCATTTCCCTCCCATATCAGTCTGTCTACATTGCTATTGAGTTCCTGTCAATTGGATGACACTCTGAATATGTGATATCTTCTAACTCCCAGTCCTTCAGATTTCTCCTAAAAATGATATTCCATGAGTTATTGTTTCTGTTCTGAGCTACAGTCCTTTCACTGCCCGGTGCAAGCCGAAAAAGTGAGGGAAATTGGTCTCTTAAAGGGGAATGACCAAGCCAATTGTCATGCCAAAGGATAGTAGCTTTCTACCATTACATTACAATTTATTGTTTATGTCAATGTTTTAGTCTTGTATTTGAAAACAGGAAAATACGTCCCTTTTTGTGCGCCCCCCCCCCCCCCACCCCCCAAAAAAAAAAATAAAAAAATAAAAAATATCAACATATTTTCTTAGACAATTTTGGGATTGCTTTTTTATGTGTTAGTAAGCATATAAAATATAACTCTTAAACTACTGTTCTGAGATGAAAATAAATATATTGTGGAAGTGATTGAATACAGTTTAATTTGATGCCATATTTATAGTTTGTGCCTATAATCTTATGGCTATGGCAGCTTCGATTTTGAGGAAAGTGTTTGGTGATTTAGCATAGACTATCCAATAAATCCTATTCTTTTAGCAACTCGTTCTTATAATTTCGCCTTCTAGGTGTTAGCTTTGATCTGTTTTTATTGTAATCGACAGAGGAGGGCGTGCTGGAGGTTATAAAGAACTCGATGAAGAAGAAATAGAGGAAACTAGACGTCGGAGGAGAGAGGCTGAAGAAGTAAGATAAGAATAGCAGAAGTATATGAGTTATATTGCTTTATCCCTGGTGTCATTCTGCCTCTGACTTTCTGGTAAAATTTTCATCTCAATTACAGGATGATGGTGAGATGTATGATGAGTTTGGAAATCTGAAAAAGAAGTTTCGTGCTAAAATGCAGCGAGCAGAATCAGCCCAGAGCCTTCCCCCTGGAGTAGGACGCGCCGGATGGGAAGCTGAGGAATTAGGTAGGGGCAATAGTTTTGTTGTATGTGTTGTCCATAATGAAGGATTTAAGGTTCTTCATTTTCTCTGTCTATGTTTTCCCCCCAGCTTCTACAGTATCAACCAGACTCCATAGTATTCCTAGGTGTTTCAGCGAGCAGTATTTGCTGGAGTTTAAAAGTTCTATGCATCTTGTATAATTTGTCTTAAATGCATTGTCTAGTGGATCAGACTGGTTCATTTAGTAGACGGATTTCAGCTAGTGTCCACAAGATTGGTTGGCTTGATCCTATCCACCCAGTTTTGGGATTGAGGGTAGTCGACTAGTAGTAGTATTCTTGTTAGGCAGATTATTAAAGGAGGTTTTGCCTCTAACAATTGCTAAATACCTTCACTAAAAGCTACAAAACTTAACCAAGAATCTGTCCCTCACATGCCATTGGAAGAATGTTAGTGTGGTCAGCTGAGGAACCATTGCTTGAGAGGAGGGTAATAGGAAATCCCTACAATGGAGTTTGAAATGGCGCCCGCTAGTGCTGGAGCTGTCTCTTACTGGCTTCTGGTGTTATAATCGGGGCCTTTGGCTGGCGAAGGTTATGTTGATTCTCTTGCCTATGTGTAATCTTTGTCGAAATAAAATTCTTTGTTAAAATCTTATTTCAATTTCTTTTATTTTCCTTAATTTGCTTGGCACGAATTTGTATTTCCCTCGTTCTGGTTCAATGCTCAATTGTAGGAAGTTTAGTTACTTTGCTTTAACTGATTTAGATGAGTTTGGATCTTGGAGCGTCTTAGAAGATGATACGATGACATAGCAGTGGATTCAAATAATATATAGCTGTTATTTATTGATATGACTAGAAAATGGAATTATTGATGTCTTGAGCCACCACAGTAGGTCATTATGATGGATAGAGACTGCATATTACAATTCACCCTTGGTTGTGTTGGATATAAATAAAGATGCAAAGCTTTGACATAACTCAATTGTTTTCTTATCCCCTCGCATGCTTATTTCTAATGTTAGATTAGATGAGCACACATTGTTGCCTAAATAGGTTAAAAAAGAGAGTGGTAGAATTACCTTTCTGCCCTCACATAGCCAGCATTTAACCTTCCAATAGCCTGTGAGGAAGCATTATGCAATTCTTCGTTCTGTGTTTTAGCATGGGCAATAACAGTTGGAAGGGAATAGCCGGAGAAAGTTGTGTGAGTTTTATGTGCCAAGTTCAATGAAAGAGGGGCATAAGTAGGAGTTTCATACAAGTGGGGCACTAAAACCTTACTAAAATCTTCTTTATCTGATTAAAAGATGCCCAGTTCTTTTGGGTGTTGGTCCTCACTAGCTGCCAACTTCATTTGGCTTGATGAGCCCTTTACACCTGAGCCTCAAGAGATTCCATATGAAGACCAAAGTGTTCCTGATGATTACTCTTTAATTTGGCAGGTGTGGCTGACCGAGATAGAAAGGAGAGAAGCAGAGAAAGATCAAGAGATTATGATGAGAGATCTAGGCACCGGAGCAGAAGCAGAGAGAGGGATAGGGGAAGAGACAGAGACCGCTCCTACGACTATGATCGAGACAGAGAATATGGCCGTGACCGAGACCGTGAGCGGAGCAGGCATCGTTATTGAAGGTTGTGTTGGTGCTTCCATGAAAATGTTGTCCAGTTTTGGTATTAGTCAAACTTCATTTGTCTCATGTTTACATGGGCTGTTAGTATGTCACCTTCTTGAGGTTGCTTCACCTTTGTCAAATTCATATGTTTGACTATTCGACTTTATCTTGGTTATCTTTGTCAAACTCATATGTTGGATATTCGTTTTGGTACAGATCTTGTTTCTAAGGAGGCAATCAACTTTCTTCCCTTTTTGTTTATCTTCTGATTTCTTTCCATGATTGAACTGTTCAGAGAGTCTAGGGAAGTAGTGTAAGACAATTGGTTGGTTTGCCTGTCTGAGAACAAGCTCCTGTGAATTTTAAAGCTTCCAACTTGATATCATTGTATGTGCTAGCAGTGATTGCACGTCTCTTCTTTATAGTTTATCAACCTATGATCTATGGCTCATTTGGTTTGGGAATTGATAGATTTTCCCCTCAAGTCCTTTAAGAAAGTGCAATTTTGACTTTCTTTTACTGAAACATGCAATTGGACTGTAGAGGGGTTAAAATTGTGTACCACGGCTGAAAGTTCCCGTTAACGATTCATATAGTCGATCACAACCAGCTAAGGGTTGAGTTGATGGTGGTGTCGGCTCTCTGAAATCCAAATCTTATGTGCTACTACTCCAATTGGGGAAGCCCTCTGTGTTACAGGGATTATGCAATTTTCTTACAAAATGCCTTTTTAGGACTCAATTTGACTCTCTACTTCATGAAACTGTAAGTGGAGTTAAATGGACCATGTTCCTTGTATTATATATCGTTTCCTCTCTGCTTTTATCGAATATCGACTAATAGGGTACAATTAGTATGATAAAAGAGTCTCTACGTATGTAAAAATCAGTAAAACAATGTGAGGCTAACTTCTGAAGCATAGACGAGCTGTTTTGTCTCTTGCTGTAAGAAGTTCTTTCTATTTTTGGTGGAGCACAATTAGGATTTGAAGATTACGGGTTCATAGTTCTGTGTTTAGGTTATTATGTTCTAAATCGATAACTTGTACAAATTCAATAGATTTCTTAAGACAAATATAGGATTTGGACTAAATTTATCCGTAATTCAAAACTCTAGCTCGCCCCTAATAGTGCACCCTCAGCCGATGTGCGTGCAAGAAAGTAGCATATTCTGTGTGGAAAGATATTGAGGTGCAGAATTTAAGGATCAACTTGGTAATTTTTGAGTCTCAGTTCGAACATCGATTATTTAATTTTTTACAAATTTATATGAACTACACAAAAATTTTATAGGTCAAGTGTAAAAAGTCATAATAAAAAAAGGTATTTAACTCTTGAAATTATATGGATATCGGCTTAAATTGAATATGGAAGTTGCTTTCTTTAAGCTTATTTAATCTCAATCTTTGTGTAAATGATTAATCATCGGTTTCGGAAAGAAAGCGAAGAATTTCTTAGGAATTCTTCAAGATTCGTTTTTTTTTTTGTTGGATAGATAGTCAGTACTTTATTAAGATTCGAATTCTACTGAAAGCTCCACTAGAAATTAGAAATTGTATATGATCAATATGTAGGGATCATTTAGTTTCTTCAACTCCATATAAGATTTTGTATAACTTAATTAGTGCATGGTACAAAAGTCCATTAATGTTTATATTATAGTTGGATGCGTACATTTTTTCAATTAAACACTATCTATGTGGTTATCTAGATGATATCACAAGGCGAGGGAGTGGAGTAGATAAAACTCCTCTTACTTGTATATCTCTACAAGTGTGGTAATAGTATGTGTCATTTTTCTCTTCGTAATCTTCCTTTTTTTATTTTTTTTTCATTCGGGTCCAGATACTTTTTATCTAGATAAAGGGGAAAATATTACTTACCAAGATGAATATTATTTTTTTCCTCTTTTTTTTTTTTTTTTTTTTTAATATCATTTCTTAAGTCCCACAAGATTAATCTATAGAATTTAACCTATTTTCTCATTGAACGAAAAATACAAAATAAATCATATTGATAAAAGTGCTATGTGAAATCTTTGGGTTTTCACTCCCTCGGTCCCTATAAATTAGGTATAATGTTTGAATCAATAGAGAACCTTTTCTTCTGTATGAATGAATATTATTCCATTCCGAATCCTTCTAGATACCTTCCAAGAAAATTCTCGAATTTAGGTCCCAAATTGACGGATTAGTGTGAGCTTATCTATGCGGTTATACTCGTAGGGCTAGAATCCAAGATATTTAATTAAGGGTGAACGAATCATATTCATCCACCACTTCATAATCTCAGTATTATCAAACCTCATGTCACAAACCCACTATGATCAATCCATAATATTTCTAATATTGTTAATGCAAGTTGTAGGTTCACAAGGAAATACAAATGAGTTTGGTTACTTAATTAATGAAATTAAGTAATTGCTATATTTATTTATTTGATTCAAATAATAAGGTGTGTCCTGTGACATTATTTTGTGATTTTCTTAAGGGGGTCCTAGCTCACATGTCCAAGAATTTCCATGCCACATAAATACAAAAGGGAAGGCAACCAAAGACGACCAAAAAGACAATAAAATTCTCAATTATAATTATTTGAAAGCTATAGCCTTTCTTTTGACTTCCAGAGTTTGTCCCCTACATTAGACAAATTCTCCACCAATTCTTCATATATTCTTTGTGCCAAATGCTTTTTTTAGTTTCTTTCTTTTTTCCTAACGTTATGGATAATATCTTTCCTTCTTAATTAGAGGTTTTGGACGTAAACCTGTAAATGACAATAATTTTGATAGGACACTTTTCTTTATAATAAGCCTTATCGCCTAAGTTGTAAAAAATAAGCGGTTTTACACACAACTTGTTCATTGTGTAGGTCCCACTTGTACATCATATTTGGCCGAAGAAATTACGACACGAATCTGAATTAGTCATAACACCAAAGCAGATTACCGAATATCAGATAAGTAACAAAAAAATATTTTCTTCCCCATCCCCCACCCAAATGAGAGAAAAAGCTCGGTGTATGGACGCCAAAATATTTTATTTTCGCCACGAATCAGACGTTAATTCCTCAAAGTTTTTAATTATATTGACATATTTAGAATTTATAGAAAAGGTAATCGAACAATTTTTTTTATAATTACATTTGAGAAAGATGTTTGAGAAATATAGTTTAAAAATAGAGGGAGTATAAAGAGCTTTTATCATTGATCATTCAGTTCAATATCTTCCCATTCCCCTTGAAAAATCTATATCGTTGGAATTGTGGACCTAAAAGAATCTTAGCTGTTATAAATAAAACTCTTGGCTTGTCAACAACATAGCATTTTCATGCACGTAAAATAAGTACAAATTGTCACATCTTTTGTTTCTGGCCAAACACAGTACATGTCTTCATGGATTCCAAAGTTAACATCAAAATTATAACTCGTCTTAATTATTAAATTCGTAATTAAATATTTACACCTATTTAATAAAAAAAATTAATATAAATACAGAGTCTGAGACTTTAAGCAAACATTATTGAGTTTAACCGAACTCATACCTAAACGTTCCCTGTTGACCTTGTATTATCTAACAGTGATGAGTTTCAAGAATTATTTTAACTTTACAATTTGAACAGAAAATTAAAAGAAACGAAAAATTAGAGCAAAGATTGTGCTTACATATTTCAATGTGGAGGGGATTTATATTGACATAAAAAGAACCAAATAGGTAACGGCCTACTATTTTGGAATTATAAACTGCCAGTAGAATTTTGAATTATAGTTTTTTACTTTACCCAACTACAATAGACAAAATAAGGGAAAGTTTGAAAAGCTAACATCTTTTAACTTTTTTTGCATGTTTCAAAATTGTTAATGAATCAAATTGACCATGGAGAAGCAAGGAAGATGACCATGGACCAATCCTGGGCAAACGTGGTTGTAGGGAACAAATTGGCTATGAAAGGGATGAATTTACAGTACATAGCTCCAACAGTTCAAAATGGGGAAAAAATCGCAAAGCTAGAAATTGAAGATGTTGAACTAGAAACTGAGAAATCGAGTTCTGCTATTGTTCTATATGTGATTGGGGAAACACCTACAATTGGAGCTATGGATCGATTTCTGACCTCAGTGGGTAAGTTTTCAGTGAAACCACAAATCTTCTACCATAATGAAGGATATTTTGTAATAAGGTTCACTAATTTAGAGGGGAGGGATCAGGTGTTGTACTCTGGGCCACATACGATTAATAACAAGCCTATGATAATGAAGGTTTGGTCTGATGATTTTAATGTACATGATGAGGTCCTGAAAACCATTCCCCTATGGGTGAGGTTTCCAAACTTACCCATAAATTGCTGGGGCATGAAAGCTTTAAGTAAGATAGGCAGCACATTGGGAAATCCAATATATGCAGATGAATGTACTACTGGTTCAGTTAGGATTTCTTATGCACGTATGCTGATAGAAATGGACATCACAAAGCCTCTACCTAGATATGTGAAGCTACAGGATCATAAGGGGAGGTTAATCCAGCAGGAAGTCACCTATGATTGGGAGCCAAAATACTGCACAAAATGTCTGAAAATTGGACATGATTGTGCAGAGATTAAAACAGTACAACTCCAAAGAGTGGTGCAGTAGAGGAAGATCATAAAAAAATAAGCAAGTATGGCTCAGAACTGACAGACAACATGATAATGTGAAGAAGGCTGAAGTACAGCAGGAAGCAGCAGTGATTAATCAACAGAGTGAACCAGATCCAATAAACAATGATGCTCAGAGAAAGGAAGAGGGGTGGATAACTGTCCTAGGAAAATTAGCAGCAAGGGCAGCTAAAGCTAAACAAGCTGAGGATCAGGAGATATTAGGAAGCAATGGATTCCAAAGCCTAGCAATAAATCAAGCATATGATGAGCCAGGTACAAGTACAATGCAAGAGAGGAGTTCAGAGGTGCAGGGGCTGTATCACCACCCATACTTTATACCTGTATGAGTGTGATAACTTGGAATGTGAGGGGACTGAATAAGACTTATAAGCAAAAGGAGATAAAAAAATTTATAAAAGGGAATAATAAAGCAATAATAACATTAGTAGAGCATAGAGTAAAAAATCAAAAAGATAATGCAGTGATAAAGAATCTAGCACCTAGTTGGGAATGGATTTCCAACTCAAGTATAAACCATAAAAGCAGAATCTGGCTCATGTGGGATCCTAGGATATACACTTTTGAGCCAGTGGAAATAGAGGAGCAACTGATACATGGTCAAGTCAGAGTTATTGCAAAAGCTGTTATGTTTGGTTTTTCAGCAATATATGGATTACATACTGTTAAAGACAGGGTGAAGCTATGGGACAAGATGAGGTAAATCCACAACATACAACAAGGACCTTGGCTAGCTATGGGAGACTATAATGCTGTTGTACATCCACAAGATAGACTATGTGGTACAGAGGTCCAAGATATGGAAACAAAAGATTTTAAGGAGTATATGAGGGATACATGAATGAATGAGCTACAGTATGTGGGGAGGAACTACACCTGGACTAATAATCATACCTATAGCAGAATTGACAGGGGACTTGTAAATACTACTTGGATGATGACAATGCCAAATGTGAAAGTTCAGGTGCTGGAACCAATGGTATCTTATCACTCACCACTGAAGCTAAAAATCTGTTAGTCACAAGGAAAGAAGAATAGGCCTTTCAAGTTCTTTAACTGTATTGCTGACCACCCTCAGTTCATGCAACACATTGAAGAAGCTTGGAAGGATAGGAGCACAAATGGTAGAATGCAGACAGTATGGAACAATCTTAAAGGGGTAAAAGAAGCTATCAAGAGCCTAAATACTCAGCATTACAAAGGGGTCGATGGAAAGATCAAAGAGATAAGGAGGGAGCTGCAGGGAATACAAGAGGAAATGAGCTCAAAGCTGCAGAATAAGGAGCTAATTGACAAAGAAAAAGAACTGAAGGGTGAATTAGAAAAATGGGGAAAGATAGAAGAAAGCATATATAGGCAAAAGTCAAGAATGCAATGGTTGAAGTTGGGATATTCTAATTCAGCCTACTTCTATGCACAAATGAAGAACATGAATCACTTGAATGGAATCCAAAGCTTAACAAATGAGGTGGGAACTCAGCTCATGATGAAGGAAGATATAGAAGCAGAGATACTAGGATACTATAAAAAATTGCTTGGATCAAGAGCTGACAGCATACCATCCATCAATCCAAATACCATGAAGCAGGGAACAACATTAAATAGAGACCAACAGGTTCAGCTAATAAAGTCAGTCTCCAAGGAGGAAGTATGGGAAGCCATGAAGGGTATCAGTGACCTTAAAGCACATGGTTATGATGGGTTTAATGCCTTATTTTTCAAGAAGACTTGACAGATTGTAGGTGAGGATATAACAATGGCAGTATTGGAATTCTTTGAAACAGCACATATGCATAAACCTATCAACTGCACAACAATAACTTTAGTGCCTAAAGTCAGAAACCCTATGAGTATTAAAGAATATAGGCCTATCTCATGTTGCACAGTTCTATACAAAGTGATCTCCAAGGTTATAACCAGGAAATTGCAGGAAGTTATGGAGGACTTAGTAGAAAACACACAATCAGCTTTTGTGCCTGGAAGAGTGATAGTTGATAACATAATTCTAAGCCATGAATTAGTGAAAGTCTATGGAAGAAGAAGAGTATCACCCAGATGTATGATGAAACTAGATATGCAGAAAGCTTATGACTCAATTGAATGGCCATTCATGGAGCAAGTTCTAAATGCATTGGCTTTTCCTGACAAATTTGTGAAATGGGTTATGACATGCATGGAGACTGTGACTTATACTGTGATGATAAATGGAAACCTGACAAAACCATTTGAGGCCAAGAAGGGGTTAAGGCAAGGAGACCCTATGTCTCCATTTTTGTTTGTGCTGGCAATGGAGTACTTAACAAGAAGCCTCAAAACACTAAACCAGATACCAGATTTCAACTACCATCCTAAGTGTGTAAAGATGAAAATCTTGCAGCTTGGATTTGCTGATGACCTTTTATTGTTTTGCAGGGGTGATATAGGCTTAATAAAGCTCTTGTTCCAATGCTTCATGGAGTTCTCAAATGCTTCTGGCCTGATGATCAATAAACACAAGAGTTCCATCTTTTTTGGTGGAGTATCACAAGCTGATCAGGAGGAAATCCTAGAGTTTCTAGGAATTCAAAAGGGTAAGCTGCCAGTAAGGTACCTAGGTGCCCCACTAAGTTCAAAAAGAGTATCCATAGCCCAGTGCCAACCTCTAATCGACAAGATAATGGGAAGAATAGAGTCATGGACTGCAAAATTTCTATATTATGCTGGCAGAGTCCAATTGATAAAAAGTGTGTTGTTCTCTATACAGACATACTAGGCACAAGTTTTTGTGTTGCCTAAAAAGATTACAAAGTTAATTGAAGCAATGTGTAGAAGTTTTTTGTGGACTGGCGAAGGAAGTATATCGAAGAAGGCTCTACTGGCATGGGAGAAAGTCTGCTTGCCTAAATCTGCAGGAGGCTTCAACATTATGAATATAGCTGTGTGGAACAAGGCTGCCATCTGTAAGCAATTCTGGAATTTGTGCAAGGAGAAAAAGAAACTGTGGATCCAGTGGATACATAGCTACTATATCAAAGGAAGACACATATGGGATGTTCAACTAAAACAAGCATCGTGGATAGTGAATAAGATTTTAAAATCAAAGGAGATATTCATGAATGCAGGACTCAACTATGAAGACATCATGAATATGCAAAGTTGCTCAATCAAAAACATATATCACAAGTTGCGTGGAAGATTTGAAAAAGTTAGTTGGAGAAGGATAGTCTGCCATAATACAGGATGCCCACGATGGACATTTATTCTAACTGTGGCAGCTCATGGAAAGCTATACACAAAGGATAGATTGCAGAAGTGAGGATTGCAGGTGGATCAGAAGTGTGTATTGTGCAACCAAGCCAATGAAACTATACAACACTTGTTTTTTGAATGCACATATGCGAAAGCATTGTGGAGCGCGCTGTTAACATGGCAAGGAATTAGAAGACCTGTAGCTGGTTGGGATGAGGAACTATGATGGGCTGAAAAGAAGACTAAAAGAAATACAGCTGCTGCAGAGTTGTATAAAATGGCAATAGCAGCAACAGTATACCATGTATGGAAAGAAAGGAATACTAGAATTTTTCAAGCAAAGGTGACAGGTTGGGAAGCAATGAGTAAGAAGATCATTCAAGCGATACATTGTCGAAGTACAAAACATACAGCGGGGATACTACATAGACTAGATTGGTACCCAGTGTAATAGTTAGATATAAGTGTATATAACTGCATATGGGGAGGGGGTGAAGTATAGGAAAGAAGGTTATCTTGTAAGGTTTTTTTGACTTACTTGTAAATATTTTCCCTGGTAATACAAAGTTTAATTACCAAAAAAAAATGAATCAAACATAGTTATACTAACTAAAAAACATAGACTAAATTCAATCCTAAATTACCATATCTAATCTTGGAAATATTGCTAGGATTAAATAATGTATTTTTCTTGATGTGTGTTATAGGGTACAACAACAACAACTACCCAGTAGAATCCTACTAGTGGGGTCTGGGGAGGGTAGAACGTACGCAGACCTTGCCACTACCCCGAAGGGATAGAGAGGCTATTTCCGGGAGACCCTCGGCTCAGAGACAATATATCCGTAACCACAACAGAAACCAGAAAAATAGTATCAGCATCGTAAAATACAACATATAAATGAAAAGGCCAAAATGTGAAAGATGACAACAACAACAACAACAACAACGACAACAACAAAAAAGAAAAAAGAAAAATTGTGAAACACAACAAAAACCACTAGCAGTCCTAGGCAAAACACTATCAGACTAGCTGGCGCAACGAGGAGAAACGCTTGACTACCCCCTAACCTACAACCCTAATGCTCGACCTCCATACATTCCTATCAAAGGCCATGTCCTCGGAAATTTGAAGCTGCGTCATGTCCTGCCTGATCACCTCGCCCCAATACTTCTTAGGTCGCCCTATACTTCTTCTTGTAATTGCCAGAGCCAAACGATCACACCTCCTAACCAGAGTATCTAGGCTCCTCCTCCTTACGTGCCCGAACCACCTAAGTCTCGTTTCCCGCATCTTGTCATCTACGGGAACCACGCCCACCCTCTCCCGAATATCCTCATTCCTAATCTTATCCATCCGAGTGTGCCCGCAAATCCATCTCAACATCCTCATTTATGCTACTTTCATCTTCTGGATATGTGAAATCTTGACTGGCCAACACTCAGCCCCATACAACATGGCCAGTCTAACCACCGCTCTGTAGAACTTACCTTTGAGTTTCGGTGGTACCTTCTTGTCACACAGGACTCCAGATGCTAACCTCCATTTCATTCACCCCACCCCGATACAGTGCGTGACATCCCCGCCTCCCTGGATAATAGACCCTAGGTACTTGAAACTCTCTCTCTTAGGGATGACTTGTGAGTCAAGCCTCACTTCCACATCCGCTTCCCCCGGCACGTCGCTGAACTTACACTCCAAATATTCTGTCTTGGTCCCACTCAACTTGAAATCTTTAGACTCCAAGGCTTGCTTCCATTCCTCCAGTCTCTCGTTAACGTCACCTCGCGTCTCATCAATCAGAACTATATTACCAGCGAACAACATACACCAAGGCACCTCCCCTTGAATATGGTGTGTCAGTGCGTCTATCGCCAGCGCAAATAAGAATGGGTTGAGCGCAGATTCTTGGTGTAACCCCATAACCACCGGAAAAGGCTCTGAGTCACCTCCCACTGTCCTAACCGAGTTTTAGCTCCATCATACATATCTTTTATCGCCCTAATATAAGCTACCCGTACACTTTTCACCTATAGGCATCTCCAAAGAACGTCCCTAGGGACCTTGTCATACGCGTTCTCTAGGTCAATAAACACATTGTGCAAATCCCTCTTCTCTTTTCTTCTATGCGTTTTAGCGTAAGAGACTCAAATTCTTTTCCCTTTGTGCCACTTTTGACATTTCAGTGATCCCGAAATTAAGCCTCAATTTCAAATAGAGGTGTTTAACGGCGGGCTGGGATGGGCTGAACAAAAAAAACCAACCCGTTCGTTAACGGATCGGGTTGGTTAGCGGGATGGGATAGCGGGCTGATAGCAGGTTGGGAATTTGTGGGTTTTTGTGGGCCCGTCCGGGTTCGGGCTTAACGGGCTCGGGCAGGCTGTGCTAATATTTTTTTTAACTAAATTTTGTTAGCAACGGTACACAAATTAACAAAAAAATTTAAAAAAAATAAAGATTTTAACCTGTTAACGGGCTGAACCGGGCTGCAGCCCGTTAACGGGTTAGCGGGATTAGCGGGTTCCGGTGCACCGATATCCAAAATGTGTTCGTCTAAAACTCGTTCCCCGTCCAACTCGTCCTAACCCGTCCTATATGCTACAGTGTCGGGCTGAACCGGACCGAATCGGGATAAAAACGGGCCAGCCCGGCCCGATTAACTGGTTTAATTTCAAGCAAGCGAATATCGGTTAAATGAAGCTTTACTCATAATATCATTGTAGTTAAGCTCATCTCACCGATATTATTAAAAAGAAAAACATACCAGAAATTTTCTATATTTCAACTAGCGTAGCTTGTATATAATTAAATTTCTGACCGGATTAAAAGGCTATTAAAAACACAATAGACGTACAAACGTCTATTCCCAACTAATTGACATAAATTATAACAACAAAATAATAGCAAAATTTACACGGATTAGCTATAGTGCTCTTCTCAATTTGGATTCCATCAATCATAGCTGAGTTGATGTATTATATATAAGAAAGTGTGTATTCACACACGCAGACAGAGAGACAAAAATACCCTGTTTATTTAATTATTATGCATTAAAAAATCCCTATACATATAAAAAAAACAGACAAAAAGAAAGAAAAAAAAACAAATTTGTAGGGACAGTAGAATCAATTTATTCATGTATTTGCTGCCATAAAGTATAGAAAACTGAACTCGTGATGTTGCTAAGAATCATAACGCGTAGCCTTTAGGAAGGTTGGGTGTATTAGATAAGAAACTAGTTAAAGAAAAAAATGGTGTGTATTAGATACACTTTAGAAAGGTTGGATGTGTAAAGTAATATTCGTTCCTAGAAAGTGTGTAACAGAGATTTGGGTCATAGTTCGGGGGTAACTTATGTATTTTGCCTTTTATCTTTATGCTTTGAACTGCTCCCCCATACCACCCCACCCCCAAACATCCACGTACTACCTAAAGGGCAATGATTGTATCAATAGAGGTGGATCCAAAATTTAGAATTGGCCGAGAATAAATAACAACAACAATCGTATAATCCAAAAGTGGGGAAAATGACGGGGGCATCAATATCGAATAAAAATTTGAGTAGATTCTGGAGTGGGAGTCGAACCTAGGCAGCGTGCTAAAAGTCAAGTTTGCCTCCCCAAATAGATTAATGCAACTACCTAAGCTTTGAGTCTTAGAGTTTCAATCAAAATATATACATGATATTTCAAATATATATATTTTTTCAAAATTATCGGAGACCGGTGACCAACCTACCCTGAGGGGTAGGTCCGCCTCTGATTGTATGTGAATATATGGTTAAACTATACACAATAGCCGTCAAAAAAAATTACACTATCAAATCACCTAAAAACAAAATAATCTTAAACATATAAGAAGTAATGACATGCTTACTGATATGTGCAATATAGCAAAAACAATTTTTTCGGGGAGAAATTCAAAAATAGCCAGATTTACAAGTGGTCATTCAAAAATAGCCGCAGTTTCAAAGGTAATCGAAATTTAGCCACTTTTCATGTAAAGATAAATCTGAACGAAAAAATGTTCAAAATCCGGAAAAATACTCCAGCATAATATACTGGAGTTCCAGTATAATATACTGGTCCAGCATAATATACTGGAGTTTGGAGCACTGGTACTCCAGTCTCCAGTATATTATACTGGAGCCAGCAAAATATACCGGTCCAGCATAATATGCTGGAAGTTCATACACAGGTACACTGAACTTCAGTATATTATGCTGGACCGGTCTCTGTTGCAGCAAAATAGTGGCTATTTTTCATTGACTTGATAAACGCTGGCTATTTTTGAATGACCAGTCCGAAAACTGACTAGAGCGTGCTATTTTAACTTTTTTTCGCATATATAAACTTTTGAATCGTATTGAGATTTTTTATTTTATTCTTTTAAAAAAGAAGCTTTTAGTGTAGTAGCAAAGGTGAATTTCAAATACTACATGTGGCATTCTTGCATTTTTATGAATTTCCTTGTTAGAATTTCTAGCTTGGCTACTGGAACAAGTTACCTGTTACAACAAATTAAGATATTTCGATAGTGTAAAAATTCTGTATGCTGTAATTTAAATTCGTATATATAGAGGGGGGGGGGGGTTGGGGTTGGGGTTGGAGTATATAAATTCTATCACATGTAACCAATAGTTTGTGAGAGGCTATTTGTATCTGTCAATTATTAAATTCAAAGCACTGTATATTTTTCACTTGTCTTGGTTTCATTCAGTGCAAAGTTAGCCATGCCATTACAAGGTCTCTGTGATCTGCAAATCCATGTAAATGGTCAACACACATTCTTTCTACACCAGGTAAAAACAACCAATCTTTTTACTCTCCATTTTTCATTCTCAACCAATTAAGTTTGTAGCGAAGTCAAGAAATTTAATAAGGCGTTCAAATTTTTAACACCTTGTACCGGTAGGCTATGCAAAAATGTTCAAAGTCTATTTTTTTCAGCGTAATACCAGTATACTGTTTTAGAGAAAGATGTTCAGTTGGTCATCCTTGATCACACATAGCTCCGCCCCTGAATTAACTAATTTACTAAACAATTTTTTTTTTCCTGCAGAAAGTCATTTCAAGATTCTCAGGAAAGTTGAAGAAAATAATCAAACAAGAAAAGAAGAAAACACAGATAAAGAATTCAGGAATAGAGATTCTTGATTTTCCAGGTGGAGCAGAAGGCTTTGAATTAATTTCAAGATTCTGTTACAACAATGGCAACATTAAAATCACTGCCTCAAATGTGTGCTTACTCCACTGCTGTGCAAATTTTCTTGAAATGACAGAAAACTTATCAACTTTCAATCTGTTGAATCAAACAGAAAACTTTTTTGAAGGGTTATTTTACTGGTCATGGCATGATATTATAACATCACTTAAGAGCTGTGAATATTTCTTGAATTATGCAGATTCTTGTGGTTTAATTCAGAAACTTATGACTTCACTTCTAGCCAAGATTGCTCAGAATTCAGATATTAATAATCTTTTTGGTTTATCAACTTCATCAGCTTCCTCTTCTTCATCTTCTGACCAAACGAAGCCAAGTTCAATATCAACAAACAAAGTTTGGTGGTTTGAGGAAATGACCATTTTGTCCCCAAAAATAATAGAGCATTTTTTGAGGACTTTAGGAGCTTTTGGAAGTGAAAATAACAGTTTACTTCTCACAAGATTTCTGCTTTATTACTTAAAAACAGCAGCCCAATATTGCAAAAGTCACGATATGATTTCAAGAATTGAGTACAGTTGCTTAGCTGATACAGCAGTTAAAGGTGTGATTTTGATGGGGAAAACAGCATTTTCTTGTAGAAATCTTTTTTGGGTATTAAGAATTGTTTGTGTATTTGGGATTAGTAAAGAATGTAGGGGTAATTTGGAGAAATTGATAGGTGGGAATCTTGATCAAGCAACACTAGATGATATTCTTGTTTGTGGACATAATGGAGGTGTTTATGATGTGAATCTTGTGTTGAGATTGATTAGAGTTTTTGTTCATATTAATGACAAAGTTTGTGTACAAAAGTTGAAAAAAGTTGGAAGATTGATAGATAAGTATTTGAGAGAAATTGCTCCAGACCAAAGTCTTAAAATATCAAAGTTTCTTGGCATAGCAGAGAGTTTACCAGATTATGCAAGGGATTGTTTTGATGGGGTCTATAGAGCCATTGACATCTATCTTGAGGTAATTATTTCTCGTTCCGTCTCAATTTATGTGATATACTTTCTTTATTAGTGCTCTCTTGGTATCAAATTATTTGTCGTGTTTCGTTTTTACACATCCATTAAGAAGCATTAGTTAGAAGGGATTTTAGACTATTTTACCCTTGTTCATGTCTAAAGATATGATCTCTCTTTATTGAATATTTATTCTATTTATGTGCTATCTCCTTTTTCAAGACAATTATTATTAAGGGTAAAATTAAAAAAATACTCCTTCCGTCTCAAATTATGTGTCTTGTTTCTTTTTTACAAGCCTCTTAAGAAAATATTAAATAGGAGAGGTTTTTGATCGTTTTACCCTTATTTATGTCTTGAACTTCTAAAATGACAAATAATTTGATATAATTATTTTTAGAAACTACGACATATGATTTGAGATGGAGGGAATATAATTTATTTTATCTTGAACTTCTAAAATGACAAATAATTTGAGACAACTATTTTTAGAAATTACGACAGATAATTTGAGACAGAGGGAGTACGTTAAAAAACTTTCCTTTCCTAATTTAGAAACAATTTATCTTTAGAATTTCTACTTTACCACACAAATATCTATTGTTTGTTTTAGACGACAAGTTTCAAAAGTCTTCCTTTCTTTCTTAAACTCGAGTCCAAATCAAACATCGCCACATAAAGTGGGATGGAGGGAGGTCACGGGTTCGTGCCGTGAAAACAACCTTTTGCAGAAATGTAAGGTAAAATTACATACAATAGACCCTTATAGTCCGGTTCTTCCGCATTCCCCGTACATAGCGAGAACTTAGTGCACCGAACTGCCTTGTTTTTCTTTTTTCCCCTTCTTATCCATGAAATAATAACTGCTACTGATTCACTGGTCAATAGTAGTTTAAGATAAAAAGTTTTTAAGGTTTGGACAAAAAGCTAAAAGATATAGGATAAGACAAGAACATGTCTTCCCAATAAGGCAATACTTTTCACTTTTGCATTTTTTGTTATGGTGAATGGTGTGTCTTTGTGGAAATTTTTTGAATCTTTTTGGGAAAACCCCACAAATGTGCAGAAAATTTCACTTACTAGTTGCTCCACATGTAATAAATGCAAGATATTGTTTTTTCCATTTTTTTCAACAGATAAATATGTTCTAGTAAAATTTTAGCTATAGCTAGATGAGTAGTACATTTTACTATGGTGATATACTGATATGCATAACATGCTGTGGGGCCTTCTAATCATACTTGTGGATTTATCTGTTATTGCCTTACTGTGAACTGCAGATTTAATATAGTTGTCATGATATGAACACAATGCAAAATATTCTTCTCTTTTCTTTTTTTTTTCTTTGTTGGAAGGTACAAGGCTTTTAGCATATGACAAAAATAGCTCATAATTCATTGAGAGATCGTTTGGTTGGGAAATAAGTTATCTCAGGATTAATTATTTCGGGACTAGTTATCCCGAAATTATTATCCCACTCTAAGGGCTCGTTTGGTACAAGGGATAAGGGATTATTAATCCCGGAATTAAATTTGAGATAAGTTTATCCCAATTTTGGTTGAGATAAAATCGTGGTATAACTAATCGCGGGATTAATTATCCCGGGATTGTAGTATTTTTTATCTGCATGGAAGGGTGGGATAGCTAATCCCGTGATAATATATCATGGGATAACTTATTTCTCACTCAAACGACCCCTAAGGAATAAAAATAACTCTACCACTCCGGAATAACTAATTCTGTAATTAGTTATACCGCGATTTTATTCCAACCAAACGTGAGATAAACTCATTTAAATTTATATATTATAAATAATTATCCTTTTATCCCTTATACCAAACCAGCTCTGGGCCATCTATGTAAGATTGTAAGCATTCATGAGAAGACTTAAATGTAAAGCATTTGAATTTAACATTGCATTTGAATTTTGGACTTGAAAGGAAAAGTAGTAGGGTCATTATAAAAGTTTGTCATGGGAACTTGTGAACTCATTAATTCATGAGTACTTTTATGTAAACCAATCAGTGATTTGCATGGGACCCTTAAAATAGTTGCTGCTCTAACAGCAGCATCTTTCTTGGACAGTCTTGAGTTAAGTCATTGTAAGATTTGTACTAGAAACTGTTTTAGGTAGTTATAATTGATTTTCCTTTGTTATTGTGTTCTTTCTATTTCTTATTGCCTTTGTCCTTTTATGTGCTGAATCCTTTCTATAAATAACTCTTTCATTCTAAAGAAATTTCCTCCACCTAACATGATTGAGGTGCCATTTGTTAATAATGTAGTCCTCCCATTTCATTTTGTATTGTGGTGTTTTAATTGAGTATAGAGTTTTAAAAAAGAAAGACTTCTGACACATACACTATTAGAACTTGTGATCTTAAACCACTAAAGATAAAATGCGAAATTTAAACTTTAAGAAGAGTGTCATTCTTTCTTTTAAAGTAAGGGTGTCTAACGGGTGAGCCGGGCTGGGTAGGGAAAATTTTGAACCATACGAGTTTGGAACCAGGCCGGTTACGTGTTAGGGGTTACCAGGCTTAACGGGTCCGGGTTCATCTGGGTAAAAAATGAACCGTAAGGGTTACGGGTCCAAGGGGCCGGGCCGGGTTAGTTTTTTTTTTATATATATATTTTTTTTGTGTTTTGTATAACTATTATAATCATATTAATATAAAGTAAAAATATAAAGAATATAATAAAGATGTAAAAAAAAATTGCACTTGTAAATTGCAAGTGCTACATTTATTTCAAAATTCAAACTTACAAATTGAAAGGTTACATTTAATAACAAGTAAATTAACGAAAAAGAGTAAATTCAAAGGTTTTGCATTGCATTAGACTCTAAAACCTCAAAAAAAAAAAATTGAAATCTAGCCTTTAAACCGGGCGGGGCCGGTTAACCGGTTCTACAAGGATTTTGGTTGACCGGGTTTGACCGATCCGGTTAACCGCTATGATTTAAGTAAACGGACCAATCCCTACCCCTTTAACCCAGCCCCCTTGTACCGGGCCGGGCCGGTTCCGGTTTTAACCGGTCTGGGTAGGGATGGAAACGGGCTGACCCGGCCCGTTAGACACCCATACTTTAAAGAGACCAAAAAGGAAAGAAAAAAAAAAGAGCAGTCCGGTGCACAAGACATCCCGCATTCATATAGGATCCGGGAAAGGGCCGCACCCCAAGGGGTGTGATGTAGACAGCCTACCCTAATGCAAGTATTAGTGCCTGCTTCCACGGCTCGAACCCATGACCTATAGGTCACACAGAGAAAACTTTACCGTTGCTCCAAGACTCCCCTCTTAAAAAGGAAAGAGCGTCATATAAAATAAAACAAAAAGAATAGTGTTTCTGCAATCATTCTTCTTTTCATTTTGCCTTGTATATTATGTTTCTTGCATCTAAGATGGTACATATGGTGTAAATTGATTGCAGTCTCATCCAACCCTTTCATTAGAGGAAAGATCAAGACTGTGCAGATGTCTCAACTATGAGAAACTAAGCCTTGAAGCATGCAAAGACTTGGCAAAAAATCCAAGAATATCACCAAGAATTGCTGTCCAAGCACTTGCTTCTCAGAATTCTTCAAGTATCCCAACAACAAACAACAACTTTGTTAAGGAAACAAAAGTCAGTAATAGCCAAATGGTTTTGTACAAGAAAAACAAGAGTGACAGTTCTAGTTCAAGTGATCAACATAGCTTGCCAGAACAGGAGCATGAATATATGAGGCTAAACTTACAAAAAATGCAGTGGAGAGTAGTGGAGTTGGAAAAAATTTGCAAAGATATGAAAGGCCAAATGTCTAAAATGGTGAAATCTGGGGTAATGGTTCCTCCTGCTCATACTAGAGCTTTGCCTAGGCTTTGTAGAAGTCAGGACTTCTGAAAAACACTAAGCAAAGATATTGATAATTCACAAGTGGAATTCATCCATTCCTAGTTTTCTATTGTAAAAGAATGAAGTACTAATTTCTTCCTAGATTTTTTGCCTGTAAAGTTGTCCTTGCCAATGTAAAGGTACTCACTTTGAAGAAGTGTTTCATGGCTTAAATTCTTTCTCCTCAGAGTTATTTTCGCCCTGTTTCCACTAAAAAAAGCTTGATAAATGACAATGAAGCATATGCAAGGCCGACAGACTACTCGACAACATTCAGAAAATTGCATCTATTTGGGGAATTGATCAAGATTTTGCGAGATAATTCGTTAACAAACTCATTAATGTAGACTGATCTTTCGAACACTTGCTTTGCTATGTAGCAAATGCTACAATATTGGAAATTAATGAGGTCCCCTCCAAAACGGTAAACAACTGAAATCTGGATTAAATTTTGCAGAAACCTCAATTGAATTTGGTCTCTTTCGGAAAGGAATGAATCCATTTCCTACCAAATTAACATTAAAAACTTGGATCATTGCTACCACTAAATCTGGCTTTGCAATTTATTCAGAAGAAAAAAAAAGCAACATATTGCCATGTAGGCTGCTCAGAGCAACAGATTTTTGAGAGAAAGCTGTAGCAAGTAACAAGCGATTTAATTTAAAATGTCAACTAAATTCTGAATCTAAGAAGGGTCAGATATTTACCTGCAAGTGATCAATGATGAATACAACAGCAACAATAGGGTACAGGAAAGGAAGCTAACATTTTATCTGCACAGTGAACCAATGATGAATGAAACATAGAGGAGCACTGAAAAATATGACAGGGCGTCCCCTGTATAGCCCTATCATACAGAGAGATTTAACAAAAATGAATATTTGGCTATACATGTGGAAAATAAGCGGCACTGCACTACAGGGTATCGGAGCCACCTTGTTATCCTCAAGATGATCTCTTTCTAGGGTGGGGTGTTTCTTTTACAATCTTATACCAGCAACAATTAAGGATTTTGTCAAACTATGAACCTCTCTCTCTCTCTCTCTCTCTCTCTCTCTCTCTCTCTCTCTCTCTCTCAGCACAAACATGTACCGGTAATTAGGTTACAGGAAAAAAAATGTTACATCTTTAAACTTGAGCAGAGTACAGAGGGGCTCGCTCCTACAGTATAATCCACATGGAAATTGGTCGTGATAATCTATCAGCTACTATTCTGAACTGTCTGTGACTGGCATCTCTCATCTGCTTCCTGGGAAGGACCGATCTTACGCAGAGACCGGTACTGCAACCGGACATTTTCTCCACTGTCAATAATCTTAAGCAAATACCTGCAGGAATTGAGAAGATCATTTTAGGGATCCCTAAACAAGGAGAACTTTTCAAGCATGACCAATGCATCTGTCTAAAAGTATTATTGTCGCAGATATCCAGCAAACCAGCCAAGGAACAAAACAGTTGTTTAACATATCATTGTGGCACCAAATAGTTGTTTAAAACATACTGCAAGGGAAATGGTATTAATCTCGTATGACACGAGAGGAATGAGAAAATTTGCAGGAACTAAATATCACTAGCAACTGAAATGTTTTAATGTATTAATCTCTTATGACAGCAAAGAAATGAGAGAATTTGCAAGAACTACACCATCACTAGCAACTGAAATACGACTCTTCAAAAAAAAAGTAACATCATTTTTTCAATATAATGCAACAACATGACAAGCTAATCGCTTTTATCTCAATTACTTGATAGATATAGAACAGACTAAGAGGTCGAGAAGTCTTCAGATAACACACATGCTTTCATGAAGAAAGATTCATTTTGTCACATTGGACTAAAAGCTCCTAAAAACTTGATTTTATTGAAAATTTTAGATGATAATTGTCACTTGAATATTTCAATTTGACATACCAATACACACTTTTCCTGCAATAAGGTATATCTATTTCTTATTTTATTATAGATATGTGAGTTACAAAATTGAATGACAGGATATGTCTGTAAACTTAAGTGGTTAACCATGAAACAAACATGGACCTTGAGTCCTTGATAGACTTACAATGATTCACAGATTACAACTAGCAAAATATATCCATAATGTCCATCATATTTATTCTAATGCAAGACACCATAAACTACAATTGGGACTTCCTTGCAGACCCAAAGACTACTTAAATGATGTCAAAATAATAGCTTAAGTTTTGAGCTGTCAAATTGGTTACTTCCTCTAAATAGGATGGCTCTTGCAGCAATATCACTTAGATTTCAGTAATTTAAGCTAAAACGCTGCACTGGATATTCCATGCAACAAGTGTAATGATCTAAATTGACATTCAAACTGCAGTAGGTACGCAAAATATTAAGGAAATGCCCCGGTAGCTAACCAGCCATTAAGACACTGTGACGTGATTACAGCTTCCTTTCCAACAAATTTATCTGGTGTCCTCCTATTTCCCTGCACAGTTTAGCATTCTCATTGCTGTAATTCGATGAATTCTTTCCTATAGCTTTGAAGAATTTAAAATGCAGAGTCACAAAGATCTCACCCTTATAACAACTTTCTCATTCACCGAGTATGGATACTGAACACCTTTATGGGGTCCATTTTCAGAAGGAACCTCTCCATTTTCCTGGAAGGTTTGAAGTAGTGAGGATTTTCTACAAATCATTAAGAAATTCAAATGTGAAACACTTATAGGTAAATGAAGCAAGAAATTTGAGATTTGCCCGAGACATCTCCATGCGGTACTCCAATGCATTAAGTTCAGCTTGCTAATGTGAAATATGATTTTATCTAACTATATGTTACACAGAGATGATAGATAGCAATTCAAATGACAAATTTCCAACCTCACAGGATCATTAATTATCAGAGATTCAATAATACTTTCAATCCACCTCCCTAAGGGGGAGCTCCGAAGATATGGGCAGTGTTGTGCCGGTGTTTCAGATTCCTAACCATTCCAGCACTAGCTTAACTGGGGAAAAGCATCCCCCTTCCCCAACAAAGGGGAACGCTACTCAAGGAACCTCCCAAGAATACGAGAACGACCTATCCTTAAGTTAGGTATGTGACATCTCTTATGAAGAAGTCAATTGTCGAAGAATATTATAATAGGTAAAAGCAACAGACATAGTAGGACTGGTGTCTAACCTAGAAAAACAGATTCGTGAGCAACAGTGTCCTAGTAGTTCAGCAGATTATTCAACTAATTGTGTGTCTTCTGTGGTTTCCCTTATTACCTAATCTAGAACAGAATTTAACTATGGATGAAGATCAATACCATTAATTCCAAACTTTTTTCTATGCCAGAAAAGGATTGCAAAAACTGCATTAGACTTGCTTTCTCAAAATCACCTATGAAATCTGTCAAAATCTACCAAAAATAAGTCCGTCAACTAAGTTTCTTTCTTTTCTTTTCTTTTCTATGAAAACTCCTTCAACAAAGTTTTGACTTTACCATTAAAAGAAAAAGATATAGATGAGAAAAGTACATATAGAGGAACGTGATGTCATTATACTATTTTCCAGGTACATATTCTACATCATCATTTTCGCTTGGTGATTTCAAAATACATAATCTTGCGTGCACTTGAGACGGAAAATTATCCAAAAATCGACTAGGATATATTAGTTGTGATGTCATTGCATAAAACCAGATTAAGATAGTTCCTTTTACCAAAAAGCTGAAGACAATGAGTTCTAATTAGCAGTTTGGATGGAAAAAGCTGCAGCAAAATGGGAAGATCAAAGCTTACCCTGTTGTCTCCCACTTCTTTTCGGCGCTTTCTAAGAGCTGCATTGTGGAAGAGTCTTCGATCATCCTCATGCTTCACCGCCGCAGCCGCAGCTCTTAGTACTAAAGATGAAATCCATATTGTAAATCAGATTGCAGAATCAATAAGAATAATCATCATAAATTTAATAAGAGTTTCCAGAATGGTAGAGTGCATAAGAAAATACAAATTAAAATAACAAGCCCGAAGGGAAAAAGATAGCGGGTAATAAATGAACATGAGCTCACCAAGGTTGGGAATTAAGGAACCACGCTCAATTTCCGCATTGCAGAGGGTACATCTTGCCTGCCATGAAGAGATGAATGTGATCATTCATCCAAGCAAGTGAAGACAACAGCATGAAACCAAAAAAGGAAAATGATTTCAAGCAAGAGTGGCTTTGTAATTAAGCAATTATGCCATTTCATAATCTCCACCTTCTAAGGAGAACAGAAAAATAGCTAGCTAAAACGAAGACAAAAATCATGCCAACTCCTACCATATCAATAACCCTTTTCAGCATTAGACCACCAAACGAATGTCCACATGAAACAAACATAGCATCTTCAAGGAATGCGCCACTGCAATGTTTCACATTGTAACAGCAAAGTTATCATATTTGGCAGATGAAATAAACAATATTCAATTTAACCATTCATATGTTAATATAGGTAATGAACAGAGCAAGAAGAAGAAAGATAAAAGCTGGTGAAACAAACAAACAAGACACTACAACTATCAAGTTCAATTAATGAGGCCTACAAACTTTCTAGATCAAAAATTGATTGGAGAAGTTTATATTAACATGCTTAGTCCAACAGGAGCACACAGTGGTCATGCACTAGGTAACTAGTTTAAGAGCCAAAGAAGAGTAGGTAATGTAGCTTTTCTAGAGAACAAGATACTCCTACCTTTCCATAGGAAAACACAGATTCATGTTCCAAATTATTTATCTACTTCTTGTCCTTATTCAGGTTAAGTCTCAGTATAACAATTGTGGTGTGCAACAATGAGAATCAAATATGTGAAATTTGGGGATACAGGAATTGACATATTCTTTTTATGATCGAGTTCCTCAGGGCCTCATCATGAGTGAAGCCACTAAAAATTTGCGAAAATAGCACTAAGATCATCTGAAGGCTTTTTGCAACATCTCACAACTAGTATGAGATATGTGTAGCCTGTAACCCTCAGTTCTGCACATTCTGCAACATGTAATAGCTCTAGCAATATACATGTTTTAAAAATAAAGCTTCACAATTGAAGATGCACCTTTCAATTGTTTCTAAAATTTTACCAAAAGCATCATTTTGCTTTACTTAATATCCCTCTATTTTCAGATGGCAGAAGGAACTCACAAGTCACAACAGCTCAACAAATGGTGGTAGAGGTTTTCACTTATCTGCTTACTGTTTTTCCGTTCTTGGGGGTAATGGGTGTGAGCTGCAAGTAACTTGGACTTTGTTATACCTCTTTATTAACTCCACATGATCTAGAGTAACAAAGGTATCTGTAAATATTTCAACCATAAAATACTTTTCTATTGAACTAGCTCAGCTCCATAGAGTCGTGCATGTTTGTTCAATAGCTCATAGCTCCTGTAACCAAATCGCTTTTGTTATAAGAATACCATTTATAGAGGGCATTCCAACTCTTCAGATCATCTTAGTGGTTCTGTTTGCAAGTATAAGGCATCTACGCGGTAATGTTATGTCTCTGTTAGGTTTACAGATGTCTAGCATTTTTTTCCTTCAAACATCCCCTATCCCTCTCTAGCCAGACTGTCCATATGATGCATGGAGGAATTGTCTTCCATATATTTCTTTTGTAAAATATAGATGTTCACAAAATTTGACAAGGGAGACTCTGTAATTAGCATGACAGAGATTATGGATTTCTTTAAGGGCAGAGATTATGGACTTGTTAGACTCTAATTTTTAGTGGAGAATAAGTCCTGATATTGTACTATCTACAGTACCCTCCTGGTACTGTTTATTACTAAAATGACTTTATCACATAAAAAACAAAAATAGTTATCTAGCATTATTTTCTTCCTTTTTATTTTTATTTTTTTGATAATGTTGTCTAGCGTTATTTTTTGAATATTTTTGAAGAAATATAAACTTGAAAACTTCTGTTTAACCTTTAGTCAAACTAGGAAACTTTAGTAGACTAGAGAAGTGTTTGTTGAACTTCTTGCTATAAATGGAAGCAAAGGATGTCCATTTACTATGTTAAAAATTTGAGACTGAGCAAGTATAAGATTTTTTATTTACTCAAACAGTAAATATGCTGCTATATCTAACCAGAAAAGAAGGGGAAAAGTCCACAAGACAAAATAAAACTTACGATAAAGGATCCGAAAGAACACTTCTGAGTGATGGTTCCTTATTTAGATTGTCTCGAGTGACCTGCTGATCCAGACAAAGAATGAGATGTCTTCTTATGTTGTATGCAGATCAAGATATCCATTGTCCAATTCATGTGGTATGCAATGACCGTAAAGAATATCTAACATCAAGTGCTTTTATTTGCATCACAAGGAAAAAAATCACTTTTTTATGCAATTAAACACATGTTATGTACGGTACGGAAGAGTATATCCAACTGAAGCTTCATCCATATCAAAAGAGAAGGTTATCCCAGGCCTAGTATGTAAAGAAATAGACAAATTTAGAACTTATGAATTGATATTTCCTTTTTTAAGATTGTCTCGAGCCACATGTTTCTCTTGACCTCGAATGAGATGTCTTCTCTTCTCCTAGAATGAGATGTCTCTTCATGTTGAACTCAAATGAAGATATTCATCCTCCAGTTCATGTGGAATTGATCAGCAAACAAAGACTTCCAATCTTCCAGTGATTTATACCCATCACAAAATATATTTCAAATTTTCATCCGATTATTATCCAAGGAAGAATATTCGTCCAAATAAAGCTACATATGTAGCATGAGAGACTTTTTGGTATACTTCTTGTATACGGGAGTTTTCTCCCTTTTGATTTATACACTTTACCTTATCAAAAAAAAAAAAAAAAAAAAGTGTCCCCATGCCCAGCATGCATAAGGAGAGAGACGTTGAAAGAGAAAAAAGTGAGTTGGGAGACAAAAGCCCCCTAGAAAGTGTCATGTTTTTGCTGAGTGACTACACATGAAGCATGCTTAATACTAGAGGCTCATGTGTAATGAAGCTGTGAAGACAACTGTTTTTAAACTTCTTTGGGATGTACTGAGTAGCACTGTAAAAGAAACTTTTTGAGGATGGACTGGTTACAACATCATGAATGGGATGAACGAGCAGTGGATTATCATTCTTGTGGTATGCTTGGTGCTAGGGAGAGAAAGAACCAGCGGTGCTTTCAAAGGAAAGCCACACTTACAGTTGCTGAAAAAGTCCCATAATGTTCTAGCTCTCTGCTGGTGTAAATTAATAGATGCAGACGATGAACATAGTTTCATTGATGTCAGTAGTCAATTACAGGGAGAAAAATGATTGTTTAAGGGTGTTTTGCACTGACCAACACCATCTTATTGCTGGCTTTTGCCATGTTAAAGAGATATTTTGTGCACTGATCGGGAAAAAAAAAGTTGATAAGAAAAAAAGGAAGAGATTTTGATTATGAGGCACTCGCATCTATATTGATTTTTTTTTTACATTTAAAGCTTCATGCGGATGTAAATCCATAGCTTACTTCAAGTCCATCTAAATTGAAATTTACTCAGCACAAAACCAAAACAGACCCCACAGCATTAAAACTTAGCAGAAAAAGGCTTTTTGCTGTGCCATTAACTTCAAGAAAAACAATTTGATCATATGTAAAGAAATACTACTTACATAAGCATTATCAGTATTGCTAAGCATGTCTTCCTCGGCAGAAAGGTCATCCATAAACTGGCTTACAGAAATTGGCACGTAGCTCTGAGGAATAACATGACCAGCAGCTGCAATCGGAGAACAATCCAGTATCGCATTGCTCTGAGGTATAAGCCTAAACGCCAGTGATGTCCTACAAGATGTAGCTGTACAGCTCAGTAATTGAGTAAAACAGAAAATTCCCCTAGCAACAACTTAAAATCTCTACAACCAATGTCACTACCTTCCACCACAAGCAGTGCCCACATAGTTATCAGCTGCACCCCTGTATAAAGCTGCAGGACGAAGGCCGGCGGTAGCATGGCTGAGAGCCTTACCAGTAAGCAATAGTAAATCCCCAGGACTCAAGCCACTATCTGCTAGATACCAACGACCATTTGGATCACAAACCTAGGGATAAAGAAGAAACAAACAAGGAAAATGATTGATGGCACAAAGAATCCAGAAAAGAAGTGTTTTATAACGAGGAGTCAGAAAAGAAGTCATAATGTATTAGTTGGAAGCTATGCACAATCCAAAACTCAAACTAAAGATCTGGAATTAACAGGAATACCTGAAGACCAGAAGCATCAGATGAAATTAGTGTCAACAGCCCCTTCTCTACTTCACCATTTGTGACTTGCTTCCCTCCACCAATAGCTCCCTTCCCATTTTGAGAGGTGGTACTGGAGAAGGTTGCAACAAGAACGGACGAAGAGGCCTCATTAATGGGCAACGGATTATCATCAAGCAAGTGATCGAAAACACTGCAGAGCACGACGTGTTTGGTCAGAATCACATTTTAGACATAAAGAGGATTTGAATGATATGATAAAGCCTAAACAAAGTTCCTTACTCGCTTCGCAAACGAAGGTGCCTTGCGATTGCACTTAAAGAAGCACGAGCTGCCCTTCCCATGCAACGGAAAACTTCAGTCATGCATGGGGGAGAAGAGTCCATGTCTTCTAAAGGCCTAACACGTAAGAAGCTGATTATCAAATCTTTAATCCCATAAGGAAAAGCTTCTAACATCTAACCTTAAATTTGAGGAGAAGTTTGAGACTAACAAAATCAAACTAGACAGTCTTAGAAATAGCAAGAAAGTACTCAAATTCAAATAGAGGAAACCTTTAAATCGTTGAGTTCAGCATAGGGGAACTGCTGAACTGTGTCGCAAGCTAACAGTCCATGGGTTTAGGTACTTTCTATCGTTTCGAGCAAGTAAAAATGGATATATTTTCTACAGTTTTCACTACATTGGTTTTTAGATACATCATGGAGATCTCTCCTCGATATTCATATTCTTCCAACATTGTACTGACGGGGTATATAATTTAAACACAATTAAGAAGAATTACATTTGCTTCTAGTCTTTACCTTCCTGCCCTGTATATATAAACCCCACGACCACTCTTGCTACCAGTGCCGGCCCCACCATTCTGAGCTACCGCCCTCGTCTTAAAAAAATACCTGACTGACTCCAGCCCACACCGTAGGACCGCCGTGCCTTCACTGCCGAGCTCAATCACGGCCGCGTTATGCCGCATAAGCGATCCTGAGAGGGCCTCCACGGCCCGCAAATAAGGCCCAACCGGAGCTCCATCGTAAGGTGCAATATCGGAGAGCTTAACACGGGCCAAAGGCGGCAGCCCAAGTTCTACCCCAGGCGGCCCAATTACATGGTCCCGACCTAAAGAAAGTGGTGAAGGTGAAGGAAATTGAGTAGTAGCAGTGTTGGGGGATCTAAGAGTGGGTGGAGGAGTGGGATTGATTGGGTGTGGTGAGGGTGCAGTGGACTGATGGTGATGGTGATGGTGATGCTGATGCATCATGATCATAACCATCGATCATTTCCGTATGTGCAGAAGCACTGTGTGTGTGTGTGAGAGAGAGAGAGTTGAATTAGGGTTCATGTAGTTGGAAAGATGAATTTCGTAGCTGGAGAACTCTGGAAATGGGAAATTGTTGAGATTTGTTAAAGGAAAATTTGAGAGGTTTTTGGCTGCAGAAAACTTGAAATGGCTGACAGTGGTAAACAAGACGAAACTGTTCCTCTTTTGAGTTCTTTTTCCTTTCTTTTTTCCGCCTAATATTTAGTACCCGCATGCTATAAGTGGGCGTTTGGACATAACAATCCTAAAATTTGAAATTTAGATTTGTGTTTGGACATTAATATAATTTTAGGTTATTTTTGAAGTTTTGTGATTAATTTGAGCGAGAATTTTAAAAAACAATTTTTTGGAATTTTTTAAATTTTTAAAAATTTCCAAAACGCATATTCAAGTAAAAATTAGAATTATTATGAACAAACGCTGATTTAAAAAAAAGTGAATTTTTTTTGAAAAAAGGGAAAAATTCTTATGTCCAAACGGGCTCTAAGAGTCCGTTTGGCTATAAAAAATTTCACTTTTTTTTGAATTTTTTTTACTTTTTTCGAAATTATTGTTTGACCATAAATTTGCAATTTTCACTTGAAGATGAATTTTGGAATTTCTCGAAAATTTGAAAAACTCCAAAAAGTTATTTTTCAAAATTTTCACTCAGATCACTCATAAAAATTAAAAAACAACCCAAAATTATATTTATGTCCAAACACAACTCTTATTTTCAAATGTTATTTCCAGTTGAAAAAAAATTCACTTTTTCAGAATTTTACAATTCTTATGTCCAAACGCCCACTAAATCTGAATTCAGGCTGAAAAGTCCCACAGATTGAGAATAGAGATTTTTTCTTTCCTATACCATATATGAAACCTTATTACAAAAAATGTGCATAGTTTCTAACTTACCCGCTCTGTCCACATTTTTTCTACAGTTATTATACCAATTATTAAATACTAATTAATAGTACCTGAATATTCCTAATTCGTCGTGCTAAAATTGAGAAACAGAATATTCTAAAAAGATTTGGCGTAAATCAGATCAAATCATATTCTTCCAGATATTCCTATTTAGGCGCGCTACAATTATGGAAGTAAATATTCTTCTAGATATTTTTCACCATTGATAGCCATTAAAAAGCTTGAAAACTTTGAATTCAAAATTGGGTTTTCAAAAATCATTATTTGTTTGGATTGAGTGTTGTTGAAAATAATCGGAAATATGATTTGGAGTTTATATCTCAATTTTGAGGGGTTTTGGTGAAGATTAGACTTGGTTTTGACTGCATTTCAGATTGAAACTCGGAGAAGAAGAAGAAGAAGACATATTGTAGAAATTGTAGATAAATTGTAGATTATTTGTATTCTGATTGTAGATGCATTATTTTCTGTTTTCACAAATAAAAAACGGCTAAAACTCCTACAAATCTTTTGAAAAAACGCAATTATGTCAAAAATCACAATTATGCTACAATTGGATGGGAATTGGGATATAAAAATTCAATGTACCCAGTTTGTAGATATTTTGTAGATAAATTGTAGATTATTTGTATTTTGATTGTAGATGCATTGTTTCTGTTTTCACAAATCCAAAACGACTAAAACTCCTACAAAATCTTCTGCAAAAAATGCAATTATGTCGAAAATACCAATTAAGCTACAATTGAATGGGAATTGGGATATTAAAATTCAATGTACCCAGTTTGTAGATATTTTGTAGATAAATTGTAGATTATTTGTATTCTGATTGTAGATGCTTTGTTTTCTGTTTTCACAAATCAAAAACGACTAAAACTTCTACAAATCTTCTGCAAAAAACAGTCTACAATTTATCTATAATTTTTCTACAATTTATCTACAATTGCTGCAATTCTTCTTTTTCTTCTTCTTCTTCGAGTTTCAATCTGAAATTCAGCCAAAACCAAGTCTAAATCTTCACCAAAACCCCTCAAAATTGAGATATAAACTCCAAAACATATTCCCAATTATTTACAACAACACCCAATCAAAACAAAGAATGATTTTTGAAAACTCAAATTTGAATTCAAAGCTTCAAAGCTTTTTAATGACTGTCAATGATGGAATTGCTGCTCTCTTGTCTCTTTGAAGGTTTGTTCTTCTTCATTGAGAAAATTTGAAGCTGAAGGTAAATGTGTGTATGAACTTTGAAGATTTGACTTCAATTTTGATGGACTTTGTTGTTCTTCATTGATGAACTTCAACTGGAGTAAAATGGGGAACCAACTTTGTTGAAGGGTTTCTTCAATTTTCTGTGAATTTAGAGGGAGAATTTGGTTTCAGAAGATGGAAAATGGTAAAAAGAACGTGGGTATGGGTAAAACGTGAGTGGGACTGAGGGGTTAGGAGAGAGAAACGTGCATATTCCTTTAATTAAGGAGTAAAAAATGTACAATTAATTATGGTATAAAATTGGTAATTTGGTATACTAAGTGTAATTAAGTCAAACCTTAAACATTGAGGGTAATAAGGTTTCCTATGTGACATAGGAATGTAAAAATTCCTTGAGAATAAAGCACAAGCCCAAGACATCTCATTATGAAGAATAAAAGATTATTTACCACTCGACCGCAATCTTTGTTATTTCCTCTAAACTTGCTATAAATCACTCTAATAGTCCAACGAATCCTTTTTCCTCCAAACATAAAATTACTTTAATATTGTTTTTAGCAAATTATTTTGTATTTTTCCTTACTATAAATCGTAAGTAAACTTTTGATTGTGATTTAAGATTACCTTTAAATTGAAGTTTTATTACGACCAAGAGAAAATGAGACTTTTCTTGGACAAAATATAAAATTGGCCAGTCGGCCGAAACTAATAGCATATATATATAAACTCGTTTCTATTAGTAAAGGGAAAATTTGACCCTTCTCACTTTTTTCCTTAATCCTTGATAGTAATTGCTAAAGTTGACAAGTTACCATTTTGACAATGGTAATCTTAATACTTGTGATAAGTCGACAACTAGCAACATAGTACAATAAAACTAATAGCCTATTTGGCCAATATTTTTTTTTTTAGCCAAAAATGCTTTTTTTCAAAAGTTGATATTTGGCCAAGGTTTTAAAAGGAAAAAAGTACTTTTGATTAAAAGCAGAAACATTTTTGGAGAAACAAGAAAAAGTCACTTCTCTTGATAGTAATTGCTAAAGTTGACAAGTTTACTGCTTATTGCTTGCTTCTTTTTCATTTTTCTTTGAGTATCTCTACCTTCACAACATAGGGTAAGGTCTGTGATTACCCTCCCCAGACTCCACCTACGGGATTACACTGGGTTTTTTGTTGTTGTTCGTATAAAAAACAAGTTTAATTCAAATCTTTTGCAAACAGGGGGCAAAAGGGAATACAAATGCCACTTATCAGTGCGCCTGGCAATTTCCAACATAATGTACACTTGAGAGTAAAGATCACTCTATAACTCCTCCAACATATGAAGAATTGAATTCAGAAGAATGACTTGTTTGCAGTTAGCATAAATAGCAAACAGTAACTCCCAATTTATCTTCATCTTGAGAGGACATAAGACACTTCAGATTTCGTCGCAAGATCAATAGAAGTGCTTGAGGCATTTCATTAATGCCTCAGTGTGTTCAGGCTTGCCTACAGAAACGCGAACGTATCCTTTCAGTTCTTTGCTATTGTAGTGACGGATCATCACTCCCATAGTCGCAAGGTCTTCCTGTAACACAAGTTTTTACTGTTAAAATGTAGGAGAAACAGCAATGCATTATGGACTTGCCAAGAAAGGGTGAGCATAAGGTAGTATAAGATCAGTTTACAACCATGACTTAGATCCTACTCTATAATGTTTAATTATAACTGAACCTCATTCTACCCATCCATATGTCTCTATTCGCTTTGCAGTAAAACTTATGGAACATATAATCCTTTTTATTTTTTTTTTGGTGCATTTGTTAGTAGGCAATGACAACTGATATGATACAACACTTAAAAAAACATGATACATATTGGATAGTATACAAACTCAATATTATCGTGTATATCCAACAAATGTTGTAAAACCGCTTAATATTACTTTAACTTGGGTTTTGCATAAGTTATTAAAATACTGAAATTAGTCATTAAAATTGAATATAATCAACTAGCATTCATAATCTCATATCAGCATGTTGCTTCTTAAAACGGGTCTTCCAGTTAGCCCACAAGTTCTCCTCAAATGTGTCTATCGTGCAACTTCCAACCTATCCTCGCCCACTTATTCCAGCATAATAAAGACCTCAAATACCTCATTTGCCTGCTCTCAGTAATTCTTGATACTCAGTATCTACTACCAGGGCTACATTTTCCCCACATTTAATGAAGATAAAATTCATTCATATATCTAAATATTCTATTATAGGTGATATTCATATATACAACCTTATATTAATTCACTACTTCTGCATGCTAGTATTTCGACACTCCAACTATGCTAATCCATCATACTACAATAACATAACAGAAACCACGTAGTTTGTTAAAATGCTTTTATTTGATTCGTTTCTTTAATACTTCTTTCACCTTGGTGTCAAGCTTCTAACATAGTGATGTTCAAGCCAGAATGAAAGGACATGAGGCCAATTAAACAAACGATAAATCGGAATAAAAGAAGCAACATAATTGACTTTAACAGAACGAACTTAGTGATATAAGCACATTTACCTTCAATTTCTTAGCATCCATTCCAGACGTAACCTTACAGAGAATGAAATTAGAATAGCTAGGGTATGGATCAAGAAATGGGACTTCTTTCAAGAGATTGAAGAGCCTCTCCCTCTCTTGCACCAGTGCCACTTTCACATTCTGGCATAAAATGACACAATAATCAGTGAGGCTTTCAAGAAAAAGGTATGATTTTCTTCACCTATAAAAGAGATTAGAACATTTGGGCTAAGTTAATCAACAATGATCAACGCAAATGTTCCATTTCCTAAAGCACCTCCAGATAAGTGGGATTCTTTAGTGCAGCACATGCAGCAACTTCAGCAGCAACAGACACATTATATGGTTGCTTTGCTCTCCAAAGGAATTCAATAATACTCTTTGGAAAAGCTCCATACCCTACTCTGAGTCCAGCTAAGCCTGAGGATTGGGATACCACTTGTATTAGTCAACTATACTTAATCCAAACACTCATTTAAGACACCACTTAAAAACACTAATTTCGCGAATAAAACACACTAAAAGTCTTCATTACTATTACAATTTGAGAATATGACAGGACCGATTGAGATGAGCATGTTGTAGCCACAAGTGAAAAGATTTTGCAATAATCAGCAAAAAAAAGGGCATATGGGTTTTCAAAGCACACATATTGAATATTTTCATAGATGTTAAATAAAAAAGAATGAACCTACCAGCTCTTTTGCTGAATGTGCGAAGAACAATTAGATTCTCATGCTTCTTCACCCACTTCATCTTAGACTCCATTCCAGAAAACTCAACATATGCTTCATCCAGTATTACCAATATGGGCAGATCAAGTATTTTCAACAGTGTTTCATCATCAACAATACTGTTCAATAACAAGATAAATTGTCACATTAGAACGACAACAATTAAAGGACGTTGGTATCAAAATGTATAACGGCAAACAAAGCATAAATAATAAGAAGTCAACACATAGGAAAGCGAGCAAATTTAGAAAACAAATTTCAATTGTCAAATTCCCTGAGGTGCAGAAACACATGCAAAAATCTGTAAAGAGTACAGAAAAATATGTGTAAACATATTATTTGATTATCTCAATAATAAGTTTCTAATCTTTGCTCATTTTTCTTCATAATTGCTTATAGCTACTTTCACACCAATGACGTTATTCTTTTAACTCCTTCATAAAGTGCATTAATTACATAACCAATTAACTGTTTAAACAGTATACTGTGCAGAACAACAATGTCTTCAAGCTACATAATTTAAACTAACACTAACTGATGAAAGCCTTCTAATCTCTTTTGAAGTCCATCAGAGTTATCCCAAAGAACAAGGCATAGACATAAACCATAAAGAAACCAAAAACACTACCCAACACAGTAGCAGGACACATATACTATCTTAAACAGTCACAGGTTCCCTCAGTCCAAATGCTACAGATAATTGCTACATGCACTCTTCCAAAGACCCTTCACTGATAAAAGTCATTCCAGCCAGTACAGTATTCTTGTCCACTTAAGATACCAAAAGAAGGCCACTTATTATTTTGTCCTTGCAAATGCACATGTCCATTTCAATACAAGTTTACAATTGCTACTCCTTGTTGAACTTAATATTGCTTATTGTGCCCAGTCAGCTGTAACGCAGAGATACTGTAGTCAAGGACAATACCAAAAAGACTTCTTTTTATTGGTAATAAAAAAGGCCAATTTTTCAAGGCTATAAGCTCTAGAAACTAGTAATAGTTACCTTTCACAAAATCGGCAACAAATGTTTTGGGTGTAAGTGTAATCAATCTATATAAGGCTCAAGACAGGGTAAAGAATGACCCTGGCAATAAAACGGGGAAAATGGATCAAAGAGAAATTGAAGGGAAAGAGCATTTTCGCAGGAAGGGGTGTGCGTAGAAGTTTCCGTGGAAAATGATGCTTCATCCAGAAATTACAAAGCCGCCATTTATGATGTGAAATACAAGAAAAGGATTTTTTGCCTCCATATTTACAGGGTGCAGTATAGAATTACTGGCTAACTTGAAATTCTAGCAATAATTTCCTAGTACTCATTTTCTCCTTCTCGTGGACTTAGAGAATAATGAAAAAAAGAAGAAGAGAAGGTGCAACTGAAAGTTTTGAAGATTATTTTAACTTAGACAGGAAGAACAGCAGAGAGAGACTCACAGCAGTACAGTCAAGAGAAGCAAAGTACAACCACAAAGAGAAATAGACCAGAAATACAATGCAGCAATACCTCCCATCAGGATTATTAGGCGATGTCAGAAATATGCACTTTGGTTTCTCATGTTCAACCACTTCGGCAATCCGTTCTACATCCAGGCTAAAGTCTGGGTTCCTAGGCACTGCCAGTTTGACATAGCTACAGATTAACAATTATCGATGAAAGACTCAACAATAATCATTGCATTGAAGAAAATTAGAAGCATCATTTTATTTGATTTTGCTTCCATTGTTTAAAACATTGCTTTGTCTGAATGTAGAGTCTCTGGATTTTAATTGTACTCAATTCATTTCTCTCTTAAATTTGACATTTTCACAGTATGATATTACCAAGCGATACGTCACTGATGGGCCAACGGCAGATGACTAAGTAACAGCAACAACTAACAAAGCTGCAGTTATGCCTATGCAACTACTTGTTAAGAAAACTATAAGTCCACCAAAAGCACTTAAATAATCAACTTAGGTCAACAATGTTGAAAGCTAGGATTCAAACCTTCTTTGGGGTGAAAATGATTAGATTCCGGTAATTGTTTCACGAATCAAGAAGAGCGGGTACCAAACCATAAATAGATGTCATCAGATATTGTCAAGTTTTGATCTTTCAGTATACCATTTATATTTCTAAGATCAATATATGTCCAATTATATTTAACCAAAGATGATTTGCTGCACTAAAACAAGTTCAAGACTCCTCTAGAAGAGGAAGGAACTAAAATTCGGTATGATAATAATAAAGAACATAAGTGAAGCTCGTATCTACCTTTGATGACATGTGCACCATTTACAGCTGCATCAAATTCATACATTGTGAAAGTGGGTGGGCAGTCAACAATCATGTCACCAGGATCCAATACGCACCTGCAGCAGAGAACAGTTAGATATCCAAACTCTAGGTCAAACAAGGACTAATCTCGACATGCCAAATACTTAAGAGTCAGCATTTAGTTAGACTTTAGATAAAAGGCTAGTCTAATCATAATGCTTACCGCATTATCAAATCAATGAGTTCATCTGCACCGCACCCTGCAAGAATATACTCAGATTCAAGGCCAGAATCTTCAGCAAGGGCAGCACGCAAGGTACGGCTTTCAGGATCAGGATAAATATATGGAAATTTCATAGCGCCCAAAGCCTCGATTACCTGCAAGAAATTCAACAGCTCAATATTGAGAAGGCGAAAAATAACTACACAAAATGGAATGTCCCAAAAGATTATTTTTTTTAATTAAACAGTGGGCATTGCAAAAGATACTAACTTGCCTCTGGAGGAGGGCCATATGGATTCTCGTTAGCATCTAATTTCACAATGTCCTCCGGCTTTCTACCAAGACGAGTGGATAACACCTGTACAATTGCAAGCAATTTTTTTAGATGCCACAAGAAAATAAAGAAAACATCACATCTAACAAATTATTACCAATCATGTGGTGGTTATTAACTCAATATATCCCAGATAAATGAGAAAGAAAACAACAAGTAGATCAGATTTTTATCACAGCACCTTTTCTTTATATAACAGACACATGATTCGATCCTTAAAGTGAAACCATTTTTTTTCAAGAGAGAGAGAGAGAGAGCTAGCTTTACATGTCATGTCTACCAAACAAAGGAGAAAAAAGAAATGAAAATTATTAAGAAAAAATTATAAAAAGTACTTCTTGATAGCCTTTTGGCCTATCTAGTTAAGTAAAGAAAAAAGTATCAACACTAGTTCACATACAAAATAGAAACATGACATAATTAATTCCTCTGTGCCTCATGATTCAAGACTCAAAGGGTCTTTACTTATATATAATGTTTTAGTGCCCACTGGTGCTTTATATTATAAAATTGAGCTTACTTCTCAGAAAATCATTCAAGACCCAAAGGATGATTACTGGAAAAAATTGTGCCAAGAAAATACATTTTTCATTAGGCAAACTTTATTACTGCAAATATCACACATTTTGATAACAAACAGTTAGCAGCACAACTTGAAATCATAAAACCTGCTAAGCTGATAAGCCAACAAGTACCTACTAAATAGTGGAGAACATCTGATGTCCCTAAAGCTAAATGTAACAGAAATAGATAGACAAGATAGTCAATGACAAAGATCAGACGCCGGGCGGAAGCTGCCCCCCCCCCCCCCCCCCCAAAAAAAAAAAAAATCCCACACAGAAACCTAGTTTTTCACATTTTTTAGCTTTTAACTTTCAAATTTCAAAAGTTTAGGTTTCCTTTTAATATGTATCCAATGCTTCCCCAAGAAAGCCAATGTTTCAAAATCCCCCAACCCCCCAAACCTCCCCAAAGGAAATACTAGCTGCAGGATTGAGTAATTTAAGTAATTCAAGCCTTGGAAGCCTTTTTGGTTTGAATTATGCAAACCTGATTTACTCAACACAACACAAGGTCAACTATAATTGGTGCATTTTCTCCTACAATACAATCAACTTAAACTCTTTCACCTATAAATGTGGTAAACTTATGTAATCACCATACTGAAAGAAAGTACAAATTGGTTCCTGCTGATTCATCTCAAGAAAACAAAAGGTCCTAGCTGTAGAACTGAGCATTGTCAGTAGTAAATTCAAGTCTTCTGAGTCTTTTTGGTTTGAAATATTTAACTCGATTTACTAAACACACTACCATCCACCCTTAACCAAATGTCTCGTTTTCAAGCCCTCGGAATGGAGAAACTCCTAGTGCTTCCCCCCTTTTTGGCCTTACGCGGAGAAAATTTGGATTAGTCGGGCCAGTGGGTTTTGGATACCGCACGTGCTTCCCCCTTTATAAGGCCCTAGTCAGACGAATCTGGATTAGTCTGGCCAGCGAGTTTTGGCCTATACCCCCAAAAAAAGATTTACTCAGCACAATATAAGGTCGACTATAACACAATTAACATACTCATTCACCTATAGTGAGAGTAAATAACATGTAATCAACCATATAGAAACAAAATAAGAGAAGAAATCCTACATATTTACCTCAAAAGGCAAAATCGGCTGATAAGGTGACAATTTAAGAAGATGGGGCCGGATAAAAGCATCCCCGGTCACACGTTGTTTCTGTTGACTCTCTTCTTGCACCGGCACTGAGGAGGCCATGCAAATGATTCTCCTCCTCTGATTTCTTTCAATTGAACAACAACTGGGTTTTGCTCTACCAATGCAAATAGATGAAGTGTTGCATAATTCAATTACACCCATCAGTTGAAACTTTTTATTCCCTGCATTTAAAAGTTTAAAGCAGAAAATATCGAAGTAAGAGCTAAAAACTTACAACATAGTGATAAATATACCACTTTTATGGTCTTGTTCTTATTAAAAATCACAACGAACTATAAAAATTGGAGTTGATGTTTTGATAGTTATAGACAGAGAATTTCAATCCAATTCACAATTCATGTTTTTGCAGTTGAAAATCATTGTTAACCCAATATCACAGGACAAAGAGAAGGAGGAAAAAGTATATATAGAGAGACAGCGTACAACTCAATTCGGCGGCGGAGAGGAGCAAAGTTTTGCAGCCAAGGGACAGTGGCGTCTGACTTGGCCAAAGACTGAGCGTGAGTTGAATTTGGGTTAAGTGCACCAGTAGCCACTTTTAGGATTGTTGTTTAAAGCATAATCAACATTTGCAATATATTAAAAATATAGCCACAATATAAAAAGAGCGCACATACCCGTTTCTTCAGTTCAGTTACAGTCTAGCAAGTGTCCTGAATTTCAGTTCTTACTGTTCAAATTTCTGATATCAATTCTGGTATGGTAATTCAAAATTTTATAGTGTTTTGACTTGATAATACAGGTAGTTCAAGATATCTAATATATGAATATTTATAAGAGAAAAATTTACACAATTTTGCTTTTTGTTAGAAGTGGCTACATGATCTTCTTTCGATATTGAATTTGGGTCAAGATCTCTGATGAGTTTGACAAACATAATCCATTATTTTAATTTCTCATTATTTTGATTATTCTTCACTTTGGTCTGTTGTGGGGCAATGCACTTAGCGGAGTTTTCGCCTAATACATTGCATATAAAAGTTAATGAAGCTATAATGATTACAAAAACCACACCCCATAAAAAATTACTTATATTAATTAATTTTAAAATATAGAGGAAAATATGCCAAAACTTCTTTATAAAGAAGTAAAGTTGATTAAAACTATTTGAAAATATTTCAATAAAAGAACTTCCTTTTTCCATTAGTTTCTTACGCTTGAGTTCATTTTTTCAGCATTGTTGTCGTGTGTGGAACAAGTAACAAATTTATTGTATACAATATTGTTCATCCTAACAAAAAGAAAGAGAGTTGTTACAAAAGCATAGACATTACCAAACAAATCCGTGATAAGGACAAATAATAAAATCCACATAAGCTAAAATTGTGGACTTGACACTTCTAATTTCTCATTCCTGATAGCCTCTTGGATTATTCGACTCCAATTCATGCAAGGAAAATATCTTTGAGACCCAATTTAATATTCTCTTTTCATACCATAACCTCTATCCAACATTTCTTTACAAACCAAACAAGGGAAATAAAAATGCAATCATCTTCCTTCTGTTGAATTCCGAAAAAAAAAAAAAAAAAAGGTAAGGCAAATTTTTGGAAAATTAAAAGTTTTTTTGGCCCAAATACCTGTTTACTTCCCGGTCTAGTAACAACAGTCAATATTAATATCAGATTAGATTATATTTCATTAGTTTTAACAGGACCTTCTTCATATCTACTGGTTTTCAACCTTACAATATACTTGTACATAAAATCTGAAACAAGAAGTGATTTAATTTGGTCATGGATGTGTAAAAACACACTGTACATAAAAAAAACTTGATACAATCTCCAGCTCCCTTCATAAAGTTATACATGTTATGTCACTGCAACTGAAACTTCTCCACTCCAACTACATGAAGCAACAACATTAGGCATGATAGGATGGAAGACGACATCGATACAAGCTCCATCATATACCTTGATCCTTCTGATGAGCTCACAAGATTTCGAGTCATAAACATAAATGTATCCATCAGAGGAACCAGTTATTACTTTCTCACCATCCAAGCTGAAACTGCATTTTATAGGGAATCCAGAAACACTATGGCCTTCATATCTCCTGTACTTATCAAGTCCAAAAGGAGGCTTGGTAGAGAAAATTGCTATGTAGTTTCCATTTGACTGTGCTATGAATTTTGGATCAGAAGGGTGACATCTTATTGAGGGACAGGTATATGCTTCACTGTAAACCTGAAATATGTTCACAAGATTAGACTTAAAAAAAGAACAATACAGATTAGCATAATTTGGCATATACGCTATGACACATCCTTGAGATTGTAACTGTGGACGATTGAAGTGTGCGACATGACACAAGACATAGTTCAGGATATTTGCATATAAAATTTATGTCCACCACCACTCAATTTGGTAGTTAAACCTCTCCATCCATCACTTTCTTAATGCCCATGGATGTGCACAATTTCTACTAAATTTAGACAAATATACAAATGAAGAATACAGAGATCGTGTATTGCATAAGAGCAGAGAAAAAAAAAGAAGGGAAGGAGCAATAAAGAAGAACGAGACCTTCGTCAGAAAGAATGAGAAGATTAGAAGCTCCGACAGGAGCATGGGGAAAAGGACTATGATGGTCAACTGGATAATAGTTAGAGAAATGGAAAGGTCATGTACGACTTCTGCACTGACTCAATACATGGCAGAACATAGGAACATGATGAATATTTTTTCCTTTTTTCCCTAATGGGCATGCATCTGCATAAACATGCATGCCCACCTTCAAACTTTTTTCTCTTGTATGAACATTTCTCACAAGCATTAAGATGATGAAAGTCACTCGTGAAATGCGAAGGGAGATATTATTTTGACAGTTTCACCTAATGACTAAATAAATCATGACATGACAAAACCTGAAGCATACAAAAACAAATCAAAAGGCATTAATGAAAAACTTTACCTGGTTAGATAAAGGGATTTCCCGTGAGATATCCCAAACAATGATTGAATTTTCACTAATATTGCTTTTGGATACATCGCTAGATGAAATTATTCGCTTTGCGTCAACTGTAAATTCAGCATCAAGGATAGGACCAAGATTTCGCACATATTGATGGACCACCTTCCCAGCTCTTATATCCCATATTTTAAGATGACCTTTCGAACCTCCAGAGAGGAAGAGATTATAATTATCTGGATGAAATTTTACCACTCCAACAACTTGATCCTCATTGAAAACCTGAGTTTCTATCCCTTTTTCAACATCAATCAACCTTGATGTGCTGTCATATCCACAAGAGAGCACAAATAAACCATGTGGTGACCACTTCACATCTTTGACAGCCGCATGGTGACAATTAAGTACTCGTGCTTTCTTCTGATCTCTGCTCCAGACATTCCATATGCAGACAGTTTGATCCATACCGGCAGATGCTAGAAGGTGAGCTGCATGGTGAATAGTGTACATGAACATCATGAATACAAGTATGCTATTGAATCATCAAAGTATCACACATCCGAAATTAAACAGTAAACTTAATACAAGTTCGCAACTAAATGATTACATTAAGTAATCTAGCGAGTTATTGACTCACATCATTGTAATAAAGTGAAAATTATTGAGCTTTGTTTTCAAAGCATTCTTGGTTTTTGAATACCTAAAGCAAAAGTTTTTCTTCATGTTTTTTGAACAGAGTAAAATTAACCCATTTTTTTCCTAGGACGGCCCAAAACTTCTAACATTTTCACTTTAGCCATTCGATTTTTCCAAAAAGTTTTAAAATTTTTTAGGAAGCCTTGATTCATCTTGAAGTTGAGTAATTAGTTCTTTTCCTTATTGTTTTGGTAAAGGACAAGAAAGCAAGTATCTATCTGATCCTTCTTTCGGCAAAGCATCTCCCCATTTGGAAAGAGTGTCCATCTTTATTGATATCACAAGTAAATATACAAAGTACACCAAGACCCAAGCAAATATTTGGAGCAATCAATGTAAACTGATGGTCCAGTCTCATTCTACTAAATGCATAAAGTGATGCAGTACATTTCACTGTGACGTCAAATTTGAAGGGATTTGAAAACCACAAGGGAGTTCTGAACCTATTTCAACATCAGAGGCAGGAATTTCGGAAATATGAATATGGAACAAAGGACTAATATGAAACAAAAATCAATAGCAGTGATTCCAGTTACCATGACTTGTAGACCACTGTACAGCATTAACTGATCTTGTGTGTCCATCAAGAACTACAGAGAGCCTTTCCGGCATATGGCTCAAGTGTCCATGGACTTTCGTTTGATTTCTCAAAGCTGACAAAATATTATGTGGCAGAACTGAATCCAAAATGTTCCCTAAAACTGACGAAAAAAGACTTTACTCCATTAGATTGCAGATAAAACTCAACTTGAATGCAGAATTCAGAGAAGAAGTGATAGCTATTGCACAAAAATATCATAAATTCGCACAATAAGAAAAGTTGCCAAGAAGTTCCTAGTTGCTTTCATGTTAGTAAATCTTCATATGCCTCCTTTAACACTTTGCACGACAACTTTAGTGACATCATCTCAAAACAAAGATCTTCCTCACAAAGACATCAATTGCAATAAAAAAAAGTTGATGACTTGCTTAAAAAACATCCTTCACTAGGGTGAATGTTTGCCAAATGTCAATAGCTGGGCCCAGTAAATTTTTACAATGAGCACTTTTCACACTAAAGCAGGTGTTTAGATGATGTAATATAAATCGAATTGCAAGAGAATAAAAGCAAAAGTTTGCTAAACATATGTGATGAGTGACAAGAAGATAAGCCCATAAAGTTCACTTGCTATTTCCAATCCTACCTGTAGTTGAGTAGGTAAAGGCCACTAAAGGGATTGCTCCGAAGTTTATTGAAGGATGACCGAATTCACAAAATTAGTCATTTTTTCAAATGGTGCTAAATTATCAGCTACCATTCCACTGCTAAGTCCACTGCTTACAAACTAGGTTTCGACAAATCCACCAATGATTATAACTTATCTGGTTATGGTTTCCTTTCGGTTTCCGTGGACAGCAGCCTCCTAACTTGGGCAGTTACTCTTATTCTTAACAAACAGCTCACCAAGGCTGGCTAGCAGCTAAGCGAATGCAGTAGTCATCTCAAGTAGATTGCTGATAGTATGCATAAGTTGTATAGTGAAGTATCTTATACACATTACAAAAGAAACTTCGGGTTACAGGTTCCCCGCAATTTTATCTGGTAACGTAATAGTGAAGCATAAAGCAATCAGCAATATAAAGGTGGCTGGTTTATTTTGGGTCTCAGTTGTAATAAGCAATGATAAGTCAAAGAGCAGGCACAGAGTTCCTGGGAGTGACAGTCTTCATTCCTTAATCCATCAATCTGCCAAAAAACCATCAAAGATAATCCTCTCTTTTTCTCCCCCTCTTATATTATGCTTTTCTCCTCCACCAGGATCTGTTCAGTTCCCTAGTTCCTTGGATTAAGAAATGAGTTCTTAATACACTTCTCGTCAGTAATAAACAACAACTTGTCCTTGCACACAAAATAAAAGTGCTTTATTTTTTATTTTGGCAGCAATAACACATTTTAAATTCATCAACTTTTTTGCTATGATAGTGGATACATCAATTTGCGAGCACTTCGAATCCACCTGTAATCCTGTTTACCAAGGTTAGAGCAGATGAGCTCACACTTTGTGTTTCACCTGTAAACTGAACTAGAATCGCTAGGCTGTCACTCCTACTAAATCATCCCTTTCGCAACAAATTCATCAATTTCTTCAAAACAAAAAGGATCAGGGGGAACCTTTTCAGCATAAACAATACTCTATTTCAGTATTCCTTCAATATTCACGAATACTAGTTTGACTATGAGTATTTACAAAATATTGAACTTCAGGTGAAATACTAAAATATTGGTTTGAACTAGTACTTCAAGTAAAATACTATTGATTTTCACTTGCAAATCTTCAACTTTAGCAAAATTCTATTTTTGACACGTGAATTCTATGTCCAAATTTTAACATCCACAAACCTGGTGAAGTATTAGGGTAAGGCGGTGTACTGGGCTCGTCCGGAACTTTTGCAGCTGAACCGATAGCAGCTCGCTCTCGCTTAGAAATGTACCTTCCTGGAAGAGAAACTTCCGCTGTAAGATTCGTGTTTGGATTGGACCTGAAGAGGGGCAAAGGATTATTAACTCGGTTAAAATTCTCGAACTTGGCCCGTTTTGGTGGTGGCAATATGGGTCTAGAAAGTTCCAATCCACCATTGTCGTCTTCTTCATCAGATGTTCCGCCATAGACTTTACACAACAGGTCCATTAGTTCTTCTGGAGCTCACAATTTATTAATCAAACTAACAAATCAATGGAACTCGAACCCTAATTGATGCACGTCGAGTTAAAACTTCAATGAGAATGAAATGGAGCTAAATTAGGGCAAAACTAAGATAATTCTTCAATTGATTTTACTAAAGTTTGATTACACTGTAGTATATAATAGCGCGAAATGATCTCGTTGCATCCTAATCAACAAGGATAGAATGGGGAAATAACCAATAAATTAGGGAACCTAATTGTAATAATAGAAACTACTAATATTATTCTCGACGGACTGCAGTGTAAGGAAAAATTACCTTTGGGGTCTGAGTTCCTGCTTTTAGTTATTTCATCAGCTAACAGCTATGTACCACCTTTCCAGCTGGATGTACAACCCAAATTGTTTGTTCTTTAAAAAAATAATCAAGGGAAAATTACATTATATAGCCGCTCCAAAAAATAATAACCGGTAATATATATATATATGTTTTATATATTAAATAATAATATACATATTTTATACTTAACCAATATATAGTTTCTCTATATTTGCTAGCGGATGTAATTATTTTTGGTCGACCGGCCAAATGCATAACTTGCCCTCTAATCTATCTCTTGACTTGCATCACAATTAGTTGGGTCTGCTATATGAATAGCTTGGTATGGTGGAGTCCGCCATCATTGCATCACACACTATCATGGTTGACGCACTTTGTTTTAACTAACCATGTCATAGATCTAAGTCAAACCTCAACTATGACACGCCACAACAACTTAAAATCTATTATACTGCTTTCTCATTACTTTTTGTCTATTATTAATTTGATTTTATTCATTCATAATTGCTTTTATTCCACTCCACGTTATCAATGTCCTTTCATCTTAATTGATGGATTTTTAGCATCCACAATTGCGATGAATGAGAAGGATCATTGTCCATTGACATCAGAGTAACAGGAGTCTAACTATAGTGATTTAATTGAATTTAAATACAGATACTACAAGTCTACCATAGCATAATGGATAATATAGCTGATTCCAACTAGTTTGTGTTGAATCTCATTTGATCGAAGCTGCCCAATATAACCTTCTACATTACATGTCCATACTAGAAAGAACAGAGTGTCACATAACTATGGTGTAGATTAGAGAATGACAAAATTACACGAAAGGGGTCTGCCATCAAATGACATAACAAAAAATGGATCTGAACAATGAAATAATAGAAAAAATATAAGTGCTTCTTCAACTTTGTACTGCATCTATCTGTGTATAGCTAACAATCAAGTATCAACTGGGAGGGGCTACAATGTATTGGCCTACTTGTAAATCCATTCATTTGCACGGCCGCCAGATTCGTCCATATCTATGAAAATGCTCACTGCCTGTGGTTTATAACAAGAGAGAACAAGATCGAACGCATAGTTAGATAAACATTCACTTTGGACTGGCTGAATAATTCATACAAGCGACTCAATATCCGTCATCGTAAGCCTTAATCATCTTTGAAATGCGACAACAACAACAACAACAACAACAACAACAACAACAACAAACTCAGTATATTCCGACAAGCGGGGTCTAGGGAGGGTAGTGTATATGCAGGCCTTACCCCTACCTAGTGAAGGTAGAGGTTGTTTCCAATAAACCCTCGGCTCAGAAAATGTGAGAAGAAGAAGAATAACAGGGAAAAAAAGAAAGAGAGAAGAAAAAGAGGAAGAAACGAATTAGTACCAAATAGTAACAACAGGGAAATACGATAACATCTTTGAAATGCAAATTCCGATATATCTTCCTTAAGGGACGTGTCATAAACGCCACAACTGCTAAAATCCGAGAGTTTTCTTATAAACTTAGGAGAGAGGCTTATGCAAAGCCTTATTAGGACTAGGAAGCAATGATATCACTACTCTTTTATTGTTGGAATCCTACATATGGAATGCATGGATAACAGGGTCATCGCATGGCGAATGGGGTGAGCGATCCTCCCCCCCCCCTCCCCATGGATATCACATGGATTTCTCCAAATAAAGCATAAGTAAATACAGAAGCAATTAACCATAAAGTTCTAGGAAGATACACAATCATTGTGCATTTGTCCCTGTTGTTTGCAAGATTTCCTTTTTTGTCTGTGACATACTTAGTACTTTACATCCGTGATTCGAATTTGTACATGAAAGATTGTTTTTTAATGAAATATTAAGTCTAAAATAATTCATGATTAGTTAGATAAGTAATAACTGATTAAAATTTTATCAATTTCTCTAAAATATAGCTGGCTATTTGTTAAGATTTTAAAGGTGATTCTTTTCAGAATAACCAAATAGTGATGCAGGTAATGAGATTGATATAATCAAAAGTTCAGAATAAGATGGCCTCAAGTATCAGCTAGAACTAATTTACCTTCCCTATACGAGGCCGCTCTTTCAACTTCTCAAGGCTATTTCGAACATGCGAAACAGCTCCCCAACATTTCAATGTGTTTGCCACATCATCTAGCCTCAGTAGGTATTCTTCTTCAGTTAGGGGAAAAGATCGCTTTAAAAAAGAAGCATGAAGGCACATTAGATGGAAATCATGGAAACAATTTAAATATTCTATATTGACTCTCAACACATGCTAACAGTTACAATGCATGATTTTTGCTTTAACAGATCTCAAAGGATCTTAAAATCATTTTATCAGAAAAAGGAAACAAAAAGATCACTCGAACATACTAAGTTGTTTCTTTCAACCTGTCTAGGAAAGTAATAAACCTCATTTCCAAGTCCAAAAAGTCAGCTAATTTCTAACTTAAAAATTTGCTTTACTTGATCATTACGTAATGTTGAGTATCAGCGAACCATTTGAGAAAGCTACAGGAGAGCAGTAGTCAGCATGCTGTCTCAAGAAAATTACTATTTGCATCTGATCTAGTGTATCAGCAGTACCTAATTAAGCTAAATTTAGAAGTTCCTCTTTTGGTCATTCGGCCAATGTTAACTGTTCAAATTTTCCTCCACTTGAAAGTGATTCTTATAGAATTCATCGTTCCAAGTAATCTCCTTTAATGTACTCCTCTTTCTGTATAATAAGATATGTTCATCTTCTCATATGCTCGGGCCAAGGACTAGAAAGGAAAGTGCAGCATCACATCGAATATCATGCTTCGGGCATGTTCCATTAAGAAGGCCAAGCCTAATCAGGACAAGAAATCAAGACGAAAACTAAAAGGAGGGAAGGACAAAATGCAACTTTATTGGGACATTTTTCAAAATATTCGTCAAATCAGATGGTAGAAATAATTTAATGACAACAACCAGTTTCATTATGGAATGCTAGAGATATCAGCTCACCTGCTCCCTGTATTTCCACATAACGTTTAACGCAAGAAGATTTTTCCCCATGAATTCCTACATAAAAGGAATATAGGGATACTAAGTTAAGCATCTAAATGATGTCATAGATTAACTGCAGAAAACCTTGCAACATCAATTGGAATTGTTTGAACGCTCTTTCTCTAGTCAGCTTTAATGGTCAAATAGTCTTAAAAGAGCTTCCCAAATAATAAAAAGGTCACCTGAGTAACAAGTATAGATTGGATACCAAAAACTCTAAACCTAATAGACATAACTTTCTTTTGACAAAACACTTTTAATCGAACTTGAAGCCAACAATATCTTTAGTTGTTAACAGCATTACACCGTCCAATAGATTTTTGAATATTGAAATTATGGAGAAGTTGCATGTAGATCTACTGTCAATCAAATAACAAATACATTAGAAATGATGATTAAAGAATAAGGAAAGCAAGTACCTTCTTAATCAATTGAACATCATAGGACCTTCCATATTTATTCCTTATCAAAGCTGCAAGGTCTATTCCACTAAAAGCAGAGTCATCCCTCCCGATGATTCTTTCAAGATTATTCCTTAGAATTTCACTATTTACCTGACAAACAAAAAAATTAGGATGCTTGTTCGACATTCAGACAATAGACATGCATAGACACGCACAGCCGTATAAGTATATGCTGTGTGCGTTATATTTTATATCCAAACATCTCTTTATGATTTTTTGATTTATCATTCAAAGAATCAAAGTGTAAATTAACAAGTATAGGGAGGCGGGAGCCAAGCAATGATGGAATTGCAACAGCAAGGGCATTTTAACTTACAGATCCAGTTTCACTTTCTGTCGGTTTGTTACTATCTTCTGAGTCATCAGGATCCTTTGCATCACCGGTTGCAGCAGAAAATATTGACCAGCTTTTTCTAGTATTTAGGTGGCGACAGCTAATAAACTTCTGACCTTTTGAAGGTAACAATTCTTTCCAAGAAGATTCTACGTCTGTATAACGAAAACATGAAAATTTGCAACTTCTTTCCTTCAAAATATGCTCTGGACCTCCTAATGAACAGATACGAGGGTGGGTCCCCAGAGAACTCGTCATTCCAAAATCTGTAATTCCATAAGACATGAATGACCGGACATCAAATTTAAGCTTGTGTTAGTGTAGCATAAACAAAGTTATCAGAACGCACAAGATAGGACAGTTGGTTAAAGTAATTGAGAACTAGTAGCTTTAACAATTCATTATGTTAGTATATGATAACTTTTATGATCACAGGCTTGTGCAGAAATATTTCAGTTTCAGAAAATCTAACCTCCATGTTGAAAACCGGAACCATATAGAATTAGAGGTTTTTAAGATGCAATTAGGCCATACCTCAATGGCTAAGTGAATTTTTTTTTTTTTTTGCTTAATCAAACGTTGGCACAATAAGCACATATTAGTCGAAGTATTTGGATACTTTGACACATTCTTGATTCATACAACCAAGAAGTTGTAGATATTTCGACAAGAAGAAATTCTGGACTACTCAGCATACACGCATGAAAAGAATCACCTTTAGGTTACACTAACTATGCATAAGTCTAAAAACCATTCACCCTATGTATTACGAAGATGTTAGTCAGATGTCATACACTTCGATTTTCATGCTTATTAGTTGTATCCTTGCACCTCCGTCCAACACTTTGTTCATATAGACATTTCCTATATACAAAAGCTTTGACAACCATAACACACACCCAACGTCCAACACCTGTGCTTAATTCAAGCTAGTACCAGGGTCGATGTACAGTGTAAGGTATGAGTTCATTCGAACCCAGTAGCTTTGGCTCGGACCTTAGATATGTGTTAAGAAATCTCGATTTCAAACCAAATACATCAAATGAGTTGTAGTAGAATCCCGAACTCGAACCCATAAAGTTCAAATCCTGGATCCACCTCCTGCTATAGCACTGGCTCAAACATAAGGTTCATGGAAAAATCTGATCAGAAACCACCCCTTCTTTAAGAAAAAAGTATACGATCAACTCAATCTACAAGAAACCCACCCCTGCACATTCTGGATAAACATGAACTAACCATGGAAAATGTTGTTCCTCCAACCTTTTCTTGCTCTTTCATAAAGTAGGATGTTGTAGCCACTCCTATTTACTCATTTCTAGGCTATCGTATATCATTTGATTCATCATCAAGTTACCATTATAGTTATCTAATTAAAAAAAGAAGCAGCTAGAGCTACTTCTTTATGCATCAAAATGGACCTTCTCCCAAGAAACACTTCCAATATTTCCTACACCAAGCAATTTTTGCTCTACTCCTCTATATCAGCATACCATTATCAGGGGCGAACATAGCATATAAGTTATGGGTTTATCCGAACCCAATAACTTTGACTTAGACCTTGTATATAGGTTAAAATTTTCACTAAGTACAAATAATATATTTCGAACCCATAAAGTTCAAATTCTGGATCGTGGTAATCTTTTAATTGACACATAACCTGGTATAATACAGAGTACTTATATAAGCTCTTTCATACCACTATAATGATACATAACCCCTTTACAAACACTAAGTTAGACCAACACCTTCAAATTATTCATCAAAATTCCCCCCACCCCACCCCACCCCCCCCAAAAAAAAGGAAGAGGAAATTTATAAATCAAGATTATATTCAAGATACATAATTGAATAAAATTGAGAAAAAAAAAGGAGAAAAAAAAGTGAGAGAGGAAATGACCTGGTGGAAGCAGCAGAGTCTTGAGTTAGCTTTCAAGCAGTGTTGTAGTGAGGCCCCAGAAAAAAGAAAAGGAGTTAGTTAAAAGGCGTAAGAGCTTTAAATTATGGTTGCTTTTGCTTCTACAACTTAAAATGAAATGGAAATTGTTTTCTCCTTTTGGCGTATGTGGATGTGGAGCAAAATGGATATGGACTCTAAAGTCTTATGGTGTGAGATTATTCTCCCTTTTATTTTCCTAGAACTAATTAATACAATAATTGTTATTTACACTACTATTTGGTTTTGTGTAAATGTTTAGTGTAAATAAATATTTGTCTTGAACTCTTTGTTTGCATATATGTTTTTATAATTTAATTGTGTCTAATTGATATGTATTTTAAATTTAGTATGTAATTATAGTCAAACCTCTCTATAACAACATTGTTTGTTCCGAAATATTTCGGTTTTTATAGTGAATGGTTGTTATACACTTATAACAATATTTGACATTTAAATATATTTTGGCTGTTATAGACAAAAAATATCCAAAAACTAATTATTTTTCTTTTATAATATTATATATAAAAGATTAATAAAATATTTAAATTCAAAATCTCAAAAGATATAAATATTTCACGAATTAAATACTAAAGAAATATAATATATTATTTAAAAATTCTTAATTAAACGCACAAATATTTAAACTCTAAGGCACACAGTTAAAAAATATGAATAGATTACATTTACATATTATTGGTAATCATCCAATATAAGATATATCACGTGTACATCATCAAATAAAAAAAAAGAATGATATGCATATCTTCAAAAAGTATAAATAGATCTTTTAAGTATCTTTTGACATTTTTCTAATGCAAGATATATCATTTGTAGATCTTTAGTTATAAAATATTTGATGTGCATATGTTCATGGAACATACTGCTATCCTTAAGATAATATATATAGCTATTATAAGTTGTACATTAAAGTTATAAAATATTTGCTTAAATATTTAGAATTATTATTAGTAATAATCTTAGAAAATCTGCATGGCTGTTATAGAGGGGTAATTTTACAAAAAGCGTACTGTTATAAAAATGGTTGTTGTTGTGATAAGCAAAATGTTATTATAGAGAGATAAAATATAACATAAAAAATCGATTCTGAAAAAAACTAGGCTTTTATAGTGAAGAATTGTAATATAGCCATATAGATATGTTGTTATAGAGGTCTGACTGTATTAAGGTTAAATAAGGAATACGGGAGTATAGCTAAATTTAATTCTTATACATTTGGAAAAAAATTAATGAGCTATGTACAGATTTTTTTTAATGCATATATATAATAACACGAGGGAACTATATTATGTTGAGATTAATTTCCTCTTTTGTCCAATAAGATGGATTTCAGTTTAATTATTTGAATAGAATTTTTCTTTTAAATTTGAAGACAAATGACTTTGAATTTTTGCAATTATAAATTGCATTTAACGTGGTACTCCCGAATAGAATGGAACACCAAATAATTGAGTTAGTTTGAACCCGAGATCTCATAACTTGCATAAAATTACATATTATATTTTGCTTTTTCTTGAATTTAAACATGAAATTTTATGGTTCCGCTTCCACTCCGTTGACCATAGCACTCCCTTCATTTTTTTTTTCTTATGAAAATGGTCCTATTTTTCACATTATCACTATTTGACTTTTCAAAGAGCTATTTTCTCTGGTGGAAAAATTCTTTTTTCTGAAATTATAATGTTTTCAAGATATTATTTATGATTTATCATATTTTTATAATACCTCGTACTCTTCTGTATCAAATGCAAAAGAAGTATATTCCAATTTTGTTTAAAAATTGGAGAAAAGCAATTGCACAAATTAGAAAAAAAAATTATTATGTTATACATTTCGGTAGGAGTTGAACCACCGGTCATAACAGAGCGGTTGACGCCGTGAAAGGTAGTTGGAAGCATGGATTTTGCGGACTCCGCCATCGCCTCAATGACGGCGATCAAATCCCGCTCCTCCCCCTCCGATGACGTTGGATCTCCGGTACGTTTTACGTGCATTTCCCTCACTGTTGACGATCAGTTGTCTTTATAAACAATTTTATTTGTTTTTATGTAATATTATACAATGCTTGATCAGTTGATTCGACTGGGGAAAAAAATCGATTTTGTTCCTTTATGTAATTTTTGAGCAATTAATTAAGATTTCGTCTTTTCTTTTGTTGTGTGTGTGTTTAATATAGGAGGTTGGAATTGTGTAGGAGGGATTCCTTTTTGCCTTTTTGTTTCCCTTTTTTGTTTCTTTACAAGGTTCATTACCATTTAGACTATTAACATTTATATTCACTGACATTGTATTTTAATAACTTACCATTTATTGTAGGTTATTAGTGAATGATTATTAAATATAGTCACCTGCAATTTCTTTTTAGGTAATCAGTGCAATAGTGCATAGAACTTAAACATTTTCTCTATAAGGCTAATGTAAATTAACCTGTTATAACGGGTTACTTACCTTTTATTGTAGGTTACTAGTGAATTTTTATTAAATACAGTCACCTGCTAAGTTTTGTGATTATTCTATACAAGCAGTGCATAGAACAAAAACACTTCCTCTATAAGGCTAATGTAATTTAACCCGTTATAGCAGTATGCTTACCATTTATTGTAGGTTACTAGTGAATTTTTATTACATATACTGCAACTACCTTTTAAGTTACTTGGTTATTCTATACAATCAGTGCATAGAACTTAAACACTTCCTCTATAAGGCTAATGCAATTTAATCCGTTATAGCAAGATTCTTACCATTTGTTGTAGGTTACTAGTGAATTTTTATTAAATATACTCAGCTGCAATTACCTTTTAAGTTACCTGATAATTTTACGCAATCAGTGCATAGAAGTTAAACACTTTCTTTATAAGGCTAATGTAATTTAACCTGTTATAGCAGGCTACTTATTACCAGTGATTTTTTTCTAGTATATTCACCTGCAATGACCTTTTAAGTAACCTGATTATTTTATACAATCAGTGCATACATAGAACTTAAACACTTTTTCTATAAGGTTGCGTCTGACTAGTTGCTCATTCTTCTACTATTTCACTTTGTACTTGAATCCTCCCACTAGTACCTCAAACTCTGTCTGACTTAGGCTAATGGAAGGAGATTGCATAGCTTTTATGCCTCTGCTTACACCACTTGTCTACTTTTATACTTGAGGTGGTGCTTTTGGAAAGCCCAACTTATTGATGGAAGCAGTGGCAAAGTGAACAATTTATATAAGGAGATAAAAAAAATTAAAATATCACATTTGGGATTTGGATTTGTGATCTAAAGCAGCTTTTGAACCCTTTCTACCACTACACTAGAATTTTTCTTTATGTCAAGGGGATTCAACAATTTATATATAACCAATTTTTTTTTTACCTTTACCCAATTTACAAATTACACAGTATAATTTTTAGGGTTCAACTAGCTCCGCCGTTGGTTGGAGGTAGAAACAACTTACCATATGAGCAAGTTTCACTCGTCAACTCAGCAGCATTTAATCTCCTTTCGAAGTTCATTTAGTTTATTTTCTACTTTTTTCTTCGAAGTTGGAAATTTTAGACATGCTTGAATCAATACAATTGAACATTTTAGTTGCTTAAGTTTGCTATTGTAGGAGGAGCATAATGTGGCATCTGTAAGTGAGAATCATGAGACGACATGTTGGGGCTGTGGGCTCCGCGTACTTGTTTCACCGCATGTACCTGCTTTCAAGTGTTTCTGGTGTGGAGCTATAACCAACCAGAATGCAATTAAACATGAGAACCAGAACTTCAGGTGGAGACGATTGCGAGACCGGTGTTTCGTTAGCATCCTCATTGTCTTCATGCTAATTGTAATATGTAAGTGATCAAACATCCATCATCTCCCCTCCATTCCTCTACAGGAATATTTGGTTCTTTCCACGACTAACTTCTAGTTCCGTATGGTTATTGCATTCTCTATCTGCTTTTATCTTTTTATAACCCTTGCACCATTTATATGATTTTCATGTCAGAGTTTTATATGGGGGAAGAAATCAATGTGTACGTATCTTTTTTGTGTGTTGTGTGCTTCATGTCTACCTCTGGTTTTGCCAATTTAAGCCATTCTGCTACTTTTTCTTGGTCCTGCTCGATGAAAATGAAACACTATGGCTCTTAGATGTGTCAACAATTTGTGGCCATACTGCTAATTTACCTTTTTATTTTTTCTAGTAATTAGATGCAACAATTCCTTGCTAATTGCATCACAGAATGCAATAAATTCCACAATGTGGATTTTGGTTTCTCTTACTCTTTTCTGTATACGTATATTTTCTTGTATGTCATTGTGTTAATTGTAGGGGTATTTCTTTGCAGTTTTATATCAACTTGTTGCTGGATGTAAGACTTTATTATACGTAAGCTTTGATATGTTTGTTGGTGTTTCAGGTGGTGGTATTTGGGCCATTTATCCAGTAGTATTTTCTGTTGGTTACATCTACGGTGGTGTTCACATTTTGATTGCTATAATATTGTCCATATCTACCCTGTCTACATTTAGCCTTTCTGCATTTCGATCATGTGTGAAACATTCAAAATCAAGCAGTAGCTATCCGGCCGTGACAAAAGGAGCACTTGAGAATTATAGATATTGTGAATACTGTTCAAAGCCAAAGTCACCTAGGGCACATCATTGCCGTTCTTGTGGAATGTGCGTATTGGACATGGATCATCATTGTCCCTTTGTAAGTCTCGGTATTCTTTTATGCTTTGGATAAGATGTCTGTTTGCTAGAATGTTATGCATATAAATTGTAGTTGAGAAATTTTAGAAGCTTAATAGACAAGTATAACCATGTGTCTGTGAGTTTAAGCCTAAAATTGAGCCTCTAAAGGTTTTCTTTATCTCACAACTTTTATATGGATTGCTGGATCCTATGTCGTAAAAATATTAGGTGGGTGATATCTATCTGCTTGATGACTTTTTTCGAAAGAAAAGAAATATTGCTTATGGATGGTATGGAGCAGTTGTATATATAGGCCATTTGCATGATGATGCTTTGTTGTTTCTTCTTCACTTGTGAAAGAACCCTTGGATGGCAGATCTTTGATTCCCATGGACCTTGTAAGATCGATGATCTTATTGTAGATCACCTGGTCAAATGAAAATGTTATATTTATACCTCAATATCAAATTTTAATTTTGACTTTTGAGATCTAGCCTTTAAACCCCTTGAAAAAATTCCTTCACCCCCCCCCCCCCCCAAAAAAAAAAAAAAAAACCAACAACAACAACAACAATTAAGCCTCAATCTCAAGCAAGTTACGATCGACATATTTATTGTGAGGATTCATCACGAATGCTAGTTTTACATTGGCTGCTAGCCTATCCCAACCCTCATCTTTTATTCAGTCTTCGGACCAGCAAATATGAGCAAGCTCACATGGGCAGAAGCTTGAATATGTCCTGCTGAAGCTTCTCTTCCTTGGGTGAACATATATAAGCATTATCGATTCCATTCCACCAAAAGCAGGCACCATAGCTCGTTTGCTACTTCTCACTGTAGTAATAGGTGATCCGTGATTTTGTCCTCTTTCTCACACATAAAGCAACAAGCATATTGATCTCCTGTTTCAATGGATTTTATTCAGTGTTATCGGCCCTTTGTCTTCCATCCAACTTCCCTTGGAAATAGAACCAACGTACTATTGTTTTTCAGGACGAGAAATAGTAGCACATAAACTGAAAAATTGCCTGATTTCTCTGGCTTCCCCTCTTTCATCTGGCTGCACATTCATCTCTAAAGTCTGTGTACTTCCTGCACGGATTGACATGAACAATATGGCACAGTAATCATATTATATTCTCATGATAATAATTGCTTATTCTTTTATTGTACCAGATTGGAAACTGTGTTGGTGCAGCAAACCATCGGCACTTTGTCATTTTCCTCATTTCAGCAATCATTAGCATGGTTTACGCATCCATCATGTCTGCCTATGCAGCTTATCATGTTTGGCCACCATTAAACAGCTGGCAAGTCCGACTTCTGAATGGGGCAGTTGGTCAAAAGTTGCTTTTGAAAATGTTAAGAGAAATTTTTCTGGCATTTGGCAGTTCTATGTTGTTTCTACCAGCGAGAGGACTTGTTCTTGTTTACCTCTTTATTGCTAGTGTCTCTATCGAGATAGGTTTAAGCGTGCTTTTGTGGCAGCAACTCTGTTTCATATATGAAGGCAAGACATACTTGAGTCATATAAGTGCAGCTGGAGGTGACAGTACTGCAGTAAAAGATTGCCAAAATTTCATCCGATTCTTTGGCTGCCCTTATTATACTACAACGAGGTTGTTGCCGAGCTTCTTCAGTTCTAAGAAGAGACACAAAAAATGAAGCTTCAAAGAGGTGAATCAATTACTCCTTGTTTGCTCTTCATACATCAACATAGAATATACAAGTCTCTTTATTGATTTTTTTAAGAGCCATTAGTGTGCAGGAAGTTTTGAATTCTCCCAAATACTGATTTAGTTTATGGTATCTAGTTGGGAAGTTTTCCCATTTTTATAAGCTGAAATTTTTCTTAGATCATGTGCTTATCTAAGAAAACACTGCGTTGGCACTGCCTTCAGATTGAAACATTTCCCCCTTGGGTCTCTTTTGGCAGTCTGCAACATAAGAATTAGATAACAGTTGTGTTTCATTTTTTTCAAAGAATGTGTTCTTTGGGTGGATTGGGAAGGAACTAATTTGTTTTCGAACCTGGGACCTCAAATTAATTTTTTCTTAATTCTTTATTTTTTAATCTTTTATTATGTATGTATGGTAATAGAAGTATACTCATTGTTTGCAAGTTTGTAATTTGTATACTGGTCTTATAATATTTTGCTGAAAGTGAAAGGGGAACTAAAAACATGTGATATTTAGATGCTTCAAAACATGGACTTGAAATTGTGCTTATATCAACCTGCTCTAGGTAGAAATCGAAACAGACGCTTAGGGAAGGGCTTTTTTGTTTGTGTGTGTGTGTGTGTGTGTTGGTCCAGAGGACAAAACTACTTATATTAAGTTAAACATTGTGTAGTACAAGGAGCTAAAGATAGCGTAGGCGTTAACCTATGGGAGCGACCTCGTGATGGGTCATAACAAAAAGGAAACTAGTGGTAGAACTAGTACTAGTCGTCCATGTTGCCAGGGAATTACAAACAAGTCGTGTAGGTGGACGCGATACACACACATCTAGTTGATGGTACAACTTGTCTAACAAAAAGCGTTCCTAAATGGTCATCCTCCAGAGCCGTATGAACAAAGTAAAAGATGGAGGTTGTATAAATATGGTAATGTCCTTTAGAGCTATCCATATTGCAACCACATTTCGCTAGTAGATCTGCGACCTTGTTTTGTTTCCTCTACATATGCAGTATGATAGGATCATCCAGCTGCCGGATAAAAAACCTGCAATCATGAAGAATATTTCCAGCAGTTTTTGTATCCATGAATAAGTATAGGGAAGGTAATAAAGTGGCAAATGACATGGCGAAATATAGAAGCAATTAAGATGTTTTTGAAAGCTTAATGGTCTATGATATAGTATCTCCTACTTTTGTAATATCTTCTTTCGAAAATAATTGTTTTGGTACCTATATTCTCTACTATACTAGTAATAATAGTAGTTTAGTTCTTTTTTTTTTAAAAAAAAAAAAACAAAAAAGGGAACTAAAAGCAACTGAGAATTGTAGGGGTAAGGTCTGCGTACATACAACCTTCCCCAGACCCCACTTGTGGGATTATACTGGGTCGTTGTTGTTGTTGTTGTTGTTGCCTCTAGGAGTGGCAAACGGGCGGGTCGGGTCGGATATGGTTCGGGTTAAATACGGGTAATGAAAAAACGGATCAATTATCCGACCCACCCCATTTTTAATACGAAAAAAAAAACGGGTTAAAACGGATAAAAAAACGGGAACTTCTTGTATATGATCACTTTTGGGAGAATTCTTAATCTCTCTAACTTGAGGAACCCCAAATTTGAGGCTTTACAGATGTAAAAGTTAGACTCATTGGTTATCCATTTTCTAAATGGATAATATGGTTTTTATCCATATTTGACCCGTTTTAAAAAAGTTTATTATCCAACCCATTTTTTAGTGGATATAATATGGGTGGTTAATTGTTTTCTTTGAACAATTTTGCCACCCCTATTTGCCTCTCAAGGTGCATTCCGAGATAAGTAGTTTCACTTGGTTTGGCCAAATACATAAGCAGTCCCTCAAATTTATTTAGACACTTGAACTAACGTTTGTTCTTGAACACCTAAACTCAAATTAAAATGTATCTAAACATGTTTTGCTGACATGGCTTAGTATGTGTGCCACACTTGATTCTAAGCGCGTAAGCTATTGTTTTTCACACAGGAAAAAACTCTCCTTCTCACTCAGCTTCCCAACCACAATCTCCTCCAGCTTCTGCCACCATCCGGCGCCATCCACCTTCTGCAATCCGTGTCTTTGAGCCATTATAAAGTATTACCTAACACCAACCATGAAAACTCCATCGGCATTGTTAGTACCGGCAACGATCATGCCGTCAACTCAAAGTAAAGATTCTTCAATCTTCAACGATTCTTTCTTGATGAACCAATTTTCTCTTTTTGTACATTTTTCACTAATCATAGTCAAAACTTGGAAAGTAATTTTTTGTATGAAAACGAGATAGGAAAATAAAATAGAAGAAAAGTTATGAAAACAAGAAAAAAATCTGTCGAAAAATTATCCACAAATTTTTCATTTACCCAATGTCTTACCATTGTATTTGGAGTCATCTCCAGAACAATTTCGTTACCTAATTCAATATGGTTAAAGTGATTACTAATTTTGAAAGGAAGAAAAAGTGATTACTGATAAAGACGTGAAGAAGAAGGGCAGGGGAGGGGGGGATTTCCAGGTGTCGCATGTTAATTCGTTTAATTTGCCATGTTGGAGGCGCTTGGCCCCACGCTCTTAAGTTATTGATGAGGTTGTGCTAACCGTGCCTAATACACACAGTTTGATTTGAGTTCAGGTGTTCAATGGGAACATATCCTAGGTGTTCAATATTACTTAAGGGGTTGCTTATGTATTTGGCCAATACTACTTGACATGCATTTCAATATTGAATATGTAATATTTGAGCAACTTAAAAAAAATATCCAAATATAGTGGATGTTTGAACAATTAATTATGTTGCTCTTTCTTTTTCCTTCTCTCTAGCTTTTCCGAGGAAATGTTTTTTCATTATCAGTTATAATTTGAATACGAGAAAATAACTCCTAAATATATCTAACATTTTATTTATGGAACGATTTTTTATGTAAAAGGATATATAACTAAAAGTAACATTTTTTTTATTAGCCATCAAATCGATCTCCTATCTAATTTTAAGATTACCAAATTCGGGTTGAAAGTTATGAGTAGTTTATAAGGGGACTCACATTATAAACGAATTAACATTGAAAACGAATTAGTCCTTTCGAGGACATCCAATAAAATTGGTTAGATATAGAGAAAATGAATCATCTAATCAAAAATAAATTACACTTCAAGTTCAAACTAAATAGGGTCTACTTACTCTACTATATGAATCTTTCAAATTGTTTTTCTTATGTTCGTTTTCATTTCATTAAGTGCCTCTCAACGAACTATATATATATATAAAAAAAAACTGTGGGAAATAAAAGTGTGATGTGGCACCTCTTTTTAGCCAAGAAACTCACTTATTTTTTTCTCATTTTTTTGAGTTTTCCCCTCTCATTTTTGCATTTATCTTATTTTTAGTAGCCAAAAAACTCTTCATGTTCTTAAAAGACACGTTCAAAAGAACACGTCCATTATAGTTACACTTGATAGATTTAATACTCATTGCATTAATTATAACTAGTATTAGTACCCGTGCGATGCGCGGACATAAACAACATCAAATTATGATTTGAATAATTTGAATTATGTGCAAATAACCTTAAAATTAAACCTTCTATATAGAAATTATAAACAATTATTAGATATTAATTAAGAAGCAGACATGAAATCATTTTTCAGGTCTCGTACTGGATAACATATTATCTTTTTCTATACCGTAATAATCCAACCCCTTGATTTTGGTACTTTGTATTTTATTTTACGGACAATATTAAAGAATATTAAACATATAACATTGTGATCTATCTTGTTTGAGCACAATAAATCATATTAGTTTAGCAAAATTCTTACTACCGCTTTGTTTTACATCTCAAGTTCAAATAAGTCTTATCCTTCTATATTTTTAGATAATTTTTTTTCTTTTTATTCTTTGCCTATAATTATTGCATTATTTATTACTTATTGTTATATTGTAATGTAATCTTATATTAGCTTATAAATTGACTTAATGTCTTGCTTATGACCCTAATAATAATCATCAATAAATATAAAAAAAATTATGCTTAAAATTTAGTGTATTCTTACATTGTTATTCTCTTACTCAAAACTCTTTCATCATTCAAATTTACCAATAAAATTTTTGAGTATTATTTAATAATTTAATTCACATATTTTAAATAAATTTAAAATAAAAGCATCATCGCACTATCTATATTTTCCTCTTTATACATTTTCTTCCCTATTAAAAAAATTTAATTAGCTTTTACACAAAATTTTTTGGTCGACTCTCAAATAATATCACGTTTATTTAAAAAAATAATTTTTAATTAGTCTAAAATTAATACATAAGTTCTTTTATTGTTTCAAGTTTATTGAATTTTCTTATAATTATTTTTTGTATTACGTGCAATTAAATTTTCTTTCTCTTTTATTTTCAAGATAAAAATTTAGCTTTTAATTTTCATTAGTAAAATTACCTACATGAGATATTTATTTAATATATTAAAATTTTAATTTGATATCAAATTCTTATTTTCCTTTATCTAGCAAATCTTGAATTTTGTGATCATGCCCATATTTTGAGCATTCTGATTATAACTTTAAGAACTTTCTAATCTCAAGTTCAAATAGTCTTTTCCTTACTTTTGCTATAATGTTAACTAATATGTAATATTATCACGTTTTCATGTAATTTTTTTTATTAATTTTATACTTTATTTAATATTCCTATCCACTACTATTTTTTAATATAATATAGATAGATATGTAACTATTTAATATTAAATTAAATATTTATTTTATTTTAAACTATTGATTGAAAATTTTAAATTATTTAAATAATATTTTAAGTGTTGTATACTTGATTTATTTTATTTTCTAAAGTAATTCTTGGTATAAATATCCTCACATTATTTTTAATTTATTTTATTATTTAATAATTTTTATTTTTATTTTGTCTATTAGACTTTAGTTATGTGGTCTTATCCACATGCATGCCATTTCTTATCATACTCAAACAAAAATTTCACATCTCAAATTTAAATAAGTTTTAACCTTCTTTTTTGTATGATAAATTTTTTGACTTTTTTCTCTATTTGTTCCTTAGTTTTGCTGTTATATTATTCAATACTTAATTTTATTACATTGTCATATGGCTTTACATTAGCTTATCTGAAATTAATATCTGTTTTTATCATGTTAAGATTTGTCTTATTAAGTTTAAAATTTTAATTATATAAAAAATATTTATTACATATAAAATAGTAGTTTGCCCAATTTGTCAATACTACTATGACTTTATTATTCTTGTTATTAAAATATTTTTTACTGATTTTTTATTATTATTTTTAAAGTCGTTAAATATTTAATATCTTAAGCAAATTATAGGGTTTTTTTGTATTGTATCTTACTCCAAAGTATAAGTAGTCATAAGTTATCTTAATTTAATGTCTTTCTATATTTTTTAATTTCTTACCTCCATATTTCTAGCTAATATAGAAGAAAATCTATAAGTGGATCAATATATAAATATAGATATACATATAAATATAAATATAGATATAGATTAGATTTGTCTAAGATCAATTTAGATTATGTAGAAGATCTATTTCATTCAACTACTTCCATTAATTATGTTTTCATTTATATTTTTTAATTATTATTGTTGTCCTAAAATTGCCAAGTGGCTTCATTTTATCTAGCCACTTGACTCAACCACAACTGCTGAAACTAATATTTAAATTTATCAATATTATTTTTGAGTATCATTTATTTATTATCTTTATTTTATATTTTAGCTGAATGGAGTAGTGGTACTCGTAGTATGTGTTGATAATACCTCCATATTTATCTTTATAAAGAGTTAAGATAAGGGTGTTACTTTTATCTTTTTCAGCTCAATATTTTCTTATGGTCAAAAAATTATTAGTTAAGATAGAGTAGTTGTATCGTTATAAGACTATTATTCTTTCTTTCCTTTCAGATTCAAAATAATCTTATTTACTACCTTTCCATTTAAATTAAAAAATTATCTTTTAATTTTAAATTAAATTAAATATTATTATAAATATTATCCTAAATCGTCTTTCAGTTCAATTTTTTTGTGGTCAAAACTTTAATTCATATTTTTACTCTTTTGTTATCACTACTCTTTTGTTGTCACTACTAAATAAATATAATATAAATCTTAATTTTATATTTTCTATATTTAAATTTATTGAATTAACGTATTAGGGCACAAGGAGAAGCGAACGTTATTGATCAACTAAGGTAGTTACGAAAGTTAAGTTTTGATCCAACAACTCGGTAATTATGATTATGGGTTCAAACCTAAATTTTTTTAGTTTTATTTCTAGTAACAAACACTTTTTTATTTTTTTTGTTGTTTTTGTTGTGAAAATTTTTAGAAAACTCTTTCTTATTATTTAGAACAATTTGCTCATTGAGCCTCTCATTTGAATTGTAATATTTATGTATAGATTAGCTTTCTTAATTAATTAAATAATCAATTCAAATTTAACTTTCTTTCCATTTGGATTCAAAAGAATCTTATTTACTATCTTTGTATTTAAATTAAAGAAATATCATATCTCCCAATTTAAATTAAATACTATAATAAATATTGTCTTAAATTACCTAATGGCTTTATATTAGCTTGTCACTTGGCTAAATGAGAAGACAAACTTTCTTGCTTTAATATATATATAGATTACTCACTTGACGGTACTCCTCCCATTTCTATTACCCAATGTCAGTTACTAATTATATTGGTTATTATAAACACTATAAATACTAACACACATCCTCTTCTTCACAACTTCCTTCTTTTCTTTATTAATAATAATAATAATTCCTCTCTTTTTTGTTCGAAACTTATGCACATAAAATTTTTTGCTTCTTCTTCTTTTTCCTTTTTCTTTGTTTTTATTTTGTTGTTATTGATTTTGCCACAATTATATTATTTCATACAATTTTTTTGCGCATAATTTTCATTGATTAAGGAGTAGGGAAGAATTGTACATATGGCATTATTTGTGGACAGTATTTGAGAATTCAGTTCAAGCTTGATGACGAGTACGATGTCATTAACGATGTTATATGCATATTTTACTTTCTTTTAGTATGTTGCATGTATTAGTACATATAGAATAGGTAGAATTCATTTAGTCTTACACTTTGTATTTTAAAGAGTCCTTGTTTACATAATCTTGTAATCTAGGTAGAGTCCTTGTTGACTTGATACATTGTACTCTCTATATATAATAGATAAGCTCTCACATTGAGACTATCTTGGGCAGAATACTATTTCTCACATGGTATCAGATAGCCATTATTAGCCAAACCTATTTCACACAAGTTCTTCTCAATCAAATATGGTGACATCCACTAGGGAAACATCTTCAACGCCTGTTTCTTCTCCGACAGATCCTATTATTCCTTCTAATTTATCTGCACCTTCAACCACGGGAGCTTCTATAATTCCTCCTCTCTCTCAAACACTTCCACCATTCTCCCTTCCTCATATCTCTTATTCAATATCCTCGGTGCCAACCTCTCTCCCTGGTCAATCTTCCTCTCTAAACACTTTTTCTGGCCCATTAGTTAGTAGTGTTGGTCTACCCTTTCAATTGCCATTTACTGGATCTTTGGAACCAACATCTCTCTCACAGTTCAATTCCGTCGCCGCTCTTGCTGCACCAAACGTCACAAATCTGGTGACTATCAAGCTTGCCTCTGTTGAAGGCTACCTCACATGACGTACTCAATTTCAATCTCTCATGCTCTCACATGAACTTCTTGGATTTGTTGATGGCTCAATTCCTCCACCACATCTCTTTATCTGTGATGCATCTGGAACTCAATAACCTAATCCTCTTTATAGATCATGGGTTAGAGTTGATCAAAGTGTTCGTTCTTGGCTGTTTGCGACGCTTTCTCGAGAAGTTCTCATGGATGTTCATTTACTGCCTACTTCACATGATATCTGGAATTCTCTACAACGTCGCTACATGGATGCCAGTCAATCAAAATCTGTTGAACTAAAGAGACAACTTACTATTATGCGCAAAAATGACTCTATGTCAATTGATCAGTATCTTCGTGAGGCCAAGCAGATTGTTGACTTGTTGGCCCAAGAACATGTGAAGTTTTGAAGAATGACAAATGAACGCCGTCATGGACCAGGTCCATCTTGTGAAGCACAGTCATGATCAATCTATGCATGTGATATACACGTGAAGGAGATAAGTCCTATTGATCAAGCAACGATATCTCCTGATCTGATCGAAAAGGTTGCATATTAGATAAGGGGAGAAAGTCTCCTTATATGAAGAGAACACGATCCAGGATAAAGATAGTGTTAGAGTTTGAGATCATCATGAACTCTTCTACGATAGAAGTTCAACAATTGAGTCCCGATCAAACTCTGATTACTAACCTATTAAATGACAGTGACTGTTCTCTTTTACAGGTATTGCACATACGCAGAAGTGAAACAAAATTGAGAGCAAAAAGCAAGGTGATTTGCAAGCAATTTATGTGTGATTTGAGTGTGCACTCCTGAAGCTACTTGAACGAGATAGAAGAACCAGTTCCATTGTGTCTATCTTTTACTCTAGTTCAATTGCAGTAGGTAGTTTAAAGTTGTATCTTTCAACTTTAATAGAAGCAATTGTATTAGGTACTTAGAGTGTTCAAGTTATAGTTAACTTGAAGTTGTCGGAACAGTTGAGGTTGTGTGCCACAACAGGATTAGAGTTAATCCTTAGGTTTACAAAGAGTTTTGTAAATGCTGTTTTGGCTCAGTGATTTTAGTGGAAGTTTGGGAAAATCCTACTGAGTAGTAGGTGTAAGCACGTGATTTTTGACCCTCCCCGAGCATTTTCACATTTTTAGCGTGAATATGTGAAATTGGGTCTAGTATAGCTATTTTAACTATTTTTACTTTATTTCGTTGCAAAAAGAAAAATTTCAAAAAAATATATATAAATTTTAGTTTATGTATCTCTCATAAACTTGAAAAATACAAAAATTGCACTTTATTTTTGTACTTTATATAATTTCGAAAATTACAAAAAAAATATAGTTCTATTAAGGTTTTATAGTCATTTTTAACTTTGAAAAATACAAAAATATTACCTCATATTTTATCTTAATATTTAAAAACGAAAATTACAAAAAAATAGTTTTATTAATATTTTGTAGCTATTTTAAATCTTGAAAAATATTTAAAAAAGATATAGTTTTGTTTAAATACTAGTCTTATTTTTGGTAGTTATTTTGCTTACATAGGACTAGTTAAGCAACGTGTTCCTATTTCTCGGGTCCGGGCAAAAGAATAATATTCGGGTTCAAACTACCCGGTTGTAGGCCTAATTTCGGACCTAGCCCATAATAAACCGTGTCCAGGACACATGGGGAACCCCACCACGCGTGGGGGACATAAGTCTCGAACCCCACCACGCGTGGGGCTCATTTGTCTTGGCCAAAGCTACAAATGCACGAGACTTGAACGGACAAAGGGGGTTTTTGGAATTTTTTTGGAGAGAAATCACTGTTGATGCTTCTTCTTCCTCCTTTGAAAACCAAAAAACCTACTGAACCCTATTTCCTCCCGTCGACCCTTCCACTGTTCGAGCATCTTCTTCAAGAGAAGAAGAAGAGGAAACCCTAGCAGGACTCCCCCATCCTCACGTCCAACTCTACTGTCACGCCCAAACTCCACCTCCATCAACAAACCTTCAACTCCCTCGCGACCCACCAGTCCGAAACACCACCAAAACCTTCCCTCCGTCCCTTCAAAACGCCATAACCACCACCCCAAACAGCTCCCCCCTTGTCGTCAAACAACCACTGCCTCCTCGACACCGTCTGAACGCCACCCTCGTCGTCACTGCCCAAGCAGTCCACCGCGACCACGACCAACGACAACAACCCATCCAGTCGAACCCCCTCCTCCTCACGTCCAGCAAAACCACCAGCTCCATCGCCCACCTCCATCCCGCTGACCCCTCGTCGACCACCGACGTAAAGCCCCTGAACAGGATGAGGTGTTGAGAAAGTTCAAAAGCCTGGAGCAGTCCTTCAGGAACCTACACGGTTTGGGCAACCAGGTCAGCGTAGCATACAAAGATCTATGCCCTTTCCCAGACGTCCAACTCCCAGCTGGGTTCAAGATGCCTAAGTTTGATTTATATGAAGGGCACGGTGATCCCATGGCACATTTGCCGGGATTCTGTAGCAAAATGAGAGGGGCAGACGGCAAGGATGAGCTGCTAATAGCTTATTTCGGCCAGAGTCTGAGCGGATCTGCACTAGAATGGTATACCAGGCAGGATTCCAGTAGGTGGTATACTTGGGATGATCTGGCGCAGGCTTTCGCAGGTCATTTCCAGTACAATCTCGAGATAGTCCCTGACCGTCTCACATTGCTGAGGACTGGAAAGAAGCCTGGGGAAAGTTTTCGTGAGTTTGGTTTCCGCTGGAGAGAACAAGCGGCCAGAGTTGATCCTCCCATGAAAGAGGGAGAAATGGTGGACTACTTCTTGCAAACACTTGATCCGACTTACTTTGGTCACTTGGTGACAACGGTTGGGAAATCCTTCAATGAAGTGGTAAAGATAGGGGTCATGATAGAGGAGGGCCTAAGGTCTGACAAAATCCTAAATTACTCAGCGCTCAAGGAAACGACCCAAGCTATTCAGAGCGGCGCGGGAGGTGTGCTCGAGGTCGCATCAGTCGAAGCAGGTACTGGGTCCAAATTCAGAGGTCCTTCCCCTCACTACCAGCCCAGGCCCAGTCATACAAATTATCCACACACTCCATACAACCTTCCACAACCCTACTACCCACCATCAGAGCTACTCTTTTCAGACCATCATGCCCAAGCCTGCCCCCGAGCTCCACATAATCCGCCTCAGTATTATCCTTCGAACAAGGTCCGGTCGCAGGGTCAACCATCAGGTCACCCCCGCTGGCGAGAGCCAACACCACGTAATGCATTCTTGCCTTCACATCGTTTCCAAGCACCCAACGACCCTGGAAAACAGGGGCATGGGGGAAAACAAAGGCAAGGAAACAATTTCACACCAATTGGGGAGTCCTACGCAAGTTTGTTTGAAAAGCTAAAGCTTTTAGGACTGATTGAGCCTCTCCTTGGCTATACTCCAGATCCATATGCAAAAGGGTTCAATCCTGCTGTACGATGCATGTACCACTCTAATGTCCAAGGACATAGCATTGAAGATTGTCGTTCTTTGAAAAAGGAAATCGAAAGAATGATTCAGGAAGGGGCAATTGTGATCGACGACCGTGACAGGGAGCAGGCGAATCATCTTAAGAACTTGTTGATTGATGTTGATAATACTGAAGTTGGGGATGGTCTTAGCAATGTTGATATAGAGCTCAATGGCTAAAATGTCATGCTTTGCAGTTGGAAGATACTCCATTTTGGGTCAACCGGAGAGGATCTTTGATGGTCTATTTTGTTGTCATTTCCGTTGTTCGGATTATTAGGATTGTAATTCGGATTTGTTTTGTGTCAATATCTTTCCGCTTACCTTTCCGTTTTTTCATAGCGGTTTGCTTAAGTTTTGCCCAAGTTGTTTAGGATTTTATTCCGGTTTGCTTTGTTTTTAAAACCATTTGTTCAGTCCAATGCAAAAAATTCAGTCTTTGATTGTTCCCAGTCATCTTTCTGTTTAGTCATTATGTCATTTTTATTCAGCACCGATTCTAGTGACATGACATGCGCACACACTTTGGGCCTAGTCTTTAAAGTTAATCATAAAACCCTGTAAAGGCGATCAGACCATTTAAAGAAAATAAGAACGGTTTGAGGTTATTCAGAGCCCGAGTCATGTGGAACTAGGGGCGAGTGAAACACAAAGAAAAACCATTAAAAGCAAGATTCGCCAAATTGGCATGAGGGTCGTTCAAGATAATGAGGGTGAGAGTGTCACCCAACTGTGCTTTTGAAATAAAATGTTTAACATAATTATCAAGTCCAGCACCATCGGAAGAGACTATAAATCTATTGTTTAATTGTGTTGTTTGCACTTGGCATGTTTTTAAAGACTGGAATGACGAAGGCATTTTGTTCTGCTACCTAAACACTTTATTCTTCGTTACCCCTTTTGAGCCTTATTTATTTTCTTTCATACCCCTCGTTCGGAATCAGTAGCAACGAAAAAAAAAGGAAAGAGAGAAAGAAAGAAAACAACAAAACGAAAAAAAAGAGAAAAAAGAGAAAAAGAAAAGAAAGCAAAATGATAACAAAGAAAAAAGTCAAATGAAACAGAGGAATTGGGAACTACGTTTGACCTGATTCCTCAAAGAGGATACGTAGGCGCTTCACGGCTCGGTCATAGTTTTGAAAAATGAAAAAAATTAAAATATCCCCAAGCAAGAAACTGGGGCAGATGTTGCGTTTGTTGTAAATAAATCTAGTTCCGAAGGTTGTAATTAATAACCCAAAATCGATGCATTTTTGAGCCTTTAATACCCTTTCTTTCTAACCCTATCCAAAACCCACATTACGGTCCAAAGAAAGACCTTCCGATCCGTCTTCAAAAGATGTCAAGTCAGACAAATGAAGAGTCTTACCGGCGAACATAACATTTTGTTCCACAGCAAAAAGGACTCTAATCTCCAGCAAAAAGAGTCATACCGGCGACACTCCAAATCCCCAGCTGGAAAGTGATACAAATGAGAGAGTCTTATCGGTGAAAACCTTCACAGGCACCATAAGGTGATGAAAGCTGAGAGAAAAGCCAAAAATGAGAGAGACTTGATAGTGAAAACCCTTCGGGCACTGCAAGTCGAATAAGATTAAGAATCAGATGGGGAATCACCAATTGAAGATCTTGAAAGATGATTGACGGTAAAGGATAGGCCACATACGCATGTCATGGCCATTAGAGTCAGTATCTGCATTTGATATATTTTTATTTATAGTTTCTTTTGTAAAAGAGTCATCGTTTCCTTTGTCTTTTATTTTGTTTATGTTATCTTTCTCCTTTCATAAAAAATTTCCCCAATAGAATCTGTCCGGTCAGAACAAATATGAAATGACTTCAAAATATGCCATCAGCTTTCCAAGATGAGGTCTGACTAGTATATCCAAATGGTATAGTCAGCGAGGAACAAGCGCGAGGCCAGTGTCAAAAAAGATATCCCCAGCAAAGGGAATTGACAAAAGGATTGACGAGCGTCAAGAGAGATATCCTTGCCAAAACCAAGGTTATAAACCTCAAAGGCCAAGGCCCATGAACGGAGCAAGGAGAGCAGTGAGCATGATTTGGCGAAATCCATACTAGACTAAAAGGTCGGGAAAATGCCAGTTTCCGAGCTATGCCACAAAAGAAGAGGGATATCCCCAGCAGGAAGGGATTATCCCCAGCACACAATATCATCCCCAACAAGTTGTGGAGCACAGAGAAAAGAAGGAGAAAGGGAAAGCCATCCCAGTAGGAGTATCACAACCAACCACCGCGTTTTAAACTAACAAAATTTTGTTTGATTTGACGCAGGTAACGGAAATGGCATTGATGCCAGAACTGCATGCCACAAGGGATATTATCAAACTGGGGCAGAAAATTTTCCTTCCATTTAGAAAAATTTTCTGGAAGTCAGGTGCCCCCAGCTGATAACATTTTATCCCCCAGCAGGTAAGTAAATAACCCCCAACAAGTGTTGAGGTAAGACATTTTCAAGCCTTAAGGATATTTTGGGTTCATCCGCCCTCGAATAGGATATTTTGGGTTCATCCGCCCTCGAATAGGAAATTTTGGGTTCGTCCGCCCTCGAATAGGAAATTTTGGGTTCGTCCGCCCTCGAATAGGAAATTTTGGGTTCGTCCGCCCTCGAATAGGATATTTTGGGTTCATCCGCCCTCGAATAGGATATTTTGGGTTCATCCGCCCTCGAATAGGATATTTTGGGTTCATCCGCCCTCGAATAGGATATTGTGGGTTCATCCGCCCTCGAATAGGATATTTTGGGTTCATCCGCCCTCGAATAGGATATTTTGGGTTCATCCGCCCTCGAATAGGATATTTTGGGTTCATCCGCCCTCGAATAGGATATTTTGGGTTCATCCGCCCTCGAATAGGAAATTTTGGGTTCATCCGCCCTCGAATAGGATATTTTGGGTTCATCCGCCCTCGAATAGGATATTTTGGGTTCATCCGCCCTCGAATAGGAAATTTTGGGTTCATCCGCCCTCGAATAGGATATTTTGGGTTCATCCGCCCTCGAATAGGATATTTTGGGTTCATCCGCCCTCGAATAAGATTCTATTTTTAAAGTTGTTGTCCATGCCAGGCGCCCACCTGAATAACGAGAGGAATACTTTTCAGTCTTTAAATTTCATACCAGGCGCCCACCTGTATAACGAGAGGAATACATTTCAGTCTTTAAATTTCATACCAGGCGCCCACCTAAATAACGAGAGGAATACTTTTATGTCTTAGTTTGGACATAAGTCTCGAACCCCACCACGCGTGGGGGACATAAGTCTCGAACCCCACCACGCGTGGGGGACATAAGTCTCGAACCCCACCACGCGTGGGGCTCATTTGTCTTGGCCAAAACTACAAATGCACGAGACTTGAACGGACAAAGGGGGTTTTTGGAATTTTTTTGGAGAGAAATCACTGTTGATGCTTCTTCTTCCTCCTTTGAAAACCAAAAAACCTACTGAACCCTATTTCCTCCCGTCGACCCTTCCACTGTTCGAGCATCTTCTTCAAGAGAAGAAGAAGAGGAAACCCTAGCAGGACTCCCCCATCCTCACGTCCAACTCTACTGTCACGCCCAAACTCCACCTCCATCAACAAACCTTCAACTCCCTCGCGACCCACCAGTCCGAAACACCACCAAAACCTTCCCTCCGTCCCTTCAAAACGCCATAACCACCACCCCAAACAGCTCCCCCCCTTGTCGTCAAACAACCACTGCCTCCTCGACACCGTCCGAACGCTACCCTCATCGTCACTGCCCAAGCAGTCCACCGCGACCACGACCAACGACAACAACCCATCCAGTCGAACCCCCTCCTCCTCACGTCCAGTAAAACCACCAGCTCCATCGCCCCCACCATCACCTTCCCCTCGTCGACCACCGGCGTACATCACCTAACCCCCCAGCTCGCGAGCTTCAGCTCCAGCAAGGCAGCCATGGCCACTGCACCACCTTGCCCAAACGACCCGCCATAACCATCGTTGCTACAACCACCCCAAAACCACCACCTTCTCCTTCGTACACAACCAGTAGCGCTCAAACACCACGTCCAAACGTCCCTCCATAGCTCCCCTTTCCTCACCTCCAATGACCCCTTATGTTGCAGCTTCACGCAACATTTGCTGCGTCGAAAAATACAGCAGCTGTTGCTACGTCGCTGCGTTGCTGAGCAGCTCAGCCGTTGCTTCAGTCCGGTGAGGTTGTTTTGCTCGTCGAGGTCCGGTACGTCGAGGTCGCTGTCCGAGGCGTCAAGGTCCGCCTACGGTTCGTCGCGTGTCAAGGATAATGCTGCCTCGCGGTTAGTTATTTTTTTTTCCAGACTTGTTTGAGGCATTGTTGGCATTTTCCCTCGTTGCTTCAGTAGACTTTTAGTTGTTCTTGCTCATATGTATATGGTTATTCACTTGCTTCGTTTGATATGAGCCCATGGTTGAGATTCTGGCAAAAGGTGCATAATTATGCCTAGTTTTCTTTTTGTTGTTGTTTTGTTTAAGTTTTGTTTCTGTTACTTTTATTATTAGGGAACATTGAAGTTAGGTTATAGATTTATTTTTACGCGATTTTGCTCAATGGACATAGTCTAGTGCCATGCTCTTAGGAGTTGCGTAAATATGGGCTTAAACCGTTGGTAGGAGTAATCCTTTGAAATCAGAATCCTAAGTGTGTCATTTTAGCAAATTCTATGTCCATCGCAAAGTAAAAAAAATAAAAAAAATAAAAAGAAAAACGAGGCAAGCTTCGCCAAAAAATAAAAATGCACAGATTGCGGAGCCCTCACAAAATATATGTATTAAATACTTAGATTCCGGGACGGGCCGTTTAGCAAATTTCGCGGCCCTACCAAAAAGAAATAATAATCCGCTAGTTGCTTTAGGCGCGCCTTTAATAATGTTATCTCCCTAAACTCGGGTGCACATTTATGTGACCCAAATCCAAATCTCAACGGAGTCGAAATATGTCTCTAGTCACGGGCACATTGATTGTGACGTGGCCCGAGATGCATGTCCATGACGTTGCAAATTCCTTTTAAAAAAAATAAGAATGAGATGAGGCTCGCCGAATAAAAACACAAATTGCGGGGCCCTCAGTAAATACTTGTTTAAAATTACTTAGAATTCAGGAGGGTCGTTTAGCGAATTTCACGGCTTCCGCAAAATAATAACGCGATAGTCTCTTTAGGCGCGTGTTTAATAATTTACTTTCCTAAGCTCGGGTGTGCATTTCATGTGACCCAAATCCAAATCTCAAAACATCAAATAAAATGCGTTCCGGATTGTGGGTGCATTTCATGTGATGCAGTCCAAAGACGTGTTTTAAGCGATGTTCACAATTCTTGATAAAATAACAATAAATGATAAAAGCGGTTAAAAGTTAAAATTTGCACATAAGTTCATACTTGTATAAAATCAGATAATCAAGCCGAATATAACAGTTGAGCGACCGTGCTAGAACCACGGAACTCGGGAATGCCTAACACCTTCTCCCGGGTTAACAGAATTCCTTATCCGGATTTCTGGTATGCAGACTGTAATATAGAGTCATTCTTTCCTCGATTCGGGATTAAAATTGGTGACTTGGGACACCCTAAATCTCCCAAGTGGCGACTCTGAAATAATTAAACCAATCCTGTTTCGATTGTCCTTTAATTGGAAAAAACTCCCTTGCACCCTCTCGGGTGCGGAAAAAGGAGGTGTGACAGTAGGTCGTGGTTTTTCACCGTTTGAGCCAGATGTTTTCCACGTAAAAATCTCTATGTTCTTTATTTTATGTACTTATTATTCCGCAAACAGTAGTAGTTAGAACACCTAGAAGAACCAGGTTCTTCTATAGCAAAAATTGGGTACCACACAAATCCCCCCCCCTCTCTTATGTGGTATTGACTCTCAAAACATTAATTAGTATCAAAGTCGGTTATCCTTGAAGAGGCTAACACCTTAGGAAAAGATCAAAATGAGTGCACCACCTGGGAACTGGGAAGGGCAATCCACTGTTAAGCCTCTACTTTTTAATGGTCAGTACTGTTCTTGGTGGAAGAACAGGATGAGGGATCGCATCATAGGAGAAGACTATGAACTCTGGGACATAGTCACTGATGGTCCTCTAACAACCACAAAGAAGAATGCTGAAGGAGTGGATATGCCAAAGACAAGAGCTAACTGCACTGCTGAAGATTTGAAGAAATGAGAGAAGAATGCCTAGGCCAAGAAATGGCTTGTGTGTGGACTGGGTCCAGACGAGTATAGTAGAATTCAAAGTTGTACCATTGCTAAGGAAATCTGGGACACTTTGCAAGTGGCCCATGAAGGAACACCTCAAGTGAAGAGGTCCAGAGGAACACTTTTGTATTCTCAGTATGAGAATTTCACCATGAAGGAAGGAGAAACCATCCAAGAGATGTATAGAAGGTTCACCACACTGACAAATGAACTTAAGTCTCTTGGAAGGGTTATTCTTGAAGAAGACAAAGTTGAGAAGATTTTGACAAGGGTTCTGCCAGTCTCTTGGGAAAGCAAAATCACTACTATTCAGGAATCAAAGAATATTGCTACCCTCAAGCTGGATGAACTAATTGGAAACCTCACTGCCTATGAACTGAGAAGGCAAACCATGAAAATGGATGCACCCAAGAAGGAAAGAAGTCTAGCTCTCAGAATTGCTGAAGGTTCAGATCTGGAGGATGATGAAATGACTATGATCACAAGAGATTTCAAAAAGTACCTGATGAGAGGAAAGGGTTATTCAAGAGGTACAACTTTCAATAAACCAAGGGCTCCTGTAAAGCAGACCAATGATGGTTGCTACAAATGTGGTAAGACTTATCACATGATCAAGAACTGCCCTTAATGGAAAATTGAGTGGAAGAAGGATAGGTCTGAACGAAGGAACAGGAAGAAGGAACAGGTTCAACCAAAAAGGAACAAAGGATCAACAAAGTCTATGGTTGCTACCTAGGGAGAAATATCAGATGAGGACTCAGAAGATGAAAATGGAGATGAACACGCACTTATGGCCATCGGAGAATCAGATGATGAACAAGAGGTCCAAGTGAAGGGAAGTAGCCAAATATGGTATATGGATAGTGGCTTCTCAAAACATATAACTGGAAGCAAGAACCAGTTCCTTTCACTCGAGGACCTAAAGGGAGGTAATGTCTCTTTTGGAAATGGGAAGAAAGGTGAGATTGGGTTAGAAAGGTAGGTAAGATAGATTCTCACTCCATTGAGAATGTTTACTTGATAGATGGCTTGAAATACAGCATGATCAATGTGTCACAACTGTGTGACAGAGGTAACCTTGTAGCATTTACCTCTACTAAATGCTTTGTGATTAACCTTACCACTGATAAGTTTGTTTTGCAGGAAAAAATAGTTAACAATATTTACATTGTAGATTTGTCTACTCTTTCAAAAAATGAACTCACATGTCTAAGTGTGTTGGATAATGATCCCCTCCTGTAGCACAAAAGACTTGGTCATGCTAGTCTGAATCAGCTAAACATATTAGTCTCTAAGGACTTGGTGATAGGGTTATCTAACATCAAGTTCAAGGAAGACAAAGTTTGTGAGGCCTGTGCAAGGGGGAAACAAGTAAGATCATCCTTCAAAAACAAGAAAATGATAAGCACAACCAAGTCGTTGGAACTGGTCCATATGGATCTCTATGGTCCAATGAGAACCATGAGCAGAGGTGAAAAGAAATATGTAATGGTACCTGTTGATGGTTATTCTAGATTTACATGGGTACTATTTCTAACATCTAAAGATGAAGCATTTGACATGTTTACTTCTTTTGTTAGAAAAACTCAGAAACAATTAGGAAATCAACTTGCATCCATTAGGTCTGATCATGGAACTGAATTTGAAAATGCTAAGTTTGCTGAATTCTGTGATGAAAATGGTATAGATCATAACTTCTCTGCCCCTAGGACTCCTCAGCAAAATGGAGTAGTTGAAAGAAAGAACAGGACTCTTGAAGACATGGCTAGGACTATGCTTCTTTCTAGTAAACTGCCTCACAACTTCTGGGCAGAGGTTGTAAACACTGCATATTACATTATCAATATGCATGACTAGACCTTTTGTAAAGAAGACTCCCTATGAGTTACTTAAAGGGAAAAACCAAATATATCTCATCTTAGGGCATTTGGATGCAAGTGCTTTGTGCACAATAATGGAAAAGATTCCCTAGGTAAGTTTGATCCCAGAAGTGACGAGGGAGTATTCTCGGGATAGTCTTGACATAGCAAAGCATATAAAGTGTTCAATAAAAGAACTTTGTGTGTATAAGAAAGTGTGCATGTAGTGTTTGATGAAACTAACATTCTTTCTAAGAGACAGGAACATGAAGATGAAGCTATTGGATTGGTAAAGGATTTGACTGAAGCCTCAACACAAGTTAAAGTGGCACCAAAAGAAGGAACAGGTGATGGAACATGTTCTTCCATTCAGGGCAAACTGACAGGGGGAACTGATCAAAGAGGAATTGAAACAAACCCCCTAAAAGAACATGTTCATGACCCTGTTTCTCAGCAACAGAACATGGGAGAAACATCTAGCAGTAACCAATTGGTTGTGAAACCTCACAAGTATCAAAGTTCTCATCCTATTGAGAACATTATCACCGATCCAACATCTAGAGTCAAAACTAGATCACAATTAAAGAATATGTGTGCTTTTGATGCCTTTTTATCTCTTATTGAACCTAAAAATGTTATTGTGGCTTTGCAGGATGCAGATTGGATGAGTGCAATGCAAGATGAACTCAATCAGTTTGAGAGAAGTCAAGTTTGGCATCTAGTTCCAAGACCCAAGGACAGATCAGTTATTAGTACAAAATAGGTCTTCAGAAACAAACTTGATGGAGATGGAACAGTTACAAGAAATAAGGAAAGACTGGTGGTCCAAGGTGTGAGCACGTGATTTTTGTTTCGCGCGACAATCGCTCCAAAAGAAATAAAAATAATAACAAATGGTCCTGCTGTACAATTTTTGGATTTTACATGGCACTTTGTTAATTATTTATGATCTTTTGCCCATTTTTATCTTTATTAAAAAAAAATACAAAATGTATGTGTCATGCGTAATTTAAACCATAATCCGTTTGTTAAATGGAAAATCACAAAATACGCATTTTTGTCTTGATTTGTTGCCTTGTTTACCTACTTTTAACATTTTAATATGTGTAATGAATACGTTAATTATTAATTAATGTTGTTTAGTTTTATTTAATTAGGTTGTATGTTTAGGAAAATTAGAAAATAAAGAAAAGAGGTTAAAACTCGTTTAAATGAACTTGGGCCAATTCCCATTTTCAAAATCGGAGGCCCAGATGAACAGCCCAAGCCACCAGTCCAAACAGCCCACCCCCAGGCCATAAAACGACGTAGTTTAACACCAAAACTACGTCGTTTCGATGCCAATCCATCACAACCGTTCAAACCAAGCCGATCCAACGGTCCGGATCTCTCACCCATAACCCCACTACCCGACCCGTTACCCGAACCAATTCTAACCCCTACTAAGCCAAACGACGACGTTTCGTTTAAACCTTCAGATCCAAGCCGTCCATCTCGCCTCATCCAACGGTTGAAATCAATCCACCCATTCCATATATAAGCCTCCTACCACACCCTGCCCCCTATCCAATACCCCAGCTTCCGTCTTCATCTCCTTCCCCACGAAACCCTAGCCGCCCCCTTATCCCTCGCCGTTAATCCCGGCGGCATGAACGCCGATGACCTTCACCTTAACACCCTAAAACCACCTTGACACCCTGAACATGGATCTGTGGACCGTTTAGTTTGAATCATCCTCTAGGTCCTCGAATCTTCATTTGAAGATTCGAGCAAAACTCGATCTACACCGATCTGCCCTAGATTCATACCAGACAATCACCGGACCCCCTCGTGACCAAACCATGCTTGGTTTGGTCCGAATCTAACCATGGAAGCCCAAATTCCAAATCTACCATCCACGAACCCTAGAAACCCCAAGCCTAGTCCGTGCCTGTTTAAGCCAAGAGATTAGGGTCTAATGGACCTTAATCGAAGTGTTTCTCATCCGAGAAACACTTCGTTTAAAAGTCCATTCAAACTTAAAGAAGGTCTGTTCAAACACCAGTGGATTTTTCTGATTTGTTCTTTCAAAGCTTTAAGGTGAGTTAATTTTCTTTTCTTTATTTCAGTTCGTATGATTGTGTTTTGTTAAAGGTCCGTCCGTATGGCCAAACTTTTTGTTTTGTGTTTTTGAACTGCTATTGTCCACCTTGGCCGGACCTCTGTATTCGGTCAAGTCTTTCTTCATAATGTGTGTGTGTAAACTGTGTGTTCAATCGAATTCGTAATTGGTGATTCAATTAGCTCCCAAAGTCATTTCTGTATTGACATTGCAATCTGAACCCCTTGTTGATACTGTTTGGATTTCTGATCTTTGGCTAGAATTGTACATGTTATGATTAATATACTCGAGTCGACATGTGTCGTCAATTAGTTTCAACTGCCTGAACAATAACAAATCGATTTGCTTCTGGGCACATTTGTTTGAATCGATTAGGAACTGAGTTTGTTTACTTATAGTTGTTAATTTGAATCAGAAATGTAGAAGGAATGTTTGTTTAACTTCTGAATTGGAGGGCATGTGCACTTTCTGCACAACATGTGCATTTGTGCACCACATGTGCATTTGTGCACAGCCTGTACCCTGCATAAGGGCTTTTGAATAAAATAATCGACAGCACATGCTGTCAGATATATTCTGCTGCCCATTACCCTGCTTTAGTTAAGAAGTATTAAACCTCTTTCAAAAAGTTAAGCCTGCCAAGGGAATGTGATGGGGTTAATACTTAAATACCTAGGTGGAAACTGAAAAAAGATAGATAGCACATGGGAGGGTGTTCTAATTGTCTAAACATGCTGTTAAAGGGTTGGAACTTAGGCTTATAAAAGGCAGACTGCCATCAGTTTTAAGGAGGAGAAAAAAAAAAGAAAAGAGAGAGAGGATATAGATCTAAGAGAAAGAATACACACACACAGACATACACAAGAGACAGAAGAGAAGGGGATAGAGGGACAGATTTTGATATATACACACACACAGACAGAAATAGGGAGGGAGAAACATAACATAGAAAAGGGACTGCATTTACATCTTGATCTTGATTTTCACTGGTCTGGATTTTCTTGTTTCATATTGTTTTTCTTCTGAGTCTTGATCGAGGTTACTGGTTGTGTGGTAGCATTAGTTCACTTCTGGATGTGTTCTGCCTAAATTCTGGTTCCACACTACTGGGAAATTGTTTCATTTTGCCATTTTTCCATCGGCTCTAACTGCATCTTACACTGGGATTTGTGCTATTGGTTACCTGCTGTTACTACTGCTGCATTTGTTGCCATTGTTACTCTGCTGACTTCCCTTTTTCTTCAATTGTCAAACATTTCCAGGTACACAACTTCTGAAACCAATGTTGTAGAAAGTTCGAAGTTTGAACCAGAAATAAAGAAACGAAAGTCTGTTTACTTTATAATGCTTGTGATCAAAACAGGTTGAATGTTAGTCTTAGCCTGTATTTGTTTTAAACTGTAAACTGCAAATACTCTGTATAAATCAATATACATTCTAAGTTGAGACGAACAATTAGATAACATTTGCTTGTTAGATCAGATGTGTTTTGATGCATACAACCGTTAGTTTTGTTTCAGTTGTGACATCATAACATAGGATCTTAGCAAGCATGCATATGTATTTTTGCCTAGATCTCTGAACTATCGAATCTGCTACATTCAGTTTCATTTGACTTCAAGATAAGTGTACCCCAAACTAATTCCCATGCAGCGTTACGTTAACAGGGTGATAATGTACGCCAACCCTTTTGTTAGATCACTTGTTTCTACATAGTTTTGATATGGGCTTCAATATAGATTCATTGTTTCGGAATAATGTGATGACTTTCGAGGAAAACTAATAGGCATTCTCAAATCCAATTAATAGTAGTTTTTCTTAATAAGTAGCCGATTTCATTTATCAAGCCTAATTATAAAGTTCAAATTTAAGGTTTGTTTAATGTTAAACTTAGTATGAGTTATTTGTTGCTTGCAATCTCTCCTATAAAATTAACAAAGCTTATTCACTCTATGAAGACGAGGCATGAAATAATTCTCACCTCATAAACAACCAATCAGGCAATCAAGCAAAATTCGGATTCGTCACATATAGTAGAGATTTAGTATGTTAGTTTGCTTAAATAAGTAAGTTTGGTATTTTCTCTTTTATTTTTTAGAGACAAATGTAATAGAAATGTAGTCGCTTCAGGATATCCTTTTTCTAAAATAATGAGACGAGCCTCGTCAAGTAAGAATGCGAATTGCGGGGCCCTCAATAACTAACCATAATAAATATTTAGAATCCAGGACAGGCCGTTTAGTGAATCTCACGGCCTTATCCAAAAATAATAACGCGTTAGACTTTTTAGGCACGGTTTAATCAAATTATATTCTTAAACACGGGTGCACATTGATGTGACCCAAATTCAAATCTCAACGGAGTCAAAATGTGTCGACGACCACGGGTGCATTGATTGTGACGTGGTTCGAGATGCATTTTCACAACGTTGCAATTCTATAAAAATAAATGATAATAATAAAAGCGGTTTAAACTTAATAAAAGCACATAAGTCACAATATGTATTTAAATCAGATATTTAGCCATTATAACAATTTAAGCGACCGTGCTAGAACCACGGGATTCGAGGGTGCCTAACACCTTCCCTCGGGTCAACAGAATTCCTTACTTAGAATTTCTGGTTCGCAAACTTCACTTGGAAAAGTCGAAAATTTCCTCGATTTGGGATTCAAGATAAACCGGTGACTTGGGACACCAAAAGCCAAACCTTTCCCAAGTGGCGACTCTGAATTAAATAAATAATCCCATTTCGAATATTGTCACTTAAATTGGAAAAACTCCCCTCGCGCATTTAACCCCTGTACCCTCGCGGGCGCGCAAAAATGAGGTATGACAGCTCTGGCGACTCTGCTGGGGACGATAACCCAGAACCACTGGTTCAGGGTTCAAGAATTCGAGCTTAGAATAATTGTTATATTTGGATTTATTATCTGATCTTTATTACATGTTTTTGCATAACGTGCTAAATGTTGTCTTTTACCGCTTTGATATTATCTGAACTGTATATAAACTGTGCCGAAACCCTTCTCTTCTTACCTCCGGGGAGAAGCTCGCTGGTCGAGACTCCCTATTCTGTTAGTGTCAATACCTGAAATAAGAAAGAGGTCGGAGAAGTTACAAAGCCGGACGATCTCGCGGGTCCCCGGTACGTAGCCCCCTCCTCGACTCGAGTTGTCCGCTCGGGTACACAGTCTAGAACAAATACCCAGGTTATGAACCTAGAATAACTTGACTTCATGCCGGATCCCTAGTAGGAACGCTTATTTGCATCATGTTGCATTTGACTTAGGGGACTCAACACAGGGGTTAGGTCCATCTAGGACTAGCAACCTGAAATGAAAAGACCATCCTGTTGCATCCTATTTGTTTCCGCGCATTTATTTGTCTCGGACATGCATGCTGCCTGACTTTGGAGTATTTGAAAAATATAAAAAAATAAAAAAATAAAAAATAGCAGTGTATAGAACTAATTTTCTACTTTGAAAAATAGCAATGCCCAATTACTGTCAAAACTCTATCGAAATTTTGCGATAATAAAAAGGGAAAATGTTTTGTCTTCAATAATTTGCTTTACTAAGAAAAAGAAAAAAACAAAAAGATAGAAAAATAGTCTTTTATTTTTGGAAAGTTGTTTGTTGAAAAAGAAAGAATTTTGTTCTAAAATAATTCGGTTAATTTGACCGAACTACACGGGTCTGATTCTCACCGGATGTGAGATACGTAGGCAAACTTCATCGGTTCCGGCCCCAATTTTCAAAAATCCAAAAAAATAAATTTCCCTTTAGTTCTTTCTTTATAAATTTTTCCTTGGAAAATATAAAAAAAAAAGAAACAAAAAATAATATAGAAGTTTTCTTAAACTCAAATAAAAATAGTCTCCTTCTTTCTGAAGTCTTTCATGTGAAATAATGTAATAAGAATTAAAAATCAGCAATAAAAATCCAAAAAAAAATACTCTTTGCTTTTTAGTCTCTCTTTTGTAAAATGTTTTTTTTTTTTAAAAAAAAAAATATATTTGAAAAATTGAATTTCAAAATATTAGGATTTTTCTTTAGAAGTGCTTTTGTAAATAAATAAAACTCAGAATTTCACATCATTTTCTTAAAAGTCCCTCTTTCAAAATTTAAGGGGCAACATCATATACATTCTTTCTTCCGTAGAAAAGGTAAAACAAACGAAAAAAAATCACCCAAACATATTTTCTTTTTTTAATAAATTTCCAGAATTCAAGTCAAAAGCAAATAAATTTTTAGAAGTCTTTCTTTAAAAAAATAAAACAAAAATCAAAATAAACAAAATTTTCTTTCTTCTTTTAAAGTATTTCTTTCAAAAATTCCAAAAAAAAAAATTGAATAAGTAAATAAACAAAGAATAGTCAAATCTTTTGAGCCCTATGCTAAATGAGCACTTGCTTCTTTATTTTTATACTTGTTAGTTTCGAACTACGTAATGATCTGATTCACGTAGGCATCGTGATACGTAGGCAATCCTCATCGGATCCGGTCGCATTTCTTTTACTGCAAAATAAAAAAATATATAATAATAAAAAAAAAGGGAAAAAACTAATAAAGAGGAAAAATGCCGGAATGACGCATGCTCTCGTAGCAAATATGTAGTAATCCACTTAACTGTATAGGTGCATCATGGCCAACGTGAGATTAACTACCTGTTATTCGCTGCAAATTAACCGTGCGTTTGTCGTTGAGTATCCAGGGTTTTGAAAAGACGGTTGGTTTGGTGAAAGTCTGGCCTCGCACTCATACTTCACGAGGTCAAGGAGAAGTGTTCAACTACCTGTTGTTAGGACCAGAAACAGTACTCACACTTACTTCACCAGGTCAAAAGGAAGTGTGGAAATGTCTTCAGAAATTCCATTGCAAACAATCCCTGTTTCCGAGGAGAGCACGATCTCAACCGTCCTCACACCTGAGTCCGCAACTGCGGAGGAAAATAGAATCCTACGGCTCCGCATGTTGGAAATGCTAGACGACTGGAATAATGGGAAAGAGCCGCCAAGTGTCGTCCCCGGATTCCCTGAATTATTCTCCAGGTCAAGTGGGACTTCTAATGTCCCCATAAATTATCCTGCTACCCCATTCGGGTACCCAGCCACCTCAGCCTTCTCTGCTGGATCACCTTCTGACCCTCATCCCCGAATGTCAGCCACCGATGCAAGCATGAACATCTTTACTGCATCGCCTTGCCCGATTACGGCACAGCCTGCCACGTACAAGCCAAGCTTTGACTCATCCTCTTTTACATTCCAAGCACCATCGTTCTCAATGGAACCAACTAGATTCGCTACCAGCACTAATCCTCTACCGCCTCAGTGCGAGCTTGCACCCGGGCAGGATCAGAACCCCAGAATTGCAGAACAAAATGAGATTGCCAAGAGAATGAGAAGCCTTGAACAAAGTTTGAAAAATATGCAAGGATTGAGCGGACAGAAGAGCGTCTCTTACGCCGACCTATGCATGTTCCCTCACGTGCACCTGCCAGCAGGTTTCAAGACCCCAAAGTTCGAGAAATACGATAGGCACGGTGACCCCATTGCACATCTTAAAAAATACTGCAATCAATTGCGGGGAGCCGGCGGAAAAGAAGAACTGCTAATGGCATATTTTGGAGGAAGTTTGGTGGGAGTCGCTTCAGAATGGTATATGGACCAGGACATATCTCGCTGGCATATATGGGATGATCTTGCCAGAGACTTCGTAGGGCAGTTTCAATATAATATTGACATCGCACCAGACAGAAATGCCTTGTCAAACTTAAAGAAGAAACCCTCGGAAATATTCAGAGAATACGCCATCAAATGGCGTGAGCAAGCGTCAAGGGTAAAACCTTCCATGGACGAGATAGAGATGGTCACTACTTTTCTCCAGGCTCAAGAGTCCGACTATTTCCAAAACATGATGTCGGCCATGGGAAAGCCTTTCGCAGAAGCGATTAAGATTGGAGAGATGGTGGAGAACGGTTTGAAAACGGGAAGAATTTTGAGTCAGGCAGCCATAAGGGCAACATCCCAAGCCGTCCAAAGCGGGTCTGGAGGAATGGTAAGAGGGAAGAAAAAAGAGGAAACATCCATGGCAGTGTCAGAGGTGGGAGAATATCATAATCCCGGGCTTTGTTCTTCGGAAAGAACCTCGCAACATTATTTCCCCCACCAAAATGCGACCTACGCTTCTCAACCCTACATGGTCATGAGCACCCAGCCTTATATCCAGCGGACACAACCAGTCAATCGGGGGCAGGCCCCACATCCTAGGAATCAGCCTCCTCACCGAAACCACTACAATCCTCGACCTCCTCAAAATAATTTCCATCCTCGGGAACCACCCAGGAGACCCAACTACACACCAATCGGTGAACCTTATTCCACCCTATTCCCTAAGCTTGTCCAAATGAATTTGTTGCAGCCCATACCACCAAACGGGCAGAACCCGGGATCACCATCATATCAGCGGGGTGTCAGATGTGCATACCATTCAGGGGTAGAAGGGCACGACACCAACGACTGTTGGACATTGAAACAAGCTGTGGAGAATCTGTTAGACCAAGGGAAGATTGTGTTGAGAGACGAGGATATCCCAAATGTGACCAATAATCCGCTGCCCGCCCACAACAACGGGCCGATAGTTGGGATGATTTATGAAGACGAGGAAGTTGATCCGGCACTTAAAGCCATAATTGCTATTGCTGATACAGAAAAAGGACCCAGGGTAACTCCGGAGCAAGAAAAAGGAATAAGTGATGTCTTCAAGCAGGCCTCCATGGTATGGGGGACGATCAAACAACCTCGGCCGAACGAGCCAGTGTTTGTCAGACACATACCACAGGAACCGAAATACAACAAAGAGGGAGATGACAAGGTGTCCCCGCTCGACGAGAGTGAGGAAATATGTGAGGCGACAAGGGAAAAACTATGCGAAATACACATGGTCCAGCCAGGAGAGTTCACTAGCACCGTTGAAGTATCGTACATGGGGCCAAGCACCAAGCTTCAAAACTAGAAGGCTACGCCATTCTTGATCAAACGGAAGTCCTAATGAACCTGTCTTGCCACTTTCTCTGCATCACGAGTAACCCCAGAGGGTGACTCAGATGTTTTTCTTCAGTTTCATGTTTTAAATTTCCTGAATGTCAACCTTTTTCCTTATCTTCCCCAAAATGCCAAGAAAAATCATGCATGATTACTCACTTTCTTCTTCTATGTTTTCTTTTGTGTTCTCTTCAATTCTGATAAATGCAGCTTTAAATAACATGACATGTTTGCGGACTTCATGCCCGGATCACGAGAACTCCGATCAGACTTCAAATAATGAGTCAAAATTTGAGATATAAAGAATTTGAAAAGTAGGAACAACTAAAGAAAATTGGTTCACGGTTTGGAAATGTCCGTCACTGAAGCAGAGTTTGAGAGCAGTAAATGGGTTTAGACCCGTACAGAATGATAACCTTAATAACTGTGGTTTGTCACGAGCAATTGTACCCAGAAAGAATGGTCCATACATCATTGAAAAACGTTACCAAATGGAGCATTTGTATCTGGGCGACGTCGAAAGAAACGACGTCAGCCTTGCTTGGAAAGCAGGTGCAGTGATATGTCTAGATCACTCTGGCGATATCTTTGCACAGTTTGAGATGACGAAGGCTTTCATTCTCGCTACCCAAACACTATTAACTCTTTGCAAACCCATTTGAGCAGGTTACTTTTCTTTGATTACCCTCTTTGGAACCTGAAACTATTATTGAAAAAAAAAATTCAAAAAAAAGAGTGAAAAAAAGAGAAGAAAAAGAAAGATAAAAAAAAAGAGAGAATCCAAAAACAAAGCCCTGAACTACGTTTGACTTGATTCCAAAAGGATACGTAGGCAACCTCTCCATGGGGTTCAGTCACACCTGTCGCACCTCCTTTTTTTTCCCGCGCCCGCGGGGCGCGTGGGGAGTTTTCTCCAATTAAAGGACAGTCGAAACGGGATTTGTTTATTTGTTTCAGAGTCGCCACCTGGGAATTTTGAGGCGTCCCAATTCACCAATTATAATCCCTGAATCGAGGAGAATATGACTCTGTTTATTTTTTTCCGCGAACCAGAAATCCTGAGTAAGGAATTCTGTTAATCCGGAAGAAGGTGTTAGGCATTTCCGAATTCCGTGGTTCTAGCACGGTCGCTTAACTGTTTTTATTATTGGCTTAATCAACTTGATTTTATTAAATATTGATGTTTTCTGATTTTACTACTGCTTATACTTATTACGATTGAAACCTTCTTTGAATCGAATTACGCGTACGTATATTCGTGTTATAAATTAAAAATGCGGAATTGTGTCACGCGTACGTGTACACAATAATTTTTTATAATATATTAAGCAATCATTTCTCCGAGATTGTTTTGAATCAAGAATATTTATTTTTCTTGAATAGTGAACCGTACATCTCGGGTTTTTTATGAAATTGATTTAACGCCTTTAGAAAAATCCTTTTATTAAATATTCGCTCGAAATTGCGCGTACGCATAATCCGAAGTTTTGTTTCTTTAAAAGGTATAATCAGGGTACGCGAACGTATCCCTAATTGCGCAACATATTTGTAATGACATTATGAAATTTTGAAAAAAAAATGTTTGTTATATCACGAAAAATCTTGTTTTAAGATATTCTTTAAATTTTTGGAAAATAATCCACAATTTATTAAATATCAACCATTGATTATAATTTCCGAATATAAATCATATTCATTCCAATTATTCAAATTCAAAAGACAGAATAAAAATATGATTAGTACTAACTTTAAAACAAATGTGACATATATAAATATGCCAAAGAATAAATTGCATATGAAACCGAAAATAAATAATTCATAAAGGAAGGAAATATTTTCCGGGAATTTTCATGATTATTTAATGCAAATTCTATTTTTAATTACCATTGATTTAAGAAGTTGCCATTTATGTATATACAAATCAACTTATTCTCATATGCTCGTTTTAATCTTAATAGACCTAATTATTTGGTCACTTTGTTTTATGAAAGTAGATAAGCATCAAATTTATAGAAAAGGCGTTATTATGCAAGTTAATTCAACAAAGTTACCTTACATATAACCTAACTGTTTGGCGTAAATATTCATAACGTTTTAACATCATGATGAGCTATACCAACTTACTTTACTCATATGATTATACCTGTCATCATACCATATAATAACTTATACCAACCTAAACAAAAAAATCATATTTGTTACAAGATATTCTACTAATGTAACTTCTTAATCATTACATTCAACTAATGGTATTATGGGATGTAATCAATGGCCCATTTTTATGCCTCACTCCCTGTTTTGACAATTCACATATATCTATACCAATGAGATTTCGGAATAGCTAACATTATTACAAAACTTTATATGAATTTCAAAATAAGACAATTTAACTTATAGCTATCAAATTGAATTCACTATTAGTTAACTAACATAAAAATGAAATTAGAACTAATGAACTTGGACAATTAGAAAATAACATTTCAATTCAAGCTTCATTGACGGGTCATGCTGAAATCTCTTTCCGACTTAAAATTTAAAAGACATATACCTGAAAATGGAGGTAGAAGAAGTAAGTTTCAGCAGTTACAGCAGTAACAAATTCAGTAGAATATACTGATAACACAGTAAATCTGATCAAGAATAGGATTCGAAGAGCCCAGATGCACAGTAAGATACTTTGAAAGACACTTCAGATTTTAACTGAACAGTGGAATCACATAAAGTTGAACAGATTCAACAAAAGAACATCATTTCAGATTTCAGTTTTTTTTTCTTTCTTCAGTTTCAAATTCAGTTTGTTTCTGATTTTCTGTTTCTGCTGCTGTATCTGTATGTGAGTGTGTATGTGAATGTTCTATTTTCTGTTTCCTTCCTTTAAAATCTCAGCCCTCAAAATCTCTTAAAAAAATTCTCTCTTAAAAAATTTCTCTGTCTGTTAAAAAAGCTCTCTGAATATTCTGTTTCTCTCCCTTAAAATTCTGTCTTTCTTACTCAAAAATTCTGTTTTTTCTCTCTTAAAAATTCTGTTTTCTCACTCAAAAATTCTGTCCTTTAACTGTCTGTCCAGCTCCTGTATTTATACAGGGCTGGTCCTAGGCAATTTAAGTGCTTCTTGGACCCCCTTCTTCTTTTTAAAAACAGAATAACCCATTATGTAAAACCTTTTCCCTGATTTTCAGCAGCCCATTATCCCTTGTTCCCCATTAGTATTATTAACTAATAGCAACTAACATTACATTATAATATACTAGTACTAACACCCTGTTTTTTACTGCTCATTCCCAGAAATGCCCCTGAAATCCTAATGTTATTACTGAAAACAAAATCAGAACCTACAGCAAAACAGATTCTAAAATCTGTACAAACTTAGTTATCTCCTGATTTACAGCTATAACCAATCCTATTAACTTCCTAACACAATTGCATTTGACCAACTTTTGCAAACTTGAATTCAAACTGGATATTTCAGCAATATTATACTGAATTCAGAACTAACAACATATTACTGCAATTATCAAACCAATTCAGACTGGACTTAATACTGAACTAGAATCAAACACACACAGGATCATTGTCAATACTGACAATGTCCTGAAACTTTAATGTTCAGACAATAACATATACAACATACATTTGAATTCAATGATTCACAGACAATCATGACTTAATTGACGAGCATTAATCAATTGACTATTTACAACATTTGTCAATAATTAGTCTAAAATAATATAAGCAGACTGTTTTAGTCAACATTTTCAGAAATGAAAAAATTCGTAATATAATTAATCGACGAACTTAATCGAGTCGATTACACACATTGTAAATAACCATAACCAACAGAAACAATTCACATTCGGATTAAATAGACAGAAATGACAGAATTGATCAAAACAAATATGAAAAATTAACAAGCTATTAATACGGACAACAATACACATAGAATACACAAAATAAATAGAAAAATACCTCTGAACTTTAATCAGACTCGATCCCAACTCAGCTTCGGATTTTTGTTTGAAATCAAACAGACCTTAGTCGAAGTATTTTCCACTGAAAATACTTCGACTAAGGTCGATTAAACCTCAATCTTTTACTTGAAATCGGAAAAATTCCAAGATTGGAAATTTTTAAGGTTTCAGGTTCTTGGATCTTAAATCCGAACATTTCTAGGCAGATTTGCAGGGAACCAAACATGATACGAGGGTGTGGGTAGCCTAGGGGTTATTTGGTGTTAGTTTGAAACGGATCTGAGTCTGTTTTTGTTTGGTCCGAATCTTCAAAAGAAGATTCGAGGAGTTCCGAACTGATTCGAACCAAACAAATGATAGATCCATATTCAGGGTGACTAGGTGGAGCTGTGGTGTCGATTTGGGACTGTTAGGTCTAGATCTGAACTTGGCTCGAATCTTCAAATGAAGATTCGAGAATCTCTAGGGAGATTCGAACCAAGCTGGTAACATATTCGGATAGAGGGTGTTCATGGGGTCCTAGGGTGTTAAGTTGGTGACCGGCGGCGTTGATGCCGCCGGGTTTCAGGCGGTGGAATCCTAGGGCGGCTAGGGTTAAGAGTGGGGGTTTGGGACGATGATGAACAGGAGCGGAGAGGGGGGGTGTTTAGTTAGGGGGCCGGGTAAAGGGTTACGGGTTTATATAGGGGAATGGTGGGTGGATATGGACCGTTGGATTAGGAAGGATGGATGGCTGAGATTAATTCATTAAATCAAACGACGTCGTTTGGTTTAAAGTTGGGGTCGGACTGAATCGGGTTAATGGATCGGGTAACGGGTTACGGGTAAGGGTAATGTATCTTGTCCGTTGATTGGATTTGATCGAACGGTTTCTTGATGAGAGGTGACCAAACGACGTCGTTTGGTCTTAGCTTGGGACTGGACCGGACAGGTTGTTTGGATTGGGCTGAGGAAGTGTAATTTGTTTTGGTCCTGGATTTAAATCCAGGTCCAATTTTTATTTCCTTTTCAATTTTTTTTTCTAATTTTATTAGTAAATAAAAAAAATCCTAATAAAATTATAAACAATTTTTTAACCTTACACAAAAAATATTAATTACTCTATAATAATTATTTAACACATAGAAAAAACATCAATCACACAGTGAAACATTTAAAATAGAACTAATGCATATTTTTGTGTTTTTTTTATTTAAATTATCTCTTAAATGCATAATTAAATCCTATATGCATGCAACATGTATTTTATTTTAATTTTGTTTAATTATAACAAAGCAAACATTTTACGGGCATAAACAAATATTTAACACCACACAAATTCAGAAATTACACAGTACAAGAAATTTATTTTGATTTATTTTGGAGTAATTTTTCGTAAGGCAAAAATCACGTGCTCACAGCTGCCCCTCTTTGTGCGGAAACTCGAAGAGTTTTCGTACAAAGATAAAGTGAGCGGACACGAGCGATTTTTGCCCATTCGAATACTCCGTGGGAAGCATTTTTAGAAAGATTTGACCGAACCTCTGCTTCAAAGGTTTCCTACATATCCTTGGCTATAAAGGAATCAGGTCAGTGTAGTTCGGGAATTTTTGGGTAGCTGGGACTACCGTGGGACTGTGATGTTACTGCTGCTTCGTGCTGTTTTTTACTGCTTGCTGACCTCCTTATTACACCTTACTTTAAAGGAAATAAAATTAAACTAGACTATGGTACATGAATTATAAAATCTTATCTAGATCATGCCCTTGCGTTTCTTGTTGTCTTGATATCTTGGTGAATCTTGGGCATTTGGCTTATTCCGTATTCCTCTTGGAACTCTTGTTGTTTCTTGCTGGGGATTCTGTTGGATTCTTCTGCTTTATTGATTCTAAGTGTGCTCCTTTCTCACGTGAGTGGGCTTTTGGTTTCAACACTTCAATTGCATTCCCTCGTTCTTTAGGTGGGTGCCTCGACTGCTTTTCTTTCTTCCTTCATCCTCGTTCTCCAGGTGGATGTCTGACTTCTTCTTTTCTCATCCTCATTCTCCAGGTGGACGCCTGACTTCTTTAATTTTTATCCTCATTCTCCAGGTGGACGCCTGATTTCTTCAATTCTTTGTCCTCATTCTCCAGGTGGACGCCCCATTTCTTCAATTCTTTGTCCTCATTCTCCAGGTGGACGCCTGACTTCTTCTTTTCTCATCCTCATTCTCCAGGTGGACGCCTGACTTCTTCTTTTCTCATCCTCATTTTCCAGGTGGACGCCTGATTTCTTTAATTCTTTGTCCTCATTCTCCAGGTGGACGCCTGACTTCTTCTTTTCTCATCCTCATTCTCCAGGTGGACGCCTGACTTCTTCAATTCTTCATCCTCGTTCTCCAGGTGGACGCCTGATTTCTTCAATTCTTTGTCCTCATTCTCCAGGTGGACGCCTGACTTCTTCTTTTCTCATCCTCATTCTCCAGGTGGACGCCTGACTTCTTCTTTTCTCATCCTCATTTTCCAGGTGGATGCCTGATTTCTTTAATTCTTTGTCCTCATTCTCCAGGTGGACGCCTGACTTCTTCTTTTCTCATCCTCATTCTCCAGGTGGACGCCTGATTTCTTTAATTCTTTGTCCTCATTCTCCAGGTGGACGCCTGACTTCTTCTTTTCTCATCCTCATTCTCCAGGTGGACGCCTGACTTCTTCAATTCTTCATCCTCGTTCTCCAGGTGGACGCCTGATTTCTTCAATTCTTTGTCCTCATTCTCCAGGTGGACGCCTGACTTCTTCTTTTCTCATCCTCATTCTCCAGGTGGACGCCTGACTTCTTCAATTCTTCATCCTCGTTCTCCAGGTGGACGCCTGATTTCTTCAATTCTTTGTCCTCATTCTCCAGGTGGACGCCTGACTTCTTCTTTTCTCATCCTCATTCTCCAGGTGGACGCCTGACTTCTTCTTTTCTCATCCTCATTTTCCAGGTGGATGCCTGATTTCTTTAATTCTTTGTCCTCATTCTCCAGGTGGACGCCTGATTTCTCTAATCATGTATTTCCTGACACAAATATTGTATTTGCCTCTGTTTTAAATCAAAGAAAACTTCGTTAGTTTAAAGCAGGGTGACTGGCTGTGGTATTCTTGCCGATGGTGATGTTTCTCTTCGTCTCTCTTTATTGCCTTGGAATGATTGAAAAGACTGTTTTGTCTTTGTAATTGATCCTTGACTATAGGATTTCCCTCTGTATGTTTTCCTTTAAAACCTTTTAACTGTAATCAAATGCCTCTTCTGACTTTGCTGATCCACTTTTGATTTCCTCTTTCTTACACCCATATTTTATCTCCCACCTTTCGGGGCCGTATTTTGTAGCCTTGGATCTTGGTAGTATACCTTGACATTTTTTCTTATTTTTTTAGAATAAAATTTATCTCAAAGCTTGGAGAAAGTAATATTATTAGTAGCGAAATACGCTGATTTCGACAATTATAGAATGAAAAGAAAAATCCAATTTTTGGATGACTGTTGGAAAAGGAATAAAGGACTTATCTGATTGGAATTACTGGCACCAATGATCAGGGTATGCATTTCGGATTAATCAACCCAGTCTTTCAATCAATCTCCTTTCAATTGTCTCAAGGAGTTTTCATTGATCAATTTTCCTCATTTTTCACTTCTTCACTTCCCTTTCGCCTTATGGTGCCTGCGAAGGTTTTTACCAATAAGACTCTCTCATTTTACTTTTCTCTCAACTCCCGTCGCCTTATGGTGCCCGTGTGGGTTTTCACCTATAAGACTCTCTCATTTTTACTTTCTTTCCTTGTTTGTACCACTTCATTTATTTGCATCAGCATTTTTCTAAGATTGATCGAAAGGTATTTTTGGTATAAGGTTAGGAATGGAAAAGGTATTAAAATCTAAATAGCTGTGGTATGGGTTTAAAATTACAACTCTTGGAATCTTTTCTTATTTCCAATACAATTCCTGCCCCAGTTTCTTGATTGGGGTCTCTTGATATTTCTTTTCCGTGCACATTGTGCATGTTGTGCACCCTATGACCGAGCCGTGAGGCGCCTACGTATCCTTCTTTGAGGGATCAGGTCAAACGTAGTTCACTCCATAATAGTGAAGATTTTTTTTTTATTTTTTTATTTTATTGATTCCAAGAGAGGTTAGGAAAGAAACAAGTATGGCTCAAAGGGGAAGCAAATGGTATAGTGTTTGGACAACAGAATAAATTGCCTTTGTCATTTCAATCTTTGAAATAGTGCTAAATACAAACATTCAAAAGTTATGCATAATATCTCTTTACCGCGTCAGAATTGATCGCCATATCTATGCATTTGCCTTCAATATCTGTTAAACATAGTGCACCATTCGATAATACTCTGGTCACAATGAATGGTCCTTGCCAATTCGGAGCAAATTTGCCTTTTGCTTCAACCTGATGTGGAAGAATGCGTTTCAGCACATGCTGACCTACTTCGAACTTCCGGGGACGCACCTTTTTGTTGTATGCTCTTTCTATTCTTCTTTGATATAATTGACCATGGCATACTGCGGTCAATCATTTTTCATCAATCAAATTTAACTGTTCTAGACGGGTTTTGACCCATTCATCATCATCAATCTTTGCTTCGGCAATGATCCGAAGGGAAGGAATCTCAATTTCTGCAGGAATTACTGCTTCGGTGCCGTATACCAACAAATAAGGAGTTGCTCCTACTGAAGTGAGAACAGTAGTGCGGTATCCCAATAATGCAAAGGGTAATTTTTCATGCCATTGTTTTGAACCTTCTACCATTTTCCGCAGTATCTTCTTTATGTTTTTGTTGGCTGCTTCTACTGCTCCATTCGCCTTGGGCCGATATGGGGTAGAGTTACGATGTGTAATCTTAAACTCTTGACATACTTCTTTCATTAAGTTGCTGTTAAGATTAGCACTGTTATCCGTGATGATCACCTTCGGGATTCCGAATCGACATATGATATTTGAGTGGACAAAATCGACCACAGCTTTCTTGGTCACTGATTTGAATGTCTTGGCCTCAACCCATTTGGTAAAATAATCAATAGCTACCAGAATGAATCTGTGTCCATTGGATGCTGCCGGTTCAATTGGTCCGATCACATCCATGCCCCAAGCAACGAAAGGCCATGGTGCCGACATTGTGTGCAACTCGGATGGTGGAGAATGAATCAAATCTCCGTGTATTTGGCATTGATGACATTTGCGTACAAAACTGATACAATCTCTCTCCATGGTAAGCCAATAGTAACCAGCCCGTAGGATCTTCTTTGCCAACACATATCCACTCATGTGGGGTCCACAAACTCCTGAATGTATTTCAGCCATGACAGTTGTAGCTTGTCTGGCATCTATGCATCTTAATAATCCAAGATCTGGTGTTCTTTTATACAAAACTCCTCCGCTTAAAAAGAATCCATTTGCTAATCGCCTGATGGTCCTCTTTTGATCTCCTGTGGCTTGTGCGGGATATATGCTCATCCTGATATATTCCTTGATGTCGTGGAACCATGGTTCTCCATCAAATTCTTCTTCAACCATATTGCAATAAGCGTGCTGATTGTGGATTTGAATATGTATTGGATCCACATAAGCTTTGTCTGGATGGTGCAACATTGATGCTAGAGTAGCCAATGCATCAGCAACTTCATTATGGATTCTTGGAATATGTTGGAATTCCACTGATTGAAACCGCTGACAAAGATCATGTAGACATTGTCGGTATGGTATGAGCTTCAAATCTCGGGTTTCCCATTCTCCTTGAATTTGATGTATCAAAAGATCTGAATCTCCCATGACTAAGATTTCTCGGATACCCATGTCTGCAGCTAGCCTTAACCCCAAAATGCAAGCTTCATATTCAGCCATATTATTGGTGCAATAAAATCGCAATTGAGCCGTAACAGGATAGTGATGCCCTGTTTCAGAAATGATTACAGCTCCTATTCCTACTCCTTTCATGTTGGCGGCTCCATCAAAGAAAAGTTTCCAGCCAGGTTTTTCGATTTGTTCCACCTCGTCGATATGCATTGTTTCTTCATCAGGAAAATAAGTCTTCAACGGCTCATATTCCTCATCGACCGGGTTTTCGGCTAAATGATCGGCCAGTGCTTGAGCCTTCATTGCAGTCCGAGTCACATAGACGATGTCGAATTCCGTGAGCAATATCTCCCACTTTGCAAGTCTTCCCGTTGGCATAGGCTTTTGAAAAATGTATTTCAAGGGATCCAAACGAGAAATGAGGTAAGTAGTGTAGGATGACAAATAGTGTTTCAATTTTTGAGCTACCCATGTTAGGGCGCAACATGTCTTTTCCAGATGAGTATACTTAACCTCATAAGCTGTGAACTTCTTGCTAAGGTAGTAGATGGCCTGTTCTTTTCTGCCAGTGAGGTCATGCTGCCCCAATACACAACCAAATGAATTTTCCAAAACCGTCAAGTAAAGAATCAAAGGTCTTCCTGGCTCTGGCGGGACCAACACGAGTGGGTTTGATAAGTACCCTTTTATTTTATCGAACGCTTCCTGACACTCATTGGTCCATTTGATTGCAGCATCTTTTTTTAACAATTTGAAAATTGGCTCGCAGGTTGTTGTGAGCTGAGCAATAAACCTACTGATATAATTTAACCTTCCCAACAAACTCATTACTTCAGTTTTGTTTCTTGGGGGTGGCAGTTCTTGGATGGCTTTGATCTTTGATGGGTCTAGCTCGATGCCTCGTCGACTGACTATGAATCCCAGCAATTTTCCAGATGGAACTCCGAATGCGCACTTGGCAGGGTTAAGCTTGAGGTTGTACCTGCGAAGTCTTAAGAAGAACTTCCTCAAATCCCCAACGTGGTTGGTCTGATGCTTTGATTTTATGATTACATCATCCACGTATACCTCAATTTCCTTGTGTATCATATCATGAAACACTGTGGTCATTGCTCTCATATAGGTTGCTCCGGCGTTCTTCAAACCGAATGGCATTACCCTGTAGCAATAAGTTCCCCATGGTGTGATGAATGCCGTCTTTTCTGCATCTTCTTCATCCATTAGAATTTGATGATATCCGGCATAACAGTCCACGAAAGATCCTATATCATGCTTGGCACAATTGTCGATCAAGATATGGATATTGGGTAATGGGAAATTATCCTTTGGACTTGCTTTGTTGAGATTGCGATAGTCGACGCATACTCTAATTTTGCCGTCTTTCTTTGGCACAGGAACGATATTAGCTAACCAAACAGGATATCGAGTGACTCGAATGACCTTTGCTTCCAATTGTTTGGTGATTTCTTCTTTAATTCTCACACTCATATCAGGCTTGAATTTTCTCAACCTCTGCTTGACAGGAGGCACTGTTGGATCGGTGGGTAATTTGTGGACCACTAAATCAGTGCTCAAGCCCGGCATGTCATCATACGACCATGCAAAAATATCTTTGAATTCTATGAGTGCTTTAATTAACTCCTCTCGGATTTTTGGCTCGAGATGGACACTTATTTTAGTTTCTCGGACATTACTCGTGTCCCCTATATTGACATCCTCGGTATCATTCAAGTTAGGTTTGATTTTTTCCTCAAAGTGAATTAACTCTTTACTAATCTCTTCAAAAACCTCATCTTCATCATATTCTGATTCATAATCACAATATGTTTCTTGAATTAATATTTCGGAATCAGATTGATTTTTAAGACTGGGCTGAAGATTCCTCATGCATGCCATATCACTAGAGCCAGCATAAAAAGAACTGTACAAAAAAGAAGAAAAAGAAAAGAAAGCTATTAGGAATGATAATAAAAAGGAAACTGCTTTTTATTGGATAATGAAAAATAACAAGGTTTTGCACGCTTCAAACCAACTGTAAGATAAATTTTGGGATTACAACCTTGAAATATCCCAAACAAACTGAAAAAAATCAAAATAAACTACCAAGACTCCTTTCGAATTGGGAGAGGAGTGGCTTTCCAATTATTGAGCTTTGTTTTTGGTCCAACGAATTGAACTTCTGCGTTGCTACACCCTTCTCCGTCTTCCAGCATATTTACATCACTAAACAATTTCTCGAACCTTTCAATTAATTCCTCCTCAGGATTGACCTGGGATTTAGGAATTGTTGTTATCGGGCGATTTTTAGCACCGGTCTTGACAAAAGACTTCAACAGCTGTGGTACTGGTTTTGGAAGAACCCATGCTTGGTGTTTCAACTTCCTGGCTCTCATCACGTCATTGGCGGTTGGTGTGAATCCTAAACCGAATGTTCCCCAGTTCTCGGGGAGAGATACTGGTTGTACAATTCCTTGCAAAGATAAGCCCAGACCTTTGCCGGGTATAAAGCCATTCTTCAGCATTTCATAAGCTACCATGACTGATGTAGAGGATACCTTTGGATTCGCAAGGTATTTTCCTTCTGGAATTTTCTCTACCGACACTGTGTCTGACACTTGGTATACCCATGGTCCTTGGTCAATTTCTGCTCCCTCGACTGGTACAATGGTGCTGTTGTGAGCATTTAAATTTTCTTCTCCATGCACGACTATTTCTTGATGGTCCCATTCAAACTTGACAACCTGATGTAATGTTGACGGGACTGCTTTAGCAGCATGGATCCATGGTCGACCCAACAACAAGTTGTAAGAAACAGTCATGTCCAAAACTTGGAATTCCATTGTGAATTCAACTGGCCCTATAGTTAGTTCCAACACTATGTCGCCAAATGAATCTCTACTTCCACCGTCAAATCCTCGTACGCAGATACTGTTCTTTTGAATCCTCTCCTCTTTAATTTTTAATTTGTTTAAAGTGGAGAGAGGGCATATGTTTGCACTGGACCCATTGTCGACCAATACCCGGGTTACTACGGAGTTTTCACATTTCACGGTGAGGTAAAGAGCTCTGTTGTGCTCGGTACCTTCCACAGGTAATTCATCATCAGCAAATGTAATCCTGTTCGTCTCAAAGATTCTGTTGGCTATTTTGCCCAAATGATTTACAGAGATCTTTTCAGGAATATGAGCTTCATTCAGGATTTTCATCAATGCCAGACGGTGTTCCTCTGAATGGATCAGTAATGATAACAATGAAATTTGAGCGGGGGTCTTCTTTAATTGATCCACAACAGAATAATCATGGAGCTTCATTTTTCTTAAAAACTCCTCCGCCTCTTCTTCCGTCACAGCTTTCTTCGTGGGCATTGGATTGTTTTTAGTTTTTCTCAACTCTTCGGGAGTAAAACATCTTCCCGATCGAGTCAAGCCTTGTACCTCACACACTTCTTCCTTGATTTCTTTGCCTTTGTACATTACGGTCACCCGTTCATAATTCCATGGGATGGCTTTGTTGTTGATGATTGGCAGCTGAATTACAGGTGCAATAATAACCCGATCTGTACGTGCTCCTTCCACAATTACGACGGGTTTGTTAGCAACCCCTGGTACTATCACCTTTGTCCTCTCTTGTTTTGCGGCAACTTTGTTCGATGATCCCTCATCGACTATCATAGACGGTTCACCACCATTCTTGTTATGCTTAGACACCGGCTTCTCCTCCATTAACTGCTTATCTGGCTTGGTTTCATGAGACTTGATCATCATGACAGTTTGTGACGGCTTCTTTGTCTCCCCATCAGCTTGTATGATTTCTATCATATTAGCCTCTTGATGGGCTGGCATTGGATTTCTATTGATATTTGGAGCTTCGGGGGTTTGAACCTCGATTTTATTAGTATCAATCAGCTCTTGTATTGCATTTTTCAAATGCCAACATTTCTCTGTATCATGGCCTGGTGTACCGGAGCAATATTCACAGCTAATGGTGTAATCCAGATTCTTTGGTGGAGGATTGGGTAGCTTGGATTGTATTGGTCTCAACATGTCTAACTGTCTCAGCCTGTGGAACAGACTAGTGTAAGACTCTCCCAATGGAGTGTAAGTTTTCTTTTTCTGTTCCCTTTCTCCCCTGAATGCTGGTCTAGGCCTGAAACCTGGTCCGGGATAAGCTCGGGGGTAGGTATTTGGTGTGACAGGAGCACGCCAATTGGTGTGAACAGGTGGCTGATTGTATGCTTGAGCGTGGTTAATGGCGAAATGAGGCTCTGAAGGGTGATAGTAATGTTGGGATGAATCATGGTGGTAAGCTGATTGGCGAGGTCGTTGCTGATTATAGTAAAGCGGTGAACCCCTGGGTCCTGGCCAAATTCCTGAATCAACTACGGTTGCTTCCTCCCTCTTCTTTCTTCCGATTCCTCCTACCCCGCCTTGAATAGCTTGAGTAGTTGCTTTAATTGCTGAATAGCTCATGATTTTGTTTGTCTTGAGGCCTTCTTCTACCATACCTCCCATCTTCACTACCTCGTTGAATGATTTTCCAACCGCTGAAACCAAGTGGGTGTAGTAAGTTGGTTCCAAGGCTTGGAGGAAGTAGTCTACCATTTCTCTCTCCTTCATAGGAGGATCCACTCTTGCCGCCTGTTCTCTCCACCGAAAACCATACTCTCTGAAACTTTCATTGTGTTTCTTCTCAAATTTGGTCAAAGATAATCGATCTGGGATGATTTCCAGATTGTATTGGAAATGGTATGCGAATGCCTGTGCCAGGTCATCCCAGGTGTACCATCTTCCATGGTCTTGGCGTGTATACCACTCCAAAGCTGATCCGCTTAGACTTTGACTGAAGTAAGCCATCAATAATTCATCCTTTCCCCCAGCTCCTCGCATCTTGCTACAGAAACCCCTTAGGTGGGCTACTGGGTCGCCGTGCCCGCTGTATAGGTCAAATTTGGGCATCTTGAAGCCAAATGGCAATTGTACATTAGGGAATAAGCATAAATCTTTGTAGGCTACACTGACTTGCCCACCTAATCCTCGCATGTCTCGGAACGACTGTTCTAGACTTTTGACCTTCCTGAACATCTCTTTTTGTTCAACATTTTTGGCTGGCTTGTTAATTTTGGTTGGGAGATCAAACTGAGGAGCAGGTGAATTGATTTCGGAGGCTTTGAAGGTGGGCTCCGGGGGGTAATATTGGTTGTCTTGGGCCTGAAATGTAGGCTCACTAGGAGATTTGTGAAATGTAGCAGGGGGAGGTGCTACAAAAACAGGAGTCATAGGTGGAGGAAGGTACGGAACTGGTTTTGGAGGTGGAGACTGTGGTGTCTGAGAGGTGGTGCCTCGGTAGTGCTGATAAATGGGGAAACTTGGGGATAATTCAGTGGTGATATTATCCTGAGTTTGGATTATTGATGGAGCAGGGTTATTTGGGTAAGATGGGGGCAACTGTCCTGTAGACCAAGCTTGATACATTTCTGCCATTTGCTGCTTGAGCTTAAGCATTTCTTCTTTCATTTTCCCGACATCCATCTCTTCTATCTCCATACTTGTGTCAACATCTGGGATAGACATACTTTCGGGTATTGGTCCTTTTGATCTTGTGTGATAGTGATAATATGCCAGTATACTCTTTAGAGAAACTAACTGGTTGAATTCTGAAAATGGACAAACTTGTTAGTTTCGAGAGTTTAACACATATATAATCACACGTTGAGATGCAATGCTCCTAGACAAATAATCCCTTTCTATTATGCATTCGCTCGGTTGCTTGTATCGTCCCATCTTTTGAAATTTTTTATTGTTATTCACTTTTATTTATTACAGATATCTTTATCGTGGTGGTCGACTCTTAGAGATTGCCTATGTATTATGTCAAACATGAATCAGACCTTGCGTAGTTCGGACCAAAGTCAATCATGTTTATTTATTACACAAAGATGGAATTACATTCGAAAACTTTAAGAAAATAGCTTGAAACACACACACTTAAATCAGAATAAAAGATACAATTCATAACATCTCACAAAATGCCCCACTTTCCACTTTTGTTCTCTAATATTGGATTATCTGCTCAATGTGGGGCTTGACCTGGATGGCCTCCCAGGGTACGATACATCCTTTCCAACTCTATTGCTAGATGACGAGCAAAAGTGGGCGCATGCTCTGTAAACCTTTCATAATCCATTCCTTGGCAGTTTACATAACTTTGAGATGTGAAGACTGCCAAGTCGTGGACTTGTGCCGTGAAACCTTGGAGACGTTGGTCTTGGTCTTGCAATTGCTGCTGACGAGTGGTGGCTATTTCTCTGACACGGTTTTCACGATCTAAAGCTGATTCTAATAGAGCTCGGAGTCTGGCCTGCTCTAATCTTGCTTGTGATCTTTCCCTGTCGAGGTCTGCTTGTTGGTATTCTCTGTTGCATCTTCTTGCCTCTTCTAGTTGTGCACGAAGCTGGTCTTCTGATCGCATCCAATAGTCTTTTTCCTTCTTGAATTGAGCCTTGTCTTTTTCGGATTGCCTATCCTGGCGTTCCTTGTTAGATCTGGCTTCTTCATTTAATTGTTGGATCCTTTCTTTTGCTTTGCTCAATGCCCTTTCGTTTTCTGCAAGAATGGAGTCAAAATCTTGCATTTTTTCGAAGAGATTGGCGATGGTTTTTTGATCTTTCCAGCTTCTCTTTGGCGTTTCAGAGACTCTTTTCATTTTTTGGAATCTAGCATGAAGATTTTCATTCTCACAAGCTAGACTCTTTTTCTCGCCTTTGGCTTCTTGTTCTTGCAAATCTTTCTCCAAACTGAGGCTTCTTAGATTTTCTTTTAGGGCATGGATAGTGGCTTTGTACTCTTTTTCTTTTTCTCCCCAGATTAACCGCTCTTGGATTTTATCATTGAAATTTTGAACATGGGGTCTTTTTATTGGCCTTTTTAGCTCAGGTTCCGGTGCATCATCCACGCGGGACCGCTTTTCGAACCACCTTGCATATCCAGGATTTATCTCACCCTTGGTAGCGTCTAGGACTTGAGTATCACTTTTCAAGTATCGGCACCCATTCCACATCTGCTGAAGTAGAGCTTCGGGAATAGTGGCTTCTGGGTGTAATTCGATTACTTGCATACTCAAATCTTCCTCATCAGGAACTATTTGATATCTCCCTAGTTGCCTTAGGACTCTTAGTGGTGCATATGGCTGAATGCTTCTCAATCCCAATAGTAGTAGATAACTATTTGAGGTTGACATATGTATTACTTCTCTCATCGGGAGCCATCCCAGAGTCCATTCAATTTGATTTGTCGTTAAAGCCTTTAGATGAGATACCCATGCTTCTATCCCTTCTGGAGCTTGGTAATTTTTTGTTCTTTCCTCATAGCTCTCGATGCAATTAGCTCTGTTCGACCCATACTGTATGATCTTGGGTTGTTGTTGGAGATGTTCAATCACCCACATTTGCAACAAAATTTTGCATCCTTCGAAAACCTTCGCCCCTGATTTGCATAAAGTCAAAGCCCGATAAATATCTGACAGAATGATGGGGACAAGGGTGTGATTTTCTTTAGTGGTGAGGATTTGCGCAATTTTTGCGGTGCGAATATCAATTGTTCGCTCTTTATTTGGGAAGACCATGACTCCTAGAAAAGCCACCATGAAAGCAAATCGTCGGTGTATCTGCCAAGTGTCTTTGTTTTGCTTATTAGTAAGGCCTTTCTCATGAATTTCGAACCCATCTGACTTTCCAAATCTGGAATACAAAAAGTTGAAGGAACAACATCCATTGATGACATTGCTTTTCCTAATTTGACTGCTGATGTTCAGAAGACCAAAGAATCGATGTATTGAAGGAGCCTTTGTGAATATCAAGCTTTGATTTCTTAAACTTCCGTCAAAACCAACATAGCCAGCTACCTCCTCTAATGTAGGAGTAAGCTCAAAGTTAGAGAAACGAAAAACATTGTGTACCGGGTCCCAGAAAGTTACTAATGCCGTAATCAGATCATCCCGAGGCTTAACTTTCATAATGTCCGTGAGATTTCCCAAATGCTTGACGCCCCATTTTTGACCGTCTTCGCCTAAATCATACCACCACATTTGAAGCTGACATAAAAATTCCTCTGTACTTGTAGATGAGGGGCTTTGTGTAGTGCTCATTTTGTATCTGAAATTTAATTTTAATAAAGTCAAAATTTATACTAAAATCATTTTCGAAATTTTTTCTTTTATTTTTAAAAAAATTAAAACTATATTTTTTCGAAAATTTTAAGGCAACCCATTTTATTCCTTGCTTCTTACCATGATTTTATTTAAGCTGGTCAACAAGCATGTTCGAGGCAAATGAATGCACAAGTAGCAAGTAGGATGCATCATGATGGTCTTTTAATTTTTGGGTTCACCTGTCCTAGACAGACCCAACCCCTATGTTGAGTCTCCAAGGGCAAATGCATATGATGCAAATATTCGTTCCTACTAGGGATCCGGTACATGGCTGAGTTATTCTAAGTGTAAAACCTTAGGTTGATTGTTCTAAACCTGGCTTACCCAAACGGACAGTTTGAGCCGAAGCGGGGGCAACGTACCGGGAGCACGAAAGTCTGCCCGGCCTAGTTACTTGTCCCAACTCCGTCTTATTTGGTATGACTTTAACAGAAAGGTGGGTCACGCGCACGTGTACACCATAAATTCAGAAGACTCAGAAAGAAGGGGGTTTCGTAGCAGTTGTATATATGCACAATTCAAATAATATTAAAGCGGTAAAAAAACATTTAGCATATTAGCATATAAACAGTTGAAAATTATATAGTAAGTAAAGCCAATAAAAACAGATATTTTAAGCTCGAATTCTTTAAACCCTGAACCTATGGTTCTGGGTTAAAATAACATGTTTTTCCCCAGCAGAGTCGCCAGAGCTGTCGCACTTCCTTTTTTTTCCCGCGCCCGCGGGGCGCGTGGGGAGTTTTCTCCAATTAAAGGACAGTCGAAACGGGATTTGTTTATTTGTTTCAGAGTCGCCACCTGGGAATTTTGAGGCGTCCCAAGTCACCAATTATAATCCCTGAATCGAGGAGAATATGACTCTGTTTATTTTTTTCCGCGAACCAGAAATCCTGAGTAAGGAATTCTGTTAATCCGGAAGAAGGTGTTAGGCATTTCCGAATTCCGTGGTTCTAGCACGGTCGCTTAATTGTTTTTATTATTGGCTTAATCAACTTGATTTTATTAAATATTGATGTTTTCTGATTTTACTACTGCTTATACTTATTACGATTGAAACCTTCTTTGAATCGAATTACGCGTACGTATATTCGTGTTATAAATTAAAAATGCGGAATTGTGTCACGCGTACGTGTACACAATAATTTTTTATAATATATTAAGCAATCATTTCTCCGAGATTGTTTTGAATCAAGAATATTTATTTTTCTTGAATAGTGAACCGTACATCTCGGGTTTTTTATGAAATTGATTTAACGCCTTTAGAAAAATCCTTTTATTAAATATTCGCTCGAAATTGCGCGTACGCATAATCCGAAGTTTTGTTTCTTTAAAAGGTATAATCAGGGTACGCGAACGTATCCCTAATTGCGCAACATATTTGTAATGACATTATGAAATTTTGAAAAAAAAAAAATGTTTGTTATATCACGAAAAATCTTGTTTTAAGATATTCTTTAAATTTTTGGAAAATAATCCACAATTTATTAAATATCAACCATTGATTATAATTTCCGAATATAAATCATATTCATTCCAATTATTCAAATTCAAAAGACAGAATAAAAATATGATTAGTACTAACTTTAAAACAAATGTGACATATATAAATATGCCAAAGAATAAATTGCATATGAAACCGAAAATAAATAATTCATAAAGGAAGGAAATATTTTTCGGGAATTTTCATGATTATTTAATGCAAATTCTATTTTTAATTACCATTGATTTAAGAAGTTGCCATTTATGTATATACAAATCAACTTATTCTCATATGCTCGTTTTAATCTTAATAGACCTAATTATTTGGTCACTTTGTTTTATGAAAGTAGATAAGCATCAAATTTATAGAAAAGGCGTTATTATGCAAGTTAATTCAACAAAGTTACCTTACATATAACCTAACTGTTTGGCGTAAATATTCATAACGTTTTAACATCATGATGAGCTATACCAACTTACTTTACTCATATGATTATACCTGTCATCATACCATATAATAACTTATACCAACCTAAACAAAAAAAATCATATTTGTTACAAGATATTCTACTAATGTAACTTCTTAATCATTACATTCAACTAATGGTATTATGGGATGTAATCAATGGCCCATTTTTATGCCTCACTCCCTGTTTTGACAATTCACATATATCTATACCAATGAGATTTCGGAATAGCTAACATTATTACAAAACTTTATATGAATTTCAAAATAAGACAATTTAACTTATAGCTATCAAATTGAATTCACTATTAGTTAACTAACATAAAAATGAAATTAGAACTAATGAACTTGGACAATTGGAAAATAACATTTCAATTCAAGCTTCATTGACGGGTCATGCTGAAATCTCTTTCCGACTTAAAATTTAAAAGACATATACCTGAAAATGGAGGTAGAAGAAGTAAGTTTCAGCAGTTACAGCAGTAACAAATTCAGTAGAATATACTGATAACACAGTAAATCTGATCAAGAATAGGATTCGAAGAGCCCAGATGCACAGTAAGATACTTTGAAAGACACTTCAGATTTTAACTGAACAGTGGAATCACATAAAGTTGAACAGATTCAACAAAAGAACATCATTTCAGATTTCAGTTTTTTTTTCTTTCTTCAGTTTCAAATTCAGTTTGTTTCTGATTTTCTGTTTCTGCTGCTGTATCTGTATGTGAGTGTGTATGTGAATGTTCTATTTTCTGTTTCCTTCCTTTAAAATCTCAGCCCTCAAAATCTCTTAAAAAAATTCTCTCTTAAAAAATTTCTCTGTCTGTTAAAAAAGCTCTCTGAATATTCTGTTTCTCTCCCTTAAAATTCTGTCTTTCTTACTCAAAAATTCTGTTTTTTTCTCTCTTAAAAATTCTGTTTTCTCACTCAAAAATTCTGTCCTTTAACTGTTTGTCCAGCTCCTGTATTTATACAGGGCTGGTCCTAGGCAATTTAAGTGCTTCTTGGACCCCCTTCTTCTTTTTAAAAACAGAAAAACCCATTATGTAAAACCTTTTCCCTGATTTTCAGCAGCCCATTATCCCTTGTTCCCCATTAGTATTATTAACTAATAGCAACTAACATTACATTATAATATACTAGTACTAACACCCTGTTTTTTACTGCTCATTCCCAGAAATGCCCCTGAAATCCTAATGTTATTACTGAAAACAAAATCAGAACCTACAGCAAAACAGATTCTAAAATCTGTACAAACTTAGTTATCTCCTGATTTACAGCTATAACCAATCCTATTAACTTCCTAACACAATTGCATTTGACCAACTTTTGCAAACTTGAATTCAAACTGGATATTTCAGCAATATTATACTGAATTCAGAACTAACAACATATTACTGCAATTATCAAACCAATTCAGACTGGACTTAATACTGAACTAGAATCAAACACACACAGGATCATTGTCAATACTGACAATGTCCTGAAACTTTAATGTTCAGACAATAACATATACAACATACATTTGAATTCACTGATTCACAGACAATCATGACTTAATTGACGAGCATTAATCAATTGACTATTTACAACATTTGTCAATAATTAGTCTAAAATAATATAAGCAGACTATTTTAGTCAACATTTTCAGAAATGAAAAAATTCGTAATATAATTAATCGACGAACTTAATCGAGTCGATTACACACATTGTAAATAACCATAACCAACAGAAACAATTCACATTCGGATTAAATAGACAGAAATGACAGAATTGATCAAAACAAATATGAAAAATTAACAAGCTATTAATACGGACAACAATACACATAGAATACACAAAATAAATAGAAAAATACCTCTGAACTTTAATCAGACTCGATCCCAACTCAGCTTCGGATTTTTGTTTGAAATCAAACAGACCTTAGTCGAAGTATTTTCCACTGAAAATACTTCGACTAAGGTCGATTAAACCTCAATCTTTTACTTGAAATCGGAAAAATTCCAAGATTGGAAATTTTTAAGGTTTCAGGTTCTTGGATCTTAAATCCGAACATTTCTAGGCAGATTTGCAGGGAACCAAACATGATACGAGGGTGTGGGTAGCCTAGGGGTTATTTGGTGTTAGTTTGAAACGGATCTGAGTCTGTTTTTGTTTGGTCCGAATCTTCAAAAGAAGATTCGAGGAGTTCCGAACTGATTCGAACCAAACAAATGATAGATCCATATTCAGGGTGACTAGGTGGAGCTGTGGTGTCGATTTGGGACTGTTAGGTCTAGATCTGAACTTGGCTCGAATCTTCAAATGAAGATTCGAGAATCTCTAGGGAGATTCGAACCAAGCTGGTAACATATTCGGATAGAGGGTGTTCATGGGGTCCTAGGGTGTTAAGTTGGTGACCGGCGGCGTTGATGCCGCCGGGTTTCAGGCGGTGGAATCCTAGGGCGGCTAGGGTTAAGAGTGGGGGTTTGGGACGATGATGAACAGGAGCGGAGAGGGGGGGGTGTTTAGTTAGGGGGCCGGGTAAAGGGTTACGGGTTTATATAGGGGAATGGTGGGTGGATATGGACCGTTGGATTAGGAAGGATGGATGGCTGAGATTAATTCATTAAATCAAACGACGTCGTTTGGTTTAAAGTTGGGGTCGGACTGAATCGGGTTAATGGATCGGGTAACGGGTTACGGGTAAGGGTAATGTATCTTGTCCGTTGATTGGATTTGATCGAACGGTTTCTTGATGAGAGGTGACCAAACGACGTCGTTTGGTCTTAGCTTGGGACTGGACCGGACAGGTTGTTTGGATTGGGCTGAGGAAGTGTAATTTGTTTTGGTCCTGGATTTAAATCCAGGTCCAATTTTTATTTCCTTTTCAATTTTTTTTCTAATTTTATTAGTAAATAAAAAAAATCCTAATAAAATTATAAACAATTTTTTAACCTTACACAAAAAATATTAATTACTCTATAATAATTATTTAACACATAGAAAAAACATCAATCACACAGTGAAACATTTAAAATAGAACTAATGCATATTTTTGTGTTTTTTTATTTAAATTATCTCTTAAATGCATAATTAAATCCTATATGCATGCAACATGTATTTTATTTTAATTTTGTTTAATTATAACAAAGCAAACATTTTACGGGCATAAACAAATATTTAACACCACACAAATTCAGAAATTACACAGTACAAGAAATTTATTTTGATTTATTTTGGAGTAATTTTTCGTAAGGCAAAAATCACGTGCTCACAACACCAACAATAAAATCCAGGAATTCCCCCGAAAGTAAAACTGGGGCAGAAGTTATAATAATTCGGCAATGATCCCCGCCCAAAAGTTTCCAAAGTTGTAGTTCAATCCACATTCTTTTTCACCCCAAGCCATTGTCCAAGTCCTTCTGATCAATCAGCAAAGCGTTTCAAAATGGGAAGATGGAATTATTTGGGTCTGATACAACAAAATGAGGAGAATAAAATGAGAGTCTTGTCGGTGAAAACCTTTGGGCACCGTGAGACGACGCGAGAAGGGAAATCGAAAATGAGAGAGATTGTTTAGTAAAAACCCGCAAAGAGTGCTAGCAGGCGACAGTAAGAAGAGAAATGAGAGAGGTCGACTAGCGAAAACCCGCAAAGGGCGTTGTCGGCCAAAAAGATGATTCCACCTCAGAAGGTCCTAGCAAGGTTCCCGGGTTTTGAAAAAATAGATCTGTTTTGTTTCATGAGGCAATGCAAGTTCTTGGAGGTCGGGCATCCAGTCCAAAAGGCATGTCATGTCAGTTTGAAGCTGGCATACACTCCAAATAAGTCCTTCTTTTCTCCCCCGGGGCGCTTCTCTTTAAACTCATATGTTCTCCTTTGCATAGTTTTCTTTGATTTCTTTTTGATCTAACTCTTAATTCCGTAATAATCGCAAAGAAAGGTGGCAGGACCGGTTTTACAGGGCCCCGTTTGGAAAAAGTCAAAAATGAACGACCTTAGTGGTGCGTCAGTCCCATCCCGACTGGCCATGGTAGTTGATTTGTTTCCAAAACCGACAAATCCCCCACAGAGTCTCCCCAATATAAAAAAAAATATATAAAAAAAAAAATCCCCGTTGGAATTTCCCCAGCACATCCCTAGCGAATCCTTTTGTAAAAATTCCCCAACAAGCTTACCCCAACAAATCCTAGAAAGCCCGCTTTGAAACAAATCCCCAGCATGCCCCGTTGTACAAAAATCCACACAAAGAATCCACTTTGTAAATATTCCCCCCACAGAGCTTCCTTTTGTACAAATCCCCACAGAGTATCCCAAATAAAATCCCCGTTGAGAATCTCCAAGCAAGATGGGACACAAAAAAAAAGAGCCTTACGAGGCAAATCGACACAGAATCTGGAAATACAAAGCCTGAGCAGTCAAAAGAGTTTCGCCATTTGAAGCCAATCAATGGCGGGACTTCGCGACAGAAATAAGGATGCAACAAAGCAACAGGAACGATCAAGGTCACCAAACCAACCGCCATTTTCAAACTGACAATGTTTTCTTTATGTAGGAAATTGAGACAGGTGCGACCCGAAGCAGCCATGCATGAAGCTGGTGTAGCCCAAAAGAAATGGAGCACACAAGCATTGAAACAGCCTTGCAGCGGGAAAACGACCAATGGTAAGTTTCCCCATAATTCTTTCGTACATTTCTGATTAATAAAAAAAAAAAAGAGTGAGAAAGGGAGAACCAAAGGAAGGAAAGAAGACAAGGAATAAAAAATGAACATCTCAAAAGAAAGACAAATCATGGTAGCATAGGACCTCGTTCCTCAACTATCCCGGTATAAACCCCGGATCTCCCTGGCATAATCCAAGGAACTTTTTCTACCCAAATTCCCGGCATAACCCGAGGACTCTTTTCCTTTTCGGCATAACCCGATGAATTTTCCCGGCATAACCCGATGAATCCCCCTGGCATAACCCGATGAATCTTTTCGGCATAACCCGATGAATCTTTTCGGCATAACCCGATAAACCTTTCCGGCATAACCCGATGAACCTCCGGCATAACCCGATGAATCCCTCCGGCATAACCCGATGAATCCTCCCGGCATAACCCGATAAATCTCCTCGGCATAACCCGATGAATCTCTCGGCATAACCCGATAAATCTCCCGGCATAACCCGATAAATCTCCTCGGCATAACCCGATGAATTTCTCGGCATAACCCGATGAATCTCCCCGGCATGATCCGATGAATCCCCCCGGCATAACCCGATAAATCTCCTCGGCATAACCCGATGAATCTTTCGGCATAACCCGATAAATCTTTCGGCATAACCCGATGAATCTCTCGGCATAACCCGATAAATCTCCCCGGCATGATCCGATGAATCCTCCCGGCATAACCCGATGAATCCCCTCGGCATAACCCGATGAATCTTTTCGGCATATTCCGATGAATCTTTTCGGCATAATCCGATAAATCCTCCCGGCATGATCCGATGAATCCTCCCGGCATAACCCGATGAATCCTCTCAGCATAACTCGATGAATCTTTTCGGCATAACCCGAGAACTCTTTTCCATGCAGTCAGCATTAGGGTTTTAAACCCTAAACTGAATTTTATTTTTCCTGTAATCAGCATTAGGGTTTTAAACCCTAAACTGAATTTTATTTTTCCTGTAATCAGCATTAGGGTTTCAAACCTTAAACTGGACTTCTCCCCAGTTGGCCAGTATTAGAGTTTCAAACTCTAAAACTGAACTTCTCCCCAGCTAGTCGGTATTAGGGCTTCAATCCTGAACCGCGCATTTTTATCTTCCTCTATCAATTTTATGAACTTCCTGGCGAATAATTAACGAAATTTTCCTAGTGAAACTGGGGCAGAAAATTTCGTTTGTTTGTTTGTTTTCTCCCGCAGGTCTAACCTCGAGGCACACGGATCGAAATGACCCACGAGATGAGTCTCAAACCAGAATCCAAAAGAAAAGGGCAAAAAGAAGATGTCCTGAGATATCGGAGTTAATGGAAGGTGGATCGACTCCAACATTGGATTAAGGTCCTGAACTCTGCCAGTCACGCCTCATTCAGCATCCCGAAGAATAAGCAAGCACCTACAACTCGCAAGCATCAAGGTTCGGATCGAAGTCTCCAAGCAAAATCAGCTAAGACCCATGATCGAGTCGCAAAAGAATCATAGATAGGGATCTTGTAACTAGCAGTTGACATGCATATAAGTATTTAAGTTCAGTTTCAATTTTTCTTTGGTTGTAATAAGGCGGTCACGACGCAGCAGTGACAACAGCAACAGCTGTAACAGCAAGCATTGCAATCCCATGGTAGTCCCAGCTACCAAAGCTTCCCGAACTACATTGACCTGATTCCTGTTTAGCCCAGGATATGTAGGAAATCTTTGAAGCAAGATTCGGTCAGATCTTTCAAAAAAAAAACATGCTTCACACGGAGTAGTCCATAGGCAAAAATCGCTCATACACGCTCACTTTATCTTTGCACGAAAACTCTTCATGTTTCCGAACAAAGAGGGGCAGCTGTGAGCACATGATTTTTGTTTCGCGCGACAATCGCTCCAAAAGAAATAAAAATAATAACAAATGGTTCTGCTGTACAATTTTTGGATTTTACATGGCACTTTGTTAATTATTTATGATCTTTTGCCCATTTTTATCTTTATTAAAAAAAATACAAAATGTATGTGTCATGCGTAATTTAAACCATAATCCGTTTGTTAAATGGAAAATCACAAAATACGCATTTTTGTCTTGATTTGTTGCCTTGTTTACCTACTTTTAACATTTTAATATGTGTAATGAATACGTTAAGTATTAATTAATGTTGTTTAGTTTTATTTAATTAGGTTGTATGTTTAGGAAAATTAGAAAATAAAGAAAAGAGGTTAAAACTCGTTTAAATGAACTTGGGCCAATTCCCATTTTCAAAATCGGAGGCCCAGATGAACAGCCCAAGCCACCAGTCCAAACAGCCCACCCCCAGGCCATAAAACGACGTAGTTTAACACCAAAACTACGTCGTTTTCGATGCCAATCCATCACAACCGTTCAAACCAAGCCGATCCAACGGTCCGGATCTCTCACCCATAACCCCACTACCCGACCCGTTACCCGAACCAATTCTAACCTCTACTAAGCCAAACGACGACGTTTCGTTTAAACCTTCAGATCCAAGCCGTCCATCTCGCCTCATCCAACGGTTGAAATCAATCCACTCATTCCATATATAAGCCTCCTACCACACCCTGCCCCCTATCCAATACCCCAGCTTCCGTCTTCATCTCCTTCCCCACGAAACCCTAGCCGCCCCCTTATCCCTCGCCGTTAATCCCGGCGGCATGAACGCCGATGACCTTCACCTTAACACCCTAAAACCACCTTGACACCCTGAACATGGATCTGTGGACCGTTTAGTTTGAATCATCCTCTAGGTCCTCGAATCTTCATTTGAAGATTCGAGCAAAACTCGATCTACACCGATCTGCCCTAGATTCATACCAGACAATCACCGGACCCCCTCGTGACCAAACCATGCTTGGTTTGGTCCGAATCTAACCATGGAAGCCCAAATTCCAAATCTACCATCCACGAACCCTAGAAACCCCAAGCCTAGTCCGTGCCTGTTTAAGCCAAGAGATTAGGGTCTAATGGACCTTAATCGAAGTGTTTCTCATCCGAGAAACACTTCGTTTAAAAGTCCATTCAACCTTAAAGAAGGTCTGTTCAAACACCAGTGGATTTTTCTGATTTGTTCTTTCAAAGCTTTAAGGTGAGTTAATTTTCTTTTCTTTATTTCAGTTCGTATGATTGTGTTTTGTTAAAGGTCCGTCCGTATGGCCAAACTTTTTGTTTTGTGTTTTTGAACTGCTATTGTCCACCTTGGCCGGACCTCTGTATTCGGTCAAGTCTTTCTTCATAATGTGTGTGTGTAAACTGTGTGTTCAATCGAATTCGTAATTGGTGATTCAATTAGCTCCCAAAGTCATTTCTGTATTGACATTGCAATCTGAACCCCTTGTTGATACTGTTTGGATTTCTGATCTTTGGCTAGAATTGTACATGTTATGATTAATATAGTCGAGTCGACATGTGTCGTCAATTAGTTTCAACTGCCTGAACAATAACAAATCGATTTGCTTCTGGGCACATTTGTTTGAATCGATTAGGAACTGAGTTGTTTACTTATAGTTGTTAATTTGAATCAGAAATGTAGAAGTAATGTTTGTTTAACTTCTGAATTGGAGGGCATGTGCACTTTCTGCACAACATGTGCATTTGTGCACCACAGGTGCATTTGTGCACAGCCTGTGCCCTGCATAAGGGCTTTTGAATAAAGTAATCGACAGCACATGCTGTCAGATATATTCTGCTGCCCATTACCCTGCTTTAGTTAAGAAGTATTAAACCTCTTTCAAAAAGTTAAGCCTGCCAAGGGAATGTGATGGGGTTAATACTTAAATACCTAGGTGGAAACTGAAAAAAGATAGATAGCACATGGGAGGGTGTTCTAATTGTCTAAACATGCTGTTAAAGGGTTGGAACTTAGGCTTATAAAAGGCAGACTGCCATCAGTTTTAAGGAGGAGAAAAAAAAGAAAAGAGAGAGAGGATATAGATCTAAGAGAAAGAATACACACACACAGACATACACAAGAGACAGAAGAGAAGGGGATAGAGGGACAGATTTTGATATATACACACACACAGACAGAAATAGGGAGGGAGAAACATAACATAGAAAAGGGACTGCATTTACATCTTGATCTTGATTTTCACTGGTCTGGATTTTCTTGTTTCATATTGTTTTTCTTCTGAGTCTTGATCGAGGTTACTGGTTGTGTGGTAGCATTAGTTCACTTCTGGATGTGTTCTGCCTAAATTCTGGTTCCACACTACTGGGAAATTGTTTCATTTTGCCATTTTTCCATCGGCTCTAACTGCATCTTACACTGGGATTTGTGCTATTGGTTACCTGCTGTTACTGCTGCTGCATTTGTTGCCATTGTTACTCTGCTGACTTCCCTTTTTCTTCAATTGTCAAACATTTCCAGGTACACAACTTCTGAAACCAATGTTGTAGAAAGTTCGAAGTTTGAACCAGAAATAAAGAAACGAAAGTCTGTTTACTTTATAATGCTTGTGATCAAAACAGGTTGAATGTTAGTCTTAGCCTGTATTTGTTTTAAACTGTAAACTGCAAATACTCTGTATAAATCAATATACATTCTAAGTTGAGACGAACAATTAGATAACATTTGCTTGTTAGATCAGATGTGTTTTGATGCATACAACCGTTAGTTTTGTTTCAGTTGTGACATCATAACATAGGATCTTAGCAAGCATGCGTATGTATTTTTGCCTAGATCTCTGAACTATCGAATCTGCTACATTCAGTTTCATTTGACTTCAAGATAAGTGTACCCCAAACTAATTCCCATGCAGCGTTACGTTAACAGGGTGATAATGTACGCCAACCCTTTTGTTAGATCACTTGTTTCTACATAGTTTTGATATGGGCTTCAATATAGATTCATTGTTTCGGAATAATGCGATGACTTTCGAGGAAAACTAATAGGCATTCTCAAATCCAATTAATAGTAGTTTTTCTTAATAAGTAGCCGATTTCATTTATCAAGCCTAATTATAAAGTTCAAATTTAAGGTTTGTTTAATGTTAAACTTAGTATGAGTTATTTGTTGCTTGCAATCTCTCCTATCAAATTAACAAAGCTTATTCACTCTATGAAGACGAGGCATGAAATAATTCTCACCTCATAAACAACCAATCAGGCAATCAAGCAAAATTCGGATTCGTCACATATAGTAGAGATTTAGTATGTTAGTTTGCTTAAATAAGTAAGTTTGGTATTTTCTCTTTTATTTTTTAGAGACAAATGTAATAGAAATGTAGTCGCTTCAGGATATCCTTTTTCTAAAATAATGAGACGAGCCTCGTCAAGTAAGAATGCGAATTGTGGGGCCCTCAATAACTAACCATAATAAATATTTAGAATCCAGGACAGGCCGTTTAGTGAATCTCACGGCCTTATCCAAAAATAATAACGCGTTAGACTTTTTAGGCACGGTTTAATCAAATTATATTCTTAAACACGGGTGCACATTGATGTGACCCAAATTCAAATCTCAACGGAGTCAAAATGTGTCGACGACCACGGGTGCATTGATTGTGACGTGGTTCGAGATGCATTTTCACAACGTTGCAATTCTATAAAAATAAATGATAATAATAAAAGCGGTTTAAACTTAATAAAAGCACATAAGTCACAATATGTATTTAAATCAGATATTTAGCCATTATAACAATTTAAGCGACCGTGCTAGAACCACGGGATTCGAGGGTGCCTAACACCTTCCCTCGGGTCAACAGAATTCCTTACTTAGAATTTCTGGTTCGCAGACTTCACTTGGAAAAGTCGAAAATTTCCTCGATTTGAGATTCAAGATAAACCGGTGACTTGGGACACCAAAAGCCAAACCTTTCCCAAGTGGCGACTCTGAATTAAATAAATAATCCCATTTCAAATATTGTCACTTAAATTGGAAAAACTCCCCTCGCGCATTTAACCCCTGTACCCTCGCGGGCGCGCAAAAAGGAGGTATGACACAAGGTTACAACCAAGAGGAGGGCATAGATTATGATGAGACTTTTGCTCTAGTTGTAATACTAGAGGCAATAAGACTCCTCATAGCCTTTGCAGCACACATGGAATTCACTCTTTATTAGATGGATGTCAAAAGTGTCTTCCTGAATGGCTACCTGAAAGAAGAAGTGTTTGTAAAACAACCTCGAGGGTTTGAGAGCAAGGAATGTCCTGAGCATGTGTATAAATTAGACAAGGCTCTCTATGGACTCAAGCAGGCTCCAAGAGCATGGTATGAACGACTGTCCAAATTTCTGTTTGAACATGGGTACAAAAGAGGTAAAATTGACAATACCTTATTCTTAAGGGAAAAATATAAAGATCTCTTTGTGGTATAAATATATGTTGATGACATAATCTTTGGGGGCACCACTGATAAGATAAGTAAGGATTTTGCAAAATTAATGGGGAGTGAGTTTGAAATGAGTATGATGGGTGAGTTTAACTTCTTCTTAGGCTTACAGATCAAACAAAGCCCAAATGGAACCATGATCCATCAGCAGAAGTATTGAAAAGAGCTTATCAAAAAGTTTAAAATAGAGGAATCAGAGGAAATAGACACCCCCCATTGCAACTGCCACAAAATTAGACATTGATGAACCTGGTTCATCAGTTGATCAAAAGTTGTATAGGGGTATGATTGGTTCACTCTTGTATCTAACTGCTAGCAGACCTGACATAGTCTTCAGTGTAGGGCTTTATGCTCGCTTCCAGGCCAATCCAAAAAAGTCTTACTTGACTGTTGTCAAGAGGATACTAAGATACTTGAAAGACACCACTGATTTGTGTCTTTGGTATCCCAAAGGTAGTAATTTCAATCTAGTACGATATGTTAATGCTGATTATGCAGGTTTTCTTGTGGATAGGAAAAGCACCTTAGGTATGACTCACTTTCTTGGTTCATGTCTTGTATCCTGGGCCATTAAAAAGCAAAATTCAGTGGTCTTATCCACTGCGAAGGCTGAATATGTTGTTGCTGCATCTTGTTGTGCTCAATTGCTATGGATCAAACAGCAGCTAGTAGATTTTGGTATTGAAGTTGGTTGCATTCCTATATTCTGTGATAACACTAGTGCGATAAGTATGACAAAGAACCATGTTCATCATAAGAGGACTAAGCACATAGATGTTAGACACCACTTCTTAAGAGATAATTATGAGAAAAGATTGATCTCCATAGAATTTTGTGCTATTGATAAGCAAATTGCTGACATCTTCACTAAAGCACTGAGTGGAGAAAACTTTGAGAGGAACAGGTTGGAATTAGGGATTGTGAACACCTAATTTTTGACAACATTTAATTTTTTTATCACCTCTTTTATGTAAATATTTTAGGGGGTTTTAACCTACTATTATTTTAGCTTTATTACACTTTTTATTATAGGATAAAAATACCAAAAAAAATTAAAAGGTGAATTATCAATATTAATATTTTTTTTTATTTTTTGTTTTTTTATATAAAATAAATCCAAAAATATTTATTTTTTAAAAAAAAATAATTTCGGGAATGATTTAAAAAATAAGAAAAAGGGAAATATTGAATAAAAAAATATAAAGGTAAAAATAGGTGGAATTCTCTTTTAAAAAAAGTAAAAGAATGTAGAATATTAATAAAAATAAAAAGTTTTGTGGAAATTTTAAAAAATTAAAAAGTAAAAGAAGGTTGGAATTAAAAAATAAATATAAAGGTATCTGAAAATTTAAAAAATTTAAAGCAATTGAAAGTAGCATTTTTAAAAGAAAAAGAAAAAGAAAGTGGTTTGTTTTTTCAAAGAAAAGTTAAATAAAGTGAGATTCTCTTTTAAAAAAAATAAAAAGTGGGATTTTAAATAAGATAAAAGTAATTAAAGTTGGAATTTTAAAAATAAAAGTAAACAAAGGTGGGATTTCTTTTTCTAAAAAAATAAAAGCAATTTGTAAGTGGGATTTCTTTTAATTAAAAAATAAAAAAATAATAATAAAACAAATCTGAAAATTTCGAAAATTTTGCTATAAATAGAAGAGAAAATTTAGGAAGAAGGGGGTTCAAAAAAGAGGAAAAATAGATAGAGAGAAAAAAAAGAAGAGGGGGCGGAGAGAGCGGTATACACTCTGGATATACAGGGACATAATTCATTTTGGAGAGAGTAAAAAAGATAGAACCAAATTTTCTGAAATATTGAGAGCGGAAGAACACCAGAGAGAGTTCAAAGCTAGAAAGAGAAAACAAAGAGAGATTTCCGGACTATTTTTCTTCTCCATTTTTACTAGTTTTCTCCGTGTTGCTGGGATTTCTGGATTGAGGTGTTGAAGCTACTGTGTTGGGCTTTCTGCTGCTGTATTTTGCTGTGTTACTATTGTTGCTGACTGCTCCTTCATCTTCTTGTATTTCTATTATCCAGGTACATGTTCTACAACTCTCAAATTTAAAGGAAAGGAAGTAAAAAGTTGTTGGAATGGATTTCTGAAAATAACTATTTCTTTGTGTTTAATTTGATGTATAAGTAGTAGTTCACTTGAAATTTCATAGTATGTATTGGAATGATTTGAAATGCATAAACTGGACTGATTGAATCTATTTCTACAAACATGGAACATCAATTGTAATTAATCTTAGTTGGTGATTACTAGTTATGAAATATACTGTATTTAATTCTTTTGTTCAGTAGTCGTGAAACAGTTTCAAAAAGTTTATGTCACAAAACAGGTTCAAATAGTTTATGAAAATCAACATGTTGGTTAAATAGGTCTAATTCTGAAATCGCGAGTTTACTTGAGTAAATAAATCATTTTAAATAGCAATGTAAATAATGTTAGTAACTAATGTTAGTTCTCGAATGTTAGCGATTAATGTTAGCTCGATGTCAGTTTTAAGCATTGATGCATTTTTCAACAAAACCGTAAAAGAAAAAAAAATGGCTTTGTATTCCACATAGATAAACTCCAATAAACCAATTCATATAATAAAGCTAAAGTTGAACTGGATCGAAATGGTAGTTGGTTTGTTAATATTTACAACGGCAGGCGGCGGATCTTAAGTTAGGTAGCGGGTTCAAACTAGAAGGTGTTTCCTTTTTGTTTGGACCCGGATTTGAATTTGAAGCCCGAACTATTAATGCTAATTGATTAGGATTTTTCTTTATTCTTAGAGACCAATAAATAGGAAATCATAGTCGCTTTAGGATATCCTTGAATAAAAAATGAGATGAGTCTCACCGCATAAAAAATACAAAATTGCGGGGCCCTCAATAAATATTTGTTTTAAAATACTTAGACTTAGGGACGGGCCGTTTAGCCAATTTCACGGCCTTCCCCAAAAGATAACAACGCGCAAATCACTTCCGGCGCGCTTTAAATAATTTACTCTCTTAAACTCGGGTGCACATTTATGTGACCCAAATTCAAATCTCAACGAAGTCGAAATGTGTCGCTAATCAAGGGTACATTGATTGTGACGTGGTTCAAGATGCATTTCCACGACGTTGCAAATTCCTTTTAAAAAATAATGAATGAGACGAGCCTCGACAAACAAAAATACACAAGTTGCGGGGCCCTCTATACGTGTTGGTAAAATTACTTAGACTTCGGGATAGACCGTTTAGCAAAATTTCACGGCCCTACCCAAAATAATGATATGCTAGTCGCTTTAGGCGCGTATTTAAGAATGTTATCTTCTTAAACTCGAGTGCACATTTATGTGACCCAAATTCAAATCTCAACAGAGTTGAAATGTGTCAATAACCACGGGTGCATTGATGTGACGTGGTTCGAGATGTATTTTCACGATGTTGCAATTCTCGGTAAAAATAATAATAATAAAAGCGGTACATAGTTAAAATTTGCACATAGATTCAACATGTATTAAAAATCAGATAAATAAGCCGAATATGACAGTTGAGCGACCGTGCTAGAACCACGAAACTCGGGAATGCCTAACACCTTCTCCCGGGTTAACAGAATTCCTTATCCGGATTTTTGGTGCGCAGATTGTTAAACAGAGTCATTCTTTTCCTCGATTTGCGATTCAACCGGTGACTTGGGACACCACAAATCTCCCAAGTGACGACTCTGAATCTTTAAATAAAATCCCGTTTCGATTGTGCTTTAATTGGAAAAACTCCCTATACGTCCCTTTCCTTTGCGGGCGCAGGCAAAAAAGGAGGTGTGACAGCTCTGGCGACTCTGCTGGGGACCAAAATCCAGAACCTCTGGTTCAGGGTTAGAAATTCGAGCTTAGAATAATTGTTGTATTTGGCTTTATCGTATGATTGAGCTTAAACGTGCACAATGATATTTTTTTACCGCTTTGATATTATTTGAATTGTACATATAAACTATGTCGAAACCTTCTCTTCTCACCTCCGGGGATGTGCTTACTGGTTGAGACTCCCTATTTTGTTAGCGTCATACCCTGAAATAAAATAGGCTCGGAAAGTTTCTAAGCCGACTGGCCTTTTGGTTCCCGGAAAGGAGCTCCTTCCTCAACTCGAGTTGTCGCTCGGGTACACTGTCTAGAACATATACCCAAGTTGAACCTAGAATAACTTGACTTCATGTCGGATCCCTAGTAGGAGCGTTTATTTTCATTATGTTGCATTTGACTTAGGGGACTCAACACAGGGGTTGGGTTCGTCTAGGACAAGCAACCTGAAATGAAAAAGACCATCCTGCTGCATCCTGTTTGTTTTCCACATTTATTTGCTTCAGATCTGCATGCTGACCGGCTTCTGAAATCGGGAATTTTTGAAAAAATTATGAAAAAGAGAAAAATAAAAATAGCAGTGTAGGGAGATAACTACTTATTTTTAGAAAAATAAAACCAATGTCCAAGTAGTGTCAAAACCCTGTCGAAATTTTGAAAAATGAAAAACAAAATTGTCATTTTTAGTTTGATTTATTTGGAAAAAAAAAAGAAAGGAGTCTTGTTTACAAGTTTAGTTTATGTTGGGCCCGAACTACGCCGGTTTGATTCTCACCGGATGTGAGATACGTAGGCAACCCTCATCGGGTCCAACCTCCCCTTTTGCAAAAATAGCCAAAAATGTCAAAATTTTAATTTTCGTCATAAATAAGTCGGGTGATGCCGTTCTTGTCAAAAATAGCCGAATGTTCCCGAAAGGGACGCCGGAAGGCTGACTTTGCATAAACGGCCACTTTTGATCATCCTTTAGAGTTTTGGTCGGTTGACCCTCACAGCCTTAAAATCTTCATTCCCGAAGTGCCGAAAGGCCATGTTCGGAACCGGGTCTTTCTTTTAATCTGTGAAATTTTTTTTTAAAAAAATAGCCAATTGGTTGAGTCAAATAAATTTTATTTTTGCTTAGTCACCTTAATAAATGTGCAGGATGAGCACAATGCAAAAGGAACCTTTTTTTTGTTTTCAATAAAGATTTATGTCCACCAGGTTATGGAAGATTTAAAAGATCTGCAAAGGGATCTCGCACCTAAGCCCGCAACAAGGCCGAACGATGCCTCGCGGGCACCAACTTTTGGAGCTTTAATGTATTCATAGTTCGAGTCAGTGTTTTTGTTTTTAGAGTCTGTTGTCTGTCAGTATATTCTCTTTTGCATCAAAATGTGTCAGTAAGTTTTTAGTCCATAATTGGTTTTACTTCGGGTTTGTTCTACCTTCCAAAAAAAATGTCTAGTTTGTATTATAATGTTTCAGTAAAGAAAATGGAAAATTCCCAAAATTTGCTTTCGCATTTGTGTGGCAGAACTACGCCCGGTCTGATTCATGCGGGGACATGATACGTAGGCAATCCACATAAGATTCGACCACCACTAAAAAGAAAAAGAGAAAAGAAAAAAAAAGAAAAAGGGAAAAGGAAAAAAAAGATAAAGAAAGTTTCGGAAACACTTAAACAAGGCACAAACAAAGTAAGTCGGAATGACGCATGCAGTCAAAGAAAAGACATATTAGAAATGGTTAAACTGCCTAGAAACATTGCATCCCCAATGTGAAATTGCAATATGTGTTAAACTCTAACGCTAACAAGTTTGTTGTTGATACGAGAGATTTCGAAACAGTTAGCTCGTTAGAACGCTCTGCCAGATTACCATTACCATACAAGATCTAAAGGGCCCATTCCAAAGAGTATGTCTGGTTCGGACAAAAGTGTTGAGGAGGAAAAGACGGAAATGAAAATGATGAAGGAGGAAGTAGACAGGCTGAGACAAGAGATAGCTGGGATGCACTTAGCCTGGGCTAGGGGACAAACATCACCAATGTTTCCCCCTACTCCTACCCTCTCACCGGCTCGGACTCCAGAACACCCTTCCACTGGTCCATCAACAAGCTTCCCCATTTCCCAATACTATCAGGGGGAAACTTCCTATAATCCCCAAGCTCCACCACCCAAACAAAATCCTCCTCCACCAATTGTTCCTGTTTTCGTGGCACCTCCACCCCCACGTTGCAAAAATCAGCCGATGAACCAGTGTTTCAGGTTCACGACAACCAGTACTATTCTCCCGAACTCACCTTCAAAGCACCCGAGCCATACACTTACACCCCTCACCTTCAGCTCCCGGCAGAAACTGAGAGGCCGGCTAAGAATCCGGAGCAGGACGAAGTGCTTCGTAAAGTGAAAATCCTGGAGCAATCCTTCAGGAATGTGCATGGATTGGGCAGCCAAGTTAGTGTGGCCTATAAAGATCTGTGTCCCTTCCCCGATGTTCAGTTGCCGGCAGGTTTTAAGATGCCAAAGTTTGATCTATATGAGGGACATGGTGATCCCATGGCACATCTACGAGGTTTCTGTAGTAAGATGAGAGGGGCAGGTGGAAAGGATGAGCTGTTGATAGCTTATTTTGGTCAAAGTTTAAGCGGGTCCACACTGGAATAGTACACGAGGTAGGATCCTAGTAGGTGGTATACCTGGGACGATCTAGCACAAGCATTTGCAGGTCACTTCCATTATAACCTTGAGATCGTCCCTGATCGTCTCACACTGTTGAAACTTGAGAAAAAGCCTGGAGAGAGCTTTAGGGAATTCGGATCCCGTTGGAGAGAACAAGCAGCAAGAGTCGATCCACCAATGAGGGAAGGTGAAATGGTGGACTATTTCTTACAAACTTTGGAGCCAACTTACTTCGGTCACCTGGTGACGTCAGTTGGTAAATCTTTCAACGAAGTAATAAAAATGGGCAGTATGGTTGAAGATGGACTCAGGTCCAACAAGATAATGAGCTATTCGGCAATCGAGGACACAACTCAGGCTATCCAAAGCGGCATAGGAGGTGCGCTCGGGAAAAACAAGAGAGAGGAGGTCGCAACAGTCGAGGCAGGTACTTGGTCCAGATTCGGAGGTTCCCCCCTCACTACCAGCCCAGACCCCATCACTCAAATTACCCACACATGCCATATGGCCTTCCACAACCCTACTACCCACCATCAGAGCCACGTTTTTCCGCCCATCACGCCCAAGCATATACCCAGCCTCCGACTCAACCGCAATGGCATGCACCTCCCCCACAAAATACATACCCACCTCCACAAAACACATACCCACATCCACAATACATATATCCACCTCCGAGGGCCTATAGAAATCCTTCGGGGTCAGGTTTCCGTGGGAATCAAGCTTTCAAGAATGAGAGAAAGCAGAAATATACTCCGCTGGGAGAATCCTATACTACTCTGTTCCACAAATTGAGGCAGTTAGGCCTGTTAAATCCTATTGAGCCCAAATTTCCAAATCCCCTTCCTAGAAATCTTGACCCGTCAGCGAGCTGTGAATATTGTTCGGGGGCTCCCGGACATGATACTGAGAAATGTTGGAAGTTGAAGAATGTTGTGCAAGAGCTTATTGATACAAGTAGGATCGAGGTTCAGGCTCCAGAAGCACCAAACATTAATCAAAATCCGCTACCGGTGCACCATGAGACCCACATGATCGAACTAGTACACAAGGGAGGGGATCTTAAGAAGCCCTCACAAACGGTAATGATGATCCGTGCCAGTGAAAATAGTTCGAAAGAAAAACCGACCAGTGGAAAAGCAGTGGTGTAGTGTGTAGATGACAAGCCAGTTATGGTGATGGGGGAAGGGTCCAGCAAGGCGGATGTACAGTTTGTCGGGCTGAAAGAAAAAATCAACAATTGAATGGCTACTCCTCTTCCTATCTGGAGGGAGTCTTGGTAGTGGGCTCTGATTTTCTTTCTTGTTGTCTGGATTATTCCAGGGTTGTAATCCAGATTTCTTTTTGTGCTCACCAAAGTGTGAAACCTTGCTATCACGTATTTTAATAAAGTGAAAGCTTTTTTTTTTCTTCATTCCTTATTTTGTTTTAATTTTTCTTCTTCTTTTTCTCTTCTGAATAGTTCTCTTTATACTGATTCTAATGACATGGCATGCACGACGGATCTTCAACCTAGTCTAAAAAATCAATCTGATTTCGAACTTATAGTACAAGATTGTGATGATGAGTCGGAATACGATGAGGATGAAGCCTTCGAAGAAATTAACAGAGAGTTGAGCCAATTTGAAAAAAAATACCAAGCCCTACTCAAATGACACGGAAGCCGTCAATCTAGGGGATGCAGATGATATCAGGGAAGCTAAGATAAGCGTCCACATTGAACCAAAAGGGAAGAACTAATCAAAGCACTTATTGAATTCAAAAACATTTTGCATGGTCATACGACAACTGCCGGGTTTAAGCACCAATCTAGTGGTTCACAAATTGCCCACTGACCCGGCATTTCCTCCCGTCAAGCAAAATTGAGGAAGTTCAAAACCGACATGAGTGTGAAGATTAAGGAAGAAGTAACCAAACAGCTGAATGCTAAGGTTATTCGGGTCGCTCGATATCCTGATTGGTTGGCTAATGTGGTGTCAGTGCAAAAAAAGATGGAAAAATTAGTGTGTGTGTTGATTATCGCAATCTGAACAGAGCAAGACCAATGGCGCTTTATGTTTAACAGATATCGAAGGGAAATGCGTCGACATGGCTATCAATTCTGACGTAGTTAAGAGATATTATGTATGATTTCTTGTAATTGTAATTGTTGTTTGTTTGTACTTAGCATTTATCGGAGAATGAAATGACAGAGGTAATTCTTTCTTCTATCCAAACACTTTAACTTTTGCTTCCTCTTTTGAGCCTTATTTATTCTTTCATACCCCTCTTTTGGAATCAGTAATAAAAATGAAAGAAAAAGAGAAGAGAAAAAAAATAATGATAATAAAGACAAAAGAAAAGTCACAAGAAAAAAAACAAAGGAATTGGGAACTATGTTTGACCTGATTCCTCAAAGAAGGATACGTAGGCTCCTCACGACTCGGTCATAGTGTAACAAAAAATAAAAATCCCCAAGCAAGAAAAACTGGGGCACAAGTTGTGTTTATAATTTTGGAAAGAAAGTTTGATTCCAAGAGTTGTACTGTTTTACCCATCAAAATTATTTTGAACTTTTGATACCCCTTTTCTTTTTGGCCATACACAAAAACCCATATTGATGTCCAAAAAAGACCTCCCGATCACTATCCGAGAAGTGCCGAGTTATGCATAACACTCTGATCCCCAGCAGAGAAGAGGATCATAAACTGGAAATGAATTGATAACTGAAAAGAATCCCCAGCAGAGAGAGTCATATCGGCAGCACTCCAATCCCCAGCTGAAAAATAAAATAAAATGAGAGAGTCTTATCGGTGAAAACCTTCACAGGCACCATAAGGCAACGAAAGATGAGAGAAATAAAACGAGAGAGTCTTATCGGTGAAAACCTTCACAGGCACCATAAGGCGACGAAAGATGAGAGAAATAAAACGAGAGAGTCTTTTCGGTGAAAACCTTCACAGGCACCATAAGACGACGGGAGTTGAGAGAAACGAGAGAGTCTTATTAGTGCAAACTCCTCGAAGGGCACTATGAGGCGACAAGACAAGATTGGCGGAAAGGATCTGCATTTGGCAAAGAGTTGAGTGTTTGTTTATCCCCAGCAACATGAGGCCGTCCGAAGGTTGATTGATACAAATAGATTGGGTTGATTAATCTAAAATGCACGACATGATCGTTGGGATCGGTTATATCATTCAGATAAGTTCTTTTATTTCCTTTTCCCCAGCATTTGTTCAGAAAGACTTCTTGTTTTTCTATTTTTTGAAATCATCACTTTTTCATTTCTTGGTTTAAAGACTTTACCTCCCCAGCAATTTGTTTTTGAAAAGGATTTTCAGAGCTTACTACCAGTTGCAAAAATGGTGCAAAGCAAAATGCGAATAGGACAGGCCAAAGATAAGGCGATAAAGTGAAAAGAAGTTGGTCGCAAGACCAAATGATGAATGGGTCTAGAAAAGAAAAACATCCCTAGCAGAAGTATCATCCTCAGCAAATAATATCATCCCCAGCAAGTTTGTAGCAAAGCAGGGAAAGGAAAAAGGGAAAAACCATCCCCAGCAGAAGTGGCACGACCACTCACCACGTTTTAAACTAACAAATTTCTCTTTGATTTGAAACAGGGAAAGGAGATATTATTGACAGCGGGAAGACATGGCCACAAAGAAGATTATCAAACTGGGGCAGAAAATTTTCTCTCATTGCGAAAATTTTCTTGAAATCAGATACCCACTTGGGGAAGATGGAAGATAACACAAGTTTTGAAGGAAGTGGAATCCCCCGCAGTTTACGGGAGAAAGAGTACAAGTTTTAAAGAAAGCAATCTTGGAAGAAGCAAAATAACCCAAGTTTTAAGGGTAGTGGTCTTTGAGTCAGTATCATCCCCACCATTGTTAAAGGGAGGAAAGTAACTAGTCTTAAAGAAGGAAGATAATTCCCCATCAGTGTTATTCCCGGCAGGTTTCAGAGAAGTGAAAACACCAGTCGGGGGGAAGTAATTCCAGTGGAAGGAAAGCACCAGCTTTAAAGGAAGTAGTCTTTGAAGAAGGAAAATAACATAGTTATGAATAAAATACCGGAGTTGTCCCCAATAGTTTTCAGAGGAATAAGACACCAGTTTTGAGGGAAGCAGTTGAAAAAAGATGATTCAAGTTAAAGGAGTCAGGAGCCCGCCTGTAGAATGGAGGTTGTTATATTTCAAGTTTTGAAGTTGGGAGCCCGCCCATATAACAGAGGAATACATTTCAGTCTTTACATTTCAAGTTTTGAAGTTGGGAGCCCGCCCATATAACAGAGGAATACATTTAAGTTGTTATATTTTAAGTCTGGAAGTTGGGAGCCCGCCCATATAACAGAGGAATACATTTCAGTCTTTACATTTCAAGTTTTGAAGTTGGGAGCCCGCCCATATAACAGAGGAATACATTTCAGTCTTTACATTTCAAGTTTTGAAGTTAGGAGCCCGCCCATATAACAGAGGAATACATTTCAGTTGTTATATTTCAAGTCTGGAAGTTGGGAGCCCGCCCATATAATAGAGGAATACATTTCAGTCTTTACATTTCAAGTCCGGAGGTTGGGAGCCCGCCCATATAACAGAGGAATATATTTTAGTCTTTACATTTCAAGTCCGGAGGTTGGGAGCCCGCCCATATAATAGAGAAATACATTTCAGTCTTTACATTTCAAGTCTGGAAGTTGGGAGCCCACGAATACATTTCAGTCTTTACATTTCAAGTCCAGAAGTTGGGAGCCCGCCCATACAACAGAGCAATACATTTCAGTCTTTACATTTCAAGTCCAGAAGTTGGGAGCCCGCCCATACAACAGAGCAATACATTTTAGTCTTTACATTTCAAGTTTTGAAGTTGGGAGCCCGCCCATATAACAGAGGAATACATTGAAGTTAAGTCAGTAAAGCAGAGGGTTACAACAAAAATCCCCAACAGAAATCAGAAGGAAGACCACAAGTCGAACTAGAAGTAAAAAAATACCAGAGGAACACAAAGCAACAAGGCAACAACAGTCACATTACCAAGCTCGAGAATAAATCTTTGTAATTCATAGATCATAGCTTAGTATAACTTCTTGTTTTCTTTCTAGCAATGGTGTAATAAGGAGATCGAAAAGCAGTGGTAATAGCATGCAACAGCAGTAACAACAACATCGCAGTCTCATGGTAGTCCCAGCTACCAAAACTTTCTGAACTAGACGCGATCTGATTCCCTTATAACCAGGGATATGTAGGCTGTCCAAAACCAGGATTCGGTTGCGTCTTTCCTTTTTTATTTTCTTCCTCCTTCTAATAACTATATGATAAAAAATTAGTCGCATTGTTCACTTTATCTTTGTCTGAAAGCTCTTCGTGTTTTCGAGCAAAGAGGGGCAGCGGTGAACACCTAATTTTTAACAACATTTAATTTTTTTATCACTTCTTTTATGTAAATATTTTAGGGGGGTTTTAACCTACTATTATTTTAGTTTTATTACACTTTTTATTATAGGATAAAAATACCAAAAAAAATTAAAAGGTGAATTATCAATATTAATATTTTTAATCATTTTTTGTTTTTTTATATAAAAAAATCCGAAAATATTTATTTATTTATTTATTTTAAAACAAAAATAATAATTTTCGGAATGATTTAAAAAATAAGAAAAAGGGAAGTATTGAATAAAAAAAATATAAAAGTAAAAATAAGTGGAATTCTCTTTTTAAAAAAGTAAAAGAATGTAGAAAATTTTAAAAAATAAAAAAATTTGTGGAAATTTTTAAAAAATTAAAAAGTAAAATAAGGTTGAAATTAAAAAATAAATATAAAGGTATCTGAAAATTTAAAAAATTTAAAGCAATTGAAAGTAGCATTTTTAAAAGAAAAAGAAAGAGAAAGTGGTTTGTTTTTTTAAAGAAAAGTTAAATAAAGTGAGATTCTCTTTTAAAAAAATAAAAAGTGGGATTTTAAATAAGATAAAAGTAATTAAAGTTGGAATTTTAAAAATAAAAGTAAATAAAGGTGGGATTTCTTTTTCTAAAAAAATAAAAACAATTTGTAAGTGGGATTTCTTTTAATTAAAAGAAAATAAAATAATAATAAAACAAATCTGAAAATTTCGAAAATTTTGCTATAAATAGAAGAGAAAATTAAGGAAGAAGAGGGTTCAAAAAAGAGTAAAAAATAGATAGAGAGAAAAAAAAAGAGGGAGCGGAGAGAGCGGTATACACTTGATATACACTCTGGATATACAGGGACAGAATTCATTTTGGAGAGAGTAAAAAAGATAGAACCAAATTTTCTGAAATATTGAGAGTGGAATAACACCAGAGAGAGTTCAAAGCTAGAAAGAGAAAACAAAGAGAGATTTTCGGACTATTTTTCTTCTCCATTTTTACTAGTTTTCTCCGTGTTGCTGGGATTTCTGGATTGAGGTGTTGAAGCTACTGTGTTGGGCTTTCTGCTGCTGTATTTTGCTGTGTTACTATTGTTGCTGACTGCTCCTTCATCTTCTTGTATTTTCATTATCCAGGTACATGTTCTACAACTCTCAAATTTAAAGGAAAGGAAGTAAAAAGTTGTTGGAATGGATTTCTGAAAATAACTATTTCTTTGTGTTTAATTTGATGTATAAGCAGTAGTTTACTTGAAATTTCATAGTATGTATTGGAATGATTTTGAAATGCATAAACTGGACTGATTGAATCTATTTCTACAAACATGGAACATCAATTGTAATTAATCTTAGTTGGTGATTACTAGTTATGAAATATACTGTATTTAATTCTTTTGTTCAGTAGTCGTGAAACAGTTTCAAAAAGTTTATGTCACAAAACAGGTTCAAATAGTTTATGGAAATCAGCATGTTGGTTAAATAGGTCTAATTCTGAAATCGCGAGTTCACTTGAGTAAATAACATCATTTTAAATAGCAATGGAAATAATGTTAGTAACTAATGCTAGTTCTCGAATGTTAGCGATTAATGTTAGCTCGATGTCAGTTTTAAGCATTGATGTATTTTTAAAAAAAACCGTAAAAGAAAAAAAAATGGCTTTGTATTCCACATAGATTAACTCCAATAATCCAATTCATATAATAAAGCTAAAGTTGAACTGGATCGAAATGGTAGCTGGTTTGTTAATATTTACAACGGCAGGCGGCGGATCTTAAGTTAGGTAGCGGGTTCAAACTAGAAGGTGTTTCCTTTTTGTTTGGACCCGGATTTGAATTTGAAGCCCGAACTATTAATGCTAATTGATTAGGATTTTTCTTTATTCTTAGAGACCAATAAATAGGAAATCATAGTCGCTTTAGGATATCCTTGAATAAAAAATGAGATGAGTCTCACCGCATAAAAAATACAAAATTGCGGGGCCCTCAATAAATATTTGTTTTAAAATACTTAGACTTAGGGACGGGCCGTTTAGCCAATTTCACGGCCTTCCCCAAAAGATAACAACGCGCAAATCACTTCCGGCGCGCTTTAAATAATTTACTCTCTTAAACTCGGGTGCACATTTATGTGACCCAAATTCAAATCTCAACGAAGTCGAAATGTGTCGCTAATCAAGGGTACATTGATTGTGACGTGGTTCAAGATGCATTTCCACGACGTTGCAAATTCCTTTTAAAAAATAATGAATGAGACGAGCCTCGACAAACAAAAATACACAAGTTGCGGGGCCCTCTATACGTGTTGGTAAAATTACTTAGACTTCGGGATAGACCGTTTAGCAAAATTTCACGGCCCTACCCAAAATAATGATATGCTAGTCGCTTTAGGCGCGTATTTAAGAATGTTATCTTCTTAAACTCGAGTGCACATTTATGTGACCCAAATTCAAATCTCAACAGAGTTGAAATGTGTCAATAACCACGGGTGCATTGATGTGACGTGGTTCGAGATGTATTTTCACGATGTTGCAATTCTCGGTAAAAATAATAATAATAAAAGCGGTACACAGTTAAAATTTGCACATAGATTCAACATGTATTAAAAATCAGATAAATAAGCCGAATATGACAGTTGAGCGACCATGCTAGAACCACGGAACTCAGGAATGCCTAACACCTTCTCCCGGGTTAACAGAATTCCTTATCCGGATTTCTGGTGCGCAGACTGTTAAACAGAATCATTCTTTTCCTCGATTCGGGATTCAACCGGTGACTTGGGACACCACAAATCTCTCAAGTGGCGACTCTGAATCTTTAAATAAAATCTCGTTTCGATTGTCCTTTAATTGGAAAAACTCCCTTTACGTCCCTTTCCTTTGCGGGCGCAGGCGAAAAAGGAGGTGTGACAGGGATGATTAAGATCACCTAATAGGTCCAGCTCAGAATGCACAATGAAAAAAAAACTTTGAGAGGAACAGGTGGCTAGGAATACTGAACTTGTGTAAATATCTAGATTAATTCTTACTCAGCTTCATACTTTAATTAGTATACTCCTGTGACATGTGTTTATATGACTCACTGATCTCTTACAAAATTTTCTCTATTATGGCATTTGAGGCATGTTCAAGAGAGTTCTAAATGAAGAACCTGGTTCATCAGTATGGGTTCATATGAAAGCTCAGGTATGTTTTCTATACTCTGCACAATTAGAAAGATTAATAATTCAATCATGAGCAGAAGTCCTATACTCTTCAAATTCCTAGAAAATTCTATCTGTTAGCATTGAACCAGTTCCGTCCACCTAGAACTCTAAATCATAATTTTTGCCTAATATCTAGGGAAGCCAAATAGGCTGCCGTTACTTATTAAATGTGTTATTCCTTTAAATACACATCTTTTCTACAGCCTTCATCATAACTCCAAACCGTTAAAAACTCTTCTTCACTTTCACTTGCATTCTTCTCCAAAATTCCCAGATTCTCTCAAGAAACTAACAATCATGTCTAACCCACAAGAAAATTCTGGAACTTCTCCACCACCATCTCCCTCAAATTCATCCTCATCTACTCCACCCAGTGTATCCCCAAAACCTAGACTACGAAGGGTGAAAATGCTTTCTCGAAAGATTGTAGCATCTGGGGCTCTGAGGAAGGCTTTAAATGAAAGGTTGAAAGCAAGCCAAGTGAAAAAAAGCCAAGTTCCAAATTCTGACTCCATCTCTAAGTCTAAATCCTATCAATCCGCAACTGAGGGTGAAGGACATGGGTCTTCTAACTCTGAAAAGATTCAAGAATATCCTTCTGACGTAAGTTCATCTGTGATTGAAAACCTAAAGACTAGATTTGTTCTGGTTGGACCAATTAGAGATGTTGAAGTGACTGAGAAACGTAGGAGTGGAGGTAAAAAGAATTTTGAAAAAGAAAATGAGAAAGAGGGTGCATGTGGTGAAGAGAGGGGAATTGGGAAAATTATAGTGCCTGCCATCTGTGGGGTTGAACATGAAAGGGTAGAAGAGAGTGGCATGAAGTCAGGGGGAAGTAGTTCTGGAGAAGCTGCTGAGGGGTTGGTTCATTTGAGCACAAGGAGAGATGAACATGTTTCATCCACTGAAGAGACCCTAGCTGATCTACTGAAAAAGGTTGGGGCAAGATATGACCCAAAGAAACGCAAAACTCCCACAACAAAAGCTCCAAATGTTCCTAAGCCTTCCAAGAAAAGAAAGTCTTCATATCCAACACCTACTGCCTCCTCATTACCAAGGGGTAGAGCCACAAGAAGCAAGGTGAAACGGATTGAAGCTGATCTACAAAAGGCCTTAGAAGAAAGTAAGAAAAAGAAAAAAGGATAAAGGAAAGGAAAAGATTGCAGAATCATCAGAGGCTGTTGAGGAAGAGGAGATGGAACTAGTCCATCAAGAAAGGGGTACAACAGTGGAGGTTCCTACACACAAGCCTAAAAAGCCCAAGACCTCTTCCAAGAAGTCTTCCTCTGTGCATGTAGCTGCTGAACCCACACTAGCCAAAAGGACAAGATCTGCAGTGAAAACCAAACAATCAAAAGTTTCTGATGATGATGACTGGAGTGGAGAAGAAGAAGAAAATGATTCTGAGAAGGAACAAGACAAGCTTGCCATTTTTGGCAGAAGAAAGATTCTAAAGGGTAGACTGTTGAAGGACCTGGTGGAACCAGGAATGATGAGATTGGTAGATGCTTTAGCTGCTCAGGGATGGAAGGACATGGTCCTTCAGATGGATGGTAGGCTAGCAAGAAATGAGCTGATTGAATTCATGGCCAATACTGCTATTAAGGATGAAGTCATTAGTAGCCTGGTGAAAGGAGTTCAAGTGTAGTTTGATGCAGAGAAATTGGGAGAGATCTTGGACATACCCTCTGAAGTGTTTGATGACTACAAAAAGCAAAGGTGGTCATGCCTAGACTCCCTCCCTACTGCCCTTGAAATCACCAAGAGGTTTTGTGATTCAGAAGAGGTGACTGAAGCCAGGGCTGTGCAGAAAAGTGAAATAAGGCTTGAGCACAAGGTTGTGTTTGAATTTGTCAACAAGTGCTTATTGCACAGACATGAGAGAAGGCACACTACTAACTACATGGATCTGGTTCTTATAGAGTGCCTGGAGAGAGGAAAGCAAATCAACTGGTTTGCCTTCATTATCAAACTGCTAGATAGGGTCATAAATGGCTCCAAAGCTCATGCTACTCCATATGGCTTCATTCTTACCACACTTCTGGACAGGCTAAATGTACCTCTAAAGAAATGGGAAATGGCTTCGAGCAAGGAACACTTTGGCATCAAAACTCTTCTTGCCTGTGACTATTTAGTCAATTCCATCCCCATTAAACCCGGTTCATCCTAGAAGACCCCCATCAACAACAAAGTTAGGACTCTAGTTCAGGAATGTGCAGCCAAGGATGCTGAAATTGCTAGGCTCAAGGCTCGTGTGGTTGAAGTGGAAACTGAGAGATATGGTCTCACAACTGAGCTTACCAAAGAAAAGGAAAAAAATGATGGAATTCTTCAGAACATGTTGAATCTTCTCCAAACTCAAACCCAACCCTCCAGTTCCTCCAAGCCTTAGGATTCCTAGCTTCTGTCTCCTGAACTTGTTCTCTTGTTCAATGATTAATCTGTCCTTGATAGTTAAATATGTTTGTTTGATTACTGATGATTGCACCATGATTGCACTTGCAGTTTCCCATGTGGCCATGGGTACTTATTAAAATCTGGGTATCACACTTCGTATGGAACTTTTCGATGATGCCAAAAGGGGGAAGAGATATTGTGCTTTACACATTCTGAAAATAAGTGATATTTATAACCTAATTAACCTGGTCCTTAATGATAAGTGAATTTTCTAAGTTTAGTATTGATGGTTCACCTGAGTTCTTACAAGATTCAAATCAGTAAAAAGCACAAAGTTTGTCATCATCAAAAAGGGGGAATTTGTTGGCCCAAGAACAAGTGAAGTTTTGAAGAATGACAAATGAACTCAGTCATGGACCATGTCCATCTTGTGAAGCACAGTCATGATCAATCTATGCATGTGGGATGCACGTGATAAGTCCTACTGATCAAGCAGCAATATCTTCTGATCTGATCGAAAAGGTTGTATATTAGATAAGGGGAGAAAGTTTCCTTATATGAAGAGAACACGATCTAGGATAAAGATAATGTTAGAGTTTGAGATCATCATGAACTCTTCTATGATAGAAGTTTAGCAATTGAGTCCCGATCAAACTCTGATTACTAACCTATTAAATGACAGTGACTGTTCTCTTTTACAGGTATTGCACATACGCAGAAGTGAAACTAAATTGAGAGCAAAACGCAAGGCGATTTTGCAAGTAATTTATGTGTGATTTGAGTGTGCACTGCTGAAGCTACTTGAACGAGATAGAAGAACCAGTTCCATTGTGTCAATCTTTTACTCTAGTTCAATTGTAGTATGTAGTTTAAAGATGTACCTTTCAGCTTTTATAGAAGCAATTGTATTAAGTACCTAGATTGTTCAAGTATAGCTAACTTGAAGTTATCGCAACAGTTGAGGTTGTGTGCCACAACGGGATTAGAGTTAATCCTTAGGTTTACAAAGAGTTTTTGTAAATGCTGTTTTGGCTCAGTGATTTTAGTGGAAGTTTGGGAAAATCCTACTGAGTATTAGGTCATGGTTTTTTCACCGTTTGAGCTAGGTGTTTTCCACGTAAAAATCTCTGTGTTCTTTATTTTATGTACATATTATTCTGCAAATAGTAGTAGTTAGAACACCTAGAAGAACCAGGTTGTTCTATAGCAAAAATTGGGTACCACATAAATCACCACCCTCTTGTATGGTATTGACGCTTAAAACATCATGACTATCTTGCAGCAATAAATTCTCCTATCTCTTCTCAAGATTTTATTGATCATGTGCTTCTTGGATTGGGCAAGGAATATGACACTGTTGGGATTATTATGCACGTTCCTAGTTCATTGTCGCTTGAAGAACTCAGAACAAAGCTTCTACTCCATGAAGAATAGTTGAAGCGTTTCAAGGATATAGATACAGTTGTCACTCATAAGCATTTGCTGCTCAAAATGTAATCTCAAATCACTCAAATATCTCGGGTATTCAATCTGCTTCTCCAAGAGGTCGTGGCAGGGGTCGTTCTTTCACATCTAGGGGTCAAGGCCGTGGCAGTAGAGGTCGAGGCTCCTTTAGTTGGGGTCAACAACATTAGGCATCTTCTGGCAACACTTTTACTCGTAATGGTTTCCCTGGACAATCATCGTCAGGTATTGGTAGTGCTCCAACTGTCCTTTATATTTCACCATCTGTTAGTGCACCTTCATCGTCCATTGGAGTTTTAAGTCCTCCACCTTCTCCAACTGTTTGTCAAATTTGTGGAAATCCTGGTCATTCTGCTCTTCAGTGTAATAATCATTTTAACCATGAATTTGTTGCTAACGATCTGCCTAAGTCTTTCGCTGCTATGTCGGTTGGTGAAACAAACGATGCTACTTGGTATTTAGACTCAGCTGCTTCCACTAACATAATTCCATTTGAAGGTAATTTTATGCATAAATCTGCTTACAATGGTTCTGATCATGTCTTGGTTGGGGATGGATCTTTGCTTAAAATTGAAAATATTGGCTATGCTCAGTTGCTCACTCTATCTCGTCCCCTTCATTTGAAATCCATATTTCATGTTCCCCATCTCCGCCATAATTTACTATCTGTCAAAAGATTATGTAAGGATAATAATTATGCTATAATTTTGACTCATCTTCTGTTATTGTTAAGGACAAAGCCTCTAGTCAAACTCTCCTTCAAGCTTCCAGTGAGGACGATTTATATCATTTATCTCCTTGGTCCAGGTCTTCTTCTCCTCAAGCTTATGTTGTTTTTCGTCAGTCTGGTGATACATGGCATCGTCGCTTGGGACATAGTGGGCTCGTGTTTTAGCTACGCTTAAAAACAATAATTCTATTAGTTTGTCAATTTCGTTTACTAATAAATATGTCTCTTGTCGTCTAGGAAAGTCTCATCGTTTATCATTCAATCAAGTGGAACATTGTAGTTCTTTTCCTTTTGATATTATCCACTCAGATGTTTGGCAATCACCCATTTTATCCAATTTGGGCTTTTAATATTATGTTATTTTTGTTGATGATTTTTCTCGATTTACATGGCTTTATCCAATGAAAAATAAATCAGAAATTTTTACTCATTTTTGTGTCTTTCAAAAGCTGGTGGAAAATTTGTTTAACACTAAGATAAAATATTTTCAAAGTGATGGAGGAGGCGAGTTTGACAATAAGGCCATGCTTTCACATTTTACTAATTCTGGCATTTCTTTTCGTAAGTCGTGTCCGGACACTCCTCAACAAAATGGGGTTGCTGAACGGAAACATCGACACATTATTGAAATGGTACGCACAATTATAAAAGATGCTACTCTCCTATTTCAATTTTGGGTTGATGCAGCCTTTTATGCTGTTTTACCATTAACAAGTTATCTACGCCTATTTTACATGGCCTTTCTCCCTTTGAGAAACTTTTTCATAGAATTTCAGATTACAACTTTCTCCGAGTTTTTGGTTGTGATTGCTTTCCCAATTTGTCTGCTCGAGTTTCTCATAAGTTTACACCTCGTTCAGTTAGATGTGTCTTCCTTGGCTATGTGGATATCGTTGTTTAGATCCAAAATCTGGTCGTGTATATGTCAGTCGACATGTTATATTTCATAAACTAATTTTTTCATATTCTGAGTTGTCTAGTTCTCCTATTGTTGTCTCCCTTTCATCCTCTAATTCTGATCCTCTTGTTGTCATGTCGCCTCTAAATCGTAGGATTCTACCACCTCAACTTGAATCTTCTGTGTCTACTGATGTTCCATCATTACATAACACTTCTCATGTATCTCAAACTTTATCCTCTAGAACTATAGATTCCACAAGTTGTCAGATCTCTCCTGTAGAGCCTATTTCACCTGTACCTAGCCTTAGTGAGTCATTATATGTAGGTTCTTCGCCATCCTTGTCTACCTCATTACCTATTACTAATTCCTCAACTTCGCCATCAACCCCTTCGCGACATCCAATGCAAACACGATCTAAGTCTGGTATTTCTAAGCCAAAGAAACAATTTTCTTTGAGTGCTAATATCCATGAACATGAACCTTCTTGGTTTCATCGCTTCAGTGCATTTCTTATTTCTCATGGTTTTGCTTGTAGCAAATCTGATAGTTTGATGTTTATTTATCGCTCTTCTTCTCATGTCCTTATTATATTACTCTCTGTTGATGATATCATTCTCGCAGGTAGTCATAATGGTTTTCTTGATCAATTTATTTCTCGTCTATCCCATCAGTTTGCTATGAAGGACTTAGGCAATCTCCATTTTTTTTGGTATTCAAGCAGTTCGTACATCTCATGGTCTTCACTCGTCTTAGCAAAATTACATTTCTGATTTGTTACTTAAATTTCATATGCACACATGCAAACCAGTTCGTACTCTCATTGCTTCTCGCACTTCTGTTTCTCTAATGGATGGTGAGTTACTTTCAGATCCTAGTGAATATAGGAGCATGGCAGGTGCTCTTCAGTATTTGACTATGACTCGTCCGGATATTGCCTATGCTGTAAATGTTGTCTCTCAATTTATGCATGCTCCCCGTACCACTCACATGCATTGTGTCAAGCGTATTTTTAGGTACTTGCAGGGTACTCTGACTTATGGTCTAACTTTGCATGCCCTATCTCCGACTTCCATGGTTATTGCCTACTCGGATGCTGATTGGGCTGGTTGTCCAGATAGTCGCCGTTCTACTTCAAGTTTGCTGTGTTTTTAGGATCTAATCTTATCTCTTAGAGTGCAAAGAAGCAACCAACACTTCCAAAATCATCTACAGAGACCGAGTACCGGGCTATTGCATACACTGTTGCTGAGACTTGTTGGATTCGTCACATTCTTTGTGAGCTTGGTATCTTTCTTCATGAACCAATTCGTGTATTGTGTGACAACATCAGTTCAACTTACATGACCCGTAATCCAGTTTTTCATGATCGCTCGAAACATATTGATGTTGATTTTCATTTTGTTCGTGATAAGGTTGCACAAGGAGATCTTATAGTTCAATATGTTCCAACACATCTGCAGTTAGCAGATATCTTTACGAAGGGCTTGCATTCATCTCAATTTTGTTTTCTTCCGAACAATCTGTCTGTTACTCCCACCAGTTCAGATTGAGGGGGTGTATTAGCACATATAGAATAGGTAGAATTCATTTAGTCTTACACTTTGTATTATAAAGAGTCCTTGTTTACATAACCTTGTACTCTAGGTAGAGTCCTTGTTGATTAGATACATTGTACTCTCTATATATAATAGACAATCTCACGTTGAGAGTATCTTGGGTAGAATACTATTTCTCACAGCATGCGTGTAGTGTACTGCATATATTCAGATGCAATAATATTACCTTTTGATTGGCATAAAAATACCATGTATATCTTAGACTTTAGGAATAACTAGTGAATTTGACCGCGCTTCGCGCGGTAATAAAAGACCTTAATAGATTTAATATTAAATTTTAAATAGTATTGGAGTAATACAAATATTTTATAATTTAAACATTTGAAATACTATTTTCAATTCAAATAAATTAGATTAACACTTAATTTGTGTTTTTCTCAATTTTTGATTTTTGTATAATAGTATAGGTGAAGCTAATTTTTTCTTAAAAACCATATATGTGAATAAATAAATTTCAATTAAAATTGATCTCTATGTGGGTAATGTATAAATTTTACATGTATATAAGTATTTAACTTTTTCCTTTTCATTATAGAGTTAAATTTTATTATTTTCATAATTTTCTCCATGTTTAAAATCAAGAAGCAAAAATAAGAAAGGTGAATTAAAGGGAGGGAAAATATCACAAATCTATGAAAATCAAATGAATTTCTTTCCTCCCCATTATTTCTATTTTAACGTTTTTCCTATTGTATTTTCCTCTTTTCCAACTTTCATACTTTTCTACCCATTTATTTTCAATAAAAAAAGTCCATACTCGACTTCATTTTTCTTATCATTTTCGTAACATCCCATAACCAATCACTCATACGGTATAGTATTATGTCTTTTTACCCTCAATATCATCAAATTATTCCAAATTGTGCAAAATTAAAAAAAATGTTCTTTTTTATTGAAAGTTCTCCTATAAATTCAATATATGACTTCATAAAAAATGGATGGTCAGGAAAAAGGAATCCACAAGAGCTTAAACTGAAAGTCCAACCACCGGTCTCTTTGAAAAACAAATTAAAGGGCTATACATGAGAAAGTGAGGAGATGTAGATTCTGCAGGAATTACATTTGTGAATAATTTGTATCCTATGCATAACTAATATCTGTGAATAATTTGTATTCTATGTCCATATAAAATTTTTGTGAATAATTAATATCCTATGTTCATATAAAATGAGTTTTTCCTCTCTATGGTTCCGGTGGCTAAAGAAAAAGGTTTTGTTGGCTGTGCATCTACATTAAAGGGGGGGAAATATCCAAAAATGAGAAAAAAATACCCGATCTCATTTGAAAATCCTTAAAAGAGCAAGCAAAATAGTAAAGAAACTACTGAAGCCTGCAGCAACACTTGCATCAATTTCTCATTGCAAGTCTGCTTTTTGCTGAGAACTTTCATACAATCATATGAACCTTTACTTGTAATTATAAATAAATTCTGAAAAGAAAGGGTTGCAAGAGAAATAAAAGACATCATGCAAAATTTTACATGGCCTTATAATCATTAACTAAACCTTTCACAATACCATATTAAGAGTAATGAAATTTGCTTAATATCCTGATCCAGACTTCCTTCTTGTCCTCATGTTTTTAACCTGAAGTTTTATGGTGTATCTGTAATTAAAGAAATAGTAAAATAATTAGTACAAATACGAAAAATGCTAATCATATTGATTCTCTTTTGCTGCAAACTTTTCTATTCACAACCACAGAAAATGGGACAGTTTAAACTCAACATGAGAATATTATGTAAATATAATTTCTTGTCCAACAATATAGCTCTAAGTTCGATAGAACTACCACCTAAAAAAATCTCTCGTAATTTATTAACATCTCTTATGCTAATGAACCAAGTCAAATGTGGACATAGGCAAGAATGATGCACTGAGATGTAAAATACTAAATCCAAACAAAGATTGAAATGGAAGAAGATGAACAAAGAAAAAGAAAGTGAAAACAACATGTACACCTTGAAATGTAACGATGACAAAGTAGGGTCTTTAAATATTTCAATGCCTTTTCCATACAAAATGTAACCTCTGTAGAAGAAGAGAAAAAGTGGAGGTATATTAATTAGGAAAATTTAATTAGAGAATAAAAATGGCTTTAGACTCCTCTAATACAACATTGAAAGCATAAAAGAGTATGAAATTGGGAAAGAATGAGAAAAATCCAAAAAAAGAGAAAATAGATAAATAGGATCCTTGGCCAAAGAGAGGTGTCAACTCATTTTGTATTATATATATATAGGTTGGATAAATATTGGATAAATAAAAAGGGGGGTTGGCTAAAAATTAAAGTCTTAAAAATAGCAGTCTATGTCTTTAATAAGGTTAAAATCTTCTTCTTATATGGTATAGATGATATGATTGATGGTATGATAATATTAACAATATCAGATGCAGTTGTTTTCTATATATATATATATATATGACCAGATACACCATTGTATTGTAGGTATATAAAATATACGACCAAATCTACTATCGAATAAAATCCGGTTTCTATGTCTAATATAAATTCTTCTAAACTTTGGGTAAGACTCCTAGCAAAACTTTCTGGATGGGTATAATTATTACGATTAATGGACATTAACAATAAAATTATTTTTTGCGATTAAACTCTTATTTGTGAAAATCCTACTCGGTACTCTCTCTCTCTCTCTCTTATTCTATAGACTTGTATAGTAACAATATTATCCAAATTATGAACTGAGATTACCCCTTTTCTACCCTTTTTTTTAATTCACTCTGCTCATCTCTTCTTCCCAATCTTTTAAAGATTTTAACTCTTTTCTTAACTCTTATTTCTTTAACCTCACCCCGGCCACGGTTAAACACTTATACCCTTCTTAGTTATTTTTGGGTTTTACTTTTCTATATATATATTTGTTGTAATCTCAGTTCATAATTTGGATAATATTGTAACTATACAAGTCTATAGAATAAGAGAGAGAGAATACCGAGTAGGATTTTCACAACATAAGAGTTTAATCGCAAAAAAATAATTTTATTGTTAATGTCCATTAATCATAATAATTATACTCATCCAAAAAGTTTTGTTAGGAGCCTTACCCAAAGTTTAGAAGAATTTATATTAGACATAGAAATCGGATTTTATTCGATAGTAGATTTGGCCGTATATTTTATATACATACAACACAGTAGTAGTATCTGTTCAGATATATATAGAAAACAACTGCATCTGATATTGTTAATATTATCATACCATCAATCATATCATTTATACCATCTAAGAAGAAGATTTTAACCCTATTAAAGACAGAGACTACCATTTTTAAGACTTTAATTTTTAGTCAACCCCCCTTTTTATTTATCCAATATTTATCCAACCCCCTCTTATATTGGTACCAGAGCAAGAAGATTTTCGGACCAAAAAGTTTATGAAACAACTTATTTTTGCTAAATACATAAGTTACCATCACCACCTAATATATATTAGTCTTGAGAGCATTAGAAATAACATATAATATAGAGAAACATTAGAATCACAAAAGAGTTTCTTTGAAAAATCAGAACTAGATATTTTAAATACTGAAGATTTTCAAAATTTCCTTCTTTTTGAAATAGAAAGAACTAATATTGAAATACAACAAGAAAAGGATTATATCCGAACCATCAGAAATAAGATAAAACATATCCCATTAGGGTAACATATATGTTAAGACAACATCCTTTAGCTAAAGAAATAGCTTGTAACTATTGGATTTTAAATAGAAATATACTGAGAAAAAAAGAATTAAAGAAAATACTACGAAAGACTAAGACTCTATTAATATCAACTTTAGAATTAGCTAAACAAATAGAAGAATCAGATCTAAAAATAAATAGAGAACTGAGTTATACAGTAAAACCTAGTATTAGTTCAGAAATCATATCAGCTTTAGAGTAGAAAATACAATATATAGAATGAGAAATATATTTAGAAAATCAAAGAATAAAATTCTTTAAGAAACGAAAAATTTGGATGCCATTAGGTTGAACAAAATAGATAAATTAAAGAACCTAGAATATTTAGATTTAAAAATATACCCAGAAAAGAAGTATAGAATATTAAAAGATAATACGGCAATAAAGTGCAATTTTAGTAGTGGAGAACATATATTACATACCGAAGATAAAAAATACAATACCTTAGTAGATTTATTAATCAACTTTGGAGAAAAAACCCAAGAACATAATAAAAACATAATAAGAACACTAGAACTAGTGGAAGCATTACAAACTAAACAAAGAAAGACTCTAGAAAAATTAGAACAAAATTTGGATTTCCTAAAATCACATAGACTAGAAATAGACAGAAAAATACAATTTCTGAACAATAAGTTTAATCTAGAAAAAATACCTACGAAAAATGAAATAGAAAAATTAATTAAAACCATTACAGAAAAACCTAAAGAATTAGAAATACAAACAACTAGATTAGTAGAAAAAATAACACATCAAGTAGAAGTATTAAAAAGTGAGATAAGTACCTTAAAAGAAAAGATAGACACAATAAAAGAAATCGCTCTTTCATGAGTGATTTACAACTAGAACTAGATCCATTATATGAGGAAGCATTAAAATTCACAGAAAGAATTCAACCCAATCCAGAGGGACTGACTAGTTATACTCCTCAAGAGAAAGTGGATCAAACAATAATAAAACAGAATAATACTTTAATAAAGTTGAAATAACACCGAAAAAAGATAAAATTAAAATAAGAAAACCACATTAAGGGTAGAAAAGGGGCCAAAAATAAATAGAAAAGTAATATATATATATATATATATATATATATATATATATATATATATATATATATATATAGATTGTACGCAATTCACATTAAGTTTTTGTTATTTTTTCATTTTTTCCAACAACTAAAAAATAATTGAGGATGTATGATTATATAGTTGTTCAAGACAATTGATAACTTGAGAAAATATGATTATTTTCCTTATCTCAAATAGCTGAAATGATTTGTATGTGAATCCACATAGTAGGATGACAAAAAAGGAACCTTAAGGAGGGTCTCAAATTCTTTGCACGTGTTATAGGAATTTCGACAAAGTTTTGAAGAGATTGTCTCAAACAATTTCTTAAAATAAGCCATTGATAGCTAAAGGTTTTCCTTTTACTGATTTGAAAGGAAGAGTGTATCATGCTTCTCTGTGTATGGTCACTCGCGATTATATATCTCTTAAGCTAAATTTGATTGAAAATCTTATTTTATAAAATTTCCTATTTAAGTACCGTAAATAAAGGAGGAAGTGCATAGTTAGCCACTAACTAGAAATGTCTTTACTCTTTAGCCACTGTTTAAAATGTATTTACTCTTTAGCCAGTACTTAATAAATTTTTATCCACCCGGAAGAAAACACCCACGTGCTAGACATGGGTGCTGTGTGACATGGTGTCCTTATAAACTTCATGAATTTTGTGTAAATATTAAGGACAAAGTGTCCTATCATGTCCTTAACTTTATATGTACAGTGTAAATGTTAAGGATGTGACGTCCGTAACTTCATGTGTGTAGTGTAAATATTAAGGACATAATGTCCTTAACTTGTATTTGCACCTTCTATTGTTAAACTTTAGGACCTCGTGTCCTTAACTTCATATGTGCAATTGAAATGTAGACACGGTTTCCTTAACTTGATGTGTGCAGTGTAAATGTCCTTAACTTTATGAGTGTTGTGTAAATATTAAGGATATTGCGTCCTTAACTTTATGAATGATGTGTAAACATTAAGGACAAAGTGTCATGTCGTGTCCTTAACTTCATATGTGCAGTGTGAATGTTAAGGACAAGGCATCCTTAACTTCATGTGTATAGTGTAAATGTAAAGGATACCATGTCCTTAATATCTACACAGCACTCATGAAGAAAAGGTAAAAATGTCTTTTCCTATCAATTTTAATGGAGTAGTGGCTATTTTTGTCCAGCATTAAAAATATTGGATAAAAATTAAATACCATATTAAAAATGGCTATTGTATTGGAGAAAATTAATATTACACTTGGAATTAATTATGTGGCTGACGTAGCCAGACACGTGGATCATTAGGAAAGTGACAGCTGGAGGAGAGTATTTAAAGAGATGCGAGTCTTAATAGGTACGAGCAAGGCGTCTAAGAGACAAGAAGAAACGTTCGCTCGGGTCTCTTCATAATTTGAAGAGATACCGACGGAATGAACCAAGAAAGCAAAAAATACAAATTCGTTTACCTTTAATTAATGAGCATGAATAATTGGAAACATTACAAAATCTTCATGGAACAGTTACGATTGTCAATTATAATATTTTATTAATGTCATTAATTGCTCATTATGACTCGATTATGAGAGAGAAGAAATGTTGTACTTAGAAATAGCTATAAAGGGAGAGAAATAACATTTGTATGGACACATTGATTATTACTGGAATATACTTATTTACATTACTTTACATTGTTTACTCTGCTACTTCTTTTTCTAATTTTCCTTCCTCATTGCAAAAATATTCCTTTATTTGATTAATAGTAGCCCGAATACTTCTAAAAATAAGCTTTGACCGAAATTTCTATTTTCTATTTAAAGAGCTATCCCATGTCATTTCTACGTAAATAAAGGACAATTGAAGTGTTTAGAAGTTGAGCAACATTGCAAAATAAATGCTCAATTATTTTACAGTAGTGAAAATAGTAACATATTTGTCAAAATTGTGGGGGGAAGAGAAGATGAGGAAGCTAGTTTAATTGAGGAAGCCACTTTCTTTAATGTATACTAGCTGGTCTACAAAAGCATGACGCATGACGCTTCTCCTTTTTTTAGTCCATTGTTCATGATGATAAAAGTTTATATTTGTGATATAATCAATTTGTATAATTAATTTATACTCCTATATGCATATAGCTAAAAGCTAGGTATTTATTTTCTCAACTAAATAAAAAATATCATTTCAAAAGTTATCTTATTAAACCGCGTAAAACACGGAAAAATTCACTAGTTATGAATAATTTTCATATAGATTTACCTAAAAACCAAACCAATTATGACGGAATACAAAAGGTTTTGTGCAAATTAAGGCGCGTGATTATCGATTTTGAAGGTCTTGTCTAATTAATTTTCCAATATTAAGAGCATGCACATGCCCACAAAATTTTAGGTGATTCAAGATTCGTTGTCCGAATTCATAAAAATGACGTGGACATTAACACACGAAAAATTAAAAATCGCCCTAAATTCTTGTTTTATGGCCCTAAAACGCCCAAAAAAAATGAACAATCATGGCTAAATTATGACTATTATTCGTTTGGTTGTTTTTGATGGGCCCACAATTCATGCGATTAGGAGTCTGTCCCCGAATTTATGAAAATGACGTGAATATTAACACATGAAAAATTAAAAATCATCATGACCTTAAACGTCAAAATGACAAACGGTTATGGCGAAACCATGACTATTGTTTGTTAGATTATATTTTATGGGCCCACAACTTCAAGTGATTAGGAGCCTGTCGCCCAATTCGTGAAGATGGATAGACAATGCGCACGAAAAACATAATTATTACACCAGTCTATGAACAAACAGATGATACGAAACGTAATTATTTCACTAAGTTATGAATTACATTTGGACAAGACCTTCGATAGTTATTACATTAGTTGGTTTTCGTTTTTTTGCACATCGTTTTGATTTTCTAGCATTAGAAAGAATTTTTCTTTTCAAGGATTACTTTAATTATCTGGTAAAATAGATATTAGAATAGTGAAGATTATTTTTTCCCCAAAAAGAATATAATTTACTGGTCCAAATATTGCGAAGATTTTAGCTACAAGGGCAATTTTGTACATCCACTTGTAGAGGAGAACCTCTGGAAAGTTCGGTTTTTCTTCTATATTTTTAAAGAGACTCCATATTTTGCTTCCTCTTGCTCTTGCCACCTCTGCCGCTTCAACTTTGAAGGGAAGTTAGAGCTCTCAATCGGACGCGTAAATGGCTGACGAGGATTATGATATGGACGGAGGGTTCGTACAATTTATTTTTCCATCTTCCGTAATTGAATTTTTTACTTGGTTTATGTGTTAATACTCTTTTTTACGAGTATGTACTTTTTTTTTCCCAAAAAGATTAGCTCTTTCTTTCCCTGATTTAGTTTTTGGTGTTAGAGAACCCGAAATTGTTGAGTATTTGAATGAAACGGGTTTAAATGAAAGGAAACAGGATATTGACACTCACGTTGTAGTAGTTGTTTTACTGAATTATTTTTCTTTGTATTTTATTTGGTTATACAATTGTCATCTGTGTAGAGCTTAGCGTTAAGTTTTATGAGTTCGTGTATTAGGGTGTATTTAAGGTTTATGAATCAGGGTTCATATTTAATTATGAAAAAAGTCATCTTTTTGGAGTTGAGAGACTCGGGACTCTCAAAGGAGAAGCTTTTTTATTTGGGTTTTCCACCTGGCGTATGGTTCCTGCTTTTGGGCCCAACTAATCTGGGTTCGTGCAGGAAGTCCGGGTAAAGCGCTCCCTAGCAAAAGCGACTCCATACCATTTTAGACATGAACAAATAAAAGAACTATAATAATAATATCATATTTAAAAAACAATCAGGAAAACAAGTAGCACCCCTCCAATTCAAAAAATGTATCTGCTAGTCAAGTAGTACAAAAGTATTAAAACGTAGAATGAGGCTACACAGGTTCGAACTCATGGCCCTGCACAGAAATTTTTAGGCTTGACCAGATAAGCTAGACGCTTCTTTGTGACAAGTAGTGTCACTTATTTAATTTTACCGTTTTTCTTGTTTTTTCATTTGAATTATAAATAATTAGTAAAGATTTTCGACGAAGCGGTGTTACGTGACACCACTTGGGCTAAGGCAGATCTGCCCCTGCCTAAGGGTCGCTATCGAGACCTCTGTTTAAGGATGAGGGAGAAGTTATTATTATGATTTTAAACCTTTTGATCCTTGTACAACGTGGATATTTGGTACTTTGGTAGGCGCACGTTACGAGTTTGAAGCTAGAAAAAGTGGATTTCTCGGTTAATTAAAAAACTTTTTGGGCCTTTAGTTTGAATAGCAAAATTCATATAACTAGTTTTTTTTATAACCGAGAAATACTGAGGGCTAGTGGTGCATAGTTTGAAACTCAGTGGATAATGGGCCTGCCCTTCTCCACTTAAATACCAAGCTTCTGTCTACGGTAGGGCTCGAAACCCATGATGTGCGCCTAACCACAAGCTGTACTCTTACCGTTAGGCCAAAGCTTGTTGGGGCTCATATAAACAGCTGAGAACTTCTTTATTTTTCCTCTGAGCCTTTTATTTCTTTCTTTTTGAGTTGGAAATGCTTATGCTGCATGGAAACAGTCTTAGTGAAGGACCTTTAGGATAAGGTAGATAGGGGTGCTCTATAGTGGTCCTAGCACTGAGGAAGTTACTGTATTTCTGGCTAGATGGTGCCTTTTATGGATCATCCCTTTGGCTCAAAGTGATTACTGTGTCTCTTAGAAATATTGGGGCTTTATTGTGGTGTTTAAATGATTCTGTGTTGGTTAGCTAGCTGCAGTCAGATAACATTCACTAGTGGTGGACTGAGAACAGAGGGGCAGCTGTGGGGGTGTTTGGCCGTGGGGCTTTTGATTTTGTAGGGGCTTCCTGACACTGCTTGAAATATGATTTATAGCTAATCACATGCTTGAATATGCCAAAATTCAAAACTTTAACTTCTTGGGTGTGAACTGAGTTTTAGAGGTTTTTTTGGGTGGGTTGGAGGGGAGTGTGTGTGGGGGGTGTTAAGTGCGGATCAAGATGAAGTCGTGGAGTGCAATTGGCTAAAGGAGTTAAAAATGGAGTTAACTGCTAAAGTTTCTTAAACCTTCTGTATGCATATGCGCATCTCATGGAACCATGAATTTACAAATTATGGGGATTATGCTATGCGCATCACATTGGTGGGATGACACTTAACTTATGCATCAGTGTTGTTTTGATCTTGTTAGCTCTACAAAAAATTACTATCTTTTATGGTTAAGCATTATCTTACTGGTTTCTTCTTGTCGTCCCTTGCTTATTTGGTTATTGTGGAGATGAATTATGCTGGACCTGGGAAAAGTCATTTGGTCTCTTCTATATTATGCATTTAACTGTGTACATTGATGCAGATACGAGGATGAGCCCATAGAGCCCGAGCCTGATGTAAGATAATTTCATTTCATGCTCCTCAGTATTGGAATGTAATTCGTGTTGCGTAAACAGTACTAACTATCACACATTATTGGGTTTCATTGTCAGGAAGGAGCAGAGGTCGAAGAAGATAATGTCAACAATGAGGAAGTGCCAGACCCCCTTTTGGGTGAAGGTGAGGAAAACCAGAGCAGGAGCCTGTGGAACGACCTCGGAAAACTTCCAAGTATATGACAAAATATGAACTTGCAAGAATCCTGGGTACTCGAGCGCTCCAGATCAGGTCCTTGCCTTTTACTCCCCAATTAGCCATTTTGTAGTTTGAAAAATTGGGGTTTTCATAACTTGAGAGTTCTTTTTGTGCTCATGCAGCATGAATGCTCCTGTTATGGTTGAGTTGGAGGGTGAAACTGATCCGCTTGAGGTGAGACTGTCCTTTAATTTTTGTTATTTTACCTGCTCTCAGTGACATATCAACAAAAATTATATCTGAAGTCATGGCAAAACAAGAGTCTGTCTTGTAAAGTTTGTATAATGTTGAGTAAATCTTCTTTATGTGCATCTTTAATAGATTGCAATGAAAGAGCTCCGAGAAAAGAAGATACCCTTCACAATTCGTCGATATCTGCCTGATGGAAGGCAAGACTTCCTTTGTTATGTTCTGTTGTCCTCTCATTACTCATTGTTCCTTTACTAAAATAGATTATTTTGCTTTTGTTTGTACCAGTTATGAGGATTGGGGAGTTGATGAATTGATCGTTGAGGATACATGGAAGAGACAAGTCGGAGGAGCTTGAAACATGTTTACATGCTGTCTGAATTGTCTACCTGTAGGCTCGTGAAGAACTATTCGGTCGATCAACTTATTCTCTATGAAATCCCAAACTAATTGTGCTCTGTGAAGAACTATTGATGTAGATAAATGCTTGGTGCTCCCTGAAGATCTTACTACTGGTCTTGGTTTTCACATCATAGTGTTTAATAGACTCTGGCTTTTAGTTGGTATCTTAAAATGGTATTCTGCCATTGATTTTCTAAGGAAAGCACATGTGCTTACTCCTGCTGGCTGTTCTTGCTTGTTACTGTTTTATCTTTACTGCTTAAATTACTTTTTAGTTAAGTTACAAATCAAAACACACTTACCCTGCACATGAATAGTGACCGCATGAAATAAATAGGTAAAAAACTGTTGGGGGTCGTTTGGCATAAGGTATAAGAAGATATAGGGGTGGTATAAAAATTTAATACCACCTTAATACTCTGTTTGGTAACAAACCAGATAACACCGGAATATCTTATACCTCATAGAGGGTGGGGTAATTAACATCGGTATAATTTATACCTTCTTTCAGTTGCCGCACTATATTGTGTTTTTCACGCAATTGACCGTCACACTCAAGAAAATAAAAACTCTTGGGAAAGGTAAATGGAAAAAGAAGAAAGAGGTTTTCTGATTGTGGCCGTATAAGTAGAGACAATCCTGCCATAAGATTGGGTGAAGTGCACAAATAACCATTTTTTAGCCTTTTAGGACCGTTATTTGAATGACAATCAAGTATACAAGGTTTTTAAAGTTTAATCGTCTCAATTCTCAATATTGAACTTTTTAGATTTAAACTTCAGACCTTCAGGTATGAAGTTTGAAATTTTAGACCTTAGACCTTAGTTTTGAAGTTTGGTTGCAGTATACATTCAGACCTCATACAGATGTTAATAGACTTCTTCTTGTTAATTATTGAGTAGTTATTTATACATAACTTCGTGAACTTCTTAATATAAATACATTATTGTGGCCAAGGATTTGAATTTTGCCGAACTCGTAGCTAGCACTTTAGCTCCGTTTCTAGAAGTTAGGCTCTAACTTTAGACTCGAAAATATTATGGAGGAGTAACAACAACAGTAAAATGAAGTTTGCCAAAATTGGTTCCTAAATATTTATCCTCTTAAATTTTTTAAAGTAAATACATAGCAATGTTTTACTTAGAATTTTAATTTGTTTTTAGTAATATATTTTTTAATATAAATACTTACAAATATAACTTCTTTGAGCCGATGCAAACTTCTCTATCTTCTTAAGGGTAGAGATAAAGTCTGCGTAGACACTATCCTGACCCACGTGTGAAATACACTGAGTTTGCTATTGTATACTTTTATATATAACTTCTTTTTGAAAAAATAAAACATTTAACACCTTAGTAAAATAAACATATTATTCAAGCTATTATTTATGTAGGACTTTTTAGTATAAGAAATGTAAAAGTTTGATTTTAAAACACAAAACGTGTATTATATTATTTATTATAGAATTTCTTACGTTATTATTCACAGAATAATATTATTCATTATGAGATGATTCGGGAAAGCATAGCACAATCTGTTACCGACTTAAACCAAATGATTACTAATATCTTTATCATCTACTCCAAGCTATTACCTAGTTGTCAATTAATTATACTTAGTGATACTTAAATAAACTAATCTTACCGTACGTGTTTTGCGCATGTATCTAAACCAGTGAATATAAGATCTTTTAGAAAATTATGTTTTACTATTAAATATAGTATGTTTGTATTATAAAATAAAAATTATTTTATACTCCTTAAAATATATATAGTTTTAGTTGAAAAGGCTTATCTATAAAATTTTCCACGTTAATTTTTCTATCTTATTTTTATTTTTTCATCCCAAATACTATTCTTATGCAAACAAATTTACGAATCCTAAGAGTTTTGTCTAACTTGAAAGATAATTTTAATTATACGATGAATTTAACAAATAATTGAATTGGATTTTTTGACTTAACTATTTGGCCTTGATATTAAAAGAACTAATTTATTTTTTGTTGATTCAAATTCTTAATATTAGCTCATCCCAAGTTTTCGATATTTAATTGTAACATGAAAGGGATTACAATTATGTGTCGTTCAAATATGAAAATAATTATATAAGGTAACTAAAATTTAATTATTTAAAGTATTGTGAATGCTAAAAGTTTCAACACTGTTCAAATAAAATTTATTTTTATAAGAATATAAAAATATTACATTAAAACTTGTAATTTAGTTATAAAATAAAAAGTATAATTAAGTTCCTTAAATGGTAATTATTTATCCTATTTAATTATTCAATAAGAAGAAAAAAAACTATTATGTAAGTGTTCAATAATCTTCGTAAATATACAACTTAAAATTGATTCCAGTTATAATGCAATTATTTTAATTTCACAAGTTATCATGCTTCTTTTAAAGTTTAAGCAAGAAAGTATAATCATTAAACATTTAAGATTTTTTTTTTTTGAAAAATTATATATTCTTAAGTTCATTCTGGAAGAAAATGTTAGATAAATATAACAATTTCGACTCGTACATAACTTAATATGTTAATTTAATCAGATATTATATTGATGGAAGAAAAATATTGAACTGTAATTGAAGAGATCTAGATTACGTTGTTTAATAATTTATTTTTTAAAAATCGTGAAATTGTGCTTAAAGACTGTTTCAAAGTAGAAAATGGTGAATTCCATTACCATGTCAAGGTCGGAATAAATATATTACCATGTAAAGGTGGCCGATATGATTTAAAGTTTAAACCTTATTATTTAGATATAAATTTTAAAAAATTCTTGTGGTTCATTGTTATAATGCTTTTGCATTAAATAAACGGTTTTGTGGGTTAATATATTTTTGCCAATTTATATAAGATAGATTCACATACAAGTTCCTAAATATTAGAAATTCTTACATAATTCAAACAAGGAAAGATTTAATAACTAAAATTGTAGGATTTTAGAATCCTATATATTAGGAAAACAATAATATTACTATTTTCGTCCAATGTAAAATGAATTTTAAAATCACACAAATATTGTTAAACTATGTGACTAAATTATAAAATAAATTTTTAAAAAAGCACAAGCTCTTAATAATAATGAATATTGTCATATTTACCCGACGTAATAAAAAAAAATTATGTCATGTAAGAGTATTTTAATGTCTTATCATAACTTCAACATATATGAGTTATGCATTTGCTTTAGTAGTTGAATAATATGTCGACTTGTATTCAAATATTATGCAACAACCATGCTCTTAAAAATTAATTATGTTAGTTTAAATACCTAATAGTATGAATTTCATCTTATTTCTAGTGAAACTCAAATTGAAAAATACGGAAAACAATGAGATATATTATTAGATTTAGTTATCGTACCAAAAAAATCAATTGGATGGGTACTGTCTGTATCTAACTAAGTTTTATCTTGAAAGAAAACAATGATTGTCAAAAAAAATTAAGGTAGAGAATTAACGTTGATTACTATTTTATTTAACACGAAGTATTTTGTAGTGTAATATAATTCTCAAAAGGTGTAAAAGTTTATAATCATTACAATAGTGTTTAAAATATTTATTTTTATTTGTATACATATTTTAAGATATTTTATTGAGTTATGATATAAAATTACAGTTAATTAATTAAAATTATTTGTTAGTAATATTATACACTGACATTGCACTTGAGTTCAACTGATTGAATCTTACTTAATTAAAAAGAAGATTGATATTCTCTTTTATAACGTGAATTGGCGTTGTTAGAATCGTAATGTTGATACCGATATTTGTCACGAATTTATTGTTACAAATTAAAGAGAATAATTTAGTAAGATAAACTTTTAATTGACTTTGAAAATTTAAATATTATAATATCCTGCATAGTTTGAGTAAGACAAGACATAATAAATAAATTTTTATTGATTTGAAAGGTAGAGATATTAGAAAAAAATTACCGCAATTATTCTAATATTTTATCACATTTGAATATTTGGTATCAAAATGCTAAACTTCTTCCTCTTAAATTATTTTCTTAATTTTAATTAACAGATAAGTAAGAAAACAGTTGAAAACAATTTTCGTATGCACGTCTTCAAACTGTGATAATATCTTGATTGACTTTACATAATCATTAACAATTAAAAATAATATATCGTTTGTTTGGATTCAATAAATAAGACATCATGTTACTTGATTATTAACTTTAAAAAAATAAACGTAAACCTTCATACTATTATGGAGTAAAATATGTTCCTTTCCATTGAAAAGTAATGTCTACCTTTCTTTTATTGGTTATTAAATAATTTCTTTAATTTTAATTTATCTTTTAATTTATTTTAGTCCAAGCATTTCAAATGGAAACGGAAGAAAGAGTGAAAATTTTCTATTTGGTATGAGAATACTTAAGCCAAAGCGTGTTTGTGCATAGTTGGTTATAGTTGGAATAAGTAAAAGTTTAATATGGAAAAATTTAGTTGATTTCAAATTCTTAAATATTTAGGATTCTTACATAATTTAAATAAGGAAATAGATTCAATACTAAAGATTATAGTTGGTTTAAAAGTCCTAAATATTAGAAAAATAACTAAACGACTTTTTTGTCTAATGTAAATTCTATTTTTAGAGGGTAAAAAAGGCGAACGACATTTCGCTAAGGGCATTCGTGCTTTTAATATAGTATAGATTATTTTATTGTAAATTATAGTATTTACTATGGATATTATATTAAAAGCACGAAGTCCCTTAGCGAAATGTCGTTCGCCTTTTTTACCCTTTTAAAATAGAGTTCACCCTGGACAAAATAGTCTTTTAATATATAACCTAATATTTGGGAATATTAATTAAATTATTTCTCTAATATTTAGGAATAGTCATAATTATTTTCCTAATATTTAGGATTACAAAACTAATTAAAGTTTATTGATTAAGTTTTTCTATATTCGAACTATGTGCAAACTTATACAATTAAAATTTTGAAATCGAGTAAGAGTTTAGTTATATAATTTATTTCCTTTTAGAATTTATTACTTCAACATCAAATATTTAACCAATAATTGTAATTCAATACTAAAGCACGCTTTTGACTTAGATGTCTCTTACCAAATAGTAGAACTGTTCACTCTTATTCTCAAGTGCCGTATCAATTTGAAACTTAAAGACTAAAACAAACATAAAATAAATTTCATTTAAAGAGTTTATTTGATGACAAGTAAAAGAAAGATGGACATTACTTTAAAACGGAAGGGAACACATTTTTGTCCAAAATAGCATGACGATTCACGTTTCTTTTTCTTAATATAATATTTTCTCTCTTATATTTTGATTAAATTAAGTAACATCATATCTTATTTACTATGAAATATGTGTTATTCTCAATTTCTTGATAGTTATACAAAGTTAAATCAGGATATTATCAGTTGGAAAGCATTTATAGTGAAATTTAGTTATTTTGAACTATTTTCTTATGTACATATCTATCTATATCTATATCTATACCTATAATTATATCTGTATTTATATATCTATCTATACTATATTAAAAACACAATGCCCCTTAGTAAAATATCGTTTCCCTTTTTATTCTTCGTAAGTGCATTTTAAGTTGGACAAAATTGTAAATACAAATAAAATTTATTTTTACACAATTCAAAATTGTGTACGGCAAAAAAGGGAAAAGAAGAAAAGTATAAGTGAGAAACTCCTTTTTAAATTAATATATCTCAAACAAACATGATTGTCATTGGTTTAAAAGGGAAAAAAGAACCGAAAATTTAATATTTAATTTCCCTATTAAAGCCAAGTCAAATTATCGTAGGTTCAAACAGAAAAGGAAGAAGAGATAATAAGCAGGAAACTATTATTTAATATCATTCATCAACCTAATTCTTTTTTTCATTGAGATAGCGTAACTAATAAATATAAATATAATTTATAAATAATCAATAGTTAAAGAGAAGAGCTCAATTCGGGTCGGGCTTGTCAAATATCAATTCACACCCTAATTATTAGGGCTTCTCCGTCTCCCTCTCTCTCTATTTCAACACGGTGATACACGTTCTGTTCTCTCTAAAGCATTTCATCAAACACCATGGATGGGGCGGCGACTGGCTCTGTTATTCCGGCGAACAGGAGGCGGCCGCCGATGGAGGAAGACAGATTAGTCTTCGAGACATCAAAGGGCGTGGAGCCCATAGCTAGTTTCGCTGAGATGGGCATTAAAGATGAACTTCTTAGAGGTGTTTATCAATACGGATTTGAAAAGCCGTCCGCCATTCAACAACGGGCTGTGCTGCCTATTATATCGGGTCGTGATGTCATCGCTCAGGCCCAATCCGGTACCGGTAAAACCTCCATGATTGCACTCACCGTTTGCCAAATTGTGGATACCAAATCTTCCGAGTATGTGTTATCATTCCCTTACTTTTTCCTCACTAGGGTATAGTTTAAAAAAATATTTTTTTTAATGGAAGGTTCAATTTGAATGAAGCATGTAATAAGATGGATATACCTCAGCTAGTTTGGGATTTAGGTTTAGTAGTAGTTGATGATAGTTGTGGTGGGTGGTCAGTATCCGTCCATCCGTAACGGAGTTGTGGTGAGAATGGAGTTCCTTTTGGTAGGGAGCATGTTCCTCCAAAAACCGGGACTACCTGCCGTGAATATGAGGGTATTGACATTGGGTGGGTTTTTTTTTTTTCTATAAGGTAAGATAATGTTTGCACATAAATATTGTTCAAGTAGCAGGCGCTGAGGATGCACTTGCTGATATGCAAGGAATCTCTTCATAATAAGTCCACTTTGACTGCAGCATTAGGCTCCCTATCAAACTCAAGTTCTGACTATATATTTTAGATTACCTATTTCTATGCCCGAATAAAGGGGAAATTATCTTATTTTGTAGGATTAATATCAAAGAGCATTGTGGGCTATTGGCCCCGAGGGTTTTGGTCTAGTGGTTAGAACGCAACTCGATGTGTGGATTAGGCGCCCGTCAAGGATTCAAACTCCCCATACAAAGCTTGATATTTATGTGCATAATGGGTTAGTGGTCGAGGGACTGGCCCGCTACCCATTGAGTTTCAAACCATGCCCCATTGGCCCTCGGTTATAAAAAGAACATTTTATATTATTACTAAACCATCAACAACAATAATAATTGCCTCATTCTAGAACTAGGTGGAGATGTGGAGTTGGCAATATGAAATTTGGTCTTGTTTCGCTCCAATACAACAACTATGTGTCAATCCTAAAAGTTGTTGTAATTTGCTATTTGAATCCTCACGAATCATGTAGTTCTATTTTGGGATTTTTTGCTCCAATGCAACAACTATGACTCAATACAAAAGTAGTTGTAGTTTGCTATATGAATCCTCACTAATCACACCGTTCTATTTTGGGATTGTTTTGCTCCAATACTTAATGATTTGTCTTTTAAGACATTTTGGGGGTTCTTTAAAATTATAGATTCTATGTCTAAACAAAAAATAGTCCTCAGTCCCAAACAAGTTGGGGTCAGTGATAAAAGTACAGCCCGGTGCACAAAGCATCTACACCTCAGTCCCAAAAAAGTTAGGTACTAAATCAAAAAAAATTCCTAGCAAGCCCGGACATAGTGTAAGCTAAGTTGCTCGGACATGGGGTGCGGATCTAGAGGTCAGATCCTCCGAGATGTAAATTCTAAAATTCGTGGATACGGATCCTAATATGGATACAGGTGCGTGGATCCGGCTAAAAATAATTTTAAAAATTAAAAATCTAAGAATATCTCTAAATTATGAGACATTTTGTGGAATACTTACGTATAATTTATAAAGTGTGAATTTCTTTTTATTCTCAAGTTGTAGATAAGTAAATGATTGATTTCCTAGATAAGGTATGTTATCTTCTTCAACTCGAATTTTTACTAGTGTCGTGTCGACACGGGTGCGGCACCTAAACTGCCGTGTCGGAGCAACTTAGAAGGCTAGTCCAACAAAGTTAAAGCACAAGCCTGAAAGACATATTTATTGTATTCTCTATTCACCACACCATTTCATGCGCGACATAAATCCAGAACATCTCAGCAGAGTTTATAAAGAAGCTTAGTACCATGAAAAGTCAGAAAGGCATTTCAATTAACTTCTTTTTAGTTTGTATTTGAAATTTTGAAATTAGACTCATTATCTAGGTTTACACTTGTTGCTTCAAAAAGAGTACTCCTCTCCCACCTCCTTAAAATCCTAAAGCCACATGCTATTTGTTTATAAGAAATTATGATTTGTGATGGTGAGATGTTTATATTTTCGTTCCTATGACTTTTCAGTTTATCGAAATGCAGATATTATTGACGTGTTTAGTTATAACAACATATGACCAGTAAGGTGATTTTGCTTTCTGGTATAATTCAGAATTAGATGATTGCCTTTGCTCCTGGATTTCTAAATTATTTGATCAAGTGAAGCAAAAATAGTAAGGAAATGGGGCTATTGAACTAAAAGTAGTTATTTCCTTTTGGCCACTTATAAAGTTATGAGTTTGTATAATCTTTACCTTGTAAAAAAAGTTATGAATTTATATTCAATTTTTTCCGGTATAAAAAAAGATTATGAATTTATATGCAGTTTGCTCTTTAATGAAGTCTAACAATTTTGGGTGAACTGCCATGTATTTCCTTAGGGTACAAGCATTAATTTTGTCGCCTACGCGGGAGCTCGCAGCTCAAACAGAAAAGGTGATTTTGGCTATTGGAGATTACATTAACGTTCAGGCACATGCATGTATTGGAGGCAAAAGCGTAGGTGAAGATATCAGAAAACTAGAGCATGGAGTACAAGTAGTCTCTGGAACTCCTGGAAGAGTCTGTGACATGATTAAAAGGAGAACTTTACGAACTAGGGGTATAAAATTATTGATTCTTGTAAGTTTATGGCTTTCTTCTGACCTCATATTTTCATTTGCTTGCTGAACTCTTTTTTGTCTGATTACTTCTCCATTAAATTTATTGAGGTCTTACTCTGCTTCTGATGTTTGTTAGGACGAATCTGATGAGATGTTGAGCCGTGGTTTTAAGGATCAGATATATGATGTTTACAGATATCTTCCACCGGAGCTTCAGGTGAGTTGTCTGTTTCTCTAAACGCATACAAAGACTTTCGTTCTTGCTTATTGGGTTTGATTATTTCTACAAACGTTTATTATTCAAGTTGATCAAGATATTACAAATCTTCATCTAGAACTGTCTTTACGCTGTTAATTTTGGCATGTGGCTGCCCACCACTGAATCCTATTGATTGTGCAGCTCCTTATTGATCCCTCATTGATCATTATCTGTTGATAGTGTTGCTTGAATGCGATTCTCATGCATGCTGTTGGTGTCTATGTGATGTCTAGAGGTTTACTTTGTATTCTTTACATTTTGATTTGCTGTTTCTGTTTTTAACTCTGTGATTCAGTAGTTTAGAAAATCAAGAATCCAGTTTGCTTTGCATGTTTTCCTTGCTTTGAGGGAAAGAAACGGGAATGAAAATTGTCTGGGTGTTCCACTTTCTTGGTAGAGTCCTCTTTGTTGTTTGTTATGTATGATACTTTGTTGTATAGAGGAAGAGACGGTCTGTGCCCTCTCGCCAACTAAAAAATGGAACTGAAAATTTTCATTAGATTCTCCCACTGTGCTTTTATGTACTTACATGTGTGTGTATCCGTCTCTTTTTTTCTTTTGGACTGGGGGATAGATAAGTATATTATCGCTTGACATATGTATATTAACTTTGCAGGTTGTACTGATTTCTGCCACTCTTCCAAATGAAATTCTGGAGATAACAAGCAAATTTATGACAGATCCTGTTCGGATTCTTGTAAAACGTGATGAGTTGACTTTAGAGGCAAGTGATGATTGTTCGCACACATGCCCACATACAGGAAATGCAAATGCACTGTCACAATGATACTGACGTACTAACTTTCAACTTGAATTTGTTTTCCTCATGTTGGTTTTTGTTTTGAGTTGTTGCAGGGCATCAAACAGTTCTTTGTCGCGGTTGAGAAAGAAGAGTGGAAATTTGATACACTTTGTGATCTTTATGATACACTCACCATCACCCAGGCTGTTATTTTCTGCAACACAAAACGAAAGGTAACATTGTCACCTGTTTATTTTGCTCCCAAGTGAATCACATTGGGTTCCTTTTTGACAAGTCAAGTGAATTATAGTGGGACTATTGCATTAACTAAGAGATGCTGGATTATTAGGAGCTTTTAGGGGTTTGATTGATTTTTTTTTTTGGGGTGGGGGTTGTGGTTCTCATTCAGGATAGATTTATGTTTTGTATGTGAGTAATTGGATAGCGTTTGAAATCATTCCGATATATGTTGAGCGTCCATTTCAGTGAATTGTGTTCTCTGTATTAATCAGTGGAGAAGCCAAAAGAAATCATTGTACTTTAATGTATGTTGGAGATGGACTAATGAAATAAGTTTTTGACAATGAGGCTGTAATGCACATTGCTTCAGATCTAATATTCCATGAAAAAACAAAGCATATATAAGTAGAGTGCCATTTCGTTCGGCAAAAGATTGAATCGGGGTCATTTGACAGGTTTTGTCAACTCGAATGATTAGCCAGCAGATACTTTGAAAGTCAACCTGTGGCTCCAAAATCGAGTACATTTGCGGCAAGTTAGGAGCATACAGTATGTATACTCCAACTTGAGAGGGAGTTTTAAGAATGTCAATATTAGGAAATTGTGAATATGGCAAAGGTTTACCAGTAATTGTGTTATAGGAACGGGAATCACCTTTTTTCCCATTTTTTATTTAGTCGAAAAAACTATTTAAATTCTTACATGCTTGAGGGAATGTCAAGAATCTCTTCTTTCTTTTTCCGCAAATAGGTGCATTTGTTTTTGTACTATGCCTTTCTAAATGAAGTGCGATTAATGTGACAGGTTGATTGGCTGACTAGCAAGATGCGTGAAAATAATTTTACAGTATCATCTATGCATGGAGATATGCCACAGAAGGAGAGAGATGCTATTATGGCAGAGTTCCGAGGTGGCACGACTCGTGTTCTAATCACCACAGATGTTTGGGCAAGGGGATTGGATGTTCAACAGGCAAGCTCTATGTCCTTTTCTGTTACACAGCCTCCATGCCCTAATTCAGTTCTTTAATTTGTGATATCAAATTTTTAATTGGTTGTAAGCTACTATTACTAATTTTGACAGTCTTGGTAATCCAAGTTTACCTAAGCAATCCCCAAGACTGTACTTGTCGTTGAGATCTATGTAAAGATTAGGTTGTTTTTGCCTGTAGAGTTTGTTCTGGAAGTTGGAACGTGTCCATTATGATCAAGTACAAAAGCTCTAGATACTGTACTTTTTAGTGATGGAGATTGTTTGTTACCTTAAGGATACAATGATAGACTATTACAGGGACTGATCTGGTGCTTGCATTTTTTGTTTTCTAGGTTTTTCCTTTGTAAACATTTCAGTTAATATTACTCGGTTCATTTGGAATGTATAATTTCATTTCTTACCTTGCGGCAAAAGTCAATTAATATAGATGAGAAAAAGGTTTCAAAGGATCGAGAAGAATCAGTGAAGAGGAGTATACCTTCTCTCTGCGGACATCCTACTCACTCCTGATTCAGGAAACATTTCCCTCTTCCCCATCTCGAGATTTCTTCAGTGCTGTGGATAGAGGAGGGAGAATATAGATAATTCATAATCTCTTGATAGATTGTAAAAGTGTTCGACTTGGGCTTTTATTGCAATAGTTATGCTGGAGTTGATCTGGGATATGAAAGATTTCGCTCATACCCATCTCGAAATTTCTTTGGTGGTGTGGATCAGGGAGGCAGAGTTTAGAAGTAGATTCAGAATCTCTTGATAGATTGCAGTGTTTGACTTAGGCTTCTAAGGCAATAGCTATACTGGAATTGATTCTGGATATATATATATATATATATATATATATATTGGTTTTAAGTCGTAGTTGGTGGAATTGATTCTGGATATATATAGGAGTAGCTTTTAATGCAATAATTACTGCTGTTGATTCTGGATATGATTTTACATTCTTTTAGCGAAGGTTAACAAAAGATATGATAGCCCATGATTAAGCAGCTATTTACTTATGTGCAAATACATTTTGTGATATTTGATAGGCTTGTGTACAATCAAGAAGCTATTTTACAGAAAATGCATTTCGGCATACCTGATGGTATCCCTATCAAGGATAAGAATGAAGTGACAAATGATTTACAAATGCCAATAGCTAGAATGTTGACTTAGTTCATACTTGATATTCGGACCTACAGTGGCAAACACATTCTCGTCTGAGTATCCTTGTTTGTTCGCCTCTTTAGGCTGCTACATCTAGGAGAATCTTGTTGCTGTATTATTCTTCTTAGATGTTGCTGTATTATTCTTCTTGCTTTGCTTACTATTTCTATTTCAGGTGTCTCTGGTGATTAATTATGACCTTCCAAACAATAGAGAGCTGTACATTCATCGCATTGGTCGCTCTGGTCGTTTTGGTCGAAAGGTATATTTCTTGTCTTCCTCATAAATTAATCCTTTTTTTAATCACCTTCACGTTGTCTTCTGTTTTTCTTGCTCACTATGCCTGATAATTGTTCCCATGTGCTGCAACTTAAGCTCATCATATGACTACGAAAAGCTTGTAGAAATTTCTAGTACAATGTGTAGCATTTAGCAGATGAATATAACTATTCAATACAAGATTACAACTAAACAAGCACGTCTCCATAGATATATTTGTTTTACAGCCAAAGACCTACTAACGGGAGTGGGATGCCAAATGCCTCATACTCCAAACAATCCCTTGCAATGCCCTTTAGAACTTCAAAAGAGCGCTCTGACAACTGCTTCCACAGAGCTAAAAGAGGACAGCTCCTTAGATGTTTTTATTTTGCGGGCCAAGACCACTTACTGAAAAGTGGTGTAACAAAGGCCTCGTACTCCAAGCTATCTCTTGCAGTGCCCTTTGCTGAAGGAAGTTTAATCTAAAGAAATTCCACAGCACTCTTGACAACTGCTTCATTTGTTCAGCTATTGATCATCCACTCAGTAGTGCAGAGACATATACTTATTTTACAATAGCTAACTTATTGTACTTGCTTTAAATTTTAATATACCTTCCGGAATGTTGTGGCTTCATTGCGCGTTCCCATCGTCCCAAACGTTAGAGAACTTACGGAATCATTTATTTGCTTGGGAACCTTTTAGACATTTGCTTCCTTTTCTCAAATCGCTCCGAAAAGAACTACTTTAATATTCATTCATGTGATATGACTTGTGAATTGTTTTTCCTTCATGGGGTGCAGGGTGTTGCCATAAATTTTGTGAAGAGTGATGACATTAAAATTCTGAGAGACATAGAGCAGTACTACAGTACCCAGATTGATGAAATGCCCATGAACGTTGCTGATTTGATATGAAAGGCTGGAGCTTCCAATCCTTCTGAATATGTCTCTGGTGTGGCTGCATTGGTTTGCCTTCTGAGTGGTTTGTACCAAGGATAAGTTTTTGATGGCGAGAAATTGGTGGATGTTCTATTTATTGGTACTGTGAGACATATTGGCTTTCTTGTGCGTCATATTTTGTTGCGAAGTGTAATTCTGGATGACTGGATGATCTGTTTTAACATAGGCTTGATAAATTTGTCTGAAGAGCTTTGCTGAATTTGCATGTGGTGTTAGTTTCGTCTGTTAAGATGTACAATTATCTGAAACTTATCCTGAATGTGGTGATGATGTGTATAATTCCCTTCTATTTCAACCCATACCTATGGGCTGAAAAGTTTGTAACATTTTTGTCGATCCAAGTAGCTGTATTTCAAAGTCACAAGCTGCCCTCGTATTAGCGGAGCACTCAGGCACTTAGTAAAATTAGAACTCCTGGGGTCAGCATCTCTGTTTGTTCGAGGTCTATGTTATTGGCAATTCGAAAGCATTAATTTTTGCCTGTATATCTCGCGATTTATGGGTGATCTATCGAGATTAATATCGCTACAGTGTTCCTCTCGAAGAGACATTTCTCGTCTTGTCGTCCCTCTACTGATATGACGAGCAAGTCCAAGTTTCTTAGTCCACCTTGTGAGTTACTTGATATTTACATCAAACTATATCAACATGATTAAGTTAATAAGCTAAACCATGGTTAAATGAAGGTTTGTGTAGGCGGTGCTTTTTCCTAAATTCTTATGTCACTGTTAACCCTAGTGAAAAAGAAAATTTGAAGTCCTCAATCCCTCTCCTCTTTTGCTTCATCCCTCTGTAGCTACACGTTTGTGTAACTTTTTCAAAGGATTCGGAAACAGGAAACCATTAAGTAAATGTATCAGCTTCAAGAAAGAAAGAAAGAAATGAATGCAACTTTGACCCCTCAGATGATTCATCTCAAAGATTGACCAACTCCCCCTATCTAATATCTTCAGTATTTATTTAGAAAATACAGAGAGGAGAGTACTTTATGTTATTGTACCAAATAAAACTACTTGCATTAGTCAATAGCTCAGAAAGAAAAGAATCAGACAGGCTCACAAACTCGATATAAGCATCTCGTTTTTTAGACACTCGGGATATAATTACATTGGAAGGAGAACTGAGGGCTTAAAAAACACCCGAAGCACAACCAATAATGCAAACTAAGAAAAAGGACTAATTACAGACATGAAACCAAGAAAATATACAGCTTGCAAGACAATTAGCAGAGAGGTGGCCAACTGGTAATTTACAAAACTGTGTTTATGTGGAGTGCTTTAAGCAGAGAAGTCGCCATCTGTTTCACCAAAACTTGGCCACCAGAACTCTGTCCATCTCTGCGCTCTTCAATCAAATTCTGAAGCTTTTGAGGTAGATCATTCTCCACAATAAGTTGCTTTGGTCGGGGATGGTGCTCATACACAGCCTGGCATCAAAACATTTTTGAGCAATTCATTAGCAAGTGCTTTACCTAATACTATCATTCAGGCAGTGACAGTTAACAGAAAGAGTATCTAATTAGCCCCATAGTGATACGACTTTTAAGTTACATAGAGTAAACAGGAAATGTGTGTGAGGTAAAAAGTAGATGTTCTAATTCGAGACCTAGCAAGATCCTAGTATGTCTATGATTGTCAATGTATCTTCTATGTAAATCTGTTTGCACCAAAAACAAATCCTCTCCATGTAAATCTGGTTTTCAGTGCATAGGGTGTACTGATGTTTTTAATATATACAATAGTTACCAATTCAAAAAAAAAATGGCTACACAGGATTCAACACAGAATTTTTGAAAATTGAATCTTGAGAGGACAATATCATGTCATCTGAAGGAGGTTTCCCAGTCACAGGGAATAGGACTGAGAGTGAATAGGTGGAAGTTTCATCAAGTATATCATATGTCACTTGTTGCTATTGCAACATAGTCCCCCTCTGTAAAATAGAACTGATCATGAGAGGCAGAATCAGTGACCAGAAAGTTTCTAATCGGGAACCAGTGGAGATCATTCCGTCCACTTAGACACTCTAGAACAAATACCATAATAGAACCACTCAAAAGCAATAATTTCACACCTTTATCAACTTGAGCAAATTCAGTCGAGCTATAGCATCTCGGTGGTCAAGCCTAGAGACAAGCAATGGTGTTAATCCATTGACAGCGAGAGTTGTATTTATTCGAGATGATTTCCTGCATCAAAATTAACCAGAGATCAACAGAAGAATAAACTCATAATTAAATTCCATGAAAAACTAGTATAAAGAGAAAAGGTCAGCAATGCAAATTCAGTATGCAGGACTAGAGTGGACAACCTCTGTTATACTGTATGGGCTTATTAATTACTCATATCATATGAAAAAAGACAATTAGGAATTCAAACTAGCGTTACAATGTTGAGAAAGGGCAAAAAGAGGCATTAAGAGTATTGCTCATCTAGTAGGATAGAATCCATTTAGAGACTAACTAATCAAAAACAGCCTCACAGCCAAATAAGCTATGAAATGATATTAGATGTATTAGCTCTATTACATAAGAGTTCATCTACCAGGATCTGGATAAATGTATCTAGGCAGCAGCACTATTTTCCTTCTCTTTTGATAGGTGCATCTTGCCAGCTAAACTATTGTCAAGCCAAAATGGTCAAACTTGCCACTATTTTTGCTTTTGTTCCAAGCAACCATGTTTCCAGAAGTCATTCAATTGTAGGCAGATTCATTAACGCAAGTTTAAAAAACACAAACACGCAACATATGCAGTGGCGGAGCCACTCATTGGCAAGGGGAGTCAATTGACACCCCTTCGTCAGGAAATTATACCGCGTAGGTAGGTTGAATATTATATTTTTATGCATATATACTATGTGTTGACTCCTCTTAATTTTTTCATATGCTTACTTATTTATATTTTGACTCCCCCGAGGGAAATTCTGGCTCCGCCACTGAACATATGCAAGCAGCAAACAGGCAAAGTGAAAACTCGAAAAGTGACATACGTGATAATTTTCAAGAAAGGCTCCAGTATGTGCAGAAAATGCTGTTCTGGACAGCATTCAAAGAACTTGACCATTTTCTGTATAGCATCCTTTTTGAGCAAAGCTTGTTCCACTTTCCTGCTTTCGTTGTCATGTGCCAAACAAACAGCAATGGAATCTAATGCTGTGACAGACCAGAGTTCATCTTCAAGTAAGCTCAGGTATACATCAAGTCCACCATGAGCACGAAGTTGCTCTCTTGAATTACGTGACGCATGAGCCATATCACATAGAAGAGGTAATGCATATTGTTTCAACGGAGAACTGGTCATGATAAAATGCATCAAGTGTGGAATAATTCCATTTTCCGCAGCTTGCTCCTGTCTTCTCTTATTGATCTTGCAGAGGTTGAACAATGCATGGAGAACCTGCAGCAAGGAAAAAAGCAAGAAAAAGTCCATGAGCATAGACTTAGATATCACAACTAGGAATATACGCTGAGCAGTTACCTTACAGTGAATGTGTAAGCTTTAATTAGTTATTAAAAAAGAAAAAAATACTAAGAATATACCTATATTATTGTCACTTGACCGCGGTGGGTTTGAGAGGGGTGGGGGTCAAGGCAAATAAAGAATCAAGGCACCGTCATATTCGATATTATACAAGAACCACCATTGGGGTAATTTACTTCTTCTTGTTACACTAACATTAGGTTTCCGTATGAATAAGTGGGAGATTTAGAGAGAATTTAGTTTTAGAGACATAATTTGCATTAAAAGACAGGTTACTTACTGGCATTGAAATGTAAGAGGACCAAATAGAGTGGACTATACAGAGGTTTAATGTTGCTAACCCGATTAGTTTGGGATTGGAGTGTTATTTTGTTGATAGTTTATTATATTCCAAGGACTAAGGCAAGACACAATATCAAAACTAAAAAGTTGTAAAAAAAAAAAAACTGCTAGTGCAATCTGCAGAAACTCTCAAAACCCTGCACTTCCACTAAACGATTTTGTTCTGTTATAAGAGATCAGAGCGCTCGAAGTTCCATCAGAACAGCCATTTACAACTGACGAACCATAAGCAGACAATCTCCAACCAAATGATAACAAGAAGTGACAAGGCCAGGCGTATAACATGGTCTCTCTTCAAGAAAAAACCAAATAACAGAGTTCACATCCTCAATTGCAAACATAGACTAAACAAAGAGTGAAATTTATACAAATAAGCTTCTCAAATTGAATTATTCGCACTTCGTAACAAACCTTAATTACAGAATAGGCATTTTATGGATCAAAGAGAATTTTCACAAAGATTATAGGAAAAAATATTGAGATAATACAGAGTTCTAGTTTTGTTGTTTATGTTTCACTGAGTGAGCACAATATTTTGCTAAGGATCATAGAAGTAAAGAGCAGTGAACTGCAAAACAATAAACTTAGTACTCCAAATCCTAATTTACCATGTACATGAATGATGCATCCAATTCGTAATTTGGTTTCGTTGTAAAAACATATGCATCACCATGCTCTCTGGTTAACCGATGAATTAAATGCTTAAATTACCTCATGATGTATTTGGGACACAAGAGGACCCTCTTTGAGATCAAGATTGGGTATCAAATACTTGATTGCATCTGCTCTCTGGAGATGTTCTAAGCAGTGTGGGTCTGTTGAAAGGTGATTAATGCATTTCAATAGCTGCAAAAAAAAAAAAGGAAAAAAAGGAACCGTCATGAGCATAGTTGTGTGATAATAATAATAATAAAAAGCATTGCAGGGCAGAAATTTTTACTAGAAAAGAAGTACCTTAAGAAGAATAGGGGGCTCTATCTTATTAAACATCTGAAAAAGACGGCTGAGCAAACTTTGGCTGCACATGAAGGATTTTACAGTTGTGTCTGCTGCAGCAAACTCAAGCAGAAGGTCTGCTACCTTTTCCAAGTATTCCCTAGCAACATCAGCATTCCAGGGCGACACCATGTGTGAAAGTATTCCAGATGATGCTGCACTTCCTGGTCTAGCATTTAACACTCCAGAGCCGGACAATACACCTGACGCAGTCTGTGATGCAAGTCCAGAAGTTGAAGCAATTCCATCATTAGAAGCTGCCCCTCCAACTTTCTTAGTGGCAGCTTTATGTGGACTTCTAGGCAATGATTCCAAGTTAGTATTTTCCCTTCCACGTCCAGAAACCTCTGTTCAGCCATTTAGAGAAGATGAAAATAAGAGTCTGCTGGATGGTAATCAAAAGACAATGCCTTGTAAAAAAGGAGTATTACAAACACTTCAATTCTTATCAAATTCCAATAGGAGGCAGGGAAGTTTGCAATTTAAAAACAAGTGAAACAAGCAGCTGAGTCATTACCTGCAAATTCAGCCATCAAAAAGTCCAAGCCATTTGTTTTCTTTTCATTAGATGCATGCAGAAGAGGGAGTATGCTCTCATGCTTCTCCAGTCCAGGAAGATTGTGAACATATTCAAGCTGACCCGAAAAATGGCGAGATGGGGGTTCCTTCTCCAACAAACTAAGAAGGGGCCGTACATTCTCTTGCAGAGTAGCTGTTGAAGCAGGAAATCCATATGATGCCCTGTCAGTTGATATTCTACTTGTATTGCCACCTCTTTGCTGCCTAAAGTCAATCTCAGCTCGAGAGAGATCATTTTTGTATCTGTCTAGGCTTTCTCGATCTCTAGAAACAGATGTTCCATCTGGCAATCTTGATGGACCTGAAGCTTCCACTGTAGCATTACTTGACCGAGGCCTCTCAAAATCCTGTCGAAAAAATGGAGAATCTGGTGAATGTGAAGCTGAAGTACGTGAAGGTTCCTGCATTCCAGCTGGCAAAACACGCTCTCCATTCTTAATCTTAAGCATATCTGGCTGATCAGTTCCATAAGGGGGCATTTCAGTCTGCATAAATGAAGAATTGCCAGGGTCAAGTGGCCCAGACCGTGGTCGGGGAGCCAATCCATCAGGAGGGAACCCACCTCCACCAGATGCAGAAGCTAAACGAGCCGCTTCATTCAAGCTGTAGAGAGTGTTGATGAGCCTGAGCAGAATTCCGTTTTTAGCAGCTATGCGGCAAAAATCATTTCTCGGAGTAGATCGCTGAAGCTTAAACACCTGCCACATGCCATCTATAGCCATGTGAACCATTTCCCTGCATGCATTTTGGGAGGGGAGACTTTAGAAAATATTATTTGCATAACAGTTAATTTAGGTCATGATATTAAGATGCTAATTAATCACGCCTAGGTATTTAGGTCTTCCTGTTTTCTATCAAAAGTTCTAAACTAAAGAAAAGCTAAAGAGAAAGAAAAAAGGCAAAGTGGAAAAGGAGAAGATAGCATGGGCTTCATAGAGATTATCCATTATTTATAGCATTCCCATCCTATCAACATCTGGATCGCCAAATTCATAAAAGTTCTAGTGTCTTTGTAAGATATAAGATGTGAGGTTTAGGTAAAGGCAAAAGTCTCATTTAGTTGATTGATATTCTTCATGCTTTTGGACTGACTGACTCGGTTTCTTTTGCAGCCCTATCATCCGAGAGCATTGAGAACCTACGAGATGCTCCATCAAAGGAAATCGAAGGGCAACATCAGCAAGATATCCTTGATTTCTGGGGTCCAACATGAACCTGCAAACAATCTGATATTCTTTTGATTCTGAGGATAGTAGGATACGAAACCAGTGGTGAAGTTTCTTACTCTGGAGCATACCTTTTTCTTTTTTGTCTTTTTTTATAAGTAATTGGTAATACCAGTATGATGCTCTGAGTCAATGCTATAAAACTACGCGAACTGCAGTTACATTTTCAACTTTGCCAAAAAGTTTCATAAAGCTTCCTAAATCATTTCTTTCTAATTGATTGCAAAAGTTTTCTAAAACATTTGGCTTTCTGCTTGTGCATGGTCGACTTTATCTCCTTTGAAACACCTCTAGTTTCTTTCCTTCCAAATGTCCCAAAAATAAATAAAATCATTCTATCTTACACTCCATACTGGTAGGAGCTCAAAGACAGAATGTTGTATCACCAATTCAACCCCGACTAGTAGCAGGAACATACTACAAGCATCTGTATTCCTTTTACAATGCACGAAGAAATGGTCTACAGATTCAACTTCTTCCTCAGATAAGGTAACAGATGCTGCAAAGTACTTTCCATATCTTCTGCAGACGGTCCATTGGGCAAACAGCCTCATGTGCTGCTGTCAAGCTAAGGACAGCAACTTTGAGAGGAGCTTTGCTTTCCACATATATCCACATAGATTGCAGATACCTTCTTCTGCTTTCATTACCAACGGGAATAGAAAGGTTTCGGTGTGAACTTTCCGTTATTTTCTCCCAACCATAGTAAAGCATCAGATTATTGTCTTAGGTTTTCAAGACCTTGAGAAGGTAGTAGCTGCATTATTCATGAAACCTCCCATGCATGTCTAAATACTTTTCCACTTACACCAGAAAGGGTACATTAACAAAAAATAGGTAAAGATGTTACTAACCACAGTATTAATCAGCATTAACCACATGAAGTCAAACTGTTTGTCACTTGTTTGACAAACCTCCAAAAGACATTACTAACAGTAGTTAAGCTATATTTTTAGTGGCGATTACTAGAAAGATGGGTTCTGGTGATAAAACCTCCAAAAGACAGATGTCTGTTCATGATGCCAATTGTTTCTCTATGTGTTTGAACCACATCTCAAACTGACTTTTCTCTATATTTGCTTCAAATTGTAAAAAGTCCAGGGAGTGGTTGGTAGAAACCCAATCTCACACTCCCCCCCCCCCCCCCCCCCCCCAAATAAATTTTACCAAGTCTGTCTGGAGCCTAATATTTCCCCAAAAGTAGCAAGGTCACTCTCAGAGATCACACTGGTTATCGATATCTCATCAAACAATTGTATGATCTGTCATACTTCAAGAACATTGCAAACGCTCTTACCCTGTTGAATCACGTCCACCCATAGACAAAATTGAAATAGGACTAGTTATTGGAGTCACTATATTAAATGCCAACCACACTTAAATCAGGGTGACGCTGCTATCTGAACTCAGGTCTTTTTCAACTACCTACTATCTCGGTCCCTGATTGAAAATATCCAGGTCATGACACTTCTTAAAGAATTTCTTTCTTTTAAAAATAAATAGTTTTCTGTAGCCTCAGAAGCAATTTTGCAATTCTTGAAGGTGAATTACTAAAATCTCCAACACAATTATATCTGCAGTTAAATGCTTTAACACTTCGATTAACACCAAACTCATTTGTAATTAACAAAATTCTCTTTCAACAATGAACAAAATCGAAATGTAGATTTCCACACTCCACAATAAGCAAAGTTCCAATATATGCATTAAATTGCCCTCTTGCAGACCAAAATAATTGTACAAGAGAAACTACATTCATTTAAAGTCAAATATTTGAAGTGAAGAACACATGAGAGCTACGACATCTCGTCAGTAAATGAAATGCTCTAATCAAAAGATATAGAAGACAAACCTATATTTGGCATAATCAGCTTCTAAAAAGCCCACAAGAACAGGTATTCCACGGTTTGCAATAAACATTTGCAACGTCAAGGAACTGTAAACAAAGCAATCATCAGTTAAGGTGTGCAACTTTTCATGTCATCAACACAAAAACCCAGAGCCATAATCTCTATACCTCGACTGACAAAGCTGCTGAAAGAAGCAAGCTGCTTCCATACGAATTTCTCGAGGACGATCGGGGGCGGCAAAACTCATTACGACAGGGATCTACAAGACAATTAAACAATACAAGTTGAGAAAGTTACGCCCCAGTATCAAGAAAACTATTGTTTGCAGCATTTACTTTTAGAATTACTAAACATTTATTTTATCAATATTTAAAGTAGAACCAGAAGTTTAACTGTAAGTAACACTTACAAGGCCAGCAAGACAAGCATTTTATTGGGAATACGTGTTACCTTTAACATAAATACAAGTTGAGAAAAATGGTTTAGCCCCAGTATCAATAAAACTTGCAGTCTTTACTTTTCAGAATTATTAAAATTTACTTACAAATTTCTTTTGTTTCTAGTTTCTTTTTGGTGTACCCATGAGCTTCCTTTTAGTTTAGAAGATTGGGTTTATGTTGTAGAGAACCATGTTTTGGTGTAGGTTCTCTATTTTATGGTATATGGCTTGTATACGGGGTTTCCCCCATTTCTTAACAAAAAACATTTATTTACAAATATTCAAAGTACAATCAGAAGAATAAATGCTAGTAACACTTACAAGGCCAACGAGACAAGCATTTTCTTGGGAATCCGTGTTATCTTGAACAATCAGGTTTAGTACTTGCAGCACTGAACAGATGACCTGAAAAATGAAAGCACATTAGTCCACGGATTAACCGGAAATAAATCTGCTACAGCTTGTTGAATGTGCATAGAGACTGAAGGACTAATGCGATCACACCATAAAGACATACACGAGTTTTGGGAACCTCAAGTAACTCCATTAGAGGAAGCAAACCATGCTGGGTGACAAAGACAAGCTTCTGGTCTGGCCGTTGATGAAAGAATGCTATTAACTTCTGACAAGCTGATACAATAACATCTTCTGATTCATCTGTTCTTAAAGATGATACCAACTTGCTGAATTCTACAGCCTGCCAATATGATAAGTTCCAAAATATCCGTGAGTCAGGTTTTTCGTTTATCTTGTCTAGAAATTCATATATCACTTAACGGAGATAGAACTTATGTAACGGTCAATGCAAATAAAGCATATAGAAAAGGTATATAAACTAGAGATTACAGGATTAAACACGAGGAAAATTATCTTATACTTCTCTTGCACAAGCTAAAAATCCCTATTACAGGCTACTGGCTGCACTCTCTTTTGAGCGCAAGCTCCCCATACCCCCTCCCTTCTCTTCCCCTGTTATCGTTGCTTTGGTTTTATTCTTTAAAATTTAATTTGAACACAATTTTGAAAACTTCCCGATAAAACCTTCCAGCAACGTAAATATTCTTTTTTCAATTGGAAAGAAAGACAATCTCCCAAGATGATTCATTCATTGCAAAAGAAGGAAATGAGACGAAACTCTATACATTAGCAAATCAGAAACCATAATTTTCAAGAATGTGGAAGAAAAGTGTTATATGTATGCTCTAATGTAGATTGTGCCTGGTACTGATTTGTCAAACCTAAAACATTAGCAACCAAAGAAAACTTTATTTGCAATCCTTGTGCATCTAACAAAGAGACCCCGGTGAGATGGAAAATGAAACAATTGGCACAGCGCTGCTAAAGAAAGGATATTTTGCTGTGTTGAAAATATACTTATAAACCTCCATTTTTAATAAAAAAAAAGTTTTTTTTAATTTTTTTTTATAAACCTCCATAATCTTAACAGTTGATTTTCTTCGTCAAAGAAAAACATATAAAAACGGTAGCAACCAAGGAATCTATCAAGCAGATGGGTTCTCAATTTGGCTTTCAGAAGAGACAAAAGGGAAGAGATTGTATAATTATTGCTTCAGAATCAGCTCATAAATAACATGCCAGATTTTTATGGTATCAGTACTCCAATAAGATTTTATCAACTGTTTTACAGTACAATGCTGTCAAAGAGTTTGAGGACAAAATATTACTTGAATGATGTAGAGGCATTAAAACCATTTTTTAAATAGTGTTTTTGACTCTCTTCCTACATATGTGATGTCTCTTTGTTCTGTTTGCCTGTCAAGATTGAGAAAAGAATCGATAAGCTTGGAAGGAGTTTCCTGTGGCAACGCAACAAGGAGAGGAGAACCTTCAACTTGGTGAAATGGAAGACTAACAAAAAACAAGAAAGAAGATGGTTGGGCATTAAAGATCTCAGACAACATAAAAGATGCTTGTAAATGAAGTAACTTTGGAGGTTTAATGAAGAGATGGACTCACTGTGGGTGAGTGTAATTAGAAACAAGTATGGTGTTGACGGATAATGGTGTTCCAGTATGTTAGAACACCCTTCTAACACCCTTTGAAGTTTCTGTTTGGATGGCCATCGCCAAAATTGTATTTAAAGTTGGCAATGGTAGAAGCATTGCCATTTGGATGGATGATTGGGCTGGTAATGGCCCTTTGATGAACTTATTCTCTGATTTGTTTCCCTTAGCAGTAAACAAAACTTCATCACTACCTGATTACAGAATCAATGGGGTTTTGGAGCATAAACTTCAGAAGGAATTTTAATGATTGGGAGGTAACGAGGACTGCTCAATTTATTAATCTGTTGAGCATGAATCTGAAGCTATTAGAAACAAAAGATAGCATTACATGGAGGCCCAGCAGCAAAGGAGTGTTCTCTGTGAGTTCTTTTCTTGCTACAAGGATGAAGGATCTGATAAAGGTGGGACTATTTAACGAAGCCTTGGCTATGGAAACAAATTTGGAGGGAAGGATGCCGAGGGTCTATTTGGAAACAGTCTCTCTACCCCAGGGTAGGGGTAAGGTCTGCGTACACACTACCCTCCCCAGACCCCACTAGTGGGATTATACTGGGTTGTTGCTGTTGTTGTTGGCTATGGAAACAAATTTGGAGGTCCAAAGCTCCAATCAAGGGTTGCTTGCTTCACATGGATAGTGAGCAATGAAGCTCGTTTCACACATGCGAATCTGCAAAAGAGGGGGCGTCCTAACTAGGAAATGTGTTCTCTGTGAAAGTCAAGCAGAGAGTACCTGTCATTTGCTTTTGCATTGTCATGTTACTGCACGATTATGGCATTTGTATATGAATATGATTGGGCTGCAGTGGGCTATGCCAAGGACAACAGCTGACCTTTTGAGGAGATGGACAGAAAGGGAGCTAGGAAGATGAAGCTTCTTTGGTGGGATACTATACCTGCTTGCATATGGTGGACTATATGGAACAAGAGAAATAGAAGATGCTTTAAAGATAGTGTCAACTCCATTCACAAGATAACGGCAAACTGTATATTTTCTTTTTGCTTTTGCTGTAGACTGGAATATGTAAATGAGGCTGAAATAGTGCTACAGATTTTAGAATCACTAATAGCTGATGCTGTCTTTTGCTAATTGGTGTTTCCGTGCTGATATTGTACAGCTAAAACAGCACTGTCTTTGTGCTGAATCATTTACAAATTTACCTTAACTTTTCAAAAAGACAAAGGTCAAGGCGTCCACACACAAATAAGTCAAGAAAACATGTCTACAAGTACCTGAAGGTGAAAAAGATTTTCTGTCGGCAATTTATCATCAAAGCCCTGAAAGCATCCAAAAAATAAGGAATTAAGATAATGAAAGGAGAAAGACAGTCGGGTATAAAGAATATGCATAAACCAAGCAAAAAGAATAAGCACACATACTAAACCATCCATGTCTATTACATCCTCCTTCAACACACCCATCATGATGCTGAGTAAATCACCACCATTTGCTGGTCCTGATTCACTCTCCATTTGTTTCTTAGCAATTGTGGCCCTCAACTTTGTTGCCAAATCATTCTTTCCAGTTTCGGAAACCGCATTGCTTTGAGCAATTTGTGAAGATGATGAAGAAAGAGAAACTTCAGCGGCGCGATTCTCCAGGTTCTTCTCCAATGGATGAAACAGGTCATCCAACGAAGCATCACCAGGGGGGTCACTAAATCTACTCAGTTCATTTCCTCGCGGAACTACTGATGTCTTCACAGCCTTCACAAATTTTCAGATACGAATATGATTCAGCATAAAATAACAAGCAGCTAAATAGACGACACAAGAACATTGAGTAACGTTTGATGCAGCGCAAAAGACATAAAGGAGCAAAGAAACACAAGCAGAGTTGAGCTTCAAAATAGATCAGAGATGATCTTGCAAAAAATAAATAAAAATCAATCCACTAATAGTAACCAGCGTGAGATGAACGTACATAACATGGATGAAATTATAGAAACAAAAACAAGTGAATACCCCGAAACCAGAGATAGATATTCTTTTTCTAAATTAGAACTCTGAGCTCAGGCAGGACATGGACTTACCAACCTCTTCCTTCCGATAAACTACTATTCATAACACGAAAAACCTGGATTAGTGATGAAGTTAGTCACACCAACACGGTTCCACCAATTAGACTTGATAACTGACATCAAAATCATCCCATTTGCATAGATAACATACAACAAAAGAAAAGGTCATAATTGGATTAAACCTACAACACAAGAGGTGTAAAAGTTACCATCTCCAGCTTATGACAGCTAAATACTAAAGACTTGTTTACTAATTTTCTAACATTGAAAAAGAAGGATCTTGTTCAGCAAGCAGCAAAAAGAAAATAGGAATTATAAGCATATCCTCTTACATTTTTCCTCAAAGAAGTGAATTTATTGATATGCATTCAATAGATGCAAAAAAGAACACCTCATCAAAAGTACATTTCAAGCAAAATACATTAGGAATCCTGTAGTGATTTCTTTGGCAATGACATTAAGAAATCAACAATAAGAATTATAAGCATAAACTTTACCTTTCTAGGACTATGATCTGGGTTCTTTTGTCCAGAACTGGATGATGCAGAATAAGCATTAATGCCACGTCCTTTTTCTTCAACCTTCTTACCTACATTATTTCCACCCTTGGATTGACTGGATTCAAGCTCACCGTTTGCAAGAACTTTCTCAGGCTCAACCAAGTCTGTTGAACTTTGAAGCGTTGATTCATTATTCACAGCCAATCCATCAGCACAGCTTTGAATAGGAGACTTCTCATGGATTGCTAAAGTTGGAACTTGATCTGACGTAAATTGATCTTCATTATTATCAGTTCTTCCTTCTAAGTGACTACTAGTTGAGCCATCAAACTCTTCTGACTTGCTAATCTCCGAGACTTCAGGTGATGCCAACACTGAACAAGATTCCTGGATTCGGAGAGTATCACTATATTACTTAATTGATATTTTCATCATATTAAAGAAACTCCAAAGAAAAATACTTTTGCTTTGTCCGAAAAAGAGCTTCCAGCAGCACCCTTATCATCTTCATTCGATGCATCTGTATCAGCCGATCCATCTTCTTCTATATTTCTAAAAGATAACAAATGCAAGAAAAATATGGTGTGGATCAAAAAACTATACCGTCATAGAACGGATATCTAGGGGGAACCCCAGAGGAAAAGTACTAGACTAATGATGACTAGGAGTGTTTTACAATCCCCGAGGCTTGGTCTAGTGGCCCGATCACAACCCCTGATGTGTGGATTGAACACAAGTTATGGGTTCGAACCCTAACACAGATAAGATAAGAACCTGGCATTTAAGTGTAAAGTGTAGAGGGGCGGGCCCATTATCCACTGTGTCTCGAACTGTGTGCCACTGACCCTCGGAGATTTCTCAATTATCAAAGAAAAACTAAAGAGTATATTACAAAATCTACCTTAGCGTCCCACTATGACGGAGTGAGGACTGCAAAGCACGCCTTGAGTTTTGTATCCATGGATGTGAAAGTAGTGTCTTAGCATCAGGCCTTTGTCTAGCATCCTGAAACACGCTAATCTATAGTTACCAAAATCTATTGGAGCAGTCAAAGGATAAACTAGCGAGAAGACAAAATCATAAAAATTATCAATCTCCAAGGTATCTAAAGCTTCAAGTTTCCATTTAACAAAATGTTTGGATGGATTTCTGTAACTACATTAAAGTCAGAAAATGTAGTTGAAGATTCTCCAAATTCTGACAATATTATAGAACTCCATTACTTTAAAAATGCCAATTATATAGAGGCCGGTGAACTTGTAGTTCTATTAGATCCACGTCCAACATCAGACTATCATCATCCTTTGAGCATTATAAATGTGAGAGTAGACAACTTAGGTCATGTCACCTGTAACTTCTCATATTTTCCCAATCCAAACGCACAGCAGTCTCCCTTTTGCCTCATTAAGCCAATAAACTAGTAAATATCAAGTACCAAGACTTAATTGATGCAGGATTAATATATTCTATTACCTTCTTAAAACACTGACGCAGAAAATCAGTGATAGCAGGAGAAAGGCTGTCTGGAATTGGGGGATGATCATCCTGGAAATACACAAGGATCCATTAAATCGATGAAGATCGTAAAAGCAGCACTTAAGGTAGCATTTGATTCAAGCTAGTGGAATAAGGAATATCACCACTACCTTAATTCAAAATATTATCCTCGTCTTCCTCATACGTAAAGACAAAAAGACATAGCATAACTAAAACTCACCTGTACAATCCGAAAGAGAGCAGGCATGGGCTGAAGATCATAGTACGGAGGTACACAAGTAAGAAGTTCTATAACTGTACAGCCAACACTCCAGATGTCAGATGCAGCACATACTCCCGACATTTCAATCACCTGAAACACCAGAAAGCATTAAGGATAGATCTTCTAGGTGCAAGTTTCTACTATCACTAATATACAACAACAACAACAACCCAGTGTAATCCCACAAGTGGGGTCTGGGGAGGGTAATATGTACGCAGACCTTACCTCTACCCCGAGGGGCAGAGAGGCTGTTTCCAGGAGACCCTCGGCTCAAGAAGGCAACAAGAGACACTATATTAGTACTATCAATAGACTCATAATAAAATAACATACAATACCATAAAATCCATAACATAACATAAATACCATAAAATAACAAAATAACAGCAATATAAGAGATATAGGAAATACGAGAAAGATGTAAGGTATACTAATAAACAGCAGATAAAGCCCATCATCAGTAGCTGATCAATAGCATCCTAAGACTAATTCCTAACTGGCTAGTCTCACTCTAGTGCGCTGTAAAAAGAAATCACAATTTTCCCTAACCTACAACCTTAATGCTCGATCTCCATAATTCCCTGTTTAGGGCCATGTCCTCAGTAACCCTAAGTCGCGCCATATCCTGCCTGATCACCTCTCCCCAATACTATCACTAATATAACCAGCAGAATATTTCAACAAATCCCATTTTCTTCCCTTTTCTAACCAGTGAACTGTCCATTCAAACTATTTGCTTTTTGGGTGGTTTAGCATTCTTTTCCAGAAGAAGAAAGTCTGCTTTCAGATTTTTTAATTATTTTGGAACTTCCTGGGAGTCAAATGGCCCATGCCAAACAACACTGCTGATTTATTGAAAAGCTGGATCAGGGCAGGTTCAGAGAGAAGAAAGATAACATGGTGGAACACTACACCAGCTTGAATCTGGTGGACTGTTTGGAAAGAAAGGAACTTGAGATGCTTTGAAGATGAGATTGAAGATGAGCACAATCACGTCCAGAGGATAAAGGGCAGCGGAACTTTTTGTTTTACTGTTGGTGTAGAATGGAACTGGCAAATGAAGCTGAATCTATTCTACAGCTCCTAGAATCCCTATACATTTAGACAGGGCTATACTTTTGTCTTCATACTTTTGGCGCAACGTACATAATTCCAGCAGAGTCCTTTTTTTTTAAAAAGTGATCGAAGATTTATAAATACTTGCAGAAAGCCAGTGCTAAAAGTCATAATTACAAAATGTGCAGTTCCTCTATTGTATCTAGAAATCCAACTTCATCATGTACAATAAGCAGGTTGAACCAAAAAGCTTGCAAACATATACATCTTTGTTTAAGGCTATGTATGTTTCTCCTGCTGCCTTCAAAAATTATTCTATTTCTTTTAAGCCAAACAGTCCACCAAATGGCTTGAGGAATGGTATTCCAAGTCTTCTGCGATTTCTTATGCAATCCCTCTTAGTACTGTTTATGAGTAAATGCCATTTCAATTCCAGCACATTCTCAGTGATGTCTATGAGTAAAAACTTACCATTTCAAAAGAGAAGTCTACTTTCAACACATCACATTGACATGCTGAATTATGCCTTTTAAAAGGTGGCTTCTTACAACGGTAAAATAAGTCAAGCTAAGATACTCAAAACTTTTAGTTGTACTTGATTTCCTTCTAAGGAACACCATGTGCATGAGTAAATATACAAGATAGAAATCTCAGCTAAGCAACAGCTAGTCGATAACTAATTCAAAGAAAGTTCTCTTCCCTTTCAGAGGTGAATAACAGGCAAGAAAGAAAAACAAAATGCCAATCCAAATATAGACACCACGCAAAATAAGTTTTAAACACCTCAGGTGCCATCCAATATGGTGTTCCAACAACTGAGTGTGTATTAACATCTGCCTCTGTCAATTTTGTTGCTACGCCAAAATCAGCAAGTTTCACCAAACCCTGCAAACAAAAATTATCAAGAAAAAAAAATTAGGAAAGGCAAACACACACGTCAGCAAAAGTTTACTTGAGCTGATTTTATAATCCAAATGAGAATGGATGGTAACAATGAGATTGGAAATGCAAGTAATTAGCCATGCAGTTATAGAACTCATTAAACTTCTTTCTCCTAAACAAGGGACAAAAGAAATCAGATAATAGCACAATGAGAAAATAACTAATTACTCCAGTCATCTCATTTTATGTGGTGGGGTTCGGAATATGAGGGTCAAACTACTTAATTTTCAGTCTGAATTCGGATATAGATTCTTTGAGTTTTTTAAGTAAGAAATTTCGTATTGTGGAACTACGTAAAAAGAACTACTAGTCCCTATAGTTAATAAATCGAAATATTTATTCAAAAAAATAAGAAAATTGTGGTCAAAGAAACAACAAAACCTTTCTCTGACTACCCAAATAGTAATAAAGCCACAAAAAATGGAATAAAGAGAGTAGGAATTTCCCTGCATGAATGTAGCAAAATTAGAAAAGGGGGTGCGATTAAAAACCTCTTTAGTTGTCAATATATTTGCGCCCTTGATATCCCTATGAATTACACCTTGCTCATGTAGATAAACCAACCCTTCCAATACCTACGATAGAACAGAGCCATCAAAAACTGAAACTTCCACAACTAATCTGAGAGACACCTAACTTGGCACTCAATATGAAACCTGAGAGATGTAAACAGCAACCAAAGATTCTGGAAAAGGCCCAAATTTGTTTGGCTTGACAATGTTGGCAAGTGAACCATTCTCTACATACCTTTAAAGAAGTATCAGAATTTCAATTAGTTAGTCTCTTTCAGAAATAAAGCAAAAAAATATGAAAATATGTTTCAAGCTCACTCACTCAAGAATTATGAAAAGATGAGTCTTTGTCTTTAAGGATCCAAGATACTTCACAATGTTTTTGTGGTTCAAATTCTGGAGAACAAAAGAAAATATGATCACACAGGTTTAATTGTCCTTACTGAAAAGTATACCTTCAGGTGCATTCTATTTTCCTTTTGTTTCTTTCTCCTCCTTGGGAGGGTTGGGGAATGCTATGATGAGGGCCAAAAGAGGTAAGAGATCTTTACCTTAAGCAAATCAATCTCTTGCTGTGACATTAATGCATCCGACCAAGTATAGCATCCAAAGAAAAGAACAACTCGTAAGTCACATTAAGTAAATAATACAATTCATCAAATGACACCATGCACATATCAGTAATTATCATACATTAATTTAACACTACCAAATGTTATGGATGATTTGTCGGAAAAACATACTGGAGACATATGGCTTGGAATAAGGAAGACCAACGCTAATTAGGAGATCCTATTTTTGGCAAATATTTCATTATAGTAACTTCGTTTCAGGTAAGAAATTCTATTTTGGCAAGCATTTTCAGTATAGTAAGAGTCATTAACTAGTAATTTTGTTTCTAATAAGAGATTCTATTCTTCTAAGAGTCATTAACTAGTAATTTTGTTTCTAATAAGAGATTCTATTTTTCTAAGTATTTTCACTATGAAAGAATATTTTAATTTTAATCCTTAACTTTAGCTTTCCTATTTTTCCTATGTTACATCTACTTAAGAGAATGTTCGGAGGAAATATTCAAGCATTATTTCTATCAAACAATACAAAGGTTTAATAGCCAGTTTGGCCAAACTTCTGAAAATTTTAAAGTACTTATTTTTTCAAAAAAAAAAATCGTTTTGGGTGGTTAAAAGTATTAATCATCTTACAAAAAATAATAAGCAATTCTACGTATTGGCACAAGCAGTTCTTCTAGTACAGGAAGAAGTAGAATTTTGTAATTTGTCCTTAAAAGTAAAAGGAAAAGTAGAAAAAGTAATTTTTTTCAGGACAAAAATATATTTAGGAAACTCCATATTTACCATATTACCTCTTATCAATTTAACCATTTGTTTCTCAAACTATATGTACCAAAATTAAGAAGTTATATAAGATGTGGACTATTATTACTTCTGATGAAGAAATAAATGCTTTAACATAGGGCTCAACCGGGTTCTAACATGTCCACTACTATTACTTTGGTTTAACAATATTTATATTGATTAAAAATCCTGATGTACTTTGCGATTTTGTCTTCTACATTTAATTAAATAAAATTGAAAACTTAATTAGGATGATTCATAATAAATATAAAAATAATTTATCTATTTAAATAATATTATTGTAAAGTAAATGTGAGTTTCATTGCCATTCCTCATAGTCTCTTCAAGAGGCAGAAGCCAGGAACAATAAGGTTGGAGAACAGGAGAAGAAAATATCCCTGTGATTCGACCCCTAACCGGGAGACCTGACAAATTGGTTCCACAACCAATCACTATGGGCAATTCCAACACAAAGAGGAGTTTAGGGATCTGTTTCAGGAAGTGCCGGCATTAACAAAGCAAGAGTGGCATAATTTACATCCAGGAGGGAGAAGTGAATCGCGCCAACTGAATCTGAATTAGGAAATCAGCTGCTGCAATTGTCACCGCAACAGCAGGAAATCTTTTACGGGACCAATAGGAACCATATCAAGGAATCAGATGTGGGAATTGGTAGCAATAACAACTAGAAAAAATCATCAGAACCGAGTTGCCAATTGATTAGAGCGGCCAACAGGCTTGGGGGCTGGGAGTGGTGCCAGAGTAAGGAAAAGGAAGCTCAACACTAACCAAGTCCATCTGCACTTGCAAGCAATCATCGTTCAGAAAAGAAAAGGTAGTCATCCTAACATCGATCCATCAATGAAAGAAATACACAAGTACAATTGTTAAAGTACTGTCAAGAGGATTAAATCTATTTCAAGGTTCGAAATTACGCTTTAGATCAACAACCACATAGCCATTGTTGTGTTTGTCTTAGTATAAAACAGACATAATCTTCTTCCAAGCCAGCTGGATTAAGGAACACATTTCCCAGACTATGGGTGCGCGCTTGCAGTAACACGAAGAAAGACAGGAGCCCCAACAAAATAATTATAGTACTAACTACTAACAGTAATCCTGGTTGTAAATATTTATACAACTGGATGTAGTTCCAACTTTATATCAAAGGATATAAGTAGCAAAAGCTGGGTTATCAAGAAAACTGAGCAAATTGATTCCCATAGATGCATATTTGCAGACACAATGTACATGTGGCAACACACGAAGTTGGTAAAAATCAGGACTTCTATGTTTTTTCTCTTTAGTAAACAATTAGCTAAGAAGTGACGATGTACCATAATGATGTTGAGATCCTCCTGAGCAATATTCTCTAAAGAGACTTGCTTAATTGCAACAAAGTCTCCATTTTCCAAATCCAGACCTTTATAGACTCGACCATAAGCTCCCTTCCCAATCTCATCTCCAAGCATCTTCAATCCACAAAGACAATTATCAATCAGTCAATCGAACAGCTATGCCTCAATTCCGAAAAGAGCAACAAAATTTGCTTTGAACTCAAATGTAGACAAACATAGAACACATATATTATACTAAGATATATACTACATTGTTTACACCTTCAAAATTTTTAATAGCTCAGCAGAAAAATTCCAAAACCCTGACATGCCCGAGACAAAAAACAACAAAATTTTCCCCTAATAATCCATACCACTAAATATTTCAACACATAATCTCATCTTTTGTTGTTTGATGACAGTGGTGTCCAACCAGTTTGCACGCACTTCTACTATCTCACTGAGCACCTGCTACTCCCACCAACACAAGTATCGGGTAAACTCTCCCACCTTAGCTTAGACAGATGAGAAGAATCAGCTAGTGTTCTTTGCCTCCGCTGGTTGTGTAGCATAATCTCACTTAATTAGAAAATGCAAGGAAGCTTAACAAGATTGAAACTTTAATTCTAGTTTGCGTTTCTTCAGAGCATACTAGTACTCGAAATGAAGAGGAGTCTTGGAGCAACGGTAAAGTTATCTCCGTGTTAACTATACGTCACGGGTTCGAGCCGTGGAGGCAGCCACTAATGCTTGCATTAGGTTAGGTTGTCTACATCACGCCCCTTGGGGTGCGGCCCTTTCCCGAACCATGCGTAAGTAAGGGATGTTTTGTGCACCGGACTGCCCTTTATACAAGTACTCGAAATATAGCAACTAAATGAATAACAACAGCAACAACAACAATTATGATTTGGTCACAAACAAGTTGAGGCCGACTATATGGATCTTCACTGACCATGTCATTCTATTTAAACTCATCTCATGCCAACATACGCAATCTCATGCCAATATTATGCAAATACAAATGATAAACAGTATTAGAAGTTCTCTGTATAAGAAAAACCTGAAAAATAGAGACAGAGGTAAACATATACATATGAACACAAATTAAAATGTTTATGTATATAACTACTAGCACTAAATTCTCCTATGTATGTCAAATACATAAGGTGAATAAATCATTACATATTTGTTATCGAGGGTTTTGGATTTGTGGAACGCAGCATTTGCCATTTGCCTAGACATTTCTGTTCGAATTAATCTCTTCTCCTTTCTTCCCCCACCCACCCCCTCAAATGCGTTTTTTCAATGAATGAGGGAATGGATTCTCGAAGTTCTATAATTGCTTCATGAATTCAAAGGAAATAGAAAGATAAGATCTCCGGCGGCGGTGAATCGATCGGAAGTTTGAGAATTGAAGAGCTCCGACGGGCCCTGCGTAAAGAAGAAAGGGAAAGGTTTTGAGCCGGGCTTTGGAAGGCCCGAATGGGCCGAAAATGAATTGGTACGTTTGTTCAAATGACCGGCGATGACTGGTAAAAAGTACAACTCGATAGACACTATAAATATTAGTCTTTGGATTTTGGAGGACAGTTATGTCTCGGTTGGAAATTTTGAATTTTTCCCTTTATGGAATTTTATTTATATTATTTCTTTTTAATTAGGGAAAATTGATGTTTTTAGTTAGTTATAGCTTTATTCCAATTTTAAGTCCTTCGACGATGACGAATTTTCCAACGAGCCTTAGAAGGAACTCTAAATAGTTATTTGATCAAAAAGTGTAATTTTTCACTAAGCACATTCAAGAGTGTGGCGTAACAACCAATGAAGTAGAAAGATAATCGTGAGGCTCTAACAAAAATAAAAATATTAGGTAATTCTTCCCATCTATTTAAACACACAAACTGATCGAGTACTACCGTCACACAAAAAATGGCTTGTATATTAAAAAAATGCTCTAATTCAATCCTTTCATTTTATCATTCTTTTTTTGTTTCAATATCACTTGCTCGAGTTTCGAAAACTGCACTTCTCAATTTATATAGGGAAGGCAAACCACTCCTCCAATCTCTTTCTATTCTTATACAAATTTAGAAGATCTGAACCTCCGAGTGTAAGATACTGATTTCGATACTAGATTAGAAGAAGATAAGAATGTACTTCTATCTGTTTAGTTAGTTTGTCTAGCATAATTATTTTTGTTATTTTTACATTTAACGGCCGACATAATTATTTTTTATATTCGAAGATTACCAAAAATGTTAGATATCGAGCTCATACATGCTTCAATTGTTTATAATAGTTAAGAACTTTATCCTAAAATTATCGAGTAACCTTTTAAAAGCTCGTCATGTGCGTGCTTTCTTGTGTGTGGGGACATGTGGGGGTGTAGAGAGAGAGGGAAAGAGGAGATATTAGGTTTGGATTAAAATAAAAAGTTTACGTGATTTTTGAACTGTATAAATTTTTATTTTATTAGCAATTTCTCTTTGTTATATTACATACTAGTTCTGATTACGTGCGTTGCACGTGTATTCCGTATCAATAGGTTCAATTTTTTTTTTTTGAAAAAAACTATAAACATTATCAAAACATGTGATTGAGGAATAAAATAAAATTCAAAGGGAAAAAAATTCAATTTCAAAATAATATAAGGTTCTAGTACCTTAATAACACTCTCCAGCAATTTCTTGCTTAAAACTTATCCATACGAAGGGTTGATGGACTTGCTGGAGAGTGTATGTGTCAACTCTCAAGGCAAAGAAGCATGTTGGCTCTTTAGCTATCGCAGCCCCAATTCATTGTCAGCCAAAACATAATTGTGTTAGTATTTGCTCCATAGCATGATATAAAAAGAAAATGACCCCTTATCCCTCGTTATCTTTCTTGTTTTCACATTCCCTTTTCGTTTTTCTTCTAAATATACAACTTGATAATACAAGCCACAACCCATAATTTCAACCTTGTTTTCATATCTTCAAATTATCACCTGAAAGAGTTAGTAAACTACCAAAAGATATTAACACCTGATCAAGAAAATTGCTAATGGAATAATATTTATTGCTAATTTGGCAACAAATTAGACGATGAAATTAGTAAATTCTCAATTCACTGAAAATACAAAGTATACCATCTGATAAAAGTGGTAATCAGACTTTTTATATATTAATATTTGAATGGATTTGTTTCATAAAAATATGAATTATTTACTGTGCGCCTGTGCCCCCAAATCCCATCAATGAATGGTACAATTAAAATAAAAGACCAACCCATGACAACTCAAGCAAATTCAACCGCATAAATCAATTTACAAAATACATAATTTACATATACCCATGAGAACCTCCCATAAAATTGAGACCAACATCAGTTAATTAGATTCTACTCCATAGCACAATGAGAGTTCACCACAAGTTTCATATATATGCTGACATTCGAATGCAAACACAGAGCCAACGCAGCGGAAATTAACTAAGAAATGTACCTTCAGTCATTGTTGTTCAAGCGTCTCAGGGAACTGTCTTTGAAACCTTTAGCAGAAAACGTAGAGAGTCTTCTAGCTTGTGCCTATCGTAGGATACCAGACTGATGGAGTCACATGCGTATTTATAGGTAGGCTAGGGACTCTTAGGCAAATACTTTAGCCCTAGGGACTTCTCCATAAACTATAATTACCTCAGGGACTCTTAATATATGGTAATTTCTTTCCATCAAAGAAACTACCATATATGCATAACTACAGAATATTATCTGATATATTATTTCCTTTGAGAGACAAGGTAAATAATTTATTACCTTATATGTGTTGATACCTAATTTTTTTCCTATATATTTTTCATATGTAAAATACTTTCAAAATAGCATACGTATGCATGTATAAGCATGACCAAGTGTTTTATTATTTTTCCAATTTTTAAAAGATTTTGAAATCAATTTATCGCCTTATTTTATCAGGAAAAACCAATAATTATTTTCCAGATTATCATTTTTGGTAACTCCTTTATTGAATTTTCATATTTATACCAAAATATGGCTAATGTAATTTTTGCACATTTTTTACAGATTTATTTAGCATTTTAAAGTTAAATTGCATATAATTGCAATTTTAGCCTATTTTAAGATTTAATTGTGTTTATAATTATAAAATTGACTCCAGTATTTTTAATTTGATAATTACGTATTATTAATTATTTTAGTACCTTGAATTTATTTCCAAAAATTATTTTACTATTTTTATAAAATAAACAAGGGAAAAATGGCTATTTAAATGTTAGCCCCATTTATTTCAATTTTAGCCTTATTTGAGCCCCAAATGAACCCAATTCCCAATCTCAATTCCCCAACCCAATTTTAATTTAAACCTGCCCCTGACCCGATTAAATCCTACCCGACCCAGACCCCTCTCATCCTGGCCGTTGATCTCTGAGATCAATGGCCCCTATTCGCTCTTACCTTTTTTAACCCAAACGACCATCCTAACCTTCTCATTTCTCACCTACCATCCGCCTCTGAACTCTTAAACTCTCTCAAACTCTCTCGAACATTCCCAAACCCTAACCGCCTCTTACCACCACCTCCACCTTGAAACCCACCGGAATCCATGGCTTCTCAGGCTATGGGAGTCTTATACTCACTTTCTCTTGCTCTCACGTGCCTGATACCTGAAGATTCGAGGCCTGACCTCGAAGGTTTGCACCCAGACCTTTGTCGATTCAAGGTTCCACGGTCATCTCCGGCTTTACTCCAGCGTACCATGTTGGTTTGAGCCTGATTCCAACCTCTCCGACTCAGATCGGTGACCTCTCAAAGCCTATCTCACTTCTAGGGTTCTTTTGAAACCCTAACCCTTCGAGGTTTTCTCCGATTTCCTTAGATCTGTTGTGTATCTATGCTCTCCTTGAGTTTTCAAATGATTTCCCTAACTTTTCTTTCAAAAATTACTTTCAAAACCGCTTCATTTTCGATCTAGGGTTTTTTGAAAATGTTTAAGTGTTTCTCTGACTTTCTCTCCTTTGTCTTTTGTGTTTATTTGCCTCTACTGTGTTCTTATGTTTTCTTCTACCTTGTATGTTCTTCTACTGAGTTTTTACACTCCGTTCTGGTATGTTCTTCTACTGAGTTTTTACACTCAGTTCTTGTATGTTCTTTTACTGAGTCTTATATACTTCATGCTTGTATGTTCTCTTCTACCATGTTTTCCATACTATGCTCTCATATGCTTTTCTACTGTGTTCTTATATTTTTTGTCTTCTACTATATTCCAGCATGTTTCTCCTACTGTATTTTCCTGCTAAGTTCTTAAGTTTCCTTATTTTCCTTCTACTAAGCCCTGTTTAAGTTTCTTCTGAAAAATCTCTTAAGCATGTTTCTTTTACTGTTCCTATCAATGTTTTTTTGAATGCTTCTACTGTGTTCTGCATGTTACTTTGTTATCATGTTTTTCTAGTGAGTTTCTGTTGATGAAAGAAGCATGCAAGAGGTTTCAACTCTGAAACCTCTGAGCCTGTTTCAACTACTTGCCTTCTCATCTCTGTACTTGATTCAATGTAGAAACCATAGAATTTGGGGGTTCCGCCAAGCTGATTATGTGATTTGATTGAACTTAGGGTTTATTTCAAAATCCCTAACTCTTTCAGACCCATTCCTTGCTTTCATATGACTCTGACCTTTTGCTAAACTTTTATATACTAGATTTTCTACTGACTTTACAATGACACTACAGTCTTCCTTCATGCTTAACATGTTCGTATGCTCCTTATATATGATAGAATTCCCTTTAAAGTAGCTTTTGAATTTGTGATTAGTTCCTACTTCCCTCTGAATATGGGTCTAATTGATTCCCTTTCCATTGTTTGCTGATTTCCCTTAAGTTAAAAAAAAACTTTCCCATCATTTGACTCGGTTCATTCATGAAAAATCTCAGGCTCTTTTGATTTACTGATTGTTAATTGATTTTCTTACCTTATTCGCACAAACCTTGTATTTCAAAAACCCTGTCCTTAAATAACTTTATGTATTCACCCCTAATTGCCTACTTTGCACAAAGTGGTTGATTAATTTCTTTCCTTAATTGGTTTATACCCGTTTGAATCTGAATCCCTTAACTAAAGGGAGTCTTGTGTAATTGATTGACAATCATCTCTTCAATTATTTCTTACCTTATTTCTACTTGGTTTTTACACTATAAAGGGCACGACCCTTTTCACAAACACACACTGCAAACGACACAATTCACAATCTCTCCCGAACTCTTACTCATATAATAGAACTCTCTTCTTGTCTGCAGTGAGGTTTTACCAGACTACTGCATTTTTCTACTTGTTTCTTTGAAACTGGTATGTCCTAATTTCAAATTTTAGCATCCCCACAATGTGTTTACTTATAGCTTTCTGCATCTATGTCTACTTTACTACTTTTGCAGAGTTAAATACTTAAACTGGCATGTTGATTCCCTTTTGTTTGTTTCTGCTATGAATCCATATTCCCTATTTCCCTTTATGTGCTTTGAGTTACAGTTTAAGACATGGCAATATACAAGTTATTGTCTATGGATTGAACTTGATCCCTTAGGGGATCTTAACCTCTAAACAATGTGTTCCAGTAGGCTTATGGGTGTGCCAACATCTCCCATTGTTGGGTTATGCCCACTAGCCTGCTTTTTACCTCTTGTAACTCCCCATTCCCTATATCCCCATGTGTGTTATTTCCTTTTCCCTTTCCCCCTTTCAGAATTCTGCACTTACACTCTCTCTTAGTTCCTAAGTTCTGCCCCTTTCTTGTGAGCCTTGCCTTGGGACCTTGAGTTCCCTCTAAACTTGGACACCTGAGGGCTGACCCTTCCACACTGCACTTTGGCTTAATATGGTGATATATTTGGGTGTAAGCACTGCCCGGAGTTCTTATGAAACTCTTAGGGAACTCTGACACACCCAAGTGGGAGAAAGGCTTTGAAACATGATCTTTGGAGTTGGTTCACTTCATACTTCAGACAGGAAGTCTGAATCGGGCTCTCCTTGGTTGTAATTTTCAATTTCTGATGTATTTTTCTTTATTTTATTTGGATTGTAATAACTTTTGGGGATGGTTAGTGAAAAGGGAAGGGTAACCATGCATGTAAAAAAAGGTAGATAACTTGCCTATAAGATTCCTGTATTTTTCATATAGCTACCATGCCTATAAAGTTTCTGCATTTTTTTCATATAGCTACCATGACTATAAGATTTCTGCATTTTTCATATAGCTATCATGCCTATAAAATTTCTGCATTCTCATTTAGTCGCCATGTCTATAAGATTTTATGCATTCTCATTTAGTTACCACGTCTATAGGAACTTCAACATTCTTATTTAGATACCATGACTATAGGGACCCTGCACTTTCATGTAGATATCGTGACTTCTGCATATGCATATAGAGAACATGTATATAGGTTATGAAAATCAACTACAATTAGATGTCATGCCTATAGGGTTTCTGCATTCTTATTATGTCCAAAAGTTTTTTTAAAATCAGCAACACATAGAAAGCATGTCTATAGGAACTATCAACCAAGTCTGAAACGTTTCACTCGCTTATAAGTCTAAAACCAGTAACAACAATGTCTAATGTCTACAGAATTTATGATCTTTTGTCAAAACTCGTCTTTCCTAAATAACTGACAACCTTTTCTAAAATCAGTATACTTCACCTTTTCTGAAATCAGTAGATATCATGCCTATAGGTTTTTGTCTAACACTTAGGCAAGCCATAGGACAGTTTATAAACTGAATCAGATTTTATTAACTACAACCAACAGGCAGGCCTGATTCGGGCTTCTTATCTGAAATATGCAATAAATCAGTCTGCCCCAACTTTTAAGTTTAATCAGACCCTAATCAGTACGTGTAAGACATGCTAAACTATATGCTTTTCTTTGATTTAAGGAGGTCTGTTTGAGCCTTTTCATTTGTTTATATGCTTCCTCATACTTGCCATACGTGTTTTGATTGTCGCATTAGCATTTTACCTTTTGAAACCACAAATAAGCCCAATACCTCATCTCTTTAGGATTAGTAGTCCCAAATGCCTCCGGGGCTGATAAAATGGGGACGGGTAATAACATGCAATAAGTAAGCGAGACCATTCTATGCTTAATACCTCAACGGGGTGGGAAAGGGTAGATATGGATATGATGACCACGCGATAACATCACGTGTAGCCCTCACTGAGGAGTGATTACCGGATGTTGTGTGGGGTGATTCATATTATTAATAAACCTAGGACCCCCCTTTCCTTTTGTTTTCTTTGTTTCTTTTAAATCTTTTTAAACCATTTCTTTTAAGAAAATCAACTCTTTTAGTTCCTTTTTCTTACTTTTGTTTATTTGTAACCATTACGTGAAAATTCCCTCTTATTTGAAGCTTTTATTTGCCTATGTGTTATTTGCACTTAAGTCACAACAATAGTTTGGTCGGGAACCATACTAGTAGATCCTGAGGGGTGCCTAACACCTTCCCCTTGGGATAATTTCAAGCCCTTACCCAATCTCTGGTTACTCAAAACAAACCCCTCCTAGTGTCCTAATGCACTTTAATCATTAGGTGGCGACTCTTAAATTCAAAACCATTTCCCGAAAGGGAACGAGTTGTCCTCCCAAATGTCACAAACTCGGACTCCGCGAGGAAAAAGGGGCTCGACAGTGTGGCAACTCTGCTGGGGAAGACTTTTAGGCTTTTACCATTTCAAGCTATTACTGTGACTTTACATTTTTTATGTGCTTTATTTGTTTAATACCTTTAAGCATTTAATTCCCTCTTCTACTGCAAAAACTAACTTGCCTTTTGTTTCTTTCCCTTGTTTCTTTCACTGCTTTCCTTTACTGCATCCTTTATTACTATTTTAAATTATTACTTTATGAACATGCAAATATGTGACAACTTATTTTAATTATTGCATAAGCATATTTTCAATATCATATTCCACTCGTGCCCAACAAAATACCATAACAATGCTTATAATTAGTGGTTGCGCTTTTTCGATATTATCACCCTTTAAATCCGGTAAAAGCGTATTTGCGGTAAAACCAGTCGATTAACAGTGTAGTCGACGATTCCGTGCCTTTCCCTCTTGAGTTGTCCGCTCAAGGGTACCGGTCTAAAATCCCGTAGAAACCTTACTCTGTTTAAAGTGTTCATGCATCATGGTCAAACCTGGCCGAGTCAGTTATGTTGTCCGCATAATGACTCTATAAGATAGCCTTGTCCAAAGTCCACTAGGTTTCCCAAAAAATCAAATGGACACTATCACATTTTGTACATTTATTTGGAGAACTAAATGCTTTTATACCAATTATTGGTATTTAATAGTCGAGTCTGGTGGGGTAAGGGCCTAACCCTTTTGTCTTGTAAAAACATGAGGCACGAAGTCCCCAGATTCGGCATGGTCATAAACATCCACCCAAGGTTGCTAAGCTGGTGGGAGGATCTTCATTCCAGTGATCAGACTCTTGTCTGGAAATACCTAGGTAATCTACCTTCCCTCCTGGAGGTCCAACCCAACAACAAAATCATAGAAGTTGTTACTTTGTTCTGGGATTGTGATAGGCATGTGTTTCGCTTCGGAGAGGTTGAGATGACACCCCTGCTAGAGGAAATAGGAGGATTGGCTGGTAGAGACCCCGGGTTTGTTAATGCCGAAAAATCGCAAGGGTAGAGGTTTTCTCAAAATGATGGGCCTAAAGAAGAATCCAGACTTGACATGTTTGAAGGAGTCCTACATTCCCTTTGATTATTTGTACGAGAGGTATGGTCATAACAAATCCTACCGTACTTATCCGGATGAGTTCACCCTGACATCGTTGGGGCATATTCACCAAAAGGTCTTTGTCTTCATGTTCTGCTTCTTGGGAATGATAGTGTTTCCAATGAAGAAAGCAAGGATCCACACCAGGCTAGCCATGGTCACCAAAACTTTAATGGAGGGAATTGGTGGACAACCATTTAGCATAGTGTCCATGATCATCGCAGAGATATACCGAGTCTTGGAAAAGGGTCAACAAGGAGCCCAACACTTCGAGGGCTGCAACTTGCTACTCCAGCTCTGGCTCAAGGAGCATCTTCAAAGGGGTGAAAATCGGCAAGAGATTCAGCGTAGAAACTAGGACGATCACATAGCTTTCCATCAACCAAGGCGAATGAACTACATGCCCAACATGTTTGCTCAGCCAGAAGATGCCAAAGGGTGGGTGGAGCTGTTTGAAAATCTAACTGAGGATCAAATACAATGGATGTTCGAGTGGTTCCCTACTGAAGAGTTCATCGCCCGATCCAAGGACGCACCATTTCTGATACTGATCGGTTTGAGAGGAACCTACCCTTATGTCCCTCTCTGAGTTATGAGACAGGCTGGTAGGAAGCAGGTTATACCAAGGGTCGACAAGATGAGTCACTTTCGGGCTGCCTTCCAAGCTGATGATAGTCCCTATAAGTGCCAAGCTCAGCATATGTGGCATTGCAAGATCATCATGGGAAGAGATATTATCGAACTAGACAGATACCATGCTGGTTGCACCCCATACTATTCAGGTTGCCTGGAGGATAATCACAATGGTCTGGGCCAACCCGGGTTTGTTCGAGGTCACAGAATCATCGATGAAAGGGCTGAAGCACATGTCAAATACAACCAACTGCGCAAGAGGATTTAGGAATGTGAAAGCGAGCACCACGAGATTCAAGAAGCCCACCAAAAACTGATTTAAGAGTGGAAAGACATGACTATTAGTGCCAATAAGCGATCAGGATACTTGGAATAAGGTTTAGTGGAGCTGGAAAGGAAGTTTTTCAAGAGGATCGAGGACTGCCAGAATGCTGAAGGAAACGAGGGTGGACACCTGACTAGAGCCTACCTGCTGCTGGAACTTCACGAGCTGGTAAAGTTGTTCGATGGAGCCAAAGATGTCGAGTCTGGGGAAGGTCCTTCAGTGACCAAATAGATAGGAGTTTTCTTTTGCTTTATGAAATATAATAAGGCCAATGGCCACTAGTGATATTTTATTCCTTGTTATTTAGTGTCGTTTTGGGATTCGTCCACTTTTTATCAATAAAATGAGGCATTTAGCATTCTAAGTTCTCCAAATCAATTTGTCGCTAGGCCTACCTCGGGCACAACGAGGCTCCTAAATTAGGACACGATTTACATTCTTGCACTATGTGTTTAAATATCGTAACACTTTCTTATAATCCCCACTGACTTGTTACCTTTTTTGTTTTTACTTTTTGTTTATTTACTCCCCTCCCCAAAGGTTAGTTCGTGCACTCTGGCATTATCATCATATTTCACAAGATCAAAGGGCCCTCCACCCACTCCTCCTCCTAGTCCTATCAGAAGCAGAAACAAAGGAAAGATGGAAGATTTGAGCAACACCAGAAAGAAAAACTCAACTGAACGGGTAGAAGTCACTCATGGTGCTCAAGTCTCCAAAGAAAGCACGTCCCAACTTGAGTAGAAACTGTTGAAATTTCAGGAGGAACTTGATCAAGTCCGGAATCTGGCAAACTTGTCATTTTCCCTCACCACTCCGGATATCAATTTTCCAAACGCTCAGAACCCCACGCCTCCACAAAATATCCCAAAACCATAAAATCATCTCGCTCCTCACCACCACTGCAATACATGCCACATATCCAGCAATACTCTGCTGCTCATCCTAGAACCTCTAAATTCCACAAATGACCATTTCCACCATAACACCCCCATCTATGTGGAAACCATGCCATACTCTACCCAACCTGTCTCAAGCACACCCGAGTCTGATGATAAAGACTCACTCATCAAGAACCTGGCTGCGGAGTCGAATTTAGGGTGTCGAAGGAAGTAAGGGGATTGAAGGGTTGAACTACGAAGATATTTGCATACAACCGGATGTCGAACTGCCCAAGGGGTACAAACCTCCTAAGTTCGAAATGTTTGATGGTATAAGAGATCCGAGAGTCCACTTGAGAACATACTGCAACAAGCTGGTCGGAGTAGGGAAGGACAAAAGGATTCACATGAAGCTTTTCATGAGGAGTCTGAAGGCAGATGCTCTGTCTTGGTACATTAGCCAAGACCTGAAGAAATGGTCGAACTGGGTGAGTATAGCATCTGACTTTATGGACAGGTTCAGGTTCAACACAGAAAATACACCAGATGTGTTCTACATTTAGAACTTAAAGAAGAAGCCCACAGAAACATTCCGCAAGTATGCCACTCGCTGGAGATCATAAGCTGCTAAGGTCAGACCAGCTTTAGAAGAAGAACAAATGAACAAGTTTTTCGTCAGGGCTCAAGACCCGTAGTACTATGAAAGGCTGATGTTGATTGAGAGCTAGAAATTTTCCGACATCATCAAGCTAGGGGAAAGGATCAAGGAAGGCATCAAAAGTGGTATGGTTACAAACTTTGAAGCTTTGAAATCTACCAATAAGGCTTTACAGTCTAGTGATACGTCCAAGAAAAGGGACGTAGGTGCCGTAATAGTTGCACAAAGAGCCAAATCCTCTATCAAATACCAAGCTTATCCGATACCTCCACTCACATATCAGCCTGCCCCGAATTACCAAACACCCTCACCCTTTTACCAAACTCCACCACCTACTTACCAATCACCCCTACCTCCCACATATCAACCTACTTCACCCAGATATTCCCAACCTGCACATGTCTACCAAGCCTACAATGCTCAGCCATCCCACTATCAATCACCTCCCATACGCCAAAACTTTCCTAGACCTCGACTAAATTTTGACCGCAGACGCCCCAAACAGTATACCGCCATTGCTGAACCGATTGACCAACTGTACGAAAGGCTCAAAGCTGCTGGTTATGTCACCTATATCCCTACTATAACCCCTGAAAACCCTTCTCAATAGGTCAATCCAAATAAATCTTATGCATCCATTTCGGCATAAAGGGCATACCATTGATGAATGTCGCTCTATGAGAGACAAGATCTAGACTTTGATTGATAACAAGATCATTGTAGAAAAGGAGCCTACTCCGAACGTCTGCAACAACCCTTTGCCGGACCATAAAGGTGGAGGTGTTCACATGATTGAAATAGAGGATGATTGGAATCCCAAAGGATCGATCGGTTTAATCACAGAAGGTGACGAACCAAAAAAGCCAATAGTCACCCTTAATCTGATTGTAGTCCAGACTCGGCCTTCTAGGGACACTAAGGTAAACATGTCTGTGCAACTTGAGTTCGAAGCAACTGAAAAGACACCAACACCAATCGAGGTCGAATTCGTGACTCCAGCAAATGCACCTCCACAATTTGAAGTTGCAATTTTACCTCCCAAAGCACATGCTCCGTTAGGAGTAGAGATGTGCACACCGATCCCAATGGCGATGTCAGCTGTAACACCGTTCTATACAAATTCCATACCTTGGGATTACACAGTCGAGGCGAGAAGGATAGGGAAAGCTAAATTCAGGAAAACAGTTGCAGCACAGGGTATGACAAGAACCTGCAGGGGTTTATACTCCGGAGCATTTAGCTGAGTCGAGTAAGCAGGCCTCTGGTCGGCCGACCATCACTAAAACCGGGCTCAATGATCTCTGGAGAAAGATACAAGCCAAGGAATACTCAGTCATTGATCAGCTGAACAAAACACCGGCACAAATTTCTATCCTAGCTTTGCTGCAAAGTTCCGACGTACATAAGAATGCCTTGTTGAAGGTGCTGAGTGAGGCATATGTACCAAGCAACATCACCGGAGGAGAAATGGCAAACATGGTAGGGCAGGTATTGGAGTCCTATATGAGAATCACTCCCAAAAAATTCAAAATAAAACAATTTTCCTTTGTATACAATTTTTGTATTTTGTGGTATGTTTGTATAAGTATTTTTATTTTTGTCTATGCATGTTTATTTGTTAAATTAATAAAAAATACAAAAAATATGTCGCATTTGCATTTAGGATTTAATCCTACAATTGTTAGTAATTAAGTTTGTTTTACAAAAATTAAAAAATTACAACAATAGGCATCTTTTGCATTTTTAGCATTTAATGTACAAATGTACAATTTTATGCTTAAATATTACTGGGCAAACTTGCCCTTTGCTTCAACCTGATGTGGAATAATACGTTTCAACACATGTTGACCCACTTCAAATTTTCGGGGACACACCTTTTTGTTGTATGCTCTTGCTATTCTTCTTTGATACAATTGGCCATGACATACTACTGCCAATCGTTTTTCATCAATCAAGTTTAACTGTTCCAAACGGGTTTTGACCCATTCATCATCATCAATCTTAGCTTCGGCGACGATTCGAAGAGAAGGAATTTCAACTTCGGCAGGAATTACCGCCTCAGTGCCATATACCAACAAATAAGGAGTTGCTCCTACCGAAGTGCGAACAGTAGTGCGATATCCCAACAATGCAAATGGTAATTTTTCGTGCCATTATCTTGAACTTTCTACCATTTTCCGAAGTATCTTCTTTATGTTTTTGTTGGCTGCCTCAACTGATCCATTCGCCTACCCCTAGTACAATCACTTTTGATCCTACCTGCTTCGTAGCAACTTTGCTCGAAGATCCCTTCTCCACTACCACAGATGGCTCATCACCATTTTTGTTCTACTTAGGTACCTACTTCTCCTCTGCTAACTGCTCATCTGGCTTGGCTTCATGAGACCTAATCATCATGACAGTTTGTGACGGCTTCTTTGTTTCCCCATCAGCCCGCACTATCTCTATCATTTTGGCCTCCTCATGGGCTGGCATTGGATTTCTGTTGATATTGGGAGCTTCGGGGGTTTGAACTTCAATTTTATTAGTATCAATCAGCTCTTGTATTGCATTTTTTAAATGCCAGCATTTTTCTGTATCATGGCCTGGTGTACCAGAACAATACTCACAGCTAACGGTGTAGTCCAGATTCTTTGGAGGAGGATTGGGCAGCTTGGATTGTATTGGCCTTAGCATATCTAGCTGTCTTAGCCTGTGGAATAGACTAGTGTAGGATTCTCCCAGTGGAGTGAAGGTTTTCTTTTTCTGCCCCCTTTCACCCCTGAATGCTTGATTAGACCTGAAACCTGGTCCGGGATAGGTCCGCGGATAAGGGTAGGTACTTGGTATGACAGGAGCATGCCAATGAGCATGGGCAGGTGACTGATTGTATGCTTGCACATGGCTGACGGAAAAATGAGGTTCTGACGGGTGATAGTAGTGTTGGGGTGAATTGTGGTGATAAGTTGATTTGGTGGGGTCGATGTTGATTGTAGTAATGAGGTGAACCTCTGGATCCCGACCAAGTTCCTGAATCAACCATTGCCGCCTCCTCCCTTTTCTTCTTTCCAATCCCTCCTACTCCGCCTTGAATAGCTTGAGTAGTTGCCTTAATAGCCGAATAACTCATGATTTTATTCGTCTTGAGGCCTTCTTCCACCATACCTCCCATCTTCACTACTTCGTTGAATGATTTTCCTATCGCTGAAACCAAATGGGCATAGTAAGTTGGCTCCAAGGCTTGTAGGAAGTAGTCTACCATTTCACTTTCCTTCATAGGAGGATCCACCCTTACTGCCTGTTCCCTCCGCCGAAAACCATACTCTCTAAAACTTTCATTGTGCTTTTTCTCAAATTTTGTCAAGGATAGTCGGTCTGGGATAATTTCCAGATTGTATTGGAAGTGATAAGCAAATGCATGTACCAGGTCATCCCAGGTGTACCATCTCCCATGGTCCTGGCGGGTATACCACTCCAAAGCTGATCCGCTCAAACTTTGACTGAAGTAAGCCATTAATAATTCGTCTCTTCCCCCAGCTCCTCGCATCTTGCTGCAGAAACCCCTTAAGTGGGCTACTGGATCGCCGTGCCCGTTGTATAGGTCAAATTTGGGCATCTTGAAACCAACTGGTAATTGTACATTTGGGAACAAACATAAGTCCTTGTAGGCTACACTGACCTGACGTCCTAACCCTCGCATGTCTCGGAACGATTGTTCTAAGCTTTTGACCTTCCTGAACATCTCTTCTTGTTCAGTATTTTTGACTGGCTTGCCAATTTCTGTTGGGAGGTCAAAATGGGGAGTGAATGAATGGATTTCAAAAGCTTTGAAAGTGGGCTCCGGGGGGTAGTATTGATTATCCTGGGCCTGGAATATTGGCTCACTAGGAGATTTGTGGAATGTAGCTGGGGGAGGTGCCACGAAGACAGGAGTTACTGGTGGAGGAGGGTATGAAATTGTTTTAGGAGGTGGAGACTGCGGTGTATGAGAGGTGGTACCTCGGTAATGTTGGTAGATGGGGAAACTTGGGGATAGTTCAGTGGCAGGACTATCCTGAGTTTGGGCTAGTGATGGGGTGGAGGCAGGGTTAGCTGGGTAACCACGCCACAACCAGTGCACACGTGATTTGTTGACGCATTTTGACTTCGTCAAGATCGTGATTTGGGTTACATAAATGCACGCCCGTATTTAAGAAAATAACCTTATTAAATATGCGCCAAAATACTACGCGTTATGATACTATTAGGTAGGACTGTAAAATTTACTAAATCGCCCATCTCAGAATCTAGGTATTTTATTATTTTTTTTTAAAAAAAATAAATAAATAAGATTGGAGGACTGCAAATTTTGAATTGTTTTTATTTATTTATTTTTTAGCGAAATCCTCCCTTATTTTATGAATACCCTTTAATGACTACATTTTTTATTATTACTAAGTTTGTCTATAATTATAAAATCAATCTCTACATACTTAAAAGTAACATATTAATGACTAGTTTAAAACAAATATTAATGGAAAGTAATATTACCAAAATTATAATTATAAATACAACATGGAATTGTCAAAATAAAAACAATTATCCCATAGTCGGATTAAAAAAATCATATTGTTAGATGACTTGAGCTTATTGAAATTAATTATTTACAAATACTGAAAATTGGAGAAAATCTTGATTACTAAACCATATTTCTAAAATTTAAATAATTTAACCTTAACTAACCTTGTTTTAATTCAAATCCTGTCCTAATACTTGATTCGCAAAATTAATTCATGTTTTAACTGAATTTAACTACATGATTCCGATTAACTTAACGTTGACAATACTAAAACCCTTATGAATAAGGAACTTAATCAATTTTTGCCAAACTGATTTAATAAAGCCATTTTTACGTTATTTCTTCTATTTTAATTATTGGACAGTTTTTATTAGTAATCAGGCTTAAATATATTACCTAATAATCCGGTTAAGGCGTTATTTAATATATCGCTGCAACATGTCTAGTTATACCAAATGACAGTAATTTACAGAATAATAATTCATGAATAATCTAAATACAATAAAAAAATTAAAATTAAATTAGAAATTTAACACTCCATTCTTCATTTCAGCTTACAAAATGCCAAAATTACAGTTGTATACCTGATATTGTCAATATAAGAAGAAGAAAGTCAGCAACGTAATACGTAACACAGCAACAACAACAATAACCAGCAATAACCAGTCAACGAAAACCCCAGTGACAGATTTGAAAATTCAAAATAAAATCCAGAGTCGCCGAAAATCCAGGATTTGCGCTTTTATAACTTAATTTAGTTCTTAATAATAATTTAAGGAGTTTTAGAATTTAGTTTTAGAAAAAATAAAAGAAGAAAAGAGAGCAAAAATATAAAGAAAGTCGGATTGGGCCACTTCTTTAAAATTTCAACCCAGGTCCAAACAAATGCCCAACCCTCCCCCCAAATTGGCGAGGACTGTTCATCGTTACCAGAGTATTGTCCAATGGTGCATTATGTTTAACAGATATTGAAGGAAAATGCATAGACATGACTATCAATTCTGATGCGGTAAAGAGATATTATGCATGATTTTTCTTTGGTATAATTATTGAATGTTTGTATTTGGCATTATTTCGAAGATTGGAATGACAAAGGCAATTTATTCTGCTATCCAAACACTGTATCCTTTGTTCCCCCTTTTGAGCCATATTTTGTTTCTTTCCTACCCTCTTTTGGAATCATTAATAAAAAAAAAAGAGAAAAGAAAATTATAGAAGTGAACTACGTTTGACCTGATTCCTCAAATAGGATACGTAGGCGCCTCATGGCTCGATCATAGGGTGCATAATATGCATAAAATGAAACATCAAGAGACCCCCAATCAAGAAACCGGGGCAGGAATTGTATTGGCAATAAGAAAAATGATTCCAAGAGTTGTAATTTTAAACCCATATCAAAATTGTTCAACTTTTGATACCCTTTCATTCCAACCACATACCAAAAGACCTTTCGATCAATCTTAGAAAAATGTCGAGTCAAGCAAATGGAGATGGTTCGTAACACTCTGGTCCAAACAAGAAAAATGATGAAAATGAGAGTCTTATAGGTGAAAACCCGCACGGGCACCATGAGACGACGGAAGCTGAGAGAAAGTAAAATGAGAGAGTCTTATTGGTGAAAACCTTGTCAGGCACCATAAGGCGAAAAGGAATTAAGAAATAAATAAATGAGGAAGGTTTGTCAGTAAAAACTCTTTAAAACACTGCAAGTCAAACAAGGTCCGTAAGGCGGCAAGAAGTAAAATTGGTTTGTGGAAGTTTTGGAAGGATTGAAAAGGAGATTGGTTAAATAGACTGGGCTGATTAATCCAAAATGCATACCCTGATCATTGGTGCCAGTAACTCCAATCAGATAAGTTCCTTATTCCTATCTCCAACAGTCATCCAAATTTGGATTTTTCTTTTCATTCTTAATTGTCGAAATCGTCATGTTTCGTCACTAATAATCTTACTCTTCTAAAGCTTTTAAGGTAAGTTTCGTTCCAAACAAATAAAAAGGAATGTCAAGGTATACTACCAAGATTCAAGATTGCACAATGCAAAATACGGCCATGATAGGCGGGAAGTAATAGGATGAGAATAGGATATGGGTGTGAGAAAAGTTGAATCAGAAAAGTGGTTCAGTAATGTCAGGAGAGACATATGATTACGATTGAAAGGGTTTGAAGTGAAAACAATAGTTGGGGATCCTACGATTAAGGATCAATTACGAGGACAAAACAGTCTTTTCAACCACTCCAAGGCAGTAAAACAGGACAAAGAGAAACCCCACCCTCAGCAAGAATGCCACAACTAACCACCATGCCTTAAACTAACAAAATTTTATTTGAGTTGAAACAGGGGCAAAAACAATATTTGTTTCAGGAAACACCCGATGAGGGGAGAAGTTAGGCGTCCACCTGGAAAACAAGGAAGAACAGTTGAAGTGTTAGAAATCAGGCGTCCACCTGGAGAACAAGGAAGAACAATGGAAGTGTTAGAAATCAGGCATCCACCTGGAGAACAAGGAAGAGCGATGGAAGTATTAGCAGTTAGGCGTCCACCTAGAGAACAAGGAAGAGCAATGGAAGTGTTAGAAATCAGGCGTCCACCTGGAACACAAGGAAGAGCAATGGAAGTGTTAGAAATCAGGCGTCCACCTGGAGAACAAGGAAGAGCAATGGAAGTATTAGAAGTCAGGCGTCCACCTGGAAAACAAGGAAGAACAGTTGAAGTGTTAGAAATCAGGCGTCCACCTGGAGAACAAGGAAGAACAATGGAAGTATTAGCAGTTAGGCGTCCACCTAGAGAACAAGGAAGAGCAATGGAAGTGTTAGAAATCAGGCGTCCACCTGGAACACAAGGAAGAGCAATGGAAGTGTTAGAAATCAGGCGTCCACCTGGAGAACAAGGAAGAGCAATGGAAGTATTAGCAGTCAGGCGTCCACCTGGAGAACAAGGAAGAGCAATGGAAGTGTTACAAATCAGGCGTCCACCTGGAGAACAAGGAAGAGCAATGGAAGTATCATCAATCAGGCGTCCACCTGGAGAACAAGGAAGAACAGTTGAAATATCAGCAATTTGGCGTCCACCTGGAAAACAAGGAAGGACAATCGAAGTAATCAAGGCCAGGAGCCCCCTGAAGAATGGAATGGTGACTAATTTTCAAAGTAATCGAGGTCAGGAGCCCCCCTGAAGAACAGAATGACAATTTATTTTAGATATTACTGGTTGAAGTCAGGAGCCCGCCTGGAGAATGGAGGTGTTATTTTTAAGGATTGTTGAAGTCAGGAGCCAGCCTAAAGAAAGGAATGACATTTTTATTTTAAGGTTGTTACTGAAGTCAGGAGACCGCCTGAAGAGAGGAATGACGTTTGATTTTTAAAAAGTTGTTGAAATTTCGCCAGCCTAAAGAAAGGAATGACATTTTTATTTTAAAGTTGTTACTGAAGTCAGGAGCCCGCCTGAAGAGAGATTTTGAAGTCAGTAACCCCATCGGAAGGCAGAAGGTTACAACAAGAATCCCCAGTAGGAAACAATAAAAATCCCAGCACCGGAAGGCAGAAGGTGCCGACAAGAGGTCCCAGCACAAATTCAAGCGCATGAGTCAAAATGAAGAAAAGACGCGTCTTGAAAGAAGTGGCGTGTGAACATTGAATCATGCCCAGCATAACAAATCTGATAAAGAGAATCGTATCCCCAGAGGAACCGCCAAAAGCTTAATGAAGAAAGCCATGTCCCCAGCGGACCGAACAAAATGATGAAAACTGGTATTCAGAAAAGCAAAGGGCCAAAAATCTTGGTAGAAAGGCACCAGAGGAAACACAAGCCGACAAAAAGCAAGGCAACCAGAGCAAGGGGAAGACAGATAAGATTCTGTAATTTCTAGCTTAGTCTAGCTTCTTATTTTTTTAAGCATGGTGTAATAAGGAGGTCAGCAAACAGTAAAAGTAGCATGCAACAGCAGTAATATTGCAGTCCCATGGTAATCCCAGCTACCAAATCTTCCCAAACTATATTGACCTGATTCCTGTTTAGCCCAGGATATGTAGGAAACCTCTGAAGCAAAGGTTCGGTCAAATCTTTCAAAAAATGCTTCACACGGAGTACTCGAACGGGCAAACATCGCTCGTATTCGCTCACTTTATCTTTGCACGAAAACCCTTCGTGTTTTCGGACAAAGAGGGGCAGCTGCGAGCACGTGATTTTTGTCCTATATGAGAATCACTCCCAAAAAATTCAAAATAAAACAATTTTCCTTTGTATACAATTTTTGTATTTTGTGGTATGTTTGTATAAGTATTTTTATTTTTGTCTGTGCATGTTTATTTGTTAAATTAATAAAAAATACAAAAAATATGTCGCATTTGCATTTAGGATTTAATCCTATAATTGTTAGTAATTAAGTTTGTTTTACAAAAATTTAAAAATTACAAAAATAGGCATCTTTTGCATTTTTAGCATTTAATATCCAAATGTACAATTTTATGCTTAATTAATACTTAATTATGTGTTAATTGTTATTGGGAGTTAATTTGCACTTTTATAACTTAATTTAGTTCTTAATAATAATTTAAGAAGTTTTAGAATTTAGTTTTAGAAAAAATAAAAGAAGAAAAGAGAGCAAAAATATAAAGAAAGTCGGATTGGGCCACTTCTTCAAAATTTCAACCCAGGCCCAAACAAATGCCCAACCTTCCCCATGACCCGATCCATTTTAAACCGGGTCGACCCAGTCCATAACCCAACACCCCTATTATCTTACATTTCATAAAACAACACACACACAAAAAAAAAAAACCTAAAAACTAACCATCCGCCCCCCCCACCTTCTCTTCTTCTTCTCAAAAAATCCCAAACAACCCATCCATGGCTGCCCTTCCTCACGCCTTCACCACGCACACACATACACACCTCGTCGTCGTCTCCGAGCAGCCATGGCTGCTGTCTCATCTTCTTCATCAAGCTCGTCCATGGCGGACATTGCTTTTGCTTTATCTTCCCCGACCAAACGTCGCTCCACCACTGCTGCTGCGTTCCTCGTCGTTGACACAGCCGGACGACCACCAGTTTTTCGTCGACGTCCAGCTCCACAGTCGACGACCAGCAGCTCCAACGAACTCCATCTTCTCCGACCACCCATGGCTGCGTTTGCTGCTGCATTACGGCGTTGCCGAGCAGTTGTTGCTGCGTCTCTTCTCTTCGTGCTGCTGCTTCACTTCACCATGCCGGTGCTGCGTCGAGCTACCGTTGCTGCGCCCGCTGCGCGACTGCTGCCTTCTTCCTCAGCTATGCGCTACTGCTGCTGTCGCGTCGTGCTGCTGCTGCTTACGTAGCTGCTTCTGCTTTCTTCTTCGTTGCAGCCAAACAAACCCCATCGTTGCTGCTTCAGTCCAGTCCGTACGAGTTCATCGTCGATCGGTCGTTGTTCGTCGTTTCATTTCCGGTTAGTTGGTTTTTGAGTTTTATTTTTTGTCCATATTTCGTTTTTATATTTCTCGAAGTTAAAATCGTTAAATGTTTGATTCTTATTTTGTTCGTTGTTCATCGTTTTGTTATTATTTTTAGTTTGTTCATGTGTTTTGTTGGTTTAGTTCTCAGATTCAAATGAAAATTTAATTAATTGTTTTTCAGTTTATTTCATGTTAATTTTATTTATTTTGTAAAATTCAAAATAAAATCCAGGAATGCCGAAAATAACGGACAGAAACCAAGGGAAATTTTTAGATTTGAAAGGCTAATTAATGTTCAACCCTTTATTTCTAAACCTGTATATCAGAATATTTATCAGGTGTGTACTACTCTCTCTTCTAATTTCCAACTCTTTTTTTTCTTGTATATTTTTTCTTTCTTTTCTTTTCTTGAAAGTTTCAATATTTTTCGGAATAAATATTCAACTTTTTCTTTTCCTCTCTCTATCTGTCTGTCTGTTCAAAATCTGATTCAAGATTTTTATTTATATCCCCTCCCAAAACCCTTTAATCAATTTAATAAATAAACCACTTTCTCCTACCAAACCCATTATCTTCTCACTCAATCCCATTCCATTAAACAAATATATCAACCCACCCCATTATATCTTGTCCTCCATGCTTATCATAAACAATTACCATATTCCCCTTCACTACATTTTGTCTTGTCCCCCATTTATATTAAACAACTATATCACCCACACCCCATTACATTTTGTCCCCCATGCTTAATTACTTTAATATTATCTTAATTTTAATGGAAAGAACATTCAAAATAAATAATTATTCAGAAATTAAATTCCAAAAATACCCCTCTGCCCTTACCGAAATTACCAAACTACCCCTGAATGTACTACAAATTACCAAACTACCCCCATCAGCTATAAACACTTCACTTAATCAATTTCAACCAAAATATAGCAAATATGGCCAATTTCTAACAATGTTCATCAACAAATTCAAACTAAATGATGAACAACAAAGAAACAACTAAAATTATCTTGATTGAACAACATCTTTAACAACAAACAAACCTACTTTCAGATTCAACACCAACAAACATGTATATTCAGATTTCTAAATTCAATAATCATTTAAACTTAAAATTAAATCTAACAACATTACAACCAACAATTTCTATATTAAAACTAAACAAGATCATGAAGCAAGCTGAAGAAATAATCATAAATGATAAACAATAAACAAGAAATCAAACTATATAAATTTCGGATTCAAGATCAAACAAACAAAGTATGAAGATGAATGAAAAGATTCAACAACAATAACAAACTTTATTCAAACTTCGAATTAAACTTAAACAAAACAAATAAACATATTCAGATTACTAATCTTCAAATAATCAATTCATCTTTCTTAAATTAAATCCAACCAAAATTATAACAAAGATATATGATCCAAAAATTAAAACCAAAACATAACTTCACATTAAATTACTAAATTAAAAACGAACTTCAAACAAAATGAACACAAATTAAATCTATATTTAAACAACAAACAACGGATTCAAGCGATTTAAACTAAATCTAACAATATTGAACTAACCGGGTCGACCCAGTCCATAACCCAACACCCCTATTATCTTACATTTCATAAAACAACACAAAACAAAACAAAAAAAACCCTAAAAGCTAACCATCCGCCCCCCCACCTTCTCTTCTTCTTCTCAATAAATCCCAAACACCCCATCCATGGCTGCCCGTCCTCACGCCTTCACCACGCACACACATACACACCTCGTCGTCGCCTCCGAGCAGCCATGGCTGCTGTCTCATCTTCTTCATCAAGCTCGTCCATGGCGGACATTGCTTTTGCTTTATCTTTCCCGACCAAACGTCGCTCCACCACTGCTGCTGCGTTCCTCGTCGTCGACACAGCCAGACGACCACCAGTTTTTCGTCGACGTCCAGCTCCACAGTCGACGACCAGCAACTCCAACGAACTCCATCTTCTCCGACCACCCATGGCTGCGTTTGCTGCTGCATTATGGCGTTGCCGAGCAACTGTTGCTGCGTCTCTTCTCTTCGTGCTGCTGCTTCACTTCACCATGCTGGTGCTGCGTCGAGCTGCTTCAACTGCCGTTGCTGCGCCGCTGCGCGACTGCTGCCTTCTTCCTCAGCTCTACGCCACTGCTGCTGCCGCGCCGTGCTGCTGCTGCTGCTCACGTAGCTGCTTCTGCTTTCTTCTTCGTTGCAGCCAAACAAACCCCATCGCTGCTGCTTCAGCCCAGTCTGTACGAGTTCATCGTTGATCGGTCGTTGTTCGTCGTTTCATTTCCGGTTAGTTGGTTTTTGAGTTTTATTTTTTGTCCATATTTCGTTTTTATATTTCTCGAAGTTAAAATCGTTAAATGTTTGATTCTTATTTTGTTCGTTGTTCATCGTTTTGTTATTATTTTTAGTTTGTTCATGTGTTTTGTTGGTTTAGTTCTCAGATTCAAATGAAAATTTAATTAATTGTTTTTCAGTCTATTTCATGTTAATTTTATTTATTTTGTAAAAAAAGGGAATTGTTAGTTTAAGTTCAATATTGTTAGATTTAGTTTAAATCGCTTGAATCCGTTGTTTGTTGTTTAAATATAGATTTAATTTGTGTTCATTTTGTTTGAAGTTCGTTTTTAATTTAGTAATTTAATGTGAAGTTATGTTTTGGTTTTAATTTTTGGATCATATATCTTTGTTATAATTTTGGTTGGATTTAATTTAAGAAAGATTAATTGATTATTTGAAGATTAGTAATCTGAATATGTTTATTTGTTTTGTTTAAGTTTAATTCGAAGTTTGAATAAAGTTTGTTATTGTTGTTGAATCTTTTCATTCATGTTCATACTTTGTTTGTTTGATTTTGAATCCGAAATTTATATAGTTTGATTTCTTGTTTATTGTTTATCATTTATGATTATTTCTTCAGCTTGCTTCATGATCTTGTTTAGTTTTAATATAGAAATTGTTGGTTGTAATGTTGTTAGATTTAATTTTAAGTTTAAATGATTATTGAATTTAGAAATCTGAATATACATGTTTGTTGGTGTTGAATCTGAAAGTAGGTTTGTTTGTTGTTAAAGATGTTGTTCAATCAAGATAATTTTAGTTGTTTCTTTGTTGTTCATCATTTAGTTTGAATTTGTTGATGAACATTGTTAGAAATTGGCCATATTTGCTATATTTTGGTTGAAATTGATTAAGTGAAGTGTTTATAGCTGATGGGGGTAGTTTGGTAATTTGCAGTACGTTCAGGGGTAGTTTGGTAATTTCGGTAAGGGCAGAGGGGTATTTTTGGAATTTAATTTTTGAATAATTATTTATTTTGAATGTTTTTTCCATTAAAATTAAGATAATATTAAAGTAATTAAGCATGGGAGACAAAATGTAATGGGGTGTGGGTGATATAGTTGTTTAATATAAATGGGGGACAAGACAAAATGTAGTGGAGGGGAATATGGTAATTGTTTATGATAAGCATGGGGGACAAGATATAATGGGGTGGGGTTGATATATTTGTTTAATGGAATGGGGATGAGTGAGAAGATAATGAGTTTGGTAGGAGAAAGTGGTTGATTTATTAAATTGATTAAAGGGTTTTGGGAGGAGATATAAATAAAAATCTTGAATCAGATTTTGAACAGACAGACAGATATAGAGAGAGGAAAAAAAAAGCTGAATATTTATTCCGAAAAACATTGAAACTTTCAAGAAAAGAAAAGAAAGAAAAAATATACAAGAAAAAAAAGAGTTGGAAATTAGAAGAGAGAGTAGTACACACCTGATAAATATTCTGATATACAGGTGTAGAAATTAAGGGTTGAAGATTAACTAGCCTTTCAAAAATCTGAAAATTTCCCTTGGTTTCTGTCCGTTATTTTCGGCATTCCTGGATTTTATTTTGAATTTTTCAAAGCTGTCACTGGGATTTTCGTTGACTGGTTATTGCTGGTTATTGTTGCTGTTGCTGTGTTACGTATTACGTTGCTGACTTTCTTCTTCTTATATTGACAATATCAGGTACACAACTGTAATTTTGGCATTTTGTAAGCTGAAATGAAGAATGGAGTGTTAAATTTTTAATTTAGTTTAATTTTTTTTGTATTGTATTTAGGTTATTCATGTATTATTATTCTGTAAATTACTGTCATTTGGTATAACTAGACATGTTGCAGCGATATATTAAATAACGCCTTAACCGGATTATTAGGTAATATATTTAAGCCTGATTACTAATGAAAACTGTCCAATAATTAAAATAGAAGAAATAATGTAAAAATGGCTTTATTAAATTAGTTTGGCAAAAATTGATTAAGTTCCTTATTCATAAGGGTTTTAGTATTGTCAACGTTAAGTTAATCGGAATCATGTAGTTAAATTCAGTTAAAACATGAATTAATTTTGCGAATCAAGTATTAGGACATGATTTGAATTAAAACAAGGTTAGTTAAGGTTAAATTATTTAAATTTTAGAAATATGGTTTAGTAATCAAGATTTTCTCCAATTTTCAGTATTTATAAATAATTAATTTCAATAAGCTCAAGTCATCTAACAATATGATTTTTTTAATCCGACTATGGGATAATTGTTTTTATTTTGACAATTCCATGTTGTATTTATAATTATAATTTTGGTAATATTACTTTCCATTAATATTTGTTTTAAACTAGTCATTAATATGTTACTTTTAAGTATGTAGAGATTGATTTTATAATTATAGACAAACTTAGTAATAATAAAAAATGTAGTCATTAAAGGGTATTCATAAAATAAGGGAGGATTTCGCTAAAAAATAAATAAATAAAAACAATTCAAAATTTGCAGTCCTCCAATCTTATTTATTTTTTTTTAAAAAATAATAATAAAATACCTAGATTCCGAGATGGGCGATTTAGTAAATTTCACAGTCCTACCTAATAGTATCATAATGCGTAGTATTTTGGCGCATATTTAATAAGGTTATTTTCTTAAATACGGGCGTGCATTTATGTAACCCAAATCACGATCTTGACGAAGTCAAAATGCGTCAACAAATCACGTGTGCACTGGTTGTGGCGTGGTTCGAGATGCGTTTTCACGACGTTGCAATCTTGTATAAAATAATAAGGAGAATAATGATAAAAGCGGTTTTAAAAGCTAAGTGTGCATATAAGTTCTTAATTAAAAAATCAAATAAATGAGCCAAATATGACAGTTGAGCGACCGTACTAAAATCACGGAATTCGGGAATGCCTAATACCTTCTCCCGGGTTAACAAAATTCCTTATCCGGATTTCTGGTTCGCGGACTGTAATACAGAGTCATTCTTTTCCTCGATTCGGGATTAAAATTGGTGACTTGGGACACCCTAAATCTTCCAAGTGGCGACTTTGAAATAAATAAATAAATCTCATTTCGATTGTCCTTTAATTGGAAAAACTTCTTTCACCCCTCGCGGGGGCGGAAGAAGGAGGTGTGACAGCTCTGGCAACTCTGCCGGGGACCGAACCCAGAATCTCTGGTTCAGGGTTCAAGAATTCGAGCTTAAAATAACTATTATAGTTGGCTTTATTTATTATCTGATTTTTACATGTTCATGCTTAATGTGCTAAATGTTGCTTTTTACCGCTTTAATATTATCTGAATTATGTACATAAAACTGCTACGAAACCCTCCTTCTTTCTGAGTCTTCTGAATTTATGGTGCACACGTGCGCGTGACCCACCTTTCTGTTAAAGGTCATACCAAATAAGACGAAGTTGGGACAAGTAACTAGGCCGGGTAGACTTTCGTGCTCCCGGTACGTTGCCCCCATTTCGGCTCAAACTGTCCGTTTGGGTAAGCCAGGTCTAGAACAATCTGCCTCAGGTTTTTCACTTAGAATAACTCAGCCTCGTACCGGATCCCTAGTAGGAACGTCTATTTGCATCATGTACATTTGACCTTGGAGACTCAACACAGGGGTTGGGTCTGTCTAGGACAGGTGAACCCGAAGTGAAAAGACCATCCTGATGCATCCTACTTGCTACTTATGCATTCATTTGCCTCGGATTTGCATGTTGACCAGCTTAATTGAAAAAAAAATCATTATGAGAGCCGAGAAATAAAATGGGTTGTTTTAGAAAATTCCCAAAATAGTTTCAAATTTCGAAAAGAAAGAAGTGTTGAATAAAAAAAATGATTTTTTTATGAGTGTCTGTTTTCCAAATGAGTCTTGATTTTGTTAAAATTAATCGCAGATACAAAATGAGCACCACCCAAAACCCACCATTCGCAAATGCAGATGAGTTTCTATTTCGGCTTCAGATGTGGTGGCATGAGTTAGGAGAAGATGGTCAGAAATGGGTCATTAAGCATTTGGGAACTCTCACAGATATTATGAAAGTCAAACCGCGTGATGATTTGATTGCGGCGTTAGTAACTTTTTGGGACCCGGTTCACAATGTCTTTCACTTCTCTGATTTCGAGCTTACTCCTACATTAGAAGAGATAGCTGGATATGCCGGTTTTGACGGAGATTTAAGAAACCAAAGTCTTATATTCCCAAAAGCTCCCTCAGTGCATCGATTCTTTGGGCTCCTGAACATCAGTAATCAAATCAGAAAAAGCAATGTTGTCAACGGGTGTTGTTCTTTCAACTTCCTATATTCAAGGTTCGGAAAGCCAGACGGATTTGAAATTCATGAGAAGGGCCTTACTAACAAACAGAACAAAGACACCTGGCAGATTCACCGTCGCTTCGCTTTCATGGTGGCTTTTCTGGGAATCATGGTCTTCCCAAACAAAGAACGAACAATTGATATTCGCACAGCAAAAGTCATACAAGTCCTTACTACCAAGGAAAATCACACCCTTGCCCGATCATTCTCTCAGACATTTATCGGGCGTTGACTTTATGTAAATCAGGGGCAAAGGTCTTCGAAGGGTGCAAAATTCTGTTGCAAATGTGGATGATTGAACATCTCCAACATTACCCCAAGTTCATGCAGTATGGTCCAAGCAATGATAATTTCATCGAGAGTTATGAAGAAAGAATAAAAGATTATAAGTCTCCAGAAGGGGTGGAAGCCTGGGTATCTCATCTAAGATCTTTAACGGCAAGTCAAATTGAGTGGACTTTGGGATGGCTCCCGGTAAGGGAAGTGATACACATGTCAACCTTGAATAGTTATTTGCTGCTATTGGGATTGAGAAGCGTCCAGCCATATGGGCCACAGAGAGTTCTAAGACAACTAGGGAGATACCAAGTGGTGCCGGATGATGAAGATTTGAGTATCCAAGTAATCTAGTTACACCCCGAAGCCACTCTTCCCGAGGCTTTAATTCAGCAAATGTGGAACGGATGTCGATACTTGAAAGATGATACTCAAGTTCCAGACACTACAAAGGGCGAGATAAATCCAGGATATGCAAGGTGGTTTGAGAAACGATCCCGAGTGGATGATGCACCAGAACCCGATCTAAGAAGGCCTATAAAAAAAACCCATGTTCAAACTTTTAACGATAAAATCCAAGAACGATTGATTTGGGGAGAAAAGGAAAAAGGATACAAAGCAACTATTCATGCCTTAAAGGAAAATCTGAGGAACCTCAATTTGGAGAAAGACTTACAAGCACAAGAAGCAGAAGGTGAAAAGAAGAGTCTGGCTTGTGAAATTAAAAATCTTCACGCTCAATTTCAAAAAATGAAGAAAGCTTCTGAAACACCAATGAGAAGTTGGAAAGATCAAAAAACCATCGCCAATCTTTTGGAAAAAATGCAAGATTATGATTCCATTTTGGCAAAAACCGAAAAGGCGCTAGGCCAAGCTAAAGAAAGAATCATACAATTAAACGAGGAGGCCAAGTCTAAAAAGGAACGCCAAGTAATGCAAGCCGAAGAAGACAGGGCACAATTCAAGAAAGAGAAAAACCGTTGGATACATTCAGAAGCCCAACTCCATGCATAATTGGAAGAAGCGAGAAGGTACAATAGGGAACATCAGCACGCGGACATCGACAGAGAAAGAGCATAGGCAAGAGTCGATCAGGCCAGACTCTGAGCTCAATTAGAGTCAGCCCTAGATCGCGAAGACCATATAAGAGATATAGCCACCACTCGCCAACAGCAACCGCAGAACCAAGACCAACGTCTCCAAGATTTCAGGGCACAAATCCATGATTTGGCGGTTTACACCTCTCAAAGTTATGTGAACTGCCAATGGATGGATCATGAAAGGTTTATAGAGCATGCACCTATTTTTGCCCGTCATCTGGCAATGGAGTTAGAAAGAATGTATCGTACGCTGGGAGGTCATCCGGGTCAAGCCCCACCGTGAGCAGATGATCCAATGATTAAAAAACAAAAGTGGGGAATGGAGCATGTTCACAACTGTTAAGAGTTATGTCTTTTGTTTGATTTGGGTTTGTGTCGAGTTTTAAACCATTTTTTTATAATGTTTTCCAAATGTAATGTCCATCTTTGTATTATTTCAAGAATAAATAAGAGTGTTGACAATTGCTTTACGTCCGAACTACGCAAGGTCTGATTCATGCGGGGGCATGATACATAGGCAATCTCTTAAGATTCGACCACAATCACAAAAAGGAATAAAATAAAGAGTGAGTGACAATAAAAAGAAAGATCAAGAAAAGCTGGAATGACACAAGCAGCCGAGCAAATGCATAATAGAAAAGGGTTATTTGTCTAGGAACATTGCATCTCTACGTGTAATTATATATGTGTTAAACTCTCAAAACTAACAAGTTTGTTCATTTTCAGAACTCAAGTAGTTAGTTTTTCTAGGAGTATACTAGCATATTATCATTATCACACCAGATCAAAAGGACTGATACCCGAAAGCATGTCTATCCCGGATGTCGACACAGGTATTGAGATAGAGAAGATGGACGTCGGTAAAATGAAAGAAGAGATGCTTAAACTTAAGCAACAAATGGCTGAGATGTATCGGGCCTGGTCCACAGGGCAATCGCCCCCATCTTACCCAGCTAACCCTGCCTCCACCCCATCACTAGCCCAAACTCAGGATAGTCCTGCCACTGAACTATCCCCGAGTTTCCCCATCTACCAACATTACCGAGGTACCACCTCTCATACACCGCAGTCTCCACCTCCTAAAATAATTCCATACCCTCCTCCACCAGTAACTCCTGTCTTCGTGGCACCTCCCCCAGCTACATTCCACAAATCTCCTAGTGAGCCAATATTCCAGGCCCAGGATAATCAATACTACCCCCCGGAGCCCACTTTCAAAGCTTCCGAAATCCATTCATTCACTCCCCATTTTGACCTCCCAACAGAAATTGGCAAGCCAGTCAAAAATACTGAACAAGAAGAGATGTTCACAGGAATTCGGGAATGCCTAATACCTTCTCCCGGGTTAGCAGAATTCCTTATCCGGATTTCTGGTTCGCGGACTGTAATACAGAGTCATTCTTTTCCTCGATTCGGGATTAAAATTGGTGACTTGGGACACCCTAAATCTTCCAAGTGGTGACTCTGAAATAAATAAATAAATCCTGTTTCGATTGTCCTTTAATTGGAAAAACTCCTTTCACCCCTCGCGGGGGCGGAAGAAGGAGGTGTGACAGTAGGGTAGGTATTGGAAGTCACAAGATCACTTTTCATGAAGATGAGCTGCCACCAGAAGGGTTGAGTCACAACAAAGCGTTGCATATCACCGTATAATGCGAATATCATTTATCACTAGGGTCCTGATTGATGGAGGGTCCAGCCTTAATATTTGTCCGTTGGTAACACTCAGAACATCGGGAAAAGGTTTGTATGAGATCAAGGACTGGGCCATCAACGTTAAAGCTTTCGACGATTCCCAAAGATCCACCATTTGGGAAATCGGCATTTGTTTGCAAATGGGGCCTACTTGGTTCGATGTTGATTTTCAAGTTATAGACGTGCCGACATCTTACAATTTGCTGTTGGGACGGCCGTGGATTTATGCCGCTAGGGCCGTAGTGTCAACACTACATTAGGCAGTGAAATTTGAGTGGAACCACCAAGAGGTGATCATTCACGGTGACGGTAGCAATCCCATATACAGTTGCCAAACCATCCCAACGATTGGAGGAAGGATAAAGATAAACGGGGAAACCGATCACCACATTGAGCGAGTCAACGCCGTTGACAAAGACAAATGGTGGGACAAAAAAATTGAATGTATATTGAACTGGAGCGGATATGAGCCTGACAAGGGACTTGGCAAGAACCTCCAAGGAATTGCCAAGTCGATCAAACTGAAGAAACATGGCACCACTTTCGGTCTGGGATACAAGTATACTTGGAAGGAATTCAACAACTGGTCGCCACCATGGCACGACCCATACTACCTGCTGGAGCAGCCAATACCACATTTGGAGTAGACTTTCTAGCCGGCCGATGTTATCTATGGGTCGAAAGAAGAGGAAACACTGGCAATAGTGAAGAATTTGTTCCTAGAAGAAGATGACATGGATTGTTGTGTCATTTTCGAGGAGGAGGGGGAGGAAGGCCCTTCCATACAGGCCATAAACCGAGGAGCATGCCTCAACAATTGGGTCATCAGAACCACCAGAGCTCAGAAAGCCTCGGGGTAGCAAGGCTGAACAAAGCATCATGCACTATCTTTTATTTTTACTAGTTGATTTTCCTTTCGCATTTTTGAAATTTTCGCAATAAGATCTTCCAATGTCAAAACAGTTATGAAATTTATCAAAGCATTTCGGTTTCCTTACAAATCTTACTCTTATTATTTTCTCTCATTACTTTACTTATACAACATTACTATTACCTATCTTGATGAACCAATGGCTGTGACGTGCAACGAGACAACAAAACAAACAGACATAGATTCAAAGGAAGATGATATACCAGATGAGATTGTTAAAGAGGTTGAAAATTTTGAGAACAAACCTAAGTCCAACCTGGATGAGACCGAGATTGTTAACCTAGGAGATGCAGAAAATATCAAAGAAACTCGGATCAACGTTCATTTGTCACCGTCAGAAAAAGGAGGAATACATAGAATTTTTGAAGGACTATGAGGACATATTCGCCTGGTCATATGATGACATGAATGGTTTGAGCACATCTATTGTAGCCCATACACTGCCAACTGATCCGACATATCCACCGATAAAACAGAATCTCAGAAAGTTTAAACCCGATATGGTCTGAAAATCAAGGAATGAGTCGCTAAGCAGGTCAAAGCTAAGGTCCTCAGGGTAGTAGAATATTCGACGTGGTTAGCCAATATTGTGCCGGTGCTGAAAAAGGATGGGAAGGTCAGAGTCTATCTACTACCGGGATCTCAATCGGGCCAGTCCAAAGGACGACTTCCCCTTGCCGAACATACACATCCTGATCGACAATTGCGCCAAGCATGAGTTGCATTCATTTGTAGATTGCTTCGCTGGATATCATCAGATCTGGATGGACGAAGAAGATGCTGGGAAAATGGCTTTCATTACGCCCTGGGGGATGTACTGCTACAAGATGATGCCATTCGGGTTAAAGAATGCAGGGGCTACCTACATGAGGGCCATGACTACTATCTTTCATGATATGATACATAAGTAGATTGAGGTGTATGTAGATGATGTCATCATAAAGTCCAAGAAAGCCACTAACCACATGGAAGATTTGAGGAAGTTCTTCAATAGACTGAGAAGATACAACCTGAAACTGAATCCCGCAAAATGTGCATTTGGGGTTTCTGCCGGAAAACTACTTGGGTTCACTGTGAGTCGCCGAGGGATAGAACTGGATCCATCTAAGGTCAAAGCTATTCAAGAACTGCCACCGCCAAAGAACAAGAAGGACGTAATGAGCTTCTTGGGAAGACTTAACTACATCAGCCGATTCATAGCACAATCTACGGTCATCTATGAGCCGGTCTTTAAGATGTTGAAGAAGGACGCCGCTACCACATGGACTGATGATTGCCAAAAAGTTTTCGACAAAATCAAGGAATACCTATCAACACCACCAATCTTAGTTCCGCCTGAGCCGGGTAAACCTCTATTACTCTACCTTGCAGTATTGGATGGAGCGTTCGGTTGTGTTCTGGGACAACGTGATGAAACAGGAAGGAAGGAGCAGTCCATCTATTACCTCAGTAAGAAGTTCACCCCGTACGAGGCTCAGTATTCTCTGTTAGAGCGCACCTGTTGTGCTTTGACTTGGGTAGCTCAGAAGTTGAGGCACTACTTCTATGCCTATACTACATATCTCATATCAAGAATGGATCCCTTGAAGTACATCTTTCAGAAGCTCATGCCCACTGGTAAGCTGGCCAAGTGGAAAATCCTGTTAAGTGAATTTGACATTGTCTACGTAACTCAGAAAACAATCAAAGGACATGCACTAGCAGATCACCTTGCTGAAAATCCTGTGGACGGAGAATACGAACCCCTGAAAACATATTTTCCTGATGAAGAGGTATCATTCATAGGAGAAGACATTGCATAATCCTATGATGGTTGGAGAATATTTTTCAATGGAGAAACAAATTTCAAAGGAGTTGGCATAGGAGCGGTCCTAGTATAAGAAACCGGTCAGCATTATCCAGTATCTGCCAAGCTCAGGTTCCCGTGCACCAACAACATGGCCAAGTACGAAGCCTGTATCTTAGGGCTCAAAATGTCCATTGATATGAACATCCAAGAGTTGTTAGTAATTGGGGATTCAGACTTGCTTATACATCAGGTCAGAGAAGAATGGGCGACCAAGAACGCCAAGATACTCCCCTATCTGCATCATGTACAGGAGTTGAGAAAGAGGTTCACAAAGACAAAATTCCAGCATGTTCCCAAGGTCCAGAATGAATTCGCCGATGCACTGGCTACCCTATCATCCATGATACAGCATCTAGACAAAAATTTCATTGATCCCATTCCGGTAAAGATCTATGATCAGCCCGCTTAATGTGCTCATATTGAGGAAGAAGCAGACGGAAAGCCTTGGTTTCATAATATCAAGGAATATTTGACGAAAGGAGAATACCCAGAACTTGCAAATCCTACTCAGAAACGCACACTTCGGAGGTTGTCCAACAATTTCTTTCACAGCGGAGGAATCCTATATAGGAGGACTCCTGACTTAGGATTGCTAAGGTGTGTCGACGCAAATGAAACATCCAAACTATTAGAGGAAATTCATGCAGGGACCTGCGGTCCACATATGAATGGCTTTGTTTTAGCAAAGAAAATACTCCGAGCTGGTTACTTTTGGATAACTATGGAAACAGACTGCATCCAGTATGTTCGAAAGTGCCACCGCTGCCAGATACATGCAGACATGATAAAGGTGCCTCTAAATAAGCTTAATGCAACAAGCTCGCCGTGGCCGTTCGCCGCTTGGGGAATGGATGTTATCGGACCAATCGAACCCGCCGCATCAAACGGACACAGGTTTATCCTAGTAGCAATTGATTATTTCACCAAATGGGTTGAAGCAGCATCTTACAGGGCAGTGACTAAGAAAGTCATGGCGGATTTCGTCCGCGACCGTATCATATGTCGGTTCGGGATTCTAGAGTCAATCATTACTGATAATGGCTCCAACATCAACAGTGATTTGATGAAATCCATGTGTAAAACCTTCAAAATCAAACACAAGAATTCTACAGCTTACAGACCTCAGATGAACGGAGCCGTAGAGGCTGCCAACAAGAATATCAAGAAGATACTAAGGAAAATGATAGAGAAGCATAAGCAGTGGCATGAGAAGCTATCGTTTGCTTTACTAGGATACCGCACCACAATCCGCACATCGACAAGAGCAACCCCCTATATGTTGGTCTATGGTACAGAGGCAGTCATTCCCGCTGAGGTAGAAATTCCTTCCTTAAGGATCATACAGGAAGTAGAGCTCGACGACGCAGAATGGGTGAAGAGTCGTTACGAGCAATTAGATCTTATAGATGGAAAGAGAATGAATGCAGTTTGCCATGGTCAGCTCTATCAGAACAGAATGTCCAGAGCCTTCAACAAAAGAGTCAAGCCAAGACAATTCACACCATGGCAGCTGGTGTTAAAGAAAATTTTTCCGCATCAAGATGAAGCCAAAAAGAAATTCTCTCCCAACTGGCAGAGTCCGTACATGGTTCACCGGGTTCTAACAGGAGGAGCCCTCACACTTGCAGAAATAGACGGAGAAGTCTGGCCAAAGCCGATCAATTCAGACGCAGTCAAGCGATCTATGTGTCACCTTTATGCTTTATTTTATGATGTAATTTGAACTACGCCTGACTTGATTCCCGTTTAAGAGGGGATACGTAGGCAGCCTTTTGGGTTTGGTCACAATTCAATAAAATTTTCATTTCCCCCGCTATTGGAAACTGGGGTAGAATTTTGAGGAGGACCCTCAAAATTCCGAAGTGATTTCAGCCATTCGCCGCGAGCAGCTGTCAGAAGCAGTAATCCAGTAAACCGGGGCAGAATTTTGAGGAGGACCCTTAAAATTCTGTAACAAGAAAGGATGCAATGTCTTAGACCACGTCGCAGTCATTGGTTCATCTAAAGAAAATTATCCTTAATTATGCATTTATATTTTTCTAAAATCACGCATGTGTATTTCTGAAATCACTTTTTTTAGCAACGCTACCCCAATGATATGTACAATATCACCAGATCAAAGCCGAGCAGGTCAAGCAAAGCCAGCGGAGATACGAACTAACCTTTCCCCCTTTACAAACTCACGATTTTTCTTTGGATGAAGGCACTTGAGTTGCAAAATCATCAAATATGCTATACGCTCACTCACAAAGTTCAGGAATACAACTCTCAGAGCCATTGCACCCATTCACAGTTGCTATCCACACACAATATCCCCAGCAGCCACAACATCGCGATCAGCTATCAAGCTATCAGCTAAGAAAACTCTATTGCCATTTGCCATTTTTACTTCCTGCATAAGGCTACCATTCTGCCTTCCGAGGTTAAGCTCTACCTCCATCTGCATTCTCTGCATTGCATAAGGCTACCATTCTGCCTTCCAAGGTTAAGTTCTACCTCCATCTGCATTCTCTGTATTGCATAAGGCTACCATTCTGCCTTCCGAGGTTAAGCTCTACCTCCATCTGCATTCTCTGCATTTCATAAGGCTACCATTGTGCCTTCCGAGGTTAAGCTCTACCTCCATCTGCATTGCATAAGGCTGCCATTTTGCCTTCTGAGGTTAAGCTCTACCTCCATCTGCATATCTACATTGCATAAGGCTACCATTCTGCCTTCCGAGGTTAAGCTCTACCTCCATCTTGCATGGCTGAAAGATCGCCATTTTATTTACATCTTGCATCGGCTGAAAGATCGCCACTGCATTTATAGCTTGCATCGGCTGAAAGATCACCACTTTATTTATATCTTGCATGGCTAAAAGATCACCACCTTATTTACATTTGCATTGGATGAAAGATCGCCACCTTATTTACATTTGCACTGGCTGAAAGATTGCCACTACTGCACCTCATAGGCTGAAAGATCGCCAAATCATCTGAAGGCGTCATTGTTCGGAGGCACCATTTTTATAGCCCGAGAACGCCATGCCATGGCCTGAGGACCCATCTTATCTTTTGCATATCATTATTCAAAGGCATCATAGTTCGGAGGCATCATTCTCATAGCCCGAGAGAACCATTTCATGGCCTGCAAATCCTTATCATACGCTTGATGGCCCAGGACGTCATCCTAACCGTCCAAAGACAACAATTCATGATCCGACGGCAACTTGCATCATGTTTAAATTTCCGCACAACATATAGTTCATTTGCAGGTAAACCAGCGAGCAACGGCCATCTCAGCAGGAGCAATCCCGCTCCAGTTCCCGCAACCCTATTAGACTTTAACCATTTAGCCCAACCCAAACATCGCGTCCGTCTTGGAAAATCTCTATCGGCATATTCCGCCGACGGATCCTGGACTACATATGGCCTGATTCCTGTAAGATCAGGGATATGTAGGCAAATCAGGAGCTAGATCTCGGTCAAATTCTTCAAACCATTCCGTTCGGTCAAAATTGGCCATCATATCTTTACCCGATAACTCTTTCATCCTTCCTGGGTAAAGAGGGGCAGTTGTTGATACCCAATTTTTTCCCTATATATTTTTCATATGCAAAATACTTTCAAAATAGCAGATGTATGCATGTATAAGCATGACCAAGTGTTTTATTATTTTTCCAATTTTTAAAAGATTTTGAAATCAATTTATCACCTTATTTTATAAAAAAAACAACCAATAATTATTTCCCAAATTATCATTTTTGGTAACTATTTTATTGAATTCTCATATTTATACAAAAATATAGCTAATTTAATTTTTTGCACATTTTTTTACGGATTTATTTAGCATTTTAAAGTTAAATTGCATATAATTGCAATTTTAGCCTATTTTAAGATTTAATTATGTTTATAATTATAAAATTGACTCCAGTATTTTTAATTTGATAATTACGTATTATTAATCATTTTAGTACCTTTAATTTATTTCCAAAAATTATTTTACTATTTTTATAAAATAAATAAGGGAAAAATGGCTAATCAAATGTTAGCCCCGTTTATTTCAATTTTAGCCTTATTTGAGCCCCAAATGAACCCAATTCCCAATCTCAATTCCCCAACCCAATTTTAATTTAAACCCGCCCCTGACCCGATTAAATCCTACCCGACCCAAACCCCTCTCATCCTGGCCGTTGATCTTTGAGATCAACAACCCCTATTCACTCTTACCTTTTTTAACCCAAACGACCACCCTAACCTTCTCATTTCTCACCTACCATCCACCTCTGAACTCTCAAACTCTCTCGAACATTCCCAAACCCTAACCGCCTCTTACCACTACCTCCACCTTGAAACCCACAGGAATCCATGGTTTCTCAGGCTATGAGAGTCTTATACTCACTTTCTCTTGCTCCCACACGCCTGATACCTGAAGATTGGAGGCCTGACCTTGAAGGTTTGCACCCAGACCTCTGTCGATTCAAGGTTCCATGGCCATCTCCGGCTTTACTCCGGCGTACCATGTTGGTTTGAGCCTGATTCCAACCTCTCCGACTTAGATCGGTGACCTCTCAAAGCCTATCTCACTTCTAGGGTTCTTTTGAAACCCTAAACCTTTGAGGTTTTCTCCAATTTCCTTACATTCGTTGTGTATCTGTGCTCTTCTTTAGTTTTCAAATGATTTCCCTAACTTTTCTTTCAAAAATTACTTTCAAAACCGCTTCGTTTCCGATCTAGTTTTTTCTGAAAATGTTTAAGTGCTTCTCTGACTTTCTCTCCTTTGTCTTATGTGTTTATTTGCCTCTACTGTGTTCTTATGTTTTCTTCTACCTTGTATGTTGTTCTACTGAGTTTTTACACTCCGTTCTTGTATGTTCTTTTACTGAGTTTTATATACTCCATGCTTGTATGTTCTTCTACCATGTTTTCCATACTATGCTCTCATATGCTTTTCTACTGTGTTCTTATATTTTTTGTCTTCTACTATATTCCAGCATGTTTCTCCTACTGTATTTTCCTGCTAAGTTCTTAAGTTTCCTTATTTTCCTTCTATTAAGCCCTGTTTAAGTTTCTTCTGAAAAATCTCTTTAGCATATTTCTTTTACTGTTCCTATCAGTGTTTTTATTTTGAATGCTTCTACTGTGTTCCGCATGTTACTTTGTTATCATGCTTTTCTCATGAGTTTCTGTTGATGAAAGAAGCATGCAAGAGGTTTTAACTCTGAAACGTTTGAGCCTGTTTCAACTACTTGCCTTCTCATCTCTGTACTTGATTCAATGTGGAAATCATAGAATTTGGGGGTTCCGCCAAGCTGATTATGTGATTTGATTGAACTTAGGGTTTATTTCAAAACCCCTAACTCTTTCAGACCCATTCCTTGCTTTCATATAACTCTGACCTTTTGCTAAACTTTTCTATACTGGATTTTCTACTGACTTTACAATGACACTACAGTCCTCCTTCACGCTTAACATGTTCGTATGCTCCTTATATATGATAGACTTCCCTTTAAAGTAGCTTTTGAATTTGTGATTAGTTCCTACTTCCCTCTAAATATGGGTCTAATTGATTCCCTTTCCATTGTTTGCTGATTTCCCTTAAGTTAAAAAAAACCCTTCCCATCTTTTGACTCGGTTCATTCATGCAAAATCTCAAACTCTTTTGATTTACTGGTTGTTAATTGATCTTCTTACCTTATTTGTACAAACCGTGTATTTCAAAAACCCTATCCTTAAACAAATTTTATGTATTCACCCCTAATTGCCTACTTTGCACAAAGTGGTTGATTAATTTCTTTCCTTAATTGGTTTATACCCATTTGAATCTGAATCCCTTAACTAAAGGGAGTCTTGTGTAATTGATTGACAATCAGCTCTTCAATTATTTCTTACCTTATTTCTACTTGATTTTTACACTATAAAGGGCACGACCCTTTTCACAAACACACACTACAGACGACACAATTCACAATCTCTTCTGAACACTTACTCACATAATAGAACTCTCTCTTCTAGTTTGCACTGAGGTTTTACCAGACTACTGCATTTTTCTACTTGTTTTTTTGAAACTGGTATGTTATAATTTCAAATTTTAGCATCCCCACAATGTGTTTACTTACAACTTTCTGCATCTACGTCTACTTTACTATTTCCGCAGAGTTAAATACTTAAACTAGCATGTTGATTCCCTTTTGCTTGTTTCTGCTATGAATCCCTATTCCCTATTTCCCTTTATGTTCTTTGAGTTACAATTTAAGACATGGTAATATACAAGTTATTGTCTATGGATTGAACTTGATCCCTTAAGGGATCCTAACCTCTAAATAATGTGTTCCAGTAGACTTATGGGTGTGCCGGCATCTCCCATTGTTGGGTTATGCCCACTAACCTGCTTTTTACCTCTTGCAACTCCCCATTCCCTATATCCCCATGTATGTTGTTTCCTTTTCCCTTTCCTCTTTTCATAATTCTGCACTTACACTCTCTCTTAGTTCCTAAGTTCTGCCCTCTTCTTGTGAGCCTTGCCTTGGGACCTTGAGTTCCCTCTGAACTTGGACACCTGAGGGCTTGTCCTTCCACACTGCACTTTGGCTTAATATGGTGATACATTTGGGTGTAAGCAATGCCCAGAGTTCTTATGAAACTCTTAGGGAACTCTGACACACCCAAGTGGGAGAAAGGCTTTGAAACATGATCTTTGGAGTTGGTCTACTTCATACTTCAGACATGAAGTCTGAATCAGGCTCTCCTTGGTTGTAATTTTCAATTTCTGATGTATTTTTCTTTATTTTATTTGGACTATAATAACTTGTAATAACTTTTGGGGATGGTTAGTGAAAAGGGAAGGGTAACTATGCATGTAAAAAAAGGGTAGATAACTTGCCTATAAGATTTATGCATTTTTCATATAGCTACCACGCCTATAAGGTTTCTGCATTTTTTTCATATAGCTACCATGTCTATAAGATTTCTGCATTTTTTATATAGCTACCATGCCTATAAGATTTCTGCATTCTCATTTAGTCGCCATGTCTATAAGATTTTCTGCATTCTCATTTAGTTACCATGTCTATAGGAACTTCAGCATTCTCATTTAAATACCATGACTATAGGGACCCTGTACTTTCATGTAGATATCAGGACTTCTGCATATGCATGTAGAGAACATATCTATAGGTTCTGAAAATCAACTACAATTAGATGCCATGCCTATAGGGTTTCTGCATTCTTATTATGTCCAAAAGTTTTTTTTTAAATCAGCAACGCATAGAAAGCATGCCTATAGGAACTATCAACTAAGTCTAAAACGTTTCACTCGCTTATAAGTCTAAAACCAATAACAACAATGTCTAATGTCTACAGAATTTATGATCTTTTGTCAAAACTCGTCTTTCCTAAATAACTAACAACCTTTTCTAAAATTAGTATACTTCACCTTTTCTGAAATCAGTAGATATCATGCTTATAGGTTTCGTCTAACACTTAAGCAAGCCATAGGACAGTTTATAAACTGAATAAGATTTTATTAACTACAACCAACAGGCAGGCCTGATTCAGGCTTCTTATCTGAAATATGCAATAAATTAGTCTGCCCCAACTTTTAAGTTTAATCAGACCCAATCAGTATGTGTAAGACATGCTAAACTATATGTTTTTTTTATTTAAGGAGGTCAGTTTGAGCTTTTTCATTTGTTTATATGCTTCCTTATACTTGCCATACGTGTTTTGATTGTCGCCTTAGCATTTTACCTTTTGAAACCACAAATAAGCCCAATACCTCCTCTCTTTAGGATTAGTAGTCCCAAATGCCTCCGGGGCTGATAAAATGGGGACGGGTAATAGCATGCAATAAGTAAGCGAGACCATTCTGCGCTTTAATACCTCAACGGGGTGGGAAAGGGTAGATATGGATATGATGACCACGCGATAACATCACATGTAGCCCCTCACTGAGGAGTGATTACCGGATGTTGTGTGGGGTGATCCATATTATTAATAAACCTAGGACCCCCCATTTTCTTTGTTTTCTTTGTTTCTTTTAAATCTTTTTAAACCATTTCTTTTAAGAAAATCAACCCTTTTAGTTCCTTTTTCTTACTTTTGTTTATTTGTAACCATTACGTGAAAATCCCCTCTTATTTGAAGCTTTTATTTGCCTATGTGTTATTTGCACTTAAGTCACAACAATAGTTTGGCCGGGAACCACACTAGTGGATCCTAAGGGGTGCCTAACACCTTCCCCTTGGGATAATTTCAAGCCCTTATCCAATCTCTGGTTACTCAAAATAAACCCCTCCTAGTGTCCTAATGCACTTTAATCATTAGGTGGCGACTCTTCAATTCAAACCCAATTCCCGAAAAGGAACGAGTTGTCCTCCCAAATGTCACAAATCCGAACTCCACGAGAAAAAAAGGGGCACAACAATATGTGGGCCACACTAGAAGTCTCTAGAAGAGACGGTAATTTCTAACATTCTCCCACTTGGACCACATATTAAAATCAGATAATTATTTATTAGAGATAAACATATAATATGGCCACAAACTTTATCACTCAACTAAAAGTTATGCAATAATAACTTTAACTAGAATATATTATTACACAAATCATGACAGTCATGCTTTTAGACAAACACTTCCTTCCATGTATTACAATGCACAATATATTCTAACAAAGTGTCTAACAACTTTATGAATGAACTTAATATATGTCATTCAGAGTCCAACTTTATTGATCCAATGATCATACATGAAAAACCAAAAGTGTGCACTGTCATGTATATCAAAATAAACATAATGTCTAGACAAACTATTAGAGAGCAAAACAAGACTAAATTGAGCTACTAAGCCCCATATTGGTTACATGATCCTTGAAAATATTTGCCGGCAAACCTTTAGTCATAGGATCAGCAATCATCAAAGTAGTACTAATATGCTCAAAATTCACATCTTGCTTCTTCATGTAGTCTTTAACCATCAAGTACTTTATGTCGATGTGCTTGCTTCGGCTGCCACTTTTATTATTCTTAGAAAAGAATACTGCAACTGAATTGTCACAAAAGATTCTCAATGGCCTTGAAATGGAATCGACAATCCTAAGGCCGTAAATAAAGTTTTTCAACCATAACGCATGTGATGTAGCTTCATAGCATGATATAAATTCAGCTTCCATTGTGGATGTTGCAACAATGGTCTTCTTGACACTTCTCCAAGACACAACACCTCCAGCAAGAAGGAAAATTTATCCTGAAGTAGATTTAACAGTGTCTTTGCATCCACCCAGATCAGAGTCTGAATATCCAATCACCTCTAATGAGTCAGAATATATGTATGTGAGCTTAAAATCCTTGGTTCCTTGCAAATATCTCAAGACCCTTTTACCAACTTTCCAATGGTCAAGACTAGGGTTACTTTGATATCTGCCAAGCATTCCTACCGCAAAAGCAATATCAGGTCTAGTACAGACCTGTGTATACATAAGGCTCCCAACAAGCGAAGCATAGGGAATGTCTTTCATTTGCTCCTTTTCAAATGTATTTTGTGGACATTGATTCAATGAGAATTTGTCACCTTTAATTATGGGTGCTGTTATAGGTGGACAATTCTTCATCCCTAATCTTTCCAGAATTCTTTCAATGTAGGCCTTTTGAGAAAGTCCAAGTAATTTTTGGGATCTGTCTCTGTGAATCTCTATGCTAATGACATAAGAGGCTTCACCCATATCCTTCATCTCAAAATTCTGGATAAGGAATTATTTAGTCTCGTGCAACAATCCCAAGTCACTACTTGCAAGTAAAATATCATCCACATATAGGACTAGAAAAATATATTTGCTCCCACTTATCTTAAGGTATATACACTGATCAATGATATTCTCCGTAAATCCAAATGAAGAAACAACATTATGAAATTTAATATACCATTGGCGGGAAGCCTGTTTTAGCCCATAAATGGATTTATTCAACTTGCAAACAAGGTGACTTTTATCCTTATCACAAAATTCTTCAGGCTGACGCATGTATACCTCCTCTTTAAGATCTCCATTCAGGAAAGTTGTTTTCACATTCATTTGATGTAACTCTAAATCAAAATGAGCTACTAATGCCATGATTATTCTCAATGAATCCTTCTGTGATACTGGAGAGAAGGTTTCATGGTAATCAACATCTTCCCTTTGAGTAAAACCCTTGGCTACAAGTCTGGATTTATATCATTCGATATTACCAGATGAGTCTCTTTTAGTTTTAAAGACCCACTTGGAACCTATGGTAGAGGATCCCTTTGGTAATTCGACGAGATCCCAGACTTTATTTTTAGCCATAGATTATAACTCTTCTTTCATGGCATCATACCAAAGTGTGGAGTTTTATCCACTCATGGATTGTAAAAACGAGCATGGATCATCTTTTAGTCCAATATCATAATCAGACTCTTGGAGATATACAACATAGTCGCTAGAAATTGCTAATTTTTGAATTCTTGAGGATTTTCTCAGTCCCACTAGTTCAGACACTTCTTCAGTGGGTTAAGGTAAAGCGGGTTGATCTTCATGTGGCTCCTCAAGTGGTGGTGTCTCTTGAACTTGTTGTTGTTCAGATAATTCATGAGAATTTTTCTGAGCAACATTCAAGTTCCCAATATATAAAGGTACCACATGTGATTCCCTTATTTCTTTCAATTCCACCCTTTGAGTCAAACCACTCCCACTCTCTTCATGCTCCTCAAGAAATTTAGCGTTTCTAGCTTCAACAATTTTAGGAGAATGAGAAGGACAATAAAACCTAAATCCCTTAGAGTTAACCGCATAGCCTATAAAATAACTGCTTATTGTTCTTTCATCCAACTTCTTCAGTTGTGGGTTATAAACCCTCACTTCAGTTGGACATCCCCAAATGTGTAAATGGTTTAAACTAGGTTTCAATCCTTTCCATAACTCAAATGGTGTCTTGGGGACAACCTTGGATGGAACCCTATTTAAAATATACACAACGATTTTTAAGGCTTCACTCCATAAGGATAAAGGTAAACTTAATCTGCTAATCATGCTTCTTACTATGTCCATTAATGTCCGGTTCCTTCTTTCTGCCACACCATTTTGTTGTGGTGTTCCTGGCATGCTATATTGAGCAATTATACCTTCACTTTCGAGGAACTCAGCAAATGGATCCTTAACTTGTCCCTTATATGTGTACCTACCATAATATTCTCCACCCCTATCAGATCTTACAATTTTGATCTGAGCACCAGTTTGTTTCTCTACTTCTGTTTTGTAAACTTTAAAAGCATCAAGTGCTTCTGATTTGTTAAACAGAAAATAGAGATACATGTATCTTGAATAGTCATCAATAAATGAGATAAAACATCTCTCGCTATTCAAGCAAGGGGTAGGAAAAGGTCCACATATGTCTGTATGTATGATCTCAAGTAATTGAGAACTCCTTTTGGCACCTTTAGTTGATTTGTTGGTCTGATTACACTTTATGTAGTCCACATAAGTCCCAAAGTCAGAAAAATCAAGAGCTTTTAGAACTCCATGATTAACCAACCTTTTGACTTTATCAATAGAGATGTGCCCCAATCTCTTGTGCCAAAGACCAGATGAGTTCTCATTGATAATACATCGCTTAGTGCCAATTTCTTTATCATGCAAAGTTAAAACATTGCATTCAAATGTGGGGTCTAGCTCAAGTTTATATAAATTTCCAAAACCAATAACTTTATTATTTTTCAAAAGTTTCATAGAAGGATAATGAAAATTCAAATCATATCCGCTAATCGATAGTATTGAAAGAGAAATTAAACTTCTAGAATATTCTGGAACATAAAAAGTATTTTCTAAATCTAAGTGAAAACCATCCTTCAAAATGAGCCTATAAGTCCCCACGCCTTCCACACATGAATGTGTCCTATTGCCAGAATAGACGTATTGTTCACTTCCTATCGGCTTCCTTTGAGTTAGAAAGCCATGCATGATTTTAGCAATGTGAATTGTAGCACCATAATCAATCCACCATGTATTATCAGAAACTTTAGTAAAATTAGATTCATAACATACCAAGGTAAAATTACCTTTCTTCTCAAGCCATTTCTTGTATTTCAGGCAATCCTTCTTCTAGTGTCCCTTCTTCTTACAGAAATGGCAAGTATCTTTGTCGAAGGTGCTTTTCTTCTTCATGGGAACACTTTTGCCCTTCTTTGTATTTCTCTTACCATGAGTCACCATATTAACACTTTTAGGTATCTCATGCTTCAACCTCTCTTCTTCTTGAACACACATGGTCAAAAGTTCATTGATTGACCATTTATCCTTATGTGTGTTGTAAGAAATCTTGAACGGACCATATTCCGCAAGAAGGGAGTTGAGAATAAAAATGCACAAGAAATGGTTCAAACATATCCACCTCAAGGGACTTGAGTTTAGCAACAATTTCTCTCATCTCCATAATGTGCTCACGCACTGTACGACTTCTGTCAAAAGTCATACTTGAGAGCCTCTTCATAAGGGTGCTGGCCAATGCCTTGTCAGAGCTTACGAATTGTTCATCAATTGCCTTCATGTAAGCTTTGACCTTATCACTATTAGGGATAGAACTCCTAATGCTTTTGCTTATCTGAGTTTTTATGAGCATTAAACTTAAGCGATTAGATCACTTCCACCGCTCATAATTAGCCTTAGCAGCTGGCGTACTTGATTCCGTGGGAATAAGTGGTTCATCCACACGGAGTGCCAGATCTAGATACGAGCACCCTAAAGTGAGAAGGACTTTCTCCTTCCATCCAGCATAATTGTCACCAGAAAGCATTGAAATTCGAGCATTCTCATTAAAAATAGTGGTAGGAAAAGTGGTAAAGACTACAAAACAAGGATAAACATGCATAAGCTATGAAGTACAGTCCATCAAGGTGAATCGCGTAAAATACCGATTCCTAGTAAATTCTAGACCTTCCTGTGGGCAGAGGTTGCAACCCATGCATAGAGATTACTTTACTTTATTAGGCTAGTAAACCAAGACACATAGAAATTAATCTGTACCTGTGGGCATAAGATAAATTTCAACTTGTAGGTTTACTATCTCATTCCAATTAATCTCACCAAAATGGTTACCTCCCTGTAGGGTCGGGTTTAACATTTTAATAAGATAATCGAACAAAATAGATGTCATTATAATATTAATTTTAATCACTAAACTTTATGTGATTAAACAACTTAATTTCTTATATATGAAGTACTCAAGATGATGTGGCTACTCCTAAATACATAATACAAAAGAAAATTTGTAATGACATCTTACAATGATTTGTTCAAACAATCAAAATATATAGAATATTGATTGATTTCAAATCAAAATAGGCACACAGATTAAATGGGAACCAATCTTCTATAGCCCGTAAAAAAAATTAACTCTTATAGTTAATCTTGATATTATAAGAACAATTTCAACGGAAGTAAAACAAATAGTTGCAATTTCTTGCAATACAGTAGCTTTTAATCATAATTCAATTATAGATCATAATTGCATATATAAAAATGGTGTTATGAACGGAGATGATACCAGATGAAGATAATTACTTTATAAAAGCTTTAAGTGAGAGAAAGGAAATCAATAGTACTATTATTGCATACAAATATTGGAAATCAATAGTACTATTATTGCATACAAATATTTCACAAAGTCTTGAACTATATTAATCAACTTAAACATCTATTGACAATTAGTTTTGCTAGAAGACCCATTTATTGCCAATTAACTGCTGAATAACATGGAGAATTCTTTTGGAACCATAAACTAACAAAATCTATTACCAAAGATAGATTGTCTAAAGTTATTCTAGAATCACATCAAATACATTGAACAATTCGAGATCCAGAACTGACACGGTAGGATTCGTTACTTCATATTCGACCAAGTGTTTCATAGAATTCAAACAATCACATTCAAATTGTCCATGACACAGTAGGATCAATACAAAGGTCAAATAAAAAATTAATATAGAATTCATAACCGAACATAAGGGCACTGTCGAAGCTTCTTGTTAATGAGTTTATCAATTCCTTTTTATTATACGATTTTAGATCACAACTCCAAATCAAATATGAGTCATTTTAAAATACTGAACAATCGGCTAAAGATAGGCTCTAATACCACATGTTGACATTTGAATACAAACACAGAGCCAACGCAGCAGAAATTAATTAAGAAACATACCTTCAGCCATTGTTGTTCAAGCGTTGAAGGGAATCGTCTTTGAAACCTTTAGCAGAAAACCTAGAGAGCCTTCTAGCCTGTGCCTATCGTAGGATACCAGACTGATGGAGTCACATGTGTATTTATAGGTAGGCTAGGGACTCTTAGGCAAATACTTTAGCCCTAGGGACTGTGAGCACGTGATTTTTGCCCTATGAGAACTACTCCCAAAAATTCAAAATAAAATGGTTTGGTGTTGTTTGTGATTTATTTGTATTTTTGTCTGTGCATGTTTATTTCTTCTTTAATTAAGAAAAATACAAAAAATATGTGTTGCATGTGCATTTAGGATTTAATTTTACAATTTAGGAATTAACAAATTTGTTTTACAAAATGGGAAAATCACAAAAAAATATGTACTTTGCATCTTTTGCATTTAATGTCCGAATTGTGTGATTTTTATCGTTACTGATGTTTAATTTCGTGTGATAGTTATTATTAAGTGTCAATATTTTTAGTTAATTGCCAATTTTATATTTTAATTAGGATTTTTAGTTTTATTGTTGAAAGAAAAATTGAAAAAAAAAATAAGAAGAGGAAAATTTAGTTGGGCCAATTTGGCCAAGCCCAAATCCTTACAGCCAAACCTGGCCAAAAACCAGCCCATACCCGCCCCAAATCCAGTCCACCTGCGACTAATCCGAATGACATCGTTTTTGTCACTCTCAATCTGGGTCGTTGATCTCACTTGATCAACGGTCCAGATCAACTCCTCCGTCACCCGACCCGTTCCCATCCAAGACCGATCCGGTCTCAAGGGTAAACGAAGCGATGTCGTTGCACTTAAATGATCAATCCAGGCCGTTGATCTCATCAGATCGAACGACTTGGATCCAATCCCCACGTACGTATATAAGGGGTCCAAACGAACCCCGCCCCCAAACCAAGCCCTCCCTCTCATTCTCTCCCAAACCTCGTCTCTTTCAGAGACGAGGAACCCTAATAGCTGCCACCCCATCCCTTCACCGTAAATCCAGCGGCGCCGGCTCCGATGACCACCAAAATAACACCCCTAAACCTCTTAACCACCCTCAACACAGATCCAATACTCGTTTGTTTCGAATCATCCTCAAATGTCTCGAATCTTCATTTGAAGATTCGAGCAAAACCTGGACCTACCCCAATCTGCCCTGAACTCACACCTTGGCACCCCTTGACCCCCCTCATGACCAAACCACCGTTGGTTTGGTTCGAATCTGGCTAGAAACACTCGAACCCCAAATCAAAACGTAAGAACCCTAGAAAACCAAAACTGGTTTCTGTCCGAAGTTTAAGGGGATTTGGGTGTTTAATTGACCTTAGTCGAAGTGTTCTCAGTTGAGAACGCTCGATTAAGGTCCGTTTGACCTCAAAAAGTTCAAATCCGAGTCGATCAAGTCCGTCTGTTCTCTGTTCCGTTTAAGGTATTTTTCCTCCTTTCCTTTTATTCTATTTTTGATGTTTTAAACGTCTGTTTATTTGTCTAGTATTGTTATATTAATTTTGTTAATTTTTGTCAATTGTTCTGTTCTTCTCCCTCAGACCCTTTTATTTGGTCGAATTTGTTTCTGCTCGTTGTTGTGAATAAATATAGGTTGTGTAATCGATTCAAATAAGTTTCGTCGATTAGTTAAGTCTTATTGTAAATCCCGGTTCTTGTCAATGCTGCTTGAATTGCCTGATTGTCTATTTCTGAGTGATTGCTGTCAATTGTTGTTGGCAGTCGGTAATTAGTTTTCGTCGATTAATTCGTTCTTGTTTGTAGACCAATAAGTTCGTCAAATGGTTGTTGTGTGTGCTGATATGTGGACACTTAGAATCCCTACATTCATGATTGATTTTGATTTAATTTCAGTTTTAGTTTTAATGATTCTGTTGAGTTCCGTGCTGTGATTTAAATTCAGTTCATTTGTTTCAATTGGAATTCAACCTTAGTCATCTAGTTGTCAGTAAGTTGGTTATAGCTGTTAATCAGAATTAGTTTTAGATAATTGTTAGTTTGAATTTTTTTTTAGAGTTAAAGGTATTAATGCAGATGAATGGATTGTATTGGGACAATAATATTAAAGGGGTTTCAGGGGTGATTTGGGAATGGAACAGTTAGAATAATATTTTAATGTTAGTGTTTTGTTAGTGGGATATTAATGTCTTTAAATTAATATGGTAATGGGGAACAAAAGGGAATGGGGGGCTGAAAATAAGGAAAAGTTTTCCTTAGTGGGTTTTAAGTGAAAAATGCAGATTTTTAGTGGGGAAGGGGGTCGGGTAGTTAAGTTAAAAAGAGGGGGCAGGTCTGTATAAGAGAGGAGAATTAGGACTGAAGAAAGAGATTTGATTTTTGGAGAGCTTGGGGGACCTGAAAAAGAATAGCTACTATTTTCATTGCCTCGTTTAGGATCTGAAATAGCTAGAACTTTCTTCCTTTTACTTCTGCTCTATACTTGGGGAGGTTTATAGCTGCTGGTTATTTGTTGCTGCACTGCTGTTGCAACTTCTGTTTGCTACTACTGCTGCTGCTGACCCTCTTCTTCCTCTTCTTGTATTGTCAATACCAGGTACACTATTGCATCCTTCAAATGACTGTAGGCTGAAAAATGTGCAGAAATAATGCTATATGAAGAAGCGAAGCTTGTTTATGATTTAACCTCTTTTGAGTTGTGTGTTTAAATTCTACTGAGGATATAGATCCCTGTTAGTCTATAATAGTTGGACTGAAATTAAGTTGTATGAGTTTTCTCCTGTTGTTAAAAAACATAGTTATACTACTACATGTGTGCATCTGTGAAGTTAGGAACGAGCTTAATGGACTGTTAAAACCAATCAGAAGCTATAGTTGTTAGATTAGGTTCTATTAGTTCTGAGTATTTAGCTTTCACACCATTTGATAATTCAGCTATCACTGCATCAATTGAAAAGAAGAGAAGATTGTAAATGTGACTAACATTGTTAGATAACACCAGTCGTAGGCGTCAATTATGATTTTAGCATTTCTGATTGTGTTGTTTTGCTGTTAAGTAATCACAGATTTTTTCAAAACAATTGGTAATGTCTCACTAGTTTTGAAGCAGGAACATGTAATTCAAATTAAGGGTACTGGTTGCCCGGATTGAACTTTAGTAAAGGTAGTGTTAAACCCAATTGGACTTGATGCATGATATAAGCCACTTCCTATATGTAAATAACGAACAGTAGAATGAGTAGGAGTAATATTCGCATTTTATTCATGTAACTGATGTTTTGACTTGGGGCCCTGCCCTCAGCCATTGTTTAATTGGGCTCACATTTGGGCCCAAGCTGGCGTTTGTATTGATTCCTTACACGGACTATTGAATGATTTGAATTCATGCGCCCATGAACCCCAGTTATAACAAATTGTATTGTACCGGACTTTGTAAATTAAGTTGATTGAGTAGGATTTTTTTTCTTTTAAAGATAAATAAGAATAGAAAAAAATGTAGTCACTTTAGGATTGTCTTTTCAAAATAAACGAGATGAGCCTCGCCTAGTAAAACTCACCGATTGCGGGGCCCTCACGATTGTATATATATTAATTACTTAGAACTCGGGATCGGCATGTTTAGCGAATTTCACGGCCTTTTTCCCCAAAGTAATAACGCGTTAGTCACTGTTAGGCGCGTACTTTTAATAATTTACTTTCTTAAACTCGGGTGCACATTTATGTGACCCAAATTCAAATCTCAACGAAGTCGAAATGTGTCGCTAATCACGGGTACATTGATTGTGACGTGGTTCGAGATGCATTTCCATGACGTTGCAAATTCCTTTAAAAAAAAATGAATGAGATGAGCCTCGACAAACAAGAATACACAAACTGCGGGGCCCTCAACGGACATTTATTTCAAATGCTTAGATTTTGAGACAGGCCGCATAGCGAACTTTACGACTTTTCTCAAAATAACAACGCGTTAGTCTTTAGGCGCGTATTTAATAATGTTATCTTCCTAAACTCGGGTGCACATTTATGTGACCCAAATCCAAATCTCAACGAAGTTGGAACGTATCGAAAATTGCGGGTACATTTATGTGGCGCAATTCGAGATGCATTCTCACGACGTTGCAATTATTTGAATAAATAATAACAAAAGCGATAAACAGTTAAAATTTGCACATAGGTTCATAATTGTGTAATAATCAGATAATTAAGCCGAATATGACAGTTGAGCGACCGTGCTAGAACCACAGAACTCGGGAATGCCTAACACCTTCTCCCATATTAACAGAATTCCTTATCCGGATTTCTGGTGCGCATACTGTTAAACAGAGTTAATCTTTTCCTCGATTCGGGATTCAACCGGTGACTTGGGACACCATAAATCTCCCAAGTGGCGACTCTGAATTAAATAATAAATCCCATTTCGATTGTCCTTTAATTGGAAAAACTCCCTCTGCGCCCCTTTGCGGTGGCGCGGGTGAAAAAGGAGGTGTGACAGGGACTTCTCCATAAGTTATAATTACCCTAGGGACTTTTAATATATGGTAATTTCTTTCCATCAAAGATACTACCATATATGCATAACTACAGAATATTATCTGATATATTATTTTCTTTGGGGGACAAGGTAAATAATTTATTACCTTATATGTGGGCCACACTAGAAGTCTCTAGAAGACACGGTAATTTCTAACAATATACAGATAAAGACATCAAAATATAAAGTGAGAGAAAAGAGTAAAGAGTACCCCGAAAGTTGATATTGGTGTATAAAGGATCTAAAATTGTGAAGAATATGAACCGCTATTTGTTAGATTTCTTTGTATATCCAAAACTTGAATAAGTATATATCTCAAGATTCTTCACTATATATCGGTAAATTAAGCATAATAGTATGTACATAACAACATACAAAGAAAGAGCACGAATATGACTCTTGCCTCTTGGTAATTACTGCTCATTCAACTAAAGGTGAGATAGTAACGATAGTCTCTTCATTTGCTTATAATTTCAGATAACTTGCACTTGATAAATACTTGTTCAAGTGTCTTTATAACTAATTTAAAATTCTATTTTGATTTTTGAAGAGCACAGTAACGACAGGTAATTGAAGAGTCTAACCACCATTATCATTGTGATTAACTGCTACAATTTTTCAATATCTTCACCCTTTTTATTTATTGGAATGTAAGTTACATTTTCGTACAAAAATTTGTATAGGAGTAGGATTGATTGAAGGGCAAAACTGTCAGTTAGCTTTTGATGGGTAAATTTATAAATCAACATCTAACTTAGGGTGTTCATACTTTTAGTATAGTATGATGATTACTGACACGATGTTTGAATTTCTTCATATAAACTTTATTTTTTATTTGTTATTTATTTTTACTACTTCATCAATCATTGAAATTATCTTCTTTTTTTCTTATTTAATTATGAAAAAGTATCAAGTTAATGGACATAAAGAAAATGAAATGAAATACAAGTTACGGGCAAAGTAAATCTACCAAAAACAATCAGGTAAAAGATATATAATATGAATTTTTTCTTTTAGAAGCAAACATAATTGCTGCATCATTCAGGCAAATTAAGTGCTTTTCTTGTACTCTTAGCTTGAATCTAATTACATACGATAGTTAATTACTTATTCTAATTTTAAAGACATTCATAAAAAAACATTCAGATTATTTCATTTGAATCCTTATAAAAAACAAACATTACTTTCTTCTTTTGGTTCCACTACTTTAAGATAAGAAGAGGTAGAAGAATGGTGGAATTCATTTCTTATGTCAGAAGAGAACGAATGTAAGGGTAAAGAAAAGAGACTTCAAAGAAAATATTTCTAAACGAATGTGAAATATGATAAATGTTTCACAGAGACGCAAAAAGTTGTAAAATTTTCTTTCTGCCTCTTATATTTATACTTTCTTTTTCATTCTATTTGATAGTGTGTTTTTAGCAGGCAAAATTAGTTAATGCGTTATTTAAAAATTGCTCATGTATTATTTATTATTGTCTAAGTGATCTCCATTTGATCGCTTATTAGTTATCTTTTTTTAAAGGAAATACAGAGATTATATTGCTAAACAAAAAATTACATAGTCCCTGAGGACATTACCATTTCCCAACTTAGCAAGGCTATTACAAACAGTAGAAGAAAGATACTTAGTACTATTACAAATTCCTTGCTTGTCCCTGTTTAATTGAAGATCAACAAAAAATGGGAGGACAACCATGGTAAAAATATTTAGTTGGAATAAAGTCTTTAACAACTTCCATAGACAGGAGGTGCGCTGCTTCATTTCCTTCTCTGAAGTTATGTCTTAAAGTTGGGAGCTTCAGTTGGTGCATTAACAACCTGCATTTAAATATAGTGTTAGATAAAATTTGGTTGTTTTTATATAAGAGATTAATTATTTCCGTTGAGTCTGTTTCAATCTCTATTTTGGGAAAATTCATATCTTTTGCAATCTTTAAACCTTCTTGTAAAGCTAGTAGTTCAGCTTGCATGGCTGATACTACATGGCATGATTTTTGAAATCTAACGATTTAGTCTCCATTACTATTTCTGAATACTCCACCTAGTCCTACTTTCAATTTGGTTATTGAGAAAGCACCATCTATGTTTAGTTTCACTGTACTAGCCAGTGGTTTTTCCCACTTAATCTTATCTTGATCTTATGAACTTGAAGGGATTTTTTCAGTAAAGAATTTATATTTCCATGCTTGTTGAATAACTTTTGGGGTATAAAGATCAAAGTATAAGATTTTGAAGTTGTTATTATTCATATTTTTCCAAATGTTCCAAAGAGAAAGGAAAAATGATTTTCCAACTTGTAGATTGGTGAGTGGTTACTATTCTGAATGAATTTGTCTTTTAGGTTGATCAGCTAGTGAGTATTATTCTCGATAGGCTGAGTAGGGATTCCCATATTGTTCCAGAAGCGCATAGTAGCTGAGTAGTATATAAAAATATGTTGGATATCTTCCACATTTTCTTTACAAACCGTGCAGGTGTCATCGATATTAATGTCAATTCGTGCTAACAAGGCTCGACAAGGAATACAGTTATGCATGCATTGCCAAAGGAAATATTTGATTTTGTTGGCGTAGTAGAGGTACCAAATCTAGGTGAAGATGGTGTTCGGAGTGCTATTAGAATTCAAGATCTTGTAACATGACTTAGTAGTAAATAATCCATTAGCATTTGGGCCCTAACTCATAATGTCTTTATTTTGGACATTATTAGGTAAAGGCGTTAAATCTATATTTTTAGTAATCGTGGAGGGCAATTCAAAAGAAATATTATAGACATGCCATTTGCCTTGCTTAATAAGATTTTTAATGGAACGGTTTTGGTCAATCTTACTAAGAGGACCATATATCGAGTTTCTAAGAGTGTTGGAGTTGTATATCCATTTGGAGGACCAAATATTAATTTTGGAGCCAATGCAGGGATGCCATAATGTGCCTTCATTACAAACTTTTCATCCTTTAAGAATAGCTTTCCAAATGAAAGACGTCTTAAGAATATACTTTTTCCTGGCATATTTTAGAGAAATAAGTTGTGCCCAAGGGGTAGCAGAATTTTGCAAGAGTCTCCAGGTGAGGCTTTTGGATGGAGCTGAGTGTATACCAAGACCACCTTCAACTTTATCCTTTGTGATCGTTCGCCAATTAACGAGGTATAATTTTCTAGAGGAGTTGGTAGATCCCCAAATGAAATCTCTTTGGATTTTATCATGTTGTTTAAGGATTTTTACGAGGAGTAAAGTATATTGCATTGAATGGGTAAGAATAGCACTTAAGGTACTTGTGGCCAATGTTGTTCTTCCAGCCTTGTTTAGGTAGGAACATTTCCAGTTAGACAGTCTATTACGCAATTTGTCTAATACAAATCGAAAATCTTTAGGTTTTGGATTGTGATTTAGAATTGGGAAACAAAGATATTTTTCGAAATCACGACTTAATCTTATTCCAAAAAGGTTTGTGAAATAAGAAGTAATTGCTAAGGGGCAATTTTCTAAGACAATGATTTTGGATTTTAAGTAATTTATGGAAAGACCAGATTCTTGACAGAAAAGGTTCGTACATGATTTTATGCATTGACCAGTTTTTTGTTAGCCTTTCCCATTAGGGTTATGTTATCTGCATATAGAACATGAGAGAAGGAGGGGTCATTATGGTTCGTTTTGATAGGGTCCCAACACAATATATCTTCTTGATGATTTATCAGCTTTGAGGATAATTCAAGGCAAAGGATAAATATATAAAGAGATATAGTGTCCCCATGGCGAATACCCCGACTAGGACTAAAGAAATTAGTTCTGGAACCATTTACTAAGATTCCCATAGAACCAGTACTAATACAATGCATGATTAATTTGGTTATTTTTGGAGGAATATTGAAATATCTCAAAGTTCTATAGACAAAAGACTATTCTAGTCTGTCAAATGCCTTTTTCAGGTCTATCTTAATAAACATGTCAAAATTTGAATTCTTAGAACTCCGGAGATTATTCATAATTTCCTGGATAATAATAGCGTTGTCACTATCTCTTATATTCTTAATGAAGCTGGATTGGAGGGGGCTAATGAGATATATGAGGAATGGCTTAAGTCTATTGGCAATAATTTTGGTAATAATTTTATAAGAAGTATTACAAAGACCGATAAGCCTAAAATTTTTGAGATTGTTTGCGTTAGAAAATTTTGGTATGAGGTATATAAAGATTTTATTAGTACCAATAGGCAAGGTTTCGGGTTTGAACACATTATAATAATTAATAATAGAATCACCAATAATGTGCCAATATTTTTTATAGAAAAAGGGATGAACACCATCTAGACCAGCGGCTTTAAAAGATTTAAAGAAAAAAATAGTCTTAGTAATTTTATTGTTAGATAGGGGCATATCAAAGCTAGTTAAATCTACAGTGTTATGGCTTGTAGGGTCTTTAAGGATGGTACTTCTCTATGTGATGGATTTGGAAGTTTTAAAGGCGTTTTGAAAGTAATTGAGGGTATGATCTAGGATTAACTTAAGGTCTGAAATCCATTTACCACTATCATTAGTGAAATACATAATAGCATTACGATGTTTACGGTTAGAGGACATAATGTGATAAAAACGTGTGTTGGCATCACCATCATTAAGCCAGAAAATTCTAGAGCGTAGTTTCCAAAAATCTTATTCCATTTTAAGAATATTATTGTACTCAAGTTGTAGTTGAGATTCTAATTCTTGTAAGAAAAAACTCATCTGGTATGATGGAGAAGATTGAATCCCATTTAGGCGAGCTAATAACCTTTTTTTCTTTTTGAAAATGTCTCCTAATGTATCATTTTCCACTTGATAACTATCTTTTTAAAGGTTTTATATGCACTAATAAGGTTGTTGCTAGTCCAACATTGCTTCACAATATTAATAAAGTCAGGGTGTCTATACCAAATACTAAAGAGTTTACCACTATAATTAACATTTCTTGGGGTGAGTTGTATTAATAAGGGATTATGGTCTGAATGAGTCTTAGGGAGGTGTATAACCAGTGCCTTAGGAAATAAAGACAACCAATCATTATTAACAAAAATTCTATCAAGCCTTTCCATAATTAAACCTCTATATTTTTTTCCCTATGATTTGACCAAGTATATGAGCATCCCTTATAACCTAAATCCATAACGTTACAATTATTAATACTATTCTATAAAGAGTTACTATGCCTACGATTAATGGGGTTTCCTCCGAATTTGTCATTTACATTAAAAATATCATTAAAATCACCTCCTAATAACCAAGGACCCTTATAGTTATTATGAATCTTTTTTCTAGTTTAATACTAGCATAGATAGAGGAAAATAGACAAGTAAGTTGAGTAGGGATTACCTCGACAGTAGCGTGGATTTCTTGGTTCCTCCTGACAAAGTTGTATGCCTTCACAATACTAGAATCCCACAAGATAACCATTCCACTAGCTTGTCCCTCAGTTGGGACCTCAATCATTTCAGAAAGTGCAAAGTCATTTAAGAAAGACATATGAATTTCCATATGAGTTTCCAACAGTGCCACCATGCATGGTTTATGAGTATCAACCATTTTCTTAAAATTTACACAAAAGTTATCATTGTTACCACCTCGTATGTTTCTGATAATTATATTAGTTGGTCGATACATTATCGGTGCATTGTTGTTGATTGAGCCATTTTCTGTTCTTGCATGGAGTATTGGGTTCCTCCTCAGTGAAGGAACAAACATCATTGCATGGCTCCCCACTGTTGGATCTTGTGGTGGCATGATATCCATTGAGCATTTGTAAAGAGCCGGTGGGTAACTGGGAATGTATCTCTTCTCTTGCATTTTCCTGAAGAGATATACCTTTACTTCGTTTAGGCTTGAAAATTCTATTATTTCCTCTGATCTTAGCAAATTCATCTCTTCTGCATTCCCCACTTGATGGCCTTCTCGTTCTATTACATTGGGATTGTGTACTTGAGGTGGTGCATTGTTACTAGTGGTAGTGCATAGGCTTGGTTCTGGGCATGGTGAGGAGATGTTTCCCAAGGCATGAAGATTGGGTTTAGGTTTGATATCTCCTCTGGTGGGAAGGTAGGTCGATTGTCATGTTCTGTGGCTGTAGAGGATTGAAGTGTGGAGGTAGGTTCCATTGGTTCCTCATTGCTTGGGCTTGATTTGCATTCATTGTAGGGGCTAGAGGATGGAGAATGTTGTTCAACCAAACATAGTTGAGGTAGTTGATCATGGCCATATGCATCCCCTCGGATACTAGTTGGTCCAAGAAATGTGAGTTTTGCAGAATGATTACTGTCTCCTGGCCATCCAAGATCATATTGAATGAAATTGCATGGGCCATTAGAGCTTGCTCTATCCATGACAGTGGTTGGTGGTCTTGAGGTAGTGGTGGTTAAATGAAGAAGATTGTTGGTTTCCTGTTTGATTGTTCAAGTTTGATGGTGGATTGGCCATTGTGTGTGCTCCTTGGTGCCTTAGAATTTGAACTAGTCGGAATCTTCTACTTTGGGATATGGATATTCTTGGCATTATTATTACCGGAGTAGTGATTTATATTAACCTTAGGGGATAAGTTGGTGGAAGGGGAAAGGGTTTGAGTAGTAAAAATAGGTAGGTTGGTAATGATTGAATCTATTTGCATGCTTTGGTTGCTTGTGGGAGATGAGATTTTAAAGGGATTTGGGGTAGTAATAGTGCTAGGCACGTATTGGTTTTTATTGGGCAATTGTTCAACCAAGAAGTTCTTGTAGGACATGTATTCTAGGACATCTTCTTCTATGCAAGTAATATTATTATTAGTAGTGATAATAGAGGAGTTAATTCCATGGATTAACGGTTCCTTTTCATTTTGTTGGTTTGTGTCGTGTACCTCAAGTCTCTGTATGCTGTCCAATCCGGACTCACTGATAACTACTGCTGGGACCGACTCCAAAATCTGCACAAGAAGTGCAGAGTATAGTATGAGTACAACCGACCCAATGTACTCTGTAAGTGACGAGGCGACATGTCACCTACACTACAACCTGTATGCAGTATATAATAACGACAGAAAATGGAAATACGAAACATGATAAAATAGTCAACTGAAAATAATAACTACACCTTTAAGAAGTAAGCCAGCGTCGTCCAGAATTACCAATCCTTAGCATTTCAAACGAGAATACTGAAAACCAACACAACTCAAGAAATAGAAATAATATATGTATGTTGCGGCGCACAACCATATCCCACCATATAATAATATTAGTATCATAATTCACCCTTATTTCATTGTATCAATCCACCCTTATTCCACTTGTTGCGGCGTGCAACCCGATCCCACCGTATCAATACAAATTCACCATATCAATCCACCGTTATTTCACCTGTTGCAGCATGCAACCCAATCCCACCATATCAGTACCAAAAACTTAATGTGAACAGTCAAATTAATAATTCAAACTACGCAAACCTTTACAATCAATAAATTCCAAACTGAACCAGAAAGGGAAACCTTGTACAACACATGAATCTACATAAGTAATACTACACAACGAGACTGTCACGACCCAAACCCCGATCCGGTCGTGATGGTGCCTCTCGTGAAGACAAGGCCAGCCAACTAACCCATTTCACCTTTCAAAATAGTTAAATATTAATAAACAGTTTAAGTATGAATAGATAACCACAAACTAAGCAAATGATTTTTATAATGTGCGGAAAACAACCCAAAACACAACCCGATACTGGGGTATCACAAGTCACGAGCATCTATTAGAATTTAAATACAACTACAAGGTTTGAAATATATAAAACATGACTGATGAACAAAAAGGGAGAAAAGCGATGCTGCAAACGCTGACAGCCACCTCGCTAAACTCCGATAACCCTGCCTCCGATCAGCCAAAACCCGCTACCGGGTGTATAAATACCTGCATCTGAACACAAGGTGCAGGGAGTAAAGTGAGTACTCTAACTCAGTGAGTAATAAAGGTAAATAACAACTGAGCAGTAAGAAATCACGCAAAGCAAATCAATATGCTTTATAGAAGCAGCGTATAACCCTTTGAGAAAAAACAATGAAGATGTGAAATCTTTAGAAACATCTTAGCTCAGTTTAAAACTTTTCTGAAAATGACTTTTTAACAGTTACGCAAATGAATGCAAAACCGTTAGTGCAGATAAGCACAGAAAATCCGCCCCTCGGGCACAGATACCACAGTATAACAGGTAAAATGACAAGTAAATATGAAAGATGAACACGTAAAGGTTTGCCCCTCGGGCAATCTCTCAGAACAGTACCAGCCCCTCGGGCTCACTCTCAGAACAATATCAGCCCCTCGGGTTTACTCTCAGAACAATATCAGCCCCTCGGGCTCACTCTCAGATCATGATAGGTACCCGCACTCACTGTGAGGGTGCAGACTCCGGAGGGGCCCCTTACGGCCCAAGCGCTATATCAAGCCACCTCGTGGCGCATAAAAGTATCCAGGCCCTCGACCTCATATCACTTAGCATATCCTCACATATGGCCCTCGGCCTTACTCAGTCCGAAAATCATCACAAGCCCCTCGGGCATTAGCAAAACAATAGTTCTTAGCCCAAAACATCATTTAGAAATATCATTTAAGTTTCAAATATGAATAAAAGTGGCTGAGTTTGTAAAACAGTAGATACCAACAGGACTGAGTTCAAATAATAAGTCAAAACAGTGATAAAATTCCCCGGAGGGTTCAAATAGTTAGCACGAAGCCCAAATATGGCAATAAGCCCAAATCATGATGATAACAAACAAGTTTCAGTCAAATACGCGGTAAAATCATCAATCGGAACGGACCAAGTCACAATCCCCAATAGTAAACGACCCCACGCTCATCATCAAACGCATGTCTCACCTCAATATAGCACTACGATGTGCAATCCGGGGTTTCAAACCCTCAGGACATTATTTACAATCATTACTCACCCCGAACCGGCGAAATCCCTAGCTCGTGACGCCTTTGCCCCTCAAATTGACCTCCACGCGCGTCGAATATATCCACAATCAGAACAAATACATCACAATATGCTAAGGGAGAAAAGCCCAAGCGAAAACAATCAAAAATTCCAAAATTAGCAAAACCCGAGCCCTGGACCCATTTCTCAAAACTCAGAAATTTTCACATCAACGGGTTTTTATCCTCCCACGAGTTCATACATATCAAAAGTTCTCAAATCCGACCCCAAATGGTCCTCCAATTCCCCAATCAAAGATTCAAAATCCCAAGCCCTAGTTCTTCCACTTTTAACTTAAGTTTCCATGAATTTCTAGGTAGATTTCACAATAGAAACGAGTTTTAAGTTCAAAAATCTTACCTCCAATCGATTCCCTTTGAATCCCTCTTTAATCTCCACCAAGAAGCTCTCAAAATGATCAACAATGGGGTAAATGAGCCCCAAGATTGCGGATGAAATAACTTAAAAACTTTCTGCCCAGGTTTGTTCCCCCTACTTCGCGAACGCGGTCAACCTCTCGCGTTCACGAAGCACAACTTCGCATTGACCAACTTTTCCTCTTCGCAAACGTGACTCACCCATTGTGAACGTGATGCTTCTTCCTCCTATACCTTCGCGAACGCGAACCCCTTACACGAACGCGATGAACAAAAAGGCCTTGATCTCAAATTACACTACGCGATCACGAGTACCCTCTTGCGAATGCGATGCCCAACCTGCCAACCCTCCGTGAATGAGAAGCTCCACTCGCGAATGCGAAGGCTTAAACCTGGCCTTCCACAATTCCTTCTTCATGAACGCGATGACCCCCTCGCGAATGCGAAAAGATAAATCTCAGCAACACTGAACCTGTATTTTCTGCAATTTCCCAAACTCCAAAATGGTCCGATTGACCATCCGAAACTCACCCGAGGCCCCCCGGGACCTCAACCAAAGTCACAAACACATCCTAAAACCTCGTTTAAACTTGTTCCAATCATCAAAATACCTCAAACAACACCAAATCCACCAATTCACATCGAATTCAAGCCTAATTTTTCTAAAACTTCCAAAATACACTTTCAATCAAAAACCTAGCCATACCACCTTCGAATGACTTGAAACTTTTCACACACATCACAAATGACATAACGAAGCTACAACAACTCTCGTAATTCCATTCCGACCCTCGGATCAAAATCTCGCCTATCAACCGAAAATCGCCAAAATACTAACTTCGCCAATTCAAGCCTAATTTTACACCGGACCTCCAAAACCAATTCTGATCACACTCCTAAGTCATAAATCACCCAACGAAGCTAACCAGATCATGAAAATTCCATTCTGAGCTCATATATAAATAAGTCAACTCTTGGTCACACCTTTCAAATTCAAAGTTTCCATCTGAGATTGTTCTTTCAAATTCATTCCGATTTTCCGGAAAACCAAAACCAACGATCTACATCAGTCATAATACATCACACGGGGCAAGTCATGCCCGAGAATTGGCTATCAAAGTGCAAAAGCTCAAAATAACCGGTCGGATCGTTACATCCTCCCCCACTTATACACACGTTCGTCCTCGAACGTGCCCAGAGTTGTTCTAGAAGCCAACCAATAGCTGAATAAATTTACCATGTGTTGATACCCAATTTTTTCCCTGTATATATTTTATATATAAAAAATACTTTCAAAATAACATATGTATGCATCAGAAGCCTATTTTTGACCACTGTGACTCAAGATTGGACCTTCTTCCAAGCCTTTCTCATTTCTAGAGTTTCTCTAAAACCCTAAGCTATTCAAGGTTTTTATTTGGTTGTTTTCTTATATCTATGCTATGTTTGTGCTCTACTTGAGTTCTTAAACGTATTCCCTAATTTTCTTTCAAAAATTACTTCTCTTCGATTTAGGGTCTCTAAAAAGGTTTTAAAATGTTTTCTGACTCCTCTTCTTCTTCTCTTTGTGTGAATTTGTCTATGTTATGTTTTTATGTTCTCTTGTCTACCTCGCATGTCCTTCTCCTGTGTTCTTATGTTTGCCTTATTTTGCATGTCCTTCTATTGTGCTCCGTTCTTTCTTCTACTGGTTTCTATATCATACTTTCACATGTTTATCTTATGTGTTCGTTTACCCCTATGTTCCTTTACCGTATTTTCTTCTAAGCTTTTAGGTCTTTATTTGTCTTCATCTCGATTTGTTTGAGTTCTTTGTTAAACATGTTTCCTCTACTATTCTCTTAAGTGCTATACTATCTCGTTTCTCTTCTGAAACTTGTCTAAGTTCCAAGGTAAAACATGTTCTTTATGCTTTAAATCAGTTCTTCATTCTATTTGCCTTGAACCTACTATTTTATCTGTTTGTTTTCACATGAATCCCTGAAAGAGACCTCTGAGCCTGTTTCAGTTATTTTTCTTCTCTTCTCTGTATCTGACTCGAGTTGAAAACCCTGGGATTTGGGTTTTTTTTGGTGAGTTTGATCTTGTGTTTTGGACTAGGGTTCTATTTGGGACCCTGGACACTCTCAAACTCATTTTGAGTCTATGTACTGGATTTGAGCCTCTTTGTTATGACCCGAAACTGTTCTATACTAGGCTTTTTCGCATGATAGTTCTTTCTTGTTCGATATATATTATGCTTTATATAGGAGGAATTTTGCCTTCAAAAGGTTTTGTCAACTTGTGATTGATTCAGAATTCCTCTTAATAAGGTTTGATTGATTGTTACTGAATTTCCTTAAGTAAAACCCTTTCCTCATTTTTCCTGACTTGGTTCATTCGAACAAAGCCTATAATTTTGATTTCACTGGCTGTTGAGTGATCTCCTTTCCTTATTTGCACAAACCATGTACCACTGGACTTTTGCCTTAAATCACTTCTATGTATTTACCCTTCTTGTGTTACTTTGACAAAGATTTTGATCAAACTCTTTCTTTAATTATCTTGCCCGTTTGAAATCAGAATCCTTTAATTGAAGGGAGACCTTATGTGATTGATTTCGAAACTATTTTCTTACCTTTTCTTACTTGCTTTCTGCACTATAAAGGGCACGACCCTTCTGCACTTTTACACACTTCTAATTCAATACTCTTTAAGACCTTGAGTTCAATACTCTGACAACACTTGTTGAACACTTTCAATTTCAATACTCCTACATTCTCAATTCAACACTCTACTCTCTTCTGAAATCTTCTAGCTGTGTTTGCAATTTGGCTTTACTACTGCTCTTCTCTTCTTATTTCCCTGAAACTGGTATGTTCTAGTTTAACTTTCAGCTTCATTCCTATGTGTTTGCTTTACAGTTTCAACAATCATGTCTACTTTGCTTTTTATGTTCTGTATTGAATATGCTGTCTCTTTGCATCTGTTGTTGTGTGAATTCCCCATACCCTTATTCCCTTCTATGTGTTTGAGTTAAACTTCAAAGCATGGCAACATCCAAATTGTTTCTCATGTCTGGACTTGATCCTTTAATGGATCCTAACTCCCAAACAATGTGGCTAATAGGCTGGTTGGGGTGTGCCAACACTTCCAATTGCTGGGTATGACCACCATCTTGTCTTGGCTTCCCCCAAAATCCCCTCTATACACTTGCACTCTCTCTTAGATTCTAAGTTCTGCCCCCTCCTATGAGCCTTGCTTTGGGACCTTGAGCTCCCTCTAAACTTGGACATTTGAGGGCTGGCCCTTCCATACTGCACTATAATCCAATCCTGCAATATATTTGGGTGTAAGCACTCTCGGAGTCAACTTGAGACACATAGGGAACTTTGACACATCCCGAATAGGAGAAAGGTTTTGGAATTTGATCTTTGGAGTTGGTTTACTTCATGCTTCAGACAGAAGTCTGAATCAGGCTCTCCTTGGTTGGGATTTTTAGCTTTCTGATGTAATTTTATTTTACTTTTCTTTATTCATTCTGGGCTGTAATAATTTGTAATAACTTATGGGGTTTTAGTGAAAAAGGGAAGGTCACTCACACATGCATAAAGGTAGATATCATGTTCATAGATATTTACTGCTGCAATCATGTCCTGTTTTCACTTCTACATTTTTCATATAGAAATCATGTTTTCAAGTCCTACACTTCTACGTTTTCATATAGAAACCATGCCTACAGGTTCTGTATTTCATATAGAAATCCTGTCTATAGGTTCTGCATTTCATACGTAGATACCATGTCTATAGCCTCTGCATTTCATACATAGATACCATGTCTATAGCTTCTGCATTTCATACATAGAGACCATGTCTATAGGTTTCTGCATTTCTTCCTATCACATAGAGAACATGTCTATAGAGTTTCCTAAATTCTTCATATGCATCTATCACTAGGCAAACACATTTATAGGCTTAAATAATAAAAATCAGCGTTTAAACACCAACCCTATAGGATTTCTGCATTTTCGTAAATGTTAACTCAATAACGCGTAGAAAGCATGTTTATAGGAGTAACCAACTGATCTGAATTGTTTACAAGTCCAAAATCAGTAGTAACGTTACTCAATGTCTGCAGAACTTATGTTTTCTATAATCAACAGGCCTTATTCTTGTAAAATCAGTACACTTCTGCATTATTAGATGTCATGCCTGTAGGTTTCACTTAGGTAAGCTATAAGGTAAAATTAGCTAATTGAATCAGACTCTGTTAATTCCAACCAGCAGGTAGGTCTGATTCCGGTTTCTTATCTGAAATGTGTAATAGACCAGTCTGCCTCCTTAACGTTTAAGTTTAATTCAGACCATAACTAGTATCTGCAAGACATGCTAAACAATTTGTCTTTAAGTGAGGAGGCCCTTCTGAGCCTCTTAAATTGTTATATGTTTCCCATATCTGCCTTATGTGTTTTTGTTTGTCGCTTTAGAATTTTATCCTTTTAAACCATACAAAACCCAAATCTCCCTTCCCTTTAGGACTAGTAGTCCCAAATGCCTCCGGGACTGATAGGATTGGGCCAGGTACTAGCATGTAATAAGTAATGAAACCATTCCGCGTTTAAATACCTCAACGGGGTGGGAAAGGGTAGATATGGATATGATGACCGGTGTGCTAATACCACGTGTTACCCCTCTTTTGAGGAGTGATTACCAGGTATTGCATTGATGTGATCCATATTATTTATAAACCTAGGACCCCATTTCCCTTTACTTGTTTATTTTATTACTTTCAAAATTTCAAACTCCTTTTTCTCAAATTTCAACTTCCTTGTTTCTTCAAACTTTAACTTATTTGCAATCACAACGTGACAACCCCTCATATTTGAAACCCTTAATTTCTTATTTATTGTTTGTACTTAAGTCACAATTGTAGCATGGCCGGGAACCACACTAGTGGATCTTGAGGGGTGCCTAACACCTTCCCCTCGAGATAATTTCTAGCCCTTGCCCAAACTCTGTTTTTTCTAAACAAATTCTTCCTAGTGTCCTAATGCACTTAATCATTAGGTGGCGACTCTTCAAATAAAAAACCCAATTCACAAAAGGGAATGAGCTGTCCTCCCAAATGTCATAAACCTGATTTCGCGAGAAAAAGGGGGCGCGACAGCGTGATGACTCTGCTGGGGATTTCTTTAAGGCTTTTAACATTTTATGCTATTTGTGACTTTATGATTCTTTGAATATCTTTAATGCCTTTAAGTATTTATTTTGCTCTCCTACTTTGAAAACTGACTTGGCTCTTCGTTTCTTCTCTTTACTTCTCTTAATGCTTTCTTTTACCGCTTTCCTTTAATACTATTGTAATTTTGAGCAATTATTGTAATTATTACCTTATGAATATGCAAATACATGACAATTTATTTAATTATTGTAACTGCATATTCAATATCATATCCACTCGTGCCAAACAAAATACCATAGCAACGCTTATAATGATTGGTTGCGCCCTTCCGATATTATTACCCCCTAAATTTGGCAAAGGCGTATTTGCGGTAAAACCAGTCGATCAACGGTGTAGTTGACGGTTCCGTGCCTTTACCTCTTGAGTTGTCCGCTCAAGGGTACTAGTCTAATACCCCACAAAAACCCTACTATGTTTAATTGTGCATGCATCACTATCAAAACCTAGCTGAGTCAGTTATGTTGTCCACATAATGACTCTTTAAGATAGCCTTGTCCAAAGTCCACTAGGTTTCCTTGGAACCCAAACGGACATTACCACATTTTGTGCATTTATTTGGAGAACTAAATGTTGCTTATGCCAATTATTGATAGTTAAATAGTTGAGTCCGGCGGGGGTAAGGTCCTAACCCTTTTGTCTTGCAGAAACATGAGGCACGAGGTCCCCAACTTCGGTATGGTTATCACACCCTCACTCTTGCTGGACTGGTGGAGGAGTCTTCCATCAAATGACCAAATCAACGAGTGGAAAGAGAGGGCCGCCAAAGCTAGCGAAAAGTTGGAATATCTGGAGTACAGTCTGCTGGAATTGGAAGGGAAAGTGAGGAAGAGAGTCACCGACTGCTAGAACACTGAAGGAAATGAAGGAGAACACATGACAAAGGCATTTCTACTGGTGAACCTACGCGAGCTGGAAGATTTGATTAATGAGAGCATTCAACCTGAGGAAGGTCCTTCTAGGACCAAATAGATCGGAGTTTTCTTTTACTTTATGAAATGTAATAAGGCCAACAGCCAGTAGTGACATTTTATCTTCTGCTATTTTCGTGTCGTTTTTTAGGGCTCGTCTTATTTTTATCAATAAAATGAGGCATTTAGCATTATAAGTTCTCCAAATCAACTTGTCGCTAGGCCTACCTTGGGCACAACAAGGCTCCCAAATTAGGACGCGGTTTATATTCTCTCACTATGTGTTTAAATATCGCAACATCTTTTCCTTATAGTCTGCACTAACTTGCTACCTTTTTGTTTTTACTTTTGTTTATTCCCCTCCCCAAAGGTTAGTTCGTGCACTCTGGCATTGTCATCATACTCCACAAGATCCAAGGGCCCTCCTCCCACTCCTCCTCCTAGTCCCGTCAGAAACAGGAACAAGGAAAAAATGGAAGATTTGAGCAACATCAGTAAGGAAAACTTGGTTGAACAGGTAGAAATCACTCAGGGTACTCATATCTCCAAAGAAGGTGCATCCCAAATCGAGCAGAAACTGCTGAAATTTCAGGAGGAACTTGATCAAGTCCAGAATTTGGCAAGCTTGTCATTTTCCCTCACCACCCCAGATGTCAACTTTCCTAACACTCAAAACCCCACACCTCCACAAAACATCCCAAAACCAAAAAACCATCCCGCTCCCTATCACCACTGTGACACTTGACACACTTCCAACAACACCCCGCTACTCATCCCTGAACCACTGAACTCCGCAAATGATCATCTCCACCCTCACCACAACACCCCCATCTATGTGGAAACCATGCTACCCTCCACCTAACCTATCTCGAGCACACTCGAGTTTGATGATAAAGATGCCCTTATCAGGAACCTGGCCGCAGAACTCAAGAAGTTGACTAGCCGAGTTCAGGGTTTTGAAGGAAGCAAGGGAATCGAGGGATTGAACTACGAAGACCCCTGCATACAACCAGATGTCGAACTGCCCGAGGGGTACAAACCTCCTAAGTTCGAAATGTTTGATGGTACAGGGGATCCTAGAGTCCATTTAAGAACATACTGCGACAAGCTGGTTGGAGTAGGGAAGGATGAAAAGATTTGCATGAAGCTTTTTATGAGAAGTCTGAAAGGAGATGCTCTGTCTTGGTACATTATCCAAGACCCGAAGAAGTGGTCAAATTGGGTAAGTATGGCGTCCGATTTTATGGAAATGTTCAGGTTCAACACGGAGAATGTGCCATATGTGTTCTACATCCAGAACCTAAAGAAGAAACCCACAGAAACTTTCCGCGAGTATGCCACTCGATGGATATCAGAGGCTGCTAAGGTCAGACCGGCTTTAGAATAAGAACAAATGAACAGGATTTTCGTCCGAGCTCAAGACCCACAGTACTACGAAAGGTTGATGCTGATTGAAAGCCAGAAATTTTCTGATATCATCAAGCTGTGGGAGAGGATCGAGGAAGGTATCAAAAGTGGCATGGTCACAAACCTTGAAGCTTTGCATGCTACCAACAAGGCTCTAACGAGCCAAAGAAATCAACAGTCACCCTTAACCCGATTGTGGTCCAGATTTAACCTTCTGGGGACGCCGAGGTGAATATGTCTATACCACTTGAGTTTGAAGCACCAGCCTCTACAAAGATGCCAACACCAATTGAGGTCGAGTTTGGGTCCCTAAAGGCACCTGTACCATTTGAGGTTGCTGTATTACCTTCCAAAGCAAGGGTGCCCATTCCGGTAGCAATGACAGCCATAACACCGTTCCACACAAAAGCCATACCATGGGATTACACAGCCGAGGCAAGAAGGAAAGGGAAAACCAAGTTCGGAGAAGTAGTTGCGACACAGGGTATGACAAGGACCGATAGGGTTTATACTCCAATACACTTGGCTGAGTCGAGTAAGCAGGCATCTGGACGGCCAGCCATCACTGAAGCTGGGCCCGACGACCTCTAGAGGAAGATACAGGCCAAAGAGTATTCAGTCATTAATCAGTTGAACAAAACGCCAGGCCATATCTCTATCTTAGCTCTGCTACAAAGCTCTGACACACATAAGAATGCCTTATTGAAGGTGCTGAGTGAGGCGTATATACCAAGCAACATCACCAGAGGAGAAATGGCAAATATGGTAGGACAGGTATTGGAGAGTCACAAAATCACTTTTCATGAAGATAAGTTGCCACCAGAAGGGCTGAGCCACAACAAGGTGTTGCACATCACCGTGCAATGCGAGAATTATTTTATCACTAGGGTCCTGATCGATGGAGGATCCAGCCTCAATATTTGTCCGCTGGTAACACTCAGAACATTAGGGAAATGGATGCATGAGATCAAAGATGGGGCCATTAACGTCAAAGCCTTCAACGGTTCCAAAAGGTCCACTATTGGGGAAATTAGCCTGTGTTTACAAATAGGGCCTACTTGGTTTGATGTCGACTTTCAAGTAATAGACGTGCCAGCATCTTACAACTTGCTCTTGGGATGACCATGGATTTATGCCGCTGGAGCTATAACATCAACCCTACATCAGGCAGTGAAATTTGAGTGGAATCACCAAGAGGTGATCATCCGCACCGACGGTAGCAATCCCATATACGGTCGCCAGATTATCCCAGCGATCGGAAGAAGAAGGAAGATAGGCGGAGAAACCTATCACCACATCGAGCGAGTCAACGCCGTTGACAAAGATAAATAGTGGGACAACAAAATTGAAAGCATATTGAACTCGTGCAGATATGAGCCAGGCAAAGGACTTGGCAAGAACCTACAAGGGATCGCTAAGCCTGTCAAGCTGAAGAAACAGGGTACCACCTTCGGTCTGGGATACGAGTACACCTGGAAAGAGTTCAATGAATGGTCGCCACCATGGCGCGGGCCTTATTATCCACTAGAGCACCTGATACCTTGCTTAGAGCAGATTTTCCAGCCAGCTAATATTATATAAGGGTCAAAAGAAGAGGAAGGACTGACAGCGATAAGGGATTTGTTTGTGGAAGAGGATGACATGGATTGCTGTGTTATTTTCGAGGAGGAGGGGGAGGGGGAGGAAGGCCCTTCCATACAAGCTGTGAGCCGAGGAGCGCGCCTCAACAATTGGTCCATCAGAACCACCAGAGCCCGAAAAGCCTCGGGGTAGTAAGGCTGAACAAGCATCATGCACTATTTTTTTCATTTTTTACTAGTTGACTTTCCTTTTGCCTTTTAATTTCGCAATAAGATCTTCAATGTTCAAAACAGTTATGGAATTTTTCAAAGCATTTCGATTTTTTCTTATGAATCTTACTCTTATTACTTTCTCTCATTTACTTTATTTACAGTATTACTATTACTTATCTTGATGAACCAACGACTGTGACATGTAACGAGACAACACGACAAACGAACTCAAAGGAAGATGATATACCAGAAGAGGTTGTTAAAGAGGTTGAGGATTTTGAGAACAAACCTAAGTCCAACCTGGACGAGACCGAGATTGTTAACCTGAGAGATGCAGAAAATATCAAAGAAACTCGGATCATCGTTCATTTGTCACCGGCAAAAAAGGAAGAATACATAGTATTTCTGAAGGAATATGAGGACATATTCGCCTGGTCGTGTGACGACATGACTAGTTTGAGTATATCTATTGTGGTGCACAAGCTGCCAACTGATCCGACATGCCCACCGGTAAAGCAGAAGCTTAGGAAGTTCAAGCCTGACATGAGTTTGAAAATCAAGGAAGAAGTCACAAAGGAAGTCAAAGCTAAGGTTCTCAGAGTAGTAGAGTATCCAACATGGTTAGCCAATATCGTGCCAGTACCAAAGAAAGACGGGAAGGTTAGAGTCTGTGTAGACTACGGGACCTCAACTGGGCCAGTCCCAAAGACAACTTCCCCTTGCCAAACATACACATTCTAATTAACAACTACGCCAAGCACAAGCTGCAGTCGTTTGTTGATTGTTTTGCTGGGTATCTCAGATCTGGATGGATGAAGAAGATGCTGAGAAAATGACCTTCATTACACCGTGGGGAATGTATTGTTACAAGATGATGCCGTTTGGATTAAAGAATGCTGGGGCCACCTATATGAGGGCCATGACTACCATTTTCCATGATATTATACACAAGGAGATCGAGGTATATGTAGATGACATCATCATCAAGTCCAAGAAAGCCACTGATCACATGAAAGATTTGAGGAAGTTCTTCAATAGACTAATAAGGTACAATTTGAAGCTGAATCCCACAAAATGTGCATTCGGGGTTCCTGCCGGAAAACTACTTGGGTTCATTGTGAGTCGCCGAGGAATAGAACTGGATTCGTCAAAGGTCAAAGCCATTCAAGAGTTGCCACCACCAAAGAACAAGAAGGACGTAATGAGTTTCTTGGGAAGACTCAACTACATCAGCCGGTTCATAGCTCAATCTACTATCATCTGTGAGCCAATCTTTAAGATGTTGAAGAAGGACGCAACTGCCAAATGAACTGATGACTGTTAAAAAGCCTTCGACAGAATCAAGGAGTACCTGTCCACACCGCCAGTCTTGGTCCCGCCCGAGCCGGGCAGACCTTTATTGCTCTACCTTGCAGTATTGGATAGAGCATTCGGTTGTGTTCTGGGACAACATGATGAAACGGGAAGGAAGGAGCAGGCCATCTATTATCTCAGCAAGAAGTTTACCCCATACGAGGCCCGGTATTCTCTGTTGGAATGCACCTGTTGTGCTCTGACTTGGGTAGCTCAGACGTTAAGGCACTATTTCCATGCCTATATTACGTATCTCATATCAAAGATGGATCTGTTGAAATACATCTTTCAGATGCCCATGCCCACTGGCAAGCTATCCAAGTGACAAATTCTGCTGAGTGAATTCGACATTGTCTACGTGACTCAGAAAGCGATCAAGGGACAGGCTTTGGCAGATCATCTTGCCGAGAATCCCATGGACGGAGAATACGAATACTTACAGACATATTTTCCTGATGAGGAGGTATCCTTCATAGGAGAAGACATTGCAGAATCCTATGATGGTTGGAGAATGTTTTTCGACAGAGCAGCAAATTTCAAAGAAGTTGGCATAGGAGCAGTTCTAGTATCAGAAACCGGTCAGCATTATCCGGTGTCTGCCAAACTCAGGTTCCCGTGCACCAACAACATGGCCGAGTACAAAGCCTGCATCTTGGGACTCAAGATGGCCATTGACATGAACATCCAAGAGTTGCTAGTAATCGGGGATTTAGACTTGCTTATACATCAGGTCCGAGAAGAAATGGCAACCAAGAACTCCAAGATACTCCCTTATCTGTATCATGTACAGGAGTTGAGAAAGAGATTCACAAAGACAGAATTCCAGCATGTTCCCATAGTCCAGAATGAGTTTGCCGATGCATTGGCTACCCTGTCCTCTATGATACAACATCCAGATAAGAACTTCATCGATCCTATTCCGGTGAAGATTCATGATCAACCAGCCTACTGTGCTCATGTTGAGGAAGAAGAGGACGGAAAACCTTGGTTTCATGATATAAAGGAATACTTGGCAAAATGAGAATACCCAGAGCTTGCCAACACCACTCAGAAGCGCACACTTCAGAGGTTATCTAACAATTTCTTCCACAGCGGAGGAATCCTATATAGGAGGACTCCTGATTTGGGATTATTAAGGTGTGTCGACGCAAGGGAAGCATCCAGGCTACTAGAGGAAATCCATGCTGGGTCCTGCGGTCCACATATGAACGGTTTTTTCTTAGCCAAAAAGATACTCCGGGCTGGTTATTTTTGGATGACTATGGAAACAGACTACGTCCAGTATGTCCGAAAGTGCCATCGCTGTCAGATACATGCAAACATGATAAATGTGCCCCCAAATGAGCTTAATGCAACAAGCTCGCCGTGGTCGTTCGCCGCTTGGGGAATGGATGTCATCGGACCTATCGAGCCCACTGCATCAAACGGGAACAAGTTCATTCTAGTGGCAATTGATTATTTCACCAAATGGGTTGAAGTAGCATCATACAAAGCAGTGACTAAGAAAATTGTGGCAGACTTTGTCCGTGACCGCATCATTTGTCGATTCGGGATCCCAAAATCAACCATTACTGATAATGGTTCCAACCTCAACAATGATTTGATGAAATCCACGTGTGAAGCCTTCAAGATCAAACACAAGAATTCTACAACTTATAGACCTCAGATGAACAGAGCTGTAGAAACTGCCAACAAGAATATCAAGAAGATACTAAGGAAAATGATAGAGAAGCATAAGCAGTGGCATGAGAAGCTCTCATTTGCTTTATTGGGATACCGTACCATAGTCCACACATCAACTGGGGCAACTCCCTACATGTTGGTATATGGTACAGAAGCAGTCATACCCGCTTAGGTAGAAATTCCTTCCTTAAGGATCATACAGGAAGCAGAGCCCGACGACGCAGAATGGGTGAAGAGTCGTTACGAGCAACTAGCTTTTATAGATGGAAGGAGAATGAATACAGTTTGCCACGGTCAGCTCTATCAGAACAGAATGTCTAGAGCCTTCAACAAAAGAGTCAAGCCGAGACAATTTCCATCGAGGCAACTGGTGTTAAAGAAAATTTTTCCGCATCAAGAGGAAGCCAAAGGGAAATTCTCTCCCAACTAGCAGGGTCCGTACATGGTTCACCGGGTTCTGACAGGAGGAGCCCTCATACTTGCAAAAATGGATGGAGAAGTTTGGCCAAAGGCGATCAACTCATATGCAGTCAAACGATACTATGTGTAACCTTTATGCTTTCTTTTATGATGTAATTTGAACTACGCCTGACCTGGTTCCCATTTAAGAGGGGATACGTAGGTAGCCCTATGGGTTCAGTCACAATTCAATAAAATTTCCATTTTCCCCACTATTGGAAACTGAGGCAGAATTTTGAGGAGGACCCTCAAAATTCCGAAGTCGATTCCAGCCATTTATCGTTAACAGCCGTCAGGAGCAGCCGCCCAGTAAACTGGGGCAGAATTTTGAAGAGAACCCTCAAAATTTCGGACCAAGTGAAGTTGCAATATTTTGAACCACGTCGCAGTCATCGGTTCATCTAAAGAAAATTATTCTTAATTATGTACTTATATTATGCTTTTACTAAATCATGCATGTCTGTTACCAAAATTGCTTTGTTTAGCAATGCTACCCCAATGATATGCACAGTATCACCGAAACAGAGCCGAGCATGTCAAGCAAAGTCAGCGGGGATACGAATTAACCTTTCCCCTTTACAAAACTCACGATTTTTCTTTGGATGCAGGCACCTGAGTTGGAAAATCTTCGAATATACTATACACTCATATTGATCAGGAATACAACTATCAGAACCGTCACCTACTCATAGTTTCTATACGCACACAATATCCCCAACAACCACAATATTGAAATCAGATATCAGCTAAGAAAAATCTACTGCCACCTACCTTTTATTTCTTGCATAAGGCTACCATTCGGACTTCCGAGACTAAGCTCTGTCTCCATCTGCATTCTTTGCATTGCATAAGGCTACCATTCTACCTTCAGAGACTAAACTTTGTCTCCATCTGCATTCTTTGCATTGCATAAGGCTACCATTCTACCTTCAGAGGTTAAGCTCCACCTCCATCTGCATTTCCTGCATTGCATGAGGCTACCATTCTGCCTTCCGAGGTTAAGCTCTACCTCCATCTGCATTTTGCCGCATTGCATAAGGCTACCATTCTGCCTTCCGAGACTAAGCTCTGTCTCCATCTGCATTCTCCGCTTTCCATAAGGCTACCATTCTGCCTTCCGAGGTTAAGCTCTACCTCCATCTGCATTTCGCTGCATCGCATAAGGTTACCATTCTACCTTTCGAGACTAAGCCCTGTCTCTACCTGCATGGCTGAAATATCGCCACTTTATTTATGTCTCGCATGGCTGAAAGATCGCCACCTTCATCTACATCTTGCATGGCTGAAATATTGCCACTTTCTATCTTGCATCGACTGAAATACCGCCACCTCGTTTACATTTTTGCATGGCTGAAATATCGCCACTTTCTGTTTACATCTTGCATCGGCTGAAATACCGCCATCGCATTTACATTTTTTGCATTGGCTGAAAGATCACCTCCTTCTGCATCTCATGGGCTGAAAGATCGCCAAATTGTCCGAAGGCATCATTATTCGGAGGCGCTATTTTCATAGCCCGAGAACGCCATGCCATGGCCTGAGGACCCCATTTTATCTTTTGCATATCATTATTCAAAGGCATCATAGCTCGGAGGCATCATCTTCATAGCCCGAGAGCATCATTTCATGGCCTGCGAATCCTTTATTATACACTTCATGGCCCAGGACATCATGGTCTGAGCACATCATCTTAACCGTCCAAAGACAACATTCATGGTCCAACGAAACTTGCATCACGTTTAAAATTATGCACAATATATGTTCATATTGCTCATTTGCAGGTAAACCGGCTATTAACGATCGTCTCAGCAGGAGCGATCCCGCTCCAGTTCCCGCAGCCCGGATTAGACCTTAACTATCCTTACTGACCTGAATACCGCGTCCGTTCTTGTAAAACCTCCGTCAGCATATTCCGCCGATGGATACTGAACTACATATGACCTGATTCCTATAAGACCAGGGATACCTAAAAGCTCAGGAACCAGAGCATAGTTAAATTCTTCAAACCATCTCGTTCGGTCAAAATTGACCATCATATCTTTACCTGACAACTCTTTCATCCTTCTCGGGTAAAGAGGGGCAGCTGTTGATACCCAATTTTTCCCTGTATATTTTTCACATATACAAAATACTTTCAAAATAATATATGTACGCATATATAAGCATGCCCAAGTATTTTAGTATTTTTTTTCCAATTTTTAAAGATTTTTAAAATCAATTTATTGCTCATTTCAACAGTATAAAAACCAATAATTATTCCCAAAATTATCATTTTGGTGGATAATTTGTTTTATTTACCATATTTATACCAAAATATAGTTAATTTAATTTTTACATATTTTTACAAATTTATTTGGTATTTTTAAAGCTAAATTGCATATAATTGCAATTCTAGCCTACTTTAAGATTTAATAGCATTTTTATAATTATAAAATTGGTTCCAACATTTTTAAATCAATATTTATATATTATTAACTGATCCAGTACTCTTAATTTACTTTCAAAATCATTTTACTATTTTTTATAAAATAAAAAGGAAAAAACTGGATATTTAAATTTCTGGCCCATTTTTATTTCAGTCATAGCCAAATTGACCCCCCCTAATTGACCCAGTCTGAAACCCAATTGGACCGACCCAATTCTAATCTAACCCGACCCCTGACCCAACCAATTAACCCACCTGGCCCTTTCTTTCAATCTAGGCCATTAATCATTTAGATCAACGGCCACGATTATCCCTTACCTTTTTTAATTCACTAACCCTACCCTAATCCCCTCATTTCCATCTCTCAGCCGCCTTTGAATACTCTCCCTCTCTCAAACTCTCTCGAAAGTTCCTGAAACCCTGGCTTCTCCCACCTCCCTTCAACCGCAATCTCACCGGAACCCATGGCTTCTCAGGCCATGGATGACCTGTACTCACCCTCCTCCACCATTAAACCCTGGGTGTTCGTTTCGAGGTCCGAACTCGATGGTGTCCTTTCATATCTCTACAGATCCAAGGTTCTATGGCCTCTCAGGCCTGGCTCCGGCGTATTCAAGCATCAGAAGCCTATCTCTGACCTCTTCGACTCAAGATCGGACCTTCTTCCAAGCCTTTCTCATTTCTAGGGTTTCTCTGAAACCCTAAGCTATTCGAAGTTTTTCTCTGGTTGTTTTCTTATATCTATGCTATGTCTGTGCTCTACTTGATTTCTTAAACGTTTCCCCTAATTTTCTTTCAAAAATTACTTCTCTTCGATTAGGGTCTCTCAAAAGGTTTTAAAATATTTTCTGACTCCTCTTCTTCTTCTTCTTCTTCTTCTTCTCTTTGTGTGAATCTGTCTATGCTATGTTTTTATGTTCTCTTTTCTACCTCGCATGTCCTTCTCCTATGTTCTTATGTTTTCCTTATTTTGTATGTCCTTCTATTGTGCTCCGTTCTTTCTTCTACTGGTTTCTATATCATGCGTTCACATGTTTATCTTATATGTTCGTTTACCCCTATGTTCCTTTACTGTATTTTCTACTAAGCTTTTAGGTCTTTAGTTGCCTTCTTCTAGATTTTGTTTGATTTCTTTGTTAAACATGTTTCCTCTACTGTTCTCTTAAGTGCTATACTATCTCGTTTCTCTTCTGAAACTTGTTTAAGTTCCAAGCTTTCTTAAAACGTGTTCTTTATGCTTCAAATCAGTTCTTCATTCTATTAGCCTTGAACCTGCTATTTTATTTGTTTGTTTTCACATGAATCCCTGAAAGAGACCTCTGAGCCTATTTAAGTTATTTGTTTTCTCTTCTCTGTATCTAACTCGAGTTGAAAACCCTGGGATTTGGAGGTTTTTTGGCGAGTTTGATCTTGTGTTTTGAACTAGGGTTCTATTTGGGACCCTGGACACTCTCAAACTCATTCTGAGTCTATGTACTGGATTTGAGCCTCTTTGTTATGACCCAGAACTCTTCTATACTAGGCTTTTTCGCATGATAGTTCTTTCTTGTTCGATATATATGTATGCTTTATATATGAGGAATTTTGCCTTCAAAAGGTTTTGTCAACTTGTGATTGATTTGGAATTCCTCTTAATAAGGTTTGATTGATTGTTACTAATTTTCCTTAAGTAAAACCCTTTCCTCATTTTTCCTGACTTGGTTCATTCGAACAAAGCCTGCAATTTTGATTTCACTGGCTATTGAGTGATCGCCTTTCCTTATTTGCACAAACCATATACCACTGGACTTTTGCCTTAAATAAATTCTATGTATTTACCCTTCTTGTGCTACTTTGGAAAATATTTTGATCAAACTCTTTCCTTAATTATCTTGCCCGTTTGAAATCAGAATCCCTTAATTGAAGGGAGACCTTATGTGATTGATTTCAAAACTATTTTCTTACCTTTTCTTACTTGTTTTCTGCACTATAAAGGGCACGACCCTTCTGCACTTTTACACACTTCTAATTCAATACTCTTTAAGACCTTGAGTTCAATACTCTGACAACACTTATTGAACACTTTCAATTTCAATACTCCTACATTCTCAATTCAACACTCTACTCTCTTCTGAAATCTTCTGGCTGTGTGTTTGCAATTTGGCTTTACTACTGCTCTTCTCTTCTTATTTTCCTGAAACCGGTATGTTCTAATTTAACTTTCAGCTTCATTCCTATGTGTTTGCTTTACTGTTTCAACAATCTTGTCTACTTTGCTTTTTATTTTCTGTATTGAATATGCTGTCTCTTTGCATCTGTTGCTGTGTGAATTCCCCATACCCTTATTCTTCTATGTGTTTGAGTTAAAGTTCAAAGCATGGTAATATCCAAATTGTTGCTCATGTCTGGACTTGATACTTTTATGGATCTTAACTCCCAAACAATGTGGCTAACAGGCTAGTTGGGGTGTTTCAGCACTTCCAATTGCTGGGTATGACCACTAGCTTGTCTTGGCTTTCCCCAAAATCCCCTTTATGCACTTGCACTCTCTCTTAGATTCTAAGTTCTGCCCCCCTCCTATGAGCCTTGCTTTGGGACCTTGAGCTCCTTATGAACTTGGACATTTGAGGGCTGGCCCTTCCACACTGCACTATAATCCAATCCTGCAAGATATTTGGGTGTAAGCACTCTCGAAGTCCACTTGATACTCTTAGGGAACTTTGACACATCCCGAATAGGAGAAAGGCTTTGGAAATTTGATCTTTGGAGTTGGTTTACTTCATGCTTCAGACAGAAGTCTGAATCAGGCTCTCCTTGGTTGGGATTTTTAGCTTTCTGATATAATTTTATTTAACTTTTCTTTATTCATTCTGTGTTGTAATAATTTGTAATAACTTATGGGGTTCTAGTGAAAAGGGGAGGGTCACTCACGTATGCATAAGGGTAGATATCATATTCATAGGTATTTACTGCTGCAATCATGTCTTGTTTTCACTTCTGTATTTTCATATTGAAATCATGTTTACAAGTCCTGCACTTCTGCGTTTTCATATAGAAACCATGCCTACAGGTTCTGTATTTCATATAGAAATCCTCTCTATAGGTTCTGCATTTCATAAGTAGATACCATGTCTATAGCCTCTGCATTTACTATATAGATACCATGTCTATAGCTTCTGCATTTCATACATAGAGACCATGTCTATAGGTTTCTGCGTTTCTGCCTATCAAATGGAGAACATGTCTATAAAGTTTCCTGAATTATGCATATGCATCTATCACTAGGCAAACACATTTATAGGCTTAAATAATAAAAATCAGGGTTTTAAACACCATGCCTATAGGATTTCTGCATTTTCGTAAAGGTTAACTCAATAACGCTTAGAAATCATGTCTACAGGAGTAGCCAACTGATCTGAATCGTTTACAAGTCCAAAATCAGTAGTAACATTTATCGACGCCCCCTTTTTCTCTAACCGTGGGGTCAGAAATCGGGTATATGACATTGGGAGGACAACTCTATTCCCTTTCGAGAATTGGGTTTAGAAGTTGAAGAGTCGCCACCTAATGATTATAGTGCATTAGGACACTTTAAGAAGGGTTTGAGATGAAGAGACCAGGGATTATGGTAAGGGTTAGAAATTATCCCGAGGAAGGTGTTAGGCACCCCTCAGGATCCACGAGTGTGGTTCTCGGCCATGCTACAATTGTGACTTTACAAGTAAACCATCAAGGATCAAATAAAGACATGCATACAACATTGCAATTAGGTTGAAACTTATGAAATTAAGTAGAAAGAGAGCAAGAATCTGAAAAGTTTAAACGACTCTAAAGGAAGCAAATAAAGAAAAGGGGTCCTAGGTTTGTATTTAATATGGATCCTTTCAATGCAATATCCAGCAATCACTCCTCAGAAGAGGGGTCGCACATGATATTAGCGCACTGGTCATCATATCCATATCTACCCTTCCCAACCCGTTAAGATATTAAAGCGCGGAATGGTATCGTTGTTTATTGCATGCTATTACCCGTCCCAATCCGGTCAGTCTCGGAGGCATTGAGACTACTAATCCTAAAGGGGAGGGAGTTGGGGCTTTTTCAGAGTTTTCAAAAGGATAAAAATCTAGGCGACAAGCAATAACAAATAGCAGTTAAAAGGGGAACAAATAGCAGTTAAGGCTCAAGTAGGCCTCCTCGTTCAAATCAGCAGATCATTTAGCATGACTTACAAGTACTGGTTTGGTCTGAATTAAATTTAACGTAGGAAGGGTGGCTAATTTATCACATATTTTCAGATAAGAAGTCTGAATTAGGCCTGCCTACTGGTTGTAATTATCAAAACTGATGCAATTATAAAAATTTACCCTAAGGCTTGCCTAGGCGTTAAACAGAACCTATAGGCATGATATCTATTAGTTTCAGAAATAAAGAAGTAAACTGATTGCAGAAAAAGAATTGTCAATTACAGGGACATAAGATCTGCAGGCGTTAAACATTATTGCTACTGATTTTAGGCTTATAAGCGAGTTGACGATTCAGGTTTAGTTAACAGCTCCTATAGACATGCTTTCTAGGTGTTACTGATTTGAGCACTGTTATTGCTTATGCAGGAATCCTATAGGTAGATCGTCTACATGCAATTGATTAGGTATTTAAATCCTATAATAGGTTTGCCTGATGACGGATGCAGAATGTAGAAAGTTCTATAGGCATGGCGTCTATATGAAGATGCAGAATTTTAAAATCGGCTTCAAGCATGGCATCTGTTATGAAATTGCAGAAAACCCTATAGATATAGTATTTATATGATAATGCAGAAAATCCTATAAACATGGTATCTATACGAGAATGCAGAGTTTCAGTGATTTATAAAATGCAGAACTTTAGAAAAATGGTAATCCCTATGAACATGGTATCTACATGAGTGCTGAATTTCAGAAGTATAGTAATTCCCTATGAACATGGTATCTATCCCTTGCATGCATAGTCCCCTGCCCTTTTCCACTAGCCGACCCCAAATGTTATTACAAGATTATTACAGACCAGAATGAATAAGAAAAATATATCAGAAATTAAAGATTCCAACCAAGGAGAGCCTAATTCAGACCCCAGGTCTGAAATATGAAATAAACCAACTTCCCAAGATCAGATTCCAAAGCCTTCTCTCATCCGGGGTGCTTCAGAGATCCAAGGAGTTTCAGGAACTCCAGGCAGTGCTTACACCCCAAATATATTGCAGAATTAGATTATAGTGCAGTGGGGAAATGCCAGCTCTCAGGTGTCCAAGTTCAGAGGGAACTCAAGGTCCCAAAGCAGGGCTCAAAAGAGAGGGGCAGAACTTAAGATTCTAGGAATAGGTGTAAGTGCACAAGGGGGAAGGGAATCAGAGAGAGACAGGGCAAACTAGTGGTCATGCCCAGCAATTGGGATGCTGGCACTCCCCTGACCAGCCTGCTAGTCAAGCATTGAGAGTTAGGATCCATTGTGGATCAAGCCAAGGCTTGGACAGTAATTAGGATACTGTCAGGCCAAGAGCTTAACTCAGCACATAGAAGGGAATAGGGGTAGAGGATTCATAACAGAAACAGAAGCAAAGAAAGGAGATATGAAGCACAAATTACAGCATATAGGCAATAAAGTAAACACGAAGCTTGAAGTTGTGAAGTAAACACATAGGGGGTGAGGTAGAATATTTAAACAAAGGACATACCAGTTTCAGAAAAGTAAGCACAGAAAAGCAGGATTCTTTCAAGCAAAGTCACAATCAGAGAAGAACACTTTATGCTTGTGAGTTCAGAGAACTCGGGCTCTTATGAAAATTCTAAGTGTATTTGAGAGTGAGAAGTGATCAGAATTGATCGTGTCAAAATTGATATTCTAAAGTGCAGAAGGGAAGCCCCCTCTTATAGTGTAGAGAAGCAAGCAAGAAAGGTAAGAAAACCTTTTAAAAATCAGTCTCAAATATTCTCCCTTTAGCCAAGGGATTTAATTTCAGACGGAAAAATGTAAACAAGGAAAGGAAAATTGAGTAAAATCTTTCATAGTAGCCTAAGAAGGGAAAATACATGAAGTATATTTAAGGAAAAGTCTCAATAGTACTTGATTTGTAAAGAGAAAGGAAAGGGAATCAATCAGACAGTTAACAAAATCAAAGTAAAAAGGTTTGATTCGAATGAACCCAGTCAGGAATAGGGAGAGAAAGGCTCAACAAAAGGAAATTAAGGGCAATCTATCAAGACCCTATCAAAGGGGGTCCAAAATCAATCAAGCAATCGTCAAAAATCTTGAAAGAGGGTTTTCTCACATATAAAGCAAACAATTCAAACAGAATAGTCTAGCATTGAAGGGTTTAGGATCACAAACAAAAGAATACGAGTTCAGTCATAGATTCATGGTGAGTTTGAATGTTCAGGGTCCCAAAGTGGAACCCTAATCCAATTTATCGAAGAAACCCCCAAAATCTAGGGTTTCAAATTGAATCAAACACATAAACGAGAAGGCAAGTGAACAGACCCAAGGAGTCTCATGAGGAACAAACAGACCACGATAGCAGGTTTGAAACAATCAGAGAAAGAAAATCGATTTGAGAGAATAAAAGGACACGTTTTGGAAACCCAGAGCTCAGACAAGTCCAGAATAGATGAAACATGCTTAACAAGAACACAAACAGAGTTTAGAAAAGAAAAAGTTAAGAAACTCGGTAGTAAACACACATGGTAGAAGAGTGAGGAAAATTTAACACGGATTAATCATGTGAGCACACATATAAAAGAAAGAAAAAACAATACATGCGTAATAGAGAAGGAAAACATACGAGCATAATATAGACGAACATCTAAAAGAAAAGAACAGCAAGAATCAAAAGACCTTCAGAAACCCTAATTTGAAATCGAACGATTTTTGAGAAGGAAATATGGAGAAAACACTCAAATCGTCAAGAAAAGCACAGACATAGCACAGATCTAAACAAATAACGGTGAAAGAACCTCGAATGGCTTAGGGTTTCAGAGAAACCCTAGAAGTGAGAAAGGCTTGGAAGAACAAGATCAGATCCTGAGTCGAAACGGTCAGGAATAGAGCTTCCAGCGCTTGAATATGCTGGAGCGTGGCCGGAAAACCATAGATCTACGGATCTGAGATGGATCTGAGAGAGGACCATCGAGGTCAAGCCTCCAGACTTCGTGCCACTCAGGCTTGGGCGTGAGAGAGGGTGAGTAAAGGCCATCTATGGTAGGAGATGCCATGGATTCCGGTGGAAACGAGGTGAGGTAAGGTGGGAGGTAATTAGGTTTTCGGAGAGGTTCGAGAGGATTTGAGGGAGACGAAGAGAGTTAGAGGCGGCGTCTCTATGCAAATGAAGTAGGGTTAGGGGTGTTAGGTGATTAAAAAGGGAAAGCCTAAACTACAGTCGTTGATCAAAACGATCAACGACTAGGATTTAAAGAAAAATCGGACGGGTTAAAAAATTGGGCTAAGGGGTCGGGTCAAAATGGGAATTGGGTCGTTTAATTTGGGGCAGAATTGGGCCAATTGAGGCTACAATTGAAAGGGAGAAAGGCTGTTATTGAAATAGAAATAGGCTAAGTGTTAAATAGCTGATTTCCCCCTTTTTATTTTATAAAAAATAGTAATAATGATTTAAAAAGTAAATTAAAAATACTGAGCAAGCAAATACTATATAAATATCAATTTAAAAATATTGGAACCAGTTTTATAATTATAAAATGCTATTAATCATAAAATAGGCCATAATTGCAATTACATGCAATTAGCTTAAAAATGCCAAATAAATTTGTAAAAATATGCAAAAATCACCTTAATTATATTTTGGTGTAAATACGGGAATGAAATAAGTTATTCACCAAAAAATAATAATTTTGAGAATAATTATTGGATTTTGTGGTATTAAAATAGGTAGTAAATCGGTTTAAAAATCATTAAAAAAATATTAAAACTCTTGGGTGTGATTATATATGCACATACACGCTATTTTGGAAGTATTTTGGGTACAAAATTACTAGGGAAAAATTGGGTATCAACAGCTGCCCCTCTTTACCCGGGGAGGATGAAAGAGTTGTCGGGTAAAGATATGATGGCCAATTTTGACCGAAGGAAATGATTTGAAAGGTCTTGACCGAACCCTGGTTTCTAAGCTGCCTACATATCCCTGGTCTTACAGGAATTAGGCCATATGTAGTTCAAGATCCATTGGGCGGAATATGCTGATGGAGATTTGAAACGGACGAACGCGACGTTTAAATTAAGAGAGGTTTCGGAAAATCGATAGGCTGCGGGAACCGGAGCGAGATCGCTCCTGCTGAGATGGCCATTGCCAGCCGATGTACCTGCAAGTAAGCAATACAAGCGCATATTGTGCGTAAATTTAAACGTGATGCAAGTTCCCATTGGACCATGAATGCTATCCTCGGACGGTTAGGATGATGTCCTTGAACCATGACGTCCTGGGCCATGAAGCGTATGATAAAGGATTCGTGGGCTATGAAATGATGTTCTCGGGCTTTGAGAATGGTGCCTCCGAACCATGATGCATTTGAATAATGATATGCAAAATATAAAATAGGGTCCTCAGGCCATGGCATGGCGTTCTCGGGCTATGAAAATGGTGCCTCCGAATAATGACGCCTTTGGATAATTTGGCGATCTTTCAGCCCATGAAATGCAGAAGGTGGCGATCTTCTAGCCGATGCAAGATGTAAATAAAAGGTGGCGGTATTTCAACCGTGCAAGAAAAATAAAGTGGCACTATTTCAGCCAATACAAGACGTAAAATAAAAGTGGCGATATTTCAGCCATGCAAGAAAATAAAGTGGCGATATTTCAGCCGTGCAGGATGGAGGTAGAGCTTAACCTCGGAAGGCAGAAAGGTAGCCTTATGCAATGCAAAGATATGCAGATGGAGGTAGAGCTTAACCTCGGAAGGCAGAAAAGTAGCCTTATGCAATGCAAAAAATGCAGATGGAGACAGAGCTTAGTCTCGAAAGGCGGACAAGTAGACTTATGCAGGTGATGATGGAGGTAGAGCTTAACCTCGGAAGACAGAAAGGTAGCCTTATGCAATGCAAAATGCAGATGGAGTCAGAGCTTAGTCTCGAAAGGCAGAAAAGTAGCCCTCTGCAGATGATGATGGAGGTAGAGCTTAACCTCGGAAGGCAGAAAGGTAGCCTTATGCAATGCAAAATGCAGATGGAGACAGAGCTTAGTCTCGAAAGGCAGAATAGTAGCCTTATGCAGTGCAGGAAATGCAGGTGGAGGTAGAGCTTAACCTCGGAAGGCAGAAAGGTAGCCTTATGCAATGCAAAATGCAGATGGAGATAGAGCTTAGTCTCGAAAGGCAGAATAGTAGCCTTATGTAGTGTAGGAAATACAGGTGGAGGTAGAGCTTAACCTCGAAAGGCAGAAATGTAGCCTTATGCAAAATGTAGATGGAGGTAGAGCTTAACCTCGGAAGGCAGAGAGGTAGCCTTATACAATGCAAAGATATGCAGATGGAGGTAGAGCTTAACCTCGAAAGGCAGACAGGTAGCCTTATGCAAAATGCTGATGGAGGTAGAGCTTAACCTCGAAAGGCAGAAAGGTAGCCTTATGCAATGCAAAATGCAGATGGAGACAGAGCTTAGTCTCGAAAGGCAGAATAGTAGCCTTATGCAGTGCAGGAAATAGAGCTTAACCTCGGAAAGCAGAAAGGTAGCCTTATGCAAAATGCAGATGGAGGTAGAGCTTAACCTCGAAAGGCAGAGAGGTAGCCTTATGCAAAATGCAGATGAAGACAGAGCTTAGTCTCGAAAGGCAGAATAATAGCCTTATGCGATGCAACGATATGCAGATGGAGGTAGAGCTTAACCTCGAAAGGCAGAAAGGTAGCCTTATGTAAAATGCAGATGGAGGTAGAGCTTAACCTCGGAAGGCAGAAAGGTAGCCTTATGCAACACAAGAATGTAAAAGGATGATTAGTAGTAAGATCTCTTAGCTGATAGCCGATTACGACAATATGACTACTGGGGAGATTGTATACGGATAGCAATTGCGGACAAGTGATGATTCTGAGAAGTTGTATTCTTGAGAGTGCATAAATATACCTAATGATATTGCGAACTGAGTGCCTGCATCCAAAGAAAAATCGTGAGTTCTGTAAGGGGAAAGGTTAGTTTGTCTTCCCCGGGCTCTTGACGTTGTGTGTTATTGGGGTAGCGTCACTAAACAACAGCAATTCGGATAATAGTTATGCATGATCTAGTAAATATATAATCAAAAATAGTTTTCTTTAGATGAACCAACAACTAGGACGTGGTTCAAGACATTGCAACCTCTTTTTCTCCGAAATTTTGAGGGTCCTCCTCAAAATTCTGCCCCAGTTTGCTGAGCGGACATTTCTGACGGTTGTGCTGAATGACTAAAAAACATCTTTGGAATTTTGAGGGTCCTCCACAAAATTCTGCCCCAGTTTATTGGGCTGGTGCTCCTGGCGATGCATGAACTAAAATTAACTTCAGAATTTTGAGGGTCCTCCTCAAAATTCTGCCCCAGTTCCAATAACGGGGAAAAATGGAATTTTTTATTAAATTATGACCGAACCCATAGGGCTGCCTACGTATCCCCTCTTAAACGGGAATCAAGTCGGGCGTAGTTCAAATTACATCATAGAGGGAATCATAAGTGGTTACACATAATATCGTTTCACTGCATCTAAATTGATTGGATTCGGCCAGACTTCTCCATCCATATTTGATGATACCCAGCGAAACAATCAACAAAATACTGCAACTCATGCTTGGTGCAGTTGTCGATAAGAATGTGTATGTTAGGCAAGGGGAAGTCGTCTTTGGGACTGGCCCGATTAAGATCCCGGTAGTCTACACAAACTCTAACTTTCCCATCCTTTTTTGGCACTGGCACGATGTTGGCTAACCATGTCGGATACTCTACTACCCTGAGAACCTTGGCTTTGACTTACTTGGTAACCTCTTCTTTGATTTTCAAACTCATATCGGGTTTGAATTTCCTGAGCTTCTGTTTTACCGGCGGGCATGTTGGATCTGTTGGCAGTTTGTGAGCTACAATGGATGTGCTGAGACCAGTCATATCATCATATGACCAGGCGAATATGTCTTCATATTCCTTTAGGAACTCCGTGTACTCTTTCTTTTCTGATGGTGACCGGTGAATACTGATGCGTGTCTCTTTGACACTGCCTGTATCTCCCAGATTAACGACCTCCGTTTCGTCCAAGTTAGACTTAGGCCTATTTTCAAAATTCTCAACTCCTCTAATGACCTCTTCTGGTATATCATCCTCTTCTGAGTCCGTATCCGTTTGTTGCGTTGTCTCGTTGCAAGTCACAATCGTTGGTTCATCATCAAGGCAAGGAATAGTAATGATGTGTAAAATAAAGTGAATGGTAGAAAAATAATAAGAGCGAGATATATAATAAACTGAAATGTTTCGATTAAATTCTTAATTGTTTTGAATATCAGAGCTTTTTTCAGAATTAAAGACAATGCGGAAATAAAATCAGCTAGTAAAAAGTAAAGTGTGATGCATGGTGCTTTTGTTTAGCCTTGCTACCCCGAAGCTTTCCGGGCCCTGGTGGTTCTGATTGACCAATTGCTGAGGAGCTCTCCTCGGTTCACAACTTGTATAGAAGGGCCTTCCTCCCCTTCCTCCTCAAAAATAACACAGCAGTCCATATCATCATCCTCCAGGAACAGATTCTTCACGGCTGCCAATGCTTCATCTTCCCCCGACCCATATATAATATCTGCCGGCTGGAAAGTCTGCTTTAGGTGAGGTATCAGATGCTCTAGTGGGTAGTAGGGACCACGCCATGGTGGCGACCAGTGATTGAACTCCTCCCAAGTGTACTCATACCCCAAACCAAATGTAGTGCCATGTTTATTCAGCTTGATGGGTTTGGCAATTCCCTGGAGGTTTTGCCGAGTCCCTTTCTAGGTTCGTATCCACACCAATTCAGGATACTTTCAATCTTGTTATCCCACCATTTATCTTTGTCTACAGCATTGACTCTTTCAATGCTGTGGTATGTTTCTCCGTCTATTCTCCTTCTGCCTCCAATCATCGGGATAGTCTAGCGACTATATATGGGGTTGCTACCATCGCCATGAATGATCACCTCTTGGTGATTCCATTCGAACTTTACTGCCTGATGCAGGGTCGATACTACAGCTCCAGCGGCATGGATCCATGGTCGTCCCAACAGCAAATTGTAGGATGCTGGGACATCTATCACTTGAAAGTCAACATCAAACCAGGTTGGCCCCATTTGCAAGCATAGGATGATCTCTCCGATAGTAGACCTTTGGGACCCATCGAAGGCTTTGACATTGATGGCCCCATCTTTGATCTCGTGCAGGCTCTTTCCCAATGTTCTGAGAGTTACCAACGGACAGATGTTGAGGCTGGAGCCTCCATCGATCAAGACTCTAGTGACGAAGTAATCCTCGCATTGCACGATGATGTGTAGGGTCATGTTGTGACTCAGTCCTTCCGGCGGCAGTTCATCTTCGTGGAAGGTGATTTTGTGGCTTTCCAGTATTTGTCCTACCATATTTGCCATTTCGCCCCCAGTTATGTTGCTGGGCACATAAGCTTCGCTCAATATCTTCATCAAGGCATTTTTGTGTGCGTTAGAGCTCTGTAGAAGAGCTAGGATGGAGATCTGTGCTGGTGTTTTGTTCAACTGCTCAACGACCGAATACTCCTTAGCTTTTATTTTCCTCCAAAGATCATCGAGACCAGTTTTAGTAGTTCGTCCCGAGGATTGCTTACTGGACTCAACTAGGTGCTTTGGAGTGTAAACCCTGCCTGTTCTGGTCATACCCTGCACAGCGATTGCTTCTCCCGTCTTGGTCTTTCCTTTCCTCCTTGCTTCAGCTGTGTAATCCCATGGTGTGGCATTTGAGTGGAACGGTGTTATGTCTGACATTGCTACAGGAATGGGTACCCTCGGTGGTAACACAACAACTTCAAAGAGTACAGGTGCCTTTGGAGCCCCAAACTCAACCTCAATTGGCCCGGCCACCTTCGCAGAAGAAGGTGCTTCAAATTCGAGAGGCATAGACATGTTTACTTCATCGCCCCTGGAGGGCTGGTTCTGCACAATAATCGGGTTAAGTGTGACTGCTGGTTTCTTTGGCTCATCATCCTCAGCAATCAGTCCTATCGATCCCTCGGGGTCCCAGTCATCTTCGATCTCGATCATGTGAATGTCCCCACCTATGTGATCAGGCAGTTACGGACATTAGGATCAGGCTCCTTTGCTACGATAACCTTATTGTCGATCAGAGTTTGAATCTTGTCCTTCAACGAGCGACATTTGTCAATGGTGTGACCTTTCATGCCGGAGTGGTACGCACAGGTCTTATTAGGGTTGACCTACTGGGAAGGATTTTCTGGAGTTATGGTAGGGATAGGGGAGACGTAACCATCAGCTTTAAGTTTCTCATATAGCTGGTCAATTGGCTCAGCGATGGCTATATATTGTCTGGGAGGTCTGCGGTCAAAATTTGGTCTGGGTCTAGGGAAATTTGGGCGAGTGGGAGGTGATTGGTAGTGAGGGGGTTGGGCATTATAAGCTTGGTAAACAGGTGTAGGTTGAGAGCATCTGGGTGAAGTGGGTTGATATGCGGGAGGTGGAGATGATTGGTAAACGGGTGGTGGATTTTGGTAAGAGGGTGTGGGTGCTTGGTAATTCGGGATAGGCTGATATGTAAGTGGAGGTGACGGGTAAGTGTGGTATTTTAGTGGTGATTTGGCTCCCTGTGTGACCATCACGGCATTGACGTCCTTCTTCTTGGACATGCCACCAGACTTTAAAGCCTTATTGGTGGCCTGCAATGCTTCAAGATTAGTAACCATACCATTCTTAATGCCTTCCTCAATTCTTTCTCCTGGCTTGATGATATCAGAGAATTTCTGGCCCTCGATCAGCATCAACCTCTCATAATATTGTGGGTCCTGAGCCCGGACGAAGAATCTGTTCATTTGTTCCTCTTCTAGGCCGTCCTGACCTTAGCAGCCTCTAGTCTCCAACGAGTAGCATACTCGCAGAATGTCTCGGTAGGCTTATTCTTCAGATTCTGGATGTAGAATACATCCGGTGCATTCTCTGTATTGAATCGGAACCTATCCATGAAATCTGATGCCATACCTACCCAGCTTGTCCATTTCTTGGGGTCTTGACTGATGTACCAGGATAAAGCATCCCCCTTCAGGCTTCTCATGAAGAGTTTTATACGGATTTTCTCATTCCTTCCGACTCCGACCAGCTTATCACAATATGTCCTCAAATGGACTCTGGGATCTCCCATGACATCGAACATTTCGAACTTGGGAGGTTTGTATCCCTCCGGAAGTTCAACATCTGGCTGAATGTAGAGGTCTTCATAATTCAGACCCTCTATGCCTTTGTTTCCTTCCATGCCCTGGACTCGGCTGGTCAATTTCTTGAGTTCTGCTGCCAAGTTTCTGATAAGAGAGTCCTTGTCATCAAACTCAGGTGCACTTGAGATTGGTTGAGTGTAGTGAGGTATGGTATCTACGTAGATGGGAGTGTTGTAAGGGTGGTCGTTTGTGGTGTTCAGTGGTTCAGGAATGGGTAGTGGAGTGTGGCATGTGTTGCTTGGGTGTGAGCGGGTTGTACTGGTGGTTGTGGGGTGTTCTGTGGAGGTGCGGGTTTTTGAGCAATTGGGAAGTTGACATCAGGAGCGGTGAGAGTGAATGATAAATTTGCCAAGTTTCGAACTTGATCCAGTTCTTCTTGGAACTTCAACAGTTTCTGCTCAAGTTGGGCAGCAGTTTCCTTAGCAACCGGGGTACCCTGAGGAATCTCAATTCTTTCAATTTCCTTTCTGGCACTTGAATCTCCCATTCTACCTTTGTTCTTGTTCCGGATAGGACTCGGAGGAGGAGGAGGAGGAGGGCCCTTGGATCTCGTACTGTATGATGATGGTGCCAGAATGCACGAACTAACCTTTTTGGAGAGGAATAAAAATAAAGAAAAATAAAAAAAGTAACAAGTTAGTGCGGGTTATGAGAAGAAAATGTTACAATATTTAAACACATTGTGCAAGAATATAAATCGCGTCCTAATTTGGGTGCCTCATTGTGCCCGAGGTAGGCCTAGCGACAAATTAATTTGGAGAACTTATAATGCTAAATTCCTCATTTTATCGATAAAAATAAGACGAGTTCGCAACGATGCTAAATAACAGAAAATAAAATGTCACTAGTGGCCATTGGCCTTATTACATCATTAAAAGCAAAATAAAAGACTCCTAATACTTGGTCCCAGAAGGACCTTCCCTAGATTTGGCATCTTTATCCCCCTCGAACAGCTTCGCCAGCTCGCGCAGTCCTAGCAGCAGATACGCTTGGGCCAAATGTCCGCCTGCATTCCCTTCAGCGTTTCGACAATCTTCAATCCTCTTGAGGAACTTTCCTTCTAGCTCCATTAGACCCCGCTCCAAATACCCTAGTCGTTTGTTGGCGCTGACAGTCATATCCTTCCATTCCTCGATCAACTTTTGATGGGCTTCTTGTATTTCCTAATGCTCACTTTCACACTCTCAAATTCTCTTGCGTAGTTGATTGTACTTAACCTGTGTTTTAGCTTTTTCATCGATGATTCTGTGTCAGTGAATGAACCCGGGCTGACCCATACCATTGTGATCATCTTCCAACCAACCCGAATAGTGTGGCATGCAACCAGCATGATACCTGTCTGGCTCAATAGATTCTTTCCCCAAAACGAGCTTGCAATGCCACATGTGTTGAGCTTGGCATTTGTGAGGGCTATCATCGTCCTGGAAATCAGCCCTAAAGTGACTCATTTTGTCAACCCTTGGTATGATTTGCTTTCTTCCCACCTGCCTCATGGCTCGGAGGGGAACGTAGGGATAAGTTCCTCTTAGACCAATGAGTATGAGAAATGGTGCGTCTCGGGATTGAACAATGAATTCTTCCATAGGGAACCATTCGACCATCCACTGTACCTGGTCTTCTTTTAGATTCTCGAATAGATCCACCCATCTTCCAGCGTCCTCTGGCTGAGCAAATATGTTAGGCATATAATTCATACGCCTTGGTTGGTGGAAGGCAATGTGATCATCCCAGTCTCTACGTAAGATCTCTTGTCGGTATTCTCCCTTCTGGAGGTGCTCCATGAGCCAGAGCTGAAGTAATAAATTGCATCCCTCAAAATGACTGGCTTTTCACTGACAGTTGTCCAGAGCCCGGTATATCTCAGCAACAATCATAGGCACTATACTGAAAGGCTGTCCGCCAATTCCTTCCATCAGAGTCTTGGTTATCATGGCCAGTCTAGTGTGGATCCTAGCCTTCTTCATAGGGAACACTATCATCCCCAGGAAATAAAACATGAATACGAAGATCCTTCTGTGAATATGCCCCAGTGAGGTGAGGGCAAATTCATCTGAGTAGGTGTGGTATGACTTGCTATGGCCGTACCTCTCATATAGATAGTCGAATGGGATGTAGGAGTCTTTCAAATAGGTCAAGTTTGGGTTCTTCTTCAGTCTCATCATCTTAAGGAAACCCCTACCCTTGTGATTTTCTGGCATAAACAAACCCGAAGTCTCCCAAGGAATACCAGCTAATCCTCCTATTTTTTCGAGCAAAGGAGTCATTTTAAGGTCTCTGAAGCGGAACACGGACCTGTTACTATCCTAGAACAGAGTTGCAGCCTCTATGATTTTGTTGTTAGGCTGGATTTCTAGAAGAGAAGGCAAATTCCCTAAATATTTATGGACGAGTGTCTGATCACTGGAGTGGAGATTTTCCCACCAATTCAGCAGCCTTGGATGAATGTTGGTTACAATGCCAAATCTGGGGACTTCGTGCCTCATTTTCTGCAAAACAAAGTGTTAGACCCCTACCCCACTAGACTCGACTATTTAAACCAATAATTAGTATACAAAGCGTTTAGTTCTCCAAATAAATGCACAAAACATATAGGTGTCCGTTTGGGTTTCAGGGAAACCCGATGGAATTTGGACAAGGCTATCTTAATGAGTCATTATGTGGACAACATAACTGACTCGGCTAGGTTTGACCATGATACATGCTCAGTTAGACAGAGTAAGGTTTCTATTGGAGTATTAGATAGGAACCCTTGAGCGGACAACTCAAGAGGGAAAGGAACAGAACCGTCGACTGCACCGCTGATTGACTGGTTTTACCGCAAATACGCCTTTGCCGAATTTAAAGGGTGATAATATTGGAAGAGCGCAACCACTCATTATAAGCGTTGCTATGGTATTTGTTTGGCACAAGTGGAATATGATGTTGAAGATGCAGTTTACAAGAATGAAACAAATTGACATGTATTTTCACGTTCATAAGATAAATGATTACAATAATTGCAGTAATTACAAAAATATTGAAATAAAGCAGTAAAGGAAAGCAGCTAAAGGAAAGAAACGACATGAAGAGCCAAGTCAGTTTTGTAGTGAAAGTATAAAAGACAGTAAATAAAACAATTAATGAGATAGTAAAGTCACAAGCAACATGCAATGGTAAAAGCCTAAAGAATCTCCCCAGCAGAGTCGCCATGCTGTGGACGCCCCCTTTTTCTCTAACCGTGGGGTCAGAAATCGGGTATACGACATTGGGAGGACAACTCTATTCCCTTTCGAGAATTGGGTTTAGAAGTTGAAGAGTCTCCACCTAATGATTATAGTGCATTAGGACACTTTAAGAAGGTTTTGAGATGAAGAGACCAGAGATTAAGGTAGGGGATAGAAATTATCCCGAGGGGAAGGTGTTAGGCACCCCTCAGGATCCACGAGTGTGGTTCCCGGCCATGCTACAATTGTGACTTTACAAGTAAACCATCAAGGCTCAAATAAAGACATGTATACAACATTGCAATTAGGTTGAAACTTATGAAAGTAAGTAGAAAGAGAGCAAGAATCTGAAAAGTTTAAACGACTCTAAAGGAAGCAAATAAAGAAAAGGGGTCCTAGGTTTGTGATTAATATGGATCATTTCAGTGCAATATCCAACAATCACTCCTCAGAAGAGGGGTCGCACGTGATATTAGCGCACTGGTCATCATATCCATATCTACCCTTCCCAACCCGTTAAGGTATTAAAGTGCGGAATGGTATCGTTGCTTATTGCATGCTATTACCTATCCCAATCCGGTCAGTCTCGGAGGCATTGAGACTACTAATCCTAAAGGGGAGGGAGTTGGGGCTTTTTCAGAGTTTTCAAAAGGATAAAAATCTAGGCGATAAGCAATAACAAATAGCAGTTAAAAGGGGAACAAATAGCAGTTAAGGCTCAAGTAGGCCTCCTCGTTCAAATCAACAGATCATTTAGCATGACTTACAAGTACTGGTTTGGTCTGAATTAAATTTTACATAGGAAGGGTGGCTAATTTATCACAAATTTTCAGATAAGAAGTCCGAATTAGGCCTGCCTACTGGTTGTAATTATCAAAACTGATGCAATTATAAAAATTTACCCTAAGGCTTGCCTAGGCGTTAAACAAAACCTATAGGCATGATATCTATTAGTTTCAGAAATAAAGAAGTAAACTGATTGCAGAAAAGAATTGTCAATTACAGGGACATAAGATCTGCAGGCGTTAAACATTATTGCTACTAATTTTAGGCTTATAAGCGAGTTGACGATTCAGGTTTAGCTAACAGCTCCTGTAGACATGCTTTCTAGGTGTTACTGATTTGAGCACTGTTATTGCTTATGCAGGAATCCTATAGGCAGATCGTCTACATGCAATTGATTAGGTATTTAAATCCTATAATAGGTTTGCTTGATGACGGATGCAGAATGCAGAAAGTTCTATAGGCATGGCGTCTATATGAAGATGCATAATTTTAAAATCAGCTTACAGGCATGGCATCTATTATGAAATTGCAGAAAACCCTATAGATATAGTATTTATATGAGAATGCAGAAAATCCTATAAACATGGTATCTATATGAGAATGCAGAGTTTTAGTGATTTATAAAATGCAGAACTTTAGAAAAATGGTAAACCCTATGAACATGGTATCTATATGAGTGTAGAATTTCAGAAGTATAGTAATTCCCTATGAACATGGTATCTACCCCTTGCATGCATAGTCCCCTGCCCTTTTCCACTAGCTGACCCCAAATGTTTATTACAAGATTATTACAGACCAGAATGAATAAGAAAAATATATCAGAAATTAAAGATTCCAACCAAGGAGAGCCTAATTCAGACCCCAGGTTTGAAATATGAAATAAACCAACTTCCCAAGATCAGATTCCAAAGCCTTCTCTCATCCGGGGTGCTTCAGAGATCCAAGGAGTTTCAGGAACTCCAAGTAGTGCTTACACCTCAAATATATTGTAGAATTAGATTATAGTGCAGTGGGGAAATGCCAGCTCTCAGGTATCCAAGTTTAGAGGGAACTCAAGGTCCCAAAACAGGGCTCAAAAGAGAGGGGCAGAACTTAAGATTCTAGGAATAGGTGTAAGTGCACAAGGGGGAAGAGAATCAGAGAGAGACAGGGCAAACTAGTGGTCATGCCCAGCAATTGAGATGCTGGCACATCCCTGACCAGCCTGCTAGTCAAGCATTGAAAGTTAGGATCCATTGTGGATCAAGCCAAGGCTTGGACAGTAATTAGGATACTGTCAGGCCAAGAGCTTATCTCAGCACATAGAAGGTAATAGGGGTAGAGGATTCATAACAGAAACATAAGCAAATAAAGGAGATATGAAGCACAAATTACAGCATATAGGCAATAAAGTAAACAAGAAGCTTGAAGCTGTGAAGTAAACACATAGGGGGTGAGGCATAATATTTAAACAAAGGACATACCAGTTTCAGAAAAGTAAGCACAGAAAAGCAGGATTCTTTCAAGCAAAGTCACAATCAGAGAAGAACACTTTATGCTTGTGAGTTCAGAGAACTCGAGCTCTTATGAAAATTCTAAGTGTATTTGAGAGTGAGAAGTGATCAGAATTGATCGTGTCAAAATTGATATTCTAAAGTGCAGAAGGGCAGCTCCCTCTTATAGTGTAGAGAAGCAAGCAAGAAAGGTAAGAAAACCTTTTAAAATCAGTCTCAAATATTCTCCCTTCAGCCAAGGGATTTAATTTCAGACGGAAAAATGTAAACAAGGAAAGGAAAATTGAGTAAAATCTTTCATAGTAGCCTAAGAAGGGAAAATACATGAAGTATATTTAAGGAAAGGTCTCAATAGTACTTGATTTGTAAAGAGAAAGGAAAGGAATCAATCATACAGTTAACAAAATCAAAGTAAACAGGTTTGATTCGAATGAACCCAGTCAGGAATAGGGAGAGAAGGGCTCAACAAAAGGAAATTAAGGGCAATCTATCAAGACCCTATCAAAGGGGTCCAAAATCTATCAAGCAATCGTCAAAAATCTTGAAAGAGGTTTTTCTCACATATAAAGCAAACAATTCAAACAGAATAGTCTAGCATTGAAGGGTTTAGGATCACAAACAAAAGAATACGAGTTCAGTCATAGATTCATGGTGAGTTTGAAAGTTCAGGGTCCCAAAGTGGAACCCTAATCCAATTTATCGAAGAAACCCCCAAAATATAGGGTTTCAAATTGAATCAAACACATAAACGAGAAGGCAAGTGAACAGACCCAAGGAGTCTCATGAGGAACAAACAGACCACGATAGCAGGTTTGAAACAATCAGAGAAAGAAAATCGATTTGAGCGCATAAAAGGACACGTTTTGGAAACCCGGAGCTCAGACAAGTCCAGAATAGATGAAACATGCTTAACAAGAACTCAAACAGAGTTCAGAAAAGCAAAAGTTAAGAAACTCGGTAGTAAACACACATGGTAGAAGAGTGAGGAAAAGTTAACACAGATTAATCATGTGAGCACACATATAAAAGAAAGAAAAAACAATACATGCGTAATAGAGAAGGAAAACATACGAGCATAATACAAACGAACATCTAAAAGAAAAGAACAGCAAGAATCAAAAGACCTTCAGAAACTCTAATTTGAAATCGAACGATTTTTGAGAAGTAAATTTGGAGAAAACACTTAAATCATCAAGAAAAGCACAGACATAGCACAAATCTAAACAAATAACGGTGAAAGAACCTCGAATGGCTTAGGGTTTCAGAGAAACCCTAGAAGTGAGAAAGGCTTGGAAGAACAAGATCAGATCCTGAGTCGAAACGGTCAGGAATAGAGCTTCCAGCGCTTGAATATGCTGGAGTGTGGCCGGAAAACCATAGATCTATGGATCTGAGATGGATCTGAGAGAGGACCATCGAGGGCAAGCCTCCAGACTTCGTGCCACTCAGGCTTGGGAGTGAGAGAGGGTGAGTAAAGGCCATCTATGGCAGGAGATGCCATGGATTCCGGTGGAAACGAGGTGAGATAAGGTGGGAGGTGATTAGGGTTTCAGAGAGGTTCGAGAGGATTTGAGGGAGACGAAGAGAGTTAGAGGCGGCGTCTCTATGCAAATGAAGTAGGGTTAGGGGTGTTAGGTGATTAAAAAAGGAAAGCCTAAACTACAGCCGTTGATCAAAACAATCAACGGCTAGGATTTAAAGAAAAATCGGACGGGTTAAAAAATTGGGCTAACGGGTCGGGTCGAAATGGGAATTGGGTCGTTTAATTTGGGGCAGAATTGGGCCAATTGAGGCTACAATTGAAAGAGAGAAAAGGCTGTTATTGAAATAGAAATAGGCTAAGTGTTAAATAGCCAATTTTTCCCTTTTTATTTTATAAAAAATAGCAATAATGATTTAAAAAGTAAATTAAAAATACTGAGTAAACAAATACTATATAAATATCAATTTAAAAAATATTGGAACCAGGTTTATAATTATAAAATGCTATTAATCATAAAATAGGTCATAATTGCAATTACATGCAATTAGCTTAAAAATGCCAAATAAATTTGTAAAAATATGCAAAAATCACCTTAATTATATTTTGGTGTAAATACGGGAATGAAATAAGTTATTCACCAAAAAATGATAATTTTGAGAATAATTATTGGATTTTGTGGTATTAAAATAGGTAGTAAATCGGTTTAAAAATTATTAAAAAATACTAAAACTCTTGGGTGTGCTTATATATGCACATACACGCTATTTTGGAAGTATTTTGGGTACAAAATACCTAGGGAAAAATTGGGTATCAACAACATTACTCAATGTCTGCAGAACTTATATTTTCTTTAATCAACATGCCTTCTTCTTGTAAAAATCAGTACATTTCTGCATTATTAGATGTCATGCCTGTAGGTTTCACTTAGGCAAGCTATAAGGTAAAATTAGCTAATTGAATCAGACTCTGTTAATTCCAACCAGCAGGCAGGTCTGATTCCGGTTTCTTATCTGAAATGTGTAATAGACCAGTCTGCCTTCTTAACGTTTAAGTTTAATTCAGACCATTACCAGTATCTGCAAGACATGCTAAACAATCTGTCTTTAAGTGAGGAGGCCCATCTGAGCCTCTTAAATTGTTATGTGTTTATATCTGCCTCATGTGTTTTTTTTGTCGCTTTAGAATTTTATCCTTTTAAACCATACAAAGCCCAAATCTCCCTTCCCATTAGTACTAGTAGTCCCAAATGCCTTCTAGACTAATAGGATTGGGGCGGGTACTAGCATGCAATAAGTAACGAAACCATTCCGCGTTTAAATACCTCAACGGGGTCGGAAAGGGTAGATATGGATATGATGACCATTGTGCTAATACCACGTGTAACCTCTCTTCTCAGGAGTGATTACCGGGTATTGCATTGATGTTATCCATATTATTTATAAACCTAGGACCCCCTTCCCTTTACTTGTTTATTTTATTACTTTCAAATTCAAACTCTTTTTTCTCAAATTTCAACTTCCTTGTTTCTTCAAACTTTAACTTATTTGCAATCACAATGTGACAACCTCTCATATTTGAAACCCTTAATTGCTTATTTATTGTTTGTACTTAAGTCACAATTGTAGCATGGCCGAGAACTACACTAGTGGATCTTGAGGAGTGCCTAACACCTTCCCCTCGAGATAATTTCTAGCCCTTACCCAAACTCTGGTTTTTCTTAACAAATTCTTCCTAGTGTCCTAATGCACTTAATCATTAGATGGTGACTCTTCAAATCAATAAACCCAATTCCCAAAAGGGAACGAGTTGTCCTCTCAAATGTCATAAATCCGATTTCGCGAGAGAAAGGGGGTGCGACACCATGCATATACCCGGGGGTGACCCAACGTCACCCTATCTCATATAGGTCCGATAACACATTGACATTGAAATTACACAACCCCATCTAGCCCATAAACCATAGAATCACATTTTCACTTCTGAAACCATCAATACGATCAAAACCTCACACCTATACCCTGAATAGGCCCGAACCAGCTATAATAACCCATTCCTGCAACCTCAGGTGCAATTATCTGATATAACACATAACTCAAACACATGTAGCGATAACTCCCATTCACAACAACTAAAGTTTCATTCCAACACTTTTATATATACTGCAAATGATACTAAAACACGTAGTGAGCCATAACTATTTCTCAGAACAACCTTTCATGAAGCCACTTCTCCTTTGGCAAATACCATAGCATATTTCCGAGTCGAACCTCGATATTATCCTTCCAACAAGCTGAAATCAGATACATTCATATTCATTAATGATCCTAACGATCTTCTCTAATCCAACACACCACACGGCGACATGACACATCAATAGAGGCCTAAGCCACAACTAGCATAATACGCGCACCAATAAGCAACGATCCGAATATACTCAATTCATGAAAATAACCCAAATGAAAGAGCTGTCCCTCAAGCTCACCAGTACCATCACAACACAAGGCCGAGAACCTGTCTCTCATCATAGAAATAGAACACATGAATCTAACCCGCAAGGTCATATCTCCATATAGCTTCGCTGAAATGCCCGATCCTAACAAACACCGCTCCACATGAAACACCTCAAGTTACTACGCTCGAAAGCTACCACCACACACAACTTGATGCCTGGAACCAAAGCACATCATCATACGCACGGTTAAACAAATAACATATACCACGCAAACCCGATAGGACATAACCGATACGCCATTTATCGAGCAACACCCAATTACTCTTCCCGCTCGACTTTGACTATGAACCCCAATAGAACCTCACCATATGTGCCCATAACCAATAAATCATATCTCGCAACACATAAAGGCAACTCATAGATCTCCCCGGATAACCAATAGACTCAATAACAGTCGAATCGTCACATGCCTCAACAATGTAATTCGGATCCAACCAAGCCGACTCAAGTTAAAACACGCATCCACATCAGCCCACCAATGAACTCTTTATCAAGGAATTCTTGAAGCTATTCCTTCTACTACTATAACTCCTACCGGTTCCATACGATACGGTGCCAGCACCAAATCAATATCGAAATCCGCAACCTCGCCCGACGACATACCCGACCACAAGAAACATATCTGAAAAGTTCTTCAACACCGGAACTGAATCAATGGTAGAAATCTCTGCTCTGACATTCATCAGGAAGGCCTAATTAAGAAAGGAAATCCTTCCCAGCCGTCTACTGGGTCCTTGAAATATAAACCACTCTACTAGAACATAACCCGACGCACCTCGCCACTCAACCCGTGGCATTTCCGGCATGGCCCAAAGCGCAATAGTCCGTAATAACCCAACACGGAGACAACCAGTATAAACCCCAACATCACATCCAAAATCTAATATACCAAGCAAAGAAAGATCCACTCGAGCAGAGAAAAGCGGTGCTGCGAACGCTGACAGCCACCTCGCTAAACTCCGATAACCCTACCTCCGATTAGCCAAAACCCGCTACCGGGTGTATAAATACCTGCATCTACATACAAGGTGCAGGGAGTAAATGAGTACTCTAACTCAGTGAGTAATAAAGGTAAATAACAACTGAGCAGTAAGAAATTACATAAAGCAAATCAACATACTGTATAGAACAGCGTAAAACCTTTTGAGAAAAAGCAATGAAGCTATGAAATCTTTAGAAACATCTTAGCTCAGTTTAAACCTTTTCTGAAAATGACTTTTTAACAGTTACGCAAATGAATGCAAAACCGTTAGTGCCGATAAGCATAGAAAATCCGCCCCTCGGGCATAAATACCACAGTATAACAGGTAAAATGACAAGTAAATATGAAAGATGAACACATAAAGGTTTGCCCCTGGGGCAATCTCTCAGAACAGTACCAGCCCCTCGGGCTCACTCTCAGAACAATATCAGCCCCTCGGGCTCACTCTCAGATCATGATGGGTACCTGCGCTCACTATGGAGGAGCAGACTCCGGAGGGGCCCCTTACGGCCCAAGCGCTATATCAAGCCACCTCGTGGCGCATAAAAGTATCTCAGGCCCTCGGCCTCATATCACTCAGCATATCCTCACATATGTCCCTCGGCCTTACTCAGTCTGAAAATCATCACAAGCCCCTTGGGCATTAGCAAAACAGTAGTTCTCAGCCCAAAACATCATTTAAGTTTCAAATATGAATAAAAGTGGCTGAGTTTGTAAAACAGTAGATACCGACAAGACTTAGTTCAAATAATAAGTCAAAACAGTGATAAAAATCCCCGGAGGGTTCAATAATTAGCACGAAGCCCAAATATGGCAATCGGCCCAAATCATGATGATAACAAACAAGTTTCAGTCAAATACGCGGTAAAATCATCAATCGGGACGGACCAAGTCACAATCCCCAATAGTAAATGACCCCACGCTCATCATCAAGCGTGTGTCTCACCTCAATATAGCACTACGATGTGCAATCTGGGGTTTCAAACCCTCAGGACATCATTTACAATCATTACTCACCTCGAACCGGGAAAATCCCCAGCTCGTGATGCCTTTGCCCCTCAAATCGGCCTCCACGTGCGTCGAATCTATCCATAATCAGAACAAATACATCATAATATGCTAAGGGAGCAAAGCCCAAGCGAAAACAATCGAAAATTCCAAAATTAGCAAAACCCGAGCCCCGGGCCCACTTCTCAAAACTCAGAAATTTTCACATTAACGGGTTCTTATCCTACCACGAGTTCATACATATCAAAAGTTCTCAAATCCTACCCTAAATGGTCCTCCAATTCCCCAATCAAAGATTCAAAATCTCAAGCCCTAGTTCTTCCACTTTTAACTTAAGTTTCCATGAATTTCTAGGTAGATTTCACAATAGAAACGCGTTTTAAGTTCAAAAATATTACCTCCAATCGATTCCCTTTGAATCCCTCTTTAATATCCACCAAGAAGCTCTCAAAATGATCAACAATGGGGTAAATGAGCCCCAAGATCGCGGATGAAATAACTTAAAAACTTTCTGCCCAGGTCTGTTCCTAGGTGCGTTCGCAAAGCACAACTTCGCGTTGACCAACTTTTCCTCTTTGCAAACGCGACTCACCCATTACGAACGCGATGCTTCTTCCTACTATACCTTTGCGAACGTGAACCCCTTATGCAAACGGGATGAATAAAAAGTCCTTGATCTCAAATTACACTACGCGATCGCGAGTACCCTATCGCAAACGCGATGCCCAACCTCCAACCCTCCGCGAACGCAAAGCTCCACTCGCGAACGCGAAGGCTTAACCCTGGCCTTCTATAATTCCTTCTTTGCGAATGTGATGACTCCCTCGCGAACACGAAGATAATATCTGCAACACTGAACCTGCATTTTCTGCAATTTCCCAAACTTCAAAATGGTCCGATTGACCACCCGAAACTCACCCGAGGCCCGCAAAACCTCAACCAAAGTCACCAACACATCCTAAAACCTCGTTCAAATTTGTTCCAATCATCAAAACACCTCAAACAACACCAAATCCACCAATTCACATCGAATTCAAGCCTAAGTTTTCTAAAACTTCCGAAATATGCTTTCGATCAAAAACCTAACCAAACCACGTCCGAATGACCTAAAATTTTGCACACACATTACAAAAGACATAACGAAGCTACAGAAACTCTCGAAATTCCATTTCGACCCTCGGATCAAAATCTCGCCTATCAACCGAAAATCTCCAAAATACTAACTTCGTCAATTCAAGCCTAATTTTACACCGGACCTCCAAAACCAATTCTGATCACACTCCTAAGTCATAAAACACCCAACGAAGCTAACCAAATAATGAAAATTTCGTTCCGAGCTCACATACAAATAATTCAACTCTTGGTCAAACCTTACAAATTCAAAGCTTCCATCTGAGACTGTTCTTTTAAATTCATTTCGATTTTCCTGAAAACCAAAACCAACGATCTATATCAGTCATAATACATCACACAGGGCAAGTCATGCCCGAGAACTAGCGATCAAAGTGCAAAGCTCAAAACAACCGGTCGGGTCGTTACAGAGACCAGTCCAGTAAGTAACAATTAGAAGGTACAAGTAAGTTAATTTAAGCAAATAGTAGAGAATCATGAAACTATGAAAAAACCTAACATTATTAATAGAAGAAGACATTGATTAACAGGTGGCAGTTAACCATGGAAAGTATTTAGAGCATATAACAGTTAAGACATGGAAGTAAATAATTAAGAAAAAGCGGGAAATCAGGCAAAACAGACAATTCGACGGCATATAAGCACTCGTCACCTCGAATATATGCCGCTCACATGAAATTCACATAGCACATAGTCCTAGGGCTCCTAATTCCCTCAAGTCAAGGTTAAACTTAATACTTACCTCGCTCCAAAGATCACTCAGAGCTCAACCGTAGCTTTGTCTTTCAAACAAGCCTCTAAACCAACAATATCTAGTAATTACCAACCAAACAATTCAAAATAAGCCTTAGGAATTACCCACGATTGCAAAAGATTTAGTTTAGGTCACTATTGAAAAATTCAACAAAAGTTAACTCCCAAGCCTGCTTGGTTCAAACCCAAAATTTGGACCAAAATCCGACTACCCATTCACTCCGGAGTCCGGTTATATAATTTATTTTGAAACCGACCTCAATTTGAGGTCTAAATCCCGATTTCACAAAAATTCCTAAATTTACCCAAACCCCCAATTTCCACCATGAAAACACTAGAGTTTAGGTTGAGATCTTAGAAAATGTAATGAAATATTGAAAGAAAATGAGTTAAAATCACTTACCAATGATTTGGGGAAGAAGGGTGCTTGGGAATATCGCCTCTAGGGTTTTCTTGTTTTGAAAATTTGAAGAATGAAAAAAATCCCATCTAAATCAAGTTTTGCACAGTTGCAGATGTCGCAATTGCGATATCATGTTCCCAATTGCGAACATCGCAATTGCGAGAAAGAGGTCACAATTGCGAACTCCTTCCCAAAATCCCAGCAATTGCATTTGCGACAAAGTGGTCACTGATCACGCCCAACTATGCCTTATAAAAAGGACTAAGCGGTCGTTGCAAATATAATCCGAGTATTTAGCCCCGAGTCGAATACCATAGGGAATTAACCTACCAATTACTTTTGTCAGACTCGCTGAACTCTCCGTAATCAACTTCTCGGATATTTTGAATAACACTTGATGATATTTCTACTAACTATAAGTGAATAAAATTAAGTAAACTAAAAGCTAACTATGACTGAGTTGTAACCAAATAAGAGAAGGATCTAAGGTTGTGATTTCCCCTATTGATGGAATCCCTTCCTGTATATTTTGCACAGATTTGCCTAATCGTCTCTATCGATCATGAGCACTCTTACTACCGTAAATCTCTCCCGAGTAATTACGACAATTTACTAGACGCACTCTCCCGAGTTACGCTAGTTGGCTTTTATTACAGCTCACTTAGATCGCACCCAAGGTTTTGTTATCCCTAATCCCACCTTTAAACCCTCGGTTATTGATTCCTCATATACTTTGGGAGTGGTGTTGTTCAACAACTACCTAAATATGCACTCTCTCCCGAGTAATACATATTAAATAGGCATAGCTAATTGAGGATCCTATCAATTAACTACAACAAGAACGCAGTTGAACAAATAAAGATTAAACTGGGCAAACTATATTAACACAACAAAAAGTTCATCCTTCAACAGGTTCCATCAAAACCCTAGACTAAATAATTAGCTACTCATAATCATATTCATAATAACAACAACAAAATTTATCATATATGATAAATACAAAAGGAAGAAAGGTAGAACTCGATGTCGAATTATCCTCCTTGCCTCTTGCCTCTTCTTGCCTTCAACAAAACTCTAAAAACCTTGATAATCTCTTTTTGGGCGAGCTGGACCTCTTATAGGTTAAATGGAATTACCCCCAAACTTCCAAGTTTACCCCTGAACTTTCTGCGCTCCAGAGTGACTAGCGCGGCCGCGCATATGGCTAAGTGCATTGTCCTATTTTTCTGCTCTAGCGCGGTCGCGCTAAGGCTGCGCTAGGCCCGCGCTAGAATGGATCAACATTTTCTCTCTTCTTTTATTTCTTCTTTCACATGTACTCAACATCGAGGGGCTTCTCTTGCTTTAATTTAGCTCCAAACACTGTCTTAAATCCTTATAAGCACAATTTGCATATATATATATATATGTATGTATATATGTATATGGATCGGGCTGCACGCTACAACGATACTTATATGGATCGGGTTGCATGTCACAACGATATATATATTGGATCGGGCTGCACGCCACAACAATATAGCGCTTGGGTTGCAGGAACCCCTCCGGAGTCTGCACACCCCAGTGAGCGCAGTAGACTATATATATGGATCGGGTTGCACACTGCAGCAGTTACTATATTGTACCTATTGAGTGTGAGTGCTAAGTGTGAGCGCTGATTGGTAAGAGTTGAGTCATGAGTTACTGAGAGGCTCGCCCGAGGGGCTACATAGATATACATGTATATGAGTGATGCTTTGCCTGAGGAGCTAGTTTCTGAACTTAATGTTTTCACTCCTCTTTAATCGAGTTTCTATTGAACATGTTGATTTGATTACTGCTTTCACTCATCTTTAAACCGAGCCTCTATTGAAAATATCGAACAAACATTTTAAATAATCTTTCATTTAAACTGAAGTTTCTAAGTCATGAAAAGGGTTGTAAAATTTCTGTTTTGCTCCAGGGGGCGGTATGCGAACTATGTTTTGTCTGAGGGGCCGATTATGGTTTTCATATATTTTATTATAAATGGCATTGAACCCCTAATGAAATTGTTGGGAGACATTTTCAAATGATTTTTACTGAAAGCTGGGTTTAAAATGAGATAATTGACTCGTATCCCGATTTGAAAGCCTGTTGTGCTTATTGAGTTTATCATAAATGTGGATTCACCGTTTCCTACTGCTCAATCTTTATTTACTCTTATTACTTACTGGGTTGGAGTACTCACATTACTCCCTGCACCTCATGTATAGATTCAGGTATTTCGGAACCCGATAGCGGGTGTTGATTGCTCAGACGCAGAGTCATCAGAGTTAGCAAGGTGGCTGCACGACGTTCGCAGCACTGCTTCTTTCCTCTCATTTTATTACTGTATTTAGTACTTTTTTGACTCTTGTTGTATTCAGACCTTGGTAGATGCTCATGACTAGTGGCACCCCAATGTCGGGGTTGTGTAATTATTCCGCATTTTTCTTTTAAATGTTCATTAGGAGATTATTGATTTATAAACGGTATAAAACAACTTTTAATGGAAAATGGTTGAATTGGGAATTGTGTCGGCTGACCTTGTTTTCATGAGAGGTGCCATCACGACTAGGTCCAGTTGGGGTCATGACACATAGGCTTGCTCGTAGTGTGCTACTCTACTAATCGAGCTCATTCAGTATAAGATCAATTAGGACTTCATTTGGTTGTAATATAGGCTAAGGGACGGGTAGGATATATTTGGATATAGTGGCTAACCTCCCTAAGTACTTTTAATGCAATCACTTTTGCATTCAGAACCATACTTATGTCAGATCAGACATTCCACCACACTTTTATTTATAAAACCCCAAACTCCTTTAGGTGCAATTGTATCAAGTCACCACTTATCGAAAACTATATTTACTTATTTTCTTTTCTCTTTTTTTCCTCTTTCTCTATTTCTTTGGTTCCACTCGAAAATCAAACGACCACCTCACACTTTAACTTTTGCATATTTCATAACCGTTCAAGTGCTCATGAGAGGTAAATGGGTTCAAATAGATAAGCCGTTCAAACACTTGGGTAAGGTTTGTAATGTGGTTGCCAAAGGAACAGGCTTATAGGTTCAACGGGGTTAACTACGATGCATCACATTTAGGTGGGTCTTCTTTATATATCTAGCTTAACAAAGAAATGCCTATATCACTTCTAAGACTGATTAAGCTACTATTTCGCTTTGCAAACATACAGGGCAAGTTCTAGGCATCAAATGCAGAGCATAGAATACAATACAACTCACACACATATAGCACATGACTCACTCCAGATTGGCTTATCAAAATACTCTCGTTTGAGTACTCAAGTCACTTATAAACATACAATTTAAGGCACGCTAACAAGAATCCACCACTGAGACTAAGCATCACACTCTAGGGTCTACTGTGTTCAGGTGTATCAACGCTAAGGGCTTCGCTTCCTATTTCAGCTCATAGCCCATGAGTACCAACTAAACAAAAACTAACTACACCTGGTTCAAGCAAAACCCTTAGAAAAGAACTGCGGCCCAAAGAAAAACCAAGGGGGAGTTACTACACTACCTAAAACAAAAATCTTTTTGGTATTTTCTTTAGATTTACATCCCTCAAGAAAACTATCTAAAAGATCCGTCATCAGGAAGAGTCCAACATATTTCTATTTTTTTAGAGATTTTCTCGTCGACTTAGACCCTCAAGAACCCCTTCGAAAGAGATCCATCGTCGGGACAAGTCGACTTACCTAGTGCGACTGCTACTCAAAACCAATAAAACAAAGAAAACATAAAACAATCAGGTTCTTACATATATACACAAATTGAAGTATCCCCCACCCCACACTTGAAAAGAAGACATGTCCTCATGGCATACAAAATAAAGAACAGTGAGGTAAAGGAACTTCCCTGATGGATCAATCTTGATCGGAGACTGTCCCCAAGTCCAGATGACATTCACGACCCAAAGCTCGCAGCCAGCTCAATATTTTCTTCTCAGATTTAACCTGTTGGGTGGCCATTGCATGAACACGCGTACTTAACTCATCGACTTAGGTACGCAACCCTACCACCTCCCGCTCTAAAACTATTAATTGGGTAACCTGACCAACCCCAGATGGTCCTACAGCTGCTGCAACCTATGCATGGGCGGGCGACTCGAATCTTACTTCCTTCTGCTCATCCTCTCCATCCTCAGATTCATCGGAGTCAACATTACCATCACCACCAGGTGCCATAGGCTCTTTCCCAGTAGTCACCTTGTCAGCTCGAAACTTTCTCTCTCTTGGCACTATTCCATACACATTCAAATTTTTCAGCACCCGAGCTACCCTACAAAGCCTAGTGACTAGTAAGGGGAAAAAGAAACCATACCTCTTCACCGGACATCGTGTAAACATCTCCTTGTGCATAAGCTTGGCCACGTCAAAGTTGTGACCATTTATAAAGCACCAAATTAAAGCAGCTCGAGGAGCATTCACTTCCGTGGTGTTGGAGGACGGGAGCAGGCGGTTGTTGATGAAATACAAACAACACTTCCCTCCAAAGGTGAGGGTCGCTGAATGGAACTTCTTCCTATATTTCATCCACACAATCTCCTTGCCGGGTACACATATGGTTTCAAAGAACCTCTCCTGTTGAGTGTATTTTCTGCCATATAGTTCATGATAGTCGTTCAACTCCTCTAGCGGTGCGGGCAGTCGGTATATCCTCCGAATAGCCTCAACAGAGGCATTCACAGCCTTCTTGCGCACTGTTACTACATTCACATGTTCTTTTACGTTGGCATAGAATTCACGTACAACCATCAAATTCCCATCGTCCGACTCTTCAAATAAGATTTGCAGCCTCTGCCTGACCAGCTCATTATACAAGTTGGGACAACCCAATTGGAGCGACCCTATATCTATGCCCCTCTCCGGTATTGGTTTCTTGGAGGTATTATCAGCAAAATGGTCTTGAGCCTTGGCAGAGACGAACCTGTTACTATCAAAAGAACGAGCATGAGCTAAAGAACGTGCTCTAGAGGATCTAGCTTGGCTGCTGGATGAAGCACCGGTGGTTCGGCATTTCCTGGAGGGTGCCATAGTACCCGGAAGAAGAATAGCATTAGCACAGCACAAAAGGTGTGACTCAACTGCGGTTACTCAGACTTCACCTACACAATTGGTCACAATTACCATTGACACTCACTGTGGCATTTAAACAAATACTTTGTGGGCATCATTTACCGAAACCCCCAATTAAACATGTTGTAACCCAATTACCACCACAATTGCCCCATATTCACCCAACTAAGTTAAGAGATACTACTCCATAAACATCAGCACCCACAAACACTACGTATACACTACAAATTTCCTCTAAGAAAAGAGAAGAAAAACTACTACATAATTAAGAAGTCAAACGAAAATCCACAAAAAATTGGCAAAAAGAAAACCTTACCTGTAGTGGGAGGAGATTGTAAGAAGTGAAAAACAGTAGTAGAGGGATTGGCTTGAACCTTGGGGAATTAGGGCTGGGATCATTTGGGAGTGGAGAATAGGGGAATTTGGAGAAGAGGGGAATTAGGGCTGGGATCATGTAGAAGAGGAGAATAGTTGGGGTGGGGGGAATAAACAAAATAAAACAATTAACATAAGAAAATAAGAAAATAAAAAAATGTTAAGTTATACAAAGTGGCAGGCGGAACGACACTAGCGCGGTCGTAGCGCGACCGTGCTAGTGAAACAGAGTACTTGGCCATATGCACGGTCATTAGCGCGGCTGCGCTCCTGGGCAGAAAGCTGAGGCAGAATGTTTGGCCATTTGCGCGGCCACTAGCTCGGGCGCGCTCCTGGGCCTAAAATATTTTCCACTTTTTTACCTTTTTCTTCAGCGTCTGATGGACTTATTACTCGCCCAAGCTCACCTGCACTGGTTATTACTTACCAAAATAAAAAATAACAAATATTAACTATGATAAAGTTACTACGCATTGGGTTGCCTCCCAACCAACGCCTTAGTTAATGTCGTGGCATGACAATTACAACAAGTCAATAGGTTACCTTCCATGCATCGCCTGATTTAACGTCACGTCATGACATAGATGAGCCCATTTAAGGCTCGTTCGACCTCTAAGGTTCAGTCAGATGGATCACTGACACTTCTTTGGGTTCTTCCATGCCCACATATGGTTTCAATCTTTGCCCATTGACTCTAAATGTATAGGAATCTTTTTCTGAGGCAATCTCTATGGAGCCTGAAGGGAGCACTTCAACCACTCGAAATGGTCCAGACCATCGTGACTTGAGTTTACCCAGAAATAGCCTTAGTCGTGAGTTATAAAGCAACACCATATCTCTGGGATTGAAATTTCGTTCAACAATGTTCTTTTCGTGCAACCTCTTCATTCTCTCCTTGTATAACCGTGTGCTCTCGAAAGCAAGAAATCAGAACTCGTCTAGCTCATGAAATTTTGTGACTCTATTTGTTCCCGTAACTTCAATGTCCAGATTTAGCTATTTCATTGTCCACCAAGCTCTATGTTCTAGTTCCACTGGCAAGTGACAGGCCTTCCCGAACACCAACTTGTATAGTGACATACCAATTGGTGTTTTGAAAGCGGTTCTGTAGTCCCAAAGTGCATCATCTAGCTTTTCTGCCCAATCAGTTCTTTTGGTGTTCACAGTCTTAGTCAGCACACTCTTTATTTCTCTATTCGACACTTCGACCTATCCACTGGTCTGAGGATGATATGGAGTTGCCACCTTGTGGCGCATATCATACTTTGCTAGCAATTTCTCGAAGGCTCGATTGCAGAAGTGAGTGCCTCCGTCACTGATAATAGATCTCGAGGTCCCTAAACAGGTGAATATATTCTTCTTCAAAAACCCCACCACCAACCTTGCATCATTGGTGGGGAATGCTGCAACTTCTACCCATTTGGACACGTAATCTACAGCAACAAGTATGTACCTATTGCCAAAGGAGCTGATGAAGGGGCCCATGAAGTCTATACCCCATACATCGAACACTTCAACCTATTGAGTTGGGTTCATGGACATCTCATGGTAACGGGAAATGTTCCCGGTTCGCTGACATTCATCACAGCCCTTCACCCATTGATGTGCACCCTTAAACACTGTTGGCCAGTAGAACCCAGCTTCTAAAACTTTGGCTGCCATACTGACTCCTCCAAAATGTCCGCCATATGCCAATGCATGACATGCCTGCAAAATAGAAGATTGTTCTATTTCGGGGACACACCTCCAGATCATATTGTCAACACAAATTCTAAACAGAGAAGGTTCATCCCAGTAATACATGCGGCAATCATGGTAAAACCTTTTCTTTTGCATAGAGGAAAGATCATAGAGAACTATACCGCTTGCTAGGTAATTTCAAAGTCTGCATACCGTGGCACTTCCTCAAGGCTTGTGGTGAGTAGCTTCTCGTCTGGAAAAGTTTCAGAATATCCTCTACCTCAACTAAGTTTTCAGCTCTTTCAATTCGCGATAGATGATCAACGACCTAGTTTTTCGTGCCCTTACAATCACGAATCTCCAGGTCGAACTCTTGCAGTAACAACACCCAACGAATCAGGCGCGATCTGGACTCTTTCTTTTCAATCAAGTACTTGAGAGCAGCATGATCAGTATATACAATTACCTTAGAGCCAATCAGGTATGATCTGAACTTGTCGAATGCGAACACCACAACCATAATCTCCTTTTTCAGTCATAGTGTAGTTCAGCTGGGCTCCACTTAATGTTCTACTGGCGTAGTAAATTGGGTGCATTATCTTGTCTTTCTGCTGTCCTAGCACTGCCCCCAGTGCATAGTCACTGGCGTCACACATGATTTCGAATGGTTGCACCCAGTCAGGGGCAACAATGATAGGTGTTGTGACTAGCATCTTTTTCAACTCCTCTAATGCTACCCTGCAATCATCAGAAAACATGAAGGAGTGATATTTTTCTAACAACTTACAGAGAGGGTTGGAAATTTTTGAGAAGTCTTTGATGAATCTCTGGTAGAAACCGGCATGCCCTAGAAAGCCTTGACTGATGTGGGGGTGGTAGCTTTGCTATCACATCAAATTTAGCACGATCCACCTCGATTCCCTTGCTTGATACCTAGTGTCCCAAGACTATACCCTCTTGTACCATGCAATGACACTTTTCATAATTAAGTACACGGTTAGTCTCGATACATCTTTTCAACACTCGAGTCAGGTTTGTAAGGCACTCATCGAATGAGTTTCCTGCCATTGAGGAATCATCCATGATCACCTCCATTATGTCTTTGACCATGTCAGTGAATATGGACATCATGCACCCTTAGAATGTGGCAGGTGCATTGCATAGGCCAAAAGGCATCCTCCGGAAGGCATAAATCCCATATGGACATATGAATGAGGTCTTCTCTCTGTCCTCTGGTGCAATGGAGATTTCGTTTTACCCTGAGTACCCATCCAGAAAGCAGAAGTGGGACCTCCCTGCCAGTCTGTCACGCATCTGATCAATGAAGGGAAGTGGGAACTGGTCTTTCCGGGTGGCCAGATTCAATTTCCTATAGTCCATACAAATTCTCCAGCCGGTGATAGTTCTTGTAGAAATCAACTCATTGTTATCATTTTTCTACCACCGTCATACAACCCTTCTTAGGAACACATTTCACCCGGCTAACCCAGTTGCTATCAGAGATGGGGAAAATGATTCTTGCATCCAACCACTTAATAACCTCCTTCTTCACCACTTCCTTCATGTTGGGGTTCAGCCTCCTTTGGTTCTCCCTAGAAGCTTTGTGCCCCTCTTCCAGCAGAATTTTATGCATACAGTATGCCGTGATGATCCCCTTAATGTCTGCCATGATCCACTCGATGTCAGTCTTGCACTCCGTGAGTACCTGCTGTGAGCACGTGATTTTTGCCTTAAATATGTTTATTCCCAAAATCCCAAACAAAATAATTTTCCTTTATTTTTTACAATTTTTGTGCATTTTAGTGTCATTTTCTGATAATTGTTGCATTCTATTTGTGCATGTTAATTCTATAAAGTACAAAAGTACGCATTTTTGCGTTTAGGTTTTAGTACCAATTAAGGTTTAATTGTTTTAAAAAACAAAACATGAAAATCACAAAAAATTAAGTTCACTTTTGCATTTTAATGATTGTTATTGTGAATTGGTCATGAAATAGCTGTTGAACAATTCTAGTAATTAATTAATCTTTGTTTTGAAATAACTAGGATTTCATGTTAGTTTTACATTCCCATAAAAATTAGAAAAATTATAAAAATTTTAAAAGTGAGAAAAGAAAACAAAAAAAAAGGAAATAAGAATAGAAATTGGGTCTTAATAAAAGACACAAATTTGGGCCAAATCAAAAGAATTTCTCGGGCCCAAACGCCTCAAAACTGTTGCAAACCAGTCCAGCCCAAATCCCTACCCGGTCTGCCCCCTCTTCTAAACGAAACGGTGTCGTTTCGGGGTCTTTGAATCAGGACCGCTGGATCTCATCAATCCAACTGTCCGGAACTAACGAGGTTTCTAGTTTAAAAAGGTCCGAAAACCCACCCCAGACCCTCGTCTTCCTCACCCCACCCCTCCTCTCAAACCCTAATCCGCATCACCCCTAAATCCCTCGCCGGCGGTGAACGCAACCTACACCGTTCACCCCCAGATTAACACCACAGGTCCCCCATGAACCCCTCTTTCCACTCCCGTTATTAGTTTTCCTCGAATATTGCCGGAACTCGTCGAATCTTAGTTTGAAGTTTTCCAGCCAAGTGACAAGTTCATCCAAATCAGCCCAAAATCACACCACATAATCCCCGTTCTTCCATCAACCCTAATCCATGGTTATTTTCTTTCAAATCTCTGTGAAACGGCCCGAATCTTAGATCTAAGAATTTCTGGCCAAAACCCTAAACCAAATCTTTTTGATTTCGAACCGTAGTATCCTTAACCATGTGTTCTCTCGTAAGAACACATGGTTAGGGATGTTACGCGTCAAAAATCTGAAAGGATTCAAACGTTTCTGACTGGCCGGAGTTCCTTGTGCCTCTGTGACTTTTTACTGTTTCCTTTTACTCGCATGTTTGAAGTTTTATTTACAGTTTTTGTTTCGTTAATTTTTCTGTTAATTTTATGATTTATTTGTGTTAGTTTAGTTCTGTCAATTGTTGATTAGTTCTGAGTTGATATTTGTTTGAATGATTATGAGTTTATGGATTAAGAATTAGTTTCAGTTCATTTAATGTTGTTCATGTTAGTTTAAGCTTAGTTTGATATCATTTAGTTTGATTGAGTTAATATAATTGAACAATTGGGTTTGGTCAGTTGATTGATTGATTTCTGAGTGCTAATTAATCATTCTCAGTTAGTTTTAGATTGGATTAGGGTATTGGTTATAGTTGTTAAGAAAGAGGGAAGGTTCAGTAACTTTGAGGAGCTTTCAGGGGTAATTTGGGTATGGAAAAGGGTAGTTCTGATAGGAATAGTAATATCAAGGTATATGGAGGGGCAATATAGGTATTGTATGGGTAGAGGAATACCCTAGGGCCTTCTAGAATGGGATTTTAGTGCATATTTCAGCACAAAAGGGGTGCTTACTTGTTTAGCAAGTCAAAAATAGGGGGACTAAACTGAAAATAGGGAAGGGACGAATTAGAAAATCAGATTCTGATTTATTCTCTTTGGGTTGCCTATAAAAGGGCATGAAATGCCTTGAAAAAGGGCTTCTTCTTCTTCTTCCTTCAGTTCTAAGCTCGAAAACCCCCCACAAAAGGCTCTCCTCCCTGCTTTCAAATCCAGTTATTAGTTCCATTCCAGTATTCAAAAAATACAAACATCAAAAAAATGAAAAATCAAAAACAACCTTACAATTTCAGTATTAGTTCTGGATTCCGGTTAGGTTTTGAGTTTAGCAGTATTACAAAGGAGTATGGGTTCAGCTGGGAAGGCTAGGAGTGCATTTAAAGTGTGTTGAATTGATCTGTGGAGTCTGCCTATATTTCCGATTTTCAAAGCAATCTGCCTGTATTTCTGTGGTGTAATATTGCTGAGTTTGTTGCTGTTGCTGTTCAAAGTAGCTGACTCCTCTCCTTTTCTCTATTTACATTCCAATTTCCAGGTACATTCCCCTGAACCTCACTGATGTATGCTTGTTGAAGTTGAAATGAAATGTTCAAGGGGCCTGTTATTCAACTGAAAGTAGTCTGTATTTTGACTGATATTAATAGTGTAGTTTCCAGTTATATAACTGGCAGTTATGTGCAATTAAACTTGTTCAGTAAGGTTGATTACATGTTAAAAGTTGCATAATGTTGAACTGTTGAATTGGACATTTGAAATAGCATTGAGCATATGTGGTCTAATTTGAAAATTTGTGTGAATTCAATAGTAATCAGTAGCAATTGGATCTATGTAAATGATATGTGAATTCAGGAGCAAGTCGGGTGACATTCGGCCTGGTTACTAGTAATTTTGTCATTGGTCGTGATAGTGTAGTAGAAGGTCTGCTTTTGATTAAAGGTTCTGAAATCGTTTGGTAGGCAAAACATAGTTATTGTTAGGTGATTGGTATCGAAACCAATTAAAAATCATGAAACAAGATTCATTCATAATTGGTTTGGTTCATTAGAGCAGCAGGTCTTGATAGGTAATTGGTAGGACAAATCAATTTAGTAATTTTGGAACTCACGGCTATCAGCTAAATGAGGGTATGCATTGTCATTGTAGTGATTCGTTGATGTTATATCAAACGTGACAATGGAATTATACCCATATTCGTTGGGCCAATTAGGCTGTATCAACGTCGTGAGGCAGGCCCATTTTATTTGAATTTGGTTTTCTTTAGTTTACTTCAATGTAATTCAAATTCTAAATTCGTTAGTCTTTTAAAGACACATAAATAAGTAGGAAATCATAGTTACTTCGGGATTGCTACTAGCCTCGCCCGAATAAAATCACATACGCGGGCTGTCAACAATTGGTTATAAAAATGATTAGAAATTGGGATGGCCATTTAGCAAATTCCATGGTCTTCCTTAAAATCATATTACATTAGAATCTTTAAGCTCGATTTAATTAAATTACTTCCTTAAACTCAGGTGCGCATTGATGCGACCCAAATCCAAATCTCGATGAAGTCGAAATATGTTGACAATCACGGGCGCATTGATTGCGATGGGGTTCGAAACGCGTTTTCACGACATCGTAATGCTTAAAAATAAATAATGATAGAAAGAGGTCCACAAATTGAGACGAGCCTCACCACACAAAAATGAATAAATGTGGGGCCCTCAATAAATGTTTGATTATAAATATTTTAGAATTTGGGATGGCCGTTTAGCGAACTTCATGGCTTTTCCCCAAATAATGCTACGTTAGCATATTTAAGCATGATTTAATTAAATTACTTTCTTAAACTCGGGTGCGCCTTGATGCGACTCAAATCCAAATCTCGACGAAGTCGAAATGTGTTGATAACCACGGGTGCATTGATTGCGACGTGGTTCGAAACGCGTTTTCACGACGTCGCAATTCTTTTAAAATAAATAACGATAAAAAGCGGTTTACGAATAAAAAGCACATAAGTTAGCATGTATTAAAATCAGATAAAATCAAATATAACAATTAAGCGACCGTGCTAAAACCACGGAACCCGGGAATGCCTAACACCTTCTCCCGGGTTAATAGAATTCCTTACTCGGATTTCTGGTATGCGGACTGTTAACAGAGTCATAAATTTCCTCGGTTCGGGATTTAGCCGGTGACTTGGGACACCATTAATCTCTCAAGTGGCGACTCTGAATAATTAATAATTAAATCCCGTTCCGATTGTCCTTTAAATGGAAAAACTCCTTTACGCCCTTTGCGGGGTGTAGGTAGAAAAAGGAGGTGTGACAGCTCTGGCGACTCTGCTGGGGACCGAACCCAGAATCTCTGGTTCAGGGTTCAGAATTCGAGCTTAGAAAATTGTTGTATTTAATTATATCTGATTTTCCTACATGTTTTTGCTGAGTATGCTAAATGTTACCGCTTTGATATTATCTGAACTGTATATAAACTTTGCCGACACCCTTCTCTCTTCACCTCCGGGGATGTGCTTACTGGTTGAGACTCCCTATTCTGTTAGTGTCATACCTTGAAATAAGAAAGAGGCTGGACAAGTTACGAAGCCGGATGGCCTTTTGGTTCCCGGTAAGTTGCCCCCTCCTCGATTCGAGTTGTCCGCTCGGGTACACAGTCTAGAGCACTGACCCAGGTTTTGAACATAGAATAACATGACTTCACGCCAGATCCCTAGTAGGAACGCCTATTTGCATCACATTGCATTTGACTTAGGGGACTCAACACAGGAGTTGGGTTCGTCTAGGACTAGCAACCTGAAATGAAAAGACCATGTTGATGCATTCTCTTGTGCTGTGCATTTATTTGTTCCGAACCTGCATGTTGACCGGTTTCTGAATCTCGGGTGTTGGAAAATTGAAATAAAGAGAGAGAGTGAAATAAAATGTCAGTTAGGGAGTTAATTGATTATTTTAGAAATAAGAAATCAATGACCAATTACTGGCGAAACTCTGCCGAAATTTTTGGGAAAATGAAGAAGAAAAGAAGGGAAATGTTTATAGAAAAAGAGTCTTTGTTTTGAAAAACATAAGTTGTTTCATTATTTTGTTGAAAAAAAATGAAAAAAGAAAAAGAGTCCGTTTTTTTTAGCTTGGAAAAATAGGTTGTTTTAGTTGTTAAAAAAAAAAAGGAAAAAGAGTTTTGTTTTTAATAGTTGTTATTCACTTATGCTAAAAACAAAAATGGAAAAGAGTCATTGTTTTAAAATAATTTGGTTAATTTGCCCGAAATACGCATGTTTGATTCTCACAGGGCGTGAGATACGTAGGCAACCCTCATCGGGTCCAACCTCCCCTTTGCAAAAATAGTCAAAAAATAATGTGTCAAAAATAGCCAATGTTCCCAAACGGAACGCCAGAAGGCTGACCTCGCGTAGATAGCCACCTTTGGTCATGTGTTTTCATTTTTTTATTTTATTTATTTTTATCTCAAAATGAAAAAGAAGCTAAGTAGAGCCGTCTTGTCATAAATAGCCTTAAAATCTTTTTCCCAGAGCACTGAAAGGCCATGTTTGAAAGTCAAGTTCTTCGCTTGAAAATATATAGGTAATTTTGGGTCGCAAATATAGACAGTTTTCTTTGTTGAGTCAAACAAGAGTTTTCTTTTGCTTAAATGCTTTAATAAATGTGCAGGATGAGCACGATGGTAAATGAGCCCTTTTCAATAATGACCAAAATCCCTTTTGAGCTGCAGTTATGGTGGAATGATTTAGGCAAAGAGGGGCAAGACGAAGTGAGAAAATATTTGAAAGACCTTCCGGATTTATTAAACATTCAGCCTCGGGGGGATATTATCAGGGCATTGGTCGCCCATTGGGATTCGGCACATAATGTATTTCATTTTTCAGACTTTGAGCTCACCCCAACATTGTAAGAAATAGCGGGGTACATTGGAAGTGATCAAGCTCCATTGAGGTTCAAATACTTGATTGCTCCAAGGGCCATTACCATACACCGATTCTTGGATTCCTTGAAATACCCCGAACAGTTCATCATCCAGATTTTGCAAAGGGTTTCTGCAGTTTCCGCTTTATGTATGATAGATATGGCCACGGGGGCGGGTTCAATAATCCAGACTTTAAGCTATGCAGTAAAAATAGCCGACAAAAATGGGAGTAACACAAACGAGCGGCATTTATGATAGCCTTTTTGGGCCTCATAATATTCCCAAGGAAAGATGGTAATATTGATTTGAAAGTAGCGGGAGTCGTCAGTACCTTGCAAACCATGGGGAAAAGCACTTTAGCACCTATGATCGTGGCTGATATCTTCCGAGCTCTCACTGCGTGCAAAGCTGGGGGAAAATTTTTTTAGGGATGTAACCTGTTGTTACAAATGTGGATGACTGAGCATTTGTGCCCTCGCTCTCAGTTATTGAGTTATGGTTCGGTTGAGAAAACTTGTATAGGTGAATTTTACACAAGAATCAAAGGGACTAGTCTACCTGAAGGAGTCACGGCCTGGGCATTATTATTTCGGAACCTCAATGCCAGCCAGATACAGTGGGCGCTTGGATGGTTGCCTGTCGAAGAAATCATATATATGCCAGCAGACCCGCCCGCATTTTTTGTTGATGGGACTCAAAAGCATCCAGCCCTATGCACCATATCGGGTTCTGAGGCAACTCGGGAGATATCAAGTAGTACCGAGAGATGAAGATCTGAGTGCCCAAGTGGTCGAAATTAGTCCTGACGGTCGATTCCCCGAGGAAGAAGTTCGCCAAATTTGGAGTGAGTGTCAACATTTGATGACGAACACTTGTGTGTCTGATAGGGTTAAAAAGAAAGTTGCCCCAGGGTATCATGATTGGTTCAGAGGTGACGTGGCATGTGAGAGACTGGCTAAAAGACCTCATCTCGAAGACTTTGCCAAGTCGTCCCAAGAACAGTGGGACTGGTTAGCAAAGGAAGAAGGCTATCGAGTTGAGATTGGTAAACTAAAGCAGCAAGTTGAGAGTTTGAAATTCGAAAACAGTGTACAGGTTGTCGCGGATCAAGGTGAAAAGAATAGACTGGCTCGAGAAAATGAAGCACTTAGGGCCCAAATCCGACAGTTAAAGATAACCATCGATAAGCAACCGAGGAGCCGATCCGATGAGTAATTGGTAAAAAGATTGGAAAACGAAGTCAGAGAATGGCGGGATGAATTAGAAAAATCTGAGAATGTCATGACATAACTTAAAGCCCAGTGGGCTACAAGAACAGAGGAGCATCGCCAATACTAGAATTAGTTGAAAAGAGACCATGAGAAAATTGTTGCCAATTTAAAGAGAAAAGTGGTTGCCCTTGAGGGTAAAGCGGTTAGGCAGGCTAGAGATTTTGAAATTGAAAGTGGACATTGTTACAACTTGTTGGCCCAAATGGAGGTAGAAGTGCATCAGCTGCAAGACCAACACCTGCGAGACTCTCAAGCTTTAAAGACGTGCAACGATCAGATAAGACGCTTGCTCATAGAAAAGAAGCAAACAAAAGACAGGATTAGAGCCATAGCTCATGCTATTTTCAGGAGATGCCGGGTTTGCCAAGACATGACCCATACTACTTTTGCCTCAGCAGTGATGATCTATTTGGAGCGAACCATGAATGAGTTAGAGCAGATTGAAAGGGATTTAGATCCTAGGCCCGCGGCGAGGCCGAACGACGCCCCGCGGACACCTAAGTTTGAAGCACTAGAATATGCATAGTCTGTATCTGTAATTTTTTACCATTTTGATTCAGTCTTTCGTATGTCTGTTATCTGTCCAGGTCAAGTATGTCTGCAGTTTTAGAGTCTGTATTTGCTTTTAAATTGCGTCTGTTAGCTTCGTTCCGAAAATGTTGGGTTTGTAATAGTTTGTTTAGTGATGAAAATTGAAAATTTCGAAAATTCTTACTTCCACCCTTTATTTTTGCATTTATTTTCACGAACTACGCTTGGTCTGATTCGTGCGGGGTCACGATACGTAGGCAATCTCCATAGGATTCGACCATAATCGTAAGAAAAATAGAAAGAAGAAAAAGAAGAAAATAGAAGGAAAACCGAGAAAGAGAGAAAGAAGGAAAAGAGCAGAAAAATAGAAAGAGAAAGAAAAGCACAAGAGAGGGATGAGGTGAAGAAATTTGAAAAAAAAAGGAAAAGAAACAAGGAACGAAGTGTCGGGATGACGCATGCAATCGAGCAAACGCATAATAGAAACTATTAACTGTATAAGTACATTCATGCCAACGTGCGGTTGTTAAATCTGTTAAGACTTAATCGCTAACAAAGTGGTTGTCTAAATGTGTGAGCCCAGGCAGGTGGTTAGTTGATTGGCAATTCTGGCAACTCACCCGTATAACACCCGATCGAAGGATCAAGTAAAAATGACAGGGCAAGATTCGGAAGTCAGTATCGTAGACCCTTCAAATGAGGTTGAGGTAATAGATGTGGGTGCTATGAAAGAAGAGATGAAGAAATTAAAAGCACAAATGGCTGAAATGCATCGGGCATGGTCTCAGGGACATCCGGCCCCACTATATCCTGCTAATCCATCTTACATCCCACCCTTGGCCCAAGCTCAAGAGCCCACCACTCCCCACGCATCTTCAACTTTGCCCTATCCCGCTCAGGGTTATGGTACCACTTCATACGCTCCCCCAGCTCCACCCCCAAAACAGAACCCTTCACCACCCACGGTTCCAGTCTTTGTTGCACCTCCCCCAGCTCCACTACATAGATCGTCCAGTGAGCCGCTATTCCAAGCTCACGACACCTAATATTACCCTCCCGAACCCACTTTCAAAGCACCTGAGCCATATACCTATTCTCCCCACTTTGAAATCCCTGGAGAGGTTGAGAAACTGGTTAAGAATATAGAACAGGAGGAAGTGATTCGTAAAGTCAAAAGCCTGGAGCAATCCTTCAGGAACATGCATGGTTTAGGTAACCAAGTCAGCGTCGCATACAAAGATTTGTGCTATTTTCCTGATGTTCAGTTGCCTGCGGGGTTTAAAATGCCGAAGTTTGACTTGTATGAGGGTCACGGTGACCCAGTAGCCCATTTGCGTGGCTTTTGTAGCAAAATGAGAGGTGCTGGGGGAAAGGATGAATTGTTGATAGCCTATTTCGGTCAAAGCCTGAGCGGGTTAGCGCTAGAATGGTACACGAGGCAAGACCCCGGTCGATGGTATACATGGGATGATTTGGCACATGCATTCATTGGCCATTTTCAATATAACCTTGAGATAGTCCCTGATCGTCTGTCATTGTTGAAGCTGGAAAAGAAGCCTGGGGAAAGTTTAAGAGAGTTTGGTTTCTGCTGGAGGGAACAGGCTGCAAGGGTTGATCCTCCCATGAGGGAGAGTGAGATGGTAGATTACTTCTTACAGACATTGGAACCTAGCTATTTCGGCCATCTAGTGACATCTGTCGGAAAGTCGTTTAATGAAGTGGTAAAGATGGGAGCCATGATTGAAGAAGGATTGAAATCTAACAAGATCTTGAGCTACTCGGTGTTGAAAGAAACCACCCAGGCCATCCAAAGCGGTACTGGTGGTGTGCTTGGAAAGAAGAAGAAAGAAGAAGTTGCTACAGTTGAAGCTAGTGCTTGGTCCAGGCCCAATAACCCTCCGCTCTATTACAACCAACCCAGACCCCACCACCCAAACTACCAATATACCCCATATGGCCCACCGAAACACTATTATCCACCGCAAGAACCACACTTTTCTATTCACCACGCCCAGACCTACACACAGCCCCTAGTGCACTCACAATGACGTACACCGAATCCCCAAAAACACACATCCATCCCCACAAAACACCTATCCACCTCCAAGGGCAAACAGACCAGGAACCAACTTCCGCCCAAACCAAGCTTTTAGAAGTGAGAAGGCCCCAAATAGAAAAATATTTACTCCATTGGGAGAATCTTACACTGCTCTCTTCCATAGATTGAAACAGTTGGGAATGTTGACCCCGATTGAATCCAAAGCACCAAACCCCCTTCCTAGAAACCTGGACCATTCTGTTAGCTGTGAGTATTTCTCAGGGATGTCGGGGCATGATACTGAAAAATGTTGGAAGTTGAAAAACGCGATACAAGAGCTCATTGATAATCATCGTATTGAGGTACAGGCCCCAAAGGCCACGAACATCAATCAAAATCCTTTACCAGCGCATTATGAGGCCAATATGATCGAACTGATACATAAGGGGGCAGAGCCTAAAAAACCTTCACAGGTGGTTATGGTGATTCGTTCTACGGAAGCCAAAGAAAAGACAGTGGGTGCAAGGCCAGTGGTTCAGTTAAAAGCAACAAAAGACAAGCCACTGTTGGTAATGGGAAAGAGACCATCTGTGGCTGCAAAAAAGCCGGAGCCAGTCAAGTTAATGGCACCAGGGTCATCATCTGCACCCGTGGTGGTTGTGAAAGGAGCCTACGTAGAACCGGTTGTCATAAAACCGGTAGTCCAGTTACCCATGATTGATAGCAAAGCCGTACCGTGGAGATATGACAAGGTAGTGGTGACATACAAAGGAAAGGAAATTGAGGAAGAAAGTTGTGAAGCACAAGGACTAACCCGGTCGGGACGTTGTTTCGCTCCCGAAGAGTTGAGAAAGGCTAAGGGCGCTAAAGACAATCCAGTGCCAGTCAAAAAAGCTGTGACGGAAGAAGAGGCAGAATAGTTTCTAAAGAAGATGAAAGTACAAGATTATTCCATTGTTGAACAATTGAGAAAAACACCGGCCCAAATCTCGTTGTTGTCACTATTGATTCACTCTGACGAGCATTGCCGAGCTTTGATGAAGATATTGAATGAGGCTCATGTGCCTGACAAAATTTCAGTGAACCATTTAGAGACAATTGCCAACAAAATCTTTGAAGTGAACAGGGTAGCATTTTCTGATGATGAATTGTTTGTGGAAGGCACAGAACACAACAAAGCTCTCTATTTGACGGTCAAGTGTGAAGGTTCAATGGTTACTCGGGCACTGATCGATAACGGGTCGAGTGCTAATATTTGCATGTTGTCCACGTTAAACAAGTTGAAGATCGATGAGGATAGAATCCGGAAAAATAGCATTTGTGTTCGAGGGTTCGACGGAGGGGGAACAAACACAGTAGGGGATATTGTACTCGAATTGACTATTGGCCCAGTCGAGTTCACTATGGAATTTCAGGTGTTGGACGCTGCAGTATCCTACAATCTTTTGTTGGGTCGACCATGGATTCACGCAGCCAAAGCTGTGCCTTCCACGCTGCACCAAATGGTCAAATTCGAGTGGGACAGACAAGAAATTGTGCTACATGGGGAAGATCCCACATGCGCCATGAATGATGCCATTGTGCCCTTTATAGAAACTGAAGATGATAAGGGACCATTGGTTTATCAAGTCTTCGACACGGTCCCGGTGAGTAGAGTGCCCGAAGGTAAAAGCATGCCATGTCCCAGGGTGGGAGCTGCGACCGTCATGGTAGTATCAGAAATGCTGAATAAAGGGTTCATGCCAGGGAAAGGTCTGGGGGCTGAACTTCAGGGCATTATTCAACCTATGTCCCTTCCCAAAAATCTGGACACCTTCGGATTAGGTTTCAAACCAACAGCGGCAGATGTTAGAAGAGCCCGTAAATTGAAAAAGAAAGCTTGGGTTCTTCCTAAACCTATCCCACGTTTGTCCAGGTCCTTCGTCAGGCCGGGTAGCAAGAAACAGTCATTGGCAAAGATGTCAGGTTCACTTATTGGGACAGAGGGGAATTTGGATAAGGTGTTTGAGAGAGTATTTGCTGAAGTAAACATGGTTGAGGCCGAGACAGGGTCAAGCGGAGCAGATATACAGTACATCGGACCACATGCTAACATCAACAATTGGTAAGCTACTCCTCTTCCAATTCGGAGGGAGTCATGGTAGTGGGTTTTGTTTTCCTTTTGTCACCTGGATTATTTCAGGATTTGTAATCCAGTTGCTATGTTCCGTCCGTTTGGATGAGTTAAAACCTTGTTATCTTTACATTTAATGAAATGCAATTTTCTTCGTCCCTAATTCTCTTTCCATTTTCTTTTATTTTCTTTTTGTACAGTTCTTTTTATGTTGATATCAATGATATGACATGCATGGGGAAACTTCGGCCCAGATTTAAAAGCCAATATAGCTCGGAAGTAATAATACAAGAAATCGAGTGTGATGATGGGGTGGATGGTAACAATGATGAAGCTTATGAGGAAATTAGTAAAGAATTAAGTTATTTTGAAGAAAAACCCAAACCTAACTTAAATGACATAGAAGCAGTTAATCTAGGGGACCAAGGCAATGTGCGGGAAACTAAAGTAAGTGTTCATCTGGACCCACAACTCAAAGAGGAGATAATTAAAGTATTGCATGAGTATAAAGATGTTTTTGCATGGTCATATGACGACATGCCAGGTCTAAGCACCGATTTGGTGGTTCATAAATTACCCACTGATCCGGCACTCCTCCCTGTCAAGCAGAAGTTGAGAAAGTTCAAAACGGACATAAGTGTGAAGATCAAAGAAGAGATTACCAAGCAGTTTGAGGCAAAGGTCATTCAGGTTACGCGGTACCCCACTTGGTTAGCCAATGTCGTGCCTGTGCCGAAGAAAGATGGCAAGACCAGGGTGTGCGTCGATTATCGAGACCTTAACAAGGCAAGTCCAAAAGATAATTTCCCACTGCCCAACATCCATATACTGATCAACAATTGTGCCAAACATGATATTGGCTCTTTTGTGGATTGTTATGCGGGTTATCATCAGATTCTAATGGACAGGGAAGATGCAGAAAAGACGGCATTCATCACGCCGTGGGGAACATATTGTTATCGGGTCATACCGTTTGGTTTGAAAAATGCCGGGGCAACTTATATGAGGGCCATGACAACCATATTCCATGATATGATACATAGGTAAATCGAGGTGTACGTGGATGATGTGATTGTGAAGTCTAGACAGCAATCCGACCATGTCAGAGATTTGAGAAGTTCTTTCAAAGGCTTCGCAGGTACAATCTTAAGCTCAATCCTGCAAAATGTGCGTTCGGGGTGCCATCTGGGAAGTTGTTGGGGTTTATAGTCAGCCGGCGGGGTTATCGATTAGACCCGTCGAAGATCAAAGCCATTCAGGAGTTGCCACCTCCAAGAAACAAAACCGAGGTGATGAGTTTGTTGGGAAGATTGAACTATATCAGTAGGTTCATTGCTCAGCTCACGGCAACTTGTGAACCAATTTTCAAGTTGTTAAAGAAGGATGCCGCGGTCAAATGGACTGATGAATGTCAAGAGGCTTTTGATAAGATAAAGGGGTATCTGTCAAATCCACCCGTATTGGTCCCGCTAGAACCAGGGAGGCCTTTGATTCTATATCTGACAGTTGTGGACAGTTCATTCGGCTGTGTACTGGGGCAGCACGATGTTACGGGCAGAAAGGGGCAGGCTTTCTACTATCTCAGCAAGAAGTTCACATCTTACGAGATTAAGTATACTCATCTGGAAAGGACATGTTGCGCCCTAACTTGGGTGGCACAGAAGTTGAAACATTATTTGTCATCTTACACTACTTACCTTATATCTCGCTTGGACCCATTGAAGTATATTTTTCAGAAATCCATGCCCACAGGGAGGCTTGCAAAGTGACAGATCTTGCTTACAGAGTTCGACATTATCTATGTGACACGGACTGCCATGAAAGCACAGGCATTAGCCTATCATTTGGCTGAGAACCCCGTCGATGAAGATTATGAGCCTTTGAAAACCTATTTCCCTGATGAAGAGGTGATGCACATTAATGAATTGGAACAAGCTGAGAAGTCGGGATGGAAACTTTTCTTTGATGGGGCCGCAAATATGAAAGGCGTGGGAATAGGAGCGGTACTTATTTCGGAAATAGGTCAGCATTACCCTGTTACAGCTCGGCTTCGTTTCTACTGTACAAACAACATGGCAAAATATGAGGCATGTATATTGGGATTGAGATTAGCTGTGGATATGGGTGTACGGGAAGTCTTGGTCATGGGTGACTCGGACTTACTGGTACACCAGATTCAAGGAGAATGGGAAACACGGGATTTGAAGCTTATACCGTATCGGCAGTGTCTGCATGAGCTTTGCCAGCATTTTCAGGCCATAGAATTCAGGCACATTCCAAGGATTCATAATGAGGTTGCTGACGCTTTGACTACTTTGGCGTCAATGTTGCACCATCCAGATAAGGCTTATGTTGATCCATTGCAGATTCAGATCCGTGATCAGCATGCTTACTGTAATGTGATAGAAGAGGAAATTGATGGAGAGTCGTGGTTCCATGATATCAAAGAGTACATTAAAACGGGAGTATATCCGATACAGGCCACCGGTGATCAGAAAAGAACGATTCGGCGATTGGCAAGCGGGTTTTTCCTTAGTGGAGGAGTGTTGTACAAAAGAACTCCAGATCTCGGTTTGTTGAGATGTATAGATGCAAGGCATGTCACAACTATCATGACTGAGGTACATTCCAGAGTTTTTGGACCGTATATGAGTGGGTATGTTCTAGCAAAAAAGATTCTCCTAGCGGGTTATTATTGGCTCACGATGGAGCGGGATTGTATCAGTTTTGTGCGTAAGTGTCATCAATGCCAAGTACATGGAGATTTGATTCATTCTCCACCATCAGAATTACATACGATGTCCGCACCATGGCCTTTTGTTGCGTGGGGCATGGATGTTATTGGGCCAATTGATCCAGCAGCATCAAATGGGCACAGGTTTATTTTGGTAGCTATAGATTATTTTACCAAATGGGTGGAAGCTAAGACGTTCAAGTCTGTGACTAAGAAAGCTGTAGTCGACTTCGTGCACTCAAATATCATCTGTCGGTTTGGGATTCCAAAGGTAATCATCATAGATAATGGGGCTAATATTAATAGTCATTTGATGAAGGAGACGTGTGAGCAGTATAAGATTACCCATCCGCATTCTACTCCATACCGTCCCAAGGCAAATGGTGCGGTTGAAGCAGCAAATAAGAATATAAAGAAAATACTCCGGAAGATGGTTGAAGGATCTAGACAGTGGCATGAGAAATTACCTTTTGTATTGTTAGGATATCGCACCACCGTTCGTACCTCGGTGGGGGCAACTCCTTATTCATTGGTATATGGTACCGAGGCAGTAATACCCGCAGAAGTGGAAATCCCATCTTTGCGAATCATTGCAGAGGCTGAGATTGATGATGATGAATGGGTGAAAAGCCGTCTTGAGCAGTTGAGTTTGATTGATGAGAAGAGATTGGCATCAGTGTGTCATGGCCAACTGTACCAACGAAGAATGGCAAGAGCATACAACAAGAAAGTACGTCCAAGGAAATTCGAAGTCGGGCAATTAGTACTGAGGCGGATTTTGCCTCATTGGGCTGAAGCGAAAGGAAAGTTTGCCCCAAACTGGCAGGGACCATTCGTAATAACCAGAGTGTTGTCTAACGGAGCATTGTATTTGACAGATGTGGAAGGAAAATGTATAGAAATGGCCATCAATTCCGATGCGGTCAAGAGATATTATGTATGATTTCTTTATTTTCTGAATGTATCTGTTTGTATTTGGCATATCTTAAAGATTGAAATGATGAAGGCGTTTTGTCTTGCTATCCAAACACTCTTATCCCTTGTTATCCCCTTTTAGCCTTACTTATTTTTCATACCCCTCTTTCGGAATCAACGGCACTATCAGGGAACACAGGTGCCGAACATAAAAGAAAGAAGAGAAAAACAAAAGGAAAAGAAAGAAGAGAAAAACAAAGGAAAAGAAAAGAAAGAAAAGCAAAAAGAAAAAAAAAAGAAGGAAAAAGGAAAGAAGAGAAGAAAAAAGAAAAAAAGAAGAAAAAAGGAAAGAAGAAAAGGAAAAGAAAGAAAAGCGAAAGAAAAGAAAGAAGAGAAAAACAAAAGAAAAGAAGAAAAAAGAAAAAGAAGAAAAGAAAAAGAAAGAGAAAGAAAAGGAAAGAGAAAGAAAAGGAAAGAAAGAAAACACAACAACAAAAGTTAAATACAGTGAACTACGTTTGACTTGATCCCGAAAGGGTACGTAGGCAGCCTTACTCCGAGGTTCAGTCATACCAAAATAGAAATCCAAAAGTCCCCAAGCAAGAAACTGGGGCAGAAGTTGTGGTTTTTGTGAAAATTGGATTCCGAAAGTTGTAATTTAAACTCATTCGAATTGTTTTGAGCCTTTTATACCTTTCTTTCTAACCCAATCCAAAAGCCTACATTACGGTCCAAAGAAAGACCTTTTGATCAATTTCTAAGAAATGCCAGGTCAAACAGGTAGCAGTAATTCGTATCAATGGCGACACTCTGGTCCAAGCAAGAAAGAATGAAAGTAAAAATGAGAGAGTCTTATTGGTGAAAACCTTCACAGGCACCGTAAGGCGACGGGAGCTGAGAGAAAATAAACGAGAGAGTCTTATTGGTGAAAACCTTCATAGGCACCGTAAGGCGACGGGAGCTGAGAGAAAATAAATGAGAGAGTCTTATTGGTGAAAGCCCTCGCGGGCACCTTGAAGCGAAAGTGAGTCGGAAAATGTTTGAATGGCAAAGGGTCTGTGGGTGGAAAAATGTTTTGAGGTACCGCAGGAAAGTAAAGTTAAAGTTTGGGTAATTCAAACAAGTGATGGAAGTTCGGGGCAACCAAGTATGGCGATTGAAAGCCGGTTATTTGGATAGATTGGGCCGGTCAATTCAAAATGCATGTCATAACCATTGGTACCAGCTGTCTCGCTCAGATAAGTTTCTTTTCCTTCTCTTTTAAAATAACCATCTGGTTTTGGATTCTTCTTATCCTTGACTCAAAAATCATCGCATTTCATTTTCTTTTGAGGGTTTTATCTAGTTGAGATGTTTCAGTGCTAGTCTTGGTCAATGCAAGCAGAAAGGACTTCAAAGCTCACTACCGGTTTCTAGAAATGTAAAGAACAACGTGGTCATAGCATGTCAAAAAATAACTTGATGTCAGGTAGAACACAGGGAATTAACAGAAGCTCCATCGGTGAAATTATTGGGGAATGTCGTGGGAAAGGCAAAAACTTAAACAAAAGGTCAGAAAATGAAATAACAGCATGGGTGTAAAACAATTAGGTCGCCGGATGTTGGGAAATTTAAAAGTTGGTCAGAAAGCCAGGCGGTTCAGGGACAGTGCGTGAAAGGCAGTCAACACAAAGCAAGGCAGTGGAAGGATTTTTCAGCAGGAAGGCCATCAACTAACCACCATTTTAAACTGACGAAATTTTCTTTGATTGTAACAGGGGCAGAAAGTTAGCCGTTGAAAAGGAATTCTCCAAGAAGGAAAACAAGCAGTAATCAGGTTTGACCGCAAGTGCGGTTTGATTAAATACGAGATAATCTTGAAGTGCATAAAGGGAATGGAATTGGATTGCAAAGTTGGCATGATTAGAATAAGTGCAAGTTGTCAGGACCTTCCTGGATAATAGGACGTAGTTCATATACCCGGGTAAGATACCTTGGTACAGTGAGAAGTAACACCTTAGGTTCATAATTGTTTGGAGCAATCAGGAGCCCGCCTGGATAACAGAGGACATACAATTTAATTTTAGTAATCAGGAGTCCGCCTGGAGAATAGAGACATAAAATTTAATTTTAGTAATCAGGAGTCCGCCTGGAGAATAGAGACATACAATTTAATTTTAGAAATCAGGAGTCCGCCTGGAGAATGGAGACATACAATTTAATTTTAGAAATCAGGGGTCCGCCTGGAGAATAGAGACATACAATTTAATTTTAGTAATCAGGAGTCCGCCTGGAGAATAGAGACATACAATTTAATTTTAACAATCAAGAGCCTGCCTGGATAATAGAGGAGTAGTTTCAATTCTAAGTTCAAACAGTCAGGAGCCCGCCTGGAAAATGGAGGTGTTTAATATTTTAAGCAGTCGAAATCAGGAGCCCGCCTGGAGAACATAGGTGATATAATTCAATTTTAGTTTTCAATCAATCTCTTTGTCTGTTTTGAAGTCAGGAGACCGCCTGAAGAATAGAGGTATGCAATTCAAGTTTCGGAGGTCAGGAGCTCGCCTGGATAACAGAGGAATACATACAGTTCAAGTTTCAGAAGTTGGGAGTCCGCCTAAGGGAATAGCAACATGGATTTTATCGAGAAAGAACAAGACAACAAGGCAACAAGGAAGTACAAGAGCAAGTTTGAAGAATTTAGATAGGATTTTTATAATTCATAGAGCATAGTTAGTTTAGCTTCTTTTATCTTTGACATGGTGTAATAAGGGAGGTCAGCAAGCGGTAACAGCAGCAGTAACAACAACAAGCGCAGCACAATCACAGTTCCTGGTAGTCCCAGCTACCAGACATTCCCGAACTACACTGACCTGATTCCTGTTTAGCCCAGGATATGTAGGCAACCTCTGAAGCAGGATGCGGTCAAACTTTTCAAAAATGCTTCACACGGAATTTTCAAACAGGCAAAAATCGCTCGTATGTGCTCACTTATATTTGCCCGAAAACCCTTCATGTTTCCGAGCAAAGAGGGGCAGCTGTGAGCACGTGATTTTTGCCTTAAATATGTTTATTCCCAAAATCCCAAACAAAATAATTTTCCTTTATTTTTTACAATTTTTGTGCATTTTGGTGTCATTTTCTGATAATTGTTGCATTCTATTTGCGCATGTTAATTCTATAAAGTATAAAAGTACGCATTTTTGCGTTTAGGTTTTAGTATCAATTAAGGGTTAATTGTTTTAAAAAACAAAACATGAAAATCACAAAAAATTAAGTTCACTTTTGCATTTTAATGATTGTTATTGTGAATTGGTCATGAAATAGCTATTGAACAATTCTAGTAATTAATTAATCTTTGTTTTGAAATAACTAGGATTTCATGTTAGTTTTACATTACCATAAAAATTATAAAAATTATAAAAATTATAAAAAATTTAAAAGTGAGAAAAGAAAACAAAAAAAAAGGAAATAAGAATAGAAATTGGGTCTTAATAAAAGACCCAAATTTGGGCCAAATCAAAAGAATTTCTCGGGCCCAAACGCCTCAAAGTTGTTGCAAACCAGTCCAGCCCAAATCCCTACCCGGTCTGCCCCCTCTTCTAAACGAAACGGTGTCGTTTCGGGGTCTTTGAATCAGGACCGCTGGATCTCATCAATCCAACGGTCCGGAACTAACGAGGTTCCTAGTTTAAAAAGGTCCGAAAACCCACCCAGACCCTCGTCTTCCTCACCCCACCCCTCCTCTCAAACCCTAATCCGTGCCTCCCCTAAATCCCTCTCCGGCGGTGAACGCAACCTACACCGTTCACCCCCAGATTAACACCACAAGTCCCCCATGAAGCCCTCTTTCCACTCCCGTTATTAGTTTTCCTCGAATATTGCCGGAACTCGTCGAATCTTAGTTTGAAGTTTTCCGGCCAAGTGACAAGTTCATCCAAATCAGCCCAAAATCACACCACATAATCCCCGTTCTTCCATCAACCCTAATCCATGGTTATTTTCTTTCAAATCTCTGTGAAACGGCCCGAATCTTATATCTAAGAATTTCTGGCCAAAACCCTAAACCAAATCTTTTTGATTTAGAACCGTAGTATCCTTAACCATGTGTTCTCTCGTAAGAACACATGGTTAGGGATGTTACGCGTCAAAAATCTGAAAGGATTCAGACGTTTCTGACTGGCCGGAGTTCCTTGTGCCTCTGTGAGTTTTTACTGTTTCCTTTTACTCGCATGTTTGAAGTTTTATTTACCGTTTTGTTTCATTAATTTTTCTGTTAATTTTATGATTTATTTGTATTAGTTTAGTTCTGTCAATTGTTGATTAGTTCTGAGTTGATATTTGTTTGAATGATTATGAGTTTATGGATTAAGAATTAGTTTCAGTTCATTTAATGTTGTTCATGTTAGTTTAAGCTTAGTTTGATATCATTTAGTTTGATTGAGTTAATATAATTGAACAATTGGGTTTGGTCAGTTGATTGATTGATTTCTGAGTGCTAATTAATCATTCTCAGTTAGTTTTAGATTGGATTAGGGTATTGGTTATAGTTGTTAAGAAAGAGGGTAGGTTCAGTAACTTTGAGGAGCTTTCAGGGGTAATCTGGGTATGGAAAAGGGTAGTTCTAATAGGAATAGTAATATCAAGGTATATGGAGGGGCAGTATAGGTATTGTATGGGTAGAGGAATACCCTAGGGCCTTCTAAAATGGGATTTTAGTGCACATTTCAGCACAAAAAGGGTGCTTACTTGTTTAGCAAGTCAAGAATAGGGGGACTAAACTGAAAATAGGGAAGGGACGAATTAGAAAATCAGATTCTGATTTATTCTCTTTGGGTTGCCTATAAAAGGGCATGAAATGCCTTGAAAAAGGGCTTCTTCTTCTTCCTTCAGTTCTAAGCTCGAAAACCCCCCACAAAAGGCTCTCCTCCCTGCTTTCAAATCCAGTTAGTAGTTCCATTCCAGTATTCAAAAAATACAAACATCAAAAAATGAAAAAATCAAAAACAACCTTACAATTTCAGTATTAGTTCTGGATTCCGGTTAGGTTTTGAGTTTAGCAGTATTACAAAGGTGTATGGGTTCAGCTGGGAAGGCTAGGAGTGCATTTGAAGTGTGCTGAATTGATCTGTGGAGTCTGCCTATATTTTCGGTTTTCAAAGCAATCTGCCTGTATTTCTGTGGTGTAATATTGGTGAGTTTGTTGTTGTTGCTGTTCAAAGTAGCTTACTCCTCTCCTTTTCTCTATTTACATTCCAATTTCCAGGTACATTCACCTGAACCTCACTGATGTATGCTTGTTGAAGTTGAAATGAAATGTTCAAGGGGCCTGTTATTCAACTGAAAGCAGTCTATATTTTGACTGATATTAATAGTGTAGTTTCCAGTTATATAACTGGCAGTTATGTGCAATTAAACTTGTTCAGTAAGGTTGATTACATGTTAAAAGTTGCGTAATGTTGAACTGTTGAATTGGACATTTGAAATAGCATTGAGCATATGTGGTCTAATTTGAAAATTTGTGTGAATTCAATAGTAATCAGTAGCAATTGGATCTATGTAAATGATATGTGAATTCAGGAGCAAGTCGGGTGACATTCACCCTGGTTACTAGTAATTTTGTCATTGGTCGTGACAGTGTAGTAGAAGGTCTGCTTTTGATTAAAGGTTCTGAAATCGTTTGGTAGGCAAAACATAGTTATTGTTAGGTGATTGGTATCGAAACCAGTTAAAAATCATGAAACAAGATTCATTAATAATTGGTTTGGTTCATTAGAGCAGCAGGTCTTGATAGGTAATTGGTAGGACAAATCAATTTAGTAATTTTGGAACTCACGGCTATCAGCTAAATGAGGGTATGCATTGTCATTGTAGTGATTCGTTGATGTTATATCAAACGTGACAGTGGAATTGTACCCATATTCGTTGGGCCAATTAGGCTGTATCAACGTCGTGAGGGAGGCCCATTTTATTTAAATTTGGTTTTTTTGTAGTTTACTTCAATGTAATTCAAATTCTAAATTCGTTAGTCTTTTAAAGACACATAAATAAGTAGGAAATCATAGTTACTTCGGGATTGCTACTAGCCTCGCCCGAATAAAATCACATACGCGGGCTGTCAACAATTGGTTATAAAAATGATTAGAAATTGGGATGGCCATTTAGCAAATTCCATGGTCTTCCTTAAAATCATATTACATTAGAATCTTTAAGCTCGATTTAATTAAATTACTTCCTTAAACTCGGGTGCGCATTGATGCGACCCAAATCCAAATCTCGATGAAGTCAAAATGTGTTGACAATCACGGGTGCATTTATTGCGACGGGGTTCGAAACGCGTTTTCACGACATCGTAATGCTTAAAAAATAAATAATGATAGAAAGAGGTCCATAAATTGAGACGAGCCTCACCACACAAAAATGAATAAATGTGGGGCCCTCAATAAATGTTTGATTATAAATATTTTAGAATTTGGGATGGCCGTTTAGCGAACTTCATGGCTTTTCCCCAAATAATGCTACATTAGCATCTTTAAGCACGATTTAATTAAATTACTTTCTTAAACTCGGGTGCGCATTGATGCGACTCAAATCCAAATCTCGACGAAGTCGAAATGTGTTGATAACCACGGGTGCATTGATTACGATGTGGTTCGAAACGCGTTTTCATGACGTCACAATTCTTTTAAAATAAATAACGATAAAAAGCGGTTTACGAATAAAAAGCACATAAGTTAGCATGTATTAAAATCAGATAAAATCAAATATAACAGTTAAGCGACCGTGCTAAAACCACGGAACCCGGGAATGCCTAACACCTTCTCCCGGGTTAACAGAATTCCTTACTCGGATTTCTGGTATGCGGACTATTAACAGAGTCATAAATTTCCTCGGTTCGGGATTTAGCCGGTGACTTGGGACACCATTAATCTCTCAAGTGGCGACTCTGAATAATTAATAATTAAATCCCGTTCCGATTGTCCTTTAAATGGAAAAACTCTTTTACGCCCTTTGTGGGGTGTAGGTAGAAAAAGGAGGTGTGACACCTGCAAAAGCTGTTGTGCCTGCACATCTAACAAACTAGATAAGATAATAATAGGTAATGTGGAGTTAGGTCCTAGAAATGCATACCTGAGATGGGCGGGCAGTGGCGTCAACTCCAGCTTTGGTGGTTCTTCTATGGATGGCTTGGATGGAGGAGTTTCTCTGTTTTCTAAGTGCAGGGGCTCGAATTCAAGTGTTCTCTCCCAAAACCCTTTGCCCTCTAGAGCCAGCACCCATTCTGCCAATTCTTCCCTATTCACCTCATCTAAATTCACAAGACATGCAGCAAGAGGATCCTCAATAGTCAATGTATCATCATCCTCTTCGACGATTACATCCATGACATCAATAAGAGAACAATTGGTGAATTCACTTGGTCGCCTCGTAGATTTCTACACGTTGAATGTTATCTCCTCATCGTTCAACCTCATATTGAGCTCCCCAATTTCACAATCAATAAGTGCTCTCCCTGTGGCCAAGAACAACCTTCCCAAAATTATGGGAATTTCTTCATCCACTCTACAATCCAGAATCAAAAAATATGCAGGGAACACAAATTTTCCTATCTGTACTAACACATCATCCAAAATACCTAAGGGTCTTTTCACAGTTCTGTCAACCAACTACAACAACATAGACGTGGGTCTATCTCTTCCAATCCCCAATCTCTTATAGATCGCCAGAGGCATAAGATTTATGCTAGACCCAAATCACAGAGTGCTTTGGCAAAGGCAAAGTTACCAATGGTGCAGGAAATTATGAAACTCCCTAGATCAGATAACTTCTCAGCAACTGGTCTAGTCACCACATCACTACAGGTCTGAGTTAGAGTCACTGTGGCCAAATCTTGGAAGTCAAATTTTCGGGACATTAAGTCCTTCATCATTTTTGCATAACCAGGCATCTCTTCAAAACATCAATCAATGGAATATTTACCTGGATTTGTTTCAACATCTCCAAGAATTTCTTGTAATGTTCCTCTTTCTGGTATTTGGCCAGCCTCTGTGGGAATGGTGCTGGAGGTCTCTTCTTCTCGATGATTTGGATTTTCTCTTTGTCGAACACCACCTCAACTACCGGTTCCTAGGTTGTCTCAGCTTCTTTCTCAGCCTCAGTCTGTGTGTTGGTTTCTTCCTAGGTAGGTTGTACTGTCATCTCTATTAGTTTTGCTGAATCATCTAGCTCAATGGGCACTGGTAGAAGTGTCTCAGCCTATCTGCTTTCTCGAGACCTCTCTTGCTCCAAGTCGAAGTCTCTGCCATTACGTAGACTCACTACCATCAACTGCTTCGGGCCTTGATCTTTTGGATTTACCTGAGTGTCTGCAGGCAATGTCCCATGAGGACGATTATTTAAAAACATCGAAATCTGGCCCATTTGCACTTCAATATTCTTTATGGCTGACTCATGTGCATCTACTCTTTCACTCATTTTTGCATTTAACCCAATAACCTGTTGCATCATTGCCTCGAGTCTAGCAAACCCATCTTCCTGTCTCCCACCATGTTGCTACTGAGAAGGATGATAACCCTGCTGTTGATTTTGGTTGTTGTATCCCTATGGCCTTTGGTAAGGCGCCATATTATTGTGAGGTTGCATGGTTCCCATATTTCCATTGTTGTGTTGTGGCTGGACTAGCCTGTATGGCTGATTCTATTGGCCCCAATTCTGATCACCCTATCTCTGGCCCCTATAATTAGACACATAATTCATGTCCTCAAGGTAATGATGATGATCATTTTTCGCATTCCATTGGCTACCAATTGGTTGACTAATGCAAGATATGCATAAGCCCTGACTCTTCCATTTTTTGGTGAGTATACTCATTTGTGTCATTAAGGTGGCCATATTTTCAGCAAGAGTGTTGGATAGATCTAAGGGCACTAAGTGAACTACTGGAGTGATCGGTGCATTCCTGGTTGTCCACCCCGAATTCTGTCCCATCTTGTCAAGCAAGATCTGGATTTCTCTCCATGATTTGCTCAAGAATGCTCCACCAGCTGAATCATCAACATTAGCCTTCATGCTATCTGTCAGACCTATATAAAACCGCTACCCCAACATCTGGTTTGGAATACCGTGGTGCGGACATATAACCAACATCCTTTTGAATCGTTTCCATGTTTCTTGAAAGTTTCGATTGGTTTCTGTCTGAAGCTCAAAATTTCATCAATTTGTTGGGCAGTCTTGTTAGGTAGATGAAACTTATTCACAAATTGCTTGACTAACTTCTCCCAAGTCGTAATGGAATTAATAGGGAGTGAATTTAGCCAAGTCTGGCAGCTCCTGTCACTAAAAAATGGAAACAACAACAACTTTATTGCTTCCTGAGTTACGTTTGGGCTGCCTTTGAATTTTGCAGATTGATAGGAAATTCTTCAAGTGCTGTTGAGGAACTTCAATGTATGACCCCGAAAATAGTCCCTTGTTTTGCAACAATTGTCGCATGTTGTTTGTGATTTGAAAAGATTCAGCCACTATCTGCGAGACTAATATCGTTGTGGCCAAATTCTCTGTTGTGGGTTGCGCCCAGTCATATAGAGGAGCCTCTGGCACAAGACGTTCCACTACCTGCACAGCCGAGTCTACCACGTTATCCCCCATATATGGTTCTGGTTGTTCAGTTGATTATTGTTGTTTGTTTTTCGGTTGGCCCGATTCAAGGCCTTGAAAATTTTCTCAGGATCTGATAATGCTTCAAACACATCACCAGTTCTCGATGAGTTTCTAGGCATGCACATGTACAACCAAGTTAACAAATGTTAAAATTTCAATGCATGGATTGAAAATAAAGAAAATTGACTACACTAAGAATTTTTGCATTTCTTTCAACTATAATTGATAACACCATTAATTCCCCGGCAACTGTGCCAAAATTTGATCACGCCCAACTATGACTTATAAAAAGGACTAAGTGGTCGTTGTAAATATAATCCAAGTATTTAGCCCAGAGTCGAATCCCATAGAGAATTAACCTACCATTTACTTTTATTAGACTCACTGAATTCTCCGTAATCAACTTCCCAGATATTTTGAATAACACTTGATGATATTTCTACTAACTATAACTGAATAAAATTAAGTAAACTAAAAGCTAACTATGACTGAGTTGTAAATAAATAAGAGAAGGATCTAAGGTTGTGATTTCCCCTATTGATGGAATTCATTCCTGTATGTTTTGCATAGATTTGCCTAATCGTCTCTATCGATCATGAGCACTCTTACTATCGTAAATCTCTCCCGAGTAATTACGACAATTTACTAGACGCACTCTCCCGAGTTATGCTAGCTGGCTTTTATTACATCTCACTTAGATCACACCCAATGTTTCGTTATCCCTAATCTCACCTTTAAACCCTCGGTTATTAATTCCTCATATACTTTGGGAGTGGTGTTGTTCAACATCTACCTAAATATGCACTCTCTCCCGGTAATACATATTAAATAGGCACATCTAATTGAGGATCCTATCAATTAACTAAAACAAGAACGTAGTTGAACAAATAGAGATTAAACTGGGCAAACTATATTAACACAACAAGAAGTTCATCCCTCAACGGGTTCCATCAAAACCCTAGACATAATAATTAGCTACTCATAATCGTGTTCATAATAACAACAACAAAATTCATCATAAATGAGAAATACAAAAGGAAGAAAGGTAGAACTCGATGTCTAATTATCCTCCTTGCCTCTTGCCTCTTCTTGCCTTCAACAAAACTATAAAAACCTTGATAATCTCTTTTTGGGCGACCTGGACCTCTAATAGGTTAAGTGGAATTACCCCCAAACTTCCAAGTTTACCCCTGAACCTTCTGTGATCCGGAGTGACTAGCGTGGCCACGCTCGAACCACGCTAGTAGCCACGCATATGGCTAAGTGCACTGTCCCGTTTTTCTGCTCTAGCGCGGCCGCGCTAGAGTGGATCAACATTTTCTTTCTTCTTTTCTTTCTCCTTTTCTTTCTTCTTTCATATGTACTCAGCTTCGAGGGGCTTCCCTTGCTTTAATTTAGATCCAAACATAGTTCTAAGTCCTCATAAGCACAACTTGCTCCTGCAAAACATGAAATTCACAATTAGAGCTAATTTATCGTCATTTAACCTTCCTAGAACGGTGAAGCATAGTCAAGTTGGGCATGAATAGTCGCCAAACTACATGAATCTAGCCTATTATCAGTCGCAAATGCGAACCCTGGTGCCCTTGCAAATGCAGACCTTTCTTCGCAAATGTGAAGATCATCCCAACAGGTGTTGAGTCGCAAATGCGACTCTAGCTTCACAAAAGCGGAAAAGACAAGTTCGCAAATACGAACTTTTACCTCGCAAATACGAGTACCCCCTGCCATACCCAGGCTCGCAAATGCGAGCCAGATCTACAGCAGACACCAGAAACTAAAATGCACCAGCTATATTTTCTAAGTCCAATTCACTCCGTAGCTTATCCGAAACTCACTCGAGCCCTCGGGGCCAAACCAAACATCTACACCAGCCCCAATAACATCATACGAACTTGCTCGCACTGTCAAATTGCCAAAATAATACCTTGAACTACGAATTGAACACCAAATCAAATGAAATTTTCAAGAAAACTTTGAAACTTCTATTTTTGCATCCGGACGTCCGAATCACGTCAAACCAACTCCGTTTCTCACCAAATTTGACAAACAAGTCGTAAATATAGTAATGGACCTATACCGGATTTTGAAATTAAAATACGGACTCGATATCAATAAAGTCAAACATTGGTTTTCAAAGTCATTAGGCTTTTAAACTTCCAAATTTTTACAAAATGCAATAACTCGAGCTAGGGACCTCCAAATTTGATTCTGGGCATACACCCAAGTTCTAAATCACGATACGGACCCACTGAGACCATCTAAATACGGATATGAGTCAGTCTACTCAAAATGTTGACCAAAGTCAACTCAAATAGATTTCAAAGAAAAACTTTCATATTTTATCAGTTTTTAATATAAAAGCTTTCCAGAAAAATACCCGTATTGCACATGCAAATCGAGGAGGGCTACAATGAAGTATTTGAGGCTTCGAAATACAAAATTAGGTTCTAAAACATGATAGGTCATCATAAATTTTTATATTACCTATACTAAAGTTAAGAAAAAGAAATTAAAAAAAAAAGAAAATCGGATTAAAATCTGAACTAAAAAAACATCTAAATTAAATCATTCTGGCCAAACTCTTCTCTCTGTCAAATTCTCTCAAGTGGTTCTCCCATTTTCCCCTTCGATTTACCTATAAATCTTAGGGATCTAGTCAAGAAATTTCCATTAAGCAATTTTTAATAAGTTTCTGTTTATGTTTGTTGGTTGTGGTGTTTAATCAGTGTGGGTGAGTTCCAATAAAGTGGAATAGTATTTCAATTATGGTGGATCTTTGATTGACAAAGTGGGTTCATCTTCCATATCTGAAAAAAAGTTGAAAAGAAAACCAAAAAAATATGTGTAAGAACTTTTGCAATTAAAAAAGAAAAATCAGAATTATGGAAAAAAAAAGAACACTAATTGTTCTTTAATGGAAAAAGTTATAAAGAGGAAGAAATAGGAAGAATAGTCATAGAAAAGATGGAAAAAATAAAGAAAATATTAATTAGGGGGCTTTTAACTGTTTGAGCTGATTAGGTGACATTTTTTATACACCCTCACGCCCCAAATGTTGTTTGAAGCCACTTGCTATGCCATATGGTAGACCGAGTGTGTATTTAAATTTACTTATTCAAGTGTAGGGGTGTAATTGGGACTAGGCATAATTTGGGGAGAAAACTAATAATCAGTGTCAAGTTTATGGGCGATTTAAGATATTCTTCCTTAAAAGAACTATGATATATATTAGATAGAGAATGGGATGTGAGTTGGGTATGAGAAAGCGAAGAGAGAGAAGATGAACAAATGAGAGGTATTATTTGGCTTTTGACTATTATTTGCTTACATGGAAAAAAATACACGTGCTAATATATTATTCGTTCATTTGCCATGCAAGTGGCGTTTGGACCTCACACACAAAGTTTGACATACAGAGATGTTTAAAAATTACATTTTGAACGAGTTCAAGTGTCTATCTAGTCACTCCGTAAGTTTATATATTTATTTTACAAAACATGCCAAGTTTAAGGGGCTATATAAGATGGCCTTATGTATATATGAGTTTTTCTAATTATTTGTAATATTTTTATATAATTTTAAATAATTTAAATTATTAATTATTATAATTTATAATAGTTTTTTTAGTACGTGAATATATAAATTATATTTCAAAACATTAAAAGATAATATGTCCAAATACACGGCTAAAATTAAGAAATTTAAATTTCACAAAGCAAAAAATATCACATAAATTGGGAAAGATGCATAAGTAATCCCTGTCCTATACACGAATTTCCAACTATACACTTTACCTTTGCGAAATTTTTATTACCCACTAAACTATTATATAGTGTAATAAAAACAAACCTTAAAATTGGACAACCACATTCCTGATGGAGAGTGTTGTCCACGCACTGCCAGCCAGTAATTCTTTTTCTTTTTTCTTCTATTTTTTCTTATTATATTCTAGTTTCATATACATGGTTGCCTGCTAATGTAAAATTATTTTTCGACTTTAGAGCCGGAGAATGTGAATTCGTAAATGGAAATCGTAGTCCGAGCCAGAGCAGTACCGTTGAGGCGTCGTCACCGGTAATGGTGGAAAACTCGTTGTCGGCGGTGATATTAGACTCATCATCGTTGGATCTCAGCCTTGGTGGATCTGGTAATTTATTTAGCAATAGTGTGGGTAGATTTTGTTCTTGAATAATCTGTTTTACGGTTCTCTGGTCGCCGAAGGAATCGACGGAGGTGTGACGCCGGTGAATCATATGTACTATTTGGAAGCTCGCAACGAGGGAGGGTGATTTCTTCATGTAAAAAAAGTTGGAGGAGAATGGCGGATTTTATTGTCGATGTTGGTGAAGATGGCTCCGGTGAGTCGGATTTGTCGTCGGTGAAAAAGAAAAAAGGGACTGGATTTACAGAAAGAACAAAAGAAATGTATTAGTCAAAGTTATAGTAATAATTAATTAAGTCTAAAATAATGATATAATTTTCAATTAAAAGTTTTCATTTGTATAAACTAATCAGTTTTAAACTTAAATTTTGCCTCTCACATGCTTTTAAGAGAGTGAACATACTCTCCTTGCCACGTCATAAATTAAGGGTGTGTTTATTACACTTTATAATAATTTAGAGGTAATAAAAACTCCGTAAAGGTAAAGTATATAGTTGGAAATCCGAATATAAGATATGGATACTTATGCATTTTTCCAATAAATTGTGATAAAAGAAATATAAGTGTCAGGTAAATTGAGCATTAAATTTTGCTTTTAAATCTAACCATAGACTATTTTGACATTATTCACTTAATATTCTTAAAGTATATTGGTTTTTTTTTTCTGGAGAGGGTCTCACCTGGGATAACCTTGCAGTCCTCGTACAATCTCCTGTCGCATCTCCTGAGGAGGAGATAATCAATCTGAGTCTTCGCCACCGAACTTTGGTAAGTAATCAAATGTTCATCCCGCTTCGTAAAACTCGAGTTCGTAATGACTAGATCGAAAGCCTTGGCAAAGTCCAACAGCGAAATGCCCTCTCCGTTCCGCTCCCCGAAACCAAAGCCGCCATGCACCTCATTGTACCCACCTGCAGATGACCCAATATGACCATTGAAATCTCCTCCTATAAATAACCTCTCAGAAGGCGGTATACTACGAACAATCTCATCCAACCCCTCCCAAAAACGCCTCTTAATATCCTCATCCAAACCTGTTTGAGGTGCGTACGCGCTAATGACATTTAAAATTCCCTCACCCACCACCAACTTAATAGTCATTAGTCTATCATTCACCCGCCTGACCTCTACCACGGACTCTCTAAGATGGCTATCTACCAGGATACCCACTCCATTCTTACCCCTCAGGACACCAAAGTACCACAACTTATACCCATCCACGATTTTCGCCCTCGATCCGACCCACCTAGTTTCCTGGACACACACTATATTAATCTTCCTCTTCTGCAGGATTTTCGTCAACTCTATGGATTTACTCGTTAGTGAACCTATGTTCCATGACCTGACTCTCAACCTATAGGCTCCCTTGCCCCCTCTACCTCCCCTTCTACCCGACCCCAGCCCCACACTCTGCCCCACCCGAGGACATGCCATTATTCTATCATCACAGGCTGCAGTCATTACACCTACAACCGTCTTAGAGAAGACTCGCTAGTGCACAACGTACACAAATCAAACTAGAAGGAAACAAGTGGTAACTAGTACCTTAGTTAAAAGGTTTAACTATTGCGAAGTAAAGTAACAGTAATTTAGCTAACACCAAAAGGGAAACGGTAAAACAGGAGGTACCAACTCCCGATAACAAAACTTGTGGCTGATTTGTTGTACTCGATGTATTTGCACGCTCACGCACCACTTCCTACCGCCTTTTATATAATTTTTAAATAATTTAAATTATTAATTATTAAGTGAAGCTGAACTATTATATAGGTTGCGAAATTTTTATTACCCACTAAACTATTATATAGTGTAATAAAAACAAACCTTAAAATTGGACAACCACATTCCTGATGGAGAGTGTTGTCCACGCACTGCCAGCCAGTAATTCTTTTTCTTTTTTCTTCTTCTATTTTTTCTTATTATATTCTAGTTTCATATACATGGTTGCCGGCTAATGTAAAATTATTTTTCGACTTTAGAGCCGAAGAATGTGAATTCGTAAATGGAAATCGTAGTCCGAGCCAGAGCAGTACCGTTGAAGCGTCATCGCCGGTAATGGTGGAAAACTCGTTGTCGGCGGTGATGTTAGACTCATCATCGTTGGATCTCAGTCTTGGTGGATCTGGTAATTTATTTAGCAATAGTGTGGGTAGATTTTGTTCTTGAATAATCTGTTTTACGGTTCTCCGGTCGCCGAAGGAATCGACGGAGGTGTGACGCCGGTGAATCATATGTATTATTTGGAAGCTCGCAACGAGGGAGGGTGATTTCTTCATGTAAAAAAAGTTGGAGGAGAATGGCAGATTTTATTGTCGATGTTGGTGAAGATGGCTCCGGTGAGTCGGATTTGTCGTCGGTGAAAAAGAAAAAAGGGACTGGATTTACAAAAAGAACAAAAAAAATGTATTAATCAAAGTTATAGTAATAATTAATTAAGTCTAAAATAATGATATAATTTTCAATTAAAAGTTTTCATTTGTATAAACTAATCAGTTTTAAACTTAAATTTTGCCTCTCACATGCTTTTAAGAGAGTGAACACACTCTCCTTGCCACGTCATCAATTAAAGGTGCGTTTATTACACTTTATAATAATTTAGGGGTAATAAAAATTCCGCAAAGATAAAGTATACAGTTGAAAATCCGAATATAAAATATGGGTACTTATGCATTTTTTCAATAAATTGTGATAAAAGAAATATAAGTGTCAGGTAAATTGAGCATTAAACTTTGCTTTTAAATCTAACCATAGACTATTTTGACATTATTCACTTAATATTCTTAAAGCATATTGGTTTTTTTTCTACTCAGTTAAGTCTTTAAAATCAGAATAGACTTGCCTTTTGCTTATGTTTAAGAAGAAAAAAAAAAGTGTAACAAATTTTGTTTTTAAGAAAAATGGTGAAAAAGACTCGAAGGCTGAAATCAAGTACTCCATGATGCAAGGAAACCAAAAAATTGCAGAACATAAGATTGTAATATATATTTTTTAAATTACTTTGTGTGGACTCCAAGATATACGAAAAATTGGTTAAAATAGCACGGTATAGCTAGTTTTCGGACATATCATTCAAAAATAATAAGTGTTTACCAAGTCAATAAAAAATAGCCACTATTTTGCTGCAACAGAGATCGGTCCAGCATAATATACTGGAGTTCGGTATACCTGTGTATGAACTTCCAGCATATTATGCTGGATTGGTATACTTTGCTGGCTTCAGTATAATATAGTAGAGACTGGAGCACCAATGCTCCAAACTCCAGTATATTATACTGGAGTACTTTTCCGAATTTTGAACAGTATTTTCATTCAGATTTATTTTTACATAAAACGTGACTAAATTTTGATTACCTTGGCCATTTTTGAATGGCCCCTTGTAAATCTCCCAAAAAAATTGGTCTTCTGATAAATTTTCCCTCAAAATCAGTATATTCTTGGACAACAAGCAAACGTAGTTTTTAGTTGACTAAAAGATAACCGATTCTGGAACCTTCCACACATAGTTCACATTATTAGTCGATCCACATTTTACCAGAACCTTCCAGAGTTCCACTCCACTATATATAATCCTTCCCCTTCCCTTTCCTCCCCCAATTCGAAATTCAACTAAGAAAAACAAAATTTTATCACCACCAATTATATTCGTTTAATTGAAGATGCCGGTCCGACCAACAGGAGGAATGAAACAAGAGTGGGAGCCAGTCGTGCTCCACAAGCCAAAGAAATCACAAGACCTAAGGGATCCAAAGGTTGTAAACCAGGCATTGCGAACCGGAGCACAGGTTCAAACGGTGAAGAAATTCGACGCCGGTTTGAATAAGAAAACGACTGCCGCTTCCGCTGTCGTTAATGTTAGAAAGCTGGATGAGGCGGCGGAACCGGCGGCGCTTGAGAAAGTACCGGTGGAGGTAAGGCAAGCTATACAAAAGGCGAGGATTGAGAAGAAGATGAGCCAAGCTGAGTTGGCGAAACAGATCAATGAACGGCCACAGGTTGTTGCAGAGTATGAGAATGGTAAGGCCGTTCCTAATCAATTGGTGTTGGCCAAAATGGAGAAGATCCTTGGTGTTAAACTTAGAGGTAAAATTCACAAGTGAGCGTTTGTATGAGATTGCCAAGTTCATGGTTGTATTGTTAATAACTTGTGGATTATCCAGGATTTCGTGTTCTGAACTGATTAATCGTCTTGTAACTGTTTAGAAGCTGTGGCTATGTAAAAAAATATGGTGTAATGTGTTCATTTTAGTGAAAAATGGTAGTACTCTCTTTCAATTTTAAGTGGTACTAGTACTGTGATCTATTAAGCATTTTGTAATTGTTTAGAAGTTGTGGCTCTGTAAAGAAATATAAAACCTTCTTAGCTTATTTTAAGTGACTTTTAAGTTAAAATAGTTTAGTTTTTAATTCATAAGTTAAAGGAATTATAGCTTTTAGTTTTTAGCTTGTTTTGGTCATTTTAACTTAAAAACAAATGCTTAAAAGTGTTTTTTTACTCATACTGGAAAATAGCTTAAAAATTATTTTGACTTAAAAGCACTTAAAATAAGCCAATTCAAAAGACACATAGGGTGTGTTTGGTATAACGAAAAATATTTTTTGTGGAAATATTTTTCAAGAAAATATTTTCTTGGAAAACAAGTAGTAATTTTATTTATTTATCAGTATTTGGTACTCAAATTAAGAAAAATGACTTATCAAAAGTATTCATAAATAATTTAGATATAATAAATATGAAGCCATAAACTTTTAAACCAATAACCTTCCGAACCCAAAAATTTTATAAACTTTCGAACCGCTAAACTTTCAAAATCGCGGAATTTCAAACCCGTAAACTTTATAATTTCTAAATCTGTATATTTCAGAACACATAAACTTTCGAATTCATAATTTTGAAAATTGTAAATTTTTGAACTTTTAAACTGATAAATAAAAAAATTAAAACTAAAAAATATATTTAAAAAATATTTTTTTTTTCGGGAGAGAGGGGAGTAAAACGAAAAAAAATAGAAATTTAAATTACAAAAAAAAAGTAAATTCTTTTTTGTGCGGTTGGGGGGGGGGGGCAGGCGCTCGGCGGGGAGGGGGGTTAGGGTGGGTGGTGCAGAAAAACGAAAAAATAAAAATTAAAAATTGCAAAAAAAAAAAAAATTAAGGTAAAAAATAACTATGCGGGGCGGGGCGGGTTAAAAATTTTGTGGGTTTTGCCAAACCCGCCCCACACTCGCCCCGCCATCCCTATTTGCATTTTTTTCGTTTTGCAATAATACAAATATTTTTTTCTCCATGTGCAATTAAAAAGGTTTGTACATGTAATGTAAAATGTTGTTCTTATGTACTCTTGGTTAGAAGAGCGAACTGTTTCAAAACAACACTCTGAAAATTGCTCCCAACCTCTTCTATACTGGACGACATCTCATTGGATATGCCAGCAACAACCTCTGGAAGTTGAACTCCAATTTCAAAACCAAACTTATAGTTATGTCTGTGACAGTAAAACATGCTATGCATTGTTCTTTAAATACTCAGCTCATTAAGGAAACTGAAGAGAAATCTATAAGGAGAAAGAACGATAGCTCACTGTAGTAAATCAAAATAGAAGAGTACATCATTAATTAATTATTCGTAGATAATTAAAGGGGACAAAGTAAATAAAATATGTTATTTTCCTTATGAGAGGTGTTCCAATATAATGGTTTCTGTAATTCGTCATTTTAATCCTACAGTTAAACCCACAAACAGAAGATGTCTCATGTATAGATATTGCACAGGCTTTAGTCTACGAATTAATCAGATTAATCAGATAAAACAAAAGCTCAACCACTTTAGTCTTCAAACAAATTAATCAGACGTAAGCTACTCAGACTTCACACTTGTAATCAAACATTTTCCAGCACTATCCTTCAATTAAAGTTTTCTATATTGGAAAATACCAAAGGCATAACAAATCTTGACTGTAGTTGAACTAAGAAGGATGAATTAATCAATGCTTGCCAGAAAATATTTAATGCTGTAGAGTCAACGGAAACGTTATTTTTTCCTCCCGCCATTGAAAAGTGTAAACTAGATGTGTGTAGAACATGCTCAATTCTGCACAATTTGGATGCATATGCATCTCATTGTATATCTTTTAAAGCCAATTAGAAACCTAAATGGATGCCGCCATTATTGCCAAACATTCATGATAACTTATTAATTTGTCGAATTCTTTTTTTTTCCTCGTCATGTCTACTGCCAAATTTTTCTTCTTTGATTTTTCTCTGCTGTTATTTTTCCACTAATAGCATCATATGCACAAAATTTCTCCAAATTCCTTTTGTATATCCTCTACCTAAGTATAATTCACTTTAAGAGCTTCACAAAATAATAATATCACTGTTAAGTGTTCAAAAAATAACTTTTATTTTTGGCCTCTTTGGTACGTAAATGTACCTTAATTAACTTAGTCACTACGATTTTGAACTTATTAATCTCTAACTAAATTTTACTGCTTATTGTTTCTTTTATTTTACAGGTAATATTGAGTCATTTATGGTGTTCTTAGCCCCAATGTAAGTCCACTCTTCCTTTTTCTTTTTAAAGAATTTTCTGGATAAAAATATCATTAAAAAGAAATTAAATTGCTCCCTTATTTTTCTCTCTTTTTTCAATCCAACTTTTTACAAAATATACAGAAGGTTTCAAGCATACCTTGTGCTTAAAGGAGCAGCAAAGACAACAATGTTGACGATATCACAAATCCATCCAACTAATTCTACTCGTTTGGAGCCTTTTGCAAATAACATCACCGTTCTTAGGGCTCCCACATCCAAGAGCAACAACCACGCTGTTGTGACCTGTAAATGATTTCAAGAAGATGAATAAAAAGAAAGGAAAAAAGAAAAAAAGATATTGCCAATGGAAAGTAGTTAAATATTAGACATGCTTCTTCTGTTTACAGTATTAGCTAAATATCATTTGCACTATCAATGTATATAAGTTAAACCTTTTCCAAAATATTTTGCCAAAGTGAGCAGAAAGTTCTTCACTTCCATTGGCCGATCCTCCCCTCTGACCTTGTTATCTTCACTCACTTGACAATGACAACAATCTACCTCAGCTAGAGATATAATTTCAGCACCGTAACTAAGTGATTCCCTACAATAATAATAAGTGGCTCCAATAAATTGAAAAATAAAACTTCTTGCCCAATACCTTCAAGTTTCAAATTCATATCAACATTCTGTGTATCAGCCTATCAGGGTGAAGTGAATATCATAATTCTATTGAGATGAAAAAGATGCAAATGGCATGTTTGTGCATTGGTATATACTACTCATATTAATTATAAAATTATAATTTATAACTCGGGTACCTGCAATTAGCTTAAAATTTTGAAGTAATCCTAATAGTAGTAGCAGTAGTACTTAAAAGATTGAAACTTTGCAAGCACTATCAGGGTCAAAATACTGTATAAAAAATGTATGAACACAACTTATAGAGTCACCAATTTATTGGCAGCGGGGTATAACATTTAGATTGATTAATCATGCACTATTTAATACAAACAAAATACACAACATAGCTTTTATATTGTCCAACAAATTCCATGTTTCAAATAGACTGGATAAAAAATATCTTTTCTCTTAAAAAGGGAAGAACCTATCAGCAAGTTTTATCTGCTGTGCTACTGTCCTATTGTAACGACCCGACCGGTCATTTTGAGTATTTGCACTTCGCTCGCTAGTTATCGAGTATGACTAGCCCCGTATGATGTAATATGACTTATGTAAATCGTCGGTTTTGGTTTTCAGGTTAATCGAAATAGTTATGGAAGAATGATTCTCAACTCGAAGCTTTAAATTTGAAAGGTTTGACTTTTTAGTATTCGATCTTGGATTTGAATTTTTATAATTTGGTTAGCTCTATTAGGTAATTTTAGACTTGGGAGCGCGTCAGGAATGTGATTTGGAGATCCGTGGTGGAATTAGGCTTGAATTGGCGAAATTTGAAATTTGGCGATTTTCGGTCGGCAGTGGAAGATTTGATATTGGGGTTGGAATAGAAATTCGGAAGTTGGGGTAGGTTCGTGGTATCATTTGTGATGTGTGTGCAAAATTTGAGGTCATTCGGACGAGGTCTAATAGGTTTCGGCATCGTTTGCGGAATTCGGAAGTTTAGAAGTTCTTAGGCTTGAATCCGAGGGTGTTTTGGTGTTTTGATGTTGTTTTGAGTGTTCTGAAGGTTTGACTAAGTTCGTATGTTGATATATGACTTTTTGGTATTTTTGGTTGAGGTCCCGAGGGCCTCGGGATGAATTCGGATGGTTAACGTAGAGTTGGAAAGTGGAATAAGGCAGTTAAAATTGTTGCTTTTGATGTTTCCGCACCTACAGAGTGGGAACCGCAGGTGATGATCGCAGATGCGAAATCTTGGAGAGTTGCAGCAGGAGCCGCAGGTGCGGATAGTGGAGCGCACATGAGAGACCGCATGTGCGGTGTTGTGATTGCAGAAGCGGGTTCTGAGAGCATAAGTGGGAACCGCACCTGCGATGGATTTTTCGCAGGTGTGGCATCACAGAAGCGACATTATGACCGCAGATGCGGGGTAAAAAGTATAAATTTTGGACTTCACGAATTTTGGTTCATTTTCCACCATTTTTTGTCGGCTTTGGAGCTTTTGAGGGCGATTTTGAGGAGTAATTCAAGGGTTTATCAGTAAGGTAAGTGGCTTTAGCCCTAATACTCGTATATGTGATGATTTTCCATTGTTTAATCATGTAATTTATAAAGATTACGGGTGTCACACCTCCTTTTTGCGTGCCTCGCCCCGAGGGGTAAGATGCGCGGGTGGAGTTTTTCCAATTTAAGTGACAATATTAGAAATGAGATTATTTATTTAATTCAGAGTCGCCACTTGGGAAAGGTTTGGCTTTTGGTGTCCCAAGTCACCGGTTTATCTTGAATCCCAAATCGAGGAATTTTCAGACTTTTCCAAATGAAGTCTGCGAACCAGAAATTCTAAGTAAGGAATTCTGTTGACCCGAGGGAAGGTGTTAGGCACCCTCGAATCCCGTGGTTCTAGCACGGTCGCTTAAATTGTTATAATGGCTAAATATCTGATTTAAATACAGGTTGTGACTTATGTGCTTTTATTAAGTTTAAACCGCTTTTATTATTATCATTTATTTTATAGAATTACAACGTCGTGAAAATGCATCTCGAACCACGTCACAATCAATGCACCCGTAGTTGTTAACATATTTTGACTCCGTTGGGACTTGGACTTGGGTCACATCAATGTGCACCCGATTTTTAAGAATATAATTTACTAAAGTCGCGCCTAAAGAATCTAAACGCGTTATTATCTTTGTAGAAGGCCATGAAATTTATTAAATGGCCTATCTTAAATTCTAAATAATTACCATGGTTATTTATTGAGGGCCCCGCAATTTTGCATCTTTGTTTGGCGAAGCTCATCTGTATTTTAGAAAAGGATATCCTAAAATGGCTACATTTCTAATGCATTTGTCTCTAAAACTAGAAGAAAAGGTACATGCTAATTCAATTATAGGCTTTGGCCTAATCCGGATTTTTGTCAGTTTCTGATTAACTACTTATAAAGTAAAAACGTCATGCCTTGCGAGGATGTTTCAGTCGAACAAAAAGACTACATATGAGATTGATGAAATGCAATACCTAATCCGAACATTTTTTGAGTTGAACTTAACTGAACTTATTTGGCCTAGATTAAAGGGATTAACTACTAGACATTGTTACTAAGGTGATTTGAATGTGATCTTGTGCACTACCTAACGAGACACAGCAAAAGGACATAAAATAAAACAAAGCAGCATAGTATAAGTTTGGAGTATCTATACCCCGTATTAACAAAACAACTACAAACTAAAACATGAAGGACTAAACTCAGATGAGTGTTAGTTAACATACATTTTCGTACTGTTGAATTGTAAACTAACAACTACACAGGCCCATTAATATACCACAAATATTACGACAAATAACTTTGAACTTCTTCAACTCTTTTTCATTTCATGCTTTCAAACTGTTTAGGTTACACCAATATGGGGACTCGAATGTGTACCTGGAGAACACTGAATATTGAAATGCAAAGAAGAAGTGGAGCAGAAAGGTCAGCAGCAACAGGAATCAGAGTAACAGCAGCAGCAACAAACGAAACAATTGGGGCAGAATCTAGATCCCAGCTAGACCAAGTTTCAGAATAGAACAAAGCAAACAACCAAGCAGACTCAGTTGGGAGAAATTAGTGTTGCACAAAAAACAGGTCCAGATTTAGTGAAATCAAAACAAAAGGAAAGGAAGCAATTTCTAGTTTTTGTCTGTCTGAGTTATCAGACAAAAATTCTTTTCCAATTTTCTGTTTCCAGAATTTGAACTCTCAAATGTTCAGTCCTGAAATCTATTTGAGCTATCAAAGAATTCTTTCTCAGTGTTCTCTCTGTGTGTGTGTGTTTTTCTTTTTCAGCTTTCAAGGTTCAGTCTCTATCTCTTTTTTTTTTTCTCAAATCTGCCTATCTCTCCAATCCTCTGTATATCTCTCTCCCCCCTGTGTCCCCAGGTCCTCCTTTTATAAGCCTTCAACTTCCCCTTTTAACAGCCTGTTTAGAGTATATCAAACACCCCTCCCATGTGCCTTTTCCTTTTCAGTTCCACTTTAGCTAATTAAGTATAAAACCCTATCATTCCCCTGGCAGCCTTAAACTTTCCCATTTTATTAACCAAAAGCAAATATGGGCAGTAGAATATATCTGACAGCATATGCTGTCAAACCATTTTTAAAATCAAAAGCCTTTTATGCAGGAAAACAGGCTGTGCACAATGCACATGCTGTGCATAAGTGCACATGCCATCAACTCAGATTTCAGTTACAGACCAAGCCTTAGGTTTTTGAAATCATATTAACGACTATAAGTAACAGGACTTGGTTCTTAATTGATTCAGGCAAATGTTCAACAGAAGCAAATCGATTTGTTATTGTTCGGACAGTTGAAACTAATTGACGACACATGTCGACTCGACTATATTAGCATTAACATACACAATCGTAGCCAAAAATCAGACATTTAAACAGTATCGATACATGGTTCGAATTATACTGACTAAGCAGAAATACACTCGAGGAGTCAACTAGTCAGTCCAAACTCGAAAATCAGCTACTTGCACAAACTAATACATAATGCCTTATCAGAATAGGAGGGGGGAATTTAGACAAACAAACAGAGGTTCAGGCAAAGTGGTTGAAGCACAGTTGATAGAGGTCAAGGACATAAACAGAAAACGAACAGACCCTTACAACAATCAAACGAACCAAAACAACTAAGAAAAGAAAGAAAGCTCACCTTAAACCGCAAAAGATCAAAACCTTAACTCGGACTTGGTCAGGCCTTTCTTAAGGCTGAACGGACTTTAAACGAAGTGTTTCTCAGACGAGAAACACTTTGATTAAAGTCCATTAGACCTTAATCTCTTCGGTTGAACCAGTGACGGAGGAACACAAAATTTCCAAACTCAGATCTGGGATTCATGCCTCCCTGATCAGATTCGGACCAAACCAAGTATGGTTTGGTCACGAAGGGGGTCTGGGGAGTGTCTGGTATGAAACTGGGGTTAAACTGAGTAGATCGAGTTTTGACTCGAATCTTCAAATGAAGATTCGAGAAGGTGGGGAGGGATTCGAACTACATGGTTGATAGATTTGGGTTCAGGATGGCAAGGGCGTTCTAGGGTGTTAAGGGGAAGGTCACCGGCGTTCATGCCGCCGGCTTCCATGGTGAAGGATACAGGGGCGGCTCTAGGGTTTGAAGGGGATGAGGTTGAAGACGAAGGCTGGGTATCGGATAGGGGGGGCAGGGTAAGGTTATGAACTTATATAGTTAATGGGTGGACGGATCTCGACCGTTAGATCAATTTAGATCTACGGTCTGGATCTGATGGTTAAGTGGAACGGTGTCGTTTCAAGTGTTGAGGGTTTGGGTTCGGTCCGGGTAAGACGGGTCGGGTTAGTTTATGGGTTATGGGGAATTGATCTTGGCCGTTGATCAATTTGAGATCAACGGCCCAGACCACACTGGATTAAAACGGTGTCGTTTAGACAACCTGGGCATCACTGGTGTTGGACCGGGCAGGCCTGGTTTGGACGTTGTTTGTTTTGGGCCAATTTAATAAATTGGCCCAATCCGGAAGAAGAAGGGGCCCTTTTCTCTCTTTTTTTTTTAATTATTTTTATTTCTTTTCTTTATTTATTTAAAAACAAAACTAAACAAAAATCAAAAAATTAAATACACACTCAACACAATTATATACTAAAATATTTCAAGACAAGTAAAATCAAACAAAACAAAATCACGGACAAAGATGCCCGTTTATAATTTTCTATTTAACGACCGGATTACGGTTCGAATTATGCAGGACACATATATATTTTTGAATTTTGTTTTAATAAAGTAAATAAATAAAAATGGGCCGAAGTCACAAATAAATTAACAAGGTGCCGCACAGAAATCCAAAATTTGTACAGCAGGGCCAATTATTATTTTTTACTTCCTTTTGGAGCGATTGTCGTGCGAAACAAAAATCACGTGCTCACAGCTGCCCCTCTTTGTTCGGAAACACGAAGAGTTTTCGTGCAAAGATGAAGTGAGCGTGTATGAGTGATTTTTGCCTATGGACCACTCCGTATGAAGCATGTTCTTTTTTTGAAAGATCTGACCGAATCTTGCTTCAAAGATTTCCTACATATCCTGGGCTAAACAGGAATCAGGTCAATGTAGTTCGAGAAGTTTTGGTAGCTGGGACTACCATGGTATTGCAATGCTCGCTGCTACTGCTGTTGCTGTTGTTACTGCTGCGTCACTGACCGCCTTATTACAACCAAACGAAAATTGGAAACTGAACTAACTACTTATATGCATGTCAACTGCTAGTTACAAGATTCCTATCTATGATTCTTTTATAACTTGATCTTGGGTCTTAGCTGATTTTGCTTGTAGACTTCGATCTGAATCTTGATGCTTGCGAGTTGCGGCGACTTGTTTAATCTCCGGGATACTGAGTGAGACGCGATTGGTGGGGTTCAGGGCCTTAGTCAAATGTTGGGAGTCGATCTGCCCTCCATTCACTCTGATATCTCGGGATGTCTTCTTTTGTCTTTTTCTTCTTTGATTCTGAGTTGAGACTCATCTCGTGGGTCATTTCGATCCGTGTGGCTCGAGGTTAGACCTGCGGGAAAAAACAAACAAACGAACGAAATTTTCTGCCCCAGTTTCACTAGGAAAATTTCGTTAATTATTTACCAGGAAGTTCATAAAATTGATAAAAGAGGATATGCATGCTTAGTTCAGGGTTGGAGCCCTAATACCGACTAGCTGGGGAAAGGTTCAGTTTAGGTTTAAAAACCCTAATGCTGACTAAAAGGAAAATTCAGTTTAGGGTTTTAAAACCCTAATGCTGATTGCATGGAAGAGCTCAGTTTAGAGTTTAAAACTCTAATGCTGGCTGAAAGGGAAAAGTTCAGTTTAGGGTTTAAAACCCTAATGCTGACTAAAAGGAAAATTCAGTTTAGGGTTTAAAACCCTAATGCTGATTAAAAGGAAAATTCAGTTTAGGGTTTAAAACCCTAATGCTGATTGCATGGAAAACTCAGTTTAGAGTTTAAAACTCTAAAGCTGGCTGGAAGGAAAATTCAGTTTAGGGTTTTAAACCCTAATGCTGATTGCATGGAAAAGTTCTCGGGTTATGCCGAAAAGATTTATTGAGTTATGCTGGGAGGATTCATCGGGTTATGCCGGGAGGCTTCATCGGGTTATGCCGGGAAGATTCATCGGGTTATGCCGGGAAGATTCATCGGGTTATGCCGGGAAGATTCATCGGGTTGTGCCGGGAAGATTCATCGGGTTGTGCCGGGAAGATTCATCGGGTTGTGCCGGGAAGATTCATCGGGTTGTGCCGGGAAGATTCATCGGGTTGTGCCGGGAAGATTCATCGGGTTGTGCCGGGAAGATTCATCGGGTTGTGCCGGGAAGATTCATCGGGTTGTGCCGGGAAGATTCATCGGGTTGTGCCGGGAAGATTCATCGGGTTGTGCCGGGAAGATTCATCGGGTTGTGCCGGGAAGATTCATCGGGTTGTGCCGGGAAGATTCATCGGGTTGTGCCGGGAAGATTCATCGGGTTGTACCGGGAAGATTCATTGGGTTGTACCGGGGGTTCATCGGGTTGTACCGGGGGTTTTGGGTAGGAAAAGTTCCTTGGGTTATGCCAGGGAGATCCATAAAAAATGCATGAAAATATTATGGGAAACTTACCTTTGGTCGTTTTCTGCTGCGGGGTTGTTTTAATGCTTGCGCGCTTTATCTCTTTTGGGCTACACCTGCTTCTTGCACAGCTGCTTTGTGTCGCACATGTCTCAATCTTCCTAAACAAAGAAAGATTATTAGTTTGAAAACGGCGGTTGATTTGGGGGCCTTGACTGTTCCAATTGCTTTGTCTTGGCCCAATTCTTGTTGAGAAACTCTGCTATTGATTGGATTTCACATGCGAAAACTCTTGGACTACTCAGACTTGCGTTTCCAGATTTTGTGATGATTTGCCTTATAAGGCTTTGGCTTTTCTGTCCCTTTCTGCTTGGGGATTTTGGTGGGGATTTTATCAGGGAGACTCTGTGGGGATTTTTTTTTTTTTTTGTAGCAAACTTGCTGGGGATGTGCTGGGGTGGATTTCTTTGGGGAATTGTACAAGGGATAGCTTGTGGGGATTTGTCGGTTTTGGAAGCAAATCAACTATCATGGCCAGTCGGGATGGGACTGACGCGCCACCGAGGTTGTACATTTTATTCGACTCTCGCCAAACGGAGCCCTGTAAAACCGGTCCTGCCACCTTTCTTTGCGATTACTACGGAATTAAGAGTTAGATCAAAAAGAACTCAAAGAAAACTATGTAAAGGAGAACATATGAGTTTAAAGAGAAACGCCCCTTTCGGGGAGAAAAGAAGGACTTATCTGGAGTGTATGCCAGTTTCAAACTGACATGACATGCCTTTTGGACTGGATGCCCGACCTCCGAGAACTTGCATTTCCTCATGAATCAAAACAGATCTATATTTTTTTTTCAAAAACCCGGGAACCTTGCCAGGACTTTCTGAGGTGGAATCATCTTTTTGGCCGACAACGCCCTTTGCGGGTTTTCGCTAGTCGACCTCTCTCATTTCTCTTCTTACTGTCGCCTGCTAGTACTCCTTGCGAGTTTTTACTAAACAAGCTCTCTCATTTCAATTTCTCTTCTCTCGTCGCCTCACGGTGCCCAATAGGTTTTCACCGACAAGACTCTCTCATTTTTTATTCTCCTCATTTTGTTGTATCGGACCCAAATAATTCCATCTTCCTATTTTGAAATGCTTTGCTGATTGATCAGAAGGACTTAAAAAGGTTTGGGGTGAAAAGAATTTGGATTGAACTACAACTTTGGAACTCTTGGGTGGGATCATTGTTGAATCGTTATAACTTCTGCCCCAGTTTTATTTTCGGGGGGAATTCCTGGATTTTATTGTTGGTGTGACTGAACCCCACGGAGAGGTTGCCTACGTATCCTTTCGGAATCAAGTCAAACGTAGTTCAGGCACACTTTTGTTTTTTTGGATTTTTGTTTTTGTTTTTGTTTTTTTTTTGTTTTTGTTTCTGTTTTTGTTTTGTTTCTGTTTTTTTGTTTTTTTTTTGTTTTTTTTTTCACTTTATTTTCAACAATATTTTCAGGTTCCAAAGAGGGTAATCAAAGAAGAGTAACCAGCTCAAATGGGTTTTGCAAAGGGTTGATAGTGTTTGGGTAGCGAGAATGAAAGCCTTCGTCATCTCAAACTGTGCAAAGATACCGCCAGAGTGATTTAGACATATCACCGCACCTGCTTTCCAAGCAAGGCTGACGTCGTTTCTTTCGACGTCGCCCAGATACAAATGCTCCATTTGGTAACGTTCTTCAATGACGTATGGACCATTCTTTCTGGGTATAATTGCCCGTGACAAACCGCAGTTATTAAGGTTATCATTCTGTACGGGTCTAAACCCATTTACTGCTCTCAAATTCTGCTTTAGTGACGGACATTTTCCAAACCATGAACCAATTTTCTTTAGTTGTTCCTACTTTCAAATTCTTTATATCTCAAATTTTGACTCATTATTTGAAGTCTGATCGGAGTTCTCGTGATCCGGGCATGAAGTCCGCAAACATGTCATGTTATTTAAAGCTGCATTTATCAGAATTGAAGAGAACACAAAAGAAAACATAGAAGAAGAAAGTGAGTAATCAAGCATGATTTCATTTCTTGGCATTTTGGGGAAGATAAGGAAAACGGTCGACATTCAGGAAATTAAAAACATGAAACTGAAGAAAAACATCTGAGTCACCCTCGGGGGTTACTCGTGATGCAGAGAAAGTGGCAAGACAGGTTCATTAGGACTTCCGTTTGATCAAGAATGGTGTAGCCTTCTAGTTTTGAAGCTTGGTGCTTGGCCCCATGTACGATACTTCAACGGTGCTAGTGCCCTCCCCTGGCTGGACCATGTGCATTTCGCATAGCTTTTCCCTTGTTGCCTCACATATTTCCTCACTTTCGTCGAGTGGGGACACCTTATCATCTTCCTCTTTGTTGTATTTTGGCTCCTGTGGTATGCGTCCGACAAACACTGGCTCGTTCGGCCGAGGTGTTTTGACCGTCCCCCATACCATGGAGGCCTGCTTGAATACATCACTTATTCCCTTTTCTTGTTCCGGAGTTACCCTGGGTCCCTTTTCTGTATCAGCAATAGCAATTATGGCTTTCAGTGCCAGATCGACTTCCTCGTCTTCACAAATCATCCCAACTATCGGCCCGTTGTCGTGGGCGGGCAACGGATTATTGGTCACATTTGGGATATCCTCGTCTCTCAACACAATCTTCCCCTGGTCTAACAGATTCTCTACAGCTTGTTTCAATGTCCAACAGTCGTTGGTGTCGTGCCCTTCTACCCCTGAATGGTACGCACATCTAACACCCCGCTGATATGATGGTGACCCCGGGTTCTGCCCGTTCGGTGGTATGGGCTGCAACAAATTCATTTGGACAAGCTTAGGGAATAGGGTGGAATAGGGTTCACCGATTGGTGTGTAGTTGGGTCTCCTGGGTGGTTCCCGAGGACGGAAATTATTTGGAGGAGGTCGAGGATTGTAGTGGTTTCGGTGAGGAGGCTGATTCCTAGGATGTGGGGCCTGCCCCTGATTGACTGGTTGTGACCGCTGGATATAAGGCTGGGTGCTCATAACCATGTAAGGCTGAGGAGCGTAGGTCGCATTTTGGTGGGGGAAATGATGTTGCGGGGTTCTTTCCGGAGAACAAAGCCCGGGATTATGATATTCTCCCACCTCTGACACTACCATGGAGGTTTCCTCTTTCTTCTTCCCTCTTGCTATTCCTCCAGTCCCGCTTTGGACGGCTTGGGAGGTTGCCCTTATGGCTGCCTGACTCAAAATTCTTCCCGTTTTCAAACCGTTCTCCACCAACTCTCCAATCTTAATCGCTTCTGCGAAAGGCTTTCCCATGGCCGACATCATGTTTTGGAAATAGTCGGACTCTTGAGCCTGGAGAAAAGTAGTGACCATCTCTATCTCGTCCATGGAAGGTTTTACCCTTGACGCTTGCTCACGCCATTTGATGGCGTATTCTCTAAAACTTTCCGCGGGTTTCTTCTTTAAGTTTGACAAAGCATTTCTGTCTGGTGCGATGTCAATATTATATTGAAACTGCCCTACGAAGTCTCTGGCAAGATCATCCCATATATGCCAGCGAGATATGTCCTGGTCCATATACCATTCCGAAGCGACTCCCACCAAACTTTCTCCAAAATATGCCATTAGCAGTTCTTCTTTTCCGCCGGCTCCCCGCAATTGATTGCAGTATTTTTTAAGATGTGCAATGGGGTCACCGTGCCCATCGTATTTCTCGAATTTTGGGGCCTTGAAACCCGTTGGCAGGTGCACATGAGGGAACATGCACAAGTCGGCGTAAGAGACGCTCTTTTGTCCGCTCAGTCCTTGCATATTCTTCAAACTTTGTTCAAGGCTTCTCATTCTTTTGGCAATCTCATTTTGTTCTGCAATCCTGGGGCTCTGATCCTGCCTGGGCGCAAGCTCGCACTGAGGCGGTAGAGGATTAGTGCTGGTAGCGAATCTAGTTGGTTCCATTGAGAACGATGGTGCTTGGAATGTAAAAGAGGATGAGTCAAAGCTTGGCTTGTACGTGGCAGGCTGTGCCGTAATCGGGCAAGGCGATGCAGTAAAGATGTTCATGCTTGCATCGGTGGCTGACATTCGGGGATGAGGGTCAGAAGGCGATCCAGCAGAGAAGGCTGAGGTGGCTGGGTACCCGAATGGGGTAGCAGGATAATTTATGGGAACATTTGAAGTCTCACTTGACCTGGAGAATAATTCAGGGAATCCGGGGATGACACTTGGCGGCTCTTTCCCACTATTCCAGTCGTCCAGCATTTCCAGCATGCGGAGCCGTAGGATTCTATTTTCCTCCGCAGTTGCGGATTCAGGCGTGAGGACGGCTGAGATCGAACTCTCCTCAGAAACAGGGATTGTTTGCAATGGAATTTCTGAAGACATTCCCACACTTCCTTTTGACCTGGTGAAGTAAGTGTGAGTACCGCTTCTGGCCCTAGGCGGCTGAACACTTCCCCTTGACCTTGTGAAGTATGGGTGCGAGGCCAGACTTTCACCAAACCAACCGTCTTTCAAAAACCCTGGATATACTCATCGACAAGCGCACGGTTAATTTGCAGCAAATAACAGATAGTTAATCTCACGTTGGGCATGATGCACCTATACAGTTAAGTGGATTACTATATGTTTGCTACGAGAGCATGCGTCATTCCGTCATTTTTATTAGTTTTTCCCCTTTCTTTTCTTTTTTATTTTTTTTATTTTTTTTGTTTTTATTTTTTTTTGTTTTTCTTTTATCATTATTTTTTATTTTGCAGTAAAAGAAATGCGACCGGATCCGATAAGGATTGCCTACGTATCACGATGCCTACGTGAATCAGACCATTACGAAACCAACAAATATATAAAAATGAAGAAGCAAGTGCTCATTTAGCATAGGGCTCAAAAGATTTGATTTTTTTTTGGATTTTTTGAAAGAACTTCTTTAAAAAAAAGAAAGAAAATTTTGTTTATTCTGATTCTTGTTTTATTTTTAAAGAAAGACTTCTAAAATTTATTTGCTTTTGACTGGAATTCTGGAAAATTTAAAAAAAAAAAAAAGAAAAATATGTTTGGTTGATTTTTTTTTGTTTTGTTTTACCTTTTCTACGGAAGAAAGAATGTATATGATGTTGCCTCTTGAATTTTGAAAGAGGGACTTTTTAAGAAAATGATGCGGAATTATGAGTTTTATTTATTTACAAAAGCACTTCTAAAGAAAAATCCTAATATTTTGAAATTCAATTTTTCAAATATATATTTTTTGGACATTTTACAAAAAAAGACTAGAAAGCAAAGAGTATTATTTTTTTTGATTTTTGTTGCTGCTTATTTCATTTTTTCATATGAAAGACTTCAGAAAGAAGAAGACTATTTATTTATTTATTTATTTATTTTTTTATTTAATTTTAGAGAAAACTTCTATATCTTTTATTTCTTTTTTTTTCTAAGGAAAAATATATATTTTTTGGATTTTAAAAATTGGGGCCGGAACCGATGGGGTTTGCCTACGTATCTCACATCTGGTGAGAATCAGACCCGCGTAGTTCGGTCATATCGTGAATAGAGAAAATCAAATAAACCTAGCAATCAAGAGTAAGTATTATTTTTGGAGAAAGATAAATACTAAAAAAAATATTTTTTTTTGTTTTTTTTTTTGCAATATTTGGACTATTAGTCCGAATTTATAAAAGGGTACTACAAAAGAAATAACACCCTTTTTTTGAATTATGAGTTTTCCATTTTTTTTAAAATAAATATCCCTTTTTTTCTTAAAAAGAAAAGAACAATTTTTATATTTTTTTTAATGAATCAAACTAAAAGACAACTTTTGGTTTTATATATTTTTTAGAAAAATTCCGACGAGGTTTCGACACTACTGGGATATTGGTTTTATTTTTCCGAAATAAGTAATTATCTCCCTACGCTGCTATTTTTCTTTTTTTTAGAAACCGGTCAGCATGCGGAACCGAAGCAAATAAATGCGCAAAACAAATAGGATGCAGCAAGTTGGTCTTTTCATTTCAGGTTGCTTGTCCTAGACGGACCCAACCCCTGTGTTGAGCCCCCTAAGTCAAATGCAACATGATGCAAATAAGCGTTCCTACTAGGGATCCGGCATGAAGTCGAGTTATACTAGGTTCAAACCTTGGTATTTGTTCTAGACTGTGTACCCGAGCGGACAACTCGAGTCGAGGAGGGGCAACTTACCGGGAACCAAAAGGTCGTCCGGCTTCGTAACTTATCCGTCCTCTTTCTTATTTCGGGCATTGACACTAACAGAATAGGGAGTCTCGACCAGCGAGCTTCTCCCCGGAGGTAAGGAGAGAGGGGTTTCGGCACAGTTTATATACAGTTCAGATAATATCAAAGTGGTAAAAGACAACATTTAGCACGTTACGCAAAAACATGTAATAAAGATCAGATAATAAAGTAAAATATAACAATTATTCTAAGCTAGAATTCTTGAACCCTGAACCAGTGGTTTTGGGTCAAGTCCCCAGCAGAGTCGCCAGAGCTGTCACACCTCCTTTTTGCGTGCCCCGCCCCGAGGGGTAAGATGCGCGGGTGGAGTTTTTCCAATTTAAGTGACAATATTCGAAATGAGATTATTTATTTAATTCAGAGTCGCCACTTGGGAAAAGTTTGGCTTTTGGTGTCCCAAGTCACCGGTTTATCTTGAATCCCAAATCGAGGAATTTTCAGACTTTTCCAAATGAAGTCTGCGAACCAGAAATTCTAAGTAAGGAATTCTGTTGACCCGAGGGAAGGTGTTAGGCACCCTCGAATCCCGTGGTTCTAGCACGGTCGCTTAAATTGTTATAATGGCTAAATATCTGATTTAAATACAGGTTGTGACTTATGTGCTTTTATTAAGTTTAAACCGCTTTTATTATTATCATTTATTTTATAGAATTACAACGTCGTGAAAATGCATCTCGAACCACGTCACAATCAATGCACCCGTAGTTGTTAACATATTTTGACTCCGTTGGGACTTGGACTTGGGTCACATCAATGTGCACCCGATTTTTAAGAATATAATTTACTAAAGTCGCGCCTAAAGAATCTAAACGCGTTATTATCTTTGTAGAAGGCCATGAAATTTATTAAATGGCCTATCTTGAATTCTAAATAATTACCATGGTTATTTATTGAGGGCCCCACAATTTGCATCTTTGTTTGGCGAAGCTCATCTCTATTTTAGAAAAGGATATCCTAAAATGGCTACATTTCTAATGCATTTGTCTCTAAAACTAGAAGAAAAGGTACATGCTAATTCAATTATAGGCTTTGGCCTAATCCGGATTTTTGTCAGTTTCTGATTAACTACTTATAAAGTAAAAACGTCATGCCTTGCGAGGATGTTTCAGTCGAACAAAAAGACTACATATGAGATTGATGAAATGCAATACCTAATCCGAACATTTTTTGAGTTGAACTTAACTGAACTTATTTGGCCTAGATTAAAGGGATTAACTACTAGACATTGTTACTAAGGTGATTTGAATGTGATCTTGTGCACTACCTAACGAGACACAGCAAAAGGACATAAAATAAAACAAAGCAGCATAGTATAAGTTTGGAGTATCTATACCCCGTATTAACAAAACAACTACAAACTAAAACATGAAGGACTAAACTCAGATGAGTGTTAGTTAACATACATTTTCGTACTGTTGAATTGTAAACTAACAACTACACAGGCCCATTAATATACCACAAATATTACGACAAATAACTTTGAACTTCTTCAACTCTTTTTCATTTCATGCTTTCAAACTGTTTAGGTTACACCAATATGGGGACTCGAATGTGTACCTGGAGAACACTGAATATTGAAATGCAAAGAAGAAGTGAAGCAGAAAGGTCAGCAGCAACAGGAATCAGAGTAACAGCAGCAGCAACAAACGAAACAATTGGGGCAGAATCTAGATCCCAGCTAGACCAAGTCTCAGAATAGAACAAAGCAAACAACCAAGCAGACTCAGTTGGGAGAAATTAGTGTTGCACAAAAACAGGTCCAGATTTAGTGAAATCAAAACAAAAGGAAAGGAAGCAATTTCTAGTTTTTGTCTGTCTGAGTTATCAGACAAAAATTCTTTTCCAATTTTCTGTTTCCAGAATTTGAACTCTCAAATGTTCAGTCCTGAAATCTATTTGAGCTATCAAAGAATTCTTTCTCAGTGTTCTCTCTCTGTGTGTGTGTTTTTCTTTTTCAGCTTTCAAGGTTCAGTCTCTATCTCTCTTTCTTTCTCTCAAATCTGCCTATCTCTCCAATCCTCTGTATATCTCTCTCTCTCCCCTGTGTCCCCAGGTCCTCCTTTTATAAGCCTTCAACTTCCCCTTTTAACAGCCTGTTTAGAGTATATCAAACACCCCTCCCATGTGCCTTTCCCTTTTCAGTTCCACTTTAGCTAATTAAGTATAAAACCCTATCATTCCCCTGGCAGCCTTAAACTTTCCCATTTTATTAACCAAAAGCAAATATGGGCAGTAGAATATATCTGACAGCATATGCTGTCAAACCATTTTTAAAATCAAAAGCCTTTTTATGCAGGAAAACAGGTTGTGCACAATGCACATGCTGTGCACAAGTGCACATGCCATCAACTCAGATTTCAGTTACAGACCAAGCCTTAGGTTTCTGAAATCATATTAACGACTATAAGTAACAGGACTTGGTTCTTAATTGATTCAGGCAAATGTTCAACAGAAGCAAATCGATTTGTTATTGTTCGGACAGTTGAAACTAATTGACGACACATGTCGACTCGACTATATTAGCATTAACATACACAATCGTAGCCAAAAATCAGACATTTAAACAGTATCGATACATGGTTCGAATTATACTGACTAAGCAGAAATACACTCGAGGAGTCAACTAGTCAGTCCAAACTCGAAAATCAGCTACTTGCACAAACTAATACATAATGCCTTATCAGAATAGGAGGGGGGAATTTAGACAAACAAACAGAGGTTCAGGCAAAGTGGTTGAAGCACAGTTGATAGAGGTCAAGGACATAAACAGAAAACGAACAGACCCTTACAACAATCAAACGAACCAAAACAACTAAGAAAAGAAAGAAAGCTCACCTTAAACCGCAAAAGATCAAAACCTTAACTCGGACTTGGTCAGGCCTTTCTTAAGGCTGAACGGACTTTAAACGAAGTGTTTCTCAGACGAGAAACACTTTGATTAAAGTCCATTAGACCTTAATCTCTTCGGTTGAACCAGTGACGGAGGAACACAAAATTTCCAAACTCAGATCTGGGATTCATGCCTCCCTGATCAGATTCGGACCAAACCAAGTATGGTTTGGTCACGAAGGGGGTCTGGGGAGTGTCTGGTATGAAACTGGGGTTAAACTGAGTAGATCGAGTTTTGACTCGAATCTTCAAATGAAGATTCGAGAAGGTGGGGAGGGATTCGAACTACATGGTTGATAGATTTGGGTTCAGGATGGCAAGGGCGTTCTAGGGTGTTAAGGGGAAGGTCACCGGCGTTCATGCCGCCGGCTTCCATGGTGAAGGATACAGGGGCGGCTCTAGGGTTTGAAGGGGATGAGGTTGAAGACGAAGGCTGGGTATCGGATAGGGGGGGCAGGGTAAGGTTATGAACTTATATAGTTAATGGGTGGACGGATCTCGACCGTTAGATCAATTTAGATCTATGGTCTGGATCTGATGGTTAAGTGGAACGGTGTCGTTTCAAGTGTTGAGGGTTTGGGTTCGGTCCGGGTAAGACGGGTCGGGTTAGTTTATGGGTTATGGGGAATTGATCTTGGCCGTTGATCAATTTGAGATCAACGGCCCAGACCACACTGGATTAAAACGGTGTCGTTTAGACAACCTGGGCATCACTGGTGTTGGACCGGGCAGGCCTGGTTTGGACGTTGTTTGTTTTGGGCCAATTTAATAAATTGGCCCAATCCGGAAGAAGAAGGGGCCCTTTTCTCTCTTTTTTTTTTATTATTATTTTTATTTCTTTTCTTTATTTATTTAAAAACAAAACTAAACAAAAATCAAAAAATTAAATACACACTCAACACAATTATATACTAAAATATTTCAAGACAAGTAAAATCAAACAAAACAAAATCACGGACAAAGATGCCCGTTTATGATTTTCTATTTAACGACCGGATTACGGTTCGAATTATGCAGGACACATATATATTTTTGAATTTTGTTTTAATAAAGTAAATAAATAAAAATGGGCCGAAGTCACAAATAAATTAACAAGGTGCCGCACAGAAATCCAAAATTTGTACAGCAGGGCCAATTATTATTTTTTACTTCCTTTTGGAGCGATTGTCGTGCGAAACAAAAATCACGTGCTCACAACGGGTGAAAATGAAGGGTTAGGGCTTGGAATTCTTGGAGAGTTTGATTGAGGATTTGAGGGGTCAAATGGAGTCGGATTTTGATAAATCTTATATGTATGGACTCGTGAGTGAAAAGGCTTTCTAATTTTGTAATTTTTGTCAGATTCTGGGGCCCGGGGGTCGGGTTTGAGAGGATTTCGGGATTTGTGCCAATTTGATAGTTTTTCTTTTGGAATTCATCCCATTAACATATATTGATGGTAATGTTCTGGTTATGAATAGATTCGGAGCGATTGGAGGCCGAGTCGAGGGTCAAAAGCATCCCGGAGTAGGGATTTGACCGGTTTGAGGTAAGTAATGATTGTAAATCTATTCCTGAGGGTATGAAACCCCGGATTTCACATTGTTTTACTACTTTGAGGTGACACACATGTTAGGTGACGGGCGTGTGGGCGTTGTCACACCTCCTTTTTCCGCCCCCGCGAGGGTGCAAGGAGTTTTTTCCAATTAAAGGACAATCGAAACGGGATTTGTTTATTTATTTCAGAGTCGCCACTTGGGAGATTTAGGGTGTCCCAAGTCACCAATTTTATCCCGGATCGAGGAAAAGAATGACTCTGTATTACAGTCCGCGAACCAGAAATCCGGATAAGGAATTTTGTTAACCCGGGAGAAGGTGTTAGGCATTCCCGAGTTCCGTGGTTCTAGCACGGTCGCTCAACTGTTATATTCGGCTTGATTATCTGATTTTATACAAATATGAACTTATGTGCAAATTTTAACTTTTTACTGCTTTCATAATTATTATTATTATTTTTTACAAGGAATTGCAACGTTGTGAAAATGTATCTCGAACCGCGTTACAATCAATGTACCCGTGGTCGTCGACACACTTTGAATCCGTTGAGATTTGGATTTGGGTCACATCAATGTGCACCCGAGTTTAAGAAAATTAAATTATTAAAGGCGCACTTAAAGCGACTAGCGTATCATCTACTTTGGGTAGAGCCGTGGAATTTTGCTAAACGGTCCATCCCGAAGTCTAAGCAATTTAAAGCAAATATTTACTGAGGGCCCCGGAATTTTGTATTTTTATTTGGCGAGGCTCATCTCATTCTTATTTTTAAAGATAAACCTATAGTGACTACATTTCTTCTATTAAGTTTGTCTCTAAAAATAAAAGAAAATTTCTCAATTAATTACATGCTAAAAAAAATAACTTATTAGTTATTAGTTTACGGCTAATGTGAATGGAAAATTGCGATCGAGTTTGTACAAAGAAAAATTGCTTTCATTCTATATTCTATTATTCAATAATACTGGAACATGAGATTGACACACCATAATATCAAAAACAAATTAACTAGTATTTGATTAATTTAAACTAAAATTATTAGATGAAGAAGTTATACATATGTAAGCCCAGTACTCATTAATTAATCGACTACATTTTTATACAAAGAAAGGAAAATTATATTCAAACACAAATCTAAATAGGAGGGATTCAACAAGAACAAAGCCTGATTAATATTTCATTTCGCTTCAAGCCAAGAGTGTACAAATTTGTACCTGGAAATGACAGTACAGGAAGAAGAAGATCAGCAAAGTAGTATGTAACACAGCAACATACAGCAGCAGAAAGCCCAACACAGTAGCTTCAACACCTCAGTCCAGAAATCCCAGCAACACAGAGAAAACTAGTAAAAATGGAGAAGACAAATAGTGCAGAAATCTCTCTTTATTTTTTCTTTCTAGATTTGAACTCTCTATGGTGTTCTTCCGCTCTCAATATTTCAGAAAATTTATTTCTATCTATTTTACTCTCTCCAAAATGAATTCTGTCCCTGTATATTCTATGTATCCAGTGTGTATATCGAGTGTATACTTCTCTCTCCGCCCCCTATTTTCTTCTTCTCTCTATCTAGTTTTTCCTCTTTTTTCAACTCCCTTCTTCATAAATTTTCTCTTCTATTTATAACAAAATTTTCGAAATTTTCAGATTTATTTTTTATTTAGTTTATTTTTTTAATTAAAAGAAATCCCACTTACAAATTGCTTTTATTTTTTTAGAAAAAGAAATCCCACCTTTATTTACTTTTATTTTTAAAATTCCAACTTTAATTACTTTATCTTATTTAAAATCCCACTTTTTATTTTTTTAAAAGAGAATCTCACTTTATTTAACTTTTCTTTAAAAAAACAAACCACTATCTTTTCTTTTTCTTTCAAAAATGCTACTTTCAATTACTTTAAATTTTTTAAATTTTCAGATACCTTTATATTTATTTTTTAATTCCAACCTTCTTTTACTTTTTAATTTTTTAAAAATTTCCACAAAACTTTTTATTTTTTTAAATTTTCTACATTCTTTTACTTTTTTTTAAAAAAAAAAAGAAGAGAATTTCACCTATTTTTACTTTTATATTTTTTTTATTCAATACTTCCCTTTTTCTTATTTTTTTTAAATCATTCCCGAAATTATTATATATAAAAATAAAAATAAAATAAAATAAAAATTAAAATAAAATAGTTTCGGATTTTTTATATAAAAAAACAAAAAATAAAACTATTAATAGTGATAATTCACCTTTTAATTTTTTTTTATTTTTTTTTGGTTTTGTTTTGTGTTGGACAAAAATGAAGAAGGGGTGTTGGGTTAATGGAGCGGACCGGGTCGACCCGGTTTGAAGTGGACCGGGTCATGGGGAAAGTTGGGCAATTATTTAGGCCTGTGGTTTGAAATTGAAGAAGTGGCCCAATCTGATTTTTCTTTGTATTTTTGTTCTCTTTTCTTCTTTTATTTTTCTAAAACTAAATTATAAAAGTACTTAAATTATTATTAAGAACAAAATTAAGTTATAAAAGCGCAAATTAACTCCCAATAATAATTAACGCACAATTAAGTAATAATTAAGCATAAAATTGTATATTTGGACATTAAATGCTAAAAATGTAAAAGATGCCTATTTTTGTAATTTTTAATTTTTGTAAAACTAATTTAATTACTAACAATTGTAGAATTAAATCCTACATGCAAAATGCGACATATTTTTGTATTTTTTATTAATTTAACAAATAAACAAGCACAGTCAAATACAAATAATTATCCAAAAATATCACAAAATCTCACAAAATTGCACACCAAGGAAAATCATTTGATTTTGAATTTTTTGAGAGTTATTCTCATATAGGGCAAAAATCACGTGCTTACAGCTGCCCCTCTTTGTCCGAAGACACGAAGGGTTTTCGCGCAAAGATAAAGCGAGCGATTTTTGCCTATCCGAGTACTCCGTGTGAAGCATTTTTTTTTTAAAAAGATTTAACCGAACCTTTTCTTCAAAGGTTTCCTACATATCCCTGGCTAAAGGGGAATCAGGTTAATGTAGTTCGGGAAGTTTTTGTAGCTGGGACTACCGTGGGACTGCAATGTTACTGTTGTTGCATGCTGTTATCACTGCTTACCGATCTCCTTGTTACACCGTGCTTAAAAGAAAACAAGAAGCTAGGCTAGACTAAAATTTGTTCGTATTGTCTTGCTTTCTTGTCGGCTTGTGTTTCCTCCGGTGCTTTTCTTCCGATGCTTTTCTTCCTTTTGACCCATGCACTTGAGTTTGTGCTGGGACCTCTTGTTGCAACCTTTTGCTTCCCGGTGCTGGGGATTTTTATTGTTTCCTGTTGGGGATTCCTATTGTAACCCTCTGTTTTATTGTCCTCTGACTTGATCTTGAAACGTATGCCTCTGTTCTATGGGCGGGCTCCCAGCTTCAACACTTGAAATGAAAAGACTGAATGTATGCCTCTGTTCTTGGGCGGGCTCCCAACTTCAATGCTTGAAATGAAAAGACTGAAACGTATTCCTCTGTTATATGGGCAGGCTCCCAACTTCAACACATGAAAGGAAAAGACTGAATGTATGCCTCTGTTCTATGGGCGGGCTCCCAACTTCAACGCTTGAAATGAAAAGACAGAATGTATGCCTCTGTTATCTGGGCGGGCTCCCAATTTCAACGCTTGAAATGTAAAGACTGAAATGTATGTCTCTGTTATCTGGGCGGGCTCCCAACTTCAACGCTTGAAATGAAAAGACTGAAATATATGCCTCTGTTCTATGGGCGGGCTCCCAACTTCAACACTTGAAATGAAAAGATTGAATGTATGCCTCTGTTATCTGGGCGGGCTCCCAATTTCAACGCTTGAAATGAAAAGACTGAAATGTATGCCTCTGTTCTATGGGCGGGCTCCCAACTTCAACGCTTGAAATGAAAAGACTGAAATGTATGCCTCTGTTCTATGGGCGGGCTCCCAACTTCAACACTTGAAATGTAAAGACTGAAATGTATGCCTCTGTTCTATGGGCGGGCTCCCAACTTCAACACTTGAAACGAAAAGACTGAAATGTATGCCTCTGTTATCTGGGCAGGCTCCCAACTTCAACTCTTGAAATGTAAAGACTGAAATGTATGCCTCTGTTATCTGGGCAGGCTCCCAACTTCAACTCTTGAAATGTAAAGACTGAAATGTATGCCTCTGTTATCTGGGCGGGCTCCCAACTTCAATGCTTGAAATGTAAAGACTGAAATGTATGCCTCTGTTCTATGGGCGGGCTCCTAACTTCAACAACAACTTTAAAAATAAATGTCATTCCTCTCTTCAGGTGGGCTCCTGACTTCAACAACAACTTTGAAAATAAACTGCCTTTCCTCTCTTCAGGCGAGCTTCTGACGTCAAACTTGAAAAGTATGTCTCTGTTCTCCAGGCGGACTCCTGATTTCAACAACAACTTAGGAGGAAATGCCTTTCCTATGGGTAAAATAAACTTAGGAGGAAATGCCTCTCCTATGGGTAAGACTAAACTTAGGAGGAAATGCATCTCCTATGGGGTGAAACTAAAAGAATCTTAGGAGGAAATGCATCTCCTATGGGTAAAACTAAACGTAGGAGGAAATGCGTCTCCTATGGGTAAAAACAAACTTAGGAGGAAATGCCTCTCCTATGGGTGAAACTAAACTTAGGAGGAAATGCCTCTCTTATGGGTGAAAACAAACTTAGGAGGAAATGCATCTCCTGTGGGTGAAACTAAAACAAACTTAGGAGGAAATGCATCTCCTATGGGTAAAACTAAACTTAGGAGGAAATGTGTCTCCTATGGGTAAAAGTAAACTTAGGAGGAAATGCATCTCCTATGGGTGAAACTAAACTTAGGAGGAAATGCCTCTCCTATGGGTAAAAATTAAACTTAGGAGGAAATGCCTCTCCTATGGGTGAAACTAAACTTAGGAGGAAATGTCTCTCCTATTGGTTCAACAACAACTTAGGAGGAAATCTCTCTCCGATGGGTAAAAACAAACTTAGGAGGAAATGCATCTCCTATGGGTGAAACTAAAACAAACTTAGGAGGAAATGCATCTCCTATGGGTAAAACTAAACTTAAGAGGAAATGTGTCTCCTATGGGTAAAAGTAAACTTAGGAGGAAATGCGTCTCCTATGGGTAAAAGTAAACTTAGGAGGAAATGCATCTCCTATGGGTGAAACTAAACTTAGGAGGAAATGCCTCTCCTGTGGGCAAAAATTAAACTTAGGAGGAAATGCCTCTCCTATGGGTGAAACTAAACTTAGGAGGAAATGCCTCTCTTATTGGTTCAACAACAACTTAGGAGGAAATGTCTCTCCTATGGGTAAAAACAAATTTAGGAGGAAATGCATCTCTTATGGGTGAAACTAAAACAAACTTAGGAGGAAATGCATCTCCTATGGGTAAAAACAAACTTAGGAGGAAATGCATCTCCTATGGGTGAAACTAAAACAAACTTAGGAGAAAATGCATCTCCTATGGGTAAAAACTAAACTTAGGAGGAAATGCGTCTCCTATGGGTGAACCATTTCCTTCTTCCTGAATTATTTACTTACCTGTGTTATCTTCCCTCGAAACTGCTGGGGATTATTTTGATGGGGATGACTTTTCCTTTTCTTCCTTACCCACTCTGGGTTGCCCGAAACTCTGTCGAGGATCCACTGGGGATAACACTGCTGTGGATAACTCTGCTGAGTAAATATGTTATTTTACTCCTTCCAAAATTACTTCCTTTTGAGTAGGATGTTTCATTCCTCTGCAAACTACTTCCCCTTTTTTCTTTTTCTTTTTTTTCTCTTTTTTTCTCTTTTTTTCTTTTTTTTTTAAATGAAAAGATTTCTTTTTTCGTTTTTTTTTTTGAAATGAAAAGACTGAATGTATTCCTCTGTTATATGGGCAGGCTCCCAACTTCAACCAACAAATCACCATTCTATTTTTCAGAGGGGGCTCCTGATTACTTAAAATTTGAATTGTATTCCCTTATTCTCCAGGTGGGCTCCTGATTGCTGATACTTCCATTGTATTCCCTTATTCTCCAGGTGGGCTCCTGATTGCTGATACTTCAACTGCTCTTCCTTGTTCTCCAGGTGGACGCCTGATTGCTAATACTCCAACTGCTCTTCCTTGTTCTCCAGGTGGACGCCTGATTGCTGGGGATAATACTACTGGGGAAGTCTCCTTTCTTCCCCTCCTTCAAATTCAATTTTTTTTTGTTTTTTTTTGTTTTTTTTTTCAACACTGCTGGGGATAAAAGTGTTATCTTCTCGGGATAACGTTGTTGAGGATAACGCTGCTGGGGAATTTTATCCCTTCAAGTCGATGCTTCATTCTTCTGGAAGCTGCTGGGGATGATAATGGCTTTTTGCTTTTCTGAGCACAAGTGTCATCCCTTTATTCTGTCTGCTGGGGAATACTTCCTCCATTTAAACTTATTATGTTGGGGCAACACTGGTTCAAACACCACTTCCCTTGAGACTGATGCTATCTTTATTCTTCCTCGAATGGGTACCTGACTTCCAGAAAATTTTCCAAATGAAAGGAAAATTTTCTGCCCCAGTTTGACAGTCTCCCTTATGGCATGCATTTCTGTCATCAATGCCATTTCCTTTACCTGTTTCAAATCAAACAAAATTTGTTAGTTTAAAACGTGGTGGTTGGTTGTGATACTCCTACTGGGATGACTTTTCCTTTTCTCCTTCCTTGCTCTGCGCTCCACAACTTGTTGGGGATGATATTATTTGCTGGGGATAATCCCTTTCTGCTGGGGATATCCCTCTTCTTTTGTGGCATAGCTCGGAAACTGGCATTTCCCCGACCTTTTAGTCTAGTATGAATTTCCCCAAATCATGCTCACTGCTCTCCTTGCTTTGTTCAACGGGCCTTGGCCTTGAGGTTTATAACCTTTGATTTCGGCAAGGGTATCCCTCTTGACACTTGTCAATCCTTTTGTCAATTCCCTTTTGCTGGGGATATCTTTTTTGACACTGGCCTCGCGTTTGTTCCTCGCTTACTATACCACTTGGATGTACTAGTCAGATCTTATCTTGCCTAATTGGAAAGCTGATGGCATATTTTGAAGTCAATTCACACTTGTTTTGACCAGACGGACTCTATTGGGGAGTTTTTCTATGAAAGGAAAAAGATAAAAAGGGAACAGAATAAAAGACAAATGAAAAAGATGACTCTGTAACAAAAGAAACTATAAATAAAAACCTATCAAACGCAGACACCGACTCTAATGGTCATGGCATGCATTTGTGGCCTATCTTCCGTCGTCAATCGTCTTTCAAGACCTTCAATTGGCAATTCCCCATCTGATTCTCAATCTTATTCGACTTGTAGTGCCCGAAGGGTTTTCACTATCAAGTCTCTCTCATTTTGATTTTTCTCTCAGCTTTCATCGCCTTATGGTGTCCGTGAAGATTTCACCGATAAGACTCTCTCATTTGTATCACTTTCCAGCTGGGGATTTGGAGTGTTGCCGGTATGACTCTCTCTGCTGGAGATTAGAGTCCTTTCTGCTGTGGAACAGAATGTTATGTTCGCCGGTAAGACTCTCATTTGTCTGACTTGACATCTTTTGCAGACTGGTCAGAAGGTCTTTCTTTGGACCGTAATGTGGGTTTTTTGGATAGGCTTAGAAAGAAAGGGTATTAAAGGCTCAAAAACAAATCAAATTTGGGGTTCAAAATTACAACCTTCGAAATCATATTTGTTTACAACAAGCGCAACCTTTGCCCCAGTTTCTTGCTTGGGGATTATTTATTATTGTATATATTTTTTAAATTTTTGTTACACTATGCACACCATGCACACTATGCACACTATGCATCCTATGACCGAGCCGTGAGGCGCCTACGTATCCTCTTTGAGGAATCAGGTCAAACGTAGTTCCCAATTCCTCTGTTTTCATTTGACTTTCCTTTGTTGTTTTTTTTGTTATCATTTTTCTTTTCTTTTCCTTTTTTTTTCGTTTTTATTTTTATTTTTTTTCCTTTACCTTCCAGGCTCGTATTTCCTAGTCGTTGCTATTGATTCCGAACGAGGGTTATGAAAAAAAATAAATAAGGCTCAAAAGGGGTAACGAAGGATAAAGTGTTTAGGTAGCAGAACAAAATGCCTTCGTCACTCCAGTCTTCAAAACATGCCAAGTGCAAACAACACAATTGATCATAGATTTATAGTCTCTTACGATGGTGCTGGACTTGACAATTGTGTTAAACACTTGCTTTTTCATTTGTCATTTCTAAAGCACTGCTGGGCGACACTCTCATTCTCATGAACGACCCTCATGCCAATTTGGCGAATCTTGCATTTAACGGTTTTCTTTATGTTTTACTTGCCCCAGTTCCACATGACTCGGGCTTCAAATAATCTCAAACCGTTCTTATTTCCTTTAAATGCTTTGATCACCTTCCGAGGGTTTTATGATTAACTTTTAAGATTAGGCCCAAACTGTGTGCGCATGTCATGTCACGAGAATCGGCGCTGAACAAAATGATGAAAGGACTAAACAAAAAGATGACTGGAAACAATAAAAGACCGGCTTTTGTATTAGACTACCGGCGAAATGGTTTGAATAATAAAACAAACAAAACAACCATAATAAAATCCTAACACAGCCTTGACAAAACTTAAACAAACTGATATGACAAACTGGAAAGATAAGAAGGTTTGACACAAGACAATATTCGGATTACAACCCTAAGAATAATCCAGACAATAGAAATGACAACAAAATAAGCCACCAAAAACTTCTCTCCTGCTAACCAAGGAACGGAGCGTCCTCCCATTTTATCAAAACTGGCATCTCAGCCACTGAGCTTCGCATCAGTATTGCCCAGACCATTGCCAACTTCAATATCATCAACTTTAGTCAACAAGTCCCAATATGATTTGAGTGCTTCTGTTATCAGGCCTGATCCCCGCAAAGTATGCTTTTGGGCCTTGTATTTCCGGCTTACCACAAACCAACCACCTTCTTTCTTTGTGATTCAAAACAAAACAGGTTAGAATGGACTCTAAAGGTCCTCATTATTAACAACATCTTTTTTTTTTCTTTTTTCTTTTTTTCGATTTTTTCATCATTTTTTTTTCATTTTTTCATTCTCTTTTTCATTTCTTTTTTTTTGCTTTTCTTTTTGTTGTGGTCGAATCTTATGGAGATTGCCTACGTATCATGACCCCGCATGAATCAGACCTTGCGTAGTTCGGACCAATAAAAGATAAACAATAATAAACATTTTTTTCTTATCAATTTTCATAATAAAACAAACTGAGTTTCAAAGATTTAAAGATGACCTACAAACTCGAAAATCAAACAACCCCTATATTCTAATCAAGAGATTTATAAACTCAAAAACAAAAGACTAGTTTCCTTTCGACAAATGCAACCAAACGGTTATTTTTGTCAACGTGGCCCCTTCCCAATTTCTCATGAATTTTGAGGCTAGGGAGGATTATTTTATGACACTTTACAAACTTGTCCATTCTTTTACGAAAATAACCTTTCGACAACTGAAAGATACTCTAAGGCTATTTCGGCAAGAACGGTTTAAGACACTGCCGAAGCTGTCTCGGCTTATTTTGACTAAAAATCCAAACGGTATTCACCTGACCGCTGACTCTTTTTTTTTTCAAATTACAATGAAAACATGGTGTTGCAAACACGGCCTTTCAGCGCCTCAGGGACGAAGATTTTTAAGGCTGTGTGGGTCAACTAGACCAAAAATCCTAAACATGACCCGAAGGTGGCTATTTATGCAAAGTCAACCTTCTGGCGTCCCTTTTGGGAACATTCGGCTATTTATGACAAAACAACATCACCTGATTTATTTATGACTCTTTTATCATTTTTTCAAATTAGAAAACTCAATATTGCAAGCACGGCCTTTCAACGTCTCGGGGACGAAGATTTTTAAGGCTGTGTGGGTCAACTGGACCAAATCTTAAAAAATGACCCAAAGGTGGCTGTTTATGCAAATTCAGCCTTCCGGCGTCTCTTTCGGGAACATTCGGCTATTTATGACAAAACAGCATCACCCGGCTTCTTTATGACAAAATTAAAATTTTGACATGTTTTTTTTATTATTATTATTTATTTATTTTTGGCTATTTTTAGCAAAAGGTGGGGTTGGACCCGATGAGGGTTGCCTACGTATCTCACATCCGGTGAGAATCAAACCCGCGTAGTTCGAGCAAATTAACCGAACTATTTTAAAACACGACTCTTTTCCATTTTTATTTTTTGGCATTTCATAAGCGAACTACTAAAAAAACAAGGGTTTAGCGACGGACAAAATCTGTAGCTAAACAGAAAAATCCGTCGCTAATCTCATTTAGCGACGGATTAGCGACGGATTATCAAAAGATTCTTCTAGCAACGAGCATTTTAGCGACAGATTAGCGACGACGTTCGTAGCTAAATCCAGTTTTTTTGGTAGTGGAATACAAACTATTTTTAGCAACGAGACTCTTTTTTTCTTTTTCTTTTCAACAAATAAAACAGCCTATTTTTCCAAGATAAAAATAACAGACTCTTTTTTTTCTTTTTCATTTTCCACAGACAATAAAACAACCTATTTTCCAAACTAAAAATAAAAGACTCTTTTTCCTTTCCTTTTTCAACAAATAATGAAACAACTTATGTTTTTCAAACTAAAATAAAAACTTTTTTTTATCCTTTTCTTTTTCAACAACCAACTTTCCAAAAATAAAAGACTTTTTTTTCTATTTCTCTTTGCTTTTTTTTTTAGTAAAACAAAATAAAACATTTTTTTCTCAAAATTTCGGCAGAGTTTCGCCAGTAATTGGTCATTGATTTTTTTTCTAAAATAATCAATTAACTCCCTAACTGATATATTCTTTTTTCCTTTTTTTTATTTTTTTTTCCTTCAATTTTCCAACATTCCCGAGATTCAGAAACTGGTCAACATGCAAGTTCGAAACAAATATATGTACAGAGCAAGTAGGATGCATCAGAATGGTCTTTTCATTTCAGGTTGCTAGTCCTAGACGGACCCAACCCCTGTGTTGAGTCCCCTAAGTCAAATGCAGCGTGATGCAAATAAGCGTTCCTACTAGGGATCCGGCATGAGGTTTCGTTATACTAGGTTTATAACCTGGGTATATGTTCTAGACTGTGTACCCGAGCGGACAACTCGAGTCGAGGAGGGGGCAACTTACCGGGAACCAAAAGGCCATCCGGCTTCGTAACTTGTCCGACCTCTTACTTATTTCAGGGTATAACACTAACAGAATAGGGAGTCTCAACCAGTAAGCACATCCCCGGAGGTGAAGAGAGAAGGGTTCGACACAGTTTATATATACAGTCAAATAATATCAAAGCGGTAAAAGCAGCATTTAGCACATTAGGCTCAAACATGTAAAAATCAGATAAAGCCAAATATAACAATTTATCTAAGCTCGAATCTCTAACCCCGAACCAGTGGTTCTGGGTTACCATAAATAGTCCCCAGCAGAGTCGCCAGAGCTGTCACACCTCCTTTTTCCGCCCCCGCGAGGGTACAAGGAGTTTTTTCCAATTAAAGGACAATCGAAACGGGATTTGTTTATTTATTTCAGAGTCGCCACTTGGGAGATTTAGGGTTTCCCAAGTCACCAATTTTATCCCGGATCGAGGAAAATAATGACTCTGTATTATAGTCCGCGAACCAGAAATCCAGATAAGGAATTCTGTTAACCCGGGAGAAGGTGTTAGGCATTCCCGAGTTCCGTGGTTCTAGCACGGTCGCTCAACTGTTATATTCGGCTTGATTATCTGATTTTATACAAATATGAACTTGTAAGCACGTGATTTTTGCTTTACGAGCAATCACTCCAAAAGGAAAACAAAAATAAAAATAGTGACAAATGACCCCGCGATACAAATTCTTCATGACATGTATTGCTAGTCATTTGTGGGTCTGTCCATTTTGCATTTAATCATTATCAAACAAAATACAAAAAATATGTGTGTCATTAAAAGAAAATTCGAAATATATATATGTGCATCGTTCGGTCTAGGTTGTGATTTAACTTACTTAAATATTTTTTGTGATAACTATGTGAAAATGTTACAGTGTGGTTGATTTTAATTTCACTATTTTATTTCATTTTTTTGTTTAAAAGAAAAAAAAAAGAAAGCAAAAGAGTGAAGGAAAATCGGTTTGGGCCCAAAGAAATAAAACAAAGCAGGCCCAAACAGACACTCGAGTCCAATCCAAAACCGGCTGCCCAAGCAGCAATTCAAACGACGCCGTATAAGGGTGTTCGATCTGAGCCATCCGTCCAGGCCAATCCAACGGCTCAGGACCCCTTTCAACGACCCGTTTTCAAACCCGACCCAATAACCAGTCTGACCCAACCCCCCACTTAAACCAAACGACCCCGTTTAACTACCAAATGACCCCGTCTCATTTCTCAGTATCAGATCTAAGCCGTTGAGATCATCTGATCTAACGGCTCAGATCCAATCAGCCTCCCCGTATATAAGCCTCCTATCATACCCCGCACCCCCTATACCAACCCCACCCTTCATCGTCCCCAAACCCAAACCTGAAACCCCCCGAACCCTAGCAGCCGCCCTAGTCTCCTTCGCCATTAAAGCCGGCGGCACGAACGCCGGTGACCACCTCCTGAACACCCTAAGACCCCCTCACTCTCCTGAACATGGATCTACTATCCATTTGCCTCGAATCACTTTCGTTCGTCTCGAATCTTCATTTGAAGATTTGAGTCGAACCCGGACCTATGCCAAGTTACCCCATCTTCATACCAGACACCCCCCTGACCTTCCTCGTGACCAAACCAAGCCTGGTTTGGTCCGAATCTACCCACAACTCCCTAAAAATCAGATCTGGAGATCCAAAACCTAGAACACTAATAGCCTTGGAATCCGGCCGGTCTTGACAAGGGTTTGAGGTCTAATAGACCTTAATCAAGGTGTTCTCATGTGAGAACACCCTGATTAAAGTTTGTTCGGCCTCAAGAGTTCGAAGTCGAGTCAGATTTGGGTCCGTTTTGATTTCAAACTTTTTCGGTAAGTTTCCTTTTCTCTTTGTTTGGTTCTGATTAAGTCATTAGCATGCTTTGTGGTAATTGTTTGTTATTTCCTGATAGTTTCTTAATTTCTTTCTTCTCTGTAAAGACCTTTTATTTGGTCGATTGTGTTCTGGGTATGATTTAAATGTATCCTATGATAAGCATGTCCGATTAGTATAGTCGTCGCATGAATAAACTTATATAGGTTCCCAGTAATTGAACACAAAATTGTCTGATGCCCTTTAGGTCCCTGAACGTATTGTTTATAAGAGCGACTGATTATTACCTGCTATAATTAGTATAGTCGACTCGATAAATGTCGTTGATTAGTTTCTATAACTAATGAGTCGAACGAGCTAATAATGTCGCATGACTAATTGAACGTTGCCACTAACTGAATGCCCCAGCATTGTTTAAAATGGTTGGTTTGCATTGTAAAAATGACTGAAAAGGTTCAGTCCAGGCAGTCTTAAATCTGAACTTTCATCAGTTCAAAAATGCCCTGAGGCTGCAATAGGCAGGGCAGTAATAATCAAGGTTAAGCAGGGGTATTCTGGGGTGTTAAAAAGGACAGAAAGATTAGTTTAAATGAAGCTGACAAGTAGGGTACTAATTAAGATTAAACTAATACTAATGGGGAACAAGACACAAGGGTATGGGGGCTTAAAATGAATAATAAAATGAGCCCATCACTCTTGATTAAACAAAACCAGGCGTGGGGAACCAATGGCTGGCATCAAGAGATGCTCAAGGATGGGCTTTAAAGAGTATGGGCAGGCTGCAAGTTGCAGCATGAGGGCAGCCTAGCTGCACCGAGTCATTTGGCTTATAAATAGGCCATTTGAGAACTTAAGAGGGGGCTGGATTTTTGGAATCTTCAGAAAAGAAAAACAAAACAAAAAGGCTGAAAGAAAAAAAAACTTTAGTCTGAAGAGAGGTCTAGTGAGTCCCAAATCACAATAGCATAAACACAAGGTAGTTTCCAATAGACATTGTAACCAAACACTGCCTGAAAGTTGTATAAGAGTGCATATTGGTCAAAGCTGTCTTGGCCAAGTTCTGTTGCTTGCATTGGCTGAGTTGTTTGTGGTTGTTGAACTGGTAGTTTTACTGCATTTGAACCCTCAGTTACTGCTGTTATTTCCCTACTCTTTCCTGGGATTGCTGGCCTGGTATTCGACTATCTGCTAGTCCTTGTATTCTGGGAGACATTGTTGGTTATCTGTGGCTGTGGAAAACACTTGGTTTAGTTGGTTGTTGCTGTGTTGTTGCTGTGTGTCTGCTGCTGCTGTATTCGTTGCATACTACTCAACTGATCACTCTCCTTCTTCCTTTCCTTTCCTTTCCTTACCAGGTACACAATTGATACCACCAATGTAACTGAGAGTTTGAACATGAATGCAAAAGAGAGGACCTGCAGATTGTTTTTATATACACGTGGACTGTTGTATTAAATGTCATGTAGTATATATAGTAGTTACATTTTCGTTTGGATAATAGAAGTAGCCTACATGCTTAGTGTATCAATGTAGGTAAGTGAATGCTAGTCATATATGTATGCTGTTAGGTGAAAATATTCTCATTGCAATAAGTTGTATTTTAAACTTAGTCTGATGATGTAGTATATTCTCTAACGTAGGTCAAATAGGAAAACTATCCACTTTAATTAAAGTACTTTCCTCTTTTGTCAGATTGTCACATATAAATTGATAAACTCATTTATAGAACAAAGAACCAGTTCAGGGCCTCAACCTCATGAAGGTCGAGCCCAAATCGAAGCAAACCAAGTAGGCCCGCATCGAACAAGCAGAGGCCCAGGTCTGGCCTATCACGCATGGGCTGGATTTGGGCCCATGATTATTTGTTCGGCTGACTGTATATGCAGCCTCATTTCTGATTTTTTTGCTTTTCTGAATGTCATTACAAACAACTTGCAAACATTTAATTAATTAGGACTATCTACTATTTTCAATTGATAAAGACAAACACGACAAGAAACGTAGTTGTTATAGGATATCCTTTTAAAAATAAGAACGAGATGAGCCTCGATGAAAATAAACAAAACGCGCAGATGCGGGGCCCTTGTTTAAAGGTATATTATCGAAGCATTTAGGTTCCAGGACGGGTTGTTTAGCAAATCTCACAACCCTCCTAAAATAACAATACATTAGACTCTTTAGGACGCGCCTTAATAAATCTTACCTTCTTAAACTCGGGTGCGCATTTAGGTGACCCAAATCCAATTCTCAACGGAGTCGAAATGTGTTTCTAATCACGGGTACATTGATTGTGATGTGGTTCGAGATGCATGTCCATGACGTTGCAAATTCATTAAAAAATAAGAACGAGACGAGCCTCGCCAAATAAAAATACAATTTGCGGGGCCCTCAGTAAATATTTGCTTTAAAAATTATTTGGACTTCGGGATGGACCGTTTAGTAAAATTCCACGGTCTTACCCAAAATAAATACGCTAGTCGCTTTAGGCGCGTCTTTAATAATTTAATTTCCTTAAACTCGGGTGCGCATTGATGTGACCCAAATCCAAATCTCAACGGAGTCAAAGTGTGTCGACGACCACGGGTACATTGATTGTAACGCGGTTCGAGATACATTTTCACAACGTTGCAATTCCTGATAAAAACAGTAAAATGATAAAAGCGGTTAAAAGTTAAATTTTGCACATAAGTTCACACTTGTATAAAATCAGATAATCAAGCCGAATATGACAGTTGAGCGACCGTGCTAGAACCACGGAACTCGGGAATGCCTAACACCTTCTCCCGGGTTAACATAATTCCTTATCCAGATTTCTGGTACGCAGACTGTAATATAGAGTCATTATTTTCCTCGATTCGGGATTAAAATTGGTGACTTGGGACACCCTAAATCTCCCAAGTGGCGACTCTGAAATAAATAAACAAATCCCGTTTCGATTGTCCTTTAATTGGAAGAAACTCCCTTGCGCCCCGGGCGCGTAAAAAGGAGGTGTGACAGCTCTGGCGACTCCGCTGGGGAACATAGACCCAGAACCACTGGTTCAGGGTTAAGAATTCGAGCTTAGAATAATTGTTGTTATTTGGCTTTATTTATTATCTGATTTTTACATGATATATGCTTAATGTGCTAAATGATGCTTTTACCGCTTTAATATTATCTGAATTGTGTATATAAAACTGCTACGAAACCCTTCTCTCTGAGTCTTCTGAATTTATGGTGTACACGTGCGCGTGACCCACCTTTCTGTTAAAGTCATACCAAATAAGACGGAGTTGGGACAAGTAACTAGGCCGGGCAGACTTTCGTGCTCCCGGTACGTTGCCCCCACTTCGGCTCAAACTGTCCGTTTGGGTAAGCCAGGTCTAGAACAATCAACCTCAGGTCTTACACTTAGAATAACTCAGCCATGTACCGGATCCCTAGTAGGAACGTTTATTTGCATCACGTGCATTTGACTTAGGGGACTCAACACAGGGGTTGGGTCTGTCTAGGACAGGTGAACCCAAAATAAAAAGACCATCCTGATGCATCCTACTTGCTATATGTGCATTCATTTGCTTCGAACATGCTTGCTGACCAGTTTAAATAAATTATGGTGAGAGCTGAGGAATAAAATAGGTCTTCATAAATAAAAAGAAAATGAAAATAAATAAAATATATATATACATAAAAATATATAGTTTTCAAATTTTGAAATAAAGGTATCAAATCTTGAAAATAATTTGAAAAATTCCCAAAAAAAAATAGTTTTAAGTCTTGAAATAGTTTGACTGAAAATGATTGGAGTATGTTTTCGAAATAAGTCTTAACTTTATTAAATTAAAATTTCAGATACAAAATGAGCACCACACAAAACCCTTTCTCCGCAAATACAGAGGAGTTTTTATTCCAGCTTCAAATGTGGTGGTGTGAATTAGGCGAAGATGGTCAAAAGTGGGTCATCAAGCATCTGGGAAATCTCCCGGACATTATGAAGGTTAAACCCCGCGAGGATCTGATTGCGGCATTAGTGACTTTTTGGGACCCTGTTCACAATGTCTTTCGTTTTTCTGACTTCGAGCTCACTCCTACATTAGAGGAGGTAGCCGGATATGTTAGTTTTGACGGAAGTTTAAGGAATCAAAGCTTGATATTCACGAAGGCTCCCTCGGTACATCGATTCTTCGGTCTTTTGAACATCAGCAGTCAAATCAGGAAAAGCAATGTCATCAACGGATGTTGTTCTTTCAACTTTTTGTATTCAAGGTTCGGAAAGTCAGATGGGTTCGAAATTCATGAGAAAGGCCTTACTAACAAACAAGACAAAGACGCATGGCAGGTTCACCGTCGTTTCGCCTTCATGGTGGCTTTTCTAGGAATCATGGTCTTCCCGAACAAAGAACGAACAATCGATATTCGCACCGCAAAAGTTGTGCAAATCCTCACCTCCAAGGAAAACCACACCATTGTCCCCATCATTCTCTCAGACATTTATCGGGCTTTGACTTTATGTAAAGCAGGAGCGAAAGTCTTCGAAGGATGCGAAATTTTGTTGCAAATGTGGCTGATTGAACATCTCCAACAACAGCCCAAGATCATACAGTACAGGCCAAACAACGATAATTACATCGAGGGTTATGAGGAAAGAGTGAAAAATTATCAGGTTCCAGAAGGGACAGAAGCATGGGTATCTCGGCTAAGGGCTCTAACGGCAAATCAAATTGAATGGACTCTGGGATGGTTATCAATGAGGGAAGTAATACATATGTCAAACTCAAATAGTTATCTGCTACTATTGGGATTGAGAAGCATCCAGCCATACGCGCCATTGAGAGTCCTAAGACAACTAGGAAGATATCAAGTAGTGCCTGATGATGAAGATTTGAGTGCGCAGGAAATCGAACTACACCCAGAGGCCACTATTCCTGAGGCGTTACTTCAGCAGATGTGGAATGGATGTCGATACTTAAAAAACGATACTCAAGTCCCAGACACTAAAAAGGGTGAGATAAATCCTGGATATGCAAGGTGGTTCGAGAAACGGTCTCGCATAGACGAGGTACCAGAACCTGAGCTGAGAAGGCCAACTAAAAGACCCCATATTCAAAACTTTAATGATAAAATCCAAGAGCGGTTGATCTGGGGAGAAAAAGAGAAGGGGTACAAAGCAACTATCCACGCCCTAAAGGAAAATCTAAGGAACCTCAGTCTGGAGAAGGATTTGCAAGCACAAGAAGCTGAAGGCGAGAAGAAGAGTCTAGCCTGTGAGAATGAAAGTCTTCATGCTCGATTTCTGAAAATGAAAAAGGCTTCTGAAACGCCAATGAGGAATTGGAAGGATCAAAAAACCATCGCCAATCTTTTTGAAAGAATGCAGGATTATGATTCCATTCTTGCTGCAAAAGAAAGGGCGTTGAGCAAAGCAAAAGAAAGGATCCAACAATTAAACGAAGAAGCCAGATCTGATAAGGAACGCCAAAATAGGCAATACGAGAAAGACAGGGCACAATTCGAGAAGGAAAAAGACCATTGGATACGATCATGAGACCAACTTCGTGCACAACTAGAAGAGGCAAGAAGGTACAGAGAGCATCAACAAGCGGACACTGAGAGAGAAAGAGCGCAGATGAGATTAGAGCAGGCCAGACTCCGAGCTCTATTAGAGTCAGCCCTAGATCGTGAAGGCCGTATCCGAGATGTAGCCACCACTCGCCAGCAGCAATTGCAGGATCAAGGCCAACGTCTCCAAGATTTCAGGGCACAGATCCACGACCTGGCGGTCTACACCTCTCAAAGTTATGTAAACTGCCAAGGAATGGATTATGAAAGGTTTACCGAGCATGCACCCACCTTTGCCCGTCATCTAGCAGTGGAGTTGGAAAGGATGTATCGAACATTGGGAGGACATCCGGGTCAAGCCCCGCCTTGAACAAATGATCTAATAATTTACAACACAAGTGGAAAGTGGGGCACGTTATGAGATGTTAAGAATTGTATCTTTTTATTTCAATTTGAATGTGTGTGTTTCAAGACATTGTTTTTACAAAGTTTTCAAATGTAATGTTGTTCATTTTCTTTGATGTGTATTTCAAGACATTGTTTTACAAAGTTTTCAAATGTAATGTTTGTTCATTTTCTTTTATAAATGTTAGCCTCATGGCAGAACTACGCCTGGTCTGATTCACGCGGGGACGTGATACGTAGGCAATCCCCATAAGATTCGACCGCTTTTAATAAATAAAGAAAAGAAAATGTAAATAAAATAAAACGCAGGGTTTCGCAAAATACTTTAAAGAGACGAATGAGCAAACCGGGATGACGCATGTTGTTTGAAGCAAAGCATGTAGAAACGGTTAATCGCCTAGGTGCATTGCATCCTCTATGTGTTATGATCAAATCTGTTAAGCTCTAACACTAACAAAGTTTGTTGTTGTCTGATACCAGACAGTTAGTTGTTAAAGAATTCTGGCAACACATTCATACCAAACCAGATCCAAAGGACCGATAGCAAAAAGCATGACTACTTCGGAGAATAGCAATGAGGAAGAAAGGCCGATGAGCCAGTTGTTAAAAGAAGCGATGGAAAAGATTGAAAGGATGGGACTAGAAATGAATGCAATGCAACTAGCCCTAGCCAAAACACAAAAGAGTCCTGAAACACTGGGACACATGCCGGAGTACCCTCACTCTGGCCCTTCCACAAGCCGCCCAAATCCCCTCTATCATCAAGAAAGAAGCCCTCATGATTCCCAAGCTCCACCACCCCATCAACCTTTCCCAACACCCAACATTCCCATTTTTGTGGGACCTACATCAGCCCCTTTGCAGAGAACGACCAGTGAGCCATTGTTTCAGGCTCACGATACCCAATACTATCCCCCCGAGCCTACATTCCATGCACCGGAACCACAGGCTTACAATCCCCATTTGGAAGTACCGGCAGAGGTTGAAAAGCCAGTTAAGGCCCCTGAACAGGATGAAGTGTTGAGAAAGTTCAAAAGCCTGGAGCAATCCTTCAGGAACTTGCACGGGCTGGGCAATCAAGTAAGCGTGGCATACAAAGATCTGTGCCCTTTCCCAGACGTCCAACTCCCGGCTGGGTTCAAGATGCCCAAGTTTGATTTATATGAAGGGCACGGTGATCCCATGGCACATTTGCGGGGATTCTGTAGCAAAATGAGAGGGGCAGGAGGCAAGGATGAGCTTTTGATAGCTTATTTCGGCCAAAGTCTGAGCGGATCTGCACTGGAATGGTATACCAGGCAGGATTTCAGCAGGTGGTACACGTGGGATGATCTAGCACAGGCTTTTGCAGGTCATTTCCAGTACAATCTAGAGATAGTCCCTGACCGTCTCACGTTATTAAGAACTGGGAAGAAACCCGGGGAAAGTTTTTGCGAGTTCGGGTTCCGCTGGAGAGAACAAGCAGCTAGAGTCGATCCTCCCATGAGATAGGGAGAGATGGTGGACTATTTTTTGCAGACATTGGATCCAACCTACTTTGGTCACTTGGTGACAACGGTTGGAAAATCTTTCAACAAGGTGGTCAAAATAGGGGTCATGATAGAAGAAGGTTTGAGGTCGGACAAGATCTTGAACTATTCGGCACTTAAGGCCACAACCCAGGCTATTCAAAGCGGCACGGGAGGTGCGCTGAGAAGAAAGAAAGAAGAGGTTGCCACGATCGAGGCAGGCAGTTGGTCCAGGGCTGGCAGGCCGCACTACAACCAACCCAGGCCTCACAGGTCAAACTACCCATACAACCCATCACAAAATTTCTATCCACATCGAGAACCACATTGTTCCGTACACCAAGCCCAGGTATACACTCAGCCTCCGGTTCGCCCACAATGGCGCGCACCGGCTCCCCAGAACATATACGCACCACCACAAAACACCTACCCTCCACCAAGGGCATATAGAAACCCTTCAGGGGCAGGCTTCCGGGGAAATCCAGATGCTAGGAATGACAGGTTGCGGAAGCAGAGAACCTTCACAGAGCTGGGAGAGACCTACACCGCTTTGTTCCACAAGCTGCGGCAATTGGGTTTGGTTAGTCCTGTCCAGACTCGAGAACCAAATCCCCCACCTCAGAATTTGGATCGTTCAATCAATTGTGAATACTGTTCAGGGATGCTCGGGCACGATACCGAGAAGTGTTGGAAGTTAAGGCAGCCATACAGGATCTTATTGACACCAATAAGATTGAGGTCCAGACACCGGAGGCTCCTAACATCAACCAAAACCCACTGCCAGCGCACCACGAAACTCACATGATTGAGTTGGTGTGTGAGGGAGGAGAATTAAGAAAACCCTCACAAACAGTGATGATGATCCAAGCCGCCCCGAAAGAGGTCTTAACCAGTGGAGGAACGAGTGTACAGTCGCAGGGAGAAGGCGTCAAGCCGGTAGTGATATTGGGGAAGAGCCCGTCCATCATAGCAAGCAAACCCGAGCCAAGCAAGTTGGTAATACCAGGGATCCTGCCCACACCGACAGTCGTGTTGAAAGGGGTATGTAGAGAACGGGTGACCATAAAGCCTGTGGTCCAACTGCCGATGATTGACAGCAGGGCTGTGCCTTGGAAATATGAAAAGGCAGTGGTGACGTACCAAGGAAAACAGGTGGAAGAAGTTAGTTGTGAAGCGCAAGGGCTGACTCGATCAGGTCGATGTTTTGCTCCGGTGGAGTTAAGAAAAACCAACCCAGTGGCAACCAAGAAGCCAGTGTCAGAAGAAGAGGCTGAAGAATTCCTGAGAAAGATGAAAGTACAAGACTATTCTGTGGTTGAGCAGCTGAGAAAAACACCTGCCCAGATCTCACTATTGTCATTACTCCTCCATTCCGAGGAACATCGTCGGGCCCTGTTAAAGATATTGAACGAGGCTCATGTACCCAGTGAGATTTCTGTAAACCACCTGGAAACCATTGCCAGCAAGATTTTCGAGGTGAACAGAGTAACATTCTCAGATGATGACTTGCCGGTGGAAGGAACGAAGCACAATAAAGCTCTATACCTGGCTGTCAAATGTGAAGACTCGGTGGTAACCCGAGTATTGGTGGATAACGGCTCAAGCGCCAATATTTGTCCATTATCCACCCTGGACCAGTTAAAGATTGACCGTGGAAGAATTCGGGAGAATAGCATCTGTGTCCGGGGGTTTGACGGAAACGGAACAGCCACTGTGGGGGATGTTGTACTTGAACTGACCATTGGTCCGGTCCTGTTTACCATGGAATTCCAGGTATTGGACGCCACGGTATCTTACAACTTGCTGTTAGGACGACCCTGGATTCATGCAGCTAAAGCGGTGCCTTCCACCCTACATCAGACAGTGAAGTTCGAGTGGGAAAGACAAGAGGTCGTGTTGCACGGCGAGGATACAACATGCACCATGAGCGGAACCATTGTGCCTTTCATAGAGACCACTGATGACAAGGGTCCCTGGGTCTACCAGATTCTCGATACAGGGTCGGCCAACAAAATTTCTGAAGGAGAAATCATCCCGCACCCTAGGGTAGCTGCCGCAACAGTCATGATGGTATCAGAAATGCTGGGTAATGGATTTGTGCCGGGAAAAGGCCTGGGAGTTGAACTTCAAGGGATAGTCCAACCTGTTTCCCTTCCTAAGAATCTGGAAACCTTCGGGTTGGGGTTCAAACCAACCGCAGCAGACAGGAAGGAGGCGCAAAGAATGAAGAAGAGGGTCTGGTTTCTGCCTAAACCAGTGACACGCCTCTCAAGGTCTTTTGTTAAAGCAAGTGCCAAGGGGTCAGCGATCCTAAAGATTCGAGGACCTTTGATCGGTATAAATGAAGACCTGAATCAGAGTTTTGAGAGGCTATTCACAGATGTCAGTATGGTGGAAGCTAGAGAAGGTTCCAGCAGAGCAGAGATACAATTTGTGGGGCCTGAGGCCAAGACCAACAATTGGACGGTTACTCCTCTTCCTGTCCGAGGGGAGTCTTGGTAGTAGGCTTTGATTAATGTTTTGTTTGTTTGTTTGTTTGATCGGATTATTCAAGGGTGTAATCCAAATTTTACTTTCGTTTTGTAAAAGTGTGAACCCTTTTTATCCCGCAAATTTAATAAAGTTCTTTTCTTTTGTCTCATTTTAATTTTTGTCTTTTTCTTTCTGAACAGTTCTCTTTTTACTGGTTCTAATGACATGGCATGCACAGCGGATCTTCGACCTAGTCTAATAAATCAATCTGAAACCGACTCAATGATGCAAAAGGTCGTTTGTGACGATGAATCTGAATGTGACGAAGGTGAAGCCTTCGAAGAAATAAACAGAGAACTGTGCCAGTTTGAAGAGAAACCCAAGCCTAACTTAAACAACACCGAGGCTGTGAATCTAGGAGACGCTGATAACGTCCAAGAGACCAAAATTAGCATCCACATTGAGCCGAATGTCAAAGCAGAATTGATCAAAACTCTCAGGGAATTCAAAGACGTTTTTGCCTGGTCATATGATGATATGCCTGGATTAAGCACCAATTTAGTGGTTCACAAATTACCCACTGACCCGGCATACCCTCCGGTCAAGCAAAAACTAAGGAAATTTAAAACAGAAATGAGTGTAAAGATCAAGGAAGAAGTGATTAAGCAGTTACAAGCGAAGGTCATTCAGGTCACTCGATATCCCGAGTGGTTGGCCAATGTGGTACTAGTCCCAAAGAAGGATGGAAAAATCAGGGTGTGCGTTGATTACCGCAACCTCAACAAAGCAAGTCCCAAGGACAATTTTCCGCTGCCCAACATTCATATCTTAATCGACAATTGCGCAGGGCGCGAGATTGGATCCTTTGTGGATTGCTATGCAGGTTATCATCAGATCCTAATGGATGAGGAGGATGCTGAGAAGACAGCGTTTATTACGCCATGGGGAACCTACTGCTATCGGGTAATGCCGTTCGGGTTAAAGAACGCTGGGGCAACATACATGCGAGCAATGACTATGGTGTTTCATGACATGATACACAAGGAAATTGAGGTGTACGTCGATGATGTGATCATCAAATCTTGGCGTCAGGAGGACCATGTAGCAGACCTAAGGAGATTTTTCCAAAGACTCCGGAGGTATGATATCAAGCTTAACCCGGCCAAATGCGCATTCGGGGTTCCATCAGGAAAGTTGCTAGGATTCATCGTCAGTCGATGGGGGATTGAGTTAGACCCATCCAAAATTGAATCCATCCGAGATTTGCCACCGCCAAGGAACAAAACAGAGGTAATGAGTTTGCTGGGCAGACTCAATTACATCAGCAGGTTCATCGCTCAACTCACAGCAACTTGCGAGCCCATATTTCAGTTGCTGAGAAAGGATGCTGCGGTAGGTTGGACAGCAGAGTGTCAGGAGGCTTTCGACCAAATCAAAGGGTATCTGTCTAATTCACCTGTATTGGTCCCGCCTAAGCCCGGGAAGCCCTTAATTCTTTACCTGACGGTCTTGGAAAATTCATTTGGTTGTGTGTTCGGGCAGCATGACGACACAGGGAGGAAGGAGCAAGCCATCTACTATCTTAGCAAGAAATTCACAGTGCATGAGGTCAAGTACACTCAACTCGAGAAAACGTGCTGCGCCCTAACTTGGGTAGCTCAGAAGTTGAAGCACTACCTGTCTTCATATACTACTTATCTCATATCCCGTTTGGACCCATTGAAGTATATCTTTCAGAAACCTATGCCCACGGGAAGGTTGGCAAAGTGGCAAATTCTGCTCACAGAGTTTGATATCATCTACGTAACGAGGACGGCCATGAAAGCCCAGGCACTGGCAGACCATTTGGCAGAGAATCCCGTTGATGAAAAATACGAGCCCTTAAGAACGTATTTTCCTGATGAAGAGGTGATGCATACGAATGAGTTGGAATTACCTGAGGAACCGGGTTGGAAGCTTTTCTTCGATGGAGCTGCAAACGCAAAAGGGGTTGGAATAGGAGCAGTACTAATTTCTGAAACAGGACGGCATTATCCTGTTACGGCTCAACTCCGCTTCTATTGCACCAACAATATGGCCGAGTATGAGGCTTGAATTCTGGGTTTGCGCTTGGCTGCTGACATGGATGTCCAAGACGTCTTGGTCTTGGGAGACTCGGACCTCTTGGTACATCAAATTCAGGGTGAATGGGAAACACGAGATCTAAAGCTCATACCATACCGACAATGCTTGCATGATCTGAGCAAGCAATTTCGATCGGTAAAGTTCAAACACATCCCGAGAGTTCACAATGAGGTTGCGGATGCCTTGGCCACCTTGGCATCAATGCTGCACCACCCTGACAAAATGTATGTTGATCCTCTACACATCCAGGTCCGTGATCAGCACGCCTACTGCAATGCCATAGAAGAAGAAGCAGATGGCGAACCCTGGTTTCATGATATCAAGGAATACCTCAGGATGGGGATATATCCAGAACATGCCTCTGGAGACCAAAAAGAGCCCTCCGGCGGTTGTCGAATGGTTTCTTCCTCAGTGGGGGAATATTGTACAAAAGAACCCCGGATCTGGGATTGTTGATATGCATAGATGCTAGGCAGGCAACAACGGTTATGGCAGAAGTACATGCTGGAGTTTGTGGGCCACACATGAGTGGATATGTATTGGCAAGAAAAATCCTTTGAACAGGGTGTTATTGGCTCACCATGGAACACGACTGTATCACTTTCGTGAGGAAATGCCATCAGTGCCAGATACATGGAGACTTGATTCATTCTCCGCCAACAGAGTTACATACGATGTCAGCACCCTGGCCGTTTGTAGCATGGGGCATGGATGTCATTGGGCCCATCGAGCCAGCAGCGTCCAACGGTCATAGGTTCATTCTAGTGACCATTGATTACTTCACCAAATGGGTTGAGGCTAAAACCTTCAAATCAGTAACCAAGAAGGCAGTGGTGGACTTTGTTCACTCCCATATCATCTGCAGATTTGGGATCCCAAAAGTGATCATCACGGATAACGGTGCGAATCTTAATAGCAGCTTGATGAGAGAGGTATGCCAACAATTCAAGATTACACACCGCAATTCCACCCCATATCGTCCTAAGGCAAATGGAGCAGTCGAAGCAGCCAATAAGAATATCAAGAAGATACTGCGAAAAATGGTGGAAGGGTCCAGACAATGGCACGAGAAATTACCCTTTGCCTTGTTGGGTTACCGCACTACCGTCCGGACTTCCATAGGCACAACTCCTTATTTGTTGGTGTATGGAACTGAGGCCGTGATACCAGCGGAGGTCGAAATTCCGTCCCTCCGAATTGTCGCTGAAGCCGGAATTGATGATGATGAATGGATCAAAGCTCGCTTGGAACAGTTGAGCCTGATAGATGAGAAAAGATTGGCAGCAGTGTGCCATGGTCAGCTGTACCAGAAGAGAATGGCAAGAGCGTATAATAAGAAGGTGCGCCCTAGGAAATTTGAAGTAGGGCAGCAGGTATTAAAGAAGATCCTCCCACATCAGGTCGAGGCAAAAGGCAAATTCGCCCCAAATTGGCAATGGCCTTATATCGTGACCAGAATATTGTCCAACGGTGCTTTGTGTTTGACAGATGTCGAAGGTAGATGTGTCGACATGGCTATCAATTCAGATGCAGTCAAGAGATATTATGCGTAACTTCTTTAATTATGGCAATTTTTGGTTTATTTGTTTGTATTTGGCATTTGTTGAATAATGAGATGACGGAGGCAATTCTTTCTTCTATCCAAACACTTTTAACCCTCGCTTCCCCCTTTGAGCCTTAAGCAATTCTTTCAATACCTCTCTTTTGGAATCACTAATGGGAAAGATATGAAAAAAAAGAAGAAAAGAAAGGAAAAGAAAAGAAAAAGAAAAAGAAAAGGAAAAGAAAATGAAAAGAAAGAAAAGAAAAATCAAGGAATATAAAACCGTGGGAACTACGTTTGACCTGATTCCTCAAAGAGGATACGTAGGCGCTTCACGGCTCGGTCATAGTATGCATCATAGAAAATATAGGATGCATAATGTACATAGTGTGCACAATATAGCACAATGTGCGTAACGCACGTAGCTCAACATAAGCGTAAAAAAATAAATTCCCCAAGCAAGAAAACCGGGGCAGAGGTTATGTTTTAAGTTCCAACAAAGGTTTGATTCCAAAAGTTGTAGCACATCACCCTTCAAATTATTTTCATTTTTATAGCCTTTCTTTAACCCCACACCAAAACCAACATCAACATCCAAAAGACCTCCCGATCAATGTTCGAGAGATGCCAAATCCGGCGAATAAAGCCGAGAATAATACACTGATCCCCAGTAAAGAAGAGGATCGTAAGACTGGGAATGGGTTGATAGTCAAAAGAATCCCCGGAAGAGAGGGTCTTATCTACAACACCCCGAATCCTCGAAAGAAATAAAATGAGAGAGTCTTATCGGTGAAAACCTTCACAGGCATCGAGAGGCGATGTAAGATGAGGGATATGAAATGAGAGAGTCTTATTGGTGAAAACCTTCACAGGCACCATAAGGCGCCGGGAGATGAGAGAAAAGAGAGAGTCTCATTAGTGAAAACCCCTCGAAGGGCACTATGAGGCGACAAGACAGATCAGCAAAGCTATCCCATTCGAAACGAAATGAACACTCCTTTATCATCCCCAGCAAGTCAAACCATCGAGCAGATCAATTGATACAAATAGACTGGGTCGGGAATCTATGGTGCACGCCATGATCACGGGGACCAGTTGTGTCCTCCAGATAAGTTCTTTTGATTGTCTCCTCCCACAAAATATTGGTTCAGAAAGATTTTCTCCTTTCCATATCTTTATTTCTTTTCCTAAAATGTGTCTTGAAAGGATTTTTTAAAGCTTACTACCAGAAACCGAAGGGGAATTCATCCCAATGCAGGATAACACAAACAGTCTTAAAGGCCGGTCCCAGGCAATGCAGTGATTGTGCCCGGAAATTTTGAAGAAGTAAGCTCCAAAAGGGAGTGGTTTCGGGAGTTAGAAGCAGACTCCCACATCATGTGTTTAAAGAGAAAGCAGAAAAGGGGATAAATTGAAAACCAATCCCCAGCAGGCTAGAGACCCCCAACAGGCAACTTTGCCCGCCAACCAATTATGGGGACAAAGAGCAAGAAAGGGGGAAGAGAGAAAAATGGCTCGCCAGAAAGGCACCCTCTACCACCACGATTAAAACTGACTAAATCCTTTTGTCTGTTGCAGGAGAACAAAGAATTGATGATGGCAGCAAGATGCAACGCCATGGAAGTCACCAAAAACCGGGGCAGAAAATTTTCTGCCGATTGTCGAAAATTTTCTCGAAAAACGGGGAAGCAATTTCAATACATTTAAGTTCTAGGTCGCCCACCAGTATAATGCGGGAATACTTTTAAGTTCTAGGTCGCCCACCAGTATAATGCGGGAATACTTTTAAGTTCTAGGTCGCCCACCAGTATAATGCGGGAATATATTTAAGTTCTAGGTCGCCCACCAGTATAATGCGGGAATACTTTTAAGTTCTAGGTCACCCACCAGTATAATGCGGGAATACATTTAAGTTCTAGGTCGCCCACCAGTATAATGCGGGAATACATTTAAGTTCTAGGTCGCCCACCAGTATAATGCGGGAATACATTTAAGTTCTAGGTCGCCCACCAGTATAATGCGGGAATACATTTAAGTTCTAGGTCGCCCACCAGTATAATGCGGGAATATATTTAAGTTCTAGGTCGCCCACCAGTATAATGCGGGAATACTTTTAAGTTCTAGGTCGCCCACCAGTATAATGCGGGAATACTTTTAAGTTCTAGGTCGCCCACCAGTATAATGCGGGAATACTTTTAAGTTCTAGGTCGCCCACCAGTATAATGCGGGAATACTTTTAAGTTCTAGGTCGCCCACCAGTATAATGCAGGAATACATTTAAGTTCTAGGTCGCCCACCAGTATAATGCGGGAATACATTTAAGTTCTAGGTCGCCCACCAGTATAATGCGGGAATACATTTAAGTTCTAGGTCGCCCACCAGTATAATGCGGGAATACATTTAAGTTCTAGGTCGCCCACCAGTATAATGCGGGAATACATTTTAAGTTCTAGGTCGCCCACCAGTATAATGCGGGAATACATTTAAGTTCTAGGTCGCCCACCAGTATAATGCGGGAATACATTTAAGTTCTAGGTCGCCCACCAGTATAATGCGGGAATACTTCTAGCTCTAGATTTTGGAATCAGTCACCCCACCTGAAGACGGAAGGGTACAACAGAGATCCCCAAACGGGAAACAATAAAATCCCCAGCACCAAGAAGCAGACAACTGCAGAGGCAAGCGCGCAATTCAAAAGGAAAAAGGAACGCGTCTCAAAAGAAGCGTCTCAAAAGAAGCAGTTTGGGAACGCTATGGCATGCCCAACATAACAATTCTGATGAAAAGCCATACCGCTGAAGAAACCATTGAAAGATTTAAGGAAGAAAGCCATGTTCCCAGCAAATCAAGCAAAGTGATGAGAACTGACATTCAGAAAAGGTGAAGGACCAGCATCATCTCCAAGTTCACAAAATAAAGGCGTCAGAGGAAAGCATTAGCCGACAAGAAAGCAAGACAACAAGAACAAGCGGGAGATAGATGAGATCTCATACTCTAGCTTAACTTCTTGTTTTTCCTTTTAGAGCAATGTAACAGGGAGATCGGTTGAGCAGTAGCATCCTACAGTAGCACGCAACAGCGCACAACAGCAGCAAGCAATACAGTCACACGGTAGTCCCAGCTACCAAAATTTCCCGAACTACATTGACCTGATTCCTGTTTCAGCCCAGGATATGTAGGAAACCTCTGAAGCAAAGGTTCGGTCAAATCTTTTTCAAAAAATGCTTCACACGGAGTATTCGGACGGGCAAAAATCGCTCGCTTATCTTTGCGCGAAAACCCTTCGTGTCTTCGTGCAAAGAGGGGCAGCTGTAAGCACGTGATTTTTGCTTTACGAGCAATCACTCCAAAAGGAAAACAAAAATAAAAATAGTGACAAATGACCCCGCGATACAAATTCTTCATGACATGTATTGCTAGTCATTTGTGGGTCTGTCCATTTTGCATTTAATCATTATCAAACAAAATACAAAAAATATGTGTGTCATTAAAAGAAAATTCGAAATATATATATGTGCATCGTTCGGTCTAGGTTGTGATTTAACTTACTTAAATATTTTTTGTGATAACTATGTGAAAATGTTACAGTGTGGTTGATTTTAATTTCACTATTTTATTTCATTTTTTTGTTTAAAAGAAAAAAAAAAGCAAAAGAGTGAAGGAAAATCGGTTTGGGCCCAAAGAAATAAAACAAAGCAGGCCCAAACAGACACTCGAGTCCAGTCCAAAACCAGCTGCCCAAGCAGCAATTCAAACGACGCCGTATAAGGGCATTCGATCTGAGCCATCCGTCCAGGCCAATCCAACGGCTCAGGACCCCTTTCAACGACCCGTTTTCAAACCCGACCCAATAACCAGTCTGACCCAACCCCCCACTTAAACCAAACGACCCCGTTTAACTACCAAATGACCCCGTCTCATTTCTCAGTATCAGATCTAAGCCGTTGAGATCATCTGATCTAACGGCTCAGATCCAATCAGCCTCCCCGTATATAAGCCTCCTATCATACCCCGCACCCCCTATACCAACCCCACCCTTCATCGTCCCCAAACCCAAACCTGAAACCCCCCGAACCCTAGCAGCCGCCCTAGTCTCCTTCGCCATTAAAGCCGGCGGCACGAACGCCGGTGACCACCTCCTGAACACCCTAAGACCCCCTCACTCTTCTGAACATGGATCTACTATCCATTTGCCTCGAATCACTTTCGTTCGTCTCGAATCTTCATTTGAAGATTTGAGTCGAACCCGGACCTATGCCAAGTTACCCCATCTTCATACCAGACACCCCCCTGACCTTCCTCGTGACCAAACCAAGCTTGGTTTGGTCCGAATCTACCCACAACTCCCTAAAAATCAGATCTGGAGATCCAAAACCTAGAACACTAATAGCCTTGGAATCCGGCCGGTCTTGACAAGGGTTTGAGGTCTAATAGACCTTAATCAAGGTGTTCTCATGTGAGAACACCCTGATTAAAGTTTGTTCGGCCTCAAGAGTTCGAAGTCGAGTCAGATTTGGGTCCGTTTTGATTTCAAACTTTTTCGGTAAGTTTCCTTTTCTCTTTGTTTGGTTCTGATTAAGTCATTAGCATGCTTTGTGGTAATTGTTTGTTATTTCCTGATAGTTTCTTAATTTCTTTCTTCTCTGTAAAGACCTTTTATTTGGTCGATTGTGTTCTGGGTATGATTTAAATGTATCCTATGATAAGCATGTCCGATTAGTATAGTCGTCGCATGAATAAACTTATATAGGTTCCCAGTAATTGAACACAAAATTGTCTGATGCCCTTTAGGTCCCTGAACGTATTGTTTATAAGAGCGACTGATTATTACCTGCTATAATTAGTATAGTCGACTCGATAAATGTCGTTGATTAGTTTCTATAACTAATGAGTCGAACGAGCTAATAATGTCGCATGACTAATTGAACGTTGCCACTAACTGAATGCCCCAGCATTGTTTAAAATGGTTGGTTTGCATTGTAAAAATGACTGAAAAGGTTCAGTCCAGGAAGTCTTAAATCTGAACTTTCATCAGTTCAAAAATGCCCTGAGGCTGCAATAGGCAGGGCAGTAATAATCAAGGTTAAGCAGGGGTATTCTGGGGTGTTAAAAAGGACAGAAAGATTAGTTTAAATGAAGCTGACAAGTAGGGTACTAATTAAGATTAAACTAATACTAATGGGGAACAAGACACAAGGGTATGGGGCTTAAAATGAATAATAAAATGAGCCCATCACTCTTGATTAAACAAAACCAGGCGTGGGGAACCAATGGCTGGCATCAAGAGATGCTCAAGGATGGGCTTTAAAGAGTATGGGCAGGCTGCAAGTTGCAGCATGAGGGCAGCCTAGCTGCACCGAGTCATTTGGCTTATAAATAGGCCATTTGAGAACTTAAGAGGGGGCTGGATTTTTGGAATCTTCAGAAAAGAAAAACAAAACAAAAAGGCTGAAAGAAAAAAACTTTAGTCTGAAGAGAGGTCTAGTGAGTCCCAAATCACAATAGCATAAACACAAGGTAGTTTCCAATAGACATTGTAACCAAACACTGCCTGAAAGTTGTATAAGAGTGCATATTGGTCAAAGCTGTCTTGGCCAAGTTCTGTTGCTTGCATTGGCTGAGTTGTTTGTGGTTGTTGAACTGGTAGTTTTACTGCATTTGAACCCTCAGTTACTGCTGTTATTTCCCTACTCTTTCCTGGGATTGCTGGCCTGGTATTCGACTATCTGCTAGTCCTTGTATTCTGGGAGACATTGTTGGTTATCTGTGGCTGTGGAAAACACTTGGTTTAGTTGGTTGTTGCTGTGTTGTTGCTGTGTGTCTGCTACTGCTGTATTCGTTGCATACTACTCAACTGATCACTCTCCTTCTTCCTTTCCTTTCCTTTCCTTACCAGGTACACAATTGATACCACCAATGTAACTGAGAGTTTGAACATGAATGCAAAAGAGAGGACCTGCAGATTGTTTTTATATACACGTGGACTGTTGTATTAAATGTCATGTAGTATATATAGTAGTTACATTTTCGTTTGGATAATAGAAGTAGCCTACATGCTTAGTGTATCAATGTAGGTAAGTGAATGCTAGTCATATATGTATGCTGTTAGGTGAAAATATTCTCATTGCAATAAGTTGTATTTTAAACTTAGTCTGATGATGTAGTATATTCTCTAACGTAGGTCAAATAGGAAAACTATCCACTTTAATTAAAGTACTTTCCTCTTTTGTCAGATTGTCACATATAAATTGATAAACTCATTTATAGAACAAAGAACCAGTTCAGGGCCTCAACCTCATGAAGGTCGAGCCCAAATCGAAGCAAACCAAGTAGGCCCGCATCGAACAAGCAGAGGCCCAGGTCTGGCCTATCACGCATGGGCTGGATTTGGGCCCATGATTATTTGTTCGGCTGACTGTATATGCAGCCTCATTTCTGATTTTTTTGCTTTTCTGAATGTCATTACAAACAACTTGCAAACATTTAATTAATTAGGACTATCTACTATTTTCAATTGATAAAGACAAACACGACAAGAAACGTAGTTGTTATAGGATATCCTTTTAAAAATAAGAACGAGATGAGCCTCGATGAAAATAAACAAAACGCGCAGATGCGGGGCCCTTGTTTAAAGGTATATTATCGAAGCATTTAGGTTCCAGGACGGGTTGTTTAGCAAATCTCACAACCCTCCTAAAATAACAATACATTAGACTCTTTAGGACGCGCCTTAATAAATCTTACCTTCTTAAACTCGGGTGCGCATTTAGGTGACCCAAATCCAATTCTCAACGGAGTCGAAATGTGTTTCTAATCACGGGTACATTGATTGTGACGTGGTTCGAGATGCATGTCCATGACGTTGCAAATTCATTAAAAAATAAGAACGAGACGAGCCTCGCCAAATAAAAATACAATTTGCGGGGCCCTCAGTAAATATTTGCTTTAAAAATTATTTGGACTTCGGGATGGACCGTTTAGTAAAATTCCACGGTCTTACCCAAAATAAATACGCTAGTCGCTTTAGGCGCGTCTTTAATAATTTAATTTCCTTAAACTCGGGTGCGCATTGATGTGACCCAAATCCAAATCTCAACGGAGTCAAAGTGTGTCGACGACCACGGGTACATTGATTGTAACGCGGTTCGAGATACATTTTCACAACGTTGCAATTCCTGATAAAAACAGTAAAATGATAAAAGCGGTTAAAAGTTAAATTTTGCACATAAGTTCACACTTGTATAAAATCAGATAATCAAGCCGAATATGACAGTTGAGCGACCGTGCTAGAACCACGGAACTCGGGAATGCCTAACACCTTCTCCCGGGTTAACAGAATTCCTTATCCGGATTTCTGGTACGCAGACTGTAATATAGAGTCATTATTTTCCTCGATTCGGGATTAAAATTGGTGACTTGGGACACCCTAAATCTCCCAAGTGGCGACTCTGAAATAAATAAACAAATCCCGTTTCGATTGTCCTTTAATTGGAAGAAACTCCCTTGCGCCCCGGGCGCGTAAAAAGGAGGTGTGACAGAACTTATGTGCAAATTTTAACTTTTTACCGCTTTCATAATTATTATTATTATTATTATTTTTTACAAGGAATTGCAACGTTGTGAAAATGTATCTCGAACCGCGTTACAATCAATGTACCCGTGGTCGTCGACACACTTTGACTCCGTTGAGATTTGGATTTGGGTCACATCAATGTGCACCCAAGTTTAAGGAAATTAAATTATCAAAGGCGCACCTAAAGCGACTAGCATATCATCTACTTTGGGTAGGGCCGTGGAATTTTGCTAAACGGTCCATCCCGAAGTCTAAGCAATTTAAAGCAAATATTTACTGAGGGCCCCGCAATTTTGTATTTTTATTTGGCGAGGCTCATCTCATTCTTATTTTTAAAGATAAACCTATAGTGACTACATTTCTTCTATTAAGTTTGTCTCTAAAAATAAAAGAAAATTTCTCAATTAATTACATGCTAAAAAAAATAACTTATTAGTTATTAGTTTACGGCTAATGTGAATGGAAAATTGCGATCGAGTTTGTACAAAGAAAAATTGCTTTCATTCTATATTCTATTATTCAATAATACTGGAACATGAGATTGACACACCATAATATCAAAAATAAATTAACTAGTATTTGATTAATTTAAACTAAAATTATTAGATGAAGAAGTTATACATATGCAAGCCCATTACTCATTAATTAATCGACTACATTTTTATACAAAGAAAGGAAAATTATATTCAAACACAAATCTAAATATGAGAGATTCAACAGGAACAAAGCCTGATTAATATTTCATTTCGCTTCAAGCCGAGAGTGTACAAATTTGTACCTGGAAATGACAGTACAGGAAGAAGAAGATCAGCAAAGTAGTATGTAACACAGCAACATACAGCAGCAGAAAGCCCAACACAGTAGCTTCAACACCTCAGTCCAGAAATTCCAGCAACACGGAGAAAACTAGTAAAAATGGAGAAGACAAATAGTGCAGAAATCTCTCTTTATTTTTTCTTTCTAGATTTGAACTCTCTATGGTGTTCTTCCGCTCTCAATATTTCAGAAAATTTATTTCTATCTTTTTTACTCTCTCCAAAATGAATTCTGTCCCTGTATATTCTATATATCCAGAGTGTATATCGAGTGTATACTTCTCTCTCCGCCCCCTCTTTTCTTCTTCTCTCTATCTAGTTTTTCCTCTTTTTTCAACTCCCTTCTTCATAAATTTTCTCTTCCATTTATAACAAAATTTTCGAAATTTTCAGATTTATTTTTTATTTATTTTATTTTTTTAATTAAAAGAAATCCCACTTACAAATTGCTTTTATTTTTTTAGAAAAAGAAATCCCACCTTTATTTACTTTTATTTTTAAAATTCCAACTTTAATTACTTTATCTTATTTAAAATCCCACTTTTTATTTTTTTAAAAGAGAATCTCACTTTATTTAACTTTTCTTTAAAAAAACAAACCACTATCTTTTCTTTTTCTTTCAAAAATGCTACTTTCAGTTACTTTAAATTTTTAAAATTTTCAGATACCTTTATATTTATTTTTTAATTCCAACCTTCTTTTACTTTTTAATTTTTTAAAAACTTTTTATTATTTTTTAAAAAATTTCTACATTCTTTTACTTTTTTTTTTTTAAAAAAGAAGAAGAGAATTTCACCTATTTTTACTTTTATATTTTTTTTATTCAATACTTCCCTTTTTCTTATTTTTTTTAAATCATTCCCGAAATTATTATATATAAAAATAAAAATAAAATAAAATAAAAATTAAAATAAAATAGTTTCGGATATTTTCGGATTTTTTATATAAAAAAACAAAAAATAAAACTATTAATAGTGATAATTCACCTTTTAATTTTTTTTTATTTTTATTTTTTTGGTTTTGTTTTGTGTTGGACAAAAATGAAGATGGGGTGTTGGGTTAATGGAGCGGACCGGGTCGACCCGGTTTGAAACGGACCGGGTCATGGGGAAAGTTGGGCAATTATTTGGGCCTGTGGTTTGAAATTGAAGAAGTGGCTCAATCCGATTTTTCTTTGTATTTTTGTTCTCTTTTCTTCTTTTATTTTTCTAAAACTAAATTATAAAAGTACTTAAATTATTATTAAGAACTAAATTAAGTTATAAAAGCGCAAATTAACTCTCAATAACAATTAACGCACAATTAAGTAATAATTAAGCATAAAATTGTATATTTGGACATTAAATGCTAAAAATGCAAAAGATGCCTATTTTTGTAATTTTTAATTTTTGTAAAACTAATTTAATTACTAACAATTGTAGAATTAAATCCTACATGCAAAATGCGATATATTTTTGTATTTTTTATTAATTTAACAAATAAACAAGCACAGTCAAATACAAATAATTATCCAAAAATATCACAAAATCTCACAAAATTGCACACCAAGGAAAATCATTTGATTTTGAATTTTTTGAGAGTGATTCTCATATAGGGCAAAAATCACGTGCTTACAGGCGTGCACCATCGGGATTATAACTTGGTCCGTCCCGTAGCAACTATAAAGTTGCGTATTTGACTGAGATTATATGATACTTATGTGTTTTAGAAAGAATTTTTATAAATTGGGCTGGATGCCATATTTAGGCCTTGTGCCAGAACAGTTTGGACCCTTAAGAGCCTTTTCTTATTATCCTCTCACCGTTTTGATTGAAAATCTATACTCAGTCATGCTATGTTTACTGATTTTATAACTCAGTCTTTATTACCCCGTTTTGATGCATATAAAATATTATTTTGGGCTGAGCATTCTGTTTTTACCGATAGCCCGAGTGAATTGAGAGATTTATGACTGAGTGAGGTTGAGAGCCTATTTTTGTGAGGATATTATGAGATCGGGTTGTGCGCCGCAGCATATTGTTACTGATTCATGATTTTGTAAGGCCGAGGACCTGATTGATATATGTCACGAGGTGGCTCGTTATAGCGCTTGGGCTGTAGAAGCCCCCTTGGAGTCTGCACACCTCCGGTGAGCACGAGTGCCCTGATTGTGAGTGATGTTTTGCCCGAGGGGCTATTTACGAGTGATTGTGTGGTTTGCCCGAGGAGTTGTATATGTGTCATGTTGAGGTTTGCTCAAGGGGTTGTATATGTGTGATGCTGAGGTTTGCTCGAGGGGCTGGTTATGATTCATGTTTTTCCGAGGGGCTGTATACGAGTGATATTCGCCCGAGGGACTGTTTATGATTTCTGTTGCCCGAGGGGCCGTACACGAGTGAGTTTTGCCCGAGGGACTGTTTATGATTTTCGTCACTTTCACTCTCTTTTGCATTGAGCCTCTGTTGAAACTATTGAAAAATGTCTTCAAATGATTTTCACCAAAAACTGGATTTTAAACGAGGTGATTTGACTCACATCCAGATTTGAAAGCATGTTGTTTTTAGTGAGATTTCATGATGTGGACTTTACGTGTTTTACTACTTGTGATTACTGCTCATTCTTTATTTACTTTTATTACTTACTGAGTTGGCATACTCACATTACTTCATGCACCTTGTGTGTAGATCCAGGGTTACTGGACGTGCTAGCAAGTGTTGATTTCAACCGTCGCGAATCTATTGGAGTTAGCAAGGTTGCTGCATGGCGATCGCAGCCATGCTCTTCTTCTTCCTATCTTCCTATAGATATTATTAGTTATTTTCCAGACTGTATTAGTCTTAGCATTATCGGACAATTCTTAATAGATGCTCATGACTAGTGACACCCCGATCTCGGGCTTTTTTTCCGCACTTTTGTTATTCAGATGTTCTTTATGAAATTTTATTATTGAATAGCGTGAATTTATCTTTGAAAAATGAAGTATCGCATTGTTTTTGGTAAAGAGTCGGCTTGCCTAGTTCCACGATAGGCACCATCACGACAGAGCAGTTTTGGGTCGTGATACTTATGGTAATTATCAGTACTCTCATATATGCAAAAACATGATGGCTTACTACAGTACCCAATACGATCACAATGAGGCCTAGATGAAGATGTATTCGTGCAGAATCAAATTTTGAGACCAAAAGACTTTAGCATTTCTTTCAATTATGTCCTCTTGAAAACCTTAGTCTTCTGAAGATAGAGAGAAAAATTCAAAGGATTATCGCTATTTTTCTCAGATCAATGGACAAAGCATTCACGTGTAAGTTAACCTCGCAAAAGTTAAATAAAGAGTTTAGGTTTAACTTTAGAAATTTCAAATTGAGGCGAAATTCTCACAATCACTCAATTGAGGAAAGTAAGAGGTTTATGACGGAGACGAAGAAGTAGCCAGTAAAGTTCTGTAGAAGAATGCAAAAATAAACATGAAGTTCCATATAAAGCAACTGCATACTAACATTACAAACAAAAGAAAATCTCCATGTTTCACTGATTTGAAATTAGGTTCATAGATGAAATAGGTATTTAACTGTAGAAATTCGCCCATACGTCAAACAACTTGGCTGCATTGAAGTTCTTCTCTGTTGCGTAACTATATTTGCTCCAAATGATAATTCAATGATCCCAATAATATAGGAGTATGCAATCCTACGGGAAAAAAAATCCACAGAGGCATTAAAAAAATAATCACATACATATAATAATTACTCAAAAGAATATGAAGAGAACTGAAAAATCAGATGCATAACTCAACTGGCAGCCAGATGTCATCTACTCGATTCAGCTTTGTTTGCTCGTGCTCGTGTTAGCCTCTTTTTTAATATCTTGCATCATTCTATATAATTCGTGTCGCCTAGCCTTTTCGTTGGAATATACTTTTTCGAAGTTTTGATCATTTTCAGATTTCTATCTGACATTTCAGTAATACTTTTCATTATCGAACATGAAATTTTAATAACATGTTTAACATTATCGAGTTCGGGAGAATCTTGCTTGGTAAAAACACCGCTAGCCTCAGAAGATAATGCATAAGTTGAGTTACTAATAACTGAATTGTCAAGCAGACGATATCTTTTCGATTCAGCTCTTTGTGCTTGTTGTCGAGCAAAAAGAGCCTCTATTTTGTCAAGCGGCACCAGTCTATATAATTCGCGTCTCCTAGCCTTTTGTCGGCATGTATATTTTTGAAGGTTTGATCCTTTTTATAATTCCTCTTTGACATTGCTATATCTTTTCTATTCCCTGAATGTTTCGTTTTACAAAGATCAAAATCTAGGAAAAACACAACTAACCTGATAACTTTTTCGGCGAAGCATACAATATTCCATGTCTTTCTAATTTCCTTGTTATTATGGTGGGAAATTTTTAATAGATCAGAAATACTCATCAATTTTGTCATTGCATACTTCTGCCCAGTTTAACTAAAGCTAATGCCTTTTACAACCAATGAAAATTAACTTGTACTAAAACTTCACCATTATTCATTATTCTTGTAGCAGTGTAAATGTGCATCTTTCGGTCATACATATTCAGTATTGCAGTGTAGGAACAAGCACATAATGGAATACCTCATTTAGGCAAATGAATAAATACCTTATTCCCAACTCTTTAAACTAAACGAAGAACAAACAAATCTTGGTAAAGAACCAATTTTGTCAACGTAATAAAGAACATAAATATCTTGGAAAAACCTATCCCTTTGCACATATGCCCGTTTTCCAGATTCTACAATCAATCACAATTTTTTGTGGACAAACACAGAAAATAGTGGATCAACAATTTATCCACAGCCAAAAACAACTAACATGCTTCCAGTAAAAAAGGCACAATACATTTTGGAAAGTCGACATCTCAGTGCAAAGAAACTAAGCAGAGAAAATGAAAGCCAGCGGAAAAATGAAAGCTAGCAGAAACTAAGTAGGAAAATGAAAGCCAACGGAAGAACGATACTCACCAGAGTTTAAAAGTCTGAACACACATGCAATCACCACAACACAGAGTAAAACCTGAGACAAAGAAGATGAAACAAAATATAGCAACAGAAGCATTAGTAATATCCAATTTAGTGCAAACAAAATAATTTACTTTACCAATTTTATGTTTTGTAAAAGTAAGAATAAGTTCCATTACAAAATATGTAAATTCTCATATTCTGAGAAAATGTTCCATCGAACTTTTGCAGTTAAGCCAATTATTTAATAATAATTTTTGTATCTACTGGAGCAGAAAACAATAATTACGAATACATGCAACCAAAAGCTTTTCCTTTATTTCTTCTTTTGTTTTCCTTCCTATTCCGGGAAGAATTGTGATAATAAACACAACAAATATGTCTTTGTTAGAAAATATTTTTTGCACAAAATTAATGATTGTAAATAGAAGGAATGAGGCAAATGAGCTGCCTTTTAGCCTATTGATTTAAATGAATATAAATTTGTTGTGTGCTATAATCGGAATTGATTCATCCCTGCTTGTGTTACTCATCAGTTTTGTTCTTTTAATAGCAGAATAAGCATTAATCTCAAGGTCGAGAGATCAAGAAACAACCGAAAGAAAGGAAAACATTGTAGTTGAAAGATGCCATAGATAAGATTTGCCAAATTCTAAATATAGTAGGAGAGTACCTAAAGTACACAATCGCCATTAGGCAGATGAGACCAACATATCTGAACATTAGCAATGGGCTTAGTGATTGGAAGAAGAAAAATAAAAAGAAGGTGATGATGAAGATGAACTTACCGCATAACTGCGTGCTCCTTTGCACAAGGTGATTGATCAATTAGGTCTGTTCCAAATAGGCATAGCAGAGAGCAAATTAATTAGTAAGCCCTACTCCTTGGATTCATCACGAAAAGAACCTAGAAATTAAGCTTCAACTATTAAAATCACAAATTGACAAATACTATCAAAACTGATTCAAATGTAATACCATAGGCCAAAATTGCAAACCCCAATTAATATAGACTATAGTTACAGGTAAAAAATGAACCAACAAAAGTAACAAAATAGAGGAGAAAACTAACGGTTGAACTACTCGATTATCTTAAATGGATCCTAAATTAAGGTTTGAAAGTCGGTCATCCAAAATCTCAAAATCTCACTTTCGAGTTTCCACATGTTGAAGCTGATATATTAAGTTTTTGAAGTGACAAACGGCGGAAAATTGAGTAACAAACGAAGGAAACTCATGTGATTCCAGAGGCTATAATAGGGAAAGAGTCAGAGTAATGCTTTGGAATCCATGAAAAACGATGAAGAAGATATTGGGACTGAAGATGGGAAAATAATGCGGTGAATGAGAAAGAAACCAAGAAAGCTACATGTAGTATTTGTGGAAAGGAAAAAAGGCCATGCATAGACTGATGCTGAATGACTAAATTATCCTCAAGCTTTTTTAAAAAGATACTAAGCAACATGTCGAAACTCTTTTCCTTATATATAATAGAAAAATTAAAATACAAGGTGTAATGTGTTTTTTGGGCAAAATATTTATCAAAGTTAAGCATGAATAAATTCAATTCGTACAAAGTAAAGTTTAACAGATACACCTTAAGTATTTTTATGAGGTGTTTGCTGGATCCTCGGACTTAGGTATACGGGACAATATCACTTCGATGGATTAAATACTAATCACTATTTTATTCGATCGAATTTGATCCTAACAACATTTGATAATTTATTGTTCTGTTTGTTTATGGACTCGTCATAACAAATTGAATAATTTATTTCTATTAGTATATGAGAGTTGATGAATTTAAGCTACTAGCAAGGAATCTGCTAAATACCCCTCTTTAGATAGGTATTTATTAATTCAAGCAACACATATGAAGATTTTCGATGAAGAAGAATAAAAGGCAGCAGAAGTATGGTTGAGAATGGGATTACTTGAAGTTAAATGAGCTAGAGTTGAGTCTTAACTAGAGTTAGTATAGATTAGTCATTAGTTAATTATGATTAGGTTAATTAGTCGGTTAGAAGCAGTTACACTGTATATATACTTTAGCTACCCTGTTTAATAGAATGTGAGCTCATTATTTTCATTTCATCATTTTTGTAACTCCACTGTCTTCACCGACTTTCTCTCTCTCTCAAAGCTTCATTAGAATAAATCTAGGAATCAATCCATTGAAACTAATATGGTATTAGAGCTTAGCGATCGCTAGCTCTATCTTTGTAATTCGATCCTATGTCATCTCCCTTATCTCCTTCTTCAAGCTCATCAATGGCGACTACAACGATCTACAACACAGAGCAGGAAAAGTTAAGCCACAATCACCCGCTGTACTTGCATGCCACTGATACTTCAGGTACTGTCCTAATTTATCTCCAATAAATCAGACCATAAAATTACTCTATATAGAGCCGTGCAATGAAAATTGCGATCCTAGGAAGAAACAAACTCGAGTTTATTGATGGCACATGCAAAATGGAGAATTACGATCCTAATTTGGTTGATTTGTGGAAGTGATGCAACTCAATTGTCCTTTTATGGATTATGAATTGTGTATCAAAGGAATTATACAATGGAATTGTATATTCCTCAAGTGGATCGACAGTTTGGCTAGATCTGAAAGAGCGATTTGACAAAATTGATTGTTGTAGGATATTCCAAATCCATAAGGAAATTGCAACTCTATATCAGTTTATTTTTCAAAATTGCGTCTGTTGTGGGCTGAATTTAACAGCTTAGCACCTCTTCCAGGATACGATTGTGCTAAGTCTAGGGAGTTTGTTGTCTTCATGGAAAGGTTGAAACTTTTGCAGTTTCTTATGGGACTGAATGAATCGTATGAACAAACAAGGAGTCAGCTGCTCATGATGATTCCAGTTCATACAATTAACAAAGCCTATTCCATGCTGATGGAAAGGGAAAGTCAATGCAGTATGTCAAACAATTTGTGTGCAAATAAAGGAGGAGAATTGATAGCTTTGATGACAACGAAGGGTGGACCAGGGCAAAGGCCAAAGAGAAACTTCAATTTGTACTGTGACTATTGCAAAATGAAAAGTCACTCTCGTGAAGGATGTTATAAACTGATAGGCTATCTTACAGACTTCAAGTTTAAGAAGAAAACTGGAGTCAATGCTGCAGCTCACTATGCTACAATTGAAGATCATAAAAGGCTGGACATAGGAGCAGGGAATATCAATGAAGAAGATAAGTGTTCCACATTACAGTGTTCCACTTGTAATGACCCGAAAGGTCATCTCATGTTTTAGAACTCAATTCTGCACTTTTAAGCTTTAAACACCTTATTTTTTTCCTTCTCGACTTGCGTACGCAGTTCGGGCGTGTTTCCGTAATGCTTTTATGTTAAAAGCTGATAAAGATAAGAATTTTGCCTAAAATTTTTATTTGAGTTGACTTCGGCCAATATTTTGAGTAAATAGACTCAGATTCATATTTTGATGGTCTCGGTGGGTTCGTATCGCGATTTGGGACTTGGGCGTATGCCCAAAATTGAATTCGAAAGTCCCTAGCCGAGTTATCAGACTTTGTTGAAATTTGAAAATTAAAGGCTAAATGAATTTGAAATATTTGACCAATGTTTGACTTTTTGGATATTGGGTCCATATTTTGGTTTCGGAATCCGGTATTGGTCCAATATCATATTTATGACTTGTTTGTGAATTTAGGTGAGAAACAGAGTTGGTTTGACGTGATTCAGACGTCCGGTTGTGAAAATAGAAGTTTCAAAGTTTCTTGAAAATTTCATTTAATTTGGTGTTCAATTCGAAGTTTTAGGGTTATGTTGGCGATTTGATTGCGCGAGCAAGTTCGTATGATATTTTTAGAGTTGTGTACATAGTTGGATTAGAGCCCCGAGGGCTCCGGTGAATTTCGGATAGGCTACAGAGTGAAAATTAGACTTAGAGCATTGCTGGTTCTGCAATTTTTGTAACTGGTATCTGATATCGCATTTGCGAGATCAGTGTTTGCATTTGCGAACATACCCCAATCTGACATGCTCATAATTGCGAGCAAATTCTACGCATTTGCGAAGAGTACCTAGGCCAGCCTTAATTAGTATTTGCAATCTAGAGGTCGCATTTACGGGGAGCCAGTGATCGCATTTGCGTTTGTGGAAAAGTCTTCGCATTTACGATGGGGAGCTGGGTCAGGCAATGGCCGTAATTGTGGATTGGTCAGAGTTCGCATTTTCGAACTATTCTTCGCATTTGCGGACGAAGCAGAGGTGTGATCGCATTTGCGGGGTTCGCAAATTGCGACATCTGCACCTGATCAAATATGACTTAGACGGGATTTTTGGTTCATTTTAAAACTCAAGAACCCTAGTGGAAATTTTCCAAAGAACTTTTCTTCACCAAATCATTGGTAAGTGATTCTAAACTAGTTTCTTTTAATCTTCCACTACATTTTCTTAGATTTCAACCAAAAATCTTGTGTTTTCATGGTGAAAATTGGGGGTTTTGGGTAGAATTAGGGATTTTTGTAAATTGGGGATTTAGACCTCAAATTAAGGTCGGATTCCAAAACAAATTACATAACCGGGCTCCGGGATGAATAGGTAATCGGGCTTTGGTCCGAATTTCGGGTATGGACCAAGCAGGCCCGGGTGTTGACTCTTTCAATAATGACCTAAATTGAATTCTTTGCAATTGTGGGTAGTCCCTAAGGCTTAATTTGAATCGTTTGGTTGGTAATTTGCTTGATTATATTTGATTTGGAGGCTTGTTTGAAAGGAAAAAACCGTGGTTGAGCTTTGAGTTTGGTCGTTGAAGCGAGATAAGTGTCGTGGTTAACCTTAGCTTGAGATAATATGACTTGTTTGTCTATTTGCTACATGCTTAGATGTTCGGTACAACATATATGTGAGGTGACGAGTACTTATGCGTTGTTGTCGAGTTAAAGTACCCGGATGGGACTTAGTTTCTTGTAATTATTGCCTTCTTTGATCATGTTATCCATGTTTAGACTAGTATTATTAAATTGATCGTTCTTGTCATGTTTACAGATCTTTTGGTGATATTTTAGTATTGATTCCAAAGTTGAGGTTGGTGTGGAACCAAATATTGAAGAAAGGCTTGTTCTTGTTATTTTATCTCCCTGTTGTTATTTGTTCATTGCCTAATGGTAAGGAAGAATGTTAATGCATAAAGGGTGATACAGTGTTGTGAGTGTTAATGCACGAAGGTGATGTCGTGCCATATTGTAAGTGTTAATGCACGAAGGATGATGCCATGCCATGTTACGAGAGTAAAAGCACGAAGGGTGATGTCGTGCCGTTTCTATTGATTTAAATGTTTTGATTGAGAGTAAAAGCACGAAGGGTGGTGCCGTGCATTCTTCTTTACTGTGTTTAATTGTTTTCAGTGGTTCAAGGTATATTGGTTGTTCAATTTATCATTGCTGTTATGATTCTCTATCTTGTTTTCCCCTCAGTATGTCCCCCTCCCGATATTACTTGTCCTATTTCTATTTGTTGTTATTTTGGTACATATACTGTTAAATTGCATATGTTTATCACGTGGGTGTCTTGTCTTAGCCTCGTCACTACTTCGGTGAGGTTAGGCTCGACACTTACCTGTACATGGGGTCGGTTGTACTGATACTACACTCTACACTTATTTTGCAGATTTTGTCACCGGCCTTAGCTGATCGCGAGGTTAGTAGCTGAATTTCTTGATTGGAGACCCAAGGTAGATCTGCTGGCATCCATAAACCCTGGAGTCTCTTCCTAGTTATATTATTTTACTATTTCTTTTCCTTCAGAACAAAGTATTTTCTTTCAGACTCTACTCGTAGTAAATCATAGAAGCTTGTGAGTTGTGACTCCAGATCCTAAATGTATCAGATATTATGGGTTTTATGTTATTTCGCAAATCAGTTTTAGCTTCTGTTTAATTTAATTGTTCTTGTTATTGAAATTGGCTAAAGTTGGCATTAAGATTTCTCTAACGTTGACTTGCCTAGCAAGTGAAATGTTAGGCGCCATCACAGTATGGACGGTGGGAATTTCGGGTCGTGACAAGTTGATATCAGAGCACTAGGTTGCCTAGGTATCAGAATTCACAAGCGGGCTTAATAGAGTTTGGAGGATCGATACGGAGACATCTGTACTTATCTTCTAGAGGCTATTAAGTTTAGGAACAAGTTCTTCTATGTCGTGTGATTTTGTTCTCTCATTGTTAGTTGAACTCTTCTACTTTTGTTCTCTCGTAGATGGTTAAAACACGTACCACATATTTAGTTGAGCAGCAGCCAGAGCCCCCAGTAGCATCTCCTACGAGGGGCAGAGGTCAAGGCCGAGGCCATGCCAGAGATTGAGGCAGGGGTAGGGGCAGGGCTCAGCCCAGTGCTCAAGCAGCAACACCAGTAATGGAGCCTCAGGTAGAGTTTGACGAGGAGGTTCTAGCCCAGACTAAACCTGCCGGACCAGCTCAGGTCCCAGAGGGGTTCATCAACACCCCCGTGCTTCAGGACGCTTTGGTCCGTTTGGTGGGCCTTATGGAGAGTGTGACCCAGACTGACACATTTTCCATGGCACTAGCCGTCTCTCAGGCTAGAGGAGGAGCACAAACTCCTGCTACTCACACCCCGGAGTAGATGGCTCCCCAGTATCAGATTCCAGCATAGTTGGGGTGGTACATCCGGTTGTTGCGGCACAGGCCGATGGTGGATCAGCTATGTCTTCTGAGAGCTTATTAGGGCTGGACAAGTTCACCAATCTCTTTCTAGTTCACTATAATGGTGCACCTTCTGAGGACCCATATGATTATCTTGACCGCTTCCACGAGGTGCTACGGAACATGGGGATAGTGGAGACTAATGGGGTCGATTTTGCTATGTTTCAGATGATGGGTTCCACCAAGAGATGGTGGAATGACTTTGTATCGACCAGACAAGCTGGGTTGCCTACTTTTACTTGGGACCAGTTCTCTCAGATATTTTTTGAGAAGTTCCTCCCTGTCACACTAAGAGAGGATTATCACAGGCAGTTCAAATATCTCTAGCAGTGCAGTATGACTGTCACTCAGTATGAGACCCACTTTGTAAATCTGGCTCGTCATGCTATTCTTCTACTTCCTATCGAGAGAGAGGGTGATGAGGTTTATTGAGGGGCTTGCGCAGCCTATCAGGTTGCAGATGGCCAAGGAGACTAGGAGTGAGATTTTTTTCCAAATGGCTGCAAATGTTGCCAGGCAAGTCGAGATGGTTCTAGCTCAGGGGAGTGGTCAGGGGTTTGACATAAGGCCTCGTCACTCTGGTGGATTCAGTGATTCCTCATTTGGAGACCGAGGTACTTTTGGTAGAGGCTATCATCCCAAGTCGTGTCATTCAGCACTCTAGGCGTCCCACCTCAGGTGGTTGTGGACCTTATATGCATTATTCCGACCAGCTAGCCTACAGTGCACTGCCAGCTCCTATTAGTGCACCTACGCTCCAGAGTTTTCAGGGTGGTTACTCAGGATGACAAGGTTAGTTTTAGGGTCAGCAGTCATAACAGCCGAGGTCATGTTATACTTGTGGTGATCCGAGGCACATTGCTAGATTTTGCCTTCATGCATTGAGCAATTCTCAGCATCAGGGTTCTCGTGCCATGGTTCCGGCACCGGGTGCTTCACCGCTCGCTCAGCCAGCTAGAGGTAGGGGTCAGGCAGCCAGGGGTGATGGTTAGGCCATTAAAGGTGGAGGTCAGGTTGCTAGAGGTGGAGGCTAGCAAGCTAGGGCCAGTCTTAGAGATGTAGTTTAGAGTGGTGGGGCCTAGCCCCGATGCTATGCTTTTCCAGCCAAGCCTGAGGCTGAGTCTTCTGATGCCGTCATCACAGGTACGGTTTCAGTTTACAGTAGAGATGAGTTCTATTTGATCCGGGTTCTACTTATTCCTATGTGTCATCCTATTTTGCTTCATATTTGGTTGTGCCTTGTGATTCTTTGAGTACTCTTATATATATGTCCACACATGTGGGAGATGCTATTGTTGTAGACCATGTTTATCGTTCGTGTATGGTTACCATTGGGAGTCTTGAGACTAGTGTAGACCTCATACTTCTCGATATGGTAGACTTTGACATTATCTTGGGTATGGATTGGATGTTACCTTATCACACTATATTGGATTATCACGCCAAGATAGTGACCTTAGCCTTGCCGGGGTTGCCTTGATTAGAGTGGAGAGGGACTCATGGTCATTTTACCATCAGAGTTATCTCTTATAAGAAGACTTGACATATGGTCGATAAGGGGTGTCTAGCTTATTTGGCTTATGTCCGTGATTCTAGTGTGGAGGTTCCTTTCATGGATTCTGTACCAGTTTTCCAAAAGTTTACAGAGGTATTTCCTGCAGACCTGCCGGGGATGCCACCCGATAGGGATATTGACTTTTGCATTGATTTGGCTCCGGGCACTTAGCCCATTTCTATTCTGCCATACCGTATGGCCCCGCCAGAGTTGAAAGAATTGAAGGAGAAGTTGCAAGATTTGCATGATAATGGCTTTATTAGACCTAGTGTCTCGCCCTGGGGTGCGCCCATGTTGTTTGTGAAGAAAAAAGATGGGTCGATGAGGATGTGCATAGATTATCGGCAGTTGAACAAAGTCAGCATCAAGAACAAGTATCCATTGCCGATGATTGATGATTTGTTTGATCAGCTTCAGGGTGCCATGGTGTTTTCAAAGATCGATTTGAGGTCTGGCTACCATCAGTTGAGGATTAGGGCATCCGATGTCCCTAAGATAACTTTTTGGACTCGGTATGGGCATTATGACTTTCTTGTGATGTCATTTAGGCTGACAAATACCCCAGTAGCATTTATGGATTTGATGAACCGGGTGTTCAAGCCTTATTTGGATTCCTTTACGATCGTGTTTATTGATAATATCTTGATCTACTCTCGTAGTCAAGAGGAGCACGAGTAGCATCTTCGGATCGTACTTCAGACTCTAAGAGACAGCCAGTTATATGCTAAGTTTTTGAAGTGCGAGTTTTGGTTGGATTTAGTCGCTTTCTTGGGGCATGTTGTATCAGTAGAGGGCATTCGGGTAGACCCTAAGAATATTGAGGCAGTTTAGAACTGGCCTAGACCTACTTCAGACATCGAGATCCGGAGTTTCTAGGGTTTGACGGGTTATTACCGTCGGTTTGTGGAGGATTCTCATCTATAGCATCCCCATTGACCAGGTTGACCCAGAAGGGTGCCCCATTCAGGTGGTCAGACGATGTGAGATGAGCTTTCAGAAGCTCAAGACTGCTTTGACTACGACGCAGGTGTTGGTTTTGCCCACAAGTTCATGATCTTATACGATATATTGTAATGCATCTCGTATTGGACTTGGTGTGGTATTGATATAGGATGGCAAGGTAATTGCATATGCTTCGCGACAGCTAAAGGTTTATGGGAAGAATTACCCCGTTCATGACCTAGAGTTGGCAACCATAGTTCATGCACTAAAGATTTAGAGGCACTATCTGTACGGCGTGTCGTTTGAGGTATTCACAGATCATCGGAGCTTGCAGTATTTGTTCAAGCAAAAGGAGCTCACATTGAGGTAGATGAGGTGGTTAGAGTTATTGAAAGACTATGATATCACCATCTTGTATCATTCCGGGAAAGCTAATGTGGTGGCCAATGCTTTGATAGAAAGTCAGCGAGTATGGGCAACCTTGCGTACATTCCAGTCGGTGAGAGACTGCTTGCATTAGATATTTAGGTGTTGGCCAATCAATTCATGAGGTTGGATGTTTTTGAGCCCAGTCGTGTTCTAGCTTGTACAGTTGCTCGGTCTTCTTTGTTTGAGCGTATCAGAGATCGGCTGTATGATGACCCTTATTTGCTTGTCCTTAGGGACATAGTGCGGCACGGTGGTGCCAAGCCAGTTATTGTTAGAGATGATGGAGTTTTGAGAATGCAGGGTCGTGTTTGTGTGCCTAATGTAGATGGACTTCATGAGTTGATTCTTGAGGAGGCCCAGAATTCCCGGTATTCTATTCATCCGAGCACCGCCAAGATATATCAGGACTTGCGACAACATTATTGGTGGAGGAGAATAAAGAAAGATATAGTTGCATATGTGCCTCCGTGTCTAAATTGCCAGCAGGTAAAATATGAGCATTAGAGACCTGGTGGTTTATTTCAGAAGTTGGAAATTCATAAGTGGAAGTGGGAGCGTATCACTATGGATTTCGTTGTTGGACTCCCACGTACTCGGAGGAAGTTCAATGCAGTTTGGTTCATTGTGGATAGGCTGATCAAGTCAGTTCATTTCATTCATGTGGCAGTTACTTATTCTTCAGAGCGGTTGGCAGAGATTTATATCCGCGAGATCGTCTGTCTTCATGGTGTGCCCGTGTCTATCATTTCTGATAGAGGTACGCAATTCACCTCGTATTTCTAGAGGGCAGTACAACGTGAGTTGGGCACGAGGGTTGAGTTGAGCATAGCATTTCATCCTCAAATGGACGGGCAGTCCAAACGCACTATTTAGATATCGGAGGACATGCTCCATGCTTGTGTTATAGACTTCGAAGGTTCATGGGATCAGTTCTTTCCACTTGCGGAGTTTGCCTAAAACTACAGTTATCAATCGAGCATTCAGATGGCTCCATCTGAGGCATTATATGGTAGGCGGTGCCTATCGCCAATTAGATGGTTCAAGCCGGGGAAGGCTCAGTTATTGGGTACAGACTTGGTATAGGATGCCTTATATAAGGTCAAGATTATCCAGGATCGACTTCGCACAGCTCAGTCCAGGTAGAAGAGTTATGACGACCATAGAGTTCGTGATGTTGCATTCATGGTCGGAGAGAGAGTGTTGCTTTGGGTGTCACCGATGAAGGGTGTGATGAGGTTCAGAAAGAAGGGCAAGTTGAGCCCTAGGTATATCGGGCCTTTTGAGATTCTTGAGAGAGTAGGAGAGGTGGCTTATAGGCTCGCATTGCCGCCTGGTTTATCAGTAGTTCATCCGGTGTTCCATGTGCCCATACTCCGGAAGTATCACGGCGATCCATCCCATGTGTTAGATTTCAGCACTGTCCAGTTGAACAAGGATTTGATTTATGAGGAAGAGTTGGTGGCTATTCTAGCCCGACAGGTTCACCAGTTGAAATCGAAGAGTTATTCTTCAATTCGAGTGTAGTAGAGAGGTCATCTCATTGAGGCAGCTACCTGGGAGTCTGAGTTGGACGTGCAGAGTAGATATCCCCACCTTTTTACCTATCCAGGTACTTTTCTATGTCCGTTCGAGGACGGACGGTTGTTTTAGAGGTGGAGAATGTGATAACCTGAAAGGTCATCACATGTTTTAGAACCCAATTCTGCCTATTAAGCTTTAATCACCTCATTTTCTCCCTCTTCGATTTGTGTGTGCAGTCCAAGCGTGTATCAGGAAAGCTTTTATGTTAAAAACTAATAAAAATAAGAATTTATGCCTAAAAATTTCATTTGAATTGACTTCGATCAGCATTTTGAGTAAACGGACTTGGATTCATATTTTGACGGTCCCGGTGGGTCCGTATCGCAATTTGAGACTTGGACGTATGCTCGAAATCGAATTCGAAAGTCCCTAGCCCGAGTTATCGGACTTTGTCGAAATTTGAAAGTTAAAGGCTAAATGCATTTGAAATGTTTGACCAACACTTGATATTTTAGATATCGGGTCCGTATTTTGGTTCCGAAACTCGTTATAGGTCTAATACCATATTTATGACTTGTTTGTGAAATTTGGTGAGAAATGGAGTTTGTTTGACGTGATTCGGATTTCCGGTTGTGAAAATAGAAGTTTCAAAGTTTTCTTGAAAATTTCATTTGATTTGGTGTTCAATTCGAAGTTTTAGGTGTAATATTTGCAATTTGATCGCGCGAGCAAGTTTATATGATATTTTTAGACTTGTTTGCATAGTTGGTTTAGAGCCCCGAGGGCTCGGGTGAGTTTCAGATAGGCTACAGAGTGAAAATTAGACTTAGAGCATTGTTGGTTCTGCAATTTTTGCAATTGGTGTTTGATCTCGCAAATATCTCACATTTGCGAGATCAGTGTTTGCATTTGCGAAGAGTACCTGAGGCAGCCTTAATTTGCATTTGCGATCTAGAGGTCGCATTTGCGGGGAGTCAGTGATCGCATTTGCGAAGGGGAGATGGGTCAGTGAGTGGTCGCAATTACGATTGGTTAGAGTTCGCATTTGCAAACTATTCTTCACATTTGCGGACGAAGCAGAGGTGTGATGGTCTTTGCATTTGCGATTGACTCTTCGCATTTGCGAACCCGAAGTCGCAAATGCGACATCTCCACCTGATTAAATATGACTTAGACGGGATTTTTGGGTCATTCTTAAAATTTTCAAACTCAAGAACCCTAGATGCGATTTTACAAAGAACGTTTCTTCCCCAAATCATTGGTAAGTGATTCTAAACTAGTTTCTTTCAATCTTCCACTACATTTCCTTAGATTTCAACCAAAATCTTGTGTTTTCATGGTGGAAATTGGTGATTTTGGGTAGAATTAGGGATTTTTGTAAAGTGAGGATTTAGACCTCAAATTGAGGTTAGATTCCAAAATAAATTACATAATTGAACTCGAGGGTGAATGAGTAATCGGGGTTTGGTCCAAATTTCGATTTGGACCAAACGAGCCCGGGTGTTGACTTTTATTGACTTTTTCAAAATGACTTAAATTGAATTCTTTGCAATCGTGGGTAGTTCCTAAGGCTTAATTTGAATCGTTTGGTTTGTAATTTTCTAGATTCTATTGGTTCAGAGGTTTGTTTGAAAGGAAAAGTCTTGATTGAGATTTGAGTTTGGTCGTTCGATCGAGGTAAGTGTCGTGGTTAACCTTGGCTTGAGGGAATAGGACTTGTTTGTCTATTTGCTATATGTTTAGATGTTGGATACAACGTATATGTGAGATGACGAGTACTTATGCGTTATTGTCGAGTTAAAGCATCCGGGTAGGACTTGGTTTCTTGTAATTATTGCCTTCTTTAATCATGTTATCCATGTTTAGACTAGTATTATTAAACTGTTCGTTCTTATCATGTTTACAGTATTTGAGTATTGATTCCAAAGTTGAGGTTGGTATTGTGGAACCAAATGTTGAAGAAAGGCTTGTTCTTGTTATTTTATCTCCTAGTTGTTATTTGTTCATTGCCTTATGGTAAGGGAGAGTGTTAATGTATTAAGGGTGATGTCGTGCCATATTGTGAGTGTTAATGCACGAAGGGTGATGTCGTGCCATGTTATGAGGGTAAAAGCACGAAGGGTGATGTCGTGCGGTTTATATTGATTTATATGGTGAGGTTGAGAGTAAAAGCACGAAGGGTGGTGCCGTGCATTCTGCTTTACTGTGTTTAATTGTTTTCATTGGTTCAAGGTATATTGGATGTTCAAGTTATCATTGCTGTTATGATTCTCTATCATGTTTTCCCCTCAATATGTCCCCCTCCCGATATTACTTGTCCAGTTTCTATTTGTTGTTATATTGGTACATATATTGTTAAATTGCACAGGTTTATTACGTGAGTGTCTTGTCTTAGCCTCGTCACTATTTCACCGAGGTCAGGCTCGACACTTACTAGTACATCGGTTCGGTTGTACTGATACTAAACACTGCAGTTCTTGTGTAGATTCTGGTACCGGCCCTAGCTGATCGCGAGGTTAGCTGCTGGATTGCTTGACGGGAGACCTAAGGTAGATTTACTGGCGTCCGTAGATCCTGGAGTCTTCCTAGTTGTGATAACCCAAAAATCATCACCTATTTTTAAAATGAATTCTGCGTTCCGAGGCCTTAAATACCTCTTTCAGCATCACCTCGATTTGTGTGCGCAGTCCGGGCGCATAGCCGGAAAGCTATTATGTGAAAATTTGTGAAAAATGATAAATTTTGACTATTAAATGAATTAAGTTGACTTCGGTCAATATTTTAGGTAGACGGACCCGGACCCGTGATTTGACGGTCCGGGAGGATCCGTAGGAAAATATGGGACTTGGGCGTATGCTCCGAATCAAATACGAGGTCCCAAGCGTGAGAAATGAATTTTAACGAAAATTATTTTTTGAAAATATTTATGAGATTTGGAAATGAATTTTGATTAAAACATGATAGTATCAGGCCCGTATATTGGTTTCGGCGCCCGGTACATGTCTTATATGTGATTTAAGATAAGTCTGTGAAGTTTGGTAAGAAACGAACTTGAAATGACGTGAAATGGATCGTTTTTGAGAAAAATTGGAAATTTGAAGTTCTTAAGAAAATTTCATAATTTTGATGCTAAATTTATAGTTGTTGATGTTATTTTAGTGATTTGAATGCACGAGCGATATGATGTTTTTAGGGTGGTGTGCATGTTTGGTTTGGAGCCCCGAGGGCTCGGGTGAGTTTTGGATAGGCCACGGGGTGGATTTTGGACCCGAGGAATTGCAGATTTTTAGTTGTTGCATTGCAGGCCTGCAGGCTTCACATGCGAGATCGCAATTGCGAGAGGCATGTGACAAATGCAAAAGAAGCCCAGGCCAGCCCATCCTCGCAAATGCGATGCCTCCCTTTCTAGCCAGTAGTCGCAAATGCGACCCTACCTTCGCAATTCCCAACTCGCATTTGCGAGAGGCTGTTCGCAATTCCCAACTTAGCAGAGGTCGGGGTTTGCAATTGCGAACCCTATTCGCATTTCCCATACCTACGACCTGCAATTTTTATACTTAGCCGAAAATCAACCATTTTTCACATCTTTTCAAAACATAAACTCCCTAGGGCGATTTTTCAAGAACAACTCTTCTTCCAAATCAATTTTAAGTCAATTTTAACTCGTTTCCTTCAATCATTAACATCCTTTAACATAATTTCAACTCAAAATCAATGATTTTCATGGGGGAAATTGAGTGTTTTGGGTAGAACCTAGGTTTTTCAAAAATTGGGGATTTGGACCTCGATTTGAGGTCCGATTTCAAAATAAATTATATATTTGGGTTCTTGGGGGAATGGGTAATTGGGTTTTGGTTCGAACCTTGGGTTTTGACCATGTGGGCCCGGGGGCAATTTTTGACTTTTTGGGTAAAACTTTGGAAAACTCATTTTCATGCATTAGAGTTGATTCATTTAGCGTTTATTGATGTAATTAAGTAACTTGTGACTAGATATAGGGGTAAAGCGGTAATTGAGACATGAATTGTGTTCGTGGCATCGAGGTAAGTATTTGATCTAACCTTAGCTTGAGTCGAGTCCTATTTGCTATGTGGTATTTGTAGAGTATGACGTATAGGCATGGTGACGAGTATCTATACGTTAGTGTCAAGCATGCTCGTGAGTCTTATATTGTCACTATTATGGCCTCGTAGTATTATTCATGCTTTGATGATGATTTCTATTGTTGGGCAAAGTTTGTGGGAGTAATTATGACATTTGAACATTGAGGAGCGTTGGCTCGAGTTGTACAATGAAATGTGAAAGTATAAGTGGAAATTGAACCTTTTAGAGCATTGGCTCAAAGTGGTGAAGTGAGTTGTGAAGTAAAAGTGAAAAAGAGAAGAGAATCATTATGGTATCTCCCTTGCCGGGATATTGTTGCTTTTCATGTTATCTCCCTTGCCGGGATGTTGTTGTTGTTTTGATGTTGTCCCATGCCGGGACTTGTTGTGAATTATTGTTCCCTTGCCGGGATTCTTATTGTAGTTTCATTTATATCCTTGCCTTATTGTTTGTGATTGTTGTTTGGGTGAGGAAGAGAGTTAAAGCACGAAGGGTGATGTCGTGTATTGTTTGGTGAGAGAGTGATAAAGCACGAAGGGTGATGCCGTGTATTGTTTGGTGAGAGAGTGATAAAGCACGAAGGGTGATGCCATGTATGATTTGTGAGGAAAAAGTGTAAAGAACGAAGGGTGATGCCATGCCGCACGATGTACCATTCTGTGCCGATTATATTGATTATATGGTGAGGACGAGAGTAAAAGCACGAAGGGTGATGTCGTGCACATTTTCATTACTTGATTGCTTTGGTGAGGACGAGAGTAAAAGCACGAAGGGTGATGCCGTGCACTTATTGATTTCTGGTTCTTTGTTGATATCCGAGATATGTTGTTTCTTTCAATTACCTGTTGTCTTTCTATTCTGAATTGATACCTCCCCCACAGCATGTTACCCCTCCCATATTTGACTGTTTATTATTGTTCTTCTTTTTCGCTGTATATAGTTGAATTGCACAGGTTTATTGGTAGTCTAGTCCTAGCCTCGTCACTACTTCGCCGAGGTTAGGCTAGGCACTTACCAGCACATGGGTTCGGTTGTGCTGATACTACACTCTGCACTATGTGCAGATTCTGGAGCAGCTTTTGGATCGTAGTTTGGAGGCTACCTTCAGTCCACGCGGAGATCCAAGATAGACCTGCAGGCGTCCGCAGGCCCTGGCATCTCCCTCTATCCCTTATTTCCTGTTTCATTTTCGTTAATTCAGAAACAGTGTATCGTTATTTTTTTCAGACTTTGTATGTAGTAAATCTTAGACCGTCTATGACACCAGTTCTGGGTGGTTAAGGCTTAATTAGTTGTAATAGTTACATGTTCAGATATTTTATTGCTTTCTTCCGCTATTCTAAATTTTTCTTTTGTTTACACGTTTTTGTTTATAAAGGTTAAAGAGTATAAAATGAGTAAAAAGGTAGTTTGTTCAATAATTGGCTTGCCTAGCTCACATTAGTAGGCGCCATCACGACTCCCGAGGGTGGGAAATCCGGGTCATGACAAGTTGGTATCAAAGCTCTAGGTTACATGGGTCTCACAGTTCACAAACAATCTTTTGTAGATGGCGAGAACATGCACTTCCCCATCCACTGACCAGCACCCCGAGCCCTCAGTAGTAGCTCCCACGAGGGGCAGAGGGCGACGCCGAGGCCATGCTAGAGGCCGAGGTAGGGGCAGAGCTCAGCCCAGAGTAGCAGCACTAGCGGCGAAGCCTATGGTTGATTTTGATGATGAGGTTCCGGTCCAGACAGTTCCGGTGGGCCTAGCTCAGGTCCTAGAGGGGTTTATTGCTACCCCCGTACTCTAGGATGCTCTGGTTCCCCGGGCCTTATGGAGAGTGTCACCCGGGCATGCTTGCTTCCTGTAGCACCAACCGTCTCTCAAGCTGGAGGAGGAGCCCAGAATCCTACTACTCGCACTCTGGAGCAGGTAGCTCCCCAGTTTCAGACTCCAACAGTTTAGCCAGTTGGAGCAGTTCGGCCGGGTGTGGTAGCTCAGACCGGTGATGGAGTAGCTATGTCTACAGATGCTTTGTGGAGGTTGGATAGGTTCACCAAGCTCTTCACTACTACTTTTAGCGGCACATCTTTCGAGGATCCCTAGGATTATCTAGACAACTGTCATGAGGTTCTCAAGAACATGGGGATAGTTGAGATCAATGGGGTCGATTTTGCTACTTTTCGCTTGTTTGGATCTGCCAAGACTTGGTGGAGAGATTATTGTTTGGCTAGACCAGCCGAATCACCAGCTTTGACTTGGGAGCAGTTTACTCAGCTATTTCTGGAGAAGTTTCTCCCCATCACTCAGAGAGAGGCCTATCGGAGGCAGTTTAAGCTTCTCCAACAGGGTTCTATGATTGTTACCTAGTATGAGACCAGATTCATTGACTTGGCTTGTCATGCTCTTATCATACTTCCCACCGAGAGAGAGAGGGTGAGGAGGTTCATTGACGGACTTATTAAGACGATTCGTCTCCAGATGGCTAGGGAGACTAGGAGTGAGATATCTTTCCAGGAGGCGGCCAATATGGCCCGAAGAGTCGAGATGGTTCTGTCGCAGGGAGGTGGTCATGGGTCGGACAAGAGGCCTCATCACTTAGGTCGATTCAGTAGTACCTCGTCTGGAGGTAGGGATTCGTATGGTAGAGGCCATCCTCCTAGGCCTTTTCAGTCAGCACATTAGGTTTCTCACGGTGCTTCAGGTGGTCGTGGCCCTCGGATGCAGTATTCTGATCAGCAGTCCTACAGTGCACCACCAACTCCTATTAATACACCACCACTTTAGAGTTTTCGGGGTGGTCATTCAGGTCGTTAGGGTCAGCAATCTCAGCAGCCGAGGGCTTGTTACACTTGTGGTGATATGGGTCACATTGCTAGGTTTTGCCCTCGAGCACCGAGTAGCTCTCAGCATCAGTGTTCCCGTGCCATGGTTCAGGCGCCGAGTGTTCCACAGCCTGCCCAACCAACTAGAGGTGGGGATAGAGGTGGTAGAGGTAGAGGTAGAGGTATTAGAGGTAGAGCTCAGGCCGCTAGAGGTGGAGGCTAACTAGTAGCAGACCGTCCCAGAGATGTAGTTCAGGGTGGTGGGGCCCAGCCCCGATGCTATGCCGTTCCAGCCAGGCTCGAGGCTGAGGCTTCCGATGCGGTTATCACATGTACTGTTCTGGTTTGTAGCAGAGATGTTTCAGTTTTATTTGATCTGGGATCTACATACTCCTATGTGTCATCTTATTTTGCATTGTATTTGGTCATGCCTAGTGATTCTTTGAGTGCTCCTGTTTATGTGTCTACACTGGTGGGTGGTTCTATTGTGGTATATCAAGTCCAACGTTCTTGTATAATTGTGATTGGGGGTATTTTAAACTCATGTAGACTTGCTTCTTCTGGACATGGTTGATTTCGATGTCATATTGGGGATGGACTGATTATCACCTTATCATGCTATCTTGGATTATCATGCCAAGACTGTGACCTTAGCCTTGCCGGGTTTACCTCGTTTAGAGTGGAGAGGGACTCCTGGTCATTCTACCCGTAGTGTTATCTCTTATATGAAGGCTCGACGTATGGTCAAAAAGGGGTGTTTGGCCTATTTGGCCTATGTTCGTGATTCTAGTGCTGAGGTTCCATCTATTAATTCTATGCCCGTTGTTCGTGAGTTTCCTGAGGTATTCCCTTCAGACCTGCCGGGTATGCCACCCGATAAGGATATTGACTTTTGCATTGATTTGGCTCCAAACACTCAACCCATTTCTATCCCGCCATATTGTATGGCCCCGCCTAAGTTGAAAGAGTTGAAGGAGCAGTTTCAAGACTTGCTTGAGAAGGGTTTCATTAGACCGAGTATTTTGCCTTGGGGTGCGCCAGTGTTGTTTGTTAAGAAGAAGGACGGATCGATGAGAATATGTATTGATTACCGGCAGTTGAACAAGGTAACAATCAAGAATAAGTATCCATTGCTGATGATTGATGATTTGTTTGATCAGCTTAAGGGTGCCAAGGTATTTTTGAAGATTGACTTGAGATCTAGCTACCATCAGTTGAGGATTAGGGCATCTGATGTCTCTAAGATAGCTTTTCGCACTCGGTATGGGCATTATGAGTTCTTGGTGATGTCATTTTGGTTGACAAATGCCCCAACAATTTTTATGGATTTGATGAACCGAGTGTTCAGGCCTTATTTGGAGTCGTTCGTGATAGTCTTCATTGATGATATTCTAATCTATTCCCACAGCTGGGAGGAGCACGAGCAGCATCTTAGAGTGGTTCTTCAGACCTTGAGGGATAGTCAGATGTATGCTAAGTTTTTGAAGTGTGAGTTCTGGTTGAGTTCAGTTGCATTCCTGGGTCTGTATCAGCAGAAGGTATTCAGGTTTATCCGAAGAAGATTGAGGCAGTCAAGAACTGGCCTAGACCAGCATCAGCTACAGAGATTCGGAGTTTCTTAGAGTTGGCAGGCTACTATCGTCGGTTCGTGGAGGGATTTTCATCTATCGCAGCCCCGATGAGCAGGTTGACCCAGAAGGGTGCCCAGTTTAGATGGTCGGATAAGTGTGAGACGAGCTTTCAGAAGCACAAGACAGCTCTGACTACGGCACCAATGTTGGTTTTGCCCATAGGTTCAAGGCCTCATACAGTTTATTGTGATGCATCTCGTATTGGATTTGGTGTGGTGTTGATGTAGGGTGGCAAGGTCATTGCCTATGCTTCGCGGTAGTTGAAGATTCATGAGACGAACTATCCGGTTTATGATTTGGAGTTGGAAGCCATTGTTCACGCACTGAAAATTTGGAAGCATTATCTGTATGGCATGGCATGTGAGATGTTCATGGATCACAAGAGTCTGCAATATTTGTTCAAGAAAAAAGAGTTGAATTTGAGGCAGATGAGGTGGTTGGAGTTGTTGAAGGACTATAATATCACCATCTTATATCATCCGGGAAAGGCCAATATGGTGGCCGATGCTTTGAGTAGGAAGTCAGCCAGTATGGACAGTCTTGCTTATATTCTGGTCGGTGAGAGACCGCTTGCTTTAGATGTTCCGGCTTTGGCCAATCAGTTCGTGAGGTTGGATGTTTCTGAGCCCAACTATATGTTAGCTTGCACAGTCGCTCATTCTTCATTATTAGAGCGTATCCGAGATCGGCAGTATGATGATCCTCATTTGTGTGTCCTTAGAGACACAGTACAACACGGAGGTGCCAAGCCGGTTACCTTAGGTGATGATGGAGTTTTGAGATTGCAGGGTTGAGTTTGTGTGCCTAATGTAGATGGACTTCGAGAGTTGATTTTAGAAGAGGCCCATAGTTCCCGACACTCTATTCATCCGGGCGCCGCAAAGATGTATCAGGATTTGCGACAACATTATTGGTGGCGGAGGATGAAGAAGGATATCGTTGCATATGTGGCTCGGTGTTTGAATTGTCAGCAGGTTAAGTATGAGCATCAGAGGCCTGGTGGTTTGTTCCAGAAGATTGAGATTCCTGAGTGGAAGTGGGAGCGTATCACTATGGACTGCGTTGTTGGTCTCCCACAGACTCAGAGGAAGTTCGACGCAGTATAGGTTATTGTTAATAGGCTGACCAAGTCAGCACATTTCATTCCTGTAGCAGTCTCCTACTCTTCTGAGAGGTTAGCTGAGATCTATATCCGGGAGATTGTTCGCCTTCATGGTGTGCCCGAGTCTATCATTTTGGATCGAGGTAAGCAGTTTACCTCCTATTTCTGATGAGTAGTTCAGTGAGAGTTGGGCACACGGGTTGAGTTAAGCACATCGTTTCATCCTCAAATGGACGGGCAGTCCGAGCAGACTATTCTGATTTTGGAGGATATGCTCCGAGCTTGTGTCATTGACATTGGAGGCTCGTGGGATCAGTTTTTTCCTTTAGCAGAGTTTTCCTACAACAACAGCTACCAATCGAGTATCCAGATGGCTCCTTATGAGGCTTTGTATAGTTGGCGGTGTCGGTCGCCGGTTGGATGGTTTGAGCCGGGAGAGGCTCGGTGGTTGGGTACGGATCTGGTTCAGGATGCCTTAGGCAAGGTCAGGATTATTCAGGATATGCTTCGTACAACTCAGTCCAGGTAGAAGAGTTATGCCGACCGCAAGGTTCGTGATTTGGCATTCATGATCGGGTAGCAGGTATTGCTCCGAGTGTCTCCATGAAGGGCGTGATGAGATTTGGGAGGAAGGGCAAGCTTAGCCCTAGGTTCATTGGCCCGTTTGAGATTCTTGATCGAGTGGGAGAGGTGGCTTATAGACTTGCGTTGTCGCCGAGCTTATCAGCCATGCATCCAGTGTTTCATGTGTCCATGCTTCGGAAATATCTCGGTGATCCATCCCACATGTTAGATTTTAGCACCGTCCAGTTGGACAAGGACTTGTCTTATGAGGAGGAGCCAGTAGCTATTTTAGACCGACAAGTTCGTCAGTTGAGATCGAAGAGTTTTCCTTCTGTTTGTGTTCAGTGGAGGGGTCAGCCTGCTAAGGCATCGAACTAGGAGTCCGAGTCCGATATGCAGAGCCGTTATCCCTATTTTTTCCCCGACTCAGGTACTTCCTTCTTATGTCCGTTCGAGGACGAACGATTGATTTAGAGGTGGAGAATGTGATGACCCATTTTTAAAATGAACTCTGCATTCCAAGGCCTTAAAAACCTCTTTCAGCATCACCTCAATTTGCGTGCACAGTCTGGGCGTGTAGCCGTAAAGCTATTATGTAAAAATTTGTGAAAAATGATAAATTTTGACTATTAAATGAAATAAGTTGACTTTGGTCAATATTTTAGGTAAACGGACCCGGACCCATGATTGATGGTCCGGGAATGTCCGTAGGAAAATATGGGACTTGGGCGTATGCCCGAAATCGAATTCTGAGGTCCTAAGCCCGAGAAATGAATTTTTAAAGGAAATTGTTTTCTGAAAATGTTTATGAGATTTGAAAATGAATTTTGATTAAAACTTGATAGTATCGGGCCCGTATTTTGGTTCTGGTGCCCGGTACATGTCTTATATGTGATTTAAGATAAGTCTGTGAAGTTTGGTAAGAAACGAACTTGAAACGACATGAAACGGATCATTTTTGAGAAAAATTGAAAATTTGAAGTTCTTAAGAAATTTTCATGATTTTGATGCTAAATTCATAGTTGTTGATGTTATTTTAGTGAATTGAATGCACGAGCGAGTCTGTATGATGTTTTTAGGGTGGTGTGCATGTTTGGTTTGGAGCCCCGAGGGTTCGGGTGAGTTTTGGATAGGCCACGGGGTGGATTTTGGACTTGAAGAATTGCAGATTTTTAGCTGGTGCATAGCAGGCTTGCAGGCTTTGCATTTGCGAAGCCTGGCTCGCATATGCGAGATCGCAATTGCGAGAGGCATGTCGCAAATGCGAAAGAAGCCCAGGCTAGCCCATCCTCGCAATTGCGAGGATTCCATCGCAAATGCGAAGCCTCCCTTCCTAGCCAGTTGTTGCAAATGCGACCCTACCTTCGCAATTCCCAGCTCGCATTTGCGAGAGGCTATTTGCAATTCCCAACTTAGCAGAAGTCGGGGTTCGCAATTGCGAACCCTGTTCGCATTTCCCATACCTGTGACCTGCAATTTTTATACTTAGCCAAAAATTAAACATTTTTCACATCTTTTCAAAACATAAACTCACTAGGGCAATTTTTCAAGCACAACTCTTCTTCCAAATTAATTGTAAGTCAATTTTAACTCGTTTCCTTTAATCATTAATATCCTTTAACATGATTTCAACTCAAAATCAATGATTTTCATGGGGGAAATTGAGTGTTTTCGGTAGAACTTAGGTTTTTCAAAAATTGGGGATTTGGACCTCGATTTGAGGTCCGATTTCAAAACAAATTATATATTTGGGTTCGTGGAGGAATGAGTAATCGGGTTTTGGTTCGAACCTCGAGTTTTGACCATGTGGTCCTGGGGGCAATTTTTGACTTTTTGGGTAAAACTTTGGAAAACTCATTTTCATGCATTGGAGTTGATTCATTTAACGTTTATATATGTAATTAAGTAACTTGTGACTAGATACGAGCGAATTGGTGGTGGAATGAAGGGGTAAAGCAGTAATTGAGACGTAAATTGTGTTCGCAGCATTGAGGTAAGTGTTTGGTCTAACCTTAGCTTGAGGGATTAGGATTCGAGTCCTATTTGCTATGTGGTATTTGTCGAGTACGACGTATAGGCATGGTGACGAGTATCTATATGTTGGTGTCAATCATGCTCGTGAGTCTTATATTGTCACTATTATGGCCTCGTAGTATTATTCATGCTTTGATGATGATTTCTATTGTTGGGCAAAGTTTATGGGAGTAATTGTGACATTTGAACATTGAGGAGCGTTGGCTCGAGTTGTACAATGAAATGTGAAAGTATAAGTGGAAATTGAACCTTTTAGAGCATTGTCCCAAAGTGGTGAAGTGAGTGGTGAAGTAAAAATGAAAAAGAGAAGAGAATCATTATGTTATCTCCCTTGCCGGGATGTTGTTGTTGTTTTGATGTTATCCCTTGCCGGGACTTGTTGTTGAATTATTGTTCCCTTGCCAGGATTCTTATTGTAGTTTCATTTATTTCCTTGCCTTATTGTTTGTGATTGTTGTTTGGGTGAGGAAGAGAGTTAAAGCATGAAGGGTGATGTCGTGTATTGTTTGGTGAGAGAATGATAAAGCACGAAGGGTGATGTTGTGTATAATTTGTGAGGAAAGAGTGTAAAGCACGAAGGGTGATGCCATGCCGCACGATGTACTATTTTGTGCCGATTATATTGATTATATGGTGAGGACGATATTAAAAGCATGAAGGGTGATGTCGTGCACATTTTCATTACTTGATTGCTTTGGTGAGGACAAGAGTAAAAGCACGAAGGGTAATGCCGTGCACTTATTGATTTCTAGTTCTTTGTTGTTATCCGAGATTTACTATTTCCTTCAATTACCTGTTGTCTTTCTATTCTGAATTGATACATCCCCCGCAGCATACTACCCCTCCCATATTTGACTATTTATTATTGTTCTTCTTTTCCACTGTATATAGTTGAATTGCTCAGGTTTATTTGGTAGTCTGGTCCTAGCCTCGTCATTACTTCGCCGAGGTTAGGCTAGGCACTTACCAGCACATGGGGACGGTTGTGCTGATACTACACTCTGCACTATGTGCATATTCCGGAGCAGCTTTTGGATCATAGTTTGGAGGCTACCTTCAGTCCACGCGGAGATTCAAGGTAGACCTGCAGGCGTCCGCAGGCCCTGGCGTCTCCCTCTATCCCTTATTTCCTGTTTCATTTTCCTTAATTCAAAAACAGTGTATCGTTATTTTTTTCAGACTTTGTATGTAGCAAATCTTAGACCATCTGTGACACAGTGACACCAGTTCTGGGTGGTTAAGGCTTAATCAGTTGTAATAGTTACATGTTCAGATATTTTATTGCTTTCTTTCGCTATTCTAAATTTTTCCGTTGTTTACACGTTTTTGTTTATAAAGGTTAAAGAGTATAAAATGAGTAAAAAGGTTGTTTGTTCAATAATTGACTTGCCTAGCTCACATTAGTATGCGCCATCACGACTCCCAAGGGTGAAAAATCCGGGTCGTGACACTAGTCTTATTATTTTACTATTTCTTTTCCTTCAGAATAGTGTATTTTCTTTCAGACTCTGCTTGTAGTAAATTGTAGAAGCTCGTGAGTTGTGACTCCTGATCCTAAATGTAATAGATATTATGGGTTTTATGTTATTTCGCAAATTAGTTTTAGCTTCTGTTTAGCTTAATTCTTCTTGTTATTGAAATTGGCTAAAGTTGGCATTAAGAATTCTCTAACGTTGGCTTGCCTAGCAAGTGAATTTTAGGCGCCATCACGGTCTCAACGGTGTCGTGAAACCACTGATGATGCTGTTTGAGGTCCATATTTCACACCAGGGCAATATAATCAGATCCTCAAGCTACTGAGCAAGGACAGTGGTGAAACTTCAGCTAATATGGCAGGTAACATCAAAGCATTTCTGGTAAATTCAAATAAAACAGAATGGATAATTGACTCCGGAGCTACAAATCATATGGTTTCTGATATGACTATGCTGGATAACAAACTTTAAGTAGAAAATTTTGACAGGAGAAAGGTTCATTTACCTAATGGAAGAACAACTAACATATCACATGTTGGTACTTGTAGAATACTCGACAAGGAAGTTTGAGATAATGTCTTATACATACCAGACTTTAACTACAACTTGCTATCCATATGTAAAGTCACAAAAGCTCTATGTTGCTCATTATGTTTCTTTCCACATTTTTGTATTTTCCAGTACCTTTACATTGAGAAGGTCAAGGGGATTGGTAGAGAAAGAGATGAACTCTATGTTGTTACCCAATTTTTTTTTTATATATTTTCAATATTACCTTCAAAATAGAATATATATGCATATATAAGCATGTCCAAAGGTTTTATTATTTTTCCTATAATTTTAAAGGTTTAAATTGATTTATTTTCTCTCTTTTTATCCATAAAATCCCCAATAATTATTTCTGAAATTATTTTTTTGATAATTCCTCTATTTAATTTCTATATTTATGCCAAAATATGGCTAAGGTAATTTTACATATTTTTATAATTACATTTATTATTTTTAAAGCTAAATTGCACATAATTGCAATATTAACCCTTTTAAGATTTAATTATGTTTTTATGCATAAAATTGGATCCTATATTTTTAAATTGCTACTTATATATTATAATCATTTTAAAAAATTTAAATTATTTTTATAAATTATCTACTATTTTCTATAAATTAAATTGGAAAACACTGGCTATTTAACTTATAGCCAAAATTGGCTTTCAATTCTAGCCTAAATCAAATGGACCCCCAACCTAAAATAAAAACCCAACCCAAACCATACCTGACCCACCTACCCCATTCAATCTTGACCGTTGATCATTCAGATCAACGGTCCTCATTCCCCTTTCCTAAATTAAACCCAAACGACCCCCCCCCCCTCAAACCCTCTCATTCTCTCATTCACTCAATCGGTCTCTCATCTCTCTCTCTATCTTTGGTTCTCTCTAGAACCTTCTCTTCTCACATCCTCTCTGATGTACCTTATCCACCTTCTCCGGCCATCTTCCTGCCGGAATCCATGGGGTTCTCGCCACCTACCAGCCTTATGGCTCCCTCTTGAACGTGTGTCATCATTTTGAGGCCTTAAAGTGAACTAGAAGCGGTTCACTCGCCTCCCATGGTTTCTCATGCCATTTTTCGGCCATCCATGGTCGTTCGAGTAAGATTTATGATTCCTCCGGCTAAAACCGATAACATTTTAAGGTTTTCTCACCTTCTCTGGGTTCTCCGAAACACTAACTCTAAAGATTTTCCAGTTTTCTTTTAGATCTCTCTTAGATATGTGTATATCATGGGCTTTTGGTGTTTTCCTCAAAGGTTTTTCCCCATTTTTTGAAAGTGACTTTTCGTCTTCAAGACTAGGGTTTCTTAACCCCTTTTTATGACTTCTCCTTTGATTTTTAGTACTATCATATGATTTTACTATGTTTAAACGGTTTATTTATGTTTTTATCCTACCTGATTCATCACATTGAAAACCTAATTATTTGGTTTTATCAGGGGTTCTGGAACTGTTTTTGTTTATTTGATTCGATCGATTTCTTTATGATTAGACCATTTTCTTTATTTATCTTGACCGATTCTAAGTTCTTACCGCTTTTAACTCAACTCTATTAAAAATCCTAATTTCTTAAAGATTTTCTTCACTTGTTACTGTGAGTTTTTAAAGACTTTCCTTACTTGTTCTGTGTGTTGGCCTGATCTTCTATACCTATTGCTGTGTTAGATTGGTTTCTTCCCTTTAGTTCTATGTGTTAGCCATGACTACTTGACTTTGTTAAGTTTCTGTTGATTACCATGCTTCGAGTGGGTTCTTTTTGGTCCTTAGCCTACTCGTGTCACTTCTGTATGATTGTGTTCATCTAGTTTGTTCATCTCTTGCTTCTTTTTGTCGATATGGCTGACCTTGCATGTCTGATACGCCTGTGCATTCTTCTCTATTTATATGTCGAAGTGCAGAATCATGACTCCCTCTTGATTGATCCTGATTTCCTTAAATTACGGTTTGATTGCAAGGTTTTCTTATAAACCCCTAAAATTTTACTCATTTGTTTAAGTTGATTGATTTCATTCCCTTATTTGCTGTGGTGCTTCATTCTTGCTGAATCCTTTCCTCAAATTAATATATTTTGTACTTAGACTCAATCATATGCTCTATACTTTTTACTACCCCTTATTTGGTAAATACCAATCTTTCTCAAACTGATTTTCTTTCCTTAATTATCCCTGTTGGTATCCGTTTAAGCTGTAATTCCTTGATTAAAGAGGAGTACTTGTATTAATTGGATTCTAATTGTGATTACTTCCATAATTGTGCTAAACCTTTACTTGTTACCTAATTTCTACCTACTTTTCAAAGCTATAAATACCCTAAGTCTTTCATTAACAAGACACCAGACTTGGCTTTCAAAAACCCCTCTCTTACTTAAAGAAAAGTTCTGTATTATTCTACTACTATTGGTCGGCTGCAAGCCAAGGCTAATCATCTGTAAACCTTGGTTCCTTCATTTTGTTTACCTCTATCTTCACTGGTATGTCCTAGTTTAATTTAAAGCCTCAACAAAAACATGTTTCTATTCCTGATTCAGTTTCTTTTATTTCTGGCCTGCTTTTACTTGTGGTCTTGTTGTGAAGTTTGTATCTAAGCATGCTGATATGATTCCCCTCCCTTTAAATTCATGTAATTCAAGCATGTCTGGACGATTGTATTCTTTTACCTACTGTGCACTTACCATTTTGTGAATCCCAAATCCTCTATCCCTTCTCTATGTGTTTCATGATTGGTTTGTGATTATGCTAGAGTCCAACTATCTCTGAGCATGTCCCTACCAGTCCTAATACTCCTGCTGAGGTCAGGTGTCCGTAGTCAATATATATGTATCCCCAAATCCCCTTTTACCCCATGTGTGATTACTGAATTCATCCACTTGATGTGTGTGGTCTTACCCTGAAGTGTTTGAACTCTGTCTTACTAATACAACTTCTTTCAACCCTCTCTGTTACTGATCGCTTTCAAAATAGACCTGTTAGTCCAGTTTTTAAACAAACTCCTTTCAAACATGTGTCATGCATTTTTACTATACTCTTAGAACACTAGGTTCTGCCCCTTTTGTGTGAGCCTTGCCTTGGGACCCTTGAGTTCCCTCTAAACTTGGACACATGAAAGCTGGACTTTCCACACTGCACTTACTCTGTCTTGGCTATGAAATCTGGGTGTGAGCACTACCCGGGATCCCTTGAGGTCCTTAGGGAACTCTGACACACCTGGATATGAGGAAAATCTATGAAACCATCTTGGAACTTGAGGTGATTGATTATATAACTCAGAGAAGAAGTCCTAATCAAGCTTCCTATAGTGTAACTTCTTATTTTTCATTGCTACTTATGTAATTCATTTCGATGTTAGTCTGTAATAACCTGTTGTAAACAAGTATTGAGGTTGGCTAGTGAAAAGGGATGGGGTAAATATGCATGCTATAGTTGTCAAGGATAGAAAACATGTTATTAGGGTTACATTCCTAATTGCACAATAGAAACCATGCTTAGGGTTCATATATGCATTAGAAATCATGCTCTTAGGTCCCATGTTTCTTGCTAATCCATGATTTATATCTATCACTTAGAAATCCTGCTCCTAGGACGATAACAACATTGGCATAAAAGTTGTTACTCTTGTACTTTCAGAAGTCTTACTTCAATAATTCTGCAACTCTTGAGTGCATTTAGAAATCATGCCTTAGGGATTCTTTTTTTTAACAATCCTGCCATCTGCATATGCATATTAGATATCATGTTCTAGGATCCTGTTTGCATTTTGTTTAAAATGCCTAGTTACTCATTCATGAAAAAGTAAATAAAAAAAATAGTAATCTCACCTTGTGATGTTTTCTGAATATAACTGGTAACAATCTCTGCATTCATATCAACTAGAATAGCATGCTCTTAGGGTAAAATAATTTCCACACTGTTTTAATAATTCTGAATAACTGCTACATACTATTTTACGCTTAGGCAAGCCTTAGGTAATAACTTTAAATAAAAGCAGAACCGTCTTTGTGATTAGTGTTTCATTATCAACTGTTAAAATTAGTAGGCAAGCCTGATTCAGACTTCTTTTCTGAGTCATATAATAAATCTGGTTCTGTTGTTATCACTTAGATACCATGCATAGGATTTAAATTCAGACTTTAATTATGTATGAGTCATGTTGTCTCTGTACATTACCTGTGGAGGTATATTTGAGCCTTTTGTTTGTCTTCCCTGCTCCCCTTAATTGAAGTCCTACTTGTCATTGTATGTCGCCTTAGTATTTTGCCTTTAAACTTAAGGGTCTGCCTAGAACCTCCTTCTTATAGGATATGAGTCCTAAATTCCTCTAGGACTAATAGGAAGGGACGGGTAACATCATGCAATAGGGGGTCGAGACCAACCCTCGCTTTAATTACCTTCACGGGGCAGAAAAGAGTAGATATGGATATGATAACTAGTGCATTAATACCACGTGTATCCCCTCTTTGAGGAGTGTCATACCGGGTATTGCATTGATGTGATCCATATTATAAACAAACCTAGGACCCCCTCTTTACATTCATAAGCATGCTTAGATTGTAATTCTTTTCAAAATTTCACTTTTCACTAATTTTCAAACACCTGTGTATTTAAATTTAAATCCCCTACTATTTGAGCCATACTTGTTTATTTGCTACTTGTACAAATTCACGAAAACTATTTGGACGGGAACCACACTAGTGGATCCTGAGGGGTGCCTAACACCTCTCCTTAGGATAATTTCAAGCCCTTACCCTATCTCAGGTTACCAAACATAGTTATAAATAAACCCTATAGGTGCCCTGACACATCTTAAAATCGTTAGGTGGTGACTCTTCAAAACTGCAAACCCCCCTTTCCCAAAAGGAGTGAGTTGTCCCATACCAAAATGTCATGAACCCAATTTTCGCAGAGGAAAAAGGGGGCGCAACACTCTACTGTCTCTTACAAACACCTGCTGAGAAGGATGACATTAGATCTAAAGTGATGAATGCATCAAAACAAAAAATAGACATTGAGCTTTGGCATAAGAGACTAGGGCATGCCTCAGTCAAAACAATAAAGCAGCTGTTGTGCTTGCCCCAATAAAAGTGTAAAAATCTAGTTGACAAATGCATGATTTGTCCTCTAGCAAGGCATACTAGGTTACCTTTCAATATCAGTAATAGTAGAACTACTAAATCCTTTAATTTGTTGCATATTTATGTATGGGGCCCCTACCATGTACAAACTTTCAATAGAAATAAACTCTTCTTGAAAATTGTTGATGACCATTCTAGAATGACTTGGTTATATCTTGTCACGACCCCAAATTGGACCCGGTCGTGATGGCGCATCTCGTGAAATAAGGCCATCTGACACAAACCCCCAAACCAATTAACAGTTATAATAATTCATAATTAAGTTATTAATAAGTGATAAATCCCAAAATAGAGCGAAATAGAACAAATGCGAAAAACAAACACAACCCGACATCGGGGTGTCGCCAGTCATGAGCATCTAAACATCCGACTAAGAGTATGAAAAAGGACTACACAGTCTATTACAGAGCTAGTACAAAGGAAAGTAAAGATAGGAGGGAGAAGCACTGGGCTGCCAATGCCAAACAGCTACCTAGTGAACTCTAAATAGCCTGCTGGAAGCAACCAGCCCTCGCTAGCGTGACCCGAGACTCCTGAATCTGCACACAGGCTGCAGGGAGTAATGTTAGTACGCCAACTCAGTGAGTAATAAAATTAAAGGCAGCTGAGCAATAAGAAAACACGTAAAATACAGCAAAATGCTACAATGAGGCAGTATAAAACCAGAACAACGCAGTAACACAGTAAAAGCTCGTAGAAACACCTTAGTTCAGTAAAAACCTATTTAAAACATCTTTTTAGTAGTTTAAACGAGTGAATGAAAAATAGTGAGAAAGATAGATATATAAAATCATCCCCTCGGGCACAATACCAATAGAATCAGCCCCTCGGGCTATCTCACAATCACTCGTATCAGCCCCTTGGACAATAACATATAACAACATTAGCCCCTCGAGCTATATCACATCTCACACTGGGTACCTGCACTCACTGAGGGTGTACAGACTTTGGGAGGGGACGGCCCAAGCGCAATAACAAGCCATCTCGTGGCATAATCAAACAGGCTCTCAGCCTCATATCAAGCCACCTTGTGACGTAACAACTTAGGCCCTCGGCCTCATAATCATGAATCAGTATAATACTGTTGCGGTGCACAGCCCGATCCCATAGTATCCTCACAACACAGACCCTCAGCCTTACTCAGTCAGAATCTCCCAAGCCACTCGGGCAGCAGTAAAAATATGATGTTCAGCCTAAAATATCATTTAAAATAGCAAAAACGAGTAAAGATGGTTGAGTTATAAAAACAGTAGAATATAGAATGACTGAGTACAAATACGACGTCAAAACAGTGAGGAATAGTAGTAAAAAAATCCCCTAAGGGTCTAAACAGTTGGCATGCAGCCCAAATATGGCATTCAGCCCAACACATGATGATAACAAATAGTTTTCAATCAAATACGCAGTTAAACAGTCATACGGGACAGACTAAGTCACAATCCCCAATGGTGCATGACCCCACTCTCGTCATCTAGCATGTACGTCACCTCAAAGTAGCACAATGATGTGTAATCCGGGGTTTCATACCCTCAGGACAACATTTACAATCATTACTCACCTCTATCCAGTCCAAACTCTAGCCTATGATGCCTTTGCCTCTCTTCTCGGCCTCAACTCGCGTCGAATCTATCCAAAATTAGAATCATGACGTCAAAATATGCTAAGGGAACGAAACCCATGCGAAAATAATCAAATTACAACATAAATCCCGAAATTAACCAAACCTGACCCCCGTGCCCACGTCTCAAAATTCGATAAAAATTACACCACTAAACTCCTTATCCCCCCACGAGTCCATCCATATTAAAATTATGAAAATTCAACAACAAGTGACCTCTCAAATCCTTAATCAAAGGTCTCCAATCTCAAGCCCTAGTTCTTCAATATTTACCCACAAATGTCCATAAATTTAAAGCCTAATCAATGAAATAACATCAAGGGATGAGTTTTATGTTCAAAAATCTTACCTCAATGAAGTTCCCTTGGATTCCCTCTTCAAAATCCCCCCAAAAGCTCCAAAATCGATTTAACAATGGTGAAGAAAGGCTGAAAATCGCGAAGGATGAAATATATATCTGCGGCCAAAGCACCACATCTGCGGTTTTCACTTAAAATTCAAGTCCCGTATCTGTGATAAAACACCCGCACCTGCGCTATCTTAGGTGCGCTCACATAGATGCTTCTGCGGCTCAAGCTCCCCATGGCCAATTCCGCATTTGCGACCCTCTGGGAGCTTCTACGAGCTCGCACCTGCGGTCCCCAAGCCGCAGGTGCGGTTATGACAGAAAACTCAGCTACAGTTGCAAATTCCCAACTCCTAACTTTCTGTCAACCATACGAAATCACCCCGAGGCCCCGGGACCTCAACCAAAAGCACGAACAAGTCATATACCATTATCCAAACTTATACCAATCTTCAAAACACCTCAAACAACATCGAATCAACCAAATAACATCGTATTCAAGCCTAAGGTTCCAAAAATCTTTCGAATTCCGCCTTTGATCAAAAAGTCTATTAAACTACGTCCGAAACCTGAAATTTTGCACACACATCCCAAATGACACTACGGACCTACTCCAACTTCCATAATTCCATTCCTACCCCTATATCAAAATCTCACATATCAAACGGAAAATGCCAAAATTTCAAATTTCGCCAATTCAAGCCAAAATCTACTTCGGACCTCCAAAACACATTCCGATCACACTCCTAAGTCTCAAATCACCTCTCAAAGCTATCCAAACAATCGAAATTCACATCCTAGCCCTTTTTCATATAAGTCAACATCCGGTTGACTTTTCCAACTTAAGCTTACTCAAAAGAGACTAAGTGTCTCAAACCTTACCAAAACCTCTCCGAACCCGAGCCAACTAACCCGATAACACATAATACAGATAAACAGAGCAATAAGAAGTAGAAATGGGGGAAACAGAGCGGTAACTAATGAACGACCGGCCGGGGCATTACATCCTCCCCCTCTTAAACAAACGTTCATCCTCGAACGGGTCAAGAAACATACCTGAAGTCTCAAACATGTGAGGATATCTGCTCCGCATCTCCCGCTCAGTCTCCCGGGTATTCTCTTCCAGGGCCGACCCCTCCACTACACTTTCACCGAAGCTATATCCTTTGACCTCAACTTTCGAACCCAACGATCCAAAATAGCTACTGACTCCACATCATAAGTCAAATCATCATCTAACTGAACCGTGCTGAAATCCAAAACATGAGATAAATCGCCAATATACTTCCAGAGCATAGAAACATAAAATACCGAATGTACACTCGATAGGCTGGGTGGCAAAGCAAGCTCATAAGCCATACCAATCCTCCGAATCACCTCAAGAGGCCCAATAAACCGAGGACTCAATTTACCCTTCTTCCCAAATCTCATAACACCCTTCATGGGTGAAACCTTCAACAAAACTTTCTCACCGATCATGTAGGACACATCCCGAACCTTCCTATCAGCATAACTCTTTTGTCTCAACTATGTTGTACGAAGCCTTTCCTGAATCACCTTCACCTTGTCTAGAGCATCCTGCACCAAGTCTGTACCCAATAGCCTAGCCTCATCTGGCTCAAACCAACCAACTGTAGATCTACACTGCCTCCCATATAAAGCCTCATATGGAGTCATCTGAATACTCGACTGATAACTATTGTTATAAGCAAACTCTGCGAGCGGTAGAAACTGATCCCATGACCTTCCAAAATCAATGATACAAGCACGCAACATGTCCTCCAATATATGAATAGTACGCTCGGACTGACCGTCCGTCTGAGGGTGAAAAGTTGTGCTCAACTCAACATGAGTACCCAACTCTCTCTGCACCGCTCTCCAAAATTGTGATGTAAACTGAGTAGCTCTATCTAAAATGATGGAAACCGGAACGCCATGCAAACGAACAATCTCTCGGATATAGATCCCTGCCAACCACTCTGAAGAATAGGTAGTACACACAAGAATGAAGTGCGCAGACTTGGTCAGCCGATCCATAATTACCCAAATAGCATCGAACTTTTTCAAAGTCCGTGGGAGTCCAACTACAAAATCCATAGTGATTCGCTCCCACTTCAACTCTGGAATATCCATCTACTGAAGCAAGCCACCCGGTCTCTGATGCTCATATTTCATCTACTGACAATTGAGACACCGAGCTACAAACCCCACAATGTCCTTCTTCATTCTCATCCACCAATGATGCGGTCTCAGATCTTGATACATCTTCACGGCACTCGGATGAATGGAATACTGCGAGCTATGGGCCTCCTCCAGAATCAACTCCCGAAGTCCATCTACATTGGGCACGCATATCCGGCCCTGCATCCTCAATGCCCCATCATCACCAATAGTCATATCTCTAGCATCGTCGTGCTGAACTCTGTCCTGAAGGACAAGTAAATGAGGATCATCATAGTGGCGCTCCCTAATGTGATCAAATAAGGAAGACTAAGAAATCACACAAGCCAATACCCGACTAGGCTCCAAAATATCCAACATCACGAACCGATTGGCTAAGTCCTGAACATCAATTGCAAGAGGTCTCTCCTAACTAGAATATACGCCAAACTCCACATACTCACTGCCTTCCTACTTAAAGCAGCGGCCACCACATTGGCCTTCCACGGATGGTACAATATAGTGATATCATAATCCTTTAGCAACTCCAACCACCTCCGATGCCTCAAATTGAGATCATTCTACTTGAACAAGTGCTGGAGGCTATGATGATCAGTAAACACCTTACAAGACACACCATACAAATAATGCCTCCAAATCTTCAACGCGTGAACAATGGCAGCCAACTCGAAATCATGAACAAGATAGTTCTTCTCTTGGGGCTTCAACTGACGAGAAGATAAGCAATAACTCTACCCTCTTGCATCAACACACACCCAATACCAACTTTTGAAGCATCACAATACACTGTATATGAACCTGAAGCTGATGGCAAAACTAACATTGGAGTCATGGTCAAGGCCGTCTTGAGCTTCTGAAAGCTCTCCTCACACTCATCCGACCACCTGAATAGAGCACCCTTTTGAGTCAAATCAGTCAAGGGTGATGCTATAGAGGAAAATCCCTGAACAAAATGACGGTAATAACCCGCCAAACTAAGAAAGCTGCGAATCTCTATGGCTGATGACGGTCTAGGCCAACTCTGAACTGCCTCTATCTTCTTCGGATCAACCTGAATATCCTTACTGGACACCACGTGCCCCAAGAAAACCACTAAACTAGGCCAAAACTCACATTTGGAGAACTTTGCATAAAGCTTCTCCTCCCGCAACCTCTGCAACACATCTCTCAAATGCTCTGCGTGCTCCTCCTGACTGCGCGAGTACACCAGAATATCATCAATGAAAACAATCACGAACAAATCAAGATAAGGCTGAAACACGTTGTTCATCAAATGCATGAACGATGTCTGGGCATTGGTCAGCCCAAAAGACATAACAAGGAACTCATAATGACTATATCTGGTCCTGAAGGCTATCTTAAGAATATCCGAGTCCCTGATCTTTCAACTGGTAATAACCTGAACGGAGATCAATCTTGGAGAACACTCTTGCTCCCTGAAGCTGGTCAAATAAATCATCGATACGAGGCAAAGGATACTTGTTCTTGATTGTTACTTTGTTCAACCGCATGTAATCAATGCACGTCCTCATCGTACCATCCTTCTTCTTCACAAATAGAACAAGCGCACCACAAGGTGACACACTTGGCCGAATGAACCCCTTATAAAGGAGTTCCTGAAGCTGCTCCTTTACTTCCTTCAACTCCGATGGTACCATACGATATGGTGGAATAGAAATGGGCTGAGTGCCCGGCACTAGATTAATACCAAAATCAATATCCCTGTCCGGCGGCGTGCCCGACAGGTCTACAGGAAACACATCGGGAAAATCCCTCACAACAGGAATAGAATCAATACTAGGAGTCTCTACACCGACATCCCTCACAAAGGCTAAGTATGAAAGATAACCTTTACCAACCATCCGTTGGGCCTTCAAGAATGAAATCACCCTACTGGGAACAAAATCAGTCAAACCTCGCCACTCAATCCGTGGCACACCCGACATAGCCAATGTCACTCTCTTAGCATGACAGTCCAAAATAGCACGACACGGAGATAGCCAATCCATGCCCAATATCACATCAAAGTCCACCATACAAAGCAATAATAGGTCCACTCGGATCTCCATACCTCAAATAGTCACCACACACGACCGATACATATGGTCCACAACAATAGTATCGCCTACCGAAGTAGATACACAAATAGATAAAACAAGAGACTCATGGGGCGTATCCAAATAACAAACAAAATATCATGACACATAAGAAAAAGTGGAACCGGGATCAAATAATACAGAGGCATCTCTGTGGCAGACTGAGACAATACCTATAATCACAGTATCTGAAGTAATAGCATCGGGTCTAGCTGGGAGTTCATAGAAACGGGCCTGACCACCACCTGATCGACCTCCCCCTCTGGGGCAACCCCTAGCTAACTGTCCTCCAACCCTAGCTGGCTGGGCGGGTGGTGGTGAAGTAACTGGCGTTGAAGTCGATGGCTGACTCCTCTGCTGAGATAAACCCCCAAGACTATGAGGTCACTGCCTCCACATGTGGCCCAACTCTCCACACTCATAACAACTCCCTGGTGCTGGAGACGGGGACTGAAGGGAACCCCTAGCACCGAAATGACTAGCATATGCACCTGGCATAGAAGAGCCCTGAACTGATGGAGCACGGGATGAACTCTGAGCTTGAAGGGCACTGAGTGATGAATGGCCCTGATAAGAACTGTGAGAACCATGACCCGATGACGCCCCACGATAACCTGGGCGAGGTGACTGAGCATGTCTGAATGGATGGCCTCTGCCGTGCTGAAACTGACCCCTCAAAGGAGCACCACCATAACTACCAGATCCCCGAGGCCTCTTGGCCTCCCTCTCATCTCACTCTAGCGACAAACTGACTCAATCTCGCGAGCAATGTCAACAACCTCCTCAAAAGTAGCACCAGACACCCTCTCCCTGGTCATGAGAATACGAAGCTGGTATGTGAGGCCATCAACGAACCTCTTGATCTTTTCTCTATCTGTTGGAACCAACCAAACAGTATTGTAAGCACGTGATTTTTGCTTCGCGAAAGTTACTCCAAAAAGAAAAAGAAAATAAAAAATATATGTTAAAATGGTGTGTTAATTGTTATAGGTGTTAACCAATATGTGTGTAAGTTTATTTTAATTTTTACAAATTTTTTAGGAATTGTTAGTTTAAAGGGAAAGGGAAAATCGGATTGGGCCCCAAAATGAGGCCCAAAGCCAAAGCAAAGACCCAGTCCAAACCAGGCCTGCCCAGGCACATCCCCAAAACGACGCCGCATAGGGCGTTTGATCTGAGCCATCCGTCCAGGCCAATCCAACCGCTCAGGACCCCTTTCAGCAACCCGTTTTCAAACCCGACCTAATAACCGGTTTAACCCAACCCCTCACTTAAACCAAACGACCCCGTTTCCATACCAAACGACCCCGTCCTGTCAATCACCAATGGATCCAAGCCGTTGAGATCATCTGATCTAACGGCCCAAATCAAATGCCCCATTACGTATATAAACCTCCCATCACACCCCACGGCCTCCCCAAACCAAACCCCACCCATCCCCACTGTACACCATCGTCCCAAACATAGCCCCTTCCCGTTCCAAACCCTAGCCACCCCCATACACTCTCACCCTAAACCCGGCGGCCCCAACGCCGGTGACCACCAAAACAACACCCCTGATGCACCTCACCACCCTGAACACGAATCCACCAACCATATACCTCGAATCACACTCCGTCGTCTCGAATCTTGATTTGAAGATTCGAGACCAAACCCCGATCTACACCAAACCAACCCAAAAACACACTGGACAACCCCCTGACCTCCCTCGTGACCAAACCAAGCTTGTTTTGGTCTGAATCTACCCACAAGGCCTAAAATCCCAGATCTGAAGATTCAAACCTTAGAACATAAGAACCTGGGGAATCCGACCTATTTCATAAAGGAGTTTGGGGTCTAATAGACTTCAATCAGGGTGTTCTTGGTTGAGAACACCCCGATTAAAGTTTGTTCGGCCTCAAAGGGCCAAATCTGATTCGGACCTGGGTCGACTTTTGTTAAAGTTTTCAGTAAGTTTTTCTTTTCTTTTCTGTTTTATTTGAATACTGCTTGAGGATTGCCATCATGTGTCGTTGTGATTGTTTGTTATTTTTTGATATTTTCTTTCAATTTCTTCCATCCTCGTAAAGACCTTTTATTTGGTCGTTTGTTCTTCTGTGTATATGTGAATACGTCTTGTGATATACGTGCTCGATTAGATTAGTCGTCGCATAGATAACTCATATAGCCTCCCAATGTCGTGCAAAGTGGTCTGAAACCCTTTGGGACCCTATTCGTGTTGTTTATTTACTCGACTGATTATTCCTTGTTATAATTAGTGTAGTCGACTCGATAAACGTCATCGATTAGTTTTCTATGACTGAATGTTCAAATATTCTAATTCATACAATTTCACGTAAGTGAACGAACCTGTTCGTTGTTAATTGATTGCTTGACATTACTTGAAAGTGGTTTGTAACTGAATTATAAACAACTAAAAGATCCAGGCTAGGGCAGCTGGAAATTGAACTTTCAAAAGTTCGAATTCCCTGCTGCAGAAGCAGGGCAAGACAGTGATAACCAGGGATTAACAGGGGTAATTTGGGTGTTAAAAAGAACAGAAATAATTAGTTTAAGTGAGCTGACAAATAGGGTACTGAATTAGGATTAAATTAATGCCAATGGGGAACAAGACATAAGAGTATGGGAATTAAATGAATACTTAACTAAACCCATAACCCTTGATTAGAGTAATAAGACAGAGCATGGGGGCTGATTAAGGATTTCGAGAAAGATGCCTTTAGGCATGGGGAGTTAAGGGGTATGGGCAGACTGCGACTTGCAGGAATCCAGGCAGTTGGACTGACCTGGGGTTTGGCTTATAAATAAGCTGTTTTAGAACATAAAAGGGGCTGGACATTTTTAGTCTTCAGAGAGATTTTTAGGTTGGAAAAACTGAAAGAAAGAAACATAAAGAAAATTTCAGAATATTGTAACAAAACACTGCATGAAAACTGCATAAGGGTGCAAGTTGGTCAAGCTGTCTTTGCCAATTGTTGTTGGGTTGTTTGCCGAGCTGTTTGTGATTGTTAAACTGTTGGTGCTGTTACATTCAATATTCTGGGCTTCCTACTGTTTTTCTACTCTGTTTCTGCGATTTGTCTGTTTGATGCTCGATCACCTGTGTGCTGCATAGTTGTTGCTGGTTGTTGTTGTTGTGTTGTTGCTAGTTGTTGTTGCTGTTTGGCTGTTGTTGCTGATCATTCTCCTTCTTATTTTGCTTTCCCTACCAGGTACACGACTAATACACTACCAATGTAATTTGAAAGTCAAGCATGAATACAAAAGAGAAGAGTTGAAGATGTTATTTTATACATAGTCTGTTATATTAAATACCATGTGATGTATAATAGTTTACGTTTTTTTCTTGGATACTGGAGGCAGCCCTCATGCTTAGTGAATGTCAATGTATGGTAGTTTGATTTCAGATTTTGTATATAGGTTGGTAGATAAAAGGATTCACGGTACAGTAGGGTACATATTAGACTTTAGCCAATTTTGTTCAGCATGCCATTAAATGCCTGTCACATATAAAGCTATCCATTGTTAAGCTAATTTCATGTCCTTTTGATAAACTGCCCTGTTATAACTGATAAACCACCCCTTTAGAACAAAAACACAAGTTTCCGGCCTCAACCTCACGAAGGTCGAGCCCAAGTCGAAACGGGCCAAGCAGACCTTCACCAGAAAATCAGTGGCCCAGGCCTGGAGAATCCTGCATAAGCTGGGTTTGGGCCCATGAGGTCCGATTAGCTGCCCACGTGCGTGGCCATGTTTTCTTATTCTGCAAAGGCCTTCGGAATTTCGTTATAAATAACCTGCAAGCATGTAATTGAGTAGGGTCATTTTACTTTCAATTAGTAGAGACAAATGCGAAAAGAAACATAGCCGCTATAGGATATCCTTCTAAAAAATAAAGATGAGATGAGCCTCGACAAATAAAAATGCACAAGCTGCGGGGCCCTCGTTAAATGTATATATAAAAGTACTTAGTTTCCAGGACGAGCCGTTTAGCAAATCTCACAGCCTTCCCAGAAATAATAATACGCTAATCTTTAGGCGCGTGTTTAATAATTTACTTTCTTAAACATGGGTGTGCATTTCATGCGACCCAAATCCAAATCCCAAAACGTCGAATAAAAATATGTTCCGGATTGTGGGTGCATTTCATGTGACGCAGTCCAAAGACATGTTTTAAGCGATGTTCACATTCTTAATAATAATAATTATGAAAGCGGTAAAAAGTTAAAATTTGCACATAAGTTCATATTTGTATAAAATCAGATAATCAAGCCGAATATAATAGTTGAGCGACCGTGCTAGAACCACAGAACTCGGGAATGCCTAACACCTTCTCCGGGGTTAACAGAATTCCTTATCCGAATTTTTGGTACGCAGACTGTAATATAGAGTCATTCTTTTCCTCGATTCGGGATTAAAATTGGTGACTTGGGACACCTTAAATCTCCCAAGTGGCGACTCTGAAATAAATAAACCAATCCCGTTTTGATTGTCCTTTAATTGGAAAAACTCCCTTGTACCCTCGCGGGTATGTAAAAAGGAGGTGTGACAGCTCTGGCAACTCCACTGGGGAATTATTTGTGACCCAGAACCACTGGTTCAGGGTTAGAAATTCGAGCTTAAATAAATTGTTATATTCAGCTTTATCTGATTTTGTTACGTGATCTATGCTCAATGTGCTAACTAACTGCTTTTACCGCTTTGATATTTTGTGAACTGTATATAAATTGTGCCGAAACCCATATCCTCTCTGAGTCTTCTAAATCATGAAGAAGGGTGTACTTCGTACGACTTCTTTTCTGTATAGTGTCAAATCCCAATTTAGAACGAGGTTCGGACAAGTTGCTAAGCCGGTGAAGCTTCTGTATTCCCGGTACGCTGCCCCCCTCGGCTCGAGCTGTCCGCTCGGGTAAGCCAGGTCTAGAACAAACACCCAGGTTCTGAACCTAGAATAACTCAACTTCATGCCGGATCCCTAGTAGGAACGCTTATTTGCATCATGTGCATTTTTGACTTAGGGGACTCAACACAGGGGTTGGGTCCGTCTAGGAATAGCAACCTGAAACAGAAAAGGCCATCATGATGCATCCTGCTCACTGCTTGTGCATTTATTTGCTTTGAACATGCATGATGACCGGTTTTGAATGTTGGGAAATAATAAAAAAAATGACAAAGTTCAAATAGAATAGAAAATGGGTATATTTATTTTAATAGTTTGTTTTACTAAAAACAAAGGAAAAGAGAAAAGAGAAAAATAGCAAGCTGAGAATGAGGAATGAGTTTTTATTTTAATTTGCTTTATTTTCAAAAAAATAAAAATAAACTATTTAGTTTATTACCCGAACTACGTCGGTTTGATTCTCACCGGCTGTGGGATACGTAGGCAACCCTCATCGGGTCCAACTCCCTTTTTCATTTTACCAATAATGATATATAATAAAGTATATATGTATATATATATATATACACATGTATATATATACATATATTGTTTTTTTCAAAGATTTTTGTTTGGAATCAAAATAAAGATTTTTGCTTTCGCCTAAAAAACACCTTAATAAATGTGCAGGATGAGCACAGAGCAAAATGAACCGTTCTCTGCCCTCAGCGAGGTCCCTCTACAACTCCACATGTGGTGGAATGACTTGGAAGCCGATAGCAAAGGGATAGTGGGAAGAGTATTGGGAGGTTTTGTCAATTTGTTGAGTGTTAGGCTGTGGACAGATATTCTTGAAGCTCTAATACCATTTTGGGACCCAACCCGCAATGTATTCCGCTTTGTTGACTTTGAACTTTCACCAACACTTGAGGAAGTCGCCGGATATGCGGGATTGAATGAGAGGTTAAGAGGGAAATATTTACTTTCGCCGAGGCCAATATCTCCTCATGCGTTTCTGAATCTACTAAGCATCAGTCGGAAGATACAACATGACGATTTATCGAGAGGATGTTGTGATCTCCATTTCTTGTATCAGCGGTACGGAGCTCCGCAAGGTTTCGAGGAACCAAACCTTGGGCTAACTCATGGCGGGAACAGAAACAAATGGGAAGCAAGACGTACTTTGGCTTTCATCACAGCGTTCTTAGGAGTCATGGTCTGTCCAAGGAAGGATAAAAAGATAGAGATAGGCCTTGTAGGGATGGCCGACGTTGCAATCAAAAGAACCGACAATACTGTGGTTCCTTTGATTTTGTCCGAAATCTACCGAGCTTTGACTATATGCCGAGAAGGAGGCAAGTTCTTCCAAGGTTGCAATCTGTTACTTCAGTTATGGATGCAAGAACACCTCCATCACCGAGTAGGATACATGAACCACGGGTTGACCGAGAGGAATTGTATCAGCGGCTTCGAGAAGCGCATGACAGGCACCAGATTTCCTGAAGGTGTCGAAGCATGGTTTACACGGTTAAGGTCAACAAAAGCTGACCAAATTGAATGGGCATTCGGTTGGTTGATTGATACTGAGGTGATCTACATGTCGGCTGAAGAATGTCATGTTCTCTTAATGGAACTTCGCAGCATCCAGCCATATGCTCCTCATCGGGTATTACGACAGCTGGGCAGGTTTCAAGTAATCCCTACTGATGAATATCTGAGCAAGCATGCCTTGGAGCTGAGCCCGGGAGTCATATTTCCCCAGGGGAAGATTAGAAAGTTGTGGCACGAATGTAGATTCTTGGAACCCAAGACCATGGTGCGAGAACTAGCTAAAGGTGAGGGACCCAAAGTACGATGCTTGGTTCGAAAGAAGGTTTCAGATTCGGCAAAGACCTGCTAAAAGAGCCCATGTCCAACAATTCACAGATGATTCACAGGAGCAATGGGGATGGTTAAAAAGGGAGGAAGGTTACCGGGTTGAAATCGGGAAGCTAAAGCAACAAGTTGAAAGGCTTGTATTTGAGAACAACGTGCAAGTCGCCTCGGAGCAGGCTGAAAGAAACAAGCTAGCCCAAGAGAACCAGACCCTGAAGGCTCGCCTTCGCCAAGCTAGTAAGAGTAACATTGACCGACAGAAGCATCGCTCCGACGAAAGATTGATAGCAAGTTTGAGAAATCAGGTCGTCCAAAGCCAAGAAGAATTAGAACAATTAGAAGCTTGCATAGAAAGGATGAAGGTCAGATGGGCAAAATACACAATGGCCCGGAAGCAACGTCTGCAACAGGTCATAAGGGATTATGAAATGAGCATCGGGATATTAAGGGAAACGAACTCCACTCTACATGATCGGATCGTCAATCAAGCACGAGACGCTCAGACCGACAGGAGACATTGTTACGATGCAATGGCCTGCATGGAAAGGCAAATGGAGTTGTTCCAGGATCGACTTGCCAACAATACTCAAGCACTGGGATTAAAGAACCGGCAAATAGAGCAATTATTCGCTGAAAGGGACAACATTCGAGGAAGGATCGACGAAATTGGGCACTACATCTACATGAGATGCCTAGCATGCGAGCAAATGCCTCGGAAAACCCTCCTTGATTCCATCATGGGCTGCGTCCACCGGATTATGAATGAATTGAAAAGCTTGCAGAGAGACCTCACACCTAGAGCCGCGAAAAGGCTGAATGATGCCTCGCGGGCCCTTAAGTTGGAAAATTAATCTTTGGTCAAGTCCTGTTTATTTGGCTTTGTTGCTTTCCCATATGTTGTTTTCTTTTCTTTTAGTCAAACCAAGCTAAAAACTGTGGGGTCTGTATTGTTGCTACTTTTGTTTGAAGTAATGTGTAATAGCAAATTTTGATAATGAAATTAAGTGACTCCAGGAGAATTTTTTTTTTTGTGTCTTTACTTTGTGGCAGAACTATGCCTGGTCTGATTCGCGCGGGGACGTGATACGTAGGCAATCCCCATAAGATTCGACCGCCTTTAATAAAGAAAGAGAAAAAAAGAGAGAAAAGGAAAATACAAAAATAAAATAAAATACAGGGTTTCCCAAAGTACTTTAAAAAAAAGTACAAATGAGCAAGCCGGGATGACGCATGTTGTTCGAAGCAAAGCATGTAGAAACGGTTAACTGCCTAGGAGCATTACATCCTCTATGTGTTATGATCAAATCTGTTAAGCTCTAACGCTAACAAAGTTTGTTGTTGTCTGAATCCAAATAGTTAGTTGTTAAAGAATTCTGGCAACACACCCTTACCAAACCAGATCCAAAGGACCGGTAGCAAAAAGCATGACTACTTCAGAGAATAGTAACGAGGAGGAAAGGCCGATGAGCCAATTGTTAAAAGAAGCAATGGAAAGGATTGAAAGGATGGGACTAGAGATGAATGCAATGCAGCTAGCTCTAGCCAAAGCACAAAAGAGCCCTGAGCCACTGGGGCACATGCCGGAATACCCTCGCTCCGGCCCTTCAACAAGCCTCCCGAATCCCCGTTATCATCAGGAAAGAAGCCCCCATGATTCCCAAGCTCCACCACCCCATCAACCTCTCCCAACACCAAATATTCCCACTTTTGTGGGACCCACATCAGCCACCTTGCAAAGAACGACCAGTGAGCCATTGTTTCAGGCTCACGATACGCAATACTATCCCCTGAGCCTACATTCCATGCCCCCGAACCACAGGCCTACAATCCGCACTTGGAGGTACCGGCAGAGATTGAAAAGCCGGTTAAAGCCCCTGAACAGGATGAGGTATTGAGAAAGTTCAAAAGCCTGGAGCAGTCCTTCAGGAACCTGCACGGATTGGGCAACCAAGTCAGCGTGGCTTACAAAGATCTATGCCCTTTCCCGGACGTCCAACTCCCGGCTGGGTTCAAGATGCCTAAGTTTGATTTATATGAAGGGCATGGTGATCCCATGGCACATTTGCGGGGATTCTGTAGCAAAATGAGAGGGGCAGGCGGCAAAGATGAGCTACTGATAACTTATTTCGGCCAAAGTCTGAGTGGATCTGCACTAGAATGGTATACCAGGCAGGATTCCAGTAGGTGGTACACTTGGGATGACCTGGCGCAGGCTTTCGCAGGTCATTTCCAATACAATCTCGAGATAGTCCCTGACCGTCTCACGTTGTTGAGGACCGGGAAGAAACCCGGGGAAAGTTTTCGCGAGTTCGGGTTCCGCTGGAGAGAGCAAGCGGCTAGAGTCGATCCTCCCATGAGAGAGGGAGAGATGGTGGACTATTTCTTGCAAACATTGGATCCAACCTACTTTGGTTACTTGGTGACGACGGTTGGAAAATCCTTCAACGAGGTGGTGAAGATAGGGGTCATGATAGAAGAAGGTCTGAGGTCTGACAAAATCTTGAATTATTCGGCACTCAAGGCCACGACCCAGGCTATTCAGAGCGGCACGGGAGGTGCGCTGGGAAGAAGAAAGAAAGAAGAAATTGCCACGATCGAGGCAGGCAGTTGGTCCAGGGCTGGCAAGCCACACTACAACCAACCCAGACCTCACAGGCCAAACTACCCATACAACCCACCACAACATTGCTATCCGCCTCGAGAACCACATTGTTCCGTACACCAGGCCCAGACATACACTCAGCCTCCGGTTCGCCCGCAATGGCGTGCGCCGGCTCCCCAGAACACATATGCACCACCACAAAACACCTATCCTCCACCAGGGGCATATAGAAACCCTCCAGGGGCAGGCTTTCGGGGAAATCCAGTTGCTAGGAATGACAGGCTGCGGAAATAGAGAACTTTCACTGAGCTGGGAGAAACCTACACCGCTTTGTTCCACAAATTGAGGCAATTGGGTTTGGTTAGTCCGGTCGAGACTCGAGGACCCAATCCCCCACCCCAAAACTTGGACCAATCAATAAGCTGTGAGTATTGCTCAGGGATGTTGGGGCATGATACCGAAAAGTGTTGGAAATTGAGGCATGCCGTACAGGATCTTATTGACACCAATAAGATCGAGGTCCAGACACCGGAGGCTCCTAACATCAACCAGAACCCACTGCCAGCACACCACGAGACTCACATGATTGAGTTGGTGTATGAGGGAGGAGAGTTGAGAAAACCTTCACAGACAGTGATGATGATCCAGGCCGCCCCGAAAGAAGGATCAACCAGTGGGGGAACGAGGGTACAGTCGCAAGGGGAAGGCGTCAAGCCAGTAGTGATATTGGGAAAGAGCCCGTTCGCCATAACAAGCAAACCCGAGCCAAACAAGTTGGTAATATCAGGGACTCCACCCACGCCTGCAGTTGTGTTGAAAGGGGTGTACAGGGAACTGGTCACTATAAAGCCTGTAGTCCAGCTGCCGATGATTGATAGCAAGGCTGTGCCTTGGAAATACGAGAAGGCAGTGGTGATGTACAAAGGAAAACAGGTGGAGGAAGTTAGTTGTGAAGCGCAAGGGCTGACTCGATCAGGTCGGTGTTTTGCTCCGGTGGAGCTAAGAAGAACCAACCCGGCTGCAACCAAGAAACCTGTGTCCGAAGAAGAGGCTGAGGAGTTCCTGAGAAAGATGAAAGTGCAGGACTACTCCGTGGTCGAACAGCTGAGGAAAACACCGGCCCAGATCTCGCTGCTGTCATTACTAATCCATTCTGAGGAGCATCGTCGGGCCTTGATAAAGATATTGAACGAAGCTCATGTGCCCAACGTGATTTCTGTAAACCACCTGGAAACCATCGCCAACAAGATTTTCGAGGTGAACAGGGTAACATTCTCAGATGATGACCTGCCGATGGAAGGTACAGAGCATAATAAAGCTCTCTACCTAACTGTCAAATGTGAAAACTCGGTAGTTACTCGGGTATTGGTGGATAACGGTTCAAGTGCCAATATCTTCCCATTATCCACTCTGAACCAGTTAAAGATTGACCACGGAAGAATCCACAAGAATAGCATCTGTATCCGAGGATTTGACGGAAATGGAACAGCCACTGTAGGGGATGTTATACTTGAATTGACCATCGGTCCAGTCCTGTTCACCATGGAGTTCCAGGTGTTAGATGCCACAGTATCTTATAACCTTCTGTTAGGACGACCATGGATTCATGCAGCCAAAGCAGTGCCCTCCACCCTACATCAGATGGTGAAGTTCGAGTGGGAAAGACAAGAGGTTTTGCTACACGACGAGGACACGGCGTGCACCATGGGTGGCGCCATTGTACCTTTCATAGAGACCGATGATGGCAAAGGTCCTTGGGTCTACCAGATTTTCGATACAGTGCCGGCAAACAAAATTTCTGAAGGAGAAATCATCCCGCACCCTAGGGTAGCTGCCGCGACAGTCATGATGGTCTCGGAAATGCTGGGTAATGGATTTGTGCCGGGAAAGGGCCTGGGAGTCGAGCTTCAGGGAATTGTCCAACCTGTCTCCCTGCCTAAAAATCTGGAAACTTTTGGATTGGGGTTCAAACCAACCGCAGCAGATAGGAAGCAAGCGCGTAAAATGAAGAAGAGGATTTGGTTTCTTCCCAAACCGGTGCCACGTCTCTCAAGGTCTTTTGTCAGAGCAAGTGCCAAGGGGTCGCCAGTCCCGAAGATTCTAGGACCATTGATTGGTATGGATGGGGACCTGAATCAGAGTTTCGAGAGGCTATTTGCTGATGTCAGTATGGCAGAAGCTGGAGAAGGTTCCAGCAGAGCAGAGATACAGTTTGTGGGGCCTGAGGCCAAAACCAACAATTGGACAGTTACTCATCTTCCTGTCCGAGGGGAGTCTTGGTAGTAGGCTTTGATTTATGTTTTGTTTGTTTTGTTTTGTTCGGATTATTCCAAGGTGTAATCCAAATTTTACTTTTGTTTTGTAAAAGTGTGAACCCTTTTATCCCGCAAGTTTAATAAAGTTCTCTTCTTTTGTCTCATTTTTAATTTTGTTTTGTTCTTCTTCTTTCTGAACAGTTCTCTTTTTACTGGTTCTAACGACATGGCATGCACAGCGGATCTTCGACCTAGTCTAATAAATCAATCTGAATCCGACTTAAGGGTACAAGAGGTCGTTTGTGACGATGAATCTGAATATGACGAAGATAAAGCCTTCGAAGAGATAAAGCGAGAACTATGCCAATTTGAAGAAAAACCCAAACCTAACCTAAATGACACTGAGGCTGTGAATCTAGGAGACGCTGATAATGTCCGAGAAACCAAAATCAGCATCCATATTGAGCCGAATGTCAGGGAAGAATTGATCAAAACCCTCGTGGAATTCAAAGATGTTTTTGCATGGTCATATGACGATATGCCGGGATTAAGCACCAATCTAGTGGTTCACAAATTGCCCACTGACCCGGCATACCCTCCGGTCAAGCAAAAGCTAAGGAAATTTAAAACAGAAATGAGTGTAAAGATCAAAGAAGAGGTGATTAAGCAGTTGCAGACGAAGGTCATTCGGGTCACTCGATATCCCGAGTGGTTGGCCAATGTGGTACCAGTTCCAAAGAAGGACGGGAAAATCAGGGTGTGCGTCGACTACCGCAACCTCAACAAAGCCAGTCCCAAGGACAACTTTCCATTACCCAACATCCATATCTTGATCGATAATTGCGCTGGGCGCGAGATCGGATCCTTTATGGACTGCTATGCGGGATATCATCAGATCCTAACGGACGAGGAAGATGCGGAAAAGACAGCATTTATCACGCCATGGGGAACTTACTGCTATCGGGTAATGCCGTTCGGACTGAAGAATGTCGGGGCAACGTACATGCGAGCAATGACTGCTGTGTTTCATGACATGATACACAAAGAAATTGAGGTGTACGTCGATGATGTGATCATAAAGTCCTGGCGTCAGGAAGACCATGTAGCAGACCTAAGGAGATTCTTCCAAAGACTCCGAAGGTATGATATCAAGCTTAACCCGGCCAAATGCGCATTGGGGGTTCCATCAGGAAAGTTGTTAGGATTCATCGTCAGTCGATGGGGGATTGAGTTAGACCCATCCAAAATCGAATCCATCCGAGATTTAAACAGAGGTAATGAGTTTGCTGGGTAGACTCAATTACATCAGCAGGTTCATCGCTCAACTCACAGCAACTTGTGAGCCCATATTTCGGCTGCTGAAAAAGGATGCTGCGGTAAGTTAGACGGCAGAGTGTCAAGAGGCTTTCGATCAAATCAAAGGGTATCTGTCTAATCCACCCGTATCGGTACCGCCTAAGCCAGGGAAGCCCTTAATTCTTTATCTAACGGTCCTGGAAAATTCATTTGGTTGTGTACTGGGGCAACATGATGACACAGGAAGGAAGGAGCAGGCCATCTACTATCTTAGCAAGAAATTCACAATATATGAAGTCAAGTACACTCAACTCGAGAAAACATGTTGCGCCCTAACTTGGGTAGCTCAGAAGTTGAAACACTACCTGTCCTCATATACTACTTATCTCATATCCCGTTTGGACCCATTGAAGTATATCTTTCAGAAACCTATGCCCACAAGGAGGTTGGCAAAATGGCAAATTCTGCTCACAGAGTTCGATATCATCTATGTGACAAGGACAGCCATGAAAGCCCAAGCGTTGGCCGACCATTTGGCAAAGAATCCCGTTGATGAAAAATACGAACTTTTGAGAACGTATTTTCCCGACAAAGAAGTGATGCATACAAGTGAGCTGGAGTTACCCGAGGAATCGGGTTGGAAGCTTTTCTTCGATGGAGCCGCAAACGCGAAGAGGGTTGGAATAGGAGTAGTACTCATTTCCGAAACAGGATGCCATTATCCTGTTACGGCTCAACTACGCTTCTATTGCACCAATAATATGGCCGAGTATGAAGCTTGCATTTTGGGTCTGCGATTGGCTGCGGACATGGATGTCCAAGACGTCTTGGTCTTGGGAGACTCGGACCTCTTGGTACATCAGATTCAGGGCGAATGGGAAACACGGGACTTGAAACTCATACCTTATCGACAATGCTTGCACGATCTGAGCAAGCAATTTCGATCGGTGAAATTCAAACATATCCCGAGAGTTCATAACGAGGTTGCGGATGCATTGGCCACCTTAGCATCAATGTTGCACCACCCTGACAAAATGTATGTTGATCCTCTGCACATCCAGGTCCGTGATCAGCACGCTTATTGCAACGCCGTAGAAGAGGAAGCAGATGGCGAACCCTGGTTTCATGATATCAAAGAATGCCTCAGAATGGGGATATATCCAGAACAGGCCACTGGAGACCAAAAAAGAGCCCTTCGGCATTTGTCGAATGGTTTCTTCCTCAGCGGAGGAGTTTTGTACAAAAGAACCCCGGATTTGGGATTGTTAAGATGTATAGACGTTGGTCAAGCCACGATGGTTATGGCAGAGGTACATGCTGGAGTTTGCGGGCCACACATGAGCGGATATGTATTGGCAAGGAAGATCCTTCGAGCAGGGTATTATTGGCTCACCATGGAACACGACTGTATCACTTTCGTGAGGAAATGCCATCAGTGCCAGATACATGGAGATCTGATTCATTCTCCGCCAACAGAGTTACATACGATGTCAGCACCCTGGTCGTTTGTGGCATGGGGCATGGATGTCATTGGACCTATCGAGCCGGCAGCATCCAACGGTCATAGGTTCATTCTAGTAACCATTGACTACTTCACCAAATGGGTTGAAGCTAAAACCTTCAAGTCGGTAACTAAAAAGGCAGTGGTGGATTTTGTGCACTCCCATATCATCTACAGATTTGGGATCCCAAAAGTAATCATCACGGATAACGGTGCGAATCTTAACAGCAGCCTGATGAGAGAAGAATGCCAACAATTCAAGATTACACACCGTAATTCCACCCCATATCGTCCCAAGGCGAATGGAGCGGTCGAAGCAGCCAATAAGAACATCAAGAAGATACTGCGAAATATGGTGGAAGGGTCCAGACAATGGCACGAGAGATTACCCTTTGCTTTGTTGGGTTACCGCACTACCGTCCGGACTTCCATAGGTACAACTCCTTATTTGTTGGTGTACGGAACTGAGGCTGTAATACCGGCGGAGGTCGAAATTCCATCCCTCCGGATTGTCGCTGAAGCCGAGATTGATGATAATGAATGGGTCAGAGCTCGATTGGAACAGTTGAGCTTGATAGACGAGAAAAGATTGGCAGCAGTGTGCCATGGTCAGCTGTATCAGAAGAGAATGGAGAGAACATATAATAAGAAGGTACGCCCCAGGAAGTTTGAAGTAGGGCAGCAGGTATTGAAGAAGATCCTCCCGCATCAGGTCGAAGTAAAAGGCAAGTTCGCCCCAAATTGGCAAGGGCCTTATATCGTGACCAGAGTATTGTCCAACGGTGCGTTGTGTTTGACGGATATCGAGGGAAGATGTGTTGACATGGCTATCAATTCAGATGCAGTCAAAAGATACTATGCGTAATTTCTTTGATTATGGCAATTATTGGTTCGTTTGTTTGTACTTAGTACTTATTGGATAATGAAATGATGGAGGCAATTCTTTCTTCTATCCAAACACTTTACCCTTGTTTCCCCTTTTGAGCCTTAAGTTATTCTTTCATACCCCTCTTTTGGAATCACTAACGGAAAAGATATGAAAAAGAGAAAGAAGAAGAAAAGAAAATTTTTAAGAGAAAATGAAAAAAAAGGAAAAAAAAGAGAGAAAAAGAAGAAGAAGATAAAAATCACAAACCGTGGGAACTACGGTTGACCTGATTCCTCAAAGAGGATACGTAGGCGTCTCACGGCTCGGTCATAGTGTGCATCATAGTGTACATAGGGTGCATAGTGTACATAAATACGCATAATAGGCACAGTGTGCGTAACGCACATAGCTCAACATAGAGTAAAAATAAAATCCCCCAAGCAAGAAAACTGGGGCAGAGGTTATGTTTTAAAATTCCAACAAAGGTTTGATTCCAAAAGTTGTAGCGGATCACCCATCAAAGTTATTTCATTTTTTGATAAGCCTTTCTTTTAGCCCCACACCAAAACCAAAATCGACGTCCAAAAGACCTCCCGATCAATATCCAAGAGGTGCCAAGTCAGGCAAATGAAGCCGAGAATAATACACTGATCCTCGGCGAAGAAGAGGATCATAAAACTGAAAATGAATTGATAGTCCAGAGGAATCTCCAAAGAGAGGGTCATATCAACAGCACTACAATTCCCCGTTGAAGAAATCAAATGAGAGAGTCTTATCGGTGAAAACCTTCACATGCACCATAAGGCGACGAAAGATGAGAGATATAAAACGAGAGTCTTATCGGTGAAAACCTTCACAGGCACCATAAGGTGCCGGGAGCTGAGAGAAAAGAGAGAGTCTCATTAGTGAAAACCCCTCGAAGGGCACTATGAGGCGACAAGGCAGATCAGCAAAAGGGTCCGCGTTCGCAAAGAAATGGACACTCATTTATCCCCAGCAAGCAAGACCATCAGGCAAGATGATTGATACAAATAGACTGGATCGGGAATCTATGGTGCACGTCATGATCATAAGGACCAGTCATGTCATCCAGATAAGTTTTTGGTTCAGAAAGATTTTTCTCCTTTTCTACCTTTTTCATTTTTCTTTCTAAAAAATTGGTTTTGAAAAGGATCTTTCAAAGTTTACTACCAGAGACTGAAGGGGTCCAAAAGCAAAATACGAAAGGGATAGGCCAAAAACCAAGAATAAGACAAAAGGCGTCGAATTGCATCAAAAGAAGGGGGACGTAAAAAGAGCGGAAAATGACGGGTGAAGGACTCGTGGACCAAGTTCCGAGAAGGTTTCCCCGCAGAACGTCGATAAATCACGGACCCAAGTCCGAAGTGGTCAAACTCCACAGGAAAGGGAAATTGATCTGATGCAAGATAACAGTCCCAAAGGTTATCCCCAGGCAGTAAAGTTCTATGCCTTGCAATTACGGGAGGAAGTAAACTCTTAAGGGAGTGGTTTCGGGAGGGAAGCAGACTCCCACAGTTGGTTTTATAAAGAGAAAAGCAAAAGGGGGATAAATGGAAGACCATCCCCATTAGACAGGTCACCCCCAGCAAGCAACTTTGTCCGCCAACCAGTTGTGAGGGCACAAAGCCAGAAAAGAGAAAGAGAGAAAAAATCATCTCCCAGCGGAAAGACACCGCTGCCCACCATGATTAAAACTAACTAAATCCTTTTGTCTGCTGCAGGAAAATAAAGGTTGATGATGGCAGCAAGACGCGATGCCAGGGAAGTCGCCAAAACTGGGGCAGAAAATTTTCTGTCGTTGTCAAAAATTTTCTCGGAAGAACGAGGAAACAAATTTAATACTTTCTGTTCTAGGTCACCCACCAGTAAAATGCGGGAATACTTTCTGTTCTAGGTCTCCCACCAGTAAAATGCGAGAATACATTCTGTTCTAGGTCGCCCACCAGTAAAATGCGGGAATACTTTCTGTTCTAGGTCTCCCACCAGTAAAATGCGGGAATACATTTTGTTCTAGGTCGCCCACCAGTAAAATGCGGGAATACTTTCTGTTCTAGGTCGCCCACCAGTAAAATGCGGGAATACATTTATGTTCTAGGTCGCCCACCAGTAAAATGCGGGAATACATTTATGTTCTAGGTCGCCCACCAGTAAAATACGGGAATACATTTCTGTTCTAGGTCTCCCACCAGTAAAATGCGGGAATACATTCTGTTCTAGGTCGCCCACCAGTAAAATACGGGAATACATTCTGTTCTAGGTCGCCCACCAGTATAATGCGGGAATACTTTCTGTTCTAGGTCGCCCACCAGTAAAATGCGGGAATACATTTATGTTCTAGGTCGCCCACCAGTAAAATGCGGGAATACATTTCTGTTCTAGGTCGCCCACCAGTATAATGCGGGAATACATTTTGTTCTAGGTCGCCCACCAGTATAATGCGGGAATACATTTGTGTTCTAGGTCGCCCACCAGTATAATGCGGGAATACATTTTTGTTCTAGGTCGCCCACCAGTATAATGCGGGAATACTTTTTGTTCTAGGTCGCCCACCAGTATAATGCGGGAATACAATTCTGTTCTAGGTCGCCCACCAGTATAATGCGGGAATACATTTTTGTTCTAGGTCGCCCACCAGTATAATGCGGGAATACAATTCTGTTCTAGGTCGCCCACCAGTATAATGCGGGAATACATTTCTGTTCTAGGTCGCCCACCAGTAAAATGCGGGAATACATTTATGTTCTAGGTCGCCCACCAGTAAAATGCGGGAATACATTTATGTTCTAGGTCGCCCACCAGTAAAATGCGGGAATACTTTCTGTTCTAGGTCGCCCACCAGTAAAATGCGGGAATACTTTCTATTCTAGGTCGCCCACCAGTATAATGCGGGAATACTTTTAGTCTTACATTACAGATTTTGAAATCAGTAACCCCACCGGAAGGCAGAAGGTTACAACAGGAATCCCCAGCATAGGGAAGCATAAGGTTGCAAACTCAAGTGCATGCGTCAAAAGGAAGAAAGGACGCGTTTTGAAAGAAGCAGCTTGTGAACATTAGACCATGCCCAGCATAACAAATCTGATGAAGAGAGCCGTGCCACCAGAGGAACCATTGAAAAGCTTAATGAAGAAGGCCATATCCCCAGCGGACCAAGCAAAATGATGAAAACTGGTACTCAGAAGAGCAAAGGGCCAGTACCATCCCTCAAGTTCACAAAATAAAAGCATCGGAGGAAAACGCAAGCCGACAAGAAAGCAAGGCGACAAGAACAAGTTGAAGATAGACGAGATCTTATGATCCGTAGTCTGGCCTAGCTTCTTGCTTTCTTTTCATCCCAATGTAACAAGGGGATCGGTAAGCAATGACAGCATACAGCAGCATGTAACAGCACAACCACAGCAAATATGACAGTCACACGGTAGTCCCAGCTACCAAAACTTCCCAAACTACATTGACCTGATTCCTGTTCAGCCCAGGATATGTAGGAAACCTCGGAAGCAAAGGTTCGGTCAAATCTTTTTCAAAAAAAATGCTTCACACGGAGCACTCGGTGGAGCAAAAATCGCCCGTTTTATCTTTGCGCGAAAACCGTTCGTGTCTTCGGGCAAAGAGGAGCAACTGTAAACACGTGATTTTTGCTTCGCGAAAGTTACTCCAAAAAGAAAAAGAAAATCAAAAATATATGTTAAAATGGTGTGTTAATTGTTATAGGTGTTAACCAATATGTGTGTAAGTTTATTTTAATTTTTACAAATTTTTTAGGAATTGTTAGTTTAAAGGGAAAGGGAAAATCAGATTGGACCCCAAAATGAGGCCCAAAGCCAAAGCAAAGACCCAGTCCAAACCAGGCCTGCCCAGGCACGTCCCCAAAATGACGCCGCATAGGGCGTTTGATCTGAGCCATCCGTCCAGGCCAATCCAACGGCTTAGGACCCCTTTCAGCAACCCGTTTTCAAACTCGACCCAATAACCGGTTTAACCCAACCCCTCACTTAAACCAAACGACCCCGTTTCCATACCAAACGACCCCGTCCTGTCAATCACCAATGGATCCAAGCCGTTGAGATCATCTGATCTAACAGACTAAATCAAATGCCCCATTACGTATATAAACCTCCCATCACACCCCACGCCCCCCCCCCAAACCAAACTCCACCCTTCCCCACTGTACACCATCGTCCCAAACACAGCCCCTTCCCGTTCCAAACCCTAGCCGCCCCCATACACTTTCACCCTAAACCCGGCGGCCCCAACACCGGTGACCACCAAAACAACACCCCTGATGCACCTCACCACCCTGAACACGAATCCACCAACCATATACCTCGAATCACACTCCGTCGTCTCGAATCTTGATTTGAAAATTCGAGACCAAACCCCGATCTACACCAAACCAACCCAAAAACACACTGGACAACCCCCTGACCTCCCTCGTGACCAAACCAAGCTTGGTTTGGTCCGAATCTACCCACAAGGCCTAAAATCCCAGATCTGAAGATTCAAACCCTAGAACATAAGAACCTGGGGAATCCGACCTGTTTCATAAAGGAGTTTGGGGTCTAATAGACTTCAATCAGGGTGTTCTCGATTGAGAACACCCCGATTAAAGTTTGTTCGGCCTCAAAGGGCCAAATCTGATTCGGACCTGGGTCGACTTTTGTTAAAGTTTTCAGTAAGTTTTTCTTTTCTTTTCTGTTTTATTTGAATACTGCTTGAGGATTGCCAGCATGTGTCGTTGTGATTGTTTGTTATTTTTTGATATTTTCTTTCAATTTCTTCCATCCTCGTAAAGACCTTTTATTTGGTCGTTTGTTCTTCTGTGTATATGTGAATACGTCTTGTGATATACATGCTCGATTAGATTAGTCGTCGCATAGATAACTCATATAGCCTCCCAATTTCGTGCAAAGTGGTCTGAAACCCTTTGGGACCCTATTCGTGTTGTTTATTTAATCGACTGATTATTCCTTGTTATAATTAGTGTAGTCGACTCGATAAATGTCGTCGATTAGTTTCCTATGACTGAATGTTCAAATATTCTAATTCATACAATTTCACGTAAGTGAACGAACCTGTTCGTTGTTAATTGATTGCTTGACATTACTTGAAAGTGGTTTGTAACTACATTATAAACAACTAAAAGATCCAGGCTAGGGTAGCTTGAAATTGAACTTTCAAAAGTTCGAATTCCCTGCTGCAGAAGCAGGGCAAGACAGTGATAACCAGGGATTAACAGGGGTAATTTGGGTGTTAAAAAGAACATAAATAATTAGTTTAAGTGAGTTGACAAATAGGGTACTGAATTAGGATTAAATTAATGTCAATGGGGAACAAGACATAAGAGTATGAGAATTAAATGAATACTTAACTAAACCCATAACCCTTGATTAGAGTAATAAGACAGAGCATGGGGGCTGATTAAGGATTCCGAGAAAGATGCCTTTAGGCATGGGGAGTTAAGGGGTATGGGCAGACTGCGACTTGCAGGAATCCAGGCAGTTGGACTGACCTGGGGTTTGGCTTATAAATAAGCTGTTTTAGAACATAAAAGGGGCTGGACATTTTTAGTCTTCAGAGAGATTTTTAGGTTGGAAAAACTGAAAGAAAGAAATATAAAGAAAATTTCAGAATATTGTAACAAAACACTGCATGAAAACTGCATAAGGGTGCAAGTTGGTCAAGCTGTCTTTGCCAATTGTTGTTGGGTTGTTTGCCGAGCTGTTTGTGATTGTTAAACTGCTGGTGCTGTTACATTCAATATTCTGGGCTTCCTACTGTTTTTCTACTCTGTTTCTGGGATTTGTCTGTTTGATGCTCGATCACCTGTGGGCTGCATAGTTGTTGCTGGTTGTTGTTGCTGTGTTGTTGCTAGTTGTTGTTGTTGTTTGGCTGTTGTTGCTGATCATTCTCCTTCTTCTTTTGCTTTCCCTACCAGGTACACGACTAATACACTACCAATGTAATTTGAAAGTCGAGCATGATTACAAAAGAGAAGAGTTGAAGATGTTATTTTATACATAGCCTGTTATATTAAATACCATGTGATGTATAATAGTTTACGTTTTTTGCTTGGATACTGGAGGCAGCCCTCATGCTTAGTGAATGTCAATGTATGGTAGTTTGATTTCAGATTGTGTATATAGGTTGGTAGATAAAAGGATTCACGGTACAGTAGGGTACATATTAGACTTTAGCCAATTTTGTTCAGCATGCCATTAAATGCCTGTCACATATAAAGCTATCCATTGTTAAGCTAATTTCATGTCCTTTTGATAAACTGCCCTGTTATAACTGATAAACCACCCCTTTAGAACAAAAACACAAGTTTCCGGCCTCAACCTCACGAAGGTCGAGACCAAGTCGAAACGGGCCAAGCAGGCCTTCACTAGAAAATCAGTGGCCCAGGCCTGGCGAATCCTGCATAAGCTGGGTTTGTGCCCATGAGGTCCGATTAGCTGCCCACGTGCGTGGCCATGTTTTCTTATTCTGCAAAGGCCTTCGGAATTTCGTTATAAATAACCTGCAAGCATGTAATTGAGTAGGGTCATTTTACTTTCAATTAGTAGAGACAAATGCGACAAGAAACATAGCCGCTATAGGATATCCTTATAAAAAATAAAGATGAGATGAGCCTCGACAAAAAAAAATGCACAAGCTGCGGGGCCCTCGTTAAATGTATATATAAAGGTACTTAGTTTCCAGGACGGGCCATTTAGCAAATCTCACGGCCTTCCCAGAAATAATAATACGCTAATCTTTAGGCGCGTGTTTAATAATTTACTTTCTTAAACATGGGTGTGCATTTCATGCGACCCAAATCCAAATCCCAAAACGTCGAATAAAAATATGTTCCGGATTGTGGGTGCATTTCATGTGACGCAGTCCAAAGACATGTTTTAAGCGATGTTCACATTCTTAATAATAATAATTATGAAAGCGGAATATAACGGTTGAGCGACCGTGCTAGAACCACGGAACTTGGGAATGCCTAACACCTTCTCTCGGGTTAACAGAATTCCTTATCCGGATTTTTGGTACGCAGACTGTAATATAGAGTCATTCTTTTCCTCGATTCGGGATTAAAATTGGTGACTTGGGACACCCTAAATCTCCCAAGTGGCGACTCTGAAATAAATAAACCAATCCCGTTTAGATTGTCCTTTAATTGGAAAAACTCCCTTGTACCCTCGCGGGTATGTAAAAAGGAGGTGTGACAAGCATGACGAGCTAACTTTAAGAACCTCATCTCACACTGCATCACAGTCAAATCTCCCTGATGCAACCACTCAAACTGCCTACGCAGCTCCTCTATGGGAGACTGTGGCACACACTTCTCCAAAATGAGAACGGAGAACTGCTGCCAGGTAAGGGGTGCTGCACCAACAGGCCTATGCCTCTCATAAGCCTCCTATCAAGTGAAGGCATCTCCAGAAAACTAAAAAGTAGTAAATGCAACCCCATTGGTCTCCAGGATACTAGTTGTACGAAGAATCCTGTGACACTTGCCCAAGAAACCCTAGGCATCCTCGCCCTCTGTACCACTGAAAGTCGGAGGCTGAAGTCTACCAAACCTCTCCAATCTATGTTTCTCATCCTCTAGCATAACAAGAGCCACATAGTCCTGAACAACTGCAACCGGCTGGGCTGGAGGTACCCCCGGTGTCTCTGCACAACCTGCTCAGGTGTGCGAGCGGCGGGAGTTTGAGTGCCTCCCCCGGCCTGAGAAATAGCTACGGCTGTAGTAACTGAGACCGCCTGAGCTAGACCAGTGCATATTAATAGAATCTGATCTAGGGTCTCCTGAAGACCCGAAATCACAATGGGCACAACTGGTGCCTAAGCTAGTGCTGCTGGAGCGTCCACAACTAGGACTTAATCATGAACTAGGGTGGCTGGTAGATTTGCAGGTGCTACCCTAGCTACTGTGCGGGCAACACCCCTGCCCCTATCATGGCCTCGATCGCCTCCTCGGCCTCTAGTGGCCCCAACTGGTGGCATTGGTGGTCGTCCATCCGGACCGGTAGCGCGTGTCCTCACCATCTATGAGAGAATAGAATAATAGAAGTTTAGTACTCGGATCAACATATTCGCACAACAAGAATCTCAAGAATATGAAGTTTTCCTAAAGGTTCTGTAGCCTCTCGAGGATAAATACTGATGTCTCCGTATCGATCCGTGAGACTCTACTAAACCTGCTCATGGCTCGTGAGACCTATGTAACCTAGGCTCTGATACCAACTTGTCATGACCCAACCGGACCCAATCGTGATGGCGCCTCTCGTGAAACAAGGCCAGCCGACACAAATCCCCAAACCAATTAACAGTTATAATAATTCATAATTAAGTCATTAATAAGTGATAAATCCCCAAATAGAGCGAAATAGAACAAATGCAGAAAACAAACACAGCCGACATCGGGGTGTCACCAGTCATGAGCATCTAAACATCCAACTAAGAGTATGAAAAAAGACTACACAATCTATTACAGAGCTAGTACAAAGGAAAGTAAAGATATGAGGGAGAAGCACTGGGCTGCGAACGCCAAGCAACTACCTAGTGAACTCCGAACAGCCTGCTGGAAGCAATCAGCCCTCGCTAGTGTGACCCAAGGCTCCTGATTCTACACATATGGTGCAGGGAGTAATGTGAGTACGCCAACTCAGTAAGTAATAAAAGTAAAGGCAGTTGAGCAGTAAGAAAACGCGTAAAACACAGCAAAATGCTAAAATGAGGCAGTATAAAACTAGAACAATGCAGTAACATAGTAAAAGCTCGTAGAAACACCTTAGTTCGGTAAAAACCTATTTAAAACATCTTTTAGTAGTTTAAGCGAGTGAATGAAAAACAGTGAGAAAGATAGATACATAAAATCAGCCCCTCGGGCATAATACCAATAGAATCAGCCCCTCGGTCTATCTCACAATAACTTGTATCATCCCCTCGGGCAATAACATAGAACCATCAGCCCCTCGGGCTATATCACATCTCACACTGGGTACCCGCGCTCATTAGGGGTGTACAAACTCTGGGAGAGGCCCCTTACGACCCAAGCGCAATAACAAGCCATCTCGTGGCATAGTTAAACAGGCTCTCGGCCTCATATCAAGCCACCTTGTGATGTAATAACTCAGGCCCTCGGCCTCATAATCATGAATCAGTATAATACTGCTCGGCATTCGCAACCCAGTGCTTCTCCCTCCTATCTTTACTTTCCTTTGTACTAGCTCTGTAATAGACTGTGTAGTCCTTTTCATACTCTTAGTCGGATGTTTAGATGCTCATGACTGGTGACACCCCGATGTCGGGTTGTGTTTGTTTTTCGCATTTGTTTTATTTCGCTCTATTTTGGGATTTATCACTTATTAATGACTTAATTATGAATTATTATAACTGTTAATTGGTTTGGGGGTTTGTGTCGATTGACCTTGTTTCACGAGAGGAGCCATCATGACCGGGTCCAGTTTTGGGTCATGACATATCTGCTGAAATTAGGGCTGTCCAACGAGATGGGCCGAGACAAAATTAACAGGACGGGACATGACAGGACGATATTTAAGCGGGACGGTGGTAAGACGGGATGAAACAGGACATGACAAATGGGACGAAACGGTCAGCCCATCCCGTCCCACTAACAAATGGGATAGGATGGGATAGGAAAGGATAGAAATGGGACGGGACTAGACGGGACGGGTTCGTGGGCCTTAAATGTAGTTTTTTTTTAAAAACGTCTAGTTTTTAAACTTTGCAACGGATAGATTTTTGTCTTATTTAATAAACTTAAATGTTAAAACGGAAGTTAGAAAACTAAGTAAAGAATTATTATAAAATATTAAAACAAAAGATTTGTAATGAAATATTCTAGTAATTATAAATTTATAATAGAGTTATAATTTATTTAATATAATTTCAAAGTATTAAGTAACTAAGACAATTCATAAAAAAAATTCAACGCTTGGAGCCTTTTATTTTATTAATAGAACTTTCAAATCTCAAATACAAATATAATTGTTTTGAAGAGCACCTAATATATGCAGTCACCTTGTAGGAAGGGTTCTGTTTGAACTAACCCTCTTAGTAGCCAATTACAAATTATCATACTAATATTTGTAAGCTCCTATATAGTTTTTTTGTAACTTATCAATAATATCTCTCGGACATTGTGCTGGAATTGGCAATGTTGATTGATGTTCCATGAGCTTCATGGCGTCATCGCTCCCAGTGCTAAATATCTCATTGTATTCTTCTTCTTCCCTAGTGGCTAATTTTTCAAAACCAAGATTTCTTCTTTCTGAATTAATCCAATCTCTGAATAATATGGAAATCTCTAGACTGTCCTCCGCTAATGCATGTCTATGATCTCCAATTTGAAATCTTACTGTGACGACCCAAAGGGTCATCACCGTAGTTCTTCCTTGTTCTGCACTACCGAGGCCTCGATTTGCGTGCGCAGTTGGGGCGCGTAACCGAAAAGTTTTTATGTTAGAATATGTGAATTATGTGAAAAATTTGATGGATTTTGATATTAATATGCGTAATATTGACTTCGGTCAACATTTTGGGTAAACGGACCTGGACCTGTGATTCGACGGTCCCGGAGGGTCCGTAGAAAAATATGGGACTTGGGCGTGTGCCCGGAATTAAATTCCGAGGTCCCAAGCCCGAGAAATGAAATTTTGTGTGAAATTGTTTTCTGAAATTAATTAAGGAAAATAAAGAAGGAAATTGATCAGAAAACTGTGGTATCGGACTCGTATTTTGGTTCCGATGCCCGGTACGAGTCTTAAATATGTTTTAAGCACTATCTGTAAAGTTTGGCTAAAAACGAACGTCATATGACGTGTTTCGGACTTAAAATGGGGAATTTGAGTTTTATGAAAGTTGAAAAAAAATCATGTGTTTTGAGGCTTAATTCTATGTATATGATGTTATTTTGGCAATTTGATCGCACAAATGAGACCGTAAGATGTTTTTAAGATCATATGTATGTTTGGTTTGGAGCCCCGAGGGCTCGGGTGAGTTTTGAGTGGGTCCCGGGAGGCCTTAGACTTAAAAAAAATGCAGGTTCAGGTGTTGCAGGCCCAGCGCGGCCGTTTTCGCGCGGTCCGCGCTGGCAGCCATGAGGCCGCAATGCTTTTCTGTGCGGTCCGCGTGGTGGGGGGGTTTAGAGGGTCGGTAGCCAGGTCGACCAGCGCGGCCGCGCACCAAATCAATGCGGTCCGCGCTGGGTGGGTTCAGAGAGCCTACTTCTTCCCTCCCTCGGCGCAGCCGCGGTACATTTCCGCGCGGTCCGCGCTGGCAGCCACGCGGCTGCGGTGCATTTCTGCGCGGTCCGCGCCAGCCCCCAGCATATATATAAATTCGGGATTTTCAGTCATTTTATCCACTTTTCAAAAACCCAAAACCTAAGAGGCGATTTTCCAAACAACTTTTCTTCTCCAAAACGATTGGTAAGTGATTTCTAACTTAATTTCTTTATTCCTTGACATCTTTTAACATGATTTCAAATTCAAATAAAAGATTTTCATGGGGGAAATTGGGTGTTTTGGGTAGAACCTAGGTTTTCTACAAATTGAGAAGTTGGACCTCAATTTGAGGTCCGATTTCAAAACAAATCATATATTTGGATTCGTGGGAGAATGGGTAACCGGGTTTTGGTCCGAACCTCGAGTTTCGACCACGTGGGTCCGGGGGGTGTTTTTGACCATTTTGGGAAAAACCTTGTAAAATATATTTTTCATGCATGGAGAGTGATTCATTTAGTAATTATTAATGTGATCAAGTAACTTATGACTAGATTCGAGCGGATTGGTGGTGGAATCAAGAGGTAAAGCTATACTAGAAGCGTGAGTTGAGTTTGGAGCATTCGAGGTAACTGTTTGTTCTAACTTTGGCTTGAGAGAATAGGATTAGGATGTTATTTGCTACTTGCTAATGTGGAGTACGGTGTATAGGCATGGTGACGGTTACCTATGCACCGGAGTTTAGCATGACTGTGAGTCTTAATAGCTTTTAATTCGAATAACGTGACACAATCTCCTTGTTTATTTGATGAGTTTCATATAATGTGAACGGTTGAGGTAAAATTGTGATTGGTGTACTTTTGGAGCGTTAGCTCGAACATGAATGTGTTAGTTGAGGAAGAAGGGATTTAAAAAGAGAATGTGTTGTGATTACTCCCTTGCTGGGATGTGTAGACCGATATATATATACTCTCCCTTGTCGGGATATTTTGGGATGTTAGTTGTACCCTTGCCGGGTTAGAGTGATATGTTGTTGATTTCCCCTAATGGGACTCTCCTTACAAAATCAAATGTTTCGAATTATATTATGGGATCGTGTGGCACGCCGTCCACTTATATATGATATTATGGGATCGTGTGGCACGCCGTCCGCTTATATATGATATTATGGGATCGTGTGGCACGCCTTCCACTTTTATATGATATTATGGGATCGTGTGGACGCCTTCCACTTATATATGATATTATGGGATCATGTGGCACGTCGTCCACTTATATATGATATTATGGGATCGTGTGGCATGCCGTCCACTTTTATATGATATTATGGGATCGTGTGGCACGCCGTCCACGTATGATTTTACGAAATGGGATCGAGTGGTATGCCTACCACAAATTAGAGTGATTATTGGTTATTGGCCTCCGTTGCCGGTGACATATTGCGCACTGTGATAAAGATGAAATGGGAACGAGTGGTACGCCTACCACGTGGTATATGAAAATTGGGATCGTGTGGCACGCCGTCCACTTATATATGATATTATGGGATCGTGTGGCACGCCGTCCACTATATATATATATATATATATATATATATATATCATGGGAACCAGAGTTTCTTCTATTTATTTCCGATATTTCATTTTTATCTGTTACTCCCCGATAGCATGTCCCCTCCTAGCTTTACTTTGTATTATCTTGTTATTGTTTTCTTGCACTTGTATATATATCTGTACAGGTTAATTGTGGTAGGTCCTGTTTAGCCTCGTTACTACTTCGCCGGGGTTAGACCAGGCACTTACCAGCACATGGGGTCGGTTGTGCTGATGCTACACTCTGTGCATTTTTGTGCACAGATCAGGGAGCAGCTTACGGACCACAACAGTAGGACTTCTGGGAGCTATTTTCAGTCCAGGGACTCTCGAGGTAGCCTAGCTGGCGTTCGCAGGCCGAAGCCCCTTTCCATGTTTTTCTTTTGTTCATCTTGTATCCGACAAACATGATGTATTTCCTTTCAGACATTGTTTGTAGTATTCTGTAGTAGTCCGTGAGCTAGTGACACCATACCTTGGGTAGTGATGTGTATTAAACTTCCGCACTTTTGGTTTTTAGTTGCTTTAGATTTAAAGTTTTCCGCTTAAATTTTATCTCGTTTATTATATTGTTTGAAAGAAAGCAGGAAAGGTATTTTAAATATTTGGCTTGCCTAGCTCCGATAGTAGGCTCCATCACGACACCCGATGGTGGGAAATCCGGGTCGTGACACTTACTGCGCTAAAAGCGCTCTTCGATGCTACTGATAATGCTTGAATAGCCAGGATATCTCGGGCTATTATTGAAAGTGTTGGAAAAGCCTTGCCACGCTCCATCCACCATGATAAAAGTTGTTCGGTTCCTTCATCGTCTTTAATACTTTCCAATCCTTGATTAAGATAATAATCAAGTTCATCATCAATAGAGGAATCAAAACTCGTTATATCATCCATATCTTCCCATAAAACTTCTACTCTAGACTTAGAAGTAGAAGGAGTAGTTTCACAACCTGTTGTTTCTATAGATTTATATTTATCAAACATTGATCTAGCATAAGAATATATGCTAGCTTGGAAGTCTTCGAGAGATGGTTTTTCATTTTCTTGAATTGTAAATTCTCATAAATTTTACGAACAAGTCCCTTTGCACCTCTTAGTTTTAAAGATGAGTTAAGTAGAGTAGAAATTAAATAAACTTCGGGAATAGGGAAAAAAATACTTTTTAAATTTTGAAATCATTTCACTAATGGCCGGTGCATAAGTTGGATTTGTTTTATACTTACTAAATACAACAGAAATTCCACAAATATACCATAATATTTGTGTAACAGTAGGATAATATATACCAAAAAATTATTTTGTAGCATAATAAAAATTTTCTAAAAATTTAGTAAGCTCTTCGATCTCATCCCAATCGAATCAACAATTTGATCAGTGAGGATACCATTATGCATATTAAATACCTTTTGGATAGGCACTCGATAATCATAAGCAACTTTAAGAATTTCATAAGTAGAATTCCACCTAGTACAAATATCTTTTGGAACTTTTCTAAATGGAAGATTAGCACTATCACATTGTTGAGCGAATTCACGAATTCTACTCGCTTTATTAGTATGAAAAATATAGGCACAAGCATGTTGTATTTTACTATAAGCATCGGAAAATAAATTAAGACCATCTTTTACAACCAAGTTAAAAATATGGCATGCACATCTAACATGAAAAATTGCTACATTAATTGGACAAAGTCTAGTTTTTAAGCTATTTGTTGCGGTTGTGTTAGCAGAAGCATTATCCAAGGTGATAGTTAAAACATTATCAATGAGCCCATAAAAATCAAGTATTTATAGAACAGTAGTTGTAATACATGCTCCAGTGTGTTTTGAATCAACAAATTTATAACCAATAATACATTTTTGCGTTTTCCAGTGATGATCAACCCAATGACACGTAACAGTTAAATAATCACAACTATTAGGACTACGACCTATATCAGATGTGATAGACTTTACAATCTAAGTGAAAAACTACACAACGAATATACTGAAGATATTCGGTTTAAAATTTAAAAACATCATTTCTAACTGTGGTCTTAGGAAAACCTGGAAAAGTAGGGTTATAAGTTTCTTGTATATAATGCACAAAAGCAGAGTGAGAAGGAAAAGTAAAAGGTAAGCCACAGACGGCCACCTTTTTTGCTAAGTTCTCACGATCTCTATCTTTGTTATAGGGGCGTAAAACATAACCAGAAGCAGGGTCAAGCTGTTGTTGAATTTGATTAGAACCAGATCCACTAGGAGTGCCAGTACCGGTAGTAGGATCTATAATATTTCCGGCTTCTATGTTAGCTTGTATCCATAAAGATTTGTGATCCTTTTGTAAGTGTCTAGTTAAACCCCCCGTCCCACCACTTTTTGTGTGTGCAAATTGTTGCTTACATTTTTCACATATAGTACTATGATTAACTTTATCATGTTTAAAAAAATTTCATACAAGTGATGTTTTGGGACGTTCAGTCATAGGCGTCTTACAGGGGGTAAAGCTCCAGACCGAGATTGACTCTGAGTTGGAGCTTGTGTTGCAGGACTAGAGGGTGTTTCATCTAATTCTTCTTCCTCATTTTCTTCATCCTCATTTTCTTCTTCCTCAAAAAAAATATCATTGCCAAATTGTCTTTGTAAAGTTTCATGATCTAGTTGTTCTCCGACATTAATAACATAACATCCGGGGGGTTCGAAAAATGAAGTTTCATCAACATGAGTTATTTCATCTATATGTTTTCTAATTCTAGGAGAAGGGTTAGGATTAGGACTAGTATTAGGATTACTACTACTTTCACCTTTACTATTTTTTTACTACTTTTTTTTAAACATGCCAAATACATTTTTAGGTGCCATAATTTAAATACGAAATTAAATTAAAAAAGCTAACACGAAAATTAAACACACAAATGAAATACGAAAATAGAACACGTAAAGTAAACACAAAAATTAAACATTAAAATGATACGCAGAAATTATATATTAAAATTAGGAGATGAAATGAGTGCACCGTGATTAAATATTGAAATTTGAAGAAATTGCCCAAAATATTGCTCCAAATACTTGACGAATTAATTTGAAGCTTGAAAGTTTCTCCAAAAATTTGCCCAAATACTTGAAACTTGAAAGTTATCACTTGATAGTTGATACTTGATAGTCGATAGTAACAAAATTAAGAGAATAATATAGATAAAATATTATAATGTAAGAGATTTGAGAGAGAAGATTGATTTTTTGTGGGGAAAAATGAAGAAGGATAAGGGTATTTATAGTAGAAAATAGGGCCAAAGTATAATTTAATAAACTTAGGAGTTATATTTAAAGTTTGGGATGGGGGGAGGGGAGTGTTTTGGGGGGGGGGGGGAGGTCCTTTTTGGCCGTTTATTAACGTTGGCAACGATTATTTTTGCAATTTAAGCCGTTGCCCAATGGCTAGATTTCAAAAAAAATCCAGGCGGGACGGAACGAAACGGGACGGGACAAACGGGACGAAATGATTGTCATGTCCTATCCCGTGTCCCGTTTAACATTGGACATTCCTGTTTAAATTGAAGTGGGATGGGACGGGACCGGTACGTGATGCGGGATGGGACGGGACGGCCCGTCCCGTTGGAGAGCCATAGCTGAAACACAAGAGTGATGTTATTGTGGCACTGAATTTTTTTCTTAGAATGGTTCATACTCAATTTGGTAAGAATGTCAAAGGAATAAGGTATGATAATGGCACAAAATTTGTCAATTCGGACTGTTCTCAATTATTTCAATCTTTGGGAATTATACATCAAAGGTCTTGTATTTATACTCCTCAGCAAATGAAGTAGCTGAGAGAAAACACTGACACATTCTATAAGTGGGAAGAGCTGTAAGGTTTCAAGGAGGAATTCCTTTGAAGTTTTGAGGTCATTGTGTGTTAGCATCAGTGTACCTAATCAACATAACGCCTTCTGTAGCACTGCAAGGAAGGACACCTTATGAGATGTTTCATCACAAAAGGCCTAGCTTGGACCATTTAAGAATACTTGGGTGTCTATGTTTTGCGAAGAGGCCAAATGTTTCATGATAAGTGTCACGATCCGAAAACTGACCCGGTCGTAATGACGCCTATCGTGAAACTAGGCCAGCTGACACAAACCCAAAACCGACCAGAATATCATAAGAAGTCATTTAAAACTATTAATTAACTAAAATCCTATAATATAAGTTTAAACAAGCAGTGCAAAAATATAACATAAGCCTGACATCGGGGTGTCACCAGTCATGAGCAACTACAAACTCGTCTAGGAACAAGAAAGGACAACATAGTCCGAAAGTAAAATACTAAGACAATCTGAATAAGATAGGAAGGAGAATCACAGGGCTGTGAACACCAAACAGCTACCTAGTCAACTCCGGAGACCTGCAGGAAGACTGATCAACACTCACTATCGCGTCCCGAGACTCCTGGATCTGTACACAAGGTGCAGAGAGTAATGTGAGTACGCCAACTCAGTAAGTAAAAAAAGTAAAAGCAGTTGAGCAGTAAGAAAACAGGTAATTTCACGTCGTAGCACTATAGCAAAACAGTATATGTCCAGAACAATACAGTAAATCAATAAACTTGTAAAAACAACTCAGTTAAGTAAAACCTTTTTATAACATCTTTCAATAGTTTCAAACGAGTGATGAAACAGTGAGTAAAATGATAAAAATTTAAATAGCCCCTCGGGCAAAACATGTACCACAACCACCCCTCGGGCAAAATATCAACAGAACCAGCCCCCCGGGCTACCTCACAATCACTCGTAATCAGCCCCTCGGGCAACAACATGAAACAACAAAGGCCTCTCGGGCAATATCACATCTCTCACATTGGGTACTCGCACTCACTGGGGTGTTCAAACTCCGGAGGTTCTCCTACAGCCCAAGCGCTATCACAAGCAATCTCGTGGCATAACAAATCAGGCCATCGACCTCTCATATATCACAAATCAGTACAACATGATGCGGCGTGCAGCCCGATCCCATAATATCCTCACAACATAGGCCCTCGGCCTCACTCAGTCAGAAAACTCTCAAGCCACTTGTTACACCTACTTTTTCCGCCCCCGAAGGGTACGAAAGGAGTTTTTTCCAATTAAAGGACGATCGAAACGGGATTTATTTATTTATTTTAGAGTCTTGGGAGTAATTCTCATATAGTGCAAAAATCAGGTGCTCACACCACTCTTGCAACAGTAAAACATGATGCTCAGCCCAAAATATCATTTAAAAGATCAAAATGGAGTAAATATGGATGAGTTATGAAAATAGTAGAATACAACATGACTGAGTATAAATATTAAATCAAAACAGTGAGAAATAGTAGTAAAAAGTCCCTAAGGATCCAAAACAGTTGGCACGGGGCCTAAATATGGCATTCAGCCCAAAACATGATAATACTTTCCAAAACACAATGATATCAAACAGTTTTCAATCAAATACGCGACTTAACAGTCGTACATGACGGATCATGTCACAATACCAAATTGTGTATGACCCCATGCTCTTCATCTAGCGTGTGCGTCACCTCAAAGTAGTACCATGATGGGAAATTCGGGGTTTCATACCCTCAGGACAATATTTACAATCATTACTTACCTCAATCCGGTCCAAACTTTAGCCCGCGATGCCTTTGCCCATTGAATCAGCCTCCGAATTCTCCAAATCTAACTAAAATCAGTATCATACCATTAATATGCGATAAAGGAACAAAATCCAAGCGAAAATAATCAAATTAACTCAAAAATCCCGAAATTGGCCAAACCCGACCCCCGGGATAACATCTCGGATTTCGATAAAAATTATATCACTAGAATTATTATCCTCCCACGAGTCCATACATACCAAGAACATCAAAATCGGACCTCAAATGGCCCCTCAAATCCTCAATTTACACTCTCCAATTTCAAGCCCTAATTCCCAATTTTTACGCTTTAAATCCCACTAATTTCATGTCTAAGTAGTTAAAAATCACCATAGAATCGAGTATTGAGTTAAATATCTTACCTCCAAGTGTTTCGAATCCATCTTCAATCTCTCTCAAAAAGCTTCAAAATCGCTCAACAATTGAGAAAATGAGTTAAAAATCGCGAAGATGAGTTTTTATACATTCTGCCTAGGTCTAATTTCCTTCTTCGCGAACACGGTCAAAGCCTTGTGTTCGCGAAGCACAAAATTTCACTGCTCAAAAATCCTCTTTCGTGAACGCAAAGCTTCAGCTGCCCAAGCCTTCGCGAACGCGATACCTCCTACGCGAACGCGAAGAACAAACTTCTGGGGTCCTAGCCGCTCCACTTTCCTCTTCACCAATGCGTCCAGATCTTCGTGTTCGCGGTCCTCTCACTGGCCATACCTTCGCGAATGTGAGCCCCCCTTCGCGAATGCGAAGAACAATTTTTCTACAACAAAATACCAGAAATCTGCTATCTCCTCAAGTCCAAAAATGACCCGTTAACCACCCGGAACTCACCCGAGGCCCTCGGGACCTCAACCAAACATGCCAACATATTCCATAATATCATTCAAAATTATTACAACCTTCAAAACACTCAAAACAACGTCAAAACATCAAATCACCCTCGAATTCAAGCCTAAGGATTCCAAAACTTTCAAATTCCACATTCGATCGAAAAGTCTATCAAACCTCATCCGAATGACCTGAAATTTTGCATATACGTCACAAATGATACAACGGACCTACTCCAATTTTCGAAATTCCATTCTGACCCCGATATCAAAATTTCCACTGCCGAACAAAAAATACCAAATTTTCAATTTCGCCAATTCAAGCCTAAATCTACCACGGACCTCCAAAATACATTCTGATCACGCTCCTAAGTTCCAAATTACCTAACAAAGCTATCCGAACCATCAAAAATTACATCCGAGACCTTCTACCCATAAGTTAACATCCAGTTAACTTTTCCAACTTAAGCTTGCTCAAAAGAGACTAAGTGTCTCATTCCTCTACAAAACCACTCCGAACCTGAATCAACCATCTCAATACCACATAATACAGCTGAACAAGATATAAAGAAGCAAAAATGGGAGAAATGGAGTGGTAATTCATGAAACAACCGGCCAGATCGTTAAAATAAGTTTGAAGCCAGAGCCATTGCAGCATTCATGATGGGATTTTTAGAAGTAACAAAAGGATATATTTTGTTTGACCTAACTAATCATCTCTTCTTTGTGAACAAGGATGTAAGCTTTAGGGAAACTATATTTCCTTTTAGCATCAGAAGGATAATTAGTGTCCTTTATTTTCTCAAGATGGCTTAGATTCTTCTCATCTTCCTGATTTGGCATCTTATGATGCTGACATAGAAGACATTCCTTAACACACACTGATGTAGCAGTTCCACCAGATGCAACAAGTGATCCCACACAAGCTATTGCTATTGAACCTATATGAGTTTGATCCACAACATGATGTGAGTCCAAATAGTTCAATTCCCTCAATCCCTGCTGACTGAGAACCTTTGAGAAGATCAAATAGGGACAAAAAGACTCCTAGTTGGATGAGTGACTATGTGACAGCTAATGTCAACTGTGATCATGCATTGCCTTATCCTATGCACCATTCAATCAGTTATGCTAATGTGAAGCCTTATTACCAATAGTTCCTAGCTGCTTTCACCTCTATTATGGAACCTAAAAATTTTCAGGAGGCTTGCAAGGATCCACTTTGGGTAGAAGCAATGAAAGCAGAAATTCAGGCCTTAGAAGATAACAGAACATGGAGGCTGGTTACTCTACCACCAGGGAAGATGCCCATTGGATGTAAATGTGTGTTCAAAATCAAGTACAAGGTAGATGGCTCAGTAGATAGACATAAGGCAAGATTTGTTGCTAAATGATACAATCAACAAGAGAGTATTGATCACAATGAAACATTCTCTTCGATTGTGAAGATTGTGACTATGAGATCTGTGCTTTCAATTGCTGCAACAGAAGGATGACATGTACATCAGATGGATGTATACAATGCATATTTTCAAAATGATCTACCAAATGAGGTTTACATGCAATTGCTAGAGGGTTTTGCAAGCCAGGGGAAGAATACAGTTTGTAGGCTTGTCAAATAACTGTATGGATTAAAACTAGCAAGTCAACAATGGAATGTAAAATTAACAAAAGCCTTACAAGCACAAAGATTTACGCAAATCAATCTAGATTACTCTTTATTCATACAAAAGCAGAGAAGCAATATTGTGATTATTCTAGTTAGGGGTGTACATAGGTCGGGTTGGTTCGGATTTTACAATTATCAAACCAAACCAATTGTGTCGGGTTATTAAATCTAAAGATCAAACCAAACCAATAAAACTCGAGTTTTTCATCTCGATTTTTTCGAGTTTTTTCGGGTTTTCGGGTTATTCGGGTTTTTTCCGGTAAAATCTTCATAGAACAAAATATATAACGTATGCTCAAAATATTTCTTTAATCCTAGTAAGACACAACTATATAAAGTATTTTCCAAGAAAATAATACAAAATATGAGACGTGTCATATCATTATCTTAAAATATTCAACAATAAAGATAATAAAATTATGTAATATAAATATTGCTCATTAAAAAGTCATAATAAAAATAAACATAATCTAAAAGTACTAAGTCATGCTAAAATAAATAGACTAATAAGGAAGTATTAATTACATGACTAAACGCTAAAGAAAAATAAAAATAGGTTATGTACTTTTATCTAAACTATTGTAAAATAAAAAAATAGATATTCAATACATTCTCGTTCGTAATATAGAATTGAGTGTTTTTTATTAGCATTAGTATTGATCTGATTTTGGTTTGTGCTTTTGTTAGCATTATTTAATTTACTAATATTGATGGCTATAAAACTTATTGGAGCATTCAAAAGTTCTAAGTCCAACCTTGAAATAATACCTTAAAAGTTAAAATTATGAAATTTTTTAAGAAATATTTATAAATTACATCACAATAAGTATATTTATATATTAAATATATCTAAAATTTCTATATATATAATGTCGGGTTGGTTTGGTTTCGGTTTGACTTTCTTTAACTAAAACCAAACCAAACCAATTATGGTCGGGTTTTTTTCCAACACCAAACCAAATCAAACCAAACCATAGTCAGGTTTTTTTTCTCGGTTTGACTCGAATTATTGGATTGATGCGGTTTGTCGGTTTTCTTTGTACACCCCTAATTCTAGTATATGTTGACGACATGTAGATCACTGGAAACAACCTCAAGATCATAGAAGCAACTAAGAAGAACCCACATGCAGCTTTCAAAATAAAAGATCTTGGAGAGTTAAGGTACTTTCTGGGAATTGAGTTTGGTAGGTCGGGGAGAGGAATCTTAATAAATCAACAAAAGTATGCATTGGAACTCATTGGAGATTTAGGACTAAGTGTATCCAAGCCTACAACCCACTAGAATACAATAAAAAACTCACTGATAATAGGTTGGATGAAGTTACAGGAGCTGAAGGTGATGACCTCTTAGAAGACAAGGGAAAATATCAGGGACTCATTGGTAAATTGCAATATCTGACTCTGACTAGATTAGATCTAGCATTTGCAGTCCAAACATTGAGCCAGTTCATGCAACAACCTGAAAGAAGTCATTGGGAAGCTGCACTAAGGGTAGTGAGGTACATAAAAAAAGATACGCATTTTGATGAGTAGCGAGAAAAGCAATGTGCTAACAACCTATTGTGATGCAGACTGGACATCATGTCCCAACACAAGGAAGTCAGTGACTGGATTTCTCATTAAGCATGGAAATTTACTCATATCATGGAAGTCAAAGAAGCAAAACACAATCTCTAGAAGTTCAGCTGAAGCAAAGTATAGAAGCATAACCTGGACAGTTGCTGAACTAGTTTGGTTGGTAGGATTATTCAAGGAACTTGGAACAGAGGTGAAACTGCCAATCAACCTATTCTATGATAGCAAGACAACACTACAAATTGCAGCTAATCCAGTATATCATGAAAGAACTAAGCATATAGAAATAGATTGTCACTTTATAAGGGAGAAGATTCAACAAGGATTGATCAAAACACAACATGTGAATTCTAAGGAGCAGCAGGCATGCATTATAACCAAAGCACTTCTGAGATCACAGCATGAGTACCTATTTTTCAAGCTAGGAGTACTCAATATTTTCACACCTACCAGCTTGAGGGAGAGTGTTGAAAATGGGATTACTTGAAGTTAAATGAGCTAGAGTTGAGTCTTAACTAGAGTTAGTATAGATTAGTCATTAGTTAATTATGGTTGGGTTAATTAGTCGGTTAGAAGCAGTTATATTGTATATATATATTGTAGCTACCTTATTTAATAATAGAATGTGAGCTCATTATTTTCATTTCATCATTTCTGTAACTCCACTGTCTTCACCAATTTTCTCTCGTAAAGCTTCATTAGAATAAAACTAGGGCTTAATCCATGGAAACTAATAAGTATGTTCTAGAGAGTTGAGATGAGAACAAAAACAATACGACATGTAAGATACATATCCATGGGCAGCACATACAAATTATGAATTATGGACGAAAGAGAAGAAGATTTGTATATGTCAGTGTAACAAAGCCTAATATTAAGTTTGCCATAATGCGACGAATTCAACATTGATTAGAACTCACACTTCTATGCAGAGAAAATAAACTATAGTATAAGGCAGTTCGGTGCACTAAGTTCTTGTTATGCACGGAGTCAGGAGAAGAGTCGGACTACAAGGGTCTATTGTACGCAGTCTTACCCTGCATTTCTGCAAGAAACTGTTTTCACGGCTCGAACCCGTAACCAGGAGGTCACGGATTTCATCTAAAAATATTGCTTTTTCTTAATTTATGTGGTATTATACTGGAAATATAACATAAAATAAAATTTATATATTTAAAAATTAAAAAATACTTATGAATCACAATAAAAAATTTTGGTTTGATACTCGAAATTCAAATAAGGGGGAGAGAGTAGTATAAAAATATCGGTGAATAGAAAGTATGATAAATAGTATCCAAAAGTAGGATATATAGTACTATTCAAATTGTACAAATTAGGACGGAGAGTAGTATAAAAATGTCGGAAAGTAGAAAGTAGGATATATAGTACCTAAATTGTCTTTTGTATCGTCAAATAATCTGAGTTAGTCCCGTTAGTGATGGATGAAACCACATATATTTTTTAATTGAAAGCAAAATGTGACTAAACTAAATATTATAAGGATCAAAGTTGGAATAACACAATAACTCAACCAGAAATATTATTTTCCCCTTTTTTTTCTTCGTATTATAGCTTTCTAATTGAACTTACGGGCATGGCAATGATACTATAGTCTATGAGCCAAATCATTTGGATGAAACCTTCTCCTTAAGTCAAGTCAGCTCGAATATTTGAAGTAATATTTGAAGATTTTCAGTCGTTTGACCATGAATAAGATTTTTGGGAGATTATGTATTTTCAAAAATTAAGTAAAATTGTCATATTACACTACGTTTAGGGAAATGTATTTGGAGAACACTTGTATTAGTCTTTTTAGATCCATAATTGAATTGTTTAATTTGAATTGGTTTTTGAAAAGTAGTTCAATTTAAAAAAAAAATTGTGCTTCAACATGAATTTCTTATTGAAAAACTAGTTTGTGAAAATAGAAGATATATAAGTGAAAGTTCTTTTCACATAAAATAAACATTCAAACTAATATTATTCTGTTTGAAATACCAATGTTGATATTTTATAGTGAAAAAATGATGTTGTATAACCGCTTTCAAAATAACAGCCTTTGTATGTATGTAATATACAAATTTTATACACTTTTGCAGCTATCAAATTTAAAAATAGTTTTGACAACGGGCTAAAAGTGATCTTTGCCCTTTTATAATTAAAAGCACTTATGAACAAAAATTAGTACTATACGTAAATACTAAAATTCAGTACTTACAAATAATAAAATAGTATTTTATGTCCAAACACGTATTTATGTTTGTTTATCAAGCTGGCATGTTACTTCAACTTCAAAAGTAAAATATGATATCTGAACTTTAAAAAGTAGATTTTAGAAGTTTTTAAAGTTTTTTAGTCACAAAATTTCAGATGTGTTTTCATATTTAAATACTTTCAAATTAAACTTAATTTTAAATATTATATTTTCCTAAATATTAACTAATTCATGTCCAAACGCTATTGTCGATCAATGACCGAGTAAAATATAAGCATATGAAAGGGTGAGTAGTTTAAAGATACTGATTTGACTTGTTTATTCTCTTTTGTTAATATATAATTTTTTCCTCAAGATATATTGATATTGTGTTTTTTAAACTAACAATTAAAATTTATTAAATATAAGACGAAAATGAAAAAGCTCACATTTGGAAAAATTATTGGACAAAACTGCTAAGGAATCATTTATCATTTTCTACCGAACTTTACCCAACTAAAGTTGGTTCAGTAATTGTGATACATAAGTCGCATATAAGCCGGATCCGTAAAATAAGATTTACAAGTCGCATTCTGACAATGCGATCAGCGGCCCCCTACTTTCCCTTTTACACCTGTGAATTTTACTTTGAAATCAAAACTGATTCATGGCTTCTTCCGCTAATTCTAGGCTCGAAATCCTCACTCGACACTTAACTTCGGCAGCTTTTGCCTCTAAGGTACCACTAAAAATCACACTCTCTTACTACTGATTACGTTTTTTTTTTTGCAATTCAAAAACAGGGTCGTGATTTTGATATGGTAATCAAAGTACAAATGCCTTAATTTCTGAGATTTTTTTTCCAGTTTCAGTTATGGAAAGCTATTTTTCCGAACAATTAACTTCAATTTATGGTTATATCTTAAGCAAAATGGACACTTCATAAGTTTCTGCCTCTAAGGTAGCTCCAAAAATCACTCTTTCTTACGAACAATTATTCTTTTTGCAATTCAAAAGCAGGTTCCGAGGTTGTTAAATACTAATCAGATTACCAATGTTTAATTTCTATTGTTCAATTTTAGTTAGTGGAAAAATGCTAATTTTTCCTGATGATGAATTCTTTCTCACGCTTTATAGGCTGGCTCTGATGGTGAAAATTTGGAGTGGATTAAGATATCACCTGAGGTATCAGAAGCACTAAAAACTGGCAGCCCAATTGTTGCACTTGAATCCACCATAATATCTCATGGTACGTGAAAATTTTGACCTCATTGCTCAATTAAATCGTCTGCTTATATTGTCTACATGTTATTAGTAGTACTACTGAAGGGAATTATGTTGTAGTAATTAGTACTAGTGGTGAGAGTGTAGCTTGTGATGTGTGGGTTAGGGGCACGTCACGAGTTCGAACCCTGCTGCAGGCAATAACCTTGTATTTAAGTGAAGAAGATTTTGACCTTCTTGCTCAATTATTATCGTTTGCGTATACTGTCTGTTTTCTGTTATTATTACAATTGAAGGGAAATTATGTACTTCCAGTAATTAATACTAGTGGTAAGAGCACAACTTGTGATGTGTGGGTTAGGCGCACGTCGTGGGTTCGAACCCTGACGCAGGCAAAAGCGTTGTATTTAAGTAGAGGGGCAAACCCATTTTCCACCGAGTTTCGAACTGTGTGCCACTGGTCATCGGAAATTTCTCTCTTCTAAAAAAAAGAAAAAATTTATGTATTAGTTATTATTACAATGTAAAGCTTGTGTTAGTGAATATAATATTGTACTTCGCTAGGGAGTAGAAAAAAAATATGTAATGGAAATATAGATGAGAAATAATGTTGTTAAACTAATTTTAGAAATAAAATTTACTTGATCTCCATGCGGGGCGGACGCAGGATGAAAAGCCGGTGGATTCAGAATTTTAACTGGCTTGAGGAGAAAATGTCTTTGCACCCACTGCTCCCTTGAAGCACTCTTTTATTAAAATACCAACTTTAATGGACACTCACACACACACACACATTACAAAAGGTCATAGCTAAAAGCTGTAGTTCAGATGAATCCACCGTTTATGCACTAGGTCCGCCCCTGATATTGATTCTTCCTCCCTGTACCCTGCTCTCCCAAATAAAATAGAAAAATAAAAGATGTAGAGTTCCATGTTAAATTTATATAGTGACAACAAAGTGTTACCTGAATGATCAATGTCTTACATCATCAGCTGTGGCCTTACTGCGCGTCGAACATGCTGACAGATTGAGATTAAGACTTATAACCGTGCGACAATGCATTTCAGTAGTTGGCCTTACTTAACCTTACATGTATTACTTTCTCATTTATGTTTTATGTATAGTAGCTCCAACTATGGATTTTCTTGCTGTTTCCAGGAATGCCTTATCCTCAGAATTTTGAGACAGCTAAGGAGTTGGAGGTCATTGTGAGGAAGAATGGAGCTGTACCTGCAACTATCGCTATTCTGGATGGTGTACCATGCATAGGTGTCCACTTGAGGCTTTTTTTCTCTCTTTTTTTCTTTATCATTCTTTCTTCTTTTCTCGTTTCTTGGTTGGAGGTACATTTGCACGATTTTGGGGTTGATTGCTAGGATTCTTAAGTTCATCCCGTTTCTCCTAAACTTAAAGTGTCCACAGACCTCATGGGCACTCTGCTTGTGCTCGAGGAATAGTAATTGCAATAAACACCAACCTCTTTGTTCTTAGCTTCTTAATATGCATTTTAACTATCAATAGAGACCAAGTTGTCTATGTTTTATCTGTTTATCTATTTACTCTATACTCATGCTAACTTTTGATATTTGGTAGCTCAATCAAATTGGTGAATGCTTTACAACATTTTTTCCTTATGAAAGAAATTGATTTTTTACAAGGGACTAGAGTTTCTTGAAAATATACTCTGCTACATTAATGTACATTGACTTCTATGCTCAATCATATTCCAGCACTAGCATATGGCTGACGCATATTCCATGAGCATCTGACCGTTGTCCGAAACTCTTGATCATTCCAATTTACTCGGACGGTTTCTGTGAGTGTTCAATTTGAAGATTAGCAATTTGAAATGGAGTGGAATACTTTTGGAATGGAATGTGAAAGATGAACAATTTGGCATAGAAGTAACCTTTCTGAGAACATCTATTCTTCACTGCAGTAAACCATTTCCATCTTTTACTTAATTAATTCCAAAACTTTATGTTCTACAGCAGTTTTGAATCTTTCATAACTTATTTGTTAAACTTGCACTTTTTGAGGAAATGAGAAATATGAGAACACGAGATCTCCACAATATCGACATCATTACTAACTAATAGCCATTGGGACAGGTAATCATCTGCTTGTCAAATTAAATCTGATACTCTTGGCTCAAATTCTGTGGAACTTCTGAAATAAAAAAACTTGAAATACTTGCATGACCTTACGTTCTGAGTTGTCTTACTCTTGTGCTAACTTTCTTTTAACTGGGAAATTCATTGTAGCATGTAAAATGTCTTAACCATGAATTATATTCTTTATGGTAGGCTTGACTACAGAAGAACTAGAGATTTTAGCACGCCTTGGTAGCAAAGCTCGGAAAACTGCTAGTAGAGACATTGCAGTTGTTGTAAGTCAATTCCAAACTACGTGACTTAGTCTGGGAAATTATATATTGTTTGCCTTTATCATTTTTGCTACAGTAAAATATTTGTTTTGACTGCTGAAACTTAATTTTCACTAGCTTTTGTGTGTTTGTGTCGAGATGTGACATGTAAAAGCTTCATGAACCTAGAGAAAATAGCATGCCACGGATAGCTTGTTTTGTAATGTATGCGGCAGAACTATGTGTCTTATGATGACTGCATAAGTATACAAATGTACTTCATCACAGCTTGCACTATCTTATGTTTATTTGTTTTACACTCCCTTGTTACAGTTCCAAATATTTCTAGGAAGACAGTTTTTATATTATAACAAAAAGTGGTTATTTCTTGCTTAATCCTCCCTTTACCACAGTTTTAAGTATTTTGAGGGAAGTGTGACTTTTAAATTAAAAGAAGGTTTACTTATTCTTTGTTCTTTTCAGAAACCATACGAAAAAGATGACGAAAAAGCTCTTGGCACAAACAGCTTGAGCCGTCTCACTTGTTAGGTAGTGCAAATCATGTATTGTCAATGTCAGCCTTCACATTGAAAGAGAACTGATCATTCACTTATTTGGTTTATTCCTGAAGGCATCAATTCCAGAAGCCTGGATTTTGTTCGCGATTCAGTAGAATCTTTTTCTCTTATTAGACATGCTCTCCTAACCATGTACCACTAACCTCCACCTATGATAAGATTGCTTCAATTCCTGTGAAGTACTTCTCTTCAAGATTACACTTATAAATTCCCCCCCCCCCCTCATACTAACCTTTCCTGGTAATATAAATCCACTCATATCACTATGACAATTTTGCGTAACCCCCTACGAAAGACTTACTTCTCTTGTCATATAGGCCTACAAGAAATTTATCAGTAGCTAATCACAGCAGTCGACATGATTATCATCACAATTATGAACAAACCACCTTAATGAATCTCATAAATTCCATCCTTGATGGGATTATAATATTCTTATTTCAGTGTAAAGAGTGAAAGAATAATATTCTTGGTCTTTTAATTGGAGCGGAATTTTGATGGGTGCTGTTGCTAAAAATTATAATAAGGAGGGTGGAAAGAACCAAGAACACATGATGATACCACACACTTTTTTGATGTTGCACTATTGAAGTGTATTATTAAGCACTCAAAGGTGTGCAATCTTCTGGACATTGTTATATTTGGTTCTACCTTTCGTCTCTGACCGGCATCTGTTTTCCATGTGTTTAAGCCATAGAAGGCTAGATATATGCATCATCTCTAAGTGTTCCCTTGCAAAAAGTGCGAAGCATATGTTTGGATATCTGCCAGGATCCTACCAAATATTCTTGGGAAGCCGCCACAAAGCTATCAAATTAAGTTTTTCTAAGTTACTTTCTTGTATTTTTTTCTAGATGGCAGGCAGGGAGAATGGAGCAACTACTGTCTCTGCAACAATGTATCTTGCTTCAGTGGTGATGATTGCCTTCATATGGATTTCTCTAGTATTTTGCTTTTTTTCTTTTCCTGATTCATCCTGATCTTTTGTAAAGAGTTTCTTCGTATCTTGTAGGTTGGTATTCCAATATTTGTCACTGGTGGTATTGGAGGAGTTCACAGACATGGAGAGAACAGTGAGTAAATCAATGCTTATATATGGGCTTTGGTGCTTCGTCTATGTGGTGATGCTAGAATTATGCATTTTGCTTGGTAGCATCTGATTTTTTAATTAGAATGGTAGCTTGCCAAATTGCGTTGATCATTTGTTGAGAGTTGGCAAACAAATATTTGTTTGATAAATAAAAATCAAGAATGGAAAACAAGATGCATGTCAAGGACATTTTAGTGTATAGACTGGTAAATGATCAGTAGTATCATCAGTATGACAATATGAATAAAGCATGAATTGCACTAAGCGTGGGTTTTCAACTCCAACCTGTAACCAGGAGCAATTAGAGCTTCTTCAGATGATTATCTTACCGATTAGTTCCAAATATTGGCTCAATAATGATTTTCAACTTTTGTAAATGGATCTCGATCTATGGACCTTGTTAATATGAGGTGCTTAGAATGTCTCCATCACTATGAACTGTTTGCTACCTAAATGGTCTTTGGCAATCCTTACCTTATAAGTTAACGTTTGAGATTGAGTTAAGATCAAAGTCCATTTTCTTAACATGATATCAGAGTAAGTGCCATCCCTATTCTTGCTTTACTTGTTTCCCGCGCTCCAAATGTCTTAACCTGGGCTTGCGGAGGAGGGGTGTAAGAGTTTCTTACATAGGTTGAGGGAATGAACTATTATCTCGTTACATGGTTTGGACAATTCTCATACGCTAGCCTTTAAGTGGTTGAGTTAGAGCCAACGTCCATTTTCTTAATATTATTCATCTCACGTGGCTTTATTTCTCACATGGTATCAATGACAAACCCATCCCTATTCTTGGTTTATCCAATATTGGCCCTCATATTATGCTATCCACGCTCTAGATGTCCAGATTTGTGCGTGTAGAGAGTTAGAGTGTCTCCCTATGGACTGTTGTCTCCTTGTATTGTCTTGGTCTCTCAGCTCATGAGTTAGTTTTTGAGGTTGAGTTAGACCTAACGTCCATTTTCTTAACAAGGTGTATTAGGCTGCTTCTAATAAACCCGTTCTCTACATGGTTGTCATTTAGAGCATCTCTTCAAGCCTTTTTGGTTTAAGGTAGCAAACCTTTTTGTAATGAAATAAGCAACTCCCTTAGCTTTCAACTTTTCTTCTCTTGTTTGCATTTATTTATTTATTTATTATGTTTGAGTAGTTCTTATGCATTTATTCTTTTACAGCATTGGATATTTCGTCTGATCTCACCGAGCTTGGAATTACTCCTGTGGCTGTGATCTCTGCTGGTGTAAAATCGATACTAGATATTCCCCGAACACTTGAATATTTGGTTTGTACCAACATTCTTATTTTACTTCAGAGCTCTTACATATTATAACGGATGACTTGGAAAATCAACCCTTTCTTTTCCTATCTTGACCTGCAGGAAACTCAAAGAGTTACTGTTGCAGCTTATCAAACCGATGAGTTCCCTGCTTTCTTCACACAAACCAGTGGCTGCAAGGTTCACATTTTGTCATCAACCCTATGATTAACTCCTATGTTTCGATCATATAGGTCCCTTTCTAACTGCTCTACTCAATGATTAGAAAAGATTTTTTTACATTAGTACAGCATTTGCTCCACAAGATGTAAAAGAGGACATGCATGCACTAAGATCCAACTGTAAGAGAGGAGCTTCAAAAAAATTGTTTGATGATACTCTGTTGAAACCAGTTATGTTATTAGAGCAAAATGCAGTTTTACATCCCTCTTCTGGCATCAGTTCTTTAGTATTAAGTAACCCCCTTTTCAGGTTAAAGCCTTGAAACCAAATTCCCTATACCACATAAGGTGTAAAGAATGGAGCATAGACAGCAATGTTTTGGGAAATGTCATCATGTTCTCAAACCTAGAAGTCTATATCTGCCTTTGATTTTGGAAACTAACATTTCGAAGAACGGAAATGCCAGAATATGTTATGTCCTGTCTACTACTTGACTTAGGATAAATGAGGAGAGAAGTAAACTGAGACAGCCATATAGTTTATAATGTCTCTGGAGTATGGTTTATCTCTCAATGTTTCAAGAGTTGCCTGTCAGGCTCTTGATAAGGAGATCTCTATATACTCACTTTAAAGGGGAATCATCATAAAATTAGCATGGTTTACAAATTTCATTAAACAAACAAAGTGGACTGTTAAAAGTCATGGAAACCCTCCCAATATATGAAAAGTAGACCAACTTATGCTTGTAATGGAATAATCTTAACTTATAGTTTCTTGTGTAGTATTCGCTCTTCTCATTTTAAATGTCACTCATTTCTTTTTGGTCTATCCCAAAAATAATGATACATTTCTATTTTTGGAAACTCTTTAGTTTTAAACTTCTCATTTTACCCCGAATGAGTAATGACATACTATAGCCATAGGAATGTCATGACATATTTAAGATCACAAGTTCTAAGACTACCTTTGGTAGGGTATATATATTCAGTTTATGTGTCTAAAATCTTCTTTTCCTTCTTAAGCACCATGCTCGGTGAACACCTCCGTATAAACTGAAATGGAAGGAGTAAATTGTTATACTGAACTGTGAAAGAGTGAAGTATAGAAAAAAGGGATCAAACATTGTTACATGCTGAAATGTGCTGTCCGTCAACACCAAACACTAACATGGTCAAATTGTGGGTTCTTCTCTTCCTCTTTTTTCAAAAAATTCATCCCCCCCCCCCTTGACTATTGGGAATGATGGGAGGCTCAGAAGAAACTGATTTCATATTAGTTAGCATAGGTGAATAGATCACTTCTTTTCTTTTGGAATGTTTGAATAACTTATGAGCAGTCTCATATAATTTCAGTTAACACGAGATCATATTTTTCTTAATTGTATTTATAATAAACATTACATCATGTTTTCTAATTGGTTATCTTTTGACATAAAACTTAGGCACCTGCTCGAGTAGAATCGCCAGAACATTGTGCTCGAGTTATAGGTAAGCAACCCTGAACCTATTCCAACCTTCATTCATTTACTTGTTAATTATAGCATTTTTGTATTCTCTAACTTTGACTGCAGATGCAAACATAAGACTTGAGCGGAAGAGTGGAATATTGATAGCAGTCCCCATTCCAAGGGAGCATTCTGCTTCTGGACATTTGATTGAGTCGGCAATACAGCAAGCTCTCCAAGAAGCACGGTAAGTCTGCTGAATCCTTCTTTATTTACGGAAGCACATGGTTCTTTGAACCTTAATTGCCTTTTCCACATGCTTCTGACATATTAATGGTGGGATGGAATTGCAAACCTCAGAGAGAAGAAGATAAGTGGCAATGCGGAAACTCCATTCTTGCTTGCAAGAGTGAACGAACTTACTGGTGGAGCATCTCTGGCTTCAAGTATCCTTTATCTGATGTTGCTCTATGCTATTTAGTTTGCAAATCATTCATTAAGTCTGGGTGGAGAAAGAAAAATTTCACAATAAATTATTTTAATCATCTGTTTAGTACAACCTGAATTGAATTATTTCTTTCAGTTTGTCCCATCTTTCGAGTTTCTTTAATGAAGTTTCAGACATTGCCCTCGTGAAAAATAATGCCTCTGTTGGTGCTAAAATTGCTGTTTCGCTGACCCAGCTTCAAAAGCATAGTGGTAAAAGGTTAGTGTACCTCTCTGTTATCATTTCTTCTTCTTTTCAACTGAGAATTCTCTCAGATTGCAAAGAGCAACCAAAAGGAAAAGCTAAGCTGATAAACCACGTTGTGTTTCAAGTAGGACACTTGGAAGTCAATAAGGTTACGCTATTACCATAATGCCCCCAAAGAAAATTTTATTTACCGGAATACCCTTGGTCGTCCAAGGAACCTTTCACTTATTATATAGTTAAATAATGGGTTGATTGCAACCTTTGATTTCAAATTCCAATGATATGTGCTAACAAAAGCGGGCGTTGTAACTTCACAGGTTGTAACACTTGGCTTTCGCTCATTGTTCAAGATTCCTCACTGCTGCCCCCGTGGGAGTCCGGACTGTGTCTCAATGCCAGTGTGGCTGATCATCCGAAAAGATATTTGCCCTTCTCCCTATGATTTCAGCTAAGCACTTTAAGCTCCGAGTCTGAAGGAAGCATGTCATCAGCGATATAAGCTTGTCTTTGCTCCGTTGGGAGTACTTTCCCCAATGATCCCCATGTATAGAGAAGTTAAAGACGGTCTCCTGGCTGATCAGGTGGTTGAGTGTGTGCGCGCCTATATATATATAGGCGTGTCGTGTGTGTAGAATGTTAAATGGCCTCTGAGCCTATGTCTATCCCATTTGACTAGCATTGATCAAACCATTTGAGAGATAATGCTTTAACCTTTTACCTATCTTCAAGAGAATGAACCTCAAGTTTGTTTTTCCTAATTTGAACTACCAACTAGTAAATTTCTTGTTCAGAATACCGTTTCAGATATTTCAAGAAATTCCTTTCATCTAATTATATATGAAAGTGACAATTACGTTTAAATGGCTCGAAAGCTAAAAAACAACGAATATGCGGGCAAGATTACTAGATTAGTAGTAGTATTATTTTATAGTATACAGATCGATAATTTTCTCTAATATTGATCTTTGAGGCATAAAGATACAGCACATGGCAAATAATCGACAAATGAGTCGACTCAAATCTCGTAGAGTTAAGTTGGGGTAAAATTAAAAAATAGCTAGATTTACAAGTGGTAATTGAAAAATAGTTACAGTTTCAAAAGTAATTGAAATTTAACCACTGTTCATATAAAGATAAATCTGAACAAAAACACTATTCAAAGTCCGAAAAATATTCTAGCATAATATGTTGGAGTTCGAATTTTTTATATGTGAATTCCAGTATAACATGCTGGAAGTTCATACACAGGTGTCCATTCTCTAATATATTATTCTGAAACTTTCCGTGTTCCAGTTCATACAGGTGTTCCAGTCTCCAGTATATTATGTTGGACCTTTTCGTGCTGCAGTAAAATAGTGACTATTTTTTAATGACTTTGCAAACGCTGGATATTTCTCAATTACCAATCAGAAAGTTGGCTAATCCGTGCTATTTTAACGTTAAGTTGGTTGGGGCCTGGGGTGTTCACAATTATTATTGTCAATTACTCGTTCTGTTCTATTTTCTTTGACTCTATTTTATATAATATTTTTTAAATACTTTTTTTTATAGCAACACAAATACTATGATTTATTTAAGATTATAAATTTCGAAAATTTTATAACTACACAAACAATATGGTATATTTAAATTTTTTAATTTTTTTTCTAAAACTTTGTGTTAACAAACTATAACCAAAATAAAATAAAATAAAACGGGAGAGTATTAATTTGGAGGTGCCAACTAGGTGGCGTTTACTTCAAAAGTTTGAAAAAGAAAGTCAATTTTATGAGTGCAATATAGCTGGCCAGCTGCAGGGAAAGTTCTGGTATTGAACGAGTCAAAGAAAGATAACAATTTGTGGTTCTTCACATCTTTTTCCTCGCACGTTGAACATCAACTGTAATAATTTTAACTTTTATCGATCATGATTACGGTGGAGTGATAAATGATCTCGGGCTTGAGCCTTGGGTATGGAATTGCTTTTATTAGAAAGTCTTTTAATTTATCTCGCAATGTGAAATTTTTCTATGCAGATATCAGATAACGAGTAGCAGGGATGGATATAGTATTGTATGTACATATTCAATTGAACCCATAATTTTTTATGCGGTGCGTAAATTTGTACATAAAAATTTACTAAAATTATAAAAAATAGTAGACATGAATCCATAATTCCAAAAATATTTAATGTTAACAATTTTAATGTTAAACCCATAAAATTTAAATTCTGAATCCGCCTATGCCGAGGAGAAGACTTTCGACTGTCTGCATACAATAAAAAGAAGACTTTAAAAAATCCATTGTTATTCGCACTCCTCTTATAAATCTGCTTTCTCCTTCTCGTCCTAATTCAGGACAACGCATGCAAGACGAAGAAAGAGGCAAGTACTTCTGCATTTCTCATTCTATATTTGCACAATAAATTAATTACATTCTTTGCTACCTATTTTTCCTTTCTATTCCTTATTACCTCAAGACTACAAAATTATATCTTTGAGGAAATTATTATTCGTAGCGATTTACTCTCTTAGTTTGTTTATCTTGCTATACTCTTACTTTTCTGTTTCAAAATTAGTTTTTAGTGGAATAACTACTATTACCTACATGTAAACTCAAGATAATTGGAGTCGGCTATATGACTCGTCACTATCAATTTATCACTCTATAACATATTTCTCTTGTGTTTCCATTTCTTAACTCATCTCTCTCTTGTTGAAATTACAGTTTTAAGAAAGTTATCGAATTAATTAGAAGAATGTCACATCATATTGAGATTACACAAATGGATCATCAAATTCCACTTCTTTATCAAACTTCTGTAAATGAAGCTACAGACAATGAGGTACACACACTCTCTCTCTCACACGCAAAAACAAGCTATACTTCTTTAATTCTGTTTACTAAGGTCATAAGATGTTTTACTAAGGTCATTCAGTATAATTACATAGTTTGCATTAATTAAAACGAAAAAACTTGTAATAATTCATGAGAGATGTACCTGACTCCCAAATAAATATTTGTATCAGGTCAACTTACTCTCTTAAAATTTTAAGTCAATGGTCTGACTGGCCGGGGCGGAGGGAAGAAATTCAAAAATAGCCAGATTTACAACTGGTCGTTTAAAAATAGTCCAGTTTCAAAAGTAATCGAAATTTAGCCACTTTTCATGTAAAGATAAATCTGAGCGAAAATACTGTTCAAAACCCGGAAAATACGCCAGTACATAATGCTGGAGTTCCGGCAAGTATACCGGTCCAACATAATATACTGGAGTTTGGAGCACCGGTGCTCCAGTCTCCAATATATTATACTGGAGCCAGCAAAGTATACCGGTCCAGCATAATATGCTGGAGTTCATACACAGGTGCACCAAATTCCAGTATATTATGCTGGACCGGTCTCTGACTCTATTGCAGCAAAATAATGGCTATTTTTTATTGACTTGGTAAACGCTGACTATTTTTGAATGACCAGTCCAAAAACTGGCTATACCGTACTATTTTTATGGGGCGGAGCCAATGAAGAATTTATGGTTTATTTGGACCCAGTAACTTCGACTTAGGCCCTGTATATATATATGTTAAAAATCCAGCTAAATAAGTGCAAAAAGAGAATTTGAACCCAGTAAATTAGACGCGATGTCGTAGAATTCTTAATTTGAATCCAAAAAGTTCAAATCCTGCATCCGCACATCCACTGAACAACAGTTCTTTGTCTTACTATATTTAGAATAGTGGTCAATTCTTCAAGGGTTATATTCGTAACTTAATGTAATGTTATGTCCACACGGTGATATTCTATCTTTTCAATAAAAGAAAAATCAATTTATCCTAATTTTGAAGCAAGGTGATATAAATTCTGGGGAAGAATATCATAAAAGACTTTTAAGGAAAGAAGTTATATATGTTGTGTCCTTCACTTTTATGCTATCATTTATAAGCTAAGTAATACTTAATTTTTTTTATTATTCTTTTTCATTAATTACAGATTGAAGAAGGGAGGAAAGTGGATTATTTAATCGACATAGAGGAAACAAATGGTCAAGATCAATCAAGGTTGCAAGCAATTAAATCTGCAAAGCAAATATATGATAGAAATTTTAAGGATTTCAACAATCCGTCTATTAAATCAACTACCATATTCAAAGTAAGTGCAGGGTTAAGTGAATCAAATCCAAATGCTTATAAGCCAATGTTGATCACCATTGGCCCTTACCATAAACACAATACTGAACTTCGGTCGATTGAGAAGTATAAACTGATGTACCTACAACGGTTTCTCCGAAGGAAAGAAGGGATTGATGTGGAAGGTTGTATCAGAGAAATAGAAGAACTGAAAGATGAAGCGCGTAAGTGTTATGATGATATACATGACTTTTATAGTGATAATATTGGTGAATTTTTGCTGATGTTATTGCTTGATGGTTGTTTTGTGGTTGAGTATATTCGAGAGTGTTGTGGAATAATTCCAACAGGAGAAGACATAATTATCAGTGGAGGTTGCTTAGATAATCAAGTACGTCGAGATTTGTTGTTGCTAGAAAACCAACTTCCTTTCTTTGTCCTCGCCAAACTTCATGACATGACAATGGATATTGATCAAACATCATTCATAATAATGGTGAAGTGTGCCTTTCTTCCTTCCCTACCAAAGATTACTCCTGCATCCTTTGTTGAGAATGAAGGTAATGCCAAAAATATCAAACATATACTTCAATTAGTACACATGTCTTGCCACCCTTCAGATATGAATAATCCTAGCATTGAAATCGAACATTGTGGGAAAAGCTTAATATGGATTGACATTATGCCAAATGCAACAGAGCTTTGTGAAGCTGGAGTTAGTTTTACAAAGGTTGGAACTGTTTATACTTATTTGGAGGAAGACAACTTTGAAGATTGCACAAGTTTATTTGACATTAAATTCGAGAATGGATTGATGAAAATTCCTTGTTTCGAAGTCGTTGATGATACTGAGACTATCTTGAGAAATCTCATAGCTTACGAGCAACAGTCACCTAATGAACATTCTAGATATTTCAGTGATTATGCAGTTTTCATGGATCATCTTATCGACTCAGAAAAAGATGTGAATTTGCTTCGCTTAAAAGGAGTTATTAGGAACAGGATAGGAGAGGACAAAGAAGTGGCTAACTTATTTAATAAAATTGGGAAAGGGGTCTCTATTTCATCTGATTTCTATTACAAAGAAGAATGCAGAAAAGTAGTTCAACATTGTCAAAAACCATGGAACAGAATGAAGGCAAATTTGAGGCACAATTATTTTCATAGTCCTTGGGCTGGAGTTTCAACTGTGGCAGCAATCATACTCCTCTTACTTACAGTTATACAAACAATTTTATCTTTTATAAGTGTTCTAATTAAGTAGCCTCTTTAATTAATTACATGCTATGGTTGATTAATTTTGTTAATCTTTAGCTATTGTGTTATGGCTTAATAAATTGGCTCAATCTAGAATTACAATTTTCAGCCTAACTCTTCTCACACTTGGAAGACTTGGACTTTCAGCAACTCTGTATACAATATAGGTTTGTGACAATTCTTCGAGTGAGCAATACTTTTGTAGTTAGGTACCGAGTTCAAAAATGAAATCAACTCAATTTAGAACAGAGATCTTAAGAAAAAGAGAGATGAATAACTTTTTGAAATAGAAACAGATCAGTATTGTAACAACCGAACCCACTAATGATACTATTCGCTTTGTCCCTCGCACAACTTTAAAATGCGTCACTAGGGTCTAAGGCTTATTTACTTATAGATCCAGCATCTCTCCCGTATTTTGACGATGTAGAATGCGCCTGAGATGTCGTTGCATGTAAAGTGGCTCTGATGCAACAGGTAACATCCCAACCCACTAGTGATATTGTCCGCTTTGGACCTAGACTCCCATGACTTTAAAACATATCACTAGAGTTTAAGGCTTGTTACTTAAATATCCAATATTTCTCCCGTATTTTGTCGATGTGAGATTTACCTGGGGTGTCACAACAACAGATCTTACATATTTATGCTAGTGATTTTGTTCAAAAATTAATACTATTTCATAGTTCTATAGGATAAACTATGATATGACACGTGGCTGTCCAAAAAAGGGACACGTGGAACCCAAGACGGGGGATGGCCGAAGACCGAAAACTGAAGGCAACTATTCCGCTTGTCATGAAAAGAATAACACTCATAAAGATGTGATGAATGCTCTGCGCCCGGTAGTATTTAATAAAGAATATACTCCGGTATTAAGAGCGATTACCCGTTATAGGTAATTTGACATTTATGCTCACCGTTACTTCTTTATTAATGACCCTCATAATTGATATTAAAGAAGGGCACCATTCTAGGTACTCCTTTCCTAGACATAGAAGTAAATAGTGAGATCAGTATCATTGTAAAGGACACGAATTTTCTAGCAAACTTACACTATATTTAATACAAAGCTTAATACAATCTTCTTTTCTTACTTTTTGATTTTATTGTTATTGTGCCCGAAAACCCTTCTGGAACTGTTGCTTCTGCTATTTCGTCTACATCTTAAGGCTAAGTATTGCATAATTCTTCAATTATTTTATTATTTCAGGATCAAATTAATTCACTTGTTTAGAAATTACGTATAAATTTAACTGTACCATTTTACGGATAAACAGTTTAGCACCCACCGTGGGGCTTAGACAGCCATGCAATTAAATTGATCCTTGCCTTTTTTACTAATGTGTTCTGATTATTTTGTCTTAGAAAAATTATAAGAAATGGCAGATAATACTATTAACAACACGCACAATCCCAAAATTCGAGGGGATCAACCTCATTTTGAGGATTCAATCAGTGACACCCACAATGATGGGAATGGAAACATATCGGTGAATGAAAGGCAATATCCTCGACAGGTTCGAGAGACAAGTACTGATGAGGGACATGTCATTGACACGGTAAGGGTCTTGTAAGATCAACAGGCGGTCATTCTAGGCCACCTCACACAACATAAGGTTATGACAGAGTTGAAGCAGGCGCTGTCGGGGGCTTCGAATAATGCAAACAGATGAGATCTAATTCCTTTTGATGTTCCTGCAAACCAGACAACGCAGAGGGTTGACAAAACACTCTTAGGGGTGAAGTTGGCTCCGATGGGGGGTGGGGGGAGCGGATCCGGCCTGAATAACGAGAACAATCCTTTCAAGAATGAACTTTTATGCTTTATGAGGGAAGTGAACGCCTGCATGGACAAAATCCTAGACGCGCCACCAGTGCTGAAAGGTCCGGACTCAAAGAAGTATACTCAATTGACACACAAGCCAAGTGCGGTACCAAAATTAGTTCTGAACCGGATCAAAATACCTGAAGCGCCAAAGTATGACGGAACTTTAGACCCTCAGGAGCATATTACCACCTACACAATGGCAATGAAGGAAAATGATTTCGCTCCTCATGAAATTGATTCTGTGTTGCTAAAGAAATTTGGAGAAACTCTCACGAGGGGGGCCTTGACGTGGTATTCATTGTTACCCGAGCATTCCATAGAATCCTTTGAAATTCTCACAGACTCTTTCATTAAGGCTTATGCCGGGGACAAAAATGCATGCGCGAAAAACTGACATATTCAGGATTGCACAAGGAGAGTTCGAGTTACAATGAGAGTTCGTTACCCGGTTCCAGAAAGAGAGAATATTGCTCCCAGCTGTCCTGGATGAATGGCTAACTAAAACATTCACCAAGGGATTGAATCCGAAAAGTTCAGACACTTCCCATAAACTGAAAGAAAACATGCTTGAGTTTCAAGCAACGACCTGGGCAGATGTCCACAACCGGTACGAATCAAAAATAAGGATTGAAAATGATCAGGTTGGTTTTCCATCATCGACCAAAGGACGAGAGAAGAACAAAGAAAAATTAAAGGATGATTACGACATGGACAGACAAAATTTGAGGGGTTGGTTTTTGTCCAACAAACGGACCGAAGGCCGTGGGAGAGGCTTTCGGATAGTGGACAAGTTCTCCATTGACAAGAGGACTAATCGCGGTCGGAACAATAGATCACTACAGGATAACGAAATGATAGGGTCATAGGACCCTTCTTACCCCAAGTTATCGGAATATAACTTCAACCATCAGTATAGTGGAATTCGTGTCAGCCATGATAAACATCAATGAGGCATGGTTCCTGAGACCAATGAGATCTGATCTCAGCTAGAGGGATCCTAACTTATGGTGTGAATACCATAGGATGAATGGCCACCAGACAGGGGACTGCCGACACCTCCGGAAAGAAGTGGCAACATTATTGAAGATTGGTCACCTCAAAGAATTCTTAAGTGATCGAGATAAGAACAATTATGGTTGTAACCGGGACAACGCAGAACCCTCAAAAGCAGGAAAAGATCTCTCATGCCAAATGATCAACATGATCTTTGGAGGGAATGAGATTAACAGGGTCGCCTTTTCGGCAGCAGAGAAGACGAAAGTATCAATAACTCATAGTAAAAGGCTCCGGGGAAGATGATATCACTTTTACCGAGAAGGATGCAGACGGATTGCTACTACTACACAACGATGCACTGGTAATTTCTTTAAATGTGCTAGATTTTAAGATTAAACGTGTTCTAGTGGATCTAGGAAGTTCGGCTAATATCATACAATGGAAAGCATTGGAGCAAGCTAAACTCACAGGTTAAGCTTGGATCCCAATGTATCTCCGGTAAGACAAAAGAAACACCATATTGCCGAAGCGAGGAATAGATTCGTCAAAGAAGAGGTAACCCTCTTACTTAATATCAGTTTGATCCTAGAGGTAAGATATCCAGACTGGTTAGCCAATGTAGTAGTAGTTCCTAAGAGGAACAATAAATTTTGCATGTGTGTAGATTATAAAGACCTTAATAAGGCGTACCCGCAAGACTCATTCCCACTTCCAAACATCGATCAATGATTAATGCCACGTACGGGCAAGAGTTAATGAGTTTCCTTGATGCTTATTTCGGGTACAACCAAATTAAAATGAACCCGGAAGATCAGTAGAAGACTTCATTTATAATGAATTTCGATACATATTGTTACAATGCGATGCCCTTCGGGTTGAAAAATGTCGGAGCCACTTATCAACGGCTCGTGAACATAATGCTTGAAAATCAAATAGGAAAAACTATGGAAGTTTATATGGACGATATGCTCATTAAGTCTTTGAATGCAGGCGATCACCTTAAACATCCGCAAGAAACTTTCGACATCCTGAGGAAGCATAATATAAAACTTAATCCCAGAAATACGCGTCCATGGTTAGCTATGGTAAGTTTCTGGGATTTTTGTTATCACAAAGGGGGATTGAGGTAAACCCCAATAAGATCAGGGCCATAGAAGACATCCCGGACCAACTGTCAAATGTGAAGGAAGTCCAAAGGTTCACGGGGAGATTGGAAGCTTTGAGCAGGTTCATTTTTCGGTCATCAAAAAAATGTCATCGCTTCTTTGCACTGCTCAAAAAGAAAAATAATTTCGAATTCACCCCGGAGTGCTAGCAGGCTTTGAGGGATTTGAAGAAGTATTCCCTCAATTGCTTTCAAAACTAAAAGACGATGAAATGTTGCTAGTTTAACTTGCGGTCTCGGAAGTTACGGTAGGTGCGGTTTTTGTCCGAGAGGACGAAGGTACGTAATCTCCCATTTATTATGTTAGTAAAATTTTAATGAGAGTAGCTACCCACATTATGAGTGAGAAACTGGCCTTAGCTCTCGTAGTTGTCGCTCGGAAGCTGAGGCCCTACTTCCAATGCCACCCGATAGACATGATGTACTTTCCTTTTTTGGAGAATCCTTCATAAACTCGAGCTCTCGGGTAGATTGGCCAAATGGGCCGTCAAATGAGTGAATTCAACATAGAATATAAACTAAGGACTACAATTAAGTCGCAAGTCTTGGCTGACTTCATGGCCGATTTCAGTCTGGGATTATTGCCTTTGGCAACCAAGAAGGCAGTAATGGTGTCGGAATTGACATCGGGGGTTAGGACCTTATTTACAGACGGAGCTTCCAACGCAAAAGGGTCCGAGCTCGGAATAGTTTTAATCATGCCTTCGGGGGAAACCCTAAGGCAAGCCATCAGAATGATCCCTTTAACTAACAATGAAGCAAGTATAAAACTTTGATTGTTGGGCTCGAATTGGACCGTGGACTTGACTCTGAGGTCATCGAAATCAAATGCGACTCACAACTGGTGGTAAATCAGGTCTACGAGATCTTCGAAACCAAAGAGGAGCACATGCAACAATACATAGTAAAGGTCCAGGCTTTGTTGGCGCAATTCCAGGAATGGTCAATTACTCATATCCAAGGGAAGATAACGCATAAGCAAATGCATTAGAAAACATATGATCATCGACGGAAATAAAAGGATCGAAATCCGGGACTATAGTACAACTGATGAACTAGTCATAGATGCAGATGGTTACTATGAGGTAAATTTGACTAATTTGGGTTGGGACTGGAGAAATGAAATCATTGATTATCTCGAGCACGGGAAATTACCAGAAGACCCCAAAGTATCCCGGGTGTTGTGCGATATAACTTCAAGAGAGGTCAATTTTATAGAAAATATTTCCAAGGGTCGTTGGCCCGATGCTTAGGGACATCTGAAGCTAACTATGTCATGATAGAGGTCCACGAAGGGATATGCGGCAACCACTCAGGCGCAGATTCCTTAGTGCTGAAGCTAGTAAGGGCAGGATATTATTGGCCCCACATGGAACAAGACGCCAAAGACTTCGTACAAAAATATGATTAGTGCCAACACTATGCACCACTGGTGTATCAACCGGCAGAACCCTTGCATTCGATTCTGTCCCCGTGGCCATTCATAAAATATGGGATGGACATCGTCGGACCACTACCACCGACTCCCGAAAAAGTAAGATTTCTCTTAATTTTGACTGAATATTTTTCTAAGTGGGTGGAAGCAAGTCCTGATCAGAAGATCGGAGAACGTGAAGTGGTCGATATCTTGTGGGAAAATATAATTTTCAGGTTTCAAATACCAAAAATGATAGCATGTGAAAATGGGCCACAATTTATCGGTGTAAAAGTTACAAAGTTCCTCAAAGATTTGAAAATAAAGAGGATCACATCTTCATCCTATCATTCGAGCGCAAATGGTCAAGCAGAGTCAACGAATAAAGTGATTATTCAAAACCTCAAGAAAAGGTTGGAAGTGGCTAAAGGTAATTGGCCCAAAGAATTACCCGGTGTTCTATGGGCATATTGAACAATGACCAAGTCGAGCACAGGAGAAACTCCTTTTTCCCTTATGTACGGTGCATAAGCTTTAATGGTGGAAGTAGGTGAACCTACCTTGAGATATTTCCAGGCAGATGAAGAATCGAACAACGAAGCAATATTATTCAACTTGGAGCTGTTCGATGAACGCAGGGACTTGGCGTGTATAAGAATGGCAGCTCAAAAGCAGAGAATAGAGCGGTATTATAATCGAAGATCCAACCTCCATTATTTCAAAGCAGGAAACTTGGTCCTAAGGAAAGTAACTCAAAATACCCGGGAGCTCAACGTGGGGAAGCTAGGTCCAACGTGGGAAGGCCCCTACCGGGTTTCAGCTATCACTGGGAAAGGTACATATGAGTTGGAGAACCAGAATGGAGAAATGTTGCCCAACAATTGGAACGTGTTTCACCTCAAAATATATTATTGTTGATAAGCATTATCAGATCAGAAAGTATGTGCTGCACTCTTTTTTCCTTCATTCAATTTTTGTCCCAATTGGGTTTTTCTAGTAAAGTTTTTAACGAGGCAGCAACAAAAAGCATACTACGAAGACATCAATAATAGGACCTTTAATAGCAAGGCACACAAGCAAAGATCCACTCGGGGATGGTTAGATAATCTTTTGCTCTATAGGAAATTCTCACTAGGAAGTTAAGTTTGCTATTGAGCAAAGGTTACCCGACCGTTCACGAGAACAAACCACTAGAGAGTTGTTAGATAGTCCTTCGCTCAATAGCATAAATTCCTGAGGGGAAGAAAGTGTGTTACCAAGTTAAGGATTATCTAGCAATTCATTAGTGGAATCTTCGAAGATTCAAGACTTTCAGTGTACCAATTCACACACTTCGCATTCGAACACTAGGGGGGAATGATATGTGGATACGGAAACAATGACTACCACATCGATCGAGAAATGAAAAACCGAAAACATAATTACATCATCGGGATCGGGGACTCCGCGACCAACCCCGTAGAAACAAGTTGTACACGTTAGCCACAAGTAATGGCAATTTCTTTTCAGCATAGCAAATGCTTATGTACTTTTGAAATAGAAGGAATAAAATGAAATGAAATCCTTTTGTTTTTATCTTGTTTCTTGTCTGAACGATGAATTAACTTTATTATTTGAAAGTTAAACAAGTACCTCAAATTCTAGTGCCGTAATGAACATGAGACGTCCTCTTCAAGAGAATCGTAAACATAAGAGGGCCCTCTTTTATAAAAACTCTCACGTCAAAGGGTTGGTTTCGAAAGAATTTATGCTCGAAATCAAAATGCCTTCAGGGAAAATACACCCGAAGCCGTATACGAAAGGACGCAAAAAGTAAACTTGTGCAAATATTTATAGAAGCCCTCACGTAAAAGGGTTGATGCCCAGAACCAAAATGCTTTTGGGGAGAATACATCTATGGCTTCACATAATAAGACGCAAACAGAAAATCTTTCGCAAAATTCTTAAGCAAAAGGAAGAAAATGCAAAGATTAAAGACCTGCATGGGTATTCAAACGAAAGGAAGACTCAAACAATACTAGAGAAAAAGATGTCTTTATTTACAAAAACATTCCAAAACGACACAGGTACATGAATTAGAAAAAGAAAAGAAAAGCTAAACTGTAGTATCTCCGGAACTAGGAGGAAGAGAAGTGTCCACACCCCCGAGAGAAGTAGATGGATCCTCCGATGGCTCAACATTTTCGCCAGTTTGGCCTTCGGCATCATCATCCTCCGATTCTTCTTCAGTTTTCGAAAACTCGAAACAGGAACCAGAAGGACCAGGAGCATCAGATCTCGCTGGAAGTCCACTTTTAGCAGCTAACTCAAGCTCATGGGCCTTAGAAATTTCGGCATCAAAATCAATGATACCAACTTTGGCCTCTTCCAAGGTTTTTCTCCTCATGATGTACATAGCGTAAGTTTTCTCAACAATGAGGGAAGCCGCTCGGTGCTTAAGTACTTCATTGAGTTGGGTTACCTCGACAGAAAAGCTTTCCCGGGAAGCTAAGTATGCACACAAAAAGAGGGCAGAAAAACCAGGAAAAGTAATTGCTTACGTTTGAAGAAAGCCGAGATGGAACAAAAAGAATTATTCAATTCATGATCCAAAGTTAGTAACGTTATGAACGCACTTAAGAGTTTGGAGTTTTATACATGCAGCATATACAACCGTAGAAGATTCCGGTATAAGTTAAAAGAAAGAAATGAGCTCAGGTCATAGACAAAGGATTGAATTATTAAAGGATTGTATCATGGATATTCCTCAGCATCCATAAAAAGGCTAAACGTAATAACTAATACCATGAACCGCAAATCGGGAGGTAGCTTAAGCCTACATAAAGGCTGATCAGAAGAAGAAGGAAACTAAAGAGTTACATCAATGAAGTAAATTAGGAATTTGATTATTGGATCTAGAAAATTATGGAAATCATGATTCAAAATATTACAGGATCACTCTTAATATCAGAGGTGCAAAAGGAATTGTACAACAACTATATTTTATAATGGCCCTACGGTAAAGCCGGTAGTACCAGCCTCATAAAAAGTTAGTACGAAGCTCCCACCGAATTGTGTATGCACCAGAGGTGCATGTATTATAATAGAGCTTCAAGTTATGGACATGAATTATACCTATGTGGAAGGGAGGTCATGAAAGAGATAAAAGATACGATGCAATATTTTAAGTTAAGTAAGGTAAAAGTGAACAATGTACAAGATACTCAAAGGCAGAAAATCGTGAATAGTCCATGCTTCGGATAGAAGGCTAGAAGCACTAGGATTCAATATCCAGAATGATAGCAACGTCGTAAATGGAGTACTTTCCAGTCTATGATTATTAAGTACCAAGAGATCTAGTCAAGAGAGTAAAGAAGAGTTAGAGATGATGTGATGTCTCGCTTGATGTTCCAGAATAACATAAGGAAATCTATGGTGCAATCAAGTTGAAGGAAGGTTGCGACCAAGTATAAATAAATATGTGTAGGTCGCAAGCTAAAGTATGGTAGAGTGACAAGGTTTTTGGAAGACAGGAGTAAGGATAAGGAAAGGCAAGTGAGAAGGTGACGAGAATGGATAAGTCCTCGGGATTAAGTCCATGAAAACAAGAGAGCTAATGGTTTATCTAAGTTATAGAAAGTTCAGTATAGCCTGAATAAACTCAAAGGAGTCTAAGAGTAATAGCATTTAGAAGAAATAGAATACTACCCTGGTAATGGAATACGGGCGTAATTGTAATAGATAAAGGATGACATTTGGGCCTTCGATTGAGTAATGACTTGAAGAATATTTCATGAATTGTAAGGGGCTAAAATACCCATATAAGGTGAGTTACATTGGGATGCTATAAAGTACGGTTATGGAAGTATAGTATCACCCCTAGGTGGATAAATCTAATTATTATGGATGTCCCCGATGAGACACGAGCCCTAGCAATGGTGTTACATAAGAGATCAAGTTATCAGTGGTAGATGATGGATCAACATTAAGGTGAATCAATAATAGATGGATAAAAGTTCAGCAGTATGAGATGAGATTAGACCATCAGTCTTAAGGATAAGCAACGAGAGTAACCTGGAGTTGGTTGCAGAACTCAGTAATGATAAATTGAAGTAAGAGTTATGGTATAGTATGACCTACCTAGATGCAGTAAAGTCATATGAATGGATAAGCAGATCTATGAAATAAGGTATAACAATATTCGTAAGTTCGACAAAGTACCAAGTGAAGAACTTCAGTATACTTATAGATGCCTAGAGGGACATCTCACCAAGCTCTGTATATGTTCACAAAGTGAGGCCTAAAGATTGGCTAAAAGCTAAAGGAAAAAGGAGACAAGATCGCATAGGCGTACTTACAAGGTTAGAGTCGTACAGGTTGCATGAAAGAAGGTAGCAACAATTACGAGATTGGAAGGATTTTGGCCACAAGTCGTGGCGTGAGAAAGAGGCCTAAAGGGGGGAATGCCCTGGCCTTTGGATTTATTCATAGAACAATTGCCTAAATGGCAAGGAGAGCATTAAGGTATTCACAAGAGCTATAAATTATGAAAATGATAAGAGCATCAGTCAACTTTCGAGGACGAATATTAAAAAGGGAGGAATGATGTTATGCCCTGCAATATTATGTCGATATTACATCCCGCAGTATTATATTACGATGATGTTATGCCTTGCAGTATTACATTACAGTTGTGTTACGCTTCGCAGTATTAAATTGCGGCGATGTTGCACCCTGTAGTATTGTATGTTTAATTTATCGTAAGGTAATTGACATCAGTCTAATAAAAAGCTTATTCGAAGATTATAAGAATTATGCTATTTCACAAGTGATGAGTAAATTCGTAAAGATGAGAGGAAAGCAAGTCAAAGAAAATGAATTTTCGTACAAGTTTGGTATGTTGGGATAAAATACGGGTCGAGCGTTAATACTCGATATTTATGGACTGTTGCCATACAATGTATTACATGACCATGATAATAAGGTGTACAAGGTATGTTAAAAGCGAGTAGTATTTTAAGTAAGCTGGGATAATTCTTAATTATGTAGGTAATTAGTTAATTACCAGGTAACGGGACATTACCTAATTAATTGGGGATATATATTGGATAAACATTAAATAGTATGATGTGGCAGCTCCGTATTCAAAATAAATGACTCATAATATTGGCTTGAAAGGTGTCACACCTTAAAGTGACACTAAGCTTGCAATATGGCCCACTTAAGGTTAAGAATAACATTTCAAAATCAAAGATCATTTCCTACATCTCTTAAGGACAGAGTTCAGCAAGCTTTCATTACTATTAAAATCCAAATATCATTCCCTACATATCTTAAGAAAAAGTTCAGCAAGCTCTCCTTCCAAAAACACTAACGTTAAATCATTTCTCCAATATACATCTGCATATTATATATCATATAAGCAATGCCCAAGACCTTCAACAATTCAAATTAACGTGAGATTTTGCAATATTAAGGGAGTACGGTGTAATCTTTCTCAAGAGACTCGACTCAAGTATGTTAAGTGTAACGACCCGGCCGGTCGTTTCATGAGTTACTGCTCTGTTTCCCCATTTCTACTTCTTATTGCTTTGTTTATAGGTTCTATGTGCGATCGGGTTAGTTGGCTCAGGTTCGGAAAGGTTTTGGTAAGATTTGAGACACTTAATCTCTTTTGATGAAGCTTAAGTTGGAAAAATCAACTGGACGTTGACTTATGTGTTAGAGGGTTCGAATGTGAGTTCTGATGGTTCGGATAGCTTCAGAAGGTGATTTGAGACTTAGGAGCGTGATCGGAATGCGTTTTAGAGGTTCGGAGTGGATTTAGGCTTGAATTGGCAAAAATGGTATTTTGACGTTTTCCGGTTTATAGGTGAGATTTTGATATAGGGGTCGGAATGGAATTCCGAGAGTTGCAGTAGGTCCGTTGTGTCATTTGCGATGTGTGTGCAAAATTTCAGGTCATTCGGACGTGGTTTGGTAGAAGTTTTGATCAAAAGCGTAATTCGTAAGATTTTTGGAACCTTAGGCTTGAATTTGATGTGTTTTGGTTGATTCGATGTTGTTTGTGGTGTTTTGAAGATTGGTATAGGTTAGAATAGTGGTATATGATGTGTTTGTGCTTTTGGCTGAGGTCTCAGGGGCCTCGGGGTGATTTCGGATGGTTGGCAGAAGAATTTGGTTTGGTTTTGGCAGCTGAAGATGTGCCATTGCTGTCATAACCACACCTGCAGCTAGGGGACCGCAGCTAGGGAACCGCAGGTGCGGTCTCGCAAAAGCGAGATTGGAGTCGTAGAAGCGGAAGGAGCCTATGGAGGCAGGAACTGCAGAAGCGGTTGAGGAACCGCACCTGCGATGGCGCAGGTGCAGAGTGTGCATCGCAGATGCGGAATCGAGGATTTAAGTGAGGACCGCAAATGCGGCGTCTTGGACCGCAGAAGCGGTATCTTGTCCGCAGGTGCGAAAAGCCTAGACCAGAAGGTATAAAAGCATTCCTTCACGATTTTTGAGTTGTTCTTCACCATTTCAAGTCAGTTTTGGAGATTTTTGGGAGAATTTGAAGAGGGAATCAAGGGATATCGTCTGGAGGTAAGCTCTTTGAGTCTAATAATCGATCCTATGGCATTATTTCACTGATTTGGCCTAATATTAATGGAAATTAAGGGTTAAAAATTGGGAAACTAGGGCTTGGTATTAGAGACCTTGACTTGAGGATTTGAGGGGTTATTTGTGGTCGGATTTTGGGACTTTTGATATGTACAAACTCGTGGGGAGATAAGGAATCTATTGATGTAAATTTTATCGAATTCCGAGATGTGGGCCCGGGGGTCGGGTTTTTGTTAATTTCTGGATTTATATTGTAAATTGATTATTTTTGCATGGGCTTCATTCCCTTAGCATATTCTAACGTCGTGATTCTGATTTTGGATAGATTCGACGTGAGTTGAGGCTGATTCGAGGGGCAAAGGCATCACGGGCTAGAATTTGGACCGGATTGAGGTGAGTAATGATTTTAAATGTTGTCCTGAGGGTATGAAACCCCGGATTACTCATTGTTGTTGTCACACCTCCTTTTTCTACATGTACCCTCGCGAGAGCGCAAAGGAGTTTTTCCAATTAAAGGACAATCGGAACGGGATTTAATTATTAATTATTCAGAGTCGCCACTTGAGAGATTAATGGTGTCCCAAGTCACCGATTGAATCCTGAACCGAGGAAATTTATGACTCTGTTACAGTCTGCGAACCAGAAATCCGAGTAAGGAATTCTGTTAACCAGGGAGAAGGTGTTAGGCATTCTCGGGCTCCGTGGTTCTAGCACGGTCGCTTAACTGTTGTATTTGATTTTATCTGATTTTAATACATGCTAGCTTATGTGCTGTTTATTCGTAAACCGCTTTTTATAATTATTTATTTTAAAAAAATTACGACGTCGTGAAAATGCGTTTCGAACTACGTCGCAATCGATACACCCGTGGTTGTTGACACATTAGCCTTCATCGAGATTTGGATTTGGGTCGCATCAATGCGCACCCGAGTTTAAGAAAGTAATTTAATTAAATCGTGCCTAGAGATGCTAACGTAGTATTATTTTGGGGAAAAGCCATGAAGGTCGCTAAACGGCCATCCCAAATTTTAATTATTTCAATAATTATTTATTGAGGGCCCCACATTTATTTATTTTTGTGCGGTGAGGCTCGTCTCAATTTATGAACCTCTTTTCTATCATTATTTATTTTATAAGAATTACGATGTCGTGAAAACGCATTTCGAACCCCGTCGCAATCAATGCGCCCGTGATTGTCAACACATTTCGACTTCATCGAGATTTGGATTTGGGTCGCATCAATGCGCACCCGAGTTTAAGAAGGTAATTCTATTAAGAGCGCGTTTAAAACAACTACGCGTTTGCACTTTGCGAGGGCCATGAAATTTCAACTAAATGACACCTCGATTTCTAAAGGATTAAAATTAATTAAGCGAAGGCCATAGATTATAGCTCTTGTCGGCATGGCAAACCCCAATATAATTAAAGGAGCCATTTTTCAATACCTTTAATAATACCAAACCTTACAGCCTTTTACAACTAAATCCTCATAATTTGCCAAAAATTTAATAAAAGAAACTAAGCAAATGAATATTCTGGAATAATAACGACAAATACTAACACTAATCTTGTCCAAATGAAACTAAGCAAATGAATGCTCATAGTCTCCTCCATTAGCTAGCACCAAATGAATAAATTAACGCCAAACAAATTATAGAACACTAATAGAACTTAATCAAAGGGTACCAAATGAACAAAAATAATATAAAATAAAAATGAATCAAAAGGCATGAACAGAAAATTACCATACAATTCTGTATTGCATCTTTGAACTTCAACGTAACTTTCCCTCATCTAAACTTGATTTTTAATAATCGGAACAAACAGAAACGGATAGGACCAAGTACCAACCCTCAACATCGACCTTGTCGGAAAACCTCGAACGAGAACTTCTTATCGAAGCTCCAAGCAACAAGCTTCAACTTGACAGATCTCGACACAGCCCCAAGCGCAGATAATTTCCCATTAGGATAGGTCGCTGGACTGATTTTTGAATCGAGCCAAGTTCTAATGTTTAATGGGCGAAAGAAAGACGAAGCAGTAATGTCTAGGCGAGGTTTTGGTGGTGGTTTCAGTTCGTTTTCCGGCGAGCTGATGGAGGAGGAAGATGAAGAGATCAACAACTGGTGTTCAAGGGTTTTGGCGAGCTTTGTCTAACGGGAAAAAGAAGGAGCAACGATGGCCATGGTGTTCATGGTTGTCCTGTCGCTGATTTGCAGCTGGCGTTAATGGAGGTTTTTGAAGGAGAGTTGCTGCAAGGAAGATGAAAAGGATGGTTGGGTCGTTGTTTGGGGTGTAACAGCGAGCTTGCCGCTGGTGAGGAGAAGAAGAATCGAGGAGTCGTTTGGGTGAGGAAGGACGACTCACATGGAGTTCTTTTGGGTGCTAGGGTCTTTACGCCATTATTGTCTTAGGTTCAAGGTTGAAGAAGGAAAAATAGTTAGGGTTGGTTTTGAAGATGGAAGATGAAGGCGTGAAGGGGAAGGAGGTCCGTCTATTGCAGCTATGTCAGCTTCTTCTTCAGCTCTTCTCCTTCGGCTTCTTGCTGCGTTTTTTTTCAGCTCGTTCTTCCTTCCCTTTTCTTATTCTTTAGTCTTCTTTTTATAGTGTAGAGTCTAGGTTGTAGGGTTTTAGGTTAAGGAGTATGGGCCTAGGAATTATGGGCTTGACACTTGTGGGCTAGGTCCAAAATTAGGCCTAAAGATGGGTTGCTCGAGCCCAAGCTCTATTCTTTTGCCGCGAATGAGATTAAAAATACGCGCCCATTTATTAATTAGTCCTACTATTAAAATAGTTTATTAAAACAAAACTAACCATTAAAAAAATCTATTTTTTGTATTTTCAAACATTATATTAACGATACTATTTTTATATATTTTTTTTAGATTAAAAATGACTACAAATATTAATGAACTTATTATTATATTATTATTATTTTTTTTTGTTGTAATTTTTGTTTTCTTGTACTAAAATAAAGTAAAAGAGTCAAAATTACTTAAAATATCTATATTATGCCTAAATTAAATATTTTACGCTAATATATAAAAGATCTTGGGGAGGGTCAAAAATCACATGTCTACAGTTGTGCTATATTAAGGTGACGCACACGCTAGATGACGAGCGTGGGGTCGTGCACCGTTGGGGATTGTGACTTAGTCCGTCCTGAATGACTGTTTTACCGCGTATTTAATTGAAAACTATTTGTTATCATCATGTTTTGGGCGGAATGCCATATTTGGGCCTCATGCCAACAATTTGGACCCTTAGGGGATTTTTACTGATATTTCCTCACTGTTTGGACTTTATACTTCTACTCAGTCATGCTATACTCTACTGTTTTCATAACTCAGCCATGTTTACTCTGTTTTTAATATATTAAATAATATTTTAAATGATAATTTTGGCTGAGCATCATGTTTTACTATTGCCTTAGTGGCTTATGAGATTCTGACTATGTAAGGCTGAGAGACTGTGTTGTGAGGATACACTGATTTATGATTATGAGGCCGAGGGCCTGAGTTGTACGCCACGGGGTGGCTTGATATAAGCCTGAGAGCATATTGATTATGCCACGAGATGGCTTGATAATGCGCTTGGGTCGTAAGGGGGCCCTCTCGGAGTCTACACATCCCCAGTGAGCGCGGGTACCCATTGTGATATGAGATATAGCCCGAGGGGCTGGTGTTGTTCCATGTGTTGCCCGAGGAGCTGATTCTGTTGGTATTGTGGGGCAGTTGTTTATATGTTTATCTTTTCTAGCTGCCTGTCATTTACTTGTTTAATTGTTAAAAAGGTTTTTTTAAGAAGCTTAAACTGAACTAAGGTGACTTTATATGTTTTTTACTGTATCATTGCTTTTACTGGCTTTATATTGCTTCTTTATAGCATGTTGATGTGCCTTTACGTGATTTCTTATCGCTCAGTCTTCATTTATTATTATTATTCACTAAGTTGGAGTACTCACTTTACTCCCTGCACCCCGTGTGCAGATTCAGGCATTTCAGGTCCTGCTTGCGAGGGTTGAGAGCTTCCAACAGACTTTGGAGTTCACTAGGTAGCTGCTCGCCGTTCGCAGTCGAGTGTCTCTCCTCTTATCATTATTTCTTTCCCTTGTCCTAGTTATGCAATAGTTTGTGTAGGCTCTTTCAAACTTATAGTTTTATGATAGATGCTCATGACTGGTGACACCCCGATGTCAGGCTATGTCTATTTTGCATATTGTATTATTCATCTTTATTTTGGGATTTTTATTATGTTAATGACTTAATTTGTATTCTTTTAATTGCTTAAAATAAATTGGGTGTGTGTGTCGGCTAGCTTTGTCTTCATGAGAGGCGCCATCACGACCGGGTCCGGGTTTAGGGTCGTGACAAGTTGGTATCAGAACTTAGGTTACATAGGTCTCACGAGTCACGAGTAGGTTTAGTAGAGTCTCGCGGATCGTTACAGAGACGTCTGTATTTATCCTCGAGAGGCTGCAAAACCTTTAGGAAAAACTTCATATTCTTGAAATTCTTGTTGTTCGAATCTATTGATCCGAGTACTAAACTTCTGTTATTCTATTCTTTCACAGATGGTGAGGACACGCGCTACTGGTCAGGATGGACGACCACAAGTACCACCAATTGTGGCCACTAGAGGCCGATGATGCTGTCGTGGTTGCGGTAGGGGCAGGGGTGTGGCCCGCACAGCAGCTAGGGCAGCACCTACAGATCCACCAGTCGCCCCAGTTCAGGATCAGGTCCCAGTTGTGGATGCTCCAGCAGCACCAGCTGTGCCCATTGTGATTTCGGGTCTTCAGGAGGCCTTGGCTCAGATTTTATTAGTATGCATTGGCCTAGCTCAGGTGGTCTCAGTTACTACAGCTGTATCTACTTCTCAGGCCAGGGGAGGCACTTAGACTCCCACCGCTCGCACACCTGAGTAGGTCGTGCAGGAACTTCAGACACCGGGGGCACTTCCAGCCCAGCCGGTTGCAGCTGCTCAGGACTATGTAGCTCCTGCTATGCCAGAGGATGAGCAATGTAGGTTGGAGAGGTTTGGTAGACTTCAGCCTTTGACTTTCAGTGGTACAAATGGCGAGGATGCCCAGGGTTTCTTGGACACGTGTCAGCAAATTCTTCGCACAACGGGTATTCTGAAGACCAACGGGGTCGCTTTCACTACTTTTCAGTTTTCTGGAGCTGCCTTCACTTGGTGGGAGGCTTATGAGAGGCGTAGGCCTGTTGGTGCAGCACCCGTTACCTGGCAGCAGTTCCCCGTTCTCCTTCTGGAGAAGTATATGTCGCAGTCTTGCAGAGAGGAGCTGCGTAGGCAGTTTGCATGGTTGCGTCAGGGAGAGATGACTGTGACACAGTATGAGATGAGGTTCTCTGAGTTAGCTCGTCATGCTATTTGGTTGGTTCTGACAGATAGAGAGAGGATTATGAGGTTTGTGGATGGCCTCACTTATCGACTTCGTATTCTCATGAATAGGGAGATGGTGTCTGGTGCTACTTTTGAGGAGGTTGTTGACATTTCTCATGAGATTGAGTCAGCTCGTCGCCAGGAGAGAGATGAGAGGAGGCCAAGAGGCCTCGAGGATCTGGTAGTTATAGTGGTGCTCCTTCAAAAGATCAGTTTCAGCACAGCAGAGGCCGTCCATTCAGGCATGCTCAACCAGCTCGCCCAGGTTATCATGGGGCGTCATCGGGTCATAGTTCTCATAGTTCTCATTAGGGCCAGTCATTACTTAGTGCCCTTCCAGCTCAGAGTTCGTCTTGTGCTCCATCAGTTCAGGGCTCTTCTATGCCAGGTGCATCTGCTGGTCATTCCGGTGCTAGGGGTTCCTTCAGTCCCCATCTCCAGCACCCGAGAGTTGTTGTGAGTGTGGAGAGATGGGTCATATGTGGAGGCAGTGTCCTCGTCGCCTTGCGGGTTCATCTCAGCAGAGGAGTCAGCCATCGGCTTCAACGCCAATTACTTCACCACCACCCACCCAGGTAGCTAGGGGTGGAGGTCAGTCAGCTAGGGGTCGCCCTAGAGGGGGAGGTCGATCAGGTAGTGGTCAGGCCCATTTTTATGCACTTCTAACTAGACCCGATGCTATTGCTTTCGATGTTGTTATTACAGGTATTGTCTCAGTCTGCCACAGAGATGCATCTGTATTATTTGATCCCGGTTCCATTTATTCTTATGTGTCATTATACTTTGCTCGTTATTTGGATACGCCCCGTAAGTCTCTTGTTTCACCTGTTCATATATCTACTCCGGTGGGCGATACTGTTGTTGTAGACGGTGTGTACCGGTCGTGTGTGGTGACTATTGGGGGTCTGGAGGTGGATTTTTATTATTGTGTATGGTAGATTTCGATGTTATTTTGGGCATGGATTGGCTATCTCCATGTCGTGCTATTCTGGAATGTCATGTTAAGACAGTGACATTGGCTATACCGGGTGTGCCAAAGATTGAGTGGCGAGGTTTGACTGATTATGTTCCCAGTAGGGTAATCTCATTCTTGAAGGCCCAGTGTATGGTTGGGAAGGGTTGTATTTCGTATCTAGCCATTATGAGGGATGTCGGTGCAGAGACTCCCAATATTGATTCTGTTCCAGTTGTGAGGGATTTTCCCAATGTGTTTTCTGCAGACCTGTTGGGCATGCTACCGGACATGGATATTGATTTTGGTATTGACCTGGTGCTAGACACTCAGCCTATTTCTATTCTGCCGTATTGTATGGCACCAACGGAGTTGAAGGAGTTAAAGGAGTAGCTTCAGGAACTCCTTGATAAGGGGTTCATTTGGCCTAGTGTGTCGCCTTGGGGTGCGCCGGTTCTATTTGTGAAGAATAAGGATGACACGATGAGGATGTTCATTAATTATAGGCAGTTGAACAGAGTAACAATTAAGAATAAGTATTCTTTGCCTCGCATTGATGATATATTCTACCAGCTTCAGGGAGCGAGAGTGTTCTCCAAAATTGATCTCCGTTCAGGTTATCACTAGCTGAAGATCAGGAACTCGGATATTCTTAAGACAGCTTTCAGGACCCGATATGGTCATTATGAGTTCTTAGTGATGTTTTTTGAGCTGACCAATGCCCCCGCAGCGTTCATGCATTTGATAAACAATGTGTTCTGGCCTTATCTCGACTCGTTTGTCATAGTTTTCATTGATGATATTCTAGTATACTCGCATAGTTAGGAGGAATACGCGGAGCATTTGAGAGTTGTGTTGCAGAGATTGAGGGAGGATAAGCTTTATGTAAACTTCTCCAAGTGTGAGTTTTGGCTTAGTTCAGTGGTTTTCTTGGGGCACGTGGTGTCCAGTGAGGGTATTCAGGTTGATCCGAAGAAGATAGAGGTGGTTCAGAGTTGGCCCAGACCGTCCTCAACCATAGAGATTCATAGCTTTCTTGGTTTAACGGGTTATTACAACCGGTTTGTTCAGGAATTTTCATCTATCGCATCACCCTTGACCAAGTTGACTCAGAAGGGTGCTTCATTTGTATGGTCGGATAAGTGTGACGAGAGCTTTCAGAAGCTCAAGACAGCCTTGACCACAGCTCCAGTATTAGTTTTGCCATCAACTTCAGGTTCATATACTATGTATTGTGATGCTTCGAGAGTTGGTATTGGGTGTGTGTTGATGTAGGAGGGTAGAGTTATTGCTTATGCTTCTCGTTAGTTGAATCCCCATGAGAAGAACTACCCTGTTCATGATTTGGAGTTGGCTGCCATTGTTCACGCACTAAAGATTTGGAGGCATTATTTGTATGGTGTGTCTTGTGAGGTGTTTACTGATCATCGTAGCCTCTAGCACTTGTTCAAGCAGAAGGATCTCAATTTGAGGCGACAGAGATGGTTATAGTTGCTAAAGGATTATGATATCACTATATTGTACCATCCGGGGAAGGCCAATGTGGTGGCCGATGCTTTGAGTTGAAAGGCGGTAAGTATGTAGAGCTTGGCATATATTCCAGTTGGGGAGAGACCTCTTGCAGTTGATGTTCAGACCTTAGCCAATCGGTTCAAGAGGTTGGATATTTCGGAGCCTAGTCGGGTATTGGCTTGTATGATTTCTCGGTCTTCCTTGTATAATCGCATCAGAGAGCGCCAGTATGATGATCCTCATTTGCTTGTCCTTAAGAATAGAGTTCAACACGATGATGCCAGAGATGTGACTATTGGTGATGATGGGGTGTTGAAGATGCAGGGCCGGATATGTGTGCCCAATATAGATGGGCTTCAGGAGTTGATTCTGGAAGAGGCCCATAGCTCGCGGTATTCCATTCATCCGCATACCGCAAAGATGCATCAGGATCTGAGATAGCATTATTAGTGGAGAAGAATGAAGAAAGACATTATGAGATTTGTAGCTTGGTGTCTCAATTGTCAGCAGGTGAAATATGAGCATCAGAGATCGGGTGGCTTGCTTCAGTAGATGGATATTCCAGAGTGGAAATGAGAGAGGATCACTATGGACTTTGTAGTTGGACTCCCACGGACTTTGAGTTGAGCACAGCTTTTCACCCTCAGATGAACGGGCAGTCCGAACGCACTATTCAGATATTGGAAAACATGTTGTGCACTTGTGTCAATGATTTCAAAGGGTTATGGGATCAATTTCTACCGCTCGCAGAGTTTGCTTATAACAACAGCTACCAGTCGAGTATTCAGATGGCTCTATATGAGGCTTTGTATGGGAGGCGGTGTAGATCTTCAGTTGGTTGTTTTGAGCTGGGTGAGGCTAGGCTATTGGGGACAGACTTGGTGCAGGATACTTTAGAAAAGGTGAAGGTGATTCAGGAGAGGCTTTGTACAGCGCAGTCGAGACAAAAGAGTTATGCTGACAGGAAGGTTCGGGATGTGTTCTACATGGTTGGTGAGAATGTTCTGTTGAAGGTTTCACCCATGAAGGGTGTTATGAGATTTGGAAAGAAGGGTAAATTGAGTCCTCGGTTCATTGAGCCTTTTGAGGTGCTTCGGAGGATTGGGGAGGTGGCTTATGAGCTTGCTTTGCCACCCAACTTATCGAGTGTGCATCCGGTATTTCATGTTTTTATGCTCCGGAAGTATATTGGGGATCCGTCTAATGTTCTGGATTTCAACACGGTTCAGTTAGATGATGATTTGACTTATGATGTGGAGCCAGTAACTATTTTGGAGCGTTAGGTTCGAAAGTTGAGGTCTAAGGATATTGCTTCAGTGAAGGTGCAGTAGAGAGGTCGGCCCATGGAGGAGGCTACCTGGGAGATCGAGCGGGAGATGCAGAGCAGATATCCTCACCTGTTTAAGGCTTCAAGTATGTTTATTGACTCGTTTGAGGACGAACGTTTGTTTAAGAGGGAGAGGATGTAACGACCCGATCGGTCATTTCATGAGTTGCCGCTTCGTTTCCCCCATTTCTGCTTCTTATTGCTTTGTTTATCGGTTCTATGTGCGATCAGTTTGGTTGGCTCGGGTTCGGAAAGGTTTTGGTAAGGTTTGAGACACTTAGTCTCTTTTGATAAAGCTTAAGTTAGAAAGGTCAACTGGATGATGACTTATGTGTTAGAGGGTTCGGATGTGAGTTCCAATGGTTCGGATAGCTTCGGGAGGTGATTTGAGACTTAGGAGCGTGATCAGAATGCGTTTTGGAGGTTCGGAGTGGATTTAGGCTTGAATTGGCGAAAATGGTATTTTGGCGTTTTCCGGTTGATAGGTGAGATTTTGATATAGGAGTCGGAATGGAATTCCAGGAGTTGCAGTATGTCCATTGTGTCATTTGGGATGTGTGTGCAAAATTTCAGGTCATTCGAACGTGGTTTGGTAGACTTTTTGATCAAAAGCGTAATTTAAAAGATTTTTGGAACCTTAGGCTTGAATTCGATGTGTTTTGGTTGATTCGATGTTGTTTGAGATGTTTTGAAGATTGGTACAAGTTAGAATAGTGGTATATGATGTGTTTGTGCTTTTGGTTGAGGTTCCGAGGGCCTCGGGGTGATTTCGGATGGTTGGCGGAAGAATTTGGTTTGGTTTTGGAAGCTGAAGATGTACCATTGCTGTCATAACCGCACCTGCATCTAGGGGACCGCAGATGTGGTCTCGCAGAAGCGAGTTTGGAGTCGCAGAAGCGGAAGGAGCCTAGGGAGGCAGGAACCGCAGAAGCGGTTGAGGAACCACACCTGCGATGGCGCAGGTGCGGAGTGTGCATCGCAGATGCAGAATCGAGGATTTAAGTGAGGACCGCAGATGCGGCATTTTGGACCGCAAAAGCGGTATCTGGACCGCAGGTGCGAAAAGCCTGGACCAGAAGGTATAAAAGCATTCCTTCACGATTTTTGAGTTGTTCTTCACCATTTTAAGTTAGTTTTGGAGTTTTTTGGGAGATTTTGAAAAGGGAATTAATGGATATCGTCTGGAGGTAAGATCTTTGAATCTAATAATCAATCTTATGGCATTATTTCACTGATTTGGCCTAAGATTAATGGAAATTAAGAGTTACAAATTTGGAAACTAGGGCTTGGTATTGGAGACCTTGACTTGAGGATTTGAGGGGTTATTTGTGGTCGAGATGTGGGCCCGGGGGTCGGGTTTTGGTTAATTTCGGGATTTATGTTGTAAATTGATTATTTTCGCATGGGCTTCGTTCCTTTAGCATATTTTGACGTCTTAATTCTGAATTTGGATAGATTCGACGTGAGTTGAGGCCGATTCGAGGGGCAAAGGCGTCGCGGGTAGAGTTTGGACCGGATTGAGGTGAGTAATGATTTTAAATGTTGTCCTGAGGGTATGAAACCCTGGATTACATATCGTTGTGCTATATTAAGGTGACGCACATGCTAGATAACGAGCGTGGGGTCATGCACCATTGGGGATTGTGACTTAGTCCATCTCGAATGACTGTTTTACCGCGTATTTGATTGAAAACTGTTTTCTATCATCATGTTTTGGGTGAAATGCCATATTTGGGCCTCGTGCCAACTATTTGGACCCTTAGAGGATTTTTACTAATATTTCCTCACTGTTTGGACTTTATACTTGTACTCAGTCATGCTATACTCTATTGTTTTCATAACTCAGCCATGTTTACTCTATTTTTAATACATTAAATGATATTTTAAATGATAATTTGGGTTGAGCATCATGTTTTACTGTTGCTCGAGTGGCTTATGAGATTCTGACTGAGTAAGGCTGAGGGTCTGTGTTGTGAGGATACACTAATTTATGATTATGAGGCTGAGGGCCTGAGTTTTACACCACAAGGTGGCTTGATATGAGGCCGAGAACCTATTGATTATGCCACGAGATAGCTTGATATTGTACTTGAGTCGTAAGGGGCCCCTCCCGGAATCTGCACACCCCTAGTGAGCACGGGTACCCATTGTGATATGAGATATAGCCCGATGGGCTGGTGTTGTTCCATGTGTTGCCCGAGGGGCTGATTCTTTTGGTATTATGCCCGAGGGGCGGTTCTTTATGTGTTTATCTTTTCTAGCTACATGTCATTTACTTGTTTAACTGTTAAAAAGGTATTCTTAAAAAGCTTAAACTGAACTAAGGTGACTTTATATGTTTTCACAGTATCATTGCTTTTACTGGCTTTATACTGCTTCTTTATAGCATGTTGAAGTGCCTTTACGTGATTTCTTATCGCTCAGTCTTCACTTATTATTATTACTCACTGATTTGGATTACTCACTTTACTTCCTGCACCCCGTGTGCAGATTTAAGCACTTCAGGTCCTACTTGAGAGGGTTGAGAGCTTCCAGTAGACTTCGGAGTTCACTAAGTAGTTGCTTGGCGTTCGCAGCCCAGTGTCTCTCCTTCTTATATTTCCCTTGTCCTAGTTATGCAATAGTTTGTGTAGGCTCTTTCAGACTTGGAGTTTTATGATAGATGATCATGACTGGTGACACCCGATGTCGGGCTATGTCTATTCCGCAAATTGTATTATTCACCTTTATTTTGGGATTTTTATTATGTTAAAGACTTAATTTGTATTATTTTAATTGCTTAAAATGAATTAGGTGTGTGTGTCGGCTGGCCTTGTCTTCACGAGAGGCACCATCACGACCGGGTCCGGGTTTAGGGTCGTGACATTAAGACTATCCCTTCTTTCTTTTGGCATGATCTATACGACACAAACGAAATGAGAAAATGCATAACTTCCATAAATGACTCTATTCATAGAAGAATTAGAGGTGCCTATGTTCTTGAATTTCCATGTGTCTTATTATTTTATCATCTGTTCATGGGTCTCAAAAAAATATGTAAGTTGAAAAAAGTTTACTTCATGATATTACTCAAAGGCATAATGGTCTTATGACATTCCGAAAGATTGTATTGCCATACTTTTCATGCATTGCATTCATTTATACATGTACATTGACACATAACTAGATGGCGTTATATACGCGTATATATATATATATATATATATTATATGTATATGGGGTATGGGAAAAGGTTACAGCGTTATATACACACCACCTGATCAGCTGGTATACATTGATGATTTTGCCCACAGTGGTGGAGATGATATGATGGGATACCCTTAGAGGCTGATGATGTTATAAAACATGTACCTATGCACGACATGACATTTATATGCATATGCATGACACTATAATTATTTCATGATTTACAAATTTTTCCAGACTTACAGGTTGAGTCATTTACTCTATATTTCTTCCATGTCTGTTATGTACTTATTTATGTGTCTTACATACTCGGTACATTATTCGTACTGACGTCCCTTTTGCCTGGGGACACTGCGTTTCATGCCCGCAGGTCCCGATAGACAAGTCGAGAGCCCTCCAAGTCGGCTATCAGCTCAGCGGAAGATGTTGGTGCGCTCTATTTGCTTCGAAGTTGCTTGTTTGGTTAGTATGATTTAGATGTGTACTGTTGTGTATGGCGGGACTCTGTCCCGACCTTTATAAAAATTATGTATTCTTAGAGGCTTGTAGACAGATGTCATATACGTAAAAGATTGTATGGCCTTGTCGGCCTATGTTCAGTGTATGAGTGGCTATTTTGCTCTTCTGGGCCCGCATGTCTTGTGTATTAGTTGGTATCACATGTTGTGTTCTACTTATCTCACAGCAGCCTTCCGACTCAGTTATCTATGATAGTATGACATGAAAAGATACGTTATGGAGGTACCGGGTGCCCGTCGTGGCCCATCGGTATGGATCATGACAGAATCGTTCTATCCACCCATGATCGTTGTCATCATCCATGCTAGACAATAGAGCATGGTGGCCATGCTTGCAGAGGTTTATCATTCCCCCGTGGAAGATCTTGGGAGAATAGAGATTCATCATATGAGCTAAGATTAGCTCTTCTCTAGTCTACTGGCACAAACACCGAAGGCAAGCAACTGTCCTCCACACAGAAGGATTTATTTGTGCAAAACACACTTGGCAGCAGAGGCAAAACTCCGCAATCATGGAGTCAAGCTCTCCGCTCACTTTGGCATTTATGCTCACTGTTACATCTTCATCAATGACCCTCATAATTGACATTAAAAAAGGGCATGATCCTAGGACTTCCTTCCCTAGACATAACTATAATAGTGAGTTCAGTTATCATTGTAAAGCACACGAATTCTATACAAACTTACACTACATTCTATTACAAAGCTTAATACAATCCTATTTTCTTGCTTTTTGATTTCATTGTTTTTGTGCCCGGAAACCTTGTTCCCAGAACTGTTGCTTCTATTGTTTCGTCTACATCTTAAGGCTAAGTATTGCATAATTCTTCGATTATTTTATTATTTTAGGATCAAATTCATTCATTTGTCAAGAAACCACGTATAAACTGTACCGTTTTACGGGTAAACAATAGTAGTCCCCAAAGACATCATACTAGTTAGCGCACTGGTGAATAGATTACTACAGTACCTTTTTTTCGTTTGGAATGTCTGGATAACTTATGAGCAGTCTCATGATATAATTTCAGTTAACACCAGATAATATTTTTCTTAATTATACTCCTTTGTAATGAACTTAGGCACCTGCTCGAGTAGAATCACCAGAACATTTTGCTCGTGTTATTGGCTAGCAGCCCTGAACCTATTTCATCCTTCATTCATTTACTCGTCAAATATTGCATTTTACATAGTAGTATTGTTCTATTACATAGTAATAAATGGGCAATCAGTCTCGAATTTTGAGATTGAATTTTCAAATCTTAGACTACTCCATTATTTAAGAGAAATAAGTATACAAATCGATAAGTATAGATGCTTAAGAAAGGTAAAGCTTAAAATACAATAAAAAAAGACAATGAAGCATTACACCAAACGTAACATGAAACTTTTTTATTTGCACAAGAACAACGTCAATTTTACATATCAAAGAAACAAATAGAATGAATGAGATTACACTTCAGTTCATCAAACATACAAATATACTTTATTAATACAAAACCAATCATAGAAACAGTGTGGAATTTAAGAACTAGTTGACACTGCCACAAACTTTTCTTATGATCCCATTTTGACCACTTAGGGGACTAATATCTCCCATTTTGATCATAGCAGCAGCAAAGTCTGACGAGAAAGCTCGAGCACTGTTACTATATTCAGAAACAATATTGTCTGTTGATCCTCCATTGAAAAGAACTTGATCTGATTGAAGAAGACCTTTCTTTTGGATGAGATTTTTGAAGTAATTGTTATCGAATTGATTTGGTGTAACCAAATCAAGTGGTGCTAGATTTCCATTCTCTCCTTCTTGAGGACATTGACGTCTTCTAGTGCTTGCAAATCCAGCATCAATGTCTGTTCCATTGCTATAAATCCGATCACGAAAAAGGAAACATTGTGCTTGGCCTATTGTGTGAGCCCCTGGAAATCAAAGCAAATATATAAGGTTCTATTTTTGTTCGGATTCTAAATTAAAATAAAAGGGCAGCCCGATGCACTAAGCTTCTGCTATGCGTGGGTCCGGGGAAGAGTTGGACCACAAGAGTCTATCGGACACAGTTTTACACTGCATTTCTGCAAGAGACTGTTTTTCACGGCTAGAACCCGTGACTTCCTGGTCACATGATGCATGACAACTTTACCAGTTCCTCCAAGATTTCCCTGAGGATTCTAAATGATAATGATAAATGTTAATATCCTGAATAATTACCTGACAAAGCGACCATATCTCTTGTGCTAAGTCCTTTGCTTGCAAAGCTAGAAATAAGCCTATTAAGAGGATCAAAAGGACCGGGGAGATCAGTTTCAGCAAGTGTCTTACTTGCAGTTGTTGAATCTCTTCTTCCGAGTTTCACTGTCCATGATGGACCCCCTACCTGATATTAGTTTAAAGAATTAAGTTAAATAATCGTTCATCCAACCGCTTAAACTAAATTAAAATTTTTGAGGGAAGTATAAGATATGTATAATTCATGTATAATAATCTGTATAACCATATATAATCCATGTGTATATATAATCTATGTATACCGGTTAGAAAATAGGAAAGTAACAGTAAATCCAGCCGGTTATTGTTTCAAGAATAATCTTGCATTAGGATTACCAATTAATTGGTTATAGTATAAATCTATATATATAGTATTAACCTATTAGATTTCTTTCTACCCAAACTCATTCATGAATAAAGAGAATATATATATATATATATATATATATATATAAAATCAAACTTTTCTATAATAGTCTCGTTTATTTCGATATTTTTTTGGATGTTCTAGTGAAGTGTTGTTATAGAGGACATATATTAAACATAACATGCATAATAATCAGTTCCAAGAAAAACTTGGATTTTATAGTGAATTGATGTTATATAGGGATCAATGCTGTAATTGAGAGATTTGACTATATGTATATATATACACACACGAACACACACTCCTTCTAAGAAAAAAATTATATGAACTTACAGCAGCTGATGCATCGCGAGCTGCAACAGTTAGGATGTCAGCACATGAAACCACCCCGGGACAAATCTTTTCCACCTCTCTCTTTGCATCTTCTATGATTCCAAAACCTCTTGCTGACCCAAGATTTGGCAACGCAGTCTTCTCACTTTCGATTGAAGGAGTCTCATCAAGTAAGATCGAAGCATCACAGCCCTAAATTTACGACCAATATATATAACACCATTTCAACCATTAATTAATTGACTTTAAAATACATGAAAGTTAAAAATACATTACCAATAATCTTTCAACTAACCTGAACAAAGCAGTCATGAAAGTGAAGGCGAATGAGCGAAGCAGCCATGCGACGTTCACTTGAAATAGCTTGCCTGACGCTGGTACGAATCGTGTTGAGTGCATTAGGGCAAGTATTATCATAGAACGTCGCGGAAAGTTGTGCATGGCATTGCATGCATGAAAGCAGAAGAAGAGAAAATATAGCAGCCTTAGCTGCGAAAGATTGAGTTGGAGTATTCATTTAGTGGATGTAAACTATCAAGAAATTCAGAATGATTTTGGCTTAGCTGAATTGGCTAAAGTAGAAATAAAGATGATGGAAAAGGAAATGGCTAAGGGACTTAATTTATAGGAAATGGCTAAGGGACTTAAACACGTAGATAGTATGAGTGGAAAAGCTATTTTTGGTCATTAATAGCTGCTATGCCGCGTTACTGCTATTTTTCTTACTAATATATTTGAAATAGTAAATATCGATAGATATTCTTGACTTGTTCTTTAATATTGGCTCTGGCTGGCTGTGTGTTTGAAAAGCTTTAGAAATATAGACAGATTTAGAATTTAAAGTTTATAATATATAGGTAATAATAATTAAGTTCACAATTAAATATTTCTATAGATTTAATGGATTTCTCAATATACATATACAAGATTTGACAAAAAAATATTGAATTCACGTGAACCTCTAACGTATATGGTAAATCTGCCCCAATTTTGAAATCTAGAAGTCTAATTGTAGTATTGTAAGTTATGTGTAAATACTTCTGCAAAAGAAAATGGACTACAACTACTTATGGGCAACGTATATATAACGCAGACTTTCGACTAAAAGTTTTTGGAAAATTCTATTAAGGAGGAGGTAACATGTAATATTGATCTATACTTAAGTTTAGGTGGGCAGAATTGTGCGATACTTACACCAACAAAAGATAGCAGATACCCAATAAAATAATCAAAGTATATACAAGTTTGCCTGACCCGTAATTGAAGAAATAGAACATGTAATGTTGATATATCTTGCAAGCGCGCAGTAATTATTCCAACATCTTAAAATAGTCACTTGATGTTGGCCAAATCTTGTTCAGTTGCATTTAAGTTTTTCTTTTTAGTCTGTCCTCAAAAAAAGATACCTAAGTTGGTTTAAAAAGCGCTTGGACATTCTATATATAATGTAGACTCCACATATATACACCTCATTAATAAGATGATGTATAGTCACATAAATTTATATGCCTTGTTTTACATCAAAAATATTTTTTCTTAAATTTTGTGCTTAGTCAAACACCATTGACATCCCATAAAATGGGACGAAAGAAGTAATACTTTTTTGTCATATGCAAAAGATTCCGTTTTTTAGTATGATCGTTGTGATATCTACATACTTTGATAAAAGAACTTTTTTTGATATTTGTATTAACAAATTAACTCTTACAAAAATTCAAATTAAACGGAGTTTATTTACTTTTAGGTTTATAAATTAAAATTTTAAGGAATAAACGAATTGATATTCAGATCAAAAAAGAAAATTGACCACTGCGGCTTACGTACAATTAAGTCATTTTTATTTTAGGAGTACCTTTCATTACAATGATTTGATATCTAGTTATAATTATTAATCGAGTTTTAGGATGTAATAAAAAGTCAAAGGATAAAATTATGAAAATCAAAGGTCAACTGCCAATGGCATTAAAATATTACTTTATGAAAAGTATTCAATTGCCAGCTAGCAAAGTACGAGTTTTTTCTGTATGTGATAGTCATCTTTGTCTTAATAGTAATCTTTTCTTCAAGTTCATGTACGTCTTTTCGGTACTCATATTGAAATTTTGAATAAATTTTAATTCACATCGTATAAGTTCATTAAAGGGGCAATCACTTTCTTCAAAGTTTTTTTTTTCATACTAAGATCTAGGACTCGAACTCAAGACCATTACTTAACATACACAGCTTCAGGATTTGAAGTTTATAAGTTCTTACAGCTAGTAGCGAAGCCACATGATTATAAGGATGGTCAGTTGACCATCCTTCATCGAAAAATTACACTGTTTATATAGATAAAATATTATGCTTTATAGCTAGATATATAACTGTCACGACCCGAATTTCCCACCCTCGGGAGTAATGATGGCGCCTACTCGTAGAAGTTAGGCAAGCCGCGATATAAAGAATCACAAACTCTTTCATTTTTAGCCCTTTTAGCATTTGTATAGTAATAACGTGAAAACAACGGAAATTTCAATAATGCGGAAGAAATATAGTGAAATATCTGAAATATGAATCTAATACAACCATTTAAGCCTTAATCACCTAGAACTGGTGTCACAGTACCACAGACGATCTAAGAGTGCTAGATACAAAGTCTGAAAATAAAGATACATTGTTTCCGAATCAAAGAAATGAAACAGGAAATAAAGGATAGAGGGGACGCCAGGGCCTGCGGACGCCTGCAGGACTACCTCGGGTCGTTGTTGGACTGAAGGCAGCAACCTCACTGCGGTCTGAAGTCTACAACACTGGGATCTGCACAAAAGAGTGCAGAGCGTAGTATCAGCACAACCAACCCCATGTGTTGGTAAATGTTTGGTCTAACCTTAGCTTGATAGAATAGGAGTCGTGTCTTATTTGCTACGTGTTAATAGTGGAGTAAGGCATATAGGCATAGTGACGAGTATCTATACGTCAGTGTCAAGCATGCCCGTGAGTCTTATATTGTAAATGTTATGACTCCGTTGTAGTTTATTGTGCTTTACATGTTATTATCATTATTGTTCCCTTGCCGGGATGTTATTATCATTATTGTTCCCTTGCCGGGATGTTATTATCATTATTGTTCCCTAGCCGGGATCTTATCTTGATATTATTGTTCTCTTGCCGGGATTCTTTTGTTTATTGTTGTTGATTTGTAAATGGGATCGGGTGGCACGCCGCCACGGGAATATGTGAAATAGGAGCGGATTGCACGCCTGCAACAAGATATGTGAAATAGAATCGGGTTGCACGCCTGCAACGAGATATGTGAAATAGAATCGGGTTGCACGCCTGCAACGAGATATATGAAATGGGATCGGGTTGCACGCCTGCAACGAGATATATGGAATGGGATCGGGTTGCACTTATCACGACCCAGATTTTCCACCCTCGGGAGTCGTGATGGTGCCTACTCGTAGAAGCTAGGCAAGCCGCAATATAAAGAATCACAAACTCTTTCATTTTTAGCTCTTTTAGCATTTGTATAGTAATAACGTGAAAACAGCGGAAATTTCAATAATGCGGAAGAAATACAGTGAAATATCTGAAATATGAATCTAATACAACCGTTTAAGCCTTAATCACCCAGAATTGGTATCACAGTATCACAGACGATCTAAGAGTGCTAGATACAAAGTCTGAAAATAAAGATACACGGTTTCCGAATCAAAGAAATGAAACAGGAAATAAAGGATAGAGGGGGCGCCAGGGCCTGCGGACGCCTGCAAGACTACCCCGGGTCGCCTGTTGGACTGAAGGCAGCAGCCTCACTGCGGTCCGAAGTCTACAACACTAGGATCTGCACAAAAGAGTGCAGAGTGTAGTATCAGCACAACCGACCCCGTGTGCTGGTAAGTGTCTAGCCTAACCTCGGTGAAGTAGTGGCGAGGCTAGGACCAGACTACCAAATAAACCTGTGCAGTTAAATCATATACGGCGAAAATATAAAAGCAGATAATTACAATTAAAATTGGGCAGAAGAAACATACTTCGGGGAATAACAGATAACAACAGAATATCAAGAGAATATAAAGAAACCAAAATCCAACTACTAACAAGGATAAGGAAAACAAATGTAGAATTCACTTTTATTTCACATCTTGTTGTAGGCGTGCAACCCGATATCATTCCATATATCTCGTTGCAGGCGTGCAACCCGATATCATTCCATATATCTCGTTGCAGGCGTGCAACCCGATCCCATTTCATATATCTCGTTACAGGCGTGCAACCCGATCCCATTTTACATATCTCATTGTAGGCGTGCAACCCGATCCCATTTCACATATCTCGTTGCAGGCGTGCAACCCAATCCCATTTCACATATCTCGTTGCAGGCATGCAACCCGATCCCATTTCACATATCTCGTTGCAGGCGTGCAACCCGCTCCCATTTCACATATCTTGTTGCAGGCGTGCAACCGCTCCATTTACAAATCAACAACAATCACAAAAGAATCCCGCCAAGGGAACAATAATATCAAGATAAGATCCCAGCAAGGGAACAATAATGATAATAACATCCCGGCAAAGGAACAATAATGATAATATTATCCCGGCAAGGGAACAATAATGATAATAACATCGCGACAAGGGAACAATAATGATAATAACGTGTAAAGCGCAATAAACCACAATGGAGTCATAACAATTACAATACAAGACTCATGGGCATGCTTGACACCGACGTATAGATACTCGTCACTATGCCTATACGCCGTACTCCACAATTAACACATAGCAAATAAGACACGACTCATATTCCCTCAAGTTAAGGTTAGACCAAACACTTACCTCGAACTTCTACGACCAAGTCAAGCCTCAAACACCGCTTTTACTTTAGAATTCGTCTCCAAATGACCCGTATCTAGTCCAAATTGATTTAACAACATCAATAAACGCTAAACAATCCAATTCCAATGCTCAATTATAGAATTCTCATCATTCTTCCCAAAAAGTCAACCCCGGTCTCGCTTGGTCAAAACACGAGGTTCGGACCAAAATCCGATCACTCATTCATCCACGAGCCCGAATATATAATTAGTTCCAAAATTCGCGATAGGCTTGTCGCGTTCGCGATGAGTTAGGCCTCAGTGGCCTTCGCGTTCGTGACATTGGGCTCGCGTTCGTGGAGCTTTGACCCCTCGAGCCTTCGTGTTTGCGGGCCAATGGCCGCGTTCGCGTAGAACAAGTGAGAATCCCCTCCCCCAGACCAATTGCCTTACGCGTTCGCGAGTACCTGGATGCGTTCAGGAAGGGTACTCCCCGCTCTGCCTCACGTTCGCGTCTTAGGCTTCGCATTCGCGAAAAAGAAATCTGGCACCTGGGAGATTTGCCTTACGCGTTCACGAGTGGGACCACACGAACGCGAAGAACAAAATACCTGGGCACTGAACAGCCAAAAACCTGCAACTTTTCATGAGTTCAAAACTTTCCGAAATCCATCCGAAACTCATCCGAGCCCTCGGGGCTCCAAACCAAACGTACGTACTAACTCAAGACATCATATGAACTCATCTGTGTGATCAAATCGCCAAAATAACCTCTTAAACAACGAGTTTAGCATAGAAATCTAAGAAAAATCTCAAAACCTTCAAAGTATGAATTTTCACAACTATGAGTCCGAATCACCCCAAATGAATTCCGTTTCTTACCAAATTTCACAGACTCATCTTATTTCAAATATAAGACTTGTACCGGGTACCGAAACCAGAATACGGGCCCGATACCATCAAATTCTAAATGCATTTCATTTCCAAAACTCATAGAAATTTTCAGAAAATAATTTTCTTTAAAAATTCATTTCTCGGGCTTGGGACTTCAGAATTTGATTCCGAGCATACGCCCAAGTCCCATATTTTTCCACGGACCCTCCGGGACCGTCAAATCACAGGTCCGGGTTTGTTTGCCCAAAATATTGACGAAGTCAACTTAAATGCAATTTAAGTCAAAATTTTAGCATTTTCATAGATTTTCACATAGTAGCTTTCCGGATATGCGCCCGGACTGTGCACGCAAATCGAGGTGATGCTGAAAGAGGTTTTTAAAGCCTCGAAATGCAGAATTCATTTTAATAACAAGTGATGAACTTTTGGGTCATCATATTCTCCACCTCTAAAATAACCGTTCGTCCTCGAACGGACATAAGAAGGAAGTACCTCAGTCAGGGAAAAGATGTGGATAATGGCTCCGCATATCGGACTCGGACTCCCAGGTCGATGCCTCAGTAGGCTGACCTCTCCACTGAATACGAACAGAAGGAAAACTCTTCGATCTCAACTGACGAACCTGTCGGTCTAGAATAGCTACCGGCTCCTCCTTATAAGACAATTCCTTGTCCAACTGGATAGTGCTGAAATATAACACGTGGGATGGATCGCCGTGATATTTCCGAAGCATGGACATATGAAACACTGGATGCACGACTGATAAGCTCGGCACCAATGCAAGTCTATAAGCCACCTCTCCCACTCGATCAAGAATCTCGAACGGGCCAATGAAGCTAGGGCTAAGCTTGCCCTTCTTCCCAAATCTCATCACGCCCTTCATAGGTGACACTCGAAGCAATACCCGTTCACCGACCATGAAAACCAAATCTTGAACCTTGCGGTCAGCATAGCTCTTTTTCCTGGACTAAGCTATACGAAGCCTATCCTGAATAACCATGACCTTGTCCAAAGCATCCTGAACCAGATCCGTACCCAACAACCGAGCCTCTCCCGGCTTAAACCATCCAAACAGAGACAGACACTGCCTACCATATAAAGCCTCATAATGAGCCATCTAGATACTCGACTGGTAGCTATTGTTGTAGGCAAACTCTGCTAAAGGCAAAAACTGATCCCACGAGCCTCCAAAGTCAATGACACAAGCTTGGAGCATATCCTCCAAAATCTGAATAGTCCACTCGAACTGCCCATCCGTCTGAGGATGAAATGTTGTGCTCAACTCAACCCATGTGCCCAACTCTCGCTGAACCGCTCTCCAGAAATGTGAGATAAACTGTGTACCTCGATCCGAAATTATAGACACGGGCACACCATGAAGACGAATAATCTCCCGGATATAGATCTCAGCTAATCTCTTAGAAGAATAGGAGACGGCCACATGAATGAAATGTGCTGACTTGGTCAGCCTATCAACAATAACCCACACTGCGTCGAACTTTCTCTGAGTCCGTGGGAGTCCAACAATGAAGTCCATAGTGATCCGCTCCCACTTCCACTCAGGAATCTCAATCTTCTGGAACAAACCACCAGGCCTCTGATGCTCATACTTAACCTGCTGACAATTCAAATACCGAGCCACATATGCAATGATATCCTTCTTCATTCTCCGCCATCAATAATGTTGTTGCAAATCCTGATACACCTTTGCGACGCCCGGATGAATAGAGTACCGGGAACTATGGGTCTCCTCTAAAATCAACTCTTGGATTCCATCCACATTAGGCACACAAACTCGACCCTGCAATCTCAAAACTCCATCAACACCTAAGGTAACATGCTTGGCACCTCCGTGCTGCACCGTGTCTCTGAGGACACATAAATGAGGATCATCATACTGCCAATCACGAATACGCTCTAATAAAGAAGAACGAGCGACCGTGCAAGCTAACACACGACTGGGCTCAGAAACATCCAACCTCACGAACTAATTGGCCAAAGGCTAAACATCCAAAGCAAGCGGCCTCTCATCGACTGGAATATAAGCAAAACTGCCAATACTGGCTGACTTCCTACTCAAGGCATCGGCCACCACGTTGGCCTTTCTCGGATGATATAAGATGGTGATATCATAGCCTTTTAACAGCTCCAAACACCTTCTCTGCCTCAAATTCAACTCCTTCTGCTTGAACAAGTACTGTAGACTCTTATGATCTGTGAACACCTCACATGTCACGCCATACATATAATGCCTCCAAATTTTCAACCCGTGAACAATGGCGGCCAACTCCAAATCATGAACTGGATAGTTCTTCTCGTGAATCTTCAACTGTCGCGAAGCATAATCAATGACCTTGCCATCTTGCATCAACACTGCACCAAGTCCAATACGAGATGCATCACAATAAACTATATAATGCCCTGAACCTGTGGGCAAAACCAACACCAGTGCCTTAGTCAAAACTGTCTTAAGCTTCTGAAAGCTCGCCTCACACTCGTTCGACCACCTGAACTGGGCACCCTTCTGGGTCAACCTGGTCATCGGGGCTACGATAGATGAAAAACCCTCCACAAATCGACGATAGTAGCCTGCCAGTCCCAAGAAACTCCTAATCTCTGTAGCTGATGCTGGTCTAGGCCAGTTCTTGACTGCCTCAATCTTTTTCGAATCAACCTGAATACCCTCTACGGATACAACATGACCCAGGAATGCAAAACTAAACCAGAACTCACATTTCGAAAACTTGGCATACAACTGACTATCCCTCAAAGTTTGAAGAACCACTCTAAGATGTTGCTCGTGCTCCTCCCGGCTACGGGAATAAATCAAAATATCATCAATGAAGACTATCACGAACAAATCCAAGTAAGGCCTAAACACTCCGTTCATCAACTCCATAAAAGCTGTTGGGGCATTTGTCAACCCGAATGACATCACCAAGAACTCATAATGCTCGTACCGAGTGCGGAAAGCTGTTTTAGGGACATCAGATGCCCTAATCCTCAACTGATGGTAGCCCGATCTCAAGTCAATCTTCGAAAATATCTTAGCTCCCTGAAGCTGATCAAACAAATCATCAATCCTCAGTAATGGATACTTATTCTTGATTGTAACCTTGTTCAACTGCTGGTAATCAATACACATTCTCATCGATCCTTCCTTCTTCTTAACAGACAACACCGGCACACCCCAAGGCGAAACACTAGGTCTAATGAAACCTTTTTCAAGCAAGTCTTGCAACTGCTCCTTCAACTCTTTCAACTCAAGCGGGGCCATATGATACGACGAGATAGAAATGGACTGAGTGCCCGGAGCTAAATCAATGCAAAAGTCAATATCCCTGTCGGGTGACATACTCGGCAAGTCCGAAGGAAATACCTCAGGAAACTCACAAACAACGGGCACAGAATCAATAGAAGGGAATTCAGCACTAGAATCACGAACATAGGCCAAATAGGCCAAACACCCCTTCTCGACCATACATCGAGCCTTCATATAAGAGATAACACTGCGGGTAGAATGACCAGGAGTCCCTCTCCACTCTAAACGAGGTAAACCCGGTAAGGCTAAGGTCACAGTCTTGGCATGGCAGTCCAAGATAGTGTGATAAGGTGATAACCAGTCCATCCCTAATATGACATCGATATTGACATGTCCAGAAGAAGAAAATATACACGAACCTCAAGACCCCCAATCACAATTATACAAGAACGATGGACTCGATCTACCATAATAACATCACCCATTGGTGTAGACACATAAACAAGAGCACTCAAAGAATCACTAGGCATGACCAGATACAGTGTAAAATAAGATGACACATATGAGTACGTAGACCCTGGATCAAATAAAACCGAAGCATCTCTACTACAAACCAGAACAATACGTGTGATAACCGCATTAGAAGCCTTAGCCTCGGGCCTGGCTGAAAGAGCATAACATCGGGGCTGGGCCCCACCACCCTGAGCTATATCTCTAGGATGGCCTGTTGCTGGCTGGCCTCCACCTCTAGCGACTTGAGCTCCACCTCTAATACCTATACCTCCACCTTTAGAACCTCTACCCCCAACTCTAGCTGGCTGGGCGGTCTGTGGAACACCTGGTGCCTGAATCATGGCACGGGAACCCTGATGCTGAGAGCTACTCGATGTTCGAGGGCAATACCTAGCAATATGCCTTGTGTCGCCACAAGTAAAACAAGCCCTCGGCTATTGGGGATGACGACCCTGAAAACTCTGAAGCGGCAGTGCACTGATAGGAGCTGGTGGTGCACTGTAGGTCTGTTGATCAGAATACTGCATATGAGAACTACGGCCACCTGAAGCATCGTGAGAAACCTGAAGTGTTGACTGAAAAGGCCTAGGAGGATGGCCTCTACCATACGAATCTCTTCCTCCAAATGAGGTACCCGCTGAATCGGCCTGAATGACGAGGCCTCTTGTCAGACCCCTGACCACCTCCCTACGATAGAACCATCTCAACTCTCCTGGCCACATTGGCCGCCTCCAGGAAAGAAATCTCACTCCCAGTCTCCTTGTCCATCTGAAGTCGGATCGACTGAATAAGTCCCTCAATGAACCTCCTCACCCTCTCTCTCTCGGTGGGAAGTACGATAAGAGCATGACGGGCCAAGTCGATGAATCTGGTCTCATACTGAGTAACAGTCATAGAACCCTGCTGGAGACGCTCAAACTGCCTCCAATAGGCCTCTCTCTAAGTAATAGGGAGAAACTTCTCCAGAAATAGCTTAGTAAACTGCTCCCAAGTCAAAACTGGTGATCCAGATGGTCTAGCCAAGCAATAATCTCTCCACCAAGTCTTGGCGGATCCAGACAAGCGAAAAGTAGCAAAATCAACCCTATTGGTCTCCACTATCCCCATGTTCCTGAGAACCTCATGACAGTTGTCTAGATAATCCTGGGGATCCTCAGAAGATACACCGCTAAAAGTAGTAGTGAAGAGCTTGGTGAACCTGTCCAACCTCCACAAAGCATCGGCAGACATAGCTGCTCCATCACCAGTCTGAGCTACCATAACCGGCTGAACTGCTGGAGTTTGGAATTGGGGAGCTACCTACTCCGGAGTGCGAGTAGTAGGAGTCTAGGCTCCTCCTCCGGCCTGAGAGACGGCTGGTACTACAGGGAGCAAGCCTGCCTGGATGACACTCTCCATAAGGCCCACTAGGCGGACCAGAGCATCCTAGAGTACGGGAGTAGCAATAAACCCCTTTGGGACCTGAGCTGGGGCCACCGGAGTTGCCGGGGTCGGAACTTCATCATCAAAGTCAACTTAAGGCTCAGCCGCTGGTGCTGCTTCTCTGGGCTGAGCTCTGCCCCCACCTCGGCCTCTAGCACGGCCTCGGCTTTGCCCTCTACCCTTTGTGGGAGTTGCTGTTGGGGGCTCGGGCTGCTGGTCAGTGGATGAGGAAGCGCGTGTTCTCGCCATCTACGAAATAATAGAGTAGAAATTTGATTAGCATTGAGAAACCAAACCGCACGACAAGAAGGAATAAATGTGAAGTTTTTCCTAACTCTATAGCCTCTGGGAATAAATACAGACGTCTCTGTACCGATCCCTCAGACTCTACTAAGCTTGTCTGTGAACTATGAGACCCATGTAACCTAGAGCTCTGATACCAACTTGTCACGACCCGGATTTCCCATCCTCGGGAGTCGTGATGGTGCCTACTCGTAGAAGATAGGCAAGCCGCGATATAAAGAATCACAAACTCTTTCATTTTTAGCCCCTTTAGCATTTGTATTGTAATAACGTGAAAACAACGAAAATTTCAATAATGCGGAAGAAATATAGTGAAATATCTGAAATATGAATCTAATACAACCGTTTAAGCCTTAATCACCCAGAACTGGTGTCACAGTACCACAGACGATCTAAGAGTGCTAGATACAAAGTCTGAAAATAAAGATACACTGTTTCCGAATCAAAGAAATGAAACAGGAAATAAAGGATAGAAGGGACGCCAGGTCCTGCGGACGCCTGCAAGACTACCCCGGATCGCCTGTTGGACTGAAGGCAGCAGCCTCACTGCGGTCCGAAGTCTACAACACTAGGATCTGCACAAAAGAGTGCAGAGCGTAGTATCAGCACAACCAACCACATGTGTTGGTAAGTGTCTAGCCTAACCTCGACGAAGTAGTGACGAGGATAGGACCAGACTACCAAATAAACCAATGCAGTAAAATCATATATAGCAAAAATATAAAAGCAGATAATTACAATGAAAATTGAGCAGGGGAAACATGCTTCGGGGAATAACAGATAACAACAGAATATCAAGAGAATATAAAGAAACCAAAATCCAACTACTAACAAGGATAAGGAAAACAAATGCAGAATTCACTTTCATTTCACATCTTGTTGCAGGAGTGCAACCTGATCTCATTCCATATATCTCGTTACAGGCGTGCAACCCGATCTTATTTCATATATCTCGTTGCAGGCGTGCAACCCGATCCCATTTTACATATCTCGTTGCAGGCGTGCAACCCAATCCCATTTAACATATCTCATTGCACGCGTGCAACCCGATCCCATTTCACATATCTCGTTGCTGGCATGCAACCCGATCTCATTTCACATATCTCGTTGCAGGCGTGCAACCCGCTCCTATTTCACATATCTTGTTGCAGGCGTGCAACCCGCTCCATTTACAAATCAACAACAATCACAAAAGAATCTCGGCAAGGGAACAATAATATCAAGATAAGATCCCAGCAAGGAAACAATAATGATAATAACATCCCGGCAAAGGAACAATAATGATAATAATATCCCGGCAAGGGAACAATAATGATAATAACATCGCGGCAAGGGAACAATAATGATAATAACATGTGAAGCGCAATAAACCACAACAGAGTCATAACAATTACAATACAAGACTCATGGGCATGCTTGACACCGACGTATAGATACTCGTCACCATGCCTATACGCCGTACTCCACAATTAACACGTAGCAAATAAGACACGACTCATATTCCCTCAAGCTAAGGTTAGACCAAACACTTACCTCGAACTTCCACGACCAACTCAAGCCTCAAACACCGCTTTTCCTTTAGAATTTGCCTCCAAATGACCCGTATTTAGTCCAAATTGATTTAACAACATCAATAAACGCTAAACAATCCAATTTCAATGCTCACTTATAGAATTCCCATCATTCTTCCCAAAAAGTCAAAAAGTCGACCCCGGTCCCGCTTGGTCAAAACACGAGGTTCGGACCAAAATCCGATCACCCATTCACCTACAAACTCGAATATATAATTAGTTCCAAAATTCGACCCCAAAATGAGGTCTAAATCACAATTATACAAAAAAGCTTTAACTCTACCCAAATTCCTAATTTTCTACCCTTAAGAACATGATTTAAGCCTAGAAATCTAATGGGTGTTAATGGAAATTGAAGAAAACGAGTCTAAGATTACATACCTATGGATTGATGGTGAAATTCCCTTTAAAAAAATCGCCCAATTTGGAGTTTGGAAGAAGAAGTTATGAAATTTTGATTAAATCCCGATTTGGCTTCTGTTTTAAAATCACTTGACGGGCCTTCATCGCGTTCGCGATGAGTTAGGCCTCAGTGAACTTCGCGTTCGCGGAGCTTTGACCCCTCGAGCCTTCGCGTTCGCGGGCCAGTGGTCGCGTTCGCGTAGAACAAGTGAGAATCCCCTCCCCCAGGCCAATTGCCTTACGCGTTCGCGAGTACCTGGACTCGTTCGCGAAGGGTACTCCCCCCTTAGCCTCGCGTACGCGTCTTAGGCTTCACGTTCGCGAAGAAGAAATCTGGCACCTGGGAGATTTGCCTTACGCGTTCACTAGTGGGACCACGCGAACATGAAGAACAAAATCCCTGGGCACTGAACAGCCAAAAACCTGCAACTTTTTATGAGTTCAAAACTTTCCGAAACCCATCCGAAACTCACCCGAGCCCTCGGGGCTCCAAACCAAACATACGTACAAATTCAAAAACATCATATGAACTCATCCGTCCGATCAAATCGCCAAATAACCTCTTAAACAACGAATTTAGCATAGAAATCTAAGAAAAATCTCAAAACCTTCAAAGTAAGAATTTTCACAACTACGGGTCCAAATCACCCCAAACGACTTCCGTTTCTTACCGAATATCACAGACTCATCTTATTTCACATATAAGACCTGTACCGGGTACCGGAACCAGAATATGGGCCCGATACTATCAAATTCTAAATGCATTTCATTTCCAAAACTCATAGAAATTTTCAGAAAATAATTTTCTTTAAAATATCATTTCTCGGGCTTGGGACCTCGGAATTCGATTCCGAGCATATGCCCAAGTCCCATATTTTTCCACTGGTCCGGGTTCGTTTACCTAAAATGTTGGCCGAAGTCAACTTAACTGCAATTTAAGTCAAAATTTCAGTATTTTCATAGATTTTCACATAATAGATTTCCAGCTACACGCCTGGACTGTGCACACAAATCGAGGTGATCCTGAAAGAGGTTTTTAAAGCCTCGAAACACAAAATTTATTTTAAAAACAAGTGATGACCTTTTGGGTCATCACAATAACACATATTTAATATATTTTGTCGCGAATTTTTCTACTTCTTTCAAATTTGAATATCCTTGAGTAAATTTCTAACTTCGCCACTACTTGCAGCGACTTCAAGTTAACATACAATAATAACTGAGTTCACTCTCAAATATTTAGTAGGAGTAATATTTAGAGAATTTCCTAAAAATATATACAAAGCTTGAACAAAAACTACTAGATTCACGTAAACATATATGTGACATTGTAGATTCGCCTTGCTGGTTAGTACTGGAAAGATCCTATCTATTCCCATGTAGCATTTCGGCTACGGGTTCAACTGAATGCATAACTTTTCACAAGCACTATGTAGTGGCGGAGCCACATGCATCAAAGGGTATCAACCGACACCCCTTTTTCCGGAAAATTACACTGTATAACTCAGTAATTTTTAAAAAAAATATGTATATATACTATATAATGACACCCCTTGACTTTTTGGTGAGTTTATTTATTTATATTTTGACTTTCCTTAATGAAAATCCTGGCTCTACCATTGGCAGTATGGATTCATATGTAAAAAACTTAAATCTCAACAAATGTTAGGTTTGAACCCATAATTTTAACAGTACAATAAATTTAATACTAAAAATTTTAAAAAATTAAATTTATTAAATTTAAATTTGGATCAGCCTGTGTCCATTCCACCATAGTCTATGGTGGTAAGTGTAGTGGTGCATGTTTCTCTTTAAGGATCAACGTTTTTAAACTAATAATTCAAAACGAATTATTATTAAACTCCATGGCAAAAGGTTCGAAGTCAATACAAATGTATATTATTGGTTTTTCTTCATTATTTTAAAAGTTTACGAAGGATCTTTCTACAGAAATAATCAACTTAGACCAACTGAAAATCAAATGATTATGTTGCATTATTTTTTCTAACTTTCATAGATTAGTATATTTATTTCGCTCTTATTATCGCAATAGGGGGTGGACTTTCGAATGGTCAAAGTATATCATAAAGGACATTTTATTTCAAAGATTTGACATTATTTAGGGGTCGTTTGGTACGCGGACTAAATTATTCCGGAATTATAATTTCTAGACTATTTATCCCACCTTCCAAATGAGATAAAAATAATACCAAATTTGATGAAATAAAGTAGGATAAGATGAGATATCCAGGATTAAGTGTGGGACTAAACTTTTACCATGTTTGGTTGACGATATATGTCACACCCCTTTTTTTAACTCCCCAAAGATAGTGTGTATTATGGATATTTGTGGATTAATCAGTTTTTTCAATTAAGGTGACAATTTGAAATAAGGATTATTTTGTTGTTCAGAGTCGCCACTTGGAATTGAATTTTTGATGTTCCAAGTCACCTTTTATTTGGATCCCTAGTCAAAGGAAGGTTCAACTTTATTATTATTGGTCTGCAAAAATAAAGTCCGAGTAAGGAATTCTATTGACCGGGGAGAAGGTGTAGGGCATTCTCCGAGTCTCGTGGTTCTAGCACGTTCGCTTTTATTGACTTAAACTTGGCTTGAATTAATTTTGGATTAAACTGTGATTTATTTGGTTTTTTATGTCTACTGTTACTTAATAATTAACTAATTTTTTTTTCTTTGGCCTGAGCGTGTAAGCACACAAAGTTTTTATTTGGTTATGTGTACTAAACCAAGGAATGTGTCGGTACACATGCTTTAAATACAATTGATTATTTAAGAGTCAAGGAGCGTACATGCGACCATTTTATTAATTAAATGTTGACCAAGAATCGTGTATGAACACATGGTTTACGTCTGAAACGTGCCTAACACTGCCTCGCATTTTAATTAATAATTAAGAGGTGACTAAATTGAAAAATAGTTATTTTAATTTATTTTTTCAAAAAATTGATTTTTGTTAAGGTTATTTGATTAAATAAAAAAATAAATTTGGACTAACTTGTTATTTTAAAGACTGGACAGCCTTGTTATCAAAAGCAAATGGGCCTACTCTCATTGATATTGGCCAAATTAAAAGAAAATGGGCCAGCTATTTACAATTGAGCTGCTGACCCATCTTGGTTATTTTGAGCCAAGATTGTCACCCATTTGATATTAGGAAATGGCCATTGGGCCAGTTGATTAATTCTATTGGGCTACTGAATTTGTTTTATTTTGGCCCACATTTTATTGTTCAGTTTTGACAGTCCATTTATTAATTTCCTACTTTAAATCTACTGCTTTCTTTATTTGCTCATGTAATTAACAAATGTCAAAAATGATCAAAACTAAGCTTAAAATAAACAGTAATTAGTGAAATCTGCTAACATCATGTAATGACTTAAACAAAATTCTATGAACAATAATATGAATATGTAACTAAGAAGAGATAAAATAAAACGCATATTATCCTGCTTAAGGAATCTAGACATTAATGAGCAAACAACATATTTATTAAGGACCTAAATGTACTTCAAACCCAATTATTTTTTGAATATTTATCCAAACTACAGTCAAATATAAACAAGTGATAATAAAACTCATAAATTAGTATTCAGAGACTACAATGAAATATGCACACATTATCGAGCTTGATATGTAATTGTAATATCTAAAAGTTTCATTCTTGCCTAACAGAATCTGATCAAAGCATGCTCCACAGTGAAACAAGTTCAAAACCTTCTCATTATCTTCATGAATCTGTAATACGAAGGTTTAAGAGTTACCTGATTTGCAACAAAATTAAATTCAACTCTAAAGAAGAAATCCAAAACCAACTCTAAAGAACACTTATTCTTTTCTAAAAGTTGTATTCTAAAAATTCACTCACAAAGCTCACAATTTCAGCTTGCTAAAGGATGCTTTAGCTGCTGATTTTTACTCTCAAAGTTGTATTTTTTAGGCTGTCCCAAACTCTCTTTCAAGTGTGTTAGAGTGTGTGTCTTTTATAAGAGAGAAAACCCAGCTTTCATGATTGAAAAATTTGGCCTTTTTTGACAGTTTTTTTCCAACAAAATCTGCTCTAAATATTAAAAAGACAGGACTTTTTTGTTCAAAAATCTGTCCAAAAAAGAGTATTTTCACCAAAAGTCTGCTCTAACTATTCAAAAGAAGACTTGGGTTCAAAACTGTCCAAAAGTAGTTTATTTCACCAAACAAATGACTTTTGAGTTTTTGTACTCCAAAGTCTTTGAACAATAAAAAATAACCAAACAGGTACTATTTACTCAAGTATTCAGCTTTTATCACCAGATGACTGAAATTCAGCTTATACACTCCAACTCAAACCAACTACAGATTAGCAAAGCATAAATAAGACTCAAAATGTAATCGAACTAAGTATTCAAACAAACTAGATTGGAATAAACTAGATTTGTGCAAACTAGACTCGAACGAGAAGCTATTGCGCGAAACAGAAACTAAATGAACATCGCTAAACTATCACGATTAATAACAACTAAACATACGACTAACTATATTAACAATTTAACTCCTGTACAAAAAATCACGTTTGATCAATAACAATCTGACAAATAACTAAACTAAATGGAGATAACTAATTAAATAAACCTAACTTGAAACTCTAATTAACAACAAACAACAATCAAAAAATTCAAATAAGAAGCTAACTTACTACGATAATAAAAAATCATAAATTAATTAAAGAGATGATGGTTATACCTTACGACAATGCTTGAAATTGTTCGAGCCATGAGAAGATGTCTGAGATGCTAAAAGGTGGTTGCTCGATTTTAAAACGCATGTTTCTTTCGGGTAGACGCTAAAACAAAATGAATGTTAGCATCTCGCCAAAGGAAACGAGTGTCTATTAGTCGAAAAATAGCTAAAATAGGGGTTCGAGACATTTGGTGGTGGGTGGACGGCCGTAGAGTGGTCGACCAGAGGCGAGGGAGCGGATTTTGAGGATTTTTGTTTGTGGATTTGGAAAGAGGGAGAAGAGAGAATGAAGTTGTGAAATTTTGGAGGTGTTTAAACGGTGGTCAGTGGTGGCGGGCGACGATAGTGGTGGTTGAAAAAGTTATCATCGGAGTTTCGGGGTGGAATTAGCATCAATAGATAGGTCTTGAGGAGCTCTATCCGTTGGTGTAGGTATTATAAGATGGTATGATCGGAGCTTCAAGAATTTGGGCAAAAACGTGACAGCTAAAGTTTCCTAGATCAAAATTCAAGGAGTTTGAGGGGATGTTGAAGGATTTGGTTTGAAGATATGAAAATAGGAGGTTATGGAGATTACATGGTAAAAATTTGGGGGTATTCGGAGGTTGCCGCCGCTGGTGGGCGATTTTCGCCGGCGGCAGAGAGGTGGAGCTGGAGAGAGAAGAGAGAGGAAGAAGAAAAGAATTATGGGGGAAACAGGGGTAGAGTTTCAACATTTCTAAGTCTTAATACCTAATTGGGAGATTGATTGTGGACCATTGGATGAGGTAGAGATGAAAGGCTGAGATTTGATCTTGGTTCACTTAATGAAATGACGTAGTTTCATCATAAAACTACTCTGTTTCGAACCAAGTCTTAGCCAACCATTTTTGGACTGGATTGGCCGAATTGGGCTAAAAAATTGGGCCTGATTGTGCATAACTCAATCGAAAATGCCATTAATCCAAACCTTTAAACCCTTTAACAAATTAATTAATAATCTAATGCTAGAGTCTATAAACAAACACAATAAACCCTAAAAAAGTAATGTAGGAGAAATAGAAATAGAAAAAAATTAAATATTTATAGTTGCCCCTATTTTCTCGAGAACACGAAGAGTTTTTCGTGCAATGAAAGTGAATGCCATAGCTAATTTTGCTCGCGTATCACTCCAATGAAAGCATTTGTTTGGAAAAAGGTGACCGAACCTTGCTTCTGAGGTTGCCTACATATCCTTGGCTATAAAGGAATTAGGTCAGTGTAGTTCTGAAAAAATTTTAGTAGCTGGGACTACCGGACACTGGAGTTAAGACTGATGTTGCTGCCATTACTGTTACCGTTACTTGTTGCTTGCTTATTACATCAAAAGGAAAAGAGAAAAGAACTACATATGTCTATGATGCAAGAGTTACAAAATTTCTATCTATGTGTCTTCTGGAGTTAAATCTTGATTCTTGACTTGCTCGCTTGTGTTGACCTTAGACTGGATCTTGATGCTCTTTGAAGAAAAGATTATGGCTCATTTTCAATTGCTTGATTTCCCGATCAGAATTTGTTAAAGTGAAACTTGAGAAGCTGGGTTGCTGACACATTATCAAAGCCAACTCCAACTATCTTGTGATCGAGAAAGACTTCTTTCTTCTGATGAAAAACTGAAACTGCAAGCTTTAACCATCATATGTGCTCTACGATGGGGTTTGCAAAGCCATCAAAGACAAACAAAATGAACAAAAAAATTTTGCCCTAATTTGGACTAGGAAATTTTTTTGAGTTATTAGAGAGAGCTATAAACTATCTAATTTATTAAAAAGCAGACATAGACAGTAATATAAACTAGCTAAGAGAGGACATGCAACCGTTTGATACCCTATATTACTGAAAGGGGTAGTACCCTATGTTACCAAGAGAAAATGGGATTAGAGGATGATACCCTATATTACTGAAAGGAAACGTGACTAGGGGATGGTACCCTGTATCACAGAAAAAGGAATGTAACCAGGGGTTGGCGCCCTGGATCCCCCTAGGCAAAAAGGTTCTACTAGGGTTAAGCTACGTAAAACAAGCCTGAGCAAAGATTACTTCTACCCGAAAATATGAGTTGGATCCCCCTTGGTGAAAAAGTTCTACCTAGGTTAAGCTACGTAAAACAGCCTGAGCGAAGAGTACTTCTACCTGAAAATATGAGCTGGATCCCCCTAGGCGAAAATGTTCTACCTGGGTTAAGCTACGTAAAACAGCCTGAGCGAAAAGTACTTCTACCCGAAAATATGAGCTGGATCCCCCTACGAAAAGGTTCTTCCTAGGTTAAGCTATGTAAAATAGCTTGAGCAAAGAGTACTTCTACCAAGAAATATGACCTGGATCCCCCTAGGCGAAAAAGTTCTGCCTAGGTTAAGCTACGTAAAACAGCCTGAGCGAAGAGTACTTCTACCCTGAAATATGAGTTGGATCCCCCTAGGCAAAAAGGTTCTATCTGAGTAAAACTACATAAAATAGGAGGTATGAACAGTAGTGATGCATGCTGAAAATAAAAGAAAATGGAGATTTTGAAGAACTTATTTTTGGTGGCATCCCTCCTTTGAGAATCGCCATTCTGTATTGCTTTGTTCTTGCTTCAAACACAGAAAAATTGTGAGTTTTCAAAGTAGTGATCTTTATAGCCTTGATGCCCTGAGTAGCTTGAATTCATTGCCACTGCTATCGAAGAACCGATTCTGTCAGTGTAGTACCAAGATGCTCAGATATTCTCTATTGCTTTCTTGAGGCCCTGGCTTTCTGACGTTGCACCCGAGTGTTCCTTACCGTGTGTCCAGGGTACCGCTAATCCTTATACCTAAGGCAAGGCAAGTTTTCCTTTAAAATCAAACTTAGTTGTCTCGCACCTAGTATCAGTTTGTGTTAGTAGTGCTTATCGACTTTTCCCGTGAAGAAAGTCTTGCTTAGGCGACCATTTCAGTTTCTTTGAGGCACTTTATTCATCTTATCAAAAGAGATCACAAATGGATTTGTGCCTTCATCAATGCCGTATATGCCCCATATTGTGCTCGGTATTACGGGAAAAGTGTAGTTAGTTTTGTATCCATTTCTTTGCATTGCTTTTAATGCAATATTAGATCGAAAGGGACTCAAATAAAAATTATGGAAAAAAATAGAAGAGCAATTGAAAGTTAAAAAGGAATTGTGTCTAAAAAAAAGGTGTCTCTTTCGGGGGAGAGCAATAGGGAGACCTATCTGGAGGTATGTGTCGATTTCAATGAGTCATGACATGCATTTTGGACTGGACGCCTGATCCGTTTGAGCTGTCTAATTCTCAAAATCCATCTCAAATGTTCATATTGAAAATGTCTTGGTCGTGCTCATGCTGGAGTATCGAAAACCCCCATTCAACTAGTAGCGCCTATTGCGGGTTTTCTCTAACTGATCTCTCTCATTTCTCTACTCATCGTCTCCTTATGGTGCCTTTACAGGTTTTTACCAATAAGACTCTCTCATTTCTCTGCTCACTATCGCCTTATGGTGCCCATACTAGTTTTCACCGATAAACCTCTCCTCTATGATTTCTTTCCCAGTCGCCCTTGACTAAGATACTGCATGCGGCAGGTTGTCCAACACCCTTGGCATGATGACTTTAGCATTCTTCAAAGATCGATCAGAAGGTCTTAACAGGAAAAAGGTGAAAAGAACCTTGAACTGAATTACAAATTTTGGAACCTTTTTATAGAATTACCATAAAAATAAAACAAACTTCTGTCACAGTTTTGGAGTATTGGGTGTAGACACCGGATTTTTGACCCTCCCCGAGGATTTTCACATTTTTAGCATAAATATGTAATTTAGGTCTAATATACCTATTTTGACTATTTTTACTTTATTTCGTTGCAAAAAGAAAAATTACAAAAAATATATATATAAATTTTAGTTTATGTATTTCTCATAAACTTGAAAAAATACAAAAATTGCACTTTATTTTGGTACTTTATATAAATTCGAAAATTACAAAAAAATATAATTCTATTAATGTTTTGTAGTCATTTTAATTTTTGAAAAAATACAAAAAAATATTACTTTATATTTTGTCTTTATTAAAAAAACGAAAATTACAAAATAGTTTTATTAATATTTTGTAGCTATTTTAATCTCGAAAAATATTAAGAAAATAATAATATAGTTTTGTTTTAAATAATTAGTCTTATTTTAGTAGCTATTTTGCTTACATAATCAGTTGAGCAACGTCGTGTTCCTATTTCTCGGGTCCGGGCAGAAGAATAATATTCGGGTTCAAACTACCCGGTTTTAGGCCTAATTTTCGGACCTAGCCCATAATAATCCGAGTCCACCACACGTGGGGAACACGGACGGAATCCCATACACGGGGAACCCCACCACGCGTGGGGGACACAAGCCTCGAACCCCACCACGCGTGGGGCTCATTTCCCTGGGCAAAACCATATCAAATACACGGACAAACATTTTGGAAAGAGGGGACTTTTTTTGAAAATTTTGGAAGGAGGGACTATTCATCATCTTCTCCAAGAGGAGAAGAACGGGAAATACCCTACTGTCCAAACGAACGCCGGAAAACACGACCATTCCTCCTCCTCTTAGCCTCCATTAAACCCGGCATCCACTGTTCATCGTCTCCCTCCTCTTCCTGACGAAAACCCTAAACAAAAACCCTACTGAGCCCTACCACAAACGACGCCCAGCTCCTCCGAACATTCACCATCGTCGTTACCACCTCCGAACTTCACCACCACCGTGAAACCACCATAACCAAACAGAAACCAGTCACAAACCACCCCCCCTAACGCCTGAACACCACCGGACAACCCCGATCGGAGCTGCTCCACCATTTTCAGCTTCGCTGCATTTCCGAGCAGTTGTTTCTGCATGCTTTCGCGTCGCACCCCCCCGTCATCAACAACCCACCACCAGTCGACCATCCTCCTGTCTGAACTCCCGTCGTCACCCCCACCAAGCCAACGTCTCCATTTCGACAAACAAAACAAAACGAAAACACTACCATCAAACGGGCTCGTTACCAGCTCCCTCCATCGCCCAAACAACCCACTGCCCGTCAAGGTCGTAGAGAGAGAAGGTGAGCGTCGAGGTCGTTGACAATCTTGGGTTCGAGTTTTCGTTTCCGTTGAGGTCGTCGTGGTTCGTCGAGGTCCGGTACGTCGAGGTTGTTGCTGTCCATTTTTGGCGAGTTCGAGATGTTGAAACTCGACGTTGCTGTTAAACGTGAGTATTCATGTTATTTTTGTTGCCTCGGTGTGTTCTTCGCTTCCATGTCTTGTCTCGGTAAATTTGAGTAGTAGTAATATATTTGCTGCATTTTAAAGTTTATCTTGTCATGTTAGTTTATCACTGATTGTTAATGTTATGTTCTGTTGTTAATTTTATATTTTTGTTTATCACTAATTGTCAGATGTTTGCCATTTATTGTTAGATTATCAGCTTATATTTCATTAAACTAGATTAAGAGGAAAAAGAATGATAGTTTATAAATAGCGTCAAATTAGTGATTTGTGGCAATATTGTTGTTTGTATGTAATTAGATTAAAGGAACCAGGGGTGCATCTCATGTGACCCGGCTCCAATTTGGAACATAGTTAAATAGAACTTGTCGTGAACCACTAGTGCATTACGTACAGCATGGCTTGCAATATATTTTACTAACTTTGAATTAACTCTTTAAATAGATAAAAATAAAAATGTAGTAACTTTAAGTTTACCCTTTTTTAAAAAAAATATATATAATAATAATAAAAATGAGACGAGCCTCGCCAACTGAAAACGCACAGATTGCGGGGTCCTCCCAAAAATATACGTATTAAATACTTAGATTCCGGGACGGGCCATTTAACAAATTTCACGGCCCTACCCAAAATAATAATGCGCTAGTTGCTTTAGGCGCGCCTGTAATAATATTATCTCCTTAAGGTCGGGTGCACATTTATGTGACCCAAATCCAAGTCTCAACGAAATCGAAATGTGTCTCTAATCACGGGTACACTGATTGTGACGTGGTATGAGATGCATTTCCATGACGTTGTAAATCCTTTTAATAATGAAGGAGACGAGCCTCGACAAACAAAAAATGCACAAGTCGCGGGGCCCTCTAAATGTATATATATTAAAACACTTAGAATTCGGGACAGACCGTTTAGCGAATTTTACGGCCTTCCCCAAAATAACAATACGCTAGTTGCGTTAGGCACGTCTTTAATAATTTATCTTCTGTAATTCGGGTGCACATTTATGTGACCCAAATCCAAATCTCAACCAAGTCGAGATATGTCAAACAACCATGGGTGCATTGATGTAACGTGGTTCGAGGTATGTTTCCACGACGTTGCAATTCTCGTAAAATAATAACAATAATTGATAAAGCGGTTAAAAGTTAAAATTTGCACATAAGTTCATACTTGCATAAAAATCAGATAATCAAGCCGAATATGACAGTTGAGCGACCGTGCTAGAACCACGGAACTCGGGAATGCCTAACACCTTCTCCCGGGTTAACAGAATTCCTTATCCGGATTTCTGGTACGCAGACTGTAATATGGAGTCATTCTTTTCCTCGATTCAGGATTAAAATTGGTGACTTGGGACACCCTAAATCTCCCAAGTGGCGACTCTGAAATAAATAAACCAATCCCGTTTCGATTGTCCTTTAATTGGAAAAAACTTCATTGCGCCCTCGCGGGTGCGTAAAAAGGAGGTGTGACAGCTCTGGCGACTCCGCTGGGGACTAATGTCCCAGAACCACTGGTTCAGGGTTAAGAATTCGAGCTTAGAATAATTGTTATTATTTGGCTTTATCTGATTTTTTTACATGTTTGAGCCTAATGTGCTAAATGTTGCTTTTACCGCTTTGATATTATTTGGACTGTATATATAAACTGTGCCGAAACCCCTCTTTTCTCTCTTGAGGAGTGCACGCTGGTCGTGGCTTCTTTCTGTTAGTGTCATATACCAAAATAGAACGAGGATTCGGAGGAGTTGCAAAACTGGATGGCCTTTTGGTTACCGGTACACAGCTCCCATCCTCGGCTCGAGTTGTCCGCTCGGGTAAGCCAGGTCTAGAACAAACACCTAGGCTTTAAAACTTAGTGTAACAAAGCCTCATGCCGGATCCCTAGTAGGAACGCTTATTTGCATCATGTGCATTTGACTTAGGGGACTCAACACAGGGGTTGGGTCCGTCTAGGACTAGCAACCTGATATGAAAAGACCATCCTGATGCATCCTATTTGTTTTCCGTGCATTTATTTTGTTTCACTGACCGGTGTTTGAATATTATGAATATTGTGAAATTGAAAAAAAAAAAAGAAATAGCGGTTAGGGAATTGATTGTTTATTGTTGAAAAAATCCAATACTCAAATACTGTCAAAACTCTGCCGAAAATTTGAGAAAATGAAAAAAAGCATTTTATTAGTTTGTTTTATTAAAAGCAAAGGAAAAAATAGAAGGGAAAAAAAATCGTTGTTCTGTCTTGGTTGTTCAAAAAAAATAGAAAATAAATAAATAAAATAGTTTGTTTTAAAAAAAAATAGTTTGTTTTGCAAGCGGTTTTATTATTTGTTGCAAATATACATATATAAAAATCCAAAAGTTTTCTTTATTTCCAAAAATGTATATATATCTTTATTTGTTGCAAAAATATTTATCTTGCAAAGTCTAGAAAAGTTCTTTTAGACTCCCAGTTTTCGAAACAAAAATCCAAAAATATTTTCCATTATTGACTTCTTTAGAAAGTTTTTTTTTGTTTAATTATTACAAAAAACGTATATATATAAAAAAATAAAATAAAAAATCCGAAAATATTTTCCCTCTCCTTTAAAAATTGAAAGGAAAATTCAAAATTCAAAAAAAAATATTTTTTTAGAAAGCATTTCTTTTATTAAAGGTAAAATTCCAAAAAAGAATATATTTTCTTTCTTCTTTAGAAGAGGAGAAAACAAATGAAAATTCAACAAAAAAAAAATCTTCCTTTTACTTTTGAATTTTTCAAAGTTCTAATCAAAAGAAAAGGAATTCTTAGAAGTCTTTCTTTCCAAAAGAAAATCAATCAAAAATCCAAAAAAAAAAAATATACTTCCTTTCTTCTTTTAAAGCAGTTCTTTTACAAATTCAAAAAATAATAATAATTTAAAATTAGTTTATTTTACTTTATTCGTGACCTGCCCGAACTACGCGGGTTTGATTCTCACCGGATGTGAGATACGTAGGCAACCCTCATCGGGTCCAACCCCACCTTTTGCTAAAAAAGCCAAAAACGAATAAGTAATAAAATAAAATAAAACATGTCATAAATAAGTCGGGTGATGTCCAACTCACCTTTTGCTAAAATAGCCAAAAACAAATTTAAAAAAAAAAAACATGTCGAAATGTCAATTCTGTCATAAAGAGTTCGGGTGATGCTGTTTATTCATAAATAGCCGAATGTTCCCGAAAGGGATGCCGGAAGGCTGACTTTGCATAAACAGCCACCTTCGGGGTCATTTTTTTTAAGATTTGGTCCAGTTGACCCACACAGCCTTAAAAAATCTTCGTCCCCGAGAAGTTGAAAGGCCATGTTTGCAATATTGAGTTTTCTAATTTGAAAAACGATAAAAAGAGTCATAAATAAGTCAGGTGATGTTGTTTGTCATAAATAGCCGAATGTTCCCGAAAGGGACGCCGGAATGCTGACTTTGCATAAACAGCCACCTTTGGGTAATTTTTTTTATATTTGGTCTAGTTGACCCGCACAGCCTTGAAAAATCTTCGTCCCCGAGACGCCGAAGGGCCGTGTTTGCAATACCAGGCTTTCATTGTAATTTGAAAAAAAAATAAAGAGTCCGCGGCTAGGTGAATACCGTTTTGAATTTTTAGTCAAAAAATAAGCCGAGCCAGCTTCGGCCGCGTCTTAAACCGTTCTTGCCGAAATAGCCTTAGAGTATCTTTCAGTTGTCGAAAGGTTATTTTCGTAAAAGAATGGACAAGTTTGTAAAGTGTCAAAATAATCCTCTCCGGCCTCAAAATTCATGTGAGATTTGGAAGGGGCCACATTTGCAAAAATAACCATTTGGTTGCATTTGTCGAACAGAGAAAGGGAGTTAGCCTTTTGTTTTTGAGTTTATAAATCTCTTGATTAAGATATATGGGTTATTTGATTTTCGAGTTTGTAGGTCATCTTCAAACCTTTGAAACCCAGTTTGTTATAATATGAAAATTGAAAAAAATTGTTTGTTATTGTTTATCTCTTATTGCACGAACTACGCAAGGTCTGATTCATGCGGGGTCATGATACGTAGGCAATCTCCATAAGATTCGACCACAACAAAAAGAGAATGAAAAAAAAATCGAAAAGAAGGAAAATGAAAAAAAGGAGAAAAGGAAAGAGAAAAAAAAAAGAAAAAAACATCAAAAAAAAAGAGAAAAAGAAAAAAAGATGTTAATAATGAGGACCGACTGAGTCCATTCTAACCTCTTTGTTTTGCAAATAAAGTTAAGGTGGTTGGTTTGTGGTAAGCCGGACAATGACACTCAGAGCCGTTCACTTGCATCTCATGATACACACTCTGCGGGGATTGGGCCTGATAACAGAAGCACTCAAATCCTATCGGGAACTTGCTGACGGAGGTTGATGATATTGAAGTTGGCAATGGTCTTGACAATACTGATGCAAAGCTCAGTGACTAAGATGCCAGTTTTGATAAAGTGGGAGGACGCTTCGTTCCTTGGTTAGCAAGAAAGAGGCATTTGGTGGCTTATTTTGTTGTCATTTCTTTTTGTTCGGATTATTAGGATTGTAGCTCGGATTTTGTCCTGTGTCAAACTTTCTTATCTTTCCATTTTGTCATATCGGTTTGTTTAAGTTTTGTCCAGGTTATTTTAGGATTTCATTCGGGTTTGTTTTGTTTGGTTATTCAAACCATCTCACCGGTAGTCTAATACAAAGCCGGTCTTCTATTATATCCAGTCATCTTTTGTTTAGTCCTTTTGCCATTTTGTTCAGCGCCGATTCTAGTGACATGACATGCGCACACAATTTGGGCTTAGTCTTTAAAGTTAATCATAAAACCCTGGGAAGGCGATCAAAGCATTTAAAGGAAATAAGAATGGTTTGAGATTATTTGGATCCCGAGTCATGTGGAACTGGGGCAAGTTAAACACAAAGAAAACCGTTAAAAGCAAGATTCGCCAAATTGGCATGAGAGTCGTTCATGATAATGAGAGTGTCGCCCAACGGTGCTTTAGAAATGACAAAGGAAAAATAAAATGTTGAATATAATTGTCAAGTCCAGCACCATCAGAAGAGACTACAAATTTAAATTGTGTTGTTTGCACTTGGCATATTTTGAAGACTGAAATGACGAAGGCATTTTGTTCTGCTACCTAAACACTTTATCCTTCGTTAACCCCTTTTGAGCCTTATTATTTTTTCTTTCGTACCCCTCTTTCGGAATCATTACAAACGACTAGAAAACGCAAACATGACAGGTAAACAAAAAAAAGAAAAGAAAGAAAAGAAAGAAAAGAAAAAAAAAGAAAACAACAAAACGAAGAAAAAAAAAGAGAAAAACAAAAACAAAAACAAAATAAAGTCAAATGAAAACCGAGGAATTGGGAACTACGTTTGACCTGATTCCTCAAAGAGGATACGTAGGTGCTTCACGGCTCGGTCATAGTTTTGAAAAATGAAAAAAAATCAATTAAAATACCCCCAAGCAAGAAACTGGGGCAAAAGGTTACGTTTGTTGTAAATAAATCTAGTTCCGAATGTTGTAATTAATAACTCAAAATTGATGCATTTTTGAGCCTTTAATACCCTTTCTTTCTAACCCTATCCAAAACCCACATTACGGTCCAAAGAAAGACCTTCTGATCAGTCTTCAAAAGATGCCAAGTCAGACAAATGAAGAGTCTTACCGGCGAACATAACATTCTGTTCCACAACAGAAAGGACTCTAATTTCCAACAGAAAGAGTCATACTGGCAACGCTCCGAATCCCCAACTGGAAAGTGATACAAATGAGAGAGTCTTGTCGGTGAAAACCTTCACAGGCACCATAAGGCGATGAAAGCTGAGAGAAAACCCAAAAATGAGAGAGACTTGATAGTGAAAACCCTTCGGGCACTACAAGTCGAATAAGATTGAGAATCAGATGGGGAATTGCCAATTGAAGATCTTGAAAGATGATTGACGGTAGAGGATAGGCCACATGTTCATGTCATGACCATTAGAGTCGGTATCTGCGTTTGATAGGTTTTTATTTATAGTTTCTTTTGTTAAAGAGTCATCTTTTTCCTGTGTCTTTTTATTCTGTTCCCTTTTATCTTTTTCCTTTCATAGAAAAATTCCCCAATAGAGTCTGTTTGGTCAGAACAAGTGTGAATTGACTTCAAAATATGCCATCAGCTTTCCAATTATGCAAGATGAGATCTGACTAATACATCCAAATGGTAGTCAGCAAGGAACAAGCGCGAGGCCAGTGTCAAGAGGGATATCCTTGCCAAAACCAAGGTTATAAACCTCAAGGCCAAGGCCCATGAACAGAACAAGGAGAGTAGTGAACATGGTGTGGGAAATTCATACGAGACTAAAAGGTCGGGGAAATGCCAGTTTCCGAGCTATGCCACAAAAGAAGAAGGATATCCCAAGCAGGAAAGGATTATCCCCAGCAAATAGTATCATCCCCAATAAGTTGTGGAGCGCAGAGCAAGGAGGGAGAAAGGGAAAAGCCATCCCAGTAGGAGTATCACAACCAACCACCGTGTTTTAAACTAACAGGTAAATGAAGTGGCATTGATGACAGAAATGCATGCCACAAGGGATTATCAAACTGGGGCAGAAAATTTTCTTTTTGTTTAGAAAATTTTTTGAAAGTCAGGTACCCATTCGGGGAGGAATAAAGATAACGTCAGCCTCAAGGGAAATGGTCTTAGAACCAGTGTTGCCCCCAACAGCAAATGGATGAAACTTGAGTTCAGTGAAGCACTGGTCTTGAAGGAATCAGAATTCCCCAGCAGTATTATCCACGACAGCGTTATCCCCAGCTGATAACGTTTTACCCCCCAACAGGTAAGTAAATAATCCCAACAGTGTTATCCCTAGCAGGTTTGAGGAGTCCAACACAAGTTTGGTGAAAATCGGTATCCTCAGCGGTTCCTTTCAGGTTAAGGCAAAACAAGTCTCAAAGGAGTTAGTCTTCAAAGGAAGAAGCTAATAATAATAATGATAAAAAAAAGAATAATAATAAAAAATAAAAAATAATGGGGAAGGTAGAAAGGGAAAATTCATCCCAAACCCCAACAGGTATTCAAGGTAAGACATCTTCAAGTCTTAAGGATATTTTGAGTTCATCCGCCCTCGAATAGGATATTTTGGGTTCATCCGCCCTCGAATAGGATATTTTGGGTTCATCCGCCCTCGAATAGGATATGTGGGGTTCATCCGCCCTCGAATAGGATATTTCGGGTTCATCCGCCCTCGAATAGGATATGTGGGGTTCATCCGCCCTCGAATAGGATATTTTGGGTTCATCCGCCCTCGAATAGGATATTTTGGGTTCATCCGCCCTCGAATAGGATATTTTGGGTTCATCCGCCCTTGAATAGGATATTTTGGGTTCATCCGCCCTCGAATAGGATATTTTGGGTTCATCCGCCCTCGAATAGGATATTTTGGGTTCATCCGCCGCCCACCTGTATAACGAGAGGAATACGTTTCAGTCTTTAAATTTCATACCAGGTGCCCACCTGAATAACGAGAGGAATACTTTTATGTCTTAGTTTAGACAGGCGCCCACCTGAATAACGAGAGGAATACTTTTGTCTGTGCATTTCATATTTTAGGTGCCCACCTGTATAACAAGGGAATACATTCCACGTCTTTACCCATAGGAGATGCATTTCCTCCTAAGTTTGTTTTAGTTTCATCCATAGGAGATGCATTTCCTCCTAAGTTTGTTTTAGTTGCACTCATAGGAGATGCATTTCCTCCTAAGTTTGTTTTAGTTTCACCCATGGGAGATGCATTTCCTCCTAAGTTTGTTTAAGTTTTTACCTAGAGGAGATGTATTTCCTCCTGAAGTTTATTTTTACCCATAGGAGATGCATTTCCTCCTAAGTTTATTTCACCCAATAGGAGACGCACTTCCTAAGAATAGTTGTACCAATAGGAGACGCACTTCCTAAGAAGTTTCACCAATAGGAGACGCACTTCCTAAGTTAAGTTTCATCGATAGGAGACGCACTTCCTAAGTTAAGTTTTACCAATAGGAGACGCACTTCCTAGATCCATTGTACCAATAGGAGACGCACTTCCTAAGAAGTTTCACCATAGGAGACGCACTTCCTAAGTTCAGTTTTACCATAGGAGACGCACTTCCTAAGTTTATTTCACCCAATAGGAGACGCACTTCCTAAGTTCAGTTGTACCAACAGGAGACGCACATCCTAAGATCATTTTTACCCATAGGAGACGCACTTCCTAAGATAAGTTTTACCAATAGGAGACGCACTTCCTAAGATAAGTTTTACCAATAGGAGACGCACTTCCTAAGATAAGTTTTACCAATAGGAGACGCACTTCCTAAGATAAGTTTTACCAATAGGAGACGCACTTCCTAAGATAAGTTTCGCCAATAGGAAACGCACTTCCTAAGTAAGTTTTACCAGTAGGAGACGCACTTCCTAAGAATAGTTTCACCAGTAGGAGACGCACTTCCTAAGTTCAGTTTCACCAATAGGAGACGCACTTCCTAAATCCATTGTACCAATAGGAGACGCACTTCCTAAAAAAAAATTTTACCGATAGGAGACGCACTTCCTAAGTTCAGTTTTACCATAGGAGACGCACTTCCTAAGTTCAGTTTTACCATAGGAGACGTACTTCCTAAGTTCAGTTTTACCAAGAGGAGACGCACATCCTAAGTAAGATTCACCAGTAGGAGACGCACTTCCTAAGTTTAGTTTCACCAATAGGAGACGCACTTCCTAAGGAGACGCACATCCTAAGCAAGTTTTACCCAGTAGGAGACGCACTTCCTAAGAACAGTTTTTCCCAATAGGAGACGCACTTCCTAAGTTCATTGTACCCATAGGAGACGCACTTCCTAAGTTTATTGTACCCACAGGAGATGCACTTCCTAAGTCTATTGTACCCAATAGGAGACGCACTTCCTTAAAGTTTAGTTTTGCCCATAGGAGACGCACTTCCTAAGTTTACTTTTACCCCATAGGAGACGCACTTCCTAAATTAAGATTTCACGCATAAGAGACGCACTTCCTAAATTATTTTCATTCATAGGAGACACACTTCCTAGTTCAAAATCATTAAGGTTTCACCTATAGGAGACACACTTCCTAAGACTATTTTACCCCTAGGAGACGCACTTCCTAAGTTTAATTTCGTGCACAGGAAACGCACTTCCTGAATTAAGTTTTCATTATTAGGAGACACGCTTCCTAGTCTGGTTCGCTCAGGTTATACTTTTGCTTTAGGAGACGCACTTCCTAGTTTGGCTTTTAGATTATATTTTATTTCAGGAGACGCACTTCCGGAATTGATATTTCGCCCTTAGGAGATGCACTTCCTAGTTTGATTCATTTTAAGTTCGACCATAGGAGACGCACTTCCTAGTCTAGTTTTTTGAAGTTTACCCGTAGGAGACACACTTCCTAATCAAGGGCTTTCAAGTTTTTAGGAGACGCACTTCCTAAATCGAGATTTTATTCATAGGAGACACACTTCCTAGTTCTAATCACTGAAGTTTTCACCCTTAGGAGACACGCTTCCTAGTTTAGCTCATTCCGATTCAACCATAGAAGACGCACTTTCTAGTTTGAGTCATTGAGGTTTTTATTTTAGCAAACGCATTTGCTAGCAAAAGTTTTTGGTTTTACTCGTAGGAGATGCACATCCTAGCCTAATCTTTAGTTTACTCTCATCATTGCATCAATAGTGTAAATGAGTTACAATTTTGCTAATGACTCACAAATCTTCCCAGTACAAACTGGGTTAGGAAATTTTGTTTGTTTTGGTTGTCAGGGACCCGCCTGTAGAACGGAGTTTGTGGTATGTCGAAGATCGAAGAAGTCAGGAGTCCACCTGTAGAACAGAGGAACATTTTCCAGGATCAAGCAGTGACCCACTGGAAACCAGAAGGTTACAACACAAATCCCCAACATTCAATCCAAGTTAGAAATAGTAGAAGCTCGCCTCAAGAATGCGAGTCAATAGTCTGGGATGATCAACAGAAGCTGGTCACAAAAACAAAAACAAGAAAAAAAAGAGAAAAAAAGAAAAAGAAAAAGAACCCAAATTACGGAAGTGGAGAACAAATGTGGTCTATTCAAGAACTAGCACCTACAACTAGCAAGTATCAAGGTTCAAATCCAAAGTCTGTATGAAGCACCATTCAAGACTCAAGACCAAGTTTTAGAAGACTTAAAGATAGGAATCCTTGTAACTAGTAGCTGATAGGCTTAGTTAGTCTTTTTCAGTTTTCATTTTTGATGTAATGACAGGACCACGGACCGGAACCTCAACGGAACGACACCTCGATCGGCTCTTCACCTCGGTACACTCTACTATCTCTCTCATTTCCGAACTACACGTGACCTGATTCCTGTATAACCAAGGATATGTAGGCAGCTCAGATACCAGGGCTCGGTCACATTTCCTTCATTTCCTTAGTGTCCGTCCAAGTAATGGTCGGGTCAAAAACATGTCTAGTTGTTCTTTGTCGGAAAACTCTTCGTGTTTCCAATCAAAGAGGGGCAGCTGTAGACACCGGATTTTTGACCCTCCCCGAGGATTTTCACATTTTTAGCATAAATATGTAATTTAGGTCTAATATACCTATTTTGACTATTTTTACTTTATTTCATTGCAAAAAGAAAAATTACAAAAAATATATATATAAATTTTAGTTTATGTATTTCTCATAAACTTGAAAAAATACAACAATTGCACTTTATTTTGGTACTTTATATAAATTCGAAAATTACAAAAAAATATAATTCTATTAATGTTTTGTAGTCATTTTAATTTTTGAAAAAATACAAAAAAATATTACTTTATATTTTGTCTTTATTGAAAAAAAAATTACAAAAATAGTTTTATTAATATTTTGTAGCTATTTTAATCTCGAAAAATATTAAGAAAATAATAATATAGTTTTGTTTTAAATAATTAGTCTTATTTTAGTAGCTATTTTGCTTACATAATCAGTTGAGCAACGTCGTGTTCCTATTTCTCGGGTCCGGGCAGAAGAATAATATTCGGGTTCAAACTACCCGGTTTTAGGCCTAATTTTCGGACCTAGCCCATAATAATCCGAGTCCACCACACGTGGGGAACACGGACGGAATCCCATACACGGGGAACCCCACCACGCGTGGGGGACACAAGCCTCGAACCCCACCACGCGTGGGGCTCATTTCCCTGGGCAAAACCATATCAAATACACGGACAAACATTTTGGAAAGAGGGGACTTTTTTTGAAAATTTTGGAAGGAGGGACTATTCATCATCTTCTCTAAGAGGAGAAGAACGGGAAATACCCTACTGTCCAAACGAACGCCGGAAAACACGACCATTCCTCCTCCTCTTAGCGCCGTCAAACCAGTCCAATGATCCTCCATTAAACCCGGCATCCACTGTTCATCGTCTCCCTCCTCTTCCTGACGAAAACCCTAAACAAAAACCCTACTGAGCCCTACCACAAACGACGCCCAGCTCCTCCGAACATTCACCATCGTCGTTACCACCTCCGAACTTCCCCACCACCGTGAAACCACCATAACCAAACAGAAACCAGTCGCAAACCACCCCCCCTAACGCCTGAACACCACCGAACAACCCCGACCGGAGCTGCTCCACCATTTTCAGCTTCGCTGCATTTCCGAGCAGCTGTTTCTGCATGCTTTCACGTCGCACCCCCCCGTCGTCAACAAACCACCACCAGTCGACCATCCTCCTGTCTGAACTCCCGTCGTCACCCCCACCAAGCCAACGTCTCCATTTCGACAAACAAAACAAAACGAAAACACTACCATCAAACGGGCTCGTTACCAGCTCCCTCCATCGCCCAAACAACCCACTGCCCGTCAAGGTCGTAGAGAGAGAAGGTGAGCGTCGAGGTCATTGACAATCTTGGGTTCGAGTTTTCGTTTCCGTTGAGGTCGTCGTGGTTCGTCGAGGTCCGGTACATCGAGGTTGTTGCTGTCCATTTTTGGCGAGTTCGAGATGTTGAAACTCGACGTTGCTGTTAAACGTGAGTATTCATGTTATTTTTGTTGCCTCGGTGTGTTCTTCGCTTCCATGTCTTGTCTCGGTAAATTTGAGTAGTAGTAATATATTTGCCGCATTTTAAAGTTTATCTCGTCATGTTAGTTTATCACTGATTGTTAATGTTATGTTCTGTTGTTAATTTTATATTTTTGTTTATCACTAATTGTCAGATGTTTGCCATTTATTGTTAGATTATCAGCTTATATTTCATTAAACTAGATTAAGAGGAAAAAGAATGATAGTTTATAAATAGCGTCAAATTAGTGATTTGTGGCAATATTGTTGTTTGTATGTAATTAGATTAAAGGAACCGGGGGTGCATCTCATGTGACCCACTAGTGCGTTACGTACAACATGGCTTGCAATATATTTTAATAACTTTGAATTAACTCTTTAAATAGATAAAAATAAAAATATAGTAACTTTAAGTTTACCCTTTTTTTAAAAAAAAAATATATAATAATAATAAAAATGAGACGAGCCTCGCCAACTGAAAACGCACAGATTGCGGGGCCCTCCCAAAAACATACGTATTAAATACTTAGATTCCGGGACAGGCCGTTTAGCAAATTTCACGGCCCTACCCAAAATAATAATGCGCTAGTTGCTTTAGGCGCGCCTATAATAATATTATCTCCTTAAGCTCAGGTGCACATTTATGTGATCTAAATCCAAGTCTCAACGAAATCGAAATGTGTCTCTAATCACGGGTACACTGATTGTGACGTGGTATGAGATGCATTTCCATGACGTTGTAAATCCTTTTAATAATGAAGGAGACGAGCCTCGACAAACAAAAAATGCACAAGTCGCGGGGCCCTCTAAATGTATATATATTAAAACACTTAGAATTCGGGACAGACCGTTTAGCGAATTTTACGGTCTTCCCCAAAATAACAATACGCTAGTTGCGTTAGGCACGTCTTTAATAATTTATCTTCCGTAATTGGGGTGCACATTTATGTGACCCAAATCCAAATCTCAACCAAGTCGAGATATGTCAAACAACCATGGGTGCATTGATGTAACATGGTTCGAGGTATGTTTCCACGACGTTGCAATTCTCGTAAAATAATAACAATAATTGATAAAGCGGTTAAAAGTTAAAATTTGCACATAAGTTCATACTTGCATAAAAATCAGATAATCAAGCCGAATATGACAGTTGAGCGACCGTGCTAGGACCACGGAACTCGGGAATGCCTAACACCTTCTCCCAGGTTAACAGAATTCCTTATCCGGATTTCTGGTACGCAGACTGTAATATGGAGTCATTCTTTTCCTCGATTCGGGATTAAAATTGGTGACTTGGGACACCCTAAATCTCCCAAGTGGCGACTCTGAAATAAATAAACCAATCCCGTTTCGATTGTTCTTTAATTGGAAAAAACTCCCTTGCGCCCTCGCAGGTGCGTAAAAAGGAGGTGTGACATTGGGGATATGAATTTCTTGTTATGATGGGACCGAGCCCGGGGTAAGGCTGCCTACGTATCCTTTCGGAATCAGGTCGAATGTAGTTCATTTGCTTAGAAGATTTGTTGTTAGTTTCTTTCCTTTTTCCCTTTTTCTTTTTCTCTTTAATAATAACTAAATGAACGACTAACTATATAAACAATTTAACTATTATACTAAAAATCATGTTTGATCAATAACAATCTGACAAACACCTAAACTAAATAGAGATAGCTAATTAAATAAACCTAACTTGAAAACCTAATTAACAACAAACAAAAACTGAAAAATTAAAATCAGAAGCTAACTTACTACGATATAAAAAAAATTTAAAATTAATTAAAGAGATGATGGTTATACCTAACGAGCATGATTGAAATTGTTTGAGTCACGAGAAGACGTCGGAGATGCTAAAAGGTGGCTGCCCGACTATGAAACTCACGTTTCTTTCAGATAGACGCTAAAACGAAATGAATTTCAGCGTCTCGCCAAAAGAAACGAGTGTCTTTGAGTCGAAAAATAGCTAAAATAGGGGTTCAGGGCATTGGTGGTAGGTGGAAGACCGTAGAGTGGTCGCCCGTAGGTGAGGGAATGGATTTTGAGGATTTTTGTTTGTGGATGGAAAGAGGGGGAAGAGAGGATGAAGTTGTGAAATTTTGGTGGTGTTTAAACGGAGGTCAGTCACGGCGGGCGGCGGCAGTGGTGGTCGAAAAATTTATCGCCAGAGTATCAGGGTGGAGTTAACATCAATAGGTAGGTCTTGAGGAGCTCTATCCGATGATGTAGGTATTATGGGGTTAGTGGCCGAAGCTTCAAGCATTTGAAAAAAAATGTGTCGGCTAAAGTTTCCTAGATCTAAAATTCAAGGAGTTTGAGGGGTTTTTGAAGGATTTGGTTAGAATATAAGAAAAGAGGAGGTTATGGAGGTTACATGGTGAAAATTTGGGAGTGTTCGGAGGTGGGCTGCCGCCGGTGGGCGATTTCCGCCGGCGGCAGTGAGGCGGAGCGGGAGAGAGAGAGAGAGAGAGAGAGAGAGAGAGAGAGAGAGAGAGAGAGAGAGAGAGAGAGAGAGAGAGAGAGAGAGAGAGAGAAGATGAAAAAAATTATGTGGGAAATAGGGGTAAAGTTTTAGCATTTCTAAGTCTTAAATACCTAGTTTGGAGATTAATTGTGGACCATTGGATGAAGGAGAGATGAAGGGTTGAGATTTGATCTTGGTTCACTTATGAAACGATAATGGAACTACGCCATTTTGAACCAAGTCTTGGCTAGCCATTTTTGGACTAGGTTGGCTGAATTGGGCTAAAAAGTTGGGCCTGATTTGTACATAACTCAACTGAAAATAGCATTAATCTAAACCTTTAAACCCCTTAACAAAGAGTCTATAAACACACACAATAAACCCTAAAAAAAGTAATGTAGGAGAAATAGAAAGAGCAAACTAGATATTTATAATATAAATTTATACCGCCAACTAAATATGGTATAAATTTAGTATCACACTTTATACAACGAACCTTATCCCGTGTACCAAATGACCAGAGTATTAAATTACGTGCTTTCTGGAATATTCTAATAAGATGTTTTTACAAAAGATTTCTTTCTGTTTTAATGCCTTTGCCTTGACATCGATTCTGGTTAGGATTTATTATGATATATGGATCCGAAAACAAACTAATATCCAGAAATAAACTGTACTTGTTTTTAGACCATAAACAGACAGGTCGCTAATTGTACCAACGACCCATTCTAATAAATTTAACGCATTCATCTAACGGTGTCACCGTCCAGTTTACCATAAGTTGCTGAAAAGAATTAAAAAACGGTCATTTCATTGTCAAGTTTTTTCACGATCTCTTTCAAATACGGTCAAAATTTTCTATAACAACTAGTAAAATATATAATAATATTTTTATTATAAAAATTAAGTTTTTCTTGGGATTAATTTTATATTATATTTTATATTTCTATAATAACTTTTTAACTATAACAACAATATCCATCTTATAATAGTGTAATCTTTGTAAAATTACCTCTCTATAATAACCATCTTTATATAAATAGACTCTAAAATCACCAAAAATAGGTCTAGAGATTTTAATCAAATATTTTTAAATTTTAGTGGGACACCTATGACAAAAAATATAATGTTAGCACATACTTTTATAATTAAAATTTTTATTCTATAGAATGATCTGCACATACTTTTATTCCATTAGATAAAATTTCTCCATCCCCACTTATTTGGGATTAAGTCATAATTTTTGTTAGACAAAAGCTTTCTATCTTGTATAATATATTAGATTTAAAAAGTACGCACTAAAATTTAAGTTTTCTATGGAAGATTTGGATAATTTTATCTAAAATATGCAGATGATATTTAAATCTCAAATGTTGTCTAGGTATATAATAATCAATCACTATGAATTAAAATAAAAAATATCGAAACAAACAAAACTATTATAAAGAGGTTTGATTGTATATTGCTTATTACATTATTATACTAACCTAAGAAAAGATTTTATGCACTGGATTTTCTTCCCTTCCTACCCAGCTTCATCCTCCTTTTTCTTGCTTCATTATACTTATTCTTATTAGCTTTTCTGAAACCTTTGAAGCTTTGTACAAACAGGCAATTTGCCTGGATCAAAAAGAAAGAGCACAAGCAGTGTTGGAAAAAATAATTCCACTCATGAATAATATCCACGGTAAATATACAATAACATAAAAGAGTAACAACGATATTAAATTTTTTAACGGGTTAAAATACAATACCCGAGCGGAACAGTATAATACTACTAAAATATTATAACTTGGTAGTATCAAAAGACTATTACAATTTCAAAAGAAATAATACTCTTTATTTTAAATATCACACTACAATATTACTTATGCTCTATATTTATCTCACGGACTATAATATGTAGATTACTTTCTCTGTGCTCTATTGCGTTCACTCTGATTTTTGGCATACCTGAAATGAAGAATGGAGGCTTCAATTTATAGCAGAAGCTGCCGTCCAAATAGCCACTGAAATTGGCTTATTGCCGATTTGGTTATGCAATTTGCCTACAACTTGTCACCGAGTCAGGCGACCACAATTGCCTTTCTCTGAGCCAATCACTATTTTTTTTCTTTTTCTTTTATTTATTTGTTAGTTGAGGACTGGACCCACAAATCTCTCATTTAATTTTGATTTTTCTTCTTCATTCCAAGTTTTGATCTCAGTGTGATGACTCGCCATGTCATCATGCCACATAGGCATCATTTGGCATATATTAATGTCATGTGGAAGCTTACATAAGAAAAAAGCTAGCATTTGTGAGAATATTCTAAAGAGGTATGGACATTTCATTAGGAAGAACTTAGATCCTTATGGATTTGCTAAGAAAGTCCTTGGAATCTTCTAGGCTTGTAGAGAATTCTAAAGAAAGCCCTTATCTTGTAAATATCAAGGACTTGTATAATAATTAATATTTACACATTAGCCCCTAGGAGACTAGTATATAAAGGGGGCCACTCATTGTAATTCACCAAGCAAACAATTCAAGTTCTCTCTAATACAAAGCTTCCTTTAACAATTCTCTTGTGTTTTTTCTTCCACTCTCTTAGCGATCTTGAGTGTAGTAAGGCTGACTTGGCATAGCAAGAACGTGAGCAAGTTGTGCAAGATCGTGAGCGAGTTGTCAAGTGTCGCACGTGTACTTAGTTAACAACTAAGGACGTGATAACGTGGTATCAGAGCCAAGGTTTCAATTAAGGGAATGGCGAACGACGGAGAAATTAACAATGCCGACACCCAAGCCAACGTCATCCAGGATGCTGCTGGCAAGAGCGGTCGTAACAAAAAGAGGAATGTCACCAACAAGAGCCAGGAGGTGCCACCTGAGGTTGTGTCAAACGAAGGGCTTACATCCCAAGAACCGTCTGCCACTGAGGAGAGCGAGGATGAGTTGGAGGTCCTGCCCGAGGACGTCTTGCTCGGTAAAGAGTGGGTGATGAAGATGAACCCGGGGATAGACGTCGTGGAGATCTTTGGCCAACATTTGGGTAAGATGGAAGGCACCCTTAGCATTCTTGAAGGGCACACTCTTGAAGAGATTGAGAGTATCTGAAATGACTTGGAGGGACGTACACAGACTGAGATAGAACTAAGGCAAACCATCTTTGTCTTAGAGTGCAAACTCATGGAGGCTTTGAGTACTATCGATGTTATGAAGGCAAAGATAGAGTCACTCGAGGAGCATGTCAATGCTGGCGTGACCGAGGTAGCCAGCAATGTTGCATTGAGGCTCCCAAACCCCCGATTTTCAAAGGTGTTCGTGATGCACAAGAAGTGGAAAACTTCCTTTGGCACTTGGAGAACTACTTCAGGCACGGCAAAGTGAGGGACAACGAAGCCAAGATCAATACTGTGGTATTGTACCTCTCAGAGACTGCCATGCTATGGTGGAATATGAAGATGGCCGACGTGGATAAAGGTCTATGTACTATTAGCACATGAGATCAGTTCAAACCAAGTTCAAGTGACAGTTCTTTCCAAACAATGTCTTGTATGAGGCAAGGCGCAAGCTTAGGGAATTGAAGCAAACAGGGAGCATACGTAACTATGTCAAGGAGTTCACTACCCTTATGCTTCAAATCCCCAACCTGACCAATGATGACCTGTTGTTCCACTTCATGGACGGGTTGCAAAATTGGGCTAAACAGGAGTTGCAACACCGACAAGTCACTGATATAGACCAAGCCATAGTGAAGGCCGAATCATAGATAAATTTCAGGCATGACAAGCACGACAAAGACAATGGCAAGGAGTCAAAGGTTAACAATGTCAAAGGTGGGGAAGACCATGGCAAAGGCAAAGAGATAAAAAATAATACTCCAAGACTCAAGATTTCAAAAGGTCGAGTGGCCATCAGGGCTACGCCGAGAAGAAGGCGCAGGTCGAGAAGAAGGGATGCTATATATGCGGAGGGCCACATGGCTTCAGGAATTGTCCTGACCTCAAGAGCCTCAGTGCCATGGTACGTGAGCGGAAGGCGCAGCCACAAGGAGAGAGTCCGGGAACCGCACAGTTAGGTATGATCGAATTATGTGGTGTTGTCACGAAGCAAGCTATCCAACCTACCGAGAATGCCAATCAGTACGTGGATCTCACCATCAACAACAAGCCCACTCGTGTAATGGTGGATACTGGAGCAACTCATAATTTCGTGACTGAGGCTGCCGCAAAGAGACTAGAATTGAAGCTTGCTCCAACCAACTCTCGCGTCAAGACCGTGAATGCCGAGATACAGAATGCTCATGGGGTAGCTAATGGAGTTGGTGTCAAATTGGGAATTTGGAAAGTTATGACAAACTTTACCGTAACCGCTATGAATATCTTTGACATCATACTGGGGCAAGAGTTCTTTAGACATTGTCATACTTTAATCGACCCCTACCTCCAATGTTTCTTGGTTATGGAGCGAGAAGGAGCTGGAATGGTACCTACAGTGACTATGCCACACAGACAGATCCAAGTATAACTCTCAGCTATGCAGGTTGTCAAGGGGATCAAGAAGGGGAGCCGATGTTTGTGGAAACCATTGTAAGTCTAGAGGAAGACAAGAATTTTCAAAAGACAGTGCCGCCTTTCATAGAGAAGGTGCTTGAGGAGAACAAAGATGTCATGCCCGAGGAGTTACCTAAGCACTTGCCGCCTAGGAGAGAGGTGGATCACAAGATTGAGTTGGAGCCAGGGGCTAAGCCACCCGTATTTGCCCCATATCGTATGGCACCGCCCGAGCTGGAGGAGCTCAAGAAACAATTGAAAGAGTTGCTGGATGTTGGTCACATTCGCCCATCAAAGGCACCTTTCGGCGCACCAGTATTGTTCCAGAAGAAGAAGGATGGATCGCTGCGTTTGTGCATAGACTACCGAGCACTTAATAAGGTCACCGTGAAGAATAAGTACCCAATCCCGCTCATTGCTGACTTGTTCGATAGACTTGGGCAAGCCAAGTACTTTACCAAGGTGGATCTTCGAAAGGGCTACTACCAGGTTCGCATTGCGGAAGGGGATGAGCCAAAGACAACATGTGTGACGAGATATGGAGCCTTTGAGTGGTTGGTGATGCCCTTCGGCTTAACCAATGCACCGGCCACATTTTGCACCCTTATGAACAAGATCTTCCATCCCTACCTTGATCAGTTCGTGGTAGTCTACCTAGACGACATAGTCATCTATGCAACACATTGGAGTAACACATGGAGCACTTAAGGAATGTTTTCCAAGTCTTGCGGGAGAACGAGCTATACATCAAGAGAGAGAAGTGAGAGTTTGCACAATGTCATTAGCAATGGCGAGCTACGCATGGACGGGGCTAAGGTACGTGCTATCCAGGAGTGGGAGGAACCCATAAAGGTAACTGAGTTGAGATCCTTTCTTGGCCTTGTTAACTACTATCGTCGATTCATCAGTGGATACTCAGCAAAGGCCGCACCATTGACCGAGTTGCTAAAGAAGAACAAGCCATGGGTTTGTACGGAGCATTGTCAAAAAGCATTTAAATGCCTTAAGGCAGTTGTAAAAGAGGAACTAGTCTTGGCATTATCTGGCTTTGCCAAGACATTTGAGGTGCACACAGATGCCTCAGATTTCGCCATTGGGGGTGTCCTGATGCAGGATTGTTACACCCCATAGTTTAACGACTTTGATACCGTTATGTATATATATATTTGATATGATATTTTGAGTGAAACTTTTCTTGTAAAGAAAAAAATGGTTTGAAAAATATGATTTTATACAGTTATTAATATTACTACTTTCGAATATGTTTTAAATTATACACAAAATATGAGAATGTTTATGAGATTTTCTTTATTGTAAAGATATGAATTATTATTTTTTTCACAAGAAAAGAAGGTTATGTTTTTACCATTTTAAGAATTAAGTGTACTAAAATTTATACTCTTGATATTTGGATGGAAAATATTAGAATTGGATATAATTTTTTTACCAATGCCATAATCTTCACGTCTCTGTAAAATATTAGTGTATGTTTTAAATTATAAAATTCCATGATTTATTACTAATTGAATATTTCCAAAGTTCTATGTTAGGATGAAGACAAAACGATTAGTATTTTTTTAAAAATCTTTCAAGGTGGGTTCACGTAGACTTGTTCCCATAATAGATATGTATGCCATAGTATATTATTAAACTATTAGATAAGAAGAATAAGTTTCTTTCTTTGATTAATCATACACTGCCTACTTCAATGTGCTATCTTTGCATATGATTACAAAAAGAGTTTTTACACCTGATATATGGTTTTGGATGAAGTTACTCCGTGAAAAAGATAGCTTCACGTTTGTGTATATATTTGCTAAGCAATTGTATGTCTTTCTGAACCTTTTCTTTTGTACCAACGCATATATCAACACTTTTATCTAGGAGTTTATTCTTTTATTCGGGAAGATTCATACTTTTGATTTTGAAAATAAGTTACATTGGTATAAGGAAGAGTTGGCAGCAACATTCTCATTTTGAGGATAATTCTTTTTCCAAGTTTGATTCGTCATCTACGACCTTCTACGAGCTCGTATGAGCAATTAAGGTATATTAAGGTTAATCCCTTCTTTATTTTGGCAAGATCCAAGTAACGATACGTAAACGTAATGCTATTCCATAAATGATTATACTCTTAGCAGTTAAGGATTTATCTTTTCAAGTCTTTCCATCCTTCCAATAGTTATGTGGAAGTATAATTGTGTGCTGTAAATATCTTATGATCCAGTTATCAAGAAGAGGTAATTAAGAAAATGAAGGAGATTTTCTTTTATAGGTTGCAGGTATTTAAGTATATGATTAACATTTATGAGCCATCACAAATGGAAGCTAAGTAATTTTTAAATATAGGATATGGTTCTGGACAGTTTTGGCAATTTAAAACATGAATTATTAACAAACAAAGCAAGTGCAATATATTAATACTTGTTCTATCTTCGTAGAATGCCTTTATGCCTCTTAGAGAGATGGAAAAGTATGCAAATATAATGTACGAATGTGTGTAGTATTGTCACTAAGGTAATAGGAAAAACAAATAGGTCTTTGCGCATAAACATCAAATAACCCTTTGTAAACTAAACTGTTTGGATTGACATGTTAAGCTATTATATCACATAGCAATTGTGTCTCTGTGTCCATGTGTGTGTATTTCGGGAAACATGACCAAAACTTTATGATCCAGTGAATATTGAAGTAATATTTTTGAATTATCAGAAGTAACTTGTATAACCTTTAAGATAATGCAAATAAGCACGTTGGATTTCTGATATTCAAGCATGTCTAAGTATGCTCCTAAGCCTTTATTAAGGTATTTGATAAAGAAGTTAATGTACACAATATAGTAATACATGCATCTTCATATATTTACCATCGTGCTACGGCCGGTTGGACAGTTACGTATCATTATTTATCGCCGGTTGGGCAGACATGCATATTAATTTACCACCGAGCTACGGTCGGTTGGAAAGTTACACATTTAGGCAGTTACGTATCATTATTTACCGCCGGTTGGGCAGACATGCATATTAATTTACCACCGAGCTACGGTCGGTTGGAAAGTTACACATTTACTACCGAGCTACGGCCGGTTGGGCAGTTACATATTTACCACCGAGCTACGGCCGGTCGGGCAGTCATACATTTACCACCGCGCTATGGCCGGTCGGGCAGTTACCAATGATCAGTTGGGCAGTCATACATCATATGATATGAATAGTAGTCTCAAAGAGAAGCACTATATATGTAAGTATGAATATACGGTGGCACTTCAGAGATGCAGGTTGATTCTTATATGTCTTTAATTAATGTTGACTTATTATTAGATTTCAGTTCTGCCTTACATATTCAGTACATTATTCGTACTGATGTCCTTTTGTTGGGGGCGCTGTATTCATTCCTGCAGGTATAGACAATAAGTTTGACGAGCCCTCATAATAGACGAGATTGGCATTCAGCGAAGGATCGGTAAAACTCCACCTCATTCGGAGTGCAGCCGAGTCTATGAGTTATTGTGTCAGAGTTTTGCTACAGACTTATGGGTAGGCCGGTACTCTGTCCCATATGATGTCAGTTAATCTTAGAGGCTTTGTAGACAGAGATTCAGTTTGTACAGTAGGTCAGAGGCCTTGACGACCCGTGTATATTCATGTTTTAAGAAAAATGGTTTAGTGGTACAATGTTTTTTTCCACTTACAATTGTACATTACGAGTTGTGGCCATGTTGGCCCATGATAGTTATAAAAGGAATGAATGAGTTACAGAGTGGTTCGCTCGGGCCATAACAGCATCAAGTGCTAGCCACACCTCCCCAGGTTCGGGGCATGACAAGTATAAGCATCCCATAGCATTTGAGAGCCGCAAGTTAAATGAGACGGAGCGACGTTACACGGTGAAAGAAAAGGAAATGACTGCCATTGTGCATTGCCTTCATACATGGAGACATTATCTGCTCGGGTCGTGGTTCGTGGTCAAGACGGATAATGTGGCTACTAGCTACTTTCAGGCATTGAAGAAGCTCACACCAAAGCAGGCTAGGTGGCATGATTTCTTGGTCGAGTTTGATTATGCGCTAGAGTATAAGCCGGGAAAGGTAACGTTGTGGCCGAAAAACTGAGCTTGCTGCAATCACTTCAGCGAGATGGGATATTCAGGAGGCTATAAAAGAAGGCATGCAGCATGATCCAGCAGCCAAACAGTTTATCGAGTTAGCCAACAAAGGCAAGACGAGACGGTTTTGGATAGAAGACGACCTACTACTTACCATAGGTCGGCGGGTCTACGTGCCTAAATTTGGAGACATTAGACGACGGATCATAAGGGAGAGTCATGACATAATATGGGCTGGTCATCCATGTCAACGTCGCACTAGGGCCCTGGTTGAGTCAGTCTACTATTGGCCATGCATGCGTGATGACATAGAGCGTTATGTGCAGACTTGTCTTGTCTATCAACGGGACAAGCTTGAACAACAACAACCCGGAGGACTTTTGGAGCCACTACCAGTTGCAGAGCGTCCTTGGGAGAGCGTGACTATGGACTTTATTACTTGCCTACCGAAGTCCGATGGTTATGGTATTATTATGGTGGTCGTGGATAGATTTTCCAAATATGTCACCTTCATGCCCACCTCACCAGATTGCACAGCGAAGGAAGCTGCCAAGCTATTCTTTAAGAACGTGGTAAAATATTGGGGCTTACCAAGGCATATCATCAGTGATCGAGACCCTCGCTTCACTGGGAACTTTTCGAGAGAGTTGTTCGACATACTTGGCACGGAACTGCACTTTTCTACTAGTTTACACCCACAGACGGATGGACAAATGAACGGGTCAATGCCTTACTAGAATGCTACTTGAGGCATTATGTAAGCGCGCATCAGAAAGACTGGGCAAGGCTCCTAGACATCGCCCAATTCTCTTATAATTTGCAACGGAGTGAGTCCATAGGGCGGACACCATTTGAGCTAGACACAGGCCAACAACCACAAACTCCGCATTCATTACCAGTCGCATTCGAGGGAAAGAGTTTGGGGGCTTATCATATGGCCAAAGGATGGGAGGATCAGCTCGACACTGCTAAGTCTTACTTGGATAAGGCATCTAAGAAGATGAAGAAGTTTGCGAAACGTAAACGGCGTCCCAAATACTGTAGAGTTGGGGACATGGTCATGGTGAAGTTTAACCCAAGACAGTTCAAGGCACTATGGGGCATGCATCAGAATCTGATTCGCAAGTATGAGGGGCTATTTAAGATCGTCGCCAAGGTAGGCAAGATCTCATACAAGCTTGACATGCCATTGTATCTTAAGATCTACCATGTCTTCTATGCCAGCATGCTTAAGCCATATCATGAAGATAAGGATGATCTGAGTAGGGGCCAATCAAGTCGAGCTCCAATGACTATCACTACCTCGCATGATCGGGAGATTGAGGCTATCATAGATTACCAGGCCAGATGAAAACAAGGGAAAAAAGCCACAGCTATGTTCCTCGTTCATTGGAAAGGGCAATCACCGGAGGAGGCCATGTGGGAACGATATGAAGACTTGTGGCAATTCAAAGATAACATCCGAGAGTTTATGCGGCAGCATTGCGCCGTGGTCGTCGAAATATTGGGTGGGGGAGAGTGTGATGACCCACCATGTCATCATGCCATATATGCGCCATTTGGAATATATTAATGCCATGTGGAAGCTTACATAAGAAAAAGGCTAGCATTTGTGAGAATATTCTAGAGAGGTATGGACATTTCATTAGGAAGAACCTAGATCCTTATGGATTTACTAAGAAAGTCCTTGGAATCTTCTAGGCTTGTAGAGAATTCTAGAGAAAGCCCTTATCTTGTAAATATCAAGGACTTGTATAATAATTAATATTTACACACTAGCCCCTAGGAGACTAGTATATAAAGGGGGCCACTTGATCACGCCCAACTATGCCTTATAAAAAGGACAATGTGGACGTTGCAAATATAACCTGAGTATTCCTCCCAGGGTCGAATCCATAGAGAATTAACCTATCAATCATAATCTTTAGAACTACTAAACTCTTGAGAACCAACTTCCCCAGACGTTTGAATCACCATTGATGGTTTCTTTACTAACTAAGATTGCAAGTAAATAACAAGCTGTAAACTAAAATGCTAAGGTTGTAAACAATAATGAGAAAATGCTAAGGTAATGACTTCCCCTATTGATGGAATCCCTTCTGTTTATGCTTGATACAAATTGACCAACACACCTCTATCAATCATGAATACTTTCTTACCGTAAATCTCTCCCGAGTAATCACAGTAATATACTACTGCACTCTCCCGAGATATACTAGCTAGCTTTAATTAACACAGTTCACTTAAGATTGCACTCAAGGCTTCATTATCCCTAATCCCGCCTTTAAACCCGCAGTTATAGATCCCTCTTATACTTTGGGAGTAGTGTTGTTCAACAATAACCTAAATATGCACTCTCTCCCGAGTTATGCACACTAAATAGGCACAACTAATTGAGGATCCTGTCAATTAACTACCACAAGAACATAGTTGAACAAATAAAGATTGAAACTAGCAATTTGTATTCACATAAACAAGAAGTTCATCCCCCAATAGGTTCCATCAAAACCTTAGACAAAGGATTTAGCTACACATAACTATGGGTAAACAAACTAAGATAAGATTCATCATAAACTAGCAATAAAAATCAAAGAAAAGAAGAAAGATGTTTTGGGTGATCTCTCACAATTGTTCTTCTTGCCAAAAATACTCTCCAAAACAATACATGCCTCTCTTGGGCGGAGTCTAGTGTTTAAAATAGGGTTTTGGGCTAAAAATTCCGTGTTATGCACTTTAGTCCCTGAACTTCCTTGCGCCTGCCGCGGTTCTGCCGCGGTCGCGGTGGAATCGCGGCCAAACAGCTCCTCTGAATCTCCTTCTGTCCGCGAGCAGTCTTCACCGCGGTTCTGCCGCGGTCGCGGTGGAACCGCGGCAGAATCATTTCTCTGATTCTTCAGCCTGTTTTTGCGTGGTTGTAAGCACGTGATTTTTGCTTTACGAGCAACCGCTCCAAAAGAAAATAAAAATAGTGACAAATGATTTCGCGGTACAATTTTTCGAGTTTTCCGTGACATGTGTTGTTAGTCATTTATGGGTCTGCCCGTTTTGCATCTAGGCATTATCAAACAAAAATACAAAAATGCCTGTCGTTAAAAGAAAATTCAAAAAATGTGTATGTGTGCATCGTTCGTTCTCAGCTGTGAGCTAACCATTTTTATTTTATTTCATTTTTTTCATTTAGGTGTGTTTATCGTTGTGGGTATCACTCAATATGTGTGTAGGTTTATTTTAATTTTTACATTGTTTTAGGAATTTTTGTTTAATTTAAAGAAAAAAAAAGAAAGAGAAGGGAAAAGGAAAATCTGATTTGGGCCCCGAAACAAGGCCCAAAACCAAAGTACTGATCCAGTCCAAGACGAGCCTGCCCAAACACGGACTCAAACGACGCCGTATCGGAGTCCCTACCAAAGCCGTTGATCTGATTCAAACGAACGGTCCAGATCAGGCTGTTCAACTCGCCTCAACGACGTCGTTTCAGGCAAGATGATCTAAGCCGTCCAACCCCATTGATCCAACGGATCCAGGCCCTCCTCTAAACCCGTCAACATGACCCGATCCATGCCCTTTACCCGGTCTCACCCACCATCACGCCCAAACGACACCGTCTTTCCTAAGTGGATGGATCCTGGCCATAGATCTCACTTGATCCAACGGCCAGGATCTAAACCCTCAATACATATATAAGCTCTCCATTACACCCCACGCCCCCCAAACCAAACCCCACCTTCCCCACTGTACACCCTCGTCCCAAACACAACCCCTTCTCATCCTCGAACCCTAGCAGCCGCCCCAGTATCCCTCGCCATTAAAGCCGGCGGCATGAACGCCGATGACCGCCTCCTGAACACCCTAGGACCACCTCACTGTCCTGAACACGAATCCACTAACCACGAGCCTCGAATCACTTTCGTTCGTCTCGAATCTTCATTTGAAGATTTGAGTCGAACCCGGATCTATGCCAAACCACCCCATCTTCATACCAGACACTCCCCTGACCTTCCTCGTGACCAAACCAAGCTTGGTTTGGTCCGAATCTACCCATAACTCCCTAAAAATCAGATCTGGAAATCCAGACTTTAGAACACATGCACCTGGGGAATCCGGCCGGTTTGGACATGGGTTTGAGGTCTAATAGACCTTAATCAAGGTGTTCTCATGTGAGAACACCCTGATTAAAGTTTGTTTGGCCTCAAAAGTTCGAAGATGAATCAGATTTGGGTCTGTTTGATTTAAACATTTTCGGTACGTTTTCCTTTCTTTTGTGTTAGTTTTAATTAAGTGGTCAGCATGTTTCGTTGGGTTTGTTTGTTATTTTTGTTATTTTTCATTCGGATTTCTTTCATCTCTTTAAAGACCTTTTTCTTTGGTCGGTTGATTTTCTATGTGTGTATTCTGAATGTACTCTGTGATAAACATGATCGTCGATTAGTTTAATCGTCAGATAAGTTAACTCATATAGGCCCCAGTAATTGAACAAAAATTGTCTGATGCCCTTTAGGTCCCTAAACATATTGTTTATGTGAGCGATTGATTATTACCTGTTATAATTAGTATAGTCGACTCGATAAATATCGTCGATTAGCTTTCTATAACTAATAAATCGAATGAGCTAATAATGTCGCATGACTAATTGAGCTTTGTCACTGACTGTATGCCCCAGCATTGTTTGAAATGGTTTGTTTGCACTATAAAACTGACTGAAAAGGTTCAGCCCAGGCAGTCTTGAGTTCGAACTTTCATCAGTTCAAAAAATGCCCTGATGCTGCAATAGGCAGGGGCAGTAATAATCAAGGTTGACAGGGGTATTCTGGGGTGTTAAAAAGAACAGAAGTAATTAGTTTAAGTGAGCTGACAAATGGGGTACTAAATTAGGATTAAACTAATGCCAATGGGGGGACAAGACACAAGAGTATGGGTTTAAAAGGAATACTAAAATAAGCCCATAATCCTTGATTAAAGATTAAACCAGGCGTGGGGAACAAGAGGGGCTGGCATCAAGAGATGCTCAAGCATGGGTTTAACAGGGTAGGGGCAGGCTGCAAGTTGCAGCATGGGGGCAGCTTAGCTGCACTTGGTCACTTTGGCTTATAAATAGGCCGTTGGAGAACTGAAAAAGGGCTGGACATTTCTTAGTCTTCAGAAAAGAAAAACAAGAAACATAAAGTCTCAGAATATTGTAACAAAACACTGTCTGAAAATTACATAAGAGTTTATGTTGGTTTAGCTGTCTTGGCCAATTACTGTTAGTTGCCTGTTTGAGCTGCTTGTGGTTGTTGAATTGCTGGGGTGTTTACATTGAATACTCTGCTGTCTCTGCTGGTTCATACTCTGTTTCTGGGATTGTTGTTTGTTGCTCGACTACTCGGGAGCTTCATCTTTGTTGGTTGATTTTGTTGCTGTGTTGTTGCTGTGTATCTGCTGTTGTTGTGTTTACTGCATACTGCCCAGCTGGTCATTCCTTTCTTATTTGTCTTCTATACCAGGTACACAACCAATACACTGTCAAATGTAATTGGAAAATTTGAGCATGAATATAAATGAAAGTCCTGAAGAATGTCTTTATACATAGATGGTTACATTAAATATTCATGTAATATGTAATGGTTTGCATCCTTGTTTAGATACTGAAGGTAGCCTGTGTGCCCAATAGATGTCAATATGTGGTGATTGAATGCTAGTTTGTATGTGTAGGTTGATAGATAAAAGGGTCTCAAATGCAGTAGGTTGTATCTTAGGTTTTTTATGGTTAGCATGTCCTTAAAACATAGAACTAACCATGTTAGTTAATTTCATGTCCTTTTGATAAATTGTCTCCTTACAATTGACAAACCATTGCTTTAAAATAAACGGCGCAAGGCTGCACTTCTCAACCTCACGAAGGTCGAGCCCGAATCAAACGAACCCAGCAGCCTTTCATCAGAAAGGCATTGGCCCAGGTCCAGCCAATACCGTGTGGGCTGGGTTTGGGCCCACGGTGCTCGATTAGCTGCCCATGGGCACGGTCATGTTTTCTTATTCTGCAAAGGCACTCGAGATTCCGTTATAATAACCTGCAAGCATGTAATTGAATAGGGTCATTTTTAACCTCAACTAGTAGAGACAAATGTGACAAGAAACGTGGTTGCTATAGGATATCCTGTTAAAATAAAGACGAGATGAGCTTCGACAAACAGAAACGCATAAGATGCAGGGCCCTCGTTAAACGTATATTATCAAAGCATTTAGTTTCCAGGACGGGTTGTTTAGCAAATTTCACAACCCTCCTAAAATAACAATACGTTAGACTCTTTAGGACGCGCCTTAATAAATCTTACCTTCTTAAACCCGGGTGCACATTTATGTGACCCAAATCCAATTCTCAACGGAGTTGAAATGTGTTTCTAATCACGGGTACATTGATTGTGGCGTGGTTCGAGGTGCGTGTCCATGACGTTGCAAATTCATTTTAAAAAAATAAGAATGAGATGAGCCTCGCCAAATAAAATACAAATTGCGGGGCCCTCAGTAAATATTTGCTTTAAAAATTATTTGGACTTCGGGATGGACCGTTTAGTAAAATTCCACGGTCTTACCCAAAATAAATACGCTAGTCGCTTTAGGCGCGCCTTTAATAATTTAATTTCCTTAAACTCGGGTGCACATTGATGTGACCCAAATCCAAATCTCAACGGAGTCAAAGTGTGTCGACGACCACGGGTACATTGATTGTAACGCGGTTCGAGATACATTTTCACAACGTTGCAATTCTTGATAAAAACAGTAAATGATAAAAGCGGTTAAAAGTTAAATTTTGCACATAAGTTCACACTTGTATAAAATCAGATAATCAAGCCGAATATAACAGTTGAGCGACCGTGCTAGAACCACGGAACTCGGGAATGCCTAACACCTTCTCCCGGGTTAACAGAATTCCTTATCCGGATTTCTGGTACGCAGACTGTAATATAGAGTCATTATCTTCCTCGATTCGGGATTAAAATTGGTGACTTGGGACACCCTAAACCTCCCAAGTGGCGACTCTGAAATAAACAAATAAATCCCCTTTCGATTGTCCTTTAATTGGAAAAAACTCTCTTGTCCCCTCGCGGGTACGGAAAAAGGAGGTGTGACAGCTCTGGCGACTCCGCTGGGGATTAGACCCAGAACCACTGGTTCAGGGTTAAGAATTCGAGCTTAGAATAATTGTTATTATTTGGCTTTATTTATTATCTGATTTTATTACATGTTTTGAGCCTAATGTGCTAAATGCTGCTTTTACTGCTTTGATATTGTTGGAACTGTACATATAAACTGTGCCGAAACCCTTCTCTTCTCTCTTGAGGAGCGCACGCTGGTCGTGGCTTCTTTCTGTTAGTGTCATATGCCCAGAATAGAACGAGGATTCGGAGGAGTTGCAAAATCGGATGGCCTTTTGGTTACCGGTACACAGCTCCCATCCTTGGCTCGAGTTGTCCACTCGGGTTAGCCAGGTCTAGAGCAAACACCTAGGTTTTACAGCTTAGCATAACATAACTTCATGCCGGATCCCTAGTAGGAACGCTTATTTGCATCATGTGCATTTGACTTAGGGGACTCAGCATAGGGGCTGGGTCTGTCTAGGACAGGCAACCTGAGAATAAAGACCATCCTGCTACATCCTGTTTGCTTTATGCATTTATTTGTTTCAAGGCTTGCATGCTGACCGGTTTCTGAATATCGGAAAAGGAAGAGGAATAACGGTTAAGGGGTTAATTATTTATTCTTGAAAAATCACAAAAATGATTAAAGCTCTGCCAGAATTTTGAAAAAAAAAATGTGTGTCTTATTAATTTGTTTTAAAAAAAAAGAAAGAAAAAAAAAGGAGTCTTTGATTCATTTCTAAGAGAAAAATAGGGTGTCCCCAAAATTCGATTTATGCCCGAACTACGTCAGTTTGATTCTCGCATGGTGCGGGATACGTAGGCAACCCCCATCGGGCTCAACTTGTTCTTTCAAAATAGAGGTACAAACCAAATAACGAAAGTTTTAAGGTAACATCGTACTTTTCAGAAACAACCAAAATTTCGTTTTTCTAGAAAATAGTGTGTCGATTTGTGTATTTGAGTCTAATGAGTCTGGATCTTCGCTTAATCACCCCAATAAACATGCAGAATGAGCATGAGTCCAAGTTTGCCGATAACAGTTAGAAGCAAAATCCCCCTGGAAGTGCGATTATGGTGGGAGGATTTGGAAAAGCCAGAGCAAGACAAGGTCAAACAGCACCTGGGGGGTTTGGTTGATTTATTGAAAGTCAGGCCTTGGTGCGACATCATAAAGGCTTTGGTTACATTCTGGGATCCGGCCCACAACGTGTTCCGTTTCTCAGATTTTGAACTCACCCCAACCTTAGAGGAAATGGCGGGTTACATGGACGTCACTGAAGGTTTGAGACACAAATACCTGATCGCTCCAAGGGCTGTGAATTCACACAAATTCATGGATCTGTTGAAGATAAGCAAAGGAGTCCTATACGCTGAACTGGATAGAGGTTTTTCTACCCTACAATTCATATACCAGAGGTACGGGAGCATAGGAGGATTCAATGATCCAGAAAGTGGTGTTTGCAGCAGGGGAAATCTAGTAAAATGGAATGAGCATAGGCGGTTCGCTTTTATGGTGGCATTTTTGGGCCTTGTGGTGTTTCCCCGAAAAGATAGAAATATCGACCTAAAGGTGGCTGGAATCGTCAAAATCCTGATTACCAACGATAAAAGCATCCTTGCTCCCATGATAATGTCAGAAATATACCGAGCCCTCACGGCTTGTAAGGCTGGAGCAGACTTCTTCGAAGGGTGCAACTTGTTGTTACAGATGTGGATGATCGAACACTTGTGTCACCACCCTCAGTATATGCGCTACATGTCTACAAATGGGGGCTGCATCGAGGGTTATAGCCTAAGGGTTTCAGGTTTCCGATCACCGGGAGGGTTTGAAGAATGGATATCCTATCTCCGGATCATCACCACAGACCAAATAAACTGGACTTTGGGTTGGCTTTCTGTGGAAGAAATCATATACATGCCCGCCACTGGTCCTCACTTCCTCTTGATGGGACTCAGAGGTATTCAACCTTATGCCCCTTACAGGGTAATGAGGCAGTTGGGAAGATGTCAAGTACTACACCCGGACGAAGATCTCAGCACTTATGCAGTCGAGGTCAGCAGTGACGGCCAATTTCCTGAAAAGACAGTTCGTTGCATATGGAGTGAATGCCAGTACTTAACGGCGAATACCCGAGTAAATGATGTGTCTAGGGGTGAAGTCTCGCCGGCCTATATCACTTGGCAGAACAAGAAGAACATCGTAAAACGGCCAACCAAACGGCCTCACCTCCGAAATTTTGTTGAGTCATCGCAAGAACAATGGGACTGGCTCGCAAAAGAGGAAGGTTACCTGGTTGAAATTAGGAAGCTGAAGCGACAAATTGAAAGGATGGTATTCGAAAACAACGTACAAGTCGCCCAAGAGCAGGCTGAAAAAGACAAGTTAGCCCAAGAAAACCAAACCCTGAGGGCCCGGCTTCGCCAAGCCAGTAAGAATAACATCGACCGACAGAGGCGTTGCTCCGACGAAAGATTGATAGCCAGTTTGAGAAATCAGGTCATCCAGAGCCAGGTAGAATTAGACCTATCAGAGGCTTGCATAGCAAGGATGAGGGTCAAATGGGCAGAAGGTACAATGGCCCGGAGAAAGCGCCTACAGCAAGTCATGAGGAATTGTGAACTGAGCGTCAAAGCAGCAAAGGAAACAAATTCCGCTTTGCAAGAGCGGATCTTCAAGCAAACACAAGATGCCCAGGCCGACCGGAGACGCTATTACAATGCAATGACAAGGATGGAAAGGCAAATGGATATATTCCAGGATCAGCTCGCCGCCAATGCACAAACGCTAGGATTAAAGAGCCGACAGATAAGGCAATTGTTCGCAGAAAGGGACAACATTCGGGCAAGAATTGACGAAGTCGGGCATTACATCTACCTAAAATGTTTGGCATGCGAGCAGACACCTCGGGAAAACCTCATTGCTTCCATCATGGGCTGCGTCCATCGGATTATGAACGAGTTGAAGGGCTTGCAAAGAGACCTTACACCTAGGGCCGCGAAAGGGCCGAAAGATGCCTCGTGGGTCCCTAAGTTGGAAAATTAGTTGTTGATCGAGTCCTGGTTGTTTTGTTTGTTGTTTCCCCAATGTTGTTTTCTTTTCCTCAAACCAAGTTTAAAACCCTGGAGTCTGTACTGTTGCTATTTTGTTTGAAGTAATGTGTAATAGCAAATTTTGATAATGAAATTAAGTGACTCCGAAAGAATTTCTATGTGTCTTTACTTTAAGGCGGAACTACGCCTGGTCTGATTCGCGCGGGGACGTGATACGTAGGCAATCCCCATAAGATTCGACCGCTTTTAATAAATAAAGAAAAGAAAATGTAAATAAAATAAAACGCAGGGTTTCGCAAAATACTTTAAAGAGACGAATGAACAAACCGGGATGACGCATGTGGTTTGAAGCAAGGCATGTAGAAACGGTTAACTGCCTAGGTGCATTGCATCCTCTATGTGTTATGATCAAATCTGTTAAGCTCTAACACTAACAAAGTTTGTTGTTGTCTGATACCAGACAGTTAGTTGTTAAAGAATTCTGGCAACACATTCATACCAAACCAGATCCAAAGGACCGATAGCATCAAGCATGACTACTTCGGAGAATAGCAATGAGGAAGAAAGGCCGATGAGCCAATTGCTAAAGAGGCAATGGAAAAGATTGAAAGGATGGGACTAGAGATGCATGCAATGTAGCTAGCCCTGGCCAAAACACAAAAGAGCCCTGAGACACTAGGACACATGCCGGAATACCCGCACTCTGGCCCTTCCACAAGCCGCCCAAACCCCCTCTATCATCAAGAAAGAAGCCCTCACGATTCCCAAGCTCCACCACCCCATCAACCTCTCCCAACACCCAACATTCCCATTTTTGTGGGACCTACATCAGCCCCTTTGCAGCGAACGGCTAGTGAGCCATTGTTTCAGGCTCACGATACCCAATACTATCCCCCTGAGCCTACATTCCATGCACCCGAACCACAGGCTTACAATCCCCATTTGGAAGTACCGGCAGAGGTTGAAAAGCCAGTTAAGGCCCCTGAACAGGATGAAGTGTTGAGAAAGTTCAAAAGCCTGGAGCAATCCTTCAGGAACTTACACGGGCTGGGCAATCAAGTCAGCGTGGCATACAAAGATCTGTGCCCTTTCCCAGATGTCCAACTCCTGGCTGGGTTCAAGATGCCCAAGTTTGATTTATATGAAGGGCACGGTGATCCCATGGCACATTTGCGGGGATTCTGTAGCAAAATGAGAGGGGCAGGAGGCAAGGATGAGCTTTTGATAGCTTATTTCGGCCAAAGTCTGAGCGGATCTGCACTGGAATGGTATACCAGGCAGGATTTCAGCAGGTGGTACACGTGGGATGATCTGGCGCAGGCTTTTGCAGGTCATTTCCAGTACAATCTAGAGATAGTCCCTGACCGTCTCACGTTATTGAGAACTGGGAAGAAACCCGGGGAAAGTTTTCGCGAGTTCGGGTTCCGCTGGAGAGAACAAGCAGCTAGAGTCGATCCTCCCATGAGAGAGGGAGAGATGGTGGACTATTTTTTGCAGACATTGGATCCAACCTACTTTGGTCACTTGGTGACGACGGTTGGAAAATCTTTCAACGAGGTGGTCAAAATTGGGGTCATGATAGAAGAAGGTTTGAGGTCGGACAAGATCTTGAACTATTCGGCGCTTAAGGCCACAACCCAGGCTATTCAAAGCGGCACAGGAGGTGCGCTGAGAAGAAAGAAAGAAGAGGTTGCCACGATCGAGGCAGGCAGTTGGTCCAGGGCTGGCAGGCCGCACTACAACCAACCCAGGCCTCACAGGTCAAATTACCCATACAACCCACCACAAAATTTCTATCCACCTCGAGAACCACATTGTTCCGTACACCAAGCCCAGGTATACACTCAGCCTCCGGTTCGCCCACAATGGCGCGCACCGGCTCCCCAGAACATATATGCACCACCACAAAACACCTACCCTCCACCAAGGGCATATAGAAATCCTTCAGGGGCAGGTTTCCGGGGAAATCCAGATGCCAGGAATGACAGGTTGCGGAAGCAAAGAACCTTCACCGAACTGGGAGAAACCTACACCGCTGTGTTCCACAAGCTGCGGCAATTGGGTTTGGTTAGTCCTGTCCCTACTCGGGAACCAAATCCCCCGCCTCAGAATTTGGATCGTTCAATCAGTTGTGAATACTGTTCAGGGATGCTCGGGCACGATACTGAGAAGTGTTGGAAGTTAAGGCATGCCATACAGGATCTTATTGACACCAATAAGATCGAGGTCCAGACACCGGAGGCCCCTAACATCAACCAAAACCCACTGCCAGTGCACCACGAAGCTCACATGATTGAGTTGGTGTGTGAGGGAGGAGAATTAAGAAAACCCTCACAAACAGTGATGATGATCCAAGCCGCCCCGAAAGAAGTCTTAACCAGTGGAGCAACGAGTGTACGGTCGCAGGGAGAAGGCGTCAAGCCGGTAGTGATATTGGGGAAGAGCCCGTCCATCATAGCAAGCAAACCCGAGCCAAGCAAGTTGGTAATACCAGGGATCCTGCCCACACCGGCAGTCATGTTGAAAGGGGTATGTAGAGAACGGGTGACCATAAAGCCGGTGGTCCAACTGCCAATGCTTGACAGCAGGGCTGTGCCCTGGAAATATGAAAAAGCAGTGGTGACGTACCAAGGAAAACAGGTGGAAGAAGTCAGTTGTGAAGCGCAAGGGCTGACTCGATCAGGTCGATGTTTTGCTCCGGTGGAGTTAAGAAAAACCAACCCAGTGGCAACCAAGAAGCCAGTGTCAGAAGAAGAGGCTGAAGACTTCCTGAGGAAGATGAAAGTACAAGACTATTATGTGGTTGAGCAGCTGAGAAAAACACCTGCCCAGATCTCACTATTGGCATTACTCCTCCATTCCGAGGAACATCGTCGGGCCCTGTTAAAGATATTGAACGAGGCCCATGTACCCAGTGAGATTTCTGTAAACCACCTGGAAACCATTGCCAGCAAGATTTTCGAGGTGAACAGAGTGACATTCTCAGATGATGACCTGCCGGTGGAAGGAACGGAGCACAATAAAGCTCTATACCTAGCTGTCAAATGTGAAGACTCGGTGGTAACTCGAGTATTGGTGGATAACGGCTCAAGCGCCAATATTTGTCCGTTATCCACCCTGGACCAGTTAAAGATTGACCGTGGAAGAATCCGGGAGAATAGCATCTGTGTCCGGGGGTTTGACGGAAACGGAACCGCCACTGTGGGGGATGTTGTACTTGAATTAACCATTGGTCCGGTCCTATTTACCATGGAATTCCAGGTGTTGGACACCACGGTATCTTACCTTGGATTCATGCAGCTAAAGCGGTGCCTTCTACCCTACATCAGACAGTGAAGTTCGAGGTGGAAAGACAAGAGGTCGTGTTGCACGGCGAGGATACAACATGCACCATGGGCGGAACCATTGTGCCTTTCATAGAGACCACTGATGACAAGGGTCCCTGGGTCTACCAAATTCTCGATACAGGGTCGGCCAACAACATTTCTGAAGGAGAAATCATCCCGCACCCTAGGGTGACTGCCGCAACAGTCATGATGGTATCAGAAATGCTGGGTAATGGGTTTGTGCCGGGAAAAGGCCTGGGAGTTGAACTTCAAGGGATAGTCCAACCTGTCTCCCTTCCTAAGAATCTGGAAACTTTCGGGTTGGGGTTCAAACCAACCGCAGCAGACAGGAAGCAAGCGCGAAAAATGAAGAAGAGGGTCTGGTCTCTGCCTAAACCAGTGCCACGCCTCTCAAGGTCTTTTGTTAAAGCTAGTGCCAAGGGGTCAACGATCCCAAAGATTCGAGGACCTTTGATCGGCATAAGTGAAGACCTGAATCAGAGTTTTGAGAGACTATTCGCGGATGTCAGTATGGTGGAAGCTGGAGAGGGTTCCAGCAGAGCAGAGATACAATTCGTGGGGCCTGAGGCCAAGACCAACAATTGGACGGTTACTCCTTTTCCTGTCCGAGGGGAGTCTTGGTAGTAGGCTTTGATTAATGTTTTGTTTGTTTGTTTGTTTGTTTGATCGGATTATTCAAGGGTGTAATCCCAATTTTACTTTCGTTTTGTAAAAGTGTGAACCATTTTTATCCTGCAAATTTAATAAAGTTCTTTTATTTTGTCCCATTTTAATTTCTTGTTTTGTTCTTTTTCTTTCTGGACAGTTCTCTTTTTACTGGTCCTAATGACATGGCATGCACAGCGGATCTTCGACCTAGTCTAATAAATCAATCTGAATCTGACTCAATGATGCAAGAGGTCGTTTGTGATAATGAATCCGAATGTGACGAAGGGGAAGCCTTCGAAGAAATAAACCGAGAACTGCGCCAATTTGAAGAGAAACCCAAGCCTAACCTAAATGACACTGAGGCTGTGAACCTAGGAGACACTGATAACATCCAAGAGACCAAAATTAGCATCCACATTAAGCCGAATGTCAAAGCAGAATTGATCGAAACTCTCAGGGAATTCAAAGATGTTTTTGCATGGTCATATGATGATATGCCTGGATTGAGCACCGATTTAGTGGTTCACAAACTACCCACTGACCCGGCATACCCTCCGGTCAAGCAAAAACTAAGGAAATTTAAAACAGAAATGAGTGTGAAAATCAAAGAAGAAGTGATCAAGCAGTTGCAATCGAAGGTCATTTGGGTCACTCGATATCCCGAGTGGTTGGCCAATGTGGTACCAGTCCCAAAGAAGGATGGAAAAATCAGGGTGTGCGTTGATTACCGCAACCTCAACAAAGCTAGTCCCAAGGACAATTTTCCGCTGCCCAACATTCATATCTTAATCGACAATTGCGCAGGGCGCGAGATCGGATCCTTCGTGGATTGTTATGCGGGTTATCATCAGATCCTAATGGACGAGGAGGATGCTGAAAAGACAGCGTTTATTACGCCATGGGGCACCTACTGCTATCGGGTAATGCCGTTCGGGTTAAAGAACGTTGGGGCAACATACATGCGAGCAATGACTGCAGTGTTTCATGACATGATACACAAGGAGATTGAGGTGTACGTCGATGATGTGATCATCAAATCTTGGCGTCAGGAGGACCATGTAGCAGACCTAAGGAGATTTTTCCAAAGACTCCGGAGGTATGATATCAAGCTTAACCCGGCCAAATGCGCATTCGGGGTTCCATCAGGGAAGTTGCTAGGATTCATCGTCAGTCGACGGGGGATTGAGTTAGACCCATCCAAAATTGAATCCATCCGAGATTTGCCACCGCCAAGGAACAAAACAGAGGTAATGAGTTTGCTGGGCAGACTCAATTACATCAGCAGGTTCATCGCTCAACTCACAGCAACTTGCGAGCCCATATTTCGGTTGCTGGGAAAGGATGCTGCGGTAGGTTGGACAGCAGAGTGTCAGGAGGCCTTCGACCAAATCAAAGGGTATCTGTCTAATCCACCCGTATTGGTCCCGCCTAAGCCCGGGAAACCCCTAATCCTTTACCTGATGGTCTTGGAAAATTCATTTGGTTGTGTACTGGGGCAACATGATGACACAGGAAGGAAGGAGCAGGCCATCTACTATCTCAGTAAGAAATTTACAGTGCATGAGGTCAAGTACACTCAACTCGAGAAAACATGCTGCGCCCTAACTTGGGTAGCTCAGAAATTGAAGCACTACCTGTCTTCATATACTACGTATCTCATATCCCGTTTGGACCCATTGAAATATATATTTCAGAAACCTATGCCCACGGGAAGGTTGGCAAAATGGCAAATTCTGCTCACCGAGTTTGATATCGTCTATGTGACGAGGACAGCCATGAAAGCCCAGGCACTGGCAGACCATTTGGCAGAGAATCCCGTTGATGAAAAATACGAGCCCTTAAGAACGTATTTTCCTGACGAAGAGGTGATGCATACGAATGAGTTGGAATTACCCGAGGAACCGGGTTGGAAGCTTTTCTTTGATGGAGCTGCAAACGCAAAGGGGGTTGGAATAGGAGCAGTACTCATTTCTGAAACAGGACGGCATTATCCTGTTACGACTCAACTACGCTTCCATTGCACCAACAATATGGCCGAGTATGAGGCTTGCATTCTGGGTCTGCGCCTGGCTACTGACATGGATGTCCAAGACGTCTTGGTCTTGGGAGACTCGGACCTCTTGATACATCAAATTCAGGGAGAATGGGAAACACGAGATCTAAAACTCGTACCATACCGACAATGCTTGCATGATCTGAGCAAGCAATTTCGATCGGTAAAGTTCAAACATATCCCGAGAGTTCACAATGAGGTTGCGGATGCCTTAGCCACCTTAGCATCAATGCTGCACCACCCTGACAAAATGTATGTTGATCCTCTGCACATCCAAGTCCGTGATCAGCACGCCTACTGCAATGCCATAGAAGAAGAAGCGGATGGCGAACCCTGGTTTCATGATATCAAGGAATACCTCAGGATGGGGATATATCCAGAACATGCCTCTGGAGACCAAAAAAGAGCCCTTCGGCGTTTGTCGAATGGTTTCTTCCTCAGTGGGGGAATATTGTACAAAAGAACCCCGGATCTGGGATTGTTGAGATGCATAGATGCCAGGCAGGCAACAACGGTTATGGCAGAAGTACATGCTGGAGTTTGTGGGCCACACATGAGTGGATATGTATTGGCAAGAAAAATCCTTCGAACAGGGTGTTATTGGCTCACCATGGAACACGACTGTATCACTTTCGTGAGGAAATGCCATCAGTGCCAGATACATGGAGACTTGATTCACTCTCCGCCAACAGAGTTACATACGATGTCAGCACCCTGGCCGTTTGTAGCATGGGGCATGGATGTCATTGGGCCCATCGAGCCAGCAGCGTCCAACGGTCATAGGTTCATTCTAGTGACCATTGATTACTTCACCAAATGGGTTGAGGCTAAAACCTTCAAATCAGTAACCAAGAAGGCAGTGGTGGACTTTGTTCACTCCCATATCATCTGCAGATTTGGGATCCCAAAAGTGATCATCACGGATAACGGTGCGAATCTTAATAGCAGCTTGATGAGAGAGGTATGCCAACAATTCAAGATTACACACCGCAATTCCACCCCATATCGTCCTAAGGCAAATGGAGCAGTCGAAGCAGCCAATAAGAATATCAAGAAGATACTGCAAAAAATGGTGGAAGGGTCCAGACAGTGGCACGAGAAATTACCCTTTACTTTGTTGGGTTACCGCACTACCGTCCGGACTTCCATAGGCACAACTCCTTATTTGTTGGTGTATGGAACTGAGGTCGTGATACCAGCGGAGGTCGAAATTCCGTCCCTCCGAATTGTCGCTGAAGCCAGAATTGATGATGATGAATGGATCAAAGCTCGCTTGGAACAGTTGAGCCTGATAGATGAGAAAAGATTGGCAGCAGTGTGCCATGGTCAGCTGTACCAGAAGAGAATGGCAAGAGCGTATAATAAAAAGGTGCGCCCCAGGAAGTTTGAAGTAGGGCAGCAGGTATTGAAGAAGATCCTCCCACATCAGGTCGAGGCAAAAGGCAAATTCGCCCCAAATTGGCAAGGGCCTTATATCGTGACCAGAGTCTTGGCCAATGGTGCCTTGTGTTTGACAGATGTCGAGGGAAGATGTGTCGACATGGCTATCAATTCAGATGCAATCAAGAGATATTATGCGTAATTTCTTTAAATTATGGCAATTTTGGTTTATTTGTTTGTATTTGGCATTTGTTGAAAAATGAGATGACAGAGGCAATTCTTTCTTCTATCCAAACACTTTTAACCCTCGCTTCCCCCTTTGAGCCTTAAGCAAATTCTTTCAATACCCCTCTTTTGGAATCACTAATGGGAAAGATACGGAAAAAAAAAGAAAAGGAAAAGAAAATGAAAAGAAAGAAGAAGATAAAATCACAAGAAATACAAAACCGTGGGAACTACGTTTGACCTGATTCCTCGAAGAGGATACGTAGGCGCCTCACGGCTCGGTCATAGTACGCATCATAGCAAATATGGGATGCATAATGTACATAGTGTGCACAATATAACACATTGTGTGTAACGCACGTAGCTCAACATAAGCGTAAAAGATAAATTCCTCAAGCAAGAAAACTGGGGCAGAGGTTATGTTCCAACAAAGGTTTGATTCCAAAAGTTGTAGCACATCACCCATCAAATTGTTTTCATTTTTATAGCCTTTCTTCAAACCCACACCAAAACCAACATCAACCTCCAAAAGACCTCCCGATCAATGTTCGAGAGATGCCAAGTCCGGCAAATAAGGCCGAGAATAATACACTGATCCCCAGCAAAGAAGAGGATCGTAAGACTGGGAATGAGTTGATAGTCAAAAGAATCCCCGGAAGAGAGGGTCGTATCTACAACACCCCGGATTCTCGAAAGAAATAAAATGAGAGAGTCTTATCGGTGAAAACCTTCACAAGCACCGAGAGGCGATGTAAGATGAGGGATATGAAATGAGAGAGTTTTATTGGTGAAAACCTTCACAGGCACCATAAGGCGCCGGGAGATGAGAGAAAAGAGAGAGTCTCATTAGTGAAAACCCCTCGAAGGGCACTATGAGGCGACAAAACAGATCAGCAAAGCTACCACATTCGAAACAGAATGAACACTCTTTTATCATCCCCAGCAAGTCAAACCATCGAGCAGATCAATTGATACAAATAGACTGGGTCGGAATCTATGGTGCTCGCCATGATCACGGGAACCAGTTGTGTCCTCCAGATAAGTTCTTTGGATTGTCTCCTCCCACAAAATATTGGTTCAGAAAGTTTTTCTCTTTTCCATATCTTTATTTCTTTTCCTAAAATGTGTCTTGAAAGGATTTTTCAAAGCTTACTACCAGAAACCGAAGGGGAATTCATCCCAATGCAGGATAATACAAACAGTCTTAAGGGCCGGTCCCAGGCAATGCAGTGATTGTGCCCGGAAATTTTGGAAGAAGTAAGCTCCAAAAGGGAGTGGTTCCGGGAGTTAGAAGCAGACTCCCACATCATGTGTTTAAAGAGAAAGCAGAAAAGGGGATAAATTGAAAACCAATCCCCAGCAGGCTAGAGACCCCCAATAGGCAACTTTGCCCGCCAACCAATTATGGGAACAAAGAGCAAGAAAGGGGGAAGAGAGAAAACGGCTCGCCAGAAAGGCACCCTCTACCACCACGATTAAAACTGATTAAATCCTTTTGTCTGCTACAGGAAAACAAAGGATTGATGATGGCAGCAAGATGCACCGCCATGGAAGTCACCAAAAACCGGGGCAGAAAATTTTCTGCCAATTGTCGAAAATTTTCTCGGAAGAACGGGAAAGCAATTTCAATACTTTTAAGTTCTAGGTCGCCCACCAGTATAATGCGGGAATACTTTTAAGTTCTAGGTCGCCCACCAGTATAATGCGGGAATACTTTTAAGTTCTAGGTCGCCCACCAGTATAATGCGGGAATACATTTTAAGTTCTAGGTCGCCCACCAGTATAATGCGGGAATACATTTTAAGTTCTAGGTCGCCCACCAGTATAATGCGGGAATACTTTTAAGTTCTAGGTCGCCCACCAGTATAATGCGGGAATACTTTTAAGTTCTAGGTCACCCACCAGTATAATGCGGGAATACTTTTAAGTTCTAGGTCGCCCACCAGTATAATGCGGGAATACTTTTAAGTTCTAGGTCGCCCACCAGTATAATGCGGGAATACATTTTAAGTTCTAGGTCGCCCACCAGTATAATGCGGGAATACTTTTAAGTTCTAGGTCGCCCACCAGTATAATGCGGGAATACTTTTAAGTTCTAGGTCGCCCACCAGTATAATGCGGGAATACTTTTATGTTCTAGGTCGCCCACCAGTATAATGCGGGAATACTTTTAAGTTCTAGGTCGCCCACCAGTATAATGCGGGAATACTTTTAAGTTCTAGGTCGCCCACCAGTATAATGCGGGAATACTTTTAAGTTCTAGGTCGCCCACCAGTATAATGCGGGAATACTTTTAAGTTCTAGGTCACCCATCAGTATAATGCGGGAATACATTTAAGTTCTAGGTCGCCCACCAGTATAATGCGGGAATACTCATTAGCTCTAGATTTTGGAATCAGTCACCCCCACCTGAAGACGGAAGGGTACAACAGAGAGCCCCAAACGGGAAACAATAAAATCCCCAGTACCAAGAAGCAGACAACTGCAGAAGCAAGCGCGCAATTCAAAAGGAAAAAGGAACGCGTCTCAAAAGAAGTAGTTTGGGAACGTTGTAGCATGCCCAGTATAACAATTCTGATGAAAAGCCATACCACTGAAGAAACCATTGGAAGATCTAAAGAAGAAAGCCGTGTCCCCAGCAAATCAAGCAAAGTGATGAGAACTGGCATTCAGAAAAGGTGAAGGACCAGCATCATCTCCAAGTTCACAAAATAAAGGCGTCAGAGGAAAGCGTTAGTCGACAGGAAAGCAAGGCAACAATAACAAGTTGAAGATGGATGAGATTTCAGGATCCTCAGTTTAGCTTAGCTTCTTGTTTTCCTTTTAGAGCAATGTAATAGGGAGATCGGTTGAGCAGTAGCATCCTACAGCAGCATGCAACAGCGCATAACAGCAGCAAGCAACACAGTCACACGGTAGTCCCAGCTACCAAAATTTCCCGAACTACATTGACCTGATTCCTGTTCAGCCCAGGATATGTAGGAAACCTCTGAAGCAAAGGTTCGGTCAAATCTTTTTCAAAAAAACGCTTCACACGGAGTATTCGGACGGGCAAAAATCGCTCGCTTTATCTTTGCGCGAAAACCCTTCGTGTCTTCGGGCAAAGAGGGGCAGCTGTAAGCACGTGATTTTTGCTTTACGAGCAACCGCTCCAAAAGAAAATAAAAATAGTGACAAATGATTTCGCGGTACAATTTTTCGAGTTTTCCGTGACATGTGTTGTTAGTCATTTATGGGTCTGCCTGTTTTGCATCTAGGCATTATCAAACAAAAATACAAAAATGCCTGTCGTTAAAAGAAAATTCAAAAAATGTGTATGTGTGCATCGTTCGTTCTCAGCTGTGAGCTAACCATTTTTATTTTATTTCATTTTTTTCATTTAGGTGTGTTTATCGTTGTGGGTATCACTCAATATGTGTGTAGGTTTATTTTAATTTTTACATTGTTTTAGGAATTTTTGTTTAATTTAAAGAAAAAAAAAGAAAGAGAAGGGAAAAGGAAAATCTGATTTGGGCCCCGAAACAAGGACCAAAACCAAAGTACTGATCCAGTCCAAGACGAGCCTGCCCAAACACGGACTCAAACGACGCCGTATCGGAGTCCCTACCAAAGCCGTTGATCTGATTCAAACGAACGGTCCAGATCAGGCTGTTCAACTCGCCTCAACGACGTCGTTTCAGGCAAGATGATCTAAGCCGTCCAACCCCATTGATCCAACGGATCCAGGCCCTCCTCTAAACCCGTCAACATGACCCGATCCATGCCCTTTACCCGGTCTCACCCACCATCACGCCCAAACGACACCGTCTTTCCTAAGTGGATGGATCCTGGCCATAGATCTCACTTGATCCAACGGCCAGGATCTAAACCCTCAATACATATATAAGCTCTCCATTACACCCCACGCCCCCCAAACCAAACCCCACCTTCCCCACTGTACACCCTCGTCCCAAACACAACCCCTTCTCATCCTCGAACCCTAGCAGCCGACGACCACGGGTACATTGATTGTAACGCGGTTCGAGATACATTTTCACAACGTTGCAATTCTTGATAAAAACAGTAAATGATAAAAGCGGTTAAAAGTTAAATTTTGCACATAAGTTCACACTTGTATAAAATCAGATAATCAAGCCGAATATAACAGTTGAGCGACCGTGCTAGAACCACGGAACTCGGGAATGCCTAACACCTTCTCCCGGGTTAACAGAATTCCTTATCCGGATTTCTGGTACGCAGACTGTAATATAGAGTCATTATCTTCCTTGATTCGGGATTAAAATTGGTGACTTGGGACACCCTAAACCTCCCAAGTGGCGACTCTGAAATAAACAAATAAATCCCCTTTCGATTGTCCTTTAATTGGAAAAAACTCTCTTGTCCCCTCGCGGGTACGGAAAAAGGAGGTGTGACAGCTTTGGCGACTCCGCTGGGGATCGGAACCCAGAACCACTGGTTCAGGGTTAAGAATTCGAGCTTAGAATAATTGTTACTATATAACCTGCAAGTCATGAAAAGCACTAATAATAGCATTTTGTTATCACTTTTATTATCAAAACTATGCAAAAAGGCGGTTATTTAGGGCCTGAATATAGTTAAATTCACCTATTATCACCACTCATTGTAATTCACCAAACAAACAATTCAAGTTCTCTCTAATACAAAGCTTCCTTTAACAATTCTCTTGTGTTTTTTCTTCCACTCTCTTAGCGATTTTGAGTGTAGTAAGGCTGACTTGGCATAGTAAGAACGTGAGCAAGTTGTGCAAGATCGTGAGCGAGTTTTCAAATGTCGCATGTGTACTTAGTTAACAACTAAGGACGTGACATCAGTCTCTAAAAATCTTCAAATTTGAGATACTTTGTGAAAATATCCGCAACTTGATCATGAGACTTCACAGGAGATGCAACATAGAGCTCTTGAATGCTCCTCGTCCTTTGCGGTTGTTCATTTGAACTTTGTTAAGAAGAAAGAGATGCAACATTGGTTGGAGAAGGAGGTGGAGTTGCATCTTGCACAGGTTCCACTGTCTCAATTTCTTCTTCATCACCAAAGTATGGAAGAAAATCATATGAAGTTTCTTCCTGGGCTTCCCAATTCCATGCCAATTCTTCATCAAATTCAACATCACGACTCACCACCACCTTGCTGCTACTTGGGTTGTATAGCTTGTACCCTTTTGAACTCGTATCATAGCCAACAAACACATGCTTGACACTTCGATCGTCAAGCTTCGCTCTCCCTTGATGTGGCATATGAGCATAGGCTATGCTCCCAAAGATTCTCAAGTGCTTGACACTTGGTTTTATTCCACTCCATGCTTCTTGAGGAGTTTGATCTCTAACATTTCTTGTTGGAGACCTATTGTTAAAATAAACTGCACAAGAAATAGTTTTTGCCCACAATTCCTTGGGCATACTTTTAGCTTTAACATACATCTATCTTTTGATTCATTCTCTCTGTAACTCCATTTTGTTGGGGTGAATAAGGTACTGTTAGAAAGCAACGAATTTCATGAGACTGACAAAGTCATTAAATTCTCTTGAAGTGAATTCGCCTCATCTATCATACTTTAAACCTTTTATTTCATAAACACTTTCTTTTTTTACAAGTACTTTGAAATTTTTAAGAGCAACAAAAGCTTCAGATTTTTGGTTCATGAAATAAACTCAAGTTTTTCTACTAAAGTCATTGATATTCGGCTTAATGTATGCATATTTTGATGTATATTGCCTAGCATTATGCTCATGTCATGTAGATTTTGGATGTATAATATAATGATTTGTGATAATATATGGTATTTCTATGTGTAGGAATCATTTAGATGCAATTTGGGACGAAAGTGCGCGAATTGGAGCGAAAATGAGAAGAAAAGGTAAAAGTGCCCAGTTGAGCGCCACAAGCCGCGTGGGGTGCTACCCGTGGCGCACAAAACAGTATGTTGAAGAAGTTAAGCGCCAGGGCTAGCGCCCCACGCTGCCCTGGGTGCTCAAGACGTGAAGTGTCCAATTTCACCCGGGACTCGGTTATTTCGACCCCAAGACGCCTCCAACTCATATAAAAGCCAACCTAAACCTATTTTGAGGAAGGTGACGTGACTTTGAGAGAGAAACAAAAGTACGAAATACTTGGGCGCATGGATTTGATCAATTCTACTCCTAGTGTTTATTGATTTTATGTTTGAAAATATTATTTTTGATGATTGTATGAACATGAGTGGCTAAGAACCCTATTATTCTGGGGTGGGGTCATGGGTGCTACATGAATGTTGACATTTGAAGTTTAAATTGACGAGTTTGATTTTATCATATTGGGTTGTTTATTTAATTTTGTTCTTAATTATTTTGCTGAGTAGCTAACAGTGAAATACTATCTACGAATCTAGAGTTGAACTCGAAAGTGGGAATTCTAGATTGCATATATGATTAAATAGAGCAAGTTCTTGAACCTGGGCATCGGGGAATAGATTCGCAATTAGGATAGAAATATACCTAATTGCCTTGCTTGGTTGAAATACAGAAAGTGTAAATGGATTCTTATTAGTCTTAATTCCATAGTCATATAGGCAATAAGTTAGCTTGAGTAGGCGCGTAAGAACTCGACAGATTCTTATGAGTAATATCAACCATGTCAATCAACAATCCAGATAAACCAACTAGTCATTTTAAGCCAAGAACGCAACAAGATCGTTAGTTAGACTATGACCCTGGAATATCCTCTCCTATTGATTTTTATTCGAAATTGCTTAAGTGTTGTGGTTGATCTTTAGTTATTTCATTGCTTGAACAACTACGGTTTGAACTGTTGCTCCTTAATCATGACACTGGGGAAATTGTGAGAACTTCAAGGACCATAGAGCTTGTGAAATAGTAACTGATTATTTAAGCTTCACAACAAAAGCAAGTTTCTTAGGTAGTAAATTAGTCACTTACATATTTTGTTAGAAATCTCTTGAGTCGATAAGTCATTTGAGTTTGAATCAGTCAAAACTTAATCATAAGTCTCCACGGGAATGATACTCTGCTCACTACTCTATTACTTGATGACCATGTATACTTGCGTGAGTGTATTTGGTCGCAACAAATTTTTGGTGCCGTTGTCGGGAACTTAGAAATTAGCTACTTATCTAAGTTAAGCTTTTATTAGTTATTTGTTCAAGTTTTAATTTTTAATTTACCTTGTTTGTGTTAATGCAGGCTCTTCTCTTGAATGCGAAGGAGTAGAATCGCACACAACGTCCATGAAGACACGCATCAGCACATTTAGAACTTCCTGGAAATTACGGATACTTGCAATTGTCCTAACGTTTCCAAGGACTATGTCAGGCTGATACTGTTCCCCTTTTTACTGCTGGGGGAAGCCAAAGAATGGTTGCAAAAAGAGCCCGCGAACTCAATCCATACTTGGGATGATCTAGCAAGAAAGTTCTTATCAAGTTTTTTCCCACTAAAAAGACAAAGTGATTGAGGAGCTAGATTCTTGGGTTCCAACAACGGGATGGGGAGACTCTTCATCAATCATGGGAAAGATGCAAGAAGCTACTCAGAGACTGCCCGTATCATTTTCAGACCAATGAGGTGTTGGGGCACACTTTTGTTGATGGGTTAGACGAGACATCCAAGATGAATCTTGACTCATTTTGTGAGGGTAGTTGCATGGCAAGGCCGTATAGTGAAATCCAACTCCTGCTAAACAATTTCACTTCTAATGATCATAATTGGCAAAGAGATGGGGTATCACTAAGAGAACTTAAATAGAAATTAGCTGGTGCAATTGAGCTTGATGACTTCTCAGCAATGAAAGCAGATATAGAAAAATTGGCAAATTAGATGAATAGAATGACAATGCACCAAACACAACAGATACAACATGTACAACAAATGTCTATTTGCTACGAATTATATGGTGACAGTCACACGAGTGACATGTGCCCCACGAATCCTGAATCCATCTACTATGTGGGGTAACAGAGCAGAGATCCGATAAATCAACATGCACAATATGGGAACACTTACAATTTAAATTGGAAGAATCATCCTAACTTATCCTTGGTGGAAATCATCCGACTCAGAATCATTATAGGCCTTAAGGAAATTTTAATCAACCTCTGAAACCACCCTAGCAAGTAGAGAGAGTACAAATGACTTGTTGAAGAATTTGTTACTTGATAATCAACAACTCTGGACTGATAGAAATCTTGAGAGACAAATGGGTCAGTTAGCGTCAAATCAAAATACTAGGCCTGCAGACGATCTTCCTAGAGATACAGAGAAGAACCCTTAAGTTAATGTAGTTACACTCAGAAACGGGAGGGAATTAGAAGAAGTGCCAAAGAAGAGAAAGGATAAGCCTATACCTGAGGGGGAGTTGATTTCTAAGGCAACACATGAGTCAAAGGCAGATGATGCAAGTTCAGAGCCAGTGAATGCTGCGAGGTCACCACCCCTTTCTCCCAACGATTGCAGAAGAAGAATGATGATTGCATGTTCAACAAATTTCTCTCTATATTGAGCCATGTTCAATTGAATATTCCATTGGTAGATGTACTTCACGAAATTTCAAAGTATGCTTAGTACATTAATGATATAGTGGCTCACAAGAGAAGATTGACTGAATTCGAGATAGTCGCAATTACTGAGAAGTGTATCTCAAGGGTCCAAAACAAGCTTCCTCAAAATTTTAAGGATCCTGGCAGCTTCACCATCGTTGTGCGGTTTGGTAATATCAATGTGGGTTGTGCTATTTGGGATTTTGGATGAGCATAAATCTGATACCCTTGTCCTTTTTCAAGAAATTGGCTCTAGGAGCTCCAAGACCAACCACTGTGATGTTGCAACTAGTTGATAGATCCATAGCTACCCTAAAGGAGTTATTGAAGATGTATTGCTGCAAATTAGGAAATTCATCTTCCCAGCGGACTTCATTATCTTAGATTATAAGGATGATGAACAAGTTCCAATCATATTAGGACGACCTCTCTTGGCTACATGTGATGCAATTATTAAAGTGAGAGAGGGAAAAATGATTATGAGCATGGACAACGAGGAAGAAATTTTTAATGTCTACAAAGCAATCTAACTTCCAAACCATCATGAGGAGCTCTCTATGATATCTGTTGTAGAGGTGGATAAGAAACTTGTCAACACAAGTGTATATTTAGACGATTCTCTAGAGAAATCACTCATGTTGTTCGATAGCTTGGAGATTGATAACGAGTTGAGGAGTTGATGCATATACTAGATGCATCATATGCCTACATGTATGCATTAAGTCCCTTTGATCCCCTAAATAGGCCAAGTGGGCCTCTCCCAAAATTGTCGATTGAAGCAGCTCCAAAATTGGAACTTAAACCCTTGCCCCCCCCCCCCCCACCTTCAATATGCTTATTTGGGTGGTTCTGACACTCTGCCTGTTATTGTTTCTTCTGACTTGTCTATATTGCAGGAAGAAAAGCTATTAAGAGTGTTGCGTGAGTACAAGCAAGCAATTGGGTGGACGATGTCTGACATTAGAGGCATTAATACAGCTTTCTGCATGCATAAAATCCTCACGGAGGAAAGGCACAAGCCAAGTGTAGAGCAACAACGCCGCCTAAATCCAATCATGAAAGAGGTGGTAAGAAAAGAAGTGGTTAAGTGGCTTGATGCAGGTATTGTATTTCCAATCTCTGATAGCAAATGGGTAAGCCCCGTCCAATGTGTACCTAATAAGGGGGGATGACTGTAGTGGTTAATGAAAATAATGACCTGATTCCCACAAGAAATGTGACTAGGTGGAGAATTTGCATAAATTATAGAAAATTAACTAATGCCACCTGCAAGGACCACTTTCTCATCCCCTTTATTGACCAAATGCTTGATAGATTAGCTGGACATGAATACTATTGTTTCCTAGATGGTTATTCGTGGTATAATCATATTGCTATAGCCCTAGAGGACCAAGAGAAGACCACATTTACATGTCCCTATGGCACATACGCATTCAAGAGAATGCCATTTGATTTCTTTAATGCACCTACGACTTTCAAAAGGTGTATGATGGCTATTTTTACTGACATGGTTGAAATATTTATAGAAGTGTTCATGGATGACTTTTCTGTATTTGGGTGTTCTTTTGATAATTGTTTAATGAACCTTGATAAAGTGCTTGTTAGGCGTGAAGAGACAAACTTGGTGCTAAACTGAAAAAAGTGCCATTTTATGGTAGGAAAAGGTATAGTCTTGGGGCAAAATGTGTCCAAAAATGGTTTGCAGGTAGACAAAGCAAAGGTAGGGGCGATCGAAAAATTTCTCCCACCGACATCCATCAAGGGCATTATTTTTAGGCCATGTAGGTTTTTATCGTCATTTCATTAAAGATTTTTCAAAAATTTCTTCTCCTCTGTGCAGGCTTCTTGAGAAAGATATCCCCTTCAAGTTTGATGATGCATGTCGGAAAGCATTTGAGGAGTTGAAGCGAAGATTGGTGATTGCACCAATTATCATTGCCTCGGATTGGGCACAACCATTTGAGTTGATGTGCGATGCGAGTGACATAGCAATCAGAGCTGGTTTGGAGAAAAGGAAGGAGAAAAGTTTTCACTCCATTTATTACGCGAGCAAAACTCTAAATCCAGCCCAGATAAGCTACACTGTTGCTGAAAAAGAATTGCTTTCAGTGGTGTGGGCGTTTGACAAGTTCAGATCCTATCTAGTGGGAACCAAAGTCATCGTCTACATAGATCACTCACCTATAAGGTACTTGTTTGAAAAGAGAGATGCCAAACTGAGACTGATTCTATGGGTCCTTCTCTTGCAAGAATTTGAATTAGAGATCCGAGATCAAAAAGGGACAGAGAATCAAGTGGCTGATCACTTGTGTAAATTAGAAAATCAGAACCATGTAGCTAAAGGGGGGTTGATCATAGGAACTTTTCCAGATAAGCAGTTATCGGTTGTTACCTCGAGTGCACTCCCGTGGTATGCAGACTATGTAAATTTTATTACAAGTGGGGTGATGCCACCATAATTGACACCCAATAATAAAAGAAGATTTCTACGTGATGTGAGGCTCTACACGTGGGATGAGCCATTCCTATATAAGCAGTTTGCAGATTAGTTGGTACGAAGATGTGTTCATGAGGATGAGATGAGTGCAATATTGCATGACTGTCACGCTTCTCCATATGAAGGTCATCACGGTAGGGATAAAACCACCTAAAAAGTGCTACAATCAGGTTTCTATTGCCCAAAATTGTTTGTGGATGAACAACCTTTGTTAAATAGTGTGACAGGTGCCAAAGAACCGGAACAATCACGAAGAAGAACGAGATGCCTTTGCAAAATATTCTGGCAGTGGAGATCTTTGATGTTTGGGGGATTGATTTCATGGGACCGTTCCCATACTCTAATGGTTACAGGTTCATCTTGGTGGCGGTCGACTATGTGTCTAAATGGGTGGAGGTCATTGCTCTTCCTACTAATGATGCAAAGGTAGTGGTAAACTTTGTAAAGAAGCACATCTTCACACGCTTTGGGACTCCAAGGGTGCTAACAAGTGACAGAGGAACTCACTTCTGTAACAAATTGTTGAATAACGTTCCAGCAAAGTATGAAGTTAACTACAAGGTTGCCACCACCTATCACCCCCAAATGAGTGGTCAAATGGAAGTGTCAAACAGCAAGGTGAAGAAAATTCTAGAGAAAACAGTAAGCAGAAATAGGAAGGACTGGGCCGGAAAGCTTGACGACGCATTATGGGCATATTGAACTGCATACAAAACCCTCATAGGTACGTCTCCGTATAAGTTGGTTTATGGGAAGGCATGCCACTTGCCCATCGAGCTTGAACACAAAGCCATTTGTCGATTAAAAAGCTAAATATTGATATGGACTTAGCCGGCGAGAAGAGGTTGTTACAACTCAACAAGTTTGATGAGTTTCGATTGCACGCGTATGAAAATGCCAAATTGTATGAAGAAAAGACCAAGAGGTAGCATGACAAGCACATCCAACATCGCGAGTTTGAGCCAGGTCAAGAAGTTCTTTTATTTAATTCGAGGTTGAAGCTTTTCCCCGGAAAGCTTAAGTCTCGATGGATAGGTCCTTTCGTGGTGGTAAGTGTGAGGCCTTATGCAGCGTTGGAATTATGTGATACAAGCTCAAGTGGTACCTTCTTGGTAAATAGGCAGTGAGTAAAACATTATTGGAGTAGTGACATTGCACATCACAAGACCTCGGTGGACTTGGCCGATGCTTGAAAAATATGTTGAGTCGTGCCGCGATGTTAAATCATGCGCTTATTGAGAGGCAACCCAATTTTTAATGCTTTCGTAGTTCAGCTTTTTTTTTTCTTTTAGTTAGAGTAGACTAGTTTTTTTTCCTTTGTAGTTATAGAAATCATTGGCGAGAGTGGTGTGGAGTGTGTATAATGTATGTATTGAGTGCTCGGGTAGGAGGGATTTTATTTTTGAAAAACATTAGGCGAACCAGCGCCCAGGCCAGCGCCCCACGCTGCATGGGGCGCAGATTCCAGTGTCCAAACAACCCCCAGCGCCAAGTCCAGCGTGTGGCGCTGGGCTGGGGGTCAGGTAATGTTAATTTTTTTTAATTTTATTTTATTATTTTCGTTTTGTACTTGTTTGTAATTTTTAGGTAACCCGACCCAACTACCCATATACGTGCCCAATTACCCAAACCATTTTCTCACCTAAATAAAATAACTCTAACCCAAAACCCCACATTCTCTCTCTCTCTCACCGTAGCTCAACCTTCCCTGCTTCTGCCTCTCCTTCTCTCTCAAGTTCTCAAAATTTGGTTGCTCACTTTTATCTCAAACTCAAAGGTATGTTCTCGTCTTCTTCTTCTCTTTTATATTGTGAATTTTTGTGTATTGTCATGACCTTTATTCTCAAAAGACCCATAATCCCCTAAGTCTCTTTGACATGTTCTGTTGTTATGGTCGGTGGCCCTATTGTGCACGAAATTCGTTACAAATATTGATTGTAAAGTTGCATTTGAAGTAGTAAACTACAATTTCCTCTATTTTATTTAAATTTGAGAGGGCCACCTTGCTCCACCATTGTTGAAATAAGAGAATGTTCCTAGAAGTGAAGTAGATGGAGGATGTAATTTTTATCTCTCAAGAAAGCTATACAAAAGAGATATTGAAGAAGTTCAACATGCTCGATTGCAAACTCGTGGCCGATGGAAAGTGGGACAAAATTGTCCAAGTTTGATAAAGGAGAAAAAGTAGATCCCACATTTTTCAAAAGTCTTGTGGGAAGTTTGAGGTACTTGACTTGTACCAGGCCAGATATACTCTTTGCTGTTGGAGTAGTAAGCCGCTTCATGAAAGCTCCTACCTCCACTCATTTGAAAGTCACTAGAAGAATTCTTCGTTACTTAAAAGGTACGATTGACTTTGGGTTATTTTATTCTTCTTCTAATGATTTCAACTTATGGGATTTTGTAATAGTGATTATGCGGGAGATATTGATGATAGAAAAAGTACAACTGATTTTGTATTTTTCTTGGATGATTCTGTTATTTCTTGGAGTTCAAAGAAATAGTCCATTGTTACTCTCTCGACTTGTGAAGCTGAATATATAGCAGCAACATCTTGTACATGTCATGCTATTTGGCTGAGAAGATTATTGAAAGAACTCAATTTGCCACAAATTGAAGCTACAAAGATTTGTATTGACAACAAATCCGCACAGGCACTCGCAAAGAATCCAGTGTATCATGATCGAAGCAAGCATATAGATATAATGTACCACTTTATCAGAGAATGCATTGCCAAAAAGAAAGTTAAGCTCAAGTATGTGAAATCTCGTGATCAAATTGCGGATATCTTTACAAAGCCCCTCAAGTTTGAAGATTTTGAGTGACTGAGATCAAGTCTTGGAATGAAGAAAAAAAATCAAAATTAAGGGGAAAATTTGTGTGACCCATCTAAATAAAAGAAATAAAAAGGAAAAGAAAATAATGCGATTGGATGAAGAAGAGGCAAAGGTGGGCGCCTACGTTTCAGATGCAATTTGCAAATCCAATTTGCAATTGCAAGTTGTTAAAGGATATTGTGATTGGCAGGAAACAAGGAAACTTTTCCTATAAATAGCAGGTTCATTTCTCGTTTGAGATACACCAAAATCAGAGAGGACAAAAGAGTATAGAGAGAGTAATCCACAAATTGTTGTTTGTGAAATAAATAGTGAGTGTGAGTAATATTGTAATGAGATGTTTAAAATAAAGAGTGTTTTTTCTTTCGAAGTTGTAGTAGTCTCTTGACACTACTAAGTTGTAATATTATTGTGATAATATTTCTCCGCTCGAATATTGTATTTTAATTACCCCGTTGAAAGTTTTGGTGCCTTTATTACTCTCTTGTGTTATTGTTATTTATTGTGGATATTATTTTTGGGCGGGATATTATTTTTTCCCAACACAGATATGCTGGGTCGAATAATACAAGGAATAAACCGGAATAAAGTAATAATTCAACAACCAAAACTGCCTATTTTCCCATCACAAAATAATATAATTATTCTTTTTGCCCTTGTTATAACGATTACAATGTAAATTGATGAATTTGACTTAGGAGAGCTAATAAATAATATAATTTATTTTGTGGTACAATGCAAAATAAAAGAGAGGTATTTTAACGCTCAGATGCAAAATAATAAGTTTAGTTACTCCTCAATCTATTATTCCAGGAGATAGGGAGCTAGGTCATTTGTGGTTGCAATATTGAGGCTATATTCTAACTTAATCAATGGAGTTAAGTCACATGCGAAACATTGGGTTAGAACCCTTAAATTTTCTTAAATCAAAATAAACATTTTTATTTCATTCTTGAAACATAACATAGAGAATTAAAGAATCAAATAAATACAAAATACATGTAATAGTCTTTTGAATGATCAATTTAGGGAGCCGCAGACAGTTCTTATGATCCCATTTTGACCAGTTAGGGGACTAATATCTCCCATTCTAATCATAGCAGCAGCAAAATCAGAGGCAAATGCGCGAGGACTGTTACTATATTCAGAAACAATATCATCAGTAGATCCACCACTAAGAAGGACTTGATCTGATTGAAGAAGACCTTTTCTTTGCCTCAAGTTCTTGAAATAATTGTTATCCAATTGATTAGGTGTAACCAAATCAAGTGGAGCTAGGTTTCCATTTTGGTCTTCTTTAGGACATTGACGTCTTCTTGTGCTAGCAAATCCAGCATCAATATCTGTTCCATTTCCATAAATCCTATCGCGAAAAAGGAAACATTGTGCTTGGCCAATTGAATGTGCTCCTATAATTAGAAAGTTTAAATCATTAGAACTTCTTCTTAATTATCTGTACAATTAGTATATGCATGATAAATATTCTATATAATAACTTGAATAGTTTTTACCTGATAAAGCAACCATATCCCTTGTGCTAAGGCCTTTGCTTGCAAAGCAAGAAATAAGCCTATTAAGAGGATCAAATGGACCTGGGAGATCAGTTTCAGCAAGTGTATGACTTGCAGTTGTTGAATCTCTTCTTCCGAGTTTCACTGCCCATGTTGGACCTCCAACCTAATTGTAATTTATTAACATAATGTTAGTTAGTTTGATATATAGTGAGACTTCTTTAAACAACATCCGCATTTAACAACTATTCACTACAAAACCCAAGTTTTCCAAAAAATATCAGAACAAACATGCATGTTAGAGAGGTTTGATTATAATGTGAAGAAAATGAAAATCAAAGTACGGATACTTACGAGAGTTGATGCATCTCTAGCGGCAACAGCAAGTATGTCTGCACATGATACAATTCCTGGACATGTTTTTTCAAGCTCTCTTTTGGCATCTTCTATAATACCATAGCCTCTAGCTGACCCAAGATTCGGCAACGCAGTCTTCTCACTAACAATTGTAGGGGTTTCGTCAAGTAAGATAGAAGCATCACAACCCTATAGTTAAAACCACAAGTGAGTAAATATGTAATCATGTTAATAATTTTAACTTGAAGTAAATAGAGAAACATACTAATTGATGTGTGTATAACCAACCTGAACAAAGCAATCATGAAAATGAAGGCGAATAAGAGATGCAGCCATTCGACGTTCACGTGACACTGCTTGTCTAACACTTGTACGAATGGTGTTGAGAGCATTAGGGCAAGTGCGAGCATAGAATGTGGAAGAAAGTTGTGCATGGCATTGCATGCTGGAGAATATAAAGAGAAGAGAAAACATAGCAGCAATGGCTGCAAAAGAGTTGCTTGAAATACTAATCATTTTGAAAATATTGCAATGTATTGGTGATATGATGTCAAGAACTAAGAATAGAAAACTTATAAATTAGCTTTGTGATTGGAAGCTGTGAAGATGATAGCAGAGGGAATGTGGTAATGAAATATTTATAGGGATATGAAACACGTAATTTTGAGGCTAGTGGGTCACTATTGGCTGCCAATATAATATTATCATATCCGCGTTATTTCTAGCTTTTGTCTCGATCAATAGTTTGACTTGTTCTTTGGCTACATAAAATACTATGAAGCTTTCTACCTTTATAAGATTATTTTGTTCAGTGTAACCTGCAGTATATTACTTTTTATTTTATTTTTATAGAGTATGTATTAAGATCGTTTGTAACAAATTTTCGTAGTTCAAAACATAAACTGCAATTATAAAATTAAAAATAATAATTTTATCAATAAATAATTGTGATTGCAATTTTATTTATCCATTGATTCTTCCCTCCGATTTTTAATTGTGATTCGAGGGCTAGAACAACGTGTTTCTCGGATATAGGATGATGCGAACCTCTTTGGAATGTAATTGATCTCTATGAATGTCCGACAATATTTTGGATCGACACAAGGAGAAATTTTCTTGATCGCTCCTTTTTGTTCCTTCAATCGAGGGCCAAGATGGCATATCTCTCAAGCAAAGGATTTATGGATCTTCTTGAACTATTTCGAGTTGATCATGAGGTAGAGCGTTTCTTGATCATTTCAGCAACTTTGAGGAAAATAATATTTAATATTTTTAATTTTTTTGTGAGTTTATAAAATTTTGAGATAATTTAAGAAAAATTTGAACGAGAAGGCGGAAATAGGAAAATGTCAAAAAATCAATAGGCCACTACATTAGTTAGTGCTAGTATTCCATTTTATGGATTGGGTTAGGTGAAACGGATCCGTACCATGACAGCTTGACATCCTGACCTTTTCTACCCATGTGCTTTAAACTTTTTTCTTTTTAACAAGTCTTCAAAAAAATGGTAACAATTCTGCTTACATTAAGAATGAACCTGGCTAAAATATTTGAAAATTTCCTTGTAAATTTAAAAAAGAAATTTTATTTTATTTTAAATATTTCTCGAAACAATCATGTATTCCGATAACATTCCATATACGTTCATTTTTTGAATGATTTTGGAAAAATTTCTTCAAGATTTAATTTAAGAAATTTATTTAAACACGTGAAAACAAGCCCTCTTTCGATCCTCTTGGCTGCAATTATTACTTATTCCTAAGTTTATTTTTCACGCTAGGAAGCTTCATAAACTAAATATTTTATTTGGTACGTACTTTAGTGGCTGAATGTCATTTTCCAATATCATAGATTTGGGCATTACGTTGAAAGTCAAAGATCAACATGCTTTAATATTATAATAATACTAATAGAAGTGTATTCAAACTTTAGAAGAACTAGTGAAACTCCAGCTAGCAAGCACCGAAGAATATTGCGCATGAAGTTTAATAATAGATCGATAGTGTGAAATTTTTACGCAATCAAATCACTTTAGGTTATTACGATTAAATTTATTAATGTGCATTAATTGATAATATGGTAACAATAATAACAATCTAGTATGAAAGTGCTCACAGGTTAAAATTAACTGATAGGGTAGAGCAAAAAAATGCTATCAATATATATATAAAGATATGATGACTCGGTCAGTCGTCTCATGAGTTACCGCTTTGTTTCCCCCATTTCAGCTTCTTTATGCTTCGTTATCCGTATTTTTGTGGTATCAGGTTGGTCGGATCAAGTCCAGAATGAGTTTGGTGAAGTTTGAGACACATAGTCTCTTCTAAGAAGGCTTAAGTTGGAAAAACCAACTGGATATTGACTTATGTGTTAGAAGGCTCAGAAGTGAGTTCTGATGGTTCGGTTAGCTTCGGGAGGTGATTTGTGACTTAGGAGCGTGATCGGAATGGGTTTTGGAGGTTCAGAGTAGAATTAGGCTTGAATTGGCGAAGTTGATATTTTTGCGATTTTCGGTTGTTAGGCGAGATTTTGATATAGGGGTGGGAATGGAATTCCGAGAGTTGCAGTAGCTTCGTCGTGTTATTTGGGATGTGTGTGTAAAATTTCAGGTCATTCGGACGTGGTTTGGTTGGGTTTTTTATCAAAAGCGTATTTCGGAAGATTTTTGAAACTTAGGCTTGAATCCGATGTGATTTGGTAGATTTGATGTTGTTTGAGGTGTTTTGATGATTGGGACAAGTTTGAATAAGGTATTGGGTTATGCGTGTGCTTTTGGTTGAGGTCCCGGGGGGCCTCGGGATGATTTCGGATGGTTAACGGGAAAATTTGAAACTTGGGAGATTGCAGAAAATATTGCTGCTTCTGATATTTTCGCACCTGCGGTTTGGGGACCGCAGGTACGGCGCAGCATAAGCGGAGAGTTGGCCGCAGAAGCGAAAATTTGGACAGGTGTTGAGATACCGCAGAAGCGGTCAAGTAGCCGCATCTGCGAAGCTGCAGATGCGAAAGTCCTATCGCAGATGCGATTTTGGGTTTTAAGTGAAGGACCACAGACGCGGTGGTTTGGCCGAATATGCGGTACCGCAGAAGCGAGCATTGTACCGCAGATGCGGAAAGGCCTGGGCAGATGAATTAAAAGAGCCCTTCGCGAATTTTGGGTTATTTCACCATTTTGACTTCGGCTTGAGAGCTTTTGGACGATTTGGAAGAGGGATTTCAAGGGAACTTCATTAAAGTAAGGATTTTGGACCTAAAACACATTTCTATGATAGAATTTCATGGATTAATGCTGTAATTAAAGGAATTAAAAGGTTAAAATTGGGGAAACTAGGGCTTGAGAACTTAGGCCTTTAATTGTGGATTTGAAGGACCATTTGGGGTCATATTTGAGAACTTTTGATATGTATAAACTCGTGGGGAGATAAGGAATCTATTGATGTGAAAATTTCTGATTTTCGAGAAGTGGGCCCGGGGGTCGGGTTTTGGTAATTTCAGGATTTGTGCCCTTTGTTGATTGTTTTCGCTTGGGCTTTGTTCCCTTAGCATATGTTGACGTACTCGTTCTGATTTTGGATAGATTCAACGCGTGTGGAGGCTGATTCGAGAGGTAAATGCGTCGCGAGCTAGGGATTTAGCCGGTTCGAGGTGAGTAATGATTGTAAATGATGCTCTGAGGGTTTGAAACTCCGGATTTGCACATCGTAGTGCTATATTGAGGTGAGACACACGCTCGATGACGAGCATAGGGTCATGCATTATTGGGGATCGTGACTTGGTCCATCCGGATTGATGATTTTACCACGTATTTGACTGAAACTTATTTGCTATCATCATGATTTGGGCTGATTGCCATATTTGGACCCTTCGGGGATTTTTATTACTATTTCCTTACTGTTTTGACTTATTACTTGAACTCAGTCATGTTATTTTCCATTGCTTTACTACTCAGCCATTTTTACTAAGTTTTGAGACTTAAATGATATTTTAAATGATGTTTTGGGCTGAGAAACACTGTTTTACTATTGCCCGAGGGGCTTGTGATGATTTTTGGACTGAGTAAGGCCGAGGGCCTAGTTGTGAGGATACATTGATACTGATATGAGGTCGAGGGCCTGAGATACATAAATATGCCAGGAGGTGATTTGATTTATATGAGGCCGAGGGCCTAAATTTGATGCCACGAGATGACTTAATATTGCGCTTGGGCCGTAAGGGGCCCTCCCGGAGTCTGTACACCCCCAGTGATCGCGGGTACCCATTGTGATTTGAGATTGAGCCCGAGGGGATGATATTGTTCTGAGATTGAGCCCGAGGGGCTGGTACTATTCTGAGATGTTGCCCGAGGGGCGGATTCGTTGATACTGTGCCCGAGGGGCAGACTTCTATTTGTTTACTTACCTGTCAATTACTTGTTTTACTTGTTCAAAAGGGATTTTACTTGACTCTTCACTGTTTTACTGTTTTAATTGATTTTTTTACTACTTCAGTATAGAATGCCTTGTGTTTTACGTGTTTTCTTACTTTCAGTCGTTATTTACATTTGTTACTCGCTGAGTTGGAGTACTCACTGCCTTGTGTGTGCAGATTCAGGCATAGCTGGTACCGCTCCTGAGTGCTGATTCCTTCAGTTCTAGGCGGTTTTCGGAGACTACGAGGTAGTTGTTGACGTCCGCAGCCCCGTGTCTCTACTTCTCTATCATTTCTATTTCCTTTCAAACACTTGTAGTAGTTTATGACTTTAACAGACTAGTAGTATGGTTTAAAGATGCTTGTGACTTGTGACACCCCGGTTAGGGCTGTGTCGAGTTGGACTTTCCGCATTGGTATCGATATTTTCGCTATTTAGTATTGTATAAATCATGTTTAGACTATTTTTATGCTGATTAACTGCTTTAAAAGTTAAGTTGGGTTGAACTGGCTGGCCTTGTCTTCACGAGAGACGCCATTACGATCGGGTTCGGAGTTAGGGTCATGATAAAAGATTATTTTTGAGCTAAAACAGTCCAAAGATACATTTAACACGGTATGATATTGTCCGCTTTGATCCAAACTCTTACGGTTTTTCCCAAAAAGTATCACTCTACACCTTATATGCAAACTCCCAACTAGGGGTGTACATGGATCGGGTTGGTTCAATTTTTATCAAAACCAAACCAATTATATCGTTTTGGATTGGTTCGATTTTGTCGGGTTTTTCGGGTTTTTTGTTACTTAAATATTATTTCAATCTTATTTTATCAAATTTTTGATATGTAAATATATGTTTAGTAAAAATATAAAAAATTGACAAACATATTATCTATTAAAATATTTTTATGGGAGAATTTTCTTAGCAACACATAATAATTATTTTTTTAGCCGTTTAACAATAATATTTCGTTCATGTACACTTTCAAAGTGAACCGAATTTAGTAATTAAACATAAAAATCAATATGATACCTAAATAATAAGGCAGAATACATAAAGACCCCCTTAAACTTGGTGCGTTTTGTTCAGGTCCCCCTTAAACTTTACCTAGTCCTAATTATCCCCCTGTACTTGATTTTTTCATCGTATTTACCCCCTTAAATGGCCACCTGGCAGAGAAAGTGATTTCACATATCCTTTGACGTGTGAGAATAAAAAATAACAGTCACATTTATTGTTCAATTGGAAGAATATATAGATTAAAATACCATTCCTTTACTTTTTAACTATTTCAACGGCTATGTCTTTATATTCTTCAATATAACTTCTTGGAAAAATGCATAAGTACCCCTTGACCTATACCCGAATTTTCAACTACACACTTTTTCTTTGCGGGAATCTGTTACCCCCTAAACTTATTTTAAATGGAATTATTTGCACCCTAAAACTAGACAACCAAACTATTGGCAAGTGGTGAGCTACACGCGCCTCACATGTATTTTTAGTATTTTTTTATTCTTTCTTCTTTTTCTTATCCTTTTTTCTTATTTCTTATTATTCTCATTTTTTGGTTATTTCATTCTCTTTCTTTTTGTTTTGGTCACCGGCGACATAAAATAGTGGTCGTCGGAATTTCACAAACACCATTTTTTCCGGTGAATTTTTTTTTCCGACGACAGATTTTTATCCCGATCTAAGTGTGTTTTGTTATATATAGATCTAAGTGTGTTTTGTTTTTATATATAGATAAATTTTTCTTGAAAGTGTAATTTATGTGTGAGAGGAAGAACAAAAGAAATAAAAACGAATATAAGCTGAGAAAACTTTTCCAGTTAAAATTTCAATACATCATTTTTTTTTCGGCGTGAGAAGATTTTCCGATGATGAATTTTTTCCCCAAATCTGAGTGTATTTTGCTTTGCTTATGAATAGATATTTTTGAGAGTTTAATTTGTGTGTGAAATAAAAAAAATGGAAGAAAAACGGTTAGAAAAAGTCGCCGGTGAATGAATATCCGCCGGAATTATAGAAGAATGGAAAAAAAGTAAAAGAGAAAAGACAAAGAAAAAGGAAAAGGAAAAAAAAGTAAGAAAAATGGTAAAAATAAAATAAAAAATAATCTGAAAATCATTTTTTCTTGCTTCTCACTCTCCCAAAGGAGAGTGAAATACACACACTCTGCCACGTCAACGTTAATGGTGCAAATAATTCCATTTAAAATAAGTTTAGGGGGTAATAGGATTCCCGCAAAGAAAAAATATGTAGTTGGGAATTTGGGTATAGGTCAGGGGGTACTTATGCATTTTCCCTAATTACTTTCATCCTCCACTAAAGTACTATTTTTTCTTCTTTTCTCATTTTTCTTTCTTTCATTTCTTTCCTTATTAGATACAATTTAGTCTTATTTATTGGTTGCCTCTATTAGTGGGTTACCATTATTCATAAAAAGAATTACAATGATGAATTGATTGGAAAATTTACTCTCGAGAGCAAGAAACTCAGAGATGAGTCGGAAGTACGAACTTGGGAAATCGTTTGAGGAAAGCCCTATAATTTCTCTAACAGATATAAGAGAGTGTCTCCTTTAGAAACTGAGAAAAATATTGATGCTTTGTAATTTTTTGTCTGGGATTCTTTTTTATTTTTTGAACTTCATACTAAATTATTTAACTTGAGGTAATTAAAAAGTCATTTTTTTGTCAGTAACATCAGCTATTATTCCAATCTGATAGGCGTGTGATTAGATGCTTATAAGTTGGTATGGGTTAAGGAGGTAGAGACTATGAAAAGACCAAGTACAAGGGGGTAATTAGGACTAGGTCAAGTTTAAGGGGCCTCGATAAAACACGCCAAGTTTATGGGGTTCTTTAGGTATTCTGCCAAATAATAACTATCACTTCACATTTAAAAAAGATATAAGAATTTAATAGATCTTAACTTATGATATGAATACGGAAGAACAAAGAAATTGACGCATTTCATTAACACTTAATGAGAAAGTGATCATACAACCCATTATTTAAGGTTAATAAATATGGAGCACTTTATGTACTATTAAATATTATATCCCGCAAGATAATCCCAAATATTTCTAGACATTTTTGAAAGAAAAGTCTATATAGAATCTTAAAAGTATATATAAAAATTATATATTTATATGTACGTTTGGTTCGAATTTTTTACTCAATACCAAACCAAATCAAACCTAATAGGATTTTTTAATCAGTTTGGTTTGACTTTTCGATTTGGTGCGATTTTCCGGTTCGATTTGTACACCCCTGCTCCCTATCCTTTTTCTGACTACTAATGTTAAATATTGTTAGCACAACCAACACAGACAAACTAAGATGACTATCTTTCGGAATAGACTTTACTTTGGTAGCTGAAAAAATAAATCTTCTCCTAAAGTGTTATTTTAAACCATTGATAGTTGATCCTTGACATCTCAATCTCATAATTTTATTCTTTGACTTTCTAATTTATTCAGCTTAAACTCGAATATTAATAATGTATAACCACATATCAAATCATTAGAATGAAAGGTACTACCTCTACCGCGCGCTTTCCCAAAATAAAAAAGAATAAAAACAAAAAAGGCAATGTCAAAGACAATATGACGTATGACAATTATCAACTAAAGGGAACAAGGAACCAGAATCTGTCTTAGCATGTACTATATTTTATATCAATATAAATAAGAGGAGAAAAAAAGAATCTTTGAAAATCCTATTGGCTAAAACTGGCAAGAGTTGTTGTTGACTATTTGAATATATAATGTGAATTCTTTTGAAATAAAATACAGTATCACTATCACATGTTGTTCTCTAGTTAAACCATTTCAAAGTCCAACCTCTGTAGCGTGGCGTTCTATACAAAGTGTCTATATCCATGTTCTACCAACCAGTCTAGTTTTGAAAATTAACCAAAGGAGAGCTGAAAGTACCAAAGCATATACCCTTCCTCACCCAAAGATTTGCAACGTATTGAAGTAACTAGAGAGTTAATGAGTTTAATTGTTAGAGTCAAATATATTAATTTTTCCAAAATAAACTTTTTTTTTTTAGAAAATTCATAAGAATAGTATATTTAAAAAAATTTATACTTAAATGTTTCTAAAAAATGTTAATATCATTATAAAAAAACATTATCCGAAAATTTTAAAGTAATGTCATCGTTCTTGGAAGAATAGTACTAGCAAATAACAATAATAGAATATAGTACGAACTTATGGATTATACAGCACATATTGGGAAAAATACAAGTCCGCTCTTGCACGTTAACTTTGGCAGTAACGCGGTATAGGACGCAATAATAGTGACTAGGGCTGGGCATATATCGGGTAAAACCGATGGCCCGAAGCAAAAAAGCTTATTGGGTTACCAATATCGGGTTATTGGCCTGAATTAACGGTTCAATAATGATTTAATGTTATTTTACTATTGGGTTTTCGGTTCGGATTTTCATTTGCCCAATTTTACTGACGGTTTAACCAATAACCCAATAAACTTCAAAAAAATACGATTTTACCTTTAGGTATATACATTTTCCAGTTCTCCCAATTTTCCATCTACTGTTCTAACCCTCCCATATTTGTCATTCAACACATATAGAAACAATGTTGTAAGGATTATCATATTCTTTGAGAGGGTTACAACAGTCGAGAAAGTTTATCATATTCTTTATACAGTACACATTATCCTTCATTACTTCTTCACTCTAAAATCGAGATTGACTTATCTTATCGGGTAAACTGATAACCAAATCGGTAACGAGCGATAATCGATTAACCGATAGCCGATAACCGATATCTTATCGGTTCGGTTATCGGTTTTTAACGAATTTATAAAAACGATATGCCAAACCAATAACATTCACAATCAAACCGACCGATCGATGCCCACCTCTAATAGTGACTAATCTCATCCCGTGTAAGTCGGGGCGGGTCTGGCCCACCTCGTGGCAAGCAGAGGAGCGAAGCACAACAGTGTGAGTGAGGTCATATTTTACTCCTCGTCTTGCCTCACGTAGCCTCATCCTACGTAACAACATAAGCAGGGGCAGAGCTAACCTTAAAGATAGATGTTCGGCTGAACAAAGTAATTTTGTTTTAAACTCTATCATTTTCTTAAGAGATAAATTATGCCAATCCTCCATATCTAAACGAAGTGAATCGAAGTGCCTTGTTGTAGCGCCAATATCATTATCAAGGGCGGATTCACATGAGGTCAAGAGGGTTAACATGATTCCGACTCATTGAAAATATTTAGGATATTATATAATTTTGTAAAATCTTACACATTGTTATTACTCCCTCTATTCCAGTTTATATGAACCTATTTTCTTTTTGGTCCGTTCCAGAAAGAATGACCCCTTTCTAAATTTGGTAACAATTTAGCTTAAACTTACAATTCTACCCTTAATGAGAAGCTTTTATAACCACAAAAATACTCTGGGCCCCTTTTTGACTTGTTTAGGACCGACCACAAATTTCAAAAGTTTTTATTTTTTCTTAAACTCTGTGCACAATCAAACAAGTTCACATTAATTGGAACGGAGGGAGTATTGTTATAAAAAACTTTATATTAATGATATATAAAAGTTAAGCTCTCCATGCACAATATTCTACTGTGCTTGCTGGCTGGAGCTTCACTAGTTCTTATAAAAGTTTGATTGCAACTCTATTATTATAACATGTTAAAGCCTATTGATCTTTGACTTTCAACGTAATGCCCAAATATATGTTGAAAATGACATTCAGCCAATAAGATACGTACTAAATAAAATATTTAATTAATTAAGGAAGCTTCCTAACGTGAAAATACATAGGAATAAATAAATACGCGGAATTACTGCCAAGAGGATAGAAGAGGGCTTGTTTTCACGTGTTTAGATATATTTTGAAGAACCTTTTTTTATTAAAAAACATTGAAAATAAGTGTATTTGGAATTTTATCGGAATAAATAATCGTTCCTAAAGTATTTAAAATAAAATATTTTTTAAAAATTTGTAAAAAAAAATTCAAATATTTCTTAGGTTAAAACGATCAGTTTCAAACAGAATGATATGTATTTTTCAAAAGAGAGTTGGAAATAAGAAAAGTTTAAATCAGATCGGTAGAAATTAAAAAAAGTCAAGGTGCTAGGCTGTCACAGTGTACGGATCTGTTTCACCTAACCAATACTTCAACCTTGGACAAGTTAGTCGTGAATAATATTCTAATATATAATTGGAATTTTTTTCTCTTACACTTAAAAAGGAATTTTGATTGGTGGCCCATTGACCTTTGACAATTTTTCTACACTTATCTTTTAAATGTATCTTATATTATGGATTTAAGTAATGTACTACTATATGTTATTAGTTATAAAATTACTAACTTCTTTTCGGTTTAACATTTCTATCTATAAAATAAGCTTCAACATTTAAAGTCAGCTAATTAAGCCAAACGAGCTCTAAATTGACAAGTAGAATTAAACAAAACAATCTAACAATAGTGTGAAAATATCACAAATTAGCTATTTTAATCATACCCATTGATATGTAGTCCTTATTTAGAGTATTACTTTTAGAAGTTAACTATGATATATTATTATGGAGTTCATTGTTACTGTTATTGTTACTTGTACTTACGACTAAACAAAAGGTCTCTATAGCTATGATATATTACTATGGAGCTTATTTGAATTAATCATCTAAAAACTAAAAGATGTTAGAAATAACAAAAGTAGAAAGCTTCATGGTATTTAATTTATGTAGCCAAAGAACAGGTCAAACTATGGAAACAAAAGCTAGAAATAACGCGGATATGATAATATTATATTGGCAGCCAATAGTGACCCACTAGCCTCAAAATTACGTGTTTCATATCCCTATAAATATTTCATTACCACATTCCCTCTGCTATCATCTTCACAGCTTCCAATCACAAAGCTAATTTATAAGTTTTCTATTCTTAGTTCTTGACATCATATCACCAATACATTGCAATATTTTCGAAATGATTAGTATTTCAAGCAACTCTTTTGCAGCCATTGCTGCTATGTTTTCTCTTCTCTTTATATTCTCCAGCATGCAATGCCATGCACAACTTTCTTCCACATTCTATGATCGCACTTGCCCTAATGCTCTCAACACCATTCGTACAAGTGTTAGACAAGCAGTGTCACGTGAACGTCGAATGGCTGCATCTCTTATTCGCCTTCATTTTCATGATTGCTTTGTTCAGGTTGGTTATACACACATCAATTAGTATGTTTCTCTATTTACTTCAAGTTAAAATTATTAACATGATTACATATTTACTCACTTGTGGTTTTAACTATAGGGTTGTGATGCTTCTATCTTACTTGACGAAACCCCTACAATTGTTAGTGAGAAGACTGCGTTGCCGAATCTTGGGTCAGCTAGAGGCTATGGTATTATAGAAGATGCCAAAAGAGAGCTTGAAAAAACATGTCCAGGAATTGTATCATGTGCAGACATACTTGCTGTTGCCGCTAGAGATGCATCAACTCTCGTAAGTATCCGTACTTTGATTTTCATTTTCTTCACATTATAATCAAACCTCTCTAACATGCATGTTTGTTCTGATATTTTTTGGAAAACTTGGGTTTTGTAGTGAATGGTTGTTAAATGCGGATGTTGTTTAAAGAAGTCTCACTATATATCAAACTAACTAACATTATGTTAATAAATTACAATTAGGTTGGAGGTCCAACATGGGCAGTGAAACTCGGAAGAAGAGATTCAACAACTGCAAGTCATACACTTGCTGAAACTGATCTCCCAGGTCCATTTGATCCTCTTAATAGGCTTATTTCTTGCTTTGCAAGCAAAGGCCTTAGCACAAGGGATATGGTTGCTTTATCAGGTAAAAACTATTCAAGTTATTATATAGAATATTTATCATGCATATACTAATTGTACAGATAATTAAGAAGAAGTTCTAATGATTTAAACTTTCTAATTATAGGAGCACATTCAATTGGCCAAGCACAATGTTTCCTTTTTCGCGATAGGATTTATGGAAATGGAACAGATATTGATGCTGGATTTGCTAGCACAAGAAGACGTCAATGTCCTAAAGAAGACCAAAATGGAAACCTAGCTCCACTTGATTTGGTTACACCTAATCAATTGGATAACAATTATTTCAAGAACTTGAGGCAAAGAAAAGGTCTTCTTCAATCAGATCAAGTCCTTCTTAGTGGTGGATCTACTGATGATATTGTTTCTGAATATAGTAACAGTCCTCGCGCATTTGCCTCTGATTTTGCTGCTGCTATGATTAGAATGGGAGATATTAGTCCCCTAACTGGTCAAAATGGGATCATAAGAACTGTCTGCGGCTCCCTAAATTGATCATTCAAAAGCTTATTACATGTATTTTGTATTTATTTGATTCTTTAATTCTCTATGTAATGTTTCAAGAATGAAATAAATTGTTTGTTATGCTTTAAGGAAGTTAAGAGTTCTAACCCAATGTTTCACATGTAACTTAGCTCCATTGATTAATTTTGGAAATAGCCTCAATGTTGAATCCACAAATGACCTCCCTATCTCCTAGAATAATAAAAGAGACAAACTACTTTGTCGTAATATTAAACAATTAATGATTGAGGGGTAACAAAACTTCATGGCATCTGAGCGTTAAAATACCTCTTTTTTATTTGTCATTGTACTACAAAAGATAGAAAGCATAGCTCTCCTAGGTCAAATTCATCAATATAATTGACATAGTAATCGTTATAACAAGAGCAAAAAGAATAAGTATGGAGTATTATTTTATGAAGGGAAAATAGCAGTTTTGGTTGTTGAATTATTACTTATTCCGGTTTAATCCTCGTATTATTCGACTCCACATATCTGACCTTCAGTTAAGTTAAAAGTTTGATTTGGCCAAATCATTGACAGTAGTTAACAGACGTTAGTTTTACATAGGGCAATTCTGGTTTTTGACACAACTTGCCTTCACTTCCTTTTGTTTTTCTGCATATCAAAAAATATGATCACGTTAGGAACTCGAGTTTTTAGCTAAAATTATGTCTTATCTTTAAGATTAGATCTAACTTTAGTCCCTTTAACGTAAAACCCAAACGGAAACATAAAAACTAACGTTGGTTTTTCAGTCATCTGGGTAAAGGATATATCTTTTCAGTACTCATAATCTGCCGAACCGGTGTAGTGAACCATATTCTACAAAACTAAATCAGAGATTTTCCTGTCCATTCATTTTATTCGACAACTATTAAAGATTTTTTGTTGATTGGTTTCTCAATTGAAGCCTTCTTCTTGTACTGAGATGTTGAAAACGAAGCAAAAGGTCTATAAAACTACGTAAACAAGGGAAGATATATAAAATTGCCTGTTTGTACAAAGCTTCAAAGTTATCAGAAAAGCTAATACGAATAATTAAGTTAATAACGAAGCAAGAAAAGGGAGGAGGAAGCTGGCTAGCTACGAAGGGATGAAAATCCAGGATTACCCTTAACACAAGTAAAAGTGATGGAGGGAGTATTACGGTATTCAACCCCCTCAAACCCCACCCTCCACGCCCCACAAAAATCTTTTCTTAGGTTAGTTTAACAATGTAATAAGCAATATACAATCAAACTTCTCTATAATAATTTTGTTTGTTTCGTTATTTTTTATTGTATTCACAGTGATTGGTTGTTATATATCTAGAGAACATTTGACGTTCAAATATTATCTACATATTATAGACAAAATTATCCAAATCTGCCATAGAAAACTTAAATTTTAGGATATATTTTTGGATCTAATATATTATACAAGATAGAAAGCTTTTGTTTAACAAAAACTACGACTTAATCCCAAACAAGTGGGAATGGAGAACTTTTATCTAATGGAATAAAAATATGTGCAGATCACTCAATAGAATAAAAATTTTAATTACGAAAGTATGTACTAACATTATATTTATTGTCATATGTGGCCCACTAAAATTTTAAAATATTTGGTCAAAATCTCTAGACCTATTATTGGTGGTTTTAGAGTTTATTTACGTCTATATGGTTATTATAGAGGGGTAATTTTATAGAAAGATAAAATATAATATTAAATTGATTCCGAAAAAACTCAATTTTTATAGTAAAATAGTATTATATATGATTGTAGTTGTTAAAGAGAAGTTTGCATGTATTTGAAGGAGGTGCTAAGAAAACTTTGACAATAAAAGTGACCGTTGGATGAATGCGTTAAATTTATTAGAACGGGTCGTCGGTACAGTAAAGTCTATTTCTGCGTTAAATTTATGGTCTAAAAATAAGTAAAGTCTATTTCTGGATATTAGTTTGTTTTCGGACCCATACATAATAATCCTAACCAGAATCTATGTCAAGGCAAAGGCATTAAAAAAGGAAGAAATCTTTTGTAAAAACAGCTTATTAGAATATTCCACAAATCACGTAATTTAATACTTTGAAATTTGAATAATGTCAAATCTTTGAAATAAAATGTCCTTTAAGATATACTTTGACCATTCGAAAGTCCACCCCTACTGCTATAATAAGGAGCGAAAATAAATATATTAATCTATGAAAGTTAGAAAAAATAATGGAATATAATCATTTGATTTTCAGTTGGTCTAAGATGATTATTTCTGTAGAAAGATCCTTCGCAAACTTCTAAAATAATGAAGAAAATCCAATAGTATACATTTGTATTGACGTCGAACCTTTTGCCATGGTATTAAGAACACGTGTGTGTATTTATTATTTGTACAGATTAGTTGTGAAGTATTTGGTAGTTAGTACAGTAGCTGGTAGTTGTACACAACTGTAGATGTCTAGTATAAATAAGTGTAGATATTTTCTATACATAGCAGTAATCATTTTTGCACTCTCTATATTTTTGAGCTCAGCTTAATTTTTCTAATGAGAAGGAACTTTCCAGAAGCTCTCTTGTCTAGGGCAGTTCTCATCCTCCATTAGAGCTCACTCGAGGTGAGCTTATCTTCTTCATTTCCTCTACCCAAACTCCGCTCCGGTCGTGATGGTGCCTCTCGTGAAGACAAGGCCAGCCAACAAACCCATATCGCCTTTTTAAAAATAGTTAAACATTAATAAACAGTTTAAATATGATTTAATGATATAATTAACAGAAGCACAACCCGACACAGCCTTAACTGGGGTGTCACAAGTCACGAGTATCTACTAGGGTATAAGTACAACTGAAAGCCTGGAGTGTACAAATACAGACTAATGAAATGAGGAGAGAGAAAAGCAATGCTGCGAATGCCGACAGCTACCTTGCTAAACCCTGATGACTCTGCCTCCGATCAGCCAAAACATAACTTAATCTGCACACAAGGTGCAGGGAGTAATGTGAGTACTCCGACTCAGTGAGTAATAATAATAAATAAAGACTGAAGGCACACGCAAAAACACAAGGTATTCCATACTGAAGTAGTAAAATCACTTTAAACAGTAAAGCAGTGAGAAATCAAGTGAAAATCCTTTTTTTTTTCCAACAAGTAAAGCAAGTAGTTTACAAGTGAGTAACAAAAATGATACAAATGTAAACAGCCCCTCGGGAAAAACATGTACAATAAACTGCCCCTCGGGCATAATATCAACAGAACCAGGCCCTCGGGCTCAATATAAGAACAGTGCCAGGCCCTCGGGCTCAATATTAGAACAGTAACAGCCCATCGGGCTCAATATCAGAACAGTAACAGCCCCTCGTGCTCAATATCAGAACAGTAACAGCCCCTCGGGCTCAATATCAAAACAGTAACAGCCCCTCGGGCTCAATTTCAGATCAGTAACAGCCCCTCGGGCTCACTCTCAGAATAGTATCAGCCCCTCGGGCTACCTTATAATCACTCATATCAGCCCCTTGGACATAGTATCAATCACTTAGAACAATGGGTACCCGCGCTCACTATGGGTGTGCAGACTCCGGAGGGGCCCCTTACGGCCCAAGAGCTATATCAAGCTACCTCGTGGCATCATCACTCAGCATATCCTCACATCACTCAAGCCACCGCGTGGCATATAAAGTATCTCAGGCCCTCAGCCTCATATCACTCGGCCTCACATCACTCAAGCCACCGCGTGGCATAAATAGTAACTTAGGCCCTCGGCCTCATATCACTCAGCATATCCTCACATATGGCCCTCGGCCTCACTCAGTCCGAAAATCATCATAAGCCCATCGGGCATTTGTAAAACAGTAGTTCTCAGCCCAAAATACCATTTAGAAATATAATTTGAGTTTTCAAATCTGCATAAAAGCGGCTGAGTTTGTAAAACAATAATTATCAACAAGACTGAGTTTAAATATAAGTCAAAACAGTGAGGAAATAGTGATAAAAATTCCCAAAGAATTCAAATAATTGGCACGAAGCCCAAGTATGACAATCAGCCTAAATCATGATGATAACAAATAAGTTTCAATCAAATATGCGGTAAAATCATCAATCGGGATGGACCAAGTCACAATCCCCGGTAGTAAAAAACCCCGCGCTCATCATCCAGCGCGTGTCTCACCTCAATATAGTCCTACGATGTGCAAATCCAGGGTTTCAAACCCTCAGGACATCATTTACAATCATTACTCACCTCGAACCGGCTAATCCTCTAGCTCGCGATGCCTTTGTCTCTCAAATCGACCTCCGAATGCCTCGAATCTAGCCACAATAATTTGATTCAGTTAATAAAAATTATAGGAATTAATTCCAAATGAAATTCTACATTTTTCATTAAAAATCCGAAATTGCACTCAAAATTCGCCCGTGGGGCCCACGTCTCGGAACCCAACAAAAAGTACAGAATATGAAACCCCATCCAACCCCGAGTCCAACCATACCAATTTTACTAAAATCTGACATCAACTCGACCCTCAAATCTTCAAATTAAACCAAGAGGGTTTTCAAGATTTTCCCAACTAAAATCACCAATTAAATGTCAAAACTAGTAATAGATTCGGGTAATCTAACCAAAATTAAGTTAAGAACACTTACCCCGTTGTTTTCTCTGAAAATCTCCCGAAAATCGCCTCTCCTCGAGCTCCAATTTGGTAAAAATGGAAAATTCAGAACTCAACATCTTGTCCAGAATTTCCGTGGTTACTGTTCACGGTACTATTCATGGGTACTGTATACGGGGTACTGTTCATATGTATTGTACACGGGTATTGTACACGGATACTATTTATGCAGGTGCGGTTACTGTTCACACGTGCGAAAAATGCAGAAACTGCCCAGAAAATTGCAGCATCTTTTCTTTTCACTAAAAAGGCTCTAACTCCATCATACAAACTCGGAATTCGATGATTCTTATTCCTATGAGTCACAAATAATAATACGAACATAGCCCTTCAGTCGAAACTCAATTCGGAGCTCATTTGCTTAGTTCAATACCCATTTCGCTCGTTAAACAATTAACTCATGTTTCGTGTCAAAAACCCAATCGTGACTCGATGAAATTAGACCAAACTTTCCAGATCAGTCCTATAATTCATTATCAAAATTCCGGAAGTCTCAAAATCAAATTTTGATCTCTAGAACTAAAAATGAACCTTTGCGCCTCAAATCGACAAAATCTTCAAAAAACTCCTCCAAAATATATCCGAGCCTCATGGGACCCCGACTAAACATGCCAACACACCCTATAACATAATTCAAACTTTTTCTAACCTTCGTAACACTCACAACAATATCAAAACATCAAATCACCCTCGGATTCAAGCCTAAGAATTCCAAAACTTTCGAAATCCGAATTCGATCAAAAAGTCGACCAAACGATGTCCAAATGACCTGAAATTTTGCACACACATCACAAATGACATAACGAAGCTACAACAACTCTCGGAATTTCATTCCGATCCTCGGATCAAAATTTCACCTATCAACCGGAATTCGCCAAAATATTAACTTTGCCAATTCAAGCCAAATCCTTCCACGGACTTCCAAAATGCATTCCGATCGCGCTCTTAAGTCATAAATCACCCAACAAAGCTATCCAAATCATAAAATTTCCGATTCGAGCTCATATACAAATAAGTCAACTCTTAGTCAAACCTTTCAAATTCAAAGCTTTCAACTAAGACTGTTCCTTCAAATTCATTTTGATTTTTCCTGAAAATCAAAACCAACGATCTACATCAGTCATAATACGTTACACGGGGCAAGTCATGCCCGGAAACTGGCGATCAAAGTGCAAAAGTTCAAAACGACCGGTCGGGTCGTTACATAGGCTCTCAATCCTAAGCTCAATCAATCGATTTCTTTTTCTTTCGAGTGCATCTTTACAATAGTTTTTTGTACAAGTAGCGAAATTTCCCCAATTTTCAAATTGATCCTTGATAATCATGGTTATTGATGAAAACACGACGAATTCCACAAATCTAGCTCTAGATTCGACACATCCACTCTACATTCATCCATCTAAAAGGCTGGTTCTATGCTTGTACCAATGCCTTTCGACGGATCGGATATAGGTCATGGAGAAGAGGAGTTTTGAGAGCTCTCTCAGTGAAGAATAAAGTGGGATTTATAAATGAAAAATGTCGAAAACCAGACTCTCAGGACCCTAACTGTGATCAATGGGAATGTTGTGACGATATGGTTACATCATGAATCCTAAATTCTATCTCAAAGGATTTAGCGGACAGTCTGCAACATGTTAACGATGCTCATGAACTTTAGAAGGAACTAGAAGATAGGTATGACCAGACAAATAGAGCGAAGTTGTATCAATTGCAGAAAGAGATAAATGATTTGAGTCAAGGAATCCTAGATATCACTGGGTACTACACTAAAATGAAGAAGCTTTGGGAAGAGCTAAACACATTGAATGCACATGCTCAGTGCAAGTGTAATTGCACATGCGGTGCTAAGGCAAATATGCAGAAGGCTGAGTAGGACAGAAGGCTAATTCAGTTTTTAATAGGGCTAAAAGAAGTTTATACTGTAGTAAGGAGAAGCATTTTGATGATGAATGCATTACCTTTACCCGCACATGCCTTTTCAATCCTCATCAAAGAGGAGAAACAAAGAGAGGTCAAGCCAAACAATCCTCATCAAGTTTATACTGTAGTAAGGAGAAGCATTTTGATGATGAATGCATTACCTTTACCCGCACATGCCTTTTCAATCCTCATCAAAGAGGAGAAACAAAGAGAGGTCAAGCCAAACAATCAATTTGTGATTGAATCTACTGCCCTGAGTGCTAATAGATCAGGAGGAAATCCTTTTAGAACAAGCTTTGGTCAACGACCAAACACTTCAGACAATGTTGGCTATACAAACTACAATCAACAAGGAAATAGAACTGGAAATAGGACTGTTCATGATTCAGTTTTGATTGGTTTTTTCTTAAAAAGAAATCAAACCAAGTAAGTCGTTTTTTCAAATATTAGAACCAAATTAAACAAACCAAACTAATTGAGTCGGTTTTTTCTTGATTCGGTTTATGTCGGGTTTTTCGGTTATTTGTTAGTTTTTTCTTAAATATAAGACATACACTACCAAACACATATTCCGGCGACCACTTTTTTAACGTAACACTATCAACAATCAATGCCCTTTGAGAAATCTATTATTTACCAAGATATATTGATGATAATTGAATCAAATAGTGATGAATAATTTAAGGACTCAATTAAAAATATATTATTTTTAACATGAAATGAATTCTTACACTTAACAAAAGAAAACTACCAATCAAACTAGAATGTAAAGGTAAAGAATTATACTAAAAGTGCAAACTATTATCATTTACCATAAAATTTTTGAAACATTATATAAAAATATACATATATATAGGTGTAAAAATAAATTTAAAATAGCTACTCCTATAGTTGGCTTGGTTCGGGTTTTTTTTGTTTTTTTTTCTGATTAAAACCAAAACCAAATCAAATATGATTGGTTTTTAAAATTCAAAACCAAAACCAAACCAAACCAAAAAGTATCGGGTTTTTTAGTCGGTTTGGTTTGGTTTTAGGTTTGGTTCGATTTTTCGGGTTTTTATGAACACCCCTAACTGGAAACAACAACTACAAGGGAGGATATTCTGGGAGCAGACTCCGACCTTTTTGTGACTATTGTAAGAAACCAGGTCACACTAAGGAAAGATGCTACAAGTTGCATGGTTATCCACAAGATTCAAGGTTCAATAAAAGAAAGAGAATTGCTGCCAATGTACATGGAGGTCAAGGAGAGAGTGTCATTGAAGGTGAAGATTGAAGCAATGGTCAAGTACAGGAACATGACAGAACTATGCAGAACCTTACCAAGGAGCAATATAATCAGTTGCTGAGCATCCTGGAGAATTTTCATGCTGGAAATGGAGGAAATGAACTGAAAGCAGGAGCTATGAACTTTGCATGCATCTCAGCTTGTTCAACTCATTTTGATTCTGGTGCAGGCTCATATGAATGTTCTAGGTCTGTTGCTGACTCTTGGATACTTGATTCTGGGGCATCAAACTACATGACCTATAATAAATCCATGTTAACCAGTATGAAAACCTTAGTGTATCCTTTCCTAGTTACTTTGCCTAATGGTTATAAGGTGAAGATGACATTGATGGGAGATGTAGTGATGAGTCCTAGGTTCACTCTCAAAAGAGTTCTCTTTGTCCCTAGTTTCAAATTCAACCTAATCTCAGTATATTGCTTAACAATTCAACTTGATTGTTTTGTCATATTTACCAAGTTTGCTTGCATCCTTCTGCAGGCCCCTTCACTGAAGAGGCCTCTGGCAATTGGTGAAAGTAAGGATGGTATGTATCTTTACACATCAGATTCTTGCAAGTCCAATACTTCAGACTTCTGCAAATCTAATTTCCATAGTCCTTGATGTGAGCACATGATTTTTTCCCTATAGGAATTACTCCCATAAAATCTAAGAAATAAATTTTTCCCATTATTTGCAATTTTATAGATTTTTCGTAGGATATTTTTGTTAATTATTTGCATTTATGTGCATGTTTACTTTCATTTAAATCATGAAAAATGCCAACATACCATGCATTGAATTTAGGTTGTATTGGTTACATTTCTAAGGTTAATTAATTAATTACATGTTTTATTAAAAATAAAAATCACGAATATAGCTCATATTTCGTTTTTTAGGTTGTTGATTTTTCTCTTTTAATTTAGGGTCAAGTAACTCTTTATAATTATTTAATTAGATAAGTAGTGTAATTTATACAATTTACATAATTTGAGTATTTAATTTAGGAGTTTATTAATCAAAGAAAGAAAAAAAAACACAAAAAGAAAAAGAAACAAAAAAGGGAATTGAGGAATGGGGGCCAATCGGGCCAAGTCTCCATCCCAAAATCGGGCCCAATGCTCTAACCCATCCCAACCAGCCAATACTTAAAACCACTCCAGCCCAACTTCCCACATCTCACCCGCGCGACCCATTCCCCTAACCCACCCCACTCGCCCAAATATACTCAGACAATACAAGAACCCTAAAATTCCCAAATCTCAAACAACGCAGATACTATTCATCATCTCTCTCGTCCAAATCACTCCCAAACTTTCCACAATTTATGGCGAGTGAACCCCAAACTCACACCCCGCGTTTCCCCTTCTCTCCTCCTACCATATTATAACGGTTTGTAATACCCAAAGATTCCCCCCACTCGTGCGATTTCGAGCTATATCATGCGATTGAAGGTTCTTGAGGACGAGCATTGGATAAGTGAGAGGCATTGGATCGATTTCACTCAATCCAAGCCTCACATTCATCAGGTGTTCGTTTTCAAAAAGGATCTCATCCGATTTTGTAAAGGACAGAGAATTTCGAGGTAAAAAATGGGAGAGAAAAAGGTTTTATGATTTTTTGGGCTTCTCATTTTCTCCTCTGAAAAATATTCTTTTTAAAATTCAAAAAAATACATAAACATTTAGAGTGTTCAATCTGATTTTGGGTTCCAAAACATGGAAATTAATTGAGGTCAATTGAATATTCGTGAGGTTGAAGTTCGTCGATTTCGTTTCTACTGTTGTCCTACTGATTTGCTGCTGAACTTCACTAGGATTTTGGAATCAAAAGGTGTATTTGCTAATTCTGTAATTATTATAAAGGAAATTTGCAATGTCAGGTTCGATTTTTTCTACTATGTGACTCTGGTTTTTTAGGTATTCTTGAGCTATGAGATTCTGTCTAGAATGGTTTGTTTTGTTCTGTGATCGAATTTCTTGCTGATGAATCTCTTCTCAATGGTGTGATGTGCTTGAGTACGTTCAGTCAGTAAGAGTTTTTTTGAGTGGTCATTCTTTATGCTTTATATGCTTTAATTGTTATTATAGTGTCGAGCGTTTGAGTCAAGATGTCGTCGTTTTCAAATGAACGATTGCGTTCAGTTTTGGGATTGTATGGATTCCTGAAGGGTGTCACATTACTGTTAGTTTTGGTCGATTGGTTCTCATAATGTTTGCAAAGTTTTCCTGTTATAGTTGGTTGGTCTGTTAACGTAAAGCTGCTCTTGTCTGTTGAAACTTGGAAGTTGAATCATATGTTTGCTTGATTCTGAACATGACAGTATAAGTATGAAGCATTGCATTTAAGGTGTTATTAGTTTATGTTTAAATAGGCTCTCATGAGAAAATGTCGGAGTCCTCTGTTCATTAGTTCATTAGTTTGAGGTATGCTAAAGTATATCTTGTTTGCTTAATGGGTATAATGGATTCATACCTCGTCTTTTACTCCATATCTGTGCATGAGCTGCGTCCGAATGGATAGTTCTATGTCGTTTGTACCACTTTTGAGTTATTTTTTAAAAAGGGACTGGCGTGGTTATGTTAGTTTGGTTTAAAAGGATGAACCAGTTTTTCTTTTGTGGAAGGTTTTTCATTATCTATTTCCAAGTTGATAGATAAGAACTGAAACTACGTACCTGCCTGGAAGCTTGTGCTGTTGCAGGAATTCAGAAAAATTATCTTCATTGTATGTTTGGATGGAGTCAGTGCTTGATCTGTTAACCCATTTTCAATACAACTCTTTGTAATAACTAGTTTTTCAGGAATTCAAATATTGGTTTCGAAATTGGTTGGCCACTGCTATAATATTTTACTTCATTAGAGGATCCTCACTCCCCATCCCTTAGTATAGATGTACAGAAGCTCAAAAACCTGGCTTGTGTTTCATTTGGCATTAATCTCAGTTTGTTGAGGTTTGTTGGTTAGATGTTTCCCTCCTTTTCTCCTCTATCTTCATTCTTCCCCTTTCTTTTATGATAATTTGATAGGCGACACTTTAATTGGAATTGGAGCTTTATTTCCTTTTGTTTATTAAAATAACAGTAACATTGGTGTGAGGATAGGGTTCTAAGGGATGAAAGATTGCAAGCTGAATGATAGTAAGATATAGTAAGGCTTGCTGGAAAATGACATTTGTTACTTGATAATTAGTGAAAAGCATGCCAATTGTTGATGGATTCATGAATACTTCATTGAGCTTTGGCAATTTCTTTAACTACTGATGTTATTCCTTTCATGGTAGATTACTGTATTGGCATGCGAAATATGTCATGTATTAAGGGAACTCCTAGTAACATTAATTAATATCTGGTTTTGTGTTGTCTAGTTGGAGTCTATAGTAATTGATCGAACCTCTGCTCTTATTTTGTGCTTTTGTTGCTTGTTATAGAATACTTTGCTAAGCTGCAAATAATCTTCTTGTAAAGTGACATGGATTCTTCATGGAAAAAAGGTTCTTGTAAATCATGGTTTTTATTCGCAAATATAGATGAACTAGTTGAATCACCTTCTTAATAATTAGATTATCGTAGCTACGGGTATGGTTCCCGTGACGTAGTTGTGATACTTAATCCCTAATTAGTTCTAATATGAATATCCATAGTTCATTTGGTTGAATAGTTTGGAGGCGTGCCATTCATACATGTGAATCATATAACCAATGGCCCTCATATTTTACAACTTAGATGCTAAAATAAATCACGTAGTTTGCTTTAGGCATGCAATTAAATTATTACAACTACGGGTACGGTTCCCGTGACGTGGTTGTGATACCTAATTTTAAATTAGATTTAAATAGGAGCATCCTTAGTTTGCTTTAGTGAAATACTTTTCTTTTAATAAAATTGAGGTGTGCCATCCAATCACCTAGTCTATGGCCCTCACATTGATCTCAACTAGTGTAGAAAATGCCTTGAATTTTCGCAGTTTGCTTTGGGCGCGTTAATTAAATAAGTCGTCATAGCTACGGGTACGATTCCCGTGATGTAGTCGTAATGCTTAATTTTAAAATTCGGGGGTACATTTATGTGACCCGACCACAATTCAATCTTGTTAATAAAATAAATATGTTGTGGATCATGGGTACGGTTCCCGTGACATGGTTCACAACATGTATTAAATAAATATTTTTATAACAATTGGATTATTAAAGTGGTTATAAAGTAAAAAAATGCACATAGGTTTCAAAGATATTTTTTAATCAAAATAATAGGTTAATAATAACAGTTGAGCTACCGTGCTAAAATCACGGAACCCAAAAATGCCTAATACCTTCTTTCGAGTTAACATAATTCCTTACTCGAATTTCTTTGTTCGCAGACTGTAAAACAGGGTCAATCTTTCCTCGATTCGGGATTTTAAATTGGTGACTTGGGACACCATAAATTATCCCAAGTGGCGACTCTGAATTTTAAATAAAATAATCTCATGTCGGTTGTCACTTAAATTGGAAAAAATTCCCTTATACCCCGTCCGGGAGTGGAAAAAGGAGGTGTGATAGCTCTGACGACTCTGCTGGGGAAAAGAACCCAGAATCTCTGGTTCATGGTTCAAGAATTCGAGCTTAGAATAATTGTTATATTTGGCTTTATTTATTGTCTGATTTTATTTACATGTGTGGGCCTAATATGCTAAATGTTATTTTTTTACCGCTTTGATATTATCTGAACTGTATATAAACTGCTACGAAACCCCTCTCTTCTATCTTCTGAGGAGTGCACGTTGACATGACTTTTTTCTGTTAGTGTCATATCCCAATTTAGAACGAGGTTCGGACAAGTTGCAAAGCTGAATGATCTTTTGGTTACCGGTACGTTGCCCCCTCTCGGCTCGAGTTGTCCGCTCGGGTAAGCCAGGTCTAGAACAATGCACCCAGGTTTTAAACCTAAAATTACTCAGCCTCATGCCGGATCCCTAATAGGAACGCTTGTTTGCATCATGTGCATTTGACTTTGGGGACTCAACATAGGGGTTGAGTCCGTCTAGGACAGGTGTACCCGAAAATAAAAGACCAACCTAGTGCATTTTTATGTCCTATCTGCGCATTTAACTTGTTTCGGATTGCATGTTGACCGGCTTCTTGATTGAGTAAGGAAAACCAAAAGAAAAAAACCCAAGTTGAGGTATGAGAGAGGATTTCACCCGTTTCCCAAAAATGATATCCAAAATGTCCCGAAACTCGACCGAATTTTCGAAAAAAAAGAAGAAGAAAAGATTCCTTGAAAAATAAAGGAAAAAGAGTTTCTTGAAAAGAGAAGAGGTAGTCCAAAATGGTTTTTGTTTTTTTTTCCTTTTCTTGTCAAAACTGGCCGAACTACGGGCGTTTGATTCTTACCGGACGTGGGATACGTAGGCAACCCTCATCGGGTCCAGCCCAGCTTTTGAAAATTTGAAAAAAAATTATATGAAGTGTCGTCATTTTGTCATAAATAAAGTAGGTGATGCCGTTTTGTCTAAATAGCCGAATGTCCCAGCGGGACGCCGGAAGGCTGCTTTGCAAAAATAGCCACCGACGGTTTCTTTGTTAAATTTGGCCATTAGCGAACACAGCTCTAAGAACTTCCCTTTCGAAGTAATGAAAGGTCGTATTCGCAAAAGTAGCCCTGATTTTTTTTTGCAAAAAATAAGCCTTTTATCAATTTTCAAATAAGATTCACTTTGTCTTTAAACCAACCACCTTAATCTAAATGTGCAGAATGAGCACGAGTCAAAATTTACCAATGAAGGTCATGTCTAAGATTCCGTTGGATCAACTAATGTGGTGGGAAGATTTGGGTAAAGAAGGACGAGATGTGATCAACCTTTATTTGGGAGGGCTCACCGGATTGATGAAGATCAGGCCTAGAGGAGACATAATAAGGGCACTGGTAATATTTTGGGACCCAGCTCACAACGTCTTACATTTCTCAGATTTTGAACTCACGCCCACCTTGGAAGAGATAGCGGGTTATATGGGAAGTACCGAAGGTCTAAGGCATAAGTACCTGGTCGCTCCAAGAACCGTTACCCCTCACAAGTTCCTGGATTTGCTAAAAATAAGTAGGGGGGTCCAGTATGCAGATTTGGCGGTCGGTTTTTTCACTCTACGCTTCATATACCATAGGTACAGGCATGTAGGAAGATTTGACAACCCGGAACGTGGGGTTTATAGCAAAGGGAACCGAGCAAAATGGGATGAGCATAGGCGCTTCGCTTTCATGGTAGCTTTCTTAGGTCTCGTGGTGTTTCCCCGAAAGGATGGGAATATCGATTTGCGGGTAGCTGGAGTCGTCACTGTCTTGATTACCAATGCCAAGAGCACTCTCACCCCTATGATTGTGTCTGAGATATACCGAGCTCTCACAACTTGTAAAGCTGGGGCATACTTTTTCGAGGGATGCAATTTGCTATTACAAATGTGGATGATCGAGCATTTGTGTCACCGCCCTTAGTATATGAGTTATGGATCCACGGAGAAAAGCTGCATTGAAGAGTTTGACGCAACGATTTTAGGGCAAAAGTTGCCAGAAGGGTTTGGAGATTGGGTATCCCGCCTTCACTCCATCACTGCGGGGCAAATAGAGTGGACACTGGGTTGACTTCCTGTAGAAGTAATTGTGTATATGCCTGCCACCGGTCCTTACCTCCTTCTAATGGGTCTTCGAGGCATTCAGCCTTACGCTCTATACCGGGTGATGAGATAGTTGGGAAGATGCCAGGTGATGCACCCAGATGAAGATCTTAGTGTTTATGCGGTTGAAGTCAGCTCCGACGACCAATTTCATGAAGAAACAGTTCATCATATTTGGAATGAGTGCCAGTATTTGACAGCAAACACTCGAGTGCGTGACCTATCTAGAGGCGAGGTCTCACCCGTCTATCTTGCCTGGTATAGAAAGAACACCGCAAGGGCCGAACCTGAAAGACCAACCAAAAAGCCTCACATCCAGGAATTTGTTGAGGCGTCGCAAGAACAGTGGGCTTGGTTGGCCAATGAGAATGAGTACAGGGCCACAATAGGCAAATTGGAAAAACAAGTCAGGGATCTTCCATTTGAGAATGGTTTGCAAGCCGCTGCGGATGGGGGTGAAATGAAAAAGTTAGCCAAGGAAAATGACGCTCTCCGATCCCAAATTCAGGAAATGAAAATAGCATCCGAAAACCCCGCCAGAAGTGCAAAAAATAAAAAACTTATAGGTAACCTTAGGCAGAAAGAAGGTGAATATGGTTTTGATCTGAAAAAGGTCGAGGGAGAACTGGCAAAGGCTCGAACAAAATTGGCTAAGAATGCGGAGGAACGAGCACGCTTGGTTCAACAACTAAAAGAGAAATATGACAATGGAGTCTTGGGGTTGAAGAAAAAGATCATTGTCCTTGAGAACAAAATGACCAAGGAGGCAAACGATTTCAAAGTAGAACGGGAACACTGCTATGCCCTGATGTCACAGCTAGAGAAAGACCTACAACAGCTTCAAGAGCAAAATCATACAGTCGAATCAGTTTTGGATGCCAGATCACAGTAGATTGGACGGTTGCTACAGGAGAAGGGTATTATTAGGGAAAGGGTTATGAGAATTGCGGACTACATTGTGATGAAGTGCAAGGAGTGTGAATACATGACCAGATCCATGTTCTGGATGACTTGTTTCACTTCCAAGAAGATATAGCACAAAGGCCCGCAGCAAGGCCAACTGGAGCAGCAGTTGAGGCACTTATATATTCTTGACTTTGTTTGTTCGAGTCTGTATTTTGTTAGTTTATTTTTCAAGTCTGTATTTTCAGTTTGTTAGTTCATTTTTCAAGTCTGTATTTTCAGTTTTCTTTTGAATTTGTTAGTCCACTCATCGAGTCTGTCAGTCTTTATGTTTAATTCTGTAGGGGAATTTGTCGTAATCAAGGTGTTTTATTTTATGAAAAATAAAAACCCAAAAAAATTATTTTTTTATTATTTCGCACATGCCCCAGAACTACGCTTGGTCTGATTCATGCGGCGTCATGATACGTAGGCAATCCCCATAGAATTCGATCATATGCAAAATGGAAATTAGTGAAAGCCGGGATGACACAAGCAGTCGTTCAAATGCATAATAAAAATGGTTAACTGCTTAGGTGCATTGCATCTCCAACGTGCAGTTGCCTAGCTTTTAAGCTCTAATCGCTAACAAGTTTGCTAGTTGTCATCAAGTTCAGACAGGTGGTTAGTTTGTTTAGCATTCTGGCAACTCTCCCATACAACACTAGGTCCAAAGACAAGTTGATCATGGCTGGCCAAGAACTGGATGCAAGTGTTATTGATTCGTCAAAGGAGGGGGAAGATTCTGATGTTAATCTGAAAGAGGAGAACATAAGTTGAAACATCAAATGGCAGAGATGTACCAGGCATGGATAAAAGGGCATCCACCACCATCATACCCCGCCAACCCTACTTTCGTCCCTCCACTGGCTCAGTCCCAAGAACCTCCCACTGTTGATTCATCTCCAGGCTTTCCCCATTACCACCACTACCAAGGCACCACTTCCCAAACCCCACAAGCACCACCACCCAAACCAATCCCATACCACCAAACCCCACAAGCACCACCACCCAAACCAATCCCATACCCCCTCCACCAGCCACCCCACCCCTACTTTCGTGGCACGCCCACCCGCTACACTTCATCGATCTTCCATTGAGCCCTTATTACAAACCCAAGATAACCAATACTATCCCTCAGAGCCTAGTTTCAAGGCCCTAGACCATTACTCCTACACTCCTCGTTTCGACCTCCTAGTTGAGACTGAGAAACCACCTAAAAACCCAGAACATGAGGAGATGTTCAGGAAGGTTAGAAGCATGGAACAATCATTCAGAAATATGTAGGGATTGGAAGGCCAGGTGAACGTAGCCTACAAAGATTTGTGTATATTTCCCGATGTTTAGTTGCCTGTGGGGTTTAAGATGCCAAAGTTTGATTTGTATGACGGGCATGGAGACCCGGTGGCCCATTTGAGGGGATTCTGCAGTAAAATGAGAGGAGCTGGCGGGAAAGATGAGCTATTGATGGCATACTTTAGCTAGAGTCTAAGTGGCTTGGCATTGGAGTGGTACACTAGTCAGGATCACAGCAGATGGTATACTTGGGATGATTTGGCCCAAGCATTCGCTCGTCATTTCTAGTACAACATCAAGATTGTTCCAGATCATTTGTATTTGACTAAGATTGAGAATAAGCCTAGTGAAAGTTTCAGAGAATATGGTTTTCGTTGAAGAGAACAAGCAGCAAGAGTTAAACCTCCCCGATGGAGGAGAGCGAAATGGTGGAGTACTTTCTACAGGCTCTGGAGCCTACCTATTTTGGCCATATGATATCAGCCATAGGCAAGTCTTTCAACAAGGTAGTGAAGATGGGTGACATGGTGGAAGAAGGGCTTAAATCAAGCAAAATCATGAGTTACTCGGCTATCAAGGCAACTACCCAAGCCATTCAGAACGGTTCTGGGGGACTGATTGGAAAGAAGAAGAAAGGAGACGTGGCAGCAGTTGATTCAGGATCATGGTTTGGACCTAGGGGCCCGTCACACCATTATACCCAGCCTCGACCCCCTCACTGAACCTACACCTAAACCCCATATAACCCACCCCAACACTACTTCCCATCACCAGACCCTCATATTTCTGTCCACCACGCCCAAATATATACTCAACCCCCTGCCTACTCACAATGGCGTGCTCCAGCCCCACAAAAAAAAAATTCAGCTCCACAAAATGCTTACCTACCCCTACAAGCCTACCGAAACCCTGCCAGCCCAGGTTTCTGACCTAATACAACATTCAAAAATGAGAGGTTGCAGTGAAAGAAAACTTTCATCCCGTTGGGGGAGTCTAATACCAGTTTATTCCATAGATTGAGGCAGTTGGATATGCTGAGGCCAATTGAGTCGAAATTGCCAAACCCTCCTCCAAAGAATCATGATTACTTCGTGAGCCGTGAATATTGTTCTTGTACTTCGGGACATGATACGGAGAAGTGTTGGCACTTGAAAAATGACATCCAGGAGCTCATCGACACCAACCGGATTGAAGTCCAAACTCCATAGGTACCCAATATCAACTTGAACCCATTGCCAACCCATGAGGGAACAAATATGATCGAGATAGTACACAAGGGAGGGGAGCCCAAGAATACTTCACAGTCCGTCATGATGATTCGGTCCAGTGAGGTCAAGCCAGTCAAAAAACTAACGATTGAAGGATCAGTGAACAAGTTGAGCATGACAAACGGTGAGCCATCTGTGGTAGTTAAGAAAAAATCTCCAAGTGATGTTGTATCAAAGAAAGAAAAGTCAAAAGTAGTTATGCCAGGGTTGGCAAACAAGCCTGTCATAATTGTAGAGGATGCATGTACGGATCTTGTCATCATCAAGCCTGTAACCCAGTTGCCGGTAATCAACAACAAGGATATCCATGGAACTATGAACGGGTGATAGTGACCTATAAGGGAACGAAAGTGAAAAAAAATCTCAATGAGGCCCAGGGATTAACTCGTTCGAGGAGATGCTTTGCCCCGAAAGAGCTAAGGAAAGCTAAAACATCCAGAGATAATCCAATTCTAGTAAAGAAAGCAGTCACTGAAGAAGAGGCGGAGGAGTTTCTGAGAAAAATGAAGGTACAAGATTACTCCATCGTGGAGTAGTTGAGAAAGATGCCTACTCAGATTTCCTTGCTATCATTGCTAATCCATTCAGTCGAGCATCGTCGGACCCTGATGAAAATCCTAAATGAAGCTCATGTCCCCGAAAAAATTTCAGTGAACCATCTAGAGAAGATCGCCAATAAAATATTTAAGGTGAATAGGGTCACCTTCTCTGATGACGAATTGCCTATGGAAGGTACCGAACATAACAAAGCTCTCTATCTTACGGTAAAATGTGAAGATTCTGTGGTTATCAGGGTGTTAGTCGACAATGGTTCCAGTGCAAACATCTGCCCTCTCTCTACTCTGAACAAGTTGAAAGTTGATGACGAGAGAATTCACAAGAACATCATATGCGTCCGAGGATTTGATGGTGGAGGGAAAGATTCAGTTGGTGATATAGTGCTTGAGTTGACAATAGGACTGGTGAAATTCACCATGGAGTTCCAGGTACTGGACATGGCCGTCTCCTACAATTTGCTGTTAGGTCGACTTTGGATTCATGCCGCCAAAGCAGTCCCGTCCACTTTGCACCAGATGGTCAAGTTCGAGTGGGATAGACAGGAGATTGTCGTGCATGGTGAAGAGAATTTGTGTGCTCATAGTGATGCCTCCGTCCCGTTCATCGAGGCTGAAGATGACAAAGGTCCCTGGGTCTATCAAGTTTTTGAAACAGTGCCGGTTGAGAAGGCTCCAGAAGGGAAATGTTTCCCAACTCCAAAGATAGCCTCTGCATCAGTCATGGTGGCCTTTGAAATGCTGAAAAATGGCTTTGTGCCAGGTAAAGGTCTGGGTGCATCTCTGCAGGGTATCATACAACCAGTATCCCTCCCTGAAAATTTAGGTACGTTTGGTCTTGAATTCAAACCTACAGCGGCAGATATGAAAAGAGCTAAAAGGTTGAAACAGAAGGCGTGGGCACTTCCAAAGCCTATTTCGCGTCTCTCCAGGTCTTTTGTCAAGACCGGTGCCAGGAAACGCCCAGTGACGATTGTCACACCTCCTTTTTACCATCCCCGGAAGGGGTATAAGGGAGTTTTTTCCAATTAAAGTGACAATCAAAACGGGATTATTTTATTTAGAAATCAAAGTCGCCACTTGGGATAATTTATGGTGTCCCAAGTCATCGATTTAAAATCCCGAATCGAGGAAAGATTAACTCTGTTTTACAGTCTGTGAAACACAAAACTCCGGGTAAGGAATTCTGTTAACCCGAGAGAAGGTGTTAGGCATTTTCGGATTCCGTGATGTTGCTCAACTGTTAATATTGGCCTATTTATTTGATTTTAAAATAGCTTTGAAACCTATGTGCATTTTTGTTTCCTCTACCACTTTTAATTAATTATTTAACCACTTTTTAGGATTTGTGAAATTTATTTGAACGAGTCGCGATTGCGCGCGCTCGTCTGTTTTGTACACATTGCGAATCGCGTCACTTGAAATGCACCGGCGGTTTGCAATATATTTATTTTATTATTATTTGAAGTTATCGTCGGATCACATGAAATGCACACCCGAATTGAGATTTACGTATCATGACCATGCCACGGGAACCGTACCCATAGCCACGATAATTTATTAATCGCGCCTAAAGCGAGCTAGCGCATTTAAATTACTTTCCTAAGTTTGAAATTATTGCAAGGCCAAGAGTTATGGATTGGGTTAGCTAAAGAAATCATGAGAATCAATTATATAACTAAGTTATTAGAAATATTTACAACTTAAGAAATTGTTAATATTTTACCTCTTGAGACTGTTTTCAATTACTAAACTAGCGGTGAATTAAGTGAGAAGATTAATGAGTTAAGGAATTACTGAAGCAATAACAAGATTATGTGGAGCAATTAACTACTATGTAAAAGGGTATGTCAAGGAACTGGATTCATCAATCAAAATAAAAAAATGAAAGACATGCGGATACGAAACAACGAAGAAAATGGCAAGCATCATAAGAACAAAATAAAGTTGCAGAAACGAGATGGGCCTTATGTAAAGCTTACTCGATATGTCGTTTAGAAATCTCCGGCAAATACACATGGTTGCTCCGAAACATTGAAGAAAAATAAGAAATACTATTGGAACTTTGGCCTGAACCTCGCCGAAAACCTCGGACGGATAACCTCGAACGGACAACCGGTTACATTTCTTGCTGGCGTTTATCTCATGCGCAATTCTGGACGACCATTGAACCACCTATCATCCATATCTACACGATAGCGCTGATTGAAAAAAATTTGTTTTGTAGTTGAGAATAATCACTTGTTAGCTCCACAATTGTGCGTGACCCATGATTCAGTATTGGTCTCTCTGATTTTTGATAACAAAAGGAGATATGGGGAGAGGGGCAGAAGTCGTTAGGTTAGGAAAAATGGTCGTCCCCCATTTTGGACTTCCTCCGCCATTTTCAGCTTTTTTCCGAATTGGAAATATTTGTTGCCTTCCAAGAAGATAGGCTGCCGTTCTCTCTTTAGTCTCCTAGGTTAGTTTTTGTAGGGTTTTTTAAGTTAAGGGGTATGTGTCTTGGAACTATGGGTTAGGTCCGAAAATTAAACTTAAAAATGAGTTGTTTGAGCCCAACTTTTATTCTTTCTCCTTGAACAAGACTAAAAATACTACATCATTTACTAATTAATCCTACTTAAATAAAATAACTATTAAAATAAGACTAACCGTTAAAACAAACCTATTTTTGGTATTTTCCAAGATTAAAAATGACTACAAAACATTAATGAAACTATTTTTTTTGTAATTTTCATTTTCTTGTAATAAATAAAGTAAAAAGGTCAAAATTAGTTGAAATAGCGATATTAAGCCTAAATTAAATATTTACATGCTAAAATATAAAAAATCTTGGGGAGGGTCAAAAATCACATGTCTACAACGACAGTTCCAAGTTCTGTGGTTGACATTGATGAGGAGTTAATTGAAAGGTTCCAGAGGTTGTTTGATGATGTGAACATGGCAGAAGTTGGAGAAGGTTCTAGCAAAGCGGACGTGTAGTTCGTCGGGCCGAATGTAAAGCTTAACAATTGGAAGGCTACTTCTCTCCCTATCCGGAAGGAGTCTTGGTACTTTGTTTTGTTTTCCTTTCTATTTGGGTCATTCCAGGGTTGTGACCCAGATTTTTTATTTTCCGCTTGTTGATGTACAAACCCTGTTATCCTTTATTTTCAATGAAATGCAATTTCCCTTTTTCATCATTCCTGATAGTTGTATTTTTATTTTCTATTCTTCTCTGTACAGTTCTTTTTATGCTGGTTTCAATGACATGACATGCATTAGGAATCTTCGGCCAAGTCTTAAAAGTGAATCTTATTCCGAAATAATAATCCAAGAAATAGAGCGTGATGATGAATCATAATATGATGAGGATGAGGCCCTTGAAGAGATTAGTAAGGAACTAAATCATTTTGAAGAAAAATCCAAGCCTAATCTAAACGATACAGAAGCAATCAATCTAGGGGACCCAGATAATTTCAGAGAAGTGACCATCTTGAACCGCAAATCAGGGAAGAAATAATTAAAGCATTGTTTGAATATAAGGATATTTTTGCATGATCATATGATGACATGCCAGGCTTGAGTACTGATTTGGTGGTCCACAAACTGCCAATTGATCCAGCATTTCCTCCCGTTAAGCAGAAGTTGAGAAAGTTTGAAACTGACATGAGTGTGAAGATTAAAGAAGAGGTCACAAAGCAGCTTGATGCAAAGGTCATTCGAGTCACGCGGTATCCCACGTGGTTAGCCAATGTTGTGCCTGTGTCAAAGAAAGATGGTAAGACCAGAGTGTGTGTTGATTACCGTGATCTCAATAAGGCAAGTCCAAAGGAAAACTTTCCACTGCCAAATATCCACATTTTGATTGATAATTGTGCCAAACATGAGATTGAGTCTTTTGTGGATTGCTATGCGGTGTATCATCAGATTTTAATGGATGAGGAAGATGCGGAAAAGACTGCATTCATCACGCCATGTGAAACATACTGCTACCCAGTCATGCCTTTTGGTTTGAAAATCACTGGGGCAACTTACATGAGGGCAATGACAACCATATTCCATGACATAACACACAAGGAAATTGAGGTTTACGTAGATGATGTGATCATAAAGTCCATGAAGCAGTCTGACCACGTCAAAGATTTGAGAAAGTTTTTCCAAAGGCTCCGCAGGTACAATCTTAAGCTTAATCATGCAAAGTGCGCATTTGGTGTTCCATCGGGGAAATTGTTGGGATTCATAGTCAATCGGCGGGGAATTGAATTGGATCCGTCAAAGATCAAAGCTATCCAGGAATTGCCACCGCCAAAGAACAAGACCGAGGTGATGAGTCTGTTAGGGAGGCTGAACTACATCAGTAGGTTTATTGCTCAGGTCACGACAACTTATGAGCCCATCTTTAAGCTGCTAAAGAAGGATACTGCCTTTGATTCTGTATTTGACATTCTTGGATAATTCATTTGGTTGTGTGTTGGGTCAACATGACATCACTGGCAGGAAAGAGCAAGCCATCTGCTATCTCAGCAAGAAGTTCACATCTTAGAGGTTAAGTATACTCCCCTTGAAAGGACATGTTGCGCCCTGACTTGGGGTAGCACAGAAGTTGAAGCATTATCTGTCGTCTTACACTAATTACCTCATTTCTCGTCTGGATCCTTTGAAGTATATCTTTCAGAAGCCCATGCCCACAGGAAGGCTCGCAAAGTGGTAGATCTTGCTCACCGAATTTGACATCATATACGTGACTCGGACAGCGATGAAAGCCCAAGCTTTAGCCGATCACTTGACCGAGAACCCGGTGGATAAAGAATATGAACCTTTGAGGACTTACTTCCCTGATGAAGAAGTAATGCATATCGACGAGGTCGAGAAGGACGAAAAGCCCGGTTGGAAACTTTTCTTTGATGGGGCAACCAACATGAAATGTGTCAGTATAGGGGCAATGCTTATTTCTGAAACAGGGCATCACTACCCTGTTACAGCCCAGCTGCATTTCTACTGTACCAACAACATGGCTTAGTACAAGGCATGCATTCTGGGACTAAGGCTAGCTGTAGATATGGGAATCCAGGAAGTCTTGGTCTTGGAAAACTTGGACCTTCTGGTGCACCAGATTCAAGGAGAATGGGAGACACGGGATTTAAATCTTATACCGTATCGACAATATTTGCATGATCTTTGTCAACGGTATCGATCAATAGAATTTAGGCATATTCCAAGGATCCATAATGAGGTTGCCGATGCTTTGGCTACCTTAGGGTCAATGTTGCACCATCCGGACAAAGCTTATGTTGACCCTCTATTTATTCAAGTTCGTGATCAGCATGCCTACTGAAATGTGGTTGAGAAAGAACTCGATGGTGAACCATGGTTCCATGACATCATGGAGTATATCAGGATGGGGGTGTATCCGGTATAAGCCACACATGATCAAAAGAGAACAATTCAGCGTTTGGCTAGTGGATTTTTCTTGAGCGGGGGAGTCTTGTACAAAAGAACTCCGGATCTTGGGCTGTTACGGTGCATCGATGCAAAGCAAGCCACGACTATCATGACCGAGGTACATTTCGGAGTTTGCGGGCCGCATATGAGCGGATATGTTCTGGCAAAGAAAATTCTCCGAGCAGGTTATTACTGGCTAACCATGGAGCGAGATTGCATCAGTTTTGTGCGCAAATGTCATTAATGCCAAGTACACAAAGACTTGATTCATGCTCCGCCAATTAAATTGCACACGATGTCTGTACCATGCCCCTTTGTTGCCTGGGGCATGGACGCCATTGGACCAATTGAGCCAGCATCATCTAATGGGCACAGGTTCATTCTGGTGGCCATTGATTATTTCACTAAGTGGGTTGAAGCTAAAACTTTTAAATCTATGACCAAGAAGGCAGTGGTCGATTTTGTGCATGCAAATATCATTTGTCGGTTTGGAATCCCAAAGGTGATCATCACAGATAACAGTGCTAATCTTAATAGTCATCTGATGAAAGAGGTATATCAACATTTCAAGATAACACATCACAATTCCACCCCATACCGCCCCAAGGCGAATGGAGCAGTCGAGGTAGCCAACAAGAACATAAAGAAGATACTGCAGAGAATGGTACAAGGTTCCAGGCAATTGCATGAGAAGTTGCCCTTTGCTCTGTTGGGTTATCGCACTACTGTTCGCACTTCAGTAGGTGCAACTCCTTATTTGTTGGTATATGGCACTGAAGCAGTGATACCCGCGGAACTTGAAATATCATCCCTTCAGATTGTTGCTGAGGCCGAAATTGATGATGATAAGTGGGTTAACACCCGTTTGGAACAATTGAGTTAGATTGATGAGAAAAGATTGGCAGCAGTGTGTCATGGACAGTTGTATCAAAAGAGAATGGCAAGAGCATACAACAAGAAGGTGCGTCCACGGAAATTTGAAGTGGGTCAACAAGTACTGAAACACATCTTTCCACATCAGGCTGAAGCAAAAGGCAAGTTCTCCCCAAATTGGCAAGGGTCGTTCATCGTAACGAGAGTGGTGTCCAATGGTGCTTTGCATTTAACAGATATAGAAGGAAAATCTGTAGATATGGCTATCAATTCTGATGCAGTCAAAAGATATTATGTATGATATCTTTGGTTTAAATTGTGTTTGTTTGTACTTGGCATGTTTTGAAGATTGGAATGACGAAGACATTTTACTCTGCCATCTAAACACTTTACCCTTTGTTACCTCTTTGAGCCTTATTTATTTTCTTTCATTCCCCTCTTTTGGAATCAGTATCAAAGTTCAGAAACATGGATACAAAAGGTAAATAAAGAAGAAAAAGAGGAAAAGATAAGAAAAAAGAGAAAGAAAAGAATGAAAAAGAGTGAAAAAGAAGAAGAAGAAGAAAAGAGAAAAGAGAGAAGTAACAACAACAAAGCAACTCCTACGTCATGAACTACGTTCTACCTGATTCCTTTTAAGGGTACGTAGGCAGCCTCATGGTTCAGTCCCATCAAAATAAAAATTCAAAAGTCCCCAAGCAAAAAAAAAACTGGGGTAGAAGTTGCGGTTGTTGTAAGAGATCTGATTCCAAGAGTTATAATTTTGAACTCGTTCAAGCTGTTTTTGAGCCTTTGTGATGTCTTTTCTTTCTAACCCTACCCAAAAGCCCACATTACGGTCTAAAGAAAAACCTTCCGACCAGTCTGTGAGAGATGCCAAGTCGAGCAAGCAGAGATGTGATTCATATCAGGGGCAACACTCCAATCTGAATAGGAAAAATGAAAAATGAAAGTCTTATTGGTGAAAACCCTCATGGGCATCGTAAGGCGATGGAAAGCTGAGAGAAATTTAAAAAATGAGAGAGTCTTATTGGTGCAAACCCGAATGGGCATTGTAGGGCAAAGGTGAGTTGAGAGATGAACAAATAAGAGAAGTTTGTTGGTGAAAACCCTTCAGGGCACCGCAGGCCGAACAAGGTCAGTGATTTGGCGAAGAAATTGGGTTATGGAGATCCTGGGGAACAAAGTATGACAACTGAAAGCTAATTGGTTGAACGGGCTAGGCTGATTAATCCGAAATACATGTCATGATCATTGGTGCCAGCTGCCTCACTCAGATAAGTTCTTTTTCATTTTCTCCCTCAAACAATCATCCTGTTTCAAGTTTCCCTTCTTTATTTCTTTACCCTCGAAGTCATTGAATTTCATTCTTTTGGGTTTGTCTCTCTAATGCTTTTTCCAATGTTAGCCTTGTTTAAGCAAGTAAGAAAGGATTTCAAACCTTACTACCAAACATCCAAAATTGCACAAAGCAAAGTGCAGCCAAAGCATACCAGAAATAACATGATGCAAAAGTAAAAATAAGGTGTTAATGAAAGTTCAAACGGTCTAGTGGTTTGTAAATTTTGTGGAAGACACGGAGATTCAAATTGGAAGGACAAAAATGTAAAACAACGGGTTGGGTGCAGAGCATTCGGGTCATTCAGGGTACTGTGGTTGAAATTCAGTCAGAAAGGCAAACAATTCTTGGCCAGTTCGAGACGGCCAGTCAAAGCAAAGCACAACAGCGAAAGATCCACCTTCAGCAAGAATGCCGCAAACTACCACCACATTTTCAAACTAACAAGACTTTTCTTTGATTGAAACAGGGGCAGAAAATTTCTTTTGTTTTAGAGAAACCCATCATAAGCAAAGCATGTACCGGACAGGTTCGATCGTAAATTCTCAGGACCCTCCTGGATAATGGGATTTAATTTAAAGTTCTCAGGGCCCTCCTGGACAATGGGACCTAGTTAAAATTCAAAACATTCATGAGTAACAAGATCTAGCATAAGCTCTACCTTGAGGAAATATAAGTTGGCTTTGAAGTTTTCACTCTTAGGATGAGATTCAATTTGAAATTTCCAAGACCCTCATGAATAATGGGACTTAGTTTTAAGACCTCCATTAGATGATAAGATTTAGCGTAAGTCCTACCTTTAGAAAATATAATTTAGCTTTAAAGTTGACATTCTTAAGATTATATTTGATTATAATTTTCAGGACCCTCCTGAATAATGGGATCTAGCTTTTAAAATTCTTAGAGATATTGGGTAAACATGATTCAATTAATACTCGCAGATGTGCCCAGCTACCAAACTGGGGCAAACAAGTTTCTTTGTTTTGTCTATTCTGTTGTAATCAGGCGTCCACTTGGAGAGTAAGGGAAAACAACACGAGTTTCAAGAATAGAAAGCAGTTTAGGTTCAAGCAATTAGGCCACCCACCTGAAGAGCAAGGAGAGATAGTTCAAAAGAAAGGCAATTTCAAGAATGGAAAGCAATTCAGTTTCAGCAATCAGGCACCCACCTAGAGAAACAAGGGAAGACAGTTCAAAAAAGGCAGTTTCAAGGAGAAAACAATTCAGGTCCATCAATCAGGAGCCTACCTGAAGAACAAGGGAGAACTAGACAGTTCCAAGGGAAAGAAGTCTCAAGAGAAAGTAGTTCAGTTTCAGCAATCAGACGCCCACCTGGAGAAACAAGGGAAGATGACCCAAGTTTCAAAGGAAAGCGGGCCAAGATCAGCAATCAGGCGCCCACATGGAGAACAAGGGAAAACGAGTCAAGTCTCGAAGGAAATACAGTTAAAGTTTTGGCAATCAGGCGCCCACCTGAAGAGCAAGGGAATACAGTTAAAGTTTTGGCAATCATACGCCCACCTGGAGAGCAAGGCAATATATTTCAAGTTTTGTCAATAAGGCGACCACCTGAAGAGCAAGGGAATACAGTTCAAGTTTTGCCAATTAGGAACCTCACCCGGAGAACCATGGAAAAGCAGTTCAAGTTTCAAAGAAAAACAGTTCAAGTTTTGGCAATCAGGTGCCCACCTGAAAAACATAGGAATATAGTTCAAATACCATCAATCAGGCGCCCGCCTGGAGAATAAGGGAATTCACTTCAGAATGCAATTCAAGGAAGCTCGTCTGGAGAGCACAAGTCAACAGAGCAACAAAACTGCAAGATCAAGTTTGAAGATGTGTAGATAGGATTATTGTAATTCATAGATCATATTTTAGTCTAGCTTCTTTTGTTTTGTTTTGGGGTAATAAGGAGTTCAGCAAGCAGTAGCAGCAACAACAACAGTGAAATCACAGCTTCCCGGTAGTTCCATCTACCGAAACTTCCCGAACTATACTGACCTGGTTCCTTTATAGCCAAGGATATGTAGGCAACCTCGAAAACAAGGTGCGGTCAAATCTTTCAAAAATGCTTCCCACGGAGTATTCAAACTGAAAAAAATCACTCGTATCCGCTCACTTTATCTTTGCACGAAAACTCTTCGTGTTTCCGAGTAAAGAGGGGCAACTGTGAGCATGTGATTTTTGCCCTATAGGAATTACTCTCATAAAATCTAAGAAAATAAATATTTCCCATTATTTACAATCTTATAGATTTTTCGTAGGATTTTTTGTTAATTGTTTGCATATATGTGCATGTTTACTTTCATTTAAATCATGAAAAATACCAAAATACCATACATTTCATTTAGGTTGTGTTGGTTACATTTCTAAGGTTAATTAATTAATTACATGTTTTATTAGAAATGAAAATCACAAAAATAGCTCATATTTTATTTTTTTAGGTTGTTATTTTTTCTCTTTTAATTTAGGGTCAAGTAACTCTTTATAAATATTTAATTAGATAAGTAGTGTAATTTCTACAATTTACATAATTTGGGAATTTAATTTACGATATTATTAATCAAAGAAAGAAAAAAACACAAAAAGAAAAAGAAACAAAAAAGGGCATTGAGGAAGGGGGGCCAACTGGGCCAAGTCTCTATCCCAAAATCGGGCCCAATGCTCTAACCCATCCCAACCAGCCAACACTTAAAACCACTCCAGCCTAAATTCCCACATCTCACCCGCCCGACCCATTCCCCTGACCCGCCCCACTCACCCAAATATACTCAGACAATACAAGAACCCTAAAATTCCCAAGACTCAAATGGCGCAGATACTATTCATCATATCTCTCATCCAAATCACTCCCAAACTCGCCAAAATTCATGGCGAGTGAACCCCAAACTTACACCACGCATTTCCCCTTCTCTCCTCCTGCCATATTATAACGGTTTCTGACACCCAAAGATTCCCTCCCCCCTCACTCGCCCGATTTCGAGCTATATCACGTGATGGAAAGTTCTGAAGGACGAGAGTTGGATGAGTGAGAGGCATTGGATCGATTTTACTCAATCTAAGCCTCACATTCATCAGATGTTCGTTTTCAAAAAGGACCTCATCCGATTTTGTAAAGGACAGAGAATTTCGAGGTAAAAGAATTAGAGAGAAAAATGTTTAAGGATTTTTTGGGCTTCTCATTTTCTCCTCTGAAAAATATTCTTTTTAAAATTCAAAAAATACATAAACATTTAGAGTGTTCAATCTAATTTTGGGTTCCAAAACATGGAAATTAATTGAGGTCTATTGAATATTTGTGAGGTTCAAGTTCGTCGATTTCGTTTCTACTGATGTCCTACTGATTTGCTGCTGAACTTCGCTAGGATTTTGGAATCAAAAGGTGTATTTGCTGATTCAGTAATTATTATAAAGGAAATTTGTAATTTTAGGTTCGATTTTTTTTCTCCTATGTGACTCTGTTTTTTTAGGTCTTCTTGAGCGATGAGATTCTGTCTAGAATGGTTTGTTTTGTTCTGTGATCGAATTTCTTACTGATGAATCTCTTCTCAATGGTGTGATGTGCTTGAGTACGTTTAGTCAGTAAGAGTTTTTTTGAGTGGTCGTCCTCTATGCTTTATATGCTTTAATTGTTATTATGGTGTCGAGTTATCATTTGAGTCAAGATGTCGTCGTTTTCAAATGAACGATTGCGTTCAGCTTTGGGATTGTATGGATTCCTGAAGGGTGTCACATTACTGTTAGTTTAGGTTGATTGGTTCTCCTAATGTTTGCAAAGTTTTCCTGTTATAGTTGGTTGGTCTGTTAACGTAAAGCTGCTCTTGTCTGTTGAAACATGGAAGTTGAATCATAGGTTTACTTGATTCTGAACATGACAGTATGAGTATGAAGCATTGCATTTGAGGTGTTATTAGTTTCTGTTTAAATAGGCTCTCATGAGAAGAATGTCGTAGTCCTCTGTTAATTAGTTCATTAGTTTGAGGTATGCTAAAGTATATCTTGTTTGCTTAATGGGTATAATGGATTCATCCCTCTTCTTTTTACTCCATATAACTGCACGAGGTGCGTCCGAATGGATAGTTCTATGTCATTTGTGCCACTTTTGAGTTATTTTGTACAAAGGGACTAGTGTGGTTATGTTAGTTTGGTTTAAAAGGATGAACCAGTTTTTCTTTTGTAGAAGATTTTTTGTTGTCTATTTCCGAGTTGATAGATAAGAACTGAAACTACGCGCCTGCTTGGAAGCTTCTGCTGTTGCAGGAATTTAGAAAAATTATCTTCATTGTATGTTTGGATGGAGTTAGTGCTTGATTCTGTTAACCCATTTTCAATACAACTCTTTGTAATAACCAGTTTTTCAGGAATTCAAATGTTGGTTTCGAAATTGGTTGGTCACTGCTATAATCTTTTACTTCATTAGAGGATCCTCACTCCCCATCCCTTAGTATAGATGTACAGAATCTCAAAAACCTGGCTTGAGTTTCATTTTGCATTAATCTTAGTTTGATGAGGTTTGTAGGTTAGCTGTTTCCCTTCTTTTCTCCTCTATCTTCATTCTTCCCCTTTCTTTTCTGATAATTTGATAGGCGGCACTTTGATTGGAGTTGGAGCTTATTTTCTTTTGTTTATTAAAATAACAGTTACATTGGTGTGAGGATAGGGCTCTAAGGGATGAAAGATTGCAAGCTGAATGATAGTAAGATATAGTAAGGCTTACTGGAAAATGGCATTTGTTACTGGATAATTAGTGAAAAGCATGCCAACTGTTGATGGATTCATGAATACTTCATTGAGCTTTGTCAATTTCTTTAACTGCTGATGCTATTCTTTTCATGGTAGATTACTGTATTGGCATGCGAAATATGTCATATATTAAGGGAATTCCTAGTAACATTAATTAATATTTGGTTTTGTGTTGTCTCATTGAAGTTTGTAGTAATTGATCGAACCTCTGCTCTTATTTTGTGCTTTTATTGCTTGTTATAGAATACTATGCTAAGCTGCAAACAATCTTCTTGTAAAGTGACATGGATTCTTCAGTGAAAACAAGGTTATTGTAAATCATGGTTTTTATTCGCAAATACAGATGAACTAGTTGAATCACCTTCTTAATAATAAGATTATCGTAGTTGCGGGTACGGTTCCGTGACGTAGTTGTGATACTTAATCCCTAATTAGTTCTAATATGAATAACCATAGTTCATTTGGTTGAATAGTTTGGAGGCGTGCCATTCATATATATGAATCATATAACCAATGGCCCTCATATTTTACAACTTAGATGCTAAAATAAATCTCGTAGTTTGCTTTAGACACGTAATTAAATTATTACAACTACGGGTACGGTTCCCGTGACGTGGTTGTGATACCTAATTTTAAATTAGATTTAAATAGGAGCATCCTTAGTTTGCTTTAGTGAAATACTTTTCTTTTAATAAAATTGAGGTGTGTTATCCAATCACCTAGTCTATGGCCCTCATATTGATATCTCAACTAGTGTAGAAAATGCCTTGACCTTTCGAAGTTTTCTTTAGGCGCGTTAATTAAATAAGTCGCCATAGCTACGGGTACGGTTCCCGTGACATAGTCGTGATGCTTAATTTTAAAATCTGGGGGTACATTTATATGACCCAGCCACAATTCAATCTTGTTAATAAAATAAACATGTTGTGGATTGTGGGTACGGTTACCGTGATATGATTCGTAATGTGTATTAAATAAATATTTGTATAACAATTGGATTATTAAAGCGGTTATAAAGTTAAAAAATGCACATAGGTTTCAAAGATGTTTTAAAATCAAATAAATAGGCCAATAATAACAGTTGAGCGACCGTACTAAAATTACGGACCCCGAGAATGCCTAATACATTCTCTCGGATTAACAGAATTCCATACCCGCATTTCTGTGTTCGCGGACTGTAAAACAGAGTCAATCTTTCCTCGATTCGGGATTTTAAATCGGTAATTTGGGACACCATAAATTATCCCAAGTGGTGACTCTAAATCTTAAATAAAATAATCCCGTGTCGATTGTCACTTAAATTGGAAAAAACTCCCTTATACCCCTTCCGGAGATGGAAAAAGGAGGTGTGACACTTGACAATTCATCTAGTGCATCAAATAAAGGTGATGTAATCACTCAGTCTATTTCACATGTTTCACCTTGTTTACATAATTATGTTCCTCCTAATGTACTTAGATCACACACTTCTTCTCATGAATGTAATAAAGATGTTACAAATTCTCATATGCAATATGAAGAAAATATTAGTTCTACATGCAATGCATCTATGACTAATAAAAACATGATTGATCTCTTGTAGCACAATAGATTGGGACATGTACTCTTTGTCAAAATGAGAGGAATTGAGTCCATACATGTTCATTTTTCACCCAAACAACCTTTCATCTGTCCTATATGCCCAATGGCTAAACAAAATAGATTGCCATTCTTAGAAAGAACTACAGTCACAACCAAAGTCTTTGAAATACTACATAATATCAATGAAAATAATGAGATGACAACAAAAAATGACCACTTGGGTCCCAACAATATCGACATAAAGCTCTAACATGATATCTAGCATGATTTACATCTCATTTACTTAATCACATGATAAAAAAAGGGGTATCAACAAGAAAAAGTCACTAAACGGTGCCATGAAATGAATCAAGCCACAATTCTCACGGTGCACGCCCACACGCCCGTCACTTGGCATGTGCGTCACCTCAACACTAATCACATAACACATAGTGCGGGGTTTTGAACCCTCAGGACCAAGTTTGGAAGAGTTACTTACCTCAAACCAAGCCAATTCCGCGATGCCCTTGCCTCTCGAATCGGTCTCCATACGTCCCGAATCTAGCCAAAAGCAATACAATGCAATCAATATAGGTCAAGGAACTAATCCCACACGAAAATCTACTTAATTAGAAACAAATCCCGAAATTCACCCAAACTCGGCCTCGGGCCCACATCTTGAAATACAAAAAAAAAATCACAAAACTAGAAAGAACATTCACTCACGAGCCCATATATACGAAATTCATCAAAATCCTACTCCATTTGGCCCCTCAAATCCTCAAATCAGACTCTCCAAAATCCCAATCCCTAACCCCTCATTTTCACCCATAATATTCACTAATTATATGATTAAACAACGGAAAATCACCACATATACGAGTATTAGGGCTCAAGAAACTTACCTCACTGATAATCCCTTGAATCCCTCTTCAAAATACTCCCAAAAGCTTCAAAACGAACTGAAAATGGTGAAGAATGGACCAAAATTCTCGAAGTCCACAATTTGTACTTTCTACCAGAGATACCGCATTTGCGGTCCAAATGTCGCTTCTGCGATGCCGCACCTGTGAAAAATCAATCGTAGGTGCGGTTCCTACTTATTCTCTGAGAATTCGCTTCTGCGGTCACAATATCGCACCTGCGGTCTCGCAGGTGCGCTCTAATTCTCGCACCTGCGCTTCCAGCCCAAACCACTCCTGTCCGCATCTCTGAGCCTTTCTCTGCTTCTGCGACCCTTGCACCTGTGGTTCCCACTCAGTAGGTGTGGTTAAGACAGACCTAGCAGCTTCTACTACACTTTCCAAATTTCAAACTCTCCGTTAACCATCCGAAATCATCCCGACCCCCTCGAGACCTAAACCAAACATACTAACAAGTCATATATCAACATACGAACTTATTCGAACCTTTGAAACACTCAAAACAACATCAAAACACCAAATTACCATCGGATCCAAGTTTAAGAACTTCTAAACTTCCAAATTTCGCAAACGACGCTGAAACCTATCAAATCACCTCCGAATGACCCGAAAATTTGCACTCACGTCAAAAATGACAACACAAACCTACTCCAACTTCCGAAATTTCATTCCGACCCCGATATCAAATTTTCCACTGCCGACCAAAATCGCCAAATTTCCAACTTTTGCCAATTCAAGCCTAATTCTACTACGGACCTCCAAATCACATTCCGGACATGCTCCTAAGTGAAATATCACCTAAAGGAGCTAGCGGAACCATTAGAATTCACATCCGAGATCGTTTACATATAAGTTAACATCCGATCAACTTTCCAAACTTAAGCCTTCACAAAAGAGACTAAGTATCTCAAATCCTCTCCGAAACTACTCCAGACCCGAACCAACTGACCCAACATATCATAATATAGCTGAAGAACACAAAAAGAAGCAGAAATGGGGAAACGAGGCTATAACTCTCGAAATGATCGACGGGGTCGTTACAACTTTTAAGCTACACCACCTGCCAATTACAACCAATATCCATCCTATAATGGCAGAGCATTACATTGTTGTCATTCAACCAAAATTAACCAACAACAACAACAATTAACTAACAACAATTAACCAACATCAATACTAATAACAACTACAACCACAACAACAACGCTAATAACAACAACAACGCCAACCACAACAACAACTATACAAATGTTCAATAACAAAATAATATCAACAATACAATCATTATTCAAAATTATTCCCAACTAAATATTCACAAGTTCAAGACTTTGTTTAGCAATACACATCATTCAATAAGTAGATTTCATTATCTCCATCTTCACTACTAGAACCTTCATCGTCGGCATGGTTCGAAGGATCACGACGAGAATGATTTGCACATGGGGAAGGCTCACGAGACAAGGGAATGTCACGACCCAAACTGGACTCGGTCGTGATGGTACCTCTCATGAAGATAAGACCAGCCGACACAATTCCAAAATCAACCATTTTCCATGTAAAAGTGGGGTTTATACCATTTATAAATCATTAATCTCATAATGAACATTTAAAAGAAAAATGCGGAATAATTACAGAAGCCCGACATCGGGGTGTCACTAGTCATGAGCATCTACCAAGGTCTGAATACAACAAAACAGTCAAGTGTACTAAGTACAGAAATTGAAATGAGATGAAGAAACAATGTTGTAAACGTCGTGCAGCCACCTTGCTAACTCTGATGACTCCGCGTCTGTGCAATCAATACCTGCTATCGAATTCTGAAATACCTGAATCTGCACACGAGGTGCAGGGAGTAATGTGAGTAGTCCAACCTAGTAAGTAATACGAGTAAATAAGGACTGAGCAGTAGAAAACAATGAATCCACATTCATGATAACTCAATAAGCACACAGGCTGCTAATTTAGAATACGAGTCGATCGTCTTATTAAAATCCAGCCTTTTGGTAAACATTATTTGAAAATGCTTTGCGACAGCTTCAGTAGGGGTTCAATACCATTTATAATAAAAGAGATGAAAAATTATAATCGACCCCTCGGGCAAAACATAGTTCGTAAATAGCCCCTTGGCAAAACAGGAATCATAAACACCTCATAGCATGAAAATCTCAGTGGAAATAACAAAGCCAAATCAGTGATTAAATTCTGAACATCTCATAAACCCCAGCTTAAATGGAAGTTTTTTTAAAACATTTGTTGACCACTTTCGACAGAGGCTCAATATAAAGATGAGTGAAAACAGTCAATAAATCAACATATTCGATAGAAACTCATTTTAAAGAGGAGTGAAAATCAATAAGTTCATAAACAGGCCCCTCAGGCAAAGCATCACTCATGTGCATGTATATATCTATCGCCCCTCAGGCAAGCCTCTCAGTCACTCGTGACTCAACTCTTACCAATCAGCGCTCACACTCAGCACTCACACTTAATAGGTACCATATAGTAACCGCTGCGGCCCGCAACCCGATCTATATATCTCGTCGATGACGCTCACTGGGGGTGTGCAGACTCCGGAGGGGCTCTTACCACCCAAGCGCTATATCGCTGCGGCGTGCAGCCTGATCCAACATATCGCTGCAGCGTGCAGCCCGATCCATATAAGTATCGTTGCACGTGTGCAGCCCAATCCATATATATATATATTGCTACGACGTGCAGCCTGATCCCTAACTATATAATCCTCACAACCAGGATCTCGGCCTCTATCAGTCATTAACCTCACAATCAGACTCTCGGTCTATCTCGGTCATCAACCTCACGATCACTCGGACCATCAGTAAAACAGGGAACTCAGCCCAAACAATTTTCATATTTTTAAAAAATAAAGTGATAAACCAGATTTAAACAATAAACAGGTAAAATACGACTGATGATATGCTTTCAAAACAAATAGAGTGAGGAAAAATAGTGAAAGTGCCCTAAGGGTCTCAGCAGGTCGGCACAAGGCCCCAAACATGGCATACAACCCAAAATATAATAACATCAAACAATTAACTATCAATTACGCATTAAGATAATCGTTCGGGATGGACTAAGTCATAATCCCCAGCGGTGCTCTACCCCACGCTCGTCATCTAGCGTGTAAGTCACCTCAATATAGCACAATGGTGTGTAATCCGGGGTTTCAAACCCTCAGAACAGCATTTACAATCATTACTTACCTCAAACCGGCTAAATCTCAAGCTCGCGACGCCTTTGCCTTCCAAATTAGCCTCCACGCGCGTCAAATCTATCCAAAATTAGAACGAATACATCACAATATGCTAAGGGAGCAAAGCCCAAGCGAAAACAATCGAAAAATATCGAAAATCCTGAAATTAGCAAAACCCGAGCCCTGGGACCACTTCTCGAAACTCAGGAATTTTCACATCAATAGATTCCTCATCTCCCCAAGAGTTCATACATATCAAAAACATCAAAATCCATCCACAATTGACCCTTCAAATCCCAAATGTTTGGTCTCCAATTTTTAAGCCCTAATTCTTCAATTTTCACCCTTAATTTCCATGATTTCTAGCTCTAATTCATGAAATAATAGCATAGGAACAAGTTTTAGGTCCAAATTCCTTACCTCAATGAAGTTCCCTTAAAATCCCTCTCTCAAATCGCCCCAAAAGCTCCAAAGCCGAGATAAAAATGGTGAAATAGCTCAAAATTCGCGAAAGCGTCAATTTATATTTTCTGCCCAGAATTTTTCGCATTTGTGGCCATTTTATCGCTTATGCGGTACCGCATATGTGGCCCTTCTTCCGCTTCTGCGGAAGTCACTTAACTGGCCAACAATCGCACCTACGATCAAATCCCCGCATCTGCGACATCGCAGATGCGGCCACTCTAACCGCTTCTGCGGTCTCTACCCAGCAGGCTCATTTTCGCTTCTGCGACTAATCAACCGCACATGCGGTGCCGCATCTGCGGTCCACAATCTGCAGATGCGGAAATATCAGAAGCAGCAAATCTGAAGCTGCACAAATTCCAAATTCTCCGATAACCACCCAAAATCACCCCGAGGCCCCCGGGACCTCAACCAAAAGCACAAACATAACCCAATACCTTATTCAAACTTGTCCCAATCATCAAAACACCTCAAATAACATCAAATCATCCAAAGCACATCAGATTCAACCCTAATTTTCTAAATTCTTCTGTAATACGCTTTTGATAAAAAACCCAACCAAACCATGTTTGAATGACCTAAAATTTTACTCACACATCCCAAATGATACAACAAATCTACTGCAACTGTCGGAGTTTCATTCCTACCTCTATATCAAAATCTCACATATCGACCGGAAAACGTCGAAATCTCAATTTCGCCAATTCAAGCCTAAACCTTCCACGGACTTCCAAAATGCATTCTGATCATCACGCTCCTAAGTCATAAATCACCTAACGGAGCTAACCAAATCGTAAAAGTTCCAATCCGAGATCATATACAAACAAGTCAAATATTGGTCAAACCTTTCAAGTTTCAAGCTTCAAACTGGTAACTGCTCTTCAAATTTTATTCCGATTATCCTGCAAACCAAAACCAACAATTTACATAAGTCATAATACATCACACGTGGTAAGTCATGCCCGAGAACTAGTGATCAAAGTGCAAAAGCTCAAAACGACTGGTCATGTCGTTACATCCTCCCCCACTTAAACATACGTTCATCCTCGAACGTGCCCAGAGTTGATCTATAAGCCACCAATTGCTGACTAACTTTACTATGCATATACCCGGGGGTGATCCCACGTCACCCTATCTTATATAGGTCCGATAACACATTGCAACTGAAATTACACAATCTAGTCTGGCCCCTAAGCCATAGAACCACATTTCCACTTTTGAAACCATCAATACGATCAAAACCTCACACCTATACTCTGAATAGACCCGAACCAGCTGTAATAACCCATGCCTACAACCTCGGAAGCAATCCAATGATATACCACATAACTCAAACACCCGTAGAGATAACTTCTATTCACATCAGCTGCACACAACAACTGAATACCGGTAGAAAACCTTTTATCCACTAAAGTTTCATTCCAACACTTTCATATACTGCCAATGAAAGGCCATAACCATTTCTCAGATCAACCATTCATGAAGCCCCTTCTCCTTTGGCAAAGACCATATCAATTCTTTTTTGAGCCAAACCTCGATATTATCCTTCCAACATGCTGAAATCGAATTCGTTCGTATTCATTAATGATCCCAACGATCTCCTCTGATCCAACACACTACTCTGTGACATGACACATCAATATAGGCTTCAGCCACAACTTGCATAATACACGCACCAATAAGCAACAGTCCAAACATACTCGAATCATGAAAAATGACTCTAACGAAAGAGCTGCCCCTCAAGCTCACCAATATCATCACAACACATGGTCATCATAGAAATAGAACACATGAATCTAACCCGCAATGTCATAACTCCACATAGCTTCGCTGCAACGCGCGATCCTATCCAAATACTGCTCCACACAAAAATCCTCGAGTCATTATGCTCGAAACCGATAACTACGCACAATTTAATGTCTGGAGCCAAATCAAATCATTACACCCACGGTGAAACAAATAACATACACCACGCAAACCCGAAAGGACATAACCAATACGCCATTCACCGAGCAACACCCAATCACTCTTCCCGCTTGACTTTCACTATGAAACTCCGACAAAACCGCACCATAGGTGCCTATAATCAACAGATCGTAACGTTTTGCAACACAAAAAGGTAACTCATAGATCTCCCCAGATTACCAATAAGCTCAATAACAACCAAATTAACACATCCTTCACCTACAACAACTCGAAGTCAACAAGGCCGTCTCGATGCCAGACACATATCTATATAGGTCTACCAATGGACCACACATCACCTCTAGTTACCCACAACAGATAAATAATCCTTCGAAGGTTCACAATGACTGAATCATAGAACATACTAACATCTGACTAACTTACCCACATTTTGCCATCCTCAACTACGAGCTAACCTGCGTATGAGAACTTCCAGTCTCCAAGTCCATAAAACACACGAAGTACCATATCTGATCCCAATTCCGCCACTTGCATATATAACTCACCCCTAGTACTCAATCATTCCACGAGAGATACTCTATGATTCTTCTGTGCTGCCAAGCAAACTCGAATACCAACAGTCGATATGACAAGAAGTGTTGCAATACTATCGGAGTACCATCAATTTAATCACATTGCCTCTCTCTGAATCATATACCCTCGTCCAATCAACTCAATTAGCATTACCATTTTCTTAATCATCTAAAGAGTATTTCTCAAATCATCTGAAGCTCATTTTTTCAATTTATCTGAACTGCCCGTGCTGCCTAAGAATTTATGACCTTCATTTCAAATCTGAATCGTGACCTTACACATGTCAATCTCACTCCTATACAACATACCGCATAAGTCGTACCATTCTAGGATAACCACAAGAACCTTGTATCTCTTCTGAGACACAAACAACTATGTACTCAACCAACCAAGAACTTTCCATTGTTCCCATATAGAAGAAAATCATTATACATACCATAATCCTCATGCCCATAGAAAATGTACATTTCCAACCGAGGTCGAAACCATCAAGAACTCTCCGAGTTCCCCTTGCACAAACCAGACCTGCTAGGATTGAATCTTTCGAACTCAACCGAGCTACGCAGATCACTAAAACCCAAGAGAATTGCCGAGAAACACCTGTAGAAACTCATTACCCCGAAAACATTCAAAGAGCTAATCATATCCTTACCATACCAACTCAACCTACTACCAAGCTATCCCATCTATCCGAATTCCCTTCTGATTTACCTTCAACTTGGTACTCCTTATTGCTATAACATAACAATTCCTTAACCCAGACTTACCACAACCCAAGCATAAAACCACACTGTCTAGGGCTCATAAGCCACTGAATACTTTCTCAGATATTCCCACGAGCACCACGATCAAAGTACTTTGCTCTGAAGAGACTTCCTGCGAATCTAAATTTGTTACCTTTACCTTCCTGGTAATGATACCTAGAATGTCATAATTTATAAAGATAATACCACAAGTCTCGACATCTTCCAATGAAAACTCAGTTTCTAACCACAGATACAACTTTAAAATACCCAATTGTTATATGTAAATCTTGAACACATTAGAACCATTCTCGAGAGTCATCCACTCCATTCAAACTACAATTAGCCTAATCAAATGAACAGAACCACCCGTGCCTCAATAGCACTCCGACACTGCAGGGTGTAACCTCATCCTAGAACAACCAAGCCACTTCCTGCTCTATGCACCGAGCATCCATTACCACAACAGCTCAAGACACTCTGATATTCCCATACACCTATGAAGCATGACATAACCTCTGTCAAAAATTTTCCTTTACTCGAGACATCCTCGGTCTCAGTCTCCATAAGCCATAACTAATTCACCAGTATGCCTTAAACTGGAACCAACATAGCACATAACCGTACAATCAAGAAATCAACAGCAGACTCCCCCACTTGGCTCGAAGCCAAAGATCAAAACACACTCAATATCTCGTAACACATATACTCTATTGATGCCATAATACCATAGCGAGATTAAACTCAAATACTTTGTAAGCTGGCGAAAACACAGATCATCTAGTACTTTAACCCTTCTGCAAATCTTGCATTCACTCTCACAACAGTTAGACCCCCTCTCTTAAGCGACCCATTTAAATTACAACACATATCTTTCACTTGCAAATGAGATCTTCTAACAGACAACATAAAGATCGCACAACTTCCGAACACTTCGCAGGAGATAACCCACCTAATTTGCCTCAAACTAACATTCCCGCATACCTTCTACTGTAGTAAACTTTACGCAATCACTTAGTCTTCCTGAGTCTGAACCCATACCGCAACATGAAATTTACTTCACTCCCAGCTACGAAACATGAAAAGATTCTTTACGCGCCCACAACTCGGGGCTATACATCGAACCAAGATGGAATTCAAACACCTAATAGTTCTTCTATCCTCCAGCGGACCTTTCTCGTCGCTTCTAAATCATATAGATATGTCTCGCAATACTAACATACTCATCACATAGCCATCCAACCGTCGCTCCCACTAATAGGAACAATACCGAACATATAAGTTCAAAAACACTTGATCACACAATCAGCACCTCGGTGTTCAAGCCATAGGCAAAGATCCGGCCTCAAGTCCTCCAGACTGGCTCAACATCAACTCATAGAGATCATATCTCGCCCCCGATCAGGGACTCACAAGCCATCGTTGCAAATCTGATACTAAGCGCTCACGTGCGTATACGAACGCGTGGAAGGAATTCAAAGAGTTACATTTCAAGCTGAATCAAGGACGCATGATAAGAATTCAAGAACGTGAAGTTTTCCTAAAGGTTCTGCAGCCTCTCAAGGATAAATACAGACGTCTCTGTACCGATCCGCGAGACTCTACTAAACCTTCTCATGACTCGTGAGACCTATGTAACCTAGGCTCTGATACCAACTTGTCACGACCCCAAACCAGACCCGATCGTGACGGCGCCTCTCACGAAGACAAGGCCAGTCGACACAATTCCCAAATCAATCATTTTCCATCTAAAAGTGGTTTTTATACCATTTATAAACCATTAATCTCATAATGAACATTTAAAAGAAAAATGCGGAATAATTACACAAGCCCAACATCAGGGTGTTACTAGTCATGAGCATCTACCAAGGTCTGAATACAACAAAACAGTCAAGTGTACTAAGTACAGAAATGGAAATAATATGAAGAAACAGTGCTGCGAATTTCGTGTAGCCACCTTGCTAACTCTGATGACTCCGCATCTGTGCAATCAATACCCGCTACCGGGTTTTGAAATACCTGAATCTGCACACGAGGTGTAGGGAGTAATGTGAGTACTCCAACACAGTAAGTAATAAGAGTAAATAAAGACTGAGCAGTAGGAAACAATGAATCCACATTCATGATAACTCAATAAGCACACAAGCTGCTAATTCAGAATACGAGTCGATCGTCTTATTTAAAATCCAGCCTTTTGGTAAAAATCATTTGAAAATGCTTTCCGACAGTTTCAGTAGGGGTTCAATACCATTTATAATAAAAGAGATAAAAAACCATAATTGGCCCCTCTGGCAAAATATAGTTCGTAAACAGCCCCTCGGCAAAACAGGAATCATAAACACCTCATAACATGAAAATCTCAGTGGAAATAACAAAGCCAAATCAGTGATTAAATTATGAACATCTCATAAACCCCAGCTTAAATGGAAGTTGTTTTAAAACATTTGTTCAACACTTTCGACAGAGGCTCAATATAAAGATGAGTGAAAACAGTCAATAAATCAACATATTCGATAGAAACTCATTTTAAAGAGGAGTGAAAATCAATAAGTTCATAAACAGGCCCCTTAGGCAAAGCATCACTCATGTGCATATATATATCTATCGCCCCTCGGGCAAGCCTCTCAGTCACTCGTGACTCAACTCTTACCAATCAGTGCTCACACTCAGCACTCACACTCAATAGGTACCATATAGTAACCGCTGCGGCGCGCAACCCAATCCATATATCTCGTCGATGGCGCTCAATGGGGTGTACAGACTCCAGAGGGGCTCCTACAGCCCAAGCGTCATATCGCTGCGGCGAGCAGCCCGATCCAATATATATATCGCTGCAGCGTGCAGCCCGATCCATATAAGTATCACTGCGGCGTGCAGCCCGATCCATATACATATACATATATATATATATATGTATATATATATATATATATATATATATATATATATATATATATATATATATATATATTGCTGCGGCGTGCAGCCCGATCCATAACTATATAATCCTCACAACCAGGCTCTCGGCCTCTCTCAATCATTAACCTCACAATTAGACTCTCGGTCTATCTCGGTCATCAACCTTACGATCACTCGGACCATCAGTAAAACAGTGAACTCAGCCCAAACAGTTTTAATATTTTTAAGAAATAAAGTGATAAACCAGATTTAAACAATAAACAGGTAAAACACGATTGAGGATATGCTTTCAAAACAAATAGAGTGAGGAAAAATAGTGAAAGTGCCCCTAAGGGTCTCAGCAGGTCGGCACAAGGCCACAAACATGACATACAACCCAAAATATAATAACATCAAATAATTAACTATTAATTACGCATTAAAATAATCGTTCGGGATGGACTATGTCACAATCCTTAGCGGTGCTCTACCCCATTCTCATCATCTAGCGTGTAACTCACCTCAATATAGCCCAATGACATGTAATCCGGGGTTTCAAACCCTCAGAACAACATTTGCAATCATTACTTACCTCAAACCGGCTAAATCTCTAGCTCGCGACGCCTTTGCTCTTCAAATTGGCCTTCACGCACGTTGAATCTATCCAAAATCATAACGAATACATTACAATATGCTAAGGGAGCAAAGCCCAAGTGAAAACAATCGAAAAATATCGAAAATCCCGAAATTAGCAAAATCCGAGCCCCTGGCCCACTTCTCGAAACTCAAGTATTTCACATCAATAGATATCTCATCTCTCCACGAGTTCATACATATCAAAAACATCAAAATCCATCCACAATTGACCCTTCATATCCCAAATGTTTGGTCTCCAATTTTTAAGCCCAAGTTCTTCAATTTTCACCCTTACTTTCCATGATTTCTAGCTCTAATTCATGAAATAATAGCATAGGAACAAGTTTTAGGTCCAAATTCCTTACCTCAATGAAGTTCCCTTGAAATCCCTCTCTCTAATCGCCCCAAAAGCTCTAAAGTCGAGATAAAAATGGTGAAATAGCTCAAAATTCGTGAAGGCCTCAATTTATATTTTCTGCCCAGAAATTTTCACATTTGCAGCCATTTTATCGCTTCTGCGGTACCGCATATGCGGCCCTTCTTCCGCTTCTGTGGAAGTCACTTAACTGGCCAACAATCGCATCTGCGATCAAATCCCCGCATCTGCGACATCGCAGATGCGGCCACTCTAACCTCTTCTGCGGTCTCTGCCTAGCAGGCTCATTTTCGCTTCTGTGACTAATCAACCGCACATGCAGCGCTGCATCTGCGGTCCATAACCCACAGATGCGGAAATATCAGAAGCAGCAAATCTGAAGCTCCACAAATTCCAAATTCTCTGATAACCATCCGAAATCACCCCGAGGCCCTCGAGACCTCAACCAAAAGCACAAACATGACCCAATACTTTATTCAAACTTATCCCAATCATCAAAACATCTCAAACAACATCAAATCATCCAAAGCACATCGGATTCAAGCCTAATTTTCTAAATTCTTCCGAAATATGCTTTTGTTCAAAAACCCAACCAAACCATGTCCGAATGACATAGAATTTTACACACACATCCCAAATGACACAACGAAGCTACTGCAACTATCAGAATTTCATTCCTACCTCTATATCAAAATCTCACCTATCGACCGAAAAACGCCGAAATCTCAATTTCGCCAATTCAAGCCTAAACCTTCCACGGACTTCCAAAATGCATTCCGATCACGCTCCTAAGTCATAAATCACCTAACGGAGCTAACCAAATCGTAAAAATTCCAATCCGAGATCATATACAAATAAGTCAAATATTGGTCAAACCTTTCAAATTTCAAGCTTCAAACTGGGAACTGCTCTTCAAAGTTTATTCCGATTATCCTGCAAACCAAAACCAACGATTTATATAAGTCATAATACATCACAAGGGGAAAGTCATGCCCGAGAACTAGCGATCAAAGTGAAAAATCTCAAAACGACCGGTCGGGTTGTTACAGAGAATAGGAAAAGCACCACTAGCAAGAAGATTGGCTAGCTGACCTTGAAGGAGATTAAATTGTTTGTCCCTCCTTTTTAGCTGAACTTGAAGGGTACCAAATTGTTCATCTCTCTTTTGTTCTCTAGCATTTGTCTCTTCAAGCTCTGTTGTCAGCTTTGCGATCTTCTTTTCCTTAGACGAGATAGTCGACCTATCAATTGTCTCGCCTTGGGCGGAAGTCCCTATACCTTGCAATCCAGCCCTATAGTGCTGAAATGATCTCTCTGGAATGCCGTATGCTATCCCCTTATTTGGACCACCGACAACATCCAACCATATCCTTTGCGCTTCTTCGTCTGAAAGGGGTGGTCGCTCGCCTTGCTCATTCAGTGGCAACCTCTGAGTGTACTCCTCCACATTAATCTTGTAGCGATCCTTTATTTAGAAGATATAAAATTATTGACTAAGTGTATAGTATATAAGCTATATATATATATATATATAAGTTATATTCGATTAAATCTTACTATAACACATTTAAATGTTGTTTTTGCTACAACTTAAGTATTAATATAGCACTACATCTTATAAACTATATATAAGATGTATATATAGTATAGTATAGTATATATATATGTATATATATATATATATCTTAATATGTATATATAGTATAGTATAGTATAGTATAGTATAGTATAGTATAGTATAGTATAGTATAGTATAGTATAGTATAGTATAGTATAGTATATATATACTATGTATACAACTTAAGATATATAAACTATATTTGATATACTTGCTACAACTTAAGTATTAATATAACACTACATCTTATAGAACTATATATAAGATGTATATATAGTATAGTGTATATATATATAAGCTATATTTGATATTAAATATTGAATATTAAAATTTAGGATGTTAAATAAAATTTAGGTCACAATTCTATAATAAAATTTACAAAGCATTGCCTTAGATATTTTTTTTAACATTCTTTTGTCTCTAATATCTATTTAATTTTTAAAAAAATATATATATGTTAGATATATATATATATATATATATATATCAATTAAGTATTAAATATTATTTATTTAAAAGCTATTTATATAAAGGTTGACAAAAACCGACCGACTTCGGTTGGTAATTTCATTAAATTTATATTTTAATTATTTTAAAATTGTGTTTCCGACCGAACTCGGTCGGAAATATTTAATTAAAACTTATTCCGGTTGGTAAATTAAATATATATAATTTTTGTTATATTAAATTAAAAACCAGTTGCCTTGGGCGGGAAAGCATAATTTAAAATTTACCGACCGAAATCGTTTGATATATTTGAAAATTTTTAATTAAAAATTATTTTTGTAGATAATACACAAGTATGACCAGGTCTTGATCAAATATTGACCAATTTCCGACCGAAGTCGGTCGGAATTGTTATATATTTGTTGTGGGACCACCATTTTCCTTGTCAAAAATATTATCTTTGACTTTTGTGACCAATTTACTTAATTTCCGACCGATTTTGGTCATTTTTTTGGACCGATTTCGGTTGGTATTCTGTGGACGAATTTTGACAATTTTCTATTAGTGTTAAAATCTTTGATCTATGAACAATAAAAAATCAAATGAATTTAGAGCTAATGGAAAGAGATCCTTAAAGCGCAACATGCACCAATGCACGTACCACCAAAGACTATGGTGGAATGGCCAGCGGCGAATCCAAATTTAAATTTAATGAATTCAATTTTTAAGAATTTTAGTATTAAACTGTAACGACCCGACTGGTCGTTTTGAGCAATTTCGTCAAGTTCCGCAGTTTGAGGTCACGAGTAGCTTTATATGTGTATCGACTTATGTGCATGGTTAGATTCTGTTTTCGGATGAATCAGAGTCGAATTGGAAGAAGGAATCTAGTTTTGGAAACTTAAACGGTGAGAATTTGACCGGAATTGGACTTTTGAGTAAACAACTCCGGAATGAGGTTTGGATGATGTCAGCAGCTTCGTATGGTAATTTTGGACTTAGGCGCGCATTCATATTTGGATTTGGAGGCCCGTAGGGTAATTTGAGGCGTTTCGGCAAAAGTTGAAAAAGTTGAAGTTTTGAAAATGGAGAAGTTTTACCTATAGTTGACTTTTGTGATATCGGGGTCAGAATACGATTCCGAGAGTTGGAATAGCTCTGTTATGTCATTTTGGACTTGTCTGCAAATTTTGGCGCCATTCAGAGTTGTTGATAGGGTTCGGATGCACGGTTGTGATTCTAGATGTTCTTGAAGTTTAAGTTTGATTTTCATGCGTTTTAGCGTCCAATTCGTAGTTTTAGAAGTTATTTTCATTATTTTATCATGCGATCGAGCTCGTGTAGTATTTTTAGACTTGTGTGCATATTTGGTTTGGTGCCCCGAGGGCTTGGGTGAGTTTCGGATTGGTTCTGAATGATTTTTTTCATAGTTTCAGATTGCTAGTTTCTGGTGTCTGTTGCCCTCTTTCGTGATCGTGATCGAGGTCTTCCCTGTACTACTACAAAGTAGCAAGAGTGGTCGAAGCAGCTTTTAACCGAGAAGGTTGGGATCGATTTTCATAGGGAGCTAGATATTGGAATTTAGTGTCTATCTAAATTGGAGTTGCGTAGTTCCTAATTGCACTTCTAAACATTGTTGGTTTTGATATTACTTCTAAATTTATACTACAAAGATGCTAAATTAGGTGAAGTGAAGCTAAGAGTAAACAAGTTAGAGGTTGTCTAAATAGGTAAAAGGCACTAGGGAAGTGACTTTCTCCTAGGTGGATAATTGACGGATTCTCGAATCTGAGGCTAGATTGTCATATTTGGGGATTATGATATAACCATTGCACGATACTACTCACTCTAAACCTCTCGGTAGTTTGAGTAATTTTGCCCTAATTGACTTTCTCAAGACCAATTGGGTATGATAATTTGTGCAAGCAATTGAGGTTCAAGTCGGGTATTACTATCTCTAGGTTTAACCCTTTAATTGGGGCTATCAGTCTCTTGAATATGCCCCAATTCCTTGTTGGACTAATTTCATAGACTTAGGCTCTCTTTCTCAAGAAGAGCCAAAGTCAACTAGGCATAAACTAGTGTTTGCAACCATTAATCCAACATTAAAACCATAAATTAGTCCAAATATCAAACACCCATAGACATTCAAGCCTTAAAACACAAGACCCATCAATTACCCACACTAGGGTTGAACCACAACCCTAGCTAATGGGTCTAGCTACTCATGATTATAGAAGAAAACAGAGAAATAGATGAAGAAAAACCCATAATACTTAATTACTAGATAAAACTTGAAGATTCAATGATGAAACTATTGTAAAATTACTCAAAATGGTAAAAGAACACTATTCAAGAGTGCAGCTGCTGTCTAGAATACAACGGATAACCTAAAAATGGGAAAAGACCTTCAGATGGCCTGCTTTTTGCACCTATTTCATTGCCTTCCATCAGCCGGTTTCACCTTCCGTTGTTGATTCCTCTTCCGGGACTCCTACTTCAGGCTCCCCTTTATGATGGTATTTCACCTGGAGTAGAAGAATGAAGAATATGGAAAGAAATTATTTATACTAGACCGAATATTCTGGAAAAAAATACCCTTGCGGGGTTAGTGTGGACCGCACAAAATCGAGTGCGGCCTCACTAAGGTTATTGGCTGAAACAATCTACCCTCTGAACTTGGCCACCGCGGGCCGCACAAAATGTACTGCGACTGCGGTGGCTTCTGTTGCGGTCCGCACAAAATGAATCGCGGACCGCATTGGCAATGTTCCTCCAACTTGGCAACTCTCTGAACTTGAGCTTTGTGGACCGCCCAAAATCGAGTGCGGCCGCAATGAAGTCAATGCGGTCCGCATGAAATGTTTTTGCGGCCGCATTGCTTGACTGCATGAAATAAGCACTTCCTGAACCTCATATTTACGGACCGCACAGAATGGAGTGCGGCCGCATTGGTCCTGTTATACTGAGCTTGGACTTGTTCTAGGTACTTGTGCATGTTTCACTCCTTTTTGAGCTAGTTTTGACGAATTGTCACCTTGTTGACCAAACCCTGTAATCAAGTACAACATGTGTGCCTTTTGGGACTATTTTGTATACATTTCTAATCAAAACTCAAGTAAGAAGGAGTGTAAAATGCATCATAATCCCTAGTTATCAACTTTTCCAAACTTAAGCTTTTGCTTGTCCTCAAGCAAAAAAACAAGACCCACCCATTAAGAGTAAATCTAAGAAAATTCAGCTGACCTAAAGTGACCTCATCAAGCATAAATTGGGACTAACAATTGTCCTCAATTCAAATGAATCATTAACAACATTCACTCTTTTAAACACCATGGATTAGTGTGATACAAGAGCATCAAGAGTTGACTCAACACATCAAAGAAACTCTTTCTATTGCTTTGGTCATTGTGGAACCCAAACTCATACATCCTCAACTCTCCCTAAGCAAACCTCACCTTTAGGAATGTAGCACTCAGAACGAGGTTAATACAAATACACTCATCTCTCTCAAAGAAAATTCACAAGTCCGGCTCTAAGTACCATATGCTTGCCCCTTATGTGAGTCACCACTAATGTAAGCTTCATTCAACTCAAGATCATATAGGGCTTTTGTGGAGGCATAGTGAAGGCTTTTGGTTTAGGGTAGGAAATGTTTGGTCTAAGTAGGTTTCATCTTCCCTTTAGCACTTCTTTTGCTTCATTTTGGCACACATTCACTTGACTTTTTAAGTCATTTCACTTCTTCTGAAGGGGTTAGAGAGACACACTGTCACTCTTTCTTGTTCATTTCAATTTTTTTTCCTCCTTTCTCAACTTTTCACACCTTTCATTCTTTACTTTTATTGAATCCCTTCATTCTTTTCTACATTGAACATTCTTTTTGTCTTTTTGCTTTTTTTTTCTTTTTCATTGCCTTTCCTTTTCTTCATTTTTGGGCCCTTTTACCACTTTGTTGCAATCCTCATCTCCCCCCCCCAAACTTATACTTTTGCCAAGTGATAAAGGAACGATCGGGTGCCAAGAGAGGGTATCTTTATAACGGTTAAAGGCTTGTATCATGCTTCTTGAAAGAAAAAGGTCTAAGGCTCAAAAGGGTTGACTAGGGATTTTACCATTGGTAGGTTATGGAAGTGTTCAAGATATCATTTGGATCAAAGAGATCCTATAATCACGTCTCAAGTCAAATTACACTCAGGATTTCGCCTAGACAAACATTCAGGGCAAGTTCTAGACCAATGGCTCGGGACATGGACTTGCAATTCAAATTATCACTACACAAGCTTTTGGATTGATAAAGACACGGAGTCGGGGGCCCACAACAACCTTAGATAAGATTTGAGCAACACAATGGTCCCAAAAAACCACTTGATGATTATTGGCCAACACAAGAGTCTCAAGGTCACAACTTTCACCATCCTATACACAACGATTTGTTTTGACCATAGGATTAAAGGCAAATGTGCTAGGACCAAGTGAAGCTTTGCTTGAGGCACCCTTACCAACTAACTACTAAAAAGCAAAAAAAAAAAAACAGACTCAAACCCTTAAGAAGGTTTTCATTCCATCCATCATCGGGAAGAGCCACCCGGTTCACACAAATTTCACATTTGGAAAGAACCGTGGCATTAAGAAAACCAAAGGCTTATTGAAAAAACTAAACACAAGAAGCTACGAACTTAAAATTAAGAAGCTAAGAAAGGAAAAATGCGGAAAGTAAAATGAATATGTACAAGAGGGGATTTAATCGAATATACAATAGGGAGAATGAATATACACATAAGAACGTAACTTTTATATACAGACCCAAAGTAAAAAGTACGAGAAATGCAATGAAATGATAAAATTATATACATACCAAAGATAAAAAGAAAGAAAGCATAAAATACTATCATATATACAGTCATCCAAATATCCAAATAGGGCTACCCCCTTAAATGAAAGCTAGCATTGTCCTCAATTCCAACTAACTAAAATAAGCACAAAAATAGAGGAGATAGGAAAAACAAACTCCCTATGGGTCCTCCGTCTGCATGGGATCCTGAGTCTGGGTCCCTGGGTCTTCCGTCTGCTCGGGAACCTGTGACTGGCTCCCTATGATTTGTGGCTCTATTGGGACCTGGGCCTGGACCTGGACTGAGGCCTGGGCTGAATCTTGTGCTGAATCTTGGGGCTGGCTGGAGGAACCTCCCTGCGGGTCCTCCAACTGTATAACTGCATCATCAGAGCGGGGAATCACCCTCTTCCTCTTGGGTGGCCTCTCGGACTCCGTCTTTGGCTGGGGCTAGGCTGCTGGTCCTGGGTCATGCAATTACAAATCTAAAGGCAGGTGATCCGCCTTCAACCTCTCAACCTCGACACGTAGCTCCTTCACCTGTAATGACCCAATAAATTTCGCTAAGTAATTTAGGATTTTGTGGTACCGGGAAGGCTAATTATAATATTTTACGTGCTATTAACATGTGGACATCAATTGGATTTGGTAAATAAGTGTACAAGTCTTATGGTAAGTAATTTGGGGTCCAAGGAAGGGCCTAAGTCTAAGTCAATTGGAAAATTTCGTAATAGGCTAAGATTCCAAATGAGTTCGCACAAGTCCCTACTTTGAACGAGCATATCAAAATATGTATAAGGTTTTCTGCGTTGCACAACCTATCAAATATGATGAACAACCTTCAAATGAAATGTCTTCGAGTTTAGTTTGCAACGCTTCAAACCGTTCATCATTTGGACATTCCTACACAAAGTTATGATCCAATTACCAAAGGCTGGAAAAATGCGATCCTGTATCGAATCTGCGATCGCAAATATGTCGCATTTTTGACTCTGCGATCGCAGATCTGTCGTAGATTGGGCCAGTGTTGCCCAGTTTTGGGCACCTATTTCGCGATGCATTCTGCAGCCCACATTCTTGTTTTGCGGTCCATTCTGCGATCGAAGCCCCGATTTTGGAGGCTTATTTTTCTTATTTTTATATCCCGACCCCATTTTAATATATAGTCTTCGAGGCTTCATTTGGGGTCATTTTCTACTGATTTTAGAGAGAGTTGAGAGCATCTGCAGAGAGAAAGAGAAAGAAGGAGTCTAGCTTCATAATCACCCATCTCTTGCTCAAGTCTTCAAGAATCAAAGAACCCAATCACATGTTCTTCATCTAGGAGGTAAGGTTCTATACATTAGACTTTAATTTCGAATTTGGGGTGTAAGATGGGTTATTGAGGTATTATTCTTAGGTGTAATAGTATTATGTATACATGCATGTACAAATTAGGTTTGTGAAAAGAATTTTGAACACGAATAAGTAAAGATTAAGTTGGGTAATGAAGGAAATCTTGTAAAAGAGCCTTGAAATCAACATGCACAACTACTGTTAGATAAAATGCTCAAATGAGCCGAAACCATGAATATCTTCCTAATTTGTATTCAATTTTGTTATGTCTCGAAGTAGATTGAGATTGCTAGAATTTTCGGAACGTTGTAGTAACTTAAGGAAAGCTTAAACAAGGTATGTATGGCTAAAAGCCCCTCTTCTTAGAAATTGAGCTCCCATGGTGTCCCCGCATATGTTGTAAGTCCGAAATCTGATTTATATAGTATTTGTTATTTCAAAGGATTTGGTGTTGCAAAAATATATATGAAAGGTGTGTCTCAATGTGTTCAATGTGCTATTCTTGGTAAATTGGGGATATGTGAAGAATATGAACTATATGCTAAATTGCCTAGATTTCAAGTCAAGTTTAAATTGTGATCATTATGCCGAATCATAAGAATTCTCATCTATGCTTATAACTTGAATTGCTCCTGTATGTGCCCATTATCTTAAATTGCACGTTTGATGTTGAAAGTGAAAGTGATGTGGAATGTGAGTTATGAAATGTGGCCTACTGCCAAGTATGATGTGAAAATTGTGGCCCTAAGTGCCTATGAACTAATATATGTGAAACAACAATTGAAGTGAGATGATTAATAAAAAAGGGTAACGTCTTGGTAAGACGGCTTAACCGATCGGGCCGTTATCGGATGCCATGCTACACACATGGTGGTATTGTGTTGATATTGAAATCGAAAAGTGATAATGAAATTGGGATTGAGGTAATGTCTTGGTAAGACGGCTTAGCCGATCGGGCCGTGATCGGACGCCATGCTACACACATGGTAGTAATGTGTTGATATTGAACCCGGAAAGTGACAATGAAATAGTGATTGAGGTATATGTCTCAAATGAGGCAGCTTAGCCGATCGGGCCGTGATCGGACTCCGCGCAATAAAGCGGTGGTATTGTGAATGATGATGAAAAGTTTTGAAAAGTCTCAACCTAGAGGTATGGAAATTATGTGAAAGCTATGTGATTCCTTTTAATTGATGACGTGGTGATTGTTTAAAGCTTTTGTTGAATACTTATGATTTCTCTGTTCTTGTATGATAAGTTCCTTCTATTGAGATGGTGTTTATGATTTCTTTGTTCTTGTAAGATAGTTCTTTCTAATGAGATGGTGTTTAGTTATACATACTAGTGCTATTCGACGACACTAACGTCCCTTTTGCTGGGGGCGCTATGTCTTTAAATGGATGTAGATGTTTCCATAGCAAGCAATGTTGGTCGCAGCTAGTGACGCATCTTCCTTTCAGCTGACTTGGTGAGCCCTACTTCATTTTGGGGTCATGTTTCATCTGTTTATCATGTACGTTTGTATGTTGAGGTATAGCCGGAGCCTTGTTGTCGGCATTTCTATATTATTCTTCAGTTGTATTTAGAGGCTCCGTAGACAGGTTGTGGGTGGAGTTTGATAATGGGGAATTAAATTAGAAATATTAATATTTGGAAAAGATGTATAAAACTTGTAATATTTTGAAAATTATGAATGAAATTGCTAATGGAAATGAAATGGAAGTCGTTAATGATATATGTACAAAGTATGATTAATAGAGTTCATCTCCTCTGTATTTATGAATTAGTTTGGGTAGAAGGAAACCTAACAGGCTTGCTCAGTTGGGTTTACTCGGCTGAGCGCCGGTCGTGCTCCTTGGTTTTTGGAGCGTGACATCACTGACTCTTTTGAAGCCCGAGTCTTCCTCATTTTCTTCGCCTCCCAAGCAAGTTCTTTGAGTGCCTTTCCATGTGAATCAACAATGTTTGTAAGCAATTTCTGGTTCTCTTAGATCTTCTTCTGGTTGTCTAGAAGATCCTTGAGAGTGTCCTCAATGGACTGTGGGACCTGTGGAGGAGGAGGTGCTGACTGAGCTGCCACCGTGGTAGATAGTACAGACAACTTAGAAGTAGTTGTCTGCATCCAATTGTTGATGTTGGCGAGGGCCTGGCTCAGGCGGTGAGCAGTCAATGGGTATGTAGTGGAGGGGGGTATCTCTGGAACTGTAGAAGTGGAAGGACCGGGGGCCATGTCTGCTGAGGTGGAAGGAGGTTGAGTAGGAGCCACTACCACTACTGGCTCTTCAGACTGGCTAGTCGAAGTAGTGGCTTTGCCCTTAGGGTTGTCATCACCCTGTAGGCTATACCATGAGAAAGGTGCCTTCGCCTTCACTTTTCATATCAAACTTCCACTTTTCCATATCTAAGTCCTCCGGGTACATGGTCAGGAAGTTGGGGAAGGGATAAAATCTGTCACCTTCGTTCACTACCTGTATAATAACCTGGTACATCACATTCCCAATGTTAATCGGGTTCCCCGCCATGATAGATTCTACCAAAATCTCCCGGTGAATAGGGAGTGAGTTGTTGTGGGTGGTGGGGTCTAGCCTGTTGCACACAAATGTCTCCCACCTCTTAGCCTCAAAATTCAAAGTTCTCCTCAAAATTTTCACTCCCACAGTCAACCAATCGGGGGTGGTACCTGGGATTTCCAGGTACTCTGCCAACCAAGGACGAGCTTCCTCACCCAATGCCATCTTCTCCAAGTACAAGGACTCATCCTCCTCCATGTACCCCAGGTAATCACTTGTGGTCTTGCCATAGAATTTCACCTTCAAGTTCCGCACTTTGGTGACTGTGGTGCCCTTTTTAATGTGGTCCACATTTGTGTAGAACTCCTTCACTAAATGCTCATTGGCGTCCTCTACATGGCCTATGAAGTAGTCCCATCCAACTCTCTCTCTGAACTGTCTCAGCACATTGGGTTTGTAAGGCAAAAGGTCCCGAGTGATAAATTTACACTCAGGTATCAATTTCCTCTTGGGCCACCACTCTCGGAACTTGTGGTAGGCAACCTCACTTACTAACCAGTCTTGCCATGCCTACGGATTTCTAGTCCTCTCTACCCCACCTACTTGGGGCTCACCCCCTTTTACTTGTTCCCCTTCTTCTACTACGGGGCTCTCTCCAGATAATGAAGATGTAGGAGAGGTGGAATATTTATTTCCACTGCCTGCAGCTGAGCCCTCAGATGACTCAGAAGATATACGCAATGATGCTTGGGCAGTGGGAGAGCCTGGAGGTGTATCCCGCAACCTGTTCCTCTCCGACCAGTCAGGAATATACTCTGGCATGGAGTCTGATGATGCCTCCCGGGAAGGTGCATACTCACTCCCCGATTGGTCAATGGCTCTGTCAGCAGCCTTTATGATCCTCCTTGTGTTCTTTATGTTTTGTCAGACTTGCGGGGTCAATCTTATCAGTCCTTGTCCCCTACCCCGGGAAGACTCTCCTCATCCTGATTGTTTACCACCTTTGCCTCGTGAGTTCACCATTGTCTGCAAGCACATTCAGTTTTTCTTTGTTAGAATCAGTAGAAACAATGACACTCAGAATTGTAGGAAAAATTGTTGCAGACAGTCAAATGTTACAGAATGCGGACCGCACAATATGAGGTGCGGCCGCAAAGAGGATACGGTGGACCGCACAAAATCCATCGCAGTCCGCACAGAGGTGGGGTTTAGACTACCCACTCTCTGAATCTATGCACTACGGACCGCACAAAATGCATTGCGGTCCGCATTGAGTCACCGTGGACCGCACAAAATCCATTGCGGCCGCGGTCCTCAAGTGTTACTTTCAGAACTTAATCCACCGCAGTTTGCATAAAATGGTATTGCGGTCCGCAAAGAGGCACTACAGGCCGCACAAAATCCATTGCGGTCCGCACTGAGTGCCCAACAGCAGCACCAACCTAGGGTTCAAGTTTTGTTCATTTTTAGTCCAAATTTTACCTATTAATGATTCCCTAGGTGTTGCCTCAGTGTTTTAACTAATTAGTCCTAATTAAAACAGGATTTAACTGACACATGCTACAAGATTGAAAGAGAAACTGGAAGGGAAGGAAGAAGAACTGAGAAAAACAAAAAATTCAAAGAAAATAATAAAAGTAAACTATTGAGAAGGAGTTAAAGTTACTAGAAATGAGATGCACTGATTATTAATCAAGAATGAGTAGTTGAATTCGTGCAATTTAGAGAGTGAACGGTGATTTTTTTAGGATTCTAAGATAAAAAGATCAAAAAGTTTAAATGTAGGGCCTCGAGTCCTATTTATAGAAAAAGGTCTTGGGCCCCAGCTCACCTACCCACCACGGACCACACAAAACGACACCACAGTCCGCGGTGCTCAAAACCATGAATCACTTGGAAATTGACCACTGCGGACCGCAAGAAATCCAGTGCGGTCGCAATGGACCACCGCATACCGCACCAAAAGCAATGCAGCCACGGTGGAAAACTTCAGAGACTCCCTACTTTTGTCAAATCACTTCTGCAGTCCGCATTGGTTTCTTGGCCTCGCACAAAACGAGTGCGATCCGCATTGCAAACTTCAGAGAGTGATCCTTTTTCAACTTATTCCTGCACTGCATCAACATAATCCTACAACATCTCACAACCAGTCAGTCCAAAAATAAATCCTATACTACAAAGGAAATCAAAGAAAAACAAAAAGAAAGACACATGGGTTGCCTTCCAAGAAGCACCTGATTTAACGTCGCGGCACGACGCAGGTTACCATCAAATCACTTTAGATGAAGAAGTGTCACCACGTGGCTATCATCAATCTTGCCCAGGTAGTGCTTGACCCAGTGCCCATTCACTTTGAAAACTTTCCCATTTTTGTTCTTCAAGTCAAATGGACACAAACACCACTTCAAAAGGTCCGCTCCATTTTGACTTAAGCTTTCTCGGAAACAAACATAACCGAAAGTTGAACAAGAGAACCAAATCACCCACTTTGAACTCCTTGCCACGAGCATATTTATCATGAAGGTACTTCATCTTGTCCTTGTACAAGGACGAACTGGAGTAGGCATAGAATCGGAATTCATCAAGTTCATTAAGCTGCTCCATACGAAGATTTGCTGCCACATCCCATTCAAGATTCAGCTTTCTCAAAGCCCACATGGCCTTGTGCTCTAACTCAACCGGTAGATGGCACGCTTTCCCAAACACCAACCGATATGGAGACATACCAATCAGAGTTTTGTAAGTAGTCATATAAGCCCATAGAGCATTATTCAACTTCTTTGACCAATCGGTCCTATTTGCATTGACCATTTTTGACAGTATGCTCTTGATTTCCCTGTTTGAGACTTCAACTTGGCCACTCGCTTGAGGATGATAAGGAGTAGAAACTTTATGGTTGACACCATACTTTGCAAGCAAAGTGTCAAAAGCTCTATTACAAAAATGAGACCCCCCCATCACTTATGATTGCACGAAGAGTGTCAAACTTTGTAAAAATGCTCTTCTTGAGAAATACAACAACACTCTGGGCCTCACTGTTGGGTAGAGCCACGGCTTCAACCCACTTTGAAACATAGTCAACTACATTCGTATGTGTTCCCACACGAGCTAACAAACGGGCCCATAAAATCAATGCCTCATACATCAAAAATATCAACTTCAAGGATGGTATTGAGAGGCATCTCATCTTTCTTTGAAATTTCCCCCGCTCTTTGACATTCGTCACACCTATTCATAAGTTCACTTGCATCTTTGTACAAAGTTGGCCAATAAAACCCACAACTAAGAACTTTGGAAGCCGTCCTCGCCCCGCCATAATGGAAACCATAGGGAAGGAATGACAAGCCTCCAAGATACTCAATTGCTCTTCCTCCGGGGCACACCTTCAGATCATACTATTCGTGAAAATCTTGAACAAGTACGGCTCATCCCAATAGAAATCCAAACTATCCCGTTTGAGCTTTTTCCTTTGGTTAGAAGAGAGATCACATGGGATTATACCAGTCACAAGGAAATTAGCAATGTCTGCAAACCATGGCATACCATTCACCGACATTGAAAGGAGTTGTTCGTCAGGAAATGAATCATTGATCTATAGGCCATCACGAGGCCTCCCCTCCTTCTCTAAGCGGGACAAGTGGTCCGCCACTTGGTTTTCACTACCCTTTCGGTCCACAATCTCCAAATTAAACTCTTGAAGTAACAAGACCCATCACATCAGTCTAGCTTTGGAATCCTTCTTAGTCATCAAGTACCGGAGTGCGGCAATGTCGGTATGGACAATGACCTTGGTACCCATAAGATATAGCCGAAATTTCTCCATTGCAAACACAATTGCCAAAAGTTCTTTCTCGGTCACCGTGTACTTCACTTAAGCATCATGCATTGTCTTACTCGCATAGTACACCAGATGAAACATTTTGTTCACTCTTTGACCCTAAACCGCCCCAACCACAACAACGCTCGCATCACACAGGAGCTCAAAGGATAAGATCCAATTAGGTGTGGTAATGATAGTGTCACGACCCAAACTGATGGGACGAGACGGGCACTCGGTACCTTACTCAACCGAGTACCAACTTAACGTATCTTCTTAATACATTATCATATACACATGACATACATGCCTAATAGGCCAACATGATCCTTTATAAATTCCAAAACATAGGCCGACAAGGCCGTACAATCTTTCACGTACAGGACATATGTCTACAAGCCTCTAAGGGTACATAAATGTCATAAGGGTCGAGACAGAGTCCCTCTATACCAAACAATACACGTCTAAATCATACTAACCAAATGAGCAACTCCGAAGCAAATGGAGCGCACCAACATCTTCTGCTGAGCTGATAGCCTACTTGGAGGGCTCTCGACCTGTCTATCGGGACCTGCGGGCATGAAACGCAGCGTCCCCAGGCAAAAGGGACATCAGTACAAATAGTGTACCGAGTATGTAAGGCACATAAATAAATACATGAGAGATATGGAAGACATATAGAGTACATGACTCAACCTGTAAGTCTGAATAACTTTATAAATCATAAATTACTTTTAACGTCATGAATATGCGTATGAATGTCATGTCATGCAAAGGTACATGTTTCATAATATCATCAGCCTCTGAGGGCATCCCATCATATCATATCAGCCACTGTGGGCAAAATCATCATCGTATACCAGCTAATCAGGTGGTGGTGTGTATATAACGCCATAACCTTTCCCATATCCCATATACATATATACGTGTACATAATGCCGTTTGAAGCATATTTACATATATATGCGTATATAACGCCGTTTGAATCATATTTCGGCCATTGTGGGCAACATCATCATCATATACCTGCTGATCAGGTGGTGGTGCGTATATAACGCGGTAACTTTTTCCCATATCCCATATACATGTATTTACATATATACGCGTATATAACGTCATCTGGTCATGGGTTAATGCACATGAATGCAATGCACGAAAAGTACGTCAATAAAATCATTCAGAAGGTCATAAGACCGCTTTGCCTCTTGAGCAATATCATAAAGTAACATGTTTTCAACTTTCATATTTTTCTGAGACCCATGAACAGATGATAAAATATTATGACACATGGGAATTAAAGAACATAGATATTTCTATTACTTCTATGAGTAGAGTCACTTATGGAGTTTGTGAATTTGCACGTTTCGTTCATATCGTATGGATCATGCCAAAAGAAAGAAGGGATAGCCTTAACATACCTGGAGTAGGGACAAATTTGTATAATATTCTTAAGAAGGATTGCACCGTTTTTTCTTAAAATAGAAAAATCTCATTGTTATTACGCAGTGTAATTTGGTATAAATTTCTTTTCTAATTTAAGATATCTGTTTCTTATTGTAACATGAAGTCTCATGTGAGCTTCCAAAATCTCCTCCAAACTGAATTTGATATCAATTGAACCTAATTTGTAAATATGACTAACTTTAATTCCTTGTACGTGTTTAATGGCAAAGTGCACTTTCCATGTGTTATCTTGATAGGTTTCCCAAAGACCCCTTAATTCCACATATCCTAATAACTAATGAGTCATCAATTTGGGTTTAATTTGCTGCCACCTTTGATTTTAATTCTTATCCATAAGTGTTTAATTAGTTATCCAATAATTCCTTAATTAACTAGGTAATCTCCCATTACCCAATAATTAACCGATTACCCATACAATAAAGAATTATTCCCACTCACTTAAAATATTACTCACTTTTTACATACTTTATACACCTTACTATTATGATCATGTGATACCTTGTATGGTACTAGTCCATAAATATCGAGTATTTTAGCTTGAGCCGTATTTTATCCCAAAATACCAAATTTCAACGAAATTTATTTTCTTCGACTTGCTTCCCCTCTCACCTTCACAAATTTATTCATCACTTACAATCATTATAATCTCCAAATAATCTTTTCCTTGGATTGATGTCAATTACCTTACGACAAATTCAACGTAAAATACTGCAGGGCGCAACATTGTCGTAACTTATTACTGCAAAGTGTAACATCATCGTAATGTAATACTGCTGGGTGCAATCCTGTCGTAACTTAATATTGCGAAGCGTAACATCATCGTAATGTATTACTACAAGACGTAACACCATCGTAATATATTACTACAGAGGGTAATATCGCCATAATATAATAATGTAGAACGTAATATCGACGTAATATTGCAGGGCATAACAGATATGAGTGGTGGTCAACTTGTGCTTGAGAAGTTCAAAGGCTTGCATACATCTCTCATCGAACACAAACTTGGCATCTTTTTCCAATAGCTTGTATTAGGGGTTCACTACCTTCGAAAAGTCTTTGATGAATCTCCAGTAGAACCTCGCATGCCCAAGAAAACTTCTAACTCCCTTGACAGAGGTAGGGGGAGGGAGCCTTGAAATCACATCAATTTTTTCTTTGTCCACCTCGATACCATGCTTTGAAATTTTATGCCCAAGAACTATGCCCTCTTCTACTATGAAATGGCATTTCCCCCAGTTAGAATAAAATTGGTTTTTTCACAACAGGCCAACACTCTATCAAGATTTTTCAAATACTCATCAAATGAATCACCCACAACACTAAAGTCATCCATGAACACCTCCAAAATATCTTCCACCATATCGGTGAAAATGGCCATCATACACCGCTAAAATGTAGTCGATGCATTACACAACCCAAAAGGCATCCTAGAAAAGGCAAAGGTTCCATATGGACAAGTGAATGTGGTCTTCTCTTGATCTTCTGGAGAAATCAAGATTTGGTTGTACCCAGAATACCCATCCAAGAAACAGTAGAAGACACGCCCAGCAAGTCGGTCTAATATCTGATCAAGAAAAGGCAATGGAAAGTGATCCGTGCAGGTAACTTTATTCAACTTGCGGTAGTCCATGCATACCCTCCAACCGATCATGGTCATGGTAGGAATTAACTCATTTTGCAAATTTGCAACCACGGTCATGCCACCCTTCTTCGGTACACATTGTACCGGCGAAGTCCAAGAGCTATCAGAGATGGGGTACACAACCTCGGCATTCAACCACTTGATCACCTTTTTTTCACAACTTCTTGCATTTCCTCGTTCAACCTCCTTTGATGTTCCAAGGAGGTCTTTGCATCATCTTCCAAAATAATCTTGTGCATACAGAATGCGCCTTATTCACCGAATATCAGCTAAAGTCCATCCAATTGCCTTTTTTTGCTTTTGACGCACCGCCAATATGGCATCAACCTGCATGTTAGTAATACAAGAAGAAAGAATAGCTAGCAAAGTAGAACTAGGGCCTAAGAACTCATACCTGAGGTGTGGAGGCAATGACTTCAACTCCAACACCGAAGGTTCCTCAATTGAAGGTTTTGTTGGTGGAGTCTTCCTATTCTCAAGGTCCAAAGATAGTTTCCTAGGCTCATAAGAGTAAGAGCCCATCCCATGTAAAGCATTCACACACTACACTCGGTCTTCATCATCATTGACATCAAGATTCAACAATACGGCCTCTAGAGGGTCCTCCACATTGATCATTGCACTTGTATCATCAACTATCACTGTCGTGACAAGGTCCACAAAAGAGCACACCTCGGAACTGTTGGGCTGCTTCATTGACTTGTACACATGAAAGACCACCTTTTCATCACCTACCCAGAATGTGAGTTCCCCTGATTCCACATCAACTAAGGCATTCCCAGTAATAAGGAAAGGTCTTCCAATATGATTGGAACTTCATAATCCACCTCACAATCCAAGATCACAAAATCAGCTGGCAAGATAAATTTGTCCACCCGGACAAGCACATCATCAATAATACCCTATGGTCTTTTCATCGTTCTATCTACCATTTTTAATCTCATGAAAGTCGGCTTCGGTTGCCAATACCCAAAGTTTTGAAAATTGAGTAGGGCATCAAGTTGATACTTTCCCCCAAATTACATAGAGCCTTGGCAAAGTCGCACTCCCAATGGTGTAAGGAATGGTGAAAGCACCGGGATCTTCAAGCTTCAGAGCCATTAAATGCACTATTGCACTAACTTAGTGGGTCATCTTTATAGTTTCACAATCCATGGATCATTTCTTTGTCACCAAGTCCTTCATGAATTTTGCATAGCCCAACATTTGTTCAAGAGCCTCCACCAAAGGCACATTAATGGATAAGCTCTTCATCATATCAATAAACTTTTTAAACTGATTCTCATTTTTCTGCTTCGCGAGCCTTTGAGGATAAGGTGTAGGTGGCCTCGGCAAAGGAGCCTTGGATTTAGTCACAACCGGCTCTAGCATGTCTATTACGTGTTCCTTAGACGGGTTCACGTCATTTGAGTTTCCACCTTGGCATCTTGGATATCAATCCTCACTTCTTCATTCACATTCTTATCAATCACATTTTCAACCACCAAAGGAATTTCATCTTCTTGCAACTCAACTTCATCACTCAAAATTTGTTTTTGTTTAGAGGCATTCACACCACCGCCTCTCCCACTTCTTGTAGTTACTACCATAACATGATTGTTCCCACCCTTCGGGTTAACTACTGTATCACTAGGTAGAGCCCCCTTAGGAAGAGTATTTAAGGATTGGGAAATTTGGCCTAATTGAACCTCCAAGTTTCCAATTGAAGTATTGTGGGAATCCAACTGAGCATCAGAGTCCGTATTCTTTTTCATCATCTGTTCAAACATCATCTCAATTCTTCCCATTTCATTGTGAGAGAAACGCGGACCTTGGGATGGAAATGGGGGTGGATTGTTTGGTTGTTGGTACATTGGGGGCCTTTGAAAGGCTTGCCCCCGATTTCCTTGATTGCCATTGTTCCAACCTCCCTAATTATTGTTACCACCCCAATTGTTGTTGTTGCTATTACAATTACCCTGATTATTCTAATTTTTCTTTCGATTGGACTAATTGGAATTTGGTTGTTGTTCCCCCAATTACCATTGCCTTGTTGTTGTTGATTGCCCTAATTGCCTTGGGGTCTCTATTGTTGTTGGTTGGAAGAATTTCCCCTTTGGCTTTGATAGTTGTTCACGTATTGCACCTCTTTATTCTGCCCATCATAACCATCATCTTGGAATCCACCACAATCATTGTCAAATTGCTCTGAATTCTCTTGGTTCTGTTAACCTCTTTGTCTTCTTTTGTTCACTAGCATATTGACCCCCTCCATGGCATTCACTTGGCAAGGATTTTGAACTTGTTGCAACTATGCCTTTGCTAGTTGGTTCATTGTAGTTGTCAGCTCAGCTATAGCCTGTCCATGGTCATGTAGCTCTTTGTGCAAATGAGTGATCGTGGGGTCACCCTGGGGCACATTGGCTCTACTTTGCCAAACGGAGGAAGTGTCAGCCATCTCGTCAAGAATATCACAAGCCTCATCATAAGTCAGCTTCATGAAGTTGCCCCCAGCAAGTTTATTCACTATGCACTGGTTTGTTTTGTTAATGCCCCGGTAGAAAGTCCGTTGGATCATCGCCTCAGTCATATCATTGTTGGGGCATTCCTTCATCATTGTTCTATAGCGCTCCCAAATCTCATGCAATGGTTCAGTGGACTCCTGCTTGAAAGCCAAGATCTCATCTCTCAATGCTGCTATATGCCCCGGTGAGAAGAACTTTGCAATGAACTTATCTGCCAACTCATCCCAAGTAGTGATGGAATAGTTGGGAAGTCGCTCAAGCCAATCCAAGGCCTTCCCTCTAAGTGAAAATGGGAAGAGTCTCAACCGAAGTCATCTCGGACACATTAGTTTGCTTGCTCCCCCAATAGGTATCTACAAAACCCTTGAGATGTTTGTACGCATTTTGATTGGCAGCGCCCATGAAATATCCACGCTACTCCAGCAATGTCAGCATCACATTGGTAATTTGAAAATTGCCTGCCTGGATTTGAGGTGGGACAATTGCACTTGCATAGCCTTGGTTTGGAAGCACTCGAGGAGCCACTCTTGGAGGTAGCGGAGGAGGGTCTGGAATATTGGCATTGGCTTGGCGGCCTCTACGTTGTCCTTGAGGTACAAGAGGCACCTCATCATCTCCGACATCATCTGCCTCCTCCCTCGCTATCACATTTCCAAGAGGGTCATTATTATTTGCTGCCATTTATTACCTGAAGTTGTGACACACACAAATTAGTAACACAGAAGGAAAGAAGAACAATATACAAAACTATTTAGAGAGATAGATAAAACCATTAGCTCCCCGGCAATGGCGCCAAAAAGTGATCGAGGCCAACCCTGTACTACTACAAAGTAGCAAGAGTGATCGAAGCAACTTTTACCCGAGAAGGTCGGGATCAATTTCAACAGAGAGCTAGATATTGGAATTTAGTGTCTATCTAAATTGGAGTTGCATAGTTGTTCCTAGTTGCACTTCTAAACATTGTTGGTTCTGACATTACTTCTAAATTTATACTACTAAGATGCTAATTTAGGTTAAGTGAAGCTAAGAGTAAACTAGTTGAAGGTTGTCTAAATAGGTAAAAGGCACTAGGGAAGTGACTTTCTCCTAGGTGGGTAATTGACAGATTCTCGAGTCTGAGGCTAGATTGTCATATTTGGGAATTATGATATAACCATTGCACTATACCTCTCGATAGTTCGAGTGATTTTTCGCTAATTGACTTTCTCAAAACCAATTGGGTATGATAATTTGTACAAGCAATTGAGGTTCAAATCAGGTATTACTATATCTAGGTTTAGCCCTTTAATTGGGGCTATCAATCTCTTGAATACTCCCCAATTCCTTGTTGGACCAATTTCGTAGACTTAGACTCTCTTTCTCAAGAAGAGCCAAAGTCAACTAGGCATAAACTAGTATTTGCAACCACTAATCCAACATTAACATCATAAATTAGTCCAAATATCAAACACTCATAGACATTCAAGCCTTAAAAAACAAGACTCATCAATTACCTGCACTAGGGTTGAGCCACAAATCTAGCTAATGGGTCTAGCTATTCATGATTATAGAAGAAAACAGAGAAATAGATGAAGAAAAACCCATAATATTTAATTACTAGATAAAACTTGAAGATTCAATGATGAAACTATTGTAAAATTACTCAAAATGGTAAAAGAATACTATTCACGAGCGTAGCTGCTATCTAGAATACAACTATTAACCTAAAATGAGAAAAGAAACTATTTATACTAGGCAGAAAATTCAGGACAAAAATACCCCGGCGGGGCTTGTGCGGACCGCACAAAATCGAGTGCGGCGGCACTAAGGCTCTTGGCTGAAACAATCTGCCCTCTAAACTTGGCCATCGCGGCTGCGGTGGCTTCTATTACGGTCCGCACAAAATGGATTGCCGACCACATTGGCAATGTCCCTCCAACTTGGAACCTCTCTGAACTTGAGCTTTGTGGACCGCACAAAATCGAGTGTCGCCCCAATGAAGTCAGTGCGGTCCGCATGAAATGTTTTGCGGCCGCTTGCTTGACTGCCTAAAATAAGCACTCTCTGAACCTCCTCTTTGTGGACCGCACAGAATGGAGTGCAGCCGCATTGGTCCTGTTATACTGAGCTTGGACTTGTTCTGGGTACTTGTGCATGTTTCACTCTTTTTTGAGCTGGTTTTGACGAATTGTAACCTTGTTGACCAAACCCTACAATCAAGAACAACATGTGAGCCTTTTGGGACTATTTTGTACACATTTCTAATAAAAACTCAAGTAAGAAGGAGTGTAAAATGCATCACAATCCCTAGATATCAGATCGTGTAGAGTTCAGTTGGTCTGCCCTTTTTTCCTTCATCGCGTTCGCATAGTATCTCTCGCGATCGCGAAGGTCTACTTTCTTCTTCTTCATGTTTGCGTCTGTTCCCTCGCGTTCGCATAGTAGAAATTAGGAGCTGGGGCAGTTTGCTATTTCCTCTTCGCGTTCGCATCAATTGCCCTGTGTTCACGTAAGCTCCTGCCTATTGTTCATTGCGTTCGTGTCCCTTTTCTCGCGATTGCGAAGGGTATTTCTTGACAGCTTTAATTCTCTTCTCTGCGATCGCGACCCAATCTCTGCAATCACGATGCTTAAATTCCTGGGCAGATAGAATATATCCCAAAATCGAGGGTTACACCATTTTTATCATAACTTAACTTGTGAAGCTTGATTTTCAGCGATTCTTTGAGGGGTTTTCACACAAATCGATTGGGTAAGTGTTCTTCACCTAGAATCCAACATATTCCATGATTTTTCTTCATTTTCATCATTTAAATTGTGTGTTAAGTTGAGGAAAATGTTGGTTTTGAAAGAAAGTTTCTAAAATGAAAAAGCGTGATTTGAGGGGCTGATCGTGGCCAACCCTGTATTACTATTGAGTAGCGAGAGAGGTCGAAGCAGCTTTTACCCGATTAAGGTTGGGATCGATTTTCACAGGGAGCTAGAAGTTGGAGTCGGGTGTCTATCTAATTCACATACTGCACCTTTTCATTCTGCCCATCAAAACCATCATCTTGAAATCCACCACAATCATTGTCAAATTGCTCCGAATTCCCTTGGTTCTATTGACCTCTTTGTCTTCTTTTGTTGACAATCATGTTAACACCCTCCATGGCATTCACTTGGCAAGGATTTTGAACTTGTTGCAACTTTGCCTTTGCTAGTTGGTTCATTGTAGTTGTCAACTCAGCTATAGCCTGCCCATGATCATGTAACTTCTTGTGCAAATGAGTGACTGTGGGGTCACCCTGTGACACGTTGGCTCTACTTTGCCATGCAGAAGAAGTGTCAGCCATCTCGTCAAGAATGTCACAAGCCTCATCATAAGACAACTTCATAAAGTTTCCCCCAACAAGTTGGTTCACTATGCATTGATTTGTTGTGTTAATGCCCCGATAAAAGGTTTGTTAGATCATCGCCCCAATCATATCATTGTTGGGGCATTCCTTCACCATTGTTCTATAATGCTCCCAAATCTCATGCAAAGGTTCCGTGGGCTCTTGCTTTAACGCCAATATCTCATCTCTCAATGCATCCATATGCCCTGGTGAGAAATTTTTTTGCAATAAACTTATCCGCCAACTCATCCCATGTAGTGATGGAATGGTTGGGAAGTCGCTCAAGCCAATCAAGTGCTTTCCCTCTAAGTGAAAATGGGAAGAGTCTCAACCGGAGAGCATCCTCGGACACGTTAGTTTGCTTGCTCCCCTAATATGTATCCACGAACCCCTTGAGATGTTTGTAAGCATTTTGATTTGCAGGGCCTGTAAAATACCCACACTGCTCTAGCAAAGTCAGCAATACATTGGTTATTTGAAAATTGCCCGCCCGGATTCGTGGTGGCACAATAGCACTTGCATAGCCCTGGTTCGTAAACACTCTAGGATCCACTCTTGGAGGTGGCGGGGAAGGGTTTGGAATATTATCATTGGCTTGGCGGCCTCTCCTTTGTCCGTGAGGCACAACAGGGACCTCATCTTTAACATTATTATCTACTTCCTCCCCCAGCGAAAGATCTCCAAGAGGTGCATTGTTTAAGTTCGCTGCCATTTTGTACCTGAAGTTGTGACACAAACAAATTAGTTACAAAGAAGGAAAGAAGAGCAATACACAAATCTATCTAGATAGATAGCCAAAACCGTTAGATCGCCGACAACGGCGCAAAAAAGTGATCGTAGCCAACCCTGCACTACTATTGAGTAGCGAGAGAGGTCGAAGCAGCTTTTACCCGATTAAGGTCGGGATCGATTTCCTTAGGGAGCTAGCAGTTGGAGTCGGGTGTCTATCTAAAGCGTAGTTGCCACGACCTCGGTTCGCCCTCCATGAACCATCGTGATGGCACCTAGTCTCTACGACTAGGTAGGCCTAATTGCGGAAGAAAAACCAAAATTTGCAGAAGTAAACAATTTAAAATAGAAATAAAGCAGTAACAGTGTTTAAATGTGCTGCTCAACATACACCATGTTTAACTCTCAATACCAAACATAAATCCAAGACCCGGAAACCCATGAATCACAAGCTAAGATCTCTGACTCCAGAATGTCTAATAAGAACAGGAAGGTACAAAAGGGCTAAATACTAAAAGCAGGAATAGAAAGGGACTTCTCTGTCTGCAGACGCAGCATATGTACCTCGAAGTCTCTAAAGCGGTCGCCTCTCTTAAGGATAGTAGACCTGATCAGCGGTACCTGGATCTGCACATGAAAAACATGCGCAGAAGAGGCATGAGTACACCACAACGGTACTCAGTAAGTGCCAAGCCTAACCTCGGTTGGGTAGTGACGAGGAAGGTTAGGGCCCTACTGAGGTTAAATAAAATATAAAGATCAACAGTATAAGACTAACAGTATAAATAAGTACAGCAGTACAATAACACAGGATGAACAGAACATCAACAACTATACAGGACAAGGTAAACATGGAAAGGAAATACAGCTCAGCACCAAAAGTAACAATCGGGGATCTCCTAGGATACCGTCCTGCAGTCCCATCTTTACATATCCGGTGAATCTATAGGGATACCGTCCCGTAGTCTATTGTATATATATGTTTGAAGGATCTCCCGGGATACCGTCCCGTATTCTAACTCATAGTGCACAGGGAAATACCGGAATCCCATTCTGTATCCCCAAATGTAAATACCCAGTACTGGGGGAATCTACCGGGTGCATTCCCATAGTTCCATATAACTGTGCAGGGGGATCTACCAGGAATCTAACCCGTAGTCCCAAAGTAAAAATGCAGGGGGTTCTACTGGATATCTAACCTGTAGTCCTAAAGTAAACAGATAAGGGGGAGCTACCGGAATCCCACATCCGTAGTCCCAAAATAAAAACACAGCAGCAGCAAGAAGATATACAAAAATGGCAAAATTTCATATTAAGACAATAAGTGATTCTAGTCTAGCATGCTTCACAGAATTCAAGTAAGGCAGGTTGAATCAAATAAAGCAAATTAAGTCACTTAAACTTGCTTTCCTATGCTAACAATAGACTTAATAGTGCAAGAAATAGAAACAAGAAAGGAAACATACTAGTAATTACTTAAGGAAACTGGATTTCCAACAATTAGCACAAGTACACACTCGTCACCTCACGTACAAGACATTTCAATTACCAAATATGCATATCCTAAGGGGAAGGTCCCCCACACAAGTTTAGGCAAGCCACTTACCTCGAACCGGCTCAAAATCAACCCAACACCACGTCTTTGCCACGAGTACTCGACTCCAAATGGCCCAAATCTATTCAAATCAATTGCATAATATAAATAACACTTCAAGTAACAGATTCTACAATTAAATTCTAAGTTAATACGCGAAATTATGTAAAATTACCAAAATGCCCCTCAGGCCCACGTCTCGGAATCAAGTGAAATTTACATTTTCAGAAACTTCGTACTCTTACAAGTCCATACATAACAAGAACACTGAAATCGGAGTCCAAATGTCCCTTCAAATCCTTATTTAAAGGCCTTTTAAACTCAAGCCCTAATTAACCATTTTTCCCAAATTTCTCACCACTAATTAGGTCTTTAATCACATAAAAACGAGTTATGAAGTCAAGGTTGTTACCTCCAAGTAATTCCCCTTTGTTTTACTTAAAAATCTCTCTCAAAAGTTTCAAACCCGGATGAAAATGGTGAAAGAATCCCTCAAATTCGTGAAGGCAACTATTTATATGCTCTACCCAGCGATTTCCGCATAGGTGACCCTAGGACCGCATATGCGGTCCCTCTTCTGCGGTGTCTCTTCCGCATCTACGTAACCTGAAGGAAAAGCCAAAATCCACTTCTGCGGTCCCTTAGCCACATCTGCGGCGCCGCATCTAGGTTCCCCAAACCGCAGATGCAAAAATACCAGAAGCAGCAAAAATACAGCAGCTGCAACCATTTCTCAAACTTCTCGTCAACCATCCGAAATCACCCCGAGGCCCCCGGAACCTCAACCAAAAGCACAAAAATCACCTAGTACCTCATTCAAACTTGTACCAATCTTTAAAACACTTCAAACAACATCAAAACAACCAAAATACATCGGATTCAAGCCTAAGTTCCTAAAATCTTCCGAATTCCGCTTTCGATAAAAAACTCAACCAAAACACGTCCGAATGACCTAAAATTTTGCACACATATCCCAAATGACATAACGGAACTACTAAAACTCTCAGAATTCCATTTCGACCCTCGGATCAAAATCTCACTATCGAACCGAAAACTTCCAAAATTCAACTTTCGGCGTTTCAAGCCTAAATTAGCTATGGACCTCCAAAACACAATCCAAACATGCTCCTAACCCCAAAATCACCCAACAGAGCTAAGGGAACTATCGGATTTCCATTCCAAAGCCATTTTCACACTGTTCCGACTACAGTCAACTTTCCAACACTTAAGCTCTCATTTAGGGACTAAGTGTCCCAAAATTCTCCGAAACTCAAAGCCGAACATCCCGGCAAATCAAAATAGCAGAATTAAACTTGGGGAAAGCAGTTAATAGGGGATCGGGGTGTAAATTCTTAAGACGACCGACCAGGTCGTCACATGAGTTGTGTATATGCTCTAAATTGCACTTCTAAACATTGTTGGGTTTTTGTTTTACTTCTAATTATATAAAACTACAATGCTCAATTAAACTAAAATAAGCTCAGATTAAACTATTGTGAGTTGTTCAAATAATTAAAAAGGCACTTAGGTAGTGACTTTAGCCTAGGTGGTTAATTGACGGGTACTTGAGTCTAAGACATGATTGTCACATTTGGGGAGTATGATATAACTATTGCACGATTCTACTCACTCTACACCTCTCGATAGTTCGAGTGATTTTGTCAGGATTGACTTTCTCAAGACCAATTGGGTATGCAAATTTACACAAGCAATCAAGTTTCAAGTCGGGTATTACTATCTCTAGATTTAACCCTTTAATTGGGGCTATCAATCTCTTGAGTACGCCCCAATTCCTTGTTGGACCAATTTCATAAATTGAGACTCTCTTTCTCAAGAAGAGCCAAAGTCAACTAAACACAAACTAGTGTTTGCAACCACTAATTCAGCAATTAAACATGAAATTAGTCCAAATATCAAACACACATAGACAATCAAGCATCAAAACACAAGACCCATCAATTACTCACACTAGGGTTGAGGCACAACCTCAGCTGATGGGTCTAACTACTTATAATTAGAGAAAACAAAGAAATAGATTAAGAAAAACTCATATTAATTAATTGCTAAATTAAACTAGAATATTCAATTTGAAATGAAGCTAAAATTACTCAAAACAGCTAAAAATATTGAAGTCACGAGCGCAGCCCAGTACAAAAACTATCTGATCACCTAAAAATGGGGAAATAAGCTATTTATACTAAGCTAAAAAATCTGGACAAAAATACCCCTGCGGGGTTAGTGCGGACCGCACAAAATCACGTGCGGCCACACTAGGGCTCTGAACTTGAATAAACGGCTATCTGAAGTCGGGCAATGCGGACCACACAGAATCGAGTACGGCCGTGATGACTTCTAGTGCGGTCCGCATGAAATGGAGCGCGAACTGCATTGGGCTTCAAACTTAGAATTTGCAACTCTCTAAACCTTGGCTCTACGGGCCGCACTAAATCGAGTGCGGCCGCATTGATCCCAGTGCGAACCGCACAAAATCTCGTGCGGCCGCATTGCCTTTTTGCCTGAATAGCAGCCTCTGAACCTCACTTGTGCGGACCGCACAAAATGGTGTGCGACCGCACTGGCCCTGTTTTGCCTGAGCTTGTCTTGTCTTGATACTTGTGCAAGTTTCACTCCTTTTTGAGATGATCTTTGATATCTTGTCACCTTGTTGATCAAACCTGCAATGAAGCACAACTTGTGAGCCTTTTTGGAATTATTTTGTACACATTTCTAATCAAAACTTTAGCATGAAGGAGTATAAAATTTATCAAAATCCCTAGTTATCAGGGACCAAATGATATCGGAATTTGATAAATTTTATATGGTTGAACTCGTAGCGGAATGGGTATTCTATTTTTGTAAAATTTGTCGGGTTCCAATGTGCGGGCCCCAAGGTCAACTTTTGGATCGATTTTTGGATTTTGTTAAAGATTGAGACATTATGATCCGGAATAGTTTCTTATGTGTTTTATTTGTGCTTTGAAGTTAATTTGGTTAGATTTGAGCCGTCCAGAGGTCTTTTCACCCGAGAAGTGCATTTTAGAGTATCGGTTTGTCGTCTTCGAGGTAAGTATCTTACCTAATCTTGTGTGGGGGACTTCCCGTTAGGATTTGAGTCTTTTATGCTAATTGTAGTCGGTGCAAGCTGTGAGCACGTGATTTTTCCCTATGAGGACTACTCCCAAAAATTCAAAATGAAATGGTTTTGTGTTGTTTGTAATTTATGTGTATTTTTTGTCAATTTTTTCTATTTTAAATGAGAAAATGCAGAAATATGTGTTACAAGTGCATTTAGGATTTAATTTTGCAAATTAGGATTTAATTTTACAATTTAGAATTTAATTAAGCAAGTTTGTTATACAAAAATAGAAAAATCACAAAAAATATATGCTTTGCATTTTTAGCATTTAATGTCCGAATTGTGTAATTTTATCTTTATTTGATGTTTAATTTTGTGTGGTAGCTATTGTTAGGAGTTAATGTTTTAGTTAATTGTCAATTCTATAATTTAATTAGGATTTTTAGTTGAAAATGAATTAAAAGAAAAATGAAAGAAAAGAAGAAATGAGTGAAATTTGGGCTAGTTTTTAGAGCAAAAATCAGGCCCAAATCACCCATGGACCAGGTCCAGTCTGGCCTGGCCAGAGGCGTCTTAAAACGACGTCGTTTGGTCACTTTTAATCAATGCCATTGGATTAAATCAATCCAACGGCTAAAATTCAATCTCCTTACCCGTAACCCCATACCCGACCCATTACCCGGATCGACCCCGCCCCAACACTACCCCAAAACGACACTGTCTCCCTTAAATGAACTAATCCAGGCCATTGATCGTGCCTGATCCAACGACCAGGATTAGACCATCCCTTCCGTATATAAACCTAACCCCTCTCCTCACACCCCCCTAAGCCATACCCTGTTCATCGTCCCTTTTAGAGACGAACCCAAGCAACCCTCCAAACCCTAGCCGCCCTGAAACCCCTTTGCTTGAAAGCCGGCGGCAACAACTCTGATGGCCGTGAATATAACACCCCTGAACCTCCTAACCACCCTCAACATGATTCCATACTCCATTAACCTCGAATCATATCCCAGCTTCTCGAATCTTCAATCGAAGGCCCCTTCCCAAACCCTAGTTTGTCCACTTAACCCCAAAATCACACCCAATAATCCCCTTGACCTCCTCGTCGCTAATCCCTAACTAGATTGGCTCGAATCCGAGTAAAAACTCATCGAATGGCGGATCTAGGGCTCAACAGTTCGAGATTGTTTTGAAGTTGTCAGGGTCGAACGGTTTCTGGTTAGTATTATAAGTCTATTTCTGATGAAATAGACGTATAATACTAACTGGAAATCAAGTTCGAAAGGGCATATGGTTGAAATCCGAGAAAAGAACAGTAAGTTCTTCTTAACTTCTTTTTCTTTTTTTCTATGTGTTTGTTTGTCTGTGTGATTAGTCGTTTCTTTAGGGTTTTTAGTTTAAGTTAATCCAGTATATATATTCTGTTTCTTTTTCTGATTTTGGTTAGATTAAATATTCCAATGTTGTTTGAGTAGTTCAATCAACTCTTGGTTTACCTAAATTAGGTTCATTGTAATTCGTCTATTGTCCGTTATTTTCTCTCTTCTCCATCAGTTTATGTACTGTCGATTAATAACATAGGTTATAAATAGTTTCGTCGATTAGTTCGTTCTTGTTTGTAAACCAATAAGTTCGTCAAATAGTTGTTGTGTATGCTTGATCTGTGGACACTTAACTTCAGGGCATTGTCAATAGGCTGACAATGAACCTGCATTCATGTTACCTGCATTCATGTGCATTTTGATTCATTTTTCAATTTCAGTTTAAATGATTCTGCTGAGTTCTGTGTGGTGATTTAAATTCAGTTCATTTATTTCAATTGGAATTCAACCTTAGTCATTTAGCTGTCAATAAGTTTGGTTATAGTTGTTAGTCAGATTTAGTTTTTAAATCTTTGTTACCTTGAACAGATTTCAGAATTAAAAGTTTTAATACACGTGCTCAATTATTGTATTAGGGGCAGTAATATTAAGGGATTTCAGGGGTGATTTGTGAATGAAACAGTTAGGATAATATTTTAATGTTAGTGTTTTGTTAGTAGGATATTAATGTCTTTAAATTAATATGGTAATGGGGAACAAAAGGGAATGGGGGCTGAAAATAAGGAATAGTTTCCCTTAGTGGGATTTTAAGTGGAAAAATTTAGATTTTTAGTGGGAGAAGGGGGTCGGGCAGTAAGTTTGAAAGGAGGGCAGGTCTGTATAAGAGGGCAGAATTAGGTCTGTAGAAGGGGACTGGAAAAAAAAATTGAGAGCTTGGGAGTTGAAAAGAATAGCTACTGTTTTTCATCGCCTCACTTAGGATATGAAAAAGCTAGAACATTTCTTCTTTATACTTCTGATCTATACTTGGGGAAGTTTATAGCTGCTGGTTATTTGTTGATGCACTGCTGTTGCAACTTCTGTTTGCTACTACTGCTGCTGCTGACTCTCTTCTTCTTCTTCTTGTATTGTCAATACCAGGTGCATACTTCGAACTCCCTTGATGTAGTTCCTTGAAGTTCACAAAAATGGAAATATTCACAAATTTGTGTTCATTTGTAGGCTGCCTGTTGTTTACAATTAGATGAATTGTTAGTTAATTATACCTAGTCAGTATTGGTTATGTGTTTTGTATTATGTGAACAGTGGAGACATAAGGATTGTAATTAAGAGCTAACTAAACTGCTATGCTCATGTTGACATGCTTTTAATTTACAAATTTAAACTGCTATGCTCATGTTGACATGCTATTAGTTTACAAATTTGAGCTGCTAGGTTGTCAGTTCGCCTCACCTAAACATGATTTGAGTTAGAGTTTGTGGTTATAACTGTTGCGCCGGTATTTTAAGAGTGAGTTTACTTAAAGTATGATTTTGTAATTGTTGGCATTAGAACGTGTTCAACCATTGTTTAGCGTATCTATTTGTTGGTGATCTTAAGGTAGAACTCAATTGTTATAAGGTTTTGTTGGCCTTCTTGATTAGTTGGAAGTTTGATTCCTATTATGGCTCCACCTTGGTGACTGATTGAAATATGTTTGTGATTTATTGCTTACTGCTAATTGACAAAGGGTACAATCTATTGCTTCTATTTCTATACCATGTTCTTTCCAGAAGTCCAGGCAACAAAATCCATTAAAAAGGAAATATAACAACCCATTTCTTTATGCTTGAATACTAGTTGATATTGTTACAAAAGAGCTCATGTCTAATAAGCGACGAAAATAGAGGCGAACGAACTTGTGATTTTGAATAATGTCATATAATATTTGTTTGGCTGCGCTGATTTTGGTTCCGAATTATTCTGTTAATGAGCTGTTTCGATAATTGTTTAAGCCATAAGACCATTGTGAAATAAGGAATGTATAGCCTTGCAACTCATTTGGGCCAGCTGCCAGCCCAATGTCATCTCAGCTGAACGCTTAGCTTCATTTTAACACAAGCCCAATAGTTATTAAGTTAGTTTGAACATTAGCCTAAAATAATCAGAATTCCTTTAAGCTCTCCTTAATTAATTAGACTCTTATGATTGGTTTGAGATGTGCCATATTAGCCAAGCCAACAATTATGACCCTCACTTAATTAACTTTAACCCTTTAGAAATCGAGGTGTGCCATTTAGTGAATTTTTCACGGCCTCGCAAAGTTAAAAACGCATAATGGCTTTTAAGGGTGATATTTTAATAAAGTTATTTTCGTAAACTCGGGTGCACATTTATGTGACCCAAATCCAAATCTCAACAGAGTTGAAATGTGTCAATAACCACGGGTGCATTGATGTGACGTGGTTCGAGATGTATTTTCACGATGTTGCAAATTCTTGGTAAAAATAATAATAATAAAAGTGGTACACAGTTAAAATTTGCACATAGATTCAACATGTATCAAAAATCAGATAAATAAGCCGAATATGACAGTTGAGCGACCGTGCTAGAACCACGGAACTCGGGAATGCCTAACACCTTCTCCCGGGTTAACAGAATTCCTTATTCGGATTTCTGGTGCACAGACTGTTAAACAGAGTCATTCTTTTCCTCGATTCGGGATTAAAACCGGTGACTTGGGACACCATAAATCTCCCAAGTGGCGACTCTGAAATAAATAAATAAATCCTGTTTCGATTGTCCTTTAATTGGAAAAACTCCCTTTACGTCCCTTAGCGGGGGTGTAGCGGAAAAAGGAGTTGTGACAGTTCTGGCGACTCTGCTGGGGACCGAACCCAGAATCTCTGGTTTAGGGTTCAGAATTCGAACTTAGATGAATTGTTATATTTGGCTTTATTTATTATCTGATTTTATTACATGTTTTGTCCTAATGTGCTAAAATGTTGCTTTTATCGCTTTGATATTATCTGAACTGTATATATAAACTGCTACGAAATCCCTCTCTTCTCTCTCTTGAGGAGTGCACGTTGGTCGTGACTTCTTTCTGTTAGTGTCATATCCCAAAATAGAATGAGGATTCGTAGGAGTTGTAAAACCAAATGATCTTTTGGTTACCGGTATGCAGTTCCCATCCTCGGCTCGAGTTGTCCACTCGGGTAAGGCAGGTCTAGAACAAACACCCAGGATAAACCTAGTATAACAAAACCTCATGCCGGATCCCTAGTAGGAACGCTTATTTGAATCATGTGCACTTGACTTAGGGGACTCAACACAGGGGTTGGGTCCGTCTAGGACAAGCGACCTGAAATGAAAAAGACCATCCTACTGCATCCTGTTTGTTTTACGCATTTATTGGACTTGCATGCTGACCGGCTTCTGAAAATACTGGAATATCGGAAAAAGAAAAAAAAAGGAAAAAAAATGAAAAAATGTTTTTTAGTGTAATTTATTTAAACAAGTCTTGTTTTCAAAATTAGGTTATTTTCGTTGCCCGAACTACGCCGGTTTGATTCTCACAGGATGTGAGATACGTAGGCAGCCCTCATCGGGACCAACATCCTCTTTTGCAGCCCTCATCGGGACCAACATACAGAATGAGCCCAAGTCCAAGCTTGCCGGTAACAGTTAGGAGCAAGACCCCTTTGGTTGCGCTTGTGGTGGGAGGATTTGGAAAAGTCAGAGCGAGATAAGATCAAACTACATCTGGGATGTCTCACCAGTTTGTTGAACGTCAAACCCAGATGTGACATCATAAAGGCTTTGGTTACATTTTGGGACCCGGTCCACAACGTATTCCACTTCTCGGATTTTGAACTCACCCCAACCTTAGAGGAGGTAGCAGGTTATATGGACATAACTGAGGGGCTAAGGCACAAATATCTGATTGCTCCAAGAGCCGTCAATTCGCACAAGTTCATAGATCTGCTGAAGTTAAGCAAGGGAGTCCCGTACTCTGAGTTGGATAGAGGTTTTTCTACTCTTCAGTTCATATACCAGAGGTATGGGCATATAAGAGGGTTCGACGATCTGGAAAGCGGGGTTTGCAGCAGAGGGAATCGGACAAAATGGGATGAACATAGGCGGTTCGCCTTCACGGTAGCTTTCTTGGGCACTGTGGTGTTTCCTCGAAAAGACAGAAATATTGATTTGAAGGTGGCTGGAGTCGTCAAGGTCCTAATTACCAACAACAAAAGCACGCTTGCCCCAATGATAGTGTCCAAGATATACCGAGCTCTCATAGCCTGTAAAGCCGAGGCAGATTTTTTCGAATGATGCAATTTGTTATTGCAGATGTGGATGATCGAGAACTTGTGCCATCATCCTCAGTATATGAGCTATAGATCTACAAATGAAGGTTGCATTGAAGGATATAACACGAGGGTTTCAGGTCTCAAATTGCCAGAAGGGTCTGAAGACTGGGTATCTTGCCTTCGCACCATCACTGCAGCACAAATAGGGTGGCTATTGGGTTGGCTTCCTGTTGAAGAAGTTGTGTACATGCCCGCCACGGCTCCTTACTTCCTCTTAATGGGACTCCGAGGCATTTACCCTTATGCGCCTTACCGGGTGATGAGGCAGTTGGGGAGGTGTCATGTGGTACACCCAGATGAAGATCTCAGTGTTTATTCAATCGAGGTAAGTACCAATGGCCAATTTCATGAAGAAACCGTTCGTTCTATATGGAATGAATGCCAGTATTTAACGGTAAACACTTGAGTGCACGACCTATCCAGAGGTGAAGTCTCACCGGTTTATATCGCTTGGTACAGGAAGAGAGATGTTGTAAGAGATGAGCCAGAACGGCCAACCAAAAAACCTCACATTCAAGAGTTCGTTGAAGCGTCACAAGAACCGTGGGACTGGTTGGCCAAAGTGCGCGAATACCGGGCCGAAATAGGCAAGTTGAAACAACAGATTAAGGATCTGAAATTTGAGAACAAGGTGCAAGTTGCTGCCGATGAAGGAGAGAAGAATAATAGCTCGGGGAAGCGAGGTCCTCAAAGTTCAAATCCGGGAAATGAAAATAGCTGCCAGAAACCCGAAGAGAAGCCGGACTGATGAAAAGCTCATAAACGGTCTGAAGAAGAAAGTCCTCGAGTATCAAGAAGACCTGGAAAAATCTAAAGCTGGTCTAGCGAGAATACAGGTGAAATGGATAAATAAGGCAGAAGAGCGAGCACGGTCTATGCAACAAATGAAGAGGGACTACGAAAGGAGCATCGCTCTACTAAGAGAAATAATATCCACTCTCGAAGAGTGGATCTTCAGACAAGCCCGAGATTCCAGAGCAGATAGGAAGCACTACTATGATCTACTGGCCCGAATGGAGAAACAGATGAATGAGTTTCAGGATCAACTCCTTTACAACGCGCAAATGCAGGCGACGCGAAATCAACAAATAGAGCGATTGCTTATGGAAAGGGACAGAATCAAGAGAAGAATCGACGATATCGGGCACTACATCACCATAAAGTGCCTAGCTTGTGAGGATATGTCCCGTACCACCTTCTTTACTGCAATAATGATTTATGTCCACCAGATTATAGAAGATTTGAAAGATCTGCAAAAGGGCCTTGCACCAAAACCCGCGGCGAGGCCAAACGACGCCCCGCAGGCGCCAAAATTCAAAACTCTAAAACATTCATAGTTTGAGTCTGTATTTTCCTTGTCTGTTGTCCGTCGGAGTTTGTATTTCCCTTTTTGGCATAAAAGTCTGTAGTCTGTATCAAGTTTGTCAATTTCCTTTCAAAAATGTTTTGTCTTGTAATAAAATGTTTTGCTAGTAAAGGTTGAAAAATCCAAAAATTGTGTCTTTATTTTCCGCACTTGTGGCAGAACTACGCCCGGTCTGATTCATGCGGGGACATGATACGTAGGCAATCCACATAAGATTCGACCACCACTAAAAATGAAAGTTTGGAGGCACTTAAAAGAAGTCGGAATGATGCATACAGTCAGAACAAAGACATGATAGAAATGGTTAAACTGCTTAGGAACATTGCATCCCCAATGTGAAATTGCAATATGTGTTAAAATCTAACGCTAACAAGTTTGTTGTTGATCCAAAGATTTCGAAACATTTAGCTCGTTAGAACGTTCTGGCAGATTACCATTACCACAGAAGATCTAAAGGGCCATTCCGGAAAGTATGTCTGGTTCGGACAAAAGTGTTGAGGAGGAAAAGACGGAGATGCAAATGATGAAGGAGGAAGTAGATAGGTTGAGACAAGAGATAGCTGGGATGCACCTAGCCTGGGCTAGGGGACAAACATCACCAATACCTTCCCCTACTCCTATCCTCTCACCGGCTCGGACTCCGTAACACCCTTCCACTGGTCCATCAACGAGCTTCCCCATTGCCCAATATTATCAGGGGGAAACTTCCTATAATCCCCAAGCTCCACCACCTAAACAAAACCCTCCTCCACCAACTGTTCCTATTTTCGTGGCACCTCCACCCGCCACATTGCAAAAATCATCCGATGAACCAATGTTTCAAGTTCACGACAACCAATACTATCCTCCCGAACTCACCTTCAAAGCACCCGAGCCATACACTTACACCCCTCACCTTCAGCTCCCGGCGGAAACTGAGAGGCCGGCTAAGAATCCGGAGCAGGACGAAGTGCTTCGTAAAGTGAAAAGCCTGGAGCAATCCTTCAGGAATATGCATGGATTGGGCAGCCAAATTAGCGTGTCCTACAAAGATCTGTGTCCCTTCCCCGATGTTCAATTGCCGGCAGGTTTTAAGATGCCAAAGTTTGATCTATATGAGGGACATGGTGATCCCATGGCACATCTACGATGTTTCTGTAGTAAGATGAGAGGGGCAGGTGGAAAGGATGAGTTGCTGATAGCTTATTTTGGTCAAAGTTTAAGCGGGTCCGTACTGGAATAGTACACGAGGCAAGATCCTAGCAGGTGGTATACTTGGGACGATCTAGCACAAACATTTACAGGTCACTTCCAGTATAACCTTGAGATCATCCCTGACTGTCTCACACTGTTGAAACTTGAGAAAAAGCTTGGAGAGAGCTTCAGGGAATTTGGACTCCGTTAGAGAGAACAAGCAGCAAGAGTCGATCCACCAATGAGGGAAGAAGAAATGGTGGACTACTTCTTACAAACTTTGGAGCCAACTTACTTTAGTCACCTAGTGACGTCAGTTGGTAAATCTTTCAACGAAGTAGTAAAAATGGGCGGTATGGTTGAAGAGGGACTCAGGTCCAATAAGATAATGAGCTATTCGGCAATCAAGGCCACAACTCAGGCTATCCAAAGCGGCACAGGAGGTGCGTTCGGGAAAAAGAAGAGAAATGAGGTCGCAACAATCGAAGCATGTACTTGGTCCAGATCCAGAGGTCCTTCCCCTCCCTACCAACCCAGACCCCATCACCTAAATTACCCACACACTCCATACAACCCTCCACAACCCTATTATCCACCACAAGAACCACATTTCTCCGTCCATCACGCCCAAACTTACACCCAGCCTCCGTATTGGCCACAATGGCATGCGCCGTTTCCCCAGAATACATATCCACCTCCACAAAACACATACCCACCTCCGCAAAGCACATATTCACCACTAAGGGCCTACAGGAATCCTTCGGGGCCAAGCTTCCGCTAAAATCAGGCTTTCAGGAATGAAAGGGTGCACAGGCAGAGAACATTCACTCCACTTGGAGAAACCTATACTACTCTGTTCCACAAATTGAGGAAATTAGGCCTATTGAGTCCTGTTGAGCCCAAATTGCCAAATCCCCTTCCCAAATATCTGGACCACTCGGTAAGCTGTGAATATTGTTCGGGGGCTCCCGGGCATGATACTGAGAAGTGTTGGAAGCTGAAGACTATCGTACAAGATCTTATTGACACAAATAGGATCGAGGTTCAGGCACTAGAGGCACCCAACATCAATGAGAACCCGTTGCCGGTGCACCATGAGGCCCACATGATCGAACAAGTGCACGAAGGAGGGGAGCCCAAGAAACCCTCATAAACGGTAATGATGATTCGTGCCAGTCCAAACGAAAAGCCGACCAGTGGAAAGGCAGTGGTACAGTTGGGAAGGGTAGATGACAAGCCAGTTGTGGTAATAGGGAAAGGTGCGTCTGTTGTTGCGAAGAAGCTAGAGCCGGTCAAGGTAGTGCTGCAGGGAGTACCAAGCACACCAGTGTTAGTTGTGAAGGCGGCCCACGTGGAACCAGTTGTTATCAGGCTAGTAATGCAGTTGCCGATAACAAGTGAGAAAGCTTTGCCATGGAGCTACAGTCAAGTGACGGTGATGCATAAGGGGAAGGAGGTTGTGGAAGAAGTATGCGAGGCCCAGGGGTTAACTCGTTCGGGAAGGTGTTTTGCTCCCGTAGAATTGAGAAGGGCCAATCCAATAACAATAAAGAAGCCAGTGACGGAGGGGGAAGCAGAGGATTTTTTGAAGAGGATGAAGGCACAGGACTACTCCATTGTAGAGCAGTTGAGGAAGACCCCGGCCCAGATTTCGTTGCTATCCTTGTTGATCCATTCAAGCGATCATTGTCGGGCATTAATGAAGATTCTAAACGAAGCCCATGTTCCGGACAAGCTCTCAGTGAACCATTTGGAGAAAATAGCGCACAAAATCTTCGAGATAAACCGAGTGACATTTTCTGACGATGAGTTGCCATTAGAGGGTACAGAACACAATAAAGCACTCGATTTGACTGCAAAATGCGAAGACTCGGTGGTCACTCGAGTACTGATTAATAATGGGTCCAGTGCCAATATCTGTCCTCTGGCCACACTGAACAAACTGAAAGTTGATGATGATAGGATTCACAAGAACAACGTCTGCATCCGAGGTTTTGATGGGGGTGGTACTGACACAGTGGGTGATATCATGCTGGAATTAACAATTGGTCCGGTCGAGTTCACCATGGAATTTCAAGTGATAGACGTGGCGATGTCGTATAATCTTCTGTTGGGGCGACCCTGGATCCACGTAGCCAAAGCAGTGCCTTCTACACTTCATCAGATGGTCAAATTTGAATGGGATAGACAAGAGATTGTGGTACATGGGGATGATGGTACATGCGCCGTTAATGATGTCAATTGTGCCCTTCATAGAAACCGACGACAACAAGGGCCCATGGGTTTATCAGGTTTTTGATGCAGTCTCAGTGAACAAAATTCCTGAGGGCGGGGGCCTTCCACTTCCCAGAATAGCAGCTACAACCTTCATGATAGCCTCGGAAATGTTAAACAGCGGTTTGTACCAGGAAAGGGTTTGGGGGTTGATCTGCAGGGTATCGTCCAGCTAGTTTCTTTGCCCAAGAACCTGGATACTTTTGGGCTGGGATTCAAGACTACGGCAGCAGATGTAAAGCGAGCCCGCAAGTTGAAGAAAAGAGTCTGGGTCCTTCCCAAGCCAATCCTGCGCCTATCCAGATCATTTTTCAGAGCGGGTATCAGAAAGCTGTCGGTCCCGAAAGTTCTCGGACCACTAATCGGGCCGGATGGAGATTTGAATGAGGGCTTTGAAAGTCTGTTCGCCTAAGTCAACATGATAGAAGCTGGAAAAGGTTCCAGTAAGGCAGACATATAGTTTGTGGGGTCTAGAGCCAATGTCAACAATTAGACAGCTACTCCTCTTCTTACTCGGAGGGAGTCTTGGTAGTTGGCTCTGATTTTCCTTCCTGTTTTCTGGATTATTCCAGGGTTATAATCCACATTTCCTTTTTATTTTTATTGTATTCATCAAAGTGTGAAACCTTGTTATCCCGTAATTTAATAAAATAAAAAGTTTCTTCTTCATTCCTTATTTTATTTATTTTAATTTTGTTTTCTTCTTTTCTTTTTCTGTACAGTTCTCTTTATACTGGTCTTAATGACATGGCGTGCATAAGGAATCCTCAGCCCAGTCTTAAAAATCAATCTGATCCCGAAATGATAGTTCAAGAAGTAGATTGTGGTTACGAACCAGAATATGATGATGAGGATGAAGCTTTCGAAGAAATTAGTAAGGAGTTAATTCACTTCGAAGAAAAACCCAAACCCAACTTAAATGACACAGAAGCCATCAATTTAGGGGATGCAGACGATATCAAGGAAACTAAAATAAGCATCCACATTGAACCAAATATCAGGGAAGAACTAGTCAAAGCACTCATTGAATTCAAAGACATTTTTGCATGGTCGTACGATGACATGCCGGGATTAAGCACTGATTTAGTGGTTCATAAATTGCCCACTGGCCCGGCATGCCCTCCCGTCAAGAAGAAATTGAGGAAGTTCAAGACAGATATGAGTGTGAAGATTAAAGAAGAAGTAACCAAGCAGCTGCAAGCAAAGGTTATTCGGGTCACTCGATATCCTGATTGGTTGGCTAATGTGGTGCCAGTACCGAAGAAAGATGGGAAGATCAGAGTGTGTGTCGATTACCGCAATTTGAATAAGGCAATCCCCAAGGACAACTTTCCATTACCCAACATCCATATCTTGATCGATAATTGTGACGGACGTGAGATCGGGTCTTTTGTAAATTTCTATGCGGGGTATCATCAGATTCTGATGGATGAAGAAGACGCGGAAAAGACGGCTTTCATTACATCGTGGGGGACTTATTGCTACAGGGTAATGCCATTTGGTTTGAAAAATGTTGGGGCAAAGTACATAAGAGCAATGACTACTGTGTTTCATGACATGATACACAAAGAGATTGAGGTATACGTGGACGATGTGATCATAAAATCTAAGCATCAGGAAGATCATGTAGCAGACCTAAGGAAGTTTTTCCAAAGACTTCGAAGGTACGATATTAAGCTCAACCCAGCCAAATGTGCATTTGGTGTTCCATCTGGAAAGCTATTGGGATTCATCGTCAGTCGGCGAGGTATTGAGTTGGACCCGTCAAAGATTAAATCCATCCAAGATTTGCCACCGCCGAAGAACAAGACAGAAGTAATGAGTCAGTTGGGAAGGTTGAATTATATCAGCAGGTTTATTGCACAACTCACAGCAACCTGTGAACCCATTTTTCGGCTACTGAAGAAAGATGCTGCGGTAGAATGGATGGTAGAATGTCAGGAGGCATTTGACCAAATCAAGGGATACTTATCAAATCCACCTGTGTTGGTTCCACCTGAGCCGGGAAGACCGTTAATTCTTTATCTAACGGTCCTGGAGAATTCGTTTGGTTGCGTACTGGGGCAACACGACATTATAAGAAGGAAGGAGCAAGCCATCTATTATCTCAGCAAGAAGTTTACAGGATATGAGGTTAAGTACACTCAACTCGAGAGGACATATTGCGCCCTAACTTGGGTGGCCCAGAAATTGAAGCATTATCTGTCATCATATACTACTTACCTCATTTCACATTTGGATCCACTGAAGTATATTTTCCAGAAGCCTATGCCCACAGAGAGGTTAGCGAAATGGAAAATATTGCTCACAGAATTCGATATCGTCTATGTGACGAGGATGGCTCTGAAGGCCCAAGCATTGGCTGATCACTTGGCCGAGAATCCTGTTGATGAAGAATATGAGCCCTTGAGGACGTATTTTCCTGATGAAGAAATAATGTATGTAGATGAGTTGGAATTATCTGGGGAACCAGGTTGGAAGCTCTTCTTTGATGGAGCCGCAAATGCGAAAGGAGTTGGAATAGGAGTGGTACTTATTTATAAAACAGGGAATCATTATCCTGTTACGGCACAACTACGTTTCTATTGTACCAATAACATGGCTGAATATAAGGCGTGCATTTTGGGCTTACGGTTAGCTGCAGACATGGATGTCCAGGATGTCTTGGTCTTGGGAGACTCGTACCTCTTGGTGCATCAAATCTAGGGTGAATGGGAAACACGGGATTGGAAGCTCATACCATATCGACAATGTTTGCACGATCTGAGCAAGCGATTTCGATCAGTGAAGTTCAGACACATCCCAAGAGTTCACAATGAGGTTGCCGATGCTTTGGCTACTCTAGCATCGATATTTCACCACCCAGACAAAATTCATGTTGACCCGTTGCATATCTAGGTTCGTGATCAGCATGCTTATTGCAACATGATAGAGGAAGAAATGTATGGCGAGCCATGGTTCTATGATGTCAAGGAATACCTCAGGATAGGGATATACCTGGAGCAGGCCATCGGAGATCAAAAGAGAACCATTCGGCAATTGGCCAATGGATTTTTCCTCAGTGGAGGAGTGTTGTACAAAAGAACCCAAGATTTGGGATTGCTGAGATGTATAGATGCTAGTCAAGCCACGACAGTTATGACAGAGGTACATGCGGGAGTTTGTGGGCCACATATGAGCGGATATGTGTTGGCGAAGAAGATTCTTCGAGCAGGGTACTATTGGCTCACTATGGAGTGTGATTGTATTAGTTTCGTGCGGAAATGCCATCAGTGTCAGATACACGGAGATTTGATTCATTCTCCGCCGACAGAATTGCATACAATGTCAGCACCATGGCCATTTGTTGCCTGGGGCATGGATGTCATTGGACCTATTGAACCGGCAGCTACCAACGGTCATAGGTTCATTCTAGTGACCATCGACTATTTCACTAAGTGGGTTGAAGCTAAGACTTTCAAGTCGGTAACCAAGAAGGCAGTGGTAGATTTTGTTCACTCCCATATCATCTGTAGATTTGGAATCCCAAAGGTGATCATCACGGATAATGGTGCTAATCTTAACAACAATTTGATGAAAGAGGTATGTCAACAGTTTAAGATTACACACCACAATTCAACCCCCATATCTTCCCAAGGCGAATGGAGCAGTTGAAGCAACCAACAAAAACATAAAGAAGATACTTCGGAAGATGGTAGAAGGTTCGAGGCAATGGCATGAAAAATTACCATTTGCATTGTTGGGTTATCGCACTACTGTCCGTACCTCGGTAGGGGCAAGTCTTTATTTGTTGGTATATGGAACTGAAGCAGTAATACCAGCGAAAGTTGAAATCTCGTCCCTTCGGATTGTCGCTAAGGCTGGGATTGATGACGATGAATGGGTCAAAGCCCGATTGGAGCAGTTGAGTTTGATTGATGAAAAAGGATTGGCAGCAGTATGCCATGGCCAACTGTATCAAAGGAGAATGGCAAGAGCCTACAACAAGAAGGTGCGCCCCAGAAAATTTGAAGTAGGACAGCAGGTGCTGAAACGAATCTTACCACATCAGGCCGAAGCAAAAGGCAAGTTCGCCCCGAACTGGCAGGGGCCATTCATTGTAACCAGAGTGTTGTCCAATGGCGCTTTATGTTAACAGATATCGAAGGGAAATGCGTCGACATGACTATCAATTCTGATGCAGTTAAGAGATATTATGTATGATTTCTTTTAATTGTAATTGTTGTTTGTTTGTACTTGGCATTTATCGGAGAATGAAATGACGGAGGCAATTCTTTCTTCTATCCAAACACTTTAACCTTTGCTTCCTCTTTTTGAGCCTTATTTATTCTTTCATACCCCTCTTTTGGAATCAGTAGTGAAAATGAAAGAAAAAGAGAAAAGAAAAATAATGATAATAAAGACAAAAGAAAAGTCACAAGAAAAACAAAGGAATTGGGAACTACGTTTGACTTGATTCCTCAAGAAGGATACGTAGGCGCCTCACGGCTCGGTCATAGCGTAACAAAAAATAAAAATCCCCAACCAAGAAAAACTGGGGCAGAAGTTTGTGTTTGTAATTTTGGAAAGAAAGTTTGATTCCAAGAGTTGTACTGTTTTACCCATCAAAATTATTTTGAACTCTTGATACCCCTTTCTTTAGTCATACATGAAAACCCATATTGATGTCCAAAAAAGACCTCCCGATCGGTATCCGAGAAGTGCCAAGTCATGCAAACGGAAGTCGGGGATAACACCCCGATCCCCAGCAGAGAAGAGGATCATGAACTGGAAATGAATTGATAGCCGAAAAGAATCCCCAGCAGAGAGAGTCATATCGGCAGCACTCTAATCCCTAGCTGAAAAATAAAATAAAATGAGAGAGTCTTATCGGTGAAAACCTTCGCAGGCACCATAAGGTGATGGGAGTTGAGAGAAATGAGAGAGTCTTATTAGTGAAAACCCCTCGAAGGGCACTATGAGGCAACAAGGCAAGGTTGGCGGAAAGGGTCTGCATTTGGCAAAAATTTGAGTGTTTGTTTATCCCCGGCAAAATGAGGCCATCCGAAAGATTGATTGATATGAATAGACTGGGTTGATTAATCAGGAATGCACGACATGATCATTGGGATCGATTGTATCATTCAGATAAGTTCTTTTCTTTCTTTTTTCCCCAGCATTTGTTCAGAAAGATTTCTTCTTTTTCTATTTTTTGAAATCATCACTTTTTTTTATTTTTTGGTTTAAAGACTTTACCTCCCCAGCAGTTTGTTTTTGAAAAGGATTTTCAGAGCTTGCTACCAGTTGCCAAAATGGTGCAAAGCAAAATGCCAATAGGACAGGTCAAAGATAAGGCGCCAAAGGAAAAGAACTTTGTCGTAAGACCAAATGATGAATGGGTCTAGATCGCAAGAGGACCAAATTTCCAGGGGAAGTTGGGGAAAAACGGAAAAAGCAACAGTTAAAAGGTTATGAGGATCCCCAGCAGATTTGCGAGATACAGGAATAACTCCGATAGATTCTCGACCAAGTTCCGCAATGGTCGGACAACACAGAGCGGGGAAGGAAGAGAAAAGAAAAACCATCCCCAGCAGGAGTATTCATCCTCAGCAAATAATATCATCCCCAGCAAGTGTTGTAGTAAAACGCAAAGCAGGGAAGGGAGAAGGGAAAAGTCATCCCCGGCAGGAGTGGCACGACCACTCACCACGTTTTAAACTAACGAATTTTTCTTTGATTTGAAGTAGGGAAAGGAAATATTATTTACAACAGGAAGACATGGCCACAAAGAAGATTATCAAACTGGGGCAGAAAAATTTCTCTCGTTGCGAAATTTTCTTTTTGAAATCAGATACCCACTTAAGGAAGATGGAAGATAACACAAGTTTTGAAGGAAGTAAAATCCCCAGCAGTATACGAGAAGGGAGATACAAGTTTTAAAGAAAAGCAATCTTGGAAGAAGCAAGATAACCCAAAGTTTTAAAGGTAGTGGCCTTTGAATCAGTATCATCCCCACCATTGTTAAAAGGAGGAGAGTAACTAGTCTTAAAGGAGGAAGATAATTCCCCAGCAGTGTTATTCCCGACAGGTTTTAGGGAAGTGAAAGCACCAGCTTTAAAGGAAGTAGTCTTTGAAGAAGGAAAATAACATATTTGTGAATAAAATATCGGTGTTATCCCTAGCAGTTTTCAGAGGAATAAAACACCAGTTTTGAGGGAAGCAGTTCTGAAAGAAGATGATTGAAGTTGTTGAAGTCAGGAGCCCGCCTGGAGAATGGAGGTGTTACATTTTAAGAAGTTGTTGAAGTCAGGAGCCCGCCTGGAGAATGGAGGTGTTGTATTTTTAAGAAATTATTGAAGTCAGGAGCCCGCCTGGAGAATGGAGGTGTTATGTTTTAAGAAAAAATGGTTTAGGAGGCAGGAAGGAACAACGTCAATAAAATATATTTTGAAGAAGTTGTTGAAGTCAGAAGCCCGCCTAGAGAATGGAGGTGTTACATTTTAAGAAGTTGTTGAAGTCAGGAGCCCGCCTGGAGAATGGAGGTGTTATGTTTTAAGAAATTAATTGAAGTCAGGAGCCCGCCTGGAGAATGGAGGTGTTATATTTTGAAGAAGTAGTTGAAGTCAGGAGCCCGCCTGGATAATGGAGGTGTTATGTTTTAAGAAATTAATTGAAGTCAGGAGCCCGCCTGGATAATGGAGGTGTTATATTTTGAAGAAGTAGTTGAACTCAGGAGCCCGCCTGGAGAATGGAGGCTGAATTATTTTTAAGAAGTTGTTGAAGTCAGGAGCCTGCCTGGAGAATGGAGGCTGAATTATTTTTAAAAAGTAGTCGAAGTCAGGAGCCCGCCTGGAGAATGGAGGTGTTATATTTTGAAGACGTTGTTGAAGTCAGTAAAGCAGCGGAAAACAACAAAAATCCCCAGCAGAGGAAAGCAGTTCAAGATTCGAAGGAAAATAACGCGAAGCTCACAAGAAGGAAATAAACAGTTCGAGATCGGCGATCAAGGGAGAATACAAGTCAAGTCAGAAGTAAAAGCAACATCAGAGGAAACATAAGGCAACGAGGCAACACTAGTCACATGACCAAGTTTGAGAATAAAATTTTGTAATGCATAGATCATAGCTTAGTATAACTTCTTTATCTTTCATCAATGGTGTAATAAGGAGGTCGAAAAGCAGTAGCAACAGCATGCAGCAGCAGTAACAGCAAAAGGCAGTCCCATGGTAGTCTCAGCTACCAAAATTTCCCGAACTACATTAACCTGATTCCCTTCTAGCCAGGGATATGTAGGAAACCTTTGAAGCAAAGGTTCGGTTAAATCTTGTCAAAAAAATGCTTCACACGGAGTATTCCAACGGGCAAAAATCGCTCATATCCGCTCACTTTATCTTTGCACGAAAACTCTTTGTGCTTTCGGACAAAGAGGGACAGCTCTGAGCACGTGATTTTGCCCTATGAGGACTACTCCCAAAAATTCAAAATAAAATGGTTTTGTGTTGTTTGTAATTTATGTGTATTTTTTGTCTATATTTTCTATTTTAAATGAGAAAAATGCAAAAATATGTGTTGCATGTGCATTTAGGATTTAATTTTACAATTTAGGATTTAATTAAGCAAGTTTGTTATACAAAAATAGAAAAATCACAAAAAAATATATGCTTTGCATTTTTAGCATTTAATGTCCGAATTGTGTAATTTTATCTTTATTTGATGTTTAATTTTGTATGGTAGCTATTGTTAGGAGTTAATGTTTTATTAATTGTCAATTCTATAATTTAATTAGGATTTTTAGTTGAAAAGGAATTAAAAGAAAAATGAAAGAAAAGAAGAAAAGAGTGAAATTTGGGCCAATTTTCAGGGCAAAAATCAGGCCCAAATCACCCATGAACCAGGTCCAGTCTGGCCTGGCCAGAGGCCTCTTAAAACGACGTCGTTTGGTCACTTTTAATCAAGGCCGTTGGATTAAATCAATCCAACGGCTAAGATTCAATCTCCTTACCCGTAACCCCATACCCGACCCATTACCCGGATCGACCCCGCCCCAACACTACCCCAAAACGACACTGTCTCCTTTAAATGAACTAATCCAGGCCATTGATCGTGCCTGATCCAACGGCCAGGATTAGACCATCCCCTCCGTATATAAACCTAACATCTCTCCTCACACCCCCCCTAAGCCATACCCTGTTCATCGTCCCTTTCAGAGACGAACCCAAGAAACCCTCCAAACCCTAGCCGCCCTGAAACCCCTTCACTTGAAAGCTGGCGGCAACAACTCCGATGGCCGTGAAAATAACACCCCTGAACCTTCTAACCACCCTCAACACAATTCCATACTCTATTAACCTCGAATCATACCCTAGCTTCTCGAATCTTCGATCGAAGACCCCATCCCAAACCCTAGTTTGTCCACTTAACCCCAAAATCACACCCAATAATCCCCTTGACCTCCTCGTCGCTAATCCCTAACCAGATTGGCTCGAATCCGAGTAAAAACTCATCGAATGGCGGATCTAGGGCTCGACAGTTCGAGATTGTTTCGAAGCTATCAGGGTCGAACGGTTTCTGGTTAGTATTATAAGTCTACTTCTGATGAAATAGACGTATAATACTAACTGGAAATCAAGTTCGAAAGGGCATATGGTTGAAATCCGAGAAAAGAACAGTAAGTTCTTCTTAACTTCTTTTTCTTTTTTTCTATGTGTTTGTTTGTCTGTGTGATTAGTCGCTTCTTTAGGGTTTTTAGTTTAAGTTAATCCAGTATATATATTCTGTTTCTTTTTCTGATTTTGGTTAGATTAAATATTCCAATGCTGTTTGAGTAGTTCAATCAACTCTTGGTTTACCTAAATTAGGTTCATTGTAATTCGTCTATTGTCCGTTATTTTCTCTCTTCTCCATCAGTTTATGTACTGTCGATTAATAACATAGGTTATAAATAGTTTCGTCGATTAGTTCGTTCTTGTTTGTAAACCAATAAGCTCGTCAAATAGTTGTTGTGTATGCTTGATCTGTGGACACTTAACTTCAGGGCATTGTCAATAGGCTGACAATGAACCTGCATTCATGTTACCTGCATTCATGTGTATTTTGATTCAATTTTCAATTTCAGTTTAAATGATTCTGTTGAGTTCTGTATGGTGATTTAAATTCAGTTCATTTATTTCAATTGGAATTCAACCTTAGTCATTTAGCTGTCAATAAGTTTGGTTATAGCTGTTAGTCAGATTTAGTTTTTAAATCTTTGTTATCTTGAACAGATTTCAGAATTAAAAGTTTTAATACACGTGCTCAATTATTGTATTAGGGGCAGTAATATTAAGGGATTTCAGGGGTGATTTGGGAATAAAACAGTTAGGATAATATTTTAATGTTAGTGTTTTGTTAGTGGGATATTAATGTCTTTAAATTAATATGGTAATGGGGAACAAAAGGGAATGGGGGCTGAAAATAAGGAAAAGTTTCCCTTAGTGGGATTTTAAGTGGAAAAATTCAGATTTTTAGTGGGAGAAGGGGGTCGGGCAGTAATTTTGAAAGGAGGGCAGGTCTGTATAAGAGGGCAGAATTAGGTCTGTAGAAGGGGACTGGAAAAAAAAATTGAGAGCTTGGGAGTTGAAAAGAATAGCTACTGTTTTTCATCGCCTCACTTAGGATCTGAAAAAGCTAGAACATTTCTTCTTTATACTTCTGATCTATACTTGGGGAAGTTTATAGCTGCTGGTTATTTGTTGTTGCATTGCTGTTGCAACTTCTGTTTGCTACTACTGCTGCTGCTGACTCTCTTCTTCTTCTTCTTGTATTGTCAATACCAGGTGCATACTTCGAACTCCCTTGATGTAGTTCCTTGAAGTTCACAAAAATGGAAATATTCACAAATTTGTGTTCATTTGTAGGCTGCATGTTGTTTACAATTAGATGAATTGTTAGTTAATTATACCTATTCGGTATTGGTGATGTGTTTTGTATTATGTGAACAGTGTAGACATACGGATTGTAATTAAGAGCTAACTAAACTACTTTAAACTGCTATGCTCATGTTGACATGCTATTAGTTTACAAATTTGAGCTGCTAGGTTGTCAGTTCGCCTCACCTAAACATGATTTGAGTTAGAGTTTGTGGTTATAACTGCTGCGCCGGTATTTTAGGAGTGAGTTTACTTAAAGGATGATTTTGTAATTGTTGGCATTAGAACGTATTCAGCCATTGTTTAGCGTATCTGTTTGTTGGTGATCTTAAGGTAGAACTCAATTGTTATAAGGTTTTGTTGGCCTTCTTGATTAGTTGGAAGTTTGATTCCTATTATGGCTCCACCATGGTGACTGATTGAAATATGTTTATGATTTATTGCTTACTGCTAATTGACAAAGGGTACAATCTATTGCTTCTATTTCTATACCATGTTCTTTCCAGAAGTCCAGGCAACAAAATCCATTAAAAAGGAAATATAACAACCCACTTCTTTATGCTTGAATACTAGTTGATTATTGTTACAAAAAAACTCATGTCTAATAAGCGACGAAAACAGAGGCGAATGAACTTGAGATTTTGAATGATGTCATATAATATTTGTTTGGTTGCGCTGATTTTGGTTCCGAATTATTTTGTTAATGAGTCATTTTGATAATTGTTTAAGCCATAAGGCCATTATGAAACAAGGAATGTATAGCCTTGCAACTCATTTGGGCCAGCTGTCAGCCCAATGCCATTTCAGCTGAACATTTAGCTTCATTTTAACACAAGCCCAATAGTTATTAAGTTAGTTTGAACATTGGCCTAAAATAATCAGAATTCCTTTAAGCTCTCCTTAATTAATTAGACTCTTACGATTGGTTTGAGATGTGCCATATAAGCCAAGCCAACAATTATGACCCTCACTTAATTAACTTTAACCCTTTAGAAATCGAAGTGTGCCATTTAGTGAATTTTTCATGGCCTCGCAAAGTTAAAAACGCATAATGGCTTTTAAGGGCGATATTTTAATAAAGTTATTTTCGTAAACTCGGGTGCACATTTATGTGACCCAAATCCAAATCTCAACAGAGTTGAAATGTGTCAATAACCACGGGTGCATTGATGTGATGTGGTTCGAGATGTATTTTCACGATGTTGCAAATTCTTGGTAAAAATAATAATAATATTAAAAGTGGTACATAATTAAAATTTGCACATAGATTCAACATGTATCAAAAATCAGATAAATAAGCCGAATATGACAGTTGAGCGACCGTGTTAGAACCACGAAACTCGGGAATGCCTAACACCTTCTCCCGGGTTAACAGAATTCCTTATCATGATTTCTGGTGCCCAGACTGTTAAACAGAGTCATTCTTTTCCTCGATTCAGGATTAAAACCGGTAACTTGGGACACCATAAATCTCCCAAGTGGCGACTCTGAAATAAATAAATAAATCCCATTTCGATTGTCCTTTAATTGGAAAAACTCCCTTTACGTCCCTTAGCGGGGGTGTAGCGGAAAAAGGAGTTGTGACACAAGCGAGGTGACGAGTGTGTGCTCAGACTTATTTATGGAAAATTTGTCTATAGGGTTCTTAGGTCCTTATATTCATTAAGTGAGAAGTTTTCCGATATTATTGTGTTTCCTAATTGTTTGTTTTACCTCTATATGCTCCAAATGATGTTGTTAGCTTTCCTCTAATCCTTACTTGTTACTTGACCATTGTTTGCCTTAATTGAAGTAATTGTCTTCCTTATTGTTTTGATACTTCTTGATTGTGATTTTCTCTATGACTTTGTGCAAATATGTTACACGTCCAATTGTTGTGGTTACCGGTGTAGTTATCATGTGTTTATTGTGTCTTGTTGTTTTGTTATGGTTATTGTGCTTCTTGGTTTTTCTGTAATCCTTATTATATACTATTCATGCTTAAATTGGCGATTATTCATGTTGGACAAGACTTATGATATTCTCTTGGTAATTGACCGTTATTGAGTATTGACTCAAGTTGAGATCTATATTGCGAAGCTAACTGTTGAAACAAGATTGGTTATTGTTAATTCCCTTGCCGGGATGTTATTGTTTCTATTGTTGATTCCCTTGTCGGGATGTTATTGTTTCTATTGTCGATTCCCTTGCCGGGATGTTATTGTTTCTATTGTTGATTCTCTTGCCGGGATGTCATGATTTCTATTGTTTGGGCGAGTAAGAGTGTAAAACACGAAGGGTGATGTCATGCGTGATATTGTGAGTGAGTGTTAATACACGAAGGGTGACGTCGTGCCGATATTGTGAGTGTTAATGCATGAAGGGTGATGTCGTGCCATATTCTGTGAGTGTAAAAGCACGAAGGGTGATGTCGTGCCACATTATTGAGAGTAAGAGCACGAAGGGTGATGTTGTGCCACATTATTGAGAGTAAAAGTACGAAGGGTGATGTCGTGCCATGATTATGAGAGAGTAAAAGCATGAAGGGTGATACCGTGCCGTTTCTTTTGATTTCTATGGTGAGGATGAGAGTAAAAGCACGAAGGGTGATGTCGTGCGTTTGTTACTGTTTCTACTATTTTTGTTGGTTCAAAAGATGATAATTACCTTGATTCTCTACTTATTTACTATCTGTATTTGATGTTCCCCTCAATATTTTGCTCACGTCCCGTTGAGTTACTAGTAATATCGTGATTTTCAATAAAGGAATTTTTTCTACATTGCTTTGCATGATCTTTTTTTTTAATTTGAACTTTTCCGTAATTATATATATATATATATATATATATATATATTTCAATACTTCAAAATTTCAATAATTGTTACATTTATTATTCAATTAGTTTCTCAATTAAATCTCCTTAATCGTCTGAGATGCATTTACTTAAAAAAGAATTTCTACTAAGTTGTAATTTATTAAATCTCATGTTAAAGGTAATAATTCATTGATGTCATATTTTAATTGAAAAGGGAACTTTCTTCATTTAAATGATTTCTGAAAATAACTTTATCTTTCTTGTTGATTTCCTAATTGGTTTAGAAGTTGTACTTTACTTATTGCTATGTAAATGAGAATGTTGTTGTGCAAAGTGAGATAGAAACACGTGGGCACAATGTGCCAGGTGTGCTAAAGGTTTGAAAGTGAGGTTATTATATGAGACTTCGAGTTCTGAGATGGCTGAAATGGCGCATTAGAAATGATGTGATTAATTGAGTTCACATTGTTTTCTTTATTTGAGTACATTTTACTTGTCTGCATCCCTGCTATGTTAGTGTTGAGTTACTTGGTTATCTTTCGTTTTCATCCGTGTTTTCCCTTTATTGTTTCTACTAATTATAGCTTGTTTTTCTCCCTAGTGTGGATATTAATTTGTTACCTTTATATTGATAATCTATTATACTATCCTGTTCAATTTATTTGACCAGTAGGTGTCTTGACTAATCCTCATCACTACTCCACAGAGGTTAGTCTTGATACTTACTAGGCACCGTCGTGGTGTAATCATACTACACTTCTGTATATTTTTGTGTACAGATCCAGGTATTTGATCAGTAGTAGCTGTGCGGGTCGATGTAGTGGAGACTCAAGGTAAACTTGATGCTGCGTTCACAGGCCTAGGAGTCACCTTCATTTGTACTTATTTTCCATTTGTTCCTTTGTTACAGGACTGTGATGTATTTATTTTATATAACAACTCTTAGAAAAGCTTATGACTTGTACCACCGGTTTTGAGAAATTGTAAATTTTCAGAGTTATCTAATTTAAAGTTGGTAAATGTCATGATTATTTCAGTTAATGTTAGGCTTACCTAGTTTAGAGACTATGTGTCATCACGACTCCTTCAGATGGATTTTGGATCATGACAAGTTGGTATCAGAGCTCTAGGTTCATAAGTGCTACGAGTCATAAGCAGGTTTAGTAGAGTCTTGCGAATCGGTACAGAGACTTCTGTACTTATCTTCAAGAGGCTACAAAATTGTTAGGAAATTCCACTTCTTTCTTTCCTTATCGTGCGATATTGATTCAGCTCGAATTATATAACTTATGTTCCTTTACATCCACTCGTGTATAATATTACGCTCTCAACGTCCGTTATGCGCCATTGGTTCGCGATGCTACAGACGGGCTACGAGGGAGTCGGGGATGTTCAGACATTGTCTTAACGTGTCGTCCATACTGAAGATACAGAGGTATTAAGAGACCATTCAGTTATTCATATGGAGGTGCAACGATTCCCAACAGCTGATTGATGAGTACAAGCTGGGAAGGTTAGTTTTGCGGATCATCAGATATTGTTTCTATGGCTTTGCACCAAGTGAAAGAGTCCAATAGCGGTATTCAGATTGCAGAGCTAGATTTACACCAGTTTTGGCCTGAGGAATATGTGTATGTAGTATTGGTGGGTTCCCGAATTTTGTGTATGACCAAAGTTTGAGATCTTGCACGAGATGATGTTGGCGCTTACAGTATTTCTACACCAATAATGGATTTACTTTTCAGCATCAAGGGGATCGGAGGAACAACCTCAGATTCACAAGAGGTCTATTCAGCGCGGGTATTGTGGTTGCGGCAGAACGGGTTCAGAGGAAATGCAATGGTTTATAAGTTTCTGGGCTACGTGGTTCGTGTTAGGATCATCTATATTTTGGGGCTTTGATTGGGATTATTGCATATCAACTATCTGAAGGAATGGGCCAGTTTAGTAGTGTTGGGTCAGCATAACAATGGAAGTAATTGGTCCTTTTGAATGGTAATTCTCTACTGGCATTCGTGGCAACACTCTTAGATTAGACGGTTTGTGCGACTCGGTTGAGTTGGGTAGGTGCAGTTTTGATGGCTTAGTTGCTTGCGGGCGGATCTTAGAGGGTTCTCGATGGTTTGACTATGGCTTGAGTTGGGTGTCTACTATGGGCATAAAGAATATGTGATACATTGTGGTTTCTCCTGACTCGGTATCTGAAACTAATAGTGTTGGCATTGTTGGCTATCATATGTGAAGAGTGTGCATTTTTTGAAAGGACCTTGAGTTTTGGTTTGCAGTGCATGGCTGGTAGCATGGTGATTACTGGGTTTTGAGGCTTTCGAGGTTCATGTTTTGTTACGCGGCCAGAAACTCTATATGAGTGCTTCAGCATAATGATAGGGAATAAGTGATATATTAGCCATTTGAATTGCGTAGTTGAGTTTGAGAATGGAAATTTTGGTATTCTTGAGGTTTTGGGGCTAGATGCCCTCATATGTGGACCATTTCCTGTTTGCGGATTGTGAAGAAATGTTAAGGATGAGGTAATTAATAGCATGCATGATTGATAGGCCGCTGTGGATTTTTGGAAAGGATATTTACCTATTTGGAAATAATCAAGATTTGGGTTGGGGGCTATTTGAAAGCTCAATGAAAATATGTATATTGTATCCTATCAAGTTTGAGTGCTCATATGAGAGTGTCATTATGGTTATGTTATCAGGCATAATGGATATTATTTGTACCCCTAGCCTATGATGTGTGCTACTCTTTTATGTTGTGTTAGGCGGTGAGGTTGTATGATTATTCCCCACGCATGTTGTAATTCTATTCAATCCTTATGGCGATGCGGGCGAGATAGCCCTCGTGATGTTGAGTTGATCATTGCACCTTAGTTGTGCTTGCTTCTTTCATGCTTTAGCCCTTTCCTTCCTTTTCCCACAGTTTTATTTGTGCACTCTGTTGTACTTGATATTAGTATTTATATGATCAGTGAACCAGAGCATTTTGGCTCGATGAGCATTTGGGAGCAGGCTGCATGCCGTAGCAGATGTTATGTGGGTTACCCCTTTCCTCATGTTTATTTGGTGTTGTGTTTTCCCTCTGTGGGACGATTTGATGAAAACTATACTTTTGTTGTTACACATGTTGTACTAGTTAGATAAATTCTTATACTTTGCTTTTCTTTATTTGTGCTGCATAATTGAGTTATTGCTGGTTTGGTGTACGAATTGTGTAGTGTGAGAAGCAGTGTGGTTCTGTGATGAGCTGTTAGTTGGGTTGATTGTATTGGCTGAGATGAGGTTCTTAAGCCTGAGATTAGTACTATGGTATTGGGGGTGAGGAGTGTTTGGAAGTACGAGGGTGTTTCTACTAAGATTTGGGCAATGGCCCTTGGCGGGCGAGAGAGCTTCTTGACTTGTTGTCTTCATGGGCGGCTATGAGTTTCCACATGTTTCTTTATCATGATCAGTGATATGGAGGTCTGGAACAAGGTTATATTCAAAGTGAAGTGTATTACCAGCAGCTAGGATGTTATTTGAGCAGCTATGGTGGTCAGAGGTTATTGCTTCGGGCATTTGAGTTGTGTGGAGCAGCATGTGATTGTATTCTGGATTGGGATTTTGGCTCGATTCAGCTTATTAAGGTTCATGTAGTGTGATGACATGGAATTCGTATCCTATGATGAATTTCAGATGTTGAGGTTTGGGTTCTGTTCTAAGGTTATGGGCTAAGGAGGCGATGAAACCTTCAGTAAGTTGCATTATCAATTCTGCTTAGGTCGGGTGATGGGAAATCACCCCACACCCCACCCCCGGCGCATGTATGGTGAGCTCATGCAGTGGTTCGATGGCTTGGGAATGACTCTGGGCACGTTAGAGAACGAACGTATGTTTAAGTGGAGGAGGATGTAACGACCCAACTGGTCGTTTTGAGAAATTTCATCAAGTTCAGCAGTTTGAGTTCACGAGCAGCTTCATACTATGTGTATCAACTAGCGTGCATGGTTGGATTTTGTTTCCGGATGAATCGGAGTCGAATTGGAAGAAGGAATCTAGTTTTGAAAACTTAAACTGTGATAATTTGACCGGAAGTGGACTTTTGAGTAAACGGCTCCAAAATGAGGTTTGGATGATATCAGCAACTTTGTATGGTGATTTTCGACTTAGGCGCGCGTTCAGATTTTGATTTGGAGGCCCGTAGGGTAATTTGAGGCGTTTCAGCGAAAGTTGAAAAAGTTAAAGTTTGGAAAGAAGTTTGACCTATAGTTGACTTTTGTGATATCGGGGTTGGAATGCGATTCTGAGAGTTGGAATAGCTCCGTTATGTCATTTTGGACTTGTCTACAAAGTTAGGCGCCATTCGGAGTTGATTTGATAGGGTTCAGATGCTCAGTTGTGATTCTACAAGTTCTTGAAGTTTAAGTTTGATTTTCATGCGTTTTGGCATCAGATTCGTAGTTTTAGAAGTTATTTTGATGATTTGAGCGCGCGAGCGAGTTCGTGTTGTATTTTTAGACTTGTGTGCATATTTGGTTTGGAGCCCCAAGGGCTCGGGTGAGTTTCGGATTAGTTCGGAATGATTTTTTTCATAGTTTCAGATTGCTGGTTTCTGGTGTCTGTTGCCCTCTTTCGCGATTGCATAGCTCCAGTCGCAATCGCGCAGAGTTCTGTTGGTCTGCCCTTTTTTCTCTCATCGCGTTCGCATAGTACCTATCGCGATCGCGAAGGTTTGCTTTCTTCTTCTTCGCGTTCGCGTCTGTTCCCTCGCGTTCGCGTAGTAGAAATTAAAAGTTGGGGTGGTTTGCTATTTCCTCTTCGCGTTCGCATCAATTACCCCGCGTTCACATAATCTCCTGCCCATTGTTCATTGCGTTCGCGTCCCTTTTCTCGTAATCGCGAAGTGTATTTCTTGACAGATTTAATTCTCTTCTCCGCGATCGCGACCTAATCTCTATGATTACGATGCATAAATCCCTGGGCAGACAAAATATATCCCAAAATCGAGGGTTACGCCATTTTCATCATAACTTGACTTGTGGAGCTCGGTTTTAAGCGATTCTTTGAGGGGTTTTCACACAAATCATTTGGGTAAGTGTTCTTGTCATGACCCAGATTTTTCACCCTCGGGAGTCGTGATGGAGCCTACTCGTGAAAGCTAGGCAAACCGAGCGTTATAGATTCATTACCCTTTTTACTTAGCCTTTTTTTTAACAGATCAATATAATAGGTGATCAACAGCGGAATCATTAAAAATAACCAGAAATGCGGAAGACAAAAACTTAATAGTTTAACCAAACACTGATACATAAATCTAAGATACAACTCTACCCAGAATTTGGTGTCACAATATCACAGACTATCTAGGAATACTACAAATATGGGTTCGAAAGATAACTACAAGTTGTTTCAGAAATACATAGAAGAAACAGTATAGAAAGATAGAAGGAGAAGCCAAGGCCTGCGGACGCCTGCAGGACTACCTCAGGTCGCCTGAATGGACTGAAGACAGTACCCTCACTGTGGTCCAAAAGCTGCAGCACCGGGATCTGCACACCGTGCAGAGTGTAGTATCAGCACAACCGACCCCATGTGTTGGTAAGTGCCTAGCCTAACCTCGGCGAAGTAGTGACGAGACTAGGACCAGACTACCAAATAAACCTGTGCAATTAAATCATATACAGCAGAAAATAAAAGCAGATATTCATAGTTAAAGATGGGGAGGGGAAAACATGCTACGGGAAGTATCAGATAACAACAAAATACCAAAGAGGAATGTAAAAAACCAGAATTTAATTGCCAATAATAATGAGGAAAACAAACATAGTATTCACTTTCATTTCTTTCTTGTTGCAGGCGTGCAACCAGATCCCATTTCATATATCTTGTTGCAGGCGTGCAACCCGCTCCCATTTCATATATCTTGTTACAGACATGCAACCCGATCCCATTTTAAATCAACATCAATCATAAAAGAATTCCGGCAAGGGAGCAAGAGTATAACAACAACACCACCGCAAGGGAGACAATATCGTAAACTATAACATCCCGGCAAGGGAGACAATACCATAAACAATAACATCTCGGCAAAGGAGATAATATCATAAACTCTAACATCCAGGCAAGGGAACCAACAATGATAAACATTGTATTAAGCATGAATAAATCGCAACGGAGTTACAACAATTATAATACTAGACTCATGGGCATGCTTGACTCCGACGTATAGATACTCGTCACCATGCCTATACGTTGTACTCCACAATTAACACATAGCAAATAAGACATCACTCCTAATCCCTCAAGCTAAGGTTAGACCAAACACTTACTTCGATACCACGAACACAATTCAAGCCTCAACTACTGTTTTACCTCTTGTTTCCACCACCAACTCGCTTGTATCTAGCCACAATTTACTTAATGATATCAATAAATGCTAAATGAGTCAATTTTAATGCATGAAAATAGGTTTTTATGAAGATTTCTCCAAAAGTCAAAAATCAACCTCGGGCCCACATAGTCAAAACCTGAGGTTCGAACCAAAACCCAATTACTCATTCACCCACGAACCCAAATATATAACTTATTTTGAAATCGGACCTCAAATCGAGGTCCAAATCCCCAAAATTTGGAAAACTTAAGTTCTACCCAAAACACCCCATTTTCCCTATGAAACTCTTGATTTTGAGTTGAAATCATGTGAAAAGATGTCAAAGATTAATGAAAACGAGTTAGAAATTACTTACAATCGATTTGGAAGAGTAGTTGTCTTTGAAAAATCGCCCAAAGGTGTTTAGGTTTTGAAAATGAAAGATTTTCGGTTAAGTTATGACTTTGTAGGTCGCAGATGCCGCAATTGCGACCAAGGTTCGCAATAGCGAACCCCTTCGAAACCTGCTAACTTCGCAAATGTGAAGGATACGTCGCATTTGCGACCATGGGAAATTCCGGTCACCTTCGCAATTGCGAGGGACCTGTCGCATTTGCAACATCGCAATTGCGAGGAAAGGTCGCATTTGCGACCAAGGCCTGCTAGACCAGTCTTCGCAAATGCGAATGTTTATTCGCAAAAGCAACCTCGCAATTGCGAAGCCTGCAGACCCGCAACACACAGCAGTTTTTCCTAAGTTCAAAACACTATGTGGCCTATCCAAAACTCTTTCGAGCCCTCGGAGGTCTAAACCAAACATGCACGCAAGTCCAAAAACATCATACGGACTTGCTCGTGCAATCAAATCATCAAAATAACATCAATAACCATGAATTTAGCACCAAAATCAAAGAAAAATCTTATGAACTCTTAAGTTCCATTTTTAACAACCGGTGGTCCGATTCACATCGTATCAAGTCCGTTTCTTATCAAATTTTACAGCCTCAACTTAAATTCCACATAAGACCTGTACCAGGCTCCGTAACCAAAATACGGGTCCGATACCATCACATTCCAATACATTCAAGTTTTCAAAAACTCTTAAAATTTCAGTTAAACAATTTTCTTCAAAAATTTATTTCTCGGGCTTGGGATCTCGGAATTCGATTCCGGGCATATGCCCAAGTCCCAAATTTTACTACGGACCCTACGAGACCATCGGATCACGGGTTCGGGTCCCATTACCAAGAATATTGACCAAAGTCAACTTAAATTCATCTTAAAAGCAAAATTCATCATTTGTTTCACAGATTTTCACATAATGGCTTTCCGGATACACGCCCAGATTGCGCAAGCAAATCGAGGTGAGACAAAAAGAGGTTTTAAGGCCTCGAAACACAGAATTTATTTCTAAAACAAGTCATCACAGTTCTTAACCTAGAATCCAACATATTCCATGATTTTGTTTCATCATTTAAAATGTGTTTTGAGTTGAGGAAAATGTTGGTTCTGAAAGAAAGTTTCTAAAATGAAAAATCATGATTTGAGGGACCAAATAGTATCAGAATTTGATAAATTTTGTATAGTTGAACTCGTATCGGAATGGGTATTCAATTTTTTGTAAAATTTGTCGGGCTTCGAGGTGAGGGCCCGGGGGTCGACTTTTGGATTGATTTTTCGAATTTGGTAAAGATTGAGACTTTATAATCCAGAATAGTTTCTTATGTATTTTATTTGTGCTTTGAAGTAAATTTGGTTAGATTTCTGCCGTCCGGAGGTCTTTTCACCTGAGAACTGCATTTTAGAGTATCAATTTTTCGTGTTCGAGGTAAGTATCTTGTCTAACCTTGTGTGGGGGACTTCCCCTTAGGATTTGAGTCTTTTATGCTGATTGTAGTTTGTGCACGCGAAATATATTTATGTGTCAATAACCACGGGTGCATTGATGTGACGTGGTTCGAGATGTATTTTCACGATGTTGCAAATTCTTGGTGTAAAAATAATAATAATATTAAAAGTGGTACATAATTAAAATTTGCACATAGATTCAACATGTATCAAAAATCAGATAAATAAGCCGAATATGACAGTTGAGCGACCGTGTTAGAACCACGAAACTCGGGAATGCCTAACACCTTCTCCCGGGTTAACAGAATTCCTTATCCGGATTTCTGGTGCCCAGACTGTTAAATAGAGTCATTCTTTTCCTCGATTCAGGATTAAAACCGGTAACTTGGGACACCATAAATCTCCCAAGTGGCGACTCTGAAATAAATAAATAAATCACATTTCGATTGTCCTTTAATTGGAAAAACTCCCTTTACGTCCCTTAGCGGGGGTGTAGCGGAAAAAGGAGTTGTGACACAAGCGAGGTGACGAGTGTGTGCTCAGACTTATTTATGGAAAATTTGCCTATAGGGTTCTTAGGTCCTTATATTCATTAAGTGAGAAGTTTTCCGATATGATTGGGTTTCCTAATTGTTTGTTTTACCTCTATATGCTCTAAATGATGTTGTTAGCTTTCCTCTAATCCTTACTTGTTACTTGACCCTTGTTTGCCTTAATTGAAATGATTGTCTTCCTTATTGTTTTGATACTTCTTGATTGTGAGTTTCTCTATGACTTCGTGCGAATATGTTACATGTCCAATTGTTGTGGTTACCGGTGTAGTTATTATGTGTTTATTATGTCTTGTTATTTTGTTAAGGTTATTGTGTTTTTTGGTTTTTCCGTGATCCTTATTATGTACTATGCATGCTTAAATTGACGATTATTTATGTTGGACAAGACTTATGATATTCTCTTGGTAATTGACCATTGTTGGGTATTAACTCAAGTTGAGATCTATATTACAAAGCTAACTGTTGAAACGAGATTGGTTATTGTTGATTCCCTTGTCAGGATGTTATTGTTTCTATTGTTGATTCCCTTGCCGGGATGTTATTGTTTCTATTGTTGATTTCCTTGCAAGGATGTTATTATTTCTATTGTTGATTCCCTTGTCGGGATGTTATGATTTCAATTGTTTAGGTGAGGAAGAATGTAAAGCACGAAGGGTGATGTCGTGTGTGATATTGTGAGTGAGTGTTAATGCACGAAGGGTGATGCCGTGTCGATATTGTGAGTGTTAATGCATGAAGGGTGATGTCGTGCCATATTCTGTGAGTGTAAAAGCACGAAGGGTGATGCCGTGACACATTATTGAGAGTAAAAGCACGAAAGGTAATGTTGTGCCATGATTATGAGGGAGTAAAAGCACGAAAGTTGATGCCGTGCCGTTTCTTTTGATTTCTACGGTGAGGACGAGAGTAAAAGCACGAAGGATGATGTCGCGCACTTGTTACTGTTTCTACTATTTTTGTTGGTTCCAAAGATGATAATTACCTTGCTCATCTACTTATTTACTATCAGTATTTGATGTTCCCCTCAATATTTTGCTCCCGTCCCGTTGAATTACTAGTAATATCGTAATTTTAAATAAAGAAATTTATACTACGTTGCTTTGCATGATCTTCTTTTTAATTTTAACTCGCCGTAATTAATATATATTTCAATACTTCAAAATTTTAATAATTTTTACATTTATTATTCAATTAGTTTCTCAATTAAATCTCCTTAAACCGTCTGATATGTATTTACTTAAAAAGGATTTCTACTAAATTGTAATGTATTAAATCTCATGTTAAAGGTAATAATTCATTCGATGTCGTATTTTAATTGAAAAGGGAACTTTCTTCATTCAAATGATTTCTGAAAATAACTTCATCTTTCTTGTTGATTTCCTAATTGGTTTATAAGTTGTACTTTAATTGCTATGTAAATGAGAATGTTGTTGTACAAATTGAGATAGAAACACGTGGGCACAAGGTACCGGGTGTGCTAAAGGTTTGAAGGTGAGGTTATGATATGAGACTTCGAGTTCTGAGATGGCTAAAATGGCGCATTAGAAATGATGTGATTAATTGAGTTGACATTGTTTTCCTTATTTGAGTACATTTTACTTGTCTGCGTCCCTGCTATATTAGTGTTGAGTTACTTGGTTATTTTTCGTTTTCATTCGTGTTTTCCATTTATTGTTTCTGCTAATTATAGTTTGTTTTTCTCCCTGCTGTGGATATTACTTCGTTATCTTTATGTTGATAATCTATTATCCTATCCTGTTTAATTTATTTGACCAGTAGGTGTCTTGACTGTTCCTCGTCACTACTCCACCGAGGTTAGTCTTGATAATTACTGGGCACCGCTATGGTGTGCTCATACTACACGTCTGTACATTTTTGTATACAGATCCAGGTATTTGATCGGTAGTAGTTGTGCAGGTCGATGCAGTGGAGACTCAAGGTAAACCTGCGGTTGCGTTCGCAATCCTCGGAGTCACTTTTATTTGTACGTATTTTCCATTTGTTCTTTTGTTTCGGGACAGTGGTGTATTTATTTTGTATAACTACTCTTAGAAAAGCTTATGACTTGTATCACCGATTTTGGGGAATTGTAAATTTTCAGAGTTATCTAATTTAAAGTTGGTAAATGTCATGGTTATTTCAGTTAATGTTAGGCTTACCTAATTTAGAGACTAGGTGTCATCATGACTCATTCGGAGGGATTTTGGGCCGTGACATAAACTCATTGTATTATTATTACTATTGCAAATACTTATTGAGATTTTAATAGGTTTTTACATATGAATACATATTGTGTGTCAAAAGTTATACGTTCAATTGAATCTGTAACCTAAAAGCATATCTGCAACCGAGAATGGATAGGATCTTTCCACTAACTAGCAAGGCGAATCTACAATGTCACATACATATTAACGTGAATATAGTAGTTTTTGTTCAAGACGTGTACATATTTTTAAGAAATTCATTAAATATTACTACTAAATATGTGAGTGTGATCCAATTATTATTGTATATTAATTTAAGATCGTTATAGGAATTTATAAATTTCATATCTCGAAGATGTATTCATTAAGCAATGACCTTGAGTTCGAGTTCTTAGTATTAAAGAAAATGTAGGAAGTGTTTCTCTCTTTAATAATCTTACATGATGTGAATTCAAATTTATTACAATATGAGTACCCAAAAAACGTACATGAACTTGGAGAAAATATTATTAAGACAAAGATGACAGAAAAGACTTGTACTTTGCTAGCTGGCAAATGAATACTTTTCCTATTTTAATGCCGTTGGCAGTTGACTTTTGATATTTCAAGTATTTTTAGGCAGAGCAGAATACATAGGCAGCCCTCCTAAACTTGGCCATTTTTTTAATTTGAACACCTCAACTACGGATAGTATTCAAGGGTGTTCATAAAAATTCGAAAAATCGAACCAAATCGAAAACCAAATCAAACCGATCAAAAAAATTGATACTTTTTGGTTTGGTTGTAATTTTGAAATTTAAAAACTGATCAAATTTGGTATGATTTTGGTTATAATAAAAAAAAATCGAACCAAACCGAATATAGGAGTAACTATTTTAAATTTTGTATTACACATATATATATGTATACTTTTATACAAAGTTTCAAAAATTGTATAGTAAATGTTAATCGTTTGCACTTTTAGTACAGTTCTTTACCTTTACATTCTAGTTTGATTGGTAGTTTTCTTTTGTTAAGTGTAAGAATCTATTTCATGTTAAAAATAATATATTTTTAATTGAGTCCTTAAATTATTCATCACTATTGTCACACCTCCTTTTTCCGCGCCCGAGGGGCGCAGGGGGAGTTTTTTCCAATTAAAGGACAATCGAAACGGAATTTATTTGTTTATTTCAGAGTCGCCACTTGGGAGATTTAGGGTGTCCCAAGTCACCAATTTTAATCCCGAATCGAGGAAAATAATGACTCTATATTACAGTCTGCATACCAGAAATCTAGATAAGGAATTCTGTTAACCCGGGAGAAGGTGTTAGGCATTCCCGAGTTCTGTGGTTCTAGCACGGTCGCTCAACTGTTATATTTGGCTTATTTATCTGATTTTTAATACAATATGAACTTATGTGCAAATTTATCTTTTAACCGCTTTACTATTATTGTTTTTTAGGAATGTGAACATCGCTTAAAATATATCTTTGGACTGTGTCACATGAAATGCACCCACAATCCGAAACATATTTTATTTGATGTTTTAGGATTTGGATTTGGGTCGCATGAAATGCACACCCGAGTTTAAGAAAATTAAATTATTAAAGGTGCGCCTAAAGCAACTAGCGCATTATTATTTTTTGGGGAGGGCCGTGAAATTCGCTAAACGACCCTCCTGAATTCTAAGTAATTTTAAACAAGTATTTACTGAGGGCCCCACGATTTGTGTTGTTATTTGGCGAGGCTCATCTCATGCTTATTTTTTAAAAGAAATTTGCAACGTCATGGAAATGCATCTCATACCACGTCACACTCAATGTACCCGTGATTAGAGGCACATTTCGATTTCGTTGAGATTTGGATTTGGGTCACATAAATGTGCACCCGAGTTTAGGGAGATAACGTTATTAAAGGCGCGCCTAAAGCAACTAGCGCATTATTATTTTTTGGGGAGGGCCGTGAAATTTGCTAAACGACCCGTCCCGGAATCTAAGTATTTAATATATACACTTAGAGGGCCCCGCAATTTGTCCCTTTTATTTGGCGAGGCTCGTCTCATTTTATTCTTTATTATTATTATTATTATTATTTTTTTGGATGCCATTTTTATGTCTTTAGCAATACTAAACTTACGGCCTCTTTACAACTAAGATCCCATGACTTGTTAGAAGTTTAATAAAAGGAGTTTAGTAAATGAGTGTTTCGGTAGTAGTAACAGCATGCACTAATACTATTTTTTCGAATGACCTAACCGAAGGAAAGGACGAACAGATTAACGTCAAACTTGTGTCATAGAACGACTAGTCCAACTTAATTAAACGACATCAAATAAACAAGAATAACATAACATGAAAATGAACCAAAATGCAGACAATGAAACATAGGCAAAAAATTTCCATACCAATTTTTATATTGCATCTCAAACATTCAACGTAAAGTTTATTTATCTAATACATCGAGGTTTACTAACCTTTGCACCTCGACAAACTCAGAACGACAAACACGATTCCGACGGAACTCAAGCCGGACCTCTCTGACCGAAGAACAACGACGGAACCTCGGACAGCACCTCGACGTACCGGACCTCGACGAACCAAAGTCGACCTCTACGGAAAATAGAAAACTCAGCCAAGCAGGATCAAAGCAACCCACCGTTGCTCGGAAACGCAGCTACGACTGCTTGGAGGTTGACGACGTTGGACTGAAAATGGCGGACTGGTTCTGGAGGTTGACGACGGGGGGAAACTGTTGGTCGTGGTGTTGGGTGGTGACGGGAGGCAGTGGTCGACGGAGGGAGCTCGCAACGGCAACAATGGCGGATTCAAGGAGGAGGAAGGCGATGGTCGTCACTGTCGCGACTGGTTTTAGTTACGACGGGGTGAGGGACTGACTTGTCGTGTTTTCCGGCGTTCGTTTGGACAGTGGTGGTTATGGGCGATGGAGGAGTTGGTCCGTGAGGGTGTCGGAAGGGATGGAGGGAACTCATTTGGTCCCATTTTTTGTTGGTTTTACAGTAGGGTTTGTTAGGCGTTGAGGAGGATGACGGGGTGGTGTTTGGTGATGGTTTTGTGGGGTAGTGATCGATGGTTGACGGGTTGTTGGTTTTGGACTGGTGGTCGTAACGATGAGGAAGAAGGTGACGAACAGTGGTGACGAGGGGAGGGGAACTGGTGGTGATGGGAGCTGATGGGGTTGTGACGGGGTGGTTTTTGGACTGGTCGTTGACGGAGAGGGAGCTGGATGGTTTCCCTGCTCTTTTCGTAGGGTTTTCTTACTTTCTTCTTTGAAGAAGAAAGAGGAACAGTAGTCCTTTTTTCAAATTCCTCCAAGTCCCCTTTAAAAATGTGTTTGTCCGTGTTTTTGTTATACAATGCCCATGAAAATGAGCCCCACGCGTGGTGGGGTTCGAGGCATATGTCCCCCACGCGTGGTGGGGTTCCCCACGTGTCCTGGACACGGTTTATTATGGGCTAGGTCCGAAAATTAGGCCTAAAACCGGGTAGTTTGAACCCGAATATTATTCTTTTGCCCGGACCCGAGAAATAGGAAAACGTTGCTTAACTAGTCCTATGTAAACAAAATAACTACCAAAAATAAGACTAGTATTTAAGCAGAACTATATCTTTTTAAATATTTTTCAAGATTTAAAATAGCTACAAAATATTAATAAAACTATTTTTGTAATTTTCGTTTTTTTAAATATTAAGAAAAAATATGAAGCAATATTTTTTTGTATTTTTCAAAGTTAAAATGACTATAAAACCTTAATAGAACTATATTTTATTTTTATTTTTTTGTAATTTTTCGGAATTATATAAAGTACAAAAATAAAGTGCAATTTTTGTATTTTTCAAGTTTATGAGAGATACATAAACTAAAATTTATATATATATTTTTTGAAATTTTTCTTTTTGCAACGAAATAAAGTAAAATAATTAAAATAGCTATACTAGACCCAATTTCACATATTCACGCTAAAAATGTGAAAATTCTCGGGGAGGGTCAAAAATCACGTGCTTACAGCTGCCCCTCTCTGACTGGAAACACGAAGAGTTTTCCGACAAAGAACGACTAGACGTGTTTTTGACCCGACCATTACTTGGACGGACTACACTTAAGGAAAGGGAGGGAATGTGACCGAGCCCTGGTATCTGAGCTGCCTACATATCCTTGGTTATACAGGAATCAGGCCACGTGTAGTTCGGGAATGAGAGAGATAGTGAAGTGTACCGAGGTGAAGAGCCGATCGAGGTGTCGTTCCATTGAGGTTCTGGTCCGCGGTCCTGTCATTACATCAAAAAATGATAACTGAAAAAGACTAACTAAACCTATCAGCTGCTAGTTACAAGAATTCCTATCTCTAAGTCTTCTGAAACTTGATCTTGAGTCTTGAATGGTGCTTTATACAGACTTTTGGATTTGAACCTTGATACTTGCTAGTTGTAGGCGCTAGTTCTTGAGCAGACCACATCTGTTCTCCACATCCGTGCTTCGGATTCATTCATTTTTTCTTTTTCTTCTTTTTTTGTTTTGTTTTTGTGACTAGCTTTTGTTGACCCTCTCAGACTGTTGACTCGCATTCTTGGGGCGAGCTTCTTGTTGCTTCTATCTTGGATTGAGTGCTGGGGACTTCTATCGTAGCCTTCTGCCTTCCATTTTCTCCGGTGCCTCGGGACATCTTTTTTCTTTTTCTTCTTAGATTCCGAACTGGGACTCATCTCGTGGGTCGTTTCGATCCATGTGGCTCGAGGTTAGACCTGCGGGAGAAAACAAACGAACGAAATTTTCTGCCCTAGTTTCACTAGGAAAATTTCGTTAATTACTCGCCAGGAAGTTCATAAGATTGATGAAAGAGGATATGCATGCTCAGTTCAGGGTTGGAGCCCCAATACCGACTAGCTGGGGAAAGGTTCAGTTTAGGGTTTAAAACCCTAACGCCGAACAAAGGAAGAATTCAGTTTAGGGTTTAAAACCCTAATGCTGACTAAGGAAAAATTCAGTTTAGGGTTTAAAACCCTAATGCTGATTGAATGAAAAAAGTTCAGTTTAGGATTTAAAACCCCAATGCTGACTAAACAGAAAATTCGGTTTAGGGTTTAAAACCCTAATGCTGATTGCATGAAAAAAAGCTCAGTTTAGAGTTTAAAACCCTAATGCTGGCTGAAAGGAAAAAGTTCAGTTTAGGGTTTAAAACCCTAATGCAGACTAAAAGGAAAATTCAGTTTAGGGTTTAAACCCTAATGCTGATAGCATGGAAAAGCTCAGTTTAGGGTTTAAAACCCTAATGCTGGTTGAAAGGAAAAAAGTTCAGTTTAGGGTTTAAAACCCTAACGCTGGCTGAATGGAAAGAGTTCAGTTTAGGGTTTAAAACTCTAATGCTGACTAGAGGAAAGAGTTCAGTTTAGGGTTTAAAACCCTAATGCTGACTAAAAGGAAAATTCAGTTTAGGGTTTAAAACCCTAATGCTGATTGCATGAAAAAGATCAGTTTAGAGTTTAAAACTCTAATGCTGGCTGAAAGGAAAAAGTTCAGTTTAGGGTTTAAAACCCTAATGCCGACTAAAAGGAAAATTCAGTTTAGGGTTTAAAACCCTAATGCTGATTGCATGAAAAAGCTCAGTTTAGAGTTTAAAACTCTAATGCTGGCTGAAAGGAAAAAGTTCAGTTTAGGGTTTAAAACCCCAATGCTGACTAAAAGGGAAAATTCAGTTTAGGGTTTAAAACCCTAATGCTGATTGGCTGAAAAAACTCAGTTTAGAGTTTAAAACTCTAATGCTGGCTGAAAGGAAAAAGTTCAGTTTAGGGTTTAAAACCCTAATGCTGACTAAAAGGAAAATTCAGTTTAGGGTTTAAAACCCTAATGCTGATTGGCTGGAAAAGGCTCAGTTTAGAGTTTAAAACTCTAATGCTGGCTGAAAGGAAAAAGTTCAGTTTAGGGTTTAGAACCCTAATGCTGACTAAAAGGAAAATTCAGTTTAAGGTTTAAAACCCTAATGTTGATTGCATGAAAAAGCTCAGTTTAGAGTTTAAAACTCTAATGCTGGATGAAAGGAAAAAGTTCAGTTTAGGGTTTAAAACCCTAATACTGACTAAAAGGAAAATTCAGTTTAGGGTTTAAAACCCTAATGCTGATTGCATGAAAAAGCTCAGTTTAGAGTTTAAAACTCTAATGCTGACTGAAAGGAAAAAGTTCAGTTTAGGGTTTAAAACCCTAATGCTGATTAAAGAAAAAAAGTTCAGTTTAGGGTTTAAAACCCTAATGCTGACTGCATGGAAAGCTCAGTTCAAGGTTTAAAACCCTAATGCTGACTAAAGGAAAAATTTAGTTCAGGGTTTAAAACCCTAATGCTGATTGCATGGAAAAGCTCAGTTTAGGGTTTAAAACCCTAATGCTGGCTGAAAGGAAAAAAGTTCAGTTTAGGGTTTAAAACCCTAATGCTGACTAAAGGAAAAATTCAGTTCAGGGTTTAAAACCCTAATGCTGATTGCATGGAAAAGCTCAGTTTAGGGTTTAAAACCCTAATGCTGGCTGAAAGGAAAAAATTCAGTTTAGGGTTTAAAACCCTAATGCTGACTAAAAGGAAAATTCAGTTTAGGATTTAAAACCCTAATGCTGATTGCATGGAAAAGCTCAGTTTAGGGTTTAAAGACCTAATGCTGACTGGCTGGGGACAAAGTTCGAGAATACTAAACGATCTCTTTTTTTGAATTTTCTTGTTTTAGTAGAAGATAAAAGGGAGTTTCGTGGAAACTTACCTTTCGAGTGAATTCATAATTGCCAAAGTATTTCTTGTACCCGTGTACCTTCTTCTTTGGGTGACACCTGCTTCTTGCACGGTTGTCTTGGATTATACCTGTTTCAAACTTTTCAGACAAAGAACAATTGTTAGTTCGGAAATGACGGTCGGTTTGGTGACCTTGATCGTTCCTGTTGCTTTGTTGCGTCCTTATTTCTGTCGCGAAGTCCTGCCGTTGATTGGATTCAAATGGCGAAACTCTTTTGACTGCTCAGGCTTTGTATTTCCAGATTTTGTGATGATTTGCCTCGCAAGGCTCTCTTTTATTTTTATTTTTTTTATTTTTTTTTTTTTTTTTTTGGGGTCCCATCTTGCTTGGAGATTCTCAACGGGGATTTTATTGGGGATACTCTGTGGGGATTTGTACAAAAGGAAGCTCTGTGGGGGAAATATTTACAAAGTGGATTCTTTGTGTGGATTTTTGTACAACGGGGCATGCTGGGGATTTGTTTCAAAGCGGTTTTTCTAGGATTTGTTGGGGTAAGATCTTTGGGGAATTTTTACAAAGGGACTCGCTGGGGATGTGCTGGGGAGATTCCATTTTTTTTTTAATATTGGGGAGACTCTGTGGGGGATTGTACAAAGGGGAGACTCTGTGGGGATTTGTACAGAACGGACTTGCTGGGGATTTGTTGGGGCAAGCTTGCTGGAGAATTTTTACAAGGAACTCGCTGGGGATGTGATCTTAGGATTTTTGGCATCTTAGGAGAAAGATTCATCAGACTAAGATTTCGATCCTACGAGAAGGTTCATCAGACTAGGTCTCTATCTTAGGAGAAAAATTCGTCGGACTAAGATTTTGATCCTAGGAGAAGGTTCGTCAGACTAGGACTAAGATTTTGATCCTAGGAGAAGGTTCGTCAGACTAGGTCTTTTCTTTTTTGGTATCTTAGGAGAAAGATTCATCGGACTAAGATTTTGATCCTAGGAGAAGGTTCATCAGACTAGGTCTCTATCTTAGGAGAAAGATTCGTCGGACTAAGATTTTGATCCTAGGAGAAGGTTCGTCAGACTAGGTCTCTATCTTAGGAGAAAAATTCGTCAGACTAAGATTTTGATCCTAGGAGAAGGTTCGTCAGACTAGGTCATTTTTTGTTTTTGGCATCTTAGGAGAAAGATTCATCAGACTAAGATTTTGATCCTAGGTGAAGGTTCATCAGACTAGGTCTCTATCTTAGGAGAAAAATTCGTCAGACTAAGATTTTGATCCTAGGAGAAGGTTCATCAGACTAGGTCTTTTATTTTTTGGTTATCTTAGGAGAAAGATTCATCAGACTAAGATTTTGATCCTAGGAGAAGGTTCGTCAGACTAGGTCTCTATCTTAGGAGAAAAATTCGTCGGACTAAGATTTTGATCCTAGGAGAAGGTTCATCAGACTAGGTCATCTTTTGTTTTTGGTATCTTAGGAGAAAGATTCATCAGACTAAGATTTTGATCCTAGGAGAAGGTTCATCAGACTAGGTCTATATCTTAGGAGAAAGATTCGTCGGACTAAGATTTTGATCCTAGGAGAAGGTTCATCAGACTAGGTCTTTTCTTTTTTGGTATCTTAGGCGAAAGGTTCATCGGACTACGATTTTGATCCTAGGGGAAGGTTCATCAGACTAGGTCTCTATCTTAGGAGAAAGATTCGTCGGACTAAGATTTTGATCCTAGGAGAAGGTTCATCGGACTAGGTCTTGTTTTTTTTTATTCTTTTTTTTTAATTATTATTATTCTTTTTTCTTTTTATTCTTTTTTTTTGCATAGCTTCTTCCTTCGAAGACTACCTCCCTTGAGAGTCGTTTTGCCTTTCCCCGAAAGGAACCGCTGAGGATACCGACTTTCCAACCTTGTGTTGGACTCCTTGCAACTGCTAGGGATAAACACTGTTGGGGAATTATTTACTTACATGTTGGGGGTACTTGACTTCCAGAAAATTTTCTAAATGGAAGGAAAATTTTCTGCCCCAGTTTGATAATATCCCTGTGCATGCATTTCTGGCATCAATGCCATTTCCCTTACATGTTTCAAATCAGACAAAATTTGTTAGTTTAAAACATGGTGGTTGGTTGTGATACTCCCACTGGGATGGTTTTCCCTTTCTCCTTCCTTGTTCTACGCTCCACAGCTTGTTGGATATGATATTATGTGCTGGGGATAATCCCTTCCTGCTGGGGATATCCCTCTTCTTTTGCGACATAGCTCGGAAACTGGCATTTCCCCGACCTTTTAGTCTAGTATGAATTTACCAAATCATGCTCACTGCTCTCCCTGCTCTGTTCATGGGCCTTGGCCTTGAGGTTTATAACTTTTGATAAAGGCAATGGTATCCCTCTTGACACTTGTCAACCCTTCTGTCAATTCCTTTTTTGCTAGGGATATCTTTTTGACACTGGCCTCGCGTTTGTTCCCTGTTGACTATACCACTTGGATGTACTAGTCAGATCTCATTTTGGAAAGCTGATGGCCTATTTTGAAGTCAATTCACACTTGTTCTGACCAAACAGACTCTATTGGGGATTTTTTTTTATGAAAGAAAAAAAAGATAAAAGGGAACAGAATAAAGGGACAAAAGGAAAAAGACGACCTTTTAACAAAAGAAACTATAAATAAAAACCTATCAAACGCAGATACCGACTCTAATGGCCATGACATGCGTATGTGGCCTATCCTCTACCGTCAATCATCTTTCAAGATCTTCAATTGGCGATTCCCCATCTGATTCTCAATCTTATTCGACTTGTAGTGCCCGAAGGGTTTTCACTATCAGGTCTCTCTCATTTTTGGTTCTTCTCTCAGCTTTCATCGCCTTATGGTGCCTGTGAAGGTTTTCACCAATAAGACTCTCTCGTTTTATATCTCTCTCCAGCTGGGGATTTGGAGTGTTGCCGGTATGACTCTTTCTGTTGGAGATTAGAGTCCTTTCTGCTGTGGAACAGAATGTTATGTGCGCCAGTAAGACTCTTCATTTGTCTGGCTTGGCATCATTTGAAGACTGATCAGAAGGTCTTTCTTTGGACCGTAGTGTGGGTTTTGGATAGGCTAGAAAGAAAAGGTATAAAAGGCTCAAAAATACATTAATTTTTGGGTTATTAGTTACAACCTTCGGAATTAGATTTATTTACAACAACGCAACCTTTGCCCCAGTTTCTTGCCTGGGGATATTTTAATTGATTTTTTTTTCGTTTTCAAGACTATGACCGAGCCGTGAAGCGCCTACGTATCCTCTTTGAGGAATCAGGTCAAACGTAGTTCCCAATTCCTCTTTTCATTTGATTTTCTTTTTTTTTCCTTTGTTATCAATTTCTTTTCTTTTCTTTTTCTCTTTTTTTTCTCTCTTTTTTCGTTTTGTTGTTTTCTTTCTTTCTCTTTTTTTTTCTTTTCGTTGCTACTGATTCCGAACGAGGGGTATGAAAGAAAATAAATAAGGCTCAAAAGGGGTTAACGAAGGATAAAGTGTTTGGGTAGCAGAACAAAATGCCTTCGTCATTCTAGTCTTCAAAACATGCCAAGTGCGAACAACACAATCAAACAATAGATTTATAGTCTCTTCCGATGGTGCTGGACTTGACAATTATATTCAACATATGTTTGTTCATTTGTCACTTCTAAAGCACCGTTGGGCGACACTCTCATTCTCATTATTATGAACGACCCTCATGCCAATTTAGGCGAATCTTTCTTTAACGATTTTCTTTGTGTTTAACTTGCCCCAGTTCCACATGACTCGAGCTCTGAATAATCTCAAACCGTCCTTATTTTCTTTAAATAGTCTGATCGCCTTTCCAGGGTTTTAGGATTAACTTTAAAGACTAGGCCCAAAGTGAGTGCGCATGTCATGTCCCTAGAATCGGCATTGAATGAAATGATAAAAGGACTAAACAAAAGACGACTGGAACTAACAAAAGACCGACTTTGTATTAGACTACCGGCGTAATGGTTTGAATAATAAAACAAACAACACAACCAGAATAAAATCCTAACACAAACTGGACAAAATTTAAACAAACTGCTATGACAAAATGGAAAGATGACAAAATCCCAATTACAACCTTAATAATCCAAACAACAGAAATGACCACAAAATAAGCCACCACAAGCTTCTCTCTTGCTGACCAAGGAACGAAGCGTCCTCCCAAAAAAATTGGCATCTTAGCCACTGAGCTTTGCATCAATACTGCCAAGACCATTACCCGCTTCAACATCGTCACCCTCTGTCAATAAGTTCTCGATAGGGTTCGAGTGCTCCATGTCACTGTTATTAATCACAATCCGCCCTTCTTGGATCATTCTTTCTATTTCTCTTTTCAAATCCCGACAGCTTTCAACATTGTGCCCCTGGACATTGGAATGGTATTCACACCTTTTAGAAGGGTCAAAGCTTCTTGCACGTGGGTCCACACGATTTGGAGGAATAGGTGCAATCATGTCATGATTCTTTAATTTCTCAAATAAGCTTTCATAGGACTCTCCTATTGGTGTGAAATTATCTTTCTACCTTTGTTCACCTTTATACCACTGGCTTGGCTGTGGGTTATAGGGCACCTGAAAATTTTGTGGAGACTTCTGGAGATTTTGTGATGCTCGTGCTCGCCTCCTGGGGTGTTTTGGTGGCTGGACAACATACTGAGGTGGAGCGACAGAGTATTGAGCGTCCTGAGGTGGATAATACTGCTCAGGGGAGCCATAGAAAATTTGAGGAGGCTGCTCATACTTTCGAGATGTTCTCCTGGGGCCTCTTCTAGACCCTGATGTCATCATGATTTCTTCAATCTCCTCATTTGTGTCACTAAGATTATCTGACTCAACCAGGACAGCCTGAGTTGCGGCTTTAAGAACGGCTTGCCTTATAATTTTGCCTGTCTTAAGACCATTCTCTACCATTTCTCCAATTTTGATTGCTTCCGGGAAGGTTTTGCCAACTGCGGACACCATGTTTTGAAAGTAATCTGGCTCTTGCGCTTGAAGGAAGACAGTAATTAGCTCGTGGTCATCCATAGGTGGCTTAACTCGAGCTGCTTGCTCTCTCCATTTTATGGCATATTCCCTGAAACTTTCACTTGGTTTCTTCTTCAGGTTTGAAAGGGAAATGCGGTCTGGAGGAATGTCGATGTTGTATTGGAACTGTCTGACAAAGGCCTGTGCCATGTCATCCCAGACATACCAGCGAGACGTGTCTTGATCCATAAACCATTCGGAGGCTACTCCCGTAAGGCTTTCCACAAAATAAGCCATCAACAATTCTTCATTTCTTCCCGCACCTCTCAGTTTATTGTAATACCTTTTCAGGTGGGCTATGGGATCTCCATGTCCATCGTACTTTTCAAATTTTGGAGTCTTGAAACCAGGCGGCAAGTGGACATCGGGGAACATACATAGATCTTTGAAGGCAACACTCTTTTGGCCTGCCAACCCTTGCATGTTTTCCAACCATTGTTCTAAGCTTTTCACTCTTCGGGTCATTTCTTCCTGTACCATCTTTCGGGCAGGCTTCTCAGTTTTTGCAGCAAGATCAAACGAGTACGAGTGGTACTCAGGAGAGTGGTACTGCTCTTGTTGTGTCGCAAATTGTGACTCATGACGAGGAACCCTCCGACTCTGAGTCTCTGGAGCACTTGTAACAGCTTCGACGTTAGTTGTCATTTTTCTTTGAGGCACAAACCGACCACCTCAACTTTCTTCACAATTCAACACCAAATATGTTAGAATGGACTCAGTCGGTCCTTATTATTATCAACATATTTTTCATTTTTTTCATTTCGTTTTTTTCATTCTTTTTTTTCATTCTCTTTTTTTCATTCTTTTTTTCTTTTCATTTTTTCCATTTTTTCATTTCGTTTTTTTTTCATTCTTTTTTTTTCATTCTTTTTTTTGTTGTGGTCGAATCTTATGGAGATTGCCTACGTATCATGACCCCGCATGAATCAGACCTTGCGTAGTTCGGACCAATAAAAGATAAACAATAATGAACATTTTTTCTTTTCACTTTCATATTAAAACAAACTGGGTTTCAAAGGTTTAAAGATGACCTACAAACTTGAAAATCAAATAACCCATATACTTTAATCAAGAGATTTATAAACTCAAAACAAAAGGCTAACTCCCTTTCTCTGTTCGACAAATGCAACCAAATGGTTATTTTTGCAAATGTGGCCCCTTCCGAATTTCACATGAATTTTGAGGCCGGGGAGGATTATTTTATGACACTTTACAAACTTGTCCATTCTTTTACGAAAATAGCCTTTCGACCACTGAAAGATACTCTAAGGCTATTTCGGCAAGAACGGTTTAAGACGCGGCCGAAACTGGCTCGGCTTATTTTATTTTTTCATATTTTTTTTCGACTAAACATCCAAACGGCATTCACCAGACCGTTGACTCTTTGTTTTTTTTTCAAATTATGAGAAAAGTCAATATTGCAAACACGGCCTTTCAACGTCTCGGGGACGAAGATTTTTAGGCTGTGGGGGTCAACTGGACCAAGTCTTAAAAATGACCCAAAAGTGGCTGTTTATGCAAAGTCAGCCTTCCGGCGTCCCTTTCGGGAACATTCGGCTATGTCTTGATAAAACAGCGTCACCTGACTTCTTTATGAAATTTGACATATATTTTTGCTATTTTTTGTAAAAGGGGAAGTTGGATATCACCCGACTTATTTATGAATAAAAACTTGACATGTTGTTTTTATTATTATTTATTATTTGTTTTTGGGTTTTTAGCAAAAAAAAGGGGTTGGACCCGATGAGGGTTGCCTACGTATCTCACATCCGGTGAGAATCAAACCCGCGTAGTTCGGGCAATCGTAAAATAGGAAAAAATCGAATAAACCTAGAAATCAGGAATGCGTATTTTTTTACATTTTTTTGAAAAGAGATAAAGATTAAAGAAACTATTTATTTTTTTATATTATTTTTTTTAGGAAAAATTTGGACTATTAGTCTGAATTCATAAAAGGGGTACTACGAAAGAAACAACACATATTTTGAATTATGAATTTTCGATTTTTTTTTTACTTTTAAAATAAATACCTTTTCTTTTTTTTTGATTTTGAAAGTGATAAAAGAAAATTTTTATATTTTTTTTTAATAACTCTCAATAAACAAGACTGTTTTTTTTTAGAAAAATTCCAGCGAGGTTTTGACACTACTTGGACATTGGTTTTATTTTCCAAAAATAAGTAATTATCTCCCCTACGCTGCTATTTTCCCCTTTTTTTAGGAACTGGTCGACATGCGGAACCGAAGCAAATAAATGCACAACACAGATAGGAATGCAGCATGATGGTCTTTTCCATTTCAGGTTGCCTGTCCTAGACGGACCCAACCCCTGTGTTGAGTCCCCTAAGTCAAATGCAATATGATGCAAATAAGCGTTCCTACTAGGGATCCGGCATGAAGTTTCGTTATACTAGGTTTAAACCTTGGTATTTGTTCTAGACTGTGTACCCGAGCGGACAACTCGAGTCGAGGAGGGGGCTACGTACCGGGGACCCGCGAGATCGTCCGGCTTTGTAACTTGTCCGACCTCTTTCTTATTTCAGGTATTGACACTAACAGAATAGGGAGTCTCGACCAGCGAGCTTCTCCCCGGAGGTAAGAAAAGAAGGGTTTCGGCACAGTTTATATACAGTTCAGATAATATCAAAAGCGGTAAAAGACAACATTTAGCACTTTTATGCAAAACATGTAATAAAGATCAGATAATAAAGCCAAATATAACAATTATTCTAAGCTCGAATTCTTGGACCCTGAACCAGTGGTTCTGGGTCATAAAGTCTCCAGCAGAGTCGCCAGAGCTGTCACACCTCCTTTTTCCGCGCCCGAGGGGCGCAGGGGGAGTTTTTTCCAATTAAAGGACAATCGAAACGGGATTTATTTGTTTATTTCAGAGTCGCCACTTGGGAGATTTAGGGTGTCCCAAGTCACCAATTTTAATCCCGAATCGAGGAAAATAATGACTCTATATTACAGTCTGCGTACCAGAAATCTAGATAAGGAATTCTGTTAACCCGGGAGAAGGTGTTAGGCATTCCCGAGTTCCGTGGTTCTAGCACGGTCGCTCAACTGTTATATTTGGCTTATTTATCTGATTTTTAATACAATATGAACTTATGTGCAAATTTATCTTTTAACCGCTTTACTATTATTGTTTTTTAGGAATGTGAACATCGCTTAAAATATATCTTTGGACTGTGTCACATGAAATGCACCACAATCCGAAACATATTTTATTTGATGTTTTAGGATTTGGATTTGGGTCGCATGAAATGCACACCCGAGTTTAAGAAAATTAAATTATTAAAGGTGCGCCTAAAGCAACTAGCGCATTATTATTTTTTGGGGAGGGCCGTGAAATTCGCTAAACGACCCTCCTGAATTCTAAGTAATTTTAAACAAGTATTTACTGAGGGCCCCACGATTTGTGTTGTTATTCGGCGAGGCTCATCTCATGCTTATTTTTTAAAAGGAATTTGCAACGTCATGGAAATGCATCTCATACCACGTCACAGTCAATGTACCCGTGATTAGAGGCACATTTCGATTTCGTTGAGATTTGGATTTGGGTCACATAAATGTGCACCCGAGTTTAGGGAGATAACGTTATTAAAGGCGCGCCTAAAGCAACTAGCACATTATTATTTTTTGGGAAGGGCCGTGAAATTTGCTAAACGACCCGTCCCGGAATCTAAGTATTTAATATATACACTTAGAGGGCCCCGCAATTTGTCCCTTTTATTTGGCGAGGCTCGTCTCATTTTATTCTTTATTATTATTATTATTATTATTATTATTATTATTTTTGGATGCCATTTTTATGTCTTTAACATTACTAAACTTACGGCCTCTTTACAACTAAGATCCCATGACTTGTTAGAAGTTTAATAAAAGGAGTTTAGTAAATGAGTGTTTCGGTAGTAGTAACAGCATGCACTAATACTATTTTTTCGAATGACCTAACCGAAGGAAAGGACGAACAGATTAACGTCAAACTTGTGTCATAGAACGACTAGTCCAACTTAATTAAACGACATCAAATAAACAAGAATAACATAACATGAAAATGAACCAAAATGCAGACAATGAAACATAGGCAAAAAATTTCCATACCAATTTTTATATTGCATCTCAAACATTCAACGTAAAGTTTATTTATCTAATACATCGAGGTTTACTAACCTTTGCACCTCGACAAACTCAGAACGACAAACACGATTCCGACGGAACTCAAGCCGGACCTCTCTGACCGAAGAACAACGACGGAACCTCGGACAACACCTCGACGTACCGGACCTCGACGAACCAAAGTCGACCTCTACGGAAAATAGAAAACTCGGCCAAGCAGGATCGAAGCAACCCATCGTTGCTCGGAAACGCAGCTACGACTGCTTGGAGGTTGACGACGTTGGACTAAAAATGGCGGACTGGTTCTGGAGGTTGACGACGGGGGGAAACTGTTGGTCGTGGTGTTGGGTGGTGACGGGAGGCAGTGGTCGACGGAGGGAGCTCGCAACGGCAACAATGGCGGATTCAAGGAGGAGGAAGGCGATGGTCGTCACTGTCGTGACTGGTTTTAGTTACGACGGGGTGAGGGACTGACTTGTCGTGTTTTCCGGCGTTCGTTTGGACAGTGGTGGTTATGGGCGATGGAGGAGTTGGTCCGTGAGGGTGTCGGAAGGGATGGAGGGAACTCGTTTGGTCCCATTTTTTGTTGGTTTTACAGTAGGGTTTGTTAGGCGTTGAGGAGGATGACGGGGTGGTGTTTGGTGATGGTTTTGTGGGGTAGTGATCGATGGTTGACGGGTTGTTGGTTTTGGACTGGTGGTCGTAACGATGAGGAAGAAGGTGACGAACAGTGGTGACGAGGGGAGGGGAACTGGTGGTGATGGGAGCTGATGGGGTTGTGACGGGGTGGTTTTTGGACTGGTCGTTGACGGAGAGGGAGCTGGATGGTTTCCCTGCTCTTTTCGTAGGGTTTTCTTACTTTCTTCTTTGAAGAAGAAAGAGGAACAGTAGTCCTTTTTTCAAATTCCTCCAAGTCCCCTTTAAAAATGTGTTTGTCCGTGTTTTTGTAATACAATGCCCATGAAAATGAGCCCCACGCGTGGTGGGGTTCGAGGCATATGTCCCCCACGCGTGGTGGGGTTCCCCACGTGTCCTGGACACGGTTTATTATGGGCTAAGTCCGAAAATTAGGCCTAAATCCGGGTAGTTTGAACCCGAATATTATTCTTTTGCCCGGACCCGAGAAATAGGAAAACGTTGCTTAACTAGTCCTATGTAAACAAAATAACTACCAAAAATAAGACTAGTATTTAAGCAGAACTATATCTTTTTAAATATTTTTCAAGATTTAAAATAGCTACAAAATATTAATAAAACTATTTTTGTAATTTTCGCTTTTTTTAAATATTAAGAAAAAATATGAAGCAATATTTTTTTGTATTTTTCAAAGTTAAAATGACTATAAAACCTTAATAGAACTATATTTTATTTTTATTTTTTTGTAATTTTTCGGAATTATATAAAGTACAAAAATAAAGTGCAATTTTTGTATTTTTCAAGTTTATGAGAGATACATAAACTAAAATTTATATATATATTTTTTGAAATTTTTCTTTTTGCAACGAAATAAAGTAAAATAGTTAAAATAGCTATACTAGACCCAATTTCACATATTCACGCTAAAAATGTGAAAATTCTCGGGGAGGGTCAAAAATCACGTGCTTACAACTATTTGATTCAATTATCATCAATATATCTTGGTAAATAATAGATTTCTCAAAGAGCAATTGATTTGATAGTGTTACGTTAAAAATGTGGTCACCGAAATATGTGTTTGGTAGTGTATGTCTTATATTTAAGAAAAAAATGCCAAATAACCGAAAAAACCGAAAAACCGACATAAACCGAATCGAGAAAAAACCGACTTAATTGGTTTGATTTTGGTTCTAATATTTGAAAAATTGACTTATCTGATTTGGTTTCTTTAAAAAAAAATCTGATCCAAACTGAACTGTGAACAACCATAAATTAATATCTATTGAGCACTTTAAGGTAAGCAAAAATTGTGTCAATTAGACGCATATCGCTGACATAGCAATGTGTATAACACACCACTTGTGTTGAGCGAGTGAGAAGAAGCAGATTCCCTTTTTCTATTTTGCTTCAATCTCCTTCAACGGTGGGAAAATGACGGGTGGAGAAAGCGACGAGTCTTCATCTCCAAGGTCCTTCAATTTTGTTTTTTTTTTGCTCTAGTGACGTCCTTTTTTCTTATTGGTCCTACTTGTCGTGTTGGCATGAAATACAGACACTTTAGTTTACTTGGAACTGCAAAATATGTATCTAGTTGACACAATTTGTCTTTACTTAAACGTGCTCAATAGATGCTAAAGATAAGCCAAATTTAAGGGATGCCTATGCATTCTGCCATATTTTTACTTTGACTTTTTGCTACAACCTAAAACTCGATTATTATTATTATTATAACTAGATATCAAATCATTGTAATGACAGGTACTCCTGAAATAACATGACTTAATTATACGAAAGCTGAATTGGTCAATTTTCTTTCTTGATCTGAATATCAATTAGTTTATCTCTTAAAATTTTAATTTATAAACTTAAAAGTAAATAAACTCCGTTTATTGAATTTTTGTAAGATTTAATTTGTTAATATTCAAATATAAAACAAATCCAAAAAATTTATTTTCTTTTATCGAAGTATGTAGATATCACATTGATCATACTAAAACAAGGAATCTTTTGCATTTGACTAAAAAGCATTGGATGATATTTGATTAAGCACAAACTCTAAAAAAGAAAAAAAAATCTTTTGATGTAAAACAAGGCATATTAATTTATGCCTTGAGACTATAAATCATCTTATTAATGGAGTGTATATGAATAGAGTCTACATTGTATATAGAGCGCCCAAACACTTTTAGACCAACTCAAGTATCTTTCTTTTTAGGCAGAGGCAAAAAAGGAAAACTTAAATGCAACTGAACAAGATTCGGCCAACATCAGGTGACCATTTTAAGATGTTGGAATAATTACTGCGCGCTTGCAAGATATATCAACATTACATGTTCTATTTCTTCAATTACGGGTCAGGCAAACTTGTATATACTTTGATTATTTTATTGGGTATCATGTTATCTTTTGATGGTATAGACATTGCACAACTCTGCCAACCAAAACTTAAAAGAGAGATCACCATTAGTTGTTACCTCCCTCTTTAATAGAATTTTCCAAAAACTTTTAGCCGAAAGTCTGCGTTATATATACGTTGCCCATAAGTAGTTGTAGTCCATTTTCTTTTGCAGAACTAGTACTTACACATAACTTACAGTACTACAATTAGAACGCTAGATTTCAAAACTAGGGCAGATTTTCCATGTAAGCTACAGGTTCACGTGAATTTAATGTACGTATATTTTTTCAAACCTTATATATGTATTAAGAAATTTATTAAATCTCTAGAAATATTTAATTGTGAACTGAGTTATTATTACTTATATATCATAAACTTCAAATTCTGAATCCGTCTATATTTCTAAAGTTTTTCAAACACATAGCCAGTCAGAGCCAATATTAAAGAACAAGTCAAGTGTATCGATCGATTTACTATTTCAAATATATTACTCCCTCCGTTCCAATTTATGTAAACATGTTTGACTGGGTACGGAGTTTAAGAAAAAATGAAGACTTTTGGAATTTGTGGTCCTAAACAAGTCAAAAGGGGGCCAGAGTATTTGTGTGGTTATAAAAACTTCTCATTAAGGGTAGAATTATAAGTTTAATCTAAATTGTTACCAAATTTAGAAAGGGATCATTCTTCTTGGAACAGATTAAAAAGAAAATAGGTTCGCATAAATTGGAGGCAGTAGTAAGAAAAACTAGCAGTAACGCGGCATAGCAGCTATTAGTGACTAAAAATAGCTTTTCCTCTCTTACCATCTATGTGTTTCTGTGCCTATAAATTAAGTCCCTTGGCCATTTCCTTTTCCATCATCTTCATTTCTACTTTAGCCAATTCAGCTAAGCCAAATATATTCTGAATTTCTTGATAGTATACATTCTCTAAATGAATACTCCAACTCAATCTTTCGCAGCTAAGGCTGCTATATTTTCTCTTCTTCTGCTTTCATGCATGCAATGCCATGCACAACTTTCCGCGACGTTCTATGATAATACTTGCCCTAAGGCACTCAACACGATTCGTACCCATTCGCCTTCACTTTCATGACTGCTTTGTTCAGGTTAGTTTAAAGATTAATTATATCACTTGATTTCATATAATTGGTTTTAAAGTCAATTAATTAATATATGGTTGAAATGGTGTTATATTGATCGTCGATTTAGGGTTGTGATGCTTCGATCTTACTTGATGAGACCCCTTCGATCGAAAGTGAGAAGACTGCGTTGCCAAATCTTGGGTCCGCAAGAGGTTATGGAATCATAGAAGATGCAAAGAGAGGTGGAAAAGATTTGTCCCATGGTTGTTTCATGTGCTGACATACTAGCTGTTGCAGCTCGCGATGCATCAGCTGCTGTAAGTCCATATAATTTGTTAATTTCTTAGAAGGATGTGTGTGTATATATATATAGAGAGTCAAACATCTCTATTACAATATCCCTATATAACAGTCACTCACCGTAAAAGCCAAGTTTTTCTTGAAACCGATTATTGTATTATGTTATAATATATACCCTCTATAACAACACTTTACTATAGCAGTTAACAAAATTCAGAAAGTATGTAAGTTTCATTAAACTATTCGAATTCTAACACTTTGATATTTATTTTCTTCCATTTACATAATACTGTGCAAGTTAAATTAACATATATATAGTATTATACTATAACCAATTAATTGGTAATCCTAATGCAAGATTATGCTGGAAACAATAGCCGCTCAGATTTTCTGTTTACTTTCTTATTTCCTAGCTGGTATACATAGATTATACACACTGATTATACACGGCTATACAAATATTGTACATATATTATACATCTGTTAGCTATTTTATTTTTAGTTTAAGTGGTTAAATAAGCAGCTATTTAAGTTAATAATTCTTCAAAATAATATCAGGTGGGAGGTCCATCATGGACAGTGACACTTGGAAGAAGAGATTCAACAACTGCAAGTAAGACACTTGCTGAAACTGATCTCCCCGGTCCATTTGATCCTCTTAATAGGCTTATTTCTAGCTTTGCAAGCAAAGGACTTAGCACAAGAGATATGGTCGCTTTGTCAGGTAATTATTCAGGGTATTAACATTTATCATTATCATTTAGAATCCGCAAGGAAATCTTGGAGGAACTAGTAAAGTTGTCATCATATGACCAGGAGGTCACGGGTTCTAGCCGTGAAAAACAGCCTCTTGCAGAAATGCAGTATAAGACTGTGTCCGATAGACCCTTGTGGTCCAATTCTTTCCCGGACCCACGCATAGCGGAAGCTTAGTGCATCGGGCTGCCCTTTTATTTTCATTTAGAATCCGAACAAAAATAGAACCTTATATATTTGCTTTGATTTCCAGGGGCTCACACAATAGGCCAAGCACAATGTTTCCTTTTTCGTGATCGGATTTATAGCAATGGAACAGACATTGATGCTGGATTTGCAAGCACTAGAAGACGTCAATGTCCTCAAGAAGGAGAGAATGGAAATCTAGCACCACTTGATTTGGTTACACCAAATCAATTCGATAACAATTACTTCAAAAATCTCATCCAAAAGAAAGGTCTTCTTCAATCAGATCAAGTTCTTTTCAATGGAGGATCAACAGACAATATTGTTTCTGAATATAGTAACAGTGCTCGAGCTTTCTCGTCAGACTTTGCTGCTGCTATGATCAAAATGGGAGATATTAGTCCCCTGGTCAAAATGGGATCATAAGAAAAGTTTGTGGCAGTGTCAACTAGTTCTTAAATTCCAGTCTAGGCAGCTACTAAAATATTGCACTCATAAAATAAACTTTCTTTTCCAATATTGTGAAGTAAACTCCACCTAGTTGGCACGTCCAACTTAATAAGAAAGAAAAAGTTTGCAACGTGTACTCTTAAATATGTTGGTATTATTAATAAATAATAATGCAAAGTCAAGATTCCTTTGTGGTCCCTTTTCTTTCTCACTTCTTTGTCTTTTATGAAAGACAAAGTATGATCATCTATCCTGAAGGCAAAATGGATAAATTTATCCCCCGCACATTTGGACAGGCGGATCTAGGATATTTATAATAAGGGTACACCACTAAAGAAAGAAGAAAAAAAAAAGTAGTAAGTGGGATTTGATCCCTACACTTCTTGATAAATAACACAACATTCGTCCAAATACACCATTTAGCCTCTTTGGAGCATGGGTGTCAGCAGATAATATTAGATCAATTCAAAAAAATATGTACACATAATACCTAATTTAGCGGAAAGACCATGGGTTCACTTGGAGAGCGACCGGTCTTAACAATTTGCACCCTAGTTGGGGCCGAAATCGTTTTCAAGACAAGCCACTACACAGTATTGGTTTGATAAGTTATTTCAATTTTCTTTTAATTGTTCTTGGTCAATATTATCAACTATTTTTCTAACAAAATATTCCATATTATTTGTATAGCTATAAAACTTTTGAAACCTATAATGTTAAACATGTCATAGCATTTATATTGGTGTAAAAGCTTTTAATTAAAAAATATTATATAAAATATGTCATTCTTAAATGGACTAATAAAAAAATAGTGTCACAAAATAGAATAGCAACAGCCCTTGCTCATTTGCCAGATCATACGAACTGTCTGCGGCTCACTAAACTTATCAATCAAAAGCTTATTACATGTATTGTTTCCAACTGTATTTGTATTCATTTAATTCTTTAATTCTCTATGTAATGTTTCAACAATGAAATAAATTATTTGTTATGCTTTTAAGTTTAGAGTTTTAACCCAATGTTTCACATGTAACTTAGCTTCATTGATTAAGTTGGAATATAGCTTCTCAATATTGAAACCACAAATGACCTCCCTATCTCCAAAGAGAAAAACATTACTTTGTCAGATACAAGATTTACTGTAGTTGAGCAATTTAAGAATCTCAGTACGTCATCCAGAAAAGTGGCCCTGCGAAAAAGATCTTTATATGCTGCCCAAGGTGTTTCCATATACAACCACAAACATGGCACATTATTTTCCATTTATTAGATCACTCAGGATTGAACAAAACTTGGCAACTCATACAATAATCAAAAGTTAATACCATTAAACCTATGATACAATATATCTTAATGTCAAGTACTGTAGATTAAACTGCCTGCATCAAATATAAACCCACTATGTCATTCAGATCCACAATAAGCCATTTACTAATCCCAAAAATTGGCTCGAACCAAGAGGCGTGACAAGTGTCCTGACCAGCAAGATGCTCCCCCTACAAAACTGATTCAACCAAATGTTTTGATCATAAATTGCTGATAAAGGATAAGAATTAAGAAACAAGAAAGCATGTCAAGCAACAACGACGACGGAAGATTAAAGTATCCTGCTTATCAAGGATCTATAGGAACTCAGAATTTATGCTTCCAGATCCGTCTTACATTAAGTCTCTTGGGAACACGTTCTTTCGGATGTTCCCCTCTTTCTCCTTTTCTTCTATGAACTTAGGAGATGGCTGACGGGGAAATTCCAAATCATAGCACACCACTGAAGCTCACAAAACCAGAACCAACACAAATTGAAAACAAGAAAAGAACAACGAAATGAAGAGGACGTGCCAAGAAACAAGCCCTCTGCTACGAGATTTACAGCTTCTACTGAGAGCAAGGTGGAAACAGAAAGTACTAAAATCTTTGCTGGTTTTCTGACCGAGCAGAGAACCTAAACTATCTTCGTTAGAGGAGAGACGTGCATTGCTGGAGTTGTATATCAATAGAGAAGGAAAGAAAGAGATGGTCCCAGTGCTGGAAGGATGAGACAGAGAAAGAAGAAAAAAAGAACTTAACGTTAGCGTTTCACACAAAAGATAACACATAGAAGCCTCACTAAATGAGAGGTCCAACATTTTATCCCTAAAAGTGACAAACACAAAGGAAAAAATGAATGTGCAAAACATTGAGCGACGGGCACAAGATTTTAGATGCAAGGTAAACTCCCTGCCAACAACCTACTTGGAATTCCGATCGGGAGAATTTCATAAGGATAGTATTGTGTGTAATTCGACGATAAAGAGGTTGAGAAAAGAGTTGCACGGTGGCAAAAGAGAGATCTCCCAAGGAAACTTTGATAAAGAGTACTACGTCTAGCAAACCAGCCAATTACATATCTTTGACGTCCATCCCAATGAGTGCAGCACGAAGGTCAGAAAGAACGTGCTGTTGTGGTAACACGGGAAGGGAACCATGTAGTGACCAGATGAGAGGTCTCTGTAGAGGGTTGTAAGCAGAGGCATGAGAAAGACTGCTCAAAACTGCCGTCAGGAGTGTTTTGAGATTCTAGAAGGAAAAAAAAAAAAAAAAGTACGGTATGGGAGGTTTCCCCTCTAGGATCTAGCTCTCATATGGATCCTCCAAAAGGAGAGAAATTGGAAAGCTTTTGAATGGTTGGAGAATGACTTTGTACATTTTAGTTAACTTTGGGTGCATCAATGAGGTCTCTGTTAGTTTTATAGTAATGTAAACTGTAAAGAAAATATGTTCTGTTAATATATAGGAAGACTGAGCAACTTGTAGATTTGCCAACAGGCTGACAAACTTGTAGATTTGTCCCTGTTGGCATAGAAGATTTGAGAACCATCTTTTGGTTTCAGGCTTCTCCACTCTACCCTTCTCCACTCGATACCAGGCTTTTGTTTGCGGCAGGTTCGAATGACATGCACCCAACACACACACATCACGAGCTGCACTTTTACCACAAGAGTGAAGGCCTAGGGGTCACAAGTATTTCCTATATTACACGCACATAACATACCGATGTGCCAAAAAGTTATCGTCAAGATGCTAACAATGAGGCATCTCGATATAATACAAGTCCACTAATGAATTCAAGAATTTCAAAACCTACAAGATTCAAATATACCAAAATCAGAACACATCTAATTAACAGGACACAAGTAGTCAATAACAAGTTCCCAATTTTATGGTAATCTTCATTCCAAGAGAGCATGTCAATGCATATAAAGCGAGACTTTATTTCCTTTGTCCTGCGCAGTTTCCTTAGAGACTACAGCGCACATAATGTCTTTTGAAGGAAGACATTTATTCAGAAATCTATACTTTACATGAAACATCACAAAACCTTGGCTACACTGATAAATTAATATACTGGTTCACACTACATAAGGAATCCAAATAATAAAGAAAATAACAGTAATCAACCTGCAAAGAATTTCAGCTCTTATTTATATTCAAAAGTAGGTGGGCTAGGAGCATCAAAGCTCTCTAAAACCTGTGTCTTGCTACCACTGTTTGTCGCTGTCTCCTCTTTTTTCCACCGCCAAAAAGCCCTCCAAACCAGGAACTTGAGGAAGAAGAGGACGGTGCTGAAGATTCAGCCATCATGCCATCAATACTTACTGGAGCTTGACCAGGAAGCTGCCCCATTTGTTGACCAGGCAGCTGCCCGGTTGGATACCCAGGCACACCAGGGGCATTTGGTAGTGGCTCATCCATGGGCGGGAAATTCTGGGGAGCACTCATGACTTTATTCAACATAATTCCAGCTCCCTCTATCAACGCAAGTAAAACTCCACCAAACATTGCTGATCTAGAAGCAGCACCTAATCCCTGCCGCATCTGGAGAAAGCCACCAGTTGCTGCACCAGCAATGATTGAGTTCCACGGATCTTCTTTCTGACGGAGATAAACCATTGTACAATCAAACGTGGAGAACAGTCCACCCCACACAGCAAAACTACCACCAATACGAGGTGCATTCATGCGCACTGCCTGTGTACCACCAACCAAGCGCTCACCTTTTGGTGAGTTGTATGTGCCTTTTATGAAGTGGAAGGCCGCACCTCCAACAGCACCCATACCAAATGCTCCGCCAACATCATCAAGTATACGGTCAGGGCAAGGTTCACGAGAGGTCTCTGGTGTTCCCATTGTTAAAGCGGTTGATCCCTAACTGGGAGGAAAAAGGTTAAAGGGGATGAGACCAACCACGCACACTTGCTTTTACTTTCCAAGTAAGTGATTGGTTTGATATATTAACATTAAAATTCAAAGATTTCACCTGCATAAAAACAGTTCTCATCAAGCTGTACCATCATTTTGAGAAACACCCCTTCCAGGGGCTGTTAAGTGAAAATCACACTGAACACTGAAAACAACAGTATTCCATTAACACGAACACAAACTTTGCATCAAACACTTATACCAAGAACAGTTTTTTTTTCTTATAGCTCTCGAAGTCGTAATTCAGCTTAAGTAACAAAGTAAACTCCGTTTTATATATAAAAAGGTTGATAACTTCTTTCTCAGCTACTTATCCACTCGCCCGTTTCATTATAAGCCAAAGCATTATTCTTCATAAAGATTAAACTATATGTTTTGTGCAAACAATTATTGACACGACAGATAATACTAGGACCAGATATCTTAACAACTTTAGATCACGCTTGGAAAGGATATCTTAACAACAGAAAATATTTCAGCGAGCTAAACAAGCCAAGCTATAAACTTTTTTTTATAACCGAAAAATCCCCGAGGGCCAATGGTGCACAGGCTTTTATCTGAGGTAGGGTTTGAACACCCAAGCTATAAACTTTAATAAAAACTTTAATAAATAAATAATTAAACCCTCCTTCAACAAAGGTAGAAAACACACAAACCCAAAATTACCAGAAAACAACAACTTGCGGTACAAAAGCTGAAATCTTTAATTAATCAATCAATCAACTACACCTCAATTCCGAATTAGTTGGGTCAGCTATACAAATACTCCGTATCACTTCTTCGTTATCTGGGCCTAGAACTGACTATATTTGCGAAACTCACATACACAGTGAAAAAAGTTGAGATCTTGAAGTTTAAAAGTCATTTTTTTTCCAACAAAGCATCTGAGAGTTAAATACTGGAAGCAAAAGTGTTATAGAACAGGAAGGTTAGTTAAAGAAAAAGATTTTACCTGAGAGAGACGTCGAAGGGAGGCCGTGACACCGACCCAGGTGTGAGAGACGGAGCAAAAATGGAGAAGCTGGGAAACCTAGAAGAACTAGAAAAAAGGGGGATTTGCCATAGATTTCATGGGTAGTACCCGATAACCATATGGGTTAACGGGTTATTATTCTCTTTTTGGTTTTTCGATCAAGAAACGTAGTATTAATTATTTTCTTCTTGTACCGGGTAAGTTGGAAAACTCTTTTTTCTCTCTCCACCTATTGTTAGCTTGGAGTACTATTCCCATATTATGGATCCCCCTCGGATTAAGCTATCACTTCCACCGGAACCCCCAGATAAGCACAGCCAAATGGAGATAGAATTACCTCTTCACTCCTATAAGGAAATGCTCTTGGACAAATCAGTGAGCAACCAAACTAATTACTATGAAATCTACCACCAACCAATTCCAGATCTGGATAAAGGGAAGTACATTGAGGGTTCAATTCCACTTTCACAAGATGAGAAAGAGCGTCTTTACTTTCTATGGCGTTACTCTGTAATCATCAAAGTTTTCAAGCGAAAGATACCTCATCATCTCCTCCGATCTAAACTAAACGACCTATGGAAGTTATCCGAACAGTTAATCTTGATTGACCTAGGGTGGGACTTCTACATAGTAAAATTTAGTTTAGAAGAAAGTATGGTCAAGGCTCTACACCTAGGCCCCTGGTTCATCTCTGGAAATTTCCTTTATGTACGTAAATGGGAACCAAAGTTTATTCCTCAAGAAGCCACTCTTACTTCTACTACCATATGGATCCGGCTCCCTCAATTACCAACAGAGTTCTATGATCAGGATATCTTGGAGAAAGTTGGTAGGAAGCTGGGTAAACTTCTCAAGATAGACCAATACACATCCTCTAACCTAAGCGGAAGATATGACCGTATTTGTATTCAAGTTCCACTGAAAATCCCAGTAGAAACATCGGTAATAATAGGAGACCATAAGCAGGCTGTGATCTACGAAAGAGAGGGAACTCTATGCACCGTTTGTGGCAGAATAGGGCACACTGCACAAAATTGCAACTACAGGGCACCCACAACCACAACAACCCACGAACCACAGGAAGATCATCAAAAGAAAGTAGTCATTTCGGAGGAAAGTGAATGGAAAACTGTCACTTTCCCACGAAGACGCAAGCATGGACAAGCAAAAGCAACAAACAAAAATGATGGTAGAATGAACAAACCACAACATGCTCCACAGACGGAAGAAATACAGGTAAATTTGTTCGATGCCAATTCAGGAAAATTTCTCCAAAACTCAAACTCTTCGTTATAATTCAAAAAAACTAACCCCGCCCAAAATACCCAAAAGAGGCCCAATAGCCCAATGCAAAATAAAACCCCCACTGACACACAAGATATGCCCCAACAAGGTTAAAACACAGGCTCACGGGCACAACCCAGTACAGGTGCCAAAAGGAAAATGGGGCCAACTACTGACGACCCCACCAACCCCAATCATGAGCCTAGCGTCCAAGGGGCCTCTAGCCCAACTCCCAAGACTACAATCCTCAAGACTGGCAAAATACCCAATGGGGCCGATCCTCTTTCCCCAAACGGGTACTCCAACAAGGGCACCACTAACAGCCCAATTCCCCACCCAAACACACAAACCTACGTTTTCCCTACCAATATGCCTGAAACGACCTCTAATGGAGAAATATCAACAGTCACTAAAAACAATCGAGTGCCCTATCTGGTACACCCCCCCCCACATTCCTTAACTTCACCCCACTTGTTACCCAAAGTAGCAAGACAAAGAAACACAAAAATGGCAAAAGAAACGCCACCAACCATCATCACCTCCCTACCACCACCACCGGACCACCAACCGGCCTCCTGGTTGGAGGTTGCTTTACAAGGCCAAGGACTCTCCTACAATTTCACCCTGGACAATCAGAAGGTGACCCTGATAATGCAAAACCCAGCCCACCTATCCAGAGTCACGGTGGAAGCACTGGCAGCCTTTGGACCTCTCATATGGTAATCGATGGTCAACAACGACAGCAACTCCCCATTAACGGACCCTCAAGCTCTCAACAACCACATTCTACAAAGCTTCCAATCACTGCCTTTCTTCCTAGATCTGATGAAAGAGGACCCAGCAGCGAAGCCGGTCTTCGCCATGATCGACCAGCCAACCCAAAACAAACCATCATCTTCGGATCCAAAAGGGAAGAGAAATTCCCCACCTCTTCAGAATATCCAGAAAGGAATCTCCGAAGCTCTAGAGATCCTCAAGAAGAAGAACAGGAAATACCTTATGTGACACAAAGAATGGACTCACTACTCCTGGACTCAGTGAGATCGATAGAGTTCAGCACGGAAACCAGCGAGATAGTGGTGGTACTATGCCCCAAAACAATGACCAAGTATGGAATGAGCCTAGTCTCAACCCAAACACATGGTCTGATGAAACCACTACTCAACCTAACTACAGTCCTAAGTCTCAAGAGGAAGTCCCCCCACCTCAAATGTCAGGTCTGCAAGGACCAAAGATCCCTCAATAGGGAACTCACCAACCACCCCCACCTCCAATGATGAACTACATCATATGGAATGTTAGGGGTGGAAACAATGCCGAGTTCAAACGGCACTGTTTAGAAATAGTAAAAATGCACAAGCCTGACATGCTTGTCCTGCTTGAAACGAAGATGGCAGACCACCAGACCCTAGCCCAGCAACTTTAGTTCAATTTGATCATTCAGTCTCTGGTAGTAGGTCCATCTGGGGGTATAATGTTTATGTGGAAAGAGGAGTTCATGGCAGTCGAAGAAGTGGTAACTACACCTTAAGGCATTCATGCAATGGTGAAGGTAAGTCCAGACCACCCTCCATGGCTCTTCTCTGCAATTTATGCTAGCAATCTATTAGCAAATAGAAAACTCCTATGGGAGAACCTAATCACAATATCAAAAAACATAAAAACAATTTGGTTTATAGGCGGAGACTTAAATAAAGTCTTAAAGGCCAGGGACAAATTTGGGGGTAATCCCATAAACCTGAGCCGCAACAACCTGTTTTGGAACTGTATAAATGAGTGTAACCTCCTAGACCTAGGCTATAAAGGAAGCAAATACACTTGGACTAATAAAAGGTACAGTAACAAAACCTCTCTAATTCTAGAAATAATAGATAGATGCTTCGCAAATGAAGGCTGGATTCAACAGTACCCTGAAGCTATTGTACTTCACCTCCCTAGGACTCACTCAGACCATTGCCCATTACAAATTAACTTGGTAGGGCCTCCAAACAACAAACCAGTAAGTCCCTTCAGGTTTGAGTCAATGTGGGCTAGCCACCCTTCTTTCCCTAACATCATCAATAGGGCCTTCTCTGACCATTCCACCCTTCTCCAATCCACTGAAAGCTTCAAGACTCTAGTAACCAAGTGGAACCAGGAAGTCTTTGGAAACATCTTCCATCAAAAGAAGAGAATCCTGACAAGAATCTCTGGAATTCAAAAATCTCCTAGCTACCAATTCAGTAGTTACCTGTTACACCTAGAAACAGAGCTAAATGCTGAACTCAACCTAATCCTCAAAAATGAAGAAGACTTTTGGAAACTTAAGTCTAGAATTAACTAGCTAAATGAGGGAGATGCTAGCACCAGATTCTTTCACACATCCACCCTCAATAGAAGAAGGAGAAACAGAATCCTCTCTCTTAAAGAAGAGAATGGGAATTGGCTTCATGACCAAAATGACATTCATTCAGCAATTGTGGGCTTATTTACTGATCTATACATAACATCCCACACTTAAGCCCATTGGGATCCCACAGGCTATTCTACCATGGCACCCATCCTATCTCAAAGCCAAAGAGCTTTTATGGACAAACCTCTTCATGTGAGTGAGATTAGAAGGGCAGTCTTCTCCCATAAACCCTTCAAATCTCCTGGACCTGATGGCCTCTACCCCTTCTTCTACCAAAAGTATTGGGATATAGTAGGGGACTCTGCCAAAATGCTTCTCTACAAGCTCTATATACAACACCATGAACCAAACTCTATTGTGCCTAATCCCCAAATGCCCCTAAGCTTCAATGCTAAAAAACTTCAGGCTCATTGGACTTTGTAACACCATCAAGTCAGTCACAAAAATCATTATGAATAAGATAAAACCTATTAGGCCAAGCCAAGCAAGCTTTCTCTCTAACATGAGAGCCTGTGACAATGCCATCATTGTCCTAGAATATATTACTCACTTTAGAAAAATGAGGGGGAAGATTGGTAACATGATCCTAAAAATAGACCTAGAGAAGGCCTTTGATAGGCTGGAATGGTCCTTTATTAGAGACACTCTAGCTGCTTTCAACTTCCCCCAGGGCTTATCCAAACTCATCATTGTCGCGCCCCTTTTTTCCTTTTTGCATCGGAAAATCGGGTTTATGATATTTTTTGGTGTAGGACAACTCATTCCTTTTAGGAACTGGGTTTTGCATTTGAAAAGTCGCCACCTAATAAGTTAAGGTGAATTAGGACGCCTATAAAGTTCATTTTTAAGTTTGTTTGATAACCAGAGATGGGGTAAGGGCTTGAAATTATCCTAAGGGGAAGGTGTTAGGAACCTCTCAGGATCCACTAGTGTGGTTCCCGAGTTTTTGTGAATTTGTACAATTAGCAAATAGACAAGTATAGGCTCAAGTAGTAGGGGATTTAGGTTTAAACATATAAGGGTTTGAAAGAACAATCATTAAAGGCGAATTTTGAAATGGAGTTACATTTTTTACAAATACTTGAAAATATAAAAGGAGAGACGAGTCCTAGGTTTATTTATAATATGGATCACATCAATACGATACCCGGTATGACACTCCTCAGAAGAGGGGATACATGTGGTATTAGCGCACCGATCATCATATCCCATCTACCCTTCCCACCCCGTTAAGGTATTAAAACGCGGATTGGTCTCGATCTCTATCGTATGCTATAACCTTCCCATTCCTATCAGTCCCGGAGGAATTTAGGACTACTATTCTTATAAGAGGGAGGATTTTAGGCTGACTCTTGGGTTTTAAAGGTAAAAGACTAAGGCGACATTCAAAATACATAGGACTGCATATTAGGGAAAAACATGTAAGCAACCAAAAGGCTCATATATACCTCCTCAAGTAAAGCACATAAGTAGCATGACTCAAACACATTTAGGGTCAGAATTTAAAAATACTAAGACAGGAGAAGTTTAGTTGTTGAAGCAGACCAGTTTATTACATAACTCATATAAGAAGTCTGAATCAGGCCTGCCTGCTGGTTGTAGCAGTTACTAATTAACAGAGGCGGATTCAATTTTGTTGTTATCACCTAAGGCTTGCCTAAGTATGTTGGTGATATCCTATGATGTCTATTACTGATTCAAAATGTAGCAAAGTAGTAACAGTTTTATACGAGCGATTTGGGGATCCTATAGGCATGTTTTCTAAACCATATTAATAAAAGGAGTAGGTTGTTTAAGACTTATTCAGAACAGTACGAGTCAAACTGATTTTAAACTAGACTGGTTTTGAGATCCTATAGGCATGATCCCTATTATTGCTGATTTTTAATCTTTATAGACATGATATCTAGTTGAACGAGAAACAAAGCAGACAGGATTTACTTGAAATTCCTATAGGCATGATTTCTATGAGAAATACTGATTTTTAACCTTATGAACATGATGTCTGATTATAGTCGTTTAGATCTTATAGGCATGGTGTCTAAGTGTGGTAATAAAACATGTAGAATTTAAAATAGGTCCTATAGGCATGTTATCTAGATATAGAATTAAAACATGCATAATTTAAAGAAACAAATCCTATAGGCATGTTCTCTACCCTTCTAATAGCTAAACATGCATAATTACCCATCCCTTTTGCACTAACCAGCCCCCAATATTTATTACAAATTATTACAGACCAAACACTGAATTACATCAGAACAGTGTAAAACAAGATGTTACAACCATAGGAATCCTGATTCTTGACTTCCTCTCTGAGTTATGGAATAAACCACCTCAAGCACTACTTGTTTCAAAGCCTTTCTCAGACCTGGGTGTGTCAAAGTTCCCTAACGGCCTCAAAGGACCCCGAGCAGTGCTTACACCCAGGTTTGCATAACCAGATAGAGGTGAGTGCAGTGTGGGAGGGTTAGCCCTTATGTGTCCATGTTCAGAGGGAGCTCATGGGTCCCAAGGCTAGGCTCATACAAGAGGGGTAGAACCTAAGTTCTAAGAGCGTAGTAGAAGTGCAGAAACAAAGATTTATTTTAAGACTGGATTGAGAGTAGTAAGGGGTAAGGGTGATTTGGAAACAGTAGTAGTAAAACTTAAATTATACAGAATCAGTAATTGCAGAAAGGGGGTCAGGGTTTTAGGAATACATTGCATGAAACATATGACCTAGGAAGGGTCGTGTGTGGACATGCACAACAATAAATGATGCTAGCATGCCTACAAACCAGCCAAAGAACACAAACACAAATAGGGTATGCAGGGTTTGGGATTCATACACATAGGGGAGCATTAATTAAAAAGGTCAGGGAACATATTTCACATGCTACTAATGTAACTTGATTGCAGAAACATAAGCAAAGCAGACAAGAATAAGAGAAGTTAGGACAATTAAAGAATCATGTTGTTGTTGATGCTTGAAGACTAACTAGGGCATACCAGTAAAAAGTAAAATGCAGAAAGAAAAAGAGAGCAAATTTCCACAACCTAGCCTTGGCTTTCAGCCAGCTAGGCAAAGCAGTAGCACAAGGAGTAGTAGAGAAAAGAGAGAGAGTTTTTGAGTGAAATGCGTGTTCTGAACTAAGCTGATTCCTTCTTTGAAAGAAAAGAAAGTGGGTATTTATAGTTCTGGAAACAGGTGGATAATAAGGTAATAAGTAATTCCTTAACACAAATATAGAAACAATCACAAGTTAGAATCAATTACACAAGTGATTTCCTTTAATTAAGGAATAACTGTTTAACAGGTAGTAAAAGGTTCAAATAAGGAAAGAAATCAGTTTGATTATTGCCATATAAGGGATAGTAAAAGCATGCAGTGAGCAATCAAGTCTAAGTACAAAAATATGCTTATTTTTGGGAAGGATTCAGCAAGGTAAAACATTACAGTAAAGGGAAATGAATCAATTAATTTTAAACAGGCGAGTGAAATCAGGGGTCATATAAGAAAAGCTTTTGAAATTAGTCACAAAATCAAGGCCAATCAAGGAAGAAACATGCTTCTGTACTTCAGTATATAAATAGATTGAACAGAAACATCAGACATACAAGGCCAAGCACATTGGCAAAAGAAACAGTATACAATAGTAATAGAAATAAGCATAGGAATCGGTAGTGAACAAAGTTAGATAGTCAAGGCTCACACGTATATCCAAAGTGAAGAAGAGAGTCAAAACAAGTACATGTCTCACAGTAACAAGTGAGGAAACCTTTTGAGAAATCAGGGTTTCAACAATGGTCGAGTTTAAAAGACAGTAAAACTTAGAATTGGATGAATCACATAAAGAAAAAGAGAGCCTGAAACAAGGAACCTTAAATCGAGTCAAGTATTCAAACAAACAATTTAAGACCCAAAGACCTAGGGCTTTCAACAATAATCGAGTTTAAAAGATGGTAAAACAAATAAGTTAAACAAGAACGAGGAACTTTAATCGAACCAGTACACAAAACACACAATTTCAAAGCTCGAAGGAGACCAAAAAGAATTAGGTTTTTCATCATGCTGACTCATATAGAAGAACAACATGAGCAAAACATAGCAGAATCAAAAACAACATTAAAAATCGGAGAAGAGATCTTTTGAAAAACTTAAAGGAAAACCTTAACGAATAGTTGTTTTGAAAATAAAATTGAAGAACTTTCGAGAAAAAACACTTAAAACATTCATAGCAAGTACATATCTAAAGTAGGTCTGAAAGAAAATCAAAAGATCTTAAAGATTAGGGTTTCAAAAAACCCAGAAGAGGTGAGAAAGACCTTGAAAGTTTCCGATCTAACCAGGAAAGTGAAGGATCTGCCTTAAAAGGCCATGGATGGCCAGAGAAAGGTCGTGGATGGCCGAAGAAAAGCCATGAACAGCAATCGAGCAAGGACTGGACTAGATTTCTTTGAGGACTGGCCATAAAACCAAAGAAACAAACACCCAGGAGCCATAGGAGGCCATTACACATCTCCAATGGCCATGTGAGGCCATGGATTAGGCAGAGTTTAGGGCGCATTAGGGTAGGGATAGATGGCGGCGGCTAGGGTTCATGAGGTTTCAGAGAGAGTTTAGAGAGAAGAGGGATTCAGAGGTGGCGGTTGGTGAGAAATGAAGTAGGGTAAGGGGTAGCCGTTGATCTAAATGATCAACAACTGAGATTAAAGGGGTTAGGTGGGGATCCGGGTTTGGGTAGGTTTAGTTGGGTTAGGGATCAGGTTTAAACGAAATTGGGCCGGGAAATTGGGTCTGATTTGGGGTTCAAATTAGGCTACAATTGGAATGAAATTGGGCTATTATTTAAATAGCCAATTTTCCCCTTTTAAAATTATAAAAAATAATAAATTAATTTCTAGAAATAAATTGAAAGCACTAAAATGATTTATAACGTATAATTAACTATTTAAAAATACTGGACTTAATTTTATTAATATAAAATACAATTGAATTTTAAAAGGGCTAATATTGTAATTATATGCAATTTAGCTTAAAAATACTAAATAATTTAGTAAAAATATGCAAAAAATTACATTAGCTATATAACATAAATATAAAATTCCAATAAAGGAATTACCAAAATAATAATTTTGGAAACAATTATTGGGTTTTTAAGGATAAAAGAGGGAAATAAATTGATTTAAAAATCTTTAAAAATTATGAAAAATAGTAAAACATTTGGATATGCTTACATATGCATATATATGCCATTTTGAAGGGTATTTTGCATATTGAAAATATATAGGGAAAATTGGGTATCAACAACTGCCCCTCTTTACCCGGGAAGGATGAAAGAGTTGTCGGGTAAAGATATGATGGTCAATTTTGACCGAACGAAACGGTTTGAAGAAAATAGGCCGCACCCTGGCCTCTGAGCTGCCTACATATCCTTGGTTTTACAGGAATCAGGTCATATATAGTTCAGGGTCCATCGGCGGGGTATGCCGATGGAGACTTTCCCAGAATGGACGCAATATCCAGGAAGGGGTGAGTGGGCGGCTTGTGAGGATGGTTAAGGTTTGATATGGCTGCGGGAACTGGAGAGGGATTGCTCCTGCGGGGATGGTCACTGCTCGCCGGTTTACCTGCAATTAAGAACAATACAAGCGTATATTGTGCATAAATTTAAACATGATGCAAATTCCCATCGGACCATGAATGTTGTCTTTGGACGGTTAGGATGACGTCCTTTAGACCATGACATCCTGGGCCATGAAGCATACAATAAAGGATTTGCAGGACATGAAATGATGCTCTCGGGCTATAAGGATGATGTCTCCGAACCATGATGCCTTTGAATAATGATATGCAAAAGATTAAAAGGGGTCCTCAGGCCATGACATGGTGTTCTCAGGCTATAAAGATGATACCTCCAAACAATGACGACTTTGGATAATTTGGCGATCTTGCAGCCTATGAGATGTAGTATGAGGTGATCTTTCAGTCGTGCAGATGCAGTATGAGGTGATCTTTCAACTGTGCAGATGTAGTATGAGGCGATCTTTCAACCTATGAGATGCAGTATAAGGCGATCTTTCAGCCATGCAGATGTAGTATGAGGCAATCTTTTAGCCTATGAGATGCAGTATGAGGCGATCTTTCAGCCTATGAGATGCAGTATGAGGTAGTGCTTAGCCTTATTCAAGGGTGAAGGTAGATGGAGGTAGATCTTAACCTCGAAAGGCAGAATGGTAGCCTTATGCAATGTAAGAATGCATATCGAGGTAAAGTTTAACCTCCGAAGGCAGAATGGTAGCCTTATACAATGCAAAAAATGAATATGGAGACAGCGTTTAATCTCGGAAGGCAGAATGGTAGACTTATGCAATGCAAAAAATGCAGATGGAGACATCGTTTAGTCTCGGAAGGCAGAATGGTAGCCTTATGCAATGCAAAAATGCATGTGGAGATAGCGTTTAGTCTCGGAAGGCAGAATGGTAGCCTTATACAATGCAAAAATACAGATGGAGACAACGTTTAGTCTCGAAAGGCAGAATGGTAGCCTTATGCAATGCAAAAATGCAGATGGGGACAACGTTTAGTCTCGTAAGACAGAATGGTAGCCTTATGCAATGCAGATGTAGACAGTGTTTAGTCTCGAAAGGCAAAATGGTAGCCTTATGCAAGAATAAAATGGCAAATGGTAGCGGAGATTTCTTAGCTGATAGCAGATTTCGATATTGTAATTGCTGGGGACATTGTGACATGCGAAATATCACTGGTGTGTGGGGATAGCAAATGTTGGTAAGTGCAACGGTTCTGAGAGTTGTATTCCTGAATAATGTTTGTTCCATGGGTGTATAGTCTGTTTGATGATCTCGCAATCCAAGTGCCTGCATCCAAAGAAAAATCGTGAGCTTTATAAAGGGGGAGGTTAGTTCGTATCCCTGTTGGCTTTGCTTGACCTGCTTGGCTTTAATCTGGTGATACTGTATGTATCATTGGGGTAGCATTGCTAAACATGCATGATTTTATAAAAAAATATGACATAAATGTATATTTTTTTAAAAAAAAAACTTTTAGATGAACTGCTGACTGTGACGTGGTTCAGGACATTGCAACCTCTCTTGCCACGGAATTTTGAGGGTCCTCCTCAAAATTCTGTCCCAGTTTGATGGGTTGATGCGTCTGACTGTTGCTTGAGATGATCGGCTGAAATTACTTCAGAATTTTGAGGGTCCTCCTCAAAATTCTTCCACAGTTTCCAGTTGCGGGGGGAAATAAGAATTTTATTGAATTGTGACCGAACCCATAGGACTACCTACGTATCCCCTCTTAAATGGGAATCAGGTCAGGCGTAGTTCAATTTACTTCATATAAAGGAAGCATAAAGATTACACATTGTAGCGCTTGACTATATCTGAATTGATCAGCTTTGGCCAGACTTCTCCGTCCATTTCTACAAGTATGAGGGCTCCTCATGTCAGAACCCGGTGAACCATGACCCTGCCAGTTGGGAGAGAACTTCCCTTTGGCTTCGTCTTGATGCAGAAAAATCTTCTTTAACACCAGGTTCCCCAGTGTGAACTGTCTCGGCTTGACTCTTTTGTTGAAGGCTCTGGACATTTTGTTCTGATAGAGTTGACTGGCAGACTGCATTCATTCTCTTTCCGTCGATAAGGGCTAGTTGCTCACAATGACTTTTCACCCATTTTGCGTCGTCGAGCTCAACTTCTTGTATGATCCTTAGGAAAGGAATTTCTACCTCAGCGGGAATGACAGCCTCTGTACCATAAACCAACATATAGGGGGTTGTCGCGGTTGATGTGCGGACTATGGTGCAATACCCCAATAGAGCAAATGATAACTTCCCGTGCCACTGTTTATGCTTCTCTATCATTTTCCTCAGTATCTTCTTGATATTCTTATTGGCGGCTTCTACAACTCCATTCATTTGAGGCTTGTAGGCTGTGGAATTCTTGTGTTTGATCTTGAAAGTTTCACACATAGCTTTCATCAAGTCGTTGTTGAGGTTGGAGCCATTATTAGTAATGATTGACTCTGGAATCCCGAATTGACAAACAATGCGGTCGCGGACAAAGTCTGCCACGACTTTCTTAGTTACTGCTCTGTAAGATGCTGCTTCAACCCATTTGGTGAAATAGTCGATTGCTACTAGGATAAACCTGTGTCCGTTGGAAGCGGCAGGCTTGATTGGTCTACTGACATCCATTCCCCAAGCGGCGAACGATCAAGGTGAGCTTGTTGCATTAAGCTCATTTGGAGGTACCTTTATCATGTCCGCATGTATCTGATAGCGATGGCATTTCCGGATATACTGGATGCAGTCTGTTTCCATAATCATCCAAAAGTAACCAGCCCGGAGTTTTTTCTTTGCTAAGACAAAACCATTCATATATGGACCGCAGGTCCCAACATGAATTTACTCTAGTAGCCTGGATGCTTCTTTTGTGTCGACATACCTTAGTAATCCCAAATTGGGAGTCCTCCTATAAAGAATTTCTCCGCTGTGAAAGAAGTTGTTGTACAATCTCCGAAGCGTGCGCTTTTGAGTAGGATTTGCAAGCTCCGGGTACTCTCTTTTTGCCAAATATTTCTCGATATCATAAAACCAGGGTTTTCTATATGCTTCCTCTTTGACATGGGCACAATAAGCTGGCTGATCATGAATCTTTACTGGAATGGGATCAATGAAATTCTTGTCTGGATGTTGTATCATAGATGACAGGGTAGCCAATACGTCGGCGAACTCATTCTAAATTCTGGGAATATGTTAGAATTCTGTCTTTGTGAACCTTTTCCTCATTTCTTGTACATGATGCAAATACGGGAGTATCTTGGTTGCCCATTCTTCTCGTACCTGATGTATAAGTAGGTCTGAATCTCCAATTACTAGCGACTCTTAAACATTCATGTCAATGGCCATTTTGACTAGGATGCAAGCTTCATACTCGGCCATGTTGTTGGTGCACGGGAACCTATTTTGGCGAACACCGGATAATGCTGACCGGTTTCCGATACTAAGACTGCTCCTATGCCAAATCCTTTGAAATTTGCTGCTCCATCGAAAAACAATCTCCAACCATCATAGGATTCTGTAATATCTTCTTCTATGAACAATACCTCTTCATCAGGAAAATACGTTTTTAGGGGTTCGTATTCTCCATCTACGGGATTCTCAACAAGGTGGTCTGCCAGTGCTTGTCCCTTGATTGCTTTCTAAGTTACGTAGACAATGTCGAACTCACTCAATAGGATTTTCCACTTGGCTAGCTTGTCAGTGGGCATGAGCTTCTGAAAGATGTATTTCAAAGGATCCATCCTTGATATGAGATATGTAGTATAGGCACAAAAGTAGTGTCTCAGGTTCTGAGCTACCTAGGTCAAAGCATAACAGGTGCACTCTAACAGAGAATACCGGGCCTCGTTACTGAGATAAGAAATGGCTTGTTCCTTCCTCCTCATTTCACCATACTGCCCTAGAACGCAGCCGAAAGCTCCATCCAACACTTCAAGCTAGAGTAATAAGGGTCTACCCGGCTTAGGCGAGACTAAGACTGTTGGTATTGACAAGTACTCCTTGATTCTGTCGAAGGCCTTTTGGCAGTCATCGGTCCATTTAGTAGCGGCATCCTTCTTCAGCATCTTAAAGATTGGCTCACAGATAACTGTAGACTGTGCTATGAATCGGCTGATGTAGTTAAGCCTTCCCAAGAAACTCATCACATCCTTCTTGTTCTTTGGCGGTGGTAGTTCTTGAATGGCTTTGACTTTTGATGGATCCAGTTCTATTCCTCGACGACTCACAATAAACCCAAGTAATTTTCCACCAGGAACCCCAAATGCGCATTTTGCGGGGTTCAGTTTCAGGTTGTACCTCTGCAATCTATTGAAGAACTTCCTTAAATCTTTCATGTAATCAGTGGCCTTCTTGGACTTGATGATGAACTCATCTACATATACCTCAATCTCCTTGTGTATCATATCATGAAAATTGATAGTCATGGCCCTCATGTAGGTGGCCCCTGCATTCTTTAGGCCAAACGACATCATCTTGTAATAGTACATTCCCCACGGTGTAATGAAAGCCGTTTTCTCAGCATCTTCTTCATCCATCCAGATGTGATGATAACCCGCGAAACAATCTACAAATGACTACAACTCGTGCTTGGCGCAATTGTCAATCAAGATTGTGAGCACGTGATTTTTGCCCTATATGATTGCTCCTATAAAATCAAAGAAAATAGACTTTTTCCAATTATTTGCCATTTTATAGGATTTTCTAGGTTTTTTATTTAAATTGTTTGCATTTTGTGCATGTTGAAGTTTATTTAAATCGTGAAAAAATACCAAAACATCATGCATTGCATTTAGGATTTGTTTTTACATATTTTTAGAATTAATCAGTAATTATTTTCTTTATAAAAATTTAAAAATCACAACAATAGCTCATTTTTACATTTTTTGTCTTTTAATTTTAGTTTATTGATTTTCCTCTTTTAATTTAGAATTAAGTAATGTTTATAATTTTTATAACTAGCTAATTAGTTTAATTTCACACATTTGGATAATTTAGGATTTTAATTAAAAGAAAAGGAAAAATTAGAAAATAAAAGAAAGAATTGGAAAAAAAAAATTATCTTGTGAAATTGGGCCAATTCTCACCCAGCCCAGATCTGATCCAAAACTTCCCTTTGACCCAAACCACCCATGAACCGACCCACCTACCCAATCGGACCCCCCTCCACATTAAAATGACCTAGCAACTCCTAGACTTAAAGGGGGGAGAGACCAAATCTTTTTTCTAAAAAAAAAAGAGATAGCAGCGGCGTACATCGAGCAAAAAGGAAAATGAGAGCTCTTCTCTAATCAGACCCCTATAGAAAAACGGCACCCTCTAGCTCCATTATTCTTCTTTTTGATTTCCCAAAAATCACACACAAAAAAGAACCCAGCAGCTCTTTAATTATGAGAACCCAGTAGCTCTCAAATTTCTTCATTTTCTACTGTCTGTTGAAAAGAGTGTATGATTATAAGGATAGCAACCATTTTTAGCTTCATCCTAAAAGAAAGAGAAACAGCCACCCATCTCTAACCTCACTCAAAAATCAAAAAAAAAAAAGAAAAAAAGAGAAGAAGAAGTCGATAAAAAAATATATATATATAATCAGAAGCACGCTTGAAGATTTTGAAAAGGTAGATTCGAAACTAAAAAAAAGATTTAGCTGGGTTGGAAACACACTGTTTGTGCTACTGCTTCGGAACCCCATCAATGGTATTGTGGCTTGTGCTTGGTCCATGCCCGTTGATTCTCTGCGATTAGGTATGTAAACCTTTGCCTAAGATGCTCCATTGATTATGAATGGAAGTCTGAGTTGTTTTGGCTATGTCTGTGCTTAAGTGTTTGAATCGATTGCAGTTATTTTCATGTTAAGCTTAGGCTCTGATTTTTTTTAGGTTGAGATTGTGCTGAAATTATGTGATTTGCATTTAATTAGATCTTATGCAAATTTAGATTCAACCTCATCATGAGTTTAATCTGAGAAGCAAGAGATGAATGTTGAAAGATTGATTTGAATGTTGGTATGTAATTCACTAATAATTTCCGTTTGTTGTTCTGGACACGAGCGTAAGGATGAAGAAGCTCTTCTATTTTTTTTTTTACTTTGTTTCTTTTTTTTTATGTTGTTGTAAATTTTGCTAAAATAAGGAATTCTTATAAGAACATTAGATAATAAAGTTAACAGAATGTCTTTACCTTGACTGCTTTGTTTCGGATAATGTGACTGAACATTTTTCTTGTCAATCCATCTCATAACCATGGTGACAGAACTTACGAGAAGCTCAAATCGCCAACTTAGACAATTAATCAATTTATAAACATCGTAGCTTGCTTTAGGCGCGATCAATAATAATAATTTATCGTGGCCATGGGTTCGGTTCCTGTAGCATGGTTACGATACGCGAATCTCAATTCGGGGTGCATTTCATGTAATCCGATTATAACAACTTCGAATAATAAAATCATTTGAAATAATTTGAGGCGTGCCATGCCAAATAAAACCCCTAAGCCCATGGCCCTCACAAAACTAGTTAGCTTTTATAAAAAATTTGAGGTGTGCCATTTTCATGAAATAACCCATGGCCCTCACGTAATTAATACTAATTCTTTAAAAATTGGGGTGTGCCATCAATTGAATTTTCCATGGCCTCGCAAACTTTGTTAAGTGCGTAGTTGCTTTAGGGGTGCAATTTAAATTAATTTCCTTAAACTCAGGTGTGCATTTCATGTGACCCAACTCCAATTCTCAACAACGTTAAATAAAATGTGTCGTGGACCACGGGTGCATTTCATGTGGCGTGGTTCAATGCGTGTTTTAAATAACATTGAATCTTCCCAAAATTAATTAAAAGTGGCTAATAAGTTAAAATGTACCATAGGCTAAAACATGTAATAAAATCAGATAATATGTCAATTATAATAGTTTAAAGCGACCGCGCTAGAACCACGGAATCCGGGGGTGCCTAACACCTTCCCTCGGGTTAACAGAATTTCTTATTCAGAATTTCTGGTTCGCAGACTTCAAAAGGAAAGTCAAATTTTCCTCGATTTGGGATTTAAAATAAACTGGTGACTTGGGACACCATAAAATATTCCAAGTGGCGACTCTGAAAAATAAATAAATAATCCCATTTCGATTTATGTCACTTTAATTGGAAAAACTCCCTTATATCACCTCTCGGGTGGTAAAAAGGAGGTGTGACAAGGATGTGTATGTTCGATAAAGGGAAGTCATTTTTCGGACTGGCCCGGTTGAGATCCCGGTAGTCGACACAGACTCTGACCTTCCCATCCTTCTTTGGCACTGGCACGATGTTGGCTAGCCATGTAGGGTATTCTACTACCCTGAGAACCTTAGCTTTGACTTGCTTAGTGACTTCTTCCTTGATTTTCAAACTCATATCAGACTTGAACTTTCTGAGCTTTTGCTTTACCGGAGGACATGTCGAATCAGTTGGCAGTTTGTGAGCCACAATAGACGTACTCAGACCAGTCATGTCATCATACGACCAGGCGAATATGTCCTTGTATTCATTTAGAAATTCTGTGTATTCCTTCTTTTCTGACGGCGATAAGTGGATGCTGATTCGTGTTTCCTTGACGTTTTCTGCGTCTCCCAAGTTAACAATTTCTATCTCGTCCAGGTTGGACTTGGGTCTGTTCTCAAAGTTCTCAACTTCTTTGACAATCTCATCTGGTATGTCATCTTCCTCTGAATCAATGTCTGTTTGTTGCGTTGTCTCATTGCATGTCACAGTCATTGGTTCATCAAGATAAGTAATAGTAATGTTGTATAAGTAAAGTAACGAGAGAAAAATAATAATGAGTGTTGATTCATAAGAAAAGTCAAAATGCTTTGATAAATTGCATAATTGTTTTGAGCATTGAAGATCTTATTGCCGGAATTAAAAATGCGAAAAGAAAATCATTTATTAAATAAAAAACAGTGCATGTTGCTTGTTTTAGCCTTGCTACCCCGAGGCTCGCCGGGCTCTGGTTGTCTTGATAGTCCAGTTATTGAGGCGTTCCCCTCTGCTCACAGCTTGTATGGAAAGGCCTTCCTCCCCCTCCTCCTCGAGAACAACACAACAATCCATGTCATTGTCTTCGAGGGACAAGTTCTTCACCGTGGCCAGTGCTTCTTCTTTCTCTGACTTATAAACAATGTCGGCCTGCTGGAAAGTCTGCTCCAAACGCGGTATTGGCTGCTCCAGTGGATAGTAAGGACCACGCCATGGTGGTGACCAGTTGTTGAATTCTTCCCAGGTGTACTCATATCCCAGACCGAAAGTGGTGCCATGTTTCTTGAGCTTTATGGGCTTAGCGATTCCTTGGAGGTTCTTTCTGAGCCCTTTGCCAGGTTCGTACCTACTCCAGTTCAGTATACTCTCGATTTTGTTATCACACCATTTATCTTTGTCAACAGCATTTACCCTTTCAATGTGGTGGTAAGTCTCTCCACCTAACTTCCTTCTTCCTTCGATTGCCGGAATGGTCTAGCGATTGTATATAGGGTTGCTACCATCGTCGTGAATGATCACCTCTTGATGATTCCATTCGAATTTTACTGCCTGATGTAGTGTTGATACTACAGCCCCAGTAGCATGAATCCATCGCCGTCCCAACAGTAGGTTGTAAGATTCCAGCACGTCTATCACCTGGAAGTCGACATCGAACCATGTTGGTCCCATTTGCAAGCATAGGACAATCTCACCAATGGTGAACCTTTGAGATCAATTGAAGGCTTTCACATTTATTGCTCCATCCTTTATCTCGTGCAGTCCTTTACCCCAACTTCTTGAGTGTTACTAGTGGACAAATATTGATACTGGAACCTCTATCGATTAGGATTCTGGTGATAAACTAGTCCTCGCATTGCACAGTGATGTGCAGTTCCTTGTTGTGGCCCAAACCTTCAGGTGGCAGCTCGTCCTTGTGAAAGGTAATCTTATGGCTCTCTAACACTTGTCCTACCATGTTGGCCATCTCCCCGCCAGTGATGTTGCTTGGTACGTATGCTTCACTCAGTACCTTTAGCAGAGCATTCTTGTGTGCCTCAGAATTTTGTAGCAAAGCAAGAATGGAGATTTGTGCTGGTGTTTTCTTCAACTGGTCGATGACTGAGTATTCCTTGCCTGTATCTTTCTCCAAAGATCGTTTGGACCTATCTCAATGATGGGTGGTCGGTTGGAGGCCTGCTTGCTTGACTCATCTAGATGTTCAGGGGTATAGACTCTACCGGTTCTTGTCATACTCTGCGTTGCAACAGTCTCTTCGAACCTGACCTTGCCTTTCCACCTTGCCTCGGCTGTATAGTCCCAGGGTACAACCTTTGTATGGAATGGTGTCATGGTCGATATCGCCACTGGGATTGGTGTGGCTACCTTTACTCTGAACGGAGCATGTGCTTTGGGTGGTAAAACTACAATTTCAAACGGTGTTGGTGCATTTGCCGGAGACACGAATTCAACCTCAATTGGTGCTAGTGTCTTTGCAGACGATGTCGCTTCAAACTCGAGTGGTACAGACATATTTACTTCAGCGTCCCTGGATGGTTGAATCTGTGAGCACGTGATTTTTGCCCTATATATGAATTATTCCCAAAAACTCAAACAAAATAATTTCTTTCATTATTTGGCAATTTTGCGAATTTTTTGGCATTTTCTGGTAATTGTTGCATTTTAGTTGTGCATGATCAATTCATATAAAATACAAAATATGCATTTTTCATTTAGGATCTAATTTCATATGTTAGTATTAATCGGGGATTAATTTGTTTTATAATAGAATATATGGAAAATAACAAAAATAGTCTACTTTTGCATTTTTAATTGTTTAATTGCGAATTCGTCCCGGAATAGTTTTTAAAATAATTTTAGGAATTAATTAGTTTAATTTTGAAATATATTAGGACTTTATTTTTAATTTTTACAATTTTATAAAATTAAAAAAAATATATACAAATTGAAATACAAAAATTAAATACAAGAAACAAGGGAAGAGAAAGGAAAGTATTAAAGAGAAGGGTTGCCCATGATTTGGGCCAATTAATATCCTAGCCCAATCTCAAAACAATCCACCCAGGCCCAGTTATGCCCAACCCGGTCCGGTCCCAAGAGGAGCCAAACGACGTCGTTTCTCAGTGCACCAGATCTCAGCCGTCGAGGTTGTTAGATCGAACGGTCCAGAAGCCCCCACTCTTTAATACATATATGTCTGAATACTACCCCCACCCCCTCAATCGTCTCTCACCCCACGTCTCTAAGAGACCAACAACGAGCCCTAAGCCTCGCCGGAATCCTCGCTGGCGGCAAACGCAACCAACGCCAAAAGCCACCAAAAATACACCCCAGTTTCCCCCGCTCATCCTCTTTCCAACCCTACCTCTGGTTTCTTTCAAATCACGGCCGAATCCCTCGAATGTCCATTTGAAGGTTTCCGGCCAGTTCGTCACCTATGCCAAATAACCCCAAATTTACACCCTGTGACCGCCTGGACCTCCTCTACCCAATCCCCATGTCCTTGTCTCTCGAATCTACCCGGAGCAGCTCGAATGTTAAATCGAAGGTTTCCGACCAAGGCCCTAAGGCAAAATCTCCATGATTTCGGACCCTAACAACCCTAACCAGGTGTTTTCTTATGAAAACACATGGTTAGGGATGTTACGGGTCAGAAATTTCAAGGGATTTGGAGAAGCAACCACCGGTCGGAGCTCTTTGTAGTCGGTGAATTCTTAGCGGTATTTCCTTTTACTTTCAATTTCTTTTTCCTTTTTGACCTTGCTGCATGTGTGAATTTCATGGTCAATGTCTAGTTTAATTTGTGTTTTAAATTTTTGAGGTATATTCAGAGCTTAAGAAACTGTCTTGGTTAGAGCTGTAGTTTTAGCTTAAAATTCAGGGGTAGTTTAGACATTTAGGATGGGGCAGCACATGGTAGTTGAAACTAGAATCTTCTAGGGCCTTCTAGGGTGGTACTTTAGTGTAGATTTCAATAATTTTAGTGGGATTACTGGGGTAACAAGTTAGAAAATAAGGGACTAACTAAATAAAAGAAGAGGGACCTATGGTGCAATTAATAGATTTCAAGGCTGCCCATTTGTGCCTATAAAAGGGCAATGCCTTTGCCTTGAAGGGGGAGTTTTTTTGGCCACCAAAATTTCCCCAAAAACAGTACTCTTCCAGTTTCAGATCTGGAATTCAAATTTCATATCCAAATTTGCTTCTAGCTCTTAGTTCTTAAAAAAAATACAAAAACAAACAAAATCTAGTAGAAACCAAAAAAAACACTGTTTTATTCAATTTTCTAGCTGAATTCTAGTTTTGGTAGCTGAATTACATTCCTGAGTTCATTTTTGGTAATTTGAAAATTCAGAGAGTTTTCTGTTGGATTTCGAGTAATTGTGAGAGTTCATTCAATCTGTTTTGGCCAATTTAATTGGGTTTTCTGATTGCTGAAGTTGTCTCTGGAGTATACTGTTGTGATTTCGAATAGTTATAGGCATAATTGAACTGGTTTTATTGAAGTTTTGGGTTAATGAAGGTTGTAGAGGGTGCTGGTTTCATTTGTGTTGGTTTTGGTGCTATTTTGGTTGATTGGCTGTTTGTGTTTGGTTTCAAATCACTTCTGGGCTGTTGAATTTTCTGGATTGCACCAGATTACTGCCGCTGATTTCCTCTTCTTCTTCTTACATTTCATATCCAGGTACACATTTTGAAATCACTGATGTAGCTTTCAATTGGATTGAAATGAAGTAATGTTCCAGATTCGTGTTCATTCGAGTAGTTGAAATCAGTCCAAATGACATTTAGTTGCATAGCTTTAATCTGTTTGAGTTGCAATGGTTGTTAGTTGTTTAATTAGGATTGTCTGTTTAAGGATTGATTTGGAGTGTTTAATTTGTGCTGGACTGTATAATTGAGACTGTCTTAGGCGATTGGAACTGTTTTGGCTATCATTTTTGTAATAGACTGATAATTAGCCCAGAGAATCGGTGTGCAATAGTTAGACTTGGAACGACATTACTTGTAGTCAATTTAGTTCATTCCCTTAGTTTAAACGCTTGGAACCAGAGCATAATCCGAGTTGGACATTGATTCAGGCATTGTGCATTTGTAGCAATGATCTAGTGTTCGAACTGTTAAGAGTAAGAACATAAACATCAATTGTAGTGTTAATAATTCCAGGCTTGATATCACATCTGTATGCAACTAGATCCCTGTTAATATAAAGTTAAACTCGAAACCAATTGTGATTTGGTATTGATACACCAGTAGAGTCATAGTTTAGTGTCAAGCATATTGTTCTGCGTTACTGGCCTAACTCATACATAGAAATCTGTAGGCTTTAATTTCAAGTATATTAGTTTAATTGGTTTAAACCGTTCAGATATTCGAGCCAATGAGATGCAAATGTTACTAAATTGAAAATTGGTTGGGTGCTCTAAAGATGTTGATTTTGTTATGCATTAAAGCCACATGCTACATATTAAAGAACTTGGGCTCATGTTAGAGGCCCAACACGCGACTGTTTTCTTTGAAGTAAGATTTGGGCCTGAATCCATTTTGGGCTTTGAAATAATAAATGAGCCGAGCCTCGCCAAATATAACACACAAATTACGGGGCCCTCAATAAATATTGTATTAATTTTTAGACTTCGGGATGATCCGTTTAGCGAATTTCACAGCCTCCCCAAAATAATAATACGTTAGACTCTTTAGGCGCGATTTTAATAAAATTACATTCCTAAACTCGGGTGTACATTTATGTGACCCAAATCCAAATCTCAACGGAGTCGAAATATGTTGACGACCACGGGTGCATTGATTGCGATATGGTTCTAGACGCGTTTTCACGACGTTGCAATTCTTTTAAAAATGATAAAAGTGGTTTACGAATAAAAGGCACATAAGCTAGCATGTATTAAAATCAGATAAAATCCAATACAACAGTTAAGCGACCGTGCTAGAACCACGAAACCCGGGAATGCCTAGCACCTTCTCCCGGGTTAACAGAATTTCTTATCCGGATTTTTGGTTTGCGGACTGTAATACAGAGTCAGTATTTTCCTTGGTTCGGGATTAAACCGGTGACTTGGGACACCATTAATCACCCAAGTGGCGACTCTGAAATTTTAATAACCAAATCCCGTTCCGATTGTCCTTTAATTGGAAAAACTCCATTATACACCCTTCCGAAGGTGTAGGTAAAAAGGAGGTGTGACAGAATCTGTACTATGATTGGATTAAGAGTAATTGTTGGCTTCTTTGGGTCATCACCTTCTACGATTACCCCGATTGATCCCTCGGGATCCCAATCATCCTCTATTTCAATCATGTGGACACCTCCACCTTTGTGGTCTAGCAGAGGGTTGTTGCGGACATTTGGAGTGGGTTCCTTTGCCACAATAATCTTGTTATCAATTAAAGTCTGGATCTTGTTTTTCAAGGAATGGCATTCGTTGATGGTGTGCCCTTTCATGCCAGAGTGGTATGCACAGGATTTTTTTTGGGTTAACATACTGAGAAGGGTTCACAAGAGTTTCAGTAGGGATAGGGGTGACATAACCAGCAGCTTTGAGTCTCTCGTACAACTGGTCAATGGGTTCAACAATGGTTGAATATTGTTTTGGAGGTCTGCGATCAAAATTAGGTCGGGGTCTATGGAAGTTTTGGTGTGCAGGAGGTGATTGATAGTGGGATGGTTGAGCATTATAGGTTTGGTAGACATGAGCGGGTTGGGAGTATCTGGGTGAAGTAGGTTGATATGTGGGAGGTGGAGGTGATTGATAAGTGGGTGGTAGAGCTTGGTATGAGGGTGAAAGTGTTTGGTAATTTGGGGTTGGCTGATATATGAGTGGTGGTGTTCGGTAAGTTTGGTATTTGATGGGGGATTCGGTTCTCTGTGCAACCATTATGGCCCCTACGTCCCTTTTTTGGACACACCACCAGACTGGAAGGCCTTATTTGTAGCTTGTAAGGCCTCGAAGTTTGTAACCATTCCGCTTTTGATACCCTCTTCAATCATTTCACCCAGTTAGATAATGTCGAGAATTTGTGGCTCTCGATCATCATCAGTCGTTCATAATACTGTGGGTCCTGAGCTGGGACAAAGAATTTGTTCATCTGTTCTTCCTCTAAGGTAGGTTTGACCTTAGCAGCTTTGGACCTCCAACGAGTAGCATACTCGAGAAATGTTTCTGTAGGCTTCTTCTTTAGATTCTGAATATAGAACACATCTGGCGTATTCTCTGCGTTAAACCTGAACCTGTCCATAAAGTCGGATGTCATGCTTACCCAGCTTGACCACTTCTTTGGATCTTGGCTGATGTACCGGGATAACGCATCTCCTTTCAGACTCCTCATGAACAACTTCATGCGAATTCTCTCGTATTTCCCTACTCCAACCAGCTTGTCGCAGTACGTCCTTAAATGGACCCTTGGATCACCTGTACCGTCAAACATTTCGAACTTCGGAGGTTTGTACCCCTCGGGCAATTCGATGTCGGGCTGTATGCAAAGATCTTCATAGTTCAGCCCCTCAATTCCCTTGCTTCCTTCAACGCTTTGAATTCGGCTAGTCAACATCTTAAGTTCCTCAGCCAAGTTCCTGATGAGCAGGTCTTTTTCATCAGACTCGGGTGTGCTTGAGATAGGTTGTATGGAGTGTGGCATGGTCTCCATGTAGATAGGGGTGTTATGGTGGGTGTGAAAGTGGCCATTTGTGGAGTTTTGGAGTTCTGGGATGAGTAGTGGAGTGTTGTTTGGGGTATGGCAGGTGTTGCATTGGGTCTTTGGTAGAATAGTGTGAAGAGCGGGATGATTATGTTGCTTTGGGATGTTTTGAGGTGGTGTAGGGTTTTGAGTATTGGGAAAGGTGATATCTGAGGTGCTCAGGGAAAATGACAGGCTTGCCAGATTCCGAACTTGATCGAGCTCTTCTTGGAATTTCAACAACTTTTGTTCAAGTTGGGATACATTCTCCTTAGGAACCTGAGTACCATGGCCATTTGTGTCCTCTACCCGTTCAATCGGATTCTCCTTTCTGACGTTGTTCAAATTTCCATTTTGCCCTTGTTCTTGTTTTTTATAGGACTAAGAGGATGAGTGGGTGGAGGACCCCTGGATCTCGTGGAATAGGATGATATTGCCAGAGTGCACGAACTAACCTTTAGGGAGGGAAATAATAAAAACAAAAACAAAGAATGAAACAAAAGGTAACCAAGTTAGTGAGGATCATAAAAAGTATTGCAGTATTTAAATACATAGTGCGGGAATTTAAATCGTGTCCTAATTTGGGGAACTCTTTGTGTCCGAGGTAGGCCTAGCGACAAATTTGCTTTGGAGAAATTAGAATGCTAAATGCCTCATTTTATTGATAGAAATAGACGAATCCCAAATCAACACTAAATAAACAAGAAGTAAAAGTCACTAATGGCCATGGCCTTATTACATTTATAAAGCAAAAAGATAAACTCCTATCTATTTGGTCCCAGAAAGACCTTCCCCAGATTTGGCATCCTTGGCTCTGTCGAACAGCTTTCCCAACTCGTGAAGTCTCAGCAACAGGTATGCTCTGGCTCGGTGTCCCCCTTCTGTCCCTTCAGCATTTTGACAATCTTCGACCCTTTTGAGAAAATTTCTCTCCGATTCCACTATGCCTCGCTCTAAGTATCCTAGTCGTTTGTTGGCACTAACAACCATGTCCTTCCATTCCACAATCAACTTCTGGTTGGACTCTTGTATTTCAAGGTGTTCACTTTCGCACTCACGGATCCTTTTGTGCAACTGGTTGTATTTGACTTGTGCCTCGGCCCTTTCATCTATAATCATGTGGCCTCGAGCAAACCCTGGTTGGCCCAGACCATCATGATTGTCTTCCAACCAACCTGAGTAGAAAGGAGCGCAACCAGCATGATACTTGTCTGGCTCGATGGTTTCTCTCCCCATTATGATCTTACTGTGCCACATATGCTGAGCTTGGCACTTGTAAGGGCTATCATCATTCTGGAAGTCAGCCCGGAAATGATTCATCTTGTCGACCCTGGGTATAACCTGCTTCCTACCAGCTTGCCTCATAACTCGGAGAGGGACGTAAGGGTATGTTCCCCTCAGATAGATTAGTATAAAGAAAGGTGCATCTCTGGATCGGGCGATGAACTCCTCGGTCGGAAACCACTCGAACGTCCATTGGACCCATTCCTCAGTCAGATTATCAAATAGTTCAACCCATACTTTTGCATCCTCCGACTGAGCAAACATATTGGGGATGTAATTCATTCTCTTTGGATGATGGAAAGTGATGTGATCATCCCAGTCCTTTCGCTGAATCTCTTGTCGGTATTCGCCCCTTTGGAGGTGCTTCATGAGCCAGAGTTGAAGTAATAAATTGCAGTCTTCGAAGTGTTTTGCTCCTCGTTGACACTTCTCCAAGGCTCGATATATGTCTGCAAGGATCATGGGCATGATGCTGAATGGTTGCCCACCAATCCCTTCCTTTAGGGTCTTAGTTACCATGGCCATCCTGGTGTGGATTCTTGATTTCTTCGTCGGAAACACGATCAGCCCAAGAAACAAAACATGAAGACTTAGACCCTTTGATGGACGTGCCCCAAAGATGTGATGCCAAACTTGTCAGGGTAGGTAAGGTAGGATTTGTTGTGACCGTACCTTTCATACAAGTAGTCAAAAGGAATGTAGGATTCCTTCAGACATGTCAATTCTGGATTCTTCTTTAAACCCATCATTTTGAGGAAACCCCTGCCTTTGTGGTTCTCCGGCATCAGCAGACCCGGAGTTTCCCACACTAGACCGGCCAATCCTCCTATATAATCTAGCAAGGGTGTCATTTCATTGTCTCCAAAGAGGAATACAACCCTTTTATAATCCCAAAATAGTGTGGCGGCTTCTATGATCTTGTTATTAGGTTGGATCTCCAAAAGGGGATGTTAGATTTCCCAGATATTTTCGAATGAGGGTTTGATTACTAGAGTGAAGATCTTTCCACCAACTTAGCAGTCTTGGGTGGATGTTGGTGACCATGCCGAATCTAGGGACTTCGTGCCTCATATTTCTGCAAAACAAAAAGGGTTAGGCCCTTACCCCCACCAGACTCGACTATTTAATATCAACAATTGGCATAAAGCATTTAGTTCTCCAAATAAATGCACAAAACGTGATGATATCCATTTGGGTTTAGGGAAACCAGTGGACTTTGGACAAGGCTATCTTAAATGATCATTATGTGGACAATATAACTGACCCAGCTAGGTTTGAGCATGATGCATGCACAATTTGAATAGAGTAAGGTTTCTATGGGGTTTTAGACCAGTTCCCTTGAGCGGACAACTAAAGGAGTGAAGACACAGAACCGTCGACTGCACCGCTGATCGACTAGTTTTACCTTAAATATGCCTTTCCGAATTTAGGGGGGTAATAATATAGGAAGAGCGCAACCACTCATCATAAGTGTTGCAATGGTATTTGTTTGGAATGAGTGGAGTATGATGTTGAGCATGATTATGCAATAATTAAAACATGTTGGCACATATTTGCACGTTAAGAAAGTGATAAATATAACTGTTTCATAATTTAAAGCGGTAATAAAGGAAAGAAACAAGAAGACATGTCAGTTTTACAGTTGAAAAGGATATTAAATACTTAAAGGAATTAAACAAGTAATTGCACATAAAGAGGTACAAATTCACAAGACAATCTGAAGTGGTAAAAGCCTAATATCCCCAGCAGAGTCGCCATGATGTCGCGCCCCTTTTTTTTCCTCTTTGCATCAGAAAATCGGGTTTATGACATTTTTGGGTGTAGGACAACTCATTCCTTCTGGGAACTGAGTTTTGCATTTGAAGAGTCGCCACCTAATGAGTTAAGGTGCATTAGGACACCTATAAAGTTCATTTCTAAGTTTTTTTGATAAATAGAGATGGGGTAAGGGCTTGAAATTATCCTAAAGGGAAGGTGTTAGGCACCCCTCAGGATCCACTAGTACGGTTCCCAGCCAAACAGGTTTTTGTAAATTTGTACAATTAGCAAATAGACAAGTATAGGCTCAAGTAGTAGGGGATTTAGGTTTAAACACATAAGGGTTTGAAAGAACAATCATTAAAGGCGAATTTTGAAATGGAGTTACATTTTTTACAAATACTTGAAAATATAAAAGGAGAGACGAGTCCTAGGTTTATTTATAATATGGATCACATCAATGCGATACCCGGTATGACACTCCTCAGAAAAGGGGATACATGTGGTATTAGTGCACCAGTCATCATATCCATATCTACCCTTCCCACCTCGTTAAGGTATTAAAACGCGGATTGGTCTCGACCTCTATTGCATGCTATTACCCTTCCACTCCTATCAGTCCCGAGGAATTGAGGACTATTTTTCCTATAAGAGGGAGGATTTTAGGCTGACTCTTAGGTTTTAAAGGTAAAAGTCTAAGGTGACATTCAAAATACATAGGACTGCATATTAGGGGAAGACATGTAAGCAACCAAAAGGCTCATATATACCTCCTCAAGTAAAGCAGATAAGTAGCATGACTCAAACACATTTAGGGTCAGAATTTAAAAATACTAAGACAGGAGAAGTTTAGTTGTTGAAGCAGACCGGTTTATTAAATAACTCAGATAAGAAGTCCAAATCTGGGCTGCCTGCTGGTTGTAGCAGTTACTAATTAACAGAGGCGGATTCAATTTTGTTGTTATCACCTAAGGCTTGCCTAAGTGTGTTGGTGATATCTTATGATGTCTATTACTGATTCAGAATGTAGCAAAGTAGTAACAGTTTTAAACGAGCAATTTGGGGATCCTATAGGCATGTTTTCTCAACCGTATTAATAAAAGGAGTAGGCTGTTTAAGACTTATTCAGAACAATACGAGTCAAACTGATTTTAAACTAGACTGGTTTTGAGATCCTATAGGCATGATCTCTATTATTGCTGATTTTTAATCCTTATAGACACGATATCTAGTTGAACGTGAAACGAAGCAGGCAGGATTTACTTGAAATTCCTATAGGCATGATTTCTATGAGAAATACTGATTTTTAACCTTATGAACATGATGTCTGATTATAGCCATTTAGATTCTATAGGCATGGTGTCTAAGTGTGGTAATAAATATGTAGAATTTAAAATAGGTCCTATAGGCATGTTATTTAGATGTAGAGTTAAAACATGCAGAATTTAAAGAAACAGATCCTATAGGCATGTTCTCTACCCTTCTAATAGCTAAACATGCATAATTACCCATCCCTTTTTCACTAACCAGCCCCCAATATTTGTTACAAATTATTACAGACCAAGCACTGAATTACATCAAAACAGTGTTGTCACACCTCCTTTTTCCGCCCCGCGAGGGTACATGAGTTTTTTCCAATTAAATGACAATCGAACGAGATTTATTTAATTATTTCAGAGTCGCCACTTGGAAGATTTAGGGTGTCCCAAGTCACCAGTTTTAATCCCGAATCGAGGAAAAGAATGACTCTAAATTACAGTCCGCGCACCAGATATCCAGATAAGGAATTCTGTTAACCCGGGAGAAAGTGTTAGGCATTCCCGAGTTCCGTGGTTCTAGCACGGTCGCTCAACTGTTATATCCGGCTTATTTATCTGATTTTAACAATTATGTACTTAGTGCAAATTATGATTCTTTTACCGCTTCTATTATTATTGTTGTTATTTTTACAAAAGAATTGCAACGTCATGAAAATGTATCTCGAACCTCGTCACAATCAATGTACCTGAGGCTATCAACGCGTCTCGACTCCGTTGAGATTTGGATTTGGGTTACATAAATGCACACCCGAATTTAGGAAAATATCATTATTAAATACGCACCTAAAGACTAACGCGTTGTTATTTTTAGAAAAGCCGTAAAGTTTGCTATGCGGCCTGTCTCGAAATCTAAGCATTCGAAATAACCATCCGTTGAGGGCCCGCAATTTATGTATTCTTGTTTTTCGAGGCTCGTCTCATTTATTAATTTTAAAGGGAGTTTGCAACGTCATGGACATGCATCCTGAACCACATCACAATCAATGCACCCGTGATTAGCGACACGTTTCGACTCCGTTAAGATTTGGATTTGGGTCACATAAATGTGCACCCGAGTTTAAGAAGATAACATTATTAAATACGCGCCTAAAGCGACTAGCGTATCATTATTTTGGGTAGGGCCGTGAAATTTGCTAAACGGCCCGTCCCGAAATCTAAGCATTTAATACATACATTTAACGAGGGCCCCGCCATTTATGTGTTTATCCAGCGAGGCTCATCTCATTTATTTTAAAAAGACAATCATAAAGTGACTACATTTTTCTATTTTTGTCCGTCTCTAAAAATGAAAGAATCCTAATCAATTACTGGCTTAAATCTAAACCTAAGGAAAAACGCATTCGAATCTACTTCAAAAGAATGAAACCGAAACTACGCACTGTATGCCAAATAATGAGCCAATGGTACGATAGCGAACATGAATTAGGAAATGACCGAACTTCAACTTCCTTATCCTACAGAAGCTCCTATAACCATAGTTACAAATATATTGCAAACTAATTCGAGTTTCAAATCCCTTGCTATTACTCCATTTATTAACATGCTGATTAATGAAGTTTGAATTAAATATTAACATGGCTACAATGAGAATTGAAAGGTCAAGGTCTAGTGACACTAGCCTAAAACGAACTGCCTATAATTATCCTTACTAATTATATCTACTTAACAATAATTCCTGCCTTTTAAACCACAACTTTACTCTAAACTCTTTTAATTCTAGAACTTGAACTTTTATACTAATTCACGTTATCTAAAATTTGCCATGTTGAAAAAAAACGTCACCTTACTTCGATAGCTTACAATCTTCCTATTCACATATTGAAAGGGTTTTTGATAATACTGGAAATCAACTTAACCAATGGCCATCAATTCAAATCAGTCTCAACTAATACTCAACGGCCAAAATATTTATACATTTATACTTAACGATTCCTCATTTCATCACAGTCCATCACATATTACAGATTCACTTAATCCAAATTACACAAATTATAACAGATCCTAATTATTCGAATCTCTATATTACCATTACCTATCTAACAGAACTTAAACATTCAAAAATGATTAGGAAATAAAACGGCATAGAGACCAATGCCATAACAGTAGTGCTTGCACTTCATTCTTTCTTCCAAATAGGCTTTAATCAACTTGACATTTATACATCATTCAATGTTGAGATCAATACCTGATATTTGGAAAGCAAAGAAGTAGAGGAAAATCAGTAGAAGCAGCAGTAGTGTAAGCAGTAACACAGCAGATTCAGCAACATAGCAATAACCAGTGAAGCCAACAACAACCAGTAATAGACACCCCGTGGCAGATTTAAAGAAAACCAAGCAGAAAACCAAGCAGTAACCCAATGGAACAGTGCTCAACCAATAGAAAGCTAGGAGAGTACAAGCTGAAATCCAACAGTACCAAAAGAACACAGACAGATGCAAGAAACAGTAGTTTTCTGATTTGTCAAACACTCAAAGAAAAAGACAAGCTCAAGCTCTTTGATGTAAAGCTTAGCCTTATGGATCAACCAGCCTTAACACTCTTGTTTTTCTCTGGCTTCTAAAGATAAAAAAAACCAGGTCCTCTTTTGTTCTAAATGAGCCTATTTATAGCCAAAATAGGTAAGCACCAGGCTGCCTTGATATCTTTCCACCTTAACTCTGCCCATACCCCTAAAACATACTAAACTAATCAGAAAATGCCCATGATATTCCTGACAGCTCCCCATACCGCATGCTTTTCTCTTTTTAATCAAAGTTATGGGTATTTTAACTTATTTTAATCAACCTCCCTATGCCATTAAGTCTTGTTCCCTACTATTCTTAAACAATGTATCAGTTTAATGGTATTCTAATACCCTATTGACAGCCATTCAAATAAAGCCATTTTCAGACTCCTTTAAATACCTTCTTAAAAGTCCCTGAAATTGCTGCCTTACCCCCCCCCTGTTTCAATCTGTATTAATCCCTTCAGCTATAACCAATTCAAACTCAGCCAACTAACAATTGGACCCTAACTATCCAGCAAACTACAACCAATTCGCAACTGAATTCAGACAAATGGCTTAATCAGAATTAAACAAGATGGATCAAATTATTACCATTCAAGACTGTAAAACTAATCGACGACATATATCAAATCGACTACGCGAATTACAACACATACAATCGATAGCAAATAATTAAACTCGAACAAGCACAGAGGTGATTTCATATTGATAGACACAGGGGATCCATTGACAAAACTTGAAAGATTACTAATACCACCTTAAACAAACAACAACAAAAAAAAAACAGATATAAACAAACAAATAGGAAAGGAAAAATTACCTCAGAAGCTTAAGAACAAAAAATGACCCATGCTCGAACTGGACTCGACCTCTTTGAGGTCGAACGGACTTTAATTGAAGTGTCCTCAACTGAGAACACCTCAATTAAGGTCGATTAGACCCCAACTCTTCCTTTAAACTGGACAGACCCCAATGGTTTTGAGTTCTAGGGTTCACACGGTCCGATTCGGGGCTCGAAGGTCTCTACCTAGATTCGAACCAAACCAAGCTTGGTTTGGTTACGAGTGAGGCCAGAGGAGTGACTGGTGTGACTTTGGGGTCGGTTGGTATAGATCAGGTTTTTTGCTCGAACCTTCAAATGAAGATTCGAGACGTTCGGGGAAGATTCGAGGTAGCTGAGTGTGGATTTGGAGAGAGGGGATCATGGTGGTTCAGGGGTGTTAGTTTCATGGCCAGCGGCGTCGTTGCCGCCGGCTTTCAGGCGAAGGGGTGGGGTGGCGGCTAGGTTTTGTTCATGGAAACCTGTCTCTGAGTGTGAGAGAGATGAAGGAGTGAGAGGGGGTTGGTTTGGGGGGCGTGGGGTGAGAGATTGTGGTTTTTATACGAGGGAGGGAATTGATCCTGGGACGTTCGATCTGATGAGATCAATGTCCGGGATCAATACACTTAAAGGGAACGGTGTCGTTTGGTTTTAGTTGGGGGGTCGGTTCGAACTGGGTGATGGGTCGGGTATAGGGAACGGGTATGGAAGATATGATCTTGGACGTTGATCCATTTGAGATCAATGACCCTGCTCAACTGTGACAGAAATGGTGTCGTTCGGGCACCTCTGAGGAGACGGACCGGTTTAGTATATTGGGCCAGCTCGTTTGGGCCTATTTTCATTTTAGTTTTTTGGCCCAAATCGAGTGTTCTTTATTACTTTCAACTCTTTTTCTTTTCTACTTTTAATTAATCAATCAATAAAATTCTAAAAATAGTTTGTAAAACCAAAATTAGCCTACAAAAATGTTAATTAAACCTTAACAACAATTAACACACAAGGTCAAATATTTAATTAAAAAAAATAAAATTACACAACGGCACACATAAATGACAAAAATGCAACAAAATACATATTTTTTGTGATTTTCCTTCTTTTAAAATAAAAACATGGTTTAATTAATTCCAAAATGTACAATCAAATCTTGAGTGTGCATGCAACATGTATTTTTTGTATTTTTTAATTAATCACAACAAGGGTAAACATTTACGGACAAAATAATTACCAAAATGTCACGCAAATTCTCAAAAATTGTACACAGATGAAATTTGTTTTATCTGTGATTTCTTTTGGAGTAGTTTTCGTGAAGCAAAAATCACGTGCTCACAGCTGCCCCTCTTTGTCCGAAAACACAAAGAGTTTTCGTGCAAAGATAAAGTGAGCGGATACGAGCGATTTTTGCCCGTTGGAATACTCCGTGTGAAGCATTTTTGAAAAGATTTAACTGAACCTCTGCTTCAAAGGTTTCCTACATATCCCTGGCTAAAGGGGAATCAGGTTAATATAGTTCGGAAAGTTTTGGTAACTGGGACTACCATGGAGCTGTGGATTTACTGTTACCGTTGTTGCTGCTGCAGCCGCTACTTACTGACCTCCTTATTATACCATGCTGAAAGAAAACAAGAAGCTAGACTATACTATAGTCTATGCATTACAAAATCTTATTTAGATCTTCAGTCTTGCTCTTGTGTCTCTCGTTGCCTTGATGTCTCGTTGATTTGTGTTTCCTCCGTTGTTTCTCTACTTCGGGCTCGACTTGCGGTCTTCCTTCTGATTTCTGCTGGGATTCATGCTGGGGATATTTTTTGTTGTAACCATCCGCATTACTGGCTTCTGACTTGATCTTGAAATGCATTCCTCTGTTATGCATGCGGGCTCCTAACTTCCAACTTGAATATACTCCTCTATTATATGGGCGGCCTCCCAACTTCAACACTTAAAATGTAAAGACTGAAATGTATTCCTCTGTTCTCCAGGCGGGCTCCTGCAACCAAAGTAAACAAAAACAAACGAAATTTTGCCCCAGTTTTCACTAGGAATATTTTGTGAGTTGTTATCCAAATTGTAAACCACTTCTACTGCAATGATGAGAGTAAACTAAAGACTAGACTAGGATGTACGTCTCCTATGGTTAAAACAAACTTAGGAGGAAATGCCTCTCCTATGGGTAAGACAAACTTAGGAGGAAATGCCTCTCTTATGGGTGAGACAAACTTAGGAGGAAATGTCTCTCCTATGGGTAAAAATAAATTTAGGAGGAAATGCGTCTCCTAGGGGTAAGAATAAACTTAGGAGGAAATGCCTCTCCTAGGGGTAAGAATAAACTTAGGAGGAAATACCTCTCCTATGGGTAAAACAAACTTAGGAGGAAATGCCTCTCCTATGGGTAAGACAAACTTAGGAGGAAATGCCTCTCCTATGGGTAAAAACAACACTTAGGAGGAGATGCGTCTCCTATGGGTAAAAATAAACTTAGGAGGAAATGCGTCTCCTATGAGTAAGACAAACTTAGGAGGAAATGCCTCTCTTATAGGTAAAAATAAACTTAGGAGGAAATGCCTCTCCTATGGGTAAAAATAAACTTAGGAGGAAATGCATCTCCTATGGGTAAAACAAACTTAGGAGGAAATGCGTCTCCTATGGGTAAAACAAACTTAGGAGGAAATGCGTCTCCTACGGGTAAAACAAAACTTAGGAGGAAATGCGTCTCCTATGGGTAAAAATAAACTTAGGAGGAAATGCCTCTCCTAGGGGTAAGAATAAACTTAGGAGGAAATGTCTCTCCTATGGGTAAAACAAAACTTAGGAGGAAATGCGTCTCCTATGGGTAAAAATAAACTTAGGAGGAAATGCTTCTCCTAGGGGTAAGAATAAACTTAGGAGGAAATGCCTCTCCTAGGGGTAAGAATAAACTTAGGAGGAAATGCCTCTCCTATGGGTAAGACAAACTATTTCCTCCTAAGTTTAAGACAAACTTAGGAGGAAATGCCTCTCCTATAGGTAAGACAAACCTAGGAGGAAATGTCTCTCCTATGGGTAAGACAAACTTAGGAGGAAATGCATCTCCTATGGGTAAAATAAACTTAGGAGGAAATGCATCTCCTATGGGTAAGACAAACTTAGGAAGAAATGCATCTCCTATAGGTAAAATAAACTTAGGAGGAAATGCATCTCCTATGGGTAAAATAACTTAGGAGGGAATGCGTCTCCTAGGGGTAAAATAAACTTGAAAGACCTAGCCTAGGAAATGCTTTTCCTAGTGGTGACGTGTGATCGTCTCAAATAGCCTTTTGCGTCAGCAGAATTGGGGCACTACACCTGAAAAATTCACCCTTCCTAGCTTTGATATGAACCTAGCTTCCATCCATGTTTCAAACAAAGGAAACTTGTGAGTTTAAACATGGTGGTTGGTTGTGCTACTCCTGCTGGGGATGCTATCAACCCTTTTCCTTCTATCCTGAATTATCTTTCTTCAAAACTACTTCCCTCAAAACTTGTACTGTCTTCTATGCGAATTGCTGGGGATAACATTTTCTTAAAAATGTGTTATCTTACTCCTCCAAAACTACTTCCCTTAAGACTAACGTTTCATTCCTCTACAAATCGTTTCTCTGTTTATATTCTTCCTTCGAAGACTATCTCCCTTAAAACTCGTGTTACCTTCCTCCTGACATTGCTTTCTTTAAAGCTTGTTTTGCCTTCTTCCGAAAAACTGCTGGGGATATCGCTTTTCCCAAACCTGTGTTAGACTTCTCGAAAAATTTCGAAATGAACGAAAATTTCCTACCCCGGTTTGATAATCTTCTTTGTGACCCTGTCTTTCTGCTGTCAGTAATATTCCCTTTCACTGCTTCAAATCAAAGAAAAATTTGTTAATTTAAAACGGAGCGAGTTGTCGTGCCCTTTCTACTGGGGATGGTTCTTTTTTTCTCTTCCTTGCTTTGCTATAAAACTTGCTGGGGCTGATATTCTTGCTGGGGATGGTTCTTCTCTTCTCTTCCTTCCCCGCTCTGTGTTATCCGACCATTGTGGAGCTTGGTCGAGAATCTGTCGGAGTTGTCCCTATGTCTTGCAAGTCTGTTGGGGATCCTCAGAACCTTTTAACTGTTGCTTTTCCGTTTTCTCCAACTTCCCCTGGAAATTTGGTCCTCTTGGGGTCTAGACCCATTCATCATTTGTTCTTGAGACCAACCTTTTTTCGCTTTGCCGCCTTATCTTTTGGGTCTGTCCTATTTGCATTTTATTTTGCATTATTTTGGCGACTGGTAGTAAGCTCTGAAAATCTTTTTCAAAAACAACTGCCGGGGAAGTAAAGTCTTTACACCAAGAAATGAAAAAGTGATGATCTCAAAAATAGAAAAAGAGAAGCCTTTCTGAACAAATGCTGGGGAAAAGGAAAGAAAAGAAACTTATCTGAACGATATAACCGATCCCAACGATCATGTCGCGCATTCCAGATTAATCAACCCGGTCTATTTGTATCAATCAACCTTTCGGACGACCTCATGTTGCTGGGGATAAACAGGCACTCAGCTCTTTGCCAAATGCGGATCATTTCCGCCAATCTTGTCTTGTCGCCTCATAGTGCCCTTCGAGGGGTTTTCACTAATAAGACTCTCTCATTTCTCTCAACTCTCGTCGCCTTACGGTGCCTGTGAAGGTTTTCACCGATAAGACTCTCTCATTTCTCTCAACTCCCGTCGCCTTACGGTGCCTGTGAAGGTTTTCACCGATAGGACTCTCTCATTTCTCTCAACTCCCGTCGCCTTACGGTGCCTGCGAAGGTTTTCACCGATAAAACTCTCTCATTTTATTTTATTTTTCAGCTGGGGATCAGAGTGCTACCGATATGACTCTCTCTGTTGGGGATTCTTTCGGCTATCAATTCATTTCCAGCTTATGAGGATCAAAGTGTTATTCCCGACTTCCATTTGCATTGATTTAGCACTTCTCGGATACTGATCGGGAGGTCTTTTTTGGACATCAATATGGGTTTTTGTGTATGGTTAAAAGAAAAGGGGTAACAAGAGGTTCAAAATAATTTTGATGGGTAAAACATTACAACTCTTGGAATCAACTTTCTTTCCCAAAATTATACACACAAACTTCTGCCCCAGTTTTTTCTTGCTTGGGGGATTTTTATTTTTTGTTACACTATGACCGAGCCGTGAGGCGCTTACTTATCCTTCTTTGAGGAATCAGGTCAAACGTAGTTCCAAATTCCTTTTTTTTTCTTGTGATTTTTCTTTTGTCTTTATTATCATTGTTTTCTTTTTTTTTCTTTTTCTTTCATTTTAATTACTGATTCCAAAAGAGGGATATGAAAGAATAAATAAGGCTCAAAAGGGGAAGCAAAGGATAAAGTGTTTGGATAGAAGAAAGAATTTCCTCCGTCATTTCATTCTCCGATAAATACTAACCACAAACAACAATTACAATCAAAAGAAATCATATATAATATCTCTTAACTGCGTCAGAATTGATAGTCATGTCGACGCATTTCCCGTCGATATCTGTTAAACATAAAACGCCATTGGACAATACTCTGGTTACAATGAATGGCCCTTGCCAATTCGGGGCGAACTTGCCCTTTGCCTCAGCCTGATGTGGGAGGATGTGTTTCAACACTTGCTGGCCCACTTCAAACTTCTGGGGACATACTTTTTTGTTGTATGCTCTTGCCATTCTCTTTTGATATAACTGGCCATGACACACAGCTGCCAGTCTCTTTTCATCAATCAAGCTCAACTGCTCCAAACGGGTTTTGACCCACTCGTCATCATCAATCTCAGCTTCAGCGACAATCCGAAGGGATGGAATTTCAACTTCTGCCGGTATTACTGCTTCAGTTCCATATACCAACAAATAGGGAGTGGCCCCTACTGAAGTCCGAACAGTAGTGCGATAACCCAACAACGCAAATGGTAATTTCTCATGCCATTGTCTGGATCCTTCTACCATCTTCCTCAGTATCTTCTTGATATTCTTGTTGGCTGCTTCAACTGCTCCATTCGCCTTGGGACGATATGGTGTGGAATTACGGTGTGTAATCTTAAACTGTTGACATACCTCTTTCATCAAATTGCTGTTAAGATTAGCACCATTATCCGTGATGATCACTTTTGGGACCCCAAATCTACAGATGATATGGGAGTGAACAAAATCCACTACTGCCTTCTTGGTTACCGACTTGAATGTTTTAGCTTCAACCCACTTAGTAAAATAGTCGATGGTCACCAGAATGAACCTATAACCATTGGTAGCTGCCAGCTCAATAGGTCCAATGACATCCATACCCCATGCAACAAATGGCCAGGGCGCTAACATTGTATGCAATTTTGTCGGCGGAGAATGAATCAAATCTCCGTGTATCTGACATTGATGGCATTTCCGCACAAAATTTATACAATCATGCTCCATAGTGAGCCAATAATACCCTACTCGAAGAATCTTCTTTCCCAATACATACCCGCTCATATGTGGCCCACAAACTCCGGCATGTACCTCTGTCATAACTGTCGTGGCTTGACTGGCATCTATACATCTCAGCAATCCCAAATCTGGGGTTCTTTTGTACAACACTCCTCCACTGAGGAAGAATCCACTTGACAATCACCGAATGGCTCTTTTTTGATCTCCGGTGGCCTGCTCCGGGTATATCCCCCTCCTGAGGTACTCCTTGACGTCATAAAACCATGGCTCACCATCCACTTCTTCCTCTATCATGTTGCAATAAGCATGTTGATCACGAACCTGGATGTACAACGGGTCAACATGAATTTTGTCTGGGTGGTGCAACATCGATGCTAAAGTGGCCAATGCATCGGCAACCTCATTGTGAACTCTCGGAATGTGTCTGAACTCCACTGATCGAAATCACTTGCTCAGATCGTGCAAACATTGTTGATATGGTATGAGTTTCAAATCCCGTGTTTCCCACTCGCCCTGAATCTGATGCACCAGGAGGTCCGAGTCTCCCAAGACCAAAACATCCTGGACATCCATGTCTGCAGCTAGTCGCAGACCCAAAATGCATGCCTCATACTCAGCCATGTTGTTGGTACAATAGAAACGCAACTGAGCTATAACAGGATAATGACATCCTGTTTCAGAAATAAGTACTGCTCCTATTCCAACTCCCTTCGCATTTGCGGCTACATCAAAGAAAAGCTTCCAACCTGGTTCCTCAGGTAACTCCAATTCATCTATATGCATTACTTCCTCGTCAGGAAAATATGTCCTCAATGGCTCGTATTCTTCATCGACAGGATTCTCAGCCAAGTGATCGGCCAGCGCTTGGGCTTTCATGGCCGTCCTCATCACATAGATGATGTCAAACTCCGTGAGTAAAATTTGCCATTTTGCTAACCTCCCTGTAGGCATAGGCTTCTAGAAAATATACTTTAGTGGATCCAAGCGGGAAATGAGATAAGTAGTATATGAGGACAAATAGTGCTTCAATTTTTGAGCCACCCAAGTTAGGGCGCAACATGTCTTCTCGAGTTGAGTGTATTTAACCTCGTATACTGTAAATTTTTTACTGAGATAATAGATGGCTTGCTCCTTCCTCCCTGTAATGTCGTGTTGCCCCAACACGCAGCCAAACAAATTCTCCAGGACCGTTAGATAAAGGATTAATGGTCTCCCCGGCTCAGGTGGAACCAGCACAGGTGGATTTGATAAATATCCTTTGATCTGGTCAAATGCCTCCTGACATTCTGCCGTCCATTCTATCGCAACATCTTTCTTCAGTAACCGAAAAATGGGTTCACAGGTTGCTGTGAGTTGTGCAATAAACCTGCTGATGTAGTTCAACCTTCCTAACAGACTCATTACTTCTGTCTTGTTCTTTGGCGGTGGCAAATTTTGGATAGATTTGATCTTTGACGGGTCCTGTTCAATACCTTGCCGACTGACGATGAATCCCAACAGCTTTCCAGATGGAACACCAAAGGCACATTTAGCCGGGTTGAGCTTAATATCATACCTTCGAAGTCTTTGAAAAAACATCCTTAGGTCTGCTACCTGGTCTTCCTGATGTTTGGACTTTATGATCACATCGTCCACGTACACCTCGATTTCTTTGTGGATCATGTCATGAAACACAGTAGTCATTGCTCTCATGTACGTTGCCCCAGCATTCTTCAAACCAAATGGCATCACCCGGTATCAATAAGTTCCCCACGGCGTAATGAATGCTATCTTTTCCGCATCTTCTTCATCCATCAGAATCTGATGATACCCAGCATAGCAATCTACAAAAGATCCGAGCTCACACCCGGCACAATTGTCGATCAAGATATGGATGTTGGGTAAAGGAAAGTTGTCCTTTGGGCTTGCCCTGTTCAGATTGCGATAATCGACACACACCCTGATCTTCCCATCTTTCTTCAGCACCGGCACCACATTAGCCAACCAATCAGGATATCGAGTGACACGGATAACCTTTGCTTGCAACTGCTTGGTTACTTCCTCTTTAATCTTCACACTCATATTCATCTTGAACTTTCTCAATTTCTGCTTGACGGGAGGGCATACCGGGTCAGTGGGCAATTTATGGACCACTAAATCCTTGCTTAACCCCGGCATGTCGTCATATGACCAGGCAAATACATCTTTGAATTCAATAAGTGTTTTGATCAATTCCTCCCTGATATTTGGTGCAATGTGGATACTTATTTTAGTTTCTCTGATATCGCCGGCATCCCCTAAATTGATGTCTTCTGTATCATTTAAGTTGGGCCTAGATTTTTCTTCAAACTGGCTTAACTCCCTATTTATCTCCTCGAAGGCTTCATCCTCATCATATTCCAATTCATTATCATAATCGATCTCTTGTATGGTTAATTCGGAATCAGATTGATCTTTTAGACTAGGTTGAAGATCCGTTGTGCATGCCATGTCGTTAAGACCAATATGAAAAGAACTGTTCAGAAAAAGAAAAGAAAGAAACACAAATTAAAAATAAAAATAAAATAAGGAATGAAAAAGAAACTTCTCATTTTATTGAATCATGGGATAACAAGGTTTCACACTTTGTTGAGCAATACTAATAATAAAAGGGAATCCGGATTACAACCCTAGAATAATCCAGAAAACAAAAAGGAAAATCAGAGCCAACTACCAAGACTCCCTCCGGGTAGGAAGAGGAGTAGCCGTCCAATTGTTGACATTAGCCCTAGGCCCCACGAACTGTATGTCTGCCTTACTGGAACCCTCTCCAGCTTCTATTATGTTGACCTCGGCGGACAACCTTTCAAAGCCCTCATTCAAATCTCCATCCGGCCCGATCAAAGGTCCAAGAACTTCCGGGACTGGTAACTTTTTGCACCCTGCTTTGACAAATGATCTGGACAGTCGTGGGATTGTCTTAGGAAGGACCCAGACTTTTTTCTTCATCTTGCGGGCCCGCTTTACGTCCGCTGCGGTAGGCTTGAATCCCAACCCAAAAGTATCCAGGTTCTTGGGCAAAGAAACTGGCCAGACCATTCTATGCAGATCAATCCCCAAACCGTTTCCTGGTACAAACCCACTGTTCAACATCTCTGAGGCTATCATGAAGGTTGTGGCTGTGATCCTGGGAAGTGGAAGGCCCCCACCTTTAGGAATCTTGTCTACTGAGACTGTGTTAAGAACCTGATAAACCCATGGGCCCTTGTCATCATCGGTTTCTATGAAAGGCACAATAGCATCACTGACGGTATGTGTACTGTCATCCCCGTGCACCACAATCTCTTGTCTATCCCATTCAAATTTGACCATCTGGTGCAGTGTAGAAGGCACTACTTTAGCTGCGTGGATCCAGGGTTATCCCAACAGAAGATTATACGACACCGCCATAACTATCACCTGAAATTCCATGGTGAACTCGACTGGACCAATGGTTAATTCCAGTACGATATCACCAACTGTGTCAGTACTGCTCCCATCAAAACCTCGGACGCAGACGCTGTTCTTGTGGATCCTATCATCAGTAACCTTTAGTTTGTACAGAGTGGCCAAAGGGCAGTATTGGCGCTTGATCCATTATCAATTAGTACTCGAGTGACCACCGAGTCTTCGCATTTCACAGTCAGGTAGAGTGCTCTGTTATGTTCTGTGCCCTCTACCGGTAACTCATCGTCAGAGAATGTCACTCGGTTTACCTCGAAGATCTTGTGCGCTATTTTCTCCAAATGGTTCACTGAGAGCTTGTCCGGGACATGAGCTTCATTTAGAATCTTCATTAATGCCTGACAATGATCGCTTGAATGGATCAACAAGGATAGCAACGAAATCTGGGCCTGGGTCTTCCTTAACTGCTCTATAATTGAGTAGTCCTGCGCCTTCATCTTCTTCAAAAACTCCTCTGCTTCTTCTTCCGTCACTGGCTTCTTTATTGTTACAGGATTGGCCCTTCTCAATTCCGCAGGAGCAAAACACCTTCCTGAACGGGTTAATCCCTGGGCTTCGCATATTTCTTCCACAACTTCCTTCCCCTTATGCATCACTGTCACTTGACTGTAGCTCCATGGCACAGCTTTCTCACTTGTTATCGGCAACTGCATTACTGGCCTGATAACGACTGGTTCTACGCGGGCCCCCTTCACTACCAACACTGGGGTGCTTGATACTCCCGGCAGTACTACCCCGACTGACTCTGGCTTCTTCGCAGTTATAGACGAACCTTTCCCCACTACCACAAATGGCTTGTCATCTACCTTTCCCAACTGTACCACTGCCCTTTCACTAGTCGACTTTTCGTTTGGGCTGGCCCGAATCATCATTACCGTTTGTGAGGGCTTTTTGGGTTTCCCTCCTTTGTGCACTAGTTCGATCATGTGGGCCTCATGGTGCACCAGTAATGGGTTTTCTTTGATATTGGGTGCCTCTGGTGCCTGAACCTCGATCCTATTTGTGTCAATAAGATCTTGTATGGCAGTCTTCAACTTCCAACACTTCTCGGTAGTATGCCCGGGAGCCCCCGAACAATATTCGCAGCTCACTAAGTGGTCCAGATTTCTGGGAAGAGGATTTGGCAATTTGGGTTCGACAGGACTTAACAAGCCTATCTGCCTCAACTTGTGGAATAGAGTAGTATAGGTTTCTCCCAACAGAGTGAATGTTCTCGGCCTCTGCATCCTTTCGTTCTTGAAAACCTGATTTCTGCAGAAGCTTGGCCCTGAAGGATTCCTGTATGCCCTTGGTGGTGGATTTGTGTTCTGGAGAGGTGGATATGTATGTTGGGGAGCCGGTGCATACCATTGCGGGCGAGCCGGAGGCTGGTTGTAAGTTTGGGCGTGATGGACGGAGAAATATGGCTCTTATGGTGGATGATAAGGTTGTGGAGGGTTGTATGGAGTGTGTGGATAATTTGGGTAGTGGGGTCCAGGTTGGTATCGATGGGAAGGACCTCTTGATCTGGACCAAGTGCCTACTTCGACTGTTGCGACCTCCTCTCTCTTCTTTTTCCCGAGCGCACCCCCCGTGCCGCTCTGGATAGCCTGAGTTGTGGCCTTGATTGCCGAATAACTCATTATCTTGTTGGACCTGAGTCCCTCTTCAACCATGCCTCCCATTTTTACTACTTCATTAAAAGATTTACCAACTGAAGTCACCAGGTGACCAAAGTAAGTTGGCTCCAAAGTTTGTAAGAAGTAGTCCACCATTTCACCTTCCCTCATTGGCGGATCGACCCTCGCTTCTTGTTGCCTCCAACGGAATCCGAATTCCCTGAAGCTCTCTCCAGGCTTTTTCTCAAGTTTTAACAGTGTGAGACGGTCCGGGACGATCTCAAGGTTATACTGGAAGTGACCTACAAATGCTTGTGCTAGATCGTCCCAGGTATACCACCTGCTAGGATCCTGCCTCGTGTACCATTCGAGTGCGTATCCGCTTAAACTTTGACCAAAATAAGCTATCAGGAGCTCATCCTTTCCACCTGATCCTCTCATCTTACTACAAAAACCTCGTAGATGTGCCATGGGATCACCATGTCCCTCTTATAGATCAAACTTGGGCATCTTAAAACCTGCCGGCAATTGAACATCGGGGAAAGGACACAGATCTTTGTAGGCCACACTAACTTGGCTGCCCAATCCATGCATACTCCTGAAAGATTGCTCCAGGCTTTTCATTTTACGAAGCACTTCATCCTGCTCTGGATTCTTAGTCGGCCTCTCAGTTTCTGCCGGGAGTCGGAGGTGAGGGGTGTAAATGTATGGCTCGGGTGCTTTAAAGGTTGGTTCAGGGGGATAATACTGGTGATCGTGAGCCTGAAACAACGGCTCACTGGAGGATCTTTGCAGTGTGGCTGGTGGAGGTGCCCCGAAGATAGGGACAGTTGGCAGAGGAGGGTTTTGCTTGGGGATTATAGGAAGTTTCCCCTTGATAGTATTGGGCAATGGGGAAGTTCGTTTATGGACCAGTGGGAGGGTGTTCCGGAGTCCGAGCCGGCAAGAGGGTAGGAGTAGGGGGAAGGATTGGTGATGTTTGTCCCCTAGCCCAGGATAGGTGCATCCCCGCTATCTCTTGTCTCAACCTGTCTACCTCTTCTTTCATTACTTGCATCTCTGTCTTTTCCTCCTCAACACTTTTGTCTGAACCAGACATACTTTTCAGAATGGGTCCTTTAGATCTTGTGTGGTAATGGTACTCTGCCAGAACGTTCTAACGAGCTAACCGTTTCGAAACTGATTAAACAACAAACTTGTTAGCGTTAGAGTTTAACACATATTGCAACTTCACGTTGGGGGATGCAATGTTCCTAGCAGTTTAACCATTTCTAACATGTCTTTGCTTCGACCGCATGCATCATTCCGATTTACTTTGTTTGTGCCTCGTTTAAGCGTTCCTGAAACTTTCTTTATTTCTCTTTTTATTTCTTTCTTTTCCTTTCTTTTATTCACTTTGCCTTTTTCTCTTTTCTTTTTAGTGGTGGTCGAATCTTATGTGGATTGCCTACGTATCATGTCCCCGCATGAATCAGACCGGGCATAGTTCTGCCACATAACTGTGAAAACAAATTTTGGGAATCTTCCATTTTCTTTACTGAAACATTATAATACAAACTAAACAGTTTTGGAAAGAACAAACCTAAGGTAAAACCAAATAATAAAAAAAAGTACTAACATGTTTTGATGAAAAGAGAATATACAGACAAACAACAGACTCTAAAACAAAACACTGACTCGAACTATAAATACATTAAGGCTCCAAAAGTTGGTGCCCGCGAGGCATCGTTCGGCCTTGCCGCGGGCTTAGGTGCGAGATCCCTTTCAAGTTGCTCTAGCTCGTACATTGTCCGCTTGACAAAAATCATTACTACTGACATGAAAGTAGTGCGGGTCATTTCTTCACACTCTCGACATCTCCTGGTGATAGCACGAGCAATAGTCAGAATCTTGTTTCTGGTTTGATATTTCTCTAGGTGTAGGCGTTCTATCTGATCCCTTCTAACCTTCAAAACCCGAGAATCATCCAGATGTTGTTTCCGTAACTGCTGTATTTTGCCTTCCATTGAGGCCATCAGATTACAGCAATGTTTACTCTCGGTTTCAAAAGCCTTGGCTTGTTTAGCCGCCTTGCTCTCTAGGGTGGCTACCTTCCTTTTTAGGCCGACAATGGTTTTTTCATAATCTTTCCTTGCCTGTTGTAGGTACTGTGTGCGCTCTTTCGTTCTCTTTGCCCATTGTACCTGGAGTTATGCTACGGTACCCTCAGATTTCTTCAAATCATCCCGGCACTCACTGATTTCCTTTTTTAGTCCGTAAATCAATCTTTCATCCGATCGACTCCTTTGTTGATTGTCAGCATCTATCCTCATTTGTCGGATCTGAGCCTTGAGAGCCTCATTTGCTTGGGCTAACCTGTTCTTCTCTCCCTCATCGGCAGCAATTTGCACCTTGTTCTCAAATTTCAGATCCTTGATCTGTTGTTTCAGCTTGCCTACCTCGGCCCGGTATTTGCGCTCTTTGGCCAACCAGTCCCACGGTTCTTGTGACGCCTCAACGAACTCCTGAATGTGAGGTTTTTTGGTTGGCCTTTCCTGCTCAAGTTCTCTCGTGTACCAAGCAAGGTATCCTGGCGCCACTTCGCCTTTGGCCTGATCCTGCACGCAAGTATCTGCTTTTAAATATTGGCATTCACTCCAGATCTGACGAACTCTTGCTTCAGGGAATTGTCCGTCAGGGCTAATCTCGATTACTTGAGCACTAAGATCTTCTTCCTGAGGCACTGTTTGGCACCTCCCGAGTTGTCTCAAGACCCGATATAGCGCGTAAGGCTGAATGCTTTTGAGCCCCATCAATAAAAAATGGGCCCTAGCTGCCGGCATATAGATGACCTCATTCACGGGCAACCATCCTAGTGTCCACTGTATTTGGCTGGCATTGAGGGTCCGAAAGAATGATGTCCATGCTATAACTTCCTCGGGTAGACTGGCCCCCTGGATTCTTGTGTAGAACTCTTCTATGCAAGTTTTCTTTGAGGAACCATAACTCAAGAGCTGGGAACGGTGGCAGAGATGCTCAGTCATCCATATTTGTAGCAACAAGTTACACCCCTCGAAGAAACTTCCTCTGGCTTTGCAGGCCGTGAGAGCTCTGAAGATATCAGATACTATCATAGGTGCAAGAGTGCTTTTGTCTTGAATGAGCAAAGTACTGACAACCCCGGCTGTTTTTAGATCAATGTTTATGTCTTCTCATGGGAATACCAAAAGTCCCAAAAAGGTTACCATAAAAGCCACTCGTCTATGCTCGTCCCACTTCTGACGGTTACCCTTGCTGCATAACTTGTTGTCCGGGTTTTTGAATCCCCCGACATGACTGTATCTGTCATATATGAAGCGCGAATTACAAAAACCTGCGGCCAAATCTGGGTTGTGGACCGTCCTAGGTATTTTTAACGAATCTAAGAAACGATGCACAGTGACAGCTCTTGGAGCAACCAGGTATTTTTGCCTCAACGGAACTTCAGCATTTCCGATGTACCCGACTATTTCCTCCAAAGTCGGGGTGAGTTCAAAATCGGAGAAGTGGAAGACATTGTGCGCCGGGTCCCAGTAAGTGATCAAAGCTCTTATGATATCCCCCCGAGGCTGGATTTCTAATAAACCCGTAAGTCCAGATATTTCTTGACATCATCTTGCCCTTCACCACCTAAATCATCCCACCATAATCGCAAATTGAAAGGGATTTTGGTCATTATTGAAAAAGGTTCATTTTGCATCGTGCTCATCCTGCGCATTTATTAGGGTGATTAAGAAATAAAATTTATTTGACCCAATCAAATTGGCTATTTTTTTTTATTTTTCACGGATTAAAAGAAGGATCCGACTCCGCACACGGCTTTTCAACACTTCGGGAACGAAGATTTTAAAGTTGGGTGAGTCAACCGGTCAAAAATCCAAAAATGACTAAAAGTGGCTGTTCACGCAAAGTCGGCCTTCCGGCGTCCCTTTCGGGAACATTCGGCTATTTTTGACAGGAACGGCATCACCCGACTTATTTACGACGAAAATTAAAATTTTGACATTTTTGGCTATTTTTGCAAAAAAGGAGGTTGGACCCGATGAGGGTTGCCTACGTATCTCACACCTTGTGAGAATCAAACCGGCGTAGTTCGGGCCGATAAAACAAACTTCTTTTGAAAACAAGACTCTTTTTTCATTGGCAAATAAGACTAACTAAAACCCCTTTTTTCTCTTTTTCTTTTTCTTTTTTTTCTCCTTTTTTCATTTTCTCAAAAATTCAGCAGAGTTTCGACACTACTAGTTTTTCAAAGCAGGTGATTTAACTTTTTTTAACCCTCGTACTTCTATCTCTCTTTCCTCAAAATATTCAGAAGCCGGTCAGCATGCAAGTTCGAAGCAAATAAATGCACAAGTAGAAGCAAGTACGATGCATCAGGATGGTCTTTTGTCATTTTGGTACACCTGTCCTAGACAGACCCAACCCCCGTGTTGAGCCTCCCAAGTCAAATGCACGTGATGCAAACAAACGTTCCTACTAGGGATCCGGCATGAAGCTGAGTTATTCTAGGTTCATAACCTGGGTATTTGTTCTAGACTGTGTACCCGAGCGGACAACCCGAGTCGAGGAGGGGGCTACGTACCGGGGACCCGCGGGATCGTCCGACTTTGTAACTTGTCCGGCCTCTTTCTTATTTCAGGTATTGACACTAACAGAATAGGGAGTCTCGACCAGTAAGATCCTCCCCGGAGGTAAGAAGAGAAGGGTTTCGGCACAGTTTATATACAGTTCAGATAATATCAAAGCGGTAAAAGCAGCATTTAGCACCTTAGGCCCAAACAAGAAAAAATCAGATAATAAACAAAGCCAAATATAACAATTCATCTAAGCTCGAATTCTGAACCCTGAACCAGAGATTCTGGGTTTAAGTCCCCAGCAGAGTCGCCAGAGCTGTCACACCTCCTTTTTCCGCCCCGCGAGGGTATAGGAGTTTTTTCCAATTAAATGACAATCGAACGGGATTTGTTTAATTATTTCAGAGTCGCCACTTGGGAAATTTAGGGTGTCCCAAGTCACCGACTTTAATCCCGAATCGAGGAAAAGAATGACTCTAAATTATAGTCCGCGCACCAGATATCCGGATAAGGAATTATGTTAACCCGGGAGAAGGTGTTAGGCATTCCCGAGTTCCGTGGTTCTAGTACGGTCGCTCAACTGTTATATCCGGCTTATTTATCTGATTTTAACAATTATGTACTTAGTGCAAATTATGATTCTTTTACCGCTTCTATTATTATTGTTGTTATTTTTACAAAAGAATTGCAACGTCGTGAAAACGTATCTCAAACCTCGTCACAATCAATGTACCCGAGGCTATCGACGCGTCTCGACTCCGTTGAGATTTGGATTTGGGTTACATAAATGCACACCCGAGTTTAGGAAAATATCATTATTAAATACGTGTCTAAAGACTAACGCGTTGTTATTTTTAGAAAAGCCGTAAAGTTCGCTATGCGGCTTGTCTCGAAATCTAAGCATTCGAAATAACCATCCGTTGAGGGCCCCGCAATTTATGTATTCTTGTTTGTCGAGGCTCGTCTCATTCATTATTTTTAAAGGGAGTTTGCAACGTCATGGACATGCATCCCGAACCACGTCACAATCAATGCACCCGTGATTAGCGACACGTTTCGACTCTGTTGAGATTTGGATTTGGGTCACATAAATGTGCACCCGAGTTTAAGAAGATAACATTATTAAATACGCGCCTAAAGCGACTAGCGTATCATTATTTTGGGTAGGGCCGTGAAATTTTCTAAACGGCCCATCCCGGAATCTAAGCATTTAATACATACATTTAACGAGGGCCCCGCCATTTATGTGTTTATCCAGCGGGGCTCATCTCATTTATTTTAAAAAGACAATCATAAAGTGACTACATTTTTCTATTTTTGTCCGTCTCTAAAAATGAAAGAATCCTAATCAATTACTGGCTTAAAACTAAACCTAAGGAAAAACGCATTCGAATCTACTTCAAAAGAATGAAACTGAAACTACGCACTGCAAGCCAAATAATGAGCCAATGGTACGATAGCGAACATGAATTAGGAAATGACCGAACTTCAACTTCCTTATCCTACAGAAGCTCCTATAACCATAGTTACAAATATATTGCAAACTAATTCGAGTTTCAAATCCCTTGCTATTACTCCATTTGTTAACATGCCGATTTATGAAGCTTGAATTGAATATTAACATGGCTACAATGAGAATTGAAAGGTCAAGGTCTAGTGACACTAGCCTAAAACGAACTGCCTATAATTATCCTTACTAATTATATCTACTTAACAATAATTCCTGCCTTTTAAACCACAACTTTACTCTAAACTCTCTGAATTCTAGAACTCGAACTTTTATACTAATTCACGTTATCTAAAATTTGCCATGTTGAAAAAAACGTCACCTTACTTCGATAGCTTACAATCTTCTTATTCACATATTGAAAGGGTTTTTGATAATACTGGAAATCAACTTAACCAACGGCCATCAATTCAAATCAGTCTCAACTAATACTCAACGGCAAACGATTCCTCATTTCATCACAGTCCATCACATATTACAGATTCACTTAATCCAAATTACACAAATTATAACAGATCCTAATTATTCGAATCTCTATATTACCACTACCTATCTAACAGAACATAAACATTCAAAAATGATTAGGAAATAAAATGGCATAGAAACCAATGCCATAACAGTAGTGCTTGCACTTCATTCTTTCTTCCAAATAGGCTTTAATCAACTTGAATAACCTGCTCGAAGTATCTTCTTTGCCAGCACATACCCATTCATATGCGGCCCACAAACTCCAGAATGCACTTCGGCCATGATAGTTGAAGATTCTTTAGCATCTATGCACCTCAGCAGTCCCAAATTTGGAGTCCAGGTCAGGGGAGTGACTGGTGTGACTTTGGGGTCGGTTGGTGTAGATCAGGTTTTTTGCTCGAACCTTCAAATGAAGATTCGATACGTTCGGGGAAGATTCGAGGTAAGTTGAGTGTGAATTTGGAGAGAGGGGATCATGGTGGTTCAGGGGTGTTAGTTTCATGGCCAGCGGCGTCGTTGCCGCAGGCTTTCAGGCGAAGGGGTGGGGTGGCGGCTAGGGTTTGTTCATGGAAACCTATCTCTGAGTGTGAGAGAGACGAAGGAGTGAGAGGGGGGTTTGGTTTGGGGGGCGTGGGGTGAGAGATTGTGGCTTTTATACGGGGGAGGGAATTGATCCTGGGCCGTTCGATCTGATGAGATCAATGGCCCGGATCAATACACTTAAAGGGAACGGTGTCGTTTGGTTTTAGTTGGGGGGTCGGTTCGAACTGGGTGATGGGTCGGGTATAGGGAACGGTTATGGAAGATATGATCTTGGTCGTTGATCCATTTGAGACAACGGCCCTGCTCAACTGTGACAGAAACGGTGTCGTTCGGGCACCTCTGAGGAGACAGACCGGTTTAGTATATTGGGCCAGCTCATTTGGGCCTATTTTCATTTTAGTTTTTTGGCCCAAACCGAGTGTTCTTTATTACTTTCCACTCTTTTTCTTTTCTACTATTAATTAATCAATCAATAAAATTCTAAAAATAGTTTGTAAAACCAAAATTAGCCTACAAAAATGTTAATTAAACCTTAACAACAATTAACACACAAGGTCAAATATTTAATTAAAAAAAAAATTACACAACGGCACACATAAATGACAAAAATGCAACAAAATACATATTTTTTGTGATTTTCCTTCTTTTAAAATAAAACATGGTTTAATTAATTCCAAATTGTACAATCAAATCTTGAGTGTGCATGCAACATGTATTTTTTGTATTTTTTAATTAATCACAACAAGGGTAAACATTTACGGACAAAATAATTACCAAAATGTCACACAAATTCTCAAAAATTGTACACAGATGAAATTTGTTTTATCTGTGATTTCTTTTGGAGTAGTTTTCGTGAAGCAAAAATCACGTGCTCACAAGTGTAAAACAAGACGTTACAACCATAGGAAGCCTGATTCTTGACTTCCTCTTTGAGTTATGGAATAAACCACCTCAAGCACCACTTGTTTCAAAGCCTTTCTCAAACCTGGGTGTGTCAAAGTTCCCTAAGGGCCTCAAAGGACCCCGGGCAGTGCTTACACCCAGGTTTGCATAACCAGATAGAGGTGAGTGCAGTGTGGGAGGGTCAGCCCTTATGTGTCCATGTTCAGAGGGAGTTCATGGGTCCCAAGGCTAGGCTCATACAAGAGGGGCAGAACCTAAGTTCTAAGAGTGTAGTGGAAGTGCAGAAACAAAGATTTATTTTAAGACTAGATTGAGAGTAGTAAGGGGTAAGGGTGATTTGGAAACAGTAGTAGTAAAACTTAAATTATACAGAATCAGTAATTGCACAAAGGGGGTCAGGGGTTTCAGGAATACATTGCATGAAGCATATGACCCAGGAAGGGTCGGGTTTGGACATGCACAACAATAAATGATGTTGGCATGCCTACAAACCAGCTAAAGAAAACAAACACAAAGAGGGGATGCAGGGTTTAGGATTCATACACATAGGGGAGAATTAATTAAAAAGGTCAGGGAACATATTTCACATGCTAGTAATGTAACTTGATTGCAGAAACATAAGCAAAGCAGACAAGAATAAGAGAAGTTAGGACAATCAAAGAAACATGTTGTTGTTGATGCTTGAAGATTAACTAGGACATACCAGTAAAAAGCAAAGTGCAGAAAGAAAAAGAGAGCAAATTTTCACAGCCTAGCCTTGGCTTTCAGCCGGCTAGGCAAAGCAGTAGCACAAGGAGTAGTAGAGAAAAGAGAGAGAGTTTTTGAGTGAAGTGCGTGTTCTGAACTAAGATGGTTCCTTCTTTGAAAGAAAAGAAAGTGGGTATTTATAGTTCTGAAAATAGGTGGAGAATAAGGTAATAAGTAATGTCTTAACACAAATATAAAAACAATCACAGGTCAGAATCAATTACACAAGTGATGTCCTTTAATTAAGGAATCACTATTTAACGGGTAGTAACAGGTTCAAATAAGGAAAGAAATCAGTTTGATTATTGTCATATAAAGGATAGTAAAAGCATGCAGTGAGCAATCAAGTCTGAGTACAAAAATATGCTTATTTTTGGAAAGGATTCAGCAAGGTAAAACATCACAGTAAAGGGAAAGGAATCAATTAATTTTAAACAGGCGAGTCAAATCAGGGTTCATGTAAGGAAAGCTTTTGAAATCAATCACAAAATCAAGGTCAATCAAGGAAGAAACATGCTTATGTACTTCAGTATATAAATAGAGTGAACAGAAGCATCAGACATGTGAGGCCAAGCACATTGGCAAAAGAAACAACATACAATAGTAATAGAAATAAGCATAGGATTCGGTAATGAACAAAGTTAGATAGTTGGGGCTCACACGTATAGCCAAATTGAAGAAGAGAGTCAAAACAAGTACAGGTCTCACAGTAACAAGTGAGGAAACCTTTTGAGAAATCAGGGTTTCAACAATGGTCGAGTTTAAAAGACAGTAAAACTCAGAATCAGATGAATCATATAAAGAAAAAGAGAGTCTGAAACAAGGAACCTTAAATCGAGTCAAGTATTCAAACAAACAATTTCAGACCCAAAGACCTAGGGCTTTCAACAATAATCGAGTTTAAAAGATGGTAAAACAAATAAGTCAAACAAGAACGAGGAATCTTAATCGAACCAGTACACAAAATACACAGTTTCAAAGCTCGAAGGAGACCAAAAAGAATTAGGGTTTTCAATATGCTGACTCAGATATGAACAACATGAGCAAAACATAGCAGAATCACAAATAACATTAAAAATCGGAGAAGAGATCTTTTGAAAAACTTAAAGGAAAACCTTAACAAAAAGTCGTTTTGAAAGGAAAGTTGAAGAACTTTCGAGAAAAACACTTAAAACATTCATAGCAAGTACAGATCTAAAGTAGGTCTGAAAGAAAATCAAAAGATCTTAAAGATTAGGGTTTCAAAAAACCCAGAAGAGGTGAGAAAGGCCTTGAAAGTTTCTGATCTAACCAGGAAAGTCAAGGATCTGCCTTGAAAGGCCATGGATGGCCGGAGAAAAGCCATGAACAATAGTCGAGCAAGGACTGGACCAAATTCCTTCGAGGACTGGCCATGAAATCACATAAACAAATACCCAGGAGCCATATGAGGCCATTACACATCTCCAATGGCCATGGGAGGCCATGGATTAGGCAGGATTTAGGGCGGATTAGGCTGGGGATAGATGGCGGCGGCTAGGGTTCATGAGGTTTCAGAGAGAGTTGAGAGAGAAGAGATATTCAGAGGCAGTGGTTGGTGAGAAATGAAGTAGGGTAAGGGATCATTTGGGGTTAAAAAAGGAAATGGCATATAGTGATCGTTGATCTAAATGATCAACGGCTGGGATTAAAGGGGTTAGGTAGGGATCCGGGTTTGGGTAGGTTTAGTTGGGTTAGGGGTCGGGTTTAAACGAAATTGGGCCAGGAAATTGGGTCTGATTTGGGGTTCAAATTAGGCTACAATTGGAATGAAATACTAAATAATTTTGTAAAAATATGCAAAAAACATTACCTTAGTTATATTTTAACATAAATATAAAATTCCAATAAAGTAATTACCAAAATAATAATTTTGAAAATAATTATTGAATTTTTAAGGATAAAAGAGGGAAATAAATTGATTTAAAACCTTTAAAAATTATGAAAAAATAGTAAAACATTTGGATATGGTTAAATATGCATATATATGCCATTTTGAAGGGTATTTTGCATATTGAAAATATATAGGGAAAAATTGGGTATCATCAATCATGTCATGCATCAGTACATCATCCATTTCCATCCTTGTTAATGGGGGAAAATAGAGTCTTTCAAACCCTCAAGAGGCATTAGGCAGGGCGACCCTTTGTCTCCCTACCTATTCATTATGTGCATGGAAAGACTATCAAGATCTATTGATAAGGCAGTAGTACATAACCAATGGCACCTCATAAGTATAAGTAGGTCTGGACCAAAAATATCCCACCTATTCTTTGCGGATGACCTCACCCTATTTGCCAAAGCCAATGACAGGAACTGCAATACCATTCTTTCAATATTGCAGAACTTCAATGAGCAGTCAGGACAAAAAATCAATCTCGCCAAATCAAAAGTCATGTTTTCTTCAAACACCACACAAGATATCATACAACATCTTACCAATTATTTGTCCATCAAGCACTCAACATCCTTTGGAAAATACCTTGGATTCCCCATTCTCCACAAAAAACAATCACATGCGGACTTTCAGTTCATTATTGATAACATGCAACCCAAGATGGTTGGTTGGAAAACTAAATGCCTCAACATGGCTGGGAGAACAGTCCTGGCCAAAACCTCTTTGAACAGCATCCCAAGTCATGTTATGCAATACATAAATCTATCCATCAAAATCATCGATCAGATTGATAGAATTCAGAGAAACTTCCTTTGGGGCACCACCCCTAAAAAGAAGAAGTTACACCTGCTCAAGTGGGAGGTAGTCACTAAGACCAAGGCTGAGGGAGGGTTAGGGCTCCAAAAGGCTAGTATCAAGAACAAAGCTTCCCTCACAAATCTGGCATGGAGAACCTACAAGAATACCAATAGTCTATGGGCTAGAGTCCTCATTCACAAACATTGCAACATGTCTAGACCAGTTAGAGCATTTAGACACCCTAACCACTCAAAATCTCCAACCTGGAAGAGCATTCTAAAGGGCTGGGAGATATGCAACAAAGCAAGCAAATGGATAGTCCACAAAGGAAATAGGGTCAGTTTCTTGAATGACACTTGGATCCCTAATCAGCCAGCAATCAGACAGATGATTGAGGACCCATTAACCCAAAATGACTTCAATGCCAAGGTGAGTTCAATACACAACATGGGTAATTGGGACACATCTGCTTTGTCCATTAACATCCCCCCAAGTATTCTTAACCTATTGAACTCTGTGTTCATCCCCCCTGTTACAACTAAGGATGATAATCTTATATAGGATTTGACTCCTAATGGCCAATTCTCAAATAGTTCTGCTTACTCCTTCCTAAGCAGGACTACAACCAGTCTCCATTTTGGGAAGGAAGGCTCCTTCAAATGGATCTGAAAGCTACAAGCCCCCAACAAAATCAAATACTTCATCTGGCTCCTAACCCATAAGAGACTTCCAAATAGGAACTTCCTCCACTCTATTGGAATCAACTATGTCTCTCAATGTCAATACTGTAACAATGGACAGGAAAATATTGCCCATATTTTCTTTGAATGTCCTAATGATGTCCATTTCTGGAATGAAATTATATCCAAATCTTCAGGAAATGGTTCAAATAATGCTCATGTCTTCAATGGCCAACAGTGGCAATCAACATGGAACTCTCTAAAAGATGTCCCTTTCAATAACTACATCTCTTAGGGAAACCTCATTCCCTTTTGTCTGTGGCACATCTGGTTAACCAGAAGTAGCAATGTATTCAATAACAAGAAACAGCACATCAGTGCCAATAACACAATCTCAAAAGCAACCGAGTAGCTTATGTTTACAAAGAATGACTCAACAAAGATAACTCACTAGATCATGTTAAAATGGGAACCTCCATCCAGATGTTCTTATAAACTGAATACAGATGGAGCAGCAAGGGGGAACCCAGGAATAGGAGGATCAGGGGGAATATTCAGAAACCACAATGGCGACTGGATATTGGGCTACATGCACAATATACCCCAAACAACAAACACAAGGGCAGAAGTTCAGGCCCTCGTACGGGATCTACAACTGGCGTAGCAAAACCATTTAGTACCACTGGAAATAAACACTAATTCAGCTGAAACAATTAATATGCTTTTGAATGGAAGTCTGATTTATGACCCTCTAATTTGTGAATGCAGGTCAATCATCCAAAGGATAGGCAGCGTGGTAGTGAGGCACACCTACCGGGAGCAGAACATAGTAGCTGATGCATTGGCCAAGGAAGAAGCAAAAGAGATATTTTTGAACAAATCTATGACATTATCAGTTCCTCCGATGTTTGTCAACGATCTATTTTGGGCAGACATCCTAGGAACTGAACTAGTTAGATCTTTTGTGGGTTGTAATTTAAATACAATCATGCTAAACTTTACAACTATAGGGTCTATGTGATACCTCGGTAATGTTCCTGATGTGGTTCCTTTTATTAACTAGCATATAAATACAATATCCCTTTTAACCAAAAAAAAAATTCTTTTTTTTATGCCAAGAAATTAAAGTATTTAAGTAAATACACGAAAGAATAAGAATTATTTACACTATTAATGTATTTTAATCTGTTATAATAAATTACTTATTATTTTTATTAGGTAATCAATTAATGCTTGTTATGAACTTAATATGTAAATGCTTTATAAATAACATAATTGTATAAGCATTTTTACAACGCTAATGTATATAGCTTAAAACTCAAAAATAAAAATGCGTTGTCAAGAAACTAAGCTCAAAGTAACAATATAAAAATAAGAAAATACAAAAGACAAAGGGAAAAGAGAGAACTTTCTTATTTCATCAAACACAAGTGTTTTCCAAGTTTGTACAATGTGATGTCCAAACCCTCTATTTATTGAATGATATTTAGGTAATACAAAGAGATATCATGAATATGGTATTAACTATTGAAATTATGGGAAAATATCATGGAGGAGGTTATGCGGGTGTGAAAGTTACAACCGTAATGATAAGAAGCAGTGGAGGTTAATGGAGAAGAGTAGTGGGAATAACTTCTTTAGGAGTTATAGACATCCACTATATTATATAATATTTCATAACATGTGTTACGTTCTTGTATTTTAACTCTCATTATTCTTTTCTAGACAAATAGACAAGCAATTTTGTGAAATTTCGTGGATGGACGGGGGGTGACCCAAATTAATGCAAGTATAATAAAAATTTAAAAAAAAAAAAAGAAGGGAAAAGTGCGTTGCATTTTTGTTCGTGGATGTCATGGTCTAATAAAAGTGCATTGCATGTAGCCATGTACAATGGAATTGAGGGATTGCAAAAGATCCAATAATTTATGAGTTTCTATTTCAAGAACATCAACTTGAGAATTTCTGTAAAGCTAAAATTGGGGTGAGCACACTCGGTTAAAAAAAAATACACAATTGACTAATTCTTTTTTCACTAATAATGTAACTCCATTCAGGGCTAAAAATTAACCTTAATCAAATATTAACTAGCATATACTTATTGGAAGGTTTCTTTCTTTTAACTCTTCCTTTTTTATTTTTTTGGTTCTTTTTCGATGAACCTAAATTTTTTCTTTCCTTGAGCCGGGATCTATCGGAAACAGCTTATCTACCCTCAAGGTAGGGGTAAGGTTTGCGCACACACTACTCTTCCTAGAGTCCAAACCCCACTCGTGAGATTATACTAGGTTTGTTGTTGTTTTGATAAACCTAAGTAAAGGAGAAACTTCTTTTAGAATCACAACTTGGTGGAATAGTCAACATCAATAACATACCCAGTATTATCCCACACCGTGGGATCTGGGGAGGATAGTGTGTACGCAAACCTTACCCCTACCCCAAAGGAGTCGAAACTAGAGAAAGTATGTCTCTACCCCTTTAGCCTCCTCCCAACTTTAATACCATGCTTCTTCCGTCGCAAGGTTGGAACTGTGACGTACGCCTAGTTCTCACATCAGATGTCGTGGCCCATTGAACCAAAGCCTCGAGGGCAGCCTCTCTAGAGGCATTTGCTCTCTGAGAAAAGGTTTTACTATCTAAGCATGCTTCCCTTTTTCCAGAAAAGGGCATTCGCTACAAAAAGTACCACCAGATATAATATCTACTGTAGTCGAGCAACTTAAAAAACAAAGTTATCCAGAAGTGGCCCTACAAAAGAACTTTATATGTTGCCCAAGAAGGTGTTTCCATATACAAAAGAACTTTATTTTTGCACTTGTTTGATCATTCAGGTTTGAACAAAAATTGCCAACTCATACAACAATCAGAAGTTAATACCATTAAATCTATGGTGCAATACATCTTAATGTCAAGTACTGTAGATTAAGTTGCCTGCACCAACAAGCCCACTATGTCATTAAGATCCATAATACGCCATTTACTAATCCCAAAAATTGGCGCGGATCAAGAAGCGTGACAAGTGTACCGACCACCAGAGATGCTCCCCCTACAAAACGGATTCAAGCAAATGCTATGATTATAACTTGCTCATAAAAGGATAAGAAATGAGAAACAAGAGAAAATGTCAAGCAACAATGAAGACGGAAGATCAAAATACCCTACTCATCCAGGATCTATCAGGTTGTCAACTTCACCTATGTAAACAAGAAAAAAACAAAGAAATGGCTAAGGATCGAGCCCTCTGCTACTAGATATACAGCCTCTGCCAAAAGCAAGGTGGAAACAAAAAAAAAAAAAAAAATTCTCTCATCCTCTGAGCGAAGCAGAATGTAAAGTACATTGTTAGAGAGAGGAAGACATGCACTGCTGGAGTAGGTGGTTGTGAGTTGTGAATTTGGTATTTCACTAGAAAAGGAAAGAAAGAAATTCATGGTTTCAGTGTTGGAAAAATGAGACAGAGGAAGAAGAAAGCGAGAACTTAAGGTTAGCGTCTCATACAACAGATAGCAGATAAATACCTCAGTAGATAAGAACTCCAGCATTTTTTCTCTAAAAGTGGCAAACACAAAGATAAATTGGAAGTGCAGAACATTGAGCAACTAGCACAAGTTTTTAGATGCAAGGTAGGATCTCTCCTGACCTGACGACCTGTTTAGATTTACCACTCGGAGCATCTCTTAAGGATTGTGTTGTGTATAATCCAGAGACAGAGAGGATTAAGAAAAGAGCTGAGTCCCAAAAGAGAGAGCTTTCAAAAGGAGGGAACGGAACTTTGATAAAGAGTACTACGCCTAGCATACCAACAACCTATTACATGTATTTGATGTCACTCCCAATAAGTGCGGTAAAAAGGTCAGAACAAACCCAAAGGAACCCTGAAGTGACCAGCGGGCAAGTCTCCGTAGAGGGTGTGGGTGAACACATGAGAAAGCTTGCTCAAACTCAAAGCTGCTGTCAAATTTGACTTTGAGATTCTACAAGGCATCACTTTGAACTTTTTGGGCAGTGCATTTAACAGCATTTGACTATTGTCAGTCTAGTTCAAGCAATATTAAGGAGTTGCCTCCTTGCTATTTCCTAGTCCATAAAGTTGAACGCAGCATCCCTCTTATATTCTTGAAACAGAAAATGACAATAAGAACTCCCAGGAGGAAGGAGGATAAAAGAACCGAGCATAGCTCATAGCTGAAATCACGAGAAAGATGAGGCTCACATATGTTGGTTGGTGCTTTATGTCAGATACTCAGGTGAAAATATGAACTTTCTTCTATTGCATTTGTCATGTGGCAACCCAACTATGTTGGGTGGTACTAAACTAGTCCATAGAACGAACACACTAAAAGATGTGCTACACAGTTGAGCCTTTAGAAGTGAAAAAAGATATACGGCATGAGATGTTTTCCCTCTAGCCCTCCTATGTGTCCTAAAAAGGACGGAAATTGGAGAGCTTTTGTAGGTTTATAGCATGACTCTATACATTGAGGAATAATTTGGCTTAGTTAACTTTGAGTGCACCCATGAGGTCCCTGTTAGTCTAAGCATTTTGTAGATTGATCCGTGTATAGAAGATTGACAGTTTTTTTTGTAGAGAACGGCATTTTGGTGTAGGCCCTCTACTTTGGTATATTGCTTGCACATGAGTTGTCCCGCATCAATTGAATTATTTACCTCACAAAAAGAAAAGGAACTAATCATAGCTCCCATTTCTACTTCAAGATAATCCAAAAATGAGCAAGTGTATAATTAGTTATGTATGTTATTCTCCCTTTTTAAGAAATAACAAACTCGTGTCACATATAAGTATTTCCTATAATTGTTTATAACCAGGAAATCCTTGGGAACCGGTGGTGCACGGTTTAGAACTCGGTGGATAATGTGCCCTCCCATCATCCCTACTCCACTTGAATACCAAGCTTTTGTCTGTGGCAGAGTTCGAAACTATGATGTGTGCCCAATCCACACATCACATATTGCGCTTTTACCACTAGACCAAGGCCCTAAGGGCCACAAGTTATTCCTATATTACACCCGCATAATATACCAATATGGCACAGAGTTATAGTGCAGGCACCAACGATGAGGCATCTCAGAGAGATTAGTACAGTTTTCTACAGGTAAATCAAAGTTTATTTTAGGGATATAATACATGTTCAATAATAAATTCAAGAATTGCAAAACCTACAAGATTCGGAGCCTATTTGGCCAAGCTACCAAAATCTGCTTATTTTGAAAAGTAATTTTTTTTAGAAGTACGTTTTCCAAAAGTACTTTTGAAAAGAAAAAAAAAAGTTTGTGTTTGACTAATTCATTTACGAAGTACTTTTTGCAACATTTGATAAACAAATTGTGTTTGGCCAATTTTTCTAAAAAGTGATTTTGTGTGTCAAATTACCAAAAAAGATAGTACCAAGGTCTTATAATTATTTTAAAGAGAAAAATAAACTTAAATATTTATCGTAAGATACTTTTATTATTTTTATTTTATTTAATTAAAATATGAAACATAAAGTAAACATATATATTAAAGATTTGAATCAATTTTACATATATAGTTATACCAAAGTATATAATATTATCTAGTATAATAACTTATTGTTACATGATGATTTAAATAATTAAAATACATCATCCATTATGAATTAGAAGTCTATTTCACAAATTACTATATATTGATAATCCACATGAAATAATAAGTAAAATCACTCAAACATGATAACATTTCTCAACAATTTCATCTCTACTTCTATCACACAACGTCTCCATATTAGTAGACTGTCTTGCATTTCTAAAGGAATACCAGAAGGCTCATCTCCTCAATCTCTGAAGTAATGTCTTCATTAGCATAATAGTTGAATTCTTTATTGGTAGAAGAATATTGTCGGGTGAAATTTTGTATAGCCATGGTCGTTGTAACTAGATGATTCTGAGTGTTAAACTTGAGAAATGGCATTAAACGTAAAATAGAAAATAATTTTAAATATATATACAAAAATTATTTTCATAAAAAAAATAGTTAAGTATGTTTAAATTCAAATTCAAAAAGAGTAACTAATTATTAACAACACATAATGTATAATTTGATTTTTTTTTTAAATTTAAATTCAAAAAGAAACTAATTATTATCTAACCTAACTTTGTCGTAAATTGCCAAGTGACCTATTGTGAGGCTGCCACTTGGCTTAATGTGAATGGCTTTTCTTCTTCTTTTAATAATATATAGATAGATTATGCGATGCAATTGTAAATTTATTAGTTATTTGTAGGTAATTTTCACAAATTAGATTTGATAATTGTTTTAAAGATTGTTGAACTAATAGTCTATAACAGAAGAAATTATAAATGATTATTTGTAAGAAGAGAATTGATAATCCAAAGAAACATATAGATAATATGCTTTAGTATGAAAAAAGAAAAATAATTTGGAAAGTTACAAGACATTACACAAACAAAAAATCAAAAACAAGAAAAGTCAATAAAGAATTTGGAAAGTTACAATATGATTCATGTATATGATATCTTTAATTTTAAAAGAATGGTGAAAACTAAAAACAAAATGAAAAGAAAAAACTTAAATCAGTAAGGGATAATTTGGACAACATATATTTATGGTGAGGATAATTTTGTCTTGAATAAATTAATTTTCGACTTCTTCCAAAAAGCAGAAAAATTGCTTTTGCTACTGGCCAAAAATACTTCTCCGTCTTGGCCAAACAACTTAAATTTTTTAAAAAGTACTTTTTTGGGGGAAAAATACTTTTAACCTCCCAGAAGCTTGGCCAAACAGGCTCTCAAATACATACAAGATCAGAACACATCTAATTAACAGGACACAACACCTTAGCAAGCAGTCAATAACAAGTTTCAATTATATGGTGATCTTCATTCTGAAGAACACGTCAATGCATATAAAGCAAGATTTTATTTCCTTTCTCCGGCGCAGTTTTTATAGAGACTAGAGCACATAATTGCTATTGAAGGAAGACATTTATTCAGGAATCTATCCTTTCCTTGAAACATAGCAAAACCTTGGCCACACTGATAAATCAATATACTGGTTCATACTACATAAGGAATCCAAATAATAAAGAAAATAACATTAACCAACCTGCAAAGAATTTCAGGTCTTCAACTCATTTATATTCAAAGGTAGGTGGGCTAGGAGCATCAAAGCTCTCTAAAACCTGTGTCTTGCTACCACTGTTTGTCGCTGTCTCCTCCTTCTTTCCACCCCCAAAAAGCCCTCCAAACCAGGAACTTGAGGAAGAAGAGGACGGTGCTGAAGATTCAGCCATCATGCCATCAATACTTACTGGAGCTTGACCAGGAAGCTGCCCCATTGGTTGACCAGGCAGCTGCCCGGTTGGATATCCAGGCACACCAGGGGCATTTGGTAATGGCTCATCCATGGGCGGGAAATTCTGGGGAGCACTCATGACTTTATTCAACATAATTCCAGCTCCCTCTATCAACGCAAGTAAAATTCCACCAAACATTGCTGATCTAGAAGCAGCACCTAATCCCTGCCGCATCTGGAGAAAGCCACCAGTTGCTGCACCAGCAATGATTGAGTTCCACGGATCTTCTTTCTGACGGAGATAAACCATTGTACAATCAAACGTGGAGAACAGTCCACCCCACACAGCAAAACTACCACCAATACGAGGAGCATTCATGCGCACTGCCTGTGTAGCACCAACCAAGCGCTCACCTTTTGGTGAGTTGTATGTGCCTTTTATGAAGTGGAAGGCTGCACCTCCAACAGCGCCCATACCAAATGCACCGCCAACATCATCAAGTATACGGTCAGGGCAAGGTTCACGAGAGGTCTCTGGTGTTCCCATTGTTAAAGGGGACGATCACTAACCGGGAGGAAAAAGGTTAAAGGGGATGACACTGACCAAGCAAACTTGTTTTCACTTTCCAAACAAGTGATTGGTTTGATATAACATTAGAATGCAAAGATTTCACCTGCATCAAAACAGTTCTCATCAAGCCGTGCCATCCATTTGAGCACTGAAAACAACAGTATTCCACTAACATGAACACAAACTTTGCATCGAACACTATAACAAGAACAATTTTTTGTCTTATAGCTATCAAAGTCATAACTCAGCTTAAGTAGCAACGGAAGCCCAGTTTTATATATACAAAAGGGTAATAACTTCTTTCTCAGCTACTTATCCATTCGCCCTTTCTTTATAAGCCAAAACATTATTCTTCAAAAAGATTAACAACAGTTTTATATAAAAAGGGCAATAACTTCTTTCTCAGCTACTTAACAACTTCAGATCACTCTTGGAAAGGATATCTTAACAACAGAATATTTCAGCGAGCTAAAAAGCCAAGCTATAAACTTTGTTTATTTAACCGAGAAATCTCCGAGGGTCAATGGTGCACAGGCTTTTTTCAGCGGTAGGGTTTGAACACACATCCTTGAGACGAAGGTCTACCGAAACAGCCTCTCTATCCGATTAGACTGGGTTTGCTGTTGTTGTAGGGTTTGAACACAAGCTATAAACTTCCATAGACTAACATTGAAAAAAAATCTATAGGTTTCTTGAAAGTTGGAACAAATGTAATTTTGAGGACCGAACATATAAATAACAAATACTAGCATTCTTTTCAATAAATAAATAAAGAAAAAAGCCTCCTTCAACAAAACTAGGAAACACATAAACGCAAATTACCAAAACAACAACAACTTGCGCTACATAAGCTGATATCTTTAATTAACCAATCAATCAACTAGACCTCAATCCCAAATTAGTTAGTCATCTATACAAATGCTCCGTATCACTTCTTCGTTAACTAGGTCTAGAACTGACTTAATTTGCGAAACTCACAAAAAACAGTGAAAAAAGTTGACATTTTGAAGTTCAAAAATTTTCTTTTTTTCATCAACAAAACATCTGAGAGTTAAACACTGTAAGCAAAAGTTTTAGCGAACAGAAAGGCGAGCTAAAAGAAAGATATTTTAATTTACCTGAGAGAGACGTAGAAGGGAGGTCAGTGGCACCGACCCAGGTGAGCGAGACGCAGAAAAAATGGAGAAGCTGGAAAACCTAGAAGAATTACAAAAATAGGGATTTGCCTGATATTTCATGGTATTACCTGATAACCATATGGGTTAACGGGTTATTATTTTCTTTCCTTTTTTTTTCTTCTATTTGGTTTTTTTATCAAGTAACGTGTTAATTGGATTAGACACACTCCCATTTCCATTAGTCATAATTGTTAATTGATCTGTCAAATTCACAACCTTTGTTTTGTAACAGGTTGTTTGGATGGTTGTTAATAGTTATTTTGTATTGTATTATTACTTTAAATATAATATTTGTTTTGATTGTTACTTAAATTTTATTGTATCGTATTGTTAAATTTATTATGCAACAATAAAAAGACCCTTTTTTATGTAACGACCGATTCATAATGTATCGTATCGTACTGCATTGTATTGTACTGTATCGTTTGATAAATACAATGTTTGGATAGATTGTGTCGTTTGCCATCGTTTCATGATATCACTCACGAGCAATATGAAGAATAAATTTGCAATATTATAAAGAAAATTTATGATACAAAGTAAAATTACTATATAAAAAAAGTAGGGTAAATGATAAAATAAAATAATTTAATAATAATAAAGGGTGAGATTGAGAGAAAAAGACAAGGTGACGACGCGACCATACCAAATCGGTCGTTACATAAAGTGGCACATTTCGTCGTTATGTAACGATGGATTTAACGCTACGATACAATAAAATTTAAGTAACAATCAAAACAAACATTGTATTTAAAGTAACAATACGATATGATACAATGGGTAACAACCATCCAAACAAGTTATGTGGCCACATCGTTACTTGATATCTTTTCATCCAGCCCTTATTATAATTTATTTTACTCTTTATCCTACCTTTTTAATAATTACTCTACAACATACTTTATTCTTTTTCAAAATAATATTGGAAGCTTATTTTTTAAAATGCTAGAATGTGTGATATTATGAAACAACGAAAAATAATATAATTTATCTAAATATTATATTCTTTAAAAACGATACGATATAATATGATAGGAAACAAAATATAACAACAATCCAAAGAAAATGTAAAGTGAACCTACTCAACTAAAGAGTCTTTGTTGCTCATGTAGCACTATTTTTATATTAAAAACTATTTAATGCAACAGTCAACATGAGAGTTTCTTACAAAGCTCATTGTTTGGTTTTGCCATCTCCAATAGAAGGCCATATAAATCCTATGCTTCAATTTTCCAAACGTTTAGAAACAAAAGGAATCAAAGTTACATTAGTCACTACTCCTTATATACTCAAAACCATGGAAAAATCATATGATTCCATTAATATTGACACTATTTCAGATGGTTATGATGATGGAGGTGTTGCAAAAGCAGAGAGCAATGAAGTTTACTTAAAGAAGTTCAAACAAGTTGGATAAAAAACACTAGCAAAACTTATTGAAAAACTTGAGAGATTGGGTTATAAAATTGATTGCTTAGTTTACGATGCATTCTTGCCTGGGCACTTGAATGGGAGCCTTGACGTAATTGGTAAAGTTGTTATCATGTGACCAGGAGATCACGGGTTCGAGCCGTGGAAAAAACCTCTTGCAAAAATGCAGGGTAAGGTTGCATACAATAGACCCTTGTGGCCCGGCCCTTCCACGGACTCCGCGCATAACGGGAGCTTAATGTACCGGGTTGCCTTTGTTTTCTTACCTTGGGCACTTGATGTAGCTAAGACATTTGGATTAGTTGTATACCACGCCCCTCATCACTAGATTTACATTTATATAGGGAAAAAAATCTTAGCCAAGAAATCTCTAGAGTCAGTGATACACGGTTCGAAATTCGATGGGTAATGGTAAAATTTTCTCATGATAAGATCGAACCCGTTACATGCGCCTAACCCATACGTTACTCTTCACTGGACCAAACGCCTGAGCTGAATGTGCAAAGTTTATGAAAGTATGCTTTTGTTTCATTTGCTTCTATTAAGCATATGCTTCAACATTTCAATGAGTTTGAAGCTTAGCCAAAATAATAAATGATCTATGGGTTAATGTTTTCTTGTTAATAGGGTTATTTGAACCAGCCTCATCTTTACTCCATCTAATACATAATTTATATTTTTCTTAATTTTCAGAAGTAAAACTTGGACATAGTTGTGTTTTCATTTTCAAGAGTGTACAGACATTTATTCTTTCACTAGATGGCTGGTGCCAGTACCTATGCACGGGCATACGCTCAACAACATTATTTTTGTGTTTGTATAGCTAGAAAAATACCAAAAAGATTAACGCCAGTGGCGCGCAAAATTTTTCATAAGTGGTGTCACTATTTCTAGTAAAAGGGCCGTAACAGTCAAAAAATATTTTGTGGAGCCAAGGGAGTTCAAACCCAAGACCTCTCACATAATACTTGAAGCTAACAACCACTAGACTACTGAGATGTTTTATTGCAAGTGGTGTCACTTTTAATAATTTTATCTTGTATTTCTATTTTACTTATTATTTTTATATATATAAATAGTAAAAATTTCGACGAAGCGGTATTCTGTGACACCGCTTGCCACCATGTAAATCCGCCCCTGATTAACGCTTCATGCCGTAAACATCTGCCTAGGAACAAAGTTTGTACAAAATAACAAAATGATTATGATAGATGTACTTGCAATAAAGTACATTCTTCAGCTTGCTTCCTTGGTACATTCTTCTATACCAGACAAAAGAAAGATGCATCACTTTTGGAAGTTAGACAAACCTTTGTTATTAGAGAACCTGCATTGAAAAAACTTAAGCTACATTGAAGAGGAAAGAATATTTCAATTAAGCAAACCAGCAAATACTAGCCGATTACTAATTCAAATATATCAAATGTAGAATTTCCAAAAGTAATAGAATTGTAGAGCACACTGCCATCTACCGCACCAGGGGATAAAAGAAGATGATTTCATCAGTACATAAAGAGCAATTAATGCAACAGCTTATAATGAATCAGAAAAGTTTTTGAGTAACTACAGCGGGAAGAGGTGATACGAACGTGGAAGCAAAATAACAAGAATACGAATAAAATGATAAAAAGATAAAGATTTAGTAGAGAATCAACTAAGGAAATTGAAAGAATATTTGAAATAAATAAATACTCAATCAATTTAATACTTAATTAACTCAAAACTATAGGAATAACCCTCAAGGGAAAGTAATCCTCTTGCAAGTTCACCTTAACAAGTAGTCATCCTAAATACTCTCAATGAGTATTCATTCATTCACAATATCAAAATAATCTATTCATTCATTCACAATATCAAAATAATCTAACCCTAAAATGAGAGCCTTAAAGGCTATTTATTCTAGGGAGCTAAATATTACAAATATAGCCACCAAATATAGTATAATCTTTAATTGTTAGCGAAATTATATATGTACCCGCCCCATTATGAAAGTAGTCTCCAACGCTCAATGGCTATCTAGATTGTATCATCCTCCCTCCCTTAAAAGAAATTCGTCCTCAAATTTGGACCTTTAAACAAAAGAAAGGGAGCTTCATTAGTAAAATTTTAACTTGGACATAAGCAAGTGCCTCAAACTAACAAGTAAACTATATTTTAGCAAATTTATGGTAAATCCAAGCATCCAAACTAATAAGTAAGATAAATGTACCATTCAAACCAAAATCTAATGATACCCATGGACAAAACAAAGCATAAAAGCTACCCAAAATATGAGAATTGTCATGAGATACCTCCAATCTACACACTAAGTGTGCCTCAATATAAGAATCATCAAGAAAAGTATTAACTCTCGTAGCTTTATCAAGTCCAAGGATAAGCATAAGCCAAATAAACAAGTCATTCTTGAAATCAAGCCGACATGAGAAATCAAGAATATGAATGGTATATTGAAACAAAATAAGCCTCTTGGCTTCACCAATATTATCACTCAAGAAAGATTTAGCATGTTTTTTCTTAAACTCATAACACCAATCCACATGAAAGTTATCGACTTGCTTTAAACTCAAAGCACTAGTGTAGTGGAACAAATTAGCTCTATCAAATATATGAGTGGAATAAGTTAGAAAGTTTACACCAAGTAAAGAACTTTCTTCTTTTTCAAAAAGTTTAGCTTCCAAAACAATCTCATTAGTAATCTCAAACGACTTCTCAAAAATGGAACCTTTGATTGGTAAATCCAAATCAAACTCAAAAGATTCTATCTCACAATCAAACAAGAAAGAATTAAATGGCTTAAAGCTTGAAACTTACCACTCAATTCACCTTCAAATAAGCAACCATCATCAATTAAAGAAAGATCCTCAAAATAGAAAGCATGAACAATAGGAATTAATGGATCAAACTCAATAAAATCACATAAAGATGCAACCTTTACGCTTTCCTCTACCTCAATTAATGCTTCTTCATAAGCAAATAGGTCATTCAAACCATCAAAACAACTAGAATCACTATCTAGTGTATCTCCACAACTCAAAGAATCATTAGAATCAATAAATGTACCCAAACTAACACTTGAAATATCACTATGCTCATCACAAGAAGAAAGAGTGTTAGGCTTTGCAATCATATCTTGATGCACTTCTAAAGATTCTATTTTACCTCCTTAAAGAATGGAAGAATCTTCATTTTGGGCTAGGGTGGCTTCGGTCACTTCACTTGGAGTTCTTTCTTGAAGACTTCCACTTGAATTTTTCTTCAAAGGATCTACACAATAAGCCAAACAACTAGCAAGAAAAGAATTAGTCATGAAAGAATTATAAGAAGAATGTCCCTCACTTGAACTCTCTTGTTTTCTCTCTCTTTCTGTCACACCTTCTTTTTTACACAGCCGAGGGTATGAGGGAGTTTTTCCACTTTATGTGACATTATTCGAAATGGGATTATATATTTATCAGAGTCGCTACTTGGGATAGTTTATTTGGTGTCCCAAGTCACCGGTTTATTTTAAAATCCCAAATCGAGGAGATTCGACTTTCCTTTTGAAGTCTGCGAACCAGAAATTCTAGGTAAGGAATTCTGTTAACCTGGGAGAATGTGTTAGGCATTCCCGGGTTCCGTGGTTTTAGCACGGTCGCTTAAACTATTATAATTGGTCTATTGTCTGATTTTAATACATGTTTTAACCTATGGTACATTTTAACTTATTTATTTAATTATTTTAACTGCTTTTAGGATTTATGGATTTATTTTTTTGTACAAGTTATGATTGTCATACACTTGTTTGTTTTGGAATACATGGCAAACCACGCTACATGAAATGCACCCGCGATTCACGACATGTTTTATTCAACATTGTTGAAGATTGAAATTGGGTCACATGAAATGTACACCCGGATTTTAGTAATTAAAAATCACAACTACGTCACGGGAACTGTACTCGTAGCTATGATGAATTATTTAAATAATGCGCCCAAAGAACTACAAAGATTCAATTTTCAATAGCAACATTTGTGAGGGCCATGGATGATTTAATTTATTTATGGCACACCTCAAACCTGTTTCTATAAGCGTTAACTCTTGACTTAATCTTATGAGGGCCATGGATTATAAATTTTGTTTGGCATGGCACGCCTCAAATTATTTCAAAGGGTTTTATTATTCGAAGTTGTTATAATCGGGTTACATGAAATGCATCCCCGAATTTGAAAATTAGGTATCCTGACTATGCCACAGGAACCGTACCCATAGTCACGATGGTTTATTAGTCGCGTCTAAAGCAAGCTACGATGTTCATGATTTATTGGTTTTACTAAATTTGACATCGTTTGTAAGTTCATAAACTATGGAGTTATTCGTAGAAGAAAATGGGAATTTGATCACTACGAATACATCTAACACTTGATAACAGAAGTAATCATACTATGGCTAAAGAGTAAACAAGAAACCAAAATCTGTTATCCTATAAAGTCTTTTTAATAATGATCTCCCATCTTATAGAAATCAAGAAACCAAAATATCTGCAGAGTAAGGCTTATGGATACAAATTCATTAACGAATAACTAATTATAGCCACAGTTAATTCTTTTTCCGATAAGCTCAGTAGCTACATTTATTTTTGTATGCAACATCATATTCGTATTAGAGGGACAAAATAAATCCTAGAGCATTTCATTCGGACCTTTAGTATTTTACAGTACAAACACAATATTAGAGTTGGAACTTATGTGTAAAACCGCAAATTCCCTTTACTAGCGATAACATAAAAGATACAATTAATTGTCAAAACAAGATGCCAGATAGGAAATAAAAACTTTAATATAGAATCAAATTAATAAGATCTATTGTCCAGCATTCTCTTTCTCCATGGTGTAACTAATCAGAACACCAGCACCATATAATAAGATAAGAATAGTGAAGTTTAGATTCTAAATATGCAGATAACATCAAGTGATTATAAATCATATCAAATTTTGCTCCATAAAAGAAAATATTTTACTTGCACGATAGAAAAAGTACCCGTTTCTGTATGTCTGCAATCAAATGATGTTGCGCCATCTCAATTCTTACATGAACCGAAACACCTCTAATGAACGACAACTATTTGAGCAACAAATACAACATCTAAGCTGAAGATGGCAGCAAAAGGAACCAAATAAATGCTTTTATATATGAAAATTTCTGGATTACAAAGAAGGAAATTCGACAAGCAAACTCGAGCAAGCTAAACCAGCAACAAAGAACTCCTCAACAACCTCTAATTGTTGTAAATCCAGAAATGGAAGATGAACCTCAAAATCCTCTAGCAGCAGAAATAAGCAGAAGAACTCGACCAAATAAAGGTCAAAAATGGAAATGAGAGTTCAGCTGCTAGTCAGAAGATTCAATAGCAGGAAACCAGCAACCAAACTTCAATTTTAAATCCAGATATCAAAAATGAAAACCCAACAGTTATGAACACAGAAGAATCAGAATTTTAGTTTTTTCTAGAGCTTTTCAGAGGGGAACGGCATTGTTGTTCTGCGAGGTTGGAGTGTATGATTTTGTTTGTGGTTTTTAGAAAAAATCGAGAAGAAGAAGAAGAAGGGAGCTCCAGCGTAAAATGCGTCGTTTGTTCTCTGTTTGGAATCCAGGAGCTCCTGATATTTTTTTCTGTATCTCTAGGTTATTAGGTCTTAGGTGTTTAAATAAAAGGAAAGAAAAAAATAATTGGGCCAGGTAGCGAAATGGGCTGGTATTGGGCCGATTTTGACTTGGGCTGGGGAAATTTGTTTGGAGTGATTTTGGCTTTAACATGGCCTAAGTTCCGAATTTAAACCCAATTAATTAAACTCCTTATTTTTTTTTCTTTTTTTTAATTAAAAATCCTAGAAATTAAAATCCTAGATTATCTAAAAATGTGAAATTAAACTAATTAACTAATTATAAATATTATAAATATTACTTAATTCTAATTAAAAGAGGAAAATCAATAAACTAAAAGTAAAAGAAAAAAATATAAAAATGGGCTATTTTTGTGATTTTCAAATTTTTATAAAGCAAATAATTATTGGTTAATTCTAAAAATAAAAACAAATCCTAAATGCAATGCATGATACTTTTGATATTTTTTCATAATTAAAATAAAAATTAAACTTGTACAAAAATGCAAACAATTAATAAAAATCCTACAAAATCCTATAAAATGGCAAGTAATTGGAAAAAATCTATTTTTTTATTTTATAGGAGTATTTTATGTGAGGCAAAAATCACGTGCTCACACTTTCTTTTCAATCTTTTCTTTTCCTTCTTTCTTGGTTCTCGCGCTCAACTCTTTCATATGCCTATAGTCTTCACTCACTTGACACGGAGTCAAAGGAGTAAGAACTATTTTTTTTGCCATTTTTCTCAAAAGAATATTTAATAGTCCTTCCATCATGGAGAGCATTCTTGTTATGTTGCCATGGCCTCCCCAACAATAAATGACATGCTTGCATGGGTACCACATCACAAAGTCCAATTTTGAAACTCACCAAGACTTGTCTAGTCATTTTAAGTTCACCACATTCATTAAGCCATTGGAGTTTATAAGGACGAGTATGTCTTTGAGTCTTCAAGTGCAATTTGTCGACCATAGAAGCACTAGCAACATTAGTACAACTACCACCATCAATAATCAAAGAACACACTTGATCTTTAATCTTACACCTTCCATGGAACAAGTTCTCTCTTTGGTTCATATCTTCCATCACTTGTGCACTCAACACTCTCCTAACAACATACAAAGTTAAATTAGTAGTGTCATATTCTACTTCATTATCACATTCGGCCTCCTCTTCTTCACATGATTCTCTACTTTCTTCCCTTTCATAAGCCTCCTCCATAAGGATTATGGTTCTTCTATTAGGACATTCACTCATTTTATGGTCATATCCTTGACATTTTTAGCACCTATTAGAGTTAGGATTTTGGAAATAAGATTTAGAATTTTTACCTCCCTCGTTAGCATCCACCTTTGATTTGCCTTTGTTATTTTGCCACTTGGAGTCAACTTTTGGCTTGTTTTCATTTGAAAGAGCTTGCCAAGTTTCCTTGTTTTTGCTCCATGAAGTGTTGTAATTTTTGGATTTGCTCTCTTTGAGTTGACTCTCTTCTTGGAGTTTATTTTCAACCTTGATAGTCCCTTGGAGTGCCTCATGTATAGTAACAAATTTGTGCAAAGTCATTTGGCTAGAAATTTCATTCTTACAGCCCCGCCAAAAATTTAGAAATCCCGAGTCTTCCATTATCATTAATATTGGCTCTAACCCTAGTGGTCTCCAACTCTTCAAAGTAAGCCTTCACATTCTTGTTTCTTTGATTCATATTGTAAATTTTGGTAAGCAAGTCATTAACATACTCTTCGGGCACAAATCTTGCTCTCGTATTGTGCTTTTCTCTTTAGTTTCGTTGTTAATTTCTCCATTTCTATTTCTATTCCATTCTCTTTCTCCCACCAATAAGAAGCATAACCAACAAGTTTAGAAATGACATGCTTAAACCTCTTTGTATCGGATACATTGTTAAGCTCAAATATCCTTTCCATTTGTATTTCCCATTCTAAAAATTCCTCGGGGTCACTAGTTCCCTTGAAAGTAGGAAGTGAAGTCTAGATGTTATTAAGACCCCGGTTTTCTTCATCTCCCTATCTTCTACCATGTTCTTCATTTCCAACATTTCCATCATAACCATAATCATAAGCATCATTCAAGTTTCTACCTTGATAGTTCCTACCATGCCTTCCACCTCTCCCTCGAAAGCCTCCTTGTCCATCCTTATAGGTTGGACTCTAACCGGTTCATCATATTTTTCGTCATAGTCCAATTCATCATCAAAGTCATTTTGCAGTTGTTGTGTCCTAAGAGGTGTTGTTGATGCCCAACTCTTGCTTGTCTACCTTGTGGAAGTGGACCTTGTCTAGGTACTTGATTGTTATTAACTTATGGTTGATTGATAAGCCTTGCAACATGTGGTGCGGTAGGATTAGAACTATTTTGTGGTGTTGCACTAGTTCTCACTCCTTGGTTAGGATTAGGTGAAAAGCCTTTGGTTAAGAAGGTTTTCATGAGACTTGACCATATTTTTCATGTTGTCAACTTTCATAATCAAAGCTTGTAAAGCCTTCAAAATGGTCTCATTAGAGACTCCCTCTTTTAGAGTTGAAGTACCTCCAATATTCAAAGACATAGTACCTACAAACAAAAAAAATAAGTTAAAAATAAAAGGACCTCTCCAATTCACTCCGTTAGTGTATCCCTCAAAAATTGCACTCAAATTTTACCACTCGTGTATCGCTCTTGTGCCCTCGACTTTTAGGCACACACTCTAAGAATCTCACCACTCAAGCCTTTTTTTCACTCTTGGATGAATACCCAAAGTTGATATCAAAATCAATTAAGGTGCTTTCAAGTGGACCTTCCAACTTCGGGGCGAGAATGGAGTTTATGTGTAATGACCCAAGGTCGTCCTCCGTGAACTGTCGTGACTGCACCTAGTCTCTACGACTAGGTAAGCCTAACCATTTGCGGAAAAAGAAAACGAAAAATAAAACTAGGTAGAACTGCGGATAAAACATAAATAAAACGATTAAGATATCGCTCGGCATATACAAATATAAACTCTCAAACTGAATCGACTTCCAAAACCCGTAATCTTATGAAATCACGAGCTGTGGAATAACTACAAGGTGTTCTAACTCCATAATGTCTAAACAAAAGTAAATACAGGAGAGTTAAAGCTAGAAGAGAGAATAGAGAGGGACTCCTCGGCCTGTGGACGAGGCAGATATACCTTGAAGTCTCTGAAGATCGCCTCACCTCACTAGAAGTATGGCTGAGCCGACAAACCTGGATCTGCACACGAAAAATATGTGCAGGAAAGGGCGTGAATACACCACAGCGGTACTCAGTAAGTGCCAAGCCTAACCTCGGTCGAGTAGTGACGAGGAAGGACAGGGCCCTACTGATTATAGATGAAAAACAAGATAAAGCAGTATAGAATACGACAACATAATTAAAATGCTAGCACTCTATAATGAATAAAAACACAGAAAGAATCTAACTCAGTGCACATAAATGGCAACAGTGGATCTCCCAGGATATCGTCTCGTAGTCCCGAATGTAAATGTCTAGAGGATCTCCCGATATATCGTCCCATAGTCCGAATCATAATTATGCAGGGAAAACTCCCGGAATGCCAATCTGTAGTCCCAAAGTAAATATCCAATACAGGGGATCTACCAGGTGTTGTCCCGTAGTCCCAAATATAAATGTGTAAGGGGATCTACCGGAATACCTATCCGTAGTCTCAAAGTAAACATGCATGAGGATATCCCGGAATAACGCCCCGTAGTCCCAAAGTAACCACACAACAATCTCAGAAGAATTTACAGTTCTATTCTAGAATTAAGCAGGAAATTCTACTCTAACATGCTGCACGGAGTACAAGTAGGCAATTAAAGCAGGTGAGACAATTAAATCACATAAGCATGTTTTTCCTAAACTAAGCAAGAGGATTCAAGTAAAAATATTGCTCAATTACAAGAAAACATAGGTATTAACTTAATGAAAATAGGATTTTTCAACAATTAACACGTGTACGCACTCGTCACCTCACGTACACGGTACTTACATAACAACAATACCAAATCCTAAGGGGAGTTCCCCCACAGAAGGTTAGGCAAGCCACTTACCTCAAACCAGCAACTCGAAATCACGTTCTTGCCACGAGTACCCGACTCCAAATGGCCCAAATCTATTCAAATTAATTGCATAATGTAAATATAACTTCAAGTAACTAATATAACTAATTAATTCGAAGCGAATACGCGAAATTAAGAAAATCGCCCAAAAAGTCCCCCGGGCCCATGTCTCGGAATCGGGTAAAAGTTATGGATTATGAACCCTTATTCACTCACGAGTTTACTCGTACCAAAACTATCCAAATCCGATGTCAAAATCCCAATCAAAACTCGAAATCTTAGTTGAAGAACTCCATTCCATTTTTTCAAATTTTTCACCCCAAATTCGAAATTAAATGTTTTAATTAATGATATATTAGTGGGATATAACCAAAATCAAGTGTAGAATCATTACCCAATTGATATATCTGAAAATCCCCCAAAATCTCATTCAAATTCGAGCTCCCAAACTCTAGTTTTGATAAAATGGCTAAACCCTCGATTTTGAAACTTTATAATCTGCCCAGGTGATTCCTTCTTTGCAAATGCGGAAGTCCCATTGCGTTCGCAAAGCACAACTTGGCTTGGCCCATAATTCCTTCATCGCGAACACGATGACCCTGTCGCGAACGCGGTAGCCACTCTCTCCCTCCTACGCAAATGCGGGATCCTCTTCGCGAACGTGTAGGCATATGACCTCTCAGCTTCGCGAATGTGGGACCAACATCGCAAACGTGAAGAGTTAAGCCTCCACCTACCCTAGCTCCTCTTCGTGAATGCGAGACCCCACTCGCGAACGCAAAGAAGGAAACCAGAACTGGAGACCTGCTGTAATTTCTGCAATCTTCCTCTTGAGTCTAAAGGTCCGTTAACCACCCAAAACTCACCCGATGCCCCGGGGACCTCAAACAAACATGCCAACCAATTCTAAAACAACATACGAACTTATTCCAACCCTCGAATCACATCAAACAACGCTAAAATCACAAATCACTCTCCAATCCAAGCCTTATGAACTAGAAATCTCAAAAATCCTACATCCGATGATAAAACCAACCAAACCAAGTCCGATTGAAATTTTGCACACAAGTCACATTCAACACTACGGAGCTACTCCAACTCTCAGAATCGGATTCCGACCTCGATATCAAAATTTCACTATCGAATCGGAAACTTTCAAATTTCAACTTTCGGTGTTTCACGCCTAAATGAGCTACGGACCTCCAAAATACAATCCGAACACGTCCCTAAGCCCGAAATCACCCAACGGAGCTAACAGAACCGACATAATTCCATTCCGAGGTCATCTTCATACTACTTCGACTACGGTCCAAATTCTAAAGCTTAAACTCTTATTTAGGGACTAAGTATCACAAAACACTCCGAAACTCAAAACGAATCATCCCGACAAATCAAAATAGCAGAAATAAACATGGGAGAAACAGTAAATAGGGGATCAGGGCGTAAATTCTCAAAATGACCGGTCGGGTCGTTACATTATGTGACTCAACAAAGAAGCTAAAATAACTAGAGGACAATGGAAACAAGAAATTAACAACGAAACTAAAGAGAAAAGCACAATATGAGAGCAAGATTTGTGCTCGAAGAGTATGTTAATGACTTGCTTATCAAATTTTACAATATGAAGCAAGGAAACAAGAATGTGGAGGCTTACTTTGAAGAGTTGGAGACCACTAGGGTTAGAGCCAATCTTGATGATAATGGAAGACTCATGTTTAAGTACACAAAAAAACTAGTTAAGTAAACTAGTTAAATAAAGCACACAAAAAATTAGTTTATCATTATGTATGAACTAATACTTAAGTAAACTAGCTAGAATAAGTAAGAAAAGAAAGAAAGAAAAAGAAAGAACCAAACGCAGACTTCAACCAAAGAACAATCAGAGTTTTCAGTTAACCAAATGCCGCCCCAAATGTTGTCCAAAACTTGCAAATATTTAGCAGTCCAAATAGAGCAGAAGCAGTGTTGAAACTTGCAACTTAAGTTATAAAGAAACGGGGCAGAAATTTGCTCTCAAACTATGCAGAACATACTATCAAACACTACTACAAACTGTTGCTCTTTGCTGCAGATTCATGGCTCAATTACCTTGGCTCAAACCACCTAAATCACTTTTCAAAAGATTGTAGAATCAGAGGGGAATTTGTACAGTCAAAACTCAGAAACATGAAACTTAGAGAGTCAGAAACTCAGTTGTAACTACCAACAACAAGAACAACAAGCACGACATAATCACACCTCGAATGGAGCATACAAATTCAAGCTAAGCTCAGAGAATCAAAATTCAACTCCAAAACACCTTTCAGATTAATCTCAACTCCCCTCTCAGATGTTCAAAAACCAGAAGCTCATTCACTATTCGGTTAAGGAACTCGAGTCGAACTTATGAATTCAACTCAGAAAGATCGAGTCGATGTTTATTTGAAACTCAAATTCTCTTCACAATTTCAGAAATCAGTCTAAGTTTAAAACTCAGAAATTAAGCTAAGATTCATTTCAGAAATTCAAATCTTCAGGGCTTAGAGAATTTGAACCTGGAGTTTCTTCTGAATTCAATCAACAATGTAATCATAAAGTTCAATCATCGAGGCGATTGCCTTCGTGGAGCCTAATCAGTTGTAAATGAATCTCAAAAAAATAATTGAAGAACACAGCTGTTGTTCTTCGTCTTCTTGAGAGAACTGAATCCAAAACAAGCTAAAAATCAATTCGAATCAGCATTACAAGTATTCTTCTTCGATTTACCAGCTAATCTAATTGACTCAAATCAATTTGGGAAGTTCTTCAATTAAAACAAGTGTTCTTCGACTGATTCAAGTTCGGCTCAAAATTTTTGGTAAACCTCACTCAAATTATTTCCAACTGGACCCAAACATTAGCCACAAACTCTCAACAACAACTCGAACAAAACTTCGAAATCAATTTGTTCAAACACTGATAAAATCGAAGAGCCCCAGGTCGTCTTCTTTTTCGCGCAAGCAGTTCAAAATTTCGAACCAAAACTCGTCAAACCAGCTTCCATTCTTCAGATTTAGCTTCAAAATGAAGTTTCTAGCTAGTATCATAAACACCCAATTGAATTCAAACCCTAATTTTTCAGATTAGGCAATTTTGAACTCCACCTTTAACGAGCAGCCTCCCAATCAATTTACACCCAATTTCGGCTAGGGTTCCAATGATTTCAAGCTCAAAATCGGTAATTAAACTCAAATAATGAAGGAATCAGAATTTTTAGAATCAAAATCCTTAGAGAGAATAAGGAATTCAAATTTTAGCACAATACACGCAAAAAACAGTGTTAACAATATCAGATGAACAGTGAACTAGTTATTTTGGGATTTTTTTTATTTTTCATATATGATGATAACAAAACAAAGACTGATAGACCAATCCAAAACCTCCGCTCCGATACCAAGATGATAGGAACACGGAAGCAAAATAATAAGAACACGAATAAAATGATAGAAAGATAAAGATTTATAGCCTGTTTGGCCAAGCTTCTACAATCAACTTATTTTGAGAAGTGCTTTTCTCAAAAGTACTTTTTTAAAAAGTGCTTTTGGTGAGAAGCAGTTTGTGTTAGACTAATTAATTTGAAAAGCACTTTGGACCAGTAATTAGTGTTTGGCCAAGCTTTTGAAAACTGCTTCTAAGTGTATTTTTCTCAAAAGTATTTAACAGAAAAGTGCTTTTGGAGAGAAGCTACTTTTTTCTGCTTTTCAAAAACTGCTTCTGCTTCTCCTCAAAAGCACTTTTTTTCCTTCCAAAAGTTTGATCAAACACCTCAATTGTCAAAAGCACTTTTGACCCAGAAAAAAGCTTGGCCAAACAGGTTATTAGTAGAGAACCAACTAAGGAAATTGAAAAAATATTTAAAATAAATAAATACCCAATCAATTTAAGACTTAATTGACCCAAAACTATTGGAACAACCCTCAAGGAAAAGTAATCCCCTTGCAAGTTCACCTTAACAAGTAATCAACCAACATATGAATTCATCATAAATACTCTTAATGAATTTTCATTCACAATATCAAAATAATCTAACCCTAAAATGAGAGCCTTAAGGGCTGTTTATACTAGGGAGCTAAATATTACAATATAGCCACCAAATGTAGTATAATCTTTAATTATTGGCGAAATTATATATGTAGTCATCCCGTTATGAAAGTAGCCTCCAACGCTTGATGGCTATCTAGATTGTATCAAGAGGTCAAGACCATAATACACTCAAAGAGGCATAAAGAGGATGCATCAGCAAAAACAATTGGAAATTGGAATTTTACATCAAATAAGTAATTGCACCAGTTGATCTAGGATTCTAAGTAGGAGATTTCAATATTGTAAAGAAGCGAACAGTAAAAAAATTCGTTGAATGGATTCATCGAATTTTTTTGTATCTACATCTAATGTCACACGGGTTCATAATTGTTTTTTGAATCTAAACGAAAGTTAAACTATTTGTCGAAAATCATGCTAACAATATTATGTTGAATTAAATCATGTATAATAAATAATAAACAAAAACTGAACAAAAGATGATTGTAAAAACAACTATTTTAATAATTAAATAAGGTACATAATATGTATTAAGGTGCTTAGGGAGGTGTAGTCACTCTTATATCCAAATGTATTCTACCCGACCCGCATCCTACATTACAACCAATTAAAGTCCTACTTGATCCTAGACTGAATGAGCTCGATTAATAGAGTAGTACACTACGGGCAAACTTATGGTGCATCTTTTGTAGCATATGAATGTTATTTATGAGAGTGAGTGAATTCTTTTTATCTTGAGTTGCTAATTGTTCATAAATTTTATTATGTGTGGAACTACTCTCTTTTGTTGCGTGATGACACTTGATTCATGAAGGAAAGGTGATGTCATGGACCTCTACATTAGAGTAAGTGGGTGAGTTGTGAATAATGCATGGTACTTGTGAGTCAAATCTTTCTTAAAGATTCTTAGTGTGATGAGTTAGGAGAAATGTTTAAAAAGGTCGTGTCTATATAAAGTGTAGTTTGATTGCTCGAGGATGAGCAACATTTAAGTGTGGGGTAGTAGTAAATAGAACTCAATTGCTGGCCAAATAATTAAGCAATTATGCACAGAATTATAGAAGCAATCAAAGATGATAACTCAAATTAACGGTAATATAATTAATAAACTTTAATATTCATGGAAACCACAATCCTAGAATGCGAAGTTTAGCTCCATATAGACATGGTAGTTGTAACGACCCGACCGGTCGGTTCATGAGTTATCGCTCCATTTTTCCTATTTCTACTTCTTATTGCTTTGTTTATCGGTTCTATATATGATCGGGTTGGTTGGCTCGGGTTCAGAAAGGTTTTGGTAAGATTTGAGACACTTAGTCTCTTTTGAGGAAGCTTAAATTGGAAAAGTCAACTGGATGTTAACTTAGGTGTTAAAGGGCTCGGATGTGAGTTCCGATGGTTCGGATATCTTTGGGAGGTGATTTGGTACTTAAGAGCGTGATCGGAATGTGTTTTAGAGGTCCGGAGTAGATTTAGGCTTGAATTGGCGAAATTAGAATTTTGGCGTTTTCCGGTTGATAGGTGAGATTTTGATATAGGGGTCGGAATGGAATTTCGGAAGTTGCAGTAGGTCCGTTATGTCATTTATGATGTGTGTACAAAATTTCAAGTCATTCGGACGTGGTTTGATAGACTTTTTGATCGAAACCGAATTTAGGAAGATTTAGGGATTCTTAGGCTTGAATCCGATGCAAATTTGGTGTTTTGATATTGTTTTGAGCGTTCCGAAGGTTGGAACAAGTTTTGAATGATGTTATGGGATATGTTGGCATGTTTGGTTGAGGTCCCAGGGGGATCGAGTGAGTTTTGGGTGGTTAAGCGAACCATTTCATGTTGTGAAAGATTGCAGAAAATCTGCTAAAGTGTTGCAGACAGCAGTGCTTCGCGTTCGCAAGTGGACCCTTGCGTTCGCGAAGGGTTAGCGGGTGAGGCTGAAGATTTAGCCTTCGTGTTTCTGAGGGGGGTTCAGCGTTCGTGAAGTGCTGGGGTCGTTGTGCATCGCGTTCGCGAGGTATCAGACGCGTTCGCGATGGTTTGAGTTGTGGAATCATCGCGTTCGCGAGGTAGTGGTCACGTTCGCGTAAGAGGAATTTGTGGTCAATGTCAGTTTGTGATTTGCGAACGCGAAGCTTTGACCGCATTCTTGAAGAAGGTTTTGAATGCCTGGGCAGAATGTTTAAATAGCCATTGTCCGCGATTTTGGGGCTAACTTTCACCTATTTTGGGCGATTTTGAAGATTTTTGAAGAGGATTGAAGGGGGATTCAAGGGGGAACTCTTGGAGGTAAGATTTATGGACTTAATACTCGATTCTAATATGAACTCTACCTAATTAATCATGGAATTTAAGCCTAATATTAAAGAACTAGGGCTTGTAATTGGAGACCTAAAATTTGGGATTTAAGGGATCATTTTAGGTTGGATTATGGTGATTTTGATATGAATGAACTCGGAGAGTGATAAGGAGTCTATTGGTGTAATTTTTATCTGAATCCGAGCCGTGGGCCTGGGGGTCGGGTTTGGCCAATATCGAGGTTTGTGTTGTAATTTATTTTCTTTCGAGTGGGCTTTGTTCCCTTAGCATATTTTGATGGTTTTGCACAGATTTTGGTTAGATTTGGAGCATACGGAGACCGATTTGAGAGGCAAGGGCATCGTGGGCTAGAGATTTGGACCGGATAAAGGTGAGTAATGAATGTATATATTGTCATGAGGGTATGAAATCCCGAATTACACATCGTTGTGCTATATTGAGGTGATGCACACGCTAGATGACGAGCGTGAGGTCATGCACCATTGGGGATTGTGACTTAGTCCATCCCGAATGACTCTTTTATTGTGTATTTGATTGATAACTATTATCTATCATCATGTTTTGGGCTGAATGCCATATTTGGGCCTAGTGCCAACTATTTGGATCCTTAGGGGATTTTTACTGATATTTCCTCATTGTTTTGACTTTATACTTGTACTCAGTCATGCTATATTCTACTGTTTTTATAACTCAGCTATGTTTACTCTGTTTAAAACATTAAATGATATTCTAAATGATAATTGGGCTAAGCATCATGTTTTACTGTTGCCCGAGTGGCTTATGAGATTCTGACTGAGTAAGGCCGAGGGCCTATGCTGTGAGGATACATTGATTTATGATTATGAGGCCGAGGGCTTGAGATTGTACGCCACTAGGTGGCTTGTTGATATGAGGCCGAAAGCCTATTAATTATGCCACGAGATGACTTGATATTGCGCTTGGGCCGTAAGGGGCCCCTCCTAGAGTCTGTACACCCCCAGTGAGTTCGGGTACCCATTGTGATATGAGATATAGCCCGAGGGGCTGGTGTTGTTTCATGATATTACCCAAGGGGTGGATTCTGTTGACATTGAGCCCGAGGGGCAGATTTTATGTGTTTATTTTTTCTAGCTGTTTTTCATTTAATTGTTTAACTGTTAAAAAGGTATTTTAAAGAAGCTTCTTCTGAAAAAAGGTGTCTATATATGTTTTCACTGTTTCATTGCTTTTATTGGTATTATACTACTTCTTTATAGTATGTTGATGTGCTTTTTACGTGCTTTCTTATCGCTCAGTCTTCATTTATTATTATTACTCATGCAGTTGGAGTACTCACTTTACTCCTTGCACCATGTATGCAGATTCAAGCGCTTTAGGTCCCGCTAGCGAGTGTTGATTTCTTCCAGCTTAGGCGGTTTCGGAGATTCACTAGGTAGCTGCATGGCGTTCACAGCCCAGTGCTTCTCCCCCTATCTTATTTTCTCTGTTTTAGTTCTGTAATAGACTATGTATACTTTTCCTGTCTTTATTCGGATAATAGATGCTCATGATAGGTGACACCCCGATGTCGGGCTATGTCTTTTCCACAAATTGTATTATTCACCTTTGTTTTGGAATTCTTATTATGTTAAAGACTTAATCTGTATTATTTTAATTGCTTAAAAATGAATGGGGTGTGTGTCGGTTGGCCTTGTCTTCACGAGAGGCACCATCACGGCTGGGTCCGGGTTTAGGGCCGTGACAAGTTGGTATCAGAGCCTAGGTTATATAGGTCTCACGAGTCATGAGTAGGTTTAGTAGAGTCTTGCGGATCGGTACAGAGACTTTGTATTTTTCCTCGAGAGGCTGCAGAACCTTTAGGAAAAACTTCATATTCTTGAAATTCTTGTCGTGCGAATTTGTTAATCTGAGTATTAAACTTTTATTATTCTATTTTCTCACAGATGGTGAGTACACGCGCTACCGGTCAGGATGGACAACCACCAGTACCACCAGCTGTGGCTACTAGAGGCCGAGGACACGATCGTGGTCGCGGTAGGGGCAGGGATGTGGCCCGTACAGCAGCTAGGGCAGCACCTACAGATCCACCAGCCGCCCCAGTTCAGGATCAGGTCCTAGTTGTGGACGCTCCAGCAGCACCAGCTCAGGCACTAGCTGTGCCCATTGTGATTCCAGGTCTTCAGGAGGCCTTGGCTCAGATCCTATCAGTATGCACTGGCCTAACTCAGGCGGTCTCAGTTACAACAGCCGCAACTACTTCTCAGGCCGGGGGAGGCAGTCAGACTCCCACCGCTCACACACTTGACCAGGTCGTGCAGGGACTTCAGACACCGGGGGCACATCCAGCCCAGCCGGTTGCAACTACTCAGGGCTATATAGCTCCTGCCATGCCAGAGGATGAGCAGCGTAGGTTGGAGAGGTTTGGTAGACTTCAGCCTCCAACTTTCAGTGGTGCAGAGAGTGAGGATGCCTAGGGTTTCTTGGACAAGTGTTAGAGGATTCTTCGCACAACGCGTATTTTGGAGATCAGGGGGGTCGCTTTCACTACTTTTAGTTTTCTGGAGCTACCTTCACTTGGTAGGAGGCATATGAGAGGCGTAGTCCTGTTGGTGCAGCACCCCTTACCTGGCAGCAGTTCTCCGTTCTCTTTCTAGAGAAGTATGTGCCGTAGTCTCGCAGAGAGGATCTGCACAGGCAGTTTGAGTGGTTGCGTTAGGGAGAGATGAATGTGACGCAGTATGGGATGAGGTTCTCCGAGTTAGCTAGTCATGCTATTTGGTTGGTTCTGATAGATAGAGAGAGGATTAGGAGGTTTGTGGATGGCCTCACTTATCAGCTTCGTATTCTCATGACCAGGGAAAGGGTGCCTGGTGCTACTTTTAAGGAGGTTGTTGATATTGCTCGCGAGATTGAGTCAGTTCGTCACCAGGAGCGAGGTGAGAGGGAGGCCAAGAGGCCTCGAGGATCTGGTAGTTATGGTGGTGCTCCTTCAAGAGGTTAGTTTCAGCATGGCAGAGGCTGTCCATTCAGGCATGCTCAGCCAGCTTGCCCAGCTTATCGTGGGGTGTCATCGGGTCATTGTTCTCACGGTTCTCATCAGGGCTAGTCATCACTTAGAGCCCTTCCAGCTCAGAGTTCGTCCCGTGCTCCATTAGTTCAGGGCTCTTCTATGCTAGGTGCATTTGCTAGTCATTCCAGTGCTAGGGGTTCCCTTCAATCCCTGTCTCCAGCACCCGGAAGTTGCTATGAGTGTGGAGAGATGGATCATATGTGGAGGCAGTGTCCTCGTCATCTTGCGGGTTCATCTCAGCAGAGGAGTCAGCTAACGGCTTCAGCGCCAGTTACTTCACCACCACCCACCCACCCAGCTAGGGGTGGAGGTTAGTCAGCTAGGGGTCGCCCTAGAGGGGGAGGTCGATTAGGTGGCGGTCAGGCCCGTTTCTATGCACTTCCAGCTAGATCCGATGTTATTGCTTCCAATGCTGTTATTATAGGTATTGTCTCAGTCTGCCACATAGATGCTTCTGTATTATTTGATCCCGGATGCACCTTTTCATATGTGTCATCATACTGTGCTCGTTATTTGGATACGCCCCTTGAGTCTCTTGTTTCACCTGTTCATGTATCTACTTCGGTGGGCGATACTATCATTGTAGATAGTGTGTACCGGTCGTGTGTGGTGACTATTAGGAGTCTGGAGACCCGAGTGGATCTTTTATTGTTATGTATGGTGTATTTTGATGTTATATTAGGCATGGATTGGCTATCTCCGTGTCGTGCTATTTTAAACTGTTATGCTAAGACAGTGACATTGGCTATACCGGGTGTGCCACGGATTGAGTGGCGAGGTTAGACTGATTATGTTCCTAGTAGGGTAATTTCATTTTTGAAGGCCCAGCGTATGGTTGGGAAGGGTTGTCTTTCGTATATAGCCTTTGTGAGGGATGTCGGTGCAGAGAATCCCAGTATTGATTCGGTTCCAGTCGTGAGGGATTTTCTTGATGTGTTTCCTGCAGACCTGCCAAGCATGCCACCTGATAGGGATATTGATTTTGGTATTGACCTGGTGCCGGGCACTCAGGCCATCTCTATTCCACCGTATCGTATGGCACCAGCTAAGTTGAAGGAGTTAAAGGAGCAACTTCAGGAACTCCTTGATAAGGGGTTCATTCGGCCTAGTGTGTCGCCTTAGGGTGTGCCGGTTCTATTTGTGAAGAAGAAGGATGACACTATGAGGATGTGCATTGATTATAGGCAGTTGAAAAAAGTAACAGTTAAGAACAAGTATATTTTGCCTCGTATTGATGATTTCTTCGACCAGCTTCAGGGAGCGAGAGTATTCTCCAAGATTGATCTCCATTTAGGTTATCACCAGTTGAATATAAGGGACTCAAATATTCTTAAGACGACTTTCAGGACCCGATATAGTCATTATGAGTTCTTGGTGATGTCTTTTGGGCTGACCAATGCCCCAACAGTGTTCATGCATTTGATGAATAGCGTGTTCCGGCCTTATCTCGACTCATTCGTCATAGTCTTCATTGATGATATTCTGGTATACTCACATAGTCAAGAGGAGCACGCGGAGCATTTAAGGGTTGTGTTGCAGAGATTGAGAGAGGAGAAACTCTATGCAAAATTCTCCAAGTGTGAGTTTTGGCTCAATTCAGTGGCTTTCTTGGGGCACGTGGTGTCCAGTGAGGGTATTCAGGTTTATTCGAAGAAGATAGAGGCGGTTCAGAGTTTTCCTAGACCGTCCTCAGCCACAGATATTCGCAGCTTTCTTGGTTTGGCGGGTTATTACCGCCGGTTTGTTCAGGGATTCTCATCTATTGCATTGCCCTTGACCAAGTTGACTCATAAGGGTGCTTCATTTGTATGGTCGGATGAGTATGAGGAGAGCTTTCAGAAGCTCAAGATAGCCTTGACCACATCTCAAGTGTTAGTTTTGCCATTAGCTTCAGGTTCATATACCGTGTATTGTGATCCTTCGAGAGTTGGTATTGGGTGTGTATTGATGCAAGAGGGTAGAGTTATTGCTTATGCTTCTCGTTAGTTGAAGCCCCATGAGAAGAACTACCCCGTTCATGATTTGGAGTTGGCTGCCATAGTTCACGCATTGAAGATTTGGAGGTATTACTTGTATGGTGTGTCATGTGAGGTGTTTACGGATCATCATAGCCTATAGCACTTGTTCAAGCAGAAGGATCTCAATTTGAGGCAACAGAGATGGTTGGAGTTGCTAAAGGATTATGATATCACTATATTGTACCATTCGGGGAAGGCCAATATGGTGGCCGATGCTTTGAGATGAAAGGCAGTGAGTTTGGGGAGTTTGGCATATATTCCAGTTGGGGAGAGACCTCTTGCAGTTGATGTTCAGGCCTTGGCCAATCAGTTCGTGAAGTTAGATATTTCGGAGCCTACTACGGTATTAGCTTGTGTGATTTCTCGATCTTCCTTATATGATCGCATTAGAGAGCGCCAATATGATGATCCTCATTTGCTTGTCCTTAAGGACATAGTTCAGCACGATGATGCCATATATGTGTCTATTGGTGATGATGGGGTGTTGAGGATGCAGGGCCGGATATGTATGCCCAATGTAGATGGGCTTCGGGAGTTGATTCTGGAGGAGGCCCATAGCTCGCGGTATTCCATTCATCCGGGTGTCGCGAAGATGTATCAGGATCTAAGACAGCATTATTGGTGGAGGAGAATGAAGAAGGACATTGTGGGATTTGTAGCTCGGTGTCTCAATTGTCAGCGGGTGAAATATGACATCAGAGACCGGGTGGCTTGCTTCAGCATATGGATATTCCAGAGTGGAAGTAGGAGCGGATCACCATGGACTTTGTAGTTGGGCTCCCATGGACTTTGAAGAAGTTCGATGCTATTTGAGTGATTGTGGATCGGCTGACCAAGTTTGCGCACTTCATTCCTATGTGTACTACCTATTCTTTTGAGCGGTTGGCAGAGATCTATATCCGGGAGATTGTTCGGTTGCATGGTGTCCCAGTTTCCATCATTTCACATAGGGGCACTCAGTTTACTTTGCAGTTCTGAAGGTCTATGTAGCAAGAGTTGGGTACTCAGATTGAGTTGAGCACAACTTTTCACCCTCAGATGGATGGGAAGTCCGAGCGCACTATTCAGATATTGGAGGACATGTTGCGTGCTTGTGTCATTGATTTCGGAGGGTCATGGGATCAATTTCCACCGCTCGCAGAGTTTGCTTATAACAACAACTACTAGTCGAGTATTCAGATGGCCCCATATGAGGCTTTGTATATGAGGTGGTGTGGATCTCCAGTTGGTTGGTTTGAGCCAGGTAAGGCTAGGCTATTGGGGACAGACTTGGTGCAGGATGCTTTATAAAAGGTGAAGGTAGTTCAGGAGAGGCTTCGTACAACGCAGTCGAGACAAAAGAGTTATGCTGACAGGAAGGTTCGGGATGTGTCCTACATGGTTGGTAAGAAGGTTCTATTGAAGGTTTCACCCATGAAGGATGTTATGAGGTTTGGGAAGAAGGGTAAATTGAGTCCTCGGTTCATTGGGCCTTTTGAGGTGCTTCGGAGGATTGAGGAGGTGGCTTATGAGCTTGCTTTGCCACCCAGCTTGTCGAGTGTGCATTCGGTATTTCATGTTTCTATGCTCTAAAAGTATATTGGGGATCTGTCTCATGTTCTGGATTTCAGCACGGTGCAATTAGATGGTGATTTAACTTATGATGTGGAGCCAACATCAATTTTGGAGCGTCAGGTTTGAAAGTTGAGATCGAAGGAAATAGCTTCAGTGAAGGTGAACTGGAGTGGTTGGCCCATGGAGGAGGCTACCTGGGAAACCGAGCGGGAGATATGGAGCAGATATCCTCACCTGTTTGAGGCTTCGGGTATGTTTCTTGACTCGTTCGAGGACAAACGTTTGATTAAGAGGGGGAGGATGTAACGACCCGACCGGTCGTTTCATGAGTTACCACTCTGTTTCGCCCATTTCTTCTTCTTATTGCTTTGTTTATCAGTTTTATGTGTGATCGGGTTGGTTGGTTCAGGTTCGGAAAGGTTTTGGTAAGGTTTGAGACACTTAGTCTCTTTTGATTAAGTTTAAGTTGGAAAAGGCAACCGGATCTTGACTTAGGTGTTAAAGGGCTCGGATGTGAGTTCCGATGGTTCGGATAGCTTCGGGAGACGATTTGGGACTTAGGAGTGTGATCGGAATGTGTTTTGGAGGTCCGGAGTAGATTTAGGCTTGAATTGGCGAAATTGGAATTTTGGCATTTTCCGGTTGATAGGTGAGATTTTGATATATTGGTCGGAATGGAATTTCGGTAGTTGCAATAGGTCCGTTGTGTCATTTGGGATGTGTGTACAAAATTTCAGGTCATTCGGACGTGGCTTGATAGACTTTGATCGAAAGCAAAATTTGGAAGATTTTGGGATTCTTAGGCTTGAATCCGATGCAAATTTGGGTGTTTTGATGTTGTTTTGAGCGTTCCTAAGGTTGGAACAAGTTTGAATGATGTTATGGAATATGTTGGCATGTTTGGTTGAGGTCCCGGGGGACTCGGGTGAGTTTTGGGTGGTTAAACGAACCATTTTCATGTTGTGAAAGATTGCAGAAAGTCTACTGAAGTGTTGCAGACAACAGTGCTTCGCGTTCGCGGAGGGTTAGCGGGTGAGGCTGAAGATTTAGCCTTCACGTTCGCGAAGGGCTGGGGTCGTTGTGCATCGCATTCGCGAGGTAACAGACGTGTTCGTGATGGTTTGAGCTATGGAATCATCACGTTCGAGAGGTAGTGGTCGCGTTCGCGTAAGAGGAATTTGTGGTCAACGTCAGTTTGTGCTTCGCGAACGCAAGGCTTTGACCGCATTCACAAAGAAGGTTTTGAATGCCTGGGCAGAATGTTTAAATAGTCATTGTCCGCAATTTTGGGGCTAACTTTCACAATTTTGGGCGATTTTAATGATTTTTGAAGAGGATTGAAAAGGTATTTAAGGGGGAACTCTTGGAGGTAAGATTTATGGACTTAATACTCGAATTTAATGTGAACTCTAACTAATTAATCATGGGATTTAAGCCTAATATTGAAGAACTAGGGCTTGTAATTGGAGACCTAAAATTTGGGATTTGAGGGACCATTTGAGGTTGGATTTTGGTGATTTTGATATGAATAAACTCGGACAGTGAAAAAGAGTCTATTGATGTAATTTTTATCAGAATCAGAGATGTGGGACCGGGGATCGGGTTTGGCCAATTTCAGAATTTGTGTTGTAATTTAATTTCTTTCGACTGAGTTTTGTTCCCTTAGCATATTTTGATGGTTTTGCACTGATTTTGGTTAGATTTGGAGCATCTGGAGGCCGATTTGAGAGGCAAGGGCATCGCGGGCTAGAGATTTGGACCGGATAAAGGTGTGTAATGATTGTAAATATTGTCATGAGGGTATGAAACCCCGAATTACACATCGTTGTGCTATATTGAGGTGATGCACACGCTAGATGACGAACGTGGGGTCGTGCACCATTGGGTATTGTGACTTAGTCTATCCCGAATGACTCTTTTATTGTGTATTTGATTGATAACTATTTTTTATCATCATGTTTTGGGCTGAATGCCATATTTGGGCCTAGTGCCAACTATTTGGACCCTTAGGGGATTTTTACTGATATTTCCTCATTGTTTTGACTTTATACTTGTACTTAATCATGCTATATTCTACTATTTTCATAACTCAGCCACGTTTACTCTGTTTAAAACATTAAATGATATTCTAAATGATAATTGGGCTAAGCATTATGTTTTATTGTTGCCCGAGTGGCTTGTGAGATTCTGACTGAGTAAGGCTGAGGGCATGTGTTGTGAGGATACACTGATTTATGATTATGCGGCCGAGGGCTCTGAGATTGTACGCCACTAGGTGGCTTGTTGATATGAGGCCGAAAGCCTATTAATTATGCCACGAGATGACTTGATATTGCGCTTGGGCCGTAAGGGGCCCCTCCCGGAGTCTGTACACCCACAGTGAGCGCGGGTACCCATTGTGATATGAGATATAGCCCGAGGGGCTGGTGTTGTTCCATGATATTACTCGAGGGGCGGATTTTATGTGTTTATCTATTATAGCTGCTTTTCATTTAATTGTTTAACTGTTAAAAAGGTGTTTTAAAGAAGCTTCTTCTGAACCAAGGTGTCTTTATATATTTTCACTGTTTCATTGCTTTTACTAGTATTATACTACTTCTCTATAGTATGTTGATATGCTTTTTACGTGCATTCTTATCGCTCAGTATTCATCTATTATGATTACTCACTAAGTTGGAGTACTCACTTTACTCCCTGTACCTTGTGTACAGATTCAGGCGCTTCAGGTCCCGTAAGCGAGTGTTGATTTCTTCTAGCTTAGGCGATTTCGGAGATTCACTAGGTAGCTGTTCGGCGTTCGCATCCCAATGCTTCTCCCCTATCTTATTTTCTTTGTTTTAGTTCTATAATAGACTATGTAGACTTTTTCTGTCTTTATTTGGATAGTAGATGCTCATGACTGGTGACACCCCGATGTCGGACTATGTCTATTCCGTAAATTGTATTATTCACCTTTATTTTGGGATTTTTATTATGTTAAAGACTTACTCTGTATTACTTAAATTGCTTAAAAATGAATGGGGGGTATATCGGCTGGCCTTGCCTTCACGAGAGACGCCATCATGACCGGGTCCGGGTTTAGGGTCGTGACAAGTTGGTATTAGAGCCTAGGTTACATAGGTCTCACGAGTCATGAGCAGGTTTAGTAGAGTCTCGCGGATCGGTATAGAGACGTTTGTATTTTTCCTCGAGAGGCTGCAAAACCTTTAGGAAAAACTTCATATTCTTGAAATTCCTGTCGTGCGAATTTGTTGATCTGAGTATTAAACTTTTATTATTCTATTCTCTCACAGATGGTGAGGACACGCACTACCGGTCAGGATGGACAACTACCAGTACCACCAGTTGTGGCCACTAGAGGCCGAGGATGCGGTCATGGTCGTGGGCGGGGCAGGGGTGTGGCCCTCAAAACAGCTAGGGCAACACCTACAGATCCATCAGCTGCCCCAGTTCAAGATCAGGTCCCAGTTGTGGACGCTCCAATAGCACAAGCTCAGGCACCAGTTGTGCCCATTGTGATTCCGGGTCTTCAGGAGGCCTTGGCTCAGATTCTATCAATATGCACTAGCCTAGCTCAGGCGGTCTTAGTTACTACAGTCGCAACTACTTATCAGGTCGGGGGAGGCACTCAAACTCCCGTTGCTCGCACACTTGAGTAGGTCGTGTAGGGACTTCAGACACCGGGGGCACATCTAGCCCAGCTGGTTGCAACTGCTCAGGACTATGTAGCTCCTGCCATGCCAGAGGACGAGCAACGTAGGTTGGAGAGGTTTGACAGACTTCATCCTCCGACTTTCAGTGGTGCAGAGGGCGAGGATGTCCAGGGTTTCTTGGACAAGTGTTAGAGTATTCTTCGCACAACGGGTATTCTGGAGACTGGCGAGGTCACTTTCACTACTTTTCAATTTTCTGGAGCTGCCTTCACTTGGTGGGAGTCGTATAAGAGGTGTAGGCCTCTTGGTGCAGTACACCTTACCTGATATCAGTTCTCCATTCTCTTTTTGGAGAAGTATGTGCCGCAGTCTCGCAGAGAGGAGCTGCGCATGCAGTTTGAGTGGTTGCATCAGGGAGAGATGACTGTGATGCAGTATGAGATGAGGTTCTCCGAGTTAGATCGTCATGCTATTTGGTTGGTTCCGATAGATGGAGAGAGGATTAGGAGGTTTGTGGATGGCCTCACTTATCAGCTTGGTATTCTCATGACCAGTGAGAGGGTGTCTGGTGCTACTTTTGAGGAGGTTGTGACATTGCTCGCGAGATTGAGTCAGTTCGTCGCTAGGAACGAGATGAGAGGGAGGCCAAGAGGCCTCGAGGATCTGGTAGTTATGGTGGTGCTCCTTCAAGAGGTCAGTTTCAACACGGTAGAGGCCATCCATTTAGGCATGCTCAGCCAGCTCACCCAGCTTATCATGGGGCGTCATCGGGTCATGGTTCTCACGGTTCTCATTAGGGCCAGTCATCACTTAGCGCCCTTCCAGCTCGTTGTTCATCCAGTGCTCCATCAATTTACGGCTCTTCAGGTGCATCTGCTAGTCATTCCGGTGATGCTTCTGTATTATTTGATCCCGATTCCACCTTTTCTTATGTGTCATCATACTTTGCTCGTTATTTGGATATACCCCGTGAGTCTCTTATTTCACCTATTCATATATCTACTCTGGTAGGCGATACTGTCATTGTAGACCGTGTGTACCGGTCGTGTGTGGTGACTATTGGGAGTCTGGAGACCCGAGTGGATCTTTTGTTGTTATGTATGGTGTATTTTGATGTTATATTAGGCATGGATTGGCTATCTCCGTGTCGTGCTATTTTGGACTGTCATGCTAAGACAGTGATATTGGCTATACCGGGTGTGCCACGGATTGAGTGGCGAGGTTTGACTGATTATGTTCCTAGTAGGGTAATTTTATTCTTGCAGGCCCAGCGTATGGTTGGGATGGGTTGTCTTTCGTATCTAGCCTTTGTGAAGGATGTCGGTGCAGAGACTCCTAGTATTGATTCGGTTCCAGTCGTGAGGGATTTTCCCGATATGTTTCATGCAAACCTACTGGGCATGCCACCGGACAGGGATATTGATTTTGGTATTGACCTGGTGTCGGGCACTCAGCCAATCTCTATTCCACTATATTGTATGGCACCAACGAAGTTCATTGGCCTAGTATGTCGCCTTGGGGTGCGCCGATTCTATTTGTAAAGAAGAAGGATGGCACTATGAGGATGTGCATTGATTATAGCAGTTGAACAAAGTAACAGTTAAGAACAAGTTTCCTTTGCCTCGTATTGATGATTTGTTCGACCAGCTTCAGGGAGCGAGAGTGTTCTCTAAGATTGATCTCCATTTATGTTATCACCAGTTGAAGATGAGGGACTCGGATATTCTTAAGACGGCTTTCAGGACCCGATATGGTCATTATGAGTTCTTGGTGATGTCTTTTGGGCTGACCAATGCCCCAACAACATTCATGCATTTGATGAACAACGTGTTTCGACCTTATCTCGACTCGTTTGTTATAGTCTTCATTGATGATATTTTGGTATACTCACATAGTCAGGAGGAGCACGCGGAGAATTTGAGGGTTGTGTTGCAGAGATTGAGGGACGGGAAGCTTTATGCAAAATTCTCCAAGTGTGAGTTTTGGCTTAGTTTAGTGGCTTTCTTGGGGCACGTGGTGTCCAGTGAGGGTATTCAGGTTGATCCGAAGAAGATAGAAGCGGTTTAGAGTTGTCCCAGACCGTCCTAAGCCATAGAGATTCACAGCTTTCTTGGTTTGGCGGGTTATTACTGTCGGTTTGTTCAGGGATTCTCATCTATCGCATCACCCTTGACCAGATTGACTCAGAAGAGTACTTCATTTGTATAGTCGGATGAGTGTGAGGAGAGCTTTTAGAAGCTCAAGACAGCCTTGACCACAGGTCCAATATTAGTTTTGCCATCAGCTTCAGGTTCATATACCGTGTATTGTGATGTTTCGAGAGTTGGTATTAGGTATGTATTGATGCAGAAGGGTAGAGTTATTGCTTATGCTTCTCGTCAGTTGAAGCCCTATGAGAAGAACTACCCCGTTCATGATTTGGAGTTGGCTGTCATAGTTCACGCGTTGAAGATTTGGAGGCATTACTTGTATGGTGTGTCTTGTGAGGTGTTTACGGATCATCGTAGCCTTCTGCACTTGTTCAAGCAGAAGGATCTCAATTTGAGGCAGTGGAGATGGTTGGAGTTGCAAAAAGATTATGATATCACTATATTGTACCATCCGGGGAAGGCCAATATGGTAGCCGATGATTTGAGCCGAAAGGCAGTGAGTATGGGGAGTTTGGCATATATTCCAGTTCGGGAGAGACCTCTTGCATTTGATGTTCAGGCCTTGGCCAATCGATTCATGAGGTTAGATATTTCGGAGCCCAGTCGGGTATTGGCTTGTGTGATTTCTCGGTCTTCCTTATATGATCGCATTAGAGAGCGCTAGTATGATGATACTCATTTGCTTGTCTTTAAGAACAGAGTTTAGTACGATGATGCCATATATGTGTCTATTGGTGATGATGGGGTGTTGAGGATGCATGGCCGGATATGTTTGCCCAATGTAGATTGGTTTCGGGAGTAGATTCTGGAGGAGGCCCATAGCTCGCGGTATTCTATTCATCCGGGTTCCGCGAAGATGTATCGGGATTTGAGACATCATTATTGGTGGAGGAGAATGAAAAAGGACATTGTGGGATTTGTAGCTCAGTGTCTCAATTGTCAGCAGGTGAAATATGAGCATCAGAGATCGGGTGGCTTGCTTCAGCAGATGGATATTCCAGAGTGGAAGTGGGAGCGGATCACCATGGACTTTGTAGTTGGGCTCCCACGGACTTTGAAGAAGTTCGATGCTATTTGGGTGATTGTGGATCGGCTGACCAAGTCTGCGCACTTCATTCTTGTGTGTACTACCTATTCTTCCGAGCAGTTGGCAGAGATCTATATCCGGGAGATTGTTCGGTTGCATGTTGTCCTAGTTTCCATTATTTCAAATAGAGGCACTCCGTTTACTTCGTAATTTTGAAGGTCTGTGCAGCGAGAGTTGGCTACTCAAGTTGAGTTGAGTACAACTTTTCACCCTCAGACAGACAGGCAGTCCGAGCGCACTATTCAGATATTGGAGGATATGTTGCGTGCTTGTGTCATTAATTTTGGAGGGTCATGGGATCAGTTTCTACCGCTCGTAGAGTTTGCTTATAACAACAGCTACCAATCGAGTATTTAGATGGCTTCATATAAAGCTTTGTATGGGAGGCGGTGTAGATCTCCAGTTGGTTGGTTTGAGTCGGGTGAGGCTAGGCTATTGGGGACAAACTTGGTGTAGGATGCTTTAGAAAAGGTGAAGGTAATTCAGGAGAGGCTTCGTACAGCGCAGTCGAGACAAAAGAGTTATGTTGACAAGAAGGTTCGGGATGTGTCCTACATGGTTGGTGAGAAGGTTCTATTTAAAGTTTTACCCATGAAGGGTGTTATGAGGTTTGGGAAAAAGGGTAAATTGAGTCCTTGGTTCATTGGGCCTTTTGAGGTGCTTCGGAGGATTGGGGAGGTGGCTTATGATCTTGCTTTGCCACCCAGCTTGTCGACTGTGCATCCGGTATTTCATGTTTCTATGCTCCGGAAGTATATTGGGGATCCGTCTCATGTTCTGGATTTCAGCACGGTGCAGTTAGATGGTTATTTGACTTATGATGTGGAGCCAGCAGCTATTTTGAAGCGTCAGGTTCGAAAGTTGAGATAGAAGGATATAGCTTCAGTGAAAGTGCAGTGGAGAGGTCGGCCCATGGAGGAGGCTACCTGGAAGACTGAATGGGAGATGCGGAGCAGATATACTCACATGTTTGAGGCTTCAGGTATATTTCTTGACTCGTTCGAAGACGAACATTTGTTTAAGAGGGGGATGATGTAACGATCCGACCGGTCGTTTCATGAGTTACTGCTCCATTTCCCCCATTTATGCTTCTTATTGCTTTATTTATCGGTTCTATGTGTGATCGTGTTGGTTAGCTCGGGTTCAGAAAGATTTTGGTAAGGTTTGAAACGCTTAGTCTCTTTTGAGGAAGTTTAAGTTGGAAAAGTCAACCGGATGTTGACTTAGGTGTTAAAAGGCTCGGATGTGAGTTCAGATGGTTCGGATAGCTTCGGGAGGTGATTTGGGACTTAGGAGCGTGATCAGAATATGTTTTGGAGGTCCGAGGTAGATTTAGGCTTGAATTGACGAAATTGGAATTTTGGCGTTTTCCGGTTGATAGGTGAGATTTTGATATAAGGGTCAGAATGGAATTCCGGAAGTTGCAGTAGGTCTGTTGTGTCATTTGGGATGTGTGTGCAAAATTTCAGGTCATTCGGACATGGTTTGATAGACTTTTTGATAGAAAGCGGAATTTGGAAGATTTTGGGATTCTTAGGCTTTAATCCGATGCAAATTTGGTGTTTTGATGTTGTTTTGAGCGTTCCGAAAGTTGGAACAAGATTGAATGATGTTATGGGATATGTTGACATGTTTGATTGAGGTCCCAGGGGCTTCGGGTGGTTAAACGAATCATTTCATGTTGTGAAAGATTGTAGAAAATCTGCTGAAGTGTTGCAGACAGTAGTGCTTCGCGTTCGCGAGTAGACCCTTGCGTTCGCGAAGGATTAGCGGGTGAGGCTGAAGATTTAGCCTTCGCTTTCGCGAAGGGCTGGGGTCGTTGTGCATCGCGTTCACGAGGTATCAGACGTGCTCGCGATGGTTTGAGCTGTGGAATCATCGCGTTCGCGAGGTAGTGGTCGCGTTCGCATAAGAGGAATTTGTGGTCAACGTCAGTTTGTGCTTCGCGAACGAGAGGCTTTGACCGCGTTCGCGAAGAAGGCTTTGAATGTCCGGGCAGAATGTTTAAATAGCCATTGTCCGCGATTTTGGGGCTAATTTTCACCATTTTTGGGCGATTTTGAAGCTTTTTGAAGAGGATTGAAGAGGGACGGAACTCTTGGAGGTAAGATTTATGGACTTAATACTCGATTCTAATGTGAACTCTACCTAATTAATCATGGGATTTAAGCCTAATATTGAAGAACTAGGGCTTGTAATTGGAGACCTAAAATTTGGGGTTTGAGGGATCATTTGAGGTTGTATTTTGGTGATTTTGATATGAATAAACTCGGAGAGTGATAAGGAGTCTATTGATGTAATTTTTATTGGAATCCGAGACGTGGGCCCGAGGATCGGGTTTGGCCAATTTCGAGATTTGTGTTGTAATTTAATTTCTTTCGAGTGGGCTTTGTTCCCTTAGTATATTTTGATGGTTTTACATTGATTTTGGTTTGATTTGGAGCATTCGGAGGACGATTCGAGAGGCAAGGGCATCGCGGGCTAGAGATTTGGACCGGATAGAGGTGAGTACTGATTGTAAATGTTGTCCTGAGGGTATGAAACCCCGGCTTACACATTGTTGTGTTATATTGAGGTGACACACACGCTACATGACGAGCGTGAGATCATGCACTGTTGGGGATTGTGACTTAGTCCATCCCGAATGACTGTTTTACCACGTATTAGATTGAAAACTATTTGCTATCATCATGTTTTGGGCTGAATGTTATATTTGGGCCTCGTGCCAACTATTTGGACCCTTAGGGGATTTTTACTGATATTTCCTCACTGTTTTGACTTTATACTTGTACTCAATCATGCTATATTCTACTTTTTTCATAACTCAGCCATGTTTACTTTGTTTAACACATTAATTATATTCTAAATGATAATTGGGCTGAGCATCATGTTTTACTGTTGCCCGAGTAGCTTATGAGATTATGACTGAGTAAGGCCGATGACCTGTGTTGTGAGGATACACTGATTTATGATTATGAGGCCGAGAGCCTGAGATTGTACGCCATGAGGTGGCTTGTTGATATGAGGTCGAGAGCCTATTGATTATGCCACGAGATGACTTGATATTGCGGTTGGGCCGTAAGGGGCCCCTCCCGGAGTTTGTACACCCCTAGTGAGCATGGGTACCCATTGTGATATGAAATATATCCCGAGGGGCTGATGTTGTTCCATGATATTACCCGAGGGGCGGATTCTGTTGACATTGAGCCCGAGGGACGGATTTTATGTGTTTATCTGTTCTAACTGCTTTTCATTTAATTGTTTAACTGTTAAAAAAGTGTTTTAAAGAAGCTTCTTCTGAACCAATGTGTCGTTATATGTTTTCACTGTTTTATTGCTTTTACTGGTATTATACTACTTCTTTATAGTATGTTGATGTGCTTTTTACGTGCTTTCTTATCGCTCAGTCTTTATTTATTATTATTACTCACTGAGTTGGAGTACTCACTTTACTCCCTGCACCCTGTGTGCAGATTCAGGCACTTCAGGTCCCGCTAGCGAGTGTTGATTTCTTCCAGCTCAGGCGGTTTCGGAGATTCACTAGGTAGCTGCTCGGCGTTCGCAGCCCAGTGCTTCTCTCCCTATCTTATTTTCTCTGTTTTAGTTCTATAATAGACTATGTAGACTTTTTCTGTCTTTATTCGGATAGTAGATGCTCATGACTGGTGACATCCCGATGTCGGGCTATGTCTATTCCGTAAATTGTATTATTCACCTTTATTTTGGGATTTTTATTATGTTAAAGACTTAATCTGTATTATTTTAATTGCTTAAAAATGAATGGGGTGTGTGTCGGCTAGCCTTGTCTTCACGAGAGACGCCATCACGACCGGGTCTAGGTTTAGGGTCGTGACAGTAGCAAAACAACAAATCATCAAGAAAAAGTAAAGATTACTAAGTTTGATGGAAGAAAGATGGAATCCGATGAATTCCGGCCTCCACGATGGCTCTGTGTCCTCCCTTCGTCCAATCTCTTCTAAAAACAGTATTTAATGACTATTTATATGTGTAGGGAAAAGACCTAGACGAAATAACCAAGTCCAAAGCCAAAAAAGAAGACAAAATAGGCTTGAAACACGGAACACGCGAAGCACCCTGCTACAGACCGCGCCTAGCGAGCTCAAACGCGCTTCGCCTGCTCTAACGCGAGCAAAATGGCACGCTTCGCTTGACTTCTTTCTGCTTCACTTTTGAGTTGCTTTGCGTACTCCCAATTTCACGTTTTTGTGTTCTTTTTCAATTGACTTTTGTCTTTCTTTGTAATGTTATCATTCTTGTAGTGTATAAAATACACATAAAATTTCTAATTTGCTCTTAATTTCATTTTTAACGTACTTACACATAAAATAAATTTAATTAAGCACAAATATAGAGCCCGTTTGGCTTAGCTGATTTAGAGTAGCTGATAAGCATTAGGTGTTAAAAAATATTTTTAGGTGTTAAAGCTGATTTAAAAAATAAGCAGTTATATATTTGAATAAAAATGCTGAAATTAATAATAAGCACCTGAAACTGTTTGATTAAAAAGTGTTGATAAGCTCTTTTTATATTACAATGACTTAAATGACCTTATAACAATTTGTACAGAAGAACAAAAGAAGGGAATTCCACGTAACAAAGGAAGCAATGGTGCGGCCGGAGAGGCAACGACTGTTTAGGTTTTGAAGAACTGGGATAGAGAAATTGTATGAAGAGTTTTGTTTTAAAAAGAAGTATTTTAGGGATAGAATAGTAAATATTTCAGTCAAACCTAAAAGTGCTTATAAGCTGAAATTTGATAAGTTGGGGGAGATCAACTTATGACTTTTGGCTTATAAACACTTTTAATTTTACCAAACGCATAGATAAGTTAAAAAGTGCTTATAAGCCAGTTTGACCAGCTTATAAGCTTAACCAATCACCTTTATAGTTTAGTATTAAAGCCCCAAAATATCAAGTAAGTAATACACTAAAAATATAGAATTATACTCAAACATCACTTACAAAGTGTGAATCTTTAATTGTCGAGCTCCTAATGTTACCTGACACGGGTGAAAAACCACAAGGGAAAAAGAAAGGCTTGGTAGAAAACTGACGGTGTATCTCAACTTGATACACCTTCCCTTATGTGGTAATTTCTCTTCAGAGTTCCTTCATTTTTGTCAGAATTATTGTTTGCTTGCTATGAAATTAAGTTTCTTACCAAACAACCCCCCGAAAACCACACCTTTTTCCTTATTGGATTGAATAATTGACCAACCATTGACTCTTAGCCTAAAAGGCAGAAAGTCTATTCGTTTTCCTTTCTCACTGCAAACTAATTTGCCCTTCGCTTTTCCAAGACCAATCAAATTTTAAGACATGCATGAATAATAAAAAAAATAAAAAAAAATTTGGATAAAAAGTTTAAAATTTTGCATAACAAGGAAGCAAGAATTTGGAAACAGCAGTAAACAATGGGTCTGATCAACTTTCTTCTGATTTCAGCCAAAATTTTGCTCTCTTGGTAAGTATTTCCTTAGCTTCCATTTCTCTTCCAGTAACTAAGTTTTCCTACTTTTTAATCTTTTTCTTGACCAAAAGACACAATCTTGATTGCTTTGTTTAAGATTTTGGAGTTAGTTAGTAGTTGTGGCACATTGTTCTTTTGTGAGGTTGTCAATTGTTTGTCCTATTTTTCAGGAATTTGTTATTTGTTAAGCCTTTGGGTTTTGTTTAGATCAGCTGCTCTTGTCTTTAATTTTTTTTTTTTTTTGCAACAGTTCTTTTTGGATAGTTTGTAGACCATCAGTGACATTGCTATGTCCTCTGTAAGTTAATAAAGAATTACTTAATTTTCTAATGTTTCTTTGAATTTTTGCTGGATATGTGAACTGGGATACTTAGGCTATTATATGTTGTGCTATTCTTGGCAAAGCAGATATGCATCAATTCGGGCGATAGAGAGTGATAAAGCATCCAGCTACCAAAAGTGTCTTCAATATTGGGTTCTATTTGGATTAACCACTGTATTGGAGTTGACTCTTGGAAAGCCTTTGACTGGGTAATCTTTCATTTTGCTTTTGTATACAGAAATGTTTTTGAGGGGAGTCTTGGCGTAATTGGTAAAGTTGTTGCCATGTGACCATGAGGTCACGGGTTCGAGCCGTGGAAACAACCTCGTGCTGAAATGCAGGGTAAGTTTGTGTACAATAGATCCTTGTGGTCCGACCCTTCCCCGGACCGCTCGCATAGCTGGAGCTTAATGCACCTGGCTGCCGTTTATACAGAAATGTTTTTAGACTTCTTATATGCAAGCTGTCCACCTTCGGACGATTAACATTGGTGGTTAAATTATAGGAACATCTCGAATGCTTGGTATTTTGAATGTAATTTATGTTATGTGATTGCTATAACAGATGGAACTGCATTCTTTGTTTATCTAGTGAGACATTATTTGCAAAAGAAATCCCATGCTTACTTAGTGGGTAAGAATCTAGTTCTACTTTGTTGTAGCAAGTTGTGTAAGTGTGACAGTATCAGCTTATGTGGGACATATATTTGTTTCTCGAGTTGTGCAGACCAGCTGTAACTGATGGCTGAAACCAAACTGCTCATTACAAATCGATACTATATAGGCATAAGAACTTCTAAAATGCAGGCAAGGCTGTGGCAAAGGCTCATTTTAGAACTACCATTTGTTTGGATGGGTGAGAGAACACTCAGCATCTGCAATAACAGCTGAGTAGTCACTCCATCTCAGACAGGGGCGTATGCAAGTTTTTCATAAGTGGTGTCACGATTTGAAAAACTGTACAAATAGATTAATTACTATAATGGTAAGCTGTGTCATATTTTATACTTATCCCCAATATTTTTATTTTTCTTATACTTATCTAGTAAAAGATTTCAAAGAAGAGGACACTGCATAGGACAAAGTGTATACGCCCCTGATCCCAGATAATGTGTTAACCACTACACGAATATAACACATATCTCATGTTTTTACATGATAATATAAAGAGCTCAAATGCAACATCATTGCATTGGTTAATCTATCCATTACCTGTTGGGTGGGGCCTCTAACAAAAGCCCTCCTTGAGGCACTAATTTGAACTCCATTAGAAAGTAAAAAATGTATGATTGTTTTGCATGAAAATGAAAGAGAAAGATTGTTTTGGCTAGAGCTTCACTTAATATCAAAGTGTTTGGTTCTCTTGACTGCTAACTTTTTCACTTAGAGATGACATCTTTTTTGATGAGAAAATGTATGGATTTATGTTAGCAATTACAAATTCAGAACCTTATAGCAAGTCGTAGTTGATCTCTCGGCTGTTCTGGTCTTACTCAGTTCATGACTCTCACCAAGCGTTTATCTTTGTTGCTTTCTTCAGGTTTTCATTTTGGCTTTATGCAAAAGGATTAGCATCCCTCTTGCTCGTGATGCCTCAGTTTAGTGTTGCTTCTTATGTGTATATGCACTTTGTTAAGCCATGTGTTTCCCCAAATCCACGCGCGGAAAAGGTCACGGAAAATAACGATTGCATGCCCATGAAGATCAGCGATTATATTGATGCAGCACCGATACGTGTTGAACAGAAGGAAAAGGACAACCTGCAAAGTTTGGTCATTTATGAGGTAATCATAGTTTTCCCCTGCAAACTCCTTCTCATATGAACCTTTTGGTTATTCTGTTGTTTATAATTCTGTTTCAGGTTGAATCTTCTCCTACGAGTGATTGGCCAATTTATCCTAAGAAAGTTCAAATGGACTGGAGCTGCGCTTTATGTCTTGTGAGCACTTCTAGCGAGAAATGTCTAAAGCAACACATCCAAGGTAGGAAGCACAAATTGAAGGAAGAAGAAGAAGAAAGGAAACACGAAATGATGGCAAGTAAAAAAGCCAAATTTGCTTCAAAGTTAGAGGGAAATTATTTAACAGATCTACTTAAGAGTTTGATCCGGCTAAAATCTGAAAAGTTTGTGGAACTAAGAGGTTTTAATTTGCCAATGGGACGACCAGTTAAGTACTGCACTTGGAAAAAGCCTGAGTTTGGATGGATAAAGCTAAATACAGATGGATCTATAGACCGAAAAAATTCTGGTCTTGGTTGTTTGCTTCGCGATGATGAAGGTGTTCCTTTATGTGCTTGCATCTCTAAGGTTCCATGTGAAGATATCTTCTTGGTTGAGTTACTAGCTATTTGGAGAGGTCTTACACTTGCTGCGAGTATAGGGATCAAAATGATATGGGTAGAATCCGACTCAATGAGTGCAGTGAAAGCCATTAACAAAGAGCAGCCATTTAGTCAGAAGGCTAGTAGCTGTCTCATACACATTTGGAAAATTTTGAAGAAGTTTCAGAAGTACCAAGTTACTCATTCGTGGCGCGAAACAAACAGAGCAGCTGATTATTTATCAAAGAAGGATATATCAGGAAGTGACATTGTTATTTGGCCTAGAGATTTTTCTACTTCCCTTTGCAAATTTATTGCAGAAGATGCTCAGGGAAGTTGGTACCTTAGACGGTGAGCCCATCAAATGTGGCTGGAGCAAAACCATATTTAGGACAAGATTTAGAATTACAGCAAAGCTGTTATATATATATCAACTGTTGTTGCTAACAGAAGACTACCACCTGAAAAGTTGCAGGCTTGCGGTACATTATAAGGTATTTTTGAGGCAAGCCATTTTCAGGAATACTATTTAGAGATTAATCGGTACTTATTTTATCCTGAAATTTTAAACTTCAGCACAATTCAGGACAATTGTTGTCCTGAAAAAATGAAATTCAGAATGCACTCTAAAGAACAAACTTTTAGAGTGGCAAACTGGTGTCATTTCTACGGTATTTTTTTTCTTTCTTTCTGAAACAGTTGTGGTGGTGTCCGGGCCAACTTGTAAGAACCTCGACTAATTTACTGGATACTTACTACCTCCTATCAGTACCGGATAACGCTGCCTACCGGCACATTATGAAGTAACTACACTCTCTAACTCTGAAGGAGGACTAGAAGGTCCATATGTTGGCAAATGCATCTTAGTCTTGTGACGTGCTTCTTGTAAATAAGTAAACAAAACCAAGCATTTCAAACATTGGCAATTGAGCAGAACTATATTCTAAAAATTTTAAAGCGAGTCCAACTCAAAAATAGAATTCTTAACCCCTTTACATTTTGAAAAGGGTCAAAATTCTTCCGAAAATCCTAATTTTCAGTTTTTTAAAATCAGATTTAAAACGTAGCATAACAGTACTTACAAGAAAAAAAAATGAATGAAAGAAAACCAGGAATATTAATATTTGAAAAAAGGAAAAAGCTCCACCACGAGCGATTTGCAACAGAATCTGAAATTGAATAACATTTGCAGCTGTGCATTTTTCTCCCCTTTTTTTATGGCCAAGTAGTAATCCTGAACATGATATTTTGCAAATTAAAGTATACGATCACAGGAGTAACATATAATATTGAAATGGACTTTAAAACGAGTGGCCATTTTACTATCATTTTACTCAACTTTCTTACAAAATATATTTCGGATCAACTTTTGGAACTTATATAGAGCTTTCACGTACTTATGACAAGTAGACCATTTTAATTAAACTATATTGAGTATTGTAACAACAAACATGGAATATCATGACATTTTGTCATGTAACAACGCACCACAAGATTAAACGATATTTTTAATATGTTATACACACCTCTAATAAATTCTGATGTACATAAAATAAAACGAAGAGAGTAATAATCTTCTTCGGAACAAGAGGTACATAGCTAGCGTTTGGACATAGATTTAGTTGAAACTTAAAAAATTGAGTTTTTGAAGAATAATGTTTGAAAGTTGAAATTATGTTTGGACATGCACTTTAGATTAAAAAAAATTAAAATTTTATGAGTAAAAAACTTCAGAACTTCCAAAAACTACTCTAGAGTTGTTTTTTGGAGTTGAAGATTTTATTTTCAAAATCAACCAAAAATCTCCCAAATCTTATGGCCAAACGGGAGCGTTGTTATTTATAGGAAAACATAGCTATTTGAGGAACATCATCATTCACTGTCCAGTGACTCCGGCTAGGCAGGAATAAACATGCACACGAACCTAAATGTGGTTCTTTTTGACTCAAAATACATTTTTAAGTATAAACAAAAGTTACTTTTCTATATAAAACGCGGTACTGTACCGTTTTACCTTAATGGCCGTTTGGACCGTTAAGGTAAAACGCGGTATATAACTGCGATTTATATAAAATGCGATTATATACCGCAATTTATAGGGAGCTGAAAAGACTGGTATATAAAACGCGATCCATTACCGTGTTTTATAGAAATCGCGGTAATGGACCGCGTTTTATATACAAAAATAGTATATCTCTTCCCTTTCCCCACCGTTTCTGCCGAGTCATCTTCTTCAATTTTTTTTTTTAAAAAGGTCTCCCCCTCCATTAACAACAAAAAAAACCTCGTGTGGAGCCTACCCGTCCCACAAAAAGTAAAAATTCCCCGTCCTACATCCTAGCTAAGACAATATTTCGTTGTGGGTTGCTCGTTTCGGATTCAAATCGCCAAATTTTTAACTTTCCAAAAACCTTAAATCGAGGTATTCCAACTTAGTTTTTGTTAAAACTCGTATAAAAATGCATATTAGTTGTTTTGAATGTGTTGTATGTTATTTTGTGTTTTTTTTGCGATTAAATTGTTATATTATTTTTATCCGGACTAAGATATTAATGTTGTAAAAAAATATAATATAATTGTGAAATCGTTATTATTTGTTAATAAAAATGTTAATAAATTACTATTATTGTTTATATGTATTTTTGTGATTAAAATGTATTTGTTGTGTTTTGTTTGGTTTAAATTATTTTTTTGCTTAAAGACTAGTAATATAGTGCCTTTTAGGGTAGTAACATATAATTCCTTTTAGCGTAGTAAAATATAGTGCCTTTAACGTAGTATAATGTAGTGCTTTTTAGCGTAGTAAAATGTAGTGCCTTTTAGCGTAGTTTCCTTGTAGTTTAAGTATCTCTTATACTCAAAAATACGCCAAATAACTGATAGATCAAACACAAACTCTGTCAATTATAGTCAACCTATATTTGGTGTTACTGGGATGCAAATATCGAGCGTGAAACCCATATGAATCTTTAATAATTAAATATTGGATAATTGTAAAAATTAATTATTTAATTTACAAACTAACATATAAAATTATAATAAAACTAACACATTGAAGAATTGGTGCTACTGGGCCGCAAATATCGAGACTAGAATATTTAATTATAAAAATTAATTATTTAATTTACAAACTAACATATAAAATTATAATAAAACTAACACATCGAAGAATTGGTGCTACTGGGCCGTAAATATCGAGCCTGGAACCCATATATCAATATTTAATTATAAAAATTAATTATTTAGTTCACAAACATATAAAATTATAATAAAACTAACACATTGAAGAATTGGTGCTACTGGGCTCCAAATATGGAGCCTAGAACCCATATGTCAATATTTAATTATAAAAATTAATTATTTAATTCACAAACAAATATATAAAATTATAATAAAACTAACACATCGAAGAATGGGTGCTACTAGGCTCCAAATATGGAGCCTAGAACCCATATGTCAATATTTAATTATAAAAATTAATTATTTAATTCACAAACAAATATATAAAATTATAATAAAACTAACACATCGAAGAATGGGTGCTACTAGGCTGCAAACCATATGTCAATATTTAATTAAATTTTTTTAATTATTTAATCCAAAAACATAACATATAGAATTATAATAAAACTAACACATCAAAGAATTGGTGCTACTGGGCTCCAAATATGGAGCCTGGAACCAATATGTCAATATTTAATTATAAAATTTTAATTATTTAATCCAAAAACAAACATATAAAATTATAATAAAACTACAATCCAAAAACAAACATATAAAATTATAAAACTAACATTTAATTAATATTGTTTAATTTACAGTAGACGACATGGAGGCGCCGCCTATTCATCCCGGACCTTTTAGTGATCAACTACTCTCGTTACAAGGCGACCATAGGTCAACCCACATATGGGAGGGTGAGTTACTGACCCAGACTCTCTGCGCCAGGAGAGTGGACGATATGTGGGATTTTCTGCATGGCAGAGTTCTCCATGCCCGTGTAGTCGCGTGCATGCGGGACACTGGTTTCTACAGGATGATTGAGATCGGGCGGCTGCAGCTCGATTGGTCTTTGATCACGGCCCTGATAGAGCGGTGGAGGCTGGATACGCACACTTTCTACCTGCCCATTGGCGAGGCCACTGTCACACTGCAGGATGTGGAAGTTTTGCATGGGATCCCCATTGATGGACTGACCGTTTCATTGCTGTCTAGCATGAGAGAGATAACACGTGGTATATACCTGGACACGCTGCAGCGGCTCACTGCTTTCCGGCCAGAGGATGAGACTATACTGCATGGGGCCAGTCATTTTCCCTTGATGACTAAATGCATCCTCTGATCGATGACGATATACCGGATTATCATGTCGACCGGTATACGAGGTTGCTTCTACTGCTGTTGTTTGGAGAGGTCTTGTTCCGGAACACTTCGGGGAACCTAGTCAACTTGAGATTTCTTTATCATCTTGAGCGGCTAGATGATTTACCCCAGTACAGCTAGGGCTCTGCTATTCTCTCCTACTTGTACAGATGCAAGTGCTGGGTGAGTATGGGCACCTAGTGTGAGGTTGCTGGATTCTTGCCGCTACTACAGGTGACAACATATTCGAATACTCTATTCATTTTAACATACCTAGTAAAAATATATCTTAAATTTGACGTCAAGTTTTTATGTTAGGTTTGGGCTTGGGAGAGGTTTCTGCAATTCCAGCCACCTCTACCACCATTAGTTCCAGTTGTACCATCGAAGTTGCTCCCTCTAGCTAGGAGGTGGGTACTCCGACAGGGACATACGCGTGAGAACGAGGCTTATCATAATTTCTCCTTGTGTAGAGATATATTGGATTTGCTGGATGGCGCACATGTAAATGTATATCTAAGTTTAGTTGTCATTGCTTCAAACACAAATGCCGTGTACTGACTTTTCCTGTTCTTCGTTAATAGTTCATCTGGACGCCATACAACGATGCGATGATAGCTAGCTTGCCCGATTATTGCTCGACCGGCCGACTTCTGTGGGGTGATTTCGTCCCGTTGTTCTGCCTTGATATTGTGGAGCATCATGCCACTGAGCGGGTACTTCACCAGTTTGGCAGGCCGAAGCTCCCACCGAAACCGCCCGCCTGGGAGACCACACATTACCAGCGGGATGATTAGACCAAAGTGGACAATGTATTTTTGGCATGGCTAGAGGAGCAGATCGATACATGGGACTGGCGAGCTAACCTGATTCCGCCTCCCCCCTTCACCGAGTCTGCAAGATACTGAGCATGAATATATGCCCTAGTATCGCGGCATTACCCGATTTATCATCGGGAACCCCAACCATCGAGCTGGCGGTTAGTACGTTCCATACTATGGGTGGCACGAGGCACTGGTATGTTATTTGACATTCTTACTTATAACTGTGATATAACGTTATGTAATTTATATTTTACATGTTGTGCAAGATATTGGTCTTCATTTAGTCCACCAGTTGGGATTGCAAATGCAGCAACATGACAGCGATCAAGCGGTCACTTTGCAGCAGTATGGTCGATAGGTGACAGAGCTGGCTGCCCGAACACTACAGCGAGCCAGAGAGGGCGAGTGCTTAGATCACGACCCTGGTTATATGGCACCAGAGCACTACCATCGGGGTAGGCTTGTGGCACGCCCGAGGGGATGGGGACGAGGCAGGGATGTCCCACGAGGCAAGGCTACCCCACGGGGTCGTGAGGCCGGCGAGGAGGTGGTCCCCAACAAGGAGCGTTGAGGCACCTGTTGAGGCATCTGATGAGGAGGTTGGAGCTGATCTGCCGGGTTACATTCCTCAGCTAGACGATCATCCCAGCAACATGCTCTCGTACAGCCTTCAGTTGGTGCTGCCAGCATCGCATGTGACCCTGTCAGATCCATTATTGATTATGCGCACGAGCTTCACCGGAGATTGGGAGCAGTTCTTTTCAGGCCCATCGACCGCAGTTGAGGATTGGCCACTCGAGACGTGGATGGTGGGTGCAGGTTGAGTTTTGGTTCATTGTTGATAGGTGCTGTGGTTCTATCACAGGCGCAAGTATGTTTGTATTATTATTAAATTTTAATTTTTTTTCTCTTTGATTCTCCATAATGTTTTTTTAAATTTTCTTATTAAGGCTTCATCCTAGCCCGTCACGGAGGCCATTTTGTGCGATGCTGATGTCACGACCTCGGTTCACCCTCCGTGAACCATCGTGACGGCACCTAGTCTCTACAACTCATTAAGCCTAACAATGCAAAAAATAAACCAATTTTGCAGAAGAAATAATAATAACAAAATAGTGAAATAAAACAGTGTTTAAAAGTGCCGCTCGGCATACATAATATCAACTCTCGAAATCTAAATACATTTTCCAAAACCCGGAATCTTATGATCACAAGCCTTTGAATGCCTACAAGTATCTAACTCTAGAATAGCTAACAAAGGAAAGAAAATATAGAAGGTCTAATACTTAAAAGGCAGAGTAGAAAGGGACTCTTCGGTCTGCGGACGCGACAGATATACCTCGGAGTCTCTACAAGCGCCTCGTCTCAAGCGTGATAAGTCTAAGTGGAAGTACCTGGATCTGCACATGAAAAACATGCGCAGAAAGGGCATGAGTACATCACAACGGTACTTAGTAAGTGTCAAGCCTAACCTCGGTCGGGTATTAACGAGGAAGGTCAGGGCCCTACTTAGGTTAAACTAAAATATAAGGTATGACAGCATACGATAGAGCAGTCATGTTGAAAGATAATAATAAGAATTAAATACAGAATAATAAGGACAACAACAACTACCACAGAGGCAAAGTAACATAGAAAGAGATATAGCTTAGTACAAGGATAACAATCTGTAGTCTCAAACATAAATATCTAGTGGATCTCCCGGGATATCGTCCCATAGTCCATCTCATAATGCGAGGGATCTCCCGGAATACTGATCCATAGTCCCAAATATAAATACTCAGTACAGGGGGAATCTACCGTGTGCAGTCCCGTAGTTCCAATGTAAATGTACAGGGAGATCTCCCAGAATACCATTCTGTAGTCCCAAAGTAAACATACAGGGGGATCTCCCGGGATACCGTCTCATAGTCCCAAAGTAAACACACAGCAACAACAATAATAGTACACAGTTCAATTCAAGTTCCATACTAATGTAAGACAGGTATTTCTAACCTAGCATGCTGCACATAATCCAAATAAGGCAGTTTGAGCAAGTAAGGCAATTAAGTCAATTAGACATGTTTTTTCTAAGCTAACAACATGCTTAAATTTGCAAGTAGTATAAACAGAAAAAGAAACATGCTAGTAATTACTTAATGAAAACCGGATTTTCAACAATTAGCACAAGTACGCACTCGTCACCTCACGTACAAGACATTTCAATTATCAATAATACCAAATCATAAGGAAAATGTCCCCCACACAAGGTTAGGCAAGCCACATACCTCGAATCAGCTCAAAATCAACCCGAAACCACGTTTTTGCCACGAGTATTCGACTCAAAATGGCACGAATCTATTAAATTCAATTGCATACTGTAAATAACACTTCAAGCAACTGATTCTACAAATAAATTCTAAGCTAATACGCGAAATTAGGTAAAATGACCAAAACGCCCCTCAGCCCCACGTCTCGGAATCGGGTAAAATTTATATTTTCAGAATCCTCATACTTTCACGAGTTCATGCATACCAAGATTATCCAAATCCAATGTCAAATTCTCAATCAAAATTTGAATTCTAGGTCTAAGAACTTTCTTCCAACTTTTCCCCAAATTTCATCTCCAATCCGAAATTAAATGATAAAACTAACAATAGATTAGTGAAATACAACTAGAAAGGGTTAAGGAAGTGTTACCCACTGATTTCTTCTTCAAATTCCTTCCAAAATCTCCCTCTCCCGAGTTCCAAATCGAATTTCCAACTTTTGAAACTAAACCCTCAAAATTCCTATTTTCTGCCCATAAACACCGCATTTGCGGTCCACCCATCGCATCTGCGATACCGCTTCTGCGGTTCTCACTTAAAAGTTCCATATCCGCACCTGCGACCCAGATGTTGCATCTGCGGTCCCGCAGGTGTGTTAATCCATCCGCTTCTATGGTCCCTGCCCTACTTTTTGTTTGTCCGCTTCTGCAGCTTTACTCCGCATCTGCGGCCTCTCAACCTAGATGCGGTTATGACAACAGCCCAAAGAACTTCAGCTGCAAACTCCAAGTTCCAACTTCCCGTTAACCACCCAAAATCATCCCGAGGCCCCCGGGACCTCAACCAAATGCACGGACAAGTCATATACTACTATCCAAACTTATACGAATCTCCAAAACACCTCAAACAACATCGAATCAACCAATTAGCATCGGATTCAAGCCTAAGAACTTCAAAAACTCTCAAAATACGCTTTCGATCAAAAAGTCTATCAAACCTCGTCCGAATGACTTGAAATTTTTCACACACATCACATTCAATCCTACGGAGCTACTCCAACTTCTGGTATTCCATTCCTACCCTCGAATCAAAATCTCATTATCGAACCGGAAACTTCAAAAATTTGACTTTCGGCATTTCAAGCCTAAATTAGTTACGGGCCTCTAAAATAAAATCTGCTCACAAACCTGAAATCACCCAACGGAGCTAACGGAACCATCAGAATTTCATTCCAAGGTCATCTTCACACTATTCCGACTACAGTCAAATTTTCCAAACTTAAGCTCTCATTTAGGGACTAAGTGTCTAAAAACTCTCCGAAACTCAAACCTGAACATTCCGACAAATCAAAATAGCAGAAATAAATACGGGAAAAGCAGTTAATAGGGGATCAGGTCATTAATTCTAAAAACGATCGGCCGGGTCGTTATAGCTGAGGACACCACAAATGCTTATATTCAGGAGCCCGACAAGACCATGGTAAGAAAATGTTTTTGACTTAACACGTACATTACTAATATACATTTTCATATATTAAGCTTACTTATTGTTTTGTAGGTTGCTGATAGACCGATGACCCCTTCTACTAATCCTGCTAGCCCAACTGACGATCATGCTGCAGCGCATCCTCATACAAAGAGGCAATATGATGAGGATGATCCTGATAGTGTATCCGGGCGGGAGGGGGTATGCCTCAGGCCAACGGCTGCATTGAAGCAAAAAGGTTGTGGGACACATTGATTTTTTTATTTTATGTAAATAATAACAATACTTTTTTATGCTTACATAATATGTGCATTATGTTTTTATTACCCCATTTCTTCTTTATTTTAACACTACAACACAAACACAAACATAGAAACTTAACATAACTTAAATTCAGTACAACTAATAAAAACACATGACATGGGAAACATAAAGATACACTACTACGCTCAACACGTACATGTCATTGTATAGTCAACACCGCCTAGTATTCTCTGCTCCAACCACATAAAGTTTTCTTCCAGCTTATTTTTTCTTCTTCTACCTCTTTGAGTTTCTCCTTCAACTCCGAGACTTCTCGTTTGTATTGTCGTTTATATTCCCACTGTTTTCTGGTCAAATAATGAAGATACTACAACTTTTCTTTGTAATATTCCTGCTGACAGGGTTCATCAATCTATACCTCAAAATTGCAAACAGATTCGTCAGGAACCCTATAAAACTTGTTCATACACATCGAGTAGTGGCGTCCAACTTCACCATCATCCCAACAGTCGTTCATCATTCAATTTTTTCCGCACTCACACCTTGGTACATAAAGGGAATCGGACATTTGCTAAAGCATAAAAAACCTTACTTTTATGGAAATATTTGCTATTGATTATTGTTAAGCACATAAAATAACTAGAATGCGCCCGTTATTTATAGGCAAGGCAACCCAGAAAACGTAGTACTTAACGCAAAATGTAGTATTTAACCGCGATATGCTTGGGGTGTTAAAGATTCTTTTTGATACAAAATATTTTTGTTTCTTATACCTTAACTCCAGAAAATATATATACATCAGCATTGTATATCTTTATTCAGTTTCATATTTTTCGTAACTTAATAGTAATGCATATTTTTAAAAAGTATATTCCAAGAAAAATCTGCAAGCATCTTCCTCCAATATTAGAACACGCGTATCTTCACCATTGTGGCAAAGAGTGGTATGTAAATATGAGTGTTGGTGATCAAAGAAGGTTCAAGGTAGGCTGGAGACTTTTTGTGTTGGAGAATTTTATCAGTCGATGTTTTATCGTCAAATTTACGTTGGTTTATGTTTCACCATTGCGTGCTATCTTCATTGTGGACGTGAAGGGAGACAGATATCCTGATTGTACTAATCCATTTTTTACTTAGTACTAGGATGTGTTTGTTTTGTTTTATCCTTTTATTATCTTTTATTTTCATGTATGTTGCTTTAGTTATGATTGTTGTGCTTTTTCTCTTGAAGTATTATGTTATGAAATTTCAATCTTCATATTGTTCTTCTTTACTAACACTAATAAGTTGAATGTTGGAACTATCATATCATCATCCCAATTCAAAAGGCCATCATCCCAAACATCTTCCTCCTCTGACATTTTAGTTTTCTAATAATTTTAGATAATAAGATGTAACAAAGTTGTGGAACATAATTTTATTTGATACATCTTGCAACATAAACAAGTACAGACACTTATTACAAAAAACATTACGAAAACAAAACACTAGGTGTATCCTTGATAATTGGGTACATTAGGCAAACATACACCAGGCGCTGGATTACCACCGCCACCCTAACCAGCTGAAGGACATTTACGACGGTCGTGTCCTGTTTGTGAGGATATGCCACATTTACGCACACAAACAGTATCACTAATATCCATTTGGTTTCGTATACGCATTCTTTTTTGTACTTGCAGCTTGCACAAATAGTCCTTGTAACACAACATTTTAAATGGTTCCGACGGCCAATAATGCTCAGCACCCAATGACTGCAACTTTCCACTATATGTGTTTACGTATGCAGCAATGTTGTATTGCTTATCAACATAGTTGGTTGCCCCTAAACCAACTTATTGAAAGCACTTCATGGCATGTGCCCACAACATGTGGTATATGGTCCATTTTCCACATGAACACAACCTGCTGGCTTCATTCACGGTGTGTAGATTATTTCCCCTGTGTCCACGGATAGCGATGAAAACTTCAAAAACACCACGATCGTAATCATACTGTAAATATGAATGTCAATGTAATCGCCTCCTGTATTTCTCAAATCTTCTTATCGGTATTGGCATAAATTCAACGCCCCTATCCATCAATTCCCATGTAGCTCTATGCCTTTCAACAAACCTCTCCGCCATCTGTTTGAATGTCAACCGGACCATGGCAGTGACAAGCAATCTATATGCAAACTTCAATAACTCATTGAATGACTCCGACCAGGGCTTTCCATCGTCTGCCACCATCATCATGCAATGTCCACTGGTGAAGCTCATGTCCCATCAGTCAATTCCCAATTATAAGCTCTTTCGTCTAACTGTCGGATCGCTTCCATGCGCCTCCTGAATTTGCACTGCTGGTGCTCAGTTGCAGCCATCCACATTAAATCATGCAATTCCTTGGTGGGATATTTCTTTTGGAAACTGGCCTTCAGGTGCCTCACACAGTAACGGTGGTATGCATAGGTTTCCTGCCATTCAGGCAAATTCCATATAGAACTTAAAATACCACCATGCTAATCAGATATTAGACAAATATCTGAACGGTATTTGACAACGTGCTGCTTCAAGTGGTTCAAAAATAACATCCACTTCTCTTCACTTTCATTGGCACAAATGGAAAAAGCTAGTGGAAATATTTGTCCATTGACATCTACTGCAACATCGATCAACAATTTAATATCATACTTTCCATAGACATGAGTACCGTCTATGAAAATTACCGGACTACAATGCACAAAACCATCAATTGCTGGTTTAAATGCCAAGAACACGTATCTGAATATATATTCTGGTATTCTCGGACTTCGCTCATGATTCCATTCAACAACAGTCCCGGGGTTAAATTGTTTCAGTACGGCCATGTACTTGGGTAGAGATGAAAATAACTTATCCCAGACACCATAAATAATTTCAAATGCATGTTTGCACCCGAGATATGCCTTTCTTTTGGTAATAGTACACCCATATTCCTGGTGGACGGATATAATACACGCTTTGATCTTGTACCTAATGGACACTTCCAAGTGTGGAATCAAGACAAGAGAAATCAAGTCTACATCTAAGTTAAAGTGATTCTCATTGAATGTGTTCATTTCACAAACGTGGGTGCTAATATATTTACCCACTTTCCACAACCCTGTTTCCTTCTTGCTCGCACGCAACATTCAATTACAACCCATAAGGTATCTACGACATACGACCTTGTATACCTTCGGAGTTGACTCACATACCGTCATCTCACGACACTCTCTTACGCTGTACATTTTTACAGTCCTGGTTAGGCGAGCTTTATCGGAAAAATACATGCCCTTTACCAATAGCGTTAACCTAGACTCATCCCACTTTGCTGACTGAAATTCGTCAGCATCCTTTGTGAGGGCATCTACATCGGGCATACTTGGCAAATTATCCAAGGTAGGGAATATGCCTTGAATGAAATAGCACGTGGGACTCGTACACTCTTGGTCTAACGGGGGGTGGAAGAGCATGCTCCCTCGTCAGCTCAGGTTCGACATTCATTTCCTCATCATCATCACCTTCGTCAGGGAAATGTATGTCATCTCCAGACTCATTGGCGTTGTTGTCAAAATTACTATTATCTTCTTGACTCTACGTATCTGCCAAATCCGAGTAAATACGTCGTCTACGGGAAATTGAGTAAGGTCAGGACCATCAAGTTGCTCGTTTTCACTACACAAATAACAAAATGATAAGCTACTCAAATTGATAAATACTTTACATATAGCTATATCACTTCACTTAAAAGTCGTACAGTGTTGACATTCCATGATGGACATTTTCCTGTTGGTGATGACTCCCGGATGGACCACAGTGATCCAACACGCCAAAATTACGCATATTCCAACTGGGTGTGGGGTCATAACTTGTAAAATTCATATCCGGACGGTACCCTCTGTGGAATATATGAGTGTTAATACAAATTCAATTCAACAAAAAAAAACATCGTAACAAAAAAGAAAATTGAAGTTTACCAGTCATCTTGTGGATTATGTAAAGTAGGAGAGAAATTATTTCCTCGCTCCTCGTTCGCGCACGGAGATAAGTTAAGATCCGATTAAACTCTTTCAGCCGGAACCTGTTCGGCTAAAATTGCTCCATAATAACCACCCGATGATTGAGGGTTATCTCTGCTTTGCGCAATCTCATTATTGAGAATGTCTTCAGCCTTGACGTACATTTCCAACACTTTTATCACAATAAATTCCTTGTATTCATCCGGAATTCCCAAAAAATTTCTCAGAGTTTCATCGTCTTCGATGTTAAGCTCAGAATAACAAGCAAATCCCTGCGGAGTCACATAATACGGATATCTTCCGGTTAGTTTAAGATTCACCGAACATTTGCTCAATCTCATTTTATTGCATAACAATGATACCAGTCTATCGTACTCCATTGTAAGTGGCAACTTAACATGACTCTTTGGAGATAAATTATAGCTCAGTGAATTATTCGCCACCACAACCTCACCCCCCAATATAATGAAATCCTTACTTTTTGCTCTTCAGACATTATGAACAAACCTTGTGAATTTAACAACAAGAAAAATTTATCAAGAAGTTGGAGTATTTCTGAATGATAATTCTCATAACCCTTAATGCATTTCTATAAGGCAATGCCCAATCCGGGGGGTCAAATTTTTGGAACTAAAATGCGGTTTTAAAAAGCGTTTTACATATTTGAATTTTGTTATATCAGTTAAGTGCAGAATAATTATTGGTAAGCCCACTTAACATATAAAACGTGGTTCATTACCGCGCTTTATATAAATCGTAGTAATAGACCACGTTTTATATACCAGTCTTTTCAGCTCCCTATCAATCGCGGTATATAACCGCGTTTTATATAAATCGCAGTTACATACTGCATTTTATCTTAACGGTCCAAACAGCCGTTAACGTAAAACGCGGTATAGTACCGCATTTTATATAGAAAAATAACTTTTTTTACACTTAAAAATATATTTTGAGTCAAAAACAACATTTAGGTTCCGTACTCCACACACCCAGCAGAAGTACAAGGGAAAATACTGGTGGGCCTAAATACACGGTTAAACGTTGTGTAGATTAATTCTCATTGATTCATTTTGCTATGCAGGCTCCATCTAGAGCTGATGGAGGATGCATAAAGATTAAGCATAAAAGGAACATTGCAAACGAGATATATTCAAATAGCCGCTGAAATACGACCAATTCATAAATTTATTGCGATGCCGATGCCAACCAACCATAAGAATTATAAGAGACTCTTCACTAACTAAACAACTAGCGGATATACTTAAATGACAGTACCAACCATAAATGACAACCTAGTGATAGCTAAACAAAGCTACTCTATCAAACGAAACTAGTCGTCATCACAATATTAAGGTGGGTCAAGGTCCATTCGGCTTGCAAGACTAAGCAATCAATCCAGTGGTAGGGTTTCTGTGACACTCGCACAACATATCCATGTAAAACTGACACTTGATTAGGTCACTTCCATTGACGTTGAGACACTGCAAAGGGAAAAGACACGCACCTTTATTAACATTAACAGTTCTACAGCAAATCCCAACAATTGTAAAATCATTCATAGATGTATACGCTGAAATTGGAGGGTACGATTTCTCTCCATTAAGGTGTCTTCGGGGAGTCATATCGATATCTCGAGGCTGTGGGGTTGCGGTCGAGTTCTCTCCCTCGAGGTTCATTTACGCTCGACCCAACGATAATCCCGAGGGTGGGAGATTTCCGAGGCGAGCAGATAGCATCAATAGAGTCTAATATCATGTCTAACCGTCCCATCTCCGTGTCTTTGCAATTAATGCATTCTGTACTATGTTGTATTTCTCCTCCTATAAAAAGGGGATCCTCACCACTTTGTAAGGGGAGGCTGTTGCTCCAACTATTCTACACAAGATCAATAACAACTCTCTCTTTTCTCTGCAACTTACTCACTCGGGGCCACCGCTTCCATTTATTGCTTTCATACTTGTTCTTCATTTATTGCTTGATATTGGCCATAGAGAGCCTCCTTTTAATTATATCCTAACTGTATCCCTTCCCAGTTACCCCGATAGCTCGAGCTCGAGCTCAAGCCTAGGCATCGGTTAGCCCGAGGCCCGGACGGCTAGCTCCTCGGTTTGATTATAACCCCGTTTTAGTTTGTATTTCGTCGTTAAACTTCACATATCCAGCATCCACTGCTCTAACAACTAGCATAAAAATATATCACGTATTTTTAGAGTCCCATTAGCAAATTTAATTGTTATTACTATTTTCAGGGTAAACAATTTGGCGCCCACCGTGGGGCTAAAAATAATAGTGATTTTTTTCTTGCTGGTTTCGTTACACAACGCAAGTTATCTTTCACACTTTTTCTTGTCCAAGATATTTTGATTTCAGGTCAAAATGTCCGGCTCAGTAAAAGAGTCGAGAATGACAACCTCGAAAACCACGGGAAAAACGGTGTGGTTGTTCCAGTTATTGGCGCGCCACCGCAGAACCCTGATAACGCGCCCGGATCAATTCCAGCGAATGCGAATCCGCAGGACGCACAACAGGTCGACGAAACCTCGCACACCGGTGGGAGCATACGACATGACGACTAACAGGAAGCCCAAAAAACCCCAGCCCGGGAAGAACAGGAAGTTAGTCTTCATGTTATTTTCGAAAATGTTGCAGGCACAACAGTTGGCTATCGCTCAGTTGCAAAGCCACCCGAAGACTCCCATCACAGTGGCATCGGAAACTACTCCCCCAGCCGAACAGGTACCGGAGAGATTGATCAACAACGGATCAGTAGCCGATCCTGCCAACGTGAAAATGCTGGAGGACCTCACCAAACGGATTGAGTCAGGCGATAAAATGATAGCAGCCAACGATAAGAAGGTCGAAACCTATAACTTTAGAGTCGACCAAATTTCGGGTGCACCCCAGGTCCTGAAGGGTGTAGATTCGAAGAAGTTCGTACAATGGCCATTCCTAGAGGAAGCGGCTCCGAAACCCATTCCAAAGAACTTCAGAATGCCAGAACTACCAAAATACAACGGGACCGCAGATCTCAACGAACACGTCACTGCATATACGTGCGCGGTGAAAGGCAATGACATAAAAGACGACGAGATCGATTTCGTCTTACTGAAGAAGTTCGGAGAAACGCTCTCGAAGGGGGACATGATGTGGTATCACAACCTAGCTCCCAACTCCATAGATTCATTTGCCATGCTAGCAGATTCCTTCATAAAGGCGCACGCCGGTGCCATCAAGGTAGCAACAAGGAAGTCCGACGTAGAACGAAATGCTGTGGGAATTCGTGTCTTGTTTCCAAACGGAATGAATGGAACTACCCCCGGTATCCGACGCCTGGGCCATGCAGGCCTTCACTCAAGGCCTGAATGAACGAATCTCAGTGGCCTTATGGCAGCTGAAAGATAATCTGATCAAATATCCCGCCGTAACTTGGTCAGACGTCCACAATCGGTACCATTCAAAGATCAGGGTCGAGGATGACCAGTTGGGAGCCCCATCGGGCTCAGTATATCCGAGCAGACTCCTAGCGAATGAGTAAAAATTGAATAAAGAGAGGTACCAGCCATACCCCGATGATAGGAGTAATGCTCCCAGATGCAATCTAACTCGCAACGATCGATTGGTGAACAGAGGATAGAACCCCCGGGGACGCATCAACAAAGGTGGCTTCGACGGGGATACGAGGCCAGCGGGGGCACCTCGCCTATTAGAATTCAACTTCAACATCGATGTATCGGATATCGTGTTCGCCATCAGCAAAATCAGGGACGCCAGATGGCCCAGGCCTATACACTTGAATCCTTCCCAAAGGAGCTACAATTTGATATGCGAGTTTCACAACTCGAACGGGCACAAAACTGAGGATTGCAGGTAACTCCGAGAGGAAGTGTCCCGACTACTTGATAACGGGCACTTTCGGGAATTCCTTAGCAACCGAGCTAAAAACCAGTCCTGAGAAAGAGAAACAACCAAAAAGAACAAAGTAGACGAGCCCCAACATGTCATCCACATGATTTTTTGATGCACGCCCTCGGCCATATTCAAATAAAGGACCACATTGCATCCGCCAAACGAATGCATGAACCCAAGAGCGCCATCACCACTAAGGTATAATAATATCTTCCTCTTTCTATTTTTTACTTCATGGTAACTCTTGTGCAGGCTAATGACTAAGGCAGTCGGGACGTCGATCCGGCTCCAGGGCCCTGAGGCTTCAAAGCTTCCATTGCACTCTTTTCCTTCGATCGAGTTTTTATCCCGAAATGGGTTTTTGCCGGCAAGGTTTTTAATGAGGCAATGTCCGCGCGCTACCTAAGAAGAACTCAACAAGCTTACAGGGTTTCCTTCGCAATCAACCTTGTACCAGGAAATGACAAACGAGGTTCCAATAGGAAATAATGTACCGGGCCAAATGGTCGAACGAACCGTGTCCGCATAAGTCGGGCTTACGGCGACACAAGGATATGTATTTACGCCAAACAATCAAAGAATATCTTTCGCCAAAAGCATCTCGTACTCCAAAGAAAATTCAGCATGTTCATAGCAAGGATCCCTTCATCGAGTACGTCCTGAAATACTCGGAGACTAGCGTCAACAATTTGATACTCGCATGGCCTCAGGGTCGGGACTCCATGCTCATAAGTCCTCAATGAGGCAATTCCAAGCTCATGAGTAACGACCTTCGATCCTAAGCAAACTCGATGACTCGAAGACTGTCGCCAATCTCCATTCACTAAAAAACCCGAGGTCGTAAGACCCCGAGCGGGCAAACTCGATCTAGCAAGATCTATTTTACATGACAACGAAAAACTTTAAGACCTCAATAGGCATGAAAAAACTGTAAGACATCAACGAGCATGAAAAAACTGTAAGACCTCAACAGGCATGAAAAAACTGTAAGAGCTTAATAGGCATGAAAATTTTGTAAGACCTTACTACATGATAAAACTCGATCCCGAAGTTTAGGCTATATGTCAGATTTGTAAGACTCCCGAAAGGGCACACCCTCGATGTAGACACCTAAACTACCACACTCGAGATCACAAATAGCTCTGGCCAAACACAAATGACTACGGTCAATACGGCTGCACCAACCAAATTAACCCAACTCGGGGATGCCCGACCGTCGCTACAAAATCACAGGCCATTACATCGAATCCACTTCGAAAAGAATCGATTAAAGTAGGCTACCCTCAATAGGCAAACGAGCTTCGACCATGTCTGCTCCAAATCATAAGGCTTCGAGCTACTCAGCCTATGAGCTAAACCTTCCGAAGTACTCGAACAGCGCCGCAAATGACTTGAAATCGAGGTTCTTCCTGAACCGATGACGGATCAGGCAAAATCATTTCAAAAAGTCCTTAACGAGAGGAAAACAAAGCCTATATATGCCCAAGGGAAAAAGCGTAAGAGCCATTGTTGCCAGCCAAATGAGCCTCAGGGCCATACACTAAACGGTCGCAACGATCAAAAGCGTAAGAGTCACTGTCGCCAACTTAAAAATTTGAAAGCTTGACGGTCAAAGTGAGCTCGAGTTGTAACCCCATTCGGAGAGCGAATCCATAATAGCTAACTATACATGCCTAAGGTCAAAAGTGCAGGACCATCACCACCAGCTTCATGAGCCTCAAGGTCACATACATAAAAGGTCGCTTCGACCCAAAGCATAAGAGCCATTGTCGCCAGCCCATGCAGATATAAAACTTGAGGGTCGATTGAGCTCGAGTCAAAGCCCGACTCGGAGACTGAACCCAAAACAGTTAAAATGTGTATGCCCAAGGGCAAAAGATAGAAGTTGTTGTCTCCAACCTAATGAACCTCAAGACCGTATCACGGGTTTAGAAGATTCCTACTAATTCAAAAGTCGAATCAACCCGATTGAAATCTTGGCAAACAGAAATACAGAAGACGCACATTGCGGGGTTCCCCTTTTTCTTACATACAGGCGGTGAAAAACAAGTTCCGTCTACAACATATTATGAATGCTATGTACACAAGAGCGAGGCAGGAAATAAACGTTCCCCCATCGGTGACTACGGCCCGGCGGCCCCCTCCTCGCCATCCTCAGTATCGGACAGAAGGAACTTGACATCATACTCCTCCCCTTTGGCTTGCTCGATCTCCCCCGAGAGATCAAATCCCTAGCATGAATATCCTCGAGAACTTCCTTCGAGGTCTGCACCTTGCATACTCCTTGCTACTTCTTGCACGATCAAGGGTTCTCTTCAGTTTAGCTTTAGCAACGGCAGCGCTCTTCGAATAGGCCGCCACTTTCTGTCTCGCCCTGGTATTGGTCATCACAACCTCGACCTGTACATTCACCACCCCGGTCTTCGCCTTCGAAAGCTCGCACGAGATCTTTGCGATCATATTCGCCCGAGTAGAATCATTTGCGCGAATGGTCTGGATTTGCGCCTCAAGAGTAGAAACCATGTCTAGAGCCCTCTCTTTAGCCTCAAAATGGGCACTTACATGCGCATGTAGCTCGTTGAATTCGCGTTTGGCTCGACCAACCTCACCCCAGAGCTATCCCAGCTCCTTTGCCTTGTCCTCCAACTGAAATATCAAAACATCAAGACGCCGGGGTAAAAAAGGAGTGCAAGCAGCGTGAAATACAAGGTACCTGTTTCGCCCTCATCGGGGGTAATCAAAAGTTCCAGTTCTCTCTCCAATTTGCGGCTTCCTCGAGATCAGCTGATAGGTCGATACCTCTGGCTCCGATTTCCTCCAAGGTCTCTCTCCTTGCCTCCACCTTAGCATGCTTAATAGCTCAAGTTAGCTTCTACTCAGCTGCGATCGATATGTCACGAGCTATTTTATGTGCTGTGGATGCGTCCTCCAGATAAGTGGCAGTGTTTCGTTCAACCTCGGACTTAGCCACAGCCAAAGCGACAACCTCCTTACGAGCATCCTTGAGAAGATCCTGGGATGTTGCCAGCTCCCCAGTCACTACTTCATTCTGCTTCCTCAGCCCAAAGACCTCTGTGTTCAGTTGGTTAATCTGTGAACCATTCTGCTCGACCAACAAAAGAAAGGTAAGCCAATTATGTCGGAATACGGGAGCAGAAGTCAGGTACAAGCAAGGCAAAATACCTGCGCAGCAAGGTCGGTCTTTTCCCGGAGTGCCATCTCCAAAGCAGCTCAGAGCTCTCCAAGTTCTTTCCCTCCCCGGGCAGAGCGAGCCTCTAAATCCCGCAACATCGAGGTAAGTTTCTTACACTCCTTTTCATTGTAAAAAAGCTCCTCGTGGAGCCGAATAAAGGCATGATCGTACATATCCTTGCACTGCGGCATAGCGGAAAAGTTAGAAAGACAGAGAATGACGCCAGAAGGATAAAAAAAGGCATGAGAGATGGCTATCACCTGCCGCATGAATTTCTCCACCGCCTTGACAGCGTCGGGAACATCAAGATCGGCACTATCACTAACATCGTCAAATATGTTGGCAATAGAACCTCCCCTTTGGAAAGGAATCCCTGCTTTGACACCGACCACTTCTTGAGCGTCCCTCAGTTCCCCTGACGAGACCTGGAAGAATAAGATAAAGTCATTTATGTCGCCGACTTCTCCAAAAGGCAACCCCTGTTCCTGAAAAGCTTCGGGTCCTGACCCTTCAGGATCGATGGCAGTGGTCCCCCCAATGGAAAGGTTTACGAGACCAACCGGAGTTAGCCGTTCCGGACTCAGCAGCCTCCGATTGAGACACCTGCGAGGCTCTCACATTCGATCTCGTCTTCCGCAAAAACTGGCATTCATCATTATCCTCTTCCTCGGTGTCAGGATTCACCCTTAAAGTTGAAGTAGAAGTCCTAGCAACAGCTCGATGCTTGAGTGACCTGGGTTTCTTTACCGTAGGAAGGGCGTTAATTGCCTTGCCTTTTCTCTTTTTGCCCTTGCCGGGATCCAAAGCCTCTACTTTGAGGCCTGGGGGCGGCCTCATCTGCATATTCTTGCCAAGACCTGCACAAACGCAGTAACCGCAAGATGTCAACACCAAGGGCACAGGTAGAAACACAAATACAAGGTGTAGGCGATAAAGAAACTCTATCATGATTCTTGGCCACCCATCGCCCCTTGGCCAGGCCGATCCAAGATCAAACGAGATATGGGAATGCCTTGTCCAACCGCTCGATCCACCCCGACAAATCCGAAACTACCTCGGGGTACCAAGCAACGGCTACAGGATGCACAAAGAGATTGTTATTTCAAAAGAAAAGTAATAACAAGTCATTAAGGGAAAAATTGCTTATGTTGCATGTTCCATCTCTCCGGAAAGGGAATCCTCCGGGCTAGATGATATTCAAGGTCTTTACCCGGACAAATCTGCTCATCTACCCTCGGTCCTTTCCCTCGTCGATGCTCGAGAAAAATGATTTCTTGGACCGGTGATGGAGCTTGATCAAACCTCGATAGAATTGAGGGCTATACATCTTGATCAGATGATTGAGGGTAAAGGTCTCACCCCCCAGCCCCTTCGGTGAAATGGCAGAGCATCAATACTATCCTCCAAAAAGAAGGATAGATCTGACCAAGCGTCACTTGGTACTTGTCACAGAAGTCAAGAATGACTGGGTTTATCTCCGGGGAGAAGATTTAGAAGAATTGTCAGGGCCCAAGGTGAACGGGTATGTATACATGTAAAGAAAGCCGGCCTTATGATCTGTTATATTCTCGTTAGAACCGGGAATCTTCACCTCCATTGCGTCGTTCCATCGGTAGTCTGTCCTCACCATTCGTATGTTGGTCATGATGCTAATGTATCGAGACACGTGTTCACACCGGCCCGGTGTGGATGAAGTGGCATCCATGTTAAAATCCTTTGATATATCGAGGTTAGGTGGGGTACACTGTTTCAAGGAAGGAATCACTCTGGCTTTCTCTTTAGATGATTGAGATGATGATGCAACTTCGTTCTGCCGAGGAACCATTCTGGAAGTCTTAGCCATATCAATGGTAAAAATTTCTCTAGAAAATATGAAAAAGTATAAAAGACAATGGATTCTGACTCGTGAATTTGGAGATGGGGTGAAAGTAAGAAGTATCAAACAGTCGATGCATTTATAGGAATCACTTGGGCAGCGAAAAGGACGAGCCAATGGCAGTTCGTGGGTTCCTCAATTATCGCATTTGACGGTGACCTTTGCATGGTTTTCTAGAACATGACATTTAATGCTCTTATCGGTTGACATAAGGACAATGATGTCCTCTTAACGACGGCTCAAAATCGTTTCCTATTACTTCATTCCAGGAAACGCGGAGACTATCTATATACAATGAAATCGGAGGGTCCAATTTCTCGCCATTATGGTGTCTTCGGGGAGTCATATCGATATCTTGAGGCTGTGGGGTTGCGGTCGAGTTCTCTCCCTTGAGGTTCATTTATGCTCGACCCAACGATAATCCCGAGGGTGGGAGATTCCCGAGGTGAGCAAATAACATCGGTAGAGCCTAATATCATGTCTAGCCGTCCCACCTCCGTGTCTTTGCAATTAATGCATTCTGTACTATGTTGTATTTCCCCTCCTATATAAAGGGGATCCTCACCACTTTGTAAGGGGTGGCTGTTGCTCCAACTATGCTACACAAGATTCAATAACAACTCTCTCTCTCTCTCTCTCTCTCTCTCTCTCTCTCTCTCTCTCTCTCTCTCTCTCTCTCTCTCTCTAACTTGCAATTTTATACTACCGCTTTCATTTATTGCTTTCATACTTGTTCTTCATTTATTGCTTGATATTGGCCAAAAAGAGCCTCCTTTTAATTATATCCTAACTGTATCCCCTTCCCGGTTACCCCCGATAGCTCGAGCTCGAGCCCAGGCATCGACCTCGAGGCCTTTCAGCAGTTAGCCCGAGGCTCGGACGGCTAACTCCTCGGTTAGATTATAACCTCGTTTTAGTTTGTATTTCGTCGTTAAACTTCACATATCCAGCATCCACTGCTCTAACAACTAGCATAAAAATATATCACGTATTTTTAGAGTCCCATTAACAAATTTAATTGTTATTACCATTTTTACGGTAAACAATAGACAAAATTAGCGTGCAACCGGCACCTATGTTAATTACTCAGTATTTCAAAGGATCATATGATAAAATGATGGGAAAAGGTCTAAAATTACCCCTCTACTATAGTATATTGTTTACTTCTGCCACCCGTTATACTTTTCGTCCAAATCTATCCTTACCGTTAACAAAGTTTGCATAATTGCCTCTAACCCTAACGGATCTACAACGTGATAGTTGACCCCCTTAATTTTCTCCATATCAGCTGCCAAGTCACTCGACCCCACCAAATAAAATACCAAGGTGGAGTCCATATCACCACTTTTAATAATATCTTAGTTATTGCATTTATTAAAGTGTCATGTAAGAGTCCATGTGACGATTTAAAATTATATATTATTTATTACACTTATTTACTAAATCAGCAAATTAAAAAAATCCCAAAAAGGTTGTTTCTTCTTCTTCCTCAATGCGTCTTCATCTTTCCTTCAAATATTTTGATCCAAACAAAATTTTTAACCAAATAAACTCAGATGATCCACAACTTCCCCACATGAATATACCCAACAAACTCCAAAACACTTAGCTCAAACTTCAGCAAATCAGAATACCCATCTTATGTTTTCGATCTCTCCTACAGCTCCTTCAATGATGATTCCAGTAGGTCCCACACACTGCCAGTTTTGGACTCCATATAACTCTTACGATCCAATTAGTTTGAAATTAATACATTAAACTATTAAAGTTGAACTTCCCCGCCACTACTTTCCAGATCTAAATCTCAAATCTCTTTCCAATCAAAATCCAGAATTTCTTCTATGGCGGTTCGAACTCTGTACGGATTGGTGTTCTTAGCAGCGTCAAGCACTTGCTTCATCTTCCTCTACCTCCTTATTCAATCTATCTTTTACTTCGCCGCCTAACACGACGTCGACGCTATGAACCGGCCCCGATTTGAACCGGTTGCAGATGAGTCGACGAACCAGAAATATTTTTTTACTTCCATCGCCACCTTATGCTTCCAAATCCTTACACGGCGGCAATGTGTGGGACCTTCCATGTGTTTGGTTGTAGAATTCAATAAGTTTCGAGAAAAACTGGGTCCGAGTTATGGGTAAAAGTTATGGTCCGTTTTAATTCGAACCGGGTATTAAAATTGGGGGGATGATTTGTTAATTGGAGAAGAAGACTAGATTTCATTTTGGTGGAGGTATAATCTCTACAATGGTTAAAGGCAAAGAATCAAAACAAATGAAAAAGTGTTGGGAAAGGATTTTGTTTTTAGGGGGTGGGGTAAGGAGATTGTACGGGGAAATGAGAACTTTTTTTTTGGTCAACTATTCAAATGCAAAATATTAGAGGGATTGGTATGGGACCTACTGACTTGCAGCTGACATGCAAAAAATTGAGGGGTCAACTAACGGTGTATATCCGTTAGGGTCCGGGGAAATTATGTAAACTTTATTAACGATAGGGATAGATTTGGACGAAAAGTATAATAGGTGACAGAAGTAAACAATATACCATAGCAGAGGAGCAATTTTGGACCTTTTCCTTAAAATGATATAATCTGTCAGACAAACATATATAACAGTACTACTGGTTTGATTCATATTTTCCACAAGCAAAATGCATAAGAAGAAATAGAAAAAATGTACTTGGCTATATTGAATTCAGATCCAGTTCTATCAGGATCCTAGGCTTTAATTTGTTGCAGGTTGTGCCACGTTCTTGTTCACGTGTCTTCACCTCCTTCCTCTTGCTCAGCAACTTCTATATGTAATAAATTAGTTAAGGAGTAATAGAAATGAGAAAGATGAAGCTCAGCACATAAACTTGTCCTTGTGTAGAAGGGCATATGCATTCATAACCTCAAAATATTTTCTGAAAGCTCAAAGCACTAAATTTACAAGTTTTTTCACTGACAAAAGTTGTCCAACTAATTAACCACAGGACAAACAAGATTGATTCATCAGAGCTCATGGTTCTCATGCTATTCTAGTTATGTCACCATATACTGCCAGAATAGAGTCCATTATGACCTCAAATAAGTCTACTTGACTGCCTTAAATACTGTTGTGTTCTCTTTTAAAACTAATAGATAAAACAAAAAATGAGAGGCTGAATATCAATATTCTCAGTTGTTCCACCCGCCATTATGTCTCTTAACGCACCGAACAAGAAAAAAGTGAGGTATTAAACTAGAAAAGGGAGAGTGGACCAAGGGACACGGAGAGCTCCACTATATAGCTAACAGATTTCCCCAACCCTCCCAAAAATGTCAATAATATTAACCCCATTCCACACACAGTACTGGCAATCTAACATTCTCTCTGCCAGTGATGACTATCGAAACCATATTCGTAGAATTGAAGGAAAAAGGAAAAATCAACCACAACCTGACTTGACCAACATCTGTTGTTTTAATGCGCGTGCTATCATTTGAAATGGTTAGAATGAGTGAAATTAACAACCCGACTTGACCAACATCTGTTGTTTTAATGAGCACGCTATCATTTGAAATGGTTAGAATGAATGTTTTAAAAGGCGGGGGTGTTTTACTTAATACGGGGCGAGGCGAAAGTCTCGAGACACGGGGCGTAAGTCCCACGGATCTTTAACTTTTTAAATTTATGAATTAATAATATAACATTATAACACAAAAAAAATATAAAAGATACATTAAAAGTTCAAAAAACTAAAAATAATTAATTAAACTCATATAAAATAAAATATTTAGTATGTTTTACAAGTATAAATAATACATTTTTTAAAGTTATTATAAAATATAAATTAACTATAACCTCTTAACTTTCAAACAATTAAAAATTATAATTTCTTAAAAATATTATCAAACTGCATATTTTACCTCTTTAAAGTAAATATTCAATAAATTTTATCAACATTGTTATTTAAAATATTACTCCTTCATGAGTAAATAAAAAATTATTTTTAAATTAGGACTTAAAAATTAGGACTATCACACCTCCTTTTTCCCGAGGGGATGGGGAGTTTTTTCAATTAAATTGACATTAATCGAAATGAAATTATTTATTTATTCAGAGTCGCCACTTGAAATATTTATGATGCCCCAAGTTACCGGTTCATTTTAGAATCCCAAATCAAGGAAATTTGACTCTGTTTTAAAGTCTGCGAAAATCAGAAGACCGGATAAGGAATTTTGTTAACCCGAGAGAAGGTGTTAGGTATTCCCGGGTTCCGTGATTTTAGCACGGTCGCTCAACTATTAATAATTGGCCTAATTATCTAATTAATTAAATATTTAGAACATATTGTGCATTTTTAACATCTAACCGCTTTCAATTAATTTAATCGCCATTTAGTGTTTATGAAATTTGTTTGAACAAGTCGCGATATCATGCACTCGTTGGTTTTTGTACACATTGCGAAACACGTCACGTAAACCATACCCGCGATCTACAATATATTTACCTTTATTATTATTTGAAGTTATGATCGGGTCACATGAAATGCGCACCCGAATTGGGGATTATGTATCACGACTATGCCATGGGAACCGTACCCATAACCGTGATGATTTAATTATGCGCCTAAAGCAAATTACGATGTTTAAATTTGATTATATTTCCTAAACTTGTTTGGGATTTCATATGGAAGTCATAGATTATGGAATTTAATCTTGAAAAAAAAAAGGGCATGTGAGTTTATTACAAAAGATTAGGAAGAATCTTCCCACATGGAAATGACTCATTGGCTCTTGCTTTAATTAATTTTTTTTCTTTTAAGAGTGTAAAAATAAAAATACTAGCTAAATATTTTAAAATTAAGAAAATATTAAAAAAAATTGTGATTTTTAATTTTCTTAAATAAAACCTACTAAAAATGAAATAAAGGTTAGAATATGTAGATTAAGCTTAAAATTATTTACATACTAAAAAGTGTTAAAAAATCCCAAGTATGGTAAAAAATTAGGTCCTTACAACTGCCCCTCTATGATTGGGAACATGAAGAGTTTTCGGGCAAAGACAAAGTGAGCCGTGTGACTCATTTTTGACCAAATCTTTATTCAAAAGGGAAAATAAACAAAGGAAAGGGTGCAACCGAGTCCTGGTTTTGGACAACCTACATATCCCGGGTCATAAGGGAATCAGGTCATGTGTAGTTCAAGGAGAATAATGGAATGATAAGTTGGAGAGTCGAGTGAGGTTCCGTCGAGGCTCCGGTCCGCAGTTCCTGCCATTACATCGAAAATAAAATCTAAAAGAATTAAACAAGCCTATCAGCTATGGTTACAAGATTCCTATCTATAAGTCTTCTGAAGTTGATCTTGAATCTTGAATGGTTCTTCATACAGACTTTGTATTGGAACCTTGATGCTTGCTAATTGCAGATGCTAGTTCATTCTTCTACGTGTTCTTCTGATAAAAACAGGGAATGCAGTAATATAATGACCCAACTGGTCATCTTACTTTTTAGAACCCCGTCCCCTAAATAAAACTTTCCGCGCTTGCTTTAACTAATTTACGATCTGCGAAGATAGTTGGTTCAGGATTTGGAATAGTTTTGGTTGTAATAGGCACACTTGATTCCCTAAGATTTTCTTAAAAGGTTAAGTTTGACTTTGGTCAATATTTTTAGGAAACGGACCTGGACTTGTGTTTTGACGGTCCCGGATGATCCGTAGGAAAATATGGGACTTGGGCTTATGCCTGGAATCGAATTCCAAGGTCCCTATCCCGAGTAATGAATTTTTATTAGAAATTGTTAAACTAAAACTCTAAGAATTTAATGAAATTAAATAATTCTTGATCATATTAGTATCGGGCCCGTATGTTGGTTATAGAGCCCGGTACCGGTCCAATATAATATTTAAGACTTGCCCGCAATGTCAATCCGAGTAATATAAGTACATTTCGGCATATTAGGAGTGAATTGAAGAACTTAAAGTTCATAAGTTTGATTCAATTGGTTTAGGGGATGATTCTTAGATTTAGCATTGTTTCGGGCATTCTGAGGGTTCAAGCGAGTCTGTTTTATGATTTCAAACTTGTCGGTATATTCGGGCAGGGCCCGGGGGCCCGAGCGTTAATCAGGCGAGGCTCGAGTGAAGTTGGAAAACTTGGGAAGGAGCTGAAGCTCTAGTCTTCTGTCATAACCGCACCTGCGGTTGGTCAGCCGCAGGTGCGAGACCGTAGAAGCGGTCGTTCTCTCACAGAAGTGGCCAAGGCAGGCCAAGCCAGAAACCGCAAAAGCGGCTAAGCTTCCACAGAAGCAGAATCGTAGAAGTGGCCCAGTGGCCCTGCTGAATATCCGCAGAAGCTGACACCTCTCTGCAAATGCAGTGGGCACAGGTGCGGCCCAGGATCGCAGATGCAGAAATCACTAAAGTAGTGGCCTTTATTTATTACGGGCTCTAGGCCATTCGAGAGTAGTGCTTCAGACCTTGCGAGAGCATAAGCTATATGCTAATTTCTCCGAGTGTGAGTTTTAGCTAGAATCGGTGGCATTCTTGGGGCATATTATGTCAGGAGGGGGTATTAAGGTGGATCCCAAGAAGATTGAGGCAGTTCAGAGTTGGCCACATCCTACTTCAGTGACCAAGATCAGGAGTTTCCTAGGGTTAGCAGGTTACTACAAGCGATTCGTGCAGGGCTTTTCATCTATTGTATCACCTCTGACTAGATTGACCCAGAAGGGTCCTCCTTTCCTTGGTTCGATGATTGTGAGGTGAGCTTTCAAAAGCTCAAGACAGCTTTGACTATGGCACCAGTTCTTGTGTTGCCTTCCAGTTCAGGGATGTATACGGTATATTATAACGCTTCATGCGTTGGTTTGTGTTGTGTAATGATGTAGGAGGGGAGAGTTATTGCATATGCTTTACGCCAGTTGAAGATTATGAGAAGAATTATCCGGTGCACGATCTAGAGTTGGCAGCGATTGTTCATGCTCTTAACATATGGAGGCATTATCTATATGGGATGTCATGTGAGGTTTATACTGATCATCACAGCTTACATCATTTGTTCAAGCTGAATGATCTCAATTTGAGGCAACGTAGATGGCTTGAGTTACTAAAGGATTATTACATCACCATTCTTTATCATCCGGGCAAGGCAAATATAGTCACCGATGCCTTAAGTAGGAAAGCAGAGAGTATAGGTAGCTTGGCATTCATTTCAGCTCTAGCCTTGGACATTCAGTCCTTGGCTAACATACTTATGAGATTAGATATTTCAAAGCCCAGCCGGGTCCTTGCATGTGTTGTTGCTCAATCATTATTATTGGGGCAGATCAAGGCCCGACAGTTCGATGATCCACATTTAGCAGTTCTCAGAGAGACAGTGCTGCAGGGTAATGCCAAGGAGGTTTCTATTGGCGAGGATGGTGTTATGCGACTCCAGGGTCGCCTATGTGTTCCTAATGTTGATGGTCTGAGGGAGAAGATTCTAGAGGAGACACACAATTCGCGGTATTCCATTCATCGAAGATGTATCGTGACTTGAGGTAGCATTATTGGTGGTGGGGATGAAGAAAAACATAGTGGAGTATGTGGCTTGGTGTTTGAATTAGCAGCAGGTTAGGTATAAACACCAGAGGCCAGGTGGCTTACTTCAGCAGATGCCTATACCAGAGTGGAAGTGGGAGTGCATTACTATGGACTTCTTAGTTGGCTTGCCCCGGACCTTGCAGAAGTTTGATACAATGTGGGTCATTGTTGATAGGTTGACCAAATCGGCACACTTTATCCCGATTGTGACTACTTACACTTCAGAGAGATTGGCTCAGATTTACATTCAAGAGATATCCGGGATGCATGGTGTTCCTTGAGGCCCTCAGTTCACTTCCCAATTCTGGAGAGCAGTTTAGAGTGAGTTGGGGACCCGCATGGAGCTTAGCACAACATTTCACCCTCAGACCGATGGGCAGTCAGAGCGGATACTTTAGAGGATAATGGGATCAGTTCATACCCTTGGCAGAGTTCGCTTACAATAACAACTATCGGTCCAGCATAGAGATTGCTCCATTTGAGGCTTTATATGGTCGGCGATGTCATTCTTCTATCGGGTGGTTTGAGCCTGGTGAGGCTAAGTTGTACGGAACAGACTTGGTGAAGGATGCCTTGGAGAAGTTAAAGTTGATTCAGGAGAGGCTTCACACAGCTCAGTCCAGGCAGAAGAGTTAAGTGGATCAGAAGGTGCGTGATATATCATTCATGGTTGGCGAGAAGGTCCTCTTGAAAGTCTCGCCAATGAAGGGTGTGATGAGATTCGGGAAGAAGGGCAAGTTGAGCACAAGGTTTATTGGCCCATTTGAGGTGTTGAGGCGAGTTGGGGAAGTTGCTTACGAGCTTGCTTTACCCTCAGCTTGTCGGGAGTTCATCCAGTTTTCCATGTATCGATGCCACAGAAGTATCGCGCCGACTTGTCCCATGTGTTAGACTTCAGTACTATTCAGTTGGATGAGAGTCTGGGTTATGAGGAAGAACCAGTTGCCATTATTGATAGACATGATCACTAGTTGATATCCAAGAGGATTTCTGCGGTAAAGGTTTAGTGGAGGGGATAACCAGTTGAGGAGGCGACTTGGGAGTCCGAGGAGGACAAGCAGAGCAGATACCCCCATCTTTTTCCTAGCTTAGGTACTTTTTTATATTCGTTTGAGGACGAATGTTTGTTTAAGAGGTGGAGAATGTAATAACCCGACTGGTCGTTTTGCTTTTTAGAACCCCATCCCCCTAAATAAAACTTTCCTTGCTTGCTTTAACTAATTTACGACCTGCGGGGATGGTTGGTTCGGGATTTGGAAGAGTTTTGGTTGAAATAGGCACACTTGATTCCCTAAGATTTTCTTAAAAGGCTAGGTTTGACTGTGTCAATATTTTTAGGAAATGGACCCAGACTTATGTTTAGACGGTCCCTAAGGGTCCCTAAGAAAATATGGGACCTGGGCGTATGCCCGGAATCGAATTCCGAGGTCCCTAGCCCGATTAATGAATTTTTGTTAGAAATTGTTAAACTGAAATTCTAAAAATTTAATGAAATTAAATAATGCTTGATCATATTGGTATCAAGCTAATATGCTAGTTCCGGAGCCCGGTACCAGTCTAATATAACATTTAAGACTTGCCCGCAAAATTTAGTGTCAATCCGAGTAGTATAAGTACGATTCGGCGCGTTAGGAGTGAATTGAAGAACCTGAAGTTCATAAGTTTGATTCAATTGGTTTAGGGGATGATTCTTAGATTTAGGGTTGTTTCGCGCGTTCCAAGGGTTTGAGCGAGCCCGTTGTATGATTTCAAACTTGTCGGTATGTTCGGGCGGTGCCTGGGGGACCCGAGCGTCAATCGGGTGAAGCTCGAGTGAAGTTGGAAAACTTGAGAAGGAGTTGACACTCCACTCTTCTGTCATAACCGCACTTGTGGTTGGTCAGCCGCAGGTGTGAGATCGCAGAAGCGGTCGTTCTCTCGCGGAAGCGGCCAAGGCAGGCTAAGCCAGAAGCTTCACACAGAAGCGGCCTAGTGGCCTAGCTGAATTTCCGCAGAAGCGGACACCTCTCTGCAGATGCGGTGGGGGCAGGTACGACCCAGGACCGCAGATGCGGAAATCACTGAAGTAGTGGCCTTCATTTATTACGAGCTCTAGGCTATTTTTGCTCATTTTCACTAATTTATTGGGCGATTTTGGAGCTCTTGAGAGAAGACTTTCACTTAGCATCTTGAGGTAAGTTCATCCTATTTATTCCTAGTTTAATACTTGAACCTCGGGTAGATTAACACACAAAGATTAAGGAAAAATCATGGGATTAGAGCAAAACCTAGGGTTTTGATAAGTTAGAGTTAACCACGAAATTTGTTATAGAATGAAGTAGAAATCATATATTATTGATCCTTAGGTTGTAAAGAACAACTTTCTTCAAAAAAATTCAGAATCCGGGCACGTGGGCCCGGGGTCTAATTTTAGAAAACTTGTGTTTAAGGTTGGGAAATCACTTTAGTAATTAAAAATGCGAACTCTTGAGTTTGTATTGATTAGTTCCTACCTCGTTTAATTAGTTTCGGATCATTCAGCTCTAAATTGAGGGTTTGAGCACGTTCTTGATATTGGGAGTACGCTTTGGAGCGAGGTGAGTCTCATATATAACCTTGTAAGAGGGAATTGTCCTTATAGGTGTAATAAATGAATAATTTACCACTAAATGTAGGGGCTACGTACGCAATAGGTGACGAGAGTCCGTGTGTAGCCACTATTATGCTTAAGTCCGGGTAGTCTAGTACCCAAAAGTATGCTTTATGTGATATTCTTGTGACTTTATGGTTAATTTGGATTGCTTAAATTATGTTGAATGTGGTAAATGAAATTAATACGAGAAACATCACTTTCTTGATATTTTAAAGAGAAGTTGAAATTTCTGTGAGTAATTGCTCCCCTAATATATTCTTGTCTGCCTGTTTGCTGTGCTTAATAACATTTGATCGTGTCTCATGTATGATTCGCGAGCAGGGTAATAGATACATCTATGGTTCACACCGTTCGACCCTCCGGCAATGCACACTTTATTTTTATGTTGGATTCGGCCGTACGACATCGGCACTACTTGCGTATGCTTCTTGCTAGGTATATTACTGTGGACTGAACTTTGTTATATGCCCTGAAATGTAAATGGCTAACTGTGATATCATCTAGGAAAGGACCTGTTACTCCTTGCTATAAATTGTTAATCATTAGTGCTATCCATGCTTAATATAACACTTTCTCATATTATTTGACCCTAGTAAGTGTCAAGTCGACCTCTTGTCTCTACTTCTTCGAGATTAGATAGGATACTTACTGGGTACATATTGTTTATGTACTCATACTACACTTATGTTCTTAATTGTACAGGATCTGAGGCAGGTACATCTGGTTACTAGGCTGGTGCATACTCTTGATCCAACCCGAGATTTCACGGTGAGATGCTCCCTTCCTATGCCGTTCAGTAGCCCGATGGAGTCTTTCTTTACTTTTGGTTGTCTATTCTATTTTAGACAGTAGGATAAAATTATTCTTTTGTATATCCTACTAGATGCCCACATACTTGTGACACTAGGTCTTGGCACACATATTAGTAGACTATCTTTTGTTAGGATTGTATAATTATTATGGTACGATGTTAATTATCACTTGTTTTAACTTCAGATTAAGAAATTGTTGTACTTGTTTTGGTAAAGTAAAAATGAAAACTTATTAATATTTCCGCATTGGCTTGCCTGAAAATGGTGTTGGGCGCCATCACAACCTATAATGAAATTGGGTCGTGACAACATGGTATTAGAGCACTAGGTTTACGTAGGTCTCACAAGTCATGGGCAAACCTAATAGAGTCTTGCGAATCGGTATGGAGACGTCTGTATTTATCTTTGAGAGGCTATAGGGTGTTAGGAAACTACTCTTTATTCATTTCCTATCGTGCAGTGGTTGATATGCTAAATTTCCCTCTTCTATTATCTCACAGATAGTGAGGACACGCACGGCTGATATTCTAGACCCGGGAGGAGATTCTCCCCCATTGCTAGAGACTGAGGCAGAGGTCGGGGGAGGGCACCGGCCCGAGGTAGGGGACGAGGGTGTCCCAGAGTTGTACCAGTAGCACCACCGGTGGATCATGCGGGATATCCTATCATTAAGGAGTAGGGCGAGGTGTCCGTAGCTGAGCCTACCCCAACAAACTTTATGATAGCACCGGGTTTCCAGGAGGTCATGGGTCGTATGCTGCAGTTCATGGACACCATGACTCAGGCTGGTTTATTTCTAGCGGATCCAGCTATATCATAGGCAGGAGGGGGAGCATAGACCCCTACTACTCAGGCTCTTGGTCATGCAGCTGCAGTGTATCAGACTTCGGGTGTACTACACGCGGATGGGGCTCAGCCAGTTGCTGCAATGGTGCCCGAGCCCAAACCAGCTGCGGATGGTGACCCGCAGAAGTTGTTGGATAGATGGACTAGACTTCACCCTCCTGTCTTCGGGGGTGAGCATCATGAGGATGCCCAGGATTTCATTGATAGGTGCAGGGACAGACTACACAACATGAGGATATTGAAGTCCCACGGGGTGGACTTTACCACTTTTCAGCTGGAGGGCAGGGCCCGTAGATAGTGACAGTCTTATTTTCTCGGCACACCCGTAGGTTCTCCTCCCATCACTTGGGGTCAGTTCACAAAGTTATTCTAAGAAGGTAGAGCTGCGATATCAATTTGAGCAACTTGAGTAGGGTCAGATGTTTGTAACCGATTATGAAGCGAGGTTTTCTGAGTTATCTCACCATGTATTGATGATACTTCCTACTAACACAGAAAGGGTGCGGAGGTTCGTTGCAGGGTTGCATTTGGGCATTAGGGCCAACATGGACCGAGAGGTAGAGATGAGGACTTCTTATCAGCTAGTGGTGGAGATTGCTTGGAGGATTAAGGGCTACCGTCAAAGAGGTAGAGAGCAGGCGCAGCAGGACAAAATGGCTTTATTCTTTGGAGAGTTTAGAGGTGCCCCGGCTAGGGGAAGAGGTCAATTTGGGAGGGGTCAGCCCAGCAGGCTCCCATATCCAACACCACCACCTACTGGGGGTGCTCCAGAGCGCCCCTATTTCAGCAACATATCAGAGAGTTCTTATCATCTGCCAACTATTTAGGGTTCTTCCAGTGGACATTCAGGTCCCAGGGGTTCTTCTGGTTCCTATTCCAGGTCCCAGAGAGTTCATACCATCTTTTAGCCATTCCAAGTTCCTCCGGTGGGTATTCAAGCCATCAGGGCCAGGCTTCCGGACAACAAGCTATTGTGCCGAGAGGTTGATACAAGTGTAGAGATCCAGGTCACATGAAGAGGACCTGCCCCAGGCTTCGGGGCAAGGCAGTACAACAAGGTCAGTAGCCTATGATTCCAGCACTAGTTGCCCAGCCACCTAGAGGCGGGGGACGGAGTGCTAGAGGCCATCCTAGAGATGGAGGCCAGATAAGAAGAGGCTAGCTACTGCTCAATCAGGTATATGCCAACTAGCCGACGCTCCAGCCAGATTCTATGCCCTTCCGCCCAGACCAGATGCATTGGCCTCGGATGTCGTTATCATAGGTATTATTTCTATCTGTGGTAGAGATGCTTCGATATTATTTGATCCAGGGTCCATCTATTCATATGTATCATCTCTATTTGCTCATTTTCTGGTTATTGCTCATAAGCCTCTAGGGACTCCTGTCCATGTGTCCACTCTTATGGGCGATTCTATGGTTGTGGATCAGATCTACCGGTCCTGTGTGGTCATATTCTGTGGTTTCAAGACTGGAGCAAATCTCTTGTTGCTTGATATGATCGACTTTGAGGTCATTCTGGGCATGGATTGGTTATCCCCATACCATGCTATCCTTGATTGCCATGCCAAGACTGTTACATTAGTGATGCCAGGGTTGCCAGGGTTGGAGAGGAAGGGTTCCATAATTGATACATCTAGTCAGGTTATTTCTTTCCTGAAGGCTCGGCATATGGTCAAGAAGGGGTGTTTGACTTATCTAGATTATGTTCGGGACACCACCGTAGAGTCTCTGATGATTGATTCAGTTCCAGTAGTTCGGGAGTTCGCCGATGTGTTTTCTTCTGATCTTCCTGGCACGCCACCGGATCGCGATGTTGATTTCTGTATTGATTTGGCTCCATATACCCAGCCTATATCTATTCCACTATACCGTATGGCTCCAAAAGAGTTGAAAGAGTTGAAGGAGCAGCTTGAGGAGTTGTTAGCAAAGGGTTTTGTTAGACCAAATGTGTCACCTTGCGGTGCACCAGTGTTGTTTGTAAAGAAGAAGGATGAGACTATGCAGATGTGCATTGATTACTGCCAGTTGAACAAGGCTACCATCAAGAACAAGCGCCCATTGTCGTGCATTGATGATTTGTTCGACCAGTTGCAGGGTGCTAGGGTGTTCTCTAAGATTGACTTGAGATCAAGGTACCATCAATTGAGGATTCGGGACTCAAATGTTCCGAAGACTGCGTTCCGTACCAGATATGGCCATTATGAGTTTCTGGTGATGTCCTTTGGCCTGACTAATGCCCCAGCGATGTTTATGGACTTGATGAACAGGGTGTTCATACCTTATATTGATTCCTTTGTCATCGTCTTCATTGACGATATTTTGATATACTCACGTAGCCTGGGGTAGCACGAGCAATATTTGAGAGTAGTGCTTCAGACCTTGCGAGAGCAGAAACTATATGCTAAGTTCTCCAAGTGTGAGTTTTGGCTAGAGTCAGTGGCATTCTTGGGGCATATTGTGTTAGGATAGGGTATTAAGGTGGATCCCAAGAAGATTGAGGTAGTTCAGAGTTGGCTACGTCCTACTTCAGTGACCGAGATCAGGAGTTTCCTAGGGTTAGCAGGTTACTACAGGTGATTCATGCAGGGCTTTTCATCTATTGCATCACCTCTGACTAGATTGACCCAGAAGGGTGCTCCTTTCCGTTGGTCTAATAATTGTGAAGCAAGCTTTTAGAAGCTCAAGACAACTTTGACTACGGCACCAGTTCTTGTTTTGACTTCCGATTCAGGGATGTATACGGTATATTGTGATGCTTCACATGTTGGTTTGGGTTGTGTATTGATGCAGGTTGGGCGACTTATTGCATATGCTTCATGCCAGCTAAAGATTCATGAAAAGATATATCCGGTGCACGATCTAGAGTTGGTGGCGATTGTTCATGCTCTTAAGATATGGAGGCATTATCTGTATGGGGTGTCATGTGAGGTTTACACTGATCATCGCAGCTTACATCATTTGTTCAAGTAGAGGGATCTCAATTTGAGGTAGCGTAGATGGCTTGAGTTACTGAAGGATTATGACAACACCATTTTTTATCATCCGGGCAAGGCAAATGTGGTCGTGGATGCCTTAAGTAGGAAAGCAGAGAGTATGGGTAGCTTGGCATTCATTTCAGTGGAGGAGAGGCCACTAGCCTTGGACATTCAGTCCTTGGCTAACATACTTGTGAGACTAGATATTTCAGAGCCCAGCCGGGTCCTTGCGTACGTTGTTGTTCCGTCTTCATTATTGGGGCAGATCAAGGCTTGGTAGTTCGATGATCCACATTTGGCGGTTCTCAGAAAGACAGTGCTGCAGGGTAGTTCCAAGGAGGTTTATATTGGCGAGGAAGGTGTTATGTGACTCTAGGGTCGCTTATCTGTTCCTAATGTTGATGGTCTGAGGGAGAGGATTCTAGATGTGGCACATAGTTCGCGGTATTCCATTCATCCAAGTGCTACGAAGATGTATCGTGTCTTGAGGCAGCATTATTGGTGGCGGAGGATGAAGAAAGACATAGTGGAGTATGTGGCTAGGTGTTTGAATTTCCAGCAGGTTAAATTTGAACACCAGAGGCCTGGTGGCTTACTTCAGTAGATACCTATACCAGAGTAGAAGTGGGAGCGCATTACTATGGACTTCATAGTTGGGTTGCCCGGACCTTGCGGAAGTTTGATGCAGTGTGGGTCATTGTTGATAGGTTGACCAAGTCGGCATCCTTTATCCCGATTGTGACTACTTACACTTCAGAGATATTGGCTCAGATGTACATTTCGGAAGATAGTCCGGATGCACGGTGTGCCTATTTCCATCATATCAGATAGAGGCCCTCAGTTCACTTCCCATTTCTGGAGAGTTGTTCAGAGTGAGTTGGGGAACCACGTGGAGCTTAGCACATCATTTCACCCTCAGACCGACGAGCAGTCAGAGCGGACAGTTCAAATTTTGGAGGACATGCTTAGAGCATGTGTGATTGAATTTGGAGGATAGTGGGATCAGTTCTTGCCCTTGGCAGAGTTCGCTTACAACAACAACTATCAGTCCAGCATAGAGATGGCTCCATTTGAGGCTTTATATGGTCGGCGATGTCGTTCTCCTATCGGGTGGTTTGAGCCTGGTGAGGCTAAGTTGTACGGTACAAACTTGGTGAAGGATGCGTTGGAGAAGGTAAAGTTAATTTAGGAGAGGCTTCGCACAACTCAATCCAGGCAGAAGAGTTACGCGGATCAGAAGGCACGTGATGTATCATTCATGGTTGGCGAGAAGGTCCTCTTAAAAGTCTCGCCAATAAAGGGTCTTATGAGATTCAGGAAGAAGGGCAAGTTGAGCCCAAGGTTTATTGACCCATTTGAGGTGTTGAGGCAAGTTGGGGAGGTTGTTTACGAGCTTGCTTTACCCCCAACTTGTCAGGAGTTCATCCAGTTTTCCATGTATCGATACTGTGGAAGTATCACGCCGACTTGTCCCATATATTAGGCTTCAGTACTATTCATTTGGATAAGAGTCTGGGTTATGAGGAGGATCCAGTTGCCATTATTGATAGACAAGATCACCAGTTGAGATCAAGAGGATTTCTGCGGTAAAGGTCCAGTGAAGGGGCCAACCAGTTGAGGAGGCGACCTGGGAGTCCAAGGAGGACATGCGGAGCAGGTACCCCCATCTTTTTTCTAGCTCAGGTATTTTTCTATGTCCATTCAAGGAGAAACATTTATTTAAGAGGTGGAGAATGTAACGACCCGATTGGTCGTTTTGCTTTTTAGAACCTCGTCCCCCTAAAAAAAACTTTTCGTACTTGCTTTAACTAATTTACAACCGACGGGGATGTTTGGTTCGGGATTTGGTAGAGTTTTGGTTGTAATAGGCACACTTGCTTCCCTAAGATTTTCTTAAAAGGTTAAGTTTGACTTTGGTCAATATTTTTAGCAAACGGACATGGACTTTTTGACGGTCCAGAAAGATCCGTAGCAAAATATGGGACCTGGGCGTATGTCCGGAATCGAATTTCGAGGTCCCTAGCCCAAGTAATGAATTTTTGTTAGAATTTGTTAAACTGAAATTCTAAGAATTTCATGAAATTAAATAATGCTTGATCATATTGGTATCGGGACCGTATGTTGGTTCTAGAGCCTAGTACGCTAGAAGTGTATTGAAGAACTTGAAGTTCATAAGTTTGATTCAATTGGTTTAGGGGTGATTCTTAGATTTAGCATTGTTTCGGGCATTTCGAGGGTTCGAGCCAGTCCGTTTTATGATATCAAACTTTTCGGTATGTTCGGGGGGGGCCCGGGGGCCCCGAACATCAATCGGGCGAGGCTCGAGTGAAGTTGGAAAACTTGGGAAGGAGCTGAAGCTCCAGTCTTCTGTCATAACCGCACCTGCAGTTGGTCAACCACAGGTGCGAGACCGCAGAAGCAATCGTTCTCTCACGGAAGCGGCCAAGCCAAAAGCTGCAGAAGTGGTTGCTTCCCGTAGAAGCGGCCCAGCTGAATTTCTGCAAAAGCGAACACCTTTCCATAGATGCGGTGGGCGCAGGTACAGCCCAGGACTGCAGATGCGGAAATCACTGAAGACTTTATTGGGCGCAGGGGGAGCACAACTATATTACTGGCTCTAGGCCATTGTCGCTCATTTTCACTCATTTATTGGGCGATTTTGGAGCTCTTGAGAGAAGACTTTCACCTAGCATCTTGAGGTAAGTTCATCCTATTTATTCCTAGTTTAATACTTGAACCTCGGGTGGATTAACACACAAAGATTAAGGAAAAATCTTGGGATCAGAGCAAAACCTAGGGTTTTGATAAAAGTTAGATTTAACCACGAAATGTGTTATAGAATGAAGTAGAAATCATATATTATTGATCCTTAGGTTGTAAAGAACAACTTTCTTCGAAATTTTTTGGAATCTGGGCACGTGGGCCGGGGGTCGGATTTTAGAAAACTTGTGTTTAAGGTTGGGAAATTACATTAGTAATTAAAAATGCGAACTCTTGAGCTATATTGACTAGTTCCTACCTCCTTTAAGTAGTTTAGGATCGTTCGGCTCCAAATTGAGGGTTTGAGCACGTTCTTGATATTGGGAGTACGCTTTGGAGTGAGGTGAGTCTCATATCTAACCTTGTACCCATAGGTGTAATAAATGAATAATTTTCCACTAAATGTAGGGGCTACGTATGCAATAGGTGACGAGAGTCCGTACATAGCCACTATTATGCTTAAGTCCGGGTAGTCTAGTACCCAAAAGCATGCTTTATGTGATATTCTTGTGACTTTATGGTTAATTTGGATTGCTTAAATTATGTTGAATGTGGTAAATGAAATTAATACGAGAAACATCACTTTCTTGATCTTTTAAAGAGAAGTTAACATTTCTTTGAGTAATTGTTCCCATGATATATTCTTGTCTGCCTGTTTGTTGTGCTTAATTACATTTGATCGCATCTTATGTATGATTCGTGAGCGGGGTAATAAATGCATCTATGGTTCGCACCGTTCGACCCTCCGGTAGTGCACACTTTATTTTTATGTTGGATTAGGTCATACGACCTCGGCACTACTTGCGTATGCTTCTTGCTCGGTATATTACTGTGGACTGTGATATCATCTAGGAAAGTACATGTTACTCCTTGCTATAAATTGTTAATCATTTATGCTATCCATGCTTAGTATAACACTTTATCATATGGGTACATATTGTTTATGTACTCATACTACAATTATGTACTTAATTGTACAGGATCTGAGGTAGGTACATCCGGTTACCATGCTGGTGCATAGTCTTGATCCGGCTCGAGATTCCATGGTGAATTGTGATTGGAGCCAACCCTACACCACTACAAAGTAGCGAGAGTTGTCGAAGAAGCTTTTACCCGAGATGGTCGGGATCGAATTCCACAGAGAGCTAGAAATGGGAATTGGGTTCCTATCTAAACTAGAGATGTGTAATTGCTCTTAATTACTCTTCCAAACATCATTGGTTTTGATATTACTTCTAATCTTATGCTGATAAGATGCTAAATTAAGCTAAGAGTAAGATACTTGAAAGGATGTCTAAATAGTTAATAAGGCACTAGGGAAATGACTTTCTCCTAGGTGGATACTTGACGGGTTCTCGAGTCTAAGGCTAGGTTATCATGTTGGGGATTACGATATAACCAATGCACGAAACTTCTCACTCTATACCTCTCGGTAGTTTGAGTGATTTTTCCCTAATTGACTTTCTCAAGATCAATTGGGTATGATAATTTATGCAAGCAATTTAGGTTCAAGTCAGGTATTACTATCTCTAGGTTTAACCCTTTAATTGGGGCTATAAATCTCTTGAATACGTCCCAATTCCTTGTTGGACTAATTTTCCTAGACTCAAATTCTCTTTCTCAAGAAGAACCCAAGTCAAAGAGGCACAAATTAGTGTTTTCTCCCACTAAATCAACATGGAAAACACAAATTAGTCCAAATATCAAACACTCATAGACATTCAAGCCTTAAAACGCAAGACCCATCAAATATCACTAGAGTTGAACCACAACCCTAGCTAATGGGTCTAGCTACTCATAATAATAGAAGAAAATGATAAATAGATGATGAAAAACCCATAAGATTTAATTAAAAGCTAATACTTGAAGATTCAATGATAAAACTACTCTAAAATTACTCAAAATGGTTAACAACTACTGTTCATGAGCACAACTGAAAGTTAGAATACAACTGATGACCTAAAAATGGGAAAAGAAACTATTTATACTAGGCCGAAGTTTCTGGAAAAAATACCCCTGCGGGGGCAGTGCGGTCCGCACAAAATCGAGTTCAGCTGCGGTGAAGCTTTTGGCTTTAAATCTCTGCTCTCTGAACTTGGCCACTGCGGGACGCATAAAATGCACCGCAGCCGTGGTGGCTTCTATTGCGGTCGGCACAAAAAAAGACCGCGGACCGCATTGGCAATAAATCTCCAAACTCCAACTCTCTGAACTCCATAATTGTGGACCACACAATATCGAGTGTGGTCGCGGTGAGTCCAATGCGGTCTGCATAAAATGCTTTGCGGCCGCAATGCTTGAGTTTTTGAATTATGCACTCTTTGAATCTCCTCAATGCGTACCGCACCAATTGTAATGCGGCCGCAGTGGACCTGTTTCACTGTGCCTGGACTTGTTCTTGGTACTTGTGCATGTTTCACTCCTTTTTGAGCTGGTTTTGACTAATTTCCACCTTTTTGACCAAACTCTGCAAACAAGTACAACATGTAAGCCTTTGGGACTATTTTGTACACATTTTTAATTAAAACTCAAGTAATAAGGAGTGTAAAATGAACCATAATCCCTAGTTATCAACTCCCCCAAACTTAAGCTTTTATTTGTCCTCAAGTAAACAAAATAAGACCCACCCCTTAAGAGTAAATCCAAGAAAATTCAGCTGACCTAAAATGACACAAGAAAATTCTAAACACCATGGATTTAGTATGACACAAGAGCATCAAGAATTGACTCAACCCATCAAAGAAACTCTTTCTATTACTTTGGTCATTGTGGAACCCAAACTCATACTCCTCAACTCTCCCTAAGCAAACCTCACTTTTAGATTGTAGCACTCAGAACTAGGATAGTGTAACACACTCATCTCTCTCAAAGAAAGGTCACAAGTCCGGCTCTAAGTACCATAAGCTTACCCCTTATGTAAGTCACCACTAATGTAAGCTTCATTCAACTCAAGATCATATAGGGCTTTTGTAGAGATATAGTGAAGGCTTTTGGTTCAGGGTAGGAAGTGTTTGGTCTAAGTAGATTCTATGTTCCCTTTAGCACTTCAATTTGTTTCATTTTGGCACATATTCACTTGACTTTTTAAGACATTTAACTTCTAAGGGGTTAGAGAGACACACTGTCACTATTTCTTATTCATTTCAAATCTTTTTCTCCTTTCTCAACTTTCCACACCTTTCATCTCTTTACTTTTATTGAATCCCTTCATTATTTTCTACATTGATCATTCTTTTTGTCTTTTTGATTTTTTTTCTTTTTCATTGCCTTTCTTTTTCTTCATTTTGTACCTTTTTCCACTTTGTTGCATTCCTCGTCTCTCCCTCCCAAACTTATGGTTTTGCCTTGTGCTAAGGAAAGATCGGGTGCCAAGAGAGGGTATTTTTAGAATAGGTAAAGGCTTGTATCGTGGTTTGTGAAGAAAAAGTTCTATAACTCAAAAGGGTTGACTAGGGATATTATTATTGGTAGGTTATGGAAGTGTTCAAGACATCATTCGGATCAAGGAGAGCCTATAAGCACGTCTCAAGTCAAATTACACTTAGAATTTCGCCTAGACAAACATTCAGGGCAAGTTCTAGACTAATAGGTCGGGACTTGGACTTGCAATTCAACTTATCACCACAAGCTATGGGATTGCTAAAGAGATAGAGTTGGGGCCCACAACAACCTTAGCTAATATTTGAGCAACACAATGGTCCCGAAAAACCACTTGATGATTATCGGCCAACACAAGAGTCTCAAGGTCACAACTTTCACCATCCTATACACAACAATTTGTTTTTGACCATAGGATTAAAGGCAAATGTGTTAGGCCCAAGTGAAACTTTGTCTGGGGCACCATTACTCACTAGCTACTATTTACACAAAAAAGCAAAATAAGAAGCTCTGAAAGGAAAATTGTGGAAAGTAAAATGAATATATACAAGAGGGGATTAAGTCGAATATACATAAGGGAGAATGAATATATACATTAGAACGTAACTTTATATACAAACCAAAAGTAAAAAGTGCGAAAAGTGCAATTAAATGATAAAATTATATACATACCAAAAGTAAAAAGAAAACATAAAAAAGGTAATGTCATATATACAGTCATCCAAATAGGGCTACCCCCTCAAATGAAAGCTAACATTGTTCTCAATGCTAACTAACCAAAATAAGCACAAGAAATAATAGAGAGGAAAAAGAAATTCCCTATTGACCCTCCGTCTGCATAGGATCCTGAGTCTGGGTCCCTGGGTCCTCGGTCTGCTCGGGAACCTGTGACTGACTCGCTGTAATCTGTGTCTCCACTGGGACCTAGGCCTGTACTGAGTCCTGGGCCTGTACTGGAATCTAGGGCTAGCTAAAGGAACCTCTTTGTGGGTCCTCCAACTCTATAACAACATCATCAGTATAGGGAATCACCCTCTTCCTCTTGGGTGGCCTCTCTATTTCCTGCTCCGGCTCAGGCTGGGTTTCTAAAGTCGGGTCATGCAATAGAAGGTCTAAAGGTAAGTGATCTGCCTTCAACCTCTCCACCTCCACTCTCAACTCTTTCACCGACTCCTTGGATGCCCGAGTCTTCCTCAGTTTCTTAGCTTCTTTGGCCAAATCCTTCAATACTTTTCTGTGTGAACCCATAACGTCCAATATTAGTTGTTGGTTCTCCATGAGCTTCTTCTGGTTCTCCGGAAGCTCCTTGAGAGTGTCCTCCACTGACTGTGGGACCTATGGCTGAGGAGGTGCAGACTGGGCTGCCACCGAAGTAGAAAGTACAGACAGGTTAGAAGTGGTTGTCTGCATCCAGTTGTTGATGCTGGCAAGGGTCTGGCTCAGGCGGTGGGCAGTCAAAGGATATGCTATGGATGAGGGGATATCTGGAGTTGTAGAAGTGGAGGGTCCTGGGCCATGTCTGGTGTGGCTGAAGGAGGCTGAGTCTGAGTAGGAGCCACTACTACTACTACTGGCTCTTCAGACTGGCCAGTTGAAGTAGTGGCTTTGCCCTTAGGGTCTTTGGGGTTGTCAGGTCCCTTGGTGCTGTACCAGGAGAACAATGCCTTTTCTTTCACTTTCACATCAAAGCTCCTCTTCTCCACATCTAGATCCTCAAAGTACATGGTCAGAAAATTGGGGAAGGGGTAGGATCTATCACCTTCGTTCACCACCCGTGTAATTACCCCGGACATCACATTCCCTATGTTGATCGGGTACCCCGCCATGATCGATGCCACCAATATATCCCGGGAGATAGGAAGTGATTTGTCGTGAGTGGTGGGGTCTAGCCTGCTACAAACAAATTTTTCCCACTCTTTTGCTTCAAAGTTAAGGGTCCTCCTTAGAATTTTTACTCCGCTGTCAACCATGCTGGGGTGGTACCTGGGATTGCTAAGTACTCAGCTAGCCACGGACGGGCATCCTCCCCCAAAGCTACCTTGTCTAAGTACAAGGTCTCATCCTCCTCTGGGAAGCCCAGGTAGTCATTTATCGTTTTGCCATCAAATTTCACTTTCAAGTTCCGCAGCTTAGTCACTGTAGTGCCCTTTAAGATGTGGGCAACATTGGTGTAGAACTCCTTGACTAAGTGCTCATTGGCATCCTCCACATGGCCTATGAAATAGTCCCAGCCTACTCTCTCTCTCCGAACTGCCTCAACATATTAGGGTTGTGAGGCAAAAGGTCCCGTGCGATGAATTTTTGCTTCAGTATCAACTTCTTCTCGGGCCACCATTCCCTGAACTTGTGGTAGGACACTTCACTCACGAATCTGTCTTGTCATGCCTCCGGATTTCTGGTTCTCTCTACCCCTCCTACTTGGGGCTCACCCCCTCCTACTTATTATCCTTCTTCATCTACGGGATCCTCCCTGGATAGTGAAGTTGCAGGTAAGGTGGAATATTCATTATCACTGTTTGCAGATGAGCCCTCAGACAACTTAGAAGATATGTGCACTGATGCTTGGGTAGTAGGAGAGCCCGGAGGTGTATCCCTCAATATGTTCCTCTCCGACCAGTCAGGAACATATTCTGGCACGGAGTCTGATTTGGACGCCTCCTAGGAGGGCACATACTCACTCCCTGAGTGGTCAATAGCTCTATCAGCAACCCTTATGATCTTTCTGGTGTTTTGATGGCTTGCCGGGCTTGTGGGGTCAATCTAATCATGCCTTGTCCCCTACCCCGGAGGACTCTCGTTTCCCTTTCTGTTTATCACCTCTGCCTCGTGATTTCACCATTATCTGCAAAGAGAACACATTCTATTCTTGTTAGTGTCCTAGTAACAGATGAAACAGTGCGTAAAAAAATTGCAGATGATCAGAATTGCAGATTGCGGACCGCACAAAATGAAGTGCGGCCGCAAGAAGCTACCGCAGACCGCACAAAATGCGTCACGATCCGCACTGTGGTGGGGATCAGACTACCCACTCTCTGATTCTAGGCACCGCGGACCGCACAAAATCCATCGCGGTCACGATTCTCAATTATCATCTTTCAGAAGTTTCACCACTACGGTCCACACAAAATAGCATTGTGGGCCTCATAGAACCACCGCGGATTGCACAAAATCCACTGCGGTCCGCGGTAAGTTGTACCTAGCAACACTAACCTAGGGTTTCAATGTTTCACATTTTAGTCCAATTTTTCATCTATTATTGATCCCCTAGGTGTTCAATAAGTGTTTTAACTAATTAGTCCTAATTTAACCAACTTATAAAACCCTAAGCTAAAAATTTAACGAAACAAAGGAGAAAAAATATAGAACTAACAATTTAAAAAGAAAATAAAACACATTTAAAAGCTAGGGAAATATTAAAAATACCAAGAATGAGATGCAATGTAGATGAAAGAGACTCATCAATTGAATTCGTACAGTTAGATGAAATGAACAATGATTTTTTTAGCTTTTGAGTATAAAGGGTCGAAAAGTTTGAAATGAGGGCCTCAGATCCTATTTATAGAAAAAAGAACTGGGGCCCATCTCACCTACCCAGCGCGGACCGCAAAAAATATCACCGCGGTCCACGATACTCAGAAACAAGTGGCACTGGGGAGATGATCACTGCGACCACAAGAAATGAAATGCGGTCGCAGTGGTCCACCGCGGACCGCACAAAATGCATTGCGGCCGCGGTGGAAAACTTCAGAGACTCCTCATTTTTTACCAATCAACTCTTCGGTCCGAATTGAATTTTTTCCCCCGCACTAAGGCCTTTGTGGCCGCACAAAATGCAATGCGGATGCATTTCAAACTTCAGAGAGTGTGCATTTTTCCCAACTAGGTCCTGCACTGCATCAAAATAATCCTACAACATATCACAACCAATTAGTCCAAAAATAAATCCTACACTAAGAATAAAATCAAAGAAAAAAAACAAAAAAGAAAGACGCATGGGTTGCCTCCCAAGAAGCGCATGATTTAACATCGCGGCACGATGCAGGTTACCGTCAAATCACTTTAGGTGGAGCAGTGCCACCACGTGGTTGTCATCAATCTTGCCCAGATAGTGCTTGACCCTATGCCCATTAACTCTAAAAACCTCCCCATTTTTATTCTTCAAGTCAAATGCACCAAACGGAGTCACAAACACCACTTCAAAAGGTCCACTTTATTTTGACTTAAACTTTCCCGGAAATAGACGAAACCGAGAGTTGAACAAGAGAACCAAATCACCCTCTTTGAACTCCTTGCCACAAGAATATTTATCATGAAGGTACTTCATCTTGTCCTTGTATATGGACGAACTGGAGTAGACATGGAATTAGAATTCATCATGTTCATTAAGTTGCTCCACACGAAGATTTGTTGCCACATCCCATTCAAGATTCAACTTCCTCAAAGCCCACATGGCCTTCTGCTCTAACTCAACCGGTAGATGGAAAGCTTTCCCAAACACCAACCGATACAGAGACATACCAATCAGAGTCTTGTAAGCAGTCCTATAAGCCCATAGAGCATCATCCAACTTCTTTGACCAATCAGTCCTATTGCATTGACCGTCTTTGACAATATACTCTTGATTTACCTATTTGAGACTTCAGCTTGGCCACTCACCTGAGGATGATAAGGAGTAGAAATTTTGTGATTTACACCATACTTTGCAAGCAAAGTGTCAAAAGCTCTATTAAAAAAATGAGACCCCCCATCATTTATGATTGCACGAGGAGTGCCAAACCTTGTAAAAATTCTCTTCTTGAGAAACTCAACAAAACTCCGAGCCTGATTGTTGGGTAAAGCCACGACTTTAACCCACTTTGAAACATAGTCAACCGCCACAAGAATGTATGTATTCCCACACGAGCTAACAAACGGGCCCATAAAATCAATGCCACATACATCAAAAATATCAACTTCAAGAATTGTATTGAGAGGCATCTCATCTTTCTTCGAAATTCCACCCGCTCTTTAACATTTGTTGCACCTCTTCACAAGTTCACTTTCATCTTTGTACAAAGTTGGTCAATAAAACCCGCAACTGACAACTTTTGAAGCCGTTCTCGCCCCGCTATGATGGCCACCATAGGGAGAGGAATGACAATCCTCTAAGATACTTAATTTCTCCTCCTCCGGGACACACCTTCGAATCACACCATCCGTGCAAATCATGAACAAGTACGGCTCATCCCAATAGAAATCCATACTATCTCGTTTCAGCTTCTTCCTTTGGTTAGAAGAGAGCTCACACGGGATTATACTAGTCACAAGGAAATTAGCAACGTCCGCAAACTATGGCATACCATTCACCGACACTAAAAGGAGTTGCTCATCGGGAAATGAATCATTGATCTCTAGGCTATCACGAGGCCTCCCCTCCTCCTCCAAGTAGGACAAGTGGTCCACCACTTGGTTTTCACTACCCTTTCGGTCTACAATCTCCAAATCAAACCCTTGAATTAATAAGACCCATCGCATTAATCTAGCTTTGGAATCCTTATTCGTCATCAAGTATTGGAGTGCAGCATGATCGATATGCACTATGACCTTGGCACCCATAAGATACGACCGAAATTTCTCCATTGCAAACATAATAGCCAAAAGCTCTTTCTCAGTCACCATGTAGTTCACTTGAGAATCATTCATTGCCTTGCTCGCATAGTACACTGGATGAAATATTGTATTCACTATTTGACCCAAAACCGCCCCAACCACAACATCGCTCGCATCACACATGTGCTCAAAAGGAAAACTCCAATTGGGTGCGGTGATAATAGGAGTGGTGGTCAACTTGTGCTTGAGAAGTTCAAAGGCTTGCATACATCTCTCATCGAACAAGAACTTGACATCTTTTTCCAATAACTTGCATAAGGGGTTCACTACCTTCGAAAAATCTTTGATAAATCTCCGGTAAAACCCCGCATGCCCAAGAAAACTCCTCACTCCCTTGACAGAAGTAGGAGGAGGGAGCCTTGAAATCACATCAATTTTTGCTTTGTCCACCTCTATACCATGCTTTGAAAATGTATGCCCAAGAACTATGCCCTCCTCAACCATGAGGTGGTATTTCTCCCAATTAAGAACAAGATTGGTTTCTTCAAAACGGGCTAACACTCTATCAAGATTTTTCAAACATTCATCAAACGAATCACCCACAACACTGAAGTCGTCCATGAACACCTCCAAAATATATTTCACCACATCGGTGAAAATGTCCATCATACATCGCTGAAATGTAGCCGGTGCATTACACAACCCAAAAGGCATCCAAGAAAAGGCAAAGGTGCCATATGAACAAGTGAAAGTGGTCTTATCCTGATCTTCCAGAGCAATCAAGATTTGGTTGTATCCAGAATACCCATCCAAGAAATAGTAGAAGGCACACCCAGCAAGTCGATCTAACATCTGATCAAGAAAAGGCAATGGAAAGTGATCCTTGCAGGTCACTTTATTCAACTTGCGGTAGTTCATGCATACCCTCTACCCAGTGATGGTCCTGGTAGGAATTAACTCATTTTGCGAATTTGCATCCACGGTCATGCCACCCTTCTTCGGCACATATTACACCGGCAAAGTCTAAGAGCTATCAGAGATGGGGTACACAACTTCAACATCTAACCACTTGATCACCTCCTTTTTCACAACTTCTTGCATTGCCTCATTCAACCTCCTTTGATGTTCCAAGGAGGGCTTTGCATCATCTTCCAGAATAATCTTGTGCATACAGAATGTGGGGCTTATCCCCCGAATATCAGCTAAGGTCCATCCAATTGCCTTCTTCCGCTTTTAAAGTACTACCAATATGGCATCAACCTACATGTTAGTAAGACAAGAAGAAAGAATAATTGGCAAAGTGGAACCAGGGCCTAAGAACTCATACCTGAGGTGTGGAGGCAACAACTTCAACTCCAACACCGGAGGTTCCTCGATTGAAGGTTTTGTGGGTGGAGTCTTCCTATTCTCACGATCCAAAGAGAGCTTCCTAAGCTTATAAGAGTAAGAGCCCATTCCATGTAAAGCACTCACGCACTCCACTCGGCATTCATCCTCATTTACATCAAGATTCAAAAAACTGCCTCCAGAGGGTCCTCCACATTGATCATTGCACTGGTATCATCAACTATCACTGCCATGACAAGGTCCATAAAAGAGCACACCTCAGAACTATTGGACTACTTCATTGACTTGCACACATAAAAGACCACTTTCTCATCACCCACCCGGAAGGTGAGTTCCCCTGCTTCCACATTAACTAAGGCCTTTCCAGTAGCAAGGAAAGGTCTTCCCAATATTATTGGAACTTCCAATCTACCTCACAATCCAAAATCACAAAATCAGCTGGCAAGATAAATTTGTCCACGCGGATAAGAACATCATCAATAATACCTAATAGTCTCTTCATAGTTCTATCCGCCATTTGTAATCTCTTGGAAGTCGACCTCGATTGCCCAATACCCAAAGTCTTGAAAATTGAGTAGGGCATTAAGTTAATACTTATCATATAGAGCTTTTGCAAAGTCCGCACTCCCAATGGTGCAAGGAATGGTGAAAGAACCGGGATAATTTAGCTTCGGGGACATTGAGTGCACTATTGCACTAACTTGGTGAGTCATCTTGATAGTTTCACAATCCATGAATCTTTTCTTTATCACCATGTCCTTCATGAATTTAGCATATCCCGACATTTGTTCTAGAGCCTCCACCAAAGGCACATTAATGTATAAGCTCTTCATCATGTCAATAAACTTCTTAAACTGATTCTCATTTTTCTGCTTCATGAGCCTTTGAGGATAAGGTGGAGGTGGCCTTGGCAAAGGAGCCTTGGCTTTAGGCACAACCGGTTCCGGCATGTCTATTATGTGTTCCCTAGACGGGTTCATGTTATTCTGAGTCTCCACCTCGGCATCTTGAATATCAATCCTCACTTCCTCATTCGCGTTCTCATCAATCACATTTTCAACCACCAAAGAAATTTCATCTTCTTGCAACTCAACTTCTTCACTCAAAATTTCTTTTTGCTTGGAGGCATTCACATCACCGCCTCGTCCACTTCTTGTAGTTACCACCATAACATGATTGTTCCCACCCTTCGGGTTAACTACCGTATCACTTGGTAGAGCCCCATTAGGGTGAGTATTCAAGGATTGTGAGATTTGGCCTAATTGAACCTCCAAGTTCCTGATTGAAGTATTGTGGGAAGCCAACTGAGCATCAGAGTCCGCATTCTTTTTCATCATCTATTCAAACATCATTTCAATTCTCCTTATTTCATTGTTGGAAGAACTCGGACCTTGGGATGGAAATGGGGGTGGATTTTTCGGTTGTTGATACATTGGGGTTCTTTGAAAGCCTTGCCCCGGATTTTCTTGATTGTCATTGTTACAACCACCCCGATTGTTGTTACCACCCTAGTTGTTGTTGTTACCATTCCAATAACCCTGATTGTTCTGAGTGCCTCAATTGGAATTTTGGTTGTTGTTCCCCCAATTGACATTCCCTGGTTGTTGTTGATTGCCCCAATTGCCTTGGGGTCTCCATTCTTGTTGGTTGGAAGAATTGCCCCTTTGGCCCTGATAATTGCTCACATATTGCACCCCTTCATTCTGCACATCATAACCATCATCTTCGAATCTACCACAATCATTGTCATATTGATCCGAACTCACTTGGTTTTGTTGACCTCTTTGTCTTCTTTTGTTCACTAGCTTGTTGACACCCTCCATAGTATTTACTTGGCGCGGATTTTGAACCTGTTGTAACTGTGCTTTCGCTAGCTGGTTCATTATTGTTGTCAGCTCTGCTATAGCCTGCCCATGATCATGTAGCTCTTTATGCAAGTAAGTGACCGTGGGGTCACCCTGTGGCACATTGGCTCTACTTTGCCAAGCGGAGTACGTGTCAGCTATCTCGTCAAGAATATCATAAGCCTCATCATACGACAGCTTCATGAAATTACCCCCAGCAAGTTGGTTCACTATGCATTGATTTGTTGTGTTAATGCCCCGGTAGAAAGTCTGTTGTATCATTGCCTCAGTCATATCATTGTTGGGGCATTCCTTTACCATGGTTCTATATCTCTCCCAAATCTAATGTAATGGTTCGGTGGCTCCTGCTTGAAAGCTAAGATCTCATCTCTCAATGCTGCCATATGCCCCGGCAAGAAAAACTTTGCAATGAATTTATCCGCCAACTCATCCCAAGTAGTGATGGAATGGTTGGGAAGTCGTTCAAGCAAATCTAATGCTTTCCCTCTAAGTGAGAAAGGGAATAGTCTCAACTAAAGTGCATCCCTCGACACATTAATTTGCTTGCTCCCCCAACAGGTATCCACAAAACCCTTGAGATATTTGTAAGCATTCTGATTGGCAGCGCCCGTAAAATACCCTCGTTGCTCCTACAATGTCAACTTCACATTGGTAATTTGAAAATTGCCTGCCCAAATCTGGGGTGGGACAATTGCACTAGCATATCCTTCGTTGCGAAGCACTCGAGGATCTACTCTCTTTTGGCGAGGGAGGGTCTGGAATATTGTCATTGGCCTAGCGGCCTCTCCTTTGTCCTTGAGGTAAAATAGGAACCTCATCATCAATATTTTCATCTACCTCCTCCCCCGGCGGAAGATCTCCAAGAGGTGCATTTTTTGCTGCCATTTTGTACCTGAAGTTGTGACACATACAAATTATTAATGCAGAAGGAAAGAAGAACAATACACAAAACTATTTAGATAGATAGCCAAAATCGTTAGCACCCCAGTAACGGTGTCAAAAAGTGATCGGATCCAACCCTACACCACCACAAAGTAGCGAGAGTGGTCGAAGCAACTTTTACCCGATAAGGTCGAGATCTAATTCCATAGGGAGCTAGAAATGGGAATTGGGTTCCTATCTAAACTAGAGATGTGTAATTGCTCTTAATTACTCTTCCAAACATCATTGATTTTGATATTACTTCTAATTTAATGATAATAAGATGCTAAATTAAGCTAAGAGTAAAATACTTGAAAGGTTTTCTAAATAGTTAAGGAGGCACTAGGGAAATGACTATCTCCTAGGTGGATACTTGACGGGTTCTCGCGTGTAAGGCTAGGTTGTCATGTTGGGGATTACGATATAACCAATGCACGAAACTTCTCACTCTATACCTCACGGTAGTTTCAGTGATTTTGCCCTAATTGACTTTCTCAAGATCAATTGGGTATGATAATTTATGCAAGCAATTTAGGTTCAAGTCGGGTATTACTATCTCTAGGTTTAACCCTTTAATTGGGGCTATCAATCTCTTGAATACGTCCCAATTCCTTGTTGGACTAATTTTCCAAGACTCAAATTCTCTTTCTCAAGAAGAACCCAAGTTAAAGAGGCATAAATTAGTGTTTGCAACTACTAATTCAACATGAAAATCACAAATTAGTCCAAATATCAAACACCCATTGACATTCAATCCTTAAAACTCAAGACCCATCAAATACTCACACTAGGGTTGAGCCACAACCCTAGCTAATGGGTCTAGCTACTCATAATTATAGAAGAAAACTAATAAATAGATGAAGAAAATCCCATAATATTTAATTACAAGCTAATACTTGAAGATTCAATGATAAAACTACTCTAAAATTACTCAAAATGGTTAAGAACTACTGTTCACGAGTGCGGCTAAAAGTTAGAATACAATTGATGACCTAAATGGGAAAAGAAATTATTTATACTAGGTCAAATTTTTGGACCAAAATACCCACGCGGGGGTAGTGCGGTTCACACAAAATCGAGTGTGGTCGCGGTGAGGCTTTTGGCTTTAAATCTCTGCTCTCTAAACTTGGACACCGCGGGCAGCTTAAAATGCACCGCGATCGCGGTGGCTTCTTCTGCAGTCCACACAAAGAGGATCGCGGACCGCATTGGCAATAAATCTCCATACTCCAACTCTCTGAACTCCATCATTGCGGACCACACATTATCGAGTTTGGCCGCGGTGAGTCCATTGCGGTCCGCATAAAATGCTTTGCGGCCGCAATGCTTGAGTTTCCAAATTATGCACTCTATGAATCTCCTCACTGCGGACTGCACCAAATGGAATGCGGCCGCAGTGGACCTGTTGCACTGTGCCTGGACTTGTTCTTGTTACTTGTGTATGTTTCACTCCTTTTTGAGTTGGTTTTGACTAATTATCACCTTTTTTACCAAACCCTGCAAACAAGTACAACATGTAAGCCTTTGGGACTATTTTGTACACATTTTTAATCAAAACTCAAGTAAGAAGGAGTGTAAAATGAACCATACTCCTTAGTTATCAAGCTGCTCCCTTCCTATGTCGTTCAGCATCCCGATGGAGTCTTTCTTTACTTTTGGCTGTCTATTCTATTTCAGATAGTATGATAGAATTATTCTTTTGTATATCCTACTAGATGCCCACATACTTGTGATACCAGGTCTTGGCACACACATTAGTAGACTATCTTTTGTTGGGATTGTATAATTATTATGGTACGATGTTAATTATCACTTGTTTAACTTCAGATTAACAAGTTGTACTTGTTTTGGTAAAGTAAAAATGAAAACTTAATAATATTTCCGCGTTGGCTTGCCTGACAATGATGTTCGGCGTCATCACAACCTATAATGTTTTGGATTTACTTCTTTGCTTTTTTTCTTTTCTTTTCTTTATTTTGGATTGAGACTTCTTCTTTTGGTCATCTCAAACTCTATGCCTTGAGGTAAAACCTGCTCAGACACCAAAACAAACAAACGAACGAAATATTTCTGCCCCAGTTTTCACTAGAAAATTTCGTGAGTTATTGCAACAAAATTCTAAACTACTTCTTTATTGAAAGCAATAAAAGGTCGAGAATGGTATACCCCGAAAAGATCATGATGATTTTTTTAATTTTTTTTAATGGTGTTCCTTTATTGTCAAAAATATGTCTCAACTAAGGATTGGTATACTTATGTTGAAAAAATGTGGCCCAGAAATGGTATACCCTATATTGGCAATAATATCAGGGAGTGGTGTATCCTACATTTAAGATCAAATCAAGTAGGGAGTGGATACCCTATGTTGGAAAAGGGATTAGGGAGTGGAGACCCTATGTCTAAAATAAAATCAACTAGGGAATGGAGACCCTATGTTGGAAAATGAGACTAGGGAGTGGAGACCCTATGTCTAAAATAAAATCAACTAGGAGTGAAAACCCTATGTTGGGAAAATGACTAGGGAGTGGAAACCCTATGTCTAAAAAAATCAACTAGAGAATGGTGACCTTATGTTGGAAAAGGGACTGGGGAGTGGAAACTCTATGTCTAAAATAACTTCAACTAGGGAGTGGAGACCCTATATTGGAAAAACGACTAGGGAGTGGAGACCCTATGTTGGAAAAGCAATGAGGGAGTGGAGACTCTATGTCTAAAATAATTTCAACTAGGGATTGGAGACCCTATGTTGGAAAAGAGACAAGGGAGTGAAGACCCTATGTCTAAAACAAAATCAACTAGGGAGTGGAGACCCTAAGTTGGAAAAGCGACTAGGGAGTGGAGACCCTATGTCTAAACTAACTTCAACTAAGGATTGGAGACCCTATGTTGGAAAAGCGACTAAGGAGTGGAGACCCTATGTCTAAAACAACTTCAACTAGGGAGTGGAGATCCTATGTTGGAAAAAGAGACTAAGGAGTTGAGACCCAATATCTAAAATAAAATCAACTAGGGATTGGAGACCTTATGTTGGAAAAGAGACTAGGGAGTGGAGACCCTATGTCTAAAATTAAATAAACTAGGGAGTGGAGACCCTATGTTGGAAAAGCAACTAGGGAATGGAGACCCTATGTCTAAAGTAAAAATCAACTAGAGAGTGGAGACCCTATGTTGGAAAAGCGACTAGGGAGTGGAGAACCTATGTCTAAAAATAACTTCAACTAGGGAGTGGAGACTCTATGCTGGAAAATGAGATTAGGGAGTGGAGACCCTATGTCCAAAAGTAACTTTAACTAGGGGGTGAAGACCCTATGTTGGAAAAGAGACTAGGGAGTGAAGACCCTATGTCTAAAATAAAACATCAACTAGGGAGTGGAGACCCTATGTTGGAAAAGAGACGGGGGAATGGAGACCCTATATCTAAAATAAATATCAACTAGAGAGTGGATACCCTATGTTGGAAAAGGTACACTAGGGAGTGGAGACCCTATTTCTAAAATAAAGTTCAACTAGAGAGTGGAGATCCTATGTTGGAAAAGGAGACTAGGAAGTGGAGACCCTATGTCTAAAAAAGAGTTCAACTAGGGAGTGGCGACCCTAGGTTTAATAAAAGTTCAACTAGGGAGTGTAGACCCTATATTGAAAAAGGAGACTAGGGAGTGGAAATCTTATGTTTAAAAAAAGTAATACAGCTAGGGATTGGAGACCATATACTACTATGCTTTGAAACTTTCTTTATTTTCTTTTTCTTTTATTTAAGAGAATGTGTAAAATGCGGAAATAATTTGGAGAAAACTTCCCTTTTTTGGAGTGGTTATTACTGCAAAGCTATTTTAGTCTCCGGACAGTTTCTTTTTTATTGTACCTATTTCTCGCAAGGTTGCTTTGCATTGCAATTGTTTCCTATTTTCAAACAAAGAACAATTTCTCAATTTGAAACGGTAGTTGGTTTTGTGACCTTGATCGTTTCAGTCACTTTGATCTTGGCCCCACTTCTTTGATGATGCTTTCAACTGCAACTGATCGTTTCTTGAAGATCGATTTCACTTCTGGCCCCGGAGAATCTTTGGCTTTTCCAAAATTTACCATGACGGTTAGTCGCATGGGACTTAACCTTTTCAACTTTGTTTTGTCTTTGTGGGCATTTGACTTTGATTTTCCTCTTTCAAGAGTTTTTTTATTTCGAAACATCGGCCATCATGGCCAGTCGGGGTCGACCCAATGCACCTGCCGAGGTGGGTGCCTTCTTGACTATTAGCTCGTATCAGACAAAAGCCCCTGTAAATAAATCTTGCCATTCCTTCTTCACCTCATTTTTGGAATAGAGTTAGACTGAAAAGGATTCAAAGAAAGTCAGACAATGAAATGGATGATGAATTAGAAAAGAGGTGTCCTTTTCGAGGAAAGGAAAGAAGGACTCATCTGGAGTACTTGAGGACTTCAATGAACATGACATGCTTTTTGGACTAGATACCTGATCTGTGTAAACCGTTCAACTCTCAGAAATTCATCACAACTTTTGCCTCAAAATCGATAAACCTTCCCAGGACTCTATCGATGCCGATGGCTATGAGGATCATATTTTCGATCGATAGTGCCCTTTTTGGGTTTTCACCAGCTGACCTTTCTCATTTCTCTTCTCACCATCGCCTTATAGTGCTTCTTGTGAGTTTTCACTAACAAGACTCTCATTTCAATTTCTTTGCTTATTATCGCCTTAAAGGTGCCCGTGAGGATTTTTACCGATAAGACTCTCTCATTTTATTTCATTCATTTGGTTGCATCAGATCCAAGTAGTTGTATCCTCCAATTTGAACATCTTTGTCGATTAATTAGAAGGGATTGAAAAGGATTTGGGTTAAAGGAATTTGGATTGAATTATAACTTTGGAACCTTTCAGGTGAAACCGTCACTGAATCATTGTAACTTCTGTCTCACTTTCAACTTTTGGGAGAATTTGGATTTTTATTTTGGTGTGATTGAACCCCAAAGAGAGGCTGCCTATGTATCCTTTCGGAATCAAGTCGAACGTAGTTCAAAGGACTTTATTTTTTTATTTTCTTTTTTCTTTCTTCTGTTTTGTTTTCTTTTTTCTTCCTTTTTCCTCTTTTTTCAGTTTTCATTTCATTTTCTTTTTGTCCTCTTTTTTTGTTTTTTTCCTTTTTTTTGAATAATACTTTCAGGTTCCAAAGAGGGTAATCAAAAAAAATAACCGGCTCAAAGGGTTTGCAAAAGGTTGATAGTGTTTGGGTAGCGAAAATGAAATCCTTCTTCATCCCAACCGGAAAATATTAATGTTATACAGAGGATCAAACATAGTACATTTTGACTACACCTGCGTTGACAGTTGTTTCAAGGACATTTCCTTCGTGCTTCCCAGGTATAACGCTCTCTTTGGCAGTACTCTCGTTACCATGTGTGGATCTTTCCGATTTGGAGCCAATTTTCCTTTAGCTGTTCCGATTCTTTGTTTTATTTACTTAAATTTATCTTTACTGCATTCTGATTCTTAATTCATTATTTCGAAGTTTGACAGCGTCTTAGGATCTGGGCATGAAGTCTGCAAGCATGTCATGTTATTGAAATCTGCATTTAATAGAACTGAAAAAAGAATAAGCGAAGTGATAAAATTAAGAAAAGAGACATTCCTTGACAATGAAATATTAATTTCATTTAAATTTGTTTCTTTTTTTTTGGATTTTGATAAATTTCTTTTTTCTTTTCTTTTTTAGATTTTAAAGATAGTAGGGTTTACATCGGAAAGTAAGATAATAAAGTAAAACATTCTGATCACACCCTGAGATAATCAAGATGCAGAAAGGATAGCAAGACTGGCTATCGAGACTCCCGTCTGATGGGAAACTTTCAAGCTTTTTTTGGCTTTTCTTCTATCTCGGCAATGACTGTAATGGCCTCCAGTGCCGGATTAAATTCCTTATCTTCACAAATCATTCTGACTATTGCGCTGATGTTGTGAGCAGCGGATTGTTCGTCACATCAGGAGCTTTTTCATCCCGAAGAACAATTCTTTTCGCTTCAATCAAGTCTTCAACTGCCCTTTTGAGGGTCCAACAGTCCTCCGTACTGTGTCCCATTGCTCCAGAGTGGTATTCACATATAGTATCAGCTCAGTACAAAGGGGACTCGGGGTTCGATTGGTTCGGGGCCACTGGCTGCAATAGATCTAGCCTGATTAGCTTTTGGAACAAGCTTTAATACAATTCACTAATAGGGGTGAACTGATTCTTTCTGAAAGGCTTTTTTGGGCGAGGATTGTACTGGGGGACATTTGGTTGGGGATTATATGGAGCTTGGAAAGGATGGGCATTTCTAAGAGGTAGAGCTCAGTTTTGTGTATAATATTGTGGGCGCGTGTAAGGTTGCACGTTCATCACCGCATAGGGAGGAGGTGACACTGCATAAGCAGCACCTTGATAGGGATAATAGTGTTGTGGGACCTTAGGAAGCATGTATGATTGGTTGAATGACCTGTGACCCCCTTCGAGCTGGAAGCCATCATGGCTCCCTCTTCTCTCCCATTTCTATTCATCAAACCTTCTGAACCATTTTGTACGGCCGGTGATGTGGCCTTAAAGGCAACATGACTCAAGATTCGGCCCGTTTTTAAACCATTTTCTACCATCTCCCCAATTTTGATAGTTTTAGCGAACGCCTTACCCATAGCGGACCGCATCATGTTCTTGAAGTAGTTCGCCTCTTGGGTCTGTAGAAAGGTCGTAACCATTTTTGCTTCGTCCATTGGAGGCTTTACCCTAGCAGCCTGCTCATGCCATTTGACAGCATATTCGCAAAAGCTTTCTGCTATTTTCTTTTTCAAATTGGACAAAGAGTTTCTGTCGGGAGCGGTGTCCATATTATACTGGAACTGGAGGACAAAATCTCAATCCAAATCGTCCAATACATGCCAATGGGTAATTTCTTGATCTACATACCACTCGAAAGCGATTCTAGTGAGACTTTCTCCAAAATAGGTCATTAGCAGCTCCTCTTTTCCACTAGCACCCCTCAGCTGGTTATAATATCGTTTCAGATGAGCGGTCGGGTCTCCGTGCCTGTTGAACTTTTTAATTTTGGCATCTTAAAGCCAGCTAGCAAATGGACATGGGAAAATATACACAGGTCAGAGTAAGAGACACTCTTTTGGCCACTCAAGCCTTGCATGTTTTTCAGGCTTTGTTCCAGGTTTTTCTTTCGAGCCATTTCCTCTTGCTCAGAATCCTTGACAGCGTTTTCTTGCTCCACCGAGAAATCATATTGCGGAGGTTAAGTAAAGGAGTATGGGGTCACATATGTTATTTCTAGTTGAAGTTGTGGACCCTGAAAGGTGAACACTGGAGGCTCAACATACGACTGTGGTAAAGTTGGTTGTGCTGTGGTGCAGACTAGTGCTGCAGAGAACATCAATGGTGGTGCCTTTGTGGCTGGAGCCTGGGGGCGAACTATAGAAGGCATTCCGGGACCGTTAAATGACATTGGAGGGTACCCGCATGGGATGAGCAGGTTGGGCACATGGGCGTTGGTAGCCTCACCTAACCTGGGGATCAACTCAGGGAACCTAGGGATTGCATTTGGCGGTTCCCTAACATTAGACCAGGCATGCCAGATTTCCAATATGTGGACACACAATATCCTATTCTCTTCAGCAGCTGTTGATTCTAGTTGTGGAATAGCCGATGTTGGGCTATCCTTAGGATTGATAATTGGTAGATAACTTTCGGAGGCCATAGGAACCCTGCCTTTGGATCTTGTGAAGTAAGGATGGGAAGCCAGATTACCAACAAAACAAGCCACCTGAACAGAACCTGGCTAATCTGCACATCCAACAACCTTGTTAGTTTTGAGATGCTTAACATATAGGAAATCACACGTTGGGATACAATGCGCCTAAACAATTAAACTCTTCTACTATATGTTTGAACGGTTGCATGTTTCATCCCGGCCTTAACTTACCCTTTTTCACTTTGTACCATTTTCTTTCATTTCTGCTCCTCTTTAATCACTCTTGATTTTCTCATTTTGTTTTTTTCGCTCCTTTTTTTGCACTCTCTTTTTCTATAAGTTGTTCTATCTTAGCAGTTAAGGATGTCTATGTTATTCATTCGTGTAAAATGATATTCAAACATGTCTAAGTATGTTCCTAAGTCTCTATTGAGGTAAATGATAAAGATGTTAATGTTCATAATGGTATTATAGGCATCATGCATTGACCACCGAGCTACGGCCGATTGGGTAGTCATACATATCCATTTACCACTGTGCTACGGCCGATTGGGCAGTCATGCATATTCATTTACCATCGTGCTACGGCCGGTTGGGCAAACATGCATCTTTATTTACCATCGTGCTAAGGCCGGTAGGCAGTCATTTACCATCGAGCTACGACCGGTTATGCAGTTACACATTTACCACCGAGCTACGGGCGGTCGGGCAGTTATGCATTTACCACCGTGCTACGACCGGTCGGGTAGTTACCACTGATCAGTTGGGCAGTCATGCATCATACGATATGGATAATAGTCTCAAAAAGAAGCATTATATATATATATATATATATATATATATATATATATATATATATATATATATATATATATATATATATATATATATATATATATATATATATAAGTATAATAAGTACGCATATACAGAGACTCAGGTTGATTCTTATATCTCTTTAATTAATGTTGACTTATTGTTATATTTCAGTTCTGTCTTACATACTCGGTATATTATTACTGATGTCCTTTTGTTGTGCACGTTGCATTCATGCCTGTAGGTATAGGTAATCAGTTTGACGAGCCCTCATAGTAGACGAGGTTAGCATTCAGTGAAGGATCGGTAGACTCCACTTCATTCAGAGTGCAGCCGAGTCTATAAATCATCATGTTAGATTTTGCTACAGACTTATTGTTAGGCAGGGACCCTGTCCCATTTGATGTCGAATAATCTTAGAGGCTTTGTAGACAGAGGTTCATTTTGTACAGTATGTCAGAGGCCTTGACGGCCCATATGTATTCATGTTTTAAGAACGATGGTTCATTGATACAGTGTTTGCTCACTTATAGTTATATATTACGAGTTGTGGCCATGTTGGCCCATGATAGTTACAAAAAAAAAAGTTACAGTGTGGTTCGCTCAGGCTAGTACGACACCGGGTGCCAGCCACGCCTCATCAGGTTTGAGGCATGACAATCTTAGTTAATAATAATATCCTAAAGACAAAATTCTCGGTATTATAATAAATAACACGTAAACCTATTTCGAAGGTTATGATGATGCACAATAATGATAATATTCCAGAACTCAAAAATAAGTAATGTAGCATTAAATAGTAATGAATAACAATAAATAATATCTATGTAATTAAGACGAATGAGTCACCCCAGAAAGGATGAAATCAATGGATGTTCTTTCTGACAATGATGAATAATGGATAAGTCTTTGAATATTTGAGTTGTTCTCGGATCTAGTGGAAAAGTTGGACAAGAATTTTAGTGAAAAGATTATTTTTATAGGCTTGTAATAAGATCAATTCTCTCTATAAAGTCAAAGTGTATTTTACAAGTGAATATTTCATGTCTCTTATCATTGTGTCTCTTTCTATTTATAGGGAACATGTTCCTAAAAACCCTAATAGTACAAGTGCAGAGAATATCCACTAGAATATTCTCTTTAATGTCATATCTTGACACTAGCCGTTATAACTCTGTCAAGGATATTTGACATCAACCTCGATGCCTAATGACTTCTCGACCTCAATCTTAGCTGACTCTTCGACCACGATTTTCGTTGTTCCTTAAATCACTTCGACGCGTGGTAGCTTGGAAATATTTCATTAATGCCATCCTGACTTAAGTATTCTAAAGATAGATTTTGACCCATACATATACAAGCCAAACTTTGTGTCAAATGTGAAAGCCTTTGTTAATGAAGTGCACGATTAGCCACTAATAACATATGTATTTATTTAAGCCACTGTTTAAAATGTCTTTAGTCTTTAACCACTGCTTTAATAAATTTTAACTGCCCGAACGAAAATACCCTTCTGCTCATGTCCTTAACTTTTGAACTTAACTTCAGGACTACATGTCCTTAACTTTTGAACTTGGAACTCTAAGTTCAGGATTTCACTACATTTCCTTAACTTTTGAACTTGTAATTCTAAGTTCAGGACTTCAGAACTATATGTCCTTAATTTTTGAACTTAACTTCAGGACTACATGTCCTTAACTTTTGAACTTGTAACTCTAAGTTCAGGACTTCAGGACTACATGTCCTTAACTTTTGAACTTAACTTGAGGACTTCAGGACTACATGTCCTTAACTTTTGAACATAACTTCAGGACTTCAGGACTTAACTTCAGGACTACATGCCTTAACTTTTGAACTTGGAACTCTAAGTTCAGGACTTCAGGACTTAACTTCAGGACTTCAAGACTACATGCCTTAACTTTTGAACTTGGAACTCTAAGTTCAGGACTTCAGGACTACATGTACTTAACTTTTGAACTTGGAACTCTAAGTTCAGAAATTCAGGACTACATGTCCTTAACTTTTGAACTTGGAATTAAAACCAAACAAAAATAGGAAAACTATCCCATATAAATAAATAACATGGGTTAAAACAGAGTTCGTTGTGACTTGCGGCCTACTTTGTTCTCTCACATTCTTCTACCCCAACAAAAGCCTAAAATAATACCAAATTCCATCTCATGGATTGGGTTCGTGGTGAAGTTGTTGGTCAAGAAAGCTTTGGAAAAGTCAGTTTTGCAATACCCACAAAGCAGAGTACTCAAATTCTTCCATTGATGGTAGTAAAGTCAGCTTGGGTTCCCCACTCTTCTACTCTCAGTAACAAGAAGAAAAGCATATTTCTGTTTGGGAAGGAATAAGTAATACTGCCTTTTTATATTAATTTTAATAGACCAGTGGCTACTTTTGCTCAGCATTAAAAATGCTAGATAAAAAGTAAGTATCACTTTAAAAAGTGGCTACCCCACGCAATTTTTACTCCTATGTTAGCTAGACATGTTTCTACGTGATGACAATTAGGGATGGATAGAGTTGGTAAAAATCAAAATTTGAACCGAAATTCCGATGTTTAGGATTTTTTGTTTGGTTTCACATGCGGTTCGGTAGTAGCATTTAGTTTAAACTTACACAAATGTCCCAAATAAGTTTTAATTTACCAACCTCTAGCCATTAGTCATAGACTTACCAAAACTAGCCAAGTACATATAAAAATTGAAAAACCAAATAAATAAGGTTCCTTTTCTCAAAGAATCACATGCAAAAATCACCTTCCATATTGTTAAGCGCAATTAGCAACATTAGGTGAAAGACGGAAAGGAAATTTCATGGATGAGCTAGCAAATAAGGTGATGAAAAAAATACAATATTCCAAAAACCTAAGTAAACAAGGAACTTTTTCAATGGGTATAGTTGAAATTCATTGAAAACATATAGATAAGTCAATATACAAAATTTGAGGAAGGTTTGAGGTAATTTGGACTGGTTTTGTATCAAAATTCGTAAATAAATCGAGTTCAAAAAATTCTTCTGCGACACATTTATCAAATATGTATCACACATGTATCTCACACATGTATACATGGATATACATGTGATACACAATTGATACAAATATGATACATATGTGATACACAAATGATACACAGTATGATACACATCATTTTTTTCATGTTCAGTTTTTACTTCGAATTTTCAATTCAAGCCACCTCAAAACTTCACCAAATCATCCCAAAAACTGAGATTCAAGCTCCTTAAAATGTATCCAATCTATTCTAATAACACTCACTCAAAAGAAAGCAAAAAGTTAACATTTTTTTGCTACAAATAAATTTTGGAATGGAGCAAAAACATTTGATAACATTTGTCTCCCATTTTAAAAACTTAACCTTTTAAAATAAAGGAAAGGACCCTAATCTTATGGTGGTTTATCCAATTTATTGGATTGCTAGCCAATCTAGCTTCACTGTTGCCATAAAAAACTAAAAGAGTTTGTCAACGCTTTATAATTTTAAAAGGTTTAAATTTAATAAGTGTCTCGAAAGCAAAATACACTATTTCTTTCTTTAATTCATATTTACACCACACTCAAATTAAAAGAATATCAAGAAAAATAAAAATAAGAAAAGAATACTAAAAAGCCAAGTTCAATGTATCAAGAGGCATTAGAAAGCACAGGGAAACCACTTGTGTAACTTTCACTTTTTCTTCACTTCGATTTGTCGACTAAATATTTAAATCTTTGTACTCTTAACTGATCTTTAAAGGTTTGCATTTTTGCTTGCAGTAGACTTAATTATTTTCCGTCTGCTAACACTAAATATTAGTAATACTCTGTTTGGCTAATATTAGTAATATTTGGCTAATATTAATAATATTTTACGAGTTGGCCAATTTTTGTAATGAGCTACTTATAAATGGATATAGCTGATAGTTTTCCTTTAGTTTTTGACAATTTTGAATTTCGATTTTGGGATGAAGAAATTTGAATATCAAAATTTTGAAACTTTTGGACTTTACATTTAGCCATAGGCTGTAACCACTAAACCTATTATTTCTGTTTTAACGGCTGTACTGGCAGACTAAATAAGAAAGAGATTTTACTTATTTATACTAATTTAAAATTTATTTACCTTTACTATTGAGGTTTTAACTTAATTATAAGTTCATATATAAATTACCAATTTAATAAAAATAATGTATTAGACTCTAATCTTCCATCTTTCTCTCCCGCTTCCACCCCAAAACTAAAATTATAAATTAATAGAAGAATGTTTGGCATCTTTCTCCTCAATTTTAGCCATATCTTTACGAGAACAAAGAGATTTGGCATCAAGCAATTTTATTATGTTTTCTCTTTCTTTTTATTTTCTTTTGTTTTTCCTAACAATGGACGGATTATCACTTTTGAGCGAGGGAAGATCGCGAATTTCTTTTAGCTATTTGCAATCAGTAAATAAAATAGTATTACTTAGAAGCTAGTAGATTGAATTGGAAACTATGAGCCCGTCTGGATTGACTTAATTTAGGTGCTTTTAAGTCAAAATAGCTTTTAAGCCATTTTGTAGTGTTTGGATAAAATAAAAAAAGTACTTTTAAGCACTTAGTTTTAAGCTAAAATGACAAAAACAAGCCAAAAACCAAAAGTTAGAATTCCTAATTTATTGGGTTATGCTTAAAAGTCATTTAAAAAAAGTCTATCCAAACGGGCTCTATGTTAATCCATTAGAAAGCTTAGAAGTTTTGAATTCGAAAATCGAAATTTGCAAAATTATTTTTTGTTTTGATTGGGTGTTGTTGCAAATCGTTGGGAATATTCGTAGGAGTTTATATCTCAACTTTGAAAAATTTGGTAAAAATTCGAGGTGGTTTTGATTGAAATTTCATATTGAAATTTGAAACAGAAGATATGAATAAATTATATGTATTTTGTATGTTGAGTGCAGAAACGGTATACAAAATATCTACAACTTACATAATTATATACAAGTTGTATATAAATTATAGTTTTTGACCGGATTCTATACTGAAAATATATATTTAAGTTGTAGATAAAGAGATTTTGACCGGATTTTTATGTATTTTGTAAAAAGAAAAACTTTAGTTACTTTCTATAAATATGAAAATTTAGGTAAAACCGGGTAAATAAATTTAAAATCTCATATATATATATACACGCAAAAATCCCATTTTTTGTGCACTTTTCACTTCTTTTAGTATTGAACTCGTATAGAATAATGAAGTTTCTCATTATAACTTCCTTTGTTTTTCTTTTGCTTCAGTTTATATGATATATTTTTTTCTTTTTAGTTATTATTAAAAAAATGGTACCTTTCTATATTTAGAAGAAATTAACATTTGAGTTTTATTTTACCCTTAGTGAGATGATTTCGAAATATAGAAATGCTTATGGATTGTTCCAGCACAAGTTTCAAAAATCACTATTTCTTTTTAAACTCTATATCAGTCAAACACCTTCACATAAATTGGAATATGGAGTATATATTACTCTATTCTTTTTCTGCTTCTAATACCTTTTCTTCTAAGGTTTTCATTGTAATTATAATTATGAATTTCTTTGATACTTATGGTGGAAACAAGGAATTATTAGGCGATTTGATATGAGAATATATTTGGAGGTTAAGAGTATATTTGATAGTATTTTTGCGAAAAAATTATAATATTTTGGTCATTTTAATAGAGGAACATTTCATTATCATTTTTTTATCAACTGCTTATTACTCGGTTCAATCCGAGCAGGAGAGGACCCACATGGAGGCGAGGGGGTTCATATGAACCCGATTTGTCAAAAAATAACACTATATACATATAGATATATTTTATCTTTTCGTAAAGATACTTTGTTCTAGAGTATATTTTGATCCTGCTTAATTCAAAGTAAATATGCAGCTTAGTGATAAAGTGGGTTCAGACATTTTGAAGGGTCCTGAGTTTGAAACCAAACGACAACATAAAGCACGCTATACCTTAAATATATTTATTAAATTATTGTTCTAATTTGAATTTTATTTTGATAATCCATTTTTAAAATTTAATGAAGAAATTTTACGCTTTACTATCTTTCAAGTTGCCACAATCAAATTTATCCTCTCAAACTGTTCCTCCCCTAAAAAAAGTTTGAATGAATTAGAAGAACAACCTCATTCCTCTAAACAACAAAAGCAAGGAGATGATATTGATTCTTTAAAGATTGAAAACAAAGGAAAGATTATCCATCAGGGACTCTCATCCAAATGAGCATGGTGAGATCAGAAGAGTGTATCTCCGAAAAGGTTCTTACCAACCCCAAATCATAAGTTTCTCAAAAAGAAAAATTGGGGCTTAAGGCGACATTTTAATCTTAAATAATTTTAAAATTTTGTTGAGTTCTTTATACATTTACCTTTTGGTATGTTGAACCCGTTTGACGGAAATTTCGGGCCCGCCGAGCATGTAATTGATTATTTATAAAGACAATTTCAACACTTAAAAATGTTGTTTAGTTAAACTTATCATCTATTTACAATAAGTTAAGTTTTGTGTAGATTCTGTTCTTCAAAAGTGAATTATGTAGAACTCTATGCAGTTAGAATTATAGGTGTTTATCGGGCGGGCTGGGACGGGCTGGACACAAAAATGATCAGCCCATGAGGGTTACGGGCGGGTTGTTAGCGGGCTGAAGTTAACAGGATGGTGGCGGGCTGGGATTTTTCGGGTTCTATAGGGCCCGTACGGGTTTGGGCCTAGCGGGTTCGGGCGGGTCGGGCTTTCATTTTTTTGTTTTTTTAACTATCTTATATTTTTCTTTTTCAATGTTATTGATAGTTAAGTACTTAAGTGTTTTCAAACTTTTAAGGGTTAAAATTAAAGATTAGAATTGAACTTTTAAGGGTTAGAATTAAAAGAACAATCTAAAAGTCTAAAACATAAAACATATTAACATAAATGCATAAGTCTATATAAAAAATATTGAATAAGAGTATAAGACATTATGCAATATAAAAAATTCACAATATTTAAGTAACTTTGATATTTTTATTGAATAATATATAGTACTTCTTATTAATTTGCAAGTTCTTTTTTGATTTTTTAAATATTTGAACTTGCAAATTAAAAGTTTACAACAATTGTTAAAAAAAAAAGAAGTAATAGTAAATCAAATATTTTGCATCATCTTTGTAAGCTCTTCCATGTCAATGTGAGGTGCTTGGTTTCCGGTATTATAATCGGTACCATAAACCATTATATCTCCAATTTCTTGGTCTTCCTCTTCATCTACCTCGTCGCGCCCTTGATTTCGCCGTTCTGATCTAATTCAATCTCTGAAGCACACTAGAACTTCTAAAGCGTTGCTGCCCAATGAATGACGGGTATCTCCTAATTGTTGTCTTGCTTGGCTAAATGCGCTCTTTGATGCGACTGTTGAAATAGGCACATTTAGAACATCTCGAGCCATGGCCGAAAAAACATGAAACTGATTTGCGTTGCTCCTCCACCAACTCAGAGGTAAAAAATCCTTTGTGAGAGGATCCGGTGACTTTTGCAAGTAGAATTGGAGTTCATCAATATTCCGGCTACTGGTTTGTTGATGCTCTCCTAGTGTAGACCAAATCAAATAATCTTGAACATTATCATCATTTTCCAAATTTGTTCCAGATGTTGAAGTATTACTTGAAGGAATATTTGCACCTACAATCAAAGAAGCATCAACAATGTTAGCATAACAATTATACAAAATTTGTAAATGTTTGTGCAGATCAGAAATACAAGTCTCAGTATCAGGAGTTTCAGTTGGTCCAATATCCATATAAGTATATAAAGCACTGATTAATTGGCGACATTTTATCATTTTGATAGTAGGGTTTAAAATAGCACCAATTAGGTAAATAGGGGGAATTGGGAAGAAATATTTTTTAAACTTATCTAGCATGGTTTCAACAACATTTTAGGAAGAAATATTTTTTAAACTTATCTAGCATGGTTTCAACAACATTAGTATAACCCTCTTTCGCCTTCAACTTATGTAGTAAAAGAGAAATTTCAGCAATGTGAACTAAACCATTTACAATAGTAGGATAATAAGCTCCAGAAAACTCAAGGGTAGCCACATAAAATTTTTGTAAAAATTGTACAACATCATGAATGACATCCCAATTTTTAGATGTTAACAGACGGTTAGGATCGGTACAATGAGAATTAGCAACTTCAGTTATAGGCATTCTATATTTATAACAACATCTTAGGAACAAATAAGTATAATTCCATCTAGTAACTATTTCTTCAGGCATGCGTCTTGATTTTAGTTCATAGTGTACACATTTTTCCTTAAATGCATTTAATCTAGCACTTCTATTATTTCCTTGAATTACACCAACAACTCTTCTAACTAAAGTGACGTCATTGTGAAATAAGTCAAGGCCACTCTTCACAATCAAGTTATAAATATGACATGCACGTCTAATATGAAATATTTCAGGAAGTGGTGGACGTAGATGCAATTTTAGTAATGTAATAGCAGAAGTGTTGTTAGAAGCATTATCAAATGACATACACAAAACTTTTTCAGAAAGATTATAAAATAAAGCAACTTCATGGATAGTAGCACTTATAAATGCACCAGTATGACTTTGATCTTCATCATATTTAAAAGCAATAATACATTTTTGCATACAAAAATTATCATCTATCCAATGACATGTAACAGTTAAATAATCATTTTCATTTACAGCACGACCAATATCAGAAGTAAGAGAAACTTTACAAGAAAGACTAGCGAACAAATAACGTATATATGTCTGATATTGTCCATAAAGCCTAAAGATATCAGATCTACAAGTACTTTTAGGAATACCTTTAAACATAGGGTTATAAATTCTTTGAATATAAGTAACAAGATATGGTGAAGAAGCAAAACTAAAAGATAAACAACCTAAAACAATCATTTTAGTTAATTCTTCTCGATCTTTTTTAATATCGTATTTACCCATTAACCCCCCAGTGACCGGGTTAAGTTTTGGTTGTCCAGCTTCATCGCCTACTCCCCAATCAATAGGATTGAATTTCTCCCATGTGCCTACGAAGTTGACCCGTTCCCCCATTCTTACCGGGCTCGTGTTTATAAACTTCATTACATATTTTACATTTTACATAATCTTTCTCATTTTCAAGTCTATCAAAAAAATTCCAACACTTACTTCTTAATCTTTTATTCTTCTTAATAGGCAAAGGAGGCTTACTTACACTTCCACCTCTAATATTTTGACTAGCATTACCGGGTGTAGGTGGTGGTGTTTCAAGATTATCGGGTGATTGAATATCATCTAAATCATCATCAATACCAAAATTTTCTTGAAGTAGCTCATAATCTACATTTACGTTTTCGGGTGAACTTTCAGAAACATGTGTTGCACTACTAGAAGAACCACCTCTTACTCTTTTGGAAATTTTCTTACTACCACCTTTACTAGTGCAAGCTTTTTTGTCCGCTCTAAGTAAATCCATTATCTAATTTAAAACAAAAAATTCAAATAATAATTCTAAATAATAAAGAGAAAGGGATGGAATGAGTGTACCGGGATTCCGAATGCCGCACTAAATTTGATATAGAAACGAGAAAGTAGAAACTCAAACTTCAAATCTTCAATTGATATTTGATAACTTGATAATTAATGTCACGCTTCACTTGAATAATTGAATTAGAAATTTATGATAATAATACTTTTTAATGAAAGTATGAAACTTGTAAGTTGAAACTTGAAAGCTTGAAATAATGAGCAATTGAGAATATTATCAAGAGAGAATTGAGAGAATTGAGAGATAATTGTGAGGAATAATGAAAAAGAAAGGGAGTATTTATAGTTTTTTAAAAGGATTCAATTGCAATTTACAAATTATAAGGGGGAGGGGGGCTAAAATATAAATAAAATACCAAATTTTGGCTGTTTTTGACAGATTTGACCGTTGGTAACGGTCAGATTTAATTTTAAAAAAATAAAATAAAATTAGGCGGTTTAGCGGGCTGTCGCGGGCTGAGGCCCGTTAAGAACCCGTTAAGGGCTTAACGGGTTGTGGCGGGTTCGGGTACCCGTTTGGCGAAAACTTAACGTTACTAGCCCTCCCCCCGTCCAACCCGTCCCAACCCGCAAACATATGCACAGTAACGGGATGGACCGAGCTGACCTGGGTTGAACCGGGTTGTTAGCGGGTAAGCCCGGCCCGATTAACACCTCTACTTAGAATAAAGTTAGTTACTTTGATCCTGTTAATGGTCAATTTGATCAAATGCTGTGTCGTTTCAAATCACTAGGCATATTAAGTAGACGCTCTCGTCGAGCTGAAATCAAGCGCTTGGAATTGGCCAATGGCGCAGTTTTCCAAATAGCTGCTATTTGAGTTTTGTTTGTCTGGTTCTATAGGTCCGGATATGGCTGTCTAACCGGACGGCCATGTTCCGTCCCGCGTCCCGTCCCATCCCACTTCATTTTAAACGGGATGAGCCAATATTAAACGGGACACGGGATAGGACGAGACGACCATTTCGTCCCGTTTGTCCGTCCCATTTTGTCCCGTTTCGTCCCGTCTTGTCCCGCCTGTCCCGTCCCATCCCGTCTCGTCCCGCCTATCCGACTGTCCCGCGAGTTTTTATGGTATATTTGTGGAATTTTTGTTGTATTTGGTAAGTATAAAACAAATCCAACTTATGTACCGACCATTAATGAAATGATTGCAAAATTTGAAAAGTATTTTTTTCTCTATTCCCCAAGTTTATTTAATTTCTACTATAGTTAACCCATATTTAAAATTAAGAGGTGCAAAGGGATTTGTTCATAAAATTTATCAAAATTTAGCAATTCAAGAAAATGAACAACCATCTCTCGAACACTTCCAAGCTAACATATATTCTTATGCTAGAATCTAGATCAATGTTTGATAAATATAAATCTATGGAAACAAAAGGTGGTGAAACTGCTCCTTCTACTTCTAAAGTCTAGAGTAGAAGTTTTATGGGAAGATATGGATGATATAACATATTTTGATTCCTTTATTGATAATGAACTTGATTCTAAGCATCGGAGAATGTTTTTAGCGCAACAATATTTTAACTCGGAGATCATAGACGAATTAGCAGAGGACAACCTAGAGATTTCCGTATTATTCATAGACTGGATTACTGCAGAAAGAAGAAATCTTGGTTTTGAAAAATTAACCACTGGGGAAGAAGAAAAATACAATGAGATACTTAATACTGGGACCGATGACGGCATGAAGCTCATAGAACATCAATCAACATTGCCAATTCCAGAACAATGTCTGAGACAAATTATAGATAAGTTACAACGAAGCTATATAGGAGCTTACAAATATTAGTATGATAATTTGTAATTGGCTACCAAGAGGCCTAGTTCAAACAGAACACTTCCTAGAAGGTGGTTGCGTAGATTAGGTGATCTTCAAAAGAATTATATTTGTATGTGAGATTTTAAAGTTCTATTAATAAAATAAAAGGTTCTAAGCGTTGAATTTTTTTAAGAATTGTCTTACACTCTTATTTAGTTACTTAATGGCTTGAAATTGTATTAAGTAAATTATAATTCTATTATAATTACTAGAATATTTCATTACAAGTCTTTTGTTTTAATATTTTATAATTCTTTATTTAGTTTCCTAATTTGGGTTTTAACATTTAAGTTTATTAAATAAGTTAAAAAATTAGTCGTTGCAAACTTTAAAAACTTAGTCATTGTCAAAAAACTAGTTGTTGCCAAACTTAATGCTTAAATATTTTTTTTTTTTTAAAAGCAGCCCACTTAAGGCCCGTCATCCCGTCTCGTCCCGTTCCGTCTCGTTTCATCCCGTTTGTTAGCGGGACGGGATGGGACGACCATTTCGTCCCGTTTATCTCGTCCCGTCCCGTCCAGTCCCGTAGGTCCGGTAACGCCAACTTTCTTATTTTAAATTCAATTTTGCTGCGTATTTTGTACGTGTGAACAACTTTTTCGTGTGAACAAATGCTAGATACTTTGGGGTGGAAACCAGGTTGGAAAGGGGAAATAAAGAAAGAAAAGGAAACAAAAGAAGTCAATTTTGGTGTGCTAATTGAAGACATAAATCCAATGAAGGGAGAATACTAGTTCCAACTATCCAGTTGTTGAAGGCTGAGCACTTCAATTCCGACACTGATAAGCATGTCGTCCTCACCAAGCAACAGTCATGTGCACGAATCGCCGTGTCTTAATCTAGCAGCCAGCACAACCAACGGTAATTTTCAAAAACCGCCCAGTCCTATTCAAGCAGAAAGCACAAACCACGATGATTATCACACAGTGTCCATTCCTAATCCAGCAGAAATCACAAGCGACGATGAATATGACACAGTGTCGGTTCCTAATCAAGCAGAAATCACAAGCAACGTTAATTTTCAAGAATCACCCAGTCCTAGTCTAACAGCCAGCAGCACAAGCAAAGGTGAAACGCCAAGTCCTAATTTAGCAGCCAACACAAGCAATGGTAATGTTCAACAATCGCCCAGTCCTGTAATAAGCTTTTCCTTCTCTAGTATTTGTTGCTCACCGAGGATATGACCTGTGATAGGCTTACGTGGAGGGCGTGGATTAGGGTAGAAGTCTAGCAGCCAGTGCATGTTCCCCTTTTCCTTTCACTAATGGTGGCGTATTTTAGTATTTTCCATATGCTTAAAATTCTATTACTACCTGGTATCACGTGTGTTTTGGTTGCTCTACTCCCTAGCTGTTGTTATTGCTTTCCTGACTTTTACACTAATGTACATTTTTTTTCTATACTGTTGTGATTTGCATGCTTGCTTGGAGCCGAGGTTCTACCGGAAACAGCCTCTTTACCTGTATAAGGTAGGGGTAAAGCTGCGTACATAATACCCTCCCCAAACCACTATTTGCGGGATACACTATGTTTTTTTTTGTTGTTGTCGTTGTCTTCTCTTGTATTTGTTCCTGCATTCCTTTCCAATTACTTCCTGTGTCTCCATTGAGAATGATTTGGGGCTATACTTGAACAGACAAAAGCGAAGAGCTGTTGTTGAAATGCTTGCCCTTATGCCTTGCAATACTCAGAGGGGATGAACATGGTTTTGACCAAGCTGCACAAGCTCTAGCAGCAGCTAGCTCGAGCAACAGTAATTTTCACCGACCGCGCAGTCCTAATGTACCTAATCTAGCAGCTAGCACAAGCAGACAATCTCCCAGTCCTAATCTAGCAGCCAACACAAGAAGCAGTAAGACTCAAGTTTTAACTCCTTATTCACCAGCCATCCCAAGGAGCGGTAGGATGGAAAATTTGTACAGTTTAGCAGCCAGAACAAACCGGAGTAGCTTCGAAGAAATCGGTGAAGGTAAAAAGTTTTTCCTTCTCTTTCTTCATCCCTACACCCAGAGTCGGACCTACATAGTAGGCAGAGGGGTCACCAGCACCCGGAAACTTCGGCAAAAACTCCATATATTTACTTGCTAATTTCTTCAAGAAATAGCCAGATATTAACAAAGGCCATCGTACCAATTTTTATGAGCAACGATAGATTTATATTGAATGTAACGGTGCCCTGTCGAATCTTGGGTCCCCCTCTGCCTACACCCCCTTCCCAATTACTTCCTCTGTGCCCATTGAGAATGATTTGGCTATATTTTGAACAGAGAACATAAATGAGGAGAAGAAGTTGTGGGGATGCTTGCCTTTATACCGTGCATTACTCAGAGAAAACCAGAGTGGTTTTGAAAAAGAAGCTAAAGCTCTCTCGAAATTTCCACCAGATGTGACTATATGTAGGAAGGTAACAAGAGCTGGGGACACTGGCCTTCACGTACTTGTTGGTGCTGGAAAGTGGTATGATTCTGTGATAAGTAAACCAAAAAGTTATGCATTAGAAGGGTTGGTTATTCGTAACAACAATGGTCATACACCTCTTTGTGTGGCTGCAAAGGTTGGGAACATGGAGGCTGCCAAGAAGTTGCTGCAACTTGAAACGGAAATCCGGAGTGTGCGAGCGACTGACGACGATACTGTTGGGCGGTATCCGATTATAGAGGCTGCTAGATATGGCCATAAGGAGATGGTTTTACTTTGGATTGGGGATATGGCCACGAAGATGGCAGACTCCCCACCAACTAAAGAATCAGCTGCTTCCACCTTTCTCCATCTGCTAGTTGTAGCCGAATTCTACGGTAAGATAGTAGTATATACTTAAGGAGATGGTTTGCTTTTGATTGGGGATATACTCCATTTTACCGACTCATCTTGAGAATCTCTTTTTTGTGTAAAATAGATGTGCTGCTAGCTCTGGTTCGACGTTTTCCTGGTTTGGCCCGGGCAGAGTTTTATGGTGACAATGATGATGTATCGCTTTTGAGTTTGATGGCTGAGACACCTTCTGCATTTCGGAGTGGGACTCAGCTAGGCTTTTGGCAACGCTTACTTTATTCTGGTAATATTCCTACTATGATCATATTATCACCAGCAATATTTTCTTCTGCTTATGTTCTTTCAAGCGATAGTTATGCTGCATACGTGAGAGATCACTAGTCACTAACCCAATCCCCACTACAAAATCAATCCACATGGAATAAATAAAGAAGACTACATGTACTTCTAAGCAGGTTGTACTTTAAAACCTAATTGCTTTGCATTTTCTTGTGAAGTCGCACAGGCAAACTTAGAAAGAAGATTGTCAGACATTGAAAAGTCCTTTGTTGTAAATCAGCCCTCAGTCACAGTACCCTCAACAGAATCGCCACAGCCTACTAATGAGTTAACATGGGAGTGTTTCGTGAAGTATCCACGCAATTGTGTCATCACAATTCAAGCGTGGCTTGCTAGGATGATTAATAGAGGTAAGTACTTCCTTAATATTTATGTTTAACGTGTCCTTTTTCGCCTTTGTATCAAGAAAATCAATAGTAACAACTCTTCTCAGACATTATTACTATTGTCGTTATTGTTAGGATAATTATGATTAACAGCAGCGACTATGATATGACGAAAATACTTGTAAAAGGGTAGTCACTTCCTCTGTTTGGAAATTATTATGGTAATCCTCTGATATGTTGTTTCTATAACATTTGCTAGTTCTCGTGTTCTGATAGAGTTTCATTGTTTACAGCAGCAATATTCAAGCACATTAAGGATATAAAGTTAATGCATAAAGAGACTCTTGATATCGTGAAACGTCTTTGCAAGGAGCTTATGAAAGAGTATAAACCTAAGGATATTGAGCCAGTACTCAGAAAGGCAGTTCTGTTGGCAGCAAGTTCGGGAATTCCTGAAATCATAGAAGAAATTGTAGATTGCTACCCTGACGCAATTTGGTTTGTTAATTCTGAAAATCATAACTTATTTCACCTTGCGGTAATAAATCGGCATGAAAAGGTGTTTAACTTCATATATCAGTTAAGTTTGTATAAACATTTGGTAACAACTGATGAAGACACTTCAGGAAACAATATATTACATATGGCTGGAAAATTAGCACCTCTTGGCCGACTCAATCTTATCTCAGGTGCAGCTTTGCAAATGCAGCGCGAACTTCAGTGGTTCCAGGTATGAGCTTCACTATTATAACTTGGTTCTAGATCTTTATTAAAACATAAAAATATTGGTGCTTTGGTTTATTAAGATTGGCAGCCATTTATGGAATAATATGTATGAACTAAGGGAAAAAGAGATCTTTTTACTTAAATTGAAGTGAACTAGAATTTCAACAGATATACGAGAAGCATAGTAGCATAAGTAGGAAACTGAACTTAAAGAGTTGGCTCAAGCTCAATTACATTGTACTACTATAGCAAAACTTGGTTGAACCCTCAGCTCAGTCTAGTAGAAGCTTGGTTGGACTTGATTCAGCTCGATAATAGAACAAATTTAGTTAGGCTTGGCTTGACGACCGGACCTATTCTGCATTAGTGTGCAAGGGGTACTCGTTCAGTACCATCAACACTCGGCATTTCATATGTGGAGTTGGCGTGGGGTGTTCTATGTTTTCACCATATAGCTTTCTGCGGTTAGGATTAATTTTGTTTAGTGTTTTCAACGGAATCCCAGACACCACACTACACTATGGTAATACACTGGGTATGTTATTAACTTATTATTGTTGTAGTATTTTTATAGGAAGTTGAGAAGGTAAGGTAAGTGCTTGTGACAAGCGAGATGCGCGTCTTTAGGTTTTTGAATATGGTTTAAGGATCATGTGGTTGAGTAACTTTATTAAAATGATATTCCCTCTGTTTCAAAAAGAATGAACCTATTTCCTTTTTAGTCAGTTTAAAAAAGAATGAACCCTTTCTAAATTTGGAAACAATTTAACTTTGAAATTCTCCTTTTATCCTTCATAAGATGATATATAGTCACACAAATATCTATGGTTCATTTTAGACCACAAGTTTCAAAAGTATTCTCTTTTTTTCTTTAATTTCGTACCCTGTCAAATAGATTCAAACAAATTAAAACGGATAGAATTAGTAGGAGATACAACAAAATCTGAGAAAATAATGTTATCAAAATGGATGAGGTGAGTTTGAGCATATGGAATGATTGTAAATGATAAACCTGTGAAGTATCTCTTGTGGAGTAAGACTTTACAAATAAGCATGCGAAGTCATTTCTTAATGCACAATGCTTTACGAGCTTAAAAGGCAAAGCAACCGGAGCCGTTTAAAAGATTGACCAACAAAATAATTTAAAATTCTTCTATCATCTAAATTATGAAGGGGAGCATTGGCGTAACTGGTCATGGGTTCGAGCCGTGGAAACAGGCTCTTGTAGAAATGCAGGAAGGCTGCGTATAATAGACCCTTGTGGTCCGGCCCTTCCCCGATCCCGCACATGGCGGGAGCTTAGTGCACATTACGTGTAAATTATGTCATTCTATGATTGCTTCAACACTTGCATTAACATGAGTACATGCATTTACGTGTATGCAGGAAGTGGAAAAGTTTGTTCATCCAACTTTAAGGACAAATAGAAACTCATATGGAAAAACTCCAAAAATGGTGTTCACTGAGGAACACAAGGAATTGGTCAAAGAAGGAGAGAAATGGATGAAAGAAACTGCAAATTCATGCACATTTGTGGCGGCCTTAACAGCAACGGTAGGATTTGCAGCAGCCATCACTGTACCAGGAGGAAATCAAAGCAAAGGTTTCCCAATCTTCTCAAAAGAACCGGCCTTCACGATTTTTGCTGTTTCGGTTGCATTCTGTCTGTTCTCTTCTGTTGCCTCTGTGCTAATGTTTTTGTCTATCCTCACCGCGAGATATGCAGAAACAGATTTTCTTAGATCTCTTCCAAAACGATTAATTATAGGCCTCGGTACACTGTTTATTTCAATGACATCTCTGATGATAGCATTTGGTGCTACAATTTATCTCGTTTTCGGTCAGAAAAACGGACTGATACTCATTCCAGTGGGCATAGCAGGCCTCATTCCAGTAATCCTATTTGAGTCCTTGCAATTTCGTCTCTTGTTAGATATGTGTATGTCCACATATGGCCCAAGCATTTTTCATAAACAGAGCTCACGTTTACTTTACTAGCAAGCAGAGGGGGAAAAAAAGTGCAGGCTCGTACGTTCTTGTATTTGTGTTTGTACAAAGGGAAAGTGAAGTTTCGACTAGTTTCTGAAATTGGCTAATGACGCTAGTACATTTTTATTTGTGTTGGAAGACAATTTATGTTTGTCTTGCTTTGTTTTCCTTATATTTCCCGCTACATGTGTTTTCATGGTGTTCTCTAGTAGTATAATTTTAACACAAAAAAAGGCAGCTCGGTGTACTAAGCTCTCGCTATACACAGGGCCTGGGGAAGGGCCAGACATATTTCTGCAAGAGGCTGTTTTTACGGTTCGAACACGTGACCTCATGATGACATGAAAGTAACTTTATCAGTTACGTCAGGACTCCCCTCCTATAATTTTAACACAATTCTGCTTTATTTATTATTCATTTAAGAACAAACAAAAAAGAAATTTCATCGTTAAATTTTCTTTGAATCGGGAGATTGTAGCTTTCCTATTCAAAAGAAAACTAATCAGTAAGCTATGCTTTACATTTTTAGCTTGTTTTTAGTAGAACATTTATCACACTGATATAAAAATTTGTGGAGCATGAAAACTCAAAAAGTTAAAAAAATTGCTAAGGGCGACATTGTTCTAATTTACAGCTTAAAGAAGTTTTTCTTGGGGCAACTTAAATTTCCCAAGGGAAATAAACGAAATTCCTTTGGAGATGGAAAACAAATACATTTCTTTATTCAGGACAATTTCCAGGTATTAAGTAGTAGAGTCAAGAACCATGTAGTATTCCATCTCTTTTCGTATGAAACCAAGAAAAGAATCAATGGTCAGCAACCAAATGAAAATTAGTAAAGGAAGAGAGGAAGAGGGACTTGCATATGGTGTTCATCAATTTAAAAAAAAACTTATGACAAAATTTCGAAGGAGGTTCTGTGAAGATGTTCGGAGGCTAAAGGGGTATCTGTGGCCTACATTAGGGTGATTAAAGACATGTACGAGAGAGCGCAGACCTGTGGGAGGATAGTGGGAGGGTCTCGGACCATTTTTTGGTCATGATGGGGTTGCATCAGGGGTCGGTACTCAGCCCTTTTTTTATTTGCCCTGGCGATGGACGTACTGACTCGCCACATCCAAGGGGAGGTGCCGTGGTGCATTTTATTTGCAGACGATATTATTTTGATTGACGAGACGCGAGACAGTGTTAACGCGAGGTTAGAGGTGAGGAGACAGACCCTTGAGTCAAAAGGTTTTAAGTTGAGCAGAACCAAGACAGAATATTTGGAGTGTAAGCTTAGTGGTGCTACTCAGGGAGTGGAAGGGGAGGTGAGACTGGATTCACAAGTCATCCCTAGAAGAGGGAGTTTTAAGTACGTTGGGTCTATTATACAGGGGGTGGGGAGATTGATGAAGATGTCACACATCATATTGGGGCGGAATGGATGAAATGGAGACTTACTTCCGGTATTTTGTGTGACAAGAAGGTACTACCAAAACTTAAAAGTATGTTTTATAAAGCGATGTTCAGACCGACTATGTTGTATGTGGCTGAGTGTTGGCCAGTCAAGAGCTCTCACGTCCAGAAGATGAAGGTAGCAGAGATGAGGATGTTGAGATGGATGTGCGCGCACACCAGATTAGATTCGGAATGAAGTCATTCGGGACAAAGTGAATGTGCCCCCCTATTGAGGACAAGATGCGGGAAGCACGACTTAGATGGTTTGGACATTGTTTACCTCGAAAATCCGAGTAACAATTAAACTTGACTAGTGGTTTTAAAGATATGTGATTTAGTTCAATACCGATTAATAATCAAGAAATATGAAGTAGAAATGAAAGATAGAAGTGATTCAAACCAATAATACTTGACAGTGACGACCTTGAGACGACGACCTCGAGGTGGCTTAAGGCAGTAAGAACAATTAAGTAATCAAAATAAAGTAACAATGGAGCTAAAGGACAATGTTGATGAACAGTAAAAAGGTAGAGAGTATATTCTTTGCTCAGTGATGATAATGTGTTCTTACAAATGATTGGGATCCCCTTTATATAATATGGGAGCCCTAAATAAGGAATATTTATATTTACAGTAAGGAATATTCTTGGTACAGTTGTCTAACCACCTAGTACGGAATAGTACAATCATATTCTAGGATTTGCGCCATGACTTTGGGGACGTGGCAGGAATTTAACTCGTCCTGGTACAAATCCCCAACGATACTATTTTGGGATCGAACACACTCGACCTCGGTATGCATCGTGCTTCGCCTTTGAACTTGGGCTTGGTCTATCTAACTCAAACTTGATCTCGACCGAACTTCGGACTCAGGACGGTGCACCGAGCCTATAAATCGGAAGGTTATGATCTCGACCATATACAGATAGTCCCCGCATTTCTTAGAATAAGATGATAAGAAATAATTTGAACCTCGATTTTCTCGAACCTATCACGATGACATCATGTTCGTGACGTAGGCACTTGAAGTGATCTGAAATGTCATGTCAGCACATTCCCCAAAACATCAAATGCGTTCCATCACTGGTCAGCCACTTGCGCCACCGATTCCGTCGACGACTTTCTATAAATATGAGGCTGCAAAAAACTGTACTTATCCCATCTTTATCTATTTTTGATCTTTTCCCTATTTTACTTCCTTCTCTAATCATCTATTTCCATGGTTCGAATCTGTGATCACAAGGTCACATGACAATAATTTTATCAGTTACTCCAAGGCTCCCTTTTTCAAAGCTTCGACTCGAGACAACGAGAGAAGGGCGCTGAATTCTTCCCATATTAGAAGATATGCGGACTTTACACTACTGTTCATATCTCTTAACTTCAACCTGATGTGCCACTTCGTTCCTTTTACTTTCCATGGAATGAGGTGGCACTATCATCTTCTAACTTTTGCATCCCACACCGAAAATAATGTTCCAAGGATGAACACTCTTGGATCGTTGCTCGTGCATCTTGCAACCCTTTTGGTTTTTCTTGTAATAGAAGGTGAAGCTACATCTTCTGGTCTTCCCTTCTAGTTTTTTTCTTTTGCTGTTCTTTTTTTTTTTTACGGATTATGGCCCAAAATTTCAACGGAATACTCAACCCCTGCCGCTGGAGACATAGTTACATATCTCGAGGGCTTTATACCCTAAATCTCCTCGGGCACACAAACGTTTCTAAAGATCAAAATGGGGTCCCCAGGATGGTGGTTCCTGAAAATGAAGCTCTTGAGGACGTGGTCTTAAAAGTATATTAAGTTCTTGGGTTTTGTTTTTTGCTTCTTTGTTCCCGTGTAAGTACCCTTCGCGGATGTGGTAGTGATATTTTGCAATCATCTCTTGTAAATATAAAAGGACTCATTTGTTTCCATGTTGGCTCGTGTTGAATTTCAGTCCGCTTTTACTTGTGGGAAATCTGATCGTATAACTTTTCGCAACTAGTCCAAATACCGGACTCGGGACATAAATAACCCTTAGGTCTTCAATCGATCAAAAAATACCTCTTAAGGTTCTTACTAATCCTCGAGCTAAGCTTGAATCAATTTGTTGCGAGCTCTGGACATTGGAACTCCCGAGTTGAGTGAGAGCAAGGTCTCGTCTTTGAAATAAAGTTTGCCTTTAGGCTGCGTAGATAATCGCCGAGTGAGAATTTTCCCAAACTCAAGTAGCCCTTGGGCTTAGTATTCGAGCGAGCACTTACTCGAACTCGAAATAGAGTTAGCCTTTGGGCTTTTTTATAGTCCCCGAGTGAGTATTTTCTCGAACTCGGGTAGCCCTTGGGCTTAGTAATCGAGTGAACACTTTGCTCAAACTCGAAATAGATTTAACCCTTAGGCCTTTTTATAGTCCCCGAGTGAGTATTTTTCTCGAACTCGGGTAGCCCTTGGGCTTAGTAGTCGAGTGAACACTTTGCTCGAACTCGAAATAGTTTTATAAAAAATGAATTAATCTTCGATGCCTCGATCTTGATGCCAATCTCGTGGCGTCAGCGGTTGAAGTGTCTGAAAGGTTGCTTTTTGTGCGGTTCCCAAAGTTATTAATTGGAGGCGACTGACGGTTGGCTTTTCAGCTTCCTCAGCATGCTTAAATGACCTCTATAAATAGATAAACTTCACACTCTTGCAAACTTTATTCTCATATAATTCACAAAGTCTTATTAGCTCTTTTGATTTCTCTGAATCCTGCCTTCTCTTCACTATCAGCATTCTCTATTTTCTTGAATTTCCATATTATAATTGCCAAGACTTCTAAATCGGTTCCCCAAAAGGAAAATGCTTCTTCATATACTTGATCAACCAAGGGTAAACCAGTAGTACCCTCTCGTATTGAGGAGTGCGTTCCCCTACCATGCGAAATAACGTCTGATTTCAAGATTGAGAAACCTGTATCGATGCCAGGCCAATGCGAGCCCATGTTTCGATATGTCTGTCTGATAACCAAAGACGATCTCGTGTAAGTAAAGAAGGATTGCAACTAGGGTGGAAAAGGTGTAGTGATTCTTTCCTCAGAAGAGGACATCACTACCCATAAAGCGGGGTATTTAAGCGTGTATACCAACCCATTCATGCTGGGCCCAACAAATCCAGCTCTGGTCCCATAGACCTAGTTATTATCGACTTCTACCAATGATACCAAGTGACGCTTGGCCAGATCTATCCTTCATTCTGGCCGATTGTACATCTGATCAGATTTTTCTCGAGCTAGGCCGAGGGGATGCCTTTCACCCTCGACCACCTAATTAGGCTGTACAGACCTCAATTGTACTGAGATGGTTTGATAAAATTGCAATGCCGATCCTTGAAATCTCTTTTCCTCAGCATTGACGAGGACAAAGATCGAGGGTGGATGAGCCGTTTTGTCCGAGTCAGGACCTTTGACCTGATCCCTGCTGAGAGGATGCCATTCCCCGAGGAATGGAATATGAAACATAAATAAATTCATATCTTGCTCCCATTTTTCCTTTCCTATTTTTGTCTTTTTACCGATATAATTCCTTTCTGATGATGCAACTGTTGCTTAGTTTCCTGGAGCGGTCCAGGACCTCGAGGGTTGGGTATGCCAATTGGCCTCTACTTCTTCATACGTTGAGCGTTGCTGCCGCGATTTAGCCAAGGGCCGATGGGAGGTGAAAAACCACTGTGAGCTTTCTTGTTTGCTTACTCGTGCTTCTTACAACAAAACTTACTTCATCTTTTATGCAGGTCTCGGGGAAGCTGTCAAAATGCGGCCGTCCCGACCTAGTGAAGAAGAGATCTCAAAGCCTCCCAAAGAAAAGAATAGGAAAAGAGGGTCGTCTGCAAATACCCCGAGGCGAAAGAAGAGTATAGCTCGAAAGTCCAAGGCCGACACCATGGCCCTATCTCCGGAAATGGCTCAATGCGTTTGGGATTATGAGTAAGAGGAAGAGGATGATGACTACCTCCTAGTAGCTTGGGAAAGAGGGGGCCCTGACGCTTCGAAGACTAATGAACCGATGGCGACGGAGGCGGTTCAATCCCGAACTGAAGAAATTTCAGAGGGGAGCTCGAGCAAAGTCCCCGAGCCATCAAGTAGAAAAGGTGCTCCTTGTTCCGGGGGACATTTGGTGAGTAAGCTCGAAGACCCTAACTCCGAGGCTCTTCAAAGACAAGATAACACCCCAAGTGAGTCACTTGGGGTAATCAACATAGATGACTCGGCTCAGGGCCCAGTGTTTTCTGAAGGGCAACTCCAAGATGCCCAGGATATGGAGACTCCTAATGTGGTAGTGACTTATGAAGAGAACGATATTTTTTTGGAGTGTCTCGGGGGAATCGAAGAGGGTCCCAATCCTGATTCTTTGTTTATTCTCGAGGAAGCTGAGAAGCTCCTTAAACAAGTAAGTTTTGCCTTTCATCATTTCGAGTTTAATCTTCATCCTTCTGATTCCGACTTTCTTTCCTTGTAAAAAGGTTGTGTCACTTCACCAAAGAGCATTCTCCAAATCTCGGACTGAGCTTGCCTTATGTGAAGCCGAGCTTAAGAAAATATCGAAGGAGAGGGACATCCTTAAAATCCTCTATGCCAAGAAAGAGGGGGAGATCAACGATCTACGAGTGGAATTGACAAAAACTTTCCAAGAACGGGCCAAGTTTATTGATGAGGATGATTCATCTAGTGGCTCCGAGAGTGGAGGAGACAAAGATGAAATCCCCGAGGGTGAGGCTCTCGAAGATGCGGCTCCCGCAGCTGCTGAAGATATGACCCCGAAGTAGTTTTAGGTTTCCTTATTTTGTTTTTGTGCAAGTATACCTTGTGTAAAGTACCTTTGTAATCATCTTTGGAAATACAAGTGGAACTTTTTCTCTTATATTTGACTTGCGCTGGATTTCATATTGTCTTTATTTATGGAATACTTTGTTTGTGTAACTTGAATGGTTGATACGAGAATCGATTTGGGCTCGGGATGTAATAAACACTTTTAGATCTTTATAGACATATATAATAATCTCAGGCTAAGTTTAAATCGATTCGATGAAGCTCGATGTATTATGAACCTTGAGTCCGAATCGAAATGAGAACGTAATCTCGTACTATAAGTTTTTGGCCCCTAAGCCTTTCGAGGTTGGCCCTTGGGCTCTTATATATCGGCCCTTGGGATTTTTATTTGGCCCTTGGTCTCTTTAAGTTGGCCCTTAGGCTCTTTTAAAATTGGCCCTTAGGTTCTTTAAGTTGGGCGATTTCGGCCTCTAAAATGGCTATATAATTTTTCCCTCATTTCGGCTAAAAGACTTAGTGAAAATTTAGTTACGCTATAGCATGTGTATTTTGTACCCGTTGTTTTTTTTTTGAAGGTTTGACGTATCAGAACCTTATTAGTAATTTGTTTGTGCAAACATAATTGAATACCTCTTGAGGTATTTCTGAAGGCCAATGTTATCAAAGCCATTGGATTATTTGACGATTGGATTTATCGAGGCCCTCAAGTTTTTCGGGGCTGAATTTATCGAAGCCCTTTATATTTTTCTTTTACCGAGGTAGCCTGATTTAACTAGTTTTTCAATATTTGGAGGCCTTTAATTTATAGCGGAAGTTGGACGTCTCCGAGCCGCATTATTCTTGTCGTAGCCTTTATATGACTGTGGTCTTTAGTGTGGGCGTAGCCTTCGGGTATCTCACTTGGACTTGTTTCCCGATAACTTTCCGAGCTTGTTCAGAAAGTTAATCCCTGAGTATATTAGCCTTGGCCTTTGATTTCGAGGGGATGCCTCTTTGAGGTCTTACAAGCCCGAGTTCTCGACAACTCAGATGTACTGACTGTCTATGACAGTCTTCGAGTATTCGGGGGTGCTTTTATGCTATGGCTCTTGAGTCATTTCCCATAGGATTAAAGGTGTAGATCTCGTGTACTAGTAGACTTCTTTGAGACACAAAGTGTTTTTGATATTAACAGAATGTTTCTTCAAGTAATTGATACATGCGTACATGCTTTGCCATTGGGGCTCGACTATTCTATACGGACACGGTTCATCTGACCGTTTGGCCCATTACAAAGTTTTTCTATCAAGGCCTTCTTAGGCACGAAGCATTTTTCTCAAAATATAACCATCTGAGGGTGATGCCCCCTAATATTCGAGGTTGATTGAAAAGAAGCCTTGGATACTGTTGAGTTTTCCTTAGGTAGCACGTAGTTGTTACCTCGTTAAAAACCTTGTCGGTAAAACCCGTTTGGGTCAAAATCCGATCTAAGGAAAAAAGAGTGCAATGCATGCTTTAAAACCTAAGGCCATCGTACAAAAACCAATGCCTTCGAGATCGTATGTCGTCGATCTAAAACCTCTAATGAGTTAGTTTTAAACTCAAGTGGACAAAAGGATAAAACCATACCTTAGCAGTAGTATCGACGGTGACTTTTCGTAGAACTAAGCCCCTGACTCCGAAATGTCGGGGGTTGGTCCTCCTATTGTAGTATCTTTTGATCCTTTGCTTTTGCACGACCATTCGAACAAGTGTTGTTTCTTGTTTTTCATCAGCCATCGGGGTATGAAGTAAAGGCAGGCTCGGCGGATATCCCTTTAATTCTTCTAAGGCTTGCTGATATTCCAGGGTCCACGCGAAGTCCTTTTCCCTTTTGAGCGAAGAGAAGAAATGGTGATTTCGATTTGACGACCTTGAAAAGAATTGACCCAAGGTATCCATTTGCCTTTTTATCCTTTGCACGGCCTCCACGCTATCCACGATCGTGATACCCTCGATAGCCTTGATTTTGGTACCTCGATTTTATGCCACGACGTCGAGGGACTCGCCTGTGCCAACCCCGAAGGCACATTTCTTTGGGATAAGATTCATGTTGCATTTCCTCCAGAGCGCAAATGTTTCTTGTAAATGTACTAAATTGTCCTCTGCGCACAGGGACTTAATTAACATATCATCAATACAAACTTACATTGTTTTTCCTATTCGTTTTTTGAATATTTTGTTAACTAGGCATTGGTATGTAGCTCTTGTATTTTTCCAGCTCGAAGGACATTACATTGTAACAATAGTTTCCAAATGTAATAAGTTGTCGGAGTAGGCATCGAGAAAAGCTAGGGTCTCGAGGCCGACTGTGGCATCGATCATATGATCGACGTTTGACAAGGGGAAAGAATCCTTTGGACATGTTCTGTTTAAGTCCTTATAATCTATGCACATTCTAAGTTTGTTTCCCCTTTTAAGAACTAGGTTGGCTAACCTCTCGGTGTGTTTACCTCCTGAATAGATCCTATTTTAAGAAGTTTGGTTACCTATTGCGATGGCTATTTAGCCGCCTGCTTACCTTTGCTGCTCGATTTCTCCGAGGTCATGGGCTTAGGCACTGGTACCACTTCCTCGATAGCAAACATTTCTTTCGCTGCATGTTGTTCTCTGTAGACTATTTTCACTCTTTCCTCCGCCGTGAACTTCATCATTTGGTGAAGAGTTGAAAGCACTGCCCTCATGTTGTGTATCCACGGTCTCCCGAGGAGTGCGTTGTACCTCATGTCACTTTCGATCACATGGAACTTCGTATCTTGTATGGTCCCGACTACGTTTACTAGCAAAATTATTTCTCCCTTTGTTAATTTGCTTGCCATGTTGAATCCGTTCAGGACCTGAGACGCATGTACGATCTGATCTTACAGGCCGAGTTGTTCCACGAACCTCGATCTAATTATGTTTGCTAAGCTACCTAGATCCACTAAAATACGCTTAATTTGAATTTTGTTTAAAAGGATAGAGATTACTAGGGCATCTTTTTGAGTCTGAGATATGCCTTCTACTTCCCTGTCATAAGACGATAAGACGTCCTCGGGCACATAGCTCTGAGTCCTTTTTTCTCTTGTAATTGATACCTTGGTGCGTTTGAATACAAGTCGTTGGGGGGCATCAACTCCACTAATTATCATGTGGATTACGTGTTGTGGTTCTTCTTCCTCAATTTTCCTTGCATCTCTTTCTCGGATGTGATTCTTAACCCGATCACTTAGGAATTCTCGAAGGTGGCCCTCGTTGAACAAACGAGCCACTTCTTCCCTCAGCTGCCTGCAATCTTCTGTTCGATGACCATGCATGCCATGGTACTTGCACATCAAATTCGGGTTCCTTTTAGAGGATCGGTCTGTATTGACTTGGGCCACTTGGTGTCTTTAATTCTCCCAATAGCTGAGACAATCCTCGACGCATCTATGCTGAAATTGTATTCTGATAATCGGGGAGCCTCTGTGGGGTTGGTATATTTATCAAACCCGCTCTTACTCATGAGTCCCCGAGAACTTTGACATCGATCATTTCTCCAATCGTTCCGAAGGGGGTTACGGTTCGGGCTATTGTTTCTTCGTTCGGCATATGGCTGATACCGTTCTTTGTAGAATCTCAATTACCAATCCGTGTCCCTCGGGGACTTGGCTACGAATCTGTTAATGAACTGAACCCGAGTGGGCTCCCGACTGGTCTTACTCGACCCTTATCTTCAACTGATAACGATTGTGCAAATCCGACCAAGTCACAGTTGGGTATTCAATCAAGTTCTGCTTCAATTGCTGAGAAGCGATCGAGCTTTTTTCATTCAGACCCTGCATAAAAGGCCTGTATTACCCAGTCATCGGAGACCGGAGGTAACTCCATTCTTTCTATCTGAAACCGGGAAACGAACTCCCTTAGCACCTCGTTATTCCTCTGCTTTATCTTGAAGATGTCCGATTTTCTCGTGGCCACCTTTATTGTCACGACCCGAAATACAACTAGTCATGATGGCACCTGACCCATCCCGCTAGGTAAGCCAACTCATCAAGTCCAATAAAAATATAACAAACTGATGAAAAATAAATGATCTTTTATACACTTCTCAAGGACTGGTAGTACAAATCATGAGCTTATGTGAGTAGAATTTACAAAACTGATATGAAACAAATACATCTTCTGTTTGAAAAGTACATAAACAGAGTTTAATGATTCTAAGGCTACCATGAATAAGAGGTAGCTACAAAAGGGATGCCAAAACATCTTCCAAGTCGGCTTTCATCGAACACGGCGGCATCGACATCCGAAATATGCACGCAATGTGTAAGAAGTGTAGTATAAGTACAGCCGACCCCATGTACTCAATAAGTAACAAACCTAAACTCAGGTTGAAAGCAGTGATGAACTTGTACCAAAGTTAGGGTCCATACCCACATCCAGTAATACTTCACAACAATATTCATAAGCAGCACAAAGGATAAATTAATAATAAAATACTCAGCTCTTTCACAGTTCAGGAAAAATAAGCATTTTCTTTTCAAGTATAACAGTAAAACTCAATTCTTTTTACTGAAATCACCAAAATATGAGTAAGTCTGAAAACTGTGACTTTTTTCATAAAACTTTCTTTCAAAATAGGAGATTTCATTTTTTAAATGGCATTAAGAAAGTACATCTCTATGCCTACATGTCAAAATACAGGTAAAATCATGAATGTCACTAGAACCAGGCAGCAGAAAGAAATGCAACTCTATGCATATATCTCAAGTACACATGCCAAATGCAATGCCTCTTAGTAATGAACTCATGTACTCATACTCCCAGAGTACTCAATCTCACTGCCTCGCATTATCTTTTACCATGCTCAATACTCAGCACTCTCAATTACTCAGCACTGTACTATACTCATTGCGGCGTGTAACTCAATCCATATATATATAGTCGACTGCACTCACTGGGGTGTGCAGACTCCGGAGGGGCTCCTGCAGCCCAAGCGCTAAAATCTGCACGGACAACTCACGTGATGCACGGACAACTCACGTGCTGTACGGACAACTCACGTGCTGCACGGACAACTCACGTGTTGCACGGACAACTCATGTGCTATAGTATCAATATCAGTATCTTCACGGAAAACTCACGTGCTATAGTATTAATATCAGTATTTGCACGGACAACTCACGTGCTGCACGGACAACTCACGTGTTATAGTATCAATATCTCACAATCTGGCCCTCGGCCTCACTCAGTCATCAATCTCTCCAGTCTCGCTCACGGGCTCACAATGCCATGAAAATCAGCCCAAAAATAATGATATAGTGTATCAATAATAACAACTGATACTGAGATATTATATGAATACATGAATATGATTGAGTACGAAATATCAATAAAATCAGTGAGATGAGAGCAAGAAACGACCACTATAGGTTTCAAAAATATTGGCATAAAGCCTAGAAATAATATCTAGAATGATGTACAACTCAATTTACTTATAACATGGTAAAAATACATATATCAACAAAGTAGGACCACTACACAGTGTCTTCGAAATAATAGAGTCATCATTCACAGGGTGTGTTGATACCCAATTTTTCCTTATATTTTTCATATGCAAAATATTTTTAAAATAGCATATGTATGCATATATAAGTATTTACAAATATTTTATTATTGTTCCTTAATTTTAAAGGCTTTTAAAATCAATTTTATTGCCTTATTTTATCAAGAAAAATCCAATAAGTGTCCAAAATTATCATTTTTGGTACTTCACTTGTTGAATACTCATATTTATGCTAAACTACAGCCCAAATAATTTTTTCATGTTTTTACAAATTTATTTAGCATTTTTTAAAGCTCAACTGCATGTAATTGCAATATTAGCCTCATTTACGACTTGATTGCATTTATATTTATAAAATTTAAGTCCAGTATTTTTAAATTGATAATTATATGTTATAAATCATTTTAGTACTTGCAATTTATTTTTAGATATTTATTTGCTATTTTTTATAAAATTAGTGGGGAAAAGTGACTATTTAAAATCTAGCCAGATTTCATTTCAATTTCAGCCTAATTTGCACCCCTAATCCAACCCAATTTCAATTTCAAATCACCTAGACCAATTCCTAAAATTACCCGACCCACATCCCGTTTAAATGACCTGCCCGGCCCCCCTTTTAATCCAGGCCATTGATCGAAATGATCAACGACCACATTTCTTCCTTACCATTTTTAATTACCCAACCCCCCTAAACCTAAATCATTTTCCACCTACCAAGCCGCCTCTGAACCCTCCCCATTCTCTCAAACCCTCTCGAACCCTAGCCACCTCCCACCACTTCCACCCTGAAAACCACCAGAATCCATGGCTTCCAAGGCTCTAGAAACCCTACATCGGCCTCCTACGGCTCCTATGCGCCTAATTTCTGAAGATTCAAGGCCTGACCATGAAGGTTCATATCCAGACCTCTGTCGATTCGAAGTTTCATGGTCATCTCCGGCTTTGCTCCGGCGTACCATAATTGTTTGAGCCTGATTCTGACCTCTCTGACTCAGATCGGTGACTTTTTAAAGCCTTTCTCATTTCTAGGGTTCCTCTGAAACCCTAACTCTTTGAGGTTTTCTCCGATTCCTTTAGATCTGTTGTGTATCCATGCTTTCCCTGAGTTTTCAAATGATTTCTCTGGCTTTTCTTTTAAAAATTACTTTTAAAACCATTTCTTCTCCGATCTAGGGCTTTCTGAAAATATTTAAATGTTTCTCTGGCTTTCTTTCTTTTTTCATTTGTGTGTATTTGCCTCTACTGTGATCTTGTATTTTTCTTTTACCATGTTCTTGTATGTTTCTCCAACTGTGTTTTCCTATACTATGTTCTCGCATGCTTTTCTACTGTATTTCTTTTCTCCTGTGTTCTTCTGTTTCTTCTACAGTATTTTTTTAGTTCTTAAGTCTCCTTATTAAGTTCTTTCTACTGAGCTTTGTTTAAGTTTCTTCTAAAAGATCTTCTTAAGCATGCTTCTTCTACTGTTCTTATCAGTCTCTTCTCATCATGCTTCGAATTAGTTTCTTCACTTTGTTTGCCTTGAACCCTTCTACTGTGTTTGCATGTTACTCAGGAGTTCTGTTGCTGAAAGAGGCATGTTAGAAGTTTCAGTTCTTTTCTGAAACCTCTAAACATGTTTCAATTCAATTGTTTGCCCTCTCATCTCTGCTTTGTGGTTTGCTTATTTCAAAACCCCCAAATCTTTCAGACCAATTTCGAGTCTCTGAACTGAGTTTGGACATCTTTGTTTTCATACAATTATGGCTTTTTACTAAACTCTTCTACATTGGATTTTCCTACTAATTTTGCAATGACACAACATCTTCTTTCAACTCAGCATGTTTGTATGCTCTTTATATGTGACGAACCTCCCTCTAAAGGGGTTTTCAAATTTATGATTAGTTCAGACTTCCTTTTGAATAGGACTAATTGATTTTCCTTCCTTGTTTGCTGATTTTCCTCATGACTCGACTTAATTTTAAAACCCTTCTCAGCTTTTATGACTTGGTTCATTCATGGATCAGTAATTACAAAATCTCAGACTCTTTGATTTACTGGCTACTAATTGATTTTCTTACCTTATTTGTACAATCGTGTATTTCAAATTCTGTCCTTAAATAACTCGCTTATGTATTTACCCTTAATTTCCTACTTTGCACAAAGTGCTTAGCTAATTTCCTTCCTTAAATAGTTCTTACCCGTTTGAATCTGAATTCCTTGATTAAATGAAGTCTTGTGTGATTGATTCTTAATTGATATTCAGTTCCTTAACTGTTTCTTACCTTATTTCCGTCTGATTTTCACACAATAGATGCACAACTCTTTCGCAAACTCAAACACAATTTTCACAATCCCTCTGAACTCATACTCACACACAATAATATTCTCTCTTCTTGTCTGCATTGTGGCCTGTTTACAAGACCTGCTGTTTTCTTTACTTGTTTCTTTGAAACTGGTATGTCCTTATTTAAGCTTCAGCATCACAACAATGTGTTTATTTATAGTTTGTGTATCTATGTCTACTTACTGCTTATGTAGAGCTCAATATTTCAATTAGCATGTTGATTTCTTTCTGTTTGTTTCTGCTATGAATCCTTATTACCTACCCCCTTATGTGTTTAAGCATCTGGTTTAAGACATGGCAATATGTAAGTTATTGTCCATGAATTAAATTTGATCCTTTGGGATCCTAATCTCTAAACAGTGTGTTCTAACAGGCTTATGGGTGTATCAGCATTTTCCATTGCTGGGTATGCCCACCAGCCTGTCTTTGCCTCTTTACCACCTCCCCTATACCCCTATGTGTATTTATTTGTAACTGTTTCCCTTTCCCTTTCCCTTTTCCCCTTTCAGCACTCTATTTCTGCACTTGCACTCTCTCTTAGTCCCTAAGTTCTGCGCCCCCCCTCTTGTGAGCCTTGCCTTGGGACCTTGAGTTCCCTCTGAACTTGGGGGCTTGAGGGCTGGCGCTTCCACACTGCACTTGTCCTAATTTGACATTGCATTTTGGTGTGAGCATTGCCAGGCTTTTCGAGGCTCTTAGGGAACTCTCACACATCCAAATGGGAGAAAGGCTTTGGATCATAAACTCTTGCAGTTGGTTTACTTCATATTTCAGACATGAAGTCTGAATCAGGCTCTCCTTGGTTGTACCTTTTAGTTTCTGATGTATTTTCTTCTTTTATATTCATTCTGGGCTGTAATAATTTTGTAATAAACTCTTGGGGATGGCTAGTGAAAAGGAGAAATAACTATGTATGCAAAGGGTAGATATCTTGCCTATAGGTGTATTTTTGAATTTCTGCACTCTCATATAGATAACTTGCCTATAGGTATATTTTTGAATTTCTGCACTCTCATATAGATATCCTGCTTATAGGTTACTTCTTGAATTCTGCATTTCTCATATAGATACCATGTTTGTAGGAATTCTGCATTCTCTTATATAGATAACATGTCTATAATTACCTGAAAATCTGAATCCTGCATATGCATATAGAAAATACGCCTATAGGTCTTTCTAAATCTTGCATATACATTCTTCATTTGGCAATCATATTTATAGGTCTTAATCAAGCAATCGCAATTAGATATCATGCTCATAGGCCTTAAATGATATTCAGCACCTAGATATCATGTTTATAGGATTTCCGCATTTTACCATATCTGTTAAAAGGGGTTTAAAATCAACAACGCGTAGAAAGCATGCCTATAGGAGCTATTAATCAAGTTTGAATCGTTTCACTCGCTTACAAGTCTAAAACCAGTAATAATGACGTACCACCAGTTGCAGAACTTATGATCTCTTGCTAAAACTTACTTTTCTTTAATAACTGATGACTTTTCTTAAATCTGTATGTATTTAGTTTATTTCATTGTTTCTAAAATCAGTAGATATCATGCTTATAGGTTTTCGTCTAACACTTAGGCAAGCCGTAGGGTAAACTTATAAACTGAATCAGATTTTATTGGCTACAACCAGTAGGCAGGCCTGATTCGGGCTTCTTATCTGAACTACGTAATAAATCAGTCTGCCTCAACCTTTAAGTTTTAATCAGACCTTAAACAGTATGTGTAAGTCATGCTAAAATATGTGATTTCTTTGGTTTAAAGGAGGCCTATCTGAGCCCTTCACTTGTTTATGTGCTTTCCCCCAATTTGCTATACGTTTTTTTATATGTCGCCTTAGAGTTTTGCCTTTGAAACTATAAACAAGCCTAATATCCCTTCCCTTTATGATTAGTAGTCCTAATTGCCTCCGGGACTGATAAGGATTAGGGTGGGAAATAGCATGCAATATGTAAACGAGACCATTCCGCGCTTTAATACCTTAACGGGGTGGGAAAGGTAGATATGGATATGATAACCACACAATAACATCACGTGTAGTCCCTCACCGAGGAGTGATTATCGGATGTTGTGTGGGGTGATCCATATTATTTATAAACCTAGGATCCCCCTTCCCTTTGTTTCTTTGATTCTTTGCTTCTTTTCAAAATTTTAAACTATTTCTCTAAGGAAAAAATCAATTTCCCTTTTGTTCTTTCTAACTTTGCTCATTTGTAACCATTATGTGAAAATCCCCTTTTACTTGGAGTTTTATTTGCCTATGTGTTATTTGCACTTAAGTCACAATAATTGTCTGGCCGGGAACCACACTAATGGATCCTGAAGGGTGTCTAACACCTTCCCCTTGGGATAATTTCAAGCCCTTACCCAATCTCTAGTTGTTCAAATCAAACATTTCTTAGTGTCCTAATGCACTTAAATCATTAGGTGGCGACTCTTCAATTCAAACTCAATTCCCGCAAGGAAACGAGTTGTCCTCCCAAATGTCATGAACCCGATTTCGTGAGAAAAAGGGGGCGCGACAGTGTGGCGACTCTGCTGGGGAATTTTAGGCTTTTACCATTTCAGACTATTATTGTGAATTTATGCTTCTTGATGCGCAATTATTGGTTTATTTCTTTTAAGCATTTAATTTCCTTTTCAATTGCAAAACTGACTTGTCTTTTTGTTTATTTCCTTTACTGCTTTCCTTTACTACCACTTTAAGTTATAAAAACTGTTGTATTTACTGCTTTCCTAACGTGCAAATACGTGACAATCTGCTTTAATTATTGTATCATCATGCTCAACATCATATTCCACTCGTGCCAAACAAAATACCATAACAATACTTATAATGAGTGGTTGCGATCTTCCGATATTATCACCCCTAAATTCGAAAAAGGCGTATTTGCAGTAAAAACCAGTCGATCAACGGTGTAGTCGACGGTTCCGTGCCTTTCCCCCTTGAGTTGTCCGCTCAAGGGTACCAGTCTAAAAATCCATAGAAACCTTACTCTGTTTAACTGTGCATGCATCATGGTCAAACCTAGCCGGGTCAGTTATGTTGTCCACATAATGATCCTTTAAGATAGCCTTGTCCAAAGTCCATTGGGTTTCCCTAAAACCCAAACGGACATCATCATGTTCTGTGCATTTATTTGGAGAACTAGATGCGTTTATGCTAATTGTTGATATTAAATAGTCGAGTCTGGTGGGGGTAAGGGCCTAACCCTTTGTTTTACAGAAAATGAGGCACAAGGTCCCCAGTTTTGGTATGATTAGCATGCCCCCACTCTTGCTAGACTGGTGGAGGAGTCTTCCATCAAATGACTAAATCAACGAGTGGAAGAAGAGGGCCTCCAAAGCTAGAGAAAAGTTGGAATATCTAGAGTACAGTCTACTGGAATTGGAAGGGAAAGTGAGGAAGAGAGTCACCGACTATCAGAGCGCCGAGGGGAACGAAGGAGAACACCTGGAAAAGGCATTTTTACTGGTGAACCTATGCGAACTGGAGGATCTGATCAACGAGAGAATTCAACCTTAGGAAGGTCCTTCAGGGACCAAGTAGATAGGAGTTTATCTTTTCGCTTTATAAAATGTAATAAGGCCAATGGCCATTAGTAATTTTCATTTCTTGTTTATTTAGTGTCGATTTGGGATTTGTCTACTTTTTATCAATAAAATGAGGTATTTAGCATTCTAAGTTCTCCAAATCAACTTGTTGCTAGGCCTACCTCGAGCACAAAGAGGTCCCCAAGTTAGGACACGATTTAAATTCCCGCACTATGTGTTTAAATACCGCAATATTTTTTATGATCCTCACTAACGTGGTTACCTTTTGTTTTATTCTTTGTTATTCCTCTCCCCAAAGGTTAGTTCATGCACTCTCGCATCATCATTTTACTTCACAAGGCCCTTCCATGCGGGAAGTAAGCAGAGGAGCATGCCTCAACAATTGGACTATCAGAAACACCAGAGCCTGAAAAGCCTCGGGGTAGCAAGGTTGAACAAAGCATCATGCACTATCTTTTATTTTTACCAGTTGACTTTCCTTTCGCATTTTGAATTTTCATAATAAGATCTTCCAATGTTCAAAACAGTTATGAAATTTATCAAAGCATTTCGGTTTCCTTACAAATTCTTACTCTTATTACTTTATTTATACAGCATTACTATTATCTATCTTGATGAACCAATAACTGTGACATGCAACGAGACAATGCAACAAACAGACATAGATTCAGAGGAAGACGATATATCGGAAGAGATTGTTAAAGAGGTTGAGAATTTTGAGAATAGGCCGAAGTCCAACCTGGACGAGACTGAGATTGTTAACCTGGGAGATGCAGAAAATGTCAAAGAAACACGAATCAGCGTTCACTTATCACCGTCAGAAAGGGAAGAGTACACAGAATTTCTAAGAGAATACGAGGACATATTCGCTTGGTCATATGATGGCATGACTGGTCTGAGCACATCTATTGTGGCCCACAAACTGCAAACTGATCCGACATGTCCACCGGTAAAGCAAAAGCTCAAAAAGTTCAAGCCAGATATGAGTCTGAAGATCAAAGAAGAAGTCACTAAGTAGGTCAAAGCTAAGGTTCTCAAGGTAGTAGAATATCCGACATGGTTAGCCAATATTGTGCCGGTGCCAAAGAAGTATAGGAAGGTCAGAGTCTGTGTCAACTACCGGGATCTCAATCGGGCCAGTCCAAAGGATGACTTCCCCTTGCCGAACATACATATCCTGATCGACAATTGCACTAAGCATGAGTTGCAATCATTTGTAGATTGTTTTGCTGGATATCATCAGATTTGGATGGACGAAGAAGATGCTGAGAAAATGGCTTTCATTACGTCGTGGGGGATGTACTGCTACAAGATGATGCCATTCGGGTTGAAGAATATAGGGGCCACCTACATGAGGGCCATGACTACTATTTTCCATGATGTGATACACAAGGAGATTGAGGTGTATGTAGATGATGTCATCATAAAGTCCAAGAAAGCCACTGATCACATGGAAGATTTGAGGAAGTTCTTCAACAGACTAAGAAGGTACAACCTGAAACTGAATCTCGCGAAATGTGCATTTGGGGTTCCTGCCGGAAAACTACTTGGGTTCATTGTGAGTTGTCGAGGTATAGAACCGGATCCATCAAAGGTCAAAGCTATTCAAGAACTGCCACCGCCAAAGAACAAAAAGGATGTAATGAGCTTCTTGGAGAGACTCAACTACATCAGCCAGTTCAGAGCACAATCTACTGTCATCTGTGAGCCAATGTTTAAGATGTTAAAAAAGGACGCCGCTACCAAATGGATAGATGACTGCCAAAAGGTCTTCGACAGAATCAAGGAGTACCTATCAACACCACCAGTTTTGGTCCCGCTCGAGCTAGGTAGACCTCTATTACTCTACCTCGCAGTATTGGATGGAGTGTTCGGTTGTGTTCTGGGGCAACATGATGAAACAGAGAGGAAGGATCAGGCCATCTATTACCTCATTAAGAAGTTCACCCCGTATAAGGCCCGGTATTCTCTGTTAGAGCACACCTGTTATGCTTTAACTTGGGTAGCTCAGAAGTTGAGGCACTATTTCTGTGCCTATACCACATATCTCATATCAAGGATGGATCCTTTGAAGTACATCTTTCAGAAGCCCATACCCACTGGCAAGCTGGCCAAGTGGCAAATCCTGTTGAGAGAATTTGACATTGTCTACATAACTCAGAAGGCAATCAAAGGATAGACACTAGCACATCACCTTGCTGAAAATCCCGTGGACGGAGAACACGAACCCCTGAAAACATATTTTCCTGATGAAGACGTATTATTTATAGGGGAAGATATTGTAGAGTCCTATGACGGTTGGAGAATGTTTTTTGATAGAGCAGCAAATTTCAAAGGAGTTGGCATTGGAGCGGTCTTAGTATCAAAAACCGGTCAGCATTATCCAGTATCTGCCAAACTCAAGTTCCCCTGCACCAACAATATGGCCGAGTATGAAGCTTGCATCTTAGGGTTCAAGATGGCCATTAACATGAATATTCAAGAGTTGCTAGTAATTGGAGATTCGGACTTGCTTATACATCAGGTCCGAGAAGAATGGGTGACCAAGAAATCCAAGATACTCCCTTATCTGCATCATGTACAGGAGTTGAGAAAGAGGTTCACAAAGACAGAATTCCAGCATGTTCCTAGGGTCCAGAATGAATTCGCCGATGCACTGGGTACCCTATCATCTATGATACAGCATCCACATAAGAATTTCATTGATCCCTCCGGTAAAGATCCATGATCAGCCAGCTTACTGTGCTCATGTCGAAGAAGAAGCAGACGGAAAGCCTTGGTTTCATGATATCAATGAATACTTGGCAAAAGGAGAATACCCAGAGCTCGCAAATCCTACTCAGAAACGCACACTTCAGAGGTTGTCCAATAATTTCTTTCACAATGGAGGAATCTTGTATATGAGGACTCCTTATTTGGGATTACTAAGGTGTGTCGATGCAAAGGAAGCATCTAAACTGCTAGAGGAAATTCATGCAGGGACCTGCGGTCCACATATGAATGGTTTTGTCATAGCAAAGAAAATACTCTTAGCTGGTTACTTTTGGATGACTATGGAAATAGACTGCATCCAGTATGTCCGGAAATGCCACCGCCGTCAGATACATGTAGACATGATAAGGTACCTCCATGAAAGCTTAATGCAACAAGCTCGTCGTGGCCGTTCGCCGCTTGGGGAATGGATGTTATCGGACCAATAGAACCTGGCGCATCAAACGGGCACATGTTTATCCTAGTAGCAATCGATTATTTTACCAAATGGGTTGAAACAACATCTTACAGAGCAGTGACTAAGAAAGTCGTGGCAGATTTCGTCCGCGACCGTATCATTTGCCGGTTTGGGACTCCGGAGTCAATTGTCACTGATAATGGTTCCAATATCAACAGTGATTTGATGAAAGCCATCTGTGAAACCTTCAAGATCAAACACAAGAATTCTACAGACCTCAGACGAACAAAGCCGCCAACAAGAATATCAAGAAGATACTAAGGTAAATGATAAAGAAGCATAAGCAGTGGCACGAGAAGCTAGCATTCGCTTTATTGGGATACCGCACCATAGTCCAAACATCAAGTGGGGCAACCCCCTACGTGCTGGTATATGGTACAGAAGCGATTATTCCCGCCGAAGTAGAAATCCCTTCCTTGAGGATCATACAGGAAGCAGAACTCGACGATGCAGAGTGGGTGAAGAGTCGTTACGAGCAGCTGGCTCTTATAGATGGAAAAAGAATGAACACAGTTTGCATGGTCAACTTTATCAGAACAAAATGTCCAAAGCCTTCAACAAAAGAGTCAAGCCGAGACAATTCGCACTGAGGCAGTTGGTGTTAAAAAAAAATTCCCGCATCAAGATGAAGCCAAAGGGAAGTTCTCTCCCAACTGGCAGGGTCCATACATGGTGCACTAGTTTCTAACAGGAGGAGCCCTCATACTTGCAGAAATGGATGGGGAAATTTGGCCAAAGCCGATCAATTCAGACGCAGTCAAGCGAAACTATGTGTAACCTTTATGCTTTCTTTCATGATGTAATTTGAACTACGCCTGACATGATTCCCGTTTAAGAGGGGGTACATAGGCAGCCCTATGGGTTCGGTCACAAGTCAATAAAATTTTCATTCCCCCCCGCAATTGGAAACTGGGAATTGGGGCAGAACTTTGAAGAGGACCCTCAAAATTCAGAAGTGATTTTAGCCATTCGTCGCAAGCAGCCGTCAGAAGCAACAACCTAATAAACTAGGGCAGAATTTTGAGGAGGACCTCAAAATTCCGGAGCAAGAAAAGTTGCAATGTCTTGAACCACGTCACAGTCGTCGGTTCATCTAAAGAAAACTATTCTTAATTATGTATTTATGTTACATTTTCTTTACTAAAATCATGCAGTTTATTTCTGAAATCGCTCTGTTTAGCAGCGCTACCCCAATGATACGAGCAGTATCACCAGATCAAAATTGAGCAGGTCAAGCAAAGCCAACAAGGGACACGAACTAACCTTTCCCCCTTTACAAACTCACGACTTTTTCTTTGGATGCAGGCACTCGAGTTGCAAAATCATCAAATATACCATACGCTTACAAGACAAATATTGGTCAAGAATACAACTCTCAGAACCGTGGCACTTACTCACAGGTGTTATCCGCACACAATAGTGTCCCCAGCAGGCACAATATCCCCAGCAATCACGATACCACGATCCGTTATCAACTAAGAAAACTCTATTGCCAATTGCTATTTTTACTTCCTGCATAAGGCTACCTTTTTGCCTTCCGAGGTTAAGCTCTGTCTCCATATGCATTCTCTACATTGCATAAGGCTACCATTCTGCCTTCTAAGACTAAGCTCTGTCTCCATCTGCATTCTTTGCATTGCATAAGGCTACCATTCTGCCTTCCAAGGTTAAGCTCTACCTCCATTTGCATTTCCTGCATTGCATAAGGCTACCATTCTACTTTCCGAGGTTAAGCTCTACCTCCATCTGCATTTCCTGCATTGCATAAGGCTACCATTCTGCCTTCTAAGACTAAGCCATGTCTCCATCTGCATTCTCTGCATTGCATAAGGCTATCATTCTGCCTTCTGAGACTAAGCTCTGTCTCCATCTGCATTCTTTACATTGCATAAGGCTACCATTCTGCCTTACGAGACTAAGCTCTATCTCTATCTACATTCTCTACATTGTATAAGGCTACCATTCTGCCTTCCGAGGTTAAGCTCTACCTCCATCTTCATGGCTGAAAAATTGCCACTTTATTTACATCTTGCATGGCTAAAATATCGCCACCTTATTTACACCTTGCATGACTGAAATATCGCCACCTTATTTACGCCTCGCCACTTCATTTACACTTGCATGGCTGAAATATCGCCGCTTTCTTTTTTGCTTGCATGGCTGAAATATCGCCGTTTTATTCTATGTTAGCATGGGATGAAAGATCTCCACCTTCACACTTGCATGGCTGAAATATCGCTGCTTTATTTTACGCTTGCATGGATAAAATATCGCTGCTTTATTTTACATTTGCACTGGCTAAAAGATCGCCACTTATTGCATTTCATGGGCTGAAAGATTGCCACCTACTACATTTCATGGGCTGAAAGATCGCCAAAATTGTCCAAAGGCTTCATTGTTTGGAGGCAGCACTTTCATAGCCTGAGAATGCCATGCCATGGCCTGAGGACCCCTTCTAATCTCTTGCATATCATTATTCAAAAGGATCATAGTTCGGAGGCATCATTCTCATAGCCCGAGAGCATCATTTCATGGCTTGCGAATCCTTTATTATACGCTTCATGGCCCATAATGTCATAGTCTGAGGATGTCATCCTAACCCTCCAAAGACAACATTCATTGTCCGACGGGAACTTGCATCACATTTAAATTTTCGCACAATATACACTTGTATTGCTTATTTGCAGGTAAACCGGCGAGCAATGACTGCCTCAGTAGGATCAATCATGTTCCAGTTCCCACAGCCCTGTTAGACTTTAACCATCCATCCCAACCCAAATATCGAGTCCGTCTTGAAAAATCTTCATCGGCATATTCCGCTGACGGATCCTGAACTACATATGGCCTGATTCTTGTAAGATCAGGGATATGTAGGCAGCTTAGGAACCAGAGCACGGTCATCCTCTTCAAACCATTTTGTTCGGTCAAAATTGGCCATCATATCATTACCCGACAACTCTTTCATCCTTCCCGGGTAAAGAGGGGCAGCTGTTGATACCCAATTTTTCCCTGTATATTTTTCATATGCAAAATACTTTGAAAATAGCATATGTATGCATATATAAGTATTTACAATATTTTTATTATTTTTCCTTAATTTTAAAGGCTTTTAAAATCAATTTTATTGCCTTATTTTACCAAGAAAAATCCAAAAAGTGTCCAAAATTATCATTTTTGGTGATTCACTTGTTGAATTCTCATATTTATACTAAACTACAGCCCAGATAATTTTTGCATATTTTTACAAATTTATTTAGCATTTTTTAAAGCTCAACTACATGTAATTGCAATATTAGCCTCATTTACGATTTGATTGCATTTATATTTATAAAAATTAAGTACAGTATTTTTAAATTGATAATTATATGTTATAAATCATTTTAGTACTTGCAATTTATTTCCAGATTTTTATTTGCTATTTTTTATAAAATAAATGGGGGAAAGTGGCTATTTAAAATCTAGCCAGATTTCATTTCAATTTCAGCCTAATTTGCACCCCTAATCCAACCCAATTTCAAATCACCCAGACCAATTCCTAAAATTACCCGACCCACAACCCGTTTAAATGACCCGCCCGACCCCCCTTTTAATCCAGGCCGTTGATCGAAATGATCAACGACCACATTTCTTCCTTACCATCTTTAATTACCCAACCCCCCTAAACCTAAATCATTTTCCACCTACCAAGCTACCTCTAAACCCTCCCCATTCTCTCAAATCCTCTCAAAACTTCTCGAACCCTAGCCACCTCCCACCATTTCCACCCTGAAAACCACCGGAATCCATGGCTTCCAAGGCTATGGAAACCCTATAACGGCCTCCTACGGCTCCTACGTGCCTGATTTCTGAAGATTCAAGGCCTGACCATGAAGGGTCATATCCAGACCTCTATCAATTCAAAGTTTCATGGTCATCTCCGGCTTTGCTCCAGCGTACCATGATTGTTTGAGCCCAATTCTGACCTCTCCGACTCAGATCGGTGATTTTTTAAAGCCTTTCTCATTTCTAAGGTTCCTTTGAAATCCTAACCCTTTGAGGTTTTCTCTGATTCCTTTAGATCTGTTGTGTATCCATGCTTTCCCTGAGTTTTCAAATGATTTCTCTAGCTTTTCTTTCAAAAATTACTTTCAAAACCATTTCTTCTCTGATCTAGGGCTTTTTGAAAATATTTAAATGTTTCTCTGACTTTCTTTCTTTTTTTCTTTGTGTGTATTTGCCTCTACTGTGATCTTGTATTTTTCTTTTACCATGTTCTTGTATGCTTCTCCTACTGTGTTTTCCTATACTATGTTCTCGCATGCTTTTCTATTGTATTTCTTTTCTCCTGTGTTCTTGTGTTTCTTCTACTGTATTTTTTTAGTTCTTAAGTCTCCTTATTAAGTTCTTTCTACTAAGCTCTGTTTAAGTTTCTTCTAAAAGATCTTCTTAAGCAAGCTTCTTCTACTGTTCTTATCAGTCTCTTCTCATCATGCTTCGAATTAGTTTCTTCACTCTGTTTGCCTTGAACCCTTCTACTGTGTTTGCATATTACTCAAGAGTTCTGTTGATGAAAGAGGCATGTTGGAAGTTTCAGTTCTTTTCTGAAACCTTTAAACATGTTTCGATTCAATTGCTTTCCCTCTCATCTCTGCTTTGTGGTTTTCTTATTTCAAAACCCCCAACTCTTTCAGACCAATTTCGAGTCTCTGAACTGAGTTTGGGCATCTTTGTTTTCATACAATTCTGGCTTTTACTAAACTCTTCTACACTGGATTTTCCTACTAATTTTGCAATGGCACAACATCTTCTTTCAACTCAGCATGTTTGTATGCTCTTTATATGTGACGAACCTCCCTTTAAAGGGGTTTTCAAATTTATGATTAGTTCAGACTTCCTTTTGAATAGGACTAATTGATTTTCCTTCTTTGTTTGTTGATTTTCCTCAAGACTCGACTTAATTTTAAAACCCTTCTCAGCTTTTATGACTTGGTTCATTCATGGATCAGTAATAACAAAATCTCAGACACTTTGATTTACTGGATACTAATTGATTTTCTTACCTTATTTGTACAACTGTGTATTTCAAATTTGTTCCTTAAATAACTCTCTTATGTATTTACCCCTAATTGCCTACTATGCACAAAGTGCTTAGCTAATTTCCTTCCTTAAATAGTTCTTACCCGTTTGAATCTGAATTCCTTGAATAAAGGAATCCTTGTGTGATTTATTCTTAATTGATATTCAGTTTCTTAACTGTTTTCTTACCTTGTTTCCGTCTGATTTTCACACTATTAATGCACAACTCTTTCGCAAACTCAAACACAATTTTCACAATCCCTTTGAACTCATCACACACAATAATATTCTCTCTTTTTGTCTGCATTGTGGCCTGTTTACAAGACCTACTGTTTTCTTTACTTGTTTCTTTGAAACTGGTATGTCCTGATTTAAGCTTCAGCATCACAACAATGTGTTTATTTATAGTTTGTGTATCTATATCTTCTTACTGCTTCTGTAGAGCTCGATATTTCAATTAGCATGTTGATTTCTTTATGTTTGTTTCTGCTATGAATCCCTATTCCCTACCCCTTCTGTGTTTGAACATCTGTTTTAAACATGGCAATATGTAAGTTGTTGTCCATGAATTAAACTTGATCCTTTAGGATCCTAATCTCTAAACAGTGTGTTCTAACAGGCTTATGGGTGTGCCAGCATTTCTCATTGCTGGGTATGCCCACCAGCCTGTCTTTGCCTCTTTACCACCTCCCCTATACCCCTATGTGTATTTATTTGTAATTGTTTCCCTTTCCCCCTTTCAGCACTCTATTTATGCACTTGCACTCTCTCTTAGTCCCTAAGTTCTGTCCCCCCCTCTTGTGAGCCTTGCCTTGGGACCTTGAGTTCCCTCTGAACTTGGACACTTAAGGGCTGGCCCTTCCACACTGCACTTGTCCTAATCTGACATTGCAATTTGGTGTGAGCATTGCCCGGAGTCCTTTTCGAGGCTCTTAGGGAACTTTGACACATCCAAATGGAGAAAGGCTTTAGATCATGACTCTTGGAGTTGGTTTACTTCATATTTCAGATATGAAGTCTTAATCACGCTCTCCTTGGTTGTACCTTTTAATTTCTAATGTATTTTCTTCTTTTATCTTCATTCTGGGCTGTAATAATTTTGTAATAAACTCTTGGGGATGGCTAGTGAAAAGGGAGGAATAACTATGTATGCAAAGGGTAGATATCCTGCCTATAGGTGTATTTCTGAATTTCTGCACTCTCATATAGATAACTTGTCTATAGGTGTATTTCTGAATTTCTGCACTCTCATATAGATATCCTGCATATAGGTTACTTCTTGAATTCTACATTTCTCATATAGATACCATGTCTGTAGGAATTTTGCATTCTCTCATATAGATAACATGTCTATAATTACTTGGAAATCTGAATCCTGCATATGCATATAGAAAATACGCCTATAGATCTTTCTGAATCTTGCATATACATTCTTCATTTGGCAATCATGTTTATAGGTCTTAATCAATCAATAGCAATTAGATATCATGTTCATAGGCCTTAAATGAAATTCAACACCTAGATATCATATTTATAGGATTTTTGCATTTTACCATGTCTGTTAAAAGGGGTTTAAAATCAACAACGCATAGAAAGCATGCCTATAGGAGCTATTAATCAAGTTTGAATCGTTTCACTCGCTTACAAGTCTAAAACCAGTAATAATGACGTACCACCAGTTGCAGAACTTATGATCTCTTGCTAAAACTTGCTTTTTTTTTAATAACTGACGACTTTTCTTAAATCGGTATGTATTTAGTTTATTTCATTATTTCTGAAATCAGTAGATATCATGCATATAGGTTTTCATCTAACACTTAGACAAGCCATAGGGTAAACTTATAAACTGAATCAGATTTTATTGGCTACAACCAGCAGCAGGCCTGATTCGGGCTTCTTATCTGAATTACGTAATAAATCAATCTGCCTCAACCTTTAAATTTTAATCAAACCTTAAAAAGTATGTGTAAGTCATGCTAAATTCTGTGCTTTCTTTGGTTTAAAGGAGGCCTATCTGAGCCCTTCACTTGTTTATGTGCTTTCCCCCAATTTGCTATACGTTTTTTTATATGTCGCCTTAGAGTTTTGCCTTTGAAACTATAAACAAGCCTAATATCCCTTCACTTTAAGATTAGTAGTCCTAATTGCCTCCAGGACTGATAAGGATTGGGGCGGGAAATAGCATGTAATAAGTAAACAAGACCATTCTACGCTTTAATACCTTAACGGGGTGGGAAAGGGTAGATATGGATATGATGACCACGCGATAACATCACGTGTAGCCCCTCACTGAGGAGTGATTACCAGATGTTGTGTGGGATGATCCATATTATTTATAAACCTAGGATCCCCCTTCCCTTTGTTTCCTTGATTCTTTGCTTCTTTTCTAAATTTTAAATTATTTCTCTAAGGCAAAAATCAGTTTCCTTTGTTCTTTCTAACTTTGCTCATTTGTAACCATTATGTGAAAATCCCCTCTTACTTGAAGTTTTATTTGCCTATGTGTTATTTGCACTTAAGTCACAATAATTGTCTGGCCGGGAACCACACTAGTGGATCCTGAGGGATGCCTAACACCTTCCCCTTGGGATAATTTCAAGCCCTTACCCAATCTCTAGTTGTTCAAATCAAACCTTTCTTAGTGTCCTAATGCACTTAAATCATTAGGTGGCGACTCTTCAATTCAAACCCAATTCCCGAAAGGAAACGAGTTGTCCTCCCAAATGTCATGAACCCGATTTCGTGAGAAAAAGGGGGCGCGACAGGGTACAGGCCCACACGCCCGTCACCTAGCATGTGCATCACCTCAACATCAATCACATAACACATAATTTGGGGTTTATACCCTCAACACTAAGTTTAAAAGAGTTATTTATCTCAAACCGTGAAGTTCTTTACTCCGCTGTGCCCTTGCCTCATAAATCGACATCTGAACGCCTTGAATCTATCCACAATTAATGTGATTCAGTTAATACAATTTATATAAATTAATTCCATGTGAAAATATTAATTTTTCACAAAAAATCCAAAATTTAACTAAAAATCGCCTGTGGAGCCCACATCTCGGAATCCGACAAAACTCACAAAATCCGACAATCCATTCAAGCACGAGTCCAACCATACCAAAATTACTAAATTCCGACAACAACTCGGCCTCCAAATCTTATTTTCAAATCTCTAGGTCCAAATCCTCAATTTAGACCTCAAAAACATGTAATTTAGTCGGATTATTCGATGATAATTCAATATTATAGAGTAGAAATGATCACAAGTGACTTACCTCAAGATTTCCCATGATTTCTTGCTCAAAAATCCCCCCATGTCGTGTTCTTTCACCCAAAAATGTCAAAATGAGCAAAAAAGAAAACCAGAACAGCATTAAAAACACGATTCTGGTCGCTAAAGGCCCAATTACCATCGCTAAAAGTGTCAAATCCAATCGCTAAAGGTGCGCACCAAATCCTACTGCACCAGCCATCTTTAATTTCACTAATAATGCTCTAACTCCATCATACGAACTCGGAATTCGATGATTCTTATTCCTATGAGTCACAAATAATAATATAGACCTAGTCCTTTAATCGAAACTCAATTTAGAGTTCATTTGCTTAGTGTGATACCCATTTCGCTCGTTAAATAATTAACTCATGTTTCACATTAAAAACCCAATCGCGACTTGACAAAATTAGCCCAAACTTTCCAGATCGCTCCTATAATTCATTATAAAAATTTCGGAAGTCTCAAAATCAAATTTCGATCTTTAGAAAAAAAAAATGGACCTTTGGATCATTACATGTTTATGCTCAAAATACCAATTTCTTCCAAAAACTCTTCCAAAACTCATCTGAGCCAACAAGTCACATAATATGACACAAACTTAGTCGATATCTCAAATTACATTGAACAATACTAAAACATGAATCACACCCCAATTCAAGCCTATTTAAAACTAACAAATTCCAATTTCTACATTCGATGCCAAAACCTATCAAATCAATTCGGATTGGCCTCAAATTTTGAACACAAGTCATAAATGACATAACGAAGCTGTTAAAATTTTCAGAATCGTATTTTGATCCCGATATCAAAAAGTCAACTCCCCGGTCAAACTTCCAAACTCAAATTTCCTATTTTCGCCATTTCAAGCCTAATTTAACTATAAACTTCCAAAAAGAATTCCGAACATGCTCCTAAGTCCAAAATCACCATATGGAGCTATTGGAATCATCAAAAATCTATTTCGGGATCATTTACACATATTTTACCATCCGATCCATTTATTCAACTTAAGCTTCCAAAACATGAATTATTCTTTCAATTAAATTTTAAATCATCTGAAAATAAAACTTGACCACTCTCGCAAGTCATAATACACAAAACAACACTACTCAAGACTTCAAATAGCTAAACGGGATGGAAATGCTAAAAACGATGGTTGGGTTGTTACATCCTCCCCCATTAAACACACGTTCGTCCTCGAACGTGCCAAGAGTTGTTCCCAATGCCATCAAACCGACGTGTAGCCTTACAATGTACATACCCGGGGTGATCCCACGTCATCCTATCCTATCTAGGTCTGATAACTCCACATAACTGAAATTTCTTAATTCAACCAACCCTATAAGCCTTAGAATCCAAATTCCCAACCTCCGAACTTTCCTATAAGATCTGAACCTCATATCTATACATTGTATAATTCTGAACAAGTTGTACCAAGTCGTAACTATAACTCAAATATTCCAACTCAAATACCACATATCTCAATGCTCGTAGCAATGCTTTCTAATTACACTAGTTGCTCAAATTAATCTAATGTCGGTGATAAACCTCATATCAAACAAGACCTCGTTCTAAAACCTTCATACCCCGCCGAAAATGAAAGAAACATACGGAATTACCTGACCACCAATCAGATCAACAATTCATGGATCTTTTTCATTTCAATCAAAACCATAATCACCTTCTAGGTCGACATTCGATATTATCCTCCCAAATATACCATAATCAAATATGATAGTACACATTCTAGGTCTTATGACCTTATATTATCAAACACGACTATTCCACATATATTCCACCCCAATAGAACTCAATATTGCACCATCCGGGTACCCCAAAAAGGGAAAATATCTCAAAGAAGGGAACTGTTTTGCAAGTTCAACAAACACCACCACAACCGAAATGCTATGAGCTCATCATTAATAATAGAACCAAGACACACAAATCTAATAATGATAACCAACTCTCCTAGAGCTCATATTAACATCAACCGCACGAGCAACCCAGTTGCCAATAACACAATCCACCTAGCATAGTCACAGGCCTCCAATCCAAGCATATCATACAGGAGTAATCCAACAAGTACACATGTATATGTCAAATGAAATAAGATTCTCATGCTCCTAAACTGGCATAAATAACACGATGCACTGTAGGCGTGAGCCAATTACATTTCACACCTCAAAATCGGCAAGTTAACGCAAAATTAGTAACTACCAAGTTTATTCAGGAAATTAGCCTCCTTGTAACCTCAAGTATAGCCCAGATAGTTCTCAACAAAGATACAAATTATGAGAACCATTATAAATTCAAGATTAAAAGTCAACTCTAGGCATACAATAGCTTAAGCACATTCTCGAGCATGAATAATTGCCCCGGTGTTCGCTCATAGGTTCAAGCCTCGCATATATGCGCACTCATGGTGCATAATTATCACAATCAATTAGTGCAACTAGTGCCTCCACTGAGTTTAAATAAAATACTCACCTCAAACATACCACAATCCCGAAATAGTATACTTTTTGAGAACTCCCAGTCTCCAAATTCATAAATCACATAAATCACCGTAACTGATCACAACCTCAACACTCAAATGACTAACACATCCATCAAGCACGATCATCCCATGATAAATATTTTCAAAACTCTGAAATGTACACTTTTTCTTGGGAAATACCAGGTTGTAATAACATTGATCTAAATATTTTAAATTGGCCATGCTATACAAAATTTGTGTGTTTTCTTCAAAACCAAACTGGCACCTTATACATGAAATTTTCAATCCCACAAGACACACCACCTCTATTAGACCATCATACGAAAAGTACGAGCATTTCATATCAACTCTGAGTCACCAGTAGAATACATACCCGATTAGTTAGAAATATTCCATCTGCTCCCTTCCAGAAGAAAATCACAATACACCATGTGTTTCTCACACCGGTAGAAAATATCCGGCTCAAACATTTTGAAATCTGTTTGCACATAATCAAGATATCAAAAATGAATTCCTCTAGCTCGACCAAGCCACATAGGTTACCAAACCCAAGTTATTGCCACTAAAACATCTGTAAAGCATCACCACATCATTATTATAGAAAAGAACTGATCATATTCATTATCGTGTTGATCCAACTTACTACCAAGCTTCTATTTCTTTGATTCCTTTCCGAATTACCCTCAAGTCGACACTCTTACTTGACGTACACCATGAATGTTACCCAAAGCTCAATACTAGAGTTCCCAGCATAAAACCACATAGCCCTAAGGCCCACAAGCCATTGTATTCTTCTTAAGCACCCCCGTAAGTATCGCAACTGAAACGCCTACTTTGAAAGTACCTTATGTGAATTTAAAATCATTCTCTTACCTCCCTTACACTGGAATATAGAACTAGGAGTCATACAGAATTACCGCAAGTTTCAATACCATCCAATGCAAATAATTGATTCCAGCGGTATACAAATCCGAAAAATTTTCAATTTCTACATATACATTTTTGAATCCATAAGAACTCTATCAAGAGTCATCTACTCTGCTTAAATCTAAATTGCACCGCCCAAATAGGCCAAATGACGCATGTCCCATTAACACAATAACACTCAAAGAAGTAACTCTGCCTTAATACTACTGGTTGCATTCATGTTCCATGCGCATTACATTCTTCACAATTAATAACTTAATCATCCCATGATTTTAATATACTCATAAAGCGTAATATGACTCGTATTCAGGAATTTCATTATTCTAGTCTTCCCCGATCTCGACCTCTATAAGTCATAACTAACCCACGAGTATGTTTCGAACCAAAACCTAAATTTAATATATAACCATGAAATCAAATTGCCGATAGCGGACTCCCCCACTTGGCTCAAAGCCATAGATCAGAACGTTCAATAATTTACAATACACATATCTAGTTACTGCCATAACACTTAGTGAGATTTGACTAAATTCTTCACAAGCTCATGCAACACAACCTATATGGTTTCTCAAATCGTCCCCAAAGCTCACCTTCATTCTCGTGACAGTCAGGTCAACTTTCTTGACTAATTCAAATTCAAATCCCAATACCACTAACCTACCGGTAGTAAAGAAAAATTCTCCACACAATATTGTAAGGATCACACATCAATAATTTACCTCGCAGGTGATAACCCACATATTTAGCTTCAAACTGGCATCTCTCTATGACCTTTCACAGCCACAACTATTAGGCCATCAATTAATCTTTCTGAGTTTGGACTCATCAACAAGACATGAAAATTTTAATTTGTCCCACAATTTCATAACATGAAAGATCCTTCAACACATTCATAACTCAAGCCTCTACGTCAAAATCGATACAGGAGTCATATACTAAAAAGTCCCTTTTTCACTTTCAAACCATCTGAACACATCCCGCAGTCATCTCGTACTTATCATATCACCATTCAACCGCTCATCGAGCCACATATATCAACTCATAAGGACACTATCGGACATATAAGTTCAATACACATGTTGTTACAACTGAAACTACCGAGCATAAGCTGCGGTCTACACCTGACCTCAAGTCCTCCAGACTGGCCCATTACCGAAACACAAATTGCACATCTCAAATCTCGTTCATAGAATTAAAAGCCTTCAATGCATAACTGATACCGAGCACTCACATGCACACATGCATGCGTGTAAGGAATTCAAAGAGTGATATTTCAAAACTGAATCAATTCTGCACGATAAGGAAAGAAAGATGGGAAGTTTATCCTAAATGCCATGTAGCCTCTCGAAGATAGGTATGGACGTCATCATACCGATCCGCAAGACTCTACTAGACACTTGCTCATGACTTGTAGAACCTATGAACCTAGAGCTCTGATACCAATCTGTCACGACCCGAAATCCAACTAGTTGTGATGGCACCTAACCCATCCCGCTAGGTAAGCCAACTCATCAAGTCCGATAAAAATATAACATACTGAGGAAAAATAAATGATCTCTTATACACCTCCCAAGGACTGGTAGAACAAATCATGAGCTTCTGTGAGTAGAATTTACAAAACTGATATGAAACAAATACATCTTTTGTTTGAAAAGTACATAAACAAAGTTTAATGATTCTAAGGCTACCATGAACAAGAGGAAGCTACAACAGGGACGCCGGAACATCTTCCAAGTCAGCTCTCATCGAACGCGGTGGCATCGACATCCAAAATTTGTACGCAATGTGCAAGAAGTCTAGTATGAGTACAACCGACCCCATGTACTCAATAAGTAACAAACCTAAACTCATGTTGAAAGCAATGACGAGCTTGTACCAAAGTTAGAGTTCATACCCATATCCAGTAATACTTCACAACAATATTCATAAGCAGCACAAAGAATGAATTATTAATAAAGTGCTCAGCTCGTTCACAGTTCAGCAAAATAAGCATTTTCTTTTTAAGTATAACAGTAAAACCCAATTCTTTTACTGAAATCACCAAAATATGAGTAAATCTGAAAACTGTGATTTTTTCATAAAACGTTCTTTCAAAATAGGAGATTTCATTTTTCAAATGGCATGAGGAAAGTACATCTCTATGCCTACATGTCAAGATACAGGTAAAATCATGAATGTCACCAGAACCAGGCAGCAGAAAGAAATGCAACTCTATGCATATATCTCAAGTGCAGATGCCAAATGCAATGCCTCTCAGTAATGAACTCATGTACTCACACTCTAAGAGTAATCAATCTCACTACCTCGAATTATCTTTTACCATGCTCAATACTCAGCACTCTCAATCACTCAGCACTGTACTATATTCGTTGCGGCGTGCAACTAGATCCATATATATATAGTCGACTGTGCTCAGTGGAGGTGTGCAGACTCCGGAGGTGCTCCTACAGCCCAAGCGCTAAAATCTGCACGGACAACTCACGTGTTGCACGAACAACTCACATGCTGCACGGACAACTCACGTGCTATAGTATCAATATCAGTATCTGCACGGACAACTCACGTGCTGCACGGACAACTTACATGCTATAATATCAATATCAGTATCTGCACGGACAACTCGACTGTTGTACGAACAACTCACGTGCTATAGTATCAATATTAGTATCTGTACGGACAACTCACGTGTTGCACGGACAACTCACGTGCTATAGTATCAATATCTCACAATCTGGCCCTCGGCCTCACTCAGTCATCAATCTCTCTAGTCTCGCTCACGGGCTCACAATGTCATGAAAATCAGCCCAAAAATAATAATATAGTGTATCAATAATAACAACCGAGACTGAGATATTATATGAATACATGAATATGACTGAGTATGAAATATCAATAAAATCAGTTAGATGACAGCAAGAAACGACCACTATGGGTCTCAACAATATTGGCATAAAGCCTAGACATGATATCTAGCATGATGTACAACTCAATTTACTTATCACATGGTGAAAACACATATATCAACAAAGTAGGACCACTACACAGTATCCTGGAAACAACAGAGTCATCATTCACAGGGTGCACGCCCACACGCCCGTCACCTAGCATGCGCGTTACCTCAACATCAATCACATAACACATAATTTGGGGTTTATACCCTTAGCACTAAGTTTATAAGAGTTACTTATCTCAAACCGTGAAGTCTTTACTCCGTTATGCCCTTGCCTCGTAAATCGGCATCCGAACGCCTTGAATCTATCCATAATTAATGTGATTCAGTCAATACAATTTATATAAATTAATTCCATTTGAAAATATTAATTTTTCACAAAAAAATCCGAAATTTAACTAAAAATCGCTTGTGGGGCCCATATCTCGGAATCCGACAAAACTCACAAAATCCGACAACTCATTCAACCACGAGTCCAACCATATCAAAATTACTAAATTCCGATAACAACTCGGTCTCCAAATCTTCAAATCTTATTTTCAAATCCCTAGGTCCAAATCCTCAATTTACACCTCAAAAATATGTAATCTAGTCGGATTATTCGATGATAATTCAATATTATGGAGTAGAAATAATCACAAGTGACTTACCTCAAGATTTCCCATAATATCTTGCTCAAAAATCGCCCCAGGCCGTGTTCTTTCGCCCAAAAATATTAAAATGGGCAAAAAAAAATAGGAGAGCATTAAAAACACGATTCTGGTCGCTAAAAGTCCAATTTCCGTCGCTAAAAGTGTCAAATCTGGTCGCTAAAGGTGCGCACCAAATCCTGTTGCTCCAGCTGTCTTTAGTTTCACAGAAAATGCTCTAACTCCATCATACGAACTCGGAATTCGACGATTCTTATTCCTATTAGTCACAAATAATAATACGGACCTAGTCCTTCAATCGAAACTTAATTTGGATTTTATTTACTTAGTGTGATACCCATTTCGCTCGTTAAACAATTAACTCATGTTTCACGTTAAAAACCCAATCGCGACTTGACGAAATTAGACCAAACTTTCCAGATCGTTCTTATAATTCATTACAAAATTCCGGAAGTCTCAAAATCAAATTTCGATCTCTAGAACTAAAATGGACCTTTGGATCATTACATATTTATGCTCAAAATACAAATTTCTTCCAAAAACTCTTCCAAAACTCATCCGAGCCCCGTAAGACCCCAACCAAATATACTAACAAGTTACATAATATGACACAAACTTAGTCGATATCTCAAATTACATTGAACAAAACTAAAAGATGAATCACACCCCAATTCAAGCCTATTCAAAACTAACAAATTCCAATTTCTACATTCGATGCCAAAACCTATCAAATCAATTCTGATTGCCCTCAAATTTTGAACGTAAGTCATAAATGACATAACAGATCTGTTAAAAAATTTAGAATCATATTTCGATCCTGATATCAAAAAGTCAACTCCCCGGTCAAACTTCCAAACTCAAATTTCCTATTTTCGTCATTTCAAGCCTAATTTAACTATAGACTTCCAAAAAGAATTCCGGACATGCTCCTAAGTCCAAAATCACCATACGGAGCTATTAGAATCATCAAAAATCCATTTCGGGATCATTTACACATATTTTACCATCTGGTCCATTTATTCAACTTAAGCTTCCAAAACATGAATTATTCTTTCAATTAAATTTTGAATCATCTGAAAATAAAACTTGACTACTGTCGCAAGTCATAATACACAAAACAACTCTACTCAAGACTTCAAATAGCTAAACGGGATGGAAATGCTAAAAACAACGGTCGGATCATTACATTTATGGCCCCGACATGTGCTTTCACGAAGGCATATGCTAGCATTGCAAATGAATCAATGGAGTTAGGAGCCAAGTTATGATACCAAATCATGGCTCTCTTTGATAGTGTTTCTCCAAACTTTTTCAACAGAACTGACTCGATTTCATCGTCATTCAAATCATTTCCTTTGATTCTGCAAGTGTATGAAGTGATATGCTTGTTAGGGTCGGTTGTCCCGTTGTATTTGGGTATATCGGGCAAGCGAAATTTCTTAGTAATGGGCATCGGAGCTGCGCTTGGGTAGAATGGTTTTTTATGAACTTTTTGGCATCTAAACCTTTCAAAACTGGAGGTGCCCCTGGTATCTGGTCTACCCGAGAGTTATAAGTTTCCACCTTCTTATAATTTTCTTCAATTTTCTTTTCTCCAGACTCATTCTTCTTAGCTAGTTCCTCGAGAATTTTCATAATCATGGGGTCAGTCCCCGAGTCGCTTTCATCGGGCCTTTCAGGCACTGGTTCAGCACGCCGAGTGTTCACTGGTTCAGCTGTGTTTGGAATTCTATTCTAACTCTGAAGTTGAGCGATGGCGACTTGCTGGGCTTGCAACATCTCGAATATCACTTGGAGGTTGACTCCTCCTTCTTCCATGTCGTGTGTTCTTTGGCCTCCGGATCGGGCTTCCCTATGCACATCTCCTTCGGGGTCCGCACCTAGATATGTATTCAAAGCAATGTGTGAACTAACATCAACAGGTTTCGCATTTGGCATTTCCCCTGGATTTATCGATGGTACACCGACTCCTGCGTTACTATTTTCTCCAAGACCTTCGTTGTCATGAATGGGTGTGTTCTATGTGCTAGACATGTTTAAGCCTGAGAATCAAAAAATCTCGACAAGAAAAAGTGTAAAGATAGCATGTGTAACGAAAATCAGTAAAGAAACAATCATTATTATCTTTAACCCCACAGTGGGCGCCAAACTGTTTACCTCGAAAATTTGAGTAACAATTAAACTTGATTATTGGTTTTAAAGATATGTGATTTAGTTCAATACCGATTAATAATCAAGAAATATAAAGTAGAAATGAAAGATAGAAGTCATTCAAACCAATAATACTTGACAGTGACGACCTCGAGACGGTGACCTCGAGGTGGCTTAGGGCAGTAAGAACAGTTAAGTAATCAAAATAAAGTAACAATGGAGCTAAAGGACATTGCCGATGAACAGTAAAAAGGTAGAGAGTATATTCTTTGCTCAGTGATAATAATATGTTCTTACAAATGATTGGGGTCCCATTTATATAATAGAGGAACCCTAAATAAGGAATATTTACATTTACAGTAAGGAATATTCTTGGTACAATTGTCTTACCGCCTCGTATGGAATAGTACAATCATATTCTGGGATTTACGCCATGACTTTGGGGACATGGCAGGAATCTAACTCGTCCTAGTACAAATCCCCAACGGTACTATTTCGGGGACGAACACATTCGACCTCGGTATGCATCGTGCTTCGCCTTCGAACTCGGCCCTGGTCCCTCGAACTCGAACTTGATCTCGACCGGACTTTGGACTCAGGACGGTGCCCCGAGCCTATAAATCGGAGGGTTATGTTATCGGCCATATACAGACATGTGAGGAGGAGAAGCATAGACGCTCCAGTAATGAGGTGTGAGAGGTTGACATTGGAGGGCCTTAGAAGAGGTAGAGGTAGACCGAAGAAGAGTTGGAGTGAGGATATTAGGCATGACATGGCGCAGCTACAGCTGACCGAGGACATGACCCGTGATAGGAAGGTGTGGAGGTAAAGATTAGGATAGTAGGTTAGGTAGTCTAGATTATTCATATTGGTATTGTTAGTACGTACTCTCGCATTTGGTTGGTAGTAAGTTTATTTGAATACCTTTTTTACACTATCTTGTTGTGTATGCTGCTTTTACATGGTTTTCGGTGTTTTTTCGTCTTATTTTTTGTTATTATTGTGGTACATATGCTTGCCTAAGGGGTCTATTGGAAATAGTCTCTCTACCTCCAAGGTAGGGGTAAGGTCTGTGTACACACTACCATTCCCAGGCCCTACTATGTGGGATTATACTGGGTATGTTATTGTTGTTATTGTTGTAATCAATATTTTCTTAAGGGAAGCATAAAAGAAAGAAAAAATAGCAGTTTGGTGCGCAAAACATCCCGAGTTCATGCAGGGCTCGAGAAGGGCCACACCTTAAGATGATGTAATTAGGCAACCTACCATGATATAATTATCGATGGCTGAATCTACTACTTGAACCCCTTCTAATGTGTATAAAAGAGGAATACGACAAATAATACAAGACGGAGGGAGGACATATTTTATTTGATAAGAGACCAAAGGACTATTTTGAACCACCCCAAAACATAAGGGACGAGTTTTTTGTCATTTGCTTCTAAATTTACCATACTCTAAAATCACATTTCATCCCCTCTCACTCTACTCGTACGGATCCGAAAAAACCTCTGACCTTACCCCTCCCACTTGCCTTCTTTTCTCCATCCAAGATTCATCCCCAACTCTCAACACATTCAACTATGCGCACCCAAATTGTTCACAAACTCTTTAACCGAAGAATCAACGGAACCCCTTTGAATAGTAGTAAGAGATTTTATGGGGTAATACCAATGGTAATAGAGCACTCTTCAAGAGGAGAAAGGGCTTATGACATATTCTCAAGGCTATTAAAGGAACGAATTATTTGCATTAACGGCCCCATTGATGATTCCACTTCTCATGTTGTTGTTGCTCAGCTTCTTTTTCTTGAATCTGAGAACCCTTCTAAGCCTATTCACATGTACCTCAACTCTCCAGGTGGCGCTGTTACAGCTGGTTAGTTTTTTGCAATTGTTTGTTTCTCTTTGATTTGAGTTTCCTTTTTAACTAAATTTGATTTGGGTTTTTTTGTTTGTTTGTAAGAGTTTGGTTTCTTTTTTTGTTTGATATGCTTTGTGGTTGTGGAAATGAAATTGAGGTTTTAGCTTAAATTGGAAGTGAAAATAGATTTTCAATGTCAATATTTGATTTTTATCTTGTTCTTGGTTGTCTTTGGGATAAAACAATTGAACGTAGTGTCGACAGAGTTACCCGGTATCTATGCTGATGGAGGTAGCAGGCACCCGGAGGGATAGTCGAGGTGCCCACAAATTGGCCCAGCACTACTGTCGTTAAGAAAAAATAATTGAAGGTAGTTTTGTAGAGGTTTAGTTTTTGCATCTCCTTAGAGGAATATAATCTTTAAAGAAAGAAGTAAAAACGGAAAAGTGATTTGTGAAAAGATTTGATTCTTGAGAAGGATAAGTAGATAGCCAAATTATTTTTTTGAGGACAGAAAACATTACATATAACACTTCCATATGTGCCGATTAAGGTTGAGATTCTTTTGTTGTTATATTTCATTAGGTTCAGTGTTACGAGCTTTATTTGTGTTTTTTAGTGTTGTTTGGAGCTGTATGTCATTGTAGGGAAAAGTATTAGATTCAGAAAACACCTAAGTTCCCGCTATGCGCTGGTTTGGGGAAAGGTCCGGGCCATATTTGGTTTATTGTAACTAGTCTTAGCTTGCATTTTTGCTAGTGGCGTCATATAGCAATAACTCTTACCTAATATGTGTTAAAAAAACAGATATTTATTATTGAAATAAAATGGACTTTTATTAAAAAACCGAATGGATAGAGAAGATTCATATTTCCGACTCCACCTAATTAGGGATAGAGCACCTTATTTGGGACTTAAGTGCTGTTTATTGATATAAAGCATCAGGACAAAGGGGGAGGTCATAATCTTTGGTTCCAGTCAGCTGCTCTTATTTTGTTTGATTTCTTTGGGATGCAATCTTGTCTCATTTATTCCACGACTATTTGTTTGTTCCCATTCCTTAGATGGGTAAGTTTCAATCCTTTCCCTTTTGCTTTATTCTTTGTTTACAGTATTTCTCTACCTTCTAAACAAAGAAGCGGTTTCTTTTTATCTGTCTTTCCTTGAATACCATCTTTTTAATTAATCATGATTTGCATCAAATTCGCTTTCGTATTTGTTATGGGAGTTGGAACTGATAATAAGAGAGCAAGATAACAAACTCCAAACATTCTAATTAACCTGCCATGGATGAAAGACTGTATTTAACTGGCAGAAGGATAAACGAACAGGCGCTTTGTGTACCGAGTTTCTAACCGTGTGCCAAAACCCTCATCAATCTATTGGTTATTAAAAAAAGAGAGTTATAGGTTAACCGGCATATATGTGTTTTAATTTTCTCTCATACCTCTGATGAATCAAGAGAGAACAAGTGCTTGTTTTGTGTAATTTTGGAGAAAGATACTCGGAGTAGCTTTTTAATTCTTTGCAATTTCGACTTCATTTCTCATCTGTGTAATGTGTGCCCTGCTGATACTGACGTAGTAGTCGAAGACTGCAGTCAGTGTCATTTATGATTTGACTCCAATGTGCAATCAGCATTATGACTGAGAGACCGTTTTTTATGTTTAATATGCCTAATAATTATAGAGCCTGTGATTACTTTCAGCATACTTGGTATAGACTATAGAGTAGATCTTATATTATAGTGAAATTTCTTGGGTTCTTACTATAATGACTAGTGGGACTACATTGACGCACTAAGGACTATACTTTCGACAGTCATTTTTCAATCAAAGGAAAGCATCATTGTGCTAATAAGACCTAAACATTACATCTTTTTGTCCAGTTTGGACTAGACATTAATATTACATATGCAATGTTTGTTGATATATGCTTGGTTCTGTCGTATGTGCTGATGCTTTTATTCTGTGATTAAAGCTTGACAAAAAGGTCTGGCATTGGGATTGCAATGATCTTGAAGCTAAAATAGGATTTGGTGTTTAGTTGTTCTTTATCTAATACTTTGGCAGGACAATATTTGAAGATTATTTCTTAACTTTTGTGCTCATCTTTAAGGACATTGCATAGATTTCCTGAAACGCTGACTCAGTTTATCTTTTTTGCGTTGCTAGGTCTTGCAATCTATGATACCATGCAGTATATCCGATCTCCAATTCATACTATATGCCTAGGTCAAGCAGCTTCAATGGGATCCCTTCTCTTAGCTGCAGGTGCAAAGGGTGAGAGACGATCTCTCCCTAATGCTTCAGTTATGATTCACCAGCCTTCCGGTGGGTATAGCGGGCAGGCTAAAGATTTGACGATCCACACAAAACAGATAGTTCGGGTATGGGATACTTTGAATGACCTATATGCAAAGCATACAGGACAACCTATAGAAATAATTCAAAAGAATATGGATAGGGATTATTTCATGACACCTGAAGAGGCGAAGGAGTTTGGAATAATCGATGAAGTTATAGATGAACGACCAATGGCTTTAGTAACTGATGCTGTTGCAAATGAAGCCAAAGAAAAAGGTTCAAGCTAGAAAAATTGCTGTAATACTGATCTCATTGCTGTCTTTGTTAGCATTTACCATCGCTAACTAGTTCTCCATTTTACTTACTGGTGTATTTACTTTCTAGTATTTTATTTGATGAGGCGATATCTCATTACTTTGTTTTCTCAGTAGTTTGCTTTAGTGAATTTATATGCTGGAGTTATTTGAGGTATTAGATAGAAGCATCCTCTGATTTAACTTCAATTATGTGCTAGAGTTTTTACCTTATTTCCTTCAGTAACTTTTGGAACTATTTTTGGCAGAAAAGGTCTCAGATAAATCTGAAAACCCTAAGGGGTTGTTTTGTTTAAAGACAAGTTATGCTGGGATTAGCTATCGTGGTATTATTTCTTATTGACTGTTTGGTATGTTGTATTAATGTCAATTTTACTATTTTATCCTGGAATAAGTATTCTCGGACAGGTATAAGTTACTATTTTTTGTGCTGGGATAACGTATTCCAGGATTAGTAACCAAACAAGGAATAAGGTGGTACAAAATTTTTATCCCAGGATTATTTTTGCTTTATCCTAAACGACCCCGTAGTACTTCGCTTGAATAAGTTAGTTATTTTTCCTCCTTTAGCTGATTTTCATTTGGTTGCTGACCATTGATTCTTTTCTTGGTTTCATACTAAAAAGAGGTGGAATACTGAATGATTCTTGACTCTACTACTTAATACTCGAAAATTGTCTTAAATAAGAAATGTATTTGGTTTCCATCTCCAAAGGAAGTTTGGTGTAAATTACTAAAATCTCATGCCGGAATCTAATAAGCTGATAGTCGTTAATCCACGTGAACCAAAAAAACATATTGAGTTTTCATTTTGCCTCAGCATCTTTCAGAACTTTTTCTCCACATCTTTGAATGTGTGTGATAAATGTTATACTAAAGGCAAGCTACAAAAGTAAGGCAAAATACAATGATTAATAGTTTCCTTCTGAATAGAAATAAAAGCAGAGGAAAGCTACAATCTCCTTTGTGAGCCAATGAAAATGTAACGATGAAGATGTTTGTTTCAATCTTAAATGAATAATAAAACAGGATTCGCAGGAAATAAAAGGAAACAAAGCAAGACAAACATAAATTGTCTTCCAACACAAATAAAAAATGTGCACTTCTCCTCTTTGCCTTGCTAGTGAAGTATACGTGAGCTCTGTTTGCGAAAAATGCTTGGACCATAAGTGGACATAAACATATCCAGTAAGAGAGGAAATTGCAAGGACTCGAAGAGGATTACTGGAATGAGGGCTGCTATGCCCACTGGAATAAGTATCCATCCCTTTTTCTGACCAAAAACGAGATAAATTGTAGCACTAAATGCTATCATCAGAGATGTCATTGAAATGAATAGGGTACCCAGGCCTAGAATCAATCTCTTCGGAAGACGTCTTAGGAAATCCCCCTCTGCATATCTCGAGGTGAGGATAGACAGGAACATTAGAACAGAGGCAACAGAAGAGAACAGACAGAATGCAGCAGAAACTGCAAAAGTCGTGAAAGCAGTTTCGTTGGAGAAGAGTGGAAAACCACTGTTTTGATTGTTTCCACCTGGCACGGTAATGGCTGCTGCAAATACTACTGTTGTTGTTAGGGATGCCACAAATATACAGGAATTTGCAGTTTCTTTCATCCATTTCTCTCCTTCTTTGACCAACTCCTTGTGTTCCTCAGTAAACACCATTTTTGGAGTTTTTCCATTTGAGTTTCTCTTTGTTCTGAGCGTTGGTTGAACAAACTTTTCCACTTCCTACATAAACATAGATACCAACACATATAAATGGAATAGTTGAAGCAAGAATGATATATTTTTTAATAAAAGAACAATTTAAGATATTTTTTGTTGACTCATCTTTTTCACCAAGTCACTTCACATGTTTATATCCATTAAGGGCCTACATATTCGAATATTCTAAAAGTTCTTTTATTGTAAGGAGAAAATTCATAGTCACAGAGATACTTCAACTGACATGATAAATGGGTGTGGTCAAGCCACATACTATACACATAAGTAAACACATTTGACATCGTGATGTGTGATTAAATGGATGTCAAAGGAAAAAGAAAGAAAAAACTACTTCGCAAATGGCAGTAATACGTTAATGATATTCTTTTAAGTTCAATTTCTTATCCTTATCATAAAATCCATTTTCAAATGTCTGATTATTTTAGATACCTCCATTGTTTGCACAAGCAAAGCATTGATCCTTCATCACCGCAAATGCATTCGTAATTTATAGATCAAAGCTCGCACAAAACTGTTTTTTCTCATCTTTCCATATGCCTGCAATTGTCCAAAGATGAGATGATGCTAGTCCCTTTCATAACCCTAATCTCAATGACAATATGCTTGCACATACCCGTCCTAACATTTCCTTTCAATTGGTCGAGTATCTCAAATTATGCACAATTATATTGACTCCCATTTGCTTAAAAAGGACCATTCATCATGGATTACGATAGTTTGATATTTCCTTGACAAATTTGCAGCATTTTAAGATGCCGAGGATGCTGACATTTGTCATACTACATTTGATTATGGTGGAAGTTTCTTGGCAATTCATTAGTTTCCTAAAATAGCTTATGGTATGAGCTCTATGATACCACTATAAACTATTCTCGGCTTTTAAGGTCTGCTCTAATTATTTCCCTTTCAACAACGCGACTTAAAAGCATGCCCAGCAAAACCTAAAAAAGAACCGCGCATGAACGTAGTTATGTGAAACTCATACCTGAAACCATTGCAATTCACGCTGCATTTGCAAAGCCGCACCTGAGATAAGATTGAGTCGGCTAAGAGGTGCTAGCTTTCCAGCCATATGTAATATGTTATTCCCTGAAGTGTCTTCACCAGCTGTTACCAAATGTTTATATACACTTAACTGATATATAAGACTAAACACCTTCTCATAACGATTTATTACTGCAAGGTGAAATAAGTTATGGTTCTCAGAATCAACAAACCAGATTGCGTCTGGGTAACGTTCTATAATTTCTTCTATGATTTCAGAAATTCCTGAACCTGCTGCTGAAAGAAGTGCCTTTCTAAGTACTGGCTCAATATCCTCACCCGTAGAGGAATAATGTTTGGTAAGTTCCTCGCAAAGACGTTTCACAATATCAAGAGTCTCTTCATGCATTAATTTTGTATCCTTAATGTGTCTGATTGCTCTTGCTGTAAACAAAAAACACTTTCTTAGAACATGATAGGGCACTAACAAATAGTACATCATGTTATGATAAATTATCTTAGTACAGAGATTTCCATAGGAACAACTCTATCACAAGAGTACCATAATAATTCCCAAACACAGGAAGTCACGGCCCGTCTACGTACTACTATTTTGCTCTTATTGAAGTCACTATTATTAACATTATATAACTTTTTCTATGTCCAACTCCCAATCATGCTACGGAGAAAGGAAAAAAAATATCCCAGTCATGTGTCTCAGTGCATTTGTCATTCAGCTCTATTAAGTGTCAATGCTTTTTTAAGGCATGCAATTACAATTCAGTACTTAACCTAATCAAGTACAGCAGGCAGATCTGCACTCAACAACCTTTATAGCATGTTTGGCAAACTTCTAGGAAATTAAAAGTGCTTATTTTTCAACAAAAACAATGCTTATTTTTTAGGGTTAAGGCGTTTGGCCAAACTTCTGGGGGGAAACTGAAAAGGCATCTTTGAGTAGTAATAAAATTTGCTATTTGCTGTTGGAAAGTAGTTCAAAAAAGCAGCTTCTCTGTGGAAGCAGAAGCGAAGTCGTGTTTAATGTTTTCAGGACGAAAAATTATACTTATAGGAAAATTTCTATTTACCAAATTATTTGAACAGTATAGACAAAATCTAAACTCATGTGTTGTCCACACCAGATCTATGGCCAAAGTCTCATAAGATGCTCCCTCTCTATGTATTTTGATCTAAAATTTTACATTTTAGCTAAATGGAATTGGAAAACTTAATTAAGGTCTCTCATAATAAAAATTTCAGATCATGTATCTACTTAAAAATGATACTAATTGTAAAGTGGATCTTTACACTCTTTTCCATAATTTGACGCTCAAAATATCAACTTTTGAAAAGAGTGACCAAATATAAACTGCCTCCATAATACTAATGAAGTTGCTCATAAAATGTTTTGGCAAAACCTATGTTACTTGAACTCTCCGAAAATATCTCCGGGTGCGTGTCTGATCCTCCAAAAGTAGTGTATTTTTGAAGGATCTTACACGGGTACGGTAGTATTTTGGAGAGTCCGTGCAACATAGGGCAAACACAAACTGCTATTAATCAAAAGTACTTTTTCTGGAACTCCATTTGGCAAAGAGTTCTTCTCAAAATAAGCAATTTGAAAGTTTTGCCAAACATATTCTTAGTCCATATAGGTAAGAGGACTATATGACAAATGTAGGCGTAACAGGAATTACAGGTATTATCAACAATATAGTTTGTGCTAATAACGTGTGAATTACTTTTCTAGACAAGATTTAGGCCTATATTAAATTTCGAAATGCTAATGTCACAATAAGCGAACAAATATTAACTTACTTGTTGTTTTCCAAATTTCGCGAGTGGCACGAATCATTGACTTCATCATGATCCCTATAAAGTAGAATGATCCAACAATTACTCAAATAATCCCAGAAGTGGGCGTGCGATTTTTCACCAGTAAATAAGACAATTTTGTTTTAATGCCAATGTGCAAAAACTTGAGAGTCCATTCAAAACCTTAATTTAAAAGCTGCTACAATTCATGAGACAACTATAAGTCATACCAGCCTGCATGTGCAACTCAATTTTGGGGTTCACACATTTTGTTTTGCTTGTTAAAGGTAATATATTGTTTTCCGCAATTAGAAAGCGATGTGGAAGTATTTACAATAGTAGACTATATTACGAGTTTTGTGATGAGCTCAAAAAGTCCATCATGACCTCAATGTCATTTGCAATAGCCATGTTGCACCAAAAAAATAAACAAGATATAATGGCCAAAATGAAGTGGTGAGAGTGGAGGAGGAGAGGAGTGCATGAATGAGGAGGTAATGGTAGTGGTAGCAATGGAGGTTCAAGTGAGTTTAGAGATAAGGAAGAAAGAGAAAGAGAAAAAACAAAGTAAAGGAAAAAGATTTAGAAAAAAATAAAAAAAGAAATGAAATTTCTAAGTCGAGTATAATTAGTTGTATAACAACCAATTGGAAAATGATACATGGACAAATTTAGTCCATTTTTAGCATTTTTCCTGCCTTTCAAACGCTTCAAAGAAGGTATTTACACTTTGTCATGTCAGGAATAGTTCCACTTTGGACAAGAATATGGGGTAAGAGGTTGCTCGTAAAATTCAGTGTGTAAATTATTTTTCGGGGCAAGTTTAGGGGGAAAAATATGAATTTTCCAAGCCTTGGTTGATAGAGTTACCCGGAACCTGGTAGCTGTTGTTGGTAGGAGGTGGTACGTATCCCGTAGAATTAGTCGAGGTGGGCGCAAGCTGGCCCGGACACCACCGTTATCCAAAAAAAAAATGAATTTTTCCCTTAATTTTGTGTGACAGAGGCCAATTATGTCATGTTACATACAATATTAAAAAAGTACTTACCGACGTGATTCATACAGCTATAGATCGGTGTAACAAGCCATTTTGGACAGACAAGGATGCAACAGTTTGCTAAACGTGTACAATACTCCCATGTTAACCCACTAGCAGGCTCTGGTGATTGCCTCGAGGGTGATGTAGCTGACGATTGGGCTACAACAAGAGACTTTTCAATGTCTGCCAACCTGATCTCTAATTTTGCATGCATGACTTCACAAGAAAAAAACAAGGTAATTAGGTATTCACATACAACCGTTTCAGAAGTACATGCTTTCACTTAATTTTCTATCATTTGTTTTCTTGAGTTATTCATTTAGATATCCTATTAAAGATTCGTTTCATTCAAAACTTTAGATTTGGCTATCATCATTCTCTAAAAACTATTTAACCTTGTGGGTTCTGATGGTTTTAATGGTAATTTTACTAATGTTACTACAAGATATTAGGTCTATGTAGTGCTAGCTTGTTGTTCTCTCTATATGAATATTCCTAAGTTCTATATACTACCTTGATTTGATACCAAAGAAGGAGATCCTGCTGATTTCACCTATGATAACCATTACCCTCTTTCATCAGTGGCAAGAGAATCTCTAAACTTTTTCTTTTATGAGATTGAGGAAGGTGTTCCTTAACTGATATAAAAGTTTTGCGAAAGGAATGTCTAAATAAGAGAATAAATAACTTAAAGATGAGTTATATATCAACAAAGAAGACTAATAGCAATTACTGGGGCTCCATAAAAAGCTGTCTTAATTGGTCAAAATTAGACCAGGCTGCCAGCAGGAAGCTCTAAGGAACCCAAATCAATATAGATTGGTCTGGGGCAGGGGTGGAGACTAGTTTAGTCCCTTGGACTTCTCGCAAGTGTAGCATTACCATCTTCTGAAAGCACATAAACAGAAGAAAATACTATCGCAGGTGATAACAAGAATATAGTACGAATAGAACCTGAATAAAGTAACTGCTGCCAGTGCCAGAATCTTAGTCGAGTCCCACTCCGAAATGCAGAAGGTATTTCAGCCAGCAAGCTCAAAAGGGATTCGTTATTGTCACCATAAAACTCTGTTCGGGCCAAACCAGGATGACGTCTAAGCAGAGCTAGCAGCACATCTGTTTTACACAAGGAAGATTAAACAAGACATTATAAAATCTGGTAAAAGGTGAGCTACGAAGTACATAAATTGTATTAGAACATCATATTCTCATAAGCTTTAATCAGTTGCTAAATACTTTAAATATAAGTTTATAAATAAAAAGACAATTAAGGATTCAGCAAAGCCTTTCCAACTTGTTAAAGCTTCTTCACTAAGGGAAGAAATAATATTTTAGCATTCTCTTCATCTTGAAATTATTTTTCAAGCCCAAGATCAAAACAATTCCACTTCATTTTTTTCTTCTTCCTATTCATGTTGAACAAATCAGTCAGAGAGAAGGAAAATTGTTGAACTTTTCATTTTCTCTAACCATTCACTATCTTTCATGTAACATGTGGTAATGTGATGATTATTGTCGGATTGCACTTATCCTATTTGAATTATTGTGTTATTTTTCTTTTAATAAATATTGAGGGCGAAAATCTAATTGATCAAAAATAGATGGCTCATTTATGATATAATGGTGTTACTTCTCACGGATATGAAAGAAGATTAGTAAAACTAACTAGTCCTCTGCTAGAATCCTGAAGTTTCATGATCTTGAAGAGATGTAAGAATTTTGTTTCAAATTGTTTAATGTTTACCATCTATAAATGAAGAAAAAACTAACATTAATCATAGGACAAGTAAATATATTACCATAGAATCCAGCCAATACTAGAAGATGGAGAAAGTGGGAAGCACTCGATTGTTTAGTTGGTGGGGAGCCTCCCAACTTCCTTTCCATATCCCCAATCAAAAGTAAAACCATCTCCTTATGGCCATACCTAGCAGCCTCTATGATTGGATGTGGCCCAACAGCATCATCAAGAGATCCCATTCCCGGGTTGAGTTGCAGCAAATTCTTTGCTGCATCCATGTTCCCAACCATTGCAGCCACACAAAGAGGTGTGTGCCCATCATTGTTACGCGAAGTGTAAGCTGATGGACCCACAGTCGGATCATCAAACCACTTTCCCGCACCAACAATTACATGAAGGGTGGTGTCCCCAGCTCTTGTTATCTTACAATCCCAGGCTTTGTATAGGGGCCCCAGAGGTCGAGCAGCTAGCTCAAGATCACATTGGTCGCCTCTGAGTAATGCACGGTATAAGGGCAAGCATCTCCACAACTGATCCTTCTCGCTTCTGCCTGTTCAAGTATAGCCAATGCATTCTCAGCAGGGCAGAGGAAGTAATTGGCAGAATGTAGGAATGAAGAAAAGCTTTTACCGGGACTGGGCGATTGGTGAACATTATTGTTGCTTGTGTTCGCTGCTAGATTTGGTAAGGACGACATGCTTGTCGGTATCAGAGTTGATTAAGCAAGTGAGTGTTCAGCCTTCGACTACTGGATTGTTGGATCCAAATACTTCTTTTATCAGGAATTTATGTTTTCAATTGGCGATTGTTGTTTGTTTTGTCCTTTTCTTTCTTTCTTTCTTTTTCCCTTCATCTTAACAAATATTCCTCTCCACTTCAAACATTAGTATATTAATGTAACACCTGAGCTAGCTTTAGGTAGAATCACAGCAATGAGAACAGAAATACAGATTACAAGGAAGAGAGAAGAGAGCAAGTGTTGGGTAAGTTTTTATCCCAAATGAGTGGTCTGTATAATCCTCCTCTCCTTTCCATACAAGGCTCACACATCATTTGCTAAAACAATAATGATGCTAAAAACAATAAATTTGGGAAATCAAAAAACTAAAGGGACCAAAATTTCAAAATAAAAACTTCTAATTTAAATATAACTGGACTTAAGTGCATTAATAATAACTTCAAGGGGGGTTTCCATTTCTTTTTAGTCACCTCCTTCCAATGCGACAATCATTCCCCATCTTGAAACCTTGAACTCCAGGTTTGAATTTGGGGCTGAAATTAATTAGGATTAGGGCTTCGAATGGGGAAAATTGGGATTTGATGAAATAATCATTAGCCCACTGCACTATACCTGCTTTACTGTTGCATTGCCTCTTTTGACGATCCTTCGATCAAGAATTGCCTTACTGGCGAACAACTTGGAGGTGTAATACATGGTATTTTCTCAAATGCACTAATCAGTTGCTAAATATTTCAAATATAAGATTAACAAAAATAAAAAGACATCTAAGGGTTTACCAAAGAATTTCCAACTCATTCAGATCGGGCGACTGCTTGAAAGCTCGAGCTGGCTGTTGCTACATTCTGTGATGAGTCAACCTTCGTCTTTATCTCCTCCCCCCCCCCCCCCCCTCCCGGGGGCCCGTTGACGAGGCTTCCTCCCTACTTCCTTTACTAAAATAATGGAATTAATTATGCCGAGATAGTTATATTGGAACTGGTATTATTTCTTATTGCTTGCGGATATGTGTATTAATTTTGGGGTTATTATTTCAACATTTGGTGCTAGGATATTTTTTTTTAAATTAAATAATTTTTTATTTATTTTCTTATGTTTGGTAAAAGAACACAATATATTATTACTAGAACATTTATATATAATCTAAACAAATACAATCGGGTTGTGATAGATGGTGGAATGGGAGGGCGGGGCTTGGGTGGATGAGTAGTGACGGGGTCTGAGGTGGTTGGAGGTTAAGGGGGTTAGGAATGGAAAGGAAACAAGGTTGAGGGGTTAAAAGTGGAAAGGAAACAATTAGCATTCCATTTAAGGAACTCGTTTTTCCTACTCCCACCGTCATTATCCTGATTCTAGGGGTGGGCATATATCGGGTAAAACCGATAACCCGAACCGTTAATTCTTTATTGGGTTATTGGTATTGGGTTATTGGGTTAACGGTTCGGTAACGGGTTAAAAAATTTTTTATTGGGTTATCGGTTCGGGCTCGGTTTGCATTTTTGTTATTGGGTAAAAACCGATAACCCAATAAGAATGATGTAATTTACTAATTTACCCTTAAGTATATACTAGAGTTATTTATTTTCCTAACTCCCTTTTCACTCTTCAGTCTTCAGTCGTTTGTCTCTCAGTTCTCATTCTTGTTTCCGTCGCAGCCCCCAAGAGTCAAGACGCAAGACTCACCACCAGTTCTCCGCCAGACATCAGTAGATACTGCACGGAAGTGGGAGGGTGCTTTCGTTAAGAAACAACAAAAGTTGGCAGTTTACACGTTCTGGCAGTTTGATTTCTTTGTTTTATATATTGCAAAATTTTTTAGTTGTTTTATCTTATCGGGTAAACCGATAACCGAACCGATAACGATATATAACCGATTAACCGATAACCGATAACCAATATCTTATCGGGTTATGATATTTGTAAACCGATAACCAATATGCAAAACCGATAATGTTCAAAACCGAACCGAACCGACCGATGCCCACCCCTACCTGATTCTAAAGAAAGTGTTGAGAAATATTACGGAAAAGGGCCAAAAATACTCCCGTTGTATGTTAAACGGTTTATAAAAGCCCTCCGTCCATCTATCCATCTGAAAATATATAGGACGTTATTTCGATTTTCAAATTTAACCCCACGACTAACGGAATTCCATGTGTGCATCTCATTAACTGATGTGGCGTTATTTCATTTGTCCACGTGGGTCAGTAGGGCTAACATTATATTTGGGTATTTTTTTACCCATTAAACCGATCTGACCCATTACTTTTACCTATGAGTCAGTCTTTTAACCCTAAACCCACCGACAAACATTCATTTTTACCATTTCTCTGATTTCTTCTATCTAAACTATCAATGGCGATTTTAGGGCTTCTTTAGGGTTCATTGTTTGGTCCGATTTGGTGCGCTCAAAACAGGAAGACCTTTGATTTCCAGCGATATCTTGCATTATTATTCGATTAAAGTAAGTATTTACATCTTAAAGTTATTAAATTGTAGAGTTGGGGAATATTTGGGAACTGACAGGTTTATGTCTGCTGCATGTGATGTTTTTATGTTTTCTGAGCTATTTTTTGTACCTTTCTAGAATTTTTTATGTTACTTTTGTTTTTGGTGGTCCTTATCGTATTGGTCCTACATATTAAAGCTAGGGTTTTTGTCGATTTGTATTTTTAATTGATGGTGGGGTTTCATACCTTTATATTTTTATTGTCGCTTTGTATTATACTGCTGATGTGGTCCCATTTTGCCATTTTTTATTGTTGTTGCATGTGATTTTATCCGAAGGATGGTGGATAAAGTGAACTTATATTTTAATTATGGGGGTGAGTGGGTATTGGAACCTACGTTGTCTTATACTAAGAGAGATGTGCACGTGCTGAGTGGTTATGAAGTAGACCATCTCTCTTATATTGATTTGTGTAAAGAATACACTGAAGTGATAGGATATGTTGAGGTACAACAGTTGATATTTCTTGACCTTTCTGGAAGGTATTTTTTGTTAGATGGGGATAAAGGGATTAGGAAGATTCAAGCCCTAATTAATGATAGTTTCACTGATATACAATTATTTGGTGTTGACCTGTTGGATGATACTATAAATATTCCTGTATTTACCCAGTTTACAGCAACAATAGATAGTGTACCTATTGTTGTAGCTTCTAACTATGATAGTAGTGAAGATGATACAGATATTGAAAGTGTTGATAGTGATTATGATAGTGATGCCCTAGGCTTATTTGAGAGGCAGAAGAAGTGTGAGGTAACTGACCAACTTGATAGGTATAAAACATTGGAAAAAGGTATGACATTCAAAGATCTTGCTGAAACTAAGGAGGTTATTGGTTACTATGTTGTGTCTAATAAGAGGGGCCTTAAGGTAGATAAGAGAAGACTTAGATACAAGTGTCAGATTGGGTGTCCCTTTAAATGTCTTATTTCTAAGGATGACAAAGATCAAGGGGTAAAGATAAAAACTTGGAGGGATGAACATGATTGTGGTGAAGTCTTTGAGAACAGAAGAGAAGAGCTACTCCTGCTGTTTTAGCACATTATTTTAAGAGAAAGATTCAAAATAATCCTAAGTTTAAGATTAAAGAGATGAAGTTTGATTTAGAGGATAGATTTAGTTTGAATGTGAGTGACTCAAAGTTAAAAAGGGTAAAGAGAATGGTTTTAGAGAAATTGGAGGTTAGTTACTTGGATGAGTATAACAAATTAGAGGCATATGCTCAAGAGTTGAGAGAAACAAACCCTGGTACTGATGTGGTGATACAGATATCCAATGATGCAATGGAGAAAGGTAAGAGAAGATTTTTGAGGATGTATGTCTGTTTCCAGACCCTCAAGATTGGATTCAAAGCAGGTTTGAGACATCTTATAGGTCTAGATGGAACATTTTTAAAAGGTAAATGCAAAGGGATGTTGTTATAAGTTGTTGTTGCTCAAGATTCTTACAATCATGTGTATCCACTAGCTTGGGCTGTAGTGGATAAGGAAACAAAGAGAACCTGGCAATGGTTCATGGAGAACTTGAAGGCTTCTTTGGACTTGAAAGATGGTGAAAGGTACGCATTCATGTCAGATATGCAGAAGGTATGTTACCATATGTAAATTTTTACATTCAGCAGATTTTTACATTTAACACATTCTTTGTTGATGTAGTGTTTCTTCATGTGTAGGGTCTATTAGATGTTGTGAGGAATGTATGTCCACAATGATATCACAAATATTGTGCAAGGCATATTGAAGCAAATTGGAGCAAAAATAAAATACTGATGAGATGAAAAAGTTAATGTGGTGGTGTTCTTGGAGCACATATGAGGAGGAATTTAAGGACATGTTGAAACAGTTAGGTGAAGTGTCTGAGGATGCTGTCAGGGACTTGCTGAATTATCCTCCAGTAACCTGGTATAGATCTTACTTTGATACTCAGTGTAAGAACCCAATGGTGGACAACAACTTTACAGAGTCCTTCAACTCTTGGATTCTTGAAGCTAGACATAAGCCAATTGTGAAGATGCTTGAGGATATAAGAGTGAAGGTGAAGTTAACTACTTTGACTAACTGCTTGTTTACTGATTAACTACTGATTTACAACTATTGACTAACTACTATGTTACTGATTTCATACTGTTAATTAACTACTAATTTACTATGTTACTGATTAACTATTGAAGGTGATGAATCAACTAAAGGATAGAGCAGAAGAAGTTAACAGTTGGAGAGGTAAATACAGCCCATATGTAATGGAGTTATACAATGATTATAGAGATATGGCTTCAAAGTGCAAGGAAAATTTTAATGAAGAAAGGGGTTTTGAAATAAGTGAAGGTGAAAACAGGCACACAGTGATTCTGAAAGCAACAAAGGTGCACATGCAGACTTTGGGACTTGTTTGGAATCTCTTGTGTTCATGCTATCAGGGTATTCTTATATAAGAAACAAGACCCAACACTTGGGATTCACTGGTGGTATTCCAAACAAGCCTGGCAGTTGGTGTATCAACACAAACTGCAGCCTGTTAGAGGTGAAAGATTCTGGAAAGTTGAGCGACACCAAGCCATGGATCCACCACCATTAGCAAAGATGGTTGGTAAACCTAAAATGAAAAGGTCAAGAGAGAAGGATGAAGCTAGGAAAAGGCAAGGACAATGCTCAACATCTAGGAAGGGTCTTCAGATGACTTGTAGTTTTTGTGGCAAGCCAAACCATAATAAAAGAAGTTGCCCATTAGCCAACAAGATATACTTTCTATCTATTGTTTATACTTACAATCTGTTTTTTTACTCACAAGATAACATGTATATTTGATTACAATTACAGTCAAAGAAAGTGCAAGACCACACTCAGACAAATGGAGACCAAGAATTAGAATTTTTTATGGTCCCTACTCCAGGTTTTAAAGCACAAGACCAACAATCCAGTCAGAACACTCATATGCTAACTCAGCAATCCAGTCATGACACTCAGCAGCCAAGTCAGCAATCCAGTCAGAACACTCAACAACCAAGTCAGCAATCCAGTCAGAACCCTCAGCAGCCAACTCAACCATCCAGTCATGACACTCAACAGTCAAGTCAACAATCCAATATCTACACTCAGCAGTCAACTCAGCACTCCAATCATAACACTTAGCAGCCAAGTCAGCAATCCAATCTCTACATTCAGATGCCAACTCAGCACTCCAGTCATGACACTCAGCATTCCTGTCATTACACCCAGGCAACTAAGATGCCAAGTCAAAATATTCAGACCAGAAGAAGGTTTATTCAAGCAGACTTTGGTGGAGAAGCTGACCAAGTTTTGAGGCCTAAGGTTATGTCTGATATTAAGACTAGACTTCAACGTAAGAAATCAACAAAATTCTGGGACTAGGAAGATACCATTCACAGGTGATCACACTGGTAGCTCACAACCAACAAAACTGCCATACTCCCCAAAGAGAACTGCCTAGAAGGGGAAGGAAACAATGATAACAGTTCAACTGTTGGGTGTAAAAGAGAAAAAGATTGGCAAAATTAAAGCTAGAAGAGGTAAGGGGAGGGGCAAGGGGGAGTAGTGTAGCAATTTGTGATGAATGTAATATATATTAAAATCCTTTTTTTGCATGACTGTTCGAGTACATGATGTTTGGTTATGTTCTAGCTTTTTAGACAAGTAAATGTTATGACAGTGGTACAGGTTTTTGGATCACACATTTACTTGTCTAATAGCAATATTTTGTTGGGCTTAAATCTTAAAACAATGTATATTTGCTACTCGATTAATGGCAATGTTCTTCTTGTCTATCTTCTCTATCTATAAGAGATATTTCTATTTGTTATTGTGATTGTCTGTGCATGTGCACCTTTACAAATGCAGAATTAAAATGTTGTATGAGAGTGAAGAGAATGGTAACAAACTTCATTTCATACCAACAGAGAACCATTACAAATGCAGAATTACAAAATCAGAACCTAATACATAAACATTAAAATGCAGAATTACAAAATCAGAACCTAATACATAAACATCTGCAAACTTCATATTTCAATTTTGTAGTTTAACTTCAAACTTCATCAAAACCTAATACATAAACTTCAAACTTCTGCAACATAACATAACTACACTACAACATCTTGAAAACTAGTACTAACACAAAGACAATCCAAAAAAATACAATAAACAACTTCATATTTTGTAGTTGAGCCTCCATCCTAGCAACCTTCTCTAATTTTGATGAATTAATTCCCTCGACCTCTTATATTATTTTCTCCATTTTCAGTCTTTCAGCAAAAACAACATCTTCCAAGTTAGCCACCATCTTCTTCAGATAATTTCTTTCAACTTCCACTGACTTCAGTGAAGTATTCAAGTTATGGATCAACATCGTCACATGTGGTGGCATCTCTTCATCCCGCCATTCCCACAAACCACATGAAGAGGCCTCGTCAAAACGAGGGCAATTTTAGAATCGACGACCACCGTTCAATTGAGTCTTAGCCACAAAATGATTTGCAGTTAAACAACAACCACAATGACGCGACGAACCAGAAGAGACAGAATTTTTAGACATTTGAATTTTTTTCTTATTCAATAAAGGCAGAACTTTTACATCCAACCACAAGATTCGAAGGAAAAAGACAAGATTTAATTTGTTGTAAAAGAGAAATTTTGAGGAAGAAGAAAGGGGAATAGGGGAACTTAATGACTTAGGTTCTAAATTGGGGAAGAAGACGAGTAAAAAATGTGGGTTTAGGGTTAAAAGACTGACCCATAGGTAAAAGGAATGGGTCGAATCGGTTTAATGGGTAAAAAATTATCCAAATATAATGTTAGCCCCACTGACCCACGTGGACAAATGAAATAACGCTACATCAGTTAATGAGATGCACACATGGAATTTCGTTAGTCGCGAGGGTAAATTTGAAAATATAAATAACGTCCTATATATTTTCAGACGGATAGATGGACGGGGGGCTTTTATAAACCATTTATCATACGATAGGGGTACTTTTAGCCCTTTTCCGGAAATATTACAATTATATTAGTGGATGTCTATAACTTCTAAAGAAGTTACTCCCACTACTCTTCTCCATTATCTCCATAACTTCCACTATTCTAATATTTATGGTTGTAACTCTCATGCTTCCATAACCTCCCCCATGATCTTCCTCCATGATCTCAAATGTTTAATGCTATGTTTATGGCATTCTTTTGTATACCTCTATGTAATCCTATAAATAGAGGGTTTTGGCACCACATTGTACACACTTAAAAAACATTTGAATACATGAAAGAAATAAGAATCTCTTTTCTCTTGCTCCCTACATTCTTGTCTATTTTCTTATTTTATATTATTACTTTGAGCTAAGTATTTTAACACGTTATCAGCACGAGTCTCTAACCATCACGGTAAGTTATCTTCTCGACTCTGATTTAAAATTATCAGGTACAACCTATTTCTCTCTTTTGCAAGAATAATGACATGTTTTGTTGGATACTTAGTTTTTCTTAATTCCATTTTAAATAAAATGTAACGACCCGACCGGTGGTTTTGAGATTTTGCACTTTGATCGCCAGTTCTCAAGCATGACTTGCCCTGTGTGATATATTATGACTTATATTAATTGTTGGTTTTGGTTTTCAGGGTTATTGGAATGAATTTGGAAGAAACAGTTCTTAGTTGAAGCTTGAAATTTGAAAGGATTGACCAAGATTTGACTTGTTTGTATATGATCGCGGATCGGGATTTTTATAATTTGATTAGCTTCGTTAGGTGATTTATGACTTAGGAGCGTGATCAGAATGCATTTTGGAAATCCGTGGAAGATTTAGGCTTGAATTGGCAAAATTGATATTTTGGCGATTTCCGGTTGATAGGCGAGATTTTGATATAAGGGTCAGAATGGAATTCCGAGAGTTGCAGAAGCTTAATTATGTCATTTGGGATGTGTGTGCAAAATTTCAGGTCATTCGGAGGCGGTTTGGTTAGGTTTTTGATCGAAAGCGTATTTCGAAAGTCTTTAGGAAACTTAGGCTTGAATCCGATGTGTTTTGAGTGATTTGATGTTATTTGAGGTGTTTTGATTGGAGCAAGTTTGAACGAGGTTTTAGGATGTGTTGGTGCTTTGGGTTGAGGTCCCGAGGGCCTCGGGTGAGTTTCGGGTGGTCAATCGGACCATTTTGGAGTTTGAAAGTTGTAGAAAATCTGCTCAACTGTTGCAGAGAATTATCTCTTCGCGTTCGCGAGTATAGCCTCGCGTTCGCGTAGAAGGATTTGAGAAAGTCCAGAATTAAGCCTTCGCGTTCACGGAAGGATGGGAAGCAGTGCATCGCGTTCGCGAGAAGGCACTCGCAATCGCGTAGAGTAAATTGGGGTCCAAGGTATTTTGTTCATCGCGTTCGCGTAAGGTTGTCGCGTTTGCAAAGGTTAAAGCGGAGGAAGCATCACGTTCACGACTGGAATGTCGTTTTTGTGTAAGGTAAAAGTTGGTCAACGTAAATTTATGCTACACGAACACGAGAGGTTGACCGCATTTGCGATGAAGAAAGGGTCAGAACTGGGCAGAAAACTTTTAAGTTATTTCATCCGCAATTTTGGGTCATTTTTCTCCATGGTTGGTCATTTTGAGAGCTTCTTGGTGGAGATTAAAGAGGGATTCAAGGGGAATCGATTGGAGGTAAGATTTTTTAACTTAAAACTCGTTTCTATTGTGAAATCCACCTAGAAATTCATGGAAAACTAAGCCTAAAATTTGAAGAACTAGGGCTTGAGAAATTGGATTTTGATTTGGGATTTAAAGGACCATTTGTGGTCAGATTTTAGAGCTTTTGATATGTATGAATTCGTGAGGAGATAAGGAATCTAATGATGTAAAAATTTCTGAGTTTCGAGAAGTGGGCCCGGGGCTCGGGGTTTTTGGTAATTTCGGGATTTGTGCCCGATATTGATTGTTTTCGCTTGGGATTTATTTCCCTATCATATTGTGATGTATTCATTTTATTTTGGATAGATTCAACACGCGTGGAGGCCGATTTGAGGGGCAAAGGCGTCGCGAGCTAGGGATTTCGTCGGTTCGAGGTGAGTAATGATTGTAAATGATACTCTGAGGGTTTGAAACCCTGGATTGCACATCGTAGTGCTATATTGAGGCGAGACACGCGTTTGATGATGAGCATGGGGTCATTTACTATAGGGGATTGTGACTTGGTCCGTCCCGATTGATGATTTTACCGCGTATTTGACTGAAACTTGTTTGTTATCATCATGATTTGGGCTAATTGCCATATTTGGGTTTCGTGCCAACTATTTGAACCCTCCTGGGATTTTTATCACTATTTCCTCACTGTATTGATTTATCACTTGAACTCAGTCCTGTTGATATTTACTGTTTTACAAACTCAGCCACTTTTACTTATATTTGAAACTTAAATGATATTTCTAAAAGATGTTTTGGGCTGAGAACTACTGTTTTACTAATGCCCGAGGGGCTTGTGATGATTTTTCGGACTGAGTGAGGCCAAGGGACATATGTGAGGATATGCTGAGCGATATGAGGCCGAGGGCCTGAGATACTTTTATACACCACGAGGTGGCTTGAGTGATGTGAGGCTTAGTGCCGAGAGATGATGCCACGAGGTGGCTTGATATAGCGCTTGGGCCGTAAGGGGCCCCTCCGGAGTCTTCACACCCACAGTGAGCGCGAGTACCCATCATGATCTGAGAGTGAGCCTGAGGGGCTGATACTATACTGAGAGTGAGCCCGAGGGGCTGATATTGTTCTGACAGTGAGCCCGAGTTTGAGCTTTGCACTTTGATCGCCAATTCTCAGGCATGACTTGCCCCGTGTGATGTATTATGACTTATATTAATCGTTGGTTTTGGTTTTCAGGATAATTGGAATGAATTTGGAAGAAACAGTTCTCAGTTGAAGCTTGAAATTTGAAAGGATTGACCAAGATTTGACTTGTTTGTATATGATCTCGGATCGGGATTTTTATGATTTGATTAGCTCCGTTAGGTGATTTATGACTTAAGAGCGTGATCGGAATGCATTTTGGAAGTCCGTGGAAGATTTTGGCTTGAATTGGCGAAATTGATATTTTGGCGATTTCCGGTTGATAGGCGAGATTTTAATATAATGGTCGGAATGGAATTCCGAGAGTTTCAATAGCTTCATGATGTCATTTGGGATGTGTGTACAAAATTTCAGGTCATTCGGAGGCGGTTTGGTTAGGTTTTTGATCGAAAGCGTATTTCAGAAGTCTTTAGGAAACTTAGGCTTGAATCCGATGTATTTTGAGTGATTTGATGTTGTTTGAGGTGTTTTGATGATTGGATCAAGTTTGAACGAGGTTTTAGGATGTGTTGGTGCTTTGGGTTGAGGTCCTTGGGGCCTCGGGTGAGTTTCGGGTGGTCAATCGGACCATTTTGGAGTTTGAAAGTTGCAGAAAAATCTGCTCAGTTGTTGTAGAGTATTATCTCTTCGCGTTCGCGAGTGGACCTTCGCATTCGCGTAGAAGGATTTGAGGAAGGCTAGAATTAAGCCTTTGCGTTTGCGAGAGGTGCTTCGCATTCGCGGAAGGATGGGAAGCAGTGCATCGCGTTCGCGAGAAAGCACTCGCGATCGCGTAGAGTAAATTAGGGTCCAAGGTATTTTTGTTCATCGCGTTCGCGTAAGGTTGTCGCATTCGCGAAGGTCAAGGCGGAGGAAGCATCGCGTTCGCGACTAGCATGTCGCGTTCGGGTAAGGTAAAAGTTGGCCAACGTAAATTTGTGCTACGCGAACACGAGAGGTTGACCGCGTTCGCGATGAAGAAAGGGTCAGAACTGGGCAGAAAGCTTTTAAGTTATTTCATCCGCAATTTTGGGTCATTTTTCCTCCATGGTTGATCATTTTGAGAGCTTCTTGGTGGAGATTAAAGACGGATTCAAGGGGAATTGATTGGAGGTAAGATTTTTGAACTTAAAACTCGTTTCTATTGTGAAATCCACCTAGAAATTCATGGAAAACTAAGCCTAAAATTTGAAGAACTAGGGCTTGAGAAATTGGATTTTGATTTGGGATTTGAAAGACCATTTGAGGTCGGATTTGAGAGATTTTGATATGTATGAATTCGTGAGGAGATAAGGAATCTAATGATGTGAAAATTTTTGAGTTTCGAGAAGTGGGCCCGGGGCTCGGGTTTTTGGTAATTTTGAGATTTGTGCTCGATATTGATTGTTTTGGCTTGGGCTTTATTTCCATAGAATATTGTGATGTATTCGTTCTGATTTTGGATAGATTTGACGCGCGTGGAGGCCGATTTGAGGGGCAAAGGCGTCGTGAGCTAGGGATTTCGCCGGTTCGAGGTGAGTAATGATTGTAAATGATACTATGAGGGTTTGAAACCCTGGATTGCACATTGTAGTGCTATATTGAGGTGAGATACGCACTTGATGATGAGCGTGGGGTCGTTTACTATAGGGGATTGTGACTTTATCCGTCCCGATTGATGATTTTACCGCGTATTTGACTGAAACTTGTTTGTTATCATCATGATTTGGGTTGATTGCCATATTTGGGATTCGTGCCAACTATTTGAACCCTCCGGGGATTTTTATCACTATTTCCTCACTGTATTGATTTATCACTTGAAATCAGTCCTGTTGATATTTACTGTTTTACAAACTCAGCCACTTTTACTCATATTTTTAGCTTAAATGATATTTCTAAAAGATGTTTTGGGCTGAGAACTACTGTTTTACTAATGCCCGAGGGGCTTGTGATGATTTTTCGGACTGAGTGAGGCTGATGCCCATATGTGAGGATATGCTGAGCGATATGAGGCCGAGGGCCTGAGATACTTTTATACACCACGAGGTGGCTTGAGTGATGTGAGTCCGAGTGCCGAGTGATGTGAGGCCGAGTGCCGAGAGATGATGCCACGAGGTGGCTTGATATAGCGCTTGGGACGTAAAGGGCCCCTCCGGAGTCTGTACACCCACAGTGAGCGCGGGTACCCATCATGATCTGAGAGTTAGCCCGAGGGGCTGATATTGTTCCGAGAGTGAGCCCGATGGGCTGGTACTGTTCTAAGAGATTGCCCGAGGGGCGAACCTTTATGTGTTCATCTTTCATATTTACTTGTCATTTTATCTGTTATACTGTGGTATTTGTGCCCGAGGGGCGGATGTTCCGTGCTTATCGGAACTAAATGTTTTGCATGCGTAACTGTTGAAAAAATTATTTTCAAAAGAGGTTTTAAACTGAGCTAAGATTTTTCTAAAGATTTCACAGCTTCATTGCTTTTTTCAAAGGTTTTACACCGCTTCTATACAGCATGTTGATTTGCATTACGTGATTTCTTACTGCTCAGTTGTTATTTACCTTTATTACTCACTGAGTTGGAGTACTCACTTTACTCCCTGTACCTTGTGTGCAGATGCAGGTAATTATACATCCGGTAGCGGGTTTTGGCTGATCGAAGGCAGAATTATCGGAGTTTAGCGAGGTGGATGCCACCGTTCGCAGCACCGCTTTCCTCCCTTTTCATTCATCAGTCCTGTTTTGTATATTTCAGACCTTGTAGTTGTATTTATACTCTAATAGATGCTCGTGACTTGTAACACCCCGGTTTGGGCTGTGTCGGGATGGTTTCTACTATTGTTATCGTTATTTCCGCAAATTATGGTTATTATATCATGTTTTAGAACTACTTATGGTATTTAACTGTTTAAAAGAGGTGGTCTGTTTTGGTTTGGATGGCCTTGTCTTCACGAGAGGTGTCATCGCGACCGGGTTCGGGGTTAGGATCGTGACACAAAAAAACAAAAAACAAAAAAGATATTCTTACTTCACCATGATTTCTTTATTTACGAATAAGGATGTGATGATTTTAATAGACTTCTTCTTAATTGATTTGCATTATTAAAATATGAATATAAGTAATCATCAGTAGACTTAAATAACAAGAGTGTTTTCTTGACAGTAGTATCCATTCAAAATATGATTATAAATAGTGTTTGCATTATTAAAATATGGCATCCTACTTTGACTAAATCCAAGAAGTTTTTACTGATTATTCATCTTCTGTATAGAAACAAACCATGTTAGTAATAATGAGATTTCTGAATTCAAGTATATCCAGTTACAAGTTAAGGTACTTGGGTACACCTAATGTAATGCATGATGCATTATTATGCCGTATAACATGATATACTACACTAATTAGATGTAACTATTTATTTTGGCAAGATAACATACAGAGTATTAGTACACGAGTATGTACTGCATCCAATTTTCATTGATATTAATTCTGATCATTTTAGTTAACTTATGCATATAATAATGAAAGGTGAGTCATAGTACATTTTAGCCTATTATGACATTGGTTAAGAGTAAGACGATGGGTTCAAGTCCCAGCGCACCATGAAGAGTAAGATATCAGGTTCGAGTACTGGTGCACCATGATGATAAGAGTTAAATTTAAGTCCCAGCTCATTATGGCCTAACACGCCTTTATATGGGTAAGACATTGGGTTTGAGTCCCAATGCACCATATTGATGATCTAATGATGACTAATGAAAATAATGTATTTTTCATGAAAAAGCATGAAGTTTGTCCCAGTTGATTTGCTCCATTCTTGAAGTGAATGTGATAACAATGCATAATAAGTCTAAATGGAGATAATTGGTTGGCCGATGAACATGGCCGTGCCAAAGATCAAAATAATAATAGTCATCATTATGATAATTATAAAAAGGAGAGCAATAAGGGTTCTCAAAATAATCCTTCAAAGGTGAAGGAAATATGTATCGATATGGTCTATTAATATGAGACACACTCACATGGTTATAGTCCATTACTTGAAAATATGACTTGTGATAAGCATTGTAATTGCAGACTCATTCCTGAAAGTGAATATGAAAATATATACTTCATGTGATAAAGATTATGCATAATAACGTACTTATGTATGGTTGGATAAATACTACAACTCACCTCTAAGGGAGGTTTGAGAGAAATAAAGGTAATGAATTTTACAATGTAGTTTTATGACTATGTCATTGGTCTCATATATGTGGTACACCAAAAATATTTTACCGTGCCTTATAAAAAGTTATTAAAGGCAAACTAAAGCAAGAAATGATTTTGCTTATGATGATTTTTACCATGACAATTATTATGATATAATTTTCTCCGTGAAGGAGACATTCACCATATGGATGGTGTGACAAAAGATCTTGTAGTACAAAATTAATTAAGAGCTCTAAAAAAGTTAATTTGTTACTACTCAGATAAATAAAATTGTTCTCGACATTGATATTGTAGTAAGTCTCAAAAAACTTTTTTGAGTTTCAAATATAATAGCCAAAGTGGTTGGCAGTTGAGACTATAAATGAAAGGAAGATTGAATATCTTCATATTACTATAATCATACTGGGTAAATATGAAAGGTTGCCCGACTTTTCTTCTATTTGTACTATACATGTATAAGCATGATGATAGAATCACATGTCATAGTAAATTAGATGTTTACTAAAATAAGTATCAGCTGGCATGATCGGTCAGCCACCCCGGTTCAATTATGATGCAAAAAATTGATTGAGAATTCACATTGGCATATATTGAAGAAATAGAATGTTCTTCAAGAATTTTTTTGTGCTGCTTATTCTCATGATATACCAGTTAAGGTTAGGATTGAATTCCTTGATTTTTGAAACGAATAGAAGGTGAGATATATATATAGGGATCAGTCACCTGCCATGTGGACCGTTTACTATTATATGATTTTAATAGATGCATCTATTGTATGATCACATGTGCGTTTGTTATCAACTTGCAATTTCGAAAGATTGATTGCTCAAATTATTAGAGCGGAGTCCAGAATATAAATTTATCTTGATAATGATGGTTTGAATCCAAGTTGGTAGAGATTGTATGCCTCCAATTATAGCTAAACCATTGGTTATGAGAACAAAATTATCAAAAAAAATTTGGTATGAGATGTATTATTTAATATAGAGAAGCACTTGTACGCATCTAGCCAAGTTATGATAAATTCTTCCCGTCACAATTGGTTCAGGATCAGGAACCAAATAATTTCCATCTTGAGATATGAATGTGTTATATGATTTAATTGTGACACCACAATGTACAAAGATGGGTTCCCAAAGAAGGTTGAGAAATGTGTTGGTGATCCTAACATTAGGAGGAGAAAATGGGCAGTTGAAACAGTGATACGTGGAATGAATTATGTCACGACCCGGATTTCTCACCCTCGGGAGTCGTGATGGCGCCTACTAATGTGAGCTAGGCAAGCCAATTATTGAACCATCTATCTTTTTACCAATTTTATTCTATTTAACAATTACGAAGAAATAACATTTAAACGACGGAATATAACATAAGCGGAAGAAAACAATAAGCCATCTGAACACGAATATCTATTACAACTGTTCGAGTCTCAACTACCCAAACGGAATATAACATAAGCGGAAGAAAACAATAAGCCATCTATTACAAACGGTCTAAGAATTCTACAAATAAAGGTCTGAAAGAATTTAATACAACACTGTCTCTGGAAATACATGTAAGAAACAGGAAGGTAAATAGAAAGGACGTCTGCAGGGCTACCTCGGGTCGCTTGATGAACAAGAGTCAGCAATCTCACTGCGGTCCGAAGTCTACAATACTGGGGTCTGCACAAAAGAGTGCAGAGTGCAGTATCAGCACAACCGACCCCATGTACTGGTAAGTGCCCAGCCTAACCTCGGCGAAGTAGTGACGAGGCTAGGACCGGACTATCAAATAAACTTGTACAATTATATAATATACAGCAGAAAGTAAAACAGGAATAAGCAAGTAAAGATGGGAGAGGGAAACATGTTGCGGGGGTATACCAGTATTAACAGTAAATCCAGAGTAACAGTCTAAGGGCAGCTTAGAATTCACAGCGAACAAAAGAAACAAATATCCAAAATAAACACAATTGTATCAATAATTGTTACGGCGCTCAACCCGATCCCAATATGTATCAACACTGTTGCAGCGTGCAACCCGATCCATATCATTTATCATTGTTGCGGCGTGCAACCCGATCCACATATATTATTAACAGCAATCATAATAAGAGTCCCGATAAGGGATCAATACGGTCTACACTACCCCGGCAAGGGATTCGACATCATAAGTAATCACGTCCCGGCAAGGGAGAAACAGCTATAACCAAACTAGTTACAACATCCAACTACCTCAGCTATAACCAAACTCGTTACCACACCTAACTACCTCATCTACAACCAAACTTATTACAACACCTAACTACCTCAGCTATAACCATAATCCCTACCCAACACAAAGAATCATCAACCTAAGCATACGTAGTATCAATTAAGAACACAATGCAAGGGAACCACGACTCAACAATAGCCCGACAAGGGGGAAACATAATGATCTCTTCTCTTTCTCACTTTTACTTCACAATTAACTTCACAACTCGAGCCAATGCTCTAGAGTTTCAATTATCACTTATACTTTCACAATTCGTTATACAACTAGAGCCAACACTCTTCAATGTTCATAAGTCACAATTCTTTCCACAACTTTATACAACAAATATAAATCTTCACCAAGGCATGAATAATACAATGAAGTCATGAAAATCACAATATAAGACCCATGATCATGCTTGACACCAAATGGTGACCCCTCCCCAGGCGTTCGCGATGCACAAAATGGTGACCCCTCCTCAGGCCTTAACCTTACGCGTTCGCGAAGGGTATTCCCCTCTCAGCCTCGCGTTCGCGTCTCAAGCTTCGCGTTCGCGAAGAAGAAATCCGGCACCTAGGAAATTTGCCTTACATGTTCGTGAGAGGGACCACGCGAACGCGAAGAGTAAAATCCCTGGGCACTGAACAGCAGAAACCTGCAACTTTTTGAGTTCCAAGAACCTTTCGAAACACATCTGAAACACACCCGAACCCTCAGGGCTCAAAACCAAACATACGTGCTAACTCAATAACATCATACGAACTTATCCGTGCGATCAAATCGCCAAAATAACCTCAATAACAACGAATTAAACCTCAAAATCAATGAAATATTTCAATACTTCTTAAAGCATCAAACTTTGCATTTACGGTCCGAATCACGTCAAACGGATTCCGTTTCTTACCAAACCTCACAGAGTTATCTTAAACCACATATAAGACCTATACCGGGCACCAGAACCAAAATACAGACCCGATATCAACATGTTCTAATCAAAATTTATTTCAAAATCCTTTAAACAATTTCAGAAAATAATTTTCTTTAAAAATTCATTTCTCAGGCTTGGGACTTCGGAATTCGATTCCGGGCATACGCCCAAGTCCCATAATTTCCTATGGACCCTCTAGGATCGTCAAATCACAGTCCGGACCCGTTTACCCAAGACGTTGACCAAAGTAAAATTAATTTATTTTACAGTCAAAACTTATCATTTTTCATAGATTTTCACATTTAGGCTTTTCGGCTACGCGCCCGGACTGTGCACATAAATCGAGGTGACGCTAAATGAGGTTTTCAAGGCCTCGGAATACAAAATTCAATTTAAAAGCAAGTGATGACCTTTTGGGTCATCACAAATTATTATGAATACCTCTAGATCCTCGTACAAGAAAATGTGAACTTATGTGAACTTGAAGTTCAAGTGATAATTCATTTCCAAAATATTGCCACGAGCATTTGCTGACCTAAAGCTAAATGTCATATTTCAATTGTTAATGCTCCAAATAGAATAAAGTCCATGATGGATAGAGTTTATGACACACATGAAGCATAATAGACTAATCGATTCCAAAGATAAAACTCCTTGAAGAAGGAGATGAGCAAATGTTTAAGATGGTCACAACAAGGAGGCAAGTGCTTTATAAGAGCACCATGACATAAAACTTTATAAGACCTCATGGGAGAGGCTCAGGTATCTGAAAATAATGAGATAAAGATATCTCAAGAAGTTATGTCTTTATTGGTAACGAGAACCGATGTGAAATGATCGTCGACGATATTGTTGATATAATGTAGCGCTCAATATTATTAATATTGACAAGGATCTGCCCCAGTTTTAGATACTGGGGATTTTTGGAACTTTTTTTTTTGAATTCTTATTTGGTTGGACCGAACCGTGAGGCTGCCTACGTATCCTTTTTAAAGGAATCAGGTCGAACGTAGTTCAAACATCTGACCTAACTATTTTTTTCATTTTTCTTTCTGTTGTTTTTTCTTTTCTTTTCTTTTCTTTTTTTTCTCTTTTTTTTTTGTTTTCAAAACAAGTTGCCCCGACTCCTATTTTTTAGGGCATGGACCTTTGACAAATCTTTTTTTTTTTTTTTGAACTTTCTAAGAATTGCCCCAGTTTGTACTCTTGGGACATGGATTTTTTTCTTTTCTTTTTTTTAATCTAAACTTGATTCCAAAAGAAGGTAGTCAAAGAAAATAACACAGGCTCAAAAGGGGTAGCAAATGATATAAAATGTTTGGGTAGCAGAAAAAGGGCTTCCCAACCTTAAGAACGTCAAACATGGTATCTTTTCGCGATCACAACATTAACGAACATGTCTGTCTTCTTGGTGTGCCGTGGTCAGAAGACATTTTTTCATCCCTTAGTTACAAACTTTCCAAACAAATTCAATTGATTAAACATCCTCAAGCCCGATCTTCACAATAATTTGAAGGTCAATTTTACTCGACCTTAGTTCCAAAGTATTCCAACTCTTTATTCATCCTCAAAAGTATTTTTTTTAGTTATCCAACTCCAGATTAAATTAGTTTCTAAGATCTGGACAAAATTTTCGCATGCATGTCATGTCATTAGAACTAGCGTGTGATGACCCAAAATGTCATCTTTAAATTAAATAATCATCTCGGTGTTTTAAGACCATGAAAGCGTTATCAATAATTTTTCGACTTGCGTGCACAGTCCTATAATTTTCTGGAAGGTTTTTATAGGAAAAATGGATTAAATTGTGAACTAGAGCTTTAAAACTCAACTGAGTTGACTTCGGTCAACATTTTGAGCAAATGAATCCGGATAAAAGTTTTGACAATTCCGGTAGTTCCGTATCGTGATTTGGGACTTGGTCATATGCTCGAAATCGAATTCAGAGGTCCCTAGATCAAATTATCGCCATTTAATGGAATCGGGAAATCTAAGGCTAAAGATTTCTTAAGTTTGACTGGAGATTTGACTTTTTTATATCGGGGTCAAAATCTAGTTCTGAAAATTTGCATAGCTTCGTTATGTCATTTATGACTTGTGTGCAAAATTTGAAGTCAATCAGATTTGATTTGATAGGTTTTTTCATCGAAAATAGAAGTTGGACGTTCCTAGTTTTATTAGGCTTGAATTGGGGTGTGATTCGCGGTTTTAGCATTATTTGATGTGATTTGAGGTTTCGGCTACGTTCGTATGATGTTAGGACTGGTTGATGCATTTTGTCGAGGTTCCGAGAGCCTCAGGTGGATTTCGGAAGGTTAACGGATATAAAAAGGCTGCTGAAATTTTCTGGGTAGTTTTTGCATTTTTCGCACGTGTGAACAGTGACCGCACCTGCGTGAACAGTAGCCGTGCACAGTAGCCGTGAATAGTATCTATGAACAATATCCATGAACAGTAGCCGTAAACAGTAGTGTGTAGAGTATCCGTGAACAGTCCCCGTGAATAGTAAACATGTGAACAGTACCACGGAAATTCTGGACAGAATGTTAAGTTCTTCCATTTTTACCAAATTGGAGCTCGGGGAGAGGCAATTTTCGGGAGATATTCAGAGAAAATAATGGGGTAAGTATTCTTAACTTAATTTTGGTTAGATTACCTGGGAATCTATTACTAGTTTTGGCATTAAATCTTTGAATTTAGTTGGAAGAGTTTGAAAACCCTCTCGGATAGATTTGAGGATTTGATGGCCAAAATATTATCGAAATTTAGTAATTTGGTATGGTTAGACTCGTGGTTGGATGGGGGTTCATATTCCGTAATTTTTGCCGGGTTCCGAGACGTGGGCCCCACGGGCGAATTTTTAGTGCAATTTTGGATTTTTAGTGGAAAATGTAGGCTTTCATATGGAATTAATTCCTATAATTTTTATTGATTGAATCGAATTATTGTGGCTAGATTCGAGGCATTCGGAGGTCGATTTGAGAGGAAAAGGTATTGCGAAGTAGGATTTTGCTCGAATTGAGGTAAGTAACGGTTATAAATCTGGTCCTGAGGGTATGAAACCCCGGACATTGTGTCGGATGACTATTTTGGAGGTGACGCACATGCTAGGTGACGGGCGTGTGGGCGTGCACCGTAGGGATTGTGACTTGGTCCGTCCTGCTAGACTGTGGAATTAATTGGCCTACTGTTTTATACATATTCCCTCTGTTTTCATAGAAATTGACTGTACTTCATGTTAGAAATCATATTTAGGCCTTATGTGATTACTGTTGAGACCCGCGAGGTCGTGTACTTGCTGAATTAGCTGCTAATTGTTGTTTTGTACTCAGTCATAACTTTTCTTGCTTATTATGCCTTTGTCTGTTACTGTTCATTGTTGATATATGATATTACTTATGTTTGGGCCATTTAAATGATTTCTGAGAGCCCAAAAGACTAGAGAGATTGATGACTGATGAGGCCGAGGGCTTAAGTGTGAGGTTATTGATATTATAGCACGTGAGTTGTTCGTGCAGCAGGTGAGTTGTCCGTGCAGGTGAGTTGTCTGTGCGGATCCAGATATTATTATAGCACGTGAGTTGTCCGTGCGGATCCAGATATTATTATAGCACGTGAGTTGTCCGTGCAATACTTGAGTTGTCCGTGTGGATCTAGATATTATTATAGCACGTGAGTTGTTCGTACAGTTTATAGCGCTTGGGCTGAAGGAGCCCCTCCGGAGTCTGCACACCCCAGTGAGCGCAGTCGACTATATATATATGGATCGGGCTGCATGGCGCAGCCATTATTATGAGGTACCTGCTGAGTGTGAGTGCTTATTGATGAGAGTTGAGTCATGAGGGACTGAGAGGCTTGCCCGAGGGGCTATATATGCATACATACGAGTGATGCTTTGCCCGAGGGGCTTGTTTTGTTAAATTTCTGTCTTCACTCATCTTTATACTGAGCCTCTATTAAAATTGTTAAACAAATGTTTTGAACAACTTTCATTGGAACTGGAGTTTTTTTTACGAGATGTATGGAATTAAATTACTGATTTGGTTTTGTTATTTCTACTGAGATTTTTAAGTTATGAGATGAGATGAGGAACTGTTGCCTTGAGAGGCTATATTTGTTTTCAGTTAATTGCTGTACTTAGTTGCTATTTATCCTTGTAGTATATATTTATGGAATATTTGATATCTGGGTTATTTGAGTACGCACTGATGAGACTTAAACTATTAAATTGAAAGTATGGCTATTCTTATTGAAAGTTATTGAGATAACTGTATTTGCATAGCTCGTTACTACTTCTCAGTTTCTTATTTATTTCTGTTACTTACTGAGTTGGTGTACTCACGTTACCCCCTGTACCTTGTGTACAAATCTAGACACTTTTGGTCACGGTGGTTGCTGATTGAGGAGTCAGACTCAGGATACTATTGAGGTAGCTGCATGGCGTTCGCTGACCTTGACTCTCCTTTCCTTTCATATTCTATTGTTCTATATTTTTAGACAGTGTTTTATCAGTCAGATGTTGTTATCATTTAGATGCTCATGCACTCAGTGACACCGGGTTTTGGGGATGGATTGTATAGTAATTTTGGAGTTATATTCTATTTTTTTTTAAAAAGGATTTCTTTAATATTAACTGCTTCCGCCTTTACTTAAAAGTTCTACTGTGTTGAGATGTCGAGTTGAGGCTTGCCTAGTGTCACACCTCCTTTTTCCGCACCCGAGGGGGCGCAGGGGAGTTTTTTCCAATTAAAGGACAATCGAAAGGGGATTGGTTTAATTATTTCAGAGTCGCCACTTGGGAGATTTAGGGTGTCCCAAGTCACCAATTTTAATCCCGAATCGAGGAAAAGAATGACTCTATATTACAGTCTGCGTACCAAAAATCCGGATAAGGAATTCTGTTAACCCGGGAGAAGGTGTTAGGCATTCCTGAGTTCCGTGGTTCTAGCACGGTCGCTCAACTGTTATATTCGGCTTATTTATCTGATTTTAAATACAATTATGAACCAATGTGCCAATTTTAACTTTTTACCGCTTTATTATTGTTATTTCAAAAGAATGTGAACATCGCTTAAAACACGTCTTTGGATTGCGTCACATGAAATGCACCCACAATCCGAAACGCATTTTATTTGATGTTTTGAGATTTGGATTTGGGTCACATGAAATGCACACCCAAGTTTAAGAAAATAGATTATTAAACACGCGCCTAAAGAGACTATCGTGTTATTATTTGGGGAAGGCCGTGAAATTCGCTAAACGGCCCTCCTGAATTCTAAGTAATTTAAAACAAGTATTTACTGAGGGCCCCACAATTTGTATTTTTATTCGGCGAGGCTCATCTCATTCTTATTTTTTTGAAGGAATTTGCAACGACGTGGAAATGCGTCCCGGGCCACGTCACAATCAATGTGCCCGTGACTAGAGACATATTTCGACTCCGTTGAGATTTGGATTTGGGTCACATAAATGTGCACCCGAGTTTAGGGAGATAACATTATTAAAGGCGCGTCTAAAGCAACTAGCGCATTATTATTTTTTGGGTAGGGCCGTGAAATTTGCTAAACGACCCATCCCGGAATCTAAGTATTTAATACATATATTTTGTGAGGGCCCCGCAATTTGTCCCTTTTATTTGGCGAGGCTCGTCTCATTTTATTTTTTATTATTATTATTTATTATTTATTTATTTTTTATATTTTTAAAGGGATGCCATTTTTACGCTTTTAACCATACTAAACCTTACAGCTTCTTTACAACTAAAATCTCATAACTTGTTAGAAGTTTAATAAAAAGAGTTTTAGCGAATGAGTATTTCGGGAGTAGTAATAACATGTACTAATAATAAATGTTTTTTTGAATGAACTAAGCGAAGTAAAGGACGAACAAATTAATGTCAAACTTGTGTCACAGAACAACTAGTCAAACTTAATTACATGACATCAAATAAACAAGAATCACATAACGCAAAATGAGCAAAATGCATACGATGAAAACATAAGCAGAAAATTATCATACCAATTTCTATATTGCATCTTCGAACATTTAACGTAACATTTTCTTATCTAATACTTGAGGTTTACTAACCTTTGAACCTCGGCAAACTCAGGACGACAAACACGACCCCGACGGAACTCAAGCCGAACCTCACTGGACGAGGAACAACGACGAAACCTCGGACAAACACCTCGACGTACCGGACCTCGACGAACAGAAAGCTCGGACCCACAAATGTCAACGACCAGGGATTGTTTGGTTGCTGCTGTATTTTTCCGGCGCGACACCTGTGTACGTGAAGCCGCAGTTGGAGGGGTCGTTTGGGCAGTTGACGAAGGGGGTGGTTGGACGACGCAGTAGCGATGGCTGCTGCTTGACGGGTGGTCGATGGGTGTTGTTGGGTTTTTGGTTGAGGTCGACGGGACTGGGGCTGCGAAGGGGGGGGGGTGCGACGCGAAAGCATGCAGAACCAGCTGCTCGAAAATGCAGCGAAGCTTGAAAATGGTGGAGCAGCTCCGGTCGGGGTTGTCCGGTGGTGTTCAGGCGTTAGGGGGGGTGGTTTGCGACTGGTTTCTGTTTGGTTATGGTGGTTTCACGGTGGGGAAGGCGACGGGGGTGGACACAGGTGGTTTCGGGGTATGGGTTTTCTAGTTTTCAAAAGGAGGAAGAAGGTGACGGGGAAGGTGATGGACTGGTTGCGACGAGCGGTGGTCGACGAGCCCGTTTGGTTGTTCGACGGAGGTGGCGAGACGGAGAGGGACTGGTTGGTCGCTGGAGTTTTCCTTCTTCTTCTTTAGGAAGGAACAATGAATTAGGGTTCAGTAGGTTTTTCGTTTTCACCGGAGGAAGAAGAAACATGAACAGTCATTTTTTGTTTCAAAATTTTCCCCCGTCCTCTTGTCCAATGTGTTTGTCCGTGTTTTGTAATGTTTTGCCAAGAAAAATGAGCCCCACGCGTGGTGGGGTTCAAGGTTTATGTCCCCCACGCGTGGTGGGGTTCCCCATGTGTCCTGGACACGGTTTATTATGGGCTAGGTCCGAAATTAGGCCTAAAACCGGGTAGTTTGAACCCGAATATTATTCTTTTGCCCGGACCCGAGAAATAGGAACACGTTGCTTAACTAGTCCTATGTAAGCAAAATAACTACCAAAAATAAGACTAGTATTTAAACAAAGCTATATCTTTTTTAAATATTTTTTCAAGATTTAAAATAGCTACAAAATATTAATGAAACTATTTTTTGTAATTTTCGTTTTAAATATTAAGATAAAATATGAGGTAATATTTTTGTATTTTTCAAAGTTAAAATGACTATAAAACCTTAATAGAACTATATTTTATTTATTTTTTTTGTAATTTTCGAAATTATATAAAGTACAAAATAAAGTGCAATTTTTGTATTTTTCAAGTTTATGAGAGATACATAAACTAAAATTTATATATATATTTTTTTGAAATTTTTTTTCTTTTTTGCAACGAAATAAAGTAAAAATAGTTAAAATAGCTATACTAGACCCAATTTCACATATTCATGCTAAAAATGTGAAAATTCTCGGGGAGGGTCAAAAATCACGTGCTTACAGCTGCCCCTCTTTGACTGGAAACACGAAGAGTTTTCCGACAAAGAACGACTAGACGTGTTTTTGACCCGACCATTACTTGGACGGACTACACTTAAGGAAAGGGAGGGAATGTGACCGAGCCCTGGTATCTGAGCTGCCTACATATCCTTGGTTATACAGGAATCAGGCCACGTGTAGTTCGGGCATGGGAGAGATAGCGAAGTGTGCCGAGGTGGAGAGCCGATCGAGAAGCCGTTCCGTTGAGGTTCCGGTCCGCGGTCCTGTCATTACAACAAAAATGAAAACTGAAAAAGACTAACTAAGCCTATTAGCTACTAGTTACAAGGATTCCTATCTCTTAAGTCTTCTGAAACTTGGTCTTGAGTCTTGAATGGTGCTTCATACAGACTTTGGATCTGAACCTTGATACTTGCTAGTTGTAGGTGCTAGTTCTTGAGCAGACCACATCTGTTCTCAACTTCCGTAATCTAGGTTCTTTCTTTTTCTTTTTTTTTCTCTTTTTCTTCTTGTTTTTGTTTTTTGGTGACCAGCTTCTGTTGATCATCCCAGACTGTTGACATGCATTCTTGGGGCGAGCTTCTTGTTGCTTCTATCTTGGATTGAGTGCTGGGGATTTTTGTTGTAACCTTCTGCTTTCCGGTCACTGCTTGATCTTGAAAAATGTTTCTCCATTCTACAGGCGGACTCCTGACTTCTTCTATCTTCGACACGCAACAACCTCCGTTCTACAGGCGGGTCCCTGACAATCAAAACAAACAAGACAAACAAAATTTCCTAACCCAGTTTGTACTGGGAAGATTTGTGAGTCGTTAGCAAAATTGTAACTCACTTACACCACTGATGCAATGATGAGAGTAAACTAAAGGCTAGGATGTGCATCTCCTATGAGTAAAACCAAAACTCTGCTAGCAAATGTGTCTGCTAAAATAAAAACCTCAATGACTCAAACTAGAAAGTGTGTCTTCTATGGTTGAATCGGAATGAGCTAAACTAGGAAGTGCGTCTCCTAAGGGTGCAAACTTCAGTGACTAGAACTAGGAAGTGCGTCTCGTATGAATAAAATCTCGATTAGGAAGTGCGTCTCCTACGGGTAAACTTCAAAAAATTGGACTAGGAATTGTGTCTCCTATGGTCGAACTTAAAATGACAAACTAGGAAGTGCATCTCCTAGGGGTGAAATCTCAATTCCGGAAGTGTGTCTCCTGAAATAAAATATAATCTAAAAAGCCAAACTCGGGAGTGCGTCTCCTAAAGCAAAGGTATAACATGAGTGAACCAGACTAGGAAGTGTGTCTCCTATGAGTAAAATAGTCTTAGGAAGTGCGTCTCCTATGGGTGAAACCTTAATGATTTTGAACCAGGAAGTGCGTCTCCTATGAATGAAAATATTTTAGGAAGTGCGTCTCCTATGGGGTAAAAGTAAACTTAGGAAGTGTGTCTCCTATGGGCAAAACTAAACTTAAGGAAGTGCGTCTCCTATTGGATACAATAAACTTAGGAAGTGCGTCTCCTATTGGGAAAAACTGTCCTTAGGAAGTGCGTCTCCTATCGGTAAAACTTACTTAGGAAGTGCGTCTCCTATTGGTGAAATTTAACTTAGGATGTGCGTCTCCTTAGGAAGTGCGTCTCCTATTGGTGAAACTAAACTTAGGATGTGCGTCTCCTCTTGGTGAAACTACTTAGGATGTGCGTCTCCTTAGGAAGTGCGTCTCCTATTGGTGAAACTAAACTTAGGAAGTGCGTCTCCTATTGGTGAAACTTACTTAGGATGTGCGTCTCCTTAGGAAGTGCGTCTCCTATTGGTGAAACTAAACTTAGGAAGTGCGTCTCCTATTGGTGAATCTTATCTTAGGATGTGCGTCTCCTTAGGAAGTGCGTCTCCTGTTGGTGAAACTGACTTAGGAAGTGCGTTTCCTACTGGTGAAACTAAACTTTAGGAAGTGCGTCTCCTATTGGTGAACTATTCTTAGGAAGTGCATCTCCTACTGGTAAAAACTTGCTTAGGAAGTGCGTCTCCTGTTGGTGAAACTGAACTTAGGAAGTGTGTCTCCTACTGGTGAAACTGAACTTTAGGAAGTGCGTCTCCTACTGGTGAAACTGACTTAGGATGTGCGTCTCCTATTGGTGAAACTAACCTAGGATGTGCGTCTCCTACTGGTGAAATTAACTTAGGATGTGCGTCTCCTCTTGGTGAAACTAACTTAGGATGTGCGTCTCCTACTGGTGAAACTAACTTAGGATGTGCGTCTCCTACTGGTGAAACTAACTTAGGATGTGCGTCTCCTTAGGAAGTGCGTCTCCTATTGGTGAAACTAAACTTAGGAAGTGCGTCTCCTATTGGTGAAACTTACTTAGGATGTGCGTCTCCTTAGGAAGTGCGTCTCCTATTGGTGAAACTAAACTTAGGAAGTGCGTCTCCTATTGGTGGAACTAAAACAAACTTAGGAGGAAATGCATCTCCTATGGGTGGACTAAAACAAACTTAGGAGGAAATGCATCTCCTATGGGTAAAATAAACTTAGGAGGAAAGGCATCTCTTATGGGTGAAAGTAAACTTAGGAGGAAATGCATCTCCTATGGGTAGAGACGTGGAATGTATTCCCTTGTTATACAGGTGGGCGCCTAATGGCAAAGACACCAAATGTATTCCCTTGTTATACAGGTGGGCGCCTAAAATATGAAATGCACAGACAAAAGTATTCCTCTCGTTATTCAGGTGGGCGCCTGTTTAAACTAAGACATAAAAGTATTCCTCTCGTTATACAGGTGGGCGCCTGGTAAGAATTTTAAAGACTGAAAGTATTCCTCTCGTTATACAGGTGGGCGCCTGGTTTGAGGGCGGATGAACTCAACATATCCTATTTGAGGGCGGATGAACCCAGCATATCCTATTTGAGGGCGGATGAACCCGACATATCCTATTTGAGGGCGGATGAACCCGACATATCCTATTTGAGGGCGGATGAACCCGACATATCCTATTTGATGGCGGATGAACCCAACATATCCTATTTGAGGGCGGATGAACCCAACATATCCTTATTTGAGGGCGGATGAACCCAACATATCCTATTTGAGGGCGGATGAACCCAACATATCCTATTTGAGGGCGGATGAACCCAACATATCCTATTTGAAGGCGGATGAACCCAACATATCCTATTTGAGGGCGGATGAACCCAACATATCCTATTTGAGGGCGGATGAACCCAACATATCCTATTTGAGGGCGGATGAACCCAACATATCCTATTTGAGGGCGGATGAACCCGACATATCCTATTTGAGGGCGGATGAACCCAACATATCCTATTTGAGGGCGGATGAAAACTTGGTGGGGATTATTTACTTACCTGTTGAGGGGTAAAATGTTATCAGCTGGGGGTACCTGACTTCCAGAAAATTTTCTAAATGGAAGGAAAATTTTCTGCCCCAGTTTGATAATATCCCTTGTGGCATGCAGTTTTGGCATCAATGCCATTTCCGTTACCTGCTTCAAATCAAACAAAATTTTGTTAGTTTAAAACGCGGTGGTTGGTTGTGATACTCCTACTGGGATGACTTTCCCTTTCTCTCTTCCTTGCTCTGTGCTCCACAACTTGTTGGGGATGATATTATGTGCTGGGGATAATCCCTTCCTGCTGGGGATATCCCTCTTCTTTCGTGGCAGAGCTCGGAAACTGGCATTTCCCTGACCTTTTAGTCTAGCATGAATTTCCCCAAATCATGCACACTGCTTTCCTTGCTTTGTTCATGGGCCTTGGCCTTGAGGTTTATAACTTTTGGTAAAGGCGATGGTATCCCTCTTGACACTTGTCAATCTTTTTGTCAACTCCCTTTTGGGGATATCTTTTTGAGACTGGCCTCGCGCTTGTTCCTTGACGACTATACCATTTGGGTGCACCAGTCAGATCTCATCTGGCATAATTAGAAAGCTGATGGCATATTTTGAAGTCAATTCACACTTGTTCTGACCAGACAGACTCTATTGGGGATTTTCTATGAAAGGAGAAAGATAAAAGAAACAAAACAAAAGACAAAGGAAATGATGACTCTTTTACAAAAGAAACTATAAATAAAAACCTATCAAACGCAGATACCGACTCTAATGGCCATGACATGCATATGGGGCCTATCCTCTACCATTAATCATCTTTCAAGATCTTCAATTGGCGATTCCCCATCTGATTCTCAATCTTATTCGACTTGTAGTGCCCGAAGGGTTTTCACTATCAAGTCTCTCTCATTTTTGGTTCTTCTCTCAGCTTTCATCGCCTTATGGTGCCTGTGAAGGTTTTCACCAATAAGACTCTCTCGTTTTATATCTCTCTCCAGCTGGGGATTTTGGAGTGTTTCTGGTATGACTCTTTCTGTTGGAGATTAGAGTCCTTTCTGCTGTGGAACAGAATGTTGTGTTCGCCGGTAAGACTTTTCATTTGTCTGACTTGGCATCTTTTGAAGACTGATCAGAAGGTCTTTCTTGGACCGTAATGTGGGTTTTGGATAGGGCTAGAAAGAAAGGGTATTAAAGGCTCAAAAGTGCATCGATTCTGGGTTATTAATTACAACTTTCGGAACCAGATTTATTTAAAACGAACGCAATTTTTGCCCCAGTTTCTTGCTTGGGGATATTTTAATTGATTTTTTCATTTTTTCTTTCAAAACTATGACCGAGCCGTGAAGCGCCTACGTATCCTCTTTGAGGAATCAGGTCAAACGTAGTTCCCAATTCCTCTTTTTCATTTGATTTTCTTTTCTTTTTTCTTTGTTATCAATTTTCTTTTCTTTTCTTTTCCTCTCTTTCTTTTTCGTTTTGTTGTTTTCTTTCTCTTTCTCTTTTTTTCTTTTTTTTCTTTCTTTTGTTTACCTGCCGCGCTTGTGTTTTCTATTCGCTGCTACTAATTCCGAACGAGGGGTATGAAAGAAAATAAATAAGGCTCAAAAGGGGTAACGAATGGTAAAGTGTTTAGGTAGCAGAACAAAATGCCTTCGTCATTCCAGTCTTCAAAACATGCCAAGTGCAATCAACACAATCGAACATAGATTTATAGTCTCTTCCGATGATGCTGGACTTGACAATTATGTTAAACCTTTTATTTTTCCTTTGTCATTTCTAAAGCACCGTTGGGCGACACCCTCATTATATTGAACGGCCCTCATGCCAATTTGGCGAATCTTACTTTTAACGGTTTTTCTCTGTGTTTAACTTGCCCCAGTTCCACATAACTCGGGTCCTGAATAATCTCAACCGTCCTTATTTCCTTTAAATGGTCTGATCATCTTTCGGGGTTTTATGATTAACTTTAAGATTAGGCCCAAACTGTGTGCGCATGTCATGTCACTAGAATCGACGTTGAATAAAATGATGAAAGGACTAAACAAAAGAAAATTGGAAATAATAGAAGACCGGATTTTGCATTAGACTACCGGCGAAATGGTTTGAAAATCAAAACAAAACAAACCAGAACAAAATCCTAAACAACCCTGACAAAACTTAAACAGACCGCTACGACAAAACGGAAAGATAAGCGGCAAGATATTGACACAAAACAATCCGAATTACAATCCTAATGATCCGAACAACAGAAATGACAACAGAATAAGCCACCACAAGCTTCTCTCTTGTTAACCAAGGAACAGAGCGTCCTTCCACTTTATCAAGACTGGCATCTTAGCCACTGAGCTTTGCATCGATACTGCCAAGACCATTACCAGCTTCAATATCATCAACATCGGTCAACAAGTTCTCAAGAGGATTCGCGTGCTCCCTGTCGCTGTCATCGATCACAATTGCCCCTTCCTGAATCATTCTTTCTATTTCCTTTTTCAAAGAACGACAGTCTTCAATGCTATGTCCTTGGACATTAGAGTGATACATGCATCGTACAGCAGGATCGAATCCTTTTGCATATGGGTCTGGAGTATAGCCAAGGAGCGGCTCAATCAGTCCTGAAAGCTTTAGCTTTTCAAACAAACTTGCGTAGGACTCCCCAATTGGCGTGAAATTGTTTTCTTGCCTTTGTTTTCCCCCATGCCCCTGTTTTCTAGGGTCGTTGGGTGCTTGCTCTCGCCAGCGAGGGTGACCTGATGGTTGACCCCGCGACCGGATCTTGTTCGGAGGATAATACTGAGGTGGATTTTATGGAGCTCGGGGGCAGGCTTGGGCATGATAGTCTGAAAAGAGTGGATATGATGGTGGGTAGTAGGGTTGTGGAAGGTTGTATGGAGTGTGTGGATAATTTGTATGACTGGGCCTGGGCTGGTAGTGAGGGGAAGGACCTCTGAATTTGGACCCAGTACCTGCTTCGACTGATGCGACCTCGAGCGCACCTCCCGCGCCGCTCTGAATAGCCTGGGTCGTTGCCTTGAGCGCTGAGTAATTTAGGATTTTGTCATACCTTAGGCCCTCCTCTATCATGACCCCTATCTTTACCACTTCATTGAAGGATTTCCCAACCGTTGTCACCAAGTGACCAAAGTAAGTTGGATCAAGTGTTTGCAAGAAGTAGTCCACCATTTCTCCCTCTTTCATGGGAGGATCAACTCTGGCCGCTTGTTCTCTCCAGCGGAAACCAAACTCACGAAAACTTTCCCCAGGCTTCTTTCCAGTCCTCAGCAATGTGAGACGGTCAGGAACTATCTCGAGATTGTACTGGAAATGACCTGCGAAAGCCTGCGCCAGATCATCCCAAGTATACCATCTGCTGGAATCCTGCCTGGTATACCATTATAGTGCAGATCCGCTCAGACTTTGGCCGAAATAAGCTATCAGCAGCTCATCCTTGCCGCTTGCCCCTCTCATTTTGCTACAGAATCCCCGCAAATGTGCCATGGGATCACCGTGCCCTTCATATAAATCAAACTTAGGCATCTTGAACCCAGCCGGGAGTTGGACGTCTGGGAAAGGGCATAGATCTTTGTATGCTACGCTGGCCTGGTTGCCCAAACCGTGCAGGTTCCTGAAGGACTGCTCCAGGCTTTTGAACTTTCTCAACACCTCATCTTGTTCAGGGGCTTTAACCGGCTTTTCGATCTCTGCTGGTACCTCCAAGTGTGGATTGTAAGCATGTGGCTCGGGGGCATGGAATGTAGGCTCAAGGGGATAGTATTGCGTATCGTGAGCCTAAAACAATGGCTCACTGGTCGTTCTGTGCAAGATGGCTGATGTGGGTCCCACAAAAGTGGGAACATTTGGTGTTGGGAGAGGTTGATGGGATGGTGGAGCTTGGGAATCATGAGGGCTTCTCTCATGAAGACAACAGTGATTTGGGAGGCTTGCTGAAGGGCCGGAGTGGGGGTATTCGGGCACGTGCCCTAGTGGCTCAGGGCTCTTTTGTGCTTTGGCTAGAGCTAGCTGCATTGCATTCATCTCTAGTCCCATCCTTTCTATCTTTTCCATCGCTTCCTTTAACAACTGGCTCATCGGCCTTTCTTCCTCGGTACTATTCTCTGAAGTAGTCATGCTTGTTGTTATCGGTCCTTTGGATCTAGTTTGGTAAGGGTGTGTTGCCAGAATTCTTTAACAACTAACTGTTTGAGATTCGGAAAACAACAAACTTGTTAGCGTTTAGAGTTTAACAGATTTGATAACAACACATTGAGGATGCAATGCCCCTAGGCAGTTAACCGTTTCTAACATGCTTTGCTTCAAACAACATGCGTCATCCCTGCTTCAAACAACATGCGTCATCCCGGCTTGCTTATTTGCCCCTTTGAAGTACTTTGGGAACCCCTGTATTTTATTATATTGTATTTTCTTTTTCTTTAGATTTTTTCATTTTTTTTTTCTTTTCTCTTTTTTTTTCCTTTTTTCAAAAAAAAATTTCTTATTTTTTTATTGTGGTCGAATCTTATGGAGATTGCCTACGTATCATGCCCCCGCATGAATCAGACCTTGCGTAGTTCGGACCAATAAAAGATAAACAATACTAAACACATTTTTTTAAAATTTAAAACAAACTGGGTTTCAAGGATTTAAAGATTACCCACAAACTTGAAAATCAAACAACCCGCGTGTTCTAATCAAAAGATTGGTAGACTCAAAAACAAAATTCCAGCTCCCTTTCTCTGTTCGACAAATGCAACCAAATGGTTATTTTTTGCAAATGTGGCCCCTTCCAAATTTCACATGAATTTTGAGGTCGGGGAGGATTATTTCGACACTTTACAAATTTGTCCATTCTTTTACGAAAATAGCCTTTCGACAACTGAAAGATACTCTAAGGCTATTTCGGCAAGAACGGTTTATGACGCAGCCAAAGCTGGCTCGACTTATTATGACAAAATTCAAACGGTATTCACCTGTCCGCCGACTCTGTGTTTTTATTTTCTTTTCAAATTATAATAAAAACTTGTTGTTGCAAACAAGGCCCTTCAGCGCCTTGGGAACGAAAATTTTTAAGGCTGTGTGGGTCAATTGGACAAAAAATCCTAAACATGACCCAAAAGGTGGCTGTTTATGCAAAGTCAGCCTTCCGGCGTCCCTTTCGGGAACATTCGGCTGTTTATGACAAAACATCATCACCTGACCTATTCACGACTCTTTTATCGTTTTTCAAATTAGAAAACTCAATACTGCAAACACGACCTTTCAACGTCTCGGGGACGAAGATTTTTAAGGTTGTGTGGGTCAACTGGACCAAATCTTAAAAAATGACCCAAAGATGGTTGTTTATGCAAAGTCAGCCTTCCGGCGTCCCTTTCGGGAACATTCGGCTATGTCTTGATAAAACAGCGTCACCCGACTTCTTTATGGCAAAATTAAAATATTGACATGTTTTTCTTTTTATTTGTTTTTGGATATTTAGCAAAAAGGTGGGTTGGACATCACCCGACTTATTTATGACAAGATTAAAATTTTGATTTTTGGCTATTTTAGCAAAAGGTGGGGTTGGACCCGATGAGGGTTGCCTACGTATCTCACATCCGGTGAGAATCAAACCCGCGTAGTTCGGGCAAATAAGCTATTTTTGAGAAGACCCTTTTCCATTTCTATTTTTTTTATTATTATTCTTTTTTCACAACAATCAAATAGACTATTATTTTTCATTCATAACAAACAAACAAATTAACGAAAAACATAAAACATTCCTTCTTTTTTGAGAAGGTGGGGTTGAACCCGATGAGGGTTGCCTACGTATCTCACATCCGGTGAGAATCAAACCCGCGTAGTTCGGTCAAAAGAACTACTTTAAAAGAAGAAAGGAAGCATTTTTTGATTGATTTTCTTTTTACAAGAAACACTTCTAAGATATATTTTGAATTTTCATTTGCTCTTTTTTTTCTTTATTCTAAAGAAGAAGAAGGAAATATTTTTTCGGAATTTTGCTTTTAATAAAGAAATGCTTCTCAAAATGTTTTTTTTTTGGATTTTGAATTTTCTTTTCAATTTTGAAAAAGAATCAAAATATTTTCGGATTTGTTTTTTATTTTATTTTATATTATATTATTTTTTTTGAAAACAATTAGAAAGACTTCCTAGAGAAGCCAATAATGGAGAAAATATTTTTGGATTATTTTAATTTTGTCATTTTCATAAACAAATAAATAACACATATTTTAAAAACAAGACTCTTTTTTTCATTTTTATGGCAAGACAAACAATTTTCTTTTCTATTAATGCTTTTTTTTTAATAAAACAAACTAATAAGACATATATTTTTTATTTTATATTCTCAAAATTTCGGCAGAGTTTCGACACTACTTGGACATTTGTTTTTTTTTCTTTCTAAAAATAAGTAGTTATATCTCTACACTGTCATTTCCTCATCTTTTCACGATTTTCTAATTTGTGGAAAATGATGACAACATACAAAATCTTTTGAATTTTCATGCCTTGTTTTTATATGTATTTTTATTTTTTTATATTTATTGTTATTTTCAAAATGTGGCATGGGAAACATAAGGATTTCCAAGACATCTTGGATTTCGCAAATGTTCCCCATGCGTTTTTTCCAACATATGAAGCGTGGGGGACATATGGGAATTCCAAGACTTCTTGGATTCCACAAATGTTCCCCATGTGTTTTCCCAAAAAGCAAGCGTGGGGGACATAGGGAATTCCAAGGCTTCTTGGATTCCACAAATGTTTCCCATGCTTTGATTAAAATAACATCATGCTGGAAATGACCAAATGACCCATTCGCCCTTGACTGAATACAACATGTAGCACATAGGATGCCATAAGATGGTCTATTATTTTCAGGTTGCTTGTCCTAGACGGACCCAACCCCTGTGTTGAGTCCCCTAAGTCAAATGCACATGATGCAAATAAACGTTCCTACTAGGGATCCGGCATGTGGCTTTGTTATACTAGGTTCAGAACCTGGGTGTTTGTTCTAGACCTGGCTTACCCGAGCGGACAGCTCGAGCCGAGGGGGGGCAGCGTACCGGGAATACAGAAGCTTCACCGGCTTAGCAACTTATCCGAACCTCGTTCTAAATTGGGATTTGACACTATACAGAAAAGAAGTCATACGAAGTACGCCCTTCTTCATGATTTAGAAGACTCAGAGAGAAGATGGGTTTCGGCACAATTTATATACAGTTCACATAATATCAAAGCGGTAAAAGCAACATTTAGCACATTAGGCTCAAAACATGTAAAAAATCAGATAAAGCCAAATATAACAATTTATCTAAGCTCGAATTTCTAACCCTGAACCAGTGGTTCTGGGTTATCTAAGTCCCCAGCAGAGTCGCCAGAGCTGTCACACCTCCTTTTTCCGCACCCGAGGGGGCGCAGGGGAGTTTTTTCCAATTAAAGGACAATCGAAAGGGGATTGGTTTAATTATTTCAGAGTCGCCACTTGGGAGATTTAGGGTGTCCCAAGTCACCAATTTTAATCCCGAATCGAGGAAAAGAATGACTCTATATTACAGTCTGCGTACCAGAAATCCGTATAAGGAATTCTGTTAACCCGGGAGAAGGTGTTAGGCATTCCCGAGTTCCGTGGTTCTAGCACGGTCGCTCAACTGTTATATTCGGCTTATTTATCTGATTTTAAATACAATTATGAACCAATGTGCCAATTTTAACTTTTTACCGCTTTATTATTGTTATTTCAAAAGAATGTGAACATCGCTTAAAACACGTCTTTGGATTGCGTCACATGAAATGCACCCACAATCCGGAACGCATTTTATTTGATGTTTTGAGATTTGGATTTGGGTCACATGAAATGCACACCCAAGTTTAAGAAAATAGATTATTAAACACGCGCCTAAAGAGACTATCGTGTTATTATTTGGGGAAGGCCGTGAAATTCGCTAAACGGCCCTCCTGAATTCTAAGTAATTTAAAACAAGTATTTACTGAGGGCCCCACAATTTGTATTTTTATTCGGCGAGGCTCATCTCATTCTTATTTTTTTGAAGGAATTTGCAACGACGTGGAAATGCGTCCCGGGCCACGTCACAATCAATGTGCCCGTGACTAGAGACATATTTCGACTCCGTTGAGATTTGGATTTGGGTCACATAAATGTGCACCCGAGTTTAGGGAGATAACATTATTAAAGGCGCGCCTAAAGCAACTAGCGCATTATTATTTTTTGGGTAGGGCCGTGAAATTTGCTAAACGACCCATCCCGGAATCTAAGTATTTAATACATATATTTTGTGAGGGCCCCGCAATTTGTCCCTTTTATTTGGCGAGACTCGTCTCATTTTATTTTTTATTATTATTATTTATTATTTATTTATTTTTTATATTTTTAAAGGGATGCCATTTTTACGCTTTTAACCATACTAAACCTTACAGCTTCTTTACAACTAAAATCTCATAACTTGTTAGAAGTTTAATAAAAAGAGTTTTAGCGAATGAGTATTTCGGGAGTAGTAATAACATGTACTAATAATAAATTTTTTTTTGAATGAACTAAGCGAAGTAAAGGACGAACAAATTAACGTCAAACTTGTGTCATAGAACAACTAGTCAAACTTAATTACATGACATCAAATAAACAAGAATCACATAACGCAAAATAAGCAAAATGCATACGATGAAAACATAAGCAGAAAATTATCATACCAATTTCTATATTGCATCTTCGAACATTTAACGTAACATTTTCTTATCTAATACTTGAGGTTTACTAACCTTTGAACCTCGGCAAACTCAGGACGACAAACACGACCCCGACGGAACTCAAGCCAGACCTCACTGGACGAGGAACAACGACGAAACCTCGGACAAACACCTCGACGTACCGGACCTCGACGTACCGGACCTCGACGAACAGAAAGCTCGGACCCACAAATGTCAACGACCAGGGATTGTTTGGTTGCTGCTGTATTTTTCCGGCGCGACACCTGTGTACGTGAAGCCGCAGTTGGAGGGGTCGTTTGGGCAGTTGACGAAGGGGGTGGTTGGACGACGCAGCAGCGATGGCTGCTGCTTGACGGGTGGTCGATGGATGTTGCTGGGTTTTTGGTTGAGGTCGACGGGACTGGGGCTGCGACGGAGGGGTGCGACGCGAAAGCATGCAGAACCAGCTGCTCGGAAATGCAGCGAAGCTTGAAAATGGTGGAGCAGCTCCGGTCGGGGTTGTCCGGTGGTGTTCAGGCGTTAGGGGGGTGGTTTGCGACTGGTTTCTGTTTGGTTATGGTGGTTTCACGGTGGGGAAGGCGACGGGGGTGGACGCAGGTGGTTTCGGGGTATGGGTTTTCTAGTTTTCAAAAGGAGGAAGAAGGTGACGGGGAAGGTGATGGACTGGTTGCGACGAGCGGTGGTCGACGAGCCCGTTTGGTTGTTCGACGGAGGTGGCGAGACGGAGAGGGGTTGGTTGGTCGATGGAGTTTTCCTTCTTCTTCTTTAGGAAGGAACAGTGAATTAGGGTTCAGTAGGTTTTTCGTTTTCACCGGAGGAAGAAGAAACATGAACAGTCATTTTTTGTTTCAAAATTTTCCCCCGTCCTCTTGTCCAATGTGTTTGTCCGTGTTTTGTAATGTTTTGCCAAGAAAAATGAGCCCCACGCGTGGTGGGGTTCAAGGTTTATGTCCCCCACGCGTGGTGGGGTTCCCCATGTGTCCTGGACACGGTTTATTATGGGCTAGGTCCGAAATTAGGCCTAAAACCGGGTAGTTTGAACCTGAATATTATTCTTTTGCCCGGACCCGAGAAATAGGAACACGTTGCTTAACTAGTCCTATGTAAGCAAAATAACTACCAAAAATAAGACTAGTATTTAAACAAAACTATATCTTTTTTAAATATTTTTTCAAGATTTAAAATAGCTACAAAATATTAATGAAACTATTTTTTGTAATTTTCGTTTTAAATATTAAGATAAAATATGAGGTAATATTTTTGTATTTTTCAAAGTTAAAATGACTATAAAACCTTAATAGAACTATATTTTATTTATTTTTTTGTAATTTTCGAAATTATATAAAGTACAAAATAAAGTGCAATTTTTGTATTTTTCAAGTTTATGAGAGATACATAAACTAAAATTTATATATATATTTTTTTGAAATTTTTTTTCTTTTTTGCAACGAAATAAAGTAAAAATAGTTAAAATAGCTATACTAGACCCAATTTCACATATTCATGCTAAAAATGTGAAAATTCTCGGGGAGGGTCAAAAATCACGTGCTTACACCTAGTTCCACGATAGGCGTCATCACGACATGTGAGATTTTGGGTCGTGACATAGCGACAAAAGAACTAGGAACAGAATGACACAAAAGGACAAACTGTATTTTATTGATTAAACAACAAGACAAACAATCTAAAATCCGAGTTACCCGGCTAATGAAAATAGCAACAGAACAGAAAGACAAGACTCACATAAACAGAATAGAGGGATAGAAGGGTTTGACTCAATAAATGAAATAAAATCTAGATCACAACCCTGAAATAACCCAGATAATAGAAAAAACATCAAAACAAACTACCAAGATTCCTTCCTAGTGAGGAGGGAATGACTTTTCAATTGCTAAGCTTGACATTTAGCCATAAATTTGCTCATCGGGATCAGCAGAGCCTTCTCCAATTTTAAAATCATTAGCTTTAGTTAGCAAATTTCCGAGAGGATTCTCATACTCCCTGTTACCACGCATCATCCCCACAAAGTGTGCATCATCGTGTGCAGGTAAAGGATTCTGCACGATATTCTGGGTGTCACTGTCTTGGATCACAATCCGTTTTTCCTAGATCATCCTTTCTATTTCTCTTTTCAAATCCCGACAACTTTCAACATTGTGCCCCTGGGCATTAGAATGGTATTCACACCTTTTAGAAGGGTTAAAGCTTCTTGCACGTGGGTCCACATGATTTGGAGGAATGTGTGCAATCATGTCATGATGCTTTAACTTCTCAAATAAGCTTGCATAGGACTCTCCTATTGGCGTAAAATTATCTTTCAACCTTTGTTTCCCTTTATACCCCTGGCTTGGATGTGGGTAATAGGGCACTTGAAAATTTTGTGGAGGCTGGAGGAGATTTTGCGGTGCTCGTGCTCGCCTTCTGGGGTGTTTTGGTGGCTGGCCAACATACTAAGGTGGAGCGATAAAGTATTGTGGGTTCTGAGGGGAATAGTAATACTCAGGGGAGTCATGGGAAACCGGATGAGGCTGCGTATATCTTCGAGGTGTTCTCCTGGAACTTCTTCTCGACCCTGTTGTCATCATGATTTCTTCATCCTTCTCATTGTGTCACTAAAATTATCAGATTCAACCTGAACAGCCTGAGTTGTGGCTTTAAGAACTGCTTGAAATATAATTTTGCCTGTCTTAAGACCATTCTCTACCATTTCTCCCATTTTGATTGCTTCCGAGAAGGATTTGCCAACTGCGGACATCATGTTTTTGTTTTTGTCACTCTTTTATTTTTTTGTCTCTCTTTCTTTTTGTTTTTTCATTGTCACTCTTTCCTTTATTTTTCACTCAATTTTTCTTTCTCTTTTTTTTTTAGTTTATTTTTTCACTCAATTAATTTATTGTTATGATCGAATCCGATGAGGATTGCCTACGTATCATGACACCGCATAAATCAGATCTTTACGCAGTTCAGGAATATTAGGAACAAGGTAAATGAGCTAACTCTTTTTTCTAATTTATTCAATATTTTTAAATAGGCAAATCATACCTCAAAATATTCTAACAAGGAAAATATTTTGGATATTGAATTTTATTTTATTTTGAAAGAAAGACTTCTATAAATTCCTTTTCTTTTATTTTGAACTTTGGGGATTTAAAAAGTAAAAAGAAAATATTTTTGTTTGAATTTTAATTTATTTTCTCTTTTTCTAAGGAAGAATGAAAATATTTTTGGATTTTGGATGTTGCCTCTTAATTTTTGAAAGAGGGACTTTTAATAAAATATTTTGGATTTCTGAGTTTTTTTATTTTAATTTACAAAAATACTTCTAAAGAAAAGCAAAAATATTTTTGGACTTCAATATTTCAAATTTTTATGACATTTATGAAAAATACTTCTAAATAAAAAAAGAATATTTTTGAATTTTTGTTTCTGATTTTTTTTTTTGAATTTTTGGAAAAAATACTTCAAAACAAAGTAAACCCGTATTTTGGATTTTGATTTTTGATTGATTTTTTTTCGTATGAAAGACTTAGGAAAGAAGGAAAATATTTTTTGGGGGGTATTAAAATCTTTTTTTAAAATTTTCTAAGGAAAGATTTCTAAAAAAAGGAGTTAAGGAAAAGGAAAATATTTTTGCATTTTCTTTTTGAAAATTGGGGACCAGAACCGAAGAGGTTTGCCTATGTATCTCACATCCAGTGTGAATCAGACCCGCATAGTTTGGTCAATTTTGACGGAACAGGGAAATATGACTTTTTGAAAATATTGGCTTATTTTCTTTTCCCTTTTTTCCAAAATTTCGGCAGAGTTTCGGATTTCAAATACCTACCTCTCACTTTTTTTTCTTTTTTTTCTTAGTTTTTTCATTTTTTTCTTTCCCTAAGCTAGTCAACATACAAGCTGAAACAAACAAATGCGCAAGTAGCACGTAAGATGCAACATGATGGTCTTTTAATTTGGGTACACTTATTTTAGACGGACCCAACCCCTGTGTTGAGTCCCCAAAGTCAAATGTACGTGATGCAAACAAACGTACCTACTAGGAATCCGACATGAGATTATGTCATTATAAGTTTAAATTCTGGGTGTAGGGCGGGGGAGGGGGGGAGGGGCAGCATACCAGGAATACAAAATCTTCATCAGCTTTGTAACTTGTCCGAACCTCGTTCTAAATTAGGGTATGACTCTAACAGAAAAAAATCACACGAAGCGCACGCTTCCCAGAAGATTTAGAATACTCAGAGAGAAGAGGGGTTTCGTAACAGTTTATATACAGTTTAATCAATATCAAAGTAGTAAAAACAACATTTAGTACATTAGGCTTAAACATGTAAAATCAGATAATAAATGAAAATCAAGTATAACAGTAATTCTAAGCTCGAATTTTGAACCCTGAACCAAAAATTCTGGGTTATTTTCCCCAGCAGAGTCGCCAGAGCTGTCACACCTTTTTTTTTCCGAGGGGATAAAGAGTTTTTCCAATTAAAGTAACATTAATCGAAATGAGATTATTTATTTATTCAGAGTCGCCACTTGAAATATTTATGGTGTCCCAAGTCACCTGTTTATTTTAGAATCCCAAATCGAGGAAATTTGACTCTGTTTTAAAGTCTGGGTAAACTAGTAGACTGGGTAAGGAATTTTATTAACCCGAGAGAAAGTGTTAGGCATTCTCGGGTTTCGTAATTTTAGCACGATCGCTCAACTATTAATAATTGGCCTAATTATCTGATTAATTACATATTTAGAATCTATTCTGCATTTTTAACTTCTAACCGCTTTCAATTAATTTAATCGCCTTTTAGTGTTTATGGAATTTGTTTGAACAAGTCGCGATGTCGCGCACTCGTTTGTTTTTGTACACATTGCGAATCGCATCACGTGAACCGTACCCGCGATCTACAACATGTTTACTTTTATTATTGTTTGAAGTTATGGTCGAGTCACATGAAATCCGCACCGAATTGGGAATTATGTATCACGACTATGCCACGGGAACCCATAACCGTGATGATTTAATTACGCGCCTAAAAAAAACTACGATGCTTAAAATTGATTATATTTCCTAAACTTGTTTGGGATTTCATGTGGAAGTCATAGATTATGGAATTTAAACTTGAAAAAAAAAATGGGCATGTGAGTTTTGAGGGGGAGCATGTGAGTTTGTTACAAAAAGATAAGGAAGAATCTTGCCACATGAAAATGACTCATTGGCTCTTGCTTTAATTAATATTTTTTCTTTTCTTTTAAGAGTGTAAAAATAAAAATACTAGCTAAATATTTTAAAATTAAAAACATATAATTTTTTTTTGTGATTTTTAATTTCCTTAAATAAAACCTACTAAAAATGAAATAAAGGTTAAAATATGTAGATTAAGCTTAAAATTATTTACATACTAAAAAGTGTTGAAAAATTCTAAATATGATAAAAAATTAGGTGCTCACAAGGACATCAAACTAAATATAACATTAGAAGGACAACAAACTATATGAGAAAAATAGTTACATGAAGTTTTTTCTATAGTTAAATCCTACCAAATATAAGTATGAGAGTTTGAAGTTTTTGAGCACCAACCTTTACCATATCATACAAGTGAAAAATTTCTCTCTAATGAATTCCTAGTGCTCCGATAGAGAAAAACCCATTCCTCCACCACCAAAATCACCTGATATCACTCATGAAAATACCTCGGTGTATGGCGTGAAAGACAAAGCGTCATTCAAAAAAAGCTACTAGCCTCAAACCCAATGAACTTTACAAATTCCCTAACTTTATCTGAGAATTCAGTAGAAGAAATCCTCCCAGAATATGGAGTGCAATAGCATTTAATTTAGCTCAATACACTAGGAATCAAAGCAATAACCCTAACAAAGGAAGAGAAGCAGCGAATTTATGAACCTTGGAAGTTCTCACTAATAGTTAAGCTACTTGGCAAACGAATGCTACATCAATATTTAAAAAAGAAGATCCAAGAATTGTGGCGACCCTCAAAAAACTTCCCACTAATCGATCTAGGGGATGATTACTACATCATAAAGTTTACAAGGAAAGAAAATATGGAGAAGGCCCTCATTCATGGACCATGGTTTATCAACGGCCACTACTTATCAATTACAAAATAGAGACCAAACTTTGTAGCAAACAAAGAAAAGTTAACAGTTTCAATAGTTTGGATCAGATTACCACAATTGCCAACAGAGTTTAATGATAGAAGACTCCTATAAAAAATTGGGAATGCCATAGGGCGATTATTAAAAATAGACGTCTGCACTTCCACCACAGTTAGAGGCCGCTATGCTAGGTTCTATGTTGAACTACCACTGGAAACTCCTGTTCAACCTTACATCTACATTGGCCAACACAAGCAATATATACATTACGAAGGTGAAAAATTTTTATGCAAAAATTGCGGACGACTGGGCCACATCCAAACTCAGTGTAATTACATTCAGAAGGAAGCCATGGACAAAAAAATCCAAGCCAAGGGCCAAGCACCACAAGACAAGGAGCAATCAATCAAGCAATGAGAGGAAAAAATAGAGGGGTGGAAGACAGTCTCCTTCAACAAAAAAAAAAGATATGAATCAAAGAACAACCAAGAACACCCTCAAAAACCAACGGAAAATAGCACCAACTCAAGTATTCCGATAAAAGTGTTCAATGCAACAACTGGTAAGTACTTAGATATCCAAGTCTTACATTATAAGTCCAAAAATTCGGTTAAAATTCAAGAGTCTCACATTGAAAAGGTCACTAAAAATCTACCAATGGAAAATACCATCATTAGTATACAAAACAACTTTTCTCTTTTGGAAGATGAGCAAATGGTTTTGTGCGAAACCATTGATTATGATAAAAAAAATATTACTCATAATAATAAAAAATATTTAGGCAAAAATGATCCCTTGGAAGTGTCTATGGACAACATGGACATGTCTAACTCACATGTGGCAGTGGAAAATCCTTCAGTAACAAATGCCATGCAAGAAAACCCCCCTATAAAATTGATTAATATTAATATAAACAATATTATAGACCCTACTACCGCTAATACTAACCAATTAAATGGCCACTACAGTACTAATCACCCTATAACACAAATAGTTACTAATAAGCTACCTGACTTAGAATTAGACTATCAAGTACTTGAGCATGCTGTCCAAATGTCAAGCCATACTTCTCAAATTGGACAAATGGTATCTCACCTAATGAACTCAAACCATTCAAGATCTGAAAAAGATATTGTTAAATATAATACGCCACTCCACACAAACAACATGCAAGTAGAACTACCAATAATTAGCCCAACTCCCAACACTCATTCTGCCAAACCAAAAGTCACGCCCGAAAAAGACACTATAAAAAGCCACAATCCATCTCTGCAAAATGCCAAGAATCCCGTCTACCTTGAGAAGAAGACACAGGTTAATTCAAATTCTGAGACTCCACAGAGCCCAAAATACGGAGGACCAACCCCCTGTCCCCCCACAATTGGAGAATCCACAAATAATCCTAGCTCAACCTCCTCAAAACCAGGATTATCAACCACTTTCATGGATGAAAGTGGGGCTGCTGGACCATGCAGTTTCTTTCAATGTCCAAATAAATGGGCAGGAAGTGATTGTCATTCTCCACAATACACAATATCTTGCTCAGATGATATCCGAGGGAATGAGACTCGCTATGAACAACTACTTGAACCAGGTATGGTTAAACAACATCTTAAACCCATTGGCACCATCAATGAATCCTCACCTGATGCATGCAATGATGCATCAGTGAAATATGCCACCCCATTTCAACCCCATGCAACCACAGAATCCATACCTAGATATGCCATTCTTCCTCCTAGAAACCCTCTCTCACATAAACCCTATCTTTATGCCTTGGGAGAACCTTCCCTAGCCCCAAGATCACCCAGAACCACCACTGGAACAACACCCTTCAGTGTTCCAACCCCAGATGATGCAGGATCCAGAAGAAGAAAAGGCTCCATGGGAGAAAGTTGGAGACCCACGAATTCCAAGAATGGAACAAATCTTAGAGTTCTCAAGCATAAACGAGGTAAAAGTTTTTCTCTTTATGGAGATGCAAGAGAAGAGGCATGTACTCAACTGTCCACTAGCACTATACAAGTGCTCAATAGACACCAGGCCTCCCCAAGATCCAATAGTGGGTAATCGAGCCATGATTCTAGTACCCTCGCTCAGGAGGAACCCTATATTCCTAGAGGGAAGGAGAGAGAATGGGGAACCAGCAAACCTAAAACTGAACCTAGCCATGAATCGTCCAACTAATTTCATAATCTGAAACATTAGGGAAGGGAATAACGATGAGTTTAGAAGAAATTTTAGAGAAATGGTAGATACTTATAGGCCATGCATGGTCACTCTATTGGAAACTAAGATGGCTAATCATGCTCAAATGCTAAGCGATTTTGGCTTCTCAGAAATGATAGAGGTGCCTGCTGAAGGTCAAGCAGGAGGGATGATAGTAATGTGGAATCACAATGTCATCACAGTCCAGAATTTTGTGCGCAGAAATCAGGAAATTCATGCTACTATTGAGGTACTGCCTATACCTAAACCTGGCTTTTTTCTTCATTATATGCTAGCACTGATAAGAGGGATAGAAATAATATGTGGGATAACTTAGAAAATATCCATAATACTTATAAAGGGCCTTGGATGATGGGTAGTAACCTAAATGATATAATGGGTGCAAATGAAAATTTTGGTGGAAGACCGATTAATAATAATAGAAGTAATTTCCTTTGGTCAAAAATTAATAACTATAATCTTACTGACATTGGATATAAGGGTTGCAAATATACTTGGTCTAACCATAGAAAACTTAATAGAGGACTAATAATGAAGAAACTAGACAAAATATTAGGAAATGAACAGTGGCTAGGTTTATTTCCTAATTGCTCAGTTATTCACCTCCCTAAAACTTATTCGAACCATAACCCCTTATTGGTTGAATTAATCTCTAGAAGTAGATTTGACTATAAACAACCATTTAGATTAGAGACCTTTTGGTGTAGACACCCGAATTTCTAAAATATTGTAAAAAGCATTGGGATAGTATGGATTACTGTAAAGCTAGTGATAGCTTTGTGACAAACATTAGGACTTGGAAGAAAAATACTTTTGGAGACCTAACTGCCAAAAAAAATCCTAGCAAGGCTCCAAGGGATCCAAAATTCTATAAATTATACAAATAGTTTATTTTTACAACAATTAAAAATTAGCCTGAAAAAGTACTACAATGATATCCTTAGGATGACGGAAGATTAATGGAAATTGAGGGCTAGAGTAATGTGGTTAAATGAAGGGGACGCAAATACAAATTTTTTTTACATAACTGCCTCCAATAGAAAAAGGACCAATAAAATTACTTAATTTAGGGACGAGGCTGGAAACTGGCTAAACGACCATAGCCTAATAACATCCCATGTTAGCAACTACTTTAAGTATACTTTCACTACATCACACACAAGCACCAATTGGGATGACATCAAAACTAGCCCCTCTAGTTATTATAAGTATGATCTGGGTGCTCTTGATAATCCATTAATGGACATTGAAATAACTAGAGCCATCTTATCCTTTAAACCTTTTAAGGTCCCTGGTCCTCACGGTTTACATCCTTTTTTTTCAAAAATACTGCATTCTATTAGCCAATTAGTAAAAAATATTTGCGATGAAGTTTTCAACACACAATGTATCCCTAATGTCAATAAAACTTATCTCTGCCTAATCCCAAAATTTCAAATGCTAACAGTGTTAAATATTTTAGGCCAATTAGCCTCTGCAATACAATCTACAAAACTATTATAAAAATTCTAGCAAATCGCCCCAAGCCTTTCCTAGAACACATTATTAGTCCTTTTCAAACCAGCTTTATGAAGCATAGAAGAGCGTCTGATAACGCGATTATTATTCAAGAATTAGTCTCCAATTTTAAAAAATTAAAAGGAAAACAGGGTCAAATGATTTTAAAAATCGATCTTGAACAAGCTTTCGATTGTCTAGAATGATCCTTTATATATCGAACCCTTAGGTATTTTAAATTCCCCCCAAAATTCAAAAATCTATTAATGAGTTGTATTACCACTAGCTCAATAGGGGTTCTAGTAAATGGATCGATCATAAATTCCCATATCTCCGTACATTTTTATTATATGCATGAAACTATTCTCAAGATACATTAACAATCAAGTAGATATCCAAAAATGGAATCACATACAAATAGGTAGGAAGAACCCTCTTTTCTCTTACCTTTTTTTTGCAGATGATCTAACACTGATGTCTAAAGCTAATAATTCATCTTGCCAAGCCATAAAAATAGGCCTTAAATTATTTTGCAAATTTTCTGGCCAAAATGTAAACACCACTAAATCCAAAATTATCTTCTCAAATAATTGCCACCCTACCATTACTAAAGGACATCTCTGCTAGCCTAGGTCTTAAAAAGAGTAACACCTTTGGAACCTACTTAGGTTTTCCAATCCTAATCAAAAATACAAAACCTAGGGACTACCTCTTTATTTTAGATAAAATGAGAGCCAGATTGGCAAACTAGAAGACCAGGTTTGTAAATATAGCTGGAAGAACGACCTAGGCTCATGCTTGTCTTAATTCAATCCCAAATCATTACATGCAATACACCTTCCTCCCTACCAAAATCCTAAAAAACATTGACAAACTTCAAAAGGACTTCCTATGGGGCACTACAACTGAAAAGAAAAAAACTCCACCTAATAAAGTGGTCCACAATTTGCCAACCAAAATCTAATGGAGGGCTAGGCATTAAAGATGCAAAAATTAAAAATCTCAATTTGTTAGCCAGTTTAGCATGGAGACTTCTCTCAAACACCACAACTCCATGGGTAAACCTCATTACCTCCACCTATGGAACTAGTAAAGCTATTAAAAACCACTCTTTTGTTTGGCAAAGTATTTAAAAGGATGGGGGATATGCAACAAAGATATTACCTGGTCTCCATATCAATACTCCAATATGAATATTTGGAACACAAACTGGATCCCAGATACAACAAACTTGCGTAGCCTAATTGAGGGTCCACTCTTAGTTAAGGATCAAAACCTAAAAATTAGAGATATCCATAATGGCAAAAATTAGAACTTCTCAAAATTTTCTATAACCTTCCCGGATAGTGTCAAACAACATATTTCTAAGGTTAGGATTCACAACAATGGTCCGAAATGGGACATTCCCATCTGGTCAAAAAACAAACAAAGGTATTTTTATCACCAAATCTTGCTACGGCTTAATCGAGTCTTGCAAAGCTAGTAGCATTGACTTTGCTTGGATATGGGAGCAGAAATGCCCAAACAAAATAAAAATTTTCATGTGGCAATGCCTTCACAATAGGCTTCCATGCAGAGCCTATTTAGCCCACATCTCCATAAACATTGACCCTATGTGCCCTATATGCAAAACGGAAGAAGAATCCTTAATTTATATTTTTTTTCAACTGTAAGACCTCCAATTTTTTTTTGGGATAGAGTGAGATGACAGTTAAAATATAAAGCAAATGACAAACATTGGCTCCTTCAAGTAAGAGACTTAAACCAAAATCTTAGTAATAAATTATTAGACTGGAGCACCCTCTTTCCCTTCATATGTGGAACACTTGGATTAACAGAAATAACAATAATCAAAATATCATCTCCAGCAGGATTAATGTAAATTTCATCATGCAAAGATCAATAGAATATAAACTCCTACCAGAAAATATTAACAGCCCTATAAAGAAAATATCTATAAATGTGAGATGGCATAAACCTCCAAAAGGATGGTACAAACTTAACATCGATGCAAGCTATAACAAAAACCAAACAAGTTGCTTGGGAGGAGTCTTCAGAAGCACAAATGGAAGTTGGATTATAGGCTTCACAAAATCCACTCATACTAATGGAGCTCTTTTATCAGAACTCCTAGCACTCCTTGAAGGACTCCAAACTGCACAGGAATGGAATCTGTTTCCTCTCGAGATAGAAATTGACTGCACTGAGGTAATCCAATGCATTAATGAAGGTAATTACATGTTTAATGATATTGTAATAGCATGTAGATCGTTAATGCGCCAACAGAAGGACGTGATCCTCAGGCACAACTTCAGGCAAGGGAATGAAGTGGCACACCACCTGGCAAAGAATGTGAGGCTCAATCAACTAAGAAAAAGCATTACGTTCAACCGCCTGTTTTTGTGGAATCAAGTGTAAGGAGGGATCAAATTGAACAAGTAGTTTTTGTGAAGCACTTAAATACTGATGCTTGTAATAGTCTAGTAAACTTTGGTAACAAATGTGTCCTAAGTGACACGAACTATGGTTGTAATATTTTGAACCCCATCTAGCTATAATATAAGTATCTTTCCTTTGCTAAAAAAAAATCCTACCAAATATAGTGAAATGGAAATTTATCAAGTATATATACAAGAAAAAAGCCAAGATGACATTGTTTTGGTTCATTGGTCAAATTTTATGTCAAAATTCTTGCCATTGAAGACCATTGGTTCGGCTACACCATCGATGTACCTAGATAAGCAAATATGAGACGACAAAGAGTATGGTAGGACAATGTACGAGCCAGAGACAGATACTTGTAAGAAATGGTTGAATGAACAACCAAATGAATTTGTCATTTATGTCTCACTTGGTAGTATGGCAAAGCTAGAAGTTGACCAAATAGAAAAACTGTACTGGGGATTGAAATGATGTAACGACAAATTCTTATGGGTGGTTAAAGAATCAGAACAGACTAAGCTTCCAAGGAATTTCAATGAAGAATTATGTGACAAGGGATTCGTTGTTGACTTGTTTCGTGGTGCCTCAAAAGTTCTAGCACACAAAGCGATTGGATGTTTCGTTACACATTGTGGATGCATGGAATTCTACATTGGAAGCTCTTAGTTTAGGAGTTCCAATGGTGGCACTTACTCAATGGTCAGATCAAAGCACAAACGCTAAGTATGTTATGGATTATTGGGGAATCGGAGTCAAGGCTTTGGCAGATGAGAAAAGAATTGTTCGATGAGAAGTGATTGAAAGTTGAATAAACGAAGTTATGCAGAGTGAAAGAGAAGAAGAGATTAAGAGAAACACACTCAAATGGAGAGAATTGGCAAAGAGGCAGTAGCTAAAGGAGGAAGTTCAGATAGAAACATTATAAAAAAACAAGTTCTTAGGGCCTTTTTGAAACAAGGTTTACCAAGATGGAACTCAACCTTTTCATCTTCCGATCATTTCCAAGGTATTCTCCTCCGAGGGTCTATTGAAACAATCTCTCTATCTTCACAAGGTAGGGGTAAGGCACTAAGTCTGCATATGCACTACTTTTCCCAGACCATATTTGTGGAATTACACTGGGTTTTTTGTTGTCGTCGTTGTTGTACCATATCCATTCACTAGTTGAAGGATGCGCAAAAAGCCACATTTTATCGATTTTTTTCTTTTTTTCCTATCTTTTGCTCTATTTTCAGTGAAAAGTGGATGTAATAGAATTAGTCCACAAAAGTTCAGACCATCCAAATTTCCAAATTGCAGCCTCATGGCCATGTTATGAGCAATATTTGCGCCACAGCTATCTCCAAACAAGAAAACGCGCGCCCAAAGTCAACGTGGCTATTTAGCCAATCTTCTTGACCATTTTCATCAAAATGAGAAGCTATCCGCTTGATTTCCTCCCAAAAATCTTCATAAGCAATAAGGAGAGTGTGTTAAGGGCTCCACTATAATCAACTAAGGCTAAAACAACATTTCCTTTAGCTACAAATCGACTCAAAAACTGCTGATATAAGTTGGAGAATAAGGTTCGGGGAAGAGGTGTGATGTAGACAATCTTGTTTACCTCGAAAATATGAGTAACAATTAAATTTGATTTGTGGTTTTAAATATACGTGATTCAGTTCAATACCAGTTAATATTCAAGAAGTATAAAGTATAAAGGAGAGAAACGAGTCAATCAGACCAGTGTTACTTAAGCAGTATCGATCTCGAGCCCAGTGACCCCGAGGTGGGTTAAGAACAATGAGGCAAGAACAGTAAAGCAAGAACAATAAAACTAAAGGACAATTCTGATGAACAATGAGCGAGGAAATTAAGATAGTATAATCTTTTCCAATGATTGGAGTCTCCTTTATATAATGGGGAACCCTAAATAAGGTACATTTCTATTTACAGTAAGAAATATTATTGGGAAAGCTGTATAACCGCCTAGTACTGATTTGTACTAATTCGTACAAATCTATTCCGGAATTTATGCCATGATCTTAGGTACATGGCGGAAATCTTGCTCATTCTGTTACAAATTCGTAACGACATTATCTCGAGGCCGATCACGTTCGGCCTTGATGTTCATCAGACACTTTGATCTTCGAAGCCTCCCATCGGGCTCGCTCCTGGTCTATTTCGATCTCGCTCTCAAAGTGACCCTAGAGCTCACAAAATCGGGTAGCCCCAATTTCTACCGTATACATATAGTCCCCGCATTTCTTAGAGTATAATGACAAGAAACGAATTGAGTCCTTGATTTTTACCCCGATTCGCCACGACATCATCATCGTGACACAAGCGAATGAGGAAACGAAAGCTTAGAAGCTGGCCTTTCCCGAGGAAAACTTCGAGAACTTTTAGCGAGTCTGGCGACAGGGAATATTCTGAGGGCGAAGACACTTCTACCGATAAGGATCGTGCTGCTCAAGTTTCGTGCTCTTAGTAATTTTTTGCTTTTGAGGTTGATCGGCCCTGTCGCACCCCCTTTTTCCCTCGTGGGAGTTCGGGTTTCGACATTCATGGGGGAACAACTCGTTTCCTTTTGGGAATTGGGTATTTGAAGAGTCGCCACCTAACAGATTATGGTGCGTTAGGGAACCTAGAGCGATTAACTCATGTAACTAGTTTGCATTACCAAAGAGTAGGGTAAGGGCTCGAAATAACCTTGAGGGAAAGGTGTTAGGCACCCTTCGCAGTCCATAAAAGTGGGTCCCGGCCGAACTTAAACTATGTGAATTAGACATTTTAACAAGTAAACGGTTTCAACACATATTTGCAAATAAATGCATGTTTTCACATTCTAAGTACGTGTATGATTCAGGTAATGGAAGTAAGAGAGAGGTTTGAACAGCTTGCACATGTATATGTAAAGAAAAGGAAGTTTATAAAATTTAAACACTAAGGGGAGTTAGGAAAGGGGAGTCCTAAGTTGATTAGCCTACAAGATCATATCCATGCAATGCCCGGTAATCACTCCTCAATGAGGGGCTACACGTGACATTAGCGCGTAGGTCATCATATCCCTTTATTACCCATTACCCTCCCCTTAGTGGTTATATAAGCGAGTTTAATTAACGACCTCTAAGCGTGCTGCTACCCGTCCCTTCCTTATGGTCCTGGAGGAATTTGGGACCTCTAAATCTGGACAGTTTTAGACAACCTAAGGTTATTTTTAAAAGGTAAAAATCTAGGCGACAGGCAAATAGCATGTAGGACAAGCAAATAGGGACAAATAGTTAGAAGTCTCATATTTAGATGAATGTTACAGATACAGGATATGCATAAGGAAAGTGGCAGAATCCTATCCAGTTTGCCTACTGGCTTTATAGCTTGTTAAGCTTAAGCAATTTAACACAATCAAACACAGTTTCCAGTTTATGTATACATAGATACTGATAACCTAAGGCTTGCCTAGGCGGGGGACTATTTGCAATCACAATTATAAGAGATGATTAACAGTTTAAGAAATTGTTCAAACTACAAACATGATATCTTAGATGACACAGATTATAACAGGTGTTTTGTTTATGTTTTAAGACATGATGCTTGTGTGTGAGGCTGTTTAAACATTTTTATAGCCAACTATTTATTTAGTCGAAATGGATATGTTCAATAAAAATGCAAACAAAAGTTCTTAAAGTACGGTATCTAATGCATACATGGGATAACTATTTTCTTTTTAAGGCAAGAATGACTAATTAAGGCCATAAACACGGAAATAATCAAGAATCATGCACACGAATTTTTTAACAGAGCAAATCACTCAACAATTCTGGAAAGAACATATCAATTCCCATAAACAAAATAGGTTAAGTAAAACTTTTAGGAACACAGAGAAATTAGACAGAAAATAGTTCAAAAACCCTAATTTGAAAACACTTAAAGAAGGAAAATAGCTATGAAAAACTTGAAAGCACGTCAACATACAGAGATTCGAACAACATAAATCATAGAAATCGAAACCTGAAGTAGCGTAGTGTTTAAAAACAACTTAGTAGTAGAGAAGTAAAAAAACCTAAAAGAATAGTCATGGAAGTTTGAAAATACTTCAGATACCCAGAGGTTCGACTAACAAACAACAAGAAAAACAATCCTGATATAACAAAATGTTCAAAAATCGATTAATCAGTAAAGAAATAAATGAGCCTTAAGGAAAAAACAATGACGAACTCAAATCGCTCCAGATCTACAAGGATCTAGATGGATTCAAGTCCAAATGCTAAGTTTTGAAGAAAAGAGAAAGGGTAAAGAGAATCTGGTCTTTGAACCAAAGATTTGAGCCCTCAAATTTTGATAGAAATCACTCATAGACCATAGAAGAGTTTTAAATGAGATCTGGACCAGATCTCTTTGAGGTCCTTCGACAAAACCACACAATTGAGTAACCAGGGGAAATATGAGGCAAATAGAGGCCTCGTACAGCCATGGGAAGCCATAGATCGAGTAGGAATTAAGGGGATTAGGGCTAGTTTTGGGTGGCGGTAGATAGGGTTAAGTTTGGTCTCAGAGAGAATTAGACAGGAGAGGATTTCAGGGGCGGCGGGTTTAGGCAAATGATTTGGGGGTTATTGGGACTAAAAAGGAAGGTCTTAATGTGGACCATTGATCTAAAGGATCAACGGCCACGATTTGATGGGGTTTACGATCGGGTAGGCTTAAATTAGGTTAGGGACAGATGGGATTTGGGCCTGGGTAGATTTTAGGCTAATGTGATTAAAAATTGGGCTGTCTAATTGGCTGGGTCCAAATGAAAGGGGTTATTTGTTAAATACATATTTCATCGCTAAAGTAATTTTTAAAAATAGTTAATAAATTATAAAAAATTATTTTCATGCCTGAAAATATTTTAAAATAATTGCTTAATATTTTAAAAATATAAAAGGCTATTTTCTGGTAAAGTAATGTAATAATGCATGCATAGGCTATAATTGCAAAGTAATTGCAATTGCATTCTAAAAATACAAATGTGGCTATTTGTGCAATAATTGAAACTTAGTACAAATGCAAATGATAAAATTAAGCCATAAAAATTATTATAAAACTATTTTTGATGCAATTAGTGATTGTTTATAAATAAAATGTTGGGATAAATTATTTAATAATATTTTAAAATGCAGAAATTGTATAAAAAATACTAATTGATGCCAAGGCATAGTTTTGAAAATATTATGGGGAAAAATTGGGTATCAACAGGTCCTTGCGAAGAACTCTCGATCGTGACCTATAGCTCTTGTAAAAAGGTTTATACAAAGCCTTTTTCCTTCCATGGCTTTTGAATCTGTTACCGTTTTGCACAGGTCAAAGCGCCTTAGCATAAAACTCCTTTTGAATGTCCAAAGTTTGAGATGGTAATGATTGACAATAAGTTTTGCCCTCTAATGTTTCTGAACAATGGTCCCCGAATGACCATTCGAACTTGAGTTTGAGTAGCTCTTAGGCTCAACAGTCGATCAGGTAAGGTAGCCCTTGGGCTTGATAATTGAGTGAGTGCATGCTCGAACTTGAAATGAAAATAGCCCTTAGGCCTTATGGCCAAGTGAGGACATGCTCAAACTTGAGATGAGGTGGCCTTTGGGCTTGAAAATTAGTCCCCGAGTGAGAATTTTTTCGAACTCGGGTAGCCCTTGGGCTTAGTAATCAAGTGAATACTTGCTCGAACTCGAAATGAAAATAGCCATTAAGCTTTATAGTCGAGTGAGAATTTGCTCAAACTCGAAGTAAAGTTAGCCCGTAGGCTTCATGGATAGTCCCCAAGTTAGGGTTTGCTCGAACTCGGGTTAAGATAACCCTCGGGCTTTTATGATCGAGTGAGGACTTGCTCAAGCTCGAAATAGAGTTAGACATTAGGCTTCATAGATAGTCTTCAAGTGGGAATTTTCTCGAACTCGGGTAGCCCTTGGGCTTACTAGTTGAGTGAGTACTTGCTCGAACTCGAAACGAAAATATCCCTTAGGCTTTATAGTCGAGTGAGGATTTGCTCGAATTCGAAATAGAGTTAGCTCTTAGGCTTCATAGATAGTCCCCGAGCGAGAATTTCCTCAAACTCGGGTAGCCCTCGGGCTTAGTAGTCGAGTGAGTATTTGCTCGAACTCGAAATGAAAATCTTAGGTTTTATAGTCGAGTGAGGATTTGCTCGAACTCGAAGTAAAGTTAGCCCTTAAGCTTTTTTTATATTGGCCCTTAGGCTCTTTTAGATCGTCCTTTAGGCTCTTTAAGTTGGTCCAATTCGGCCTCTAAGACGGCTATAATTTTTCCCTCTTTTCGGCTAAAAGACTTAGTGAAAATTTCTTTATGCTTTAGCATGTGTTTTTTGTACCCGTTGGGTTTTTCGAGGGTTCAATCGATCAGAACTCGTTCGTGTTAATACCTCTTGAGGCTTTATCAAAGGCTGATATTATCAAAGCCTTTAAATTATTCGAATGCTGATTTTATTGAAGCCCTTTTTTGCTTTTGCCGAGGGTAGCCAAATTTAACTGGTTTTTCGAAGTATTTGAAGGCCTTTAATTTATAGTAGTAGTCAGACGTCTCCGCGCCGCATTATTTCGGCCATAGCCTTTTACATTTAATATGACCGTAGTCTTTAATATGGTCGTAACCTTTAATATGGTCGTAGCCTTTAATGTGGTCGTAGCCTTCGGTTATGTCTCTTGGACTTGTTTCCCGATAACCTTTCGAACTTGTCCGAAATGTTAGTCCCCGATTATGATGGCCTTGTCCTTTGCGTCGAGGGATGCCTCTTTGAGGTCTTATAAATTCAAGTTCAGATACTCGAATGTGTTGACTGTCGATAACAGTCCCCGAGTATTTGAGGTGTATTTGGCCCTTAAGCCGTTTCTCGTGGAATCACAAGTACGATGTTTGTATAGTAGCAAGTTTCTTTGATACACAAAGTGTTTTGATATAGAAAGAGTGCTTCTTTGGATAATTGGTACATGCGTACATGTTTCAATATCGGGGCTCGACTATTCTATATGGACACGGTTCATTTGACCGTTTGGACGATTACAAAGTTCTCCTATCGAGACTTGATGGCCTGAAGTGATTTCCTTGCAACAAAGTAGGCATTCGAGGGCAATGCCCTTCGGTACTTGAGGTTTATTGTAGGGAACCTCGGATACCGTTGAATTGCTCTAAGTTAACACGACAATAGTTTCCTTGTTAAAAACCTCACCGGAAAAAACCTATTTTGGACAAAAACTGGTCTAAGGAAAAAAGAGTGCAACACGTGCTTTAAGGTCCAAAGCTTCATGCTGATCCTTGTCGAAAACCTGCAAGTGTTAGTCGAAAAAATAGAAAGGATTGGACTGGGATCGTACCTTTATTTGGATGTAGAATATTTAACATGATCTTCTTCGGCATCAAGCCCCCGTGAATTTTGACCTCGATCATTTCTCCTCTCATTTCGTGCAAAGCTTTGCCCAGACTCGTTGCTTCTACGGTCTGCGTTATACGGTTGATATCGATCTTTATTCGACCTCGACTCCCGATCGATGTCCCTTTTGATCCTACCCATGGGCCTGCTAGGATAGACGGACCTCGAAGGAGTCCCTAGTTGATCATCCTCGACTCTAACCTTCGACTGGTACCGATTATGTACGTTGGCCCAAGTGACCGCCGGTTACTTGAGTAAACTTTGCTTCAACTGCTGTGAAGCTGTGGAACTCCAAGTGTTGAGACCTTGAGTGAAAACTTGAACTGCCCAGTCATCGGTGACCAGAGGCAAATCCATTCTTTTCGCTTGAAACCGAGATACGAATTCCCTAAGCATCTCGTTATCTTTCTGCCCTACCTTGAAAAGGTCTGACTTTCTCGTTGCAATTTTAATGGCTCCGGCATGTGCTTTTACAAAAGAATCTGCAAATCTAGGGGGAAGGGTCTTTTCACGAACTTTTTAGAATCTAGCCCTTCCAATATCGGTGGTGCCCCTGGTATTTGGTCGACCCGGGAGTTGTATGTTTTTACTTTTTTGTCGTTATCCTCAATCTTTTTCTCGTCGGACTCGATCCTCTTGGTGAGTTCCTCGAGCATCCTCATAATCGTGGGGTCATTCCCCGAGCCATTACCGCTTGATCTATCTGGCACTGGCTCAGTACGTCGACTTGGAGTTCTATTATGACTTTGAACTTGAGCGATGGTAATTTGTTGAGCTTGTAGCATCTCGAATATTACTTTGAGGCTAATTCCCCCATCTCCTATAACCTGTGTTCCTTGGCCCCCAGATCGGGCTTCCCTGCACACACTTCCTCCGATGTTTGTGCTTAGATCCGCATTCAAAGCAATATGTGAACTACCAACAAAAGATTCCACATTTGGCACTTCCCCAGGGTTTATCGGTGGTACACTGACCCCTACATTGTTGTTTTCCCCATGAAATCCAAAACCATCATTGTCGAGTACAGGTGCGTTTTGGGAGTCTGACATGTTTTAACCTAAGAACAAAAAATTCTTGACTAGAAAAAGTGTAAAAATAACGTGTGTTTGAGAATCAGTACTGAAATAATCACTATTATCTTTAGCCCCATGGTGGGCGCCAAACTGTTTACCTCGAAAATACGAGTAACAATTAAATTTGATTTGTGGTTTTAAAGATACGTGATTCAGTTTAATACCAGTTAATATTCAAGAAGTATAAAGTATAAAGGAGAGAAACGAGTGAATCAAACCATTGTTACTTAAGCAGTATCGACCTCAAGCCCAGTGACCCCGAGGTGGGTTAAGAACAATGAGGCAAGAACAGTAAAGCAAGAACAATAAAACTAAAGGACAATTCTGATGAACAATGAGTGAGGAAAGTAAGATAGTATATTCTTTGCCAATGATTGGATCCTCTTTATAAATGATTGGGGTCCCCTTTCTACAATGGAGGAACCCTAAATAAGGTACATTTTTTTTTACAGTAAGGAATCTTATTGGGACAACTGTATAACCGCCTAGTACGGATTTGTACTAATTCATACAAATCTATTCCGGAATTTACGCCATGATCTTAGGGACGTGACGGGAATCTTGCTCATTCTGTTACAAACTCGGAACGGCATTATCTCGAGGCTGGTCACGTTCGGCCTTGATGTTCATCGGACACTTTGATCTTCGAAGCCTCCCATCGGGCTCGCTCCTAGTCTATTTCGATCTCGCTCTCGAAGTGACCCTCGAGCTCACGAAATCGGGTAGCCCCGATTTTTACCTATACAACCTTAAATATAAGTAATAGTTACTGCTTTTACGGCTCGAACTCGTAATCCATAGGTAACATGTAGACAATTATATTGTTGTTTCAAGGCTTCCTTTCGAAAAGTTGTCCATTAAGCAAAACCAATAATTAAGCACATGATGACCAATGTGTGTCGGATTTGTTCTAGTGAAACGGATGTTCATTTACATTGGTATGAGATGAGAGTTTAAATGGAATAATATATTCAGTGAGGATTCACATAGTTAGTTTTAACTTGTTTGAGATTGAGGCATAGTTATGCCGTTGAAATTGATATCTAATTATTCGAGTCATACGGTAGGGAGTCTTCTCTATGGAAAAAGAAATGCTTTGTTTTATTCCTTTAAAAAATATTTGAAGTGGCACAGTAGTTGAAAATTGCAGTAGCTATATGAGGCTGCAAATTGAATTGGAATTAACTGATTGCAGGACTAAACCAAGAAAGTATTCGCGTTTCGTACATTAAAAATGTTTAACAAATTTGCTGACAGATGGGGATGTAGCTCAGATGGTAGAGCGCTCGCTTAGCATGCGAGAGGTACGGGGATCGATACCCCGCATCTCCACTTTGTAGTTTTTCTGTTGTATTACACCATTCTTTTGTTAATTCTTGTAATAATTCATTTTGGGTTTATGTAGTAATTCTAATAGCATTTGATTAAAAGTAAACTCGTCTTAGAAGTGAGAATCATTTGAATCCCTTGTTATCCAATAATGTAAAATCAACTATTATATTACACATTTGCAACCAGTTAATTAGCAGATAAATGAAATTATTAAGAGGTTATAATTCACATACCACAAAGAAAACTATTTCATATTATAAAAGTCTAAGGACCATTTTACTACAGCATCGAATTTGTAGATATCATTTTTCTTTGTCCTTCAATAGAAGTACAAACCTAGCTAGTACAATACAATTCACATGTTTCTGGATTTTATTTTGACATTCGTCCATGGAAAATCTTAAAATTTGGCATGAACGATAAATTAAACAAGTATAATTACTTTTTTTTCTCTTAAAATAAGTATAATTACTAGGAGTATTATTTTTGGTTAATGTAACTAAAAAAAATTCATCTTTTTTACTCGTCTATACTTTTCCAAGGAGTAAGTTATTTTGTAGCAAAAGAAAAAAAAAATCTTATCATAATGGGAGATGCATCTGGATAGTTTTACAGTGTTGGACAACTATAAATCAAATATTAATAAATAACTACCAACACATTGCACATTAAATACACTACGGACACACACATAAAATAAAAAATCAAAATTACCCCAATCTACCAAAATATTGAAAACACCAAATAATCGAGTCTCTTCAACCCTCAAAAATCAACTTAAGAGTTTATTTTCATGCTCTTAGAATACAGGAAATGAAAACTTAAGCAGCTGCATTATAACTTCCTTTTTTACAAATTTTCCAAATTTTGTTTTCTCAACATAATTATAATTATTGAAAACATAAACTTTACTACTGTTTGACTCAAAAGATATTGGAATCTTTTTGAACAAATCATTAAAAAATGTCAAGAGGTAAATCTTAGTTAAACATAATAAATTCCAGATCAATGAGCTAATTAAACAAATTGTACATAAGATGAAATAGAGGTAGCCAATCTTATTGAAACTTTCGTTGCGACTTCCATTAATCAATTGGGAGGTTCTTTTACATGTTTTCTTGGAGATTGCTACATTCTTCTTTTTCTTAAAAAGATTGCAAAAGAGGGAGGTAAGGAGAGAGGGAGAAGGCCCCTACAACCGAAGGTTTTCCCTTTTTATATATTGTCATGGGACCTTTGCTATTTAATTGGTTTGAATCTCTCTCTCTCTCGCACTATCTTCCTTGGTCGTCCCCTGGACGTTGTTCCTTCTGACTCGACGGATGTCGTGAGTGCGGGATGTAGAATGGACTATGTCGTCTTTCGATACCCTGTCGCTTGGACGGGATGTTGGTCAGCTTGACCGCAGTGGTCAGATTTTAACCAATACAATTAGTCCCTCCGTCTGTCAGGGTCGTCCCCTGTCGGGCCAGGCAGACGGATCATGAGTACTACGAATTCGAAAAAAATCTGACTTCTCGTTTCTTAGTTACGCTTCGTAGGTTTCAAGTGAGACGACGGCATTCTTTCGATACCCTTGGACCGTTGCGGCTGTTTCAGAACCGAAATGTCGTTTAGTATTAAAGCATTGTTTCGTGGTTGCCGCCATTATGACACACGTTCCTATGGAACTGAAACGTTTCGTGCCCTATCAGATTCGATTGGTAACTCTTCGATTTCGTGATTGGGGGGATTTATGTCTCTTATAAATAGAAGAAACACTCATTCGATTGACACACTTCTCTACCTTGTGCTTCAAAGAATTTAGTGGATATACTTTCTTCCTGATACTCCGAATTTTCATTCGCCCCCATTTTGACTGAAAACTTTCATCTTTCCTTTCCATTGTCTTTTTGCCACACCATCTTCACAAAATGGCTGGTGATTCTTCTCGCACTGGTCTCCCTGTCACAATTCCGGCGCCAAAAAATGTTGCTCTGGCCACCGGAGGAGTAGAAGTGGTGGAAGATGAAGAGGTTCCATCAGTAGTCGAGATCTTGCCTCGTCCTGGGAGAGAATGAAACGATTTCTGCGGTCGCGCGGGGTGGAGCCCGAACCTGTCCCTTCTGTTATGAAAGAAGAAGACATTGCAGAGTTGAAAGCTAGGTGGGGGATCCCCAATTACATTGACATGCGACCGACGGTAGGGAACGACATTGTTCATTTTGACCATCTCGGGTACTGCATATTCTACGCCTACCCATTTCTTATTGGATACGCACTTCCTCTCCCTCTCCTGGTGGTAGATTTCTGCCATTTTTATGAGGTATGCCCCGCCCAACTTTCGCCGTACCTATACAAGCTATTCCTTATATTGCTTAAGTTTGCGAAACTCACCGGTCATGAGATCACTTTGGATCACATGATCAATATCTTTGCCCTTCAACTCATTCGCGGCACGATGCTTCACATGCGTCCTCGGGGGTCGAAGAGCCTGGTGGTGAAAATGGACGACAGGGCTAACCATCGTTTCTACGAGAATTATTTCTATGTGCGGACCGAGCACATTGTAGCGGATCCAACGGGGTTCCCTAAGAAGTGGAACTTTGCACGTAAGTCTCTTATGTTTTTAGTTGGCGAGATATCTGACCACTTTTTGTTTCAGTACTAAACCCTGTTATGTCTCTGCAGCCGAGAAATTGCCCCTCCATCTGTCGAAGGCATCCGCGAGTGGGTGAGCGCCATCCTTCCCTATACGGCAGGGGTTCGTACATAGTCGGCCTTTTATGACAAATTTGGACGTAGGTCCCTTACAAGTGAAATGTCATTTCTGTTTGTTATTTTTCCTCTCTTTTTACTTAGTTTCTTATGTGTTGTTTGTCGATGACAGGGAGAGTGCGGAGAGCGAGGGCTCCCTCATTAGCTTTTCGTCAGCCGACATCGTTTGCTCACCCGGCGACAACTCCTACTGCTCGGTCTTCATCAAGCGTTGCTTCAGTTTAGTTTGCGGCCGTGGTTATTCTTGCGGAGGCCACTTCTGTCAGGACTCATTTCCATAATAGGTCATGATGGCGTCCAACACCATTGTCGGGCAAGCCAACGCGGAAAATACCAAATAGGTTTTCATTTTAATTTTACCAAAATAATTGCAATAATTCCTTAAGTTAAGGTTAGAACGAGTAATAACCAGTAAAATACCAATTATACAATCCCCAAAAGAATAGTCTACTAATATGTGTGTCAAGACCCGGTGTCACAAGTTGTGGGCAACTAGTAGAATATACAAAAGAATCAATCTATCCTACTGTCCGGGAAATAGAATAGACAACAAAAATAAATATGAGAGACTCCATCAAACTGTTGAACGGCACAGGAAGGGAAGCAGCTCACCGTAGAAGTCTCAAAATATGCTTAGCCAGATGTACCTGCCTTAGATCCTGTACAAATAAGTACAGAAGTGTAGTATGAGTACATAAACAATATGTACCCAGTAAGTATCCTGTCTAATCTCGAAGAAGTAGAGACAAGAAGTCGACTTGACACTTACTAGGGTCAAATAATATGAGAGATGAATTATACTGAGCATGGATAAAACAAATAATCAGCAGTGTGTAGCAAGAACTTACAAATCGTCTCCTAGATAATGTCACAGCTGGCAACTCCCATTCTAGGACAAATAATAAACTCAAGTCATAGAAAAATACTGAGTAAAGCATGGCAAGTAGTGCCGAGGTCGTATGGCCCGATCCAACATAAAAGAAAATTGTACATTGCCGAGGGTCGAACGGCACGAACCATAGATGCATCTATTACTCCGCTCACGAATCAACCATGCGACGCAGTCAATGTAATTAAACACAGTAACAAGCAGACAAGAACACATAACTGGGGAGAAATTATTCACTGAGTTATCAACTTCTCTCTAAAAAGGCCAAGAGAGATCATGTTCCTTTTAACTAGTCTCATTTATCATAATCACCATGATTTAAGCAATCCAAATTAAACATAGCATTGCAATATTTCCACATAAAGCATGCTTCTGGGTCCTAAACTACCCGGACTTAGCATAATAGTAGCTACGCACGGACTCTCGTCACCTAGTGCGTACGTAGACCCCACATTTAATGGAAAATTATTAGATTACATCATCTATGGGGGACAATTCCCTCTTACAAGGTTAGATAGGAGACTCACCTTGCTCCAAAGTGCACTTCCAATACCAAGAACGAGCCCGAACTCTCAATTTGGAGTTGAACGATCCAAAACTAGATAAACGAGGTAGGGACTAGTCAATACAAGCTCACAATATCGCATTCTAACTATTTAAGCAATTTTCCACCATTAAACACAAGTTTCCTAAAATCCGACCTCGGGGCCACGTGCCCGGATTTTGAAGTTTTTCGAAGAAAGTTGTTCTCTATAACCTACGGGTCAATAATATACAATTTCTAATTTATTTCATAACAAATTTTGTGATTAAATCTAACTTTTGTTAAAACCCTAGCTTTTGCTCTAAACCCATGATTTTATCTTAATCCTAGTGGTTAATCTACCTAAGACACAAGTATTAAACTAGGAATAGGTGGGATAACTTACCTCAAGATGCTAGGTGGAAATCTTCTCTCAAAATCTCCCAAAATCGCCAATGGAGGAGTGAAAAGTGGTACAAATGACTTAGAACTTGTATTAAATGAAGCTCACTGCTTCAGCGATTACCGCATCTGCGGTCAGGGGACCGCATCTGCGAGGAAGAGACCGCATCTGCGTAATAGGCCAAGCAGACTGGGACCGCTTCTGTGGTCTTGAAGCCGCTTCTGCGGCTTGGGAGCCGCTTCTGCGGCTTGGGAGCCGCTTCTGCGGCTTGGGAGCCGCTTCTGCGGTTTCTGGCCTGGCCTGCCTTGGCCACATCTGCGATAGGGCTACCGCTTCTATAGTCTCGCACCTGCGGCCGCCTAACCGCAGGTGCGGTTATGACAAATACCAGATGTTTCAGCCCTTTTCAGCTTTTTCAACTTCACTCGAGCCTTGTCCGATTGACGCTCGGGGCTCCCGGGCCCCGCCCGAACATACCGACAAGTTTGAAATCATGAAACGGACCCACTCGAACCTTCGGAACACCCGAAACAATGCTAAATCTATGAATCACCCCCTAAAACCAATTGAATCAAACATATGAACTTCTAGTTCTTAATTTCACTTCTAACGTACCGAAACGTACTTATACTACTCGGATTGACACCAAATTTGGCGGGCAAGTATTAAATGTTATATTGGACCTGTACTGGGTTCCAAAACCAACATACGAGCCCAATACCAATGGGATCAATCATTAATTAGTTTCTTTAAATACTTAGAATTTCAGTTTAACATTTGCTAATAAAAATTCAATACTCGGGTTAGGGACCTCGAAATTTGATTCCAGGAATACGCCCAGGTCCTATATTTTCCTACGGACATTCTGGGACCATCAAAACATGAATCCGAGTCCGTTTGCTAAAAATATTGGCCAAAGTCAAACTTAGCCTTTTAAGAAAATCTTAAGGAGCCAAATGAGCATTTTTCAACCCAAACTCTTCCAAATCCCGAACCAACCATCCCCGCAAGTCGTAAATTAGTTAAAGCAAGCGTGAGAAGTTTTATTTAAGGGAACGGGGTTCTAAAAAGTAAAATGACCAGTTGGATTGTTACATTCTCCACCTCTTAAACAAACGTTCGTCCTCGAACGGACATAAAAAAGTACCTGAGCTGCTGAATAAATGTGGATATATGCACCGCATGTCCTCCTAGGACTCCCAGGTTGCCTCCTTGATTGGTTGGCCCCTCCACTGGAACCTCACCGCAGAAATCCTCTTGGACCTCAACTTGCGATCCTGTCTATCAATAATGGCAACTGGCTCCTCCTCATAACCCAAACTCTCATCCAGCTGAATAGTATTGAAGTCCAACACATAGGATAAGTCGGCATGATACCTCCGAAGCATCGATACATGGAAAATCGGATGAACTCCTGATAAATTGGGGGGTAAAGCAAGCTCGTAAGAAACCTCCCCAACTTGACTCAACACCTCAAAGGGGCCAATAATCCTTGGGCTCAACTTGCCCTTTTTCCCGAACCTCATAATGCCTTTCATTGGCGAGACTTTCAAGAGAACCTTCTCACCAACCATGAATGATATATCACGCGCCTTCTGATCCGCGTAGCTCTTCTGTCTGGATTGAGCTGTGCGAAGCCTCTCCTGGATCAACTTTACTTTGTCCAAGGCATCTTACACCAAATCTGTACCGTATAACTTAGCCTCACCAGGCTCAAACCACCCAATAGGAGAACGGCACCGTCGACCATATAAAGCCTTGTATGGAGCCATCTCTATGCTGGACTGATAGTTGTTATTGTAAGCAAACTCTGCCAAAAGCAAGAACTGATCCCACTGTCATCCAAAGTCAATCACACATGCTCTGAGCATGTCCTCCAAGATCTGAACTGTCCGCTCTGACTGCCCATCGGTCTGAGGATGGAATGCTGGGCTAAGCTCTACGCGGGTCTCCAACTCACTCTGAATGGCTCTCTAGAAATGGGAAGTGAACTGAGGGACTCTATCTAATATAATGGAAACAGGCACACCGTGCAACCGAACTATCTCCCAAATGTAAATCTAAGCCAATCTCTCTGAAGTGTAAGTAGTCACAACTGGAATAAAGTGGGCCGACTTGGTCAACCTGTCAACAATTACCCACACCGAATCAAAGTTCCGCAAAGTCCGGGGCAACCCAACCACGAAGTCCATAGTAATATGCTCCCATTTCCACTATGGTATAGGCATCTGCGGGAGTAGGCCACCTGGCCTTTAGTGTTCATACTTGACCTGCTGGCAATTCAAACACCTATCCACATACTCCACTATGTCTTTCTTCATCCTCCACCACCAATAATGTTGCCTCAAGTCACGATACATCTTCGTAGCACCCGGATGAATGGAATACCGCGAACTGTGTGCCTCCTCTAGGATCCTCTCTTTCAGACTATCAATATTAGGAATACATACGCGACCCTGGAGTCGCAAACCACCATCCTAACTGATAGAAGCCTCATTGGCACTACCCTGTAGCACCGTCTCTCTAAGAATTGCCAAATATGGATCATCGAACTGCCGGGCCTTGATTTGCCCCAATAATAAAGACTGAGCAATCACACACGCAAGAACTCGGCTGGGCTCTAAAATATCCAACCTCACAAGTCTGTTAGCCAAGGACTGAATGTCCAAAGCTAGTGGCCTCTCCTCTGCTGGAATGAATGCCAAGCTACCCATTCTCTCTACCTTCCTGCTTAAGGTATCCGCGACTACATTTGCCTTGCCCGAATGATAAAGAATAGTGATGTCATAATCCTTCAGTAACTCAAGCCATCTGCGCTGCCTCAAATTAAGGTCCCTCTGCTTGAACAAATGTTGTAAGCTGCGATGATCAGTATAAACCTCACACGATACCCCATACAGATAATGCCTCTATATCTTAAGAGCATGAACAATCGCGGCCAACTCCACATCGTGCACAGGATAATTCTTCTCATGGGCCTTCAGCTGACGCGACGCATATGCAATAACTCACCCCTCCTACATCAATACACATCCCAAGACAACGCGGGAAGCGTCGCAATATACCGTATACATTCCTAAACCGGAAAGCAATACAAGAACCGGTACCGTGGTCAAAGCTATCTTGAACTTCTGAGCTCTCCTCACAGTCATCGGACCAATGGAAAGGAGCACCCTTCTGGGTCAATCTAGTCAGAGGTGATGCAATAGATGAAAAGCCCTGCACGAATCATCTGTAATAACCTGCTAACCCTAGGAAACTCCTGATCTCGGTCACTGAAGTAGGACGTGGCCAACTCTGAACTGCCCCAATCTTCTTGGGATCCACCTTAATACCCTATCTTGACACAATATGCCCCAAGAATGCCACTGACTCTAGCCAAAACTCACACTTGGAGAACTTAGCATATAGCTTCTACTCTTGCAAGGTCTGAAGCACTACTCTCAAATGCTGCTCGTGCTCCCCCAGGCTACGGGAGTATATCAAGATGTCGTTAATGAAGACGATGATAAATGAATCAATATAAGGCCTGACTACCCTATTCATCAAGTCCATAAATGCTGTCGGGGCATTAGTCAAGCCAAATGACATCACCAGAAACTCATAATGGTCATATCTAGTCTGGAATGCAGTCTTCAGAACATCCGAGTCCCGAATCTTCATCCGATGATACCCTGACCTCAAGTCAATCTTAGAGAACACCCTAGTACCCTGCAACTAGTCGAACAAATCATCGATACGAGGCAATGGATACTTGTTCTTGATGGTGACTTTGTTCAACTGGCAGTAATTAATTCACATCCACATAGTCCCATCCTTCTTCTTCACAAATAGTACTGATGCACCCCAAGGTGATACATTGAGTCTAACAAACCCCTTTGTTAACAACTCCTCAAGCTACTCCTTTAATTCCTTCAACTCTTTAGGAGCTATACGGTATGGTGGAATAGATATAGACTGGGTTCTTGGAGCCAAATAAATAAAGAAATCAATATTGCACTCCGGTGGCATGCCAGGAAGATCAAAAGGAAGCACATCGGCGAGCTCCCAAACTACTGGAACTGAATCAATCATCGGAGACTCTGCGGTGGTGTCCCGAACATAAGCTAGATAAGCCAAACACCCCTTCTCGACCATATGCCGAGCCTTCAGGAAAGAGATAACCTGACTAGATGTATCAACTGTGGAACCCTTCCACTCCAACCTCGACAACCCTGGCATCACTAATGAAACAGTCTTGGCATGACAATCTAGGACGACATGATATGGAGATAACCAATCCATGCCCAGGATGACCTTAAAATCGATCATATCAAGCAACACGAGATCCACTCTATTCTCGAAACCACAGAATGTGACCACGCAGGACCGGTAGATTTGATCCACAACCACATAATCGCCCACAAGAGTGGACACATGAATAAGAGTGCCCAAAGTCTCAAGAGAAATAACTAGGAAACGAGCAAACAAAGATGATACATATGAATAAGTAGACCCTGGATCAAATAATACTGAAGCATCTCTACCGCCAATGGAAATAATACCTATGATGACGACATTTGAGGCCAATGCATCTGGCCTAGCCGGAAGGGCATAGAATCTGGCTGGAGCGTCAGCTGGCTGGCCTTCACCTGACTGAGCAGTAGCTGACTGACCTCTCCTTGCCTGGCCTCCACCTCTAGGACGACCTCTACCCATCTGTCCCTCGCCTCTAGGAGGCTGGGCAACTGGTGTTGGAATCATGGGCTACTAACCCCGCTGTACTGCCTTGCCCTGAAGTTTGGGGCAGGTCCTCTTCATGTGACCCGGATCTTCACACTCGTAGCACCCTCTCGGCACCATAGCCTACTGCCCTAAAGTCTGAGCTTGCTGACCCGAATACCTACTAAAAGAACCTTGAATGGCTGGTGGGCGATATGAACTCTCTAGCATGGCACTGAAGTGAGCACTGGAAGAACCTTAATAACCAGAATACCTGCTAGAGGAACCCTGAATAGATGATGGGCAGTAAGAACTCTCTGGTATCGCACTAAAATAAGGTCTTACTAGAGCACCTCGGGGAGGTGGTGGTGGTGCTAAGTACGAGGATCTGCTGGGCTGACCCCTCCTGAAGTGACCTCTACCCCTAGCTGGGGCACCTCTGAACTCTCCCGAAAACCGGGCCCTCTTGTCCTGATAAATCTACTCCCTACCCCTCTGGCGATATCTTTCAATCCTGCAAGCAATCTCTACCACTAGCTGATACTCAGTACCTATCTCCACCTCTCGGGCCATGCTAGCTCGGATACCAGGGTGCAACCCCGCAATAAATCTCCGTACTCTCTTTGCATCTATAGGAAGTATCATGAGTGCATGGCGAGACAACTCAAAAAACCTCACCTCATAATCGGTCATAGACATCTGGCCCTGCTCAAGATGCTTAAACTGATACCGCAGCTCTTCCCTCTCAGAGGGTGGAATATACCTATCCAAGAATAACTGTATGAATTGACCCCAAGTGAAGGGAGGAAACCTACTGGCCTTCCAAGAACATAAGACTACCGCTATCTACGGGCCCTGCCCTCTAGCTAAAAAGTAGTGAAGTCAACCCCATGCGACTCCAATATCCTCATATTGTGCAGTCTGTCCCTGCACCTGTCTATGAAGTCTCGGGCATCATCATGACGCTCACCCCTGAAGATAGGAGGGTGAAGTCTGGTCCATCTATCCAACAATTTTTACGGGTCGCCATCCGCAGCTGGTCTGGGCTGGGGCGCCACTGCAGCAACTGGCTGGGCCCCATCTGCGAGTAGTGCACCAGAGTCTGATACACTGCAGCTGCATGACCAGGAGCCTAAGCAGTAGTAATTTGTGCTCTCCCTCATGCCTGTGATGTAGCTGGATCCACTGGAAATAAATCAGCCTGAGTCATGGAATCCATGAACCGCAACATACGACCCATGCTCTCGTGGAAACCTGATGTTGTCATAAAGTCCGCCGGGGTAGGCTCAGCTGCGGGCACCTCGCCTTGCTCTTCAATAATAGGATCTTCCACAGGATCTGCTAGTGGTACTATTGGGATAACTTTGGGACGCCCTCGTCCCCTACCTCAGGCCGGTGCCCTCCCCCGACATCTACCTCGACCTCTAGCAACGGGGGTAGCAGCCCCTCCCGGGTCTAGAACATCTGTCGTGCGTGTCCTCACCATCCGTGAGAGAATAGAAGAGGGAAAATTTAGTATACCAACCACTACACGATAGAAATGAATAAAGAGTAGTTTTCCTAACACCCTATAGCCTCTCGAAGATAAATACAAACGTCTATGTACCGATCCGCAAGACTCTATTAGGTTTGCCCATGACTTGTGAGACCTACGTGAACCTAGTGCTCTGATACCATGTTGTTATGACCCATAATAGGTCACGATGGCGCACAACACCATTGCCGGACAAGCCAATGCGGAAAATACCAAATAAGTTCTTATTTTACTTTTACCAAAATAATTGCAATAATTTCTTAAGTTAAGGTTAGAACGAGTAATAACCAGTAAAATACCAAAGATAATTATACAATCCCCAAAAGAATAGTCTATTAATGTGTGTGCCAAGACCTGGTGTCACACATTGTGAGCAACTAGTAGAATATACAAAAGAATCAATCTATCATACTGTCCGAAATAGAATAGATAGCAAAAATAAATAAGAGAGCCTCCATCAAGCTGCTGAACGACATAGGAAGGGAAGCAGCTCACCGTAGAAGTCTTGAAATCTGCTCAGGGATGCGCACCAGACTGATAACCAGATGTACCTGCCTCAGATCTTGTACAATTAAGTATAGAAGTGTAGTATGAGTACATAAACAATATGTACCTAGTAAGTATCATGTCTAATCTCAAAGAAGTAGAGACGAGAAGTCGACTTGACACTTACTAGGGTCAAATAATATGAGTGATGAATTATACTGAGCATGGATAAAACAAATAATCAGCAGTGTGTAGCAAGAACTAACAAGTCCTCTCCAAGATAATGTCACAGCTGGCAACTCCCATTCCATGACAAATAATAAACTCAAGTCATAGAAAAATACTGAGTAAAGCATGTGGAAGTAGTGCCGAGGTCGTACGGCTCGATCCAACATAAAAGTAAATTGTGCACTGTCGAGGGTTGAACGACATGAACCATAGATGCATCTATTACCCCGCTCGCGAATCAACCATGCGACGCGGTCAATGTAATTAAACACAACAACAAGTAGACAAGAACACATAACTGGGGAGAAATTACTCACTGAGTTATCAACTTCTCTTTAAAAAGGCCAAGAAAGATCATTCCTCTTAACTAGTCTCATTTATCATAATCACCATGATTTAAGCAATCCAAATTAAACATAGCGTTGCAAGATTTCCACATAAAGCATGCTTCTGGGTCCTAAACTACCCGGACTTAGCATAATAGTAGCTATGTACGGACTCTCGTCACCTAGAAGGAAAGTAGCCCCCACATTTAATGGCAAATTATTAGATTACATCACCTATGGGAAAATTCCCTCTTACAAGGTTAGATAGGAGACTCACCTCGCTCCAAAGTGCACTTCCAATACCAAGAACTAGCCTGAACTCTCAATTTGGAGCCGAACGATCCAAAACTAGATAAACGAGGTAGGAACTAGTCAATATAAGCTCACAAGATCGCATTCTAACTATTTAAGCAATTTCCCACCCTTAAACACAAGTTTCCTAAAATTCGACCCCGTGCCCAGGTGCTCGGATTCTAAAGTTTTTCGAAGAAAGTTGTTCTCTATAATCTACGGATCAATAATATACGATGTCTAATTCATTTCATAACAAATTTCCTGGTTAAATCTAACTTTTGTTAAAACCCTAGGTTTTGATCTAACCCCATGATTTTACCTTAATCTTAGTGTTTAATCTAACCTAAGACACAAGTATTAGATTAGGAATAGGTGGGATAACTTACCTCAAGATGATAGGTGGAAGTCTTCTCTCAAAAGCTCCCAAAATTGCCAATGGAGGAGTGAAAAGTGGTAAAAATGACTTAGAACCCGTATTAAATGAAGCTCATTGCTTCAGCGATTTCCGCATCTGCGAGGAAGAGACCACATCTGCTGAATAGGCCAAGTGGGTTGGGACCGCTTCTGCGGTTTTGAAGCCACTTCTACTGCTTGGGAGCCGCTTCTGCAGTTTCTGGCTTAGCCTGCCTTGGCCGCATCTGCAAGAGGGCTACCGCTTCTGCGGTCTCGCACCTACGCCGCCCAACCGCAAGTGCGGTTATGACAGATACCAGATGCTTCAGCCCTTTTCAACTTTTCCAACTTCACTTGAGCCTTGTCCAATTGACGCTCGGGGCTCCTGGGGCCCACCCAAACATATCAACAAGTCTGAAATCATGAAACGGACCCGCTCGAACCTTTGGAACACCCAAAACAATGCTAATAGCCTATTTGGCCAAGCTGGAGAAATCAGCTTATTTTGAGAAGTGCTTTTTTCAAAAGTGCTTTTGAAAAAAATACTTTTGGAGAGAAGTAGTTTGTATTTGGCTAATCAGTCTGAAAAGCACTTTTGAAAAATAATTTGTGTTTAGCCAAGCTTTTTAAAAAGTGCTTTTAAGTGTCAAATTACGAATAAGGACATGAATAGATGTACTTAATAATTAATATTATAAGTAAATAAATAATCTCAAAATTTTGTTATTACATGAAATAATTAAAAAAAATCATTTTATTTAAGTAAAATATGAAAATAAAATTAAAAAGTACTTAGTTCTTTTAATATAAGTTAAATATATTAAAATTCCTTCAACAAATATAAAAGCATTCACCCCTAAAGTCACTATATATTAGAAAGTTTTCCTAAAAGTAAAAAAGAAATATTTATAAATTAATATCCTAAGTATTAGGTTTAAGGGTTATTTTGGTATATGCTATATTTTATTAAGGGTATTTTAGGTAAGAAGAAAAGCCAAAACTACTTCTGCTTCTGCTTTTGGAAAGAAACTACTTTTTTCTGCTTCTCTGAAACTGTTTCTGCTTCTTCCCAAAAGCACTTTTTTCCCCAAATAAGTTTGGCCAAAAACCTCAATTAAATCAAACTTATGAACTTCAAGTTCTTAATTTCACTTCTAATGTGCCGAAATGTACTTATACTACTTGAATTGACACCAAATTTGGCAGGCAAGTCTTAAATGTTATGTTGGACCTGTACTGGACTCCGGAACCAACATACGAGCCCGATACCAATGTAATAAATCATTAATTAGTTTCTTTAAATCCTTAAAATTTCAGTTTAACAGTTTCTAATAAATATTCATTACTCGGGTAGGAACCTCGAAATTCGATTCCGGGAATACGTCCAGGTCCCATATTTTTCTATGGACCCTTCGGGACCGTCAAAACACGAATCCGGGTCCGTTTGCTAAAAATATTGACCAAAGTCAAACTTAGCCTTTTAAGAAAATCTTAAGCAGTCAAATGAACATTTTTCAACCCAAGCTCTTCCAAATCCCAAACCAACCGTCCCCGCAGGTCGTAAATTAGTTAAAGCAAGCGTGGAAAGTTTTATTTAAGGGAACGGGGTTCTAAAAAGCAAAACGACCAGTCGGGTCGTTACAACTTCTTAGACTAAGGTCCCGACTTGTATCGCCCGTCTGACGAAAGAATCTCTCCGTGCTGAGGAAGAGGAAGGGCCATCCAAAAGGCGGTGAGTGGAGTTTGAGGCAACCCCTCCAACTGTGATACACCTGGATGACTCTACCTTGACAGGATTTGGGGCAGGGATTGATACCACTCCACCCGTAGAGATGAAGCCAGCCGTCGTATCTGCCCCGCCGATGGAGATTCCTGCCATTGTCATTGATCAGCAACCTACCATAGCGGGGGGCCAGATTTCAGAGGTTTCCGTTGTGGTTTTAGACGTACCCTCATCCTCTGTACCTGGTCGTGCTTCCTCCTCAGCTGCTGAAAGAGGAAAGGGTGTCGTGGTCGACGATTATGAGTCTGAGTCGGACCTCGATCCTGATAATGTCAGGATGTTTGAGGAGGGTATTACCCACTCGGTGGTTCGTGCGGGAGGCCCGGCCCGTGTTCTTGAGATCTCTTCGGATGTTAACCTTCTGGGGGACACAGAGGATTTGGTGCCGCAGTTCGACATTTTGTGCTCCGCTGCTGAGAACGGGGCTCTTCGAAATGTTCCTGATATCGATTTGGTGAATGAGGTGGCCACTATGGGCTTGAGAGTACGTTACACTTTTTGTTTTATACTTCTCTCATTTTTCTTGTTGATATGTCTTTAACCCATCTTTTCGTTTTTAAGACATACATGGTGGAGGTGGAGAGTATGCGCAGGGCCTTCATTCGGGCCAAGATTTTCTTAAAGACACTGGAGAAGTATCGACACTATCGCGATAGGTGCCGTGAGATACACGGGCGGCTGAGGGAGAATCCCGATGCTCGATCCCTTGGTGAGGAATTGGAGTAGAGAGATCAGTAGTTGATGGAAGCCGTTCGTAAAAATAGTGTGCTCGAGGAGCAACTTCGCGGCGAAGGACGAAGATCTTGAGTTGGGCAAGGGGGTAGCTGCAGAGTGTGACTATTTGCAGGGGAGACTGAGGTCAATGCAGGCCAAAATGGATCAGCACCTTATCAAGGTCGAGGCGATGAGTGCGGAGTGGATAGGAAAGTTGACCAAGTTGGAGAGAAAGGTTGCCGGGTTGGAAAGTATCAAGAGCGCCTGGTCTGCGGCTTAGGCAAGGGCGGCGACCCTGGAGAACACTATCCGCATCCTACAGTCTGAGCAGGAGTCGGAGAGAGCGACGTCCACAATAATGGAGGCAAGGCTTGAGGAATGCATTGGTGAGATTGACTGGGAAGCTTCGACCTTAGGAGATCAAGTCGCCGCACTGGAGGCTGAAAAGGAGCAACTGTTGGCTCAAATTGAGTCTTCCTCCACCAATGTCCCCCGCCACTTGCACAAGCTTTAGGTTTATGCTGAGGCCCAGCGGGATATATACACGAGTTTGTGGGAGGCGGGCAATGTTACTGAGGCCGCATATGAAGGAGCACGAGCAAAGGTGCGGGAGGCCCGCGTCAACTGTGGTTATGACTCTGCGACCCCAGAGGTTGATGAGGGCGCGAATGATAATGGAGGGCTTCCTAGAGATGATGGTAGCGGTGATGACGCTGAGTGAAAGAATACTGCCTTTGTCTATTTTCTGTTTGTTGTTTTTTTTTACATTCGTTATCGGTCATCATTGTTCCTTTTTCCTTTTTTTTATTGTTGGCTTGGGCCGTGTGTATTCTGCGATTGTTTGCGTAGTGAATTTGTATAAAGAGTTTTTCATTGTTATTTTCCTTGTACTCTGTCTTTGTTTTTGCCTTTCATGACTTTGGTGCGAGGTAGATTCCCATATGGCGAGTCCTAGTTTTTCTTTCACTTTATATTTTTTGTCGGCCCTTAGCCTTAAGGATATTTCGTATTTTCTCTTTGGCGATGGCTCGTGGCCTTGAAGGTGTAACTTTGAACTTTCGTCGAAATTTCAACCTATAGTTATTCTATCAAGGTCGAACCCTTCTTTTTGGCGAAGGCCCTTGACCTTAAAGGGTGTTATTTCGAACTTATCAAAATGCTAACCCGTCGTCATTCGATCGAGGTCAAACTCTTCTTTTTGGCGAAGGCACTTGGCCTTAAAGGGTGTTATTTAGAACTTATTGAAATAGTAATCCATCGTCGTTCGATCGTGGTCGAACTCTTCTTCTTGGCGAAGGCCCTTGGCCTTAAAGGGTGTTATTTCGAACTTATCAAAATAGTAACCCGTCGTCATTCAATCGAAGTTGAACTTTTCTTCTTGGCAAAGGCGCTTGGCTTTAAAGGATGTTATTTCGAACTTATTATAATAATAACCAGTCTTCGTTCGATCGAAGTCGAACTCTTCTTCTTGGCGAAGGCCCTTGGCCTTAAAGGGTGTTACTTTGAAATTATCAAAATAGTAACCCATCGTCATTCGATCGAGGTCGAACTCTTCATTTTGGCGAAGGCCCTTGGCCTTAAAGGGTATTATTTCGAACTTATCGAAATAGTAACCCGTCGTCGTTCGATCGAGGTCGAACTCTTCTTCTAGGCAAAGGCCCTTGGCCTTAAAGGGTGTTATTTGAACTTATCGAAATAGTAACCCGTCGTTGTTTGATCAAGGTCGAACTCTTCTTCTTGGCGAAGGCCCTTGGCCTTAAAGGGTGTTATTTCAAACTTATCGAAATAGTAACCCGTCGTCGTTCGATCAAGGTTGAACTCTTCTTCTTGGCGAAGGCCCTTGGCCTTAAAGGGTGTTATTTTGAACTTATCGAAATAGTAACCCGTCATCGTTCGATCGAGGTCGAACTCTTCTTTTTGGTGAAGGTCCTTGGCCTTAAAGGGTGTTATTTCGATCTTATCAAAATAGTAACCCATCGTCGTTCGATCGAGGTCAAACTCTTCTTTTGGCGAAGGCACTTTTCCTTAAAGGATATTATTTCGATCTTATCGAAATAATAACTCGTCATCAGTCCCAGTTTTTGGAGAATCAGGCATCTTCTGGGGGAGTCCCAGTTCGCTTGATATTTTTTGCATCGGAGAGTGTAATGTCGGAGAATGGAAAACGTTGATGTTTCACTTATATTTGTTTTGCACACACATCAGAATTTCCCCGTCTGATTCCTGCCTTCCGGCCTAGAGGTGTCGTCGGGGGGCGATGTTTCGGTTTTCTTGTAGTAGTTTCCCATTCTCTGATTGAGATGTTTCTTTGCTCGCTCGCCCGTGCGGCACTTGTGTTCCTGCTTGAGTATAGAGCAGAAGGTGAGTTAAAATGACACTTTCCTTACCCCCATTCGATGAATCGGTGAATGAGAGTAGGTTTGTAACGTTGTTCATTTTGTCTGGCATTTTGACAGTTGATGGGGCGATGATTCCTAAATTCGGTAGCTATTTCTAGCTCTCTTTCCCCTCATATGCTTTGCCTTTGCCCTACGTGAGTTCGGTGGGTAATCGTGTTTCTTGTCTTTGATCTGGAAGAGATTAGGAAATTTCACTAAGAAATCCCCACAGACGGCGCCAAATTGTTTGACTCAAAAGATATTGGAATCTTTTTTAACAAATCAATTAAAAAATGTGAAGGTAAATCTTAGTTAAACATAATAAATTCCAAATCAATGAGCTAATTGAACAAATAGTACATAAGATGAAATAGAGGTAGCCAATCTTATTGAAACTTCTGTTGTGACTTCCATTAATCAATGGGGAGGTTCTTTTACATGTTTTCTTGGAGATAATGCTGTATTTTGTCCCGGGCCTTAGTGGGCCTAACGGGCCGGGCCTCGCGGTCCCGGGCTTCGTGGTCCCGGGCCTGGCGGTCCCGGTCTTTGTGGGCTCAATGGGTGGAACCGGCCCGTGACGGGCCTAAGCCCACATGGTCCTGTTCTTAACGTGCCGGGCTCGTGGGTTTCGCGGGCCTAGCGGGGGTTTTTTTTTTTTTTAAGACAATTTCTTGTAGTATCATGGCTATATTAAAAATATATATGTAGTATATATGTATATCTAATTATTAAAGTGCTTGACGAAAAAGAAAATAACAAAACAATAGTAAAACACTAAATTGTCATGCATAATATATTTTCTTGTAGTATATTATATTGTATCTTATGTATATATATTCTCTTATATATTTTCTTTTAGTATATGTATTGTATCTTATGTATATATATTCGCATAATATATTTTCTTGTAGTATATATATTGTATCTTATGTATATATGTTCGCATAATATATTTTCTTGTAGTATATATATATTGTATATTATGTATATATTGTAGCATAATATATTTTCTTTTAGTATATTATATTGTATCTTATGTATATATATTCTCTTATATATTTTCTTATAGTATATATATTGTATCTTATGTATATATATTCGCATAATATATTTTCTTGTAGTATATATATTGTATATTATGTATATATTGTAGCATAATATATTTTCTTGTAGTATATTATATTGTATCTTATGTATATATATTCTCTTATATATTTTCTTGTAGTATATATATTGCCAAAATACAAGTTACATATTATTCTATGTATTATCTCTAACAAATCTCATAAATCCTTCAAGGTTCGGAGGAGGTTGCGTTGGTGGTGGTGGAAAAGAAGTTTGTTCATCACCACTTCCGGGCGAAGCCGAATCCTCCGCAAGTTCCGCTATCATTTCTTCATAAGCTTCATCTATCGCCGGTTGTGCTTCTGCAATTCCAAAGTTTCTTCTTTCCGAGCGGATCCAATCTCTAAACAATACTGATTTTTCCAAGCTATCCCTCATAGACGCTCTATGATCACCTATTTGCAGTCTTGCTTGACTGAAAGCGCTCTCTGATGCAACAGTTGAAGCTTGAATTGATAAAATATCCCGAGCCATCCTTGCAAGAACAGGAAAATGTTTTTCCCTTGCCTTCCACCATTCCAAAAGATCAAAAGAGCCGTCTGGATTCTCCTTTTCAAGTCCCTGAGACAAATAAACTTGAAGCTCATTTAGATGTGAAGTTTCATCATAATTTTCACCTTGAGACCCCCTGAACTCCGTCCAAGATTTAAGAGCTTTTAAGCCCGCAACTCTTTTAGAGGATTGTGAGCTAGACGAAGTAGGGGTTGGAATAGTTGGCCTAGCATGCTCTAAGGCAAGTTGATAAGCATTATAAACTGTTTGAGCGTTAATCTTAATTGAAGCTTTTGCATCTGCAAGTGTCGCAATTTCCTCATTTGAAAGATTTAAAGCCTTATAAATATTTGAATACCAAAAATGAGGACCTCCCAATTTCATTGTAGGATTTAGCATTGCAGCAAGACCATAAATAGGAGGGATAGGAAAAAAATATTTTTTAAACTTTTGTTTCATTTCATTTATAGCAAGTTCATAAATATCCCCACCCTCACTAAATTCAACAAACAAATCAGATAGTGCTGCAATATAAACTAAACAGTTTGAAATAGTAGGATAATATTGCCCAGAAAATGCATTTGTTGCAATTTGAAAATGTTCTAAAAAATCTAAAAGAATTTTAACATTAGTCCAATCTTGAGTGGTAAGCATTTCATCATCATCTTCTAAGATGGTTTCATTAGGATAAAGAGCATTCATAATTTCATCATCTAATCTATCACCTGGTGCAACATTATGATAAAATTCACTATCGGTAAATTGAAAACAAGGGTGATCACTATCAAGAATTACGGAAGGAGGAGGACGTCTAGGTTGGCGACTACTTTCAACTTGCTTATCTTTTCTAGGTCGGGGAGTCGGGGGAAGGGTAGTTGGTTGGCCACTACTTTCACCGGTTTTATCTTTTCCTTTACCAAACATTTTTTCAAAGTAAATGCCATATTAATTATAATTATGCAAACTAAACCACACAAAAATATATTCTAAAAGCGTAAGAGTTGAAATGAGTTTACCGGATTGCCGAACAACTTCTTGAAAATTGAAAATCGTTGAACACTTGAAAACTTCAATTCAACAACTTCACAATTTTTCACGAAATTTCAACAATAAATTAAGTAATTGTAGTAGAGAGATTGAGAGAGATTGAGAGAGATTGAGAGATATTGAGAGATATTGATGAATTGGTGAATAAAAATGAAAGAATGAGGGGGTATTTATAGTTGAGAAATGGGGAAAAGTGTAATTATATAAAGTTTGGGGTTAAAATAAAGTTTGGGGGCCAAATGACCATTTTTTAAACTTAAAAACGGTCATATTTTCAGCCCAAACGGCTAGATTTTAAATATGGCTGTTGGAGAATTTTAATTTTTTTTTTTTTTGAAAAATAGCCGTTGGGCCCGCCTGCCTGTCCCGGGCTAAACGGTCCCGGGCTCGTGGGCTCAACCATGGAGACCAGCCCGTGACGGGCTCAGGAGGCCCACCAAGACCGGCCCACCCAGGACCAGGCCCACCAAGCCCGTTAGGACCGCGGGCCCGGTCCGGTCCGGTTCAGGCCCGGCCCACCGAGCAGCATTAGATTGCTACATTCTTCTTTTTCTTAAGAAGATTGCAAAAGAGGGAGGTAAGGAGAGAGAGAGAAGCCCCGTACAACCGAAGGTTTTCCTTTTTTATATATAGTCATGGGACCTTTGCTATTTACTTGATTTGACTCTCTCTCTCTCGCACTATCTTCCTTGGTCGTCCCCTGGACGTTGTTCCTTCTGACTCGACGGATATCGTGAGTGTGGGATGTAGAATGGACCATATCGTCTTTCGATACCCCATCGCTTGGACGGAATGTTGGTCTGCTTGACCGCAGTTGTCAGATTTTGACCAATACAACTACAAAATAATAAGAAAATGTATTTTCCAAATCACAGCAAGTTCTTAACTAAATGTGTTAATTTTCATAAATATTTATTCGCACAAAAGAACCAATAAATATATTTTCTCTTGTTTGACTTTGACTAACTAATTTTCGTATCACCTTGTTAGATTACTTATAGCTTGTTTGACGAGCTTCTTTTTGGCCATTTTTTTTTCAAAAGTCAAAGTGTTTGGTTAATTTTTTAGAAGAAAAAAAAAATATTGTTGAACAGAAACATAAGCAATTTCTGAGAAGCAGAAAACATAACTTATCTCCAAAAAGTTTAAAAAAAAAATACCTTTGAGAAAAATATACTTAAAAATATTCTTTTAAAGCTGGTCAAATATTAATTACTGCTCAAAGTAATTTTTAAACTAATTAGTCAAATATAAATCACTATTCAAAGAAATAATTTTGTTGAAAAGTATTTAAAAAAATTCAAAATAAATTAATTTTAGAAACTTGACAAAACTGTCTATTAAATTATAAAAAGTTTAGTAATTGTACATTTTTGTGTAAACACGAAAGCTTGTTTGGATGGTTGTTACACGTCGTTTCATAATGTATCGTATCGTACTGTATTGTATTGTACTGTATCGTCTGATAAATACAATGTTTGGATAGATTGTATCGTTTGCCATCGTTTTATGATATCACGCACCAACAATATGAAGAATAAACTTGCAATATTATAAAGAAAAATTATGATGCAAGGTAACATTACTATATAAAAAAGTAGGGTAAATGATAAAATAAAATAATTTAATAATAATAAAGGGTGAGATTGAGAGAAAAAGACAAGGTAACGACGCGGCCGCACCAAATCGGTCGTTACATAAAGTGGCACATTTCATCGTTATGTAACGATGAATTAATAATATAATACAATAAAATTTAAGTAACAATCAAACTAAACAATATATTTAAAGTAACAATACTTTAACAATACTTTAAATATTGTTACAATTTGTAACAACCATCCAAACAAGCCGGAAGTAAGACAAATTTTTACCTCATTTTCGTACTTCATTTTCAGAAGATATAAAAAGGTAGTTACAGTCAAAGCAAAACAAAGGATTCTGCAAAAGTAGAATTTGTCATCATTCCCCTATCATCACCGTCACCTTTATCTTTCATTCACTCTCTCCCATTTTTCTTCCCCCAGGAAAAAGGAACTAACAATTCTTTTTTTAAAAAAAACCCCCACTAAATCGGCAGATCTGAGAAGCCTTTTTATTTTAAATCTTACAATTATCATCTCTTATATTCATTTCCATTTCTTCCTTATCTGCCAATCAAGATTTAATTTTTACTTCTACTTTTTTAGATGGGCATTGATCAAAATGTGTAACTGAAACTGGGATATATTCTTTTATTTTTTTGGTTTTTTATTTAGGCTGGTAATAAAGATACAATCTTTATTACATAAAAGCAGCATGATATACACATAATTCTAATTTTTGTACATGTTTAATTGATCAAAATGTGTAGATTGAAACTGGGTTAGGTTCTTTTGATATTTAGAGAAGCATGATATACACATAATTTTAATCTTTGTAACTGGTTAATTGATCAAATAATTTAGATTGAAACTGGATTAGGTTTTTTTTTTCCCCTCTTTTTTTGTTTTTTTTTTGGCGGGGGAGATTGCTCCGCCATGATGAGGTCATCATCTCCGCCGCATTCTGGTGGTGGTAGCGGTGCTTGTAGTGTCGGTGGAGGAGGATTGAATTATATTGAACACCAAGTTTCAAAATTTGATACGCTTCCTGGTGTAGCAATCAAATATGGCGTTGAGGTAATTTTTCTTTTTCGTTTTAAATATTAAGTTTTCTGTATTTATCAGATTTTGTTTGTGTATACTGGATTTTTACTTTTGTTATTTGATCATAGAAAGAATGGAGGAGGAATTGAGGAGTTTTGAATAAAAAACAGTTTCTTTTGTATCGGTGGCATCCGAGCTAGCTTTCATACACCTAAATGACTCCCCAGATACTTGCTACCTCCCATCAACATATACGAATGGAAATAACAGATGGGAATAATCACCTAGTTGGACCCACTTAGGCCACACCCTTGAGTGATATTTTTGAATGAAAAGACGTGGTACATTATTCATAGGAAGGAAGAAGGGCCTAAATGTTGTAGCTCAAGCAGTTTTTGCTGGTGACAAGCTTAATTAAAGGGCAACCCGGTGCACTAAGTTTCCGCTATGCACGGGGTCTAGGAAAGGGTCGGACTATAAGGGTCTATTGTATGCAGGCTTAACAAGCATTACTGCAAGAGGCTGTTTCCACCGCTTGAACCCGTGACCTCTTGGTCACATGGCAGAAACTTTACCAGTTACGCCAAGGCTCCACTTCGGTGACAAGCATAACTATAGTATCAAATTCAGGTGGATCCTTTAGTGGCTGTAGATATGTATAGGCAGAGCTCATTTTGGCATGTCTCTCAACTCTGCTGTCAGTTCATTGGATTCTAGAGTTGTGACTAGCCAGCCACTGCCGCTTAAATGCTAAAGCTTTTCTTTGTCACTTACAAGTTTGCCTTTGGCTATCATCAGTACATATTTCTTTTGCACAGCTGATTTTTCTGAATGTTTTGAAACCACATGCGAGGATAAATAGTGTGCTGATTCTAGAAAGTTTCTACTTATTCCATTAGGTGACATGCTAAAGCATGCAGTCTGTGATTGTGAACTTGGGTTTGCTTTTTTTTTTTATTGCAAAGCAAAGTGCACCAATGTCTACTTACATTTCTTTACCATTTTGCACCTGGGATTGCCCTCCAAATAGATGATGGCTTTAACATGGTGTACATTCGTCTCCAATGTGACAGGTAGCTGATATTAAGAGGTTGAATGGGCTGGTTTCAGACCTCCAAATGTTTGCTCTAAAGACACTTCAAATACCATTACACGGGAGGCATCCACCATCACCCGTAGTGTCAAATGGCCAAGACGCCCATGGGTATTCTAACTTTCTTACTTTAGAATCTTATATCAGCGTTTCTTTCCCTGTGGATAAGTCGCTGATCTAGTCTTTTTTCATTTTCTGTTTTAGATTTATGTTAATCGCTTGTTTACATGTGACCAACTCTTTACCTATCAGTCTATCATAAAATATGTGTTGCTTGTTTCCTCTGTTATTATTATGGACATGAAAACCATATAAAGTTCTCTAACTGTTCGAGCGGCATTCAACTCCATCGGAAAATCAGTGATTGTTGTATGGGTGCACAGAGTCTGCAAAATTCATTGCACTCAGTTGCATTACAACTCGTTAATATAAGATGGTAGGGAGATCTGACCACACTTACCTAGAGATGCCTTTATAAATGTAGATGTTAAGTTGAGGTTGAATCAAGGCATAGATGTGTTTGAGCTTTTTCTTTCTTCATACTTATTTCCTTCTCTTTCTTTACAAATTTAGCTGCTTTAAGCTCCGGTTTTCATGGTGAAATTTGCATCGATGTAGCAAACCATAATGTACTCCTTATTTGTTAGTTGGATATTCTCATCTTTTTGTTTCATCCTTCACTACATGGAACAAGTCATATCAGCTTCTGTTTCTATGTAATTGTAATTTAATTGTGTCGTCAATAGAAGTGAACAAGCCCTTTATCACTTAGATATTTAAGTCTGGTTTGTTTAGCCAAGAGCTTTGTATGGGCATGGCAGAGAAAAACATCAAATGAGCCCATTTGTCTTAGGTGGATCTCTGCTGCATTTTCGAATCAGAGATTTGCATTTCAAGGACAACCATCATTCTTCTCCCAGGCTATTAGAATTTGTCATTAGGTGTATAAGGTGATCTGCTTGTAGAGAACATTTAATAACTAGTGCACCAGCATTATTAGATCTTGGCTGTACGCACTATGTGGTTGAAATCCTTACTTACAGGTGGAGCAGCAAGTAACCAAGCTGGAGTACTAATAAGTAGGATCTCGCATACGCTTCTTTGCATATCATTAGCAACTTAGTGGACTACTAGTTTTAAGATTGTTAAGGTTCCAAAGTGGATTCAGTTTGCATTTGTGCACTTTATCTGGGACTAACTTATAGAACTATTTCCTATCTAATGACTTAAAAGGCTCATACTCTGGCGAAATGCCCTCAATTTCTGAAGGAGAAAACCATCGCTTTCAAGTGCAAAACACTTTTTTCAATGTATTAAGATTGATAAGCTTTGTCCTTGTCAGAAAAACAGAAAGATTGACAAGCTTTACTTTGTCCACAAGAATTTTAAGGGCAGTCTGGTGCACTAAACTCCCGCTATGCGAGGGGTCCGGGGAAGGGCCGGACCACAACGGTCTATTGTACGCAGCCTTAACCTGCATTTCTGCAAGAGGCTATTTTCACGGTTCGAATCCAAGACCTCCTGGTCACATGGCAGCAACTTTACCAGTTAAGCCAAGGCTCCCCTTCCACAACAAGAATTTTATTGGAAAAAAAAAGATTGTCCACAAAATTTTCTTGTATCTGCAAACTGTTTGGATACGAAGCTAATGTTTAGTTGGTTCTTGCCTTGACTTCATAAAGTATTCAATATTTAAGCGAAAAAAATATCTATAAGAGTCCCTCGAGAACATATAATGGATGGAATAAGGGTCTCATGGAGATGCAGAAAATTGTTTTCAGGTACATATTCTTCATTGGTTTTTATTGAGAATTAGAATGAAGTTGGCAAAGCCTGCAAGACAATGAGATATCTTACGGCTCTATACTATTATGGATAAGAAAAACTAAGGCTTCATTTATTTTTATTAAGATTAAAACGTCTGAATCTAAATGCACATCTGATTCATATTACTTCTCAGTCACTAGTTTCTGCAGAACAGTAGTCATACGAACTGCTAAGCTATGTGAAGATTGCTTACTTTTTTAAGTTGATATGACATTCATGTCAAGTATTTATGAGACTAATTATGTAACTCAGACAGCTCTGTGTCGTTAGCTTCTTGATTACCATCTTTAGTTCTTGTGGTGGTGGTTTTATATTTTTTGCTAACGATCCAGATCTGCATGGTAAGTTGGTAACTGTGATTGGTTTCTTGACAGACCAAGCAGCTCTGAGAAGACTCCCTCGAGCAATCGATACCCTGATTTGTTTGGTTCATTTCAATCCCTAAAATTGAAGTCTTCCTCCCAGCCAAGAGTTTCACATTATGGTGGTCCTAAACCGGAAATTCAGAAACTTGCATCTGAAGGTTTTGAGATGGCTGTCTATCGGAAAGGAGTATCACATTATTTAGAAGATGGACCGTTTTTCAAGTCAACTCCTCATTCTAATCCACCACTCAGTCTTCATAGAAAATGTAAAAGCGTAGCTAATGATATGTCAGAGAATGGAGTTCTGGGCAATCATTTGTCACAAGATAGCACAGAAAATGGCTCGGATAGATGGTTCGAGAAATTCTCAAGAAGGCGTCAAAAATCTGAGGCTGATTTCAGTTCTCGCACCCCAGAAGTACTGTTGAAGAAAGATAATAACAGTGGCAGCGGGTTTTCTGCCGTTGCTGGGAAAGGTTTGGCTTTGCGACCTAAGTCAGCTAGTCGAACTCTCTCTGGACCAGATACTGAAGCAAGTTCAATAAATCCTATCCCTATGGCATTGAATGATTCTTTACTAAACGAAAGTACTAGTGTCAGGAAGTCATCAAGTACATCGAGTTTGCAAGATTCAGATAGTAGCGGCACATTATCTTCCCTGTGGACAACAACGAAGTGGAATTTGAAGCCAGATTTTCAGGCAATTTCTGCTGCAGCAATTACCAAACCGATCTTTGATAGCCTTCCTAAACCAATTACTGCGCGAAAAAGCAAGACTGCTGTTGATTAGCAACTATTTCTGCATATCTTCTTACCCCTTCTTCAACACAGAGAAATTAATAGTAGAACTATAGAAGTAAACCATTAAATGCTTACTTAGTCCTTTTCTTATTTCAAAGTTTTGGTTAGAGGATGCTCAGATCTTCCATTGGTAAAAGGTGAAGTTTATCCTTGGAGTTAAGAATTTGTAGCAGTGCAGCAAAGATTACTTTGTAGTAGAATTTTTTTTGCATGGTAATGCTTCATGAAACTTAAACATCCTATGTAGATTACATATTTAAGTCTATTTATCTGTAATTGGAGGAAAGAACACTGGTTATTATTATATTAGACATTCTTTCTGCATATCTTATTTCACTTTGTTTTGATTTATTCAACGTAGATCACTGTAGTTCTGCCGCAATGCCTGTAGACTGGAGATTGAAAACAAGTTTACACTGCATTGGTCAGCTTTTTAACCAAAAAGAACTCAAAGCAGGCCATGCTTGCCGTGTACACTTGTTAAGATATCGAAACCGGGAGTTCGGGGCGGCCCGACGAGTTCTGTAGCCTAACGCCAAACTTTATGAGGGGCCTTAATTTTTTATTTTCTTAAAATTATTTATTTATTTGTTTGAAGTCTATTTTTCTAGAGTTTCTTAGATACAAAGTTATTACTAATAATTTTCTTATAATCAATAACTCCTACTAAGTCTTTCTTAATTAACAATATAGCTAATTCACTTAACCTTTCTTGAGACATTGTTGATCTTAGGTAAGATTTTATCAATTTTAAATTTGAAAATTTCTTTCAACTGAAGCGACGATAACAATAGTTACTAACATTATTTCATAAGTAATATATGTGGGGTCCAGCCTTATGTTTTAAGGAAGATGTCTTCTTCCTTTGGTAAATTGTCAAAGTTTGCAGATATGATCAACCAGCCAAATATCTTTCACACTTTAAACATTGAAATTTTTTGTGCTTGCTTGAGTCACTGCTTACATCAGCAAGCCCATTTTTTTCCTATAAATAGTGAAGCATTTCATCAGTTGCATATAAACCAAAATCTCAGACAATACATCTGAGTGAGAGAGAGAACAAGGTATTCTATAGACTGTGAAGAAAAATAGAATGTGATAGATATTGTAGTAAGGTGAAAAAGTAAAATACTATTTTTTTTGTTTTGAGGGTGTTAGTGGTCTTAGGAGTATTTGTACTCGTTACTACACAGTGTAAAATTCCTTGCTATAGTAATATTAGTTGCTCTTCTTGGCAGTGGTTTTTTCCTTATTCAGAAGGATTTCCACGTAAAATCTTGGTGTCATTATTGATGCACTTTTATTATTGTTGATTTAACCATAACTTAGTATTTCGCGTTTATCACTAATACCAACAACAACAACAACAACAACAACAACGGCCCAGTATAATCCCACAAGTGGGGTCTGGGGAGGGTAATATGTACGCAAACCTTACCCCTACCCCGAAAGATAGGGAGACTGTTTCCAGGAAACCCTCGGCTCAAAAAAGCAATAGGAGATGATATATTAGTACCATAAAAATGCGTAATAAAAATAACAACAATGTTTTCAGAAAATTGTGAAATAAGATATGCAGAAAGAATGTCTAATATAATAATAACCAATGTTCTTTCCTCCAATTACAGATAAATAGACTTAAATATGTAATCTACATAGGATGTTTAAGGTTCATGAAGCATTACCATGCAAAAAAAATTCTACTACAAAGTAATCTTTGCTGCACTGCTACAAATTCTTAACTCCAAGGATAAACTTCACCTTTTACCAATGGAAGATCTGAGCATCCTCTAACCAAAACTTTGAAATAAGAAAAGGACTAAGTAAGCATTTAATGGTTTACTTCTATAGTTCTACTTTTAGTTTCTCTGTGTTGAAGAAGGGGTAAGAAGATATGCAGAAATAGTTGCTAATCAACAGCAGTCTTGCTTTTTCGCGCAGTAATTGGTTTAGGAAGGCTATCAAAGATTGGTTTGGTAATTGCTGCAGCAGAAATTGCCTGAAAATCTGGCTTCAAATTCCACTTCGTTGGTGTCCACAGGGAAGATAATGTGCCGCTACTATCTGAATCTTGCAAACTCGATGTACTTGATGACTTCCTGACACTAGTACTTTCGTTTAGTAAAGAATCATTCAATGCCATAGGGATAGGATTTATTGAACTTGCTTCAGTATCTGGTCCAGAGAGAGTTCGACTAGCTGACTTAGGTCGCAAAGCCAAACCTTTCCCAGCAACGGCAGAAAACCCGCTGCCACTGTTATTATCTTTCTTCAACAGTACTTCTGGGGTGCGAGAACTGAAATCAGCCTCAGATTTTTGATGCCTTCTTGAGAATTTCTCGAACCATCTATCCGAGCCATTTTCTGTGCTATCTTGTGACAAATGATTGCCCAGAACTCCATTCTCTGACATATCATTAGCTACGCTTTTACATTTTCTATGAAGACTGAGTGGTGGATTAGAATGAGGAGTTGACTTGAAAAACGGTCCATCTTCTAAATAATGTGATACTCCTTTCCGATAGACAGCCATCTCAAAACCTTCAGATGCAAGTTTCTGAATTTCCGGTTTAGGACCACCATAATGTGAAACTCTTGGCTGGGAGGAAGACTTCAATTTTAGGGATTGAAATGAACCAAACAAATCAGGGTATCGATTGCTCGAGGGAGTCTTCTCAGAGCTGCTTGGTCTGTCAAGAAACCAATCACAGTTACCAACTTACCATGCAGATCTGGATCGTTAGCAAAAAATATAAAACCACCACCACAAGAACTAAAGATGGTAATCAAGAAGCTAACGACACAGAGCTGTCTGAGTTACATAATTAGTCTCATAAATACTTGACATGAATGTCATATCAACTTAAAAAAGCAAGCAATCTTCACATAGCTTAGCAGTTCGTATGACTACTGTTCTGCATTTAGATTCAGACGTTTTAATCTTAAAAAATAAATGAAGCCTTAGTTTTTCTTATCCATAATAGTATAGAGCCGTAAGATATCTCATTGTCTTGCAGGCTTTGCCAACTTCATTCTAATTCTCAATAAAAACCAATGAAGAATATGTACCTGAAAAAATGCGTTTATCACTAATACCGTGAATATTATTTTTGTGGGTCTATTTTTATTCCCAACAAGTGGTATTAGGGCCAAGGTTCTATCTGAGTATTCTCTGTGGTTGCAGCACAATCTGAACTTTCACATCAGGAAAAAATTACTTTGGTCTCCTAATAAATAGTATTTGTATTTGTGATAAACGATGGAAGCCAACACTAGTTAGATGGTTACTTTGAGTGGCACAAATTATGCCATTTGGAAGGGCAAAATGGAAGATTTGCTCTAAGTCAAGATTTTCTTCAACCTGTCTTCACCACTAAAAAGCCTGATAATAAATCAGATGAAGAGTGGAATTTGATACACATGCACGTTTGCGGCTTTATTAGACAGTGGGTTGACGATAATGTTTTGAACCATATTTCTGGGGAGACACATGCTCGGACCCTATGGGATCACCTTGAAAGTTTGTATGCTCGGAAAACTGGAACAACAAGATGTTTATGATAAAGCAGATGTTGGGTTTAAAATACCACGATGGTTCCGCGATGACAGATCATCTGAATAATTTTCAGTGGATCATGAACCAGTTATCTGCTATGGGCATTAAATTTGATGAAGAAATTCAAGGCTTGTTTCTACTTGGTTCCCTACCAGATTCTTGGGAAGTTCTTAGAACTTCATTATCAAATTCTGCTCCGGATGGTGTGATCTCTATGGATCTTTCCAAGAGTAGTGTTTTAAATGAAGAGATGGGAAGAAAATCTCAGGGTTCCTCCTCATCAGATGTCTTGGTGACTGACTCTATGGGGATAAGCAAGAATTGGGGTTCTCAAAATAGAGAACATAATAGAAGCAAATCCAGAAGCAGACTTAAAGATATTGAGTGCTATCATTGCGGAAAGAAAGGCACACAAAGAAGTTCTGCCGGATTTTAAAAAAGGAGAATAGAGACAAGGAAGAACAGAAAGAAGATGGCAATCGTGTGGCTATCGTCACTACAGAGGATCTTGTTACTGTCCTTGATGCGAATCTGATAAATATTGCTTGTGATGAGTCAAGCTGGGTTGCGAACAGTGGTGCCGCATCTCATGTGACATCAAGGAAGGAATGTTTCTTATCCTATACTCACGGTGACTTTGGAACTTTGAGTATGGGTAATGAGACTGTATCTAGGGTGGTTGGTGTTGGAACGATTTGTTTGGAATGAGACTTTGGAACTTTGAGTATGGGTAATGAGACTGTAATGAGACTGTATCCTGCTGGCATAGTAAATTGGACGAAAAATCTTATCTTTTCTCTAGCCTAAAACAGCTCCAACTGTTGTATCACTAGCATCACATGACCTCAAAAGGTTGGTTCCAATCAGGGGACACAACTATAGAGGCAGTTGATAATTTTTCTTTAAGGGTATCAAAGGCTTTCATACAATCACCTGAAAATTCAAACTTAACATCTTTCATTAAAAGGTTAGTCAGCGATTTTGAAATTTTTGAAAAATCTTTTATGAACCGTCTGTAAAAACTTGCATGACCTAGAAAGCTTCTAATGCCTTTAACAGTTGTCGGAAGGGGTAATCCTGCTATAAGATTAATTTTATCCTTATCAACTTCTATCCCTTTAGTAGTGATTTTATGTCCTAAAATAATTTCCTCAGTAACCATAAAATGACATTTTTCCCAATTAAGAATTAAGTTTGTCTCTTCACATCTCTTAAGAACTAAAGTTAAATGATGAAGACAATCCTCAAAACCCTTGTCGAAGAGTGTAAAATCATCCATGAAAATTTCAAGAAATTTTTCAGTCATGTCAGAAAAAATTGCTGACATGCAACGCCGAAATGTGGCAGGAGCATTGCACAAACCAAATGGCATTCTCCTATATGTATATGTTCCATGAGGACATGTGAAAGTTGTCTTATCTTGATCTTCTGGTGCGATTGAGATTTGGTTATACCCTGAATAGCCATCAGCAAAACAATAAAAACCATATCTTGCAATTCTTTCTAATATTTGATCAATAAATGGCAAAGGAAAGTGATCTTTTCTAGTGGCATCATTGAGACGTCTATAATCTATACAGACTCTCTATCTTGTGACGGTCCTGGTAGGTATTAGTTCATAATTTTTATTTTTTATCACTGTCATACCTCTCTTTTTTAGTACTACCTGAATAGGACTTACCCAAGTGTTGTCTGAAATAGGGTAAATAATACATGCCGGCAAAAGCTTTACAATCTCCTTTTTTACCACTTCCTGCATTGCTGGGTTTAATCTCCTTTGGGGTTGGACTATCAATTTGTAGATATCCTCCATGAGGATTCTGTGCGTACAAATTGTTGGATTAATCCCTTTGATATCTTCTACAGTCCATCCCAAGGATCCTTTGTGTGCTTTTAATACTTCAATCAATCTTTCTTTTTGTTCTGTAGTTAGAGAAGATGAAATAATTATAGGGAATAACTCATGCTCAAGATAGACATATTTCAAATGAGAAGGGAGAGTTTTGAGTTCAATTTTTGGTTGAACTTCTTCTAATGGATGCTTCCTTCCTCATAATCTTTTTTCAATAATTTTGCATCATTTCTGATAGTCGAATCTTCATCCTGTCTGGTGCCAGATTTGGACAAACATCTTTCCATTGAGTCAGAAATTAATTGATCATCTTTGAATTCATCTAAGATTATTAATCATGTCAATTGAAAAGCATGAAGATGATGTACCATCTTTTGAGAATCTTAGTATCTTTTGCATATCGAAAATAACTCTTTCTTCATCAACTCTTAAAATTAGTTGTCCTTGATGGACATCTATGACTGCCCTGCCTGTTATAAGAAATGGTCTGCCCAAAATAATTGGTTCATCAGAACACTCCTTCATTTCAAGCACTATGAAATCTACAGGAAAAATAAATTTATCTACTCTTACAAGCACATTTTCAATTATTCCCTTTGGTCTCTTGGTACTTTGATCAGCAAATTGAAGTGAAACACATGTGTCTTTCATTTCACCAAGATCTATTTTTTTTTAAAAATAGAAAATGACATCAAATTTATTGAAGCTCCAGAATCACAAAGTGCTTTTTCAATGTATACTCCTCCCAGAGTACATGGAATGGTAAAACTATCTAGGTCACTGAGTTTTTGTGGTAGCTTATTTTGAAGTATAGCACTGCATTTTTTGTAAGTATTACCACAGAAACTTCTTCCAATTTCCTTTTGCTTGATAAAATTTCTTTCAAAAATTTGGCATATGAAGGCATTTGCAATAAAGCATCAGTAAAAGGAATATTAATGTGAATTTGTTTTAAAATCTCCAAAAACTTTGAAATTGATTACCCAGCTTTTCTTTTTTCATCTTTTGTGGGAAAGAAATTGTAACGGGGAAAGAAGTCAAATTTTTAGTATTTTTTTCTTCTTTTTTCTTGGCTTCTTTCTCTTCTGATGGTTGAGAGGGTGTCTCAACATTCTCACCCTTGCATACCTGTTGTTCTGATTGATTCTTTTCTTGTTTCTTTGCATAGGGTTCATCAAGAGTTATACCTGACTGTAAGGCAAGTGTTCTTTTGAATTTTTCTCTGTATTGCTTGGTAAAGGACCTTGAATCTTTTCAGACATAAGAGTTACAAATTGGCTTAACTGAATTTCAAGTTTTTTTAGAGCTGAATTTTGGCTTTCCATTTATTCATCAGTAACCTTAATGTACTTGTACAAAAGGTCATCAAGACTTGGATGGCCTTGTTGAGGCCTTTGTTGATATGGAGTTGCTTGCTGATAAGGCCTAAAATTTTGTTGTCCGCGATTTTGATTTTGATATCCGGGTGGACTCTGTACCTGTTACTTTTTGTAGTTTTGAGAGTTTTCAGCACCATTTGCATTGCTCCATTGAAATCCTGGATGTTCTTGTGCTAATGGACTTCCAAAAATGATACGGCTTGTATCCGATGACATTGACATGTTCATCATTTTGATTGGTTGCTTGACATTCGTGGCTTAGATGGTTTCCTCCACACAAGTCACAAGCCTCAGATTGGCTTGGTTGTTGTGTATTTACCTGAAAAGATTCAAATTTTTGTGCCAAAGAAACAATCTGTTGTGTTAGTGTATTTAAAACAGCCACCTAATTTACTGTAGCATCTTTCTTAATGATTACACGCTCAGATGGCCACTGTATGACATTTTTAGAAATTTTATTAAGCAATTGCAATGCTTCTTCTGTGGTTTTTCCCATTATGGAACCTCCTGCAGCTGCATCTATTACATTTCTAGAAGATGGTTTCAAACCATGATAAAAGATGTACAACTGCATATGTTCAGGAATGTCATGATGTGGACATTTTCTTAACATTGTTTTCAATCTTTCCCAAGCTTGATAAACTAACTCAGTGTCAATCTGCAAGAAATTAGATATATCCTGTCTTAACTTTGTTGTTTTAGCAGGGAAAAAATATTTATTTAAAAATTTCTGAGTCATTTGGTCCCATGTGGTAATAGACCCTTGCGGCAAACTTTGTAACCAAGTTTTGGCCTCTCCTTTTAAAGAAAAAGGAAATAGCCTTAACTTAATTGCTTCAGGAGGTACTCCATTATACTTTGCAGTTTCAACCAATTCTAAAAAGTCATTTAAATGACTATGTGGATCTTCACTTAGATCACCGGTGAAAATGCAAGATTGTTGAATCGTTTGAATCTGACATGTCCTGATTTCAAAGTTATTAGCTGCTACTTGAGGTTTCCTGATACTAGATTCACAGTTAAAGCGATCAGGTCTAGCATAATCCCTTAGGATTATGTTTGCTGGTCTTGGCGTCACTTCATCAAACTGCTCCTCTACATGAGCTGGTGATGGAATTTGTAGTGGATTGTTATCATCTTCTAATATTGGTGCTCCATTCTGTTACAAGTTATGTTTTGAGACGATATTTGTCCTTTCCTGCACAATCGCCAAGTTTTTTCAATTTCAGGATCGTAATTGGCCAACTCTTTTGTAGAAGAGCGGGTCATAAACTATCTGAAATTAAAGTAAAATAAAGATAGTCCCTAAAATAGTAATAGATAATTTTTAAAAATGAATAAAAAAATAGTACAGTAATATTATAGTTAACTAAAATAGTAAGTTGTAACTAACCGTCAAAAGAAATAATATAATACTAATTATATTATATGAAAAAAATTCAATAATAAATTAAGTATGCTGAAGGATTAAAGTACTATCAATTAAAAAAAATTGAATAAAAATATTATTTTATAAAAATATAGTAAAAGTAATAGTTATAATAATAGTAATATAGAATAATACAAAGGATACTTTTAGAACTAGAATAGTAAAAACAAGTACTTACAATAATAATAATAATAAAAACAAGTACTTACAATTATAATAATAATAAAAATAATAAAATATACTTTAAAAAAATGACAAATAAAAAAATGAGATTGTGAATCACAAAACTAATATATTATACTATTATATAGATGTTAGTACTAACAATAATAATATAATAATAAAATATAAAATAAAGTAGGTTGAAGTACTAACTATGAGGGATTTCTTTTTTTTAATATATTTTTTTACAATATTATATAGAATTGCTCCTAATAACAGTAACAATTATGATAGTAGTACGTAGGAGATAACATTTTGAAGGGAAAATTAACAATATAATAAATTCTCAAATTAGTAATAAAAAATTTAATCTGAAGTAGATGTGTGCCAATTCCCGGCAACGACGCCAAAAATTTGACGAAGCTTGTGTGTATAGAATTTTCTGTTCGTACTCTGTCAAATTCTAGTATAGTTTATGATATCGTCCTACAGAGATTGGACAATCTAAGATACAAACTTGTAATATTTTGACTACTATTTGAGAGAACCAAATTGATGAAAGTTGTGTTTGAAATTATAAATTAAGACAAATTTCTTCTGAAAAGTTTATATTTAAAAAGAGTTGGGAATTATAGAATTCACTTAATATATCATTACAATAAAATCTCAGTTTTATACGTATTTCTCTAAAGAATAATTGCTTAGTGATAATACAATTATATTTTTACACTAAGAAAAAAATAAATAATTAACACTCCGTGAGGTTATGTCAATCAATTGATTTAAAACTTGTGACGATTAAACTGAAATATCTTGCCTAGATTGTGCTCAAGTGTAGTAAAAACTTCGTGAGAATATTTTTACTAGAAAATCAATAATCCTGCCTTCAACAATTCCTCCGTGAGAATTAAAACTGAGGAAAGCAAGATTACAGACTTGAAATAATAATTTTACCAAAAATTACTTTCACTCTAATATTCTATTCATCAGTTATTATATATTAATTTTTCTCCGTGAGAATTACAAAATTAATATAAGAATAACTTAGATATAAAATATGTAGATGTGATAATAATGTTTAAAAAATTATCATTCCAGCACAGTATGAAATATAAATATAGTTTCAGGCCAAGAATGTATTGAACTGAGATAGTATTATAATTATATCAAGCTTTATCAACTATCCCAAAAAAAAGAATTACTCCATTATGAAGTAAGAAAGCTAAAAAATACGTTCAAAAGACTAAGATTATTTTTACTACAAAGAGAAAGACTAGAGGAAGAGACCAAGATTACTCTTCTCTTTCTCATTAGAAACTTAAAAAAAACTAGATAGGAAATTAGATACAAAGTGGGATGTTCTTTCTTCTACAAACATATGCCTATTGATATTAAGCTATATAGATGATATTTACACCTTAATATTACCATGCTTTATTGTTGTTTTATAGGCGAATTGATAACAAAATGCTCTAATTCGTGTTCTTTTGCTTCACAGGGAATAATCTAAGTTAGAAAGCACTACGGAGTGTTTTGGAGTCACTAATATGAAGAAAACGTCCAATCAAGAAGTACCCAAGCATAAAGAAGAAAAAAATAGACTGAGGTGAAATCCACTGCGACCGCGGTTGAACCGTGGCAGACAATTACGCGAGGCAGAATGCTTAGCCTTCACCGCAGTCGTGTTGCGGTCGTGTCGTAACCGCGGTGAACTGTTCAGTTGCCATAAAATTTGGGGACCAAAGTGTAACTCGGGGAAAACTTATTCTAAACCCTTATAAACTCTAGAAGCTTGCCCAAGATTAAAAAAAAAATTGTTTTTAGACTACTGGGGAGGCAAGAACAAGTGTGACAAGATCAACCAAATATTAGAGTTTTTCTATCTCCTTTTAATTCTTGTAATTAAACATTATGAACAACTTTGTAATTTTATCTTGTTGTGTTATGAGTAGCTAAAAAATTATCTAGGGTTGATTGAACCAATTGTTGGTTGAGGTTTTGGCTCAACTTGTTATAATCGAGCCGGATTTATTATATGATTGTTCAACTACGTTTTGTATGGTGATTAATTAAATGGGACCTTGATTAATCGTGTGTAATTACCTCATATTTCTTGAGAAAAAATATTAGGTTAGAGTGCTGTTGAACAACACCATTTTTGGGTAATTGAAGAGATTCATTACTTGGACTTAAAAGTGAGTTTAGAGATAACGAAACTTTGGTGGGATAATTTAGAGCTGCACATATTGTCAGCTAGAGTAGTTCGAGAGAATGCTCTAGTAAATTATTGTAGTTGATCGAGAGATAGTTACGATAACCCATAGCTCTTAATCCTCATAGAGTATTATGGTGATATTATAGCGAAAGAGTCAAGACCGAAGCTAGCAATTGGGGAAATCACTGTCCTAGACCTTTTTACCATTGAATTATCTTTAATCTAGCATATTGTTATTTCTAATACTATCTGAAGTAGTTAAAAAAACCAAGATTGATTGATAAAAATCTTGCATCTAGAAATTGGTTGAGTTGATAATAGCATTGCCAAAGAGTTGTAATAGATAGGTTAGTTCCCTGAGGATTCGACTCCGGACTTAAAGTTGGATTATATTTGCAACGTCTGCTTTGTCTTTTAGAAGGCATAGTTGGGCGTGATCAAATTTTGGCGCCGTTACCGGGGAACTAACGGTGTTATTTATTACAACTTAGAAGTAGTGTTAGAATTATTAGTTTAAATCAATTTTCGAAGGTGTTAAACAATCTTTTCATTGAAATTCTCACGTTTGAACTCTTGTGGAATTCAGGTGTATGCCTAGAAATTCTTCGAGGACTGGAGAACTGCTTGAAGGACTCTCAGACCCCGATAAAACATTCAGGGCATTGAACCATGCTAACAAGAGGATCCAACAATCACAACAACTACACAAACTTGAAATTGACATGGGTGACGTAGAAAACGTTAACGGAAACGTCGGGGATGAGCCAGCTGCCCCAAATGTTAGAGTAGTGGCACCTTTTGTGCCAGAAGCTGCACTTTATGATGGGGCATAGCCTACAGCTGACAACCTGGCTATTGCCATAGCTGTGCCCCCAATTCAAGCGGAGACATTCCAGATCACCAACAACATGCTGCATCTTCTGCAGAATAAGGGATTATTCTCCGGGTCACACATTGAAGACCCTTAGCAGCACTTGAAAATTTTTATGTCGATTTGTGTGACCCAAAGGCAACCTAATGTGACCCCGTAAGCTATCAAACTATTATAGTTCCCGTTCTCTATGACTGGTGAAGCTCAGACTTGGTTGAATTTGCTCCTATAAATTCCATTGTCACCTGGGAGGAATTAGTCAAGCAGTTCCTGAATAAGTTCTACCCGCCCAATAAGACTGCAAGGCAGATTGATGAAATATTGTAGTACAAGCAGCAGCCAACTGAGACCTTACAAGAAACTTGGGAAAGATTTAAAGGGATGCTAGTGAAGTGTCCTCACCATGGCATTCCAGACCAGATGCTCGGCCAGAGGTTCTACATGGGGTTAGCTGACAATCTAAAGGCCAGCGTGGATGCTTCAGCTGGAGGTGCATTTTTGAGTAATACATTCACCGAGTACAAAGTCTTTCTTGACAAAATGTCTCAGAATTCGGGGTGGATGGCTAGAGGTACAACACTGGCACCCATAGTATATTCAATTCCTCTTGACCCAAATAATTCGCATGCAGAGAACATGGCCACACTCATGACTCAGATGAGTATATTGACAAAGAAGATTGATGAGATGGGTACAAAACAGGTGCATATTGTTGACACAACAAATGGATGACTGTGTACACCCTGTGTTAATTAGTCTTATGTGTGCTCATGGAGTGGAAAAGGTGACAATCAAGGGGCAAGAGAAGATATGAATTATGTCAACAACTTTAGGGGTCAGAGGCAAGGAGGATAGTAGTGGATACCGACACCAAATCAGCAATACAGACCAAACATGCCACAGCCTGGGGGTATTAAACCTCAAGGCCAAATGGTGCCATACCACCAGAAACAACAGGGCTATCCATAACAGAACCAGCAACAGTTGACATATCAGCCACCTCCTCAGCAACAAGGTAACAACATGGTAGAGATTAGGGGTATGCTTCAGCAACTTATTGGGATAAATGGTAAGATACAGGAAAAGTTGGCAGTGCATGATTCAGCCATAAAGAACATTGAAACTCAGTTGGGGCAGTTGTCTATGGCTTTAAACAACCAACCCCAAGGAACATTGCCAGCGGACACAAACATCAACCCCAAGGAGCAAAACCCGAATTAGTTGATAGCAGTAAGTCTCCGGAATGGGAGAGATTTAGACAAAGAGCAGGAAGTTGCACAAGCCAGCAAAGAGACTACGCCAGCCACTCCAGTTCCACTAGAGGTAGATGAACCAGCAGAACTTACTGAAGTGGTGGTTGAACATGGTCAGGATGAAAAGGGTAAAGCTAAGGTGAGTGAACAAGCTGCAGAACAGGTGGTACCTCTTGTTCCATAGAACCCCAATAGAGAGGAGCCAACAAGCAGTGCACAAAGGGTGATACCTGCACCATTCCCTCAGAGACTGGTCAAACAAAAGAAGGAAGATCAACATAAGAAATTCATGGAGATGTTGCGTCAAATTCAGTTGAATATTCCTTTGATGGATGCCTTGAGGGAGATGCCAGGCTACGCGAAGATGATGAAAGACCTAATGTCATAGAAGTTTGATTTTCAGGACCTATCCACAGTAACTCTGATGCAGACCTGCAGCGCAGTAGTGACAAGACCCATGGCTCAAAAGATGTCTGACCCAGGTAGCTTTACTATTCCATGCACTATTGGGAGTTATGCCTTTGCAAATGCATTATGTGACTTAGGAGCCAGCATAAATTTGATGCCTCTGGCTATATACACCAAACTGGGCATTGACAGAGCTAGGCTGACTTCGATGCTGTTGCAACTGGCTGACCGCATGGTTAAAAGGCCAACTGGGATTCTTGATAATGTGTTGGTACAAGTGGGGAAGTTTGTGTTTCCTGCAGACTTTGTTATTCTGGATTGTCAGGTAAATGGGGAGATACCTATCATTTTAGGGAGTCCATTCTTAGCCACTGGGAGAGCACTGATCGATTGTGAAACTGGGGAATTAAAAATGAGGTTGAACGATGAAGAAGTCATATTCAACGTTCAGCAATCCATGAGGAGACCCAGTGAATATGCTAATTACTCCCTAGTAGAGGCAGTGGATGTGATCCTGCACGAAGATGATGTGACCCTGACTGTTAAAGATCCATTAGAGGTCTGTCTGACAAATTTAGAGGAGATGGATGGTGAAGGGTTAGCTGAGTGGGTCATGGCACTTGAAGGCCAAGGATTCTGGAAAGGGGAACCTCAGTTCGAGTCCCTTGAGTTAGAAAAAAGGGCTACACCTCCAGCAAAGCCATCAGTAAAGGAACCACCCAAGATGGAGCTGAAACCGCTCCTAGCTCACCTCAGGTACGTTTTCTTAGGCCCTGACTCTACTTTGTCTATCATTATATCATCCGGTTTGCTAGATGTGCAGGTAGAGCATCTCCTACAGATACTACAAGAATGTAATATTGCCATTGGTTGGACCATGGCAGACATAAAAGGTATCAGCCCAGCCTTCTGTATGCACAAAATTCTCTTGGAAGAAGGGCATACAACCTTCCAGAGAACATCAACAAAGGCTGAACCCGAATAAGAAAGAGGTGGTGAAGAAGGAAGTGATCAAATGGTTAGATGTGGGAATCATCTTCCCCATCTCTGATAGCAATTAGGTTAGCCCTGTTCAATGTGTGCCAAAAAAGGGGGGAATGACGGTCGTACAAAATGAGAATAATGAGTTGATCTCAACTCCTACAGTTACGGGATGGAGGATTTGCATGGATTACTGAAAATTGAAGCCACCCGGAAGGACCACTTCCCCCTGCCATTCATTAACCAAATCATGGACAGGTTGGCTGGGCGATTGCACTTTTGTTTCTTAGATGGATATTCGGGGTACAATCAGATCTCAATGGCCCCTGAAGACAGAGAGAAAACATGATTCACTTGTCTGTATGGCATCTTTGCCTTTCGGAGAATGCCTTTTGGGCTTTATAATGCATCGGTAACATTTCAACGGTACATGTTAGCCATTTTCACAAACATGGTGGAGGACATTATAGAGGTTTTTATGGATGATTTCTCCGTGGTGGGGGATTCATTCGAGGACTGTCTTCACAACTTAAGACGAGTGCTCAAAAGATGTGTGAAGACAAATTTAGTGCTGAACTGGGAGAAATGCTATTTTATGGTACAAGAAGGGATAGTCCTAGGGCATCGATTGTCTAGTAAGGGAATTGAGGTTGACCATGCTACGGTTGACGTGATTGAGAAGTTGCCACCACCTACTTCAGTCAAGGCGGTGAGAAGTTTCCTTGGGCACGCCGGGTTTTACAGGCGATTCATAAAAGATTTCTCTAAGATTGCTAACCCGTTATGTAAACTCCTTGAAAAGGATCACCCCTTTGTATTTTCTAATGATTACAGGTTGGCATTTGAGGAGTTGAAGAAGAGATTGGTGAATGCACCCATCATTGTTGTACCCAACTAGGAGCAACCGTTTGAGCTCATGTGCGATGCAAGTGATTATGCTATAGGAGCAGTTTTGGGGCAGGGAAAAGATAAACTGATGCACTCGATTTACTATGCAAGCAGAAGGCTAAGCGGTGCACAACTTAATTACACCGTAATGGAAAAGGAGATGTTGGCTGTCGTTTTTGCATTCGACAAATTCATGTCATACTTGATTGGCTCAAAAGTTATTGTTTACACTGACCATGCAGCAATTAGGTACCTGATAGAAAAAAAGGAGTCAAAGCCATGCTTGATTCGCTGGGTTCTTCTGTTACAAGAATTCGATCTGGAGATACGTGACAGAAAAGGGACAGAGAACCAAGTGGTTGACCACCTCTTAAGGTTAGAAGGAGATGAAAAGAAGGTAGAGGTTGAGGATATAACAGAGACATTCCCGAATGAACAGTTACTAGCAATGACAATGGAGGAGGCACCGTGGTACGCTGACATTGCTAATTATTTAGCAAGTGGTATTGTACCTTATGAACTCTCCTCAATTCAAAAGAAAAAGTTTTTTCGTGATTATCGGTCTTATTATTGGGATGAACCTCTATTGTTTAAAATATGTGTAGATAACATGATCCGGCGGTGTATCCCCGAGAAAGATCAAAATTCTGTTTTGCAGGCTTGCCATGCTTCACCATATGGTGGACACTTTGGAGGAATTTGGACAACAGCTAAGGTGTTGGAGTCGGGCTTGTATTGGCCAACTCTGTTCAAGGATGACCATGTTTGGGTCAAAAGTTGCGATGAATACCAAAGGACAGGCAACATATCTCGCAGACACGAGATGCCAATGACCACAATTCAAGAGGTGGAGGTTTTTGACATATGGGGGATCGACTTCATGGGGCCATTTGTCAGCTCGTATGGTAACAAGTACATATTGGTAGCAGTTGACTACGTCTCCAAGTGGGTCAAAGTAGTGGCTCTTCTGACCAATGATGCTAAAGTGGCAATAGGCTTTCAAAAGAAGAACATTTTCACACGTTTTGGCACCCCAAGAGCTATACTCAGTAATGGCAGAACACATTTCTGCAATAGAGCGTTCGCACGACTGTTGGAAAAGTATGGAGTTCGTCATAAGGTGACCACCCTGTACCACCCACAGTAGAGCGGGCAAGTCGAAGGGTCCAACGGTGACATTAAAAGTGTCCTTACAAAAACAGTGAATGCAACAAAGACTGATTGAGCAAGGAAGCTGGATGATGCATTGTGGGCATACCGCACAGTCTTCAAAACTCCAATTAGTATGTCACCGTACAAGTTGGTGTTTGGAAAGGCATGCCACCTCCCAGTGGAGCTTGAGCACAAAGCACTTTGGGCATTGCGGCAGCTGAACTTAGACATGGAGACATCAGGCACTAACAGAGTCACTGGGTTACATGAGCTAGAGGAATTCAGGTTCCAGGCATTCGAGAGTGCTAGATTATATAAATAACGGATGAAACTGATGCATGGCAAGCACATCGTGGACCGAAACGTCAAATCCGAAGAGTCACTTCCATTCTTCTCTGTCGTGCGATTTTGTTCTCTCATTGCTAAATTGAAACCTCTACTCTTGTCCTTTCACGAATGGCGAAATCATGTACCGCTTCTTCAGATTGAGATTGTTTTCGGGTAAGTTGAATTCCCGATGGTCAGGACCCTTCAGAGTGCTGCAAATGTTCCCAAGTAGAGCTATTGAGCTTAAATCAGAGGATGGGACAAATAAGTTCACAGTGAATGGTCAGAGGTTGAAACATTACCTTGGAATGGCAAATAAGAAAGGGGACAGAGAGATAATAATGTTGGAAGAGCCCCAGTATGTGAATGAGGAGTGATGCTCCGAGCCTGCGTCGTGCCGCGACGTTAAATCAGGCGCTGCGTGGGAGGCAACCCACGAATGTTGTAATTTGTGTTTCTTATGTAACTTCTCATTATTAAAACAAAAACTGGGCATCGCACCGCGACCACGGTAGGACCACGGTGAGAGGTGAGTACACTGCCTCAATTTTGCCAGACCCACCGCGATCGCGATGGGACCGCGATAGGACCACGATGAAGGGCGGGTATTATGCCTTACGCTATTTAATCCACCGCGACCGCGGTGGGTACCAGGTAAGTATTTTTTTTACTTTTTCTTTTTTTCTTTTTTTTTTCTTTCTTTATTCTTCTTTTATTTTATAATTATAACCCCTAATTAAAATAACCCACCCGCCTAACCCCTTCATGCCATCATCCCCTCTCTCTCTCTCTACAACCCTAATCTCCCAAATCCTTCCTCTCTTCTTCTTCTTTACTTATCCTACTTCCCACATCTCCATTCTTCTCACTCTTTCTTCATCACGGTATGTAACTTCCCCTTCCTACGTTTTCCTTTTGTATTTTGTTGTAGTTGTATGTTAGCTTATTGTTTTTAATTGTGTAGTAATTTTAGTATATTTTTGTTATTTTCTTCTTTTTTTCTTTTGAATTTCGTTTTTGTAGTCACTTGTGAAGGGGTTATGTATATAATGTGGTGGACAGGTGTATGTTTGTGGGTGTTAAACTAATTGTTGTGGGGTGTAATGGTGTAGTACAACTTGTGATTTGGGGGAAATATTGAAGTATCCATATGGGCTATATGTGTGAGAAATTGTCTTGCTCACAAGGTGTTTGGGGAAATTGCCCCAATGGAGTTATAAGGGCTAATATGACATGGTTGTGGTGAAGTCTGAGTAACCACCCATAGTTCACACATCTCACACCCTCACTGATAGGCGTTTCTCTATTTGACAGGTAAAATGAATCCATCTAGGAAGAGACGCAACACTGGGTCCTCTGCTAGTGGACCGGAAGTTCCTCGAGAGCTAGGAGTCAAGCCAGTGCGCCACAGTTTGACAGCACTAGGTTTGTCTCCCAACCGGCAGAGGACAGGTACAATGCAAAGGCGGCTAAGAAATTGTTACATGGGATGCATATTGACCGAGAAGCCTTAGAGGTGGAATGCCCGAATATCTTCAATGAGTTGAGGAGGTGTCAGCTGGATATCTTCTTTGACGAATCGGATGAGGCCAATGTTCAGATGGTAAGGTAATTCTATGCTAACTGCCCGGAACATGAGATGGGGTTGTTACTGTATGTAATACTCGGGTAAATGCGTCCATCGAGGCCATCTGCAAGGTGTACCAACTGCTAGTGTTCAGGGGGGAATCTGATGTTTATCGTACTTATAGTCGAACAAGTGCCTTGTGGGCAACTCTTCTTGAGACTATCTGTGTGCCTGACAGAGAATACATATGGATAAAGCACCAGATCACACTTAACTCCCAGTCTCTTAATTGGGAGGCTAAGTGTTGGGTCACAATTATCAACAACGGTTGTTGCCCTCCAACAATACGACCGATGTCAATCTACCACGAGCGGCAACGATCTACTGTTTCATGGCCAACAGGGATTTTGATGTGGCCCGGCTCCTCCATGACGAGATGCTCATTAGATCACCTGAGTTACTCAAAGGCTTCTACTTCCCTTCTCTAGTCACCAAGTTGTGTCGTCTTGCTAGAGTCCCTGAAAACCTTAGAGTTGATGGTAAATTGCCACTGAAAGCCCCGTTCCTGGCAAGAAAAATTAGAATTGGGATAGAGCCGGTAGTAAATGTTGATGAATCGGATGATGATGATGCTGAAGCAGCTGAGGTCCCACCACCTACGAGAGTTGAAGAGGCAGGCACATCACAGCCTCGCCGAAGTACCCGCCTGACAGCCCTGGAGCAAGACACGGCTGGTCTCCGCACTTCTGTCCCAGACCTGGGCACCAGAGTTGACACTCTGACCACTCAATAGGCGAAGTCGGAGAAAAAGATTATGGGATGGCTTCGAGTGCTAGGACGAGCATGTCACCTCGCTCCTGGCACCATCTCTGATCAGGACTGATTTTCAGAGAAGTCCCCCTACCTTACTCTGCTTTATATTTGTTGACATGGGGACATACCGTATTTTTAAGTGTGGGGTAGGGGATCGTTGTTGTTGTATGATGTTGTTGTAAATAGATTGTGTAACTTTGTATGATGTTGCTTTATTTCTGATTGATTGGTATGGTAGAGTTATGTAGTTAACTTCGACTTGGCCCAAAGACGGACACCTTTCGACAGGTCTCTTGAGGGACATTAGTCGAACAAAAAAAAAGAGAATATAAGGACTCTTCCTGATGACGGATAATTGAGACAGTTTTTGAGGGAAGTTAGTCTAGAGAAAATACCAAAAAGATTTTTTTTACTTTTTTTATTTTTAGGTAGTGTAGTAACTCCCCTTAGTTTTTCTTTGGGCCACGATTCTTTTTCAAGGGTTTATCTTGAACCGGGTGTAGGTAGTTTTTGTTTATTTTGTTTTTAGTTTTAGTTAGCATTGAGGGGCTACGAACTGAAATAGAAAGAGAATCCCTTGGCGTTAATACACCTGAACACAATCGACACTAGAGTGTAACGCCTAGTCTCAATGGTTGACTCTTGCTAAAGTGCCTTAAAGTTGTATGTTTGTAACTGACTTGAACACTCAAAAGAGAATGTCTTGATAAATCAATCTGGAGTGAGTCATATGCCATGTGTGTGTAAGCTATATTGTATTCTATACTTTACATTTGATGCCTAGAACTTGCCCTGTGTGTTTGCAAAGCAAAATAATAGCTTCATTCAGTCTTAGAAGTGATATAGGCATTTCTTTGTAAGCCAGATATATAACGTAAACCCACCTGAATGTAATACATCATAGTTAACCTCGTTGAGCCTAAGCATGTTTCTTTGGCAACCACATTACAAACCTTACCCAATTGTTTGAATAGCCTTCTGTTTGAACCCATTTTACCTCCCATGAGCACTTGAATGGCCTTGACATATGCAACAGTTAAAGTGTGGGGTGGTGGTTTGGTTTTAAGTAGAGCCAATGAAATAGAGGAAAGGTGCAGCTTTGAAGAATAAAAAAAGAAGCGCCACGAAAAAAAATTGTGAATAAATGTAGTAGTTGATAAGTGGTAGCTTGATACAAATACACCTAAAGGAATGGGACGTTATAAATAAATTGTGGTGGAACGTCTGGTTGACATAAGAATGATTTGGAATGTTGATGTGTTTTGTATTAAAAGTGCTTAGGGAGGTTAGTCACTATATCCAAATATATCCTACCCATCCCTTAGCTTACATTACAACCAAATAAAGTCCTAATTGATCTTAGACTGGATAGACTCGATTAGTAGAGTATTACACTACGGGCAAGCCTATGGTGCATCTTTGTGGCATGTGAATGTTCTATTGGAGAGTGAGCGAATTTTGTCTATCTGAGTTCCTAATTGTTCTTAATCATATTAATTGTGGAACTACTTTCTTGTGTGATGTGAGGGCATGTGATTCACGAAGGAAAGGTAAGTCTTGACTTCTGTATAGAGTAGTTTGAGTAAGTGCGAATATTGCATGGTACGAGAGATTCGACTTCTGAGGCAAAGGTTGTTCACTACTAGTTGCAACTGTGGTAAATTGTTCAGGGTGTATTTCGTTAAGGGAAAAGTTTAGGGAAGGAAATTTGATAGAGTGTGGTGAATTGCTCGAGGACTAGCAATGATTTAAGTGTGGGGTGTTGATATTAAGCTATATAGATGATATTTACACCTTAATATTACCATGCTTTATTGTTGTTTTATAGGCAAATTGATAACAAATGCTCTAATTGGTGTTCTTTTGCTTCGCAGGGAATAATCTAAGTTAGGAAGCACTACAGAGTGTTTTGGAGTCACTAAAATGAAGAAAACATCCAATCAAGAAGTACCCGAGCATAAAGAATAAAAAAAATAGACTGAGGTGAAATCCATCGCGACCGCGGTGGAACCGCGGTCCGCGGCAGACAATTACGCGAGGCAGAATGTTTAGCCTTTATCGCGGTCGTGCCGCGGCCGCGGTGAACTGTTAGTTGCCATAAAATTTGGGGACCAAAGTGTAACTCGAGGAAAACTTATTCCAAACCCTTATAAACTCTAGAAGCTCGCCTAAGATTAAAAAAAAAGCTTGTTTTTAGACTACTGGGGAGGCAAGAACAAGTGTGAGAAGATTAACCAAACATTATAGTTTTTCTATCTCCTTTTAATTCTTGCAATTAAACATTATGAACAATTTTGTAGTTTTATCTTGTTGTGTTATGAGTAGCTAAACAATTATCTAGGGTTGATGGAATCAATTGTTGGTTGAAGTTTTGACTCAACTTGCTATAATCGAGCCGGATTTATTATATGATTGTTCAACTACATTTTGTATGGTGATTAATTGAATGGGCCTTTGATTAATCGTGTGTAATTACCTCATATTGCTTGAGAAAGAATATTAGGTTAGACTGCTGTTGAACAACACCACTTTTGGGTAATTGAAGAGATTCATTACTTGGACTTAAAAGTGGGTTTAGAGATAACGAAACTTTGGTGGGATAATTTAGAGCTGCACATATTGTCAGCTAGAGTAGTTCGAGAGAATGCTCTAGTAAATTATTGTAGTTGATCGAGAGATAGTTACGATAACCCATAGCTCTTAATCCTCATAGAGTATTATGGTGATATTATAGCGAAAGAGTCAAGACCGAAGCTAGCAATTGGGGAAATCACTGTCCTAGACCTTTTTACCATTGAATTATCTTTAATCTAGCATATTGTTATTTCTAATACTATCTGAAGTAGTTAAAAAAACCAAGATTGATTGATAAAAATCTTGCATCTAGAAATTGGTTGAGTTGATAATAGCATTGCCAAAGAGTTGTAATAGATAGGTTAGTTCCTTGAGGATTCGACTCCGGACTTTAAGCCGAATTATATTTACAACGATCGCTTTGTCTTTTAGAAGGCATAGTTGGGTGTGATCACCTATTTATATGAAAATTTCTACAAGACCTTGGTTAGGATTTGCAAGATAATATCAATATATCATATGGCCTTGAAGAGAAATTGATATGACAATTTGTCATGAAATTTTGGTGAGAATTTGCCAGAACTTTTATATCTCTTGACTTTGTGTAGTATTAGATGAAATTGTCATGGATGTATCCTTCTTCCTTGAACTGTAGGTTATTTCTTTTTCTCCTTTTCCATGTATTATTTTTCCTGCAAGAATTTGTTAGAAAAGTGCGAGAATAGGACATAAATTGATCATGTTTTATATCTAAAATATTATATTTATTTATTAAAATATAAGAATAATTTATATCCATCAGACCGTTTGATGAATACTGCAAACAACAGGGTATCAGATACTAGAAGACTTCTCCTAAGACTCCTCAGCTTAATGGTTTAGCAGAAAGGATGAACATGACCTTGATGGAAAGAGTTAGATGTTTGCTTTCTGAAGCAAAGTTGCCAAATTCCTTTTGGGGTGAGGCTTTGTTGTCTGCCTCACATGTTATTCTATCCCCTGCGGTTGCTTTTCAAAGTGATGTTCCAAACAGAGTTTGGTATGGCAAGGATGTTTCCTATGACCACTTGAAAGTGTTTGGTTGCAAAGCTTTTGTACATGTGCCTAAAGATGAGAGGTCAAAATTAACTGCCAAGACAAGGCAGTGCATTTTCATTGTTTATGGCTTTGATGAGTTTGGTTACAGGCTATATGATCCAATTGAGAAGAAGGTTGTGAGAAGTCGTGATGTTATCTTCGTGGGGGATCAAACCATTGAAGATATTAACAAAGCGGAGAAGCTAAAATCTCCAAGTTCTGAAGGTTTAATTAATCTTGATCAAGTTCCTCGTACAAATGCGGATGGCGTTGGTGGGATCAATGATGATGGTGATGCCCAGAACCATATTCCAGATCAGCATATTAATGGTGATAACAATGCTAATACTGATGAGGCAGATGCTCCTACTCACGAAGCTGTGGACGAGTTAGATATTCCACTCATGAGGTCTTCTAGACCACGTACTCCTTCCTCCCATTATTCACCCAATGAGTATGCATTACACAATGATGTGGGAGAAACTGAATGTTATACGGAGGCCATAGAAGATGAGCACAAGGATCAATGGATTGAAGCCATGCAAGATGAGATGAAATTCTCTGCATGAGAACCATACTTGTGAGTTGGTGAAATTGCCTAAGGACTTGAGAGCTTTGAAGAACAAGTGGGTGTTCAAAGTTAAAACTAAAGAACATAGTTTATAGGGAAGATACAAAGCTAGATTGGTTGTCAAGGGATTTTGTCAAAGGAAAGGTATTGACTTTGACGAAATATTTTCTCATGTCGTGAAAATATCCTCCATTCGGACAGTTCTTAGTTTGACTGCTAGTCTTGATTTGGAGATTGAGCAGATGGATGTGAAGACTACTTTTCTTCACGGTGACTTAGAGTAGGAAATGTATATGGAACAACCTGAGAGCTTCAAGGCAAAATGTAAAGCAAATCTTATATGCAAACTTAAGAAGAGTCTATATGGATTGAAGTAAGCTCCGAGACAGTGGTATAAGAAGTTTGAGTCTGTTATGGGGGAGCAAGGCTACAAGAAGACTTCTTTCAGATCACTATGTGTTTGTACAAAGATTTTTTTATGATGACTTTATTATCCTCTTGCTATATGTGGATGATATGTTGATTATGGGCAGGAATGCTTCCATGATTGACGAGTTAAAGAAACAATTGAATAAGTCTTTTGCAATGAAAGACTTGGGTCATGCTAAGTAGATTTTGGGCATGAGAATTACTCGTTTGAGAAATGAAAGGAAGCTTTACTTGTCATAGGAGAAGTACATAGAACGTGTACTAGAACACTTCAATATGAAGAGTGTTAAGTTGGTTCGCACACCCCTTCCTAGTCATCTGAAGTTGAGCAGGAAGATGTGTCCTACAACAACGGAAGAAAAAGAGAGAATGTCTAAGACCCTTATTCTTCCGCCGTCGGAAGTTTGATGTATGCAATGGTATGCACTCAACCAGATATTGCTCATGCAGTCGGTGTTGTTAGCAGATTTCTCGAAAATCCAGGAAAAGAGAATTGGGAAGCTATAAAGTGGATACTCAAGTATCTAAGAGGAAGCTCACATGAACACTTATGTTTTGGAGGATCAAATCCAATTTTAAAGGGCTATACATATTCTGATATGGTAGGTGACCTTGATAACAGAAAATCCACTACTGGATATTTGTTTACCTTTTCAGGGGGAGCTATATCATGGCAGTCGAAGTTGCAGAAGTGTGGCGCACTATCTACAATTGAAGCGGAATATATTGTGGCTACTGAAGCTGGCAAAGAGATGATATGGCTCAAGAGATTTCTTCAAGAACTTGGATTACGACAGATGGAGTATGTTGTCTATTGCGACAGTGAGAGTGCAATAGATCTGAGCAAAAACTCTATGTACCATGAGAGAACAAAACACATCGAATTTAGATATCATTAGTTTCCTGAGCAAGTGGAGAACTAATCACTTCAAGTCAAAAAGATTCACACGAGTGAAAATCCTACAGATATGTTGACCAAGGTGGTACCAAGAGACAAGTTCGAATCATGCAAAGAACTTGTAGGCATATACTCAAACTAAGAAACTCGGTGTACCCTCTTTCAGGTGAATGGGTTTGGAGGGGGAGATTTGTGGGGTCCGGCCCCATGTTTTAAGGAAGATGTCTTCTTCCTTTGGTAAATTGTCAAAGTTGCAGATATGGCCAACGGCCAAAATCTTTCACATTTAACATTGAAATTTTTTGTGCTTGCTTGAGTCACTGCTTACATCAGCAAGCCCATTTTTTCCCTATAAATAGGGAAGCATTTCATCAGTTGTATATACACCAAAATTTCAAACAATACATCTAAGTGAGAGAGAGAGAGAGAGAGAGAGAGAGAGAGAGCAAGGCATTCCATAGACTATAAGAAAATAGTCTGTGAAGAAAAATAGAGTGTGATAGATACTGTAGTAAGGTGAAAAAGCAAAATAGTATTTTTTTTTGTTTTGAGGGTGTAGTGGTCTTATGATTATTTGTACTCGTTACTACACAGTGTAAAATTCCTTGCTATAGTGATATCAGTTGCTCTTCTTGGCTGTGATTTTTCCGTTATTCAGAAGGATTTCCATGTAAAATCTTGTTGTCATTATTGTTGCACTTTTATTCTTGCTGATTTAACCGTAACTTAGTGTTCCGCGTTTATCACTAATACCGTAAATATTATTTTTTCGGGTCTATTTTTATTCCCAACAATATAGGCATTGGAAAAAGAATCAACTCTTTTTATTTGACTGAGTGTATCAATTAAATTGTTATCTTCTGATTGTACTATTTTTCTTAATATTTTTAATTTTGAAAATAAATCTAAACCGTCAATATCGAATTAGTTATTATGCTTTAAGGAATACTCAAGATTAAGGCAATATTTTTCAAATTTCCGTCATCTAGTGATCTTAATTTTAACGCTAAATAGAAAACCAAAAATAATTTCATATGCTTCGACTGTTTTGAAGTGAAAAAATAGCATTGTCTACTATGTATAAAGTAATCAACTCCAAAGGACTTTTTCGAAAGATTTTGATATTTTATTATCAACATTCTCATCAAATTGTTACTTCCTATATATCATACATTTCTTACGAAATTCGGGTTCAATATTCATTTCAAGTGCAATATTCGTGGTAGAAATCATAGCAGTTGCAAATCCTTTGTAACGACCCGGCTGGTCGTTTCATGAGTTATCGCTCTATTTCCCATATTTCTGCTTCTTTATGTCTTATTCAACTGTATTATGTGGTATTGTGTTGGTTGGTTCGGGTTTGGAGTGATTTTATAGATGAATGAGACATTTAGTCTCTTAAGTTGGCTATTTTGTTGGAAAAGTCAACCGAAAGTTGATTGTGAGTAAACGATCTCGAATTTTGGTTTTTATGATTTGGATAGCTTCTTGAGGTGATTTGGGACTTAGGAGATTGTTCAGAATGTAATTTGGAGGTCCGTGGTACATTTAGGCTTGAATTGGCGGAATTGAAATTTTGGCGTTTTCCGGTTGGTAGCGGAAATTTTGATATCAGGGTCGGAATGGAACTCCGAAAATTGGAGTAGGTCCGTTGTGTTATTTGGGATGTGTGTGCAAAATTTATGGTCATTCGGACGAGGTTTGATAGACTTTTTGATGATTTGTGGGATGCGGAAGTTTGGAAACCTTAGGCTTGAATCCGAGGGTTTTTGATGATTTGATGTTGTTTTAAGTGTTCCAAGGATTGGTATAAGTTTGAATAGTGGTATATGACTTGTTCGTACTTTTGGTCAAGGCCCCGGGGGCCTCGGGGTGATTTCGGATGGTTATCGAGAAGTTGGAAGTTAGAGTTTACAGCTGAAGCTGCTGAGTTCCTGTCATAACCGCACCTGCGGATTAGGGACCGTAGGTACGAGATCGCAGAAGCGTTAGATCAGTTGCAGATGTGTCCATATGAGAGAAGGCCAGAAGCCGCCGGTGCGGGAGGTGTAATGCACCTGCGAGACCGCAGGTGCGGATAGATGGGCGGAGGTGCGGTCCCAGGACATTAAATGGAAACCGCAGATACGATTGGTTAAACCGCAGAAGCGTGAAAAGGACCTCGGGTGCGGAATTTCTGGGTCAGAAAGTATATAAGTTCCCCTTCGCGAAATTTGGATTGTTTTCCACCATTTTATCCGGAGTTGAAGCTTTTTGGAGGGTTTTGAAGAGAGAATCAAAGGGATTTCCATTTAGGTGAGTTTCTTGAATCTAAAACTCAATTCTATGTTGATTTTCAGTTGTTTAAGCATGAAATTTATAAGATTAATGGTGAAAATTTGGGGAAGTTAGGGTTTGAAACTGGAGAGGTAAAATTGGGGATTTGAGGGACCAAATGAGGTCCGATTTTGATGTTCTTGGTATGTATGGACTCGTGGGAGGATAAGGATTCTGTTGATGTAATTTTTATCAGATTCCAAGACGTGGGCCCAGAGGTCGGGTTTGACCAATTTCGGAATTTTTGATGTAATTTGATTATTTTCACGTGGGCTTTGTTCCCTCAGCGTATATTGATGTTATGATTCTGATTTTGGATAGATTCGACTTGAGTTGAGGCCAAGTCGAAAGGCAAGGGCATCGCGCAATAGTATTTCATCCGGTTTGAGGTAAGTAACGATTGTAAATCTAGACCTGAGGGTATGAAACCCCAGAATTTCGTACTATTTTGATGACTGAGGTGACACACATGCTAGGTGACAGGCGTGTGGGCATGCACCCGTAGAGATTGTGACATGGTTCGTCCTGTGGCGACTGTATAGTTGCATATTTTGATATACTGTATATGATATCCATGTGTTTGAGAAATGAATTCATTAATTTGCGGTGAGTGCCATGTTTGGGGCCTTATGCTGAACTGTTTAAACTCTTAGGGGTATTTTATTACTTTCCTCACCCTGTTCTGATTTGAAAGCATATTATCAGTCATGTTTTACCTTTTATTATTTAAATTCGGTTTCATCACTCTACTTCTTAATATATGAAAACTGTTTGGGCTGAGTTCCCTGATTTTCATTGATATGTCCGAGTGGCCGTGATGTTAGTGACTGAGAGAGGTTGAGGACCTAATGGTGAGGATTATATATATATTATGGATCGGGTTGCATGCCACATCGATATTATATATATGTAAATTATGGATTGGGTTGCATGTCACATCGATATTTATATGGATCGGGCTACACGCCGCAACGATATGTATTGGATTGGGCTACGCGCCGCAGCAATATGACGTTTGGACTGTAGGAGCCCTTTTGGAGTTTGTACACCCCCAGTGAACGTAGTCGACTATATATTATGGATCGGGCCGCACGCCACAATGGTTATTATTATTATTATTATTATTATTATTATTATTATTATGAGAGATCTATTGAGCCGGAGTGCTGAGTGTAAGTACTGATTGACAAGAGCTGAGTCGCGACGGACTGAGAGGCTTGCCCGAGAGGCTATACTTATGAGTGATTCCTTGCCCGAGGGGCTTGTTTATGACATTTTTTTGCGTCCACTCTTCTTTTATACTAAGCCTCTATTGAAAAATGTTAGGTAAATTCCTTTAAAGGATTTTTAATTGAAAAACGGAGTTTTACGAGATAATTGGATATTGAACTGGAGATTTTGACTTGATATTTCTGTTGAGATTTTCTTGATAAGTATGCATATGATTTTAAATACTCGTCATTGTACTCAGACTTTATTTATGTTAGTTACCTACTGAGTTGGCGTACTCATGTTACTCTATGCACCTTGTGTGCAGATCCAGGTGCACGAGCATCAGAGTGAGAGCTTCCAACACTCTCAGAGTCTTATCCGGAGATTACAAAGAAGCTGCACGACGTTCGCAGCTCTGCCTTCCTCCTTCCTATCTTAGTATTTTATATATTTTAGACTTGTTTCTGTAGACATGTGATTTTTGACCCTCCCCGAAATTTCACCCACTTTAGCATGCAAATATTTAAATTAGGCTTAATATAGTTATTTCAACTAATTTTGACTCTATTTGCTTTATTTTATCACATAAAATGAAAATTACAAAAATTATTTTCTCTTATTTAGCTAGTTAATATTTTTATCTAGTTACTTTTAATTTGTCTACTAAATTCAAAAATACAAAAGTAATTCTAGGAATGTTATCTTAATGATTTTTTCATTTTTTTTATCTTTTAGTATGATATTTTGAAAATACCAAAAATAGTTTTGTTTTAACGGCCAGTCTTATAACAGTTATTTTACTTAAGTAGGATTAATTAATAAATGAGGTCATATTTTGATCTCGTTCGCGGAGAGAGAATAAAACTTGGGCTCGAGCAACCCATTTTAGGCCTAATTTTTGGACCTAGTCCATAATTACCAAGCCCATAACTCCTAGGCCCATACCCCTAACCTAATTCCTACCCCTATATAATAGTAACTACACCTAAAAATTGAGGTCATCCGCATATGATGAAAAAAAAAGAAGAACGTCACTTTCTTCTTCAAATAAAATGACAGCAGCACCCCGTTCCACAAAAAAATCCCTCTTCGTCTCCATCATTACCTTAATTCAACAATTTCAAAAGGAAAAGTCAGAATTATTCACTAATTTCATAGATTATCTTAAAGAACTAGAATATCCCGTTTCACTCTAAGTTCAAGTAGAAGTCCTCTCATTTACATTGGAATTCCAGAAACATGAAGAATCCAAATTGAGTCCGTTTGCGGCTCGGTTCGCGGTTCCGTCCGTAGTTCCGTTTGTGGTTTGTCACATTTTTAAGTTCAAAGTAGTGAAACAATCAATCTTCAGCTATATTGAGGTTTACTCTTACCTCTTTTCTATTTGATTACCCACTTTTGACTCATATATGTGATTTCTTGTTGATATTGCTTTGTTGATTAATTTTGTGAGATCTCTGTTTGGCTGTTGATTTCTGTCATGGAGAACGTTTTTTTAAAAGTCATGTAAGGGGAAGTTTTTTGTGTGTGTAGGGGAAACTTCTTTTCTTTTTTTGTGTGATGGCAAATAAGAGTTGCACCGACCTTTAATTGGAAGTTCCAGCTAATTGGTTTGTGAATTGTGTTTCCTCATCTAATCTAGTTTCTCATTTTGATTGCATTCTTCTACTCCCATTTTCTATGCTCATGTAATTCCATTCCAACTATTCTATATTCTACTGTTGTTTGCTCTAATAAATGAATTATATAATTTTCTATAAAGTCTCTCAACAGTTAATTATTTGGCCAATTGCTTGATTTGCTGGTTGTGTTGATTAGTTACGTCCTTTGGGCCTCAATCTTTGGCTAGTATTAAGGTAATTATTTGGAGGCCGTTTCCGTTACTTTAAGAACATTGAGTGAATGCTTGACATATATGGGCCAATGAACAATGAGTTCACGAAGAATCTCAAGTTGAAGTAAATAAACAACTCTCAAGTTTGTAGTTGTTTTAGGCGCCCTATTTTAAAAAATTACTTTCCTAAACTAGGGTACACATTTATGTGACCCAAATCCAAGTTTCAACAACGTTAGATAAATGTGTTGTGGACTGCGGGTGCATTTATGTGACGTGGTTCAAGACGCATTTTATGTGACGTTGAATCTTCCTAAAAAAATATTTAAATAAAAGCGGTTATAAAGTTAAAATTGTACCTTAGGCTAAAACATGTATTAAAATCAGATAATAGGCCAATTATAACAGTTGAGCGACCGTGCTAGAACCACGAAACTCGGGAATGCCTAATACTCTTTTCTTGGGTTAACAGAATTCCTTACCCGAATTTCTGTGTTCGCAGACTGTAAAACAGAGTCAATCTTTCCTCGATTCGAGATTTGAACCGGTGATTTGGGACACCACAAATTATCCCAAGTGGCGACTCTGAATTTTTAATAAATAAATAATCCCGTTTCGATTGTCACTTTAATTGGAAAAACACCCTTATACCCTTCTAGGGGTGTGAGAAAGGAGGTGTGACAGCTCTGGCGACTCTGTTGGGGAATCAAACCCAGAATCTCTGGTTCAGGGTTCAAGAATTCGAGCTTAGATGAGTTATTGTTGGCTTTATCCATTATCTGATTTTGTTACATGTTTGGGCCTAATGGGCTAATTGTTGCTTTTATCGCTTTGATATTCTATGAACTGTATATAAACTTCTACGAAACCCTTCCTCTCTTTGAGTCTTCGAAATCATGGAGAAGTTTGCACTTCGTGTGACTTCTCTTCTGTTAGAGTCATATCCCAAATTTTAGAACGAGGTTCAGACAAGTTGCAAAGCCGGTGAAACTTCTGTATTCCCGGTACGCTGCCCCCCCTCGCCTCGAGCTGTCCGCTCGGGTAAGCCAAGTCTAGAATAATACACCCAGGTTTTAAACCTAGAATAACATAGCCTCATACCGGATCCCTAGTAGGAACGCTTGTTTGCATCACGTGCATTTGACTTTGGGGACTCAACACAGGGGTTGGGTCCGTCTAGGACAGTGTACCCAAATTAAAAGACCATCCTGATGCATCTTACGTGCTACTTGCGTATATGTCTATTTCGGCTTGCATGTTGACTGGCTTCTAGAATAGGGAAAGAAAATGAAAAAAACAAGAAAAAAAAAAGAGAAAGAAGAGAAAATCAAAGAGAGAAAAATCAAGAGTGAGAAGTAAGTATTTGAATTATCCCGGAACTCTGCCGAAATTTTGAAAAAAGAGGAAATGTCATTTCAAAATAAGTCAATTTCTGTTCCGTCAAAACACGGGCGAACTACGCGGGTTTGATTCTCACCAGATGTGATATACGTAGGCAAACCTCATCGGTTCCGACCCATAATTTTCAAAAAAAAAACAAAAATATTTTCCTTTACTTCCTCTCTAGAAAAGTCTTTTTTTAGACCCCAATTTTCAAAAAATCCAAAAATATTTTCCATTACTTGCTTATTTAGAAAGCCTTTCTTTTAGACCCTAAATGTTTTTAAAAAATAATATACAAAAATGTTTTCTTTTAATTTCTTCCAAAAATCCAAAAATATTTTCATTCTTCTTTCAAAATTAAAAAGAAAATTCAAAATTCAAAAATATATTTTTTTAGAAGCATTTCTTTCATAAATTCAAAATAAAATTCCAAAAATATTTTCTTTCTTCTTTAGAAGTTTTTCTTTCGAAATTCTAGGAAAGAAAATTCAAAAAGAAAAATTCTTCTTTAGAAGTCTTTCTTTGCAAAAATGCTGAAGAAAAATCAAAATCCAAAAATATTCCCTTTCTTCTTTATAAGTCTTTCTTTCGAAAAATAAAATAAAAAAATTCAAAAAAAAGTTAATTTATTTACTTTGTTCATGATCTTCCCGAACTACGTAAGACCTGATTCATGTTCCTGCATGATACGTAGGCAACCCACATCAGGTTCGATCACCATTAAAAGAAATAAAAAAATAAATAAATGAAAAATATTGATAATAATAAGGACCGATTGACTCCATTCTAACATGTTTTGTTTTGAATTGTGAAAAAAGTTGAGGTGGTCGGTTTATGGTAAGCTGGAAACACAAGATCCAAGGAAAAATGATAACTGACATCGAAGCTGTTACATGTGCTCAAGAGACTCAGGGTCAGAGGGTTCAACCAGAGTCTACTGTGTTTGAGAAAAATAGAATACTGAAACAGCAAATGACCGAAATGTGTCAAGCATGGGCCAGTGGTCAAGGATAGTGTCGTCATGAGTCACAATTTGCTACACAACAAGAGCAGTACCACTCACACTCGTTTGATCTTCCTGCAAATATTGAGAAGCCTGCCCAAAAGATGGTACAGGAAGAAATGGCCCAAAGAGTGAAAAGATTAGAACAACGGTTGAAAAACATACAAGGGTTGGCAGGTCAAAAGAGTGTTGCCTTCAAAGATCTATGCATGTTCACAGATGTCCACTTGCTACCTGGTTTCAAGATTCCCAAATTTGAAAAGTATGATAGACATAAAGACCCCATAGCTCACCTGAAAAGGTACTACAATCAACTGAGAGGTGCGGGAAGAAACGAAGAATTGCTGATGGCTTATTTTGGGGAAAGCCTTACGGGAGTAGCATCTGAATGGTTTTTAGATCAAGACATATCTCGCTGGTACGTCTGGAATGACATAGCACAGGCCTTTGTCAATCAGTTCCAATACAACATCGACATTGCCCCAGACCGCATTTCTCTTTCAAACCTGAAGAAGAAACCAAGTGAAAGTTTCAGGGAATATGCCATTAAATGAAGAGAGCAAGCAGGTCGAGTTAAGCCACCCATGGATGACCACGATCTAATCGCTGTCTTCCTTCAAGCGCAAGAGCCAGATTACTTTCAAAACATGATGTCCGCAGTTGGCAAATCCTTCTTGGAAGCAATCAAAATGGAAGAAATGGTAGAGAATGGTCTTAGGACAGACAAAATTATAAGTCAAGCAGTTTTTAAAGCCGCAACTCAGGCTGTCCGGGTTGAATCTGATAATTTTAGCGACACAAATGAGAAGGTTGAAGAAATCATGATGACATCAGGGTCGAGAAGAGGTCCTAGGAGAACATCTCAAAGGTATGAGCAGCCTCCTCAAGTTTTCCATGACTCCCCTGAGCAGTATTATCCACCTCAGAACCCTCAATTCTCTGTCGCTCCACCTCGGTATGTTGTCCAGCCACCAAAACACCCCAGAAGGCGAGCACGAGCATCAAGAAATTTCCAGCAACCTCCACAAAATTTTCAGGTGCCCTATAACCCACATCCAAGCCAGAGGTATAAAGGGTAACAAAGGTTGAAAGATAATTTTACACCAATAGGAGAGTCCTACGCAAGCTTATTTGAGAAGTTAAAGCATTATGAAATGATTGCACCTATTCCTCCAAATCATGTGGACCTACGTGCGAGAAGCTTTGACCCTTCTAAAAGGTGTGAATACCATTCGAATGCCCAAGGGCACAATGTTGAAAGCTGTCGGGATTTGAAAAGAGAAATAGAAAGGATGATCCAGGAAAACCTGATTGTGATCCAAGACACTGGCACCCAGAATATCGCGCAGAACCCTTTACCTACACATCATGATGCACACTTTGTGGGAATGATGCCTGGTGACATGGAGTATGAGAATCCTCTCGGGAACTTGCTAACTGAAGTTAATGATGTTGAAATTGGAGAAGGCTATGCTGATTCTAATGAGCAAATTTGTGGCTAAATGCCAAGCCTAGCAATTGAAAAGTCATTCCCTCCTCACTAGGAAGGAATCTTGGTAGCTTGTTTTGATATTTTTTTTATTATCTGGGTTATTTCAGGGTTGTGATCCAGATTTTATTTGTTTTATTGAGTCAAACCCTTCTATCCCTCCATTCTATTTATATGAGTCTTGTCTGTCTGTTCTGTTGCTATTTTCATTATTCGGGTTATTTTAGGGTTGTAACTCGTATTTTAGGTTGCTTGTTTAGTTGTAAAACCCTTTCATCATTTACTCAATAAAATATAGTTTGTCCTTTTTTGCCATTCTGTTCCTAGTTCTTTTCTCGCTAGTTCTAATGACATGACATGCATGCGGAAATTTTGGCCAGAGATTAGAAATTGATTTAATATGGAATTGTATAAAAAAAACTTTTGAAGATGAATAAAGAGTTGAAGTACTTTGGAACTAAGGTCGAGTAAAATGCACCTTCAAATCATTGTGAAGATCAGGCTTGAGGATGTTTAATCAATTGAAGTTTGTTGGAAAGTTTGACATTAAGGGATGGAAGGTGTCTTGTGACCACGACACACCAAGAAGAAAGACATGTTCGTCAATGCTGTGATTGCGAAAAGATACCATGTTTGACGTTCTTGAGGTTGGGAGGTCCTTTTTCTGCTACCCAAACACTTTATATCCTTTGCTACCCCTTTTGAACCTGTGTTATTTTTCTTTGACTACCCTCTTTTGGAATTAAGTTTAGAGTAAAAAAAATCCATGTCCCAAGAGTACAAACTGGGGCAATTCTTAGAAAGTTCAGGAAAAAAAATGAATTGTCAAAGGTCCATGCCCTTAAAAATAGAAGTTGGGGCAAACAAAAAAACTAGAAAAGGAAAAAAAAAAGAAAAAAGGAAAAGAGAAACAGAAAGAAAGATGAAAAATAGTTTAGGTCAGATGTTTGAACTACGTTCGACCTGATTCCTTAAAAAAAGGATACGTAGGCAGCCTCACGGTTCGGTCCAACCAAATAAGAATTCAAAAAAAAAGAAAAAAAGAGAAAAATCCCAAAAAATCCCCAATAGCTGAAACTGGGGCAGAGATTTTATTTCACTTTTTAAAGAATCGATTCCAAGAGTTGTAAGTCCACAAGCCCCTTTACTTTGAGTTTATTTTGAGCCTTCATGACGTCCTTTCTTTCCAACCGTATCCAAAATCCTTCCAAATAAAGACCTCCCAATATGCCTTCAAGAATGCCAAGAGAAGCATGCAATGAGCAATGGTTGTCACATGACGTAGAACACCGTCGAGTTTCTCACAAAAAAGGAAAGAAAAAGAAAAGAAAAATGAGAGAGTCTTATTAGTGAAAACCCTCATGGGAAATGTAAGACGACGGTAAGCAGAGATGAATAAATGAGAGAGACTTGTTGGTGAAAACCCCTCGGGGCACCACTAGTCGAAAGTGAGTCGTGAAGCTGATGCAAAGAATTGGCATGAGCAAGCCCGACTTCAAAGCTCATAAGAATGGCAAAATGGAAGATTGGATTAGTTTGATAGATCAGGCCGTTGAGTCCAAAATGCATGTCATGACCATTAAGCTAGTTATTGAAAAACAAAAAGAAGAAAACTCTTCCTTCTGTCCTTCCAACAAGGGGCATTTCTTGTTAATATTGTTTCTTTATAGCATTGTGTCCTTCCCTCTGAGTCAGTCCTTGTCAAAACAAGCAAGAAAAGATTTCAAAATCTGCTACCAGCTTTTCAGTTGCACAAAGTAAATGTGGCTAGTACACTCAGTTGTTACTGTCAAAGTGCCTTGAGGATTCATGCAAAGGCTCCCCCAAAAGACTCTTGTCAGCCTATTTGGTGTAAGCAAAGATAACTTGTGATTCTCTCTGACAGACAAATTGCTCAAAAGCAGGAAATCATTCAAGATATCAGAAAAGGTCATCTAAGAAAAGATCTCCAGTTGGGATAATGTTGATTGAGCCGCAAGTACAAATGATATTAGGTGTGAAACAATTAGGGTTGATGAAGAGCAAAAGTCTCTTGAAGCCGACTCAAGCTGATTGAGCAGAAGCCAAGCTGCCTAAGACTCAAGGCCACAAACCGACCACCATTTACAAAACTGACAAATTTTTCTTTGTATGAAACAGGAACAAAGCGATGCAGGGAAAGTGATTCAAAAAGAGAAAAAAAAAAGAAAAAAGAAAAAAAAAGATAAGAAGGATAAAAGACGAGAAGAGCCGACAAAGGAAAGTTTCTCAAATTTTGGCCTTTATTTGTCTTGCTATTGTGCATAAAATCTTGCCATTGATCTTCACATTTTTCCTCATAGGATAAAAAGTCCTAGTCTGATGGATTTTCCTCCCAATCGAAATCCTAGTCTGATGAACTTTCTCCTAGGATAGAAATCTTAGTCTGATGAATCTTTCTCCTAAGGTATCAAAAAAAAGAAGAAAAGAAACATAGTCTGATGAACTTTCTCCTAGGATCAAAATCTTAGTTTGATGAATTTTTCTCCTAAGATAGAAGACCTAGTCTGATGAACTTTCTCCTAGGATAGAAATCTTAGTCTGATAATTTTCTCCTAAGATAGAAGACCTAGTTTGATGAACTTTGTTCTAGGATAGAAATCTTAGTCTGAAAAATCTTTCTCCTCAGATAACAAAAAGAGGACCTAGTCTGATGAATTTTCTCCTAGGATAAACGTCTTAGTCGGATGAATCTTTCTCCTAAGAAACCAAAAACAAAAGCAAAAAAAAAAAAAGAGAAAAAAAGACCTAGTCTGATGAATTTTCTCCTAGGATAAACGTCTTAGTCTGATGGATCTTTCTCCTAAGATAGAAAACCTAGTCTGACGAATTTTCTCCTGGGATAATTTGAAAGAAAAAGGAAGTCTGGATTTGAAAAAAGGGGAGTCATTTTTTTTAGTTTTCTTAAGATTATCAATGTTTAGATTTCCTGAAATCAGGGGGGCCTGCCTGGAGAATAGAGTCAGTTTTTACTTTAATCAAGCTTAGTTTATAGTTTTCCTAGTCTATTCTTTTTGTTTACTCTCATCATTGCATCAATAGTACGAGTGATTTACAATTTTGCTAACAACTCACAAATATTCCTAATGCAAACTGGGGCAGAAAAAAATTTCTTTTGTTTTGTCTGTTTTGTTGTAATCAGGCGCCCACCTGGAGAACAAGGGAAGACAATTCAAGTTTATAGGGAAAGCAGTGTTGGAGGAAGACAACTCGAGTTTCTAGGGAAAGCAGTGTTGAAGGAAGACAACTCGAGTTTCAAGGAAAAGTAGTTTCGAAGGAAGACAGTTCAAGTTTCAGGGGAAAATGGTTCAAGGTGCAAGGGAAAACAATGTCAAGTAACAAGAGAAGACGGTTCAACTTCAGCAATCAGGCGCCCACCTGGAAAAAAAAGGAAATTCAATTCAGAATGCAATTCAGGTCAGCAACAAAAGAAGCTCGCGTCAAGAATGCGAGTCAGCAGTCCTAGATGATCAACAGAAGTTAGTCACAATCCATAATAAAAAGAAAAAAACGGAAAGACAAGAAGTGAATCCAAATGCAGAAGTTAATGAAAGATGTGAGCTGCTCAAGACAGGGCTGAGGTCACAAGCTCTGCATGTCCCGTCTTGGTTTGAAAAGTTGAAGAAGATTGAACCAACACCTGCGGCTGACAAGCATTAAGATTTAGATCAGGGTCCACATGAAGAACCAACCAAAACTTAAGATCAAGCTTCAAAAGACTCATAAATAGGAATCTTGTAACTCGTAGCTGATAGGCTTAGTTAGTCTTTTCATTTTTGATTTTGATGTAATAACAGGACCACAGACCGGAACCTCAGCGGAACGGCACCTCGACCGGCTCTCCACCTCGGTACTCCATCACCTCATTCACTTCTGAACTACATGTGACCTGATTCCTTTATAGCCAATGATATGTAGGTAGCTCAGATACCAGGGCTCGGTCACATTCTCTTCCTTTCTTTTAGTTTTGGTCTCCCTTAATAAGGGTCGGGTCAAAAACCTATCTAGTTTTTCTTTGTCATTTTCAGCCAAAGAGGGGCAGCTGTAGACATGTGATTTTTGACCCTCCCCGAAATTTCACCCACTTTAGCATGCAAATATTTAATTTAGGCTTAATATAGTTATTTCAACTAATTTTGACTCTATTTGCTTTATTTTATCACGAAAAATGAAAATTACAAAAATTATTTTCTCTTATTTAGCTAGTTAATATTTTTATCTAGTTATTTTTAATTTGTCTACTAAATTCAAAAATACAAAAGTAATTCTAGGAATGTTATCTTAATGATTTTTCTATTTTTTTATCTTTTAGTATGATATTTTGAAAATACCAAAAATAGTTTTATTTTAATGATCAGTCTTATTTTAACAGTTATTTTACTTAAGTAGGATTAATTAATAAATGAGGTCGTATTTTGATCTCGTTCGCGGAGAGAGAATAAAACTTGGGTTCGAGCAACCCATTTTTAGGCCTAATTTTTAGACCTATTCCATAATTACCAAGCCCATAACTCCTAGGCCCATACCTCCTAACCTAATTCCTACCCCTATATAATAGTAACTACACCTAAAAATTGAGGTCAACCGCATATGATGAAAAAAAAGAAGAACGTCACTTTCTTCTTCAAATAAAATGACAGCAGCACCCCATTCCACCAAAAAAATCCCTCTTCTTCTCCATCATTACCTTAATTCAAAATTTCAAAAGGAAAAGTCAGAATTATTCACTAATTTCATAGATTATCTTAAAGAACTAGAGTATCCGTTTCACTCTAAGTTCAAGTAGAAGTCCTCTCATTTACATTGGAATTCCAGAAACATGAAGAAGCCAAATTGAGTCCGTTTGCGGCTCGGTTCTCGATTCCGTCCGTAGTTCCATTTGTGGTTTGTCGCATTTTTAAGTTCAAAGTAGTGAAATAATCAATCTTCAGCTATATTGAGGTTTACTCTTTACCTCTTTTCTATTTGCTTACCCACTTTTGACTCATATATGTGATTTCTTGTTGATATTGCTTTGTTGATTAATTTTGTGAGATCTCTATTTGGCTGTTGATTTTTGTCATGGAGAACGTTTTTTTTAAAATTCATGTAAGGGGAAGTTTTTTGTGTGTGTAGGGGAAGCTTCTTTTCTTTTTTGTGTGATGGCAAATAAGAGTTGCACCGACCTTTAATTGGAAGTTCCTACTAATTGGTTTGTGAATTGTGTTTCCTCATCTAATCTAGTTGCTCATTTTGATTGCGGTCTTCTACTCCCATTTTCTATGCTCATATAATTCCATTCCAACTATTCTATATTCTGTTTTCGTTTGCTCTAATAAATGAATTATATAATTTTCTATCAAGTCTCTCAACAGTTAATTATTTGGCCAATTGCTTGATTTGCTGGTTTTGTTGATTAGTTACGTCCTTTGGGCCTCAATCTTTGGCTAGTATTAAGGTAATTACTTGGAGGCCGTTTCCATTACTTTAATAACATTGAGTGAATGCTTGACATATATGGGCCAATGAACAATGAGTTCACGAAGAATATCAAGTTGAAGTAAATAAACAACTCTCAAGTGCGTAGTTGTTTTAGGCGCGCTATTTTAAAAAATTACTTTCCTAAACTCGGGTGCACATTTATGTGACCCAAATCCAAGTCTCAACAACGTTAGATAAGTGTGTCATGGACTGCGGGTGTATTTATGTGACGTGGTTCAAGATGCGTTTTATGTTTTCCTAAAAAAAATATTTAAATAAAAACGGTTATAAAGTTAAAATTGTACCCTAGGCTAAAACATGTATTAAAATCAGATAATAGGTCAATTATAACAGTTGAGCGACCGTGCTAGAACCACGGAACTCGGGAATGCCTAATATTTTCTCCCGGGTTAACAGAATTCCTTATCCGGATTTTTGTGTTCGCGGACTGTAAAACAGAGTCAATCTTTCCTCAATTCGGGATTTGAACCGGTGACTTGGGACACCACAAATTATCCCAAGTGGCGACTCTGAATTTTTAATAAATAAATAATCCTGTTTCGATTGTTAGTTTAATTGAAAAAACTCTCTTATACCCTTTTGGGGGTGTGAAAAATGAGGTGTGACAGTTTCGTATTGATCAGACATTGTTGGGTTGTATGTAGTGACTCATGACTAGTGACACCAGATTTCAGTTGGGTTGATATATTTTCGTACTTATTTCGCGTATTTCTTTAATATTTTAAAATTGAAAGCTTTGAGACTTAATCTGTTTAGAAAAGTGAATTTATAAATGATCTCTGTATTGCTGGTGTTGTTTCTGGCTGACCTAGTATTGTGATAGGCGCCATCACGACCGGGGTATTTGGGGTCGTGACATCCTTATTCTCTATACTTGTTAAAGAAAGAAATCAAACTTTTTCACTTTACTTAACCATTTTCTAAACTTATACATAGCCTATTAGGTGTAACAAAAAATGCCCCCTCTCCCCGTCCCCCTCCCCCACAAATGTGCGGCCTAAAGCATTTGCTTTACTTGCTTTATGGAAGAGCCGCCCCTACAGGAGTGCCTACAACTGTGCAGGCGCAAATAAAGTGAGTGAAAATCATGGGAGATTAGGGTTTACTTCAAATAGAGAAAAAAACAAGTTATTCTTTTAATTCTTAGTGAATACCTAGAGGTAGAGTCGAGGTGTGAGCAAGCTTGTGATATCACAAGTTGGTTCGAACATCATTATTATTAATATAATTTTCCCATGCAAGAAATGGGAGAATTTGTGAAAGGTCTGCTATGAACTGCAATACAACTGCTTTTTGTACTAATGTACATTTTAGGGATCTATGACAAAGTTATCTTTAAATTTCGATTGTCATTGTTCTCAAAGTTTAATACTTAACTTTGGGCTAAGTTTACAAATAACCTTAAAAGAAACTGTTCTTGAACTTTGATCTTTGAGGTAGGTCACTCGACAAATAGACAAAGCTCTAAGTTTAACGAGTATTGTTCCATGGACAATATTTTTGACATTGAAGGTTTGCCCATTGGTCAGGTGACCTACCCTAAAGACCACCCCTTATAGTGTCCTATTTTTGTCATTTTCTGATCCACAGAGGCACAAAATGAACAATAATTTTGGACGGATTATTTGTATGATAAAGTCCTTTTTTGACCACTCTTTAAATTATGTTTGCATTAACTCAGTTAAGCCAAGCTCTGTATCTAAAATTAGTTGGGGAATTTTTCTTGGTTTTTTTACTTTTAGCTCGCGCCAGAAACTATTTACATTTTGTATATAACATACAAAATGCATACACACACATACACACACACACACACACACACACACACACACACATATATAATATTTTTTCTTGCAAATAAATTTCACTCCATTGAACTAGCAACAAACATAATTTAAAGAGAAATTTTCATAAACCACTATCTTTTAGTGGTAATTAGCTATCTATAGATACCATTTGCTATATTACGGATTGTAGATACGTTTTTTGTTGTTATAATATGTATTAGATGTATTTAAGCTACTGTATTCATGAATATAGTAGCAAAAACAAGCGTGAATCAGGGAAGTCCAGCTAATCAGTTGTTGTATTCGAGTGTATTCGACTGTATTCATGGCGTGAAACATGGGATTACAACTGGACAGATTATTGTATTCGACTGTATTCACGGCGTGAAACAGGAGATTACACTGTTTTTAAACGGAAAGTGAATCAATTAACATAATAGACTCCTAATATAACTCAACAAACTCAATTATAACACACAAAATTTGTATTTCCAGTTATGAAAAAGATTCTCAACAGAAAAATACCCCAAAAACATAGCAATCTTCAGAGAAATTATATAATACATCTGAATACATAAATTATATTAATTAAAAAAAATATATGAATACATTCATGGTATATAGCGAGACAGTGAATACAATAAAATACATAGAATACAATGGGATACCTTGAAATACAATTAAAAAAATAGTGAATACAATGAAATACATGGAATACAGCGAGATACATTGAATTACAATGAAAAAAAAAGACAATGAATACAATGAAATACATGAAAATACAGCATGATACTTTGAAAATACATTAAAATATATTAACAGAAAATCTAGTTGCTCGCGAATACGAGATGCTTCAGCACCATTGGAATCCATTACAAAAGGCAAGAAGAATCTGAATATAGTTCTCAAAGACGCAAACTTTGGCTTGGGGTAAAAATTCCAATTTAAAAGGAGGCTGCTGGGCTGAGGGCTCGCCTCTAATAAAACCCTAACATTTATTACCCCTCTTTATATAAGCTCCTTCATTCCCTTTAGGTTTTACGCAGATTCATTTTTCTGACTGCTTTGGTTTCTATACTCCTCCCTCCGATCTTATTCAACTCTTCCATTAGTAAGCTTTTCCCCTTCTTCTAAGAAAATAGAGGATTTTGAAATTGAGTATCGTGTTTTCAGGGAATGGGGGGAGAGAATGACATGTATCAAAGTAGAAAGAGAAAGAAAATAGTGTAACTGAATAATGTATTTAGTGGCTTAAAGGTAGGAGGTAACCAAAATTAGATATTTTGTTATAAACATTAAAAGGTATCTATAAAATATAATTTTTTTAAATGGTATTTATTTAAAATGAATAAGGTGTTAACCTTTGCTATAGGAGATAAAAATTCATAATTTAAATAGTAACCTCAAGAAAGGCCATTTGTGCAAATGCCCCATTTAGGACGGGCCAAGTAACACACACTACCAAGTAGCCCATAATTAAGCCCGAAATTACCATGGACTGCTTACATGAGGAGCCCATAATCGGAAAAATTCCAGTAAAAACCCTAACCATATAAACTGGTTACGTCTTCTCTCATTTTCAAGGGTTTCTGGACGCCATTAGAAGCAAAGGTGGTTTCTACTGCAGCTTTGTCCTTACTTGAAGTCAGCCTCCGACCATGGTGACTCTCTCTCTCTCTCTCTCTGTTGCTGCTTCTGTGAGTTGCTAAGCTTTAGTTTTTGAAGTGATAAAATGAAATGTTCATAAGTACTTGTTAGTTCAAAACTTGCTCATTGTTATTCGAATGGTTAATTGTATTGACACTTGTAAAAAGGAAAGGTAGTTCAAGTAAAATTAGTCGTTTATCAGATTTATTATTGGTTCCGACGTGCCTATCTGGATACATGCCGCGTTCTATATCGTACCTCGTGCTAATCCTTTGAAAGTTTATATCTGAATTCTTAGCTATAAAGCATAAAAATTTCAAAGTATATAAATTTATTGTATTCATAGGAACTTATAATTTTTCTTAATTTTTATTTTATAACTCAAGCTAATTCCCAATAAAATATTACTTTTTGATATGGGATACACGCGCAACGCGCGTATCTTAAGACTGGTTTATATTTCACATGATAGAGCAGCATTGGATCACATTTTGAGCTAGAGGCGGATACATGATTTGAAGTTACGGGCTCCTAGAGTAACTTCAAGTTAATATGCAATAGTAACTCGGTTCACGGCCCTATATTTATAGGTTCCTACAATAACCTTATAACTTAGTTCACAGTCATATCTTTATAGGTATTTAGTGAATTTTCTTATATATATACACACAAGGTATGGTCAAAAGCTACTGGGCTCATGTGAACCCATATGTTACATGCTAGATCCACCTCTATTTTGAGCAATCTAATATAATTTGGACTTCAGGCTTAGGTTAGTGTATAGTATTGACACATAGACGATCATGGCCATTGGTAGACGATCATAGCCATTGATACTTTAAAGGTTCAAACATGTCTATTGATTCCACGTGTAGAATGCAACTCTTGGATTGTGTCAAGGGCTAGCTTATTCCCCTCACACTTGCTGTTAAGTTGCAATATGCTGAACGGTGCTTATTTATGCATTATTTGGAAGGTTTTTCAGCCTATGTTCTTTGGTGTAGGAAATCTAAGAATTCAAAGGGTATTGAAGCTTTTAAGTTAAACTTATGTATATACTAGATCTCTGCTTCATTTCAGTATCAATGGCGTTCTAATTTTAGGCTAAATCTCGAGGATCAAGGAAAGTTTAATTAACGACACCTCTTAACTTAGCAGGGCTGTTTAGTTGCTTGCAGAATAGAACATCAATTCATTGATGACCTCTATTTGACCGGATTGTTTCCCGATCCGATACAGATATATTCAGAATATAGGAAGTATGATCTGGTAATACTATTGTCTATGTATAGAGTGTAGTCTCTTTTTGCATTTTGTTTAAGGATGTTGTGCGTCTGTTCTATGTATAGAGTGTAGTCTCTTTTTGCATTTTGTTTAAGGATGTTATGCGTCTGTTCTATTATATGGCTTTTATAAGCTTAATTTTATTGGGTTCACATTGTGGATGACACACCTCATTCTAGTTGCATGATTTCAATGTATGATGAAGATTTATTTTCGCTCCGTGAAACACATTATCTCAATCATCCGTTCTGGTTTCATATTTGTGAATAATAGGTTGCTTGTATAGAAATATGATATTGTAACCTTGTCTTTATTAAGAAAAAGATACTGTAACCTGGCCTTTGGATACACCATTAGTGATTTAAGTAACAAGCAATCTGCTGTTACCTGGCCAGGCGTGATAACACACTCCTATGTAAATTCTTCAATGAAGCATAACAAACTATGACAATAAAAATTGACCTGAAAGATCTAAAAAACTGAAAGCTTATCCCAAAAAAAGAAAAAAGAAAAAGAAAGATCTAAAATATCAGAAGGTGGTGAAACTTTTAAAGTACATAAAAGAATTCTGGAAAACAGTATACTGCATCTGTTACTTAATATTTTATAAAAGGCTGAACCTAGTGAAATCCTAACAGTAAATTAAGGGCTAAGATTGGACTGGACTTGACTTATTGCCAGGCAGGAGAAGAGTAGTAGAGGAATAGTGTAAATCCTCAAGAAAGAAAGTAGAGCCACTGCATGAAATAACTTTTGACCCTAACTATTTCCTTCTATGCTTTGGTGCTCCCGTCTTAGTATCCACTAGCCAGAGCCAATAAATGTGTTGGACTGCATAGTTATCAGACAAAAACATTATGTCATGCATCCACATACCAAAATAAAAGAGTTAGAGCTGCTCTGTTAGCACCTGCAAGTCTGCAACAGTATAGCTTTTGTAAAGCACTTGGTAGTAAGAACTATGATAGTGTACCAGGGCCTTTCTGTGAGGTACACATATACGGAGGATGATTAATTTCATGGAAAGCATATTTCTGTTTTGCATGTTTCTTCTTTCTACAATGTTTTTAAAAGCTTTCTTGTAGTATGAAAGTATATCTATCCTCTGAGTTGTGGATGAGCACTCAGATGGTCACAGTAGTAATCTTCTCTTATCTGAGCACCAATTTCTACTTATATTAGTTCATTCGAGTTGATGCTGCATCTCTGGGAGTTACATAGATATAGAATGGAAACTGCAGCTCTGTGAGATGTGGCAAAACTATTGCTGTGGTTTAATTGTTTACAGGATAAGTCTCAACTATCCTTCACCTATGCTGCATGGCCTGCAGTCATCGTTGATTCAGTGATTTGCAGTGAGTCGCTGCATTTTGCTTGTAGATAAAGTTCTCTGATATCCAAACCAAACTCAATGAATTAGGTAGGACTCGCCCTACATCATTGATAGAAAAAGAAGTAGTAAAACCATTATTTGTGGTACCCCTAGAGACCTTTTTCCTTGTATTGTATTGTATTAAATAAAAGCAAAACCACTTTCTTTTTTTAAAGAATGTATCGAGTTCCATCTTTTTTCTTTAGTTAGTTAAGCTAGCTTATTCTAAAAAGGATTGTTGTAACTCTGGTTTGACACTATTTGTAATGGCTCTAATATTGAGAAATTCTGTCTAGTGGCATTCACGTACTCTAGATCACAGTTCCTGGCTCCAATATATTCATTTCTGTTGTGGTATGTTTGTCTTTGGCCTGTTATATGCATATTAATGTAGCTATAACATTTCCAAATGGGTACCAGTTCCGTAAGTTGTAAGCTGATTGTTGCCTAAGCAATGAGATTAAATTTCTTTAATCTTGGTACTTGCAGGTGAACGTTCCAAAAACTAAGAAGACATACTGCAAGTCGAAGGAGTGCAAAAAGCACACTCTGCATAAAGTTACACAGTACAAGAAAGGAAAAGATAGCCTGGCAGCTCAAGGCAAGCGTCGGTATGATCGCAAGCAGTCTGGTTATGGTGGGCAGACGAAACCCGTTTTCCACAAGAAGGTAGAAGAGATTTCACGTTAGCATTTGCTAAACTAATTCTGGTCAATAATCTTCTTTTCCTCGGTATTCATCTCATAAATTGATATTCCTCTAAAACTAGGCAAAAACTACCAAGAAGATTGTGCTAAGGTTGCAATGCCAGGGTTGCAAACATGTGTCCCAGCACCCAATCAAGGTTTGTTATGGTTCTCAATCTTCCTTTTCATCATTGTAATAGCTGATACCTGAGATTCTATGTTGACACCGGCTTTGCAGAGGTGCAAGCACTTTGAGATTGGTGGAGATAAGAAGGGAAAGGGAACTTCTCTCTTTTAAGTGGCGCATTCACGGAGATGAAATTGTTTATTTTTGTGTCGTGGTGGACTTTTTTATCAAGTGTAGCTCAACAATGTTTCTTTTGCATATTGAACAATGTATGTCTATGGCAGAATACTTGTATTTCGATTTTTAAATTGAGAATATCTATGCCTTTTTTCCACATCATTTTCAACGCTATTTGTATAAATGAGATGTGATACTGTCCTCGTTAGGGGTCAAGTGCACCTATAGCCATTTTGAGGGATTCAATTTAGAGATTAACTAGTGTTTATTTTGTCTTAAAATTTTAAATTAAAAATTTGAATTTCAGGACAATGCAGAACATTTATGTCCTGAAAAATTGAACTTAAAAGCTAAAATTTTGGCTTATTCCTACATAGCAGCCTTTTAGAGTGACATGTCATTTCTACTCAAAAGTTGGAGCACAACTACTATGGGGTCGTTTGGTATGAGGTGTAAGAAGGTATAAGGGTAGTATAAAAATTTAATACCACTTTAATACGCTGGTTAGCAAATCAGGTATAAGTTATTCCGGTGTTAATTTTAACACTGGGATAAAATCGGGTATAAGTTATTTCGGTGTTAATTTTAACACTGGGATAACTTATACCTTATAGAAGATGGGGTAATTAACACTCAACTGTCATTTTAATACAACATACCAAACAATGAATAAACAACAATCCCAGCATAACTTATCCTAATATAATTTATACCGGTATAAATCGTATTCCAACTAAATGACCCCTAATACTACTAATGGTTCACTAGGCGGGTGAACTATCACCGCATAGTTGTGCTCGAGTAGAAATGACACCAGGTAGCTACTCTTAAGGGCTGTTATTTAGGAATTAGCCAATGCGTCTTGAGTTTTAGTTTTTTAGTTTAATTTTTCAAGACAAAATAAATACTGACTAATCTCTAAATTGCATCTTTGAGAATGGCTATGTGTGCGCTTGCACCTCTTCTGACTTGCTATAGAATTTCGTTGGTAATTTTTCCAATGAAATTTCTTCTGTATGTAGAGCGATTAGACGACAAGTTGGTCAATTTGATTCTTTCTTCGAGAATTCCATGTATAAGTAGTACTCCCTCTATTTTCAATTTACTCGAACCCATTTGGAGTTTAAAAAAGAAAAGGATATATTTGAAATTTGTGGTCTTAAACTATAAAACTTTTGAAATTTGTTATTTTAAAAATATGCAATAATATTTGTTTGTATGCAAAAAGTTTCTCATGAAGGGTGTTTCTGTAGGAAGGTTTTCAATTTTTCCATGTTTTGACTCGTTAACTGATTAGCAAAAAATATTTTTTTTGGAAAAATATCTTTCTATTAAGAAACTGTCAAGACCCTAATTCGAACCCGGTCGTGATGGCGCCTCTCGTGAAGACAAGGCCAGCCATACCAAAACAGACCACCTCTTTTAAACAGTTAAATACCATAAGTAGTTCTAAACATGATATAATAACCATAATTTGCGGAAATAACGATAACAACAGTAGAAACCATCCCTACACAGCCTAAACCGAGGTGTCACAAGTCACGAGCATCTATTAGAGTATAAATACGACTACAAGGTCTGAACGTACAAAACAGGACTGATGAAAGAGAAGGGAGAAGAGCGGTGCTGCGAATGCTGGCAGCCACCTTGCTAAACTCTAATGACTCAGCCTCCGATCAGCTCAACCCCCGCTACCGGGTGAATAAATACTTGCATCTGCACACGAGGTGCAGAGAGTAAAGTGAGTACTCCAACTCAGTGAGTAATAAAGGTAAATAACAACTGAGCAGTAAAAAATCACATAAAGCAAACCAACATGCTGCATAGAAGTGGTGTAAACCCTTGAGAAAAACAGTGAAGCTGTGAAATCTTTAGAAATATCTTAGCTCAGTTTAAACCTCTTTTGAAAATGGCTTTTTCAACAGTTATGCAAATGAATGCAAAATAATTAGTGCAGATAAGCACAGAAATCCGCCCCTCGGGCTCAACACTCAATTTAACAGGTAATGCTAGGCAATCAGGAAGATAACACATAAAGTAACACAATCAACACGTAATGGCAGACAAATGGAAATAAAGTAAACACATAGAACAGTACCAGCCCCCCGGGCTCACTCTCAGAACACTCTCAGCCCCTCGGGCTTACTCTGTGATCACAATGGGTACCCGCGCTCACTGGGGGTGTGCAGACTCCGGGATGGGCCAATTACGGCCCAAACGCAATATCAAGCCATCTCGTGGCATCAAATCTAGGCCCTCGGCCTCATATCACTTAAGCCACACCGTGTCGTATAAAAGTATCTCAGGCCCTCGGCCTCATATCACTCAATATATCCTCACATATGGCCCTCAGCCTCACTCAGTCCGAAAATCATCACAAGCCTCTCGGGCATTAGTAAAACAGTAGTTCTCAGCCCAAAACATCATTTAGAAATATCATTTAAGTTTCAAATCTGAGTAAAAGTGGCTGAGTTTGTAAAAACAGTAGATATCAACAGGACTGAGTTCAAGTAATAATTCAAAAACATTGAGGAAATAGTGATAAAAATCCCTGAAGGGTTAAGATAGTTGGCACGAAGCCCAATTATGGCGATCAACCCAAATCATGATGATAACAAATAAGTTTTAGTCAAATACGCGGTAAAATCATCAATCGGGACGGAACAAGTCACAATCCCCAATAGTAAACGACCCCACGCTCATCATCAAGCGCGTGTCTCACCTCAATATAGCACTACGATGTGCAATCCAGGGTTTCAAACCCTCAGAGTATCATTTACAATCATTACTCACCTCGAACCGGCAAAATCCCTAGCTCGCGACGCCTTTGCCCCTCAAATCGGCCTCCACACGCGTTGAATCTATCAAAAATTAGAACGAATACATCACAATATGCTAGGGAAATAAAGCCCAAGCAAAAACAATCAATATTGAGTATAGATCCTGAAATTACTAAAACCCGAGCCCCGGGCCCACTTCTCAAAACTCAGAAATTTTTACATCATTAGATTCCTTATCTCCTTATGAGTTCATATATATCAAAGGTTCTTAAATCCGACTCCAAATGGTCCTTCAAATCCCAAATCAAAAGTCCAATTTCTGAAACTTGCAATTTCTACAATTTCTGAAGTTCAAAGCTTCTAAAGTCTAACATGCCTGCAACTGAAACCTGCAATTTCTAAAGTTCTCAAAACATGAAATTGATCCATTTAACCTCCCGAAACATACCCGAGGCCTTCGGGACCTTAACCAAACCTACCAATATAACCCATAACATCATTCGAACTTGTTCCAATCATCAAAACACCTCAAACAACATCAAATTACCCGAAACTCATCGAATTCAAGCCTAAGTTTTCTAAAATCTTCTGAAATACGTTTTCGATCAAAAACCCAACCAAACCACGTTCGAATAACCTGAAATTTTTCACACACATCCCAAATGACATAACAAAGCTACTACAACTCTCGGAACTCCATTCCGACTCCCGGATCAAAATCTCACCTACCAACTGGAAATCGCCAAAATCTCAACTTCGCCAATTCAAGCCTAGTTCTACTCCGGACCTCCTAAACCAATTCCGATCACGCTCCTAAGTTATAAATCACCCAACGAAACTAACCAAATCATAAAAATTCCATTCCGAGCTCATATAAAAATAAGTCAACTCTTGGTCAAACCTTTCATTTGAGACTATTCTTTCAAATTCATTCCGATTTTCCTGAAAACCAAAACCAACGATCTACATCAGTTATATTACATTACACGGGGCAAGTCATGCCCAAGAACTAGCGATCAAGTGCAAAAGCTCAAAATGACCGGTCGGGTCATTATAGAAACTTAGCTCAAAGTAATAATATAAAACAAGAAAATAGACAAGAATGTAGGGAGCAAGAGAAGAGGGATTCTTATTTCTTCCATGTATTCAAGTGTTTTCCAAGTGTGTACAATGTGGTGCCAAAACCCTCTATTTATAGGATTACATAGAGGTATACAAAAGAATGACATTAAACATTTGAGATCATTGAGGAAGATCATGAGGGAGGTTATGGAAGCATGCGAGTTACAACCATAAGTATTGGAGTAGTGAGAGTTATGAAGATAATGGAGAAGAGTAGTGGGAGTAACTTCTTTAGAAGTTATATACATCCACTAATATAATTATAATATTTCACAACACTCCCTCTTGGATGTCTATAGATAATGTGGCTCGTTAAAACCTTACTAGGAAAAAAAACCCAGTGAAAAATATCCTAGTAAAGGAAAAAGAGTACACATATATTGTAATACGCATTACTTGCTGCCTCATTAAAAACCTTGTCAGGAAACCCAGTGGGATAAAATCTTAGCTAGGGTAAAAAGAGTACAGCGTGTATGTACCCCCCGATGAAAACATCACTTTATTTCTCGGAGATGAAAAATTCCAAGCTTGTATAACAACTTCTCTAATCTTGAGACCGGTAATGCCTTGGTGAATTATTCCGCCAAATTATCACTTGAATGAATTTCTTGAACATCTATTTCATCATTCTGTTGAAGATTGTGTCTGGCAAAGAACTTTGATGAAATATAGGATTTATTCTGTCTCCTTCAATGTATCCTTCTTTCAATTGAGATAAGCAAACATCAGCGTCTTCACTATTATTGGAATCTTCTCTTCGAAGAAAAGTCACACATCTGTAGTGTGTTAAGTCACTTGCTTCATCAGTTGTTAGTATATTGACATGACTTGAATAATTATCAATGATTGACAACCTTGTAAAATGATAATATGATAATTCCCTCACATACAAATAGATTGTTTGAAGAACGGACTTCTATATCAAATAAACAAATCTATATCTTCATAAACAAATATATATCAAATATTCCTTTTGCAGTATAGTACTAATAGTATTCCAATATCTTCATATAGAAATAAAACTAGATCTTCCTAGCATATTGTTATACTAATGGTTCTAGCAAGATACATAGTGCACCAATTGCAACAGACACAAAAATAAATCATACACACTATGCTTGCTCTAATCCACATAAGGATTTGTTGAAGCTTTATTTAATAAAAAATTTTGGGAACCTCTATATGCTTCAGAACAGTTTAAATCCTTCAAGGATTTTCATTATATACATATCAAGTTTTTCATGTATTGCCATATTAAAACCTGAAAACAATTTCATCCACCACAAGAGAACCTGTCTCCATATAACTAATGCAGGATATTTATGAAAAATCGTGTGCCACAAGTCGTCTTTATCTCTATCGACTTGATTTTGTATTTCACTTTCAGGTGTTGGGACTAACCGTCCAACTTCACATTTTTCAGGTGAAATCAAATTTCATTGTGTATTTTTTTCATTTGACCAATCATTTATCTGTCTAAATTCCATGACAGATTTAAGCTCAAGATCCTTGTCAATATTAATAATATTGAGCGCTACATTATATCAACAATATTGTCGACGATCATTTCACATCGGTTCCGTCGTTACCCACTAAAGACATTGTAGACATGTGATTTTTGACCATCCCCGAAATTTTACCCACTTTAGCACGTAGATATTTAATTTAGGCCCAATATAGCTATTTAATTACTTTTGACTCTTTTACTTTATTTTACTGCAAGAAAACGAAAATTACAAAAAAAAATAATTTCATTAATGTTTTGTAGTTATTTTTAATCTTGAAAAATACCAAAAATAGTGTTGTTTTAATGGTCAGCCTATTTTAATAGTTATTTTATTTAAGTAGGACCAATTAATAAATGAGATCATATTTTAATCTCGTTCGCGTGGAAAGAATAAAACTTGTGCTCGAGCAACCCATTTTAGGCCTAATTTTGGACCTAGCACATAATTCCCAAGCCCATAATTTTTAGGCCCATACCCCTAACCTAATCCCTACCCCAGGAGACAAGTGAGGCTTGCTCAGTTGGTAAAAACACCTCCACCTACGATCGTTAGGTCCTGGGTTCGAGTCACCATGGAGGAAAAGTGTGGAAACACTATAGATACTCCTAACTTGGGAGGGTAAAAAAAAAAAATCCCTACCCAAATGTAATAGTATCTAATGCCTAAATTGAGAGACCTAAAAATAACCCATTCCGCCGTTTTCAACAAAAAGGACCCACCCTCTAGAAAAATAACCCATTCCGCCGTTTTCAACAAAAAGGACCCACCCTCGGATGGAATCATCTGCTGCTTCTCTAAAGAAAGCAACTATGGCCATGGCTTTTTCTTAACAAAAATTCACCAATCTACAGCCACATATCCCAAAGAAGACAAAAATCTCCAGGGTTATTTTTAGAAGAAAGACAATCGGCTCCCCGTGAAAGGGACCATACTCTTCTTTTCTCTGCTTTTGCTTCGACTGTTACAACAGCTGATTTTTAAACAAATAGCTACTTTTATTGCCTTATATGTAGAAGGCCATAGCTGCTATTGATCTTCGCAAGTCACCCGAAATGGACTGCGATTTTGCTCTTTCTGTCGTGATAAGTTGCTGCGCTCCATCTTTCATTTTTCTAGCCTTTATTTGGTCCAAATTTCTCATCCTTGTCCTTTTTGAGGTAATCCGTTTACTACTTCGGTAATCCCTTAATGTATTTGAGTTTGTGATGATGTAGCTTATTTTAATGAGGAAATTGAAATGCCTTCTTTGAATTCTGTTGATGAGACTTAATAAATTTTATGATTTTGTGTTGTAACTAGAATCCAGGAGAAATTATTTTATTGTTGATTTTTTTTTAAAATTTGGAAGTAAAATGATGTGCTACCTCTGTCTTTCTTTCTCTATCTTTATGATTGTGCTTCAGTAGGTGTGCTTTTTTGGGTTGGCATTTTCCTCTATTCAGCGTATCTCCTTGCTAGTATATTTGTTGATTTGTGCGGTTTTATGTTCATTGTCTCAAGTGAAAAACACGTCCGTTGAAGTCCTATATTTTCATTTGCTCGCTTGAAGGAAGACATTTTATTTCAAGCATCTAAAGTTTGGAGTACTTGCAAATAGGTGCTGAAATTTTATATTTGTTACTGGAATGAAATGGCGTGATAGAGTATTGTTATGGTCTTCTTCTTTTAACATGAGCTTCAATTGAATTTCTTTTAGGTTTTGGACGATGTAAATTGTTAATGTTGATGTTTCCTTGTATTCTGATACCAAAAAAATATATTATTTTTGTGTATTGACAGTGGGTTTCTTGAATTATTTGATTTGGCATGATTGTATGGAATATATACAAAAGAATCACTTAATTAACTTGAAGAAGTTTATGACTAAAAATTAATTATTGGTTGATCAAAGTTGATCTCTTGAATGGTGAGTGGTTCGTTAGAAAGAAAGGTTAGTTTATGATGGTATTCGTAATTATATCATTATAACTACGGGTACGATTCCCGTGGCGTAGTTATGATACCTAATTTCAAATTAGTTTTAAATATGAATATCCGTAGTTTGCTTTAGGTGGAAAAATCATTTGAAATAAATTGAGGAATGCCATTCACAATTGAATCACTTAAATATTTGGCCCTCACATTAATATTAAATTAGTATAGAAAATGCCTTGAACTTTTGTAGTTTGCTTTAGACGCGCTGTTTAAAAATTATTTTCCTAAACTCGGGTGTGAATTTATGTGACCCAAATCTAAATCTCAACAACGTTAGACAAAATGTGTCGTGGACCACGGTTGCATTTATGTGACGTGGTTCATGACGTGTTTTAGATGACGTTGAATCTTTCCCAATAATTAAATAAAAGCGGTTATAAAGTTAAAATTGAACAGTAGGTTAAAACATGTATTAAAATCAGATAATAGGCCAATTATGATAGTTTAAGTGACCGTGCTAGAACCGCGGAATCCGGGGGTGCCTAACACATTCCCTCGGGTTAACAGAATTCCTTATTCAGAATTTCTGGTTTGCAAACTTCAAAAGGAAAGTCGAAATTTCCTCGATTTGAGATTTTAAAATAAACCGGTGACTTGGGACACCAAATAAACTATCCCAAGTGGCGACTCTGATAAATAAATAATCTCATTTGAAATGATGTCACTTTAATTGAAAAAACTCCTCCTTACACCCTTCCAGAGTGTATGTAAAAAGGAGTTGTGACAGCTCTGGTGGCTCTGTTGGGGATGAGAACCCAGAACTTCTGGTTTATGGTTCAAGAATTTGAGCTTAGAATAATTGTTATATTTGGCTTTATTTATTATCTGATTTTATTGCATGTTTGAGCCTAATGTGCTAAATGCCGCTTTTTACTGCTTTGATATTATTTGAACTGTATATAAACTGTTACGAAACCCTTCTCTTCTCATCTTCGGGGATATGCACGCTGACATGACTCCTCCTTCTGTTAGTGTCATACCTTGAAATAAGAAAGAGGCTCGGACAAGTTACAAAGCCGGATGACCTTTTGGTTCCCGGTACGTAGCTCCCTCCTCGGCTCGAGTTGTCCGCTCGGGTACACAAGTCTAGAACAATATACCCAGATTTTTAGTTTAGAATAACTCAGCCTCATGCCGGATCCCTAGTAGGAACGCTTGTTTGGATCATGTGCATTTGACTTTGGGGACTCAATACTGGGGTTGGGTCAGTCTAGGATAAGTGCAACCGAAATTTAAAGACCATCCTGATGCATTTTACGTGCTACTTGCGTATTTATCTGTTTCGGCTTGCATGTTGACTGGCTTCTAGTATAGGGAAAGAAAAAAAAAGAGAAAATCAAAAAAAAAAAAAAAATAGAAAGAAGAAAAAAGGAAAAGAGAGTGAGAAGTAGGTATTTGAAATATCCTAAAACTCTGGCGAAATTTTGAAAAATAAAAAAAGCCAATGTTTTCAAAAGTCATGTTTCCTTGTACCATCAAAAAAGGCGAACTACGTGGGCCTGATTCTCATCGTATGTAAGATACGTAGGCAAATCTCATCGGTTCCGACCCATAATTTTCAAAAAATTCAAAAATATTTTCTTTTACTTCCTCTCTAGAAAAGTCTTTTTTTTGAGACCCCAATTTTCAAAAAATCCAAAAATATTTTCCATTACTTGCTTCTTTAGAAAGCCTTTCTTTTAGACCCTAATTGTTTTTTTAAAATATACAAAAATAATTTCTTTTAATTTCTTCCAAAAATCCAAAAATATTTTCATTCTTCTTTCAAAATGAAAAGAAAATTCAAAAATATTTTCTTTTTTTAGAAGCATTTCTTTTATAAATTCAAAATAAAATTCCAAAAATATTTTCTTTCTTCTTTAGAAGTCTTTCTTTGCAAAAATGCTGAAGAAAAATCAAAATCCAAAAATATTCCCTTTCTTCTTTATAAGTTTTTTTTTTTCGAAAAAATAAAATAAAAAATTCAAAAAAGTTAGTTTATTTACTTTATTTATGATCTTCCCGAACTACGCAAGATCTGATTCATGTTTCTACATGATACGTAGGCAACCTACATCAGGTTCGATCACCATTAAAAAGAAATGAAAAAATATTGATAATAATAAGGACCAACTGAGTCCATTCTAACATGTTTTGTTTTGAATTGTGAAAAAAGTTGAGGTGGTCGGTTTGTGGTAAATTGGAAACACAAGATCCAAGGAAAAATGATAACCGACATCGAAGCTGTTACAAGTGCTCAAGAGACTCAGGGCCAGAGGATTCAACAAGAGTCTACTGTGTTTGAGAAAAATAGAATACTGAAACAGCAAATGACCGAAATGTGTCAAGCATGAGCCAGTGGTCAAGGACAGCCTCGTCATGAGTCACAATTTGCTACATCGCAAGAGCAGTACCACTCTCCTGGGTACCACTCGTACTCATTTGATCTTCCTGCAAACATTAAGAAGCCTGCTCAAAAGATGGTACATGAAGAAATAATCCAAAGAGTGAAAAGCTTAGAACAACGGTTGAAAATATGCAAGGGTTGGCAGGTCAAAAGAGTGTTGCCTTCAAAGATCTATGTATGTTCCCCGATGTCCATTTGCCGCCTGGCTTCAAGACTCCCAAATTTGAAAAGTATGATGGACATAGAGACCCCATAGCCCACCTGAAAAAGTATTGCAATCAACTAAGAGGTGCTAGAAGAAATGAAGAATTTCTAATAGCTTATTTTGGAGAAAGCCTTACGGGAGTATCATCTGAATGGTTTTTGGATCAAGACACATCTCGCTGGCATGTCGACATGGCACATGCCTTTGTCAAATAGTTCCAATACAACATCGACATCGCCCCAGACCGCAATTCCCTTTCAAACATAAAGAAGAAACCAACTGAAAGTTTCAGGGAATATGCCACTAAATGGAGAGAGCAAGCAACTAGAGTTAAGCCACCCATGGATGACCACAAGCTAATCACTGTCTTCCTTCAAGCGCAAGAGCCAGATTACTTTTTTACGTTTCGTTACTTGGATCATGCCAAAATAAAAGGAGGGATTGCCTTAATATACCTGGGTCGATTCTCTTGAAAATTCCTCTAATGCACGTCTTTGTGAAAAACACGTAACGATGGATCAAAGTAGGGAAAAATCGGTATGATATTCTTGAGAAAGATTGTACCGTGCTCTCGTAAAATTGTATCTCACGCTGCTATTACATAATATCATCTTCGTATGAATTTGATGAAGTTTCCCTTCATTATCTTGTAGAGATACAAGCATCTCTCTTAAGTGATTTTGAAAGGTTTTTAATCTTAGTGGGTGTGGGGCCTACTTATTTGATGACTAAGCCACCAAAATTTCTTAAATGTAACATCTTACTCTATGACTTAAGAGTCATTTATTGGGCTTTCCTTGGCTGCCACGTTGGGAACCCTTTAGGCTTATGCAATTTTCTTAATTAGCTTAATTACTTAGTTAATCTCCCACTAAAAATTCATAATTACCCAACTATCCACTAATTAAAAATTATCTCAAATTATTTAAAATACTATTCACTTCTAACATACTTTATACACCTTACTATCATGGTCATGTGGTACCTTGTATGGCACTAGTCCACAAATACCAGATATTATAGCTTGGACCGTATTTTATCTCAAATAGTCAAACTTCGGCGAATACTCAATTTCTTCAATTCGTTTACTCTCTAACCTTTATAGCACTTACTTATCACTTGTTTGACATATCATAAATACTTATAACCTTGAAAATAGTCTTGTTCTCATCCTAAAGTACTACTATTAAAATATTAAAAAATTATGGTACCATATAAAATCAATGCGTACTCTATTATTTCATTAAAACATCCATGTAAAAATATATTTTCTCAATTTCTAATTTTTCTAATCTCATATAAAGATACAAATTTTTGTATGCTTAATTCTTAAAATGGTAAAAAGATAACCTTCTTTTCTTGTGAAAAAATAATTTTTATCTTTACAATAAAGAAAATCTCATAAACTTTCTCATATTATGGGTATAATTTAAAGCATGTTCGAAAGTAGTAATATTAATAACTATATAAAATCATATTTTTCAAACTCTTTTTACAAAAATATTTCACTCAAAATACCATATCAAATGTACATAACGGTATCAAGATTGTTAAACTTACTGGGTCTTACAACAACATAGTCACAAATTCTCTATAATCTCATGAATGGTCTTAATCCTTTCAAGCTCATATGGATGGCTACGACTCATCCTAATATTAAAGTATGGGATATAACAAAGATTAACCCTTATTTGCATAAATTTAATTAGTTAAACTAAAATCTATATTTTTGGTCAAATTTTGCGCCGTCTGTGGGAATTTCTTAGTTAATTTTTTAATTTCATTTAGATCTACAGCTAATGCAAGTCACTAACCTCACAAACACCCTGATCTTCTTCTTTCATTGCACGTACAAAAACCTACGTGGCAGGTAAACAAGGAGAAAGGACAAAAGTAATAGGCGATTTCCCTAGCAACCTCATGAACACTATCAACGAGAGATGTAAAATAATAGGCGAGGATGTGACGCCCATCGATTCCTCTAGGTGTGAGAAGTCGCCTCCCCCTGTTGTATCATAACAAAACCCAATTGAAAAGGGGCCTCCACGTCCGCAGAAGAAGGAACGCCCCCAGCTGTGAAAAAGATCCTCGAAGCATGGTTGGCCGATACGCTAGTGAGTATGCTCAACAAACCCGCTCCAGGCACGACTACAGAAATTGCAAGAGCTTGCATGATACAACGAGCAGACGAACAATATAATTGACAAAACCCTATAATAACAAGTATAACTCACAATATTATTAACAATGCAAGTGACAATGCCCTCGCTGCCGTTGTAAAGAGGATGGTGGAAATGGAGAATGAAAATAAAATACTCCAAGACCATATGAATGAACACCAAGAACAAGTCGACAAGACACCAGGCGCTCCTAAGCTGTTGCCAAAAAGGGATGCTGGCAAGTTTGTAGAGTAGTCGTACATCGACGAAGCATCCCTGCATGCCATAACAAAGACCTTCAAAATGCTGCCCTACCTCAGGATATACGATGGAACGATTGATCCCGAATATCATGTGACCCATTACGTCACCACTGTGAAAGGCAATGATCTCGCAAAGGAACAAGTGTCCTCTATTTTGCTGAAGAAGTTAGGCGAAACCCTTATGGGAGAGGCATTAACATGGTACTAATAGCTACCAGCTCGCTCCATAGAAATTTTTGAGGAAATAGCCGATAAGTTCGTAACTGCACATGATGGATCCAAGAAGGCCAAAGCAAGAGTAAAAGACATATTCACTGTCAAGCGGTCCTTGGGAGAGGGACTGAGGGACTTCCACGCCCGACCCAACAGGGTAAGGATTTCTCTGCCAAATGTGTCCGAGGGGATGGAGGTTGTAGCTTTCCAGAATGGGTTGAGTAGAGATGGTTCAATAACAACTAGAAAACTATTGAGCCAATTGATGAAATATGCTCCAACCACTTGGGATGAAATCCATAATGCTTACTCTGCTGAAGTCTAATAAAATGAGGACGACCTCAACAGAACAACTCATCGGCTCATCTTGGTACAAACTGAATCAAGTAAAGAACGAAGAGACAACATCAGGAGGGATCACCCATCCTCGCGACTCAATAGGGAACGACACTAGCCATACGTCAGGGCACCCGCCACACACCTTCGCTCCGCTATAAAGAAGGCCTATACATGCCAAGGATAGGGACTCACCGTAATGAGAGAGGTATGCCCCCTTATTATCTGCTCATAATTTTTGTGTGTCACTTGCAGAAATAGTCTATGCTCTCGAGAAACTTGGAATAAAGGTAAAGTGGCCGCCAAAGATGAGATCTGATCCGAACACTAGAAAATTCGACGCCCTTTATGAGTTCCACCAAGAATATGGGCACAAAATAGAAGATTGCATCGCCCTCAAGCAAGAAGTCGTAAACATATTGCGGTAGGGACACCTCAAAGAGCTTCTAAGAAATAAGGGGAGAAATAACTTTGCCAGAGGACGTGAACACCAAGGTCCATCGACGCCACCATTGCCAGCTCGCACTATTAATAAGATCATCAACGATGGAAATGATGCCTCTATCAACGGCGTGAAGTTCACCACCACTCACAAGCCTAAGCAATCTATCACCCGCGAATAGTACAATGGACTCGAAGAAAGTATCATCTTTGATGAGTCAGATGCCGATAGTTTGACTTTCCCTCATAATAATGCCTTCGTCATTACTTTACACATTTTAGATACTGATGTCAAACGTATCATGGTGGACGATATAAGTGGAGCATGCATTATCCATCCCCGAGTCCTTACCCAAATAAGACTCGAGGATAAGATAGTGTTATGCTAACTGATTTTAATAATGCACTTGAGCGGACATCAAAGGAAATTACACCCCTCGTCTTGGCCGGCGGTGTGACTATAGAGACGACATTCCACATCATAGACCAGGCCACCATGTACAATGCCATAGTGGGACGATCGTGGATACATCCCATGAGAGCCGTCCCCTCCAGCCTATACCAAGTAATTAAATTCCTATACCATGGGGAATATTCAACATACGCAAAGAACAACATACGTCCCAGGGGTTCTATCGCATTACCTTAGACAACAGTACAACCCAACAGAAAAGAGACAAGGAAAAAGAGGCATAGCAATCAACAGGGCCGAGGTTGACCCAAGAAGAGACCAAGGACGTCATCGTGGATCCCGAAATGATTAAGGTTGTAGTTTCGACCATAGAACACCTCGACCCCGTTCAATTGGACCTCTATGACTATAGCAAAAAGGCTTACACCGGCTGCAAACTCTGGGAGCCAGGTAAATTCAGTCAATTATTAATAACTAATATAGATTTGTTTGCCTTCAGCCATGCAAATATGACGGGCATCCCTAGGGAAATTGCTACATAAAAATTAATTGTCGACCCGTTCTACCCCCAGTAAAGCAGGTCAGGCGTAAATTCAACCCCGCCATCAATGATGTCGTCCGCGAGGAGGTGGAGAAGCTATTAGAAAATGGCTCTATCTAGTAGTCGAAGTACCCCAAGTGGATCACCAACATAGTGATGGTCAAAAAGAAAAATGGGGAATGGCGAATGTGCATGGATTTCATAGACTTGAACAAAGCATGTCCGAAGGATTCGTTCCCGTTACCTCATATCGACCAACTCATCGACGCAATGGCCGGGCACAAGTTATTGAGTTTCTTGGATGCATACTCAGGCTATAACCAAATACTTATGGAGGAAGAACACCAGGAGAAAGCCACATTCATCACCCACCAAGTAACGTATTGTTATAGGGTCATGCTGTTTTGGCTGAAGAATGCATGGGCTACATATCAAAGATTGGTCATGAAGATGTTCAAAGACATGCTCGGTAAGACTATGGAAGTATATATAGATGACATATTGGTCAAGTCCGTAAAGGCAGAAGATTATATCGATCATTTGAAGGAAGCTTTCGACATACTAAGATGGTACAAAATGAAACTAAACCTGAAGAAATGCGCGTTTGTCATAGCCTCTCGAAAGTTCTTAGTTTTTTTTGGTATCACATCGGGGGATCGAGATCAACCCAGACCAAATCAAAGTTACCGAGAGGATACCGGAACTCTTGACTACCAAGAAGCAAGTCCAAAGGTTGACTGGTTGAATTGCCGCCCTGTTGAGATTCATCTCGAGGTCGTCTGAGAGATGTCATAAGTTTTTGGTGTTCTAAAAAAGGACAACGGTCTCGAATGGACTCCCGAGTGCATCCAAGCTCTACGAGAACTGAAGGCATACCTATCATCACCATATCTGCTTTCAAAATTCGAACCTGGGGAACACCTCCTCGTCTATCTAGCCGTCTCTGAAATAGCGGTAAGTGTAGTCCTGATCTGCAAAAACAAAAGTACGCAATCTCATATCTATTACATTAGCAAAACACTCATCGACGCCGAGACGAGGTACCTACATCTTGAAAAATTGGCTTTGTCATTGGTCGTAGCTTCACGAAAGATTAGACCCTATTTACAATGCCACCCCATCTCGGTCATTACAACCTTTCCCCTGAGGAGCATTTTACACAAACCTGAACTAACAAGGAGGCTGGCCAAGTGGGCCATCAAGCTAAGCGAGCACAATATGACTTACCAGCAACGAACGAAGATAAAGTCACAGGTGCTCGCTGACTTCGTCGCAGGTTTCAACGCAAAGATAATGCCTGAAGTCGAAAAGGAATACGTCCAAGCTTCCCTCCTAACACAAGACCTCTATGTCCTATACACCAATATCGCATCCAACGCATCAGGATCCGGACTAGAACTCGTACTCGAGGTCCCTACAAGCGAAGTAATTCGACAATTCATAAGGTGCCCGTATATGAATAACAATGAGGCTTAGTATGAGGCTATAATAGTAGGGTTGAGTCTAACACTCAAGTACGGGGCGAAACGGTTGAAACTCCGATGTGATTCCTAGCTTATAGTCAACTAAGTCACAGGGACTTTCCCAATCAAGGAACAAAGGTTGCAAAATATCAGACAAAGATTTACAAGCTACTACCTGAATTCAACGAATGCCAGCTCGACCAGATCCCATGTGCACAGAATGCCGAAGCGTACGGCCTTGCCAAATTGGTCGTAGCTACCAAAAACATCATGACCGGGGATAAACGTGTAGTCCACCTCCTCAACTCATCACTAGACCAAATCGAGGTAAGAACCGTAAGGTTAACTTGGGATTGGTGCAATCGTATTATAGCCTATTTGTATGATGTCACCCTTCCAAACAACAAAAAAGAAGCCACGAAACTAAAAATGCAGCCAGCCATATATAGTCTCTTCTATAGCGACTTGTACAAAAGGACTTATGGTGGCCCTCTAGCAAAATGCTTTGGCCCAAACCAGATCGAATGCATCCTCGAAGAAGTCCATGAAGGCCATTGCGGTGCTCACTCTGGCAATCGAGCACTCGTCAGATCCTCATACGAGCGGGATACTATTGGCCCACCATGAAAAAGGATGCCTCAGAATTCGTAAGCAAATGCGAACAATGCCAAAAGTACGCCCTAATAATTCACCAAGCAGGCGAACACCTCCGCTCGGTCACCTCCTTGTGGTCGTTCATCAAATAGGAAATGGACATCATGGCCCCCCTCACAACAGGACGAGGTAATGTACGATTTCTTTTGGTTAATGGAAATGAACAACATGACTATTTCTATAAATGAGTGGAAGCAAGGTGAACGGGAAAAAAAGGTAATCACCTTTATATGGAGGAACATCATCTGCTGATTCGGCCTAACCAAAAAGATCTCAGTTGTGACAACAGACCCCAGTTCACGGGAAAGAAAACCGCCAAATTATTCGAGAAATGGCATATCAAGAGGATACTTTCAACCCCATATCATCCAGTAGGTAATGGAGAGGTAGAATCCTCCAACAAGTCCCTAATAAACATCATGAAGAAAAATCTCGAAGATGCCAAAGGACTATGGCCGGAACTACTGCCAGAAGTATTATGGGCGTTCCGAATAACTCCAAAAATGAGCATAAGAGAGTATCCCTACTCTTTGGTCTATGGGACCAAGGCAGTAATACCGTTCGAAGTTGGAGAACCCATCCTAAGGTACTCCTACGAAAGCAATACGAGTAATGACGAGAGTAAAAGGTAGGAACTCGATGAAATCGATGAACGAAGAGATACGTTGTATATAAGAAAGATCGCCCAAAAATAGCAAGCAAAACGCTATTACAACAACAAAGAAAAGGTCCGACCGCTTAAGTAGGGGACTACATTCTAAAAGCCAAAACTCAAGCGAGCAAAGACCCACAGGAAGGCAAGCTGGGAACAAACCGGGACGGTCCGTACAAAATCATAGGCAAAGCAAACAAGGGTTCATTCCAATTAGAGACAACGGAAGGAAAGCAATTACAAAACAATTGGAACATCAACTGCCTCAATTACTTCAACTTCTAAGAGAAAAAGTATCCCCCAAGTCATACTCTTCTTCCCTCACTTGAGTTTTGTCCCATTTGGGTTTTCTTAAGGAGGTTTTTAATAACTTTTAAAAGTATGTCAATTATACACCTCTTTTGCCATGTGTCACGCGCTTATATTACACATAAAAGAGGCGCGTGAAAACTAAAAAACTCACCTGAAATTAAGTTTTTTATTTTTTTTAATTTTACCCTTTTTAACTATTTCCTTTAAATTTAAAAAGATATAACCCATGTCTTCTTCCCCAACCCCAAAACCCAGCGTTTTCTCTTCCCCTCCTCCCCCGGTTCGTCTTCTTCCCCAATCCCCATCCTAGTTTTATCTACCCCTCATGTTTTGTCTCTCCAACCCCATGACTAAGAAGAAAAGAAAAAAAAGAAGAACATAGGAGCTATTGTAATGATAAATGTAACTTGCAACAACTTTTGTTGTGTTTTGTTTACAACTTGTTTGAGTTAAAAACTAAAAATAAATATATTATATGATTCAATTACCTTAAAACATGACCTCCTTAGGATATTAAGCACTCTTAGTTTACCCCAAAAGTACGGGTTATAACATCTTCGATTCGTTTAACGTCCAACCCGCATGATACTTCCTTACCACTTGTTTTAACCCATCATTATCTTTGTAAAGGACCTTAAGCTCTCCAATTTACATGGATTCACTTAAGATGCATTGTAGCATGAAAGTATGGGGTTTTACCGAATCTGTCTAACCCAATCAGCGATGTGGGTTATCATTTGAAGAGGTCAAATAATAGCTGCAAAAAGCAGAACGCCGGTTAACCGACCTGCAACAAGGAGGACGTTAGATACATAAAGTGTATAATATGATATGATCACTCACGAGTAGGCTTCCAAGACTCGAGGAAGTCTACGGCAGTGGACACTACATCTTCCGTCCTAATATAGAAGTGGTTGAGCCATAAGTACCGACTAGCTTTTTTATCCATCCTCACCACTGAACATTTTCCTCCGCGGTGGCAAAGATCCAGCAAAATCCCTTGGTAAAAATGAGGGTCGAAGAGATGGATCAGGTGACACACTGTAATGTCAACGCTGTCCAATTTGGCGAATTTCCTTAACATTATGGCCACCTTAAAGATATAGGGGCTGAGCTGCATTGGGCACACATTGTAGTACCGACATAAGTCTTCTATCACTGGCAGTAAATAAAACGAGTACCCAATTTAGAACGGGTATGCCTAAAGGGTGCAGAAGCCGGGACGGTGAACCCGGACCTCGTCATCGCCCATTGGGATCCTACGTGACCAGGTAGGCCGAGTCTAACCTTGAGCCCGGATAATCGTTCCGCTGTCATCACAGATTTGAATCACTCCATCACCACTTCTGGCACCTTATGGAAGTCCGATTTGGCATCGGTATATCGGGGTACAATCTCCTCTACACTAGGTAAACTTTCCTCCTCGGCGGCAGTTCCGCCATCTTCCCCCTGGTCGGGAAAATAACGTATAAAGGAACGGAGTGATATTCCAATAATATATGATGATTACAAGGACATTTTTGTAGGAAAAAGATGGTGATGCAAAAGGAATCGACTTTCGAAAACAACAGGAAGTTGCAAGGATTCTGCGAAGAAGATGAAGGAGAAGCTCTTGCTTAAGAAGAAGAAGGAGTTTGGAAAAAGTTTCAAAATCAATAAACCATCTCCTATTTATAAGATTTGGGGTACCGTAATCGAAACGGCAGGACATGATTAGCACGAAGATCAAAACAGTAGAACCAATCAAGGGTCACACTTAAATCGATGCGATATGTCAAAAAACAACATCATTATGATTCATGACATCACGCTTTCTCTTGGACCATATAGCTCCAACAGACTTCCCTGGAAATTCAAAAAATTCAAAATCTGCGGGCCTTAGAGAGCACGTTGCCCTATCTCCACGATCGCGACATATATACATAGCTCGATAAATTGTATCACAAACGACAATGTGCACTCATCGACCTCGTCCGCGAGAACGACCTAAATGAGCAGAGGGACTAACTGTATGGCTCAAAATCTATCTCTAGAATACTTAAGTTAGGATGGCATTAGCGAAAATATTCCCAGGCCGCCATGTGTTGAAGTGGTTTAAGGATAAATGAAGGACATGGTCGAAGAGTCAGCAAGGACTGAGGTCGAGAAATCATCAGGGATCGAGGCCGAGGTCGAATACCCTTGACAGAGTTATAACGTCTAGTTTCAAGATATGACATTAAAGTAAATATTCTCTGCACTTGCACTATAACGTTTCTAAGAACATGTTCCCTATAAATAGAAAGAGATACAGTGATAGGGGACACGAACTATTCACTTCTAAAATACACTTTGACTTTATAGAGAGAATTGGTCTTATTACATGCCTACAAAAACAACATTTTCACTAAGATTCTTGTTCATACTTTTTCACTAGATCCGAGAAAAACTCTAATATTTAAAGGCTTATCCATCATTCATCATTGTCAGAAAGAACATCCATTGATTTCATCCTTTCTCGGGTGACTCATTCGTCTTATTTACATAAATGTCATTTATTACTATTCATCACTATTTAATGCTACATTACTTCTATTTGAGTTCTTGAATATTGTCATTATTGTGCACCATCATAACCTTCGAAATAGGTTTACGTGCTATTTATCATAATACGGAGAATTTTATCTTTAGAATATTATTATTAACCCTTATTTGCATAAATTTAATTAGTTGAACCAAGATCTATATTTTTGGCCAAACAATATATCTGGTCATGTAATAAACATAATATAGGTAAAACAAGAGAACTCTCCAACCAAACACAGAGCTTATCATCGCCTCAGCGAACTATCACCACCAAAATCTAAGGAGAACAAGATCATAACATTTTCATACAAATCACAATTGAAAGATAAGTAAGGATGAAAAATTGTTATTGTACATTTAAAACCAGAAATACAAGTATTTTGCGATAGACTGAAGTTGTTCATTAAGCAAAAGAAACACTATTGTGCTACATCATTTGAGAAAATAGGATAACACGATACAAAAATTAAACGATACCATCTACTTGAATTTGCCACTCAAAAGAGAGAAGTTCCCTTTCCCTTCTTATCTCCACCAATCTCAAAGTGCTTGCACCTCTGTGTGAGCACGTGATTTTTGTCTTACGCGACAATCGCTCCAAAAAGAAATGAAAAATATTAACAAATGGTCTTGCTGTACAATTTTCGGATTTTACGTGGCATTTTGTTAATTATTTATGATTTTTGTCCATTTTTATTTTTTATTAAAACAAAATACAAAAAATGTATGTGTCATGCATAGTTGGAACCGTAATCCGGTTATTAAAAAGAAAAATCATAAATAGGCATCTTTGTCCGTGATTTTTGTTTTGTTTGATTTTACCTGCTTTAAATATTTTAATATATGTGTGCAAATAATTGTATTAAGTGTTTATTTAATTTTAATTTGATTTACTTAGGTTTTGTTTTAAAATAAAAAAAATAATAAAACAGAGTGCAAAATTGGGTTGAAGATCAGTTAGGCTTATTTTCATTTTAAATTCGAGGCCCAAAACTCAAACCCAAAACCCCTGTGTAACCCGGTCCGGACCAGCCCACTTCAAAAAACGTCCAAACGACGCCGTTTTAATCCAGTCTGATCTGGGCTGTTGATCTCAGATTGATCAACGGCCAAGATCACTTCCCCATAACCCACTGATGAACCCGACCCATTTCACCTGGACCGACCCAACCCCCTTTAATCTAAAATGACACCGTTCCCCTTTAACTGAAGGATCCTGGCCTTCCATCTCGCCTTATCCAACGGTTGAAATCAATCCACCCATTCCATATATAACCTTCCTACCATACCCTACCCCCCCTATCCGAGACCCCGGCCTTCGTCCTCATCCCCTTCCCCTCCAAACCCTAGCCGCCCTTGTATTCTTCACCATGAAAGCCGGTGACCTCCACCTTAACACCATAGAACCCCCTCACAACCCTGAACATGGATCTGTTAACCACCTAGCTCGAATCCCTTCCCACCTTCTCGAATCTTCATTTGAAGATTCGAGTCGGAACCTGACTTACACCGTTTGACCCCAGTTTCACACCAGACACTCCCCAGACCCCCCTCGTGACCAAACCATGCTTGGTTTGGTCCGAATCTGACCAGGGAAGCATGAATCCCAGATCTGATTTTTGGAACCTTAGGGTTCCTCGTCACTGGTCCGTATCCGTTCGAGCCAAGGTATTTAGGGTCTAATGGATTTTAGTCTAAGTGTCGATTAAAGTCCTTTCGACCCCAAGAAGGGCCTGTTCGAATCCAAGCCAAGACTTTTGATTTTTCGGGATTTATGGTGAGTTTTTGTTTTCCTCTTTCCTTTATTTTTAGTCCATGTGTTGATTAAAGGTCTGTTCATGTTTTGTTTAATTTGTGTCCCTGAATTTTATCAACTGTGTCCTGTCCACTTTGCCTGAACCTACGTGTTTGATTAAGTCCCTCTTCTATTCACTGATAATATGTATGTGTAAGCTGTACAATCAAATGAATTTGAATTAGTTCGTTCAATTAGTTCCCAGGGCCATTCTGTATTAACATTGCAATCTGAACCCCTTGTGTGATACTGTTGAATGTCTGATTTTGGCTACGATTGTACATGTTATGATTAATATAGTCGAGTCGACATGTGTCGTCAATTAGTTTTAACTGTCTGAACAATAACAAATTGACCTGCTGGTGTTAAGCATTGCCTGAATCTAATTAGGAACTGAGTCTAGTTACTTATAGTTATTAATTGGATTTCAGAAATCTAAGGTGTGGTCTGTAATTGCAAACTGAATTGATGGCATGTGCACTTGTGCACCACATGTGCATAAAGGCCCCCTTTCTGAATTAAAATAGTTTGACAGCATATGCTGTCAAACCACATTCTGCTGCCCATACTCTACTTTAGTTTCAGAAATAATAAACATTACTCAAAAGTAAGACTGCCAGGGAATATAATGGGGGAGGTTTATACTTAATTAGCTAAGTGGAAACTGAAAAGGGGCAGCACATGGGAAGGTGTTCTGATGATCTAAACAGGCTGTTAAAGGGATGATTTGAGGCTTATAAAAGGAGGACTTCCATCAGTTTAAAGGAAAAAAAAAGGAGAAGGAGATCCGGGAAGAGAGAGCAAAAAATACATACACATACACACATAGACACACACACAGATAGACATTGATAATAAAGGAAGGGGAATACACTGATATAAGGGGGATTGATAAGAAAACAGGGAAAGAGAGTTGTTAGAAAACACACACACGGACAGAAATAGATAGAGAGAGGCATAACACAGAAAAGAGGAACTGCATTTTTCATCTTTGTCTTGATTTCTCACTAGTCTGGATTTGCCTGTTCCATATTGATTTCTTCTGAGTCCTGTTTGAGATTACTAGTTGCGTGTAGCATCAGTTCAGTTCTGGATCCATTCTGGTTAAATTCTGATCCCATATTGCTGGAATTTGCTACATTCTGCCATCTTTCATTGGCTCTAAACTGCATCTTGCACTGGGAATTTGTCCTGCTGTTGTTCATCTGTTACTGCTGTTTCGCTTGCACTGTTGCTCAATTGACTCTTTTGCTTTCTCCATTGTAAGCATCTTCTCAGGTACACACTTCGAATCTGTCTGATGTAACTGATGTCACAATGAAAGTTGAATCGAAAGATCTGAAGAATTTTAATCAAAAAAAATAAAATAAAAGGAGAAGGAGATCCGGGAAGAGAGAGCAAAAAATACATACACATACACACATAGACACACACACAGATAGACATTGATAATAAATGAAGGGGAATACACTGATATAAGGGGGATTGATAAGAAAACAGGGAAAGAGAGTTAATAGAAAACACACACACGGACAAAAATAGATAGAGAGAGGCATAACATAGAAAAGAGGAACTGTATTTTTCATCTTTGTCTTGATTTCTCACTAGTCTGGATTTGCCTGTTCCATATTGATTTCTTCTGAGTCCTGTTTGAGATTACTAGTTGCGTGTAGCATCAGTTCAGTTCTGGATCCATTCTGGTTAAATTCTGATCCCATATTGCTGGAATTTGCTACATTCTGCCATCTTTCATTGGCTCTAAACTGCATCTTGCACTGGGAATTTGTCCTGCTGTTGTTCATCTGTTACTGCTGTTTCGCTTGCACTGTTGCTCAATTGACTCTTTTGCTTTTTCCATTGTAAGCATCTTCTCAGGTACACACTTCGAATCTGTCTGATGTAACTGATGTCGCAATGAAAGTTGAATCGAAAGATCTGAAGAATTTTAATCATTTGTGGCTTTACTTACAACTTTTTGTGAATATTGTTAAAGTTGTATAAGTCTTTAAATTTGTAGCCTAATAGAGAATACATTAGTAAGTTTGTACTTAATTAATGTTCACGTTGATTTGAAACTGTGGTATTCGATTCGTTTAGTAGCATACAAGATGTAAATATAATTCATGGAATGTGAACTATTTAGTACAATTGTTAAAATTAAACTCACTCTTTCAGCATGCTTTGAATAAGTAGGGGCGAACGGCTTTTAAATTTGACCAAATATGATATAGTTTTGAATCACCCAGTTAGATTTCCTTTAGGCAGTGTATGGGATTAGTTTAGAACATCATCAGTAACATCCTTTAATAAGGAATTCTATTAATCCTGTTTAAGCAAGCTAATTTGAATCCGCTGTTAGGATGTTGTTCGGATTAGGTTTGGTATTTCGTCGATCTCGCATGTGACTTCTTTGTCCAATTAAAAGCATGTTGCACAAGGTATGACGTCTCTCCATGTTAATAAATAATTAATCAGAAATTGATAAGGATCCAGGTTAGGCCAAAGCATATACTTGAGTTAACGTGTGTCTTTCTTCTTCTATTTTTAGACAAACGCATTTAGAAATGTAGCTGCTTTAGGATATCCTCTCTAAAATAGAGACGAGCCTCGCCAAATAAAAATGCAAAATTGTGGGGCTCTCAATAACTAACCATAATAAATATTTAGAATTTAGGACAGGCCGTTTAGTGAATTTCATGGCTTTTTCCCGAAAATAATAACGCGGTTAGACTCTTTAGGCGCGACTTAATTAAATTACATTCTTAAACTCGGGTGCACATTGATGTGACCCGAATTCAAATCTCAACGGAGTCGAAAATGTGTTAACAACTACGGGTGCATTGATTGTGACGTGGTTCGAGATGCGTTTTTTTACGATGTTGCAATTCTATAAAAATAAATGATAATAATAAAAGCGTTTTAAACTTAATAAAAGCACATAAGTCAAAACATGTATTTAAATCAGATATTTAGCCATTATAACAATTTAAGCGACCGTGCTAGAACCACGGGATTCGAGGGTGCCTAACACCTTCCCTCGGGTCAACAGAATTCCTTACTTAGAATTTCTGGTTCGCAGACTTCATTTGGAAAAGTCGAAAATTTCCTCGATTCGGGATTCAAGATAAACCGGTGACTTGGGACACCAAAAACCAAACCTTTCCCAAGTGGCGACTCTGAATTAAATAAATAATCCCATTTCAAATATTGTCACTTAAATTGGAAAAACTCCCTCGCGCATCTTACCCTTCGGGGCGGGGCGCGCAAAAAGGAGGTGTGACAGCTCTGGCGACTCTGCTGGGGAGATCGAACCCAGAACCACTGGTTCAGGGTTCAAGAATTCGAGCTTAAAATAATTGTTATATTTGGCTTTATTATCTGATATTTATTACATTGTTTTGACATAACGTGCTAACCGTTGTCTTTTACCGCTTTAATATTATCTGAACTGTATTTAAACTGTGCCGAACCCTTCTATCTTCACCTCCGGGGAGAAGCTCGCTGGTCGAGGCTCCCTATTCTGTTAGAGTCGATACCCAAAATAAGAAAGAGGACGGATAAGTTACGAAGCCGGACGGCCTTTTGGTTCCCGATAAGTTGCCCCTCCTCGACTCGAGTTGTCCGCTCGGGTGCACAGTCTAGAACATCTACCCAGGTTATAAACCTAGTATAACGAAACCTCATGCCTGATCCCTAGTAGGAACGCTTATCTGCATCATGTTGCATTTGACATAGGGGACTCAACACAGGGGTTGGGTCCGTCTAGGACAGGCAACCTGGAATGAAAAGACCATCCTGCTGCATCCCGTTTGTTGTGCGCATCTATTTGCTTCGGATCTGCATGTTGACCGGTTTTCGAAAAATGTCAAAAAAAAAAATACCAGGGTAGGGAGATAATTACTTAGTCTTTTGAAAAAAAACCATGTCCGAGTAATGTCAAACCTAATCGGAATTTTCTGAAATAAAAAAAAATGAAAAAAAAAGCTTGCCTTTCAGTTTCGACTATTTCTTTTAATCACTTTCAAAATCCAAAAAAATATATAAATAAAAAACCAAAAAAAAATTTATTGTTTCATTTGTAGCACCTCTTTAAAAGATTTTCAAAATTTAAAAAAAAGAGGAAGTTTAAAATGTGTAAATATTTCCTTGGTCTCTTTTAAAAAATAAATAATAAAATGAAAAACAAAACATATAACAAAATTTCAAAAAAAAGAAGGGTTATTCTTCTTTTCTTTAAAGGATTTTATTTTTTTTCCCTATTTTGATCCGACCGAACTACGCCGGTTTGATTCTCGCACGGGGTGAGATACGTAGGCAACCCTCGGCGGGTCCAACCTCCCGTTTTTGCAAAAAAAAAAGAAAATCTAGATAATTTTAATTTTTGAGTCTAATAAAGCTTATCACCCTAAATAAATGTGCAGGATGAGCACGATACAAAATGAACCGTTTTCAATAATGACCAAGATCCCTTTTGAGTTGCGATTATGGTGGAATGACTTAGGCAAGGAGGGGCAAGAAAAAGTGAGGAAATATCTGAAAAATCTCCCGGATTTACTAAACATTCAACCTCGGGGCGATATTATCAGATCATTGGTCACTTACTGGGATTCGGCGCACAATGTATTTCATTTTTCAGACTTCGAACTCACCCCGACATTGGAGGAAATAGCGGGATACATTGGGGGTGATGAAGCTCCATTAAGGTTCAAATACTTGATTGCACCTAGGGCCGTCACGGTACACCGATTTCTGGATTTTCTGAAAATACCCCGAACATTTCACCACCCAGATCTTGCCAAAGGTTTCTGCAGTCTCCATCTCATGTATGCTAGATATGGTCATGAGGGCGGGTTCAATAAGCCGGATTTCAAACTGTGTAGTAAAGGCAACCGACAAAAGTGGGACGAACACAAGCAGTTAGCTTTTATGACAGCCTTCTTAGGTCTTATAGTGTTCCCAAGGAAGGACGGCAACATCGATCTAAAAGTAGCTGGGGTCGTCAGTACCTTGCTCACCCAAGATAAAAGTACTCTGGCACCTATGATTATGGCTGGCATTTTCCGGGCTCTCACTGCTTGTCGAGCCAGGGGCGACTTTTTCGAAGGATGTAACCTACTGTTGCAAATATGGATGACCAATCACTTATGCCACCGCTCTCCGCTCTTGGGTTACGGTTCGCCCGAGAAGACTTGTATCGGAGAATTCAACACTAGAGTCAAAGGTTTCAATCTACCTGAAGGCGTCACATCATGGACCTCATTTTTCCGAACTCTCACTGCTAGCCAAATCTAGTGGACGCTCGGATGGTTGCCTATTGAGGAAATCATATACATGCCAGCAACCAGGCCCCACTTTCTGTTGATGGGACTTAAAAGCATCCAACCCTACGCACCATATCGGGTTTTGAGGCAACTTGGGAGGTATCAAGTGGTGCCGAAAGATGAAGATCTGAGTACCCAAGTGATTGAGATCAGTCCAGACGGTCGTTTTCCCGAAGAAGAAGTTCGCCAAATCTGGAGTGAGTGCCAACATCTGACGGCAAGCACTTGTGTAATGGATATAGCAAAAGGGGAAGTTGCCCCAGGATATCACGCTTGGTTCAGGGGCGACATGTCTTGTGAAAGACCGGTTAAGAGACCGCATCTCAAAGATTTCATGGAATCGTCCCAAGGGCAATGGAACTGGTTAGCAAAATAAAAGGGGTATCGGGCCGAGATCGGTGATTTGAAGCTACAAATTGACAGTCTGAAATTCAATAACAGCATACAAATCGCGGCGGATCGAAGCAAAAAGAATAAATTGGTCCGAGAGAATGAAGAATTTAAGGCCCAAATCCAAAAATTGAGATTGTCTCTTGATGAACAGCCCAGAAGTCGATCAGACCAACAGTTGATTAAGGGTTTGAGAAGAGAAGTCGCGGAATGGCGAGATGGTTTAGAAGAATCGGGAAAGCTATGGCGAAGCTCAAGGCACAGTGGGGAGTAAAAGTAGAGAAGCATCGCCGATACTTGAACCAATCGAAACGCGACCACGAGAAAACTGTTGCCAAAATGAAGAGAGAGATGGCTACACTTGAGATCAAAGCAGCTAATCAAGCCAAGGACTTCCAAATTGAGAGCAGATACTGGTACGATTTGTTGGCCCAGATGAAGTTAGAAGTACGACAACTGAAGCATCAGCATATGCAGGATGCTCAGGTATTCAAGATATGTAGCGATCAGATAAAACGCCTACTTATAGAGAAGAAGCAAACCAGAGATAGGATCAAGGCCATTGCCCATGCCATCACCAGACGATGTCTACGATGTGAGAACATGACCAGCGTTACCGTCCTCTCGGCAGTGATGAGTTATGTCAAGCAGACCATGTATGAGCTGGAGCAACTTGAGAGGGATCTCACACCTAGGACCGCGGCGAGGCCAAACGATGCCCCACGGACACCAATTTTCAAAACCATAATGTACTCATAAGTCAAGTCTGTATCTTAGCATCTTCTGCCTGTTTTCCCATCAAGGTGATTTTTAGTCTATTTTGAGTCTAGGTTTATTTTCAAAGTTTGCTCTTTCTTTTGCAAAATGTAGTTTGTAATAGACCGTTTCAACAATAAAAGGTTGTTTCTTTTACGTTCATTTGTGTTTTTGAACTACGTAACGATCTGATTCACGTGGCGTCGTGATACGTAGGCAATCCTCATCGGATCCGGTCGCATTTTTACCGCAAAAAAAAAAAAAAGAAAAAAAAAGAAAGAAAAAAAAGAAGGGAATGCCTAAAAAGGGAATGCCGGAAAAGGGAATGCCGGAATGACGCATGCTTTCGTCGCAAACATGTAGAATTCACTTAACTGTGTAGGTGCATCATGCTCAACGTGAGGTTGCCTATCTGTTATCTTGTTTCAAATTAACCGTGCGTTTGTCGTTGAGTATCTCCTCAGGTTTTTGGAAAAGACGGTTGGTTTGGTGAAAGTATGGCCTCGCACTCATACTTCACGAGGTCAAGGAGAAGTGTTCGACTACCTGTTGTTAGAACCAGAAGCAGTACTCACACTTACTTCACCAGGTCAAAAGGAAGTGTGGAAATGTCTTTAGAAATTCCGTTGTAAACAATCCCTGTCTCCGAGGAGAGCTCGATCTCAGCCGTCCTCACACCTGAATCCGCAACTGCGGAAGAAAATAGAATCTTACGACTCCGCATGTTGGAAATGCTGGACGACTGGAATAATGGGAAAGAGCCGCCAAGTGTCGTCCCCGGATTCCCTGAATTATTCTCCAGGTCAAGTGGGACTTCTAATGTCCCCATAAATTATCCTGCTACCCCATTCGGGTATCCAGCCACTTCAGCTTTCTCTGCTGGATCGCCTTCTGAGCCTCATCCCTGAATGTCAGCCACCGATGCAAGCATGAATATCTTTACTGCACCACCCTGCCCGATTACGGCACAGCCTGCTACGTACAAGCCAAGCTTTGGTTCATCCTCTTTTACATTCCAAGCACCCTCGTTCTCAATGGAACCAACTAGGTTCACTACCAACACTAATCCTCCACCGCCTCAGTGCGAGCTTGCACCCGGGCAGGATCAGAACCCCAGAATCGCAGAACAAAATGAGATCGCCAAAAGAATGAGAAGCCTTGAACAAAGTTTGAAGAATATGCAAGGATTGAGCGGACAGAAGAGCGTCTCTTACGCCGACCTACGCATGTTCCCTCACGTACACCTGCCAGTGGGTTTCAAGACCCCAAAGTTTGAGAAGTACGATGGGCACGGTGACCCCATTGCACATCTTAAGAAATACTGCAACCAATTGCGGGGAGCCGGCGGAAAAGAAGAACTGCTAATGGCATATTTTGGGGAAAGTCTAGTAGGAATAGCTTCGGAATGGTATATGGACCAGGAAATGTCCCGATGGCATATATGGGATGATCTCACCAGAGATTTTGTAAAACAATTCCAGTATAACATCGACATTGCACCAGACCGAAATTCTCTGTCGAATTTAAAGAAGAAACCCTCAGAAAGCTTCAGAGAATATGCTATTAAGTGGCGTGAGCAGGCGTCAAAGGTGAAGCCTCCCATGGATGAAGTGGAAATGGTCACTACCTTTCTCCAGGCTCAAGAGTCTGACTATTACCAAAACATGATGTCAGCCATGGGAAAGCCCTTCGCGGAAGCGATTAAGATTGGAGAGATGGTGGAAAATGGTCTGAAAACAGGTAGGATTCTGAGTCAAGCAGCCATAAGGGCGACCTCCCAAGCCGTCCAAAGCGGGTCCGGAGGAATGGCAAGAGGGAAGAAGAAGGAAGAAACGACCATGGCAGCCTCGGAAGCAAGGGAGTATCGTCATCCCAGGCCCTGTTTTCCGGAAAGGACCCCACAACACTACTACCCCCAATCAAATCTGGCATATGCTCCTCAACCCTATATGGTCATGAATGCCCAGCCTTATGCCCATCCGCCGCAACAAGCCAACCGAGGCCCAGCTCCACCTCCCAGAAATCAGCCTCCTTACCGCAACCACTATAACCCACAACCCCCGCAGAATAACATTCGCCCTCAGGAGCCACCTCGAAGGTGGACTTTCACGCCCATCGGTGAACAATACTCTACTTTGTTCCCGAAGCTAGTCCAGTTGGGTTTCTTACAACCAATCCCTCAAACGAGCAAAACCCAACGTCACCTTCTTACAAAGCTGGAGTCAGATGCGCCTATCATTCAGGGGCCAAGGGACATGATACAAATGACTGTTGGTCGTTGAAAAGAGTGGTCGAGAATTTGATAGAGCAAGGGAAAATAGTGCTAAGGGACGAAGAGATCCCAAATGCGACTAACAATCCATTGCCTGCTCACAATAATGGGCCACTGATCGGAATGATTTGCGAAGACAAAGAATTCGACCCTGCTTTGAAAGCTATAATTGCCATTGTCGACACGGGGAAAAGGCCTGAAACAGACCAGAAACCAGAAAAGGGGGAGGAGGCCAAGGCTATAAAGAGCGAGCCTGAAAAGAAGGTGGAGAAGAAAGTGGTACCGGTAAATGATGGAGTTCTTTACATACCACGAGGTCGAGCTGAGAAGACGCAGAACTTCGGGATCAAAAAGACAAAACCTATTTACGTGCCAAAAAAGGCCTATGTGGTCCGGGGGACGATTCAACCACCTCGGCTGAATGAGCCAGTGGTTATCGGACGCGTGCCACAAAAGCCAATGACCAACCCGTCCACAGTGCCGTGGAATTATCAAAAGACTTTGGTAATGTACAAAGGTAAAGAGGTCATGGGAGAACTTCTAGAAAACACTTTCATTGGAAGGTATTCAAATACCCAAGAGCTGAACAACGCCACACAAAGGCGCTTCCCGCCAAAGAAGCCCGTAAGTGTTGAAGAAGCGGAAGTGTTCTTCCAACAAATGAAAATGCCGGATTACGAAGTGATAGATCAACTGCGCAAGTACCCCGAGCAAGTGTCCATGCTGTCATTGTTGATGAGGTCGACCGAGCATCAAAAGATCTTACTGAAGACCCTGAATGAAGCATATGTGCCAGTTGAAACCTCGGTAGAACAACTAGAGCGGATGACAGAAAGATTCTTCGACGTCAACCAAATCTCTTTCAGCAAAAACGATTTACCCCTGGAAGGAGCGGCACACAACAAGGCCTTGCATCTAACAGTTAAATGCGAGGACTACTATGTAAAGCGGGTAATGTTGGATGGGGGATCAGGTGTTGACATTTGCCCGCTCTCCACGCTACAAAGAATGGAAATTGGGACCGGAAGAATCCGACCCAACAATGTCTGCGTAAGGGCTTTCGATGGCATCAAGAGAGATACCATGGGGGAAATAGACCTGTTGTTGGTCATAGGGCCAGTCGAGTTTGAAGTAACCTTCCAGGTGCTCGACATGGATACATCCTACAATTTCCTCCTCGGCAGACCTTGGATCCATGCGGCAGGAGCTGTGCCTTCCACTCTTCACCAGATGGTGAAGTTCGAGTACGAAGACCGAGAGATCGTGGTCTATGGGAAAGATGAGCATGCTATTTATCGGGACCCATCTATCCCATACCTTGAACCAAGAGAAGGGAGCGAACATACGGTCTATCAAGCTTTTGAGATTGTACTGGCAGAGCAGCACGAAGAGGGAATACCCTGCCCCCAGCCTTTCTTGTCTAACGCCTCGGTTATGGTGGCCAAAGAGATGATCCGGCACGGATTTAGGCCAGGAAAAGGGCTTGGACGAATCCTTCAGGGAATAACAGAACCCATTTCCTTGCCAGTCACCAAGAAACCTTTTGGACTAGGTTTCAAACCTACTCCAGCAGACGAAGAGTGGGCAAAGAAAAGGAAAAATGAGGGTTGGAAGTTACCTCGACCATTGCCGGATTTATATGCAACTTTCAACAGGCCAGGGTATGCTGAAGAAGAAGATGATGAGGTCTTCACAGCTGAGGAAATCGAGGAGATATGTGGGGCGATGAGAGAGATGCTCTACGAGGTCCACATGGTTCAACCAGGCAAAGGTACAAGCACTGCTGAGATGATGTACGTGGGGCCGAACGCCAAACTTCAAAACTGGGAGGCCACGCCATTCCCGACTAGACGGAAGTCCGGGTAGACCTGTCCTGCCACCTTTCCTGTGTCACAAGTTGTCTCCAGGACATAACTTGAACGTTTTCTTCCTTTCAATTGTTGTTTTGAATTCTTGAGTTGTAAACATTGTTGTCTTCCAACTTTCCAAAGAAAATAAAAAAAAAATCATCATTGCTTTCCCATTCTTTCTTTTGTTCTGATTTGTGTTATTTTTCCTTTTATCTTTCCTTTCAGTTATAATAATGCGACTTTAAATATGACATTCTTGCGGACTTCACGCCCAGATCACAACGAGCTATTTAACTGTGAATTAATGAACTCAGAACTAGAATATGACGAAGAAGAGGCTTTTAGGGAAATAAACCGAGATTTGGAACATTTCGAGAATAAACCTAAGCCAAATCTGAATGACACTGAACCGGTAAATTTAGGAACCCCGGAGGAAATCCGGGAGACAAAGATAAGCATTCACATGGTCAAGAAAACGCGAGATGCGATAATTCAACTTCTTTTTGAATTTAAAGACGTGTTTGCTTGGTCATATGATGACATGCCGGGACTAGGTATTGATCTAGTGGTTCATAAATTGCCGATTCATCCTGATTGTCCTCCAGTTCAACAAAATCAACGAAAGTTTAAAACTGAGGTCAGCGACAAGATTAAAGAGGAGATCACTAAACAACTGAAAACGGGAGTGATTCGGGTAGTCCAATATACAACATGGTTGGCGAATGTGGTTCCAATACCGAAAAAGGACGGGAAAACTCGGGTATGTGTAGATTACCGAGATTTGAATAGAGCAAGTCCCAAAGATAATTTCCCACTGCCCAACATCCACATCCTCGTTGATAATTGCGCCAAACACGAAATACAGTCTTTCGTAGATTGTTACGCTGGGTATCATCAGGTATTGATGGATGAAGAGGACGCCGAGAAAACTGCCTTCACCACGCCTTGGGGCACCTACTGTTATCGGGTCATGCCATTTGGTTTGAAGAATGCTGGGGCTACTTACATGAGGGCCATGACTGCCATCTTTCATGACATGATGCATCAGGAAATAGAGGTGTACGTGGACGACGTGATAGTCAAGTCCAGGACGCAGGATAATCACATCCAAGATTTGAGGAAGTTCTTCGAGAGATTAAGGAAGTATGACTTGAAGCTGAACCCAGCCAAATGTGCTTTCGGAGTTCCGTCGGGCAAACTTTTGGGCTTCATCGTAAGCAGGAGAGGTATCGAACTAGATCCCACTAAGATAAAATCTATCAGAGATTTGCCTCCCCCGAGAACGAAGAAAGACGTGATGAGTTTGCTGGGCAGGTTGAACTACATCAGTCGGTTTATTGCCCAGCTGACAAGCACGTGTGAGCCCATATTCAAGCTGTTAAGGAAAGATGCGGCAATCAAATGGACAACTGAGTGTCAAGAAGCCTTTGATAAAGTCAAAGAATACCTTTCGAATCCCCCAGTCTTGGTCCCTCCAGAACCAGGGAGGCCACTTTTCTTGTATCTGACAGTCTTAGAGAACTCTTTCGGTTGCGTCCTAGGGCAACACGACATAACCGGAAAGAAAGATCAAGCAATCTACTACTTGAGCAAGAAATTCACCGGCTACGAGGCCAAATACACTCTGCTGGAAAGGACATGTTGCGCTCTCACGTGGGTTGCTCAAAAGCTGAGACATTATCTCCAAGCCCACACTACGTTCCTCATAAGCAGGTTGGATCCTTTGAAGTATATATTTCAGAAACCGATGCCTACTGGAAGACTGGCCAAGTGGCAAATCCTGCTTACTGAATTCGACATAGTCTATGTCACTCGCACGGCAATGAAAGCCCAGGCGCTAGCAGATCATTTGGCCAAAAATCCGGTCGATGAGGAATACCAGCCATTGAGTACCTACTTTCCAGATGAAGAAGTGAACACCATAGAAGTAGTCTCGGAGGACGCTCATGTTTGGAAGATGTTCTTTGATGGGGCCGTGAATGCCAAAGGTGCAGGGATTGGGGCAATTTTGATCTCGCCTTCTGGTCAGCATTATCCCGCCACAGCTAGACTTCGTTTTTTTTGCACAAATAATACAGCTGAGTATGAAGCCTGCATCATGGGCATGCATATGGCAATCGATCACGATGTCGAAGACTTACTTATTATGGGAGATTCTGACCTGATTATCCGGCAAGCCCAAGGCGAATGGGAAACTCGGGATGTCAAACTTATCCCTTACCGACATCATGTGGGGGACCTCGGCAAGCGCTTTACATCAATAGAGTTCAGGTATATCCCGAGGTGTCACAATGAACTGGCGGACGCACTTGCTACTCTGGCTTCAATGCTACCCTACCCGGGCAACGCCCACGTCGATCCTTTGGAAATCCAAATCAAGGAAAGACACGGTTACTGCAATGTAATCGAGGCGGGATCAAATACGCAGCCTTGGTACCATGACATCAAGAGGTTCTTGAAAATGCAAGAATACCCCGAGCATGCTACTGGAGATAAAAAGAGGACCATTAGGCGACATGCAAGTGGTTTCTTTCTGAGCGGTGAATTGTTGTACAAAAGAACCCCGGACCTCAACCTCCTAAGATGTGTCGACGTTGAGGAGGCGAGAAAGATCATGCACGAAGTACACGCAGGTGTGTGCGGACCTCACATGAACGAGTATGTCTTAGCAAAGAAAATCCTTCGAGCAGGTTATTACTGGATAACCATGGAAAATGACTGCTTTAGTTTCGTTCGGAAGTGTCATCAGTTTCAGGCGCACGGTGATTTGATTCATGCACCTCCCACCGAGCTGCATCCCATGTCTGTACCTTGGCCATTTGTCGCCTGGGGCATGGATGTCATCGGACCAATCAAACCAAAGGCTTCGAATGGACACAGGTTTATACTGGTTGCCATCGATTACTTCACAAAATGGGTAGAGGCTGTCACTCTCAAGTCGGTCACTAAAAAAGCTGTAGTGGATTTTGTACACTCAAATCTTATCTGTCGTTTCGGTATTCCTGCGACTATCATTACAGATAACGCAGCAAACTTGAACAGTCACTTGATGGGAGATGTATGCGAGCAATTCAAGATAACGCATAGGAATTCTACTCCTTATCGGCCAAAGGCCAATGGTGCTGTGGAAGCGGCAAACAAAAACATCAAGAAGATTTTGAGGAAAACGATCCAAAGTTCCCGACAGTGGCATGAACAGTTACCATTTGCATTGTTGGGATATCGCACTACGGTACGCACGTCAGTAGGAGCAACTCCTTATCTGTTGGTTTATGGGACAGAGGCTGTAATACCGACAGAGGTAGAAATTCCTTCTCTTCGAACCATTGTCGAAGCAGAAATCGAAGACAGCGAATGGGTCAAGACTCGATTAGAACAATTGACTTTGATCGATGAAAAGCAAATGGCCGCGGTTTGTCACGGACAGTTGTACCAACGAAGAATGGCCCGCGCTTACAACAAGAAAGTCCGACCCAGGAATTTCGAAGTAGGTCAGCTGGTACTGAGGCGTATTCTGCCACATCACGAGGAAGCGAAAGGGAAATTTGCTCCAAATTGGAAAGGCCCATACATCATAAGGAAGATATTGCCGAGAGGAGCATTGTATCTAGGTGATATCGAAGGAAATGATCCCGAAACAGCAGTAAATGCAGATGCAGTCAAGAGATACTACGTCTGAATTATACTCCAGTAGTCTTGACACATTTGAAATGAAGGAGGTTTTATTCCCCACTACTCCCCAAACAATACCCAATTCTCACTACAAGCCTTTGAGCCGCTTACAAAAAAAAAAAACTTTGATTGAGGCCTGAACTACGTTTGACTTGATTCCGAAAGGATACGTAGGCAGCCTCTCCCTGAGGTTCAGTCACACCAACAATAAAATCCCATTCACCCTGAAATTGAAACCGGGGCACGTCGAGCAGTTTAGAAGTTAGTATCATCTACCTCTCTTTACCAAGCACAAGCCTTAAAATCTTACCAAAGACAATAGGAAACCAATAAGCGTCACAAATGGAGACCGACACACTTTGAATTGAGAGAGATAAAATGAGAGAGTCTCGTCGGTGAAAACCTTCGGGCACCGCGAGGCGACGGGAGTAGAGAGACCAAAATGAGAGAGCTTGTTTAGCAAAAACTCACAAAGAGTGCTATCAAGCGATGACAGGAAGAGAAATGAGAGAGGTCAGCCAGCGAAAACCCGCAAAGGGCACTGTTGGCCGAAAGAGTGACCCCACCAAAGGAGGTTTCAGCAAGTTCCACCAGGTTTGGAATCACAGATCCGTTCTGGTTGAGGGAAACACAAGCTCATGGAAAGTCATGCGTCCAGTCCAAAGAGCATGTCATGTCATTTAAAGCCAGCATTATCTTCCTCAGATAAGTCTTTCTCGTCCCGAAGGGGGCACTCCTTTTCTGAAATTCGTTTTATCTTTTCTTTGTTTTTCTTCGAATCTCTTTTATGTTTAAGCCCAAGTTCTAGATGTACCGGAAAGGACAGGTGGCAGGTTTGGTTGCACGGAATTCCGTTTCATGAAGGAAAACACCTCGTTTCGTTGGTACGTTTGTCCAAGCCTGATGAATCATGATGTTTGATGGCGTTCAAAGTAAAGAGGAAAAAGAGAAAATTCCCCCAGCAAGTCCACCTTCGGACGAATCCCCACAGAGTCTCCCTTTGTACAATCCCCCACAAAGTCTCCCCAATATATATATAAAAAAAAATCCCCGTTGGAATTTCCCCAGCACATCCCCAGCGAGTCCCTTTGTAAAAATTCCCCAACAAGCTTACCCCAACCAAGCCTAGAAAGCCCGCTTCGAAACAAATCCCCAGCATGCCCCATTGTACAAAAATCCACACAAAGAATCCACTTTGTAAATATTCCCCCATAGGGTTTCCTTTGTACAAATCCCCACAGAATACCTCCAATAAAATCCCCGTCGAGAACCTCCAAGCAAAACGGGACACAAAAAAAAAAGAGAAAATAAAAAAGAGCCTTACGAGGCAAATCATCACAGAATCTGGAAATACAAGCCTGAGCGGTCTAAAGGGTTTCGGCATATGAATCAAATCAATGGCGGGACTTCGCAACAGAAATGAAGACGCAACAAAGCAACCGGGAACGATCAAGGTCACCAAACCGACCGTCATTTCCGAACTAACAATTGTTCTTTGTCTGAAAAGTTGAAACAGGTGTAATCCAAGACAACCGTGAAAGAAGCAGGTGTCGCCCAAAGAAGAAGGTACATGGGTACAAGAAATATTTTGGCAATAAGGAATTCACTCGAAAGGTAAGTTTCCACGAAACTCCCTTTTATCTTCTACTAAAACAAGAAAATTCAAAAAAAGAGGTCGCTTAGTATTCTCGAACTTTGTCCCCAGCCAATCAGCATTAGGGTTTTAAACCCTAAACTGAATTTTCTTTTTAATCAGCATTAGGGTTTTAAACCCTAAACTGAATTTTTCCTTTAGTCAGCATTAGGGTTTTAAACCCTAAACTGAACTTTTCCCATTCAGCCAGCATTAGAGTTTTAAACCCTAAACTGAGCTTTTCCTTCCAGTCAGCATTAGGGTTTTAAACCCTAAACTGAACTTTTTCCATTCAGCCAGCATTAGGGTTTTAAACCCTAAACTGAGCTTTTCCATGCATGTCAGCATTAGGGTTTTAAACCCTAAACTGAATTTTTCCTTTAGTCAGCATTAGGGTTTTAAACCCTAAACTTAACTCTTTTCCATTCAGCCAACATTAGGGTTTTAAACCCTAAACTGAGCTTTTCCATGCAATCAGCATTAGGGTTTTAAACCCTAAACTGAATTTTTCCTTTAGTCAGCATTAGGGTTTTAAACCCTAAACTGAACTTTTCCCATTCAGCCAGCATTAGGGTTTTAAACCCTAAACTGAGCTTTTCCATGCAATCAGCATTAGGGTTTTAAACCCTAAACTGAACTCTTTTCCATTCAGCCAGCATTAGGGTTTTAAACCCTAAACTGAGTTTTTCCATGCCATCAGCATTAGGGTTTTAAACCCTAAACTAAATTTTTCCTTTAGTCAGCATTAGGGTTTTAAACCCTAAACTGAACTTTTCCCATTCAGCCAGCATTAGGGTTTTAAACCCTAAATTGAGCTTTTCCATGCAATCAGCATTAGGGTTTTAAACCCTAAACAGAATTTTTCCTTTAGTCAGCATTAGAGTTTTAAACCCTAAACTGAACTCTTTTCCATTCAGCCAGCATTAGGGTTTTAAACCCTAAACTGAGCTTTTCCATGCAATCAACATTAGGGTTTTAAACCCTAAACTGAATTTTCCCTTTAGTCAGCATTAGGGTTTTAAACCCTAAACTGAACTTTTTTCCATTCAGCCAACATTAGGGTTTTAAACCCTAAACTGAGCTTTTCCATGCAGTCAGCATTAGGGTTTTAAACCCTAAACTGAATTTTTCCTTTAGTCAGCATTAGGGTTTTAAACCCTAAACTGAATTTTTCCATTCAGCCAGCATTAGGGTTTTAAACCCTAAACTGAACTTTTTCCTTTAATCAGCATTAGGGTTTTAAACCCTAAACTGAATTTTCCCTTTAGTCAGCATTAGGATTTTAAACCGTAAACTGAACTTTTTTCCATTCAGCCAGCATTTGGGTTTTAAACCCTAAACTGAGCTTTTCTATGCAGTCAGCATTAGGGTTTTAAACCCTAAACTGAATTTTTCCTTTAGTCAGCATTAGGGTTTTAAACCCTAAACTGAACTTTTTTCCATTCAGCTAGCATTAGGGTTTTAAACCCTAAACTGAGCTTTTCCATGTAATCAGCATTAGGGTTTTAAACCCTAAACTAAATTTTTCCTTTAGTCAGCATTAGGGTTTTAAACCCTAAACTGAACTTTTTCCTTTAATCAGCATTAGGGTTTTAAACCCTAAACTGAACTTTTTCCTTTAATCAGCATTAGGGTTTTAAACCCTAAACTGAATTTTTCCTTCAGTCAGCATTAGGGTTTTAAACCCTAAACTGAATTTTTCCTTTGATCAGCATTAGGGTTTTGAACCCTAAATTGAACTTTCCCCCCAGTTGGTAAGTATTAGAGTTTCAACTCTAAAACCGAACTTCTCCCCAGCTAGTGGTTTAGGGCCTCAACCCTGAACTGAGCATGCATATCCTCTTTCATCAATTTTATGAACTTCCTGGCGAATAATTCACGAAATTTTCCTAGTGAAACTGGGGCAGAAAATTTCATTCGTTTGTTTGTTTTTCTCCCGCAGGTCTAACCTCGAGCCACACGGATCGAAATGACCCACGAGATGAGTCTCAACTCAGAATCAAAGAAGAAAAAGACAAAAAGAAGATGTCCCGAAATATCGGAGTAAATGGAAGGCGGATCGACTCCAACATTTGATTAAGGTCCTGAACTCTGCTAGTCACGTCTCACTGAGTATCCTAGAGTAAGCAAGCACCTACAACTCGCAAGCATCAAGATTCGGATCGAAGTCTACAAGCAGAATCAGCTGAGACCCAAGATCAAGTCACAAAAGAATCATAGATAGGGATCTTGTAACTAGCAGTTGACATGCATATAAGTATTTAGCTCAGTTTCAATTTTCTTTTGGTTGTAATAAGGCGGTCAGTAAAGCAACGGTGACAACAACAACAGCAGTAACAGCAAGCATTGCAATCCCATGGTAGTCCCAGCTACCGAAGCTTCCCGAACTACATTGACCTGATTCCTGTTTAGCCCAGGATATGTAGGAAATCTTTGGAGCAAAGATTCGATCAAAACTTTCAAAAAACATGCTTCACACGGAGTAGTCCATAAGCAAAAAATCGCTCATATCCGCTCACTTTATCTTTGCACGAAAACCCTTCGTGTTTCCGAACAAAGAGGGGCAGCTGTGAGCACGTGATTTTTGTCTTACGCGACAATCGCTCCAAAAAGAAATGAAAAATATTAACAAATGGTCCTGCTGTACAATTTTCGGATTTTACGTGGAATTTTGTTAATTATTTATGATTTTTTCCATTTTTATTTTTTATTAAAACAAAATACAAAAAATGTATGTGTCATGCGTAGTTGGAACCGTAATCCGGTTATTAAAAAGAAAAATCATAAATAGGCATCTTTGTCCGTGATTTTTGTTTTGTTTGATTTTACCTGCTTTAAATATTTTAATATATGTGTGCAAATAATTTTATTAAGTGTTTATTTAATTTTAATTTGATTTACTTAGGTTTTGTTTTAAAATAAAAATAATAATAAAAGAGAGCGCAAAATTGGGTTGAAGATCAGTTGGGCTTATTTTCATTTTAAATTTGAGGCCCAAAACTCAAACCCAAAACCCCTGTGTAACCCGGTCCGGACCAGCCCACTTCAAAAAACGTCCAAACGACGCCGTTTTAATCCAGTCTGATCTGGGCCGTTGATCTCAAATTGATCAACGGCCAAGATCACTTCCCCATAACCCACTGATGAACCCGACCCATTTCACCTGGACCGACCCAACCCCCTTTAATCTAAAACGACAGCGTTCCCCTTTAACTGAAGGATCCTGGCCTTCCATCTCGCCTCATCCAACGGTTGAAATCAATCCACCTATTCCATATATAACCTTCCTACCATACCCTACCCCCCCTATCCGAGACCCCGACCTTCGTCCTCATCCCCTTCCCCTCCAAACCCTAGCTGCCCTTGTATTCTTCGTCATGAAAGCCGGCGGCATGAACGCCGGTGACCTCCACCTTAACACTATAGAACCCCCTCACAACCCTGAACATGGATCTGTTAACCACCTAGCTCGAATCCCTTTCCACCTTCTCGAATCTTCATTTGAAGATTCGAGTCGGAACCTGACTTACACTGTTTGACCCCAGTTTCACACCAGACACTCCCCAGACCCCCCTCTTGACCAAACCATGCTTGGTTTGGTCCGAATCTGACCAGGGAAGCATGAATCCCAGATCTGATTTTTGGAACCTTAGGGTTCCTCGTTACTGGTCCGTATCCGTTCGAGCCAAGGTATTTAGGGTCTAATGGATTTTAGTCTAAGTGTTGATTAAAGTCCTTTCGACCCCAAGAAGGGCCTGTTCGAATCCAAGCCAAGACTTTTGATTTTTCGGGATTTATGGTGAGTTTTTGTTTTCCTCTTTCCTTTATTTTTAGTCCATGTGTTGATTAAAGGTCTGTTCATGTTTTGTTTAATTTGTGTCCCTGAATTTTATCAACTGTGTCCTGTCCACTTTGCCTGAACCTACGTGTTTGATTAAGTCCCTCTTCTATTCACTGATAATGTGTATGTGTAAGCTGTACAATCAAATGAATTTGAATTGGTTCGTTCAATTAGTTCCCAGGGCCATTCTGTATTAACATTGCAATCTGAACCCCTTGTGTGATACTGTTGAATGTCTGATTTTGGCTACGATTGTACATGTTATGATTAATATAGTCGAGTCGACATATGTCGTCAATTAGTTTTAACTGTCTGAACAATAACAAATTGACCTGCTGCTGTTAAGCATTGCCTGAATCTAATTAGGAACTGAGTCTAGTTACTTATAGTTATTAATTGGATTTCAGAAATCTAAGGTGTGGTCTGTAATTGCAAACTGAATTGATGGCATGTGCACTTGTGCACCACATGTGCATAAAGGCCCCCTTTCTGAATTAAAATAGGCTGCCCATACTCTACTTTAGTTTCAGAAATAATAAACATTACTCAAAAGTAAGACTGCCAGGGAATATGATGGGGGAGGTTTATACTTAATTAGCTAAGTGGAAACTGAAAAGGGGCAGCACATGGGAAGGTGTCCTGATGATCTAAACAGGCTGCTAAAGGGATGATTTGAGGCTTATAAAAGGAGGACTTCCATCAGTTTAAGGGAAAAAAAAGGAGAAGGAGATCCGGGAAGAGAGAGCAAAAAATACATACACATACACACATAGACACACACACAGATAGACATTGATAATAAAGGAAGGGGAATACACTGATATAAGGGGGATTGATAAGAAAATAGGGAAAGAGAGTTGTTAGAAAACACACACACTGACAGAAATAGATAGAGAGAGGCATAACACAGAAAAGAGGAACTGCATTTTTCATCTTTGTCTTGATTTCTCACTAGTCTGGATTTGCCTGTTCCATATTGATTTCTTTGAGTCCTGTTTGAGATTACTAGTTGTGTGTAGCATCAGTTCAGTTCTGGATCCATTCTGGTTAAATTCTGATCCCATATTGCTGGAATTTGCTACATTCTGCCATCTTTCATTGGCTCTAAACTGCATCTTGCACTGGGAATTTGTCCTGCTGTTGTTCATCTGTTACTGCTGTTTCGCTTGCACTGTTGCTCAATTGACTCTTTTGCTTTCTCCATTGTAAGCATCTTCTCAGGTACACACTTCGAATCTGTCTGATGTAACTGATGTCGCAATGAAAGTTGAATCGAAAGATCTGAAGAATTTTAATCAAAAAAAAAGGAGAAGGAGATCCGGGAAGAGAGAGCAAAAAATACATACACATACACACATAGACACACACACAGATAGACATTGATAATAAAGGAAGGGGAATACACTTATAAGAAAACATGGAAAGAGAGTTGTTAGAAAACACACACACTGACAGAAATAGATAGAGAGAGGCATAACACAGAAAAGAGGAACTGCATTTTTCATCTTTGTCTTGATTTCTCACTAGTCTGGATTTGCCTGTTCCATATTGATTTCTTCTGAGTCCTGTTTGAGATTACTAGTTGTGTGTAGCATTAGTTCAGTTCTAGATCCATTCTGGTTAAATTCCGATCCCAAATTGCTGGAATTTGCTACATTCTGCCATCTTTCATTGGCTCTAAACTGCATCTTGCACTGGGAATTTGTCCTGCTGTTGTTCATCTGTTACTGCTGTTTCGCTTGCACTGTTGCTCAATTGACTCTTTTGCTTTCTCCATTGTAAGCATCTTCTCAGGTACACACTTCGAATCTGTCTGATGTAACTAATGTCGCAATGAAAGTTGAATCGAAAGATCTGAAGAATTTTAATCATTTGTGGCTTTACTTACAGCTTTTTGTGAATATTGTTAAAGTTGTATAAGTCTTTTAATTTGTAGCCTAATAGAGAATACATTAGTAAGTTTGTACTTAATTAATGTTCACGTTGATTTGAAACTGTGGTATTCGATTCGTTTAGTAGCATACAAGATGTAAATATAATTCATGGAATGTGAACTATTTAGTACAATTGTTAAAATTAAACTCACTCTTTCAGCATGCTTTGAATAAGTAGGGGCGAACGGCTTTTAAATTTGACCAAATATGATATAGTTTTGAATCACCCAGTTAGATTTCCTTTAGGCAGTGTATGGGATTAGTTTAGAACATCATCAGTAACATCCTTTAATAAGGAATTCTATTAATCCTGTTTAAGCAAGCTAATTTGAATCCGCTGTTAGGATGTTGTTCGGATTAGGTTTGGTATTTCGTCGATCTCGCATGTGACTTCTTTGTCCAATTAAAAGCATGTTGCACAAGGTATGACGTCTCTCCATGTTAATAAATAATTAATCAGAAATTGATAAGGATCCAGGTTAGGCCAAAGCATATACTTGAGTTAACGTGTGTCTTTCTTCTTCTATTTTTAGACAAACGCATTTAGAAATGTAGCTGCTTTAGGATATCCTCTCTAAAATAGAGACGAGCCTCGCCAAATAAAAATGCAAAATTGTGGGGCCCTCAATAACTAACCATAATAAATATTTAGAATTTAGGACAGGCCGTTTAGTGAATTTCATGGCTTTTTCCCGAAAATAATAACGCGGTTAGACTCTTTAGGCGCGACTTAATTAAATTACATTCTTAAACTCGGGTGCACATTGATGTGACCCGAATTCAAATCTCAACGGAGTCGAAAATGTGTTAACAACTACGGGTGCATTGATTGTGACGTGGTTCGAGATGCGTTTTTTTACGATGTTGCAATTCTATAAAAATAAATGATAATAATAAAAGCGTTTTAAACTTAATAAAAGCACATAAGTCAAAACATGTATTTAAATTAGATATTTAGCCATTATAACAATTTAAGCGACCGTGCTAGAACCACGGGATTCGAGGGTGCCTAAAACCTTCCCTCGGGTCAACAGAATTCCTTACTTAGAATTTCTGGTTCGCAGACTTCATTTGGAAAAGTCGAAAATTTCCTCGATTCGGGATTCAAGATAAACCGGTGACTTGGGACACCAAAAACCAAACCTTTCCCAAGTGGCGACTCTGAATTAAATAAATAATCCCATTTCGAATATTGTCACTTAAATTGGAAAAACTCCCTCGCGCATCTTACCCTTCGGGGCGGGGCGCGCAAAAAGGAGGTGTGACACTCTGCAAGATTATTTACGCAATCGAATCTCAGTATTGGGAAATACAATGATGAAAAAATAATTGAAAACCACGACAAACCTTGATTGGGTGTTGGGAGACATGTTTGCAACCCTGGTATTGCAACCTCAACACCGAATGGTGCCTAAGTTCGAATGTTTCTTCTCCTTTTAACGTATGTGATTCAAACTATTTGAGCAGACAATGAACAATGTGATCCAAATTTGAGAAAATTTTGTGGAGTTACAACATGATAAAGAAGAGAAGAAAACTAGAAATGGAGGGTACCAGCCAATTGAAAGATTTATTGCAACACAGTGGAATTTTGTATCAAAACCAAAAGTGTATTTTTTATATATAATGATGGTGTTTATCCATAAAATAGCACAATTGAATTTGTAACGTGGTTTATAGACAAACGAACTGATTTGATCCAAAATGATAAATATACTAGATTAAAAATAAGACTTAGCATTAAAATCAAAGGAAATTGCCGGCCTGGCTCCGGGAGCGATGCTTTCGAGGACAGAAAAAAGAACAATATGCAAGAAAAAGTAAAGTTATCTTATTTATCTTATGAATATAATGTAGCAAAAGTTTTGCCAATCATTTTGTGTCCTTACAATGGCTGTGGAAACTACTATTTATAGTTATACCTCGAGAAATAAGATCCTAGGATCAAGCCCCTCTATAATGACAATAAATGGTTCATTGATATATATGTAACCATATGCCATGAATGCTAATATTCTCTGTAACGGACGCCTATTTATTACTGGGAATATTCTTCATTGAATTCCATCCGGTGGTAAACATTGGACTCGTTCGCGTGATTGTGCTCTCTTCGGAGTCCATCTGACACCAATTGCAGTTGTTTTTCCCTGTCTTGGTTCTTACTCAATTTGTCTTCTGCCTATCTCAGGTTCCACATGTCACTCTATCATTCGATCATTTAATATAAACTAATTTTATCCTATACAAATAATCCCCCTGCTTTCCGGTTGTGCCACTGAGAAGTTGGTGAAGATCCCTTTCTTGGCGGAAAATCTTCTAATAACATTTTGAACATTCTCTGGCGCTTGATAAGACACACATGTTCTTGCATTTAGTACCCCAAACACGCGTTGTCCCACGATTTAGCAGTATTTTTGTCAATTCTCGAGGTAATCAGGAGCATGTTTTTTTGCCGTCTATATCTTTACTTATACTCATAATTTTACCTCCTTCACTTCCAAAATTTTCATAAGTCCATTATCTTCTATGCACTTAACCTTCTTCTGCTTGCATCTTTTTCCGGTTTTCTTCAAAAACTCCACCATCTTCTCACTATTATGGCTTCTTTCACAGAGTCTTTTGAAAATTCTGGTCTTCTCTTCAGTGGAGGCCCGAAGAGAAGGAAAGATAAGGAGATTGATGTTGATATTTACTCCTACGTTAAGAACCATAATTCCCAAACATTTGAGCACCGTCAATGACTTCCAAGAGAAGTTTCCTCCGTAGCTTCACGGACTTGGGCCATTAGCAGATATCCTTCTTCTATTTGTCCTTCCAGTATTCCTGTTGTGAAGGAGGATTGCAACTGCCCAGACCTTAACATTATTGCTCCGTAACTTGATAGAGCGAGTTACCTTCTCCAAGGAAGGCTTTACGTATGTCTTCACCTTGGGTCTATTTTCTTTGAGTGAGGGGCTTGACCCCAGTGATATTGGAATTCTGCCATTGGTACCAGGTCTGCTTGGCACAAGTGGGACCCTCTATATGGGGAATAGTGGTCTATCTTCGCTAACTGTGCACGGAGATAGGGAAAACCCTAACCCTGGCACATATGATAACCTTTACTCCCCCAAAATTTTCTGTAGGGGAGTAATAAATTTCAGTAAATGTGGACAACACGCCCTTCTCACCAACATGGATGATGATAGTGACCGTGGATGGATGGAGGGATTTTTCATCTTTTCTACCAGGGATATCATCCCGGCCACAACTCCATCCTTCCCTGAATCATAGAATCGTTCACGTAAGATTGTAGTTTATTCATCTATTTACTTCGTAAAAAGAACCATTCCCTGTTATTAATGACCTTTTTGTTCATGTTTTTTCAGATGTTCGATGGGCACCACCAAGGGTTTAAGGCCTGGACCAATGGGTTCAAAAGATTCTGGATATTACTACACCCGAAACGTGTCTGTGGAAGGAGATGGCCCCTAAATATGGGTAGAAGGCCAAGAACCATGGTAAACAAAGTTCTTCTACTTTCCGCCTCTATTTATACATAAGTAAAGTCGCTCACCATATCATTTTGTTTGATTTAGAACTCCTGTACATGCCCCGAAGTCGAGGTTTTGGCCAATCCTGTAGAGGCTCCGAGATTGCTACAAGATGTTTTCACTCGGAGCGGTGCCCTCGGGTCTGCTTCTGGTGAAGGCATTTCCTCTTGGAGTCCCTAGACAGAGATTAAGCGACCAAAAAGGCGACACTCTTCCTTGGTTGGGGATAAAAATAAGTAAGTAATGAAGCCCACACTTGAGCTGGTCGTGGCCACCATGGTCATTGAAGATGACGGGGAAGCTAGTGATGAAGAGGATTCTCTTCAATGGAGACAACGATCTTCATAAACTCAATCGAGTGCTCAAACCGGAGAGCTTTTATAACCGACCGATGAAGAGGTTCAAGCACTCTGGGGCGAGATGTATCTGGTTGATGTCCCTATTGCTATTTCTGGTCCCGAGAGGCCATAATCCAAGCCTCTTCTGCCTTTGGTTAATGAGTAACAAATAATCATCACTGCTCCTATTGTAGTTGCTTCTCAACCTACAACACCAAAAACTTCATGCCCCTCTACACCAGTTATACCTTCGCCATCAGTATCCGTGCACCTTATTCGCCAGCCACAGATGCCCGAGAAGAGGATGTTTCTCCTCCCCAGTCTCCTAATCACGAGAATTTGGGGCACAACTACTCACCCCTTCTCCAGATCCCCAAGGGAGGAGAAGTGTCACTCTCTCGGTTTCAAAGGGGTGCCATCTACTATCCAGGTCGGTAGAGCCTGCCAACTACCTGAAGCTGCTGGCTTCAAAGAAAGATAAGAAGAAGATACATTTTTTGAGTGTATGTTGAATAGCGACATGCACAATGCGGCAGTGTACCGTACTTTCTCTCTTACTATTTGTTCTTTACTTATATGTTATTACATGATTTCTAACTTTGATATACATTTCATAGGTCAACTTCCTTGTTTTCGAGACACTTTAGAGATTGATCCTTGATAAAGAGGGACTTATGTCTGAACGGGATCAACTATTGGACGAAAGGAATCAACTTGCTACGCCTCTCCTGGTGCTGGAAGCAGAGGCTGTCAAAATGGCCAAGATTGAGGCTTGGTTGCAGCAGAGTGAGCAGGAACTAATGGTCCACAACTAAGAAGCCAATCAGCTACTTGCACAACTTCAAGATGCTAGGGCTAGGTGGGCTGAGCTTCATGATGCTGTTCTTACTGCCGCCGAGCGCGAGTCTGCCTCCATCAAAAAGCAGAATAATATTGAAGCATTCTTGAATTCCAAAACAGAGGAGGCTAACACCACAGAGGAGATATTCAAGAAAATCATGGATCAAAATCGGCTTCACTTTTCCATGATCTGTGATTTTAATTCTAGCCTCGTTGCCATGAGATCCGAGAGGGACGACCTTTTGGCCGAGGTTGACAGACTTAAGGCAAAGCTCCAACACCAAGGGGATTCCTTCGTCTTTGAAATTATGTATGCTACGTATCACATAAGGAGAAAAATCTTGGAGGAGCCAAAGCGAGCATCGTTGATATTAATGATGAAATCGTCAAGGCTCGAGCACTGAAGTTAACTGCTCGAGAACGTCTCCTATCTAAGCCTGACACAACTGACCCATCGAGCACCGGTTTCGAGTATTTGGGGACCGAGTAAGAAATTGAAGAGAATGATGATGAAGGGCCAGGTCCTACACGAGCGGCTAATGTGCCCACTTCTTTGGGGGGAGGGGGAGGAGGGGGTGGGGGGCAGATGCCTCTCTCTCCTAGCTCTAGTGGCGATAATGTTTAGATTTTTCATCTTCTCTTTTGTTATTTTCTTTTGTACTTTTGCACTTATGCAATTTGGCATTTTGATAAATAATGAAGACTTTTGCTTAAGTATTCCGCAAAGTTTTATTCTTTTTACGTCGAATTAGATAAGGCTTCAACGTATTTTCATCCGATAGCTTTACATTTCAGGCATAAACTCTTTCAAAACTGACCCTTTACTATGAGGGTTTCATAAGAGAGGGCCTTCTTACGTTTACGGTGCTCTTGAAGAGGACGTCTCTTATTTATTCCGGCATAAGTATTTGAAGTTTTTTGTTAACTTTCAAATGATAAAATTAACTCATCGTTTTGACAAGAAACAAGATAAAAACAAAAGGACTTTACTTTATTCCATCTATCTTTAAAAGTACATAAGCATTCAACTTCTAAAGAAAAGAAATTGCCAACATATGTGGCTAACTTGTACAACTTATTTCTACGAGGCTGGCCATGCAGTCCTCGGTCCCGATGAGACATTGTTGTTCCTGGGTCTCGTAGTCCCGGTTTTTGTGGCATCCTTGCTACCATATCCAATCTTCCTCGATATGTTTGAATGCGAAATATGCGAATTGGAACATTGGAGGTCTTGCTACGTTGGTTAAACACTTGTGAACGGTTGAATAGTCTTGGATACGATGATTAAGTATTTTTTCCCTTTAGGAACTTGCCATAGAGACAGATTATCTAATCATTCCATAGTGGTTTATCATCTCAATGCCTTGTCATTTAAAGGTCTTAATTCTACCGATGACACTACCTTCGTAGTATGTTTTCCATTGCTGCCTCATTAAAAACCTTGCCAGAAAAATTCGATTGGGACAAAAACTGATCGAAGGAAAAAAGAGTGCAACACATACTTTTAGTATAGGCAGGATCCATCAGCGGTAGTACCGTTTAAGGGGATTTACGTTCCAATTGCAGTGTCATTTGACTCCATCTTAAATCTGCAGCTCGTATTTTCCCTTACCGATGACAGTTGAAACTCAGTAAGGGCCTTCCCGCGTCGGACTCAGCTTTCCCGTGGTGATTTCTTGAGTGTTCTGAGTCACTTTCCTCAAAATCAAGTCTCCTGCTTTAAAGTAGCAGAGATTGGCCCTCTGGTTATAATATTTTTCCATCCTTTGCTCACATGTGCCAAGTCCCTGCATTCATCAAGCAGTTCTAGCTTCACCAGAAATGCCTCATTATTTTTTTCTTCATCTATTCAGGAATCTTAAGGTTGGTTCTCCCATTTCCACAGGGATTAGTTCTTCCGCGCCATAGAGAAATGTGTCTCTCTCGTGCTTGATTTTGTTGTCATATGGTATGCCCATAACGCGCCCAGTAACTCTTCGGTCCACTTGCCTTTAGCTACTTCTAAACTCTTTTTGAGGTTTTGGATAATCACTTTATTGGTCGACTTCGCCTGCCCATTAGCGCTCGGATGGTATGGTGAGGATGTAATCCTTTTAATTTTTAGATCTTTAAGAAATTTGTGACTTTGGAGTTTATGAATCATGGTTCGTTATCGTAGGCAATCTCCTTCGGTATTCCGAACCGGCAAATTATGTGTTCCCATAGGATGTCGATCACTTTGCACTAACCGATCTTTTGGTAAGGACCTGCTTCAACCCATTTAATGAAATAATTGGTTAAAATTAAGAAGAATCTTACCTTTTCGAGATCCGGTGGCAATGGACCGACTATATCCATCCCCATTTCATGAATGGCCATAGGGACAGTACCGAATACAATAGTTCTGTCGGTCGGTGCACCAAACGTACATGGCACTGACACTTATCACATTTCTAAATGAATGCCTTTGGGTCTTGCTCCATCCGGGGCCAGTAGTATCCTGCCTTTTAACCAGATTTAACACCAAGGAATCTACACCAAAATGGCTCCCGCAAATTCCTTCATGGAACTCTTTCATCACGTAGTCCACCTCTAAGGCTCCTAAACATTGGGCCAACGGGCCTTAGAACTATCTCCTATATAATTGTCCACCCAAGAGGCTGTAGCAAGCCACTTTGGTGCGTAGTGCCTGGGATGCCTTTGGATTTTAGGGAAATTTGCCATGCCGAAGATAATGGATGAACTCATTCCTCTAGTACTAGACTAGGTTGGTTGTATTTACTTCACTATAGTCGTCCAAATCCAGTACCAAATGCATAAGTTGAATGGCAGTACAGAGTTAGATACTTTCATTTCCGTGGATGACTCCACATTGGCCAATGCATCTGATTCTATGTTTTCTTCTCTCGGGATGTGTGTGATCAACCACTCCTTGAATCATGCAAACATAGTTTGAACTCTAATAACGTACTATTGCATGCATTCTTCCTTCGCATTGAAAATCCTATACACTTGGTCTACTACAGTAGGGAATCACATTTTATTTATATTACCTCGAAGCCAAGTCCCCATGCCAGTTCGAGTCCTACAACCAAAGCCTCATACTCGGCTTCATTGTTAGTTAACAACACATGTTTTATGGCATGCCTGAGGGTCTCCACCGATGGCGTGATTAGGACCACTCCAAGCCTGAACCCTTTCACATTAGAAGCTCTATCCATGAGCAATGTCCAAAATCCTGATATCATTTTCAACACCAACATCGCTTCTCTAGTAGCCAGGGGCAATAACCCGGGAAGAAATCGGCAACAAGGTTGACCAAAACTTGTGATTTGACTGCACTCCTAGGCTTGTATTCAATATCGAACTCACTAATTTCTACTGCCCATTTGGCCAACCGGCTTGACAACTTAGTCTTGTGAAGAACATTCTGCAAGGAAAAGTCATCACAACAGCTATCGGGTGGCATTTTAAAAATAATGCCTAAGCTTTCGAGAGGCGACTACGAGAGCTAAGGCCTATTTTTTTAGATACGAGTAACGAGTCTCTGCTCCTGATAAAAATTTGCTAACATAATAGACATGAAATTGGCGTACCTTCATCCTCTTAGACTAGAACATCACTTACCGCTACCTCTGAGACCGCTAAGTATCTTAACAGTTGTTCACCTTCCCATAGTTTTGATAATAGCGGGGGAGGGGGGAGGGGGAAGGGCTTGATAGATAACGTTTTAGGTCTTTCATGGCCTGTTGACATTCCGGAGTCCATTCAAAATTGTTCTTCTTCTTTAGTAGAGAGAAGAAGTGATGACATTTTTTCGAGGATCGAGAGATAAACCTACTTAAAGAGGCCAATCTCCCGGTTAATATTTGTACTTCTTTTATGCTTGTAAGCTGGTCTGGGATGTCTTTGATGGCTTTAACTTTATCGGGATTTACCTCGATCCCTCTCTGTGAGACCAAGAAACCCAAGAACTTACTGGAACCAACCTCGAACGCAAGTTTTTCCAAGTTGAGCTTCATGTTATTCTTCCTTAAGATATTAAAGATCTCTTGGAGGTGCTTTAAATGATCACATGCATTCAAAGACTTGACCAAAATATCATCTATGTACACGTCCATTGTTTTACCTATTTGTTTTTCGAACATCTTGTTTACGAGCCTCTTATAAGTGGCTCCGGCATTTTTAAGCCCGAAGGGCATCACATTGTAACAGTATGTGTCAAAATTCATTACGAACGAAGTTTTTTCCTGATCCTCTGGGTTCATATTGATTTGCTTGTACCTGGAATAGGCATCGAGAAAACTCATTAACTCGTGCCCAACCATTGCATCAATCCTTTGATCAATGTTTGGCCATGGGAACGAGTCTTTAGGGCACGCCTTATTCAAGTCTTTATAATATACATATATTCAAAATTTGTTGTTCTTTTTCGAAACCACAACTACATTAGCTAACTACTCAGGATACTTTACCTCCTTGATTGAACCGATGTCAAGTAGTCGAGTTACCTTTTCCTTAACAAACCTGTTTCTGACCTTGGTTATTGGGCGTTTCTTTTGACTTACCGGAGGTAAGTTCAGATCCAGGCTTAGCTTGTGCACGTCCACCTCTAGTAGGATACCTATCATATTCGAGTGCAACTATGCAAAGCATTCAACGTTAGCTTTAAGAAAATTAATAAATCCTGATTTCAATTTGAGATTGAGTCCTGTTCCCAAGTGAAAATTCCTCTCCAAGAATTCTTCGAACATAGCCACTTGCTAGAGTTATTCTGACGTGGATTTAGTCGTGTCTGTCTCTTCTAGTACCTGAAAGTATCTTGGTACCTAGTGGGATTTCGATAACTCCTCGCATTTATCATTTTCACTCAGCTCGAGAGAAGGCGTCGGTTCCTATTATTGCTATTTGTTTGGTTCCTTCCTTTTACTATTGGAAATTGATACTGCATTCATTTCTCTTGTCGCCTGTTGATCTCTTTTTATTTTCTTGATTCCATCTAGGGTCAGGAATTTCAGCAGTTGGTGATACGTTGATGGTGCGACCTTCATCTCATGTAACCATGGCCTACCGAGATTTATGTTGTAGCCCATGTTGCCGTCCACTACTTCAAATAAGGTGGTATTTGTTACCCCTTCGGTGTTTGTGGGCAGCAGGATCTCACCTCGGTTTGTCACATTTTCCAGGTTGAACCCGGTGAGGAGCTTCGTTGCCGGAATTATACTTCTAGTTAATTTGGCTTGTTCCAGCACTCTCCATTGAATGATCTTCGCTGAGATTCTTGGGTCAACCTAAACATGCTTAATCTTGAAATCTAAAATAATTAAGAGAGATTACCAAGGTTTTGTTATGCGATAAAAGAAGTCTGTCGGTGTCTTCCTTCGTAAAATTGATGTCATCTTTGGAGACTTCTCGGAGTCTCTTGTTGTGGGTCATCGATACTTTTGTCTTCTTGGCTGCCGAAAAAAGGTTATCCCATTGATTTCATTTCCTCCGAAAATCATGCTGATAGTCAACCGTAGAAGGTCTTCTCCTATCTTTGAGGGTTCCACATTGTCTCAGCTGTGGCCGTAATTGTTCTTGGCCCGGTCGCTCAAGAACTCCCTAAGGTGGCCATTTTTCAATAGCTTTGCCACTTGTTCACACAAATTCCAGCAATCCCCAGTTCTGTATTTGTGAGTCCCATGATATTCACACCATAAGTTAGGATTCCTTTGGCTGGGATCAAATCTAAGTCTTGGAACCGCACCTCTTTGATATTCCTCATCACTAATACCAGCTTTACTACGGTGATGTTGAAATTATAATCTCACAGCTTGATATATAAGGATCCCGGGTCCCCAATACCTCTTTTTCTTGTAGCAATTTGTTGTTTCGGCTACGGTCAGTTCTTCTATCGAGAGCGAACCTATATGAGGACCGGAACCCTTTGCTGCTGCGTCCGTCGGCTCTCTCGTAAGGCAAGAAATGGACTTAGAAGATTGTCGATCTGAATCAAAGTCATCCTTGAACTTGTCCTGGATATTGTCTCAGTCCCGCCCCTTGATTGACGTCGGGAAGCCAAGCTGGTCATCTTCTATCCTTATCTTCGACTCATAGTGGTTATGAATATTTGTCCATGTGGTCTCTTGGAACACAAGCAGGCTTTCCTTTAACTTTCGTGAGGCGTCCGAGCTTCTCGGATTTAAGCCCTTTGTGAATTCCTCCACTGCCCACTCGTCTAGCACAATAGTAGTAGCATCCTCTCTTTCAGGAATCTGATCACAAACTCCTGGAGCAATTCGAACTCACCCTGCGCGATCCTGAATATGTCCGCCTTCCTGGAGTGGACCTTTTTGGCCCCGACAAGGGCCTTAATGAATGAACCTGAGAGCATTTCAAAATTGTTACATCCCGTACATTAATATTAGGACGAGTCATAGTAATACATATGAGCTTGAAAGGATTAAGACCATTTATGAGGTTATAAAGGATTTGTGATTATGTTATTATAAGTTCCCGTAAGTTTAACAACCTTGACACCGTTAGATATTATGTTAGTGTGGTATTTGTTTTTTAAGTGGAGTATTTTAGTAAAGGTTTTATAAGTATAATTTTGGATAGTTATTAGTGTTACTACTTTCAAATATGCTTTAAATTATACACATAATATGAGAAAGTTTATGAGGTTTTCTTTATTGTAAAGATAGAAATTATTTTCTCACAAGAAAAGAAGGTTATCTTTTTACTATTTAAAGAATTAAGTATACAAAAATTTTACTCTTTATATGAGATTAGGAAAATTAGAAGTTGAGAAAAAATATTTTTTTACATGGATGTTTTAATGAAATAATAGTGTATGTATTTATTTTATATGGTACCACATGATCATGATAGTAAGTTATATAAAGTGTATTAAAAGTGAGTAGTATTTTAAGTAATTATAGATTTTTAAGTGAGAGTTGGATAATTATTAGGGAGGGGGAAATAATCCACGTGGTATTTGGAAAGTGTGGCATCAAATTGCCAACTATCCTTATGTTTAAGGAGGTGGTGGCAACCATGCACACATTTCTTATGATGTTAAGTGAATTAAGTTCTCGTTCTGATCTGGATGTCTCTTTATGGATTAGATTGAGTGTGAAACAAGAAAATCTTACCTCCAATACATATTTTTTTTTACCTAGACAACATCAAACTACCAATTAGATGCTAATGCTTCCTGCAGAGTCGAGAAACAATTAACTTTGACATGTCATTATATGTTCACATTAAATTGACGAGACACAATTTCAACCCTTAAAGACTGCTGTTAATGTGAACTAATCTAAAATTGAGTGTTAATGTTAAGGCTATCTCTTCTTTCTTTTGGCATGATCTATACGACACAAACGAAATGAGCAAATGCATAACTTCCATAAATGACTCTATTCATAGAAATACTAGAGATGCTTATGTTCTTGATTCTCAATGTTTCATATTATTCTATCATCTGTTCATGGGTTTAAAAAATACGTAATTTGGTAAAGTTTATTTCATGAAATTAATCAGAGGCATAATAGTCTTATGACATACCGAGAGATTTTATTAACGCATTTCATGCATTTATACATGTACAATGACCCATGACCAGATGACATTATATACGCATATATATATATATATATATATATATATATATATATATATATATATATATATATATATATATATATATATATATATGGGAAAGGATATGGCGTTATATACGCACCACCACTTGATCAACTGGTATACGATGATGATATTGCCCACAGTGGCTGATGATATACGTACAGACCTATGCATTACATGATATTTATATGCATATGCATGACATTATAAATATTTCATGATTTAAAGAGCTATCCAGACTTACAGGTTGAGTCCTTTACTCTATGTTTCTTCCATGTCCTTTATATACTGATTTACATGCCTTACATACTCGGTACATTATTCGTACTGACGTCCTTTTGTTTGGGAAGCTGCATTCATGCCTGCAGGTATAGATAATCAGTTTGACGAGCCCTCATAATAGACGAGATTGGATTCAGCGAAGGATCGGTAAAACTCCACCTCATCCGGAGTGCAACCGAGTCTATCAGTCATCGTGTCAGAAGTCTTCTACAGACTTATGGGTAGGTCGGTACCCTGTACCATTTGATGTCAAATAATCTTAGAGGCTTTATAGATAGAGGTTTATTTTGTACAGTATGTCAGAGGCCTTGACGGCCCATATGTATTCATGTTTTAATAAAAATGGTTCAGTGATATAGTATTTTCCCACTTACAGGTGTACATTATCAATTGTGGCCATGTGTTCCCTTGATAGTTACGAAAGAAATGAGTTCAGCTAACTCGACCTATGTATGTTCTAGTTTTGGTCGAATGATCATGAGTTATAGAGTGGTTCGCTTGGGCCAGTGCGACACCGGGTGCCAGCCACACCTCCCCAGGTTTGGGGCATGACAAAAATAATTTATTTAATGCTCGGGTAAGAGTGAGTACCACGTCAAGTCCCCCTTCGTAAGGGTTTCTCCTAACTTTTTCAACAGGACCGACTCGATCTCATGTTGAGCAAAATCATTCCCCTTCACCGTCGTTGTATAAGTTGTGATGTGCTTCTAAGGATCTGAAGTCCTATCGTATTTTGTGGTATGTCCGGCATCTTGAACCGTTTCAGAATTAATTCTGGTTCTGTGCTCGCCTTAAACAACAACTGGTGTACTTCTTCGAATTTGGGCCCTTCAAAATTGGTGGTGCGCCTGAAATTTGATCCATTCAAACGTGAAACTCCTTCGCATTCTGATCCATCCGCTAGTTCATATCTCTCATGAATCTCATGAGTTTGATTTTGAAGGAATCATTACCATTGTTACCAGATCCTTTACCGGTACCCCCAGCACCGTCGAAACCGACCTCACGCCTCAAGGTGTTGTTATCAACTCCTTGAGCCATTTGATTTGCAGGAGCGCCAGGAGGAATTGTGCCTCTCCCGTTTGCGTTGCTGGAAATACCTGATAACGCCTGCTTTAATTCCGTCACAGCTTGGTCCTGCCTAGAGAGGTGGCCCATGATGTCTTTCTATTGCTCTCTCAAGATCCTCATTGTTTCTGAAATGTGTTCATCTTCCACGTCATCAGGAATTGCCTCCCATACATGTCGAGGGTACTGTCCTCCATGGATTGGAGTTGCCACATCCCCCTCGATGCGGGTGTCACTGATCGAATCCTCATGTTGAGGCAAATTTTCATGTGCCTCAACTTTATGTGATGTTGACATCGTTAGCTATCATATTTGATTTTTTCCCTAAGAAATATATAATCAAACAAGTTAGTAACTGACGCAAGGACCAACTCAATTACGCAACTGTCTAGGCCGCACGGTGGGCACCAAACTGTTTACCCATAAAAATAGTATAGTTAAATTTGTTACAAGGTTTATAAACAAGCGAACTAACTTGATCCAAAAATGATAAATAGACTTGATTAAAAATAAGACTTAGTGTTAAAATCGAAAGAAATGACGGACCTGGCTCCAGGAGCGATGCTTTCAAGGAAAGAAATAAGAAAAATATGCAAGACTAAATAAAATTATCTTATTTAGCTTATGAATAGAATATAGTATTTTCAGATATCATTTCGTGTCCTTACAATAGCTGTGGAAACTACTATTTATAGTTATACTTAGAAAAACAAGATCCTAGGATCAAGCCCCTCTTAATCGATAATAAAGGGGCCATTGATGAATATGTAACGACACACCATGAATGTAAATATTCTCTGCAATGATTGCCTATTTAATTCTAGGATTTATTCTTCATTGAATGTCATCTGGTGGTAAACATTGGACTCATTCGCGTTGATTGTGCTCCTTTCAGGGTCCATCTAATGCCAATTGCAATTGTTGTTCCCGGTCTTGGTTCTTACTCAATTTGTCTTCTGCCTGTCTCTGCTTTCACGTGTCACACGATCATTCAATCATTTAATATAAACCAATTTTACCCTATATATATGGTTGTCTTGTCATTAGATTCAACAATTTGGATATGCGGAATGAGGTGTGTTGTAGGAATGGAGTGTTGTTCTCTGGGCCATATATTATTATTAATAATAAGCTAGCTAATAATCACTAAGGCATGGCAGTCGATTTAATTTCAGTAGAGAGATTTTGAAGATTATCCCTCTTTGAGTTACATTCCCAACCTTTCACTTAACTGCTGGGATATAGTATGTTCTCATGTTATTAACAGACGACATGGCTTTTGATAACGTGTATTTAATTTGTGACCCCTGCCCTCCGACAAAAAAAGAAGAGAGAATTACAGAAAAATATAAGTCATATACATACATTGTAACTAGGTGGACTATATTCAACTTTGCAAAGTTGTAGCTCAAAAATAATAGGTTAAGATTCAACATCCAACTCTAAATAAGTTCTCGAAATTACTATTAAGTTTTTTTAAAAAAAGGCTCAAGCTTCTAATCCAATCTTAGAATCAGTAATTGTGACTCAAACACTAGTTCAACAAACCAAATCTATTTAGGTGGAGAAAATAAGATTTTAAGGTAATCCACCATTGTTGAACAAGTTTAAATAAGCACGTTTAGATTTTGAATCAGATTTTTGTGAGAAATTTACAAGTGATGTTATTTAGACTTGTTAGAATAGTGTAAGGAGATTGTATATAAAATTTGAAGTCATGTAATAGAGATTTGGACTGGTTTTGAACAAGAATTACAACTAAAAATTTTGAGACGCTTGTATAAAGATGTATAAAAATATACAATAGTGTATAAGAGGTGCCTATACACGCATATACACTATCACGATCCAAAATTTACTATAGGCCATGATGATGCTCAACGTCGCCGTTAGGCAAGCCAACACTTAATTATTTATTTTATTATTTTTAAAATCATGAATCTTACTTAGATAGAGAGGTCAATGCATTAAAATAAATCATAGTTACGTACAGTTTCGTTAGAATAATAAGTGAAAGTGTATTACTATTCTTTATCATCTCGAGAAGGCCAATGTGGTGGTCGACGCCTTGAGTAGGAAGACTGAGAGTATGGATAGCCTTACATATATTCCAGTTGAAGAGAGACCATTAGTATCCTGATTTATTGAACATGTGCCCTGTGGAACATGTTTTATGGAAATAAAGTTGTCAAACATAGTATCGGAAAGGGTCGTCTTTCGCCCGATATTGGATTTTCAGGCTTTGGCCAAATTTGTTAAGTTGAATGTTTCGGAGCCTATCAAGGTAACAATCCATAAAAAATTATAGAATACCCCCAAAACCTGGTGTCACAAGTGCATGAGCATCTACTAAAGGTACAATACAATACAACATCTGTCTGAAATACAAGTTAGATAGGAAAAATGTAAATAATTCTGATGGAGACTCTGTATGTTGTGGATCGTAACATGTGATGCAACTCACCGTAAAGTCCCCGCAATAGCCATGCCTTTGAGCCCAAAAGAATACGAGGAATATATATACCTGTACAATAAGTGCAGAAGTGTAGCATAGTATATAAATCAACGCGTACCCAGTAAGTATCTAGCCTAACCCCGGAGAAGTAGTGACAAGGGGTCGACATTGACACTTACTAGTGGTCCAATAAATCAAGTACAATAGAAAGTAAACAAGTATAAGGCATGGTAAATAAATAGTGTAAACTAATATAGGTACGTGGTACGATCCTCCTCTGAACAGTAAACACAATCTCTCAATTATTGGTTATTTCCTCAATCGGAGTATATACATAAAATAGTCCCCACCAGATAGGTCATCATAATTCAAATCAGGAAAACTCATGGATACACTGGCTTCTTGTCAAATGTTACGCACGATTCTGCCAAGGCGAACAACTCGATCCCATAAGAGTGTTTCATGAATTTACCGAGGCGAACAACCCGATCCCACAAGAGTATTTTATAGAAATACCGAGGCGAACGGCCCAATCCCATAAGAATATGATACATGATACTGCCGAGGCGAACGACCCAATCCTATAAGAATATGATACATGATACTGCCGAGGCGAGCGACCCAATCCCATAAGAATATGATACTGTTGAGGCGAATGACCCGATTCCATAAGAATATGATACTACCGAGGCGAACAACCCGATTCCATAAGAGTGTGTTACACCTGCCGAGGCAAACTACCCGATCCCAAAAGAGTGTGTTACATAATCTTGCCGAGGCGAACGATCCGATCTCATTAGAATAAGAAACTTTTATGGGTCATTGGCCCCGCTCATAAATATATGTGTGAGTTATAAAATATAAGGAAGCTTTTTGAAGAAAACGCACAACGCGGGAGAAATTCATCGGGGAAAACACAATTATTCCGGGGCTAATCAAGTAGCTCGTCAAATCTCTACAATAGCGAGTCTGTCACTATACGCAAGCATAGTCTCAGGTTTTAACGTGAAATAAAGGAATTAAATATGCAAGGATAACTCAACTGGTACAATTAAAGCATGGCGTGAACCTAACTCTACCCCGACAAAATTAGGAATTCTAGCATACGCACAGACACTCGTCAACTCATACATGTGCAACTCCACAACATGTAGCATATAACAAGAATAACACCTAAGGGGTAGATTCCCTCTCCCAGTGTTAGACAAGAGATTTATCTCGCTCCGAAGTTCCATAACGAGCTCTAATGTCTCTCTAACACCTCAAACCGATGGCCAACAATCTGAGACTAGTCAAATAGTCTACAAACCAATAAAAATATACTCTAATACTCATAATTAATCAATTTATAACACTTCTCAACTTCGCTCGAAAAGTCAATAAAGTCAACCGTCGGGCCCACATTTTAAATTTTTTGAAGATAAACATTACCCATGACACCATAACTATATATATTTTATTCTTAGTTTCATTCCCAAAATCGCGATCAAAATTCAAATATACCAATTTTTAGGGTTTCCCTTAAAATCCCAAAATTTCCAGAATTTTTCATGTTAAATCCCTATGAAATTCATGAAATTAACATGCAATAAGTGGGAATCACTTATCTCGTATTGCTTGATGAATAACTCCTCAAGATAGCTCCCCAAATTCTGCCATCCAAGTGAAAATTAGATAAATGAGAGCTAAGTCTCGATTTAAAAGCACCCCACTGCCCAGCGACTTACGCACCTGCGACCTCTTAGTCGCACTTGTGACTCTGCACCTACGGAAAAATTTATTGCATGTGCGGTTCCCTCTAAGTGCAGGAAAATCCGCTTCTGCGGACCAAAATAGCGCATCTGCGCTTCTGCTTCTATAGACAACAAGCGGTTCTGCGCTCACGCACCCGCGTGACCAAGTCCGCTTATGCCGTTCTAGGCCTTCTTGGCTAATTCTGCTTCTACGAACTCTTCTCCGCATCTACAACCTCGCACGTGCGAAACATTCCTCGCACTTGCGCTCCTAGGTCTCCTCCACGAATTTCACACATGCGACAACCCCCTTCACACCTGCGTGACCACACCTGCGGCCACACTTTCCGCAGGTGCGATGACACTAGTCTTCAACAACAACATCATTTCTTCAAATCTAAATTTCAATCCATTTCAAACCCTAGGCCCCCGGGACCGCATCCAAAAATATCAACACATCCCAAAATAAGGTATGGATTTAGTTAAAGCCTCAAATCACGTTAAACAACGTCCAAATTACGAATCGAAGATCGAAACCTTTCTTTAAACTTTCAAACTTCGTCGAACGCGTCCGAATTATACTTAAATATCCCGGAATAATGCCAAACTTTACATACAAGTCACAAATCATGATATGGACCTATTCTAAGGCTCGGAACTCCAAACAGACATGATAACTCCAAAATTCACTTCAAATCAACCTTAAGAAATTCTTAAACTTTCAAAATGCCAACTTTCCATAATAAGCGCCGAAATGCTCCCGGACCGCCCGATACTCAACCCGAATGTACGCCCAAGTCCAAAATTATCATACGAATCTATTTGAACTTTGAAATCCCGATTCCGAGGTCGTTTACTTAAAAGTCAAACCTTGATCAACTCTTCCAACTTAAAGCTTCTGAATTGAGAATTTTTCATCAGAATAAGTTCTGAACTTCCCGAAATTCAATTCCGACCACACGTAGAAGTTATAATACCTGAAGTGAAGCTATTCAAGGCCTCAAACTGCCGAACGATGCATTATAGCTAAAAACCCGATCGGGTCGTTACATACATTGTTATACAAAAACTGGCTTTGTTTTCTTCCTTGATTCTTTTCTGAAATTTAACTCAAACTTAGTTCGAGTATGCTCCAAATCATTTCAAATTTGAATTTTGAACTCCTCTTGATGTTTTGAATTGATTAGAACAATACTCAATCCAAACAACTAACAAACTCAAAAAACCAAGATCTGAAAGTTAACTCAAATCTATTCCAAATTATTTTAAATTTAAGTTTTAAACTCCTCTTGATTTTTTCAACTGATTGGAACAATACCAAATCCAAACACCTAAAAAATTAAAACCAATTTCAAAATTTTAACAGCATTTATGCAAATAAAAAAAAGGAGAAATATAAAGTGTGTGCTCAATCACGAAATTTCTCACCAATCATAACAAACATAGAGCGTTATTAGTGTAATAATAACTTAATTACTCAAAAGCTAAATTTGTTATGCATGGATAAATCGTTTAAAACTTTACTCGCTTCAATTGAAAAGATGAGTATAAAGATGGTCATAACATATAAATATGATAGCGTTTATTACTCGTTTCAATTGAAAAGATGAGTATAAAGATGGTCATAACATATAAATATGATAGCGTACTAGTGTTATTACTATGGCATATCCATATTATATTCTTGTGTATCATTTTGATTTTTGAATGACTGGGTATTGAGACTACAATACTTGTGTGATTATATTGAGTCAACAATTGATAAACTACACACTAAAATTTGTTTTTGTATGAAAGATAAGAAGAAGAAAAAAAGAACATTAGAAGTATGCCTTTAATGTTGGGCTAAGAAATAAAAAACGAATTTCAAGTTATATACAAATGGGTTAAACTAGGTAAGAAGTTAAAACATTGGGTTAATTTTGGTAGCATTGTTACCTCAATAGATAAAAAGAGTAATTTTGTCACAAAAAGGAAAAAAAGAAAAAAAAAACTTAGTATATTTGTCCTGCTTGATAACTTGTATCTGTGCTAGTCGGAAAGTTGTATTTGCTCCAAGTAAATTGGATTTAAAGATCTTATAGACTACCTAAATCTCATTCAAATTAATAAGACAATGAATAATTCACCAAATAGTATAATGTCAACCGCAGTCCTATTAAAGCTCATACATAATGAGGGCCGCCGGCTTTCATGACGTTGTTACGACTATTGCCACCAAATCCATTAAATAAATTAATTTTTCATTGAGTTAATAAAGCTTTAAAATATTTTAAATTAATTTAAACCAAGGAGCATACTTCAGGGTAAGCATTTAAATCGTTCAGGCGTTTTAAAGTGGTGCAAAAAAGTTATTAATTATTGTTAAATAAAAAATTTTGAAATCTTTTACTTATTTCCTTTATTATTAATTTCATATACTTTTACTATTTAAGATATAGTAAGTTAGGTAGTCTAATTATCATATTATCCAGTTTGGTCCTTCAGTTAAAAGATAACTATTCGTACTCAATAGAAATGCTGCCATTTAAATAATAAAAAAAATATATTCTTTTATCTTTCTTTTTTTATAAGAAAAACTTAAACACTCCAACAATCTTTGATAAAATCTACACTTGATCAGAAGTAAAATTTTGTTGCCAACAATTTTCACATATATTCTTTAGTATTTATTTAGTGAAACTTTTAATGTTGTTATAAGTTTTAAATTTTTAAGTCAATAAAATTATTTGTTCATTGGTTACATACTATTAATTTGTGAGTTAAAGGACATAGATTACAAATTTTTCAAATTAGTTTTAGATATTTTAATATGTAAAACTTATTCTACGATACTTCTATATTTTAAGGAGGTAAAATTTATGTTCTTTTTAATGTAAAATTTATGTTAAAATTTGAGGAGTCATGTTTTGCATGAATATTTATTACTTCTAGAAACAGCCATCTCTTTTGAACACTCCATACATGTCAAAAATTTTACACAAAAAATCAATCTGAACAGTGAACTGAAAAAAGTGTTTCTCCTTTTCCTTCTCGTTTAAAAAAAATTGAGTAGAAATATTCCACACAAAAAGAACAAAATAAAAGAAATAGGTTTTGATAAATTAAATAAAATCCTTAACAACAGACCTACAAAAATCCAATTCCACTCCTGTGGTTTCTCTCTAAAAACCCTTCCAACACAACTTTCTTCTTGTATTCGTCGGAGTTGACATCAACAGCGCCGGCGACTCCACCATTTTTTCCGGCGACGATTGCTTCATTCTTCGGTCGAAACCTGGGAAGAAAATAAAACCATGCAGACGTACAAATAATGGCACAAACCTTGCCCCAAAACAACATTATCAATAGGGTCACCATTAGAATTGACATCCCAATAATTGAATCAAAGTAGTTGTTATTAATTTGTTGATCATGTCGTTGACTCGACTTCTCGTCATTGACTTCACCGGTGGTGGTCGCCGCCGGTGGTTTCTTCCGTTTTGGTGGTGGCAGAGATACTGAGTGGGAAAGCTTGATATTATTATGGTTGGCTTTTGGTGAATTAAAGTGGCTCAAATTATGAGTACTAGAAATAGTAACACTCCTTGAAAATTCACTTGGACACGTGGAATGTTCTTGTGCGTTGTCGAACAATTGATCCAAACTTTTGTTCTTTTTGTGGATGTTGTCCTGAATTTTATTATCGTCGTTTGTCTGAAAATAATGAGATCAAGAAATAAAATTATATTGTTAAACATACTCATTTAAGAAATAGGTAAAGAATGGCAAGAAAACAATAAGACGAAATTGCTAGTAAACCAATAAGTAATCGTAAATAAGAAACGTATATAACATTGGTGATTGGTCCCAGACCCAGAAAAGAGAAAGAAATTAAAGATCTCCATCTATTTCAGATAGAATTTTTTTATAAACAATATGGATTTGAAAAAGAAAAAGAAAAAAAGGTCAATGTGATATCCACAAACTCCATAAATTGTGTATCTACAAATTTCTTTTACCTTTAAATCACCTCCTTCATATGATCTACAAAGTTATATATTAAATGGATTAAACTTGGATCATTAAGGAAATACGTACTCCTTTCTTCCTTCTTATACTATGGTTTTTAAAGTCATACAATCACAAATAATCACAACAATAATAACAAAACCTAATGAATTATCACAAGTGAGATATGATGTAATTAGCTTTAGAGATTGTTTCTGATATACCTTTAGCTAAAGAAAAAATGAATGAAGCAATGACGACAAGTAGCCAAGATAGCAATTAAACGGTAGATAGTAATAGCCATCTAAGAATAAAATGATATCATACTGACACTAATGTTGTTGAAGACAAAAGGAAACGTTTATCTACCTACTAACCTTCTACTCTAATTCTCGACCCTCAGGCCTTAGTAAGTGCCAGATGTGCCCGTCTAATCACCTATCCCCAAGACTTTTTGGCCTACCTCTACCCCTCCTCATATCCACCAACGATTATAGTTTTTTTTTAAAATAACGATGGTGTCTATACCAGCTTTCAAATATTACCGATTACTTCTCATATTAACATACCTTATTATTAACCTTCTCAGGGATATTTGTTTGACCATTAACCAGCACCTGATCGGTGGTCGCCGGAGTTTTAACAGAAGCCTTCTTCTCCGGCTCCACGACATGAATTTCTCTACTCCGGTTGAACTTCTCCGATATGTCCACCGGAATAGTTTTCGCCGCCGTCGAGTGCTTCCCTACAAACTTAGAAATAAACAAAAAAGACTTCCTTTTTTTCTTGCCGCCGGCTGACTTAACATAATCAGAAGAGACTAGCTTTGTTTTATTAATGGAAAATCCAAAACAACCCAAAAAACAAGCTTTTCTGAGTTTTCTCTCTTTAGAGCTAACTTCCATTGGAGCCATGGCAAAACAAGAAAAGATCTTTTGACATGAAGAAAAAGAGTGGAATTTTCTTGGGCTGTAGCTAGCCTGTGTATTTGAAGGCTTAGCCAAATTTTCTTAAATGAAACAAGCTTTAATTTATACGTCTAGATGGTCTAAGGTAGGTAGAGCTTAATGTATTTATGGGCAAAAACACTTCGGAAATTCCATGTCAATTTCTAACTTCTTACTCTCCATCGGTTTCAGTTTAAATAACACATTTCGCTTATCGATGGTCAATTTGATTAAACTTTAAAGCTAAATTAAATTAGTTCAACATAATATTTTAGAATTAAATTAGTTCAACATAATATTTTAAAATTAAACTTTGGATATTCAAAAACTATGCAAAAAGTAATATAAGTTGCAATTTTTCTCCAGTCAATATGATAACAAAATATATTTTAAAATATTTGTCAAACTTTATATAGTTTGACTCAATAAGCGAAATGTGTCATATATTTTAAAACGGAAGGAATACTTCTCGAGATAGTTTTAAAAAAATGGCACTTCTATGTTTATATACATTTTAATTTTAAATTATATATTTTATTTTGAATAAAATAATTTATTTCTATACAAATTTTTATGACTTGTTTTTGGATCGAGAGTTTCAAAAAAATTTCCAAATGACATGGAGTATTTTTTTAATTATTTTTTTGCAAGTATTTTTCTAAATGATAGAAAAAACTTTGTACTATAAGGAATTACAAATGAATATAATATGGTAAGTTTAATTTTTTTGTTGGCCTAAGCTGGGGTTTGGTTGGTTTTTGTTTATGGGGGTGTGGGGAGGGGGGGGGGGAGGCGGACTTGGACTTCGTGGGAGAGATTACTTTTCTACGAGCACGTACGTTTACATTAATTCTTCTTCTTTCTTGCTTAGCAGTTCTATACTCCTAATTAAATATTAAGTATTTACCATAAAAGAATGTGGCTGCACTTCTCTTAATCAAGGTATCGAGTTCGAGCTCTGAATATGAAAAATTCTTGATAGAGAGCACTTCCCCCAAATGGGGCCTTACACGGCGCGAATCCAGATATAGCGGACGCCAATACGGATACCAGACACCTCTGATTAAGAGAAGTGCAGCCCGGTGTCCGATAGCAATACGGGTACCCGGTGTCCGGTACCCGGGTGGTAAACCAAAAGTTTTTTTTTTTTTTACATATTTATAGTTATATAAACAAATAACCGTGTAATTTTTATTTTATATTGTTAATATAATTTAACTTAGTTATAATAGGTTTTTATCCTATTTTATGATTGTTATTTCAATTTCGATTCACAAAAACATACTATATTGTTTCACCTTAAATATGATAGTATTAGAAAATTTTATTCGTTAAAAATAGACTACATCTAAAACTGGAGTGTCATCTCTTCTTCTCTTTCTCACTTTGTCTGTCTCTTTTTGGTTGTTGATTGTAACTGATTTTATTCTAACATAGGTCTTAGCCATAAAAATATAAATAGTCGTGTTACGTCAAACAAATTAAAATCAGTTTCACGATACCTATATAATAATGAATTTGGCTTTTACGTCATAGTTTTGCTAATTGTGCTTGTTGCTTCTAAAAGAGATTAATGTTGTTTTGGGTTTCCTTTCGAATCTATTTCTCCTTGGGTTAATCGCATGGGTAAATTCAGGATGAAGCGTACCAATAGTTATTTTTAAGTCTACTATTTAAAATATATTCATAATTTATAATATATTTAAAAATTAGCCAATTTGTCAAACTTCAGGATTAAGTATTCTGAATTTGATTTGAAATTCAGGACGCCGTATCCTGAATTTTAGCCGAATTGGCTAATATTTAAATATATTATAAACTGTTGATATATTTTAAACAACATGCTCAAAAATAACTAATTGGTGTCACTTCCACTAAATTTCATCAATGGTCATTCAAGTTAAGTTTTGTAACATAAAAATCACTTTTCTTCTTTAGTAATATACAATTCATTTTAGTGTAGCTTAGTTAACAGAAATATAAAAGTGGAAAAATACAAATTTTAGCCGGAAAATTGATGTGGTTGTCCTAATCCTCTAATACTGGCTTTATTTTTCCTTCAAGTCCTTGTTTAGTTTTTATGTATTGTCTTATTCAGCAAGTTAGTTTAATCAACTATTTAAAGTTAAATTAATTTTACCACTAACAAAAAATTCCAGAAAGCGTTAGCGGTCATGTTATGCAATTGAAATTGCAGTCAATTTTTTATACTTGTAGTCTTTATTTTGTCTTCGATGCTTGTACAACTATTGTTCGTGATAGTTATTTCACAAGTACAGTCATACCCTTCCATAACAATATCTTATATAATAGCCATTTACTATAAAAGTTGAGTTATTCTCGAAACAGAATATTATATTTTATAATATATATTTTCTATAACAACACTTCACTGTAACAATCAAAAAATTTCGAAACAAACGAAGCTGTTATAAAAAGAGTTGATTGTAATTGATTGGACAAAATATAGTCCTAAGTTTGAAAATAAAATTTCCATGTAAAAGATGTCCACTAAGTAATATAGTGGGGAGAGAAGAAATAAAAGCTTTTCGAAGCATCATTTCATATTTGAAATAAACTAAATTATAGTGCCTTTGTCAAATTGAGGAAAAAGAATGAGCCAAGATTTGCAAATTCTGCCTAAATCATGGCTAAGTGCAAGTTATTTGACAATGCCAACCATATAATCTAAACAACTAATTAGAAGAAAATTCCAAGACATACATAAATTAAAGGACATAAAAAAACTTAATGGAAAAAAAAACTAGAGGGCCTACAAGTAATTAATATTCTTATATTCAAACACTTCATTTTTCGTTAATTTCAGTTAATTAATTAGGGCCCTAGATATAATGGAAAATTTGTTTTGTTCCACATACGGGTCCAAACCAAAGTTTAAATTTGTCAATTCCACATTTGTGTACCATATAAACTCAATCATGTTTAGGTAAAGATGACTCCAAAAGTCAAGATTTGGCTAAAACCCTAATATTTTATTTTTAAAAGAATACAAAACAAAGAAGGTACATGTTTGGCATTTATAAACTTCATATGGTTTAATCGATCTTTAATTAAAGGTTTGTGTGTTTGGTTACCAATATACGGCATTCCACGAGGAATCTAATGACTATTTTTCTTTTGAAAATCCTAGTGTCTACGCCAGCTTATGCATACTTCAATTAATTTTACAGGATATTTACTGTCTTACAAGAGCACAAGTATCAAGTAATTTTGTTCACTAAGAATTGGACAAATAGGAGAAATCACTAATGTTTTCGTCCCCACTAGAATATACAACCTCATATTTTTTAACCCACTTCATAGACCTCTAATTAAGTCGTATCTTTGGGTGCAAGAAATCTAATGACTATTGAGCCCCTCTTTACTTCCTCTTTTTTCTTTAATAGATGATCACTTATTTACTACCTTGTAATAATATATTTAAGTTATATACACTAGGGGTGGGTATCGGTTGATTCGGTTCGATTTTGTGGAATTTTGGTTCGATTAATTTGATTTTCGGTTTGTGATTTTAATAACTAAAACTGAACCATAATAACTTCGGTTTGGTTCGATTTATTCATGTTCGGTTCGGTTTATTCGGTTCGATTTTCGATTTAGGTATGTGCGAAATTCTTATCCGCTCAAGGGCAAATCAGAGCGGATAACTTCTGCCTAAATTTTTATAGTTCAGTTTTGATGAGTTCAAATTTCTCTATGCTCCTCTTCAGCATAAATGAATATGCTTTGCAATTAGCAGTTGTGAAAAGGGAAGGCACAGAAATCCAATTCAAGGAAGTCGATGAATCATTGTGAACTCGAATTAATTAAGTATCTTATTATAACTTCAAATTGAAAAACACAATCAAGATAGCAACAACTAATCTTATAACTGAAGAATTATAATTCAATTCCCAAGTAAAAAAACAAAAAGTACCCAAAGTAGAAAGATCCATGGATTAATTGGTTTTTGGGTTGCAAGTTTAACCAATCCCAGTTAATTGACTATTATGTGTCTTTCATAAATGGGCTTGATCTTGTTAGATGTCAAACCAATCTATTGAACGAGGATAGCTCTCAGCGGAGTCAGGAGCCAACCAAGCTTTTGAATCTCTCAAGGCTGCTGTAACTACTTAATGCAGAGGTCCAAAATTCGGTTTCGGTATTTCGATTTTTCGGTTTAACCGAAAACCGAAACATTAAAATCGACCACTGAACCGAACACTGAACTTTTTAAAATTACAAACCGTAAATCGACCGAATAAACCGAAAAACCGAAACTGAATAAATTGAAATTTTCAGTTCGGCTGCTTTTTTCGGTTCAGTCGGTAAATAGCCTCTTCATGTTCACAAGCTAGGGGTAAGGTCTGCGTACATATACTATTTTTTCCAGTTTCCACTTGTGGGGAATACACTGGGTATGTTGTCGTTGTTGTTGTTGTTAAAGTTATATACTAACAATGTATAATTATTTACAACTGTCCCATATGTTTAGACTTTAGATTACTATTGACTTTAATCTAGTGTATAATTACCAACAAAATGATCCTTAAATTTGTAATATTAATTTCACCTTCACCTTAATATATTGTTGTACAACTGCTAGGCTTAATTTGAGGTGTTAGCAAGAAAATTTTCAGCTGATCAAACTGAGTACAATACAAAACAAGCGCGATTCATTAAGCAGAGGAAAATATCGTTTTGGACTTTAATTATATCCACTTTTCAAATTTGAAGGATAATATTGAGAACCAAATAATCCAAACATATACAATTATGTGAGTACTGAGACTTTTTCTACTATTTTTAAATCTTTATTTGCATCTTTCTTTTACTGAACAAATCTGTATCACTATAAAATATAAAGTAAAGAGCATTTGTTAGCCAGTAAAGTAATATCATAATATCACAATATCAAACGTGGTTGCAGCTAGGGGTGTACAAAGGAAACCGACAAACTGCATCAACTCGATAATCCGAATCAAACCGAGAAAAAAAAACCTGACTATGGTTTGGTGTTGGAAAAAAACCCGACCATAATTGGTTAGGTTTTGACTAAAGAAAGTCAAACCAAAACCAGACCAACCCGACATTATATATATAGAAATTTTAGATATATTTAATATATAAATATACTTATTGTGATGTAATTTATAAATACATTCTTAAAAGATTTCATAATTTTATTTTTTTAGGTATTATTTGAAGGTTGGACTTAGGACTTTTGAATGTTCCAATAAGTTTTATAGCGATCAATATTAGTAAATTAAATAGTGCTAACAAAAGCCCAAGCCAAAATCAAATCAATTCTAGTGCTAACAAAAGACATTTAATTCAATACTACGAACGAGAATGTATTGAATATCTATTTTTTGTTTTGCAATAATTTAGATAAAAATGCATAACCTATTTTTATTTTTTCTTTAGAGTTTAGTCATGTAATTAATATTTCCTTATTATCTACTTATTTTAGCATGACTTAGTACTTTCAGATTTTATTTATTTTTATTATGGCTTTTTAATTAGCAATATTTATATTACATAATTTTATTGTCTTTACTGTTGAATATTAATTTTAGGATAATGCCATGACATATCTCATATTTTGTATTATTTTCTTGAAAAATACTTTATATAGTTGTATCTTACTAGGACTAAAAAATATTTTGAGCACAATTTATATGTTTTGTTCTATGAAGATTTTAACGGAAAAAACCCGAACAACACGAAAATTCAAGAAAAACCGAGAGTGAAAAACCCGAGTTTTATTGGTTTAATTAGTTTGGACTTTAGATCTAATAACCCGACACAATTGGTTTGATTTAGTAATTGTAAAATCCGAACCAACCTAATCAAATACTCAAAGTCAACCAAAACGTCAACCTGGGATCGCACCTCGGAACTTGAAAACACCCATAAATTCTGACAACTCATTCGAATACGAGCCCAACTATACAAGTTTCATCTAAATCCGACTCCGAACAGAGGTGGAGTCAAAATTTGAACCTTATGGGTTCAAGATTGTAATTCTTTTAAGTTATTGGATTCTAAATTAATAATTTATGCATATTCAATAAATTTTCTTAAGATAAATATAATGTATAGACCAAAACTACTAGGTTTGGCAGAATCCGTAGTCCAAAGGCTGGCTCCACCACTGTGTGTGTATGCCAAAAGAGAAAGATATGTAAAAATAGTCGTTTTCTGAAAATATTACAAGTAATGCGTAACCTCAAAGCTGACAGCTTTGACGGCCGTAGTTCGTGTCTGCACACAATGCCTTTGGGTCCAACTTTGTGACTTTGTCAAAGTATCTTCAAAATCTCAACAAAAAGAAAAAAAATGCCACTCTTATGAATATGAAACAGACAAAAGAATGAACTATTAGGAACTTTTCTCCAATGAACTCTAAAAAATCTAGTGCCAAAGAAACTAGTACCTTATAAGTATGTTTTTATTACCCAAAAAAAAGAATGTAAAATGAGTTTTATCATTACTCCTATCAGTTTAAGACAATAAAAAGGAGTTGAATATCTAAACCTTTCTTTGACACATCAAACCATCCAAATAGTTAGCCAGAAATTTCTCTTCAACGACAATAAATCCGGTGTAATTCTATAAGTGGAGTCTGTGAACGCAGACCTTAACCCTACCTTGAAAAGTAAAGAGGTTGTTTCGAATAGACCCTCAGCGCAAGGAAACAATAAGTAGCAATATACAATAATAGATAGCAAGAAAATCGAAACGAAAGAAACAATAAATAGTAATAGAAATCTAAAAATAAGAAAGTACAAAACTAACACTAATACTACTAGTATGGACGCAAGACTACCCACTAACCTTCTACCTTATTTCTCGACGACAACATCCTCCTATCAAGATATCCTCGGTAAGCTGAAGCAGCCCATGTCCTGCCTAATCATCTTTACTCAATACTTCTTTAGCCTACCTTTACTTCTCTTCAGATCCACCATGGACCTGTAGCAAAAAATTTCCCTTCTTTCCTCATAATTCTTCTCTCTACAAAGGTTCAGTTATGTACGGGTCCGAAGAAGAGTCGAATCAATACCTAATTTGCTTACTTCCGAACATATTATGTTGTTATTGAAACTATATCTAACCAATCAATGCAGACACAAGGATCACCTCACAAACTAGAGATCCCCTTGAGAATGGGAATAATTAGTTTTGGGAAGACAAGAGGGGTTGCTCTGATGGTAAGCAACCCCCACTTCCAACCGAGAGGTTGTGAGTTCGAGTCTCCCCAAGAGTAAGGTGGGAAGTTCTTGGAGGGAAAAATGTCGGCGTTGTTGTTGGGAAGTAGATGGGCTTACACTGATCAGTGTACGTGATGTAACATCGACGAATTGTCCAAAAACATGTATAATATAAGTAGACTCATGAGACTTGTCCAAAAGCATGTATAATTAGATTCATATATAATTTTTCACCCGGTGTGGGACTCAACACCACCCGCACGCACGTGTACAATATTGGGGGCTGAACTTGGGCTCTGATAATATACTAAAGAAATGGGCTTAACTCAATCCAAAACTAGCTCATGAGTTGGAATTGTCCAAGACCCCATATATATATAAACAGACCCATTTATATTTTTCCACCGATATAGGACTCAAAATAATTTAAAAAAGGAAGAAAATTCTCGTGATGAAGAAGGCCCCTCCACTATCGAATATGTATCAAAATTTGCAATTGTTCAGTTCATTTTCTTCATTTTCTTTTCTCTTTATATTGGGGGGCCGGGCTGTTACTTTTCATGGTTGTTGCTTGTCTTATTTTTCGTATTTTCGTTGTTTCAATGTATACTTACTATTATCAGTTAATTAGTGTGCAATTTCATCTTAGCTAAGAATTAATTAAAAACAAATTAATCATAATTAAAAGCCAATTATGTGTTTCGAGGTCTTAAAAACTTCCTTTTGTCTCACCTCGATTTACGTGCACAGTTCGGGCGTATATCCGAAAAGCCCTTTTGTGAAAAAATTGAGAAAATGCTAATTTTGCCTTTAAAATTGAATTTAAGTTGACTTCGGACAACATTTTGGGTAAACGGACAAGGACTCGTGATTTGACGGTCCTGAAGGGTCCGTAAAAAAATATGGGACTTGGGCGTATGTCTGGAATTGAATTCCGAGGTCCCAAGCCCGATAAATGATTTTTTGAAAGAAATTATTTAACTGAAATTATAAGAGTTTTTGGAAATTTAAAGATGTTTGAATTTGATGGTATCTGGCCCGTATTTTGGTTGCTGATCTCGGTACAAGTTTGAAGTTGTGCCTGTAAAACTTGGTAAGAAACGAAATTCATATGACGTGAATCGGACCCTCGGTTGTGAAAATAGAACTTTAAGAGTTCTTGAGATTTTTCTTTGATTTTGATGCTAAACTTGTAGTTTAGGTGTTATTGTGGCGATTTGATTACATGAGTAAGTCCGTATGATATTTTTAGGCTTGGGTGCATATTTGGTTTGGAGCCCTGAGGGCTCGGGTGAGTTTCGGATAAGTTTCGGGATGTTTTGAGACTTAGAGATTCTGCTGTCTTAGCTGTTGCAGGTGCACATGGGTTTTCTTCTCCGCGTTCGCGAAGGAACTCTCGCGAACGCGAATAGTAAAGTTTATCTGAAGGAAATTCCTTCTACGCCAACGCGAGGCACAGGTCGCGAACGCGGAGCGTTGGGGGCGTTACCCTTCGCGAACGCGACCTGGCTATCGCGAATGCGAAAGCCATTATGGCAGGGACCTGGGGGAGGGGTGAAATACTCATCCTGAACGCATCACTTGGATCGCGAATGCGGAGGCTGGGGGGAGAATGCCTTCGCGAACGCGGTGGGTATCTCGTGAACGTGAAGGCTTTTGGCCGCTGCCTCTCACGAACGCGACAGGCTTACGCAAAATTAAAAATAGAGGCAGAACAGGATTAAACCCAAAATTTCATATCTCTTTCTCTATAATCAAACCTTGGGCGATTTTGAAAGGGGATTTCATAACCAAACCATTGGTATGTGTTCTTAGACTCATTTCTTTCATTTTCATCAACACCCATTAGATTTCTACGCCTAAATCTTGTTCTTTAAGGGTAGAAATTAAGGATTTTAAGAGAATTGGGGATTTTTCAAATTTGGGAATTTAGACCTCGATTTGGGGTCGGATTCCAAAACTAATTGCATATTTGGGCTCGTGGGTAAATGGGTATCCGAATTTTGGTCCGAACCTCGAGTTTTGACCAAGCGGGCCCGGGGTCGATTTTTGGGTTTTTGGGAAAAATGTTGGGAAGCTATAATTAAGCATTGGGCATAAGTTCTTTAGCAATTATTGATGTTACTAAGTTAATATTGGCTAGATACAATTGAATTGGAAGTGGAATCAAAAGGGAAAGCGATAATTGAGGCTTGATTCGTGGACGTGGAATCGAGGTAAGTGTTTGGTCTAACCTTAGCTTGATGGAATAGGAGTTGTGCCTTATTTTCTATGTGCTAGTGTAGTGTACGACGTATATGTGTGGTGACGAGTATCTATACGTTGATGTTAAGCATGCCCATGACTCTTAAATTGTAATCGTTGTGATTCTTGATAAGTACTATAAATGCCTAAATTATTGATTACTTATGTTGAGTAACACTTATGATCATTTTTCGTAGTATTTGTCTATTGTTGAGCATTGGCTCCAGTTGAGGTTCATTTGTGAAGTTAATTGTTGGAACAAGATTGGTTATAGCTGATTCCCTTGCCGGGACGTATTTAATTCTTATTGTTGATTCCCTTGTCGAGATGTATTTATTCTTATTGTTGATTCCCTTGCGAGGATGTTGATTGTTACTATTGTTTGGTTGAGGAAAGAGTGATAAAGCACAAAGGGTGATGCCGTGCACATGGATACTTATGCATATGGTGAGGAAAGAGTGATAAAGCACGAAGGGTGATGTTGTGCACATTTACATTGATATTGATGCATATGGTGAGGAAGAGAGGTAAAGCACGAAGGGTGATGCCGTGCACATTTCTAATATTCATTTGGTGAGAAAGAGCGATAAAGCACGAGGGGTGATGCCGTGCACATTTTCATTATTGATTGCATGGAGAGGATTGAGAGTAAAAGCACGAAGGGTGATGCTGTGCATTTATTGCCAGTTTGTTATGATTTCTTGTTGTTATCGGTTCAAGTGCATTAATTGTTTCATTCCGTTATTTCTGTGATTCTTTATGTTGGTATTCCCCATAGCATGTTACCCCTCCCCGTTACTTTTGATTTGCTTCTATTATTGTTATTCTGTTAGATATTGTTTAACTGCAGGTTATGTTGTTTGTTGTGTCTTAACCTCGTCATTACTTCGCCGAGATTAGGCTCGATACTTACTCAGTACATGGGGTCGGTTGTACTGATACTACACTCTGCACTCTTTTGTGCAAATCCCGGTATTGGAGCATACAGACCATAGTTAGAGGTTGTTGCCTTCAGTCCAGTTTTTTCTTATATATTTTTAATACATATATATACCTTCAAAATAGCATATATGCATATATATATATATATATATATATATATATATATATATATATATATATATATATATATATATATATATTTAAGATTATATTTTTATAATTTTTCTATAATTTTAAAGGCTTCAAATTGATTTATTTCTTCCCCTTTTACTTATAAAATTTCAAATAATTATCCTTCAAATTATTTTTGTGGTGATTTAGTCATCTAAATCCTATATTTATGCCAAAATATTGTTTAAATATTTTTTAGTGCATCTTTATAATTGCATTTAAATTTTAAAGCTAGTTTGCATATATTTTCAATACTAGCCCTATTAATGCATAATTACGTTATTAAAATGGCCTTTTATATTTTTAAAATGTTAAACAACTATTTTTAATCATTTTAGTACACGAAATTATTTTTCAGAAATTATTTATTATTTCTTATAAATTATATAGTATTCAAATGGCTATTTGAAATATAGCCTAATTTTATTTCAATTTTATCCCAAATCCAATCCCAATACTAGCCCGATTTTTAAACCTAAATCTATCAAGGCCCAATACCCATTTGCCCAACCCAAATACCTGGCCAAATCCTGGTCGTTGATCATTATGATCAACGGTCCAGGTTTCCCCTTTCCTTAATTAAACCAACCTATACCCCAAAGCCCTAATTCATTTCCCACCTTATACTGCCGTCACCTAATCCTCTCTGCTCTCAAATGCTCTCAACCTAAACCCTAATCTCCAAACATCGTCACTCATCTATGGCCATTTCCGGTGACCTTTCACCACCTCTCAGGCCTCGAACGACCTCCCTCACATCATTCTTGCCATTTTCAGGGCCCTCAAGGGACCAGGGTTAGTGGCTTGCATCTATGGCTCCTCCCTCGCCTGTTTTAGGCTATTCCGGTGTGATTCTGAGTGAGATCGTCCTATATTGACTACGATCTATGGTTTTCTAAACAGGTTCCTTCGCCTCTCTATGGTTCTCTTCGAAGCCCTAACTTCTTTTCTAAACTTCTTAGATCTGTACAGATCTAAGATGATCTGGGTTTGTTTCATGTGAGTTTTACAATAGCCTTGGGATTCTTTACAAGAATCGCGTGATTTCAAGCGCTTTTCATCTTTTCCTAAAACTAGGGTTCCCGGAATTTCTTTTAAAATTTGTTTGATGATTTTTGTGTTTAAACTTCTGCTTCTCATATATTTTGACTAATTTCTATGAGTCAGCTACAACCTTAGCCGTTTGTACTGGAAACCCTAATTTTTGGGGTTCTTCGTTTGGTTTCTGAATATTAGTACATCTGATTGTGTTCTTGCTTTGGGTTCTTCAGATTTCCCGAATTTTTTTTGTCCTAATATGCTTCTACTGAATTTCTTAATTCAACACTTTCACTGATTCTATATACTTGTTCTTTCTGAGTGAATTAATGTCATTTAACTATGTGTTTTGTTAAGGCCATGTGAAATCCTGACTATTCATGTTCTATCTCATTTTATAAGCTAAACATGCTGACTTCCATGACTTTCTGAACCCTTGATTACTCTGAATCCCTTATTTCCTGGTTTAATTTGAACACTTTCCTTTAAACGTTTGATTCTTACTTCTTTACTCAATTTGATTGAATTTGCTTGCCTTAATTATTTTTCCTGCCTTGTTTTTATTCCACTGATTATTACTGATTTATTTTCTTAATTAAACTATTGTTCATTTACCTCTAATTACCTATTCTATACCTAAACTTTACTTGATTCTTTTCCTTAAATACTTAGCAAGTTTTACCATTGATTTAATTGTACTTTGATTGAGGTAAGATCTTGCTGATTTCTATATGACTTCCTTGATTTTGCTACTTAATTGATCTCTTACCTTATTTGTTAAGTTTTTGATTACTATATAAACCCCCATTATTCTAAGTTCTGGACAACAACGAGACTAGTTCAAAAAACTCTCTCTTATACTTAAAGCTTTCTACTCTTTTCTGTTACTTGCTACTCCCATTGAACTAGCCGGCTGTAAGCAAAGGCTAGTTATTGCACTACACTGCTCTATACTTGGTGTCTGCTCTCGTTAACTAGTATATTCTGATTTAATTACAACTTCAAAACTCTATGTGTTCTCTTACTGCATTAGTTTATTGATTCCTATCTATCACTTGGCCTTTTTATATGTAACTAGCATGCTTAAATCATGGTTTCACTTAGCATATATGAGTACTACCTATTCAACTTATGATTAATATGTCTGATGACTTGTCTATTGCTTTCTCTAGCATGTCTCAAATTGACTATATTCCATGTATGTATGTTTGATTGTCTGTCTGTTTGTTTACCCAATTCCTGATTTAATCTACTTTGCTAGGTTACTTACTACTCCTTAAGTACTTCTGACCCTATGTTCAACTCTGCCTAGTATAACTATGTTCTCAACTATTTGATTGACTCCTAAATCCTATAAAAACTCTGAAAAAAAAAGAAACTTCTGTGCTCTTGTTGTTACATTAATATGTTCTATGTGTCCCCAATTCCCATACTCCCTGAGTGAAATCTGTGTCTGAATGGTGGTGTTTAAACTGTTTGCTGATTTCTCATAAGTTCACTATTTTCAAAACTGTTTTATTACTAATCAATTCCTATTTTTCATAAAACTTCTTTACTTAATTGAGCCCTTTCCAATATTGTTTTTATATCAAAACCATTTAAAAACTATGTCAAGCACTCTCCCATTACTCCTAGAATATTAGGTGTTGCCCCTCTGGCATGTGTACAACCTTGAGATCCTTGAGATCTCTATAAACTCTGGCATGTCAGAGCTGACCTTTCCACACTGCTCCTAAATCAGCTACTGTTTGAGAAAGTCTAGGTGTGAGCATTGCCCGGGATCCTTGAGGTCTTTATGTAACTTGACACACCTAGACATGATACTGTCTATGGAACTTTGGCATTTGAGGCTATTGGAGGCTTGGAAGTCATTTGGGCCTGCTTCAAGCTCCCTATAGATAACTTCTTCTTTTCTTTATTTGTTTATGTAATTTTTCAGCTGGTCTGTAATAATTATTTGTAAACAACATTGGGGTGATTAGTTAAAAATGGTGGGTAGTTACATATCATTTGGGTAACTCGGGTAGATACCATGCCTATAGGATTGTGTTAATGCACTTGCTATGTTTGCTTTACTTTCACAATATTAGAAATCATGTCTGTAGGATCTAAATGGCTCCAATAGTAGAAATCATGCCTATAGAATCTAAATGGCTCTCAATAATAGAAATCATGTCTATAGGGTTAAAATCAACTTCATAATTAGATATCATGCCTATAGAATGTAAAGTGTTTGAGTTCAGTTTCTATTACAGCATGTGTTTACATTCGTCACACTAGAAATCATGCCTATAAGTTCGAAAATCAGTTCTTAACAATTAGATACCATGCCTATAGGACTTGAAATCAGAAATCCTGCAAATAGAACTAAAACAAATCAGTTTAATCCATGTTAGTTCATTCTGAATTGGTTTAATCAACTGTCCGCTTCTTTAAATGAGTTTTCAAACACTGCCTAAAATCAATACCGCTTGAAAGCATGTCTATAGGATCCCCAAGTGTCCGTTTAAAAACTGTTCACTATTTTACTGCATCAATGTAAATATCATGCTCTTAGGACATCACTGTTCTACGTTTAGGCAAGCCTATAAGGCGATTTAAATTCTGCAACTCTAAAACTGTGCTTTGTCATTTAAAACTGTTCAGTTTAACAGGTCTAAATCAGTAGGCAAGCCAAATAGGATTTTGACACTTTGTCCTAACTCAATATTGTATAATCCCTGCTCACCTAGATATCATATTCTAGGATTTTCTCTTAAATACTCGATTGTTATTTGAAGACGTGCATTTACTTGTTGTATTTGTGGAGGTGACTGTAAGCCTGTAATTTGTTCTCTTTAAATGCAGTCCTACTTGTTCTTGATTGACACCTAGACTTTTATCCTTTAAAACCTTAGGAAGGTCTAGAACTGTCCGAAAGTAGAGGTCCTAAAATACCTCCAGGGCCACAAGGAAGGGGCAGGTAGTGCATGCATTAGACATTTTCAAGGTTGCTAGAACGCTTTAGGCTATGGCCAAGGGGAGAGATTTGGGTAGAAAGGATATGATGACTACGCACTAATGTCACGTGTATCCCCTCATTGAGGAGTGTTTACCGGGCATTGTGTGGAGTGATCCACTAGGCTAACCAACCTAGGACCCCTCTTTCCCAATTTTTGATGTTTAAACCTTACTCTTTTATATGCAACTTGTTCAAATTCTTTGAGTCATACAGTGTCCAAAACATGCCCTTCTTTGCAAGTATGTGTTTAACTATTTATTTGTTGAAGGACTAATTCATAAGTATAAGTTCGGCCGGGACCTACCGTTGTGGACCAAGAGGGGTGCCTAACACCTTCCCCTCAAGGTTATTTTGATCCATTACCCTAAATCTCTGGTAATGCAAACTAGTCTAAGAGTTAATCACTCTAGGTGCCCTAACGCACCATAATCCGTTAGATGACGACTCTTCAAAATACCCAATTCCCAAAAGGAAATGAGTTATTACCACCATGAATGTCGAAATCCGGACTTGAATGTCAAAACCCGGACTTCTTTCTCTCCGCAGAGGAAAAAGGGGGCGCGACAGCATGGCAACTCTGCTGGGGATATTTTAGGCTCTTACCATGACGAACTTGTCTTTTGTGAATTAGTCTAAGCATGCTCCATCCCACGTACCCTTTCCCTTTATTTGAATTTAACTGTTTATTTTCAAGCATTTATGATTTCTTTATTCCTGAAACTGACTTATCTCCTTGTTTTCTTTTTCTGTAACTATCTTTCAATTATTTAAATACCGCATTTACTATTTTCTTACGTGTAAATACTTGACTACATGCTATTTATTGCTACACAAATTATGCTCCACATCATATTCCACTCGTGCGTATTAAATCCTATAGCAACGCTTAATGAGTGGTTGCACTCTTCCTATTTATTACCCTTAAATTCGGAAAGACTTATTTGCAGTAAAACTAGTCGATTAACAGTGTAGTCGACGGTTCCGTGCCTTTCCCCCTCAAGCTGTCCGCTTGAGGGTACTAGTCTAAACCCCTATAGTAACCTTACTCTGATCAAAATTGTGCATGCATCATGGTCAAACCTAGTCGGATCAATTATGTTGTCCACATAATGATGCTTTAAGATGAGCATTATCCAAAAGTCCACTGGGGTTTCCATAATCCCAACGGACACAACCACGTTTTGTGCAATAATTTGGAGAACTAAATGCCAAAATGCTAATCATGAATGTATAAATAATCGAGTCTGGTGGGGGAGAAGGTCCTAACCATTTTGTTTTGCAGAAAATGAGTCACGAGGTCCCCAGATTCGGTATGGTTAGTAACATTCCACCATTGCTGCTAGATTGGTGGCAGGACCTTTCCTCAAGTGACAAAAAACATGTAAGGAATTACCTGGGTAACTTGCCTTCCCTGCTAGACATTGAGCCAAACAACAAGTGATCGAGGCTGCCACTTTGTTCTGGGATAGTGAGAGATCTGTGTTCCATTTCGACAACATAGAAATGACACCACTTCTAGAAGAAATTTGAGGGATTGCGGGGTTGACTTGGGATAGCCCTAGGTTATTGGTGCCGGAAAACCGTACCGGTAAAGGGTTCTTAAAGATGATGGGGCTAAAGAAAAATGCTGACCTGGTATGCCTAAAGGAATCTTACATACACTTCCAATATCTGTATGAGAGGTATAGCCATAGCAAGTACTACCGTACCTACCATGATGAGCTCTCTCTCACTTCTCTGGGCCACATCCACCGCAAAGTCTTCGTATTCATTGTATGCTTCTTAGGCCTGATAGTATTCCCAATGAAAAGGGAAAGAATCCACACTAGGTTGGACATGGTCGCCAAGACTTTGATGAAAGGGATCAATGGACAGACATACACTATAGTCCCCATGATCATAGCCAACATCTACAAGGCTCAGGAGCGCCATCAAAGAGGGGTCAAGCATTTCGAGGGTTGTAACTTGCTGCTTCAGTTGTGGTTGTTAGAACATTTTCAAAAGGGTCACTATTACCAAGAATTTCCACGAAGGGCTTGGAACGACCATATTGCCTTCCATCACCCCAAGCGGATGACTTACATTCCAGACAGGTTTGCTCAGCCGGAAAGTGCCAAAGAATGGGTAGAGTTCTTTGACAATCTGACCGAGGATTAGGTGCAATGGATGTTTGAATGGTTCCCAATAAACGAATTCATCATTAGATCCAGGGACGCTCTATACCTAGTGCTGATTGGGTTGAGAGGGATATCCATACCTAGTGCTGATTGGGTTGAGAGGGATATACCATTATGTCCGTATCCGAGTTATGAGGCAAGCAGGTAGGAAACAGGTTGTACCAAGGGTTGACAAGATGAGTCATTTCAAGGCAGACTTTCAAGACGATGACGTCCCTTACAAGTGCCAAGCTCAGCACATGTGGCACTGCAAAATCATTATGGAAAAAAACACTGTTGAGCCAGACAGGTATCATGCGGGGTGTGAGCCTCTCTACCCAACATAGTGAGAGGACAATCTAAAAGTAATGGTGATGCAAGAAGCCGGTCGAGGAAATAATATCATAGACAAAGAAGCTGAAGCTCAAGTCAAATACAACAGGCTGCACAAGAGGGTCCACGACTCTGAGAATGAGAATCGGGAAATACGTGAGAGGAATGTGAGGTTGATTGAAGAATGAAAAGAAATGACAGTCACTTCCAATAGGAAACTGGAATATCTGGATCGAGAAATAGTGGAGCTGGAAGGTCAAGTCATAAAGAGGATCGAGGATTGCCAGAACGCTGAAGGGGCTAAAGGAGGACATTTGGCCAGAGCCTACTTCCTGCTGGGTCTGCGCGAGCTGGGGGACCTATATGATGAAGTCAGGAAGATCGAATCTGGGGAAGGTCCTTCTGGGACCAAATAGGCTAGATTTATTTGCTTTCCTAAAATATAATAAGGCCAAGTGCCAGTAGTGACTTATCTTTTCTATTATCTTAGTGTCATTTGGGATTCGTCTATTTTTACATTAAGAAATGAAGCATTTATTGGCATCTAAAGTTCTCCAAATCTATTTGTCTCTAGGCCTACCTCGGGCACAATGAGACTCCCCAAATTAGGACACGAATTTATATTCCCGCAATATGTGTTTTAATACTGCAAACATTTCAGAACCCTCACTGACTTGTTACCTTTTTGTTTTTCCATATTTTTTTATTATTCCCATCTTCTTAGGTTGGTTCACTCATACTGATCTCATCAGCATATCACACCAGATCTAAATGCCCTCCACCTCCTCCTCATCCAAGAAATACAAAAGGCAGAGGAAAAGCAAAAATGGATGACTTAAATGGTATCCGAAAGGAGAATATTGAGAACGCAGAAACTTCAGATGTCCGTAGTACTCCGACCCCAAATGATCTAGCCCTGAGATTGGAACAAAATATATTGGAACTGCAAGGAGAGCTTGAGCAGGTCTGCAACTTGGCAAACTTGTCACTCACCCTAAATGTCCCCGACATCCACCAAAACACAAAGAACCCAACACCTCTCCAAAACACACAGAACCAACACCCACAAAATTCTCCTGCACCGAATCAATACGCAACCACGCCCCAAAATCTCAATCCCTTACTAGTACCAACTCTGCCACAACATCACCATCAACCAATTCAGTACCCACCAACCACCACTTACCACACTCCCCAAAACACACCACAACCCATTCCCGATCCCTAAAACTCAAATAATGACCATCATTACACCCAAGTCACTGACACCCATCAAAGCAACCCTATATACGTAGAATCCATACCTCACTATATCCAACCAATCTCTTATACACCAGAATCCTCCGAAAAGGACCTGCTCATTCAAAATATGGGTGAAGAACTCAAGAAATTGACAAGGCGAGTTCAAGGTATCGAAGGCGACAAAGGAATAAAAGGGTTGAACTATGAAGACCTATGCATACAGCCAGACGTAGAACTGCCAGATGGATACAAACCTCCCAAGTTTGAGATGTTTGACGGCACAGGTGACCCCAAGTCGATCTAAGTACCTATTGCGACAAACTTGTCGAGGTCGGGAAAGACGAAAAGATCCGAATAAAACTCTTTATGAGGAGTCTTACTGGGGATGCTTTGTCTTGGTACATCAACCAAAATCCCAAGAAATGGTCCAACTGGGTAGGTATGACGTCGGATTTCATGGACCGGTTCAAGTTCAATATAGAAAATGCACCGGATGTTTTTTACATTCAGAATTTTAAAAAGAAACCTACTGAGACTTTACGTGGGTATGCTACTCGTTGTAGGTCAGAAGCGGCCAAGGTCAGGCCATCTTTGGATAAGGAACAAATGAACAAGTTCTTCATCAAAACACATGATCCGCAATATTATGAAAGGTTGATGGTTATCGAAAATCATAAATTCTCTAATATCATCAAACTTGGAGAAAGAATCGAAGAAGGAATCAAGAGCGGGATGGTAACGAATTTTGAGGCACTACAGGCCACAAATAAAGCACTACAATCAAGTAACATATCAAAGAAGAGAGATTTTGGGGCAGTAATGGTGGCGTAGGGCCCGGAATCTCCACTTACCTATCAAACACCTCCACCCACATATCAAAAACCTCCACCTACATATCAAACACCTCCACCCACATATCAAACACCTCCGCCCACATACCAAGCATCACTGCCTACATATCAGCCTTCATCTCCCAGATATTCCCAACCAGCCACTATCCATCACACCTATAACTCTCAACCATCCCATTTCCAATCACCTCCAACTCACCAAAACTTTCCAAGACCAAGACCCAATTTCGAACGCATGCCACCCAGACAATACACCACCATTGCTGAGCCCATCGACCAACTATACGAAAGATTGAAAGTCGCTGGTTATGTCACCCTCATTCCTGTTGTGGCATTAGAGAATCCATCCCAATGGGTCAATCCAAACAAAACTTGTGCGTACCATTCTGGTATGAAGGGGAACACCACTGATGAGTACCGAACATTGAAGGATAAGATCCAGATGCTAATCGACAACAAGGTCATACAAGCGAAAGAGGCTGCACCCAATGTCTGCAACAACCCTCTTCCTGATCATAGATGTGGTGGGTACATGTGATAGAGACAAACAAAGAATGGGACCCTAAAGGGTCGATTGGGCTTATTCGAGAAGGCGATGACTTTAAGGTTGCAGTCACGCTTACTCCTATTATGGTATAGATTCAGTCACCAATCAAGGTCGAGGTAGCTGCACCGGTTCCATTTGAGGTTGAGGTATCTCCACTTGCGGCCACCCCCGCTCCATTTGAAGTAGAAGTGATCACACCTTTCACTATGACAGTATCAACCACACCTCCATTCGACTCAAAAGCAATATCCTGGGATTACGTGGCCGAGGCTCAGCAAAAAGGGACAGCCAAGGTAGAAGAATCTGATGCTGCACAAGGAATAAATAGGACTAGAATAGTCTATACACCTGAACACTTGGGAGGATCAAGTAAGGATGCCACTACCAGGTAGCCTTTCATTAAGACAGGGCCAGATGACATGTGGAGGAGAGTACGAGCAAAAGAGTATTATGTTATTGATCATTTGAACAAAACTCCTACTCAGATATCTATCCTATCATTGTTGCAAAACTCAGAGGCACATAAAAATTCCTTAGTAAAGGTGTTGAGCGAGGATTATGTACCCAATAACATCACTAGCGAAGAAATGGCCAATATAATGGGACAAGTACTGGAAAGTCATAAAATCATCTTCCATGAAGATGAGCTGTCGCCTGAGGGGTTGAATCACAATCGAGCATTGCATATTAAAGTGCAATTTGAAGGCAAATTCATTGACAGGGTCTTGGTTGACGGAGGTTCAAGCCTCAATATTTGTCCATTGGACACTCTGAAAAGGTTGGACAAAGGTTTTCATAAAATACGGGTAGGACACATGAACGTGAAAGCTTTTGATGGGTCCCAAAGGGCCACAATCGGGGAGATCACCCTTTGTTTGCAGATGGGGCCAACTTGGTTCGACATCGAGTTTTAGGTGCTTGACATACCAACCTCATATAATCTTCTGTTAGGCCGAGCATAGATCCATCCCGCCAGAGCTGTGCCTTCCACACTACATCAAGCTATGAAATTCAAATAGAATCGTCAGGAGGTGATTATTCACGGAGATGGAAGTAACCCCATTTACACTAGTCAAACCATCCCGGCTATTAGGCATAGAAGAAGGCTAGGACGGGAAACATATCGTCACATTGAACGGGTCAATACCGTCGAGAAAGATAAATGGTGGAGCAGTAATATAGAAAGTATATTGGTATGGTCTGGGTATGAGCCCGATAAAGAGCTGGGAAAGAATCTCCAAGGCATCACTAAACCGATACGACTGAAAAATTATGGTACCACCTTTGGGATCGGATATCAGTACACATGGCAAGAATACAATGATTTGTCGCCTCTATGGCATGGACCATATTACCCTCTCGAACAGCCAGTGCCATACCTAGAACAAGCTTTTCACCAAGCTGATACGATATGGGGGACTACAGAAGAGGAATCACTCGCTGGGTTGAAGAATTTGTTCTTGAAGGATGAAGACATGGACTGCAGTGCCATAATTGAGGAGGAGGAGGAGGAGGAAGAAGGCCTCACTATTCAGACCGTAAAGAAGGGAGCTATTCTCAGGAACTGGACCGCCACACCATCCCGAGCCCCTTGAGTCCCTGGGTAGCTTGGCAGATTTTACTTCTATAGCCATTCTAGGCATTTAAGATTTCCAGTAATTTTGATTTACTTGTTTCAAAATAAATTCTCGATTCATCGAGTCATACTTGTCTAAATGATTTTTCGGTTTTAATCAAATGCATTTGCTCTTTATTATTCATTACTATTTCTATATTTTTTCTTTCTACAATGTTATTATTGCTTTTCCGCATGAACCAGTGACTATGACATGTAATGAGGCAACGCAACATGAGAATAGTGATTCAGATGAAAAAGATGATATACCCGAGGAAGTTGTCAGGGAGGTTGAAAATTTTGAGAATAAGCTTAAGTCTAATCTGGACAAAACCGAAGCAGTAAATTTGAGAGACACCGAGACTGTTAAGGAGACTCGCATCAGAATTCACTTGTCACCAACAGAGAAGGAAGAATACATCCATTTTTCTAAAGGAATATGAGGACATTTTTGCATGGTCATATGACGACATGACTGGCTTGAGCACGTCTATAGTGGCTCACAAATTGCCTACTAATCCCATGTATCCTCCAGTGAAGCAGAAACTCCGAAAGTTCAAACCAGACATGAGCCTGAAAATCAAGGAGTAAGTTACCAAGCAGATCAAAGCCAAAGTTCTTAGGGTGGTTGAGTACCCAACTTGGTTAGCTAACATTGTGCCAGTTCCAAAGAAGGGTGGGAAAGTCAGAGTATGTGTTGACTATCGGAATTTAAACAGAGCAAGTCCCAAGGACGACTTCCCACTACCAAATATACACATCCTGATCGATAATTGCGCCAAGCATGAACTCCAATCCTTTGTAGATTGCTTCGTGGGTTATCACCAAATCTGGGTGGACGAAGAAGATGTATAGAAGAGGGCTTTTATTAAACCTTGGGGTGTATACTGTTACAAGATGATGCTATTCGGTCTGAAGAATGCTAGGGCTACTTACATGATAGCCATGACAACAATCTTCCATGATATGATACACAAGGAAATAGAGGTGTATGTGGACGATGTCATTATCAAATACAAGAGGACTGCATATCACATAGCGGACTTGAGAAAGTTCTTTGACAGGCTAAGGAGGTACAATTTGAAACGGAACCCCGCAAAGTGTGCATTCAGGGTTCCCGCAGGAAAATTATTGGGATTCATCGTCAGTCGTCGAGGGATCGAGCTGGATCCGTCTAAAGTCAAGGCTCTTCAATAGTTACCACCACCTAAGAGCAAAAAGGACATAATGAGCTTCCTAGGACGTCTTAACTACATCAGTCGATTCATAGCATAGTCCACAATCATATGTGAACCCATCTTCAAAATGCTAAGGAAAGATGCCTAAACAAGCTGGACAGAGGATTATCAGAGAGCCTTCGACAAAATCAAAGAGTACTTGTCCACACCACCAGTTCTGGTCCCACCAGAGTCAGGATGACCTTTGTTACTCTATCTATCTTTATTGGATTGAGCCTACGGATATGTTTTGGGACAACATGATGAGACAGGAAGAAAGGAGCAAGCCATATATTACTTGAGTAAGAAGTTCACACCTTATGAAGCACGATACTCTCTGCTGGAACGCACTTGCTGTGCTTTGACCTGGACAACTCAGAAATTGAGGCATTACTTCTATGCCTACACTACATACCTCATATCCAGGATGGACCCTCTAAAGTACATATTCCAGAAACCCATGCTGACTGGAAAGTTGGCCAAATGGCAGATACTGTTAAGTGAGTTCGATATCATCTACGTAACTCAAAAGGCAGTCAAAGGACAAGCATTGGCAGATCACCTTGCTAAAAATCCGGTGGGAGGAGCATATGAACCTTTGAGAACATATTTTCCTGATGAAGAAGTGTCGTTCGTAGGGGAAGACATTACCGAAGCATACGACAGTTGGAGGATGTTCTTTGATGGAGCTGCAAATTTCAAAGGAGTGGGCATTGGAGCAGTTTTGGTTTCAGAAATGGGTCCACATTATCCGGTATCTACTAAACTAGATTTCCTTGCACCAACAACATGGCAGAATATGAAGCCTGCATACTAGGGCTCAACATGACAATCGACATGAACATTCAAGAGTTGCTGGTAATCGGTGATTCAGATTTACTTGTGCACCAGGTACAAGGAGAGTGGGCCACCAAGAATTCCAAGATATTGCCATATCTGCACCATGTGCAGGAATTGAGAAAGAGGTTCAAAAAGATAGAATTCCGACATGTGCCCAGAATTCAGAATGAGTTTGCCGATGCATTGGCCACCTTGTCATCTATGATACAACATCCAGATAAGAATTATATTGAACCCATTTCAATGAGGATCCATAATCAGCCAGATGGAAATTGTGCTCATGTTGAAGAAGAAACGGATGGAAAGCCTTGGTTCCATGACATCAAGGAGTATTTGTCAAAGGGAGAATATCCGGAGTATGCAAACCACACTCAGAAATGCACACTCCAGAGATTATCCAATCATTTCTTCCACAGTGGAGGAAATCTATATAGAAGAACTCCCGATTTAGGATTGCTAAGATGTGTCGATGCAAAGGAAGCTTCTAAGCTACTTAAGGATGTATATGCCAGGACCTGTGGCCCACACATGAATGGTTTCGTATTGGCTAAGAAGATACTCAGGGCCGGTTACTTTTGGATAACCATAGAGACAGATTGCATCCAGTATGTCCGCAAATGCTTTCAATGCTAGGTGTATGCCGATATGATAACAGTGTCGCCAAACGAGCTCAATGCAACAAGCTCACCTTGGCCATTCACCGCCTATGGAATGGATGTCATTGGTCCAATCGAGCCTACTGCTTCAAACGGACATAGGTTTATTCTGGTAGCCATTGATTACTTCACAAAATGGGTAGAGGTTGCATCTTACAAAGTTGTGACCAAGAAAGTCATTGCACATTTTGTCAAAGATCGTATCGTTTGCCGATTCGGAGTTCCTAAGTCCATTATTACTGATAATGCTGCCAATCTCAACAGTGACCTAGTGAAATCTATGTGTGAAACTTTCAAAATCAAGCACATGAATTCCACTGCCTACAGACCTCAGATGAATGGAGCCGTAGAAGCCGCCAACAAAAACATCAAGAAGATACTAAGAAAAATGGTAGAAAATCACAAGCAATGGCACGAGAAGCTACCTTTTGCTTTATTGGGATACCGCACTACGGTTCGCACATCAACGGGGGCAACTCCCTACATGTTGGTTTATGGTACCGAGGTTGTCATCCCAGCCGAGGTAGAGATTCCTTCTTTAAGAATCATGTGGGAAGCTGAACTCAGCGACGCAAAGTGGATAAGGAGTCGCTATAAACAATTGACCATTATCGATGGAAAAAGGATGAACGAAGTGTGTTATAGCCAACTTTATCAGAACAGAATGTCCAGAGCTTTCAACAAAAGGGTCAAACTAAGGCAATTTGCACCAGGTCAGTTGGTGCTGAAGAAGATCTTCCCACATCAAGATGAAGCCAAAGGGAAACTCTCTCCTAAATGGCAAGGTCCGTACATGGTTCACAGAGTGCTCACAGGAGGAGCACTCATTCTTGCAGAAATAGATGGAGAAATCTGGCCAAAACCAATCAATTCAGACGCAGTCAAGAGATACTATGCTTAGATTATTTACATTTCCTCATCTGATGTAATTGAACTACGCTTGACCAGATTCCCGTTTTAGAGGGAATACGTAGGCAGCCTTATGGGTTCGGTCATATCATAATAAAATTTCCATTTTTCCCAAGATAAAAAATTGGGGCAAAATTTTGAGGAGGACCCTCAAAATTCCAATATAAGAGAGCTGCAATGCCTTCGAGATGTGTTACATTCACTAGTTCATCTAAAATTACTTGATATATCAATACATTTCTAAAATGACTCTATTTTTTTATCAATGATTGCATATTTTTCGAAAACTTTATTTCCGTAACAGTCAGGTATTAACTAGGTAAACTCGAAAAGGCTTCCAGAAGGTAGCAAAACAAGGCCAGCAGACGAAGGCACGAAACAACCTCCCCCTCACAGAACTTATAATTTTTCTTTGAACGCAGGCACATCTGACGTAACGATAACATACGCAAATATATGCACGTATGAAGATTACTATCAATCAGGCTATCGGACACCGAATATACATCTCCAACTAAGACATATACTACTCTTATTTGCTACTTGCTCTCTGCATGAGGCTAATCCATGCCTCCATATTTGCATGAGGCTAATCTCTGCCTCCATATTTGCATGAGGCTAATCTCTGCTTCCATATCTGCATAAGGCTAATCCTTGCCTCCATATTTTCATGAGGCTAATCCTTGCCTCCGTATCTGCATGAGGCTAATCCTTGCCTCCATACTTGCATGAGGCTAATCCCTGCCTCCATACTTGCATGAGGCTAATCCCTGCCTCCATACTTGCATGAGGCTAATCCCTGCCTCCATACTTGCATGAGGATAATCCTTGCCTCCATACTTGCATGAGGTTAATCTCTGCCTACATATTTGTATGAGGCTAATCCTTGACTCCACATCTGCATGAGGCTAATCCTTGCCTCCGTATCTGCATGAGGCTAATCCTTGCCTCCATACTTGCATGAGGCTAATACCTGCCTCCCTACTTGCGTGAGGCTAATCCTTGCCTCCATACCTGCATGAGGCTAATCCTTGCCTCCCTACTTGCAAGAGGCTAATCCTTGTATCCATATCTGCATGAGGCTAATCCTTGCCTCCATACCTGGATGAGGCTAATCCTTGCCTCCGTATCTGCATGAGGCTAATCCTTGCCTCCATATTTGCATGAGGCTAATCCCTACTTCCATATTTGCATGAGGCTAATCCCTGCCTCTATACTCGCATGGGGCTAATCCTTGCCTCCATACTTGCATGAGGCTAATCCTTGCCTCGATATTTGTATGAGGCTAATCCCTACCTCCGTACTTGCGTGAGGCTAATCCTTTCCTCCATACCTGCATGAGACTAATCCTTGACTCCCCATTTGCGTAAGGCTAATACTGGCCTCCTCATCTGCATGAGGCTAACCCTTGCATCCCCATCTGCATGGGACAAAGAACTGTGTCTCTCTGCACAAATATTGCGCTATTTCTAGTATTATCTATTTGCTTTTTAATCAGGCTAATCTTTGCCCTTCATTTCGCAAGACTAAGCCTTGTCTTGTTAACATCATATTACTACATGTCATGGGATAAAATATCGCCAATCTATCCAAAGACATCATAGTTTAAAAGGCATCATCCTCATAGCCGGATCCCTCAAATTTGTATATCATTATTCAAAGGCGTCATGGTTCGAAGGCACCGTTGTCATGGCCCGAGAACATCATTTCATGGCCTGAGAATCCCTCACTAAATAATTCATAGACCATGACATCATGGTCCAAGGATGTCATCTCTAACCGTCCAAAGACAACCTTCATGATCCAAAAGGGAATCTGCATCATGTTTAAATTTTCGTGCAAATACATGTTCGTAGCATCTTTTATCTGTAGGTGACCAGTAAGAAACTGCTATCCTAGCAGGAGCGACCTTGCTCCAGTTCCTTCAACTGTCTCGAACCTTAACCGCTCACCATGGCCGCTTTTGCATCCCATGTCCGTTCTTGCAATGACTTCATCGGTATATTCCGCCAATGAATTCAGAACTACACATGGCCTGATTACTGTAAGACCAGGGATATATAAGCAACTTGAAGACCAGAGTTCGGCCTCTTTCTTTCAAAACATCCCATCCAGTCAAAATTGGCCATTATTTGTTTACCCGAAAACTCTTTCATCCTTCCCTGGTAAGGAGGGGCAACTATTGATAACCAATTTTTCTGTATATATTTTTAATACATATATATACCTTCAAAATAGCATATATGTATATATAAGCATGCATGAGCATTTTTATAATTTTCTATAATTTTGAAGGCTTCAAATTAATTTATTTCTTCCCTTTTTACTTATAAAATTTTCAATAATTATCCTTCAAATTATTTTTGTGATGATTTAGTCATCTAAATCCTATATTTATGCCAAAATATTGTTTAAATATTTTTTAGTGCATCTTTATAAGTTACATTTTAAGCTAATTTGCATATATTTGCAATACTAGCCCTATTAATGCATAATTACGTTATTAAAATGATCTTTCATATTTTTAAAATGTTAAAAAACTATTTTTAATCATTTTAGTATCCAAAATTATTTTTCAAAAATCATTTATTGTTTCCTATAAATTATATTGTATTCAAATGGCTATTTAAAATATAGCCTAACTTATTTCAATTTTAGCCCAAATCCAACCCCAATACCAGCCCAATTTTTAAACCTAAATCTACCCAAGCCCAATACCCATCTGCCCAACCCAAATATCCGGCCAAATCCTGACCGTTGATCATTTTGATCAACGGTCAAGGTTTCCCCTTTCTTTAATTAAACCAACCTATACCATAAAACCCTAATTCATTTCCCACCTTATACTGCCGTCACCTAATCCTCTCTACTCTCAAACCCTCTCAACCTAAACCCTAATCTCCAAATGTCGTCACCCATCTATGGCTGTCTCCGGTGACCTCTCACCACCTCTCAAGCCTCCAACGACCTCCCTCGCATCATTCTTGCCATCTCCAGGGCCCTCAAGGGATCATGGTTAGTGACATGCATCTATGGCTCCTCCCTCGCCTGTTTTAGGCCATTCCGGTGTGATTCTGAGTGAGATCGTCCTATATTAACTATGATCTATGGATTTCTAAAGGCTGAATACATACAGAGACACTTAAAGTTGGCACGATCTTTCATTTAGACACCTGAACTTAAGAGAGTTCCTATTGAGCACTTTTACTACTCGAAACTTATGCCAATTGAGCACTTATTTGACAATCAGTCAAACTTACAAAGTTTGTCCAATGCACTCGCTGATGACGTGGCGAATGACGAATAAAAAAATGACATATATTATTTTGAGTAAAAAAAAAAGAAAAACTATGTTAAATCTATTTAATAAACAAAATAAAAATAACATTCTAAAAAAGAAAAGAAAAGCTTAATTTACACCCAACCAAGAAAGAAAACATTTTAAAAAATTGAGAATTGGTGTTCTGGAAATCAGTTGTCTTAGTGTTCTTCACTTTTTTCATGTGTGTTCTTATTCCAAGCACGATTTTAATCCAAATTTTTAAAAGAAACTCCTCCAAATTTGTTATAACTTCAGCAAAAGATTCCCCATGACGACCCGAAGACAACCCCAATATTAATTTCCCAAACTTTTATCAAATCAAGTAACCCATTTTAAACCTTCAAGCTTTTTAAAGACCCCATTAATGGTGTTTAGGGTACGAGCCCTAACTATTAGCATCTGGTCATAATACTTGTTGACTTTCTCCATGGTAATCTCCACATTAGAACTTCTACTAGACCTCACAAATGACATTTGCATAGTACTGAACAAACAACCAACTTCATTATCAGTCAAATCTCTGGCAAATTTGAGCTTGGATTTGGACATGGCAGCTTCATAGACCACCAAATTTCTAAGTATGACTTCTGAACCAGCATTCATAGTGATCACAGGAAGGTAAAAAGTTGAAGCAGCTTGATCTTCTTCTTCTTCTTCTTCTTCTTCTTCTTCTTCTTCTTCTTCTTCTTCTTCTTCTTCTTCTTCTTCTTCTTCTTCTTCTTCATTTTAGTCTTAGTTCTCTGCTTCTACTTCTTCATTTCAGTCGGAGAAGATGACGGAAAGTGGAGGAGGCAATGGTGGAGGACATAAAGAAGAATAAGGAAATAAAAAAAACAAAAAAAAAATCTATTTTTTGGGCTTTTCACGCGCCCATATTAGGTGAAATTCACTATATGTGCCAACTCAACAAGAAGTGTTTAATTGGAACAAAGTTCATCTAACATACGTGCTCAATAGGAACTCTCTTAAGTTCAGGTGTCTAAATGAAAGATCGTGCCAACTTTAAGTGTCTCCGTATGTATTCAGCCATTTCTAAATAGGTTCCTTCGCCTCTCTATGGTTCTCTTCGAAACCCTAACTTCTTTTCTAAACTTCTTAGATCTATACAGATCTAAGATGATTTGGGTTTGTTTCATGTGAGTTTTACAACAGCCTTGGGATTCTTTACAAGAATCGAGTGATTTTCAAGCGATTTTCATCTTTTTCTAAAACTAAGGTTTCCGAAATTTCTTTTAAAATTTGTTTGATGATTTTTTTGTTTAAACTTCTGCTTCTCATATATTTTGACTAATTTCTATGAGTCTGCTACAACCTTAGCCGTTTGTACTGGAAACCCTAATTTTTGGGGTTCTTCGTTTGGTTTCTGAATATTAGTACATCTGATTGTGTTCTTGCTTTGAGTTCTTCTGATTTTCCATAATTTTCTTATCCTAGTATGGTTCTACTGAATTTATTAGTTCAACACTTTCACTGATACTATATGCTTGATCTTTCTATGTGAATCAGTGTCATTTAACTATGTGTTTTGTTAAAGCTATGTGAAATCCTGACTATTCATGTTCTATCTCATTTTATATGCTAAACATGCTGACTTCCATGACTTTTTGAACCCTTGATTAATGTGAATCCCTTATTTCCTAGTTTAATTTGAACACTTTTCTTTAAACGTTTGATTCTTACCTCTTTACTCAATTTGATTGAATTTGTTTCCCTTAATTGTTTTTCCTGCCTTGTTTGTATTCCGCTAATTATTACTGATTTATTTTCTTAATTAAACTATTGTTCATTTACACCTAATTACCTATTCTATACCTAAACTTTACTTGATTCTTTTCCTTAAATATTTAGCAAGTTTTACCGTTGATTTAATTGTCCCTTGATTGAGGGAAGATCTTGCTGATTCACATGTGACTTCCTTGATTTTGCTACTTAATTGATCTCTTACTTTATTTGTTAAGTTTTTGATTACTATATAAACCCCCCTTTATTCTAAGTTCTGGAAACAACGAGACTAGTTCAAAAAACGCTCTCTTATACTTAAAGCTTTCTACTCTTTTCTGTTACTTGCTACTCCCATTGAACTAGCCGGCTGTAAGCCAAGGCTAGTTATTGCACTGCACTAATCTATATTTTGTGTCTGCTCTCCTTAACTGGTATGTTCTGATTTATTTACAAGTTCAAAACTCTATGTGTTCTCTTACTGCATTAGTTTACTGATTCATGTCCATCACTTGGCTTTTATATATGTAACTAGCATGCTTAAATCCTGGTTTTACTTAGCATATATGAGTACTACCTATTCAACTTATGATTAACATGTCTGATGACTTGTCTATTGCTTTCTCTAGCATGTCTCAAATTGACTCTACTCCATGTATGTATGTATGTTTGATTGTCTGTCTGTTTGTTTACCCAATTCCTGATAGTAATCTACTTTGCTAGGTTACTTACTACTCCCTATGTACTTTTGACCCTATGTTAAACTCTGCCTAGTAAAACTATGTTCTCAACTGTTTAATTGATTCCTAAATCCTATAAAGAACTCTGAAAAAACTTCTATACTCTTGTTGTTACATTAATATGTTCTATGTGTCCCAAATTCCCATACTCCCTGAGTGAAATCTGTGTCTGAATGGTGCTGTTTAAACTGTTTGCTGATTTCTCATAAGTTCACTATTTTCAAAACTGTTTTATTACTAATCAATTCCTATTTTTCATAAAACTTCTTTACTTAACTAAGCCCTTTCCTATATTGTTTTTTTTTATATCAAAACCATTTCAAAACTATGTCAAACACTCTCACATTACTCCTAGAATATTAGGTTTTGCCCCCTGGCATGTGTACTGCCTTGAGATCCTTAAGATCTCTCTGAACTCTGGCATGTCAGAGCTGACCTTTCTACACTGCACCTAAATCAGTTACTGTTTGAGAAAGTCTAGGTGTGAGCACTGCCCGGGATCTTTGAGGTCCTTAGGGAACTCTGACATACCTAGACATGATACTGTCTATGGAACTTTGGCATTTGAGGCTATTGGAGGCTTGAAAGTCATTTGGGCCTGCTTCAGGCTCCCTATAGATAACTTCTTCTTTTCTTTATTTGTTTATGTAATTTTTCAGCTGGTCTGTAATAATTATTTGTAAACAACATTGGGGTGATTAGTGAAAAGGGGTGGGTAGTTACATATCTGTTGGGTAACTCGGGTAGTTACCATGCCTATAGGATTGTGTTAATGCACTTGCTATATTTGCTTTACTTTCACAATATTAGAAATCATGTCTGTAGGATCTAAATGGATTCAATAGTAGAAATCATGCCTATAGGATCTAAATGGCTTTCAATAATAGAAATCATGTCTATAGGGTTAAAAATCAACTTCATAATTAAATATCATGCCTATAGAGTGTAAAGTGTTTGAGTTCAGTTTCTATTACACCATGTGTTTACATTCATCTCACTAGAAATCATGCTTATAAGTTCAAAAATCAGCTCTTAACAATTAGATACCATGCTTATAGGACTTGATGCAGAATAAGGCTTAGGAGCTCTCTCTTTTATGGCAGAGATCTCTCCATACCAAGAAACCGAATCACAATGGATCGAAGCCTTCCTTTTCCTTCCAATTAGTGAGATTCTATCTCTTACTTGGGAAATTGTGGTCAAGCCCTCCCTTTATTCCTCGGAATCGAGCGGGCAGCAAGAATTAGAATCAACCTATATAACATCTGTTCCCATGTAGTCGGCATTCTAGAAGCAAAGCTTCCCGGTCGCCCTCTAACTCACTGTAACAACTCTAGGTGTCGTCGCGCCTGAGTTATCATTCTTTTTCCACTGTCTGATTGCAGTAGGGGTTCACGTAGGATGGTTAAGCTAGGAGCAGGACTGAGACTTTGCTTAGCCAACATATCTTCACATTGCCTTCCCTCCAAATATGTCTCAATTCACACCTCCAATCCCTTCTCATTAGCTCTCTGATTCTAAGGATAATATTGAAATATGGATCCTCAGGCCCAGCCATTGTGTAGCTTCTGTATAGAAACCAGGGAGTCCGTCTCAACCTGAATGAGTCTATAACCCTCCTCCCAGAAGCTAGTAGTTTGGATAAAAATAGATAATCAGGAGAAATAATTCACCATCTGTCTGCTCGTGACTAACTATTGCAGTGGAAACCACCTTATTCATCCGATTTCTTCTTCTTATTGATCCCTATCTATACGCTTCCATACTTTATCTCATGTTACCCCTTAGTGCGGGTATGGGGCACTTCGTCAGCAGTGGTTCGTTTAGCAAGCAGTCTTATTGCTTGAAAGCACACACAACACACAGTAGGAGAGTTCGAGTGTGAAAGCAGTGTACTCATGCCCCTGAGATAAAGTATGCTTTTAGTGCCTTATCTAACTATAAGAGCAGGAGCAGCAAGCACTTACTTTCTTTAAGACGCTAACTTCCACAGCAGCTAAGAATTATCTCAGGTTTTCCGTTAGTGAAATCCTGCCTATAGAACTAAAAAAATTAATTTAGTTGAACAAATCAGTTTAATCCATGTTAGTTCATTCTGAATTGGTTTAGTCAACTGTCCGCTTCTTTAAATGTGTTTTCAAATACTGCCTTAAATCAATACTGCTAGAAAGCATGTCTATAGGATCCCCAAGTATCCGTTTAAAAACTGTTCATTGTTTTACTGCATCAATGTAGATATCATGCTCTTAGGACATCACTATTCTACGTTTAGGCAAGCCTATAGGGCGATTTAAATTCTGAAACTCTGAAACTGTGCTTTGTCATTTAAAACTGTTCAGATTTAACAGGTCTAAATAAGTAGGTAAGCCAAATAGGATTTTGACACTTTGTCCTAACTCAATATTGTATAATCCCTACTCACCTAGATATCATGTTCTAGGATTTTCTCTTAAATACTCGACTGTTGTATGAAGACCTGCATTTACTTGTTATATTTGTGGAGGTGACTGTGAGCCTGTAGTTTGTTCTCTTTAAATGCAGTCCTACTTGTTTTTGATTGATGCCTAGACTTTTATCCTTTAAAACCTTAGGAAGGTCTAGAACTGTCCGAAAGTAGAGGTCCTAAAATACCTCCAGGGCCACAAGGAAGGGACGGGTAGTGCACGTATAGGACATTTTCAAGGTTTCTAGAACGCTTTAGGCTATGATCAAGGGGAGGGATTTGGGTAGAAAAGGATATGATGACTACGCGCTAATGTCACGTGCAGCCCCTCACTGAGGAGTGTTTACCAGGCATTGTGTGGGGTGATCCTATAGACTAACCAACCTAGGACCCCTCTTTCCCAATTTCTGATGTTTAAACCTTACTCTTTTATATGCAACTTGTTCAAATTCTTTGAGTCATACAGTGTCCAAAACATGTCCTTATTTGCAAGTATGTGTTTAACTATTTATTTGTTAAAGGACTAATTCATAAGTATAAGTTCGGCCGGGACCCACCGTTGTGGACCAAGAGGGGTGTCTAACACCTTCCACTCAAGGTTATTTCGAGCCCTTATCCTAAATCTCTGGTAATACAAGCTAGTCTAAGAGTTAATCACTCTAGGTGCCCTAACGCACCATAATCCGTTAGGTGGCGACTCTTCAAAATATCCAATTCCCAAAAGGAAATGAGTTATTACTCCCATGAATGTCGAAACCCGGACCTCTCTCTCTCTCTCCACGAAGGGAAAAAAGGGGGCGCAACACTGCCTTCAGTCCAGCGGAACCCGAGGTAGTCCTGCAGGCATCCACAGGCCTTGACGTCTCCTTCTATCCTGTTTCTTTCTGTTCTTTTCTATTTCAGAGACAGATATGTATTTTCTTTATTCAGACCCTATTTGTAGTATTCGTAGATAGTCCGTGAGATTGTGACACCAGTTCTGGGTGGAGTATTGTTATGGACTTCGTATTGGTATTAGCTAAACTGTTAAATTATGTTCTTCCGCATTTCTAATTCCGTTGTATGCTTGCATTAATTTGGTAAATTGTTAAAGATAAAGGTAAAAAGGTTGAATAATCAATAACGTTGGCTTGCCTAGCGGGTTCAATGTTAGGCGCCATCACGGTCCCGGCGGTGGGTAATTCGAGTCGTGACACGATTGCTTTCTAAATTAATTAACACCTTTTTTTTTAAAATCTAGTTCTTCTTATCCAGTTAAATTAAATCTCAGGAAGTGAGGAGTGAATCTTCAATCATAAACGGGAAATAATTATTGAAACCTTAACAAACATAAGAAGTCACATTATAAGGAAAGTCGACGACAACACTAAAGTAAAACTCAACAACACCATTAATAAAACACATTAAAACAATGGCAAGAAAAGAAGATGATTGTAAAAAGATACAAATGATAACACCAAAAGATCAACGATAAATTTCCTGGTCACACCCCTTGGTTTATTTGCTGAATGAGTATTGTTCGTACCTCATTGAACAATCAACAAACTCGATTTGACCTCCAATGCGATCATCACAAGTACTCAATAGGAAAGATTTTGTACTACTTAAACAATGGCCACGGTCTGAAAATTCTAAAATTGGGTTGCAAGTAGCATGGCCATAAGCTATGGCATCATTAGGATAAGGAGAGGTAGAATAGTAATCATAACCTTGATTTGGAGTCACATTTTGTAAAGCTTCAAGAACATAAGCCAAGCTTAGTGCAAAAGGACCATTTTTATCATACGCATTACTATTGCATATATGTTCCATTTCATTGGTATTTGGTTCACTTCTCACAAAGCAACTAAATCCTAACAATATTCCAATTATAAGATATGTGATTAATGTCATAATCCTGTAAATTGATCAATCCACTTGCAACGATGAATGTCTCCCATAACAGGTTTTGGATTGGTTATGTATTCATAACAGGTTTTAGATTGGTTATGTATCCAAAACAGGTTTTAAATTGGTTATGTATTCAAAACAGGTTTTGGATTGGTTTTGTATTCATAACAGATTTTGGATTGGTTTTGTATTCATAACAGGTTTTGGATTGGTTTTGTATTCATAACAGGTTTCTTCTATAAATAGGTTCACTGATGAACCTATTCGATACTCCGAAACGAAGAAATAAATCCTCTCTTCTAATGTTGTCATTCTCTTCTATTATTAGTCCTAGTTAATTACATAGTTCTTGCAATATTACTTTTATTTTATAACACGTTATCAGCACGAGGCTCTAATAATTTCCACTACTACCTTGGGGTATATTTTCATATCCTCTTTCAGTATTGTTTTACATACCTTGTGTTAACTCGAAGTTATTTTAGCTGTTGTAGACCACTTAAATACGGGATGAGTTATATTATTATATCTAACTAGTTTTATTTAAGTATAACAAAATGGTTTAATCTTAAGAAGGAAAAAACAGTTTCTGGAAACTTTACTATTTAATTTTATATGCACTCTTAATTTTTTTTATTTGGCAAAGGAAAAAGCATTACTTATTAATATAAGTAATAGTTTGTTCAAGATCATTTGATATGTCCTTATATAATCATTAATATAAGGAAAAAGCATTACTTTTTAATATATCTTCAAGAATATAGAACTTCACTTCTTCTTTTTCTTACGTAGTAGAAGATCATATTTAGAAACATAAATTCTAAAGATAGCCCTTAATTTCGACTAGTAACCATGTTACTATATTTGGTATGTCCTTATATAATTCTGTAATAGTTTGTTCTGATTTTTATTCCTTATAGTTATTTTATTTTATTGTTATCTCTAACTATTGATTTTTATTGATAGTTTTACTATGTCGAATTTGTTAAAGCTTGAATTTGTGGCTCTTGACATCTCCGGAAAGAATTATTTATCATGGGTCCTTGATGCTGAAATTCACCTTGCTGCAAAAGCTCTTGAAAATACTATTATACAAAGAAATGAAGCATCAGGCCAATATAAGGCAAAGACTATGATTTTCTTTCGTCATCATCTCGATTAAGGGTTAAAAACTGAATACTTAACCCTGAAAGATCCATTTGAATTATGGAGCAGTTTGAAGGAACGATATGACCATCTAAAGGCAACGGTATTCCTAAGAGCTCGATATGAATGGATTCACTTACGCTTACAAGATTTTAAAACTGTAAGTGAATATAATTCTGCTGTATTCAGAATAACTTCCCAACTTAAATTATGTGGGGAAATTGTGAATGATGAGGATTTATTGGAAAAGACTCTTTCTACTTTTCAGGCCTCAAATATGGTATTGCAGCAACAATACCGTGAAAAGGGTTTAAAGAAATATTCTGAACTAATCTCATGCCTCCTGGTAGCTGAGCAACATAATACCCTTTAATGAAAAATCATGAAGCCCGTCCTACTGGATCTGCACCATTTCCCGAAGTGAATATGGTAGCAACGACTCAAAAGTCTGAAAGAAGACAAAATAATTAATGTGGTCGTGGCCATAGTCATGGAAGTGGACGTGGACGTGGACGTGGACATGGAAGGGGACAAAATAGTTATCATCATCATGGTGAAAATAAATAGGAGAATAATAAGGATCCTCAAAATAATTCTTTAAAGGGCAGAGCTAATATCTGCCACAAATGTGGTATGAAAGGTCATTATGTAACGACCCGATCGGTTGTTTTGAGCTCCGGCGCGTCATTCAGCAGTTTGAGGCCATGAGCGGCTTCATCTCAGGTATATTGACTTGTGTGTATGGTCAGAATTAAAATTCAGGAAGTTTGGAGTCAAATCTAAATGGAAATTCTCATTTTGAAAGCTTAAAATTGAAGAAATGAACTAGGATTGGAATTTTGAGTAAATGACCTCGGAATTGAAATCTGAAGGTTCCAGCAGGTTTGTATGATGATTTTGGACTTGGGCGTATACCCGGATCGGGTTTTGGATAACCCGGGAGCATTTTGGCGCCTATTGTGGAAGATAGCATTTAAGAAGAAATTGCATCAGTTTGGTTTAAAATGCATTTCAGTGTTATTGATGTCCGTTTGGGATTCCGATACTGGGAGTAGCTCCGTATGGTGATTCTGGATTTGGGAGTGCGATCGGAAGTGAATTCGGAGGTCCGTAGGTCATTTTGGAGCCGTTCGGCTAAAGATGGAAAATTGAAGGTTTTTGAGAAAATTTGGCCGGAAGTGGAAATTTTGATATCGGATTCGAAATGCGAATTTTATGGTTTGGATAGCTTCGTTAGGTTATTTGGGACTTAGGAGTGTGTCCGGAATATCTTTGTGTTGAAATATATGAATTATGGGAAAAATTTGAAAAGTTGTGATATTTAATATTGTTAAAGTTGACTTTGGTCAACATTTTGGGTAAACGGACCCAGACCCGTGATTTTTCGGTCTCAAAATGTCCATAGAAAAATATGGGAGTTGAACGTGTTTCCGGAATCGAATTCCGAGGTCCCAGGCCCGAGAAATGAATTTTTTCGTGAAATTGTTTTCTGAAAATGTTTAAGGAAAATGAAAATGAAATTTGATCAAAAAGTAATGGTATCGGGCTTGTATTTTGGATTTGACGCCCGGTACAGGTCATATATGTTGGTTAAGCGCTTCCTGTAAAGTTTGGTTACAAACGGACGTTGTTTGACGGGTTTCGGCCTTAAATTGAAAAATTTGAAAGTTTTTGAAATTTGAAAGAATTCTTGGATTTAACGCTCAAATCATTGATTTTGATGTTATTTTGGCGATTTGATCGCTCGAGCAAGTTTGTGTGATGTTTTAGAGTCAGTGTTCATATTTGGTTTGGAGCCCCGAGGGCTCGGGAGTGTTTCAGAGGTGTCTCAGAGTGATTTCGGACTTAGGAAAAATTGCAGAAAATTCTGCTGTGCACAAAAAATTTTAGGTGCGAGTAGTCCAGTTTGGAAGCTCATATTTTGTAATCTATAAGAAATCAGATCATGAGATTCGTGAGAATTTCATCATGAGATGCAATGGGAGCATCAGATTCGTGGAATTTCGACTATTATGTTTAAAGAATGTAATTGTGGTTCTATGAGTAAAATGATGCAAAGTGTGAATTCAACAAAGTTATGCAGTCATATTTGGGTACAGCGTGTGGAGATTGATATGATGGTCGTATGATGGAAACAGGCTTGGCAGGGAAATTCAGGATGTTGGAATTGGGCCTAATGGCTTATTTGATTGAATAAATAAGTATATCTACAGAATTATCGAGCTAATGTGCTCAACGGAGTAGTGGTAGCATGGGAAGGTGCATAATGTGTTAAACAAGTGATTTCAGACTACTTCAGTGTAGTTCTCAGCATGTTCGAGGACGAACGTATGTTTAAGTGGGGGAGATTGTAACGACCCGACCGGTCGTTTTGAGCTCCGGCGCGTCATTCAGTAGTTTGAGGCCATGAGCGGCTTCATCTCAGGTATATTGACTTGTGTGTATGGTCAGAATTAAAATTCAGGAAGTTTGAGGTCAAATCTAAATGGAAATTCTCATTTTGAAAGCTTAGAATTGAAGAAATGAACTAGGATTGGAATTTTGAGTAAACGACCTCAAAATTGGGATCCGAAGGTTCCATCAGGTTTGTATGATGATTTCGGACTTGGGCGTATGCCCGGATCGGGTTTTGGATAACCCGGGAGCGTTTTGGCGCCTATTGTGGAAGATAGCATTTTAGAAGAAATTGCATCAGTTTGGTTTAAAATGCATTTCAGTGTTATTGATGTCCGTTTGGGATTCCGAAATTGGGAGTAGCTCCGTATGGTGATTCTAGATTTGGGAGCGCGATCGGAAGTGAATTCGGAGGTCCGTAGGTCATTTTGGAGTCGTTCGGCTAAAGATGGAAAATTGAAGGTTTTTGAGAAAATTTGGCCGGAAGTGAAAATTTTGATATCGGATTCGAAATGCAAATTTTATGGTTTGGATAGCTTCATTAGGTTATTTAGGACTTAGCAGTGTGTCCGGAATATCTTTGTGCTGAAATATATGAATTATGGGAAAAATTTGAAAACTTTTGATATTTAATATTGTTAAAGTTGACTTTGGTCAATATTTTTGGTAAACGGACCCGGACCCGTGATTTTTCGGTCTCAAAAGGTCCATAGAAAAATATGGGAGTTGAACGTGTTTCCGGAATCGAATTCCGAGGTCCCAGGCCCGAGAAATGAATTTTTTCGTGAAATTGTTTTCTGAAAATGTTTAAGGAAAATGAAAATGAAATTTGATCAGAAAGTAATGGTATCGGACTCGTATTTTGGTTCCGATACCCGGTACAGGTCATATATGTTGGTTAAGCGCTTCCTGTAAAGTTTGGTTACAAACGGACGTTGTTTGACGGGTTTCGGCCTTAAATTTGAAAATTTGAAAGTTTATGAAATTTGAAAGAATACTTGGATTTAAGGCTCAAATCATTGATTTTGATGTTATTTTGGCGATTTGATCGCTCGAGCAAGTTCGTGTGATGTTATAGAGTCCGTGTTCATATTTGATTTGGAGCCCCGAGGGCCCGGGAGTGTTTCGGAGGTGTCTCGGAGTGATTTCGGACTTAGGAAAAATTGCAGAAAATTCTGCTGTGCCCAGAAAATTTTAGGTGCGAGTAGTCCAGTTTGGAAGCTCATATCTTGTAATCTATAAGAAATCAGAAAAAGTGCAAAACACGAAAGTTGTAGCCCATACATTCTAGTTTTCGGAAACTTAAACCAGTTGCGATTTGGATATCATCTTAGAAAGTTACGATGGATCGAAAAGGGCTACTGGAGCAATTTCGGCAGAATTTACAATGCACTTTAGAAGCTCATATCTCGGGATTTATAAAGAGTTATATGGTGTACAATCTATCAAATTAAATATCTTTGAGTCTAGTTTCTAAATCTTCAAATCGTTTGTATTTGGATATTTATACAAGACGTTATGGGTGTTTAAACAGAAGGTGTCCGACAAGGAACAATTTTAATAGGATGTACAACTTGTATAGCACAAGTGCAAGGTACAACTCGACGAAGCACAGACAGATTTTTTTATACACAGATTTAGCTCACTTTTCTTCATTTCTTCAAAGTATGGACGATTTTTGGGGAGCTTCAAGAGGGGATTTTCATCATCAATGTGAAGGTAAGTTATCCCCACCTATTTTGAGTTAAGTACATCAATTATGTATGGATTTGAGCATTAAAATTGTAGAAAAATTGAGGATTTAGGCCTAGGGATTTGAAAATAAGATTTGGTGATTTGAGGGGTCAAATAAACTCCGATTTTGGTAAATTTTATATGTACGGACTCGTGGCAAGACGAGGAATCCGGTGATGTGAATTTCGTAATTTTTCGAGAAGTGGGCCCGGGGCTCGGGTTTTGCAAATTTTGTGTTTTTCGATATTTTTTCGAGTCTTTTCGATTGGGTTATATTTCCTTAGCCTATTGTAATATATTCCTTGTGGTTTTGACATGATTCGACGCGCGAGGAGGTCGATTCGAAAGGAAAGGGCATCGTGGAGTAGATTTTTGGCCATCTTGAGGTGAGTAATAGATGTAAATGCTGTTTTAAGGGTTTGAAACCCCAGACTTTCACATCGTAACGCTATATTGAGGCGTGAAAAGCACTCCATGGCGAGTGCGGGGTCGGATACTATTAGGAATTGTGACTTGGTCCATCCCGTGTGATGTTTATACTATACTAGTGATTGATACACATACTTCATTGATATTACTGGGCTTGATGCCATGTTTGGGGCCTTGTGCCGATTTGTAAAATCCTTCGAGGATTGATATTACTGCTTAGCATGATTTGCATATCATTTAATTTCAGTTCAAGGTTTTAAATGCTGTTTTGCAAACTCAGCCATAATTCTAAGTGTTGAAAACTTAAATGATATTTTTAAATGTATTCCGGGCTGGGAACTTCTGTTTTGTAAATGCCCAAGGGGCTTATTATATTATTTTCTGGATTGATTATAAAGTGACTTGAAATAGTGGTAACAATGACACTGTGTGATATACTTGAAACAGTGGTAACAATGACACTGTGTGATATACTTGAAACAGTGGTAACAATGACACTGTGTGATATACTTGAAATAGTGGTAACAATGACACTGGATAATATACTTGAACAGTGGTAACAATGGCACTGTATGATATAAATTGGTCAGGTAACAATGGCTGACCGGTCAGGTAACAATGACTGACCAAGATATTGCGCTTGGGCTGTAGGAGCCCCTCCGGAGTCTGTACACACCCCCAGTGAGCGCCGTCAACGATAAATAAATATGGATGGCTCGGCTGCACGCCGCAGTGGGTACTGGAATATACCATCATATGCATTGCATTGCATTCATGTATTTGTATTTATACTGGTGTTTAGCTGCTCAGTTCCATATGTTGCTGTATATTCGGATTGTAGCTTACTTTGTGTATTTACTGGATTTTCTTATCTTCAGACTGTAGTTACTTTTATTACTCACTGGGTCGGAGTACTCACTTTACTCCCTGCACCTTGTGTGCAGATCCAGGGCAGTCTCAGGCTCAGTAGATCCAGTTGATCAGAAGATCCAGCCTCTGGAGTATCGAGGTAGCTGCACGGCATTCGCAGCCATTGATCTTCTCCCTCCTATCATATCTCTTTATTTCCACATTATCGGACTTTGGATATACCGTGTATTAAGATGATATTCTGTATTCTAGAGGCTCAGATTCGTGACACCGGGTCCTAGTGAGATTACATTGTGTATTTTGTTAAAATCTTCAGTACTTTAATCTTGCTTAATTGATATTTCTTTCCACTATTTTTGATAAATTGGGTTAAGTGTTGAATAATGGTCGGGCTTGCCTAGTAGTGTGCTGGGCGCCATCACGACCGGGATTTGGGTCGCGACACATTAGGCATGTGTTTGTCGTACACCTGACCATTTTGTCAAACTTTATCAAGCATCTATTAAAAGAAAAGATAACAATGTGGATGCACACTTGACTTATCAAAATAATGATGATGAAGCAGGTCCCTCAAACAAATATGATGATGTTGAGGCAAATCTTGCATATAAAGATGATGATTTGGGAGGCCTTGAAAATATTACCCATTTAGAAGCTGGAGACTTCTTTGAGGATATTGACTGAAGAAGTGATTATCTTACTGGTGAATAAAACTTTAAGAAAAGTTGTTATTTACATATTATGTCTTTAAGTAGTTTGTTCTTCTTAGTGTACTTTCCTAAAGCATCATATATGCTAGTTTCTATATTCCTAGTGTAATTTCTAATGTTTCTTTTATTTATAGTCTTTCATATTTCTTATGATGTACTTTTTGTTTCTTTATGAAGAATATGGAAATTCCCCAGTCTTCAGTTAGTTCCAAGATCAATAAAGATGATATATGTCTTTTGGATAATGCTACAACACATACTATTTTAAGAGATAAGAGATATTTCTCTTATTTGGTGATGAAAGACGCCAATGTTAATACAATATCTAGCAGTACAAGATTAATTGAAGGCTCTGGAAGAGCAAATTTATTATTACCCAGAGGAACAAATTTGGCTATTAATGAAGCATTATATTGTAGTAAGTCTCAAACAAACTTACTAAGTTTCAAAGATATTCGCCAAAATGGATATCACATTGAGACTACAAATAATGAAAAAATTAAATATCTTTATATTACTACAATAAAGTCGGGTAAGAAGTATGTGCTTGAAAATTTGCCTGGTCTTTCCTCTGGCTTGTACTACATAAACATTGGCAGGGTTGAAACACATGCTATAGTAAACCAGAAGTTTACTAATTCAAATGATTTTATTATTTGGCATGACCGGTTGGACCATCCCGGTTCTAGCATGATGCGCAAAATAATTGAGAATTCACATAAACATGTATTGAAGAACCAAAAGATTCTTCAATTTAAAGAATTCTCTTGTGCTGCATGTTCTCAAGGTAAATTTATTACTAGGCCATCAGTACCTAAAGTTGGGATTGAATCCCCAGCATTTCTGGAACGTATACATGGTGATATATGTGGGCTCATTCACCCACCATGTGGACCATTTAAATATTATATGATTTTAATATATGCATCTACAAGATGGTCTCATGTGTGCTTATTATCAACTTGCAATTTGGCATTTACGAGGTTGTTGGCTCAAATAATAAGATTAAAAGCACAATTTCTAGATTATGCAATTAAGATAATTCGTCTTGATAATGCTGGTTAATTTACATCCCAAGCCTTTAATGATTATTGTATGTCAACTGGGATAACAGTTGAACATCATGTTGCTCATGTTCATACTCAGAATGGTGTGGCGGAATCATTTATCAAATGCCTCCAATTAATTGCTCGACCATTGCTTATGAGAACAAAACTTCCTATTTCAATATGGGGTCATGCTATTTTGCATGCAGCAGCACTTGTGCACGTCAGGCCAACGAGTTATCATAAAATCTCTCCATTACAATTGGCTTATGGTCAGGAGCCAAATATTTCTCAACTTAGAATATTTGGATGTGCGGTATATGTTGTAATTGCTCCACCACAACGTACAAAAATGGGTCCCTAAAGAAGGTTGGAAATATATGTTGGATATGAATCTTCTTTTATTATTAAATATCTGGAACCCATGACTGGAGATTTATTTACGGCAAGATTTGTTGATTTCCATTTTGATGAATTAGTTTTTCCAACATTAGGGGGAGAGAATAAGCAACTAAAAAAGGAGATAGACTGCAATGCATTATCATTATCTTATTTAGATCCTCGTACAAATCAATGTGAACTGGAAGTTCAAAAGATAATTCATTTGCAAAGTATTGCAAATCAATTTCCAAATGCATTTACCAACCTACCAAGGATTACTAAATCTCATATTCCAGCTGCAAATGCTCCAATTTGAGTTGATGTCCCAGTAAGACAATCTGTTAAAGCATAGAAGTCTAAGCCACACTTAAAACGTGGCAGACCAATCGGTTCTAAAGATAAAAATCCTCAAAAAAAGAAAGGAAAAAATGATCAAGATGGTCATAATATGGAGGTAATTGCTCAAGAAGATCCCCGAGACATAACAATTGATAAAACCTCAAAAGAGGTCAAGGTACCTAGAAATAATGAAAATGAAGAGATCTCAATAAATTATGTCTCAACTGGAAAAAGATGGAACCGAAATGATATAGTTGTTGATAACAATTTTGCTTATAATATTGCTGCTGAAATAATGCAACAAGATGAGGATCTTGAACTGAAATCTATTGATGAATGTAGACATAGAAATGATTGGCTAAAATGGAAAGACGCTATCCAAGTAGAATTGACTTCACTTAAAAAACGTGAAGTTTTTGGACCTATAGCCCAATAAAGCCAGTGGGGAACAAATGGATTTTTGTGCGAAAAAGAAATGAGAAAAATGAAGTTGTAAGATATAAGCACGACTTGCAGCACAAGGATTTTCGCAATGTCCTGACATTGATTATATTGAGATATATTCTCCTGTGGTGGATGCAATCACATTCAGGTATCTTATCATTCTAGCAATTCATGAAAAACTTGATATGCGTCTTATGGATGTTGTCACGGCCTATTTATATGGCTCACTGAACAACAGAATTTTTATGAAAATCCCTGAAGGATTCAAAGTACCTAAAATATACAAAAATTCTCGGGAAACTTGTTCGATAAAGCTTCAGAAATCTTTGTATGGATTGAAGCAATCAGGGCGCATGTGGTATAATCGCCTCAGCGAATACCTATTGAAAGAAGGGTACAAGAATGACCCAATTTGTCCTTGTGTCTTTATAAAAGGATTTGAATCTGAATTTGTCATAATAGTTGTGTATGCTGATGACTTGAATATCATTGGAACTCCTTAAGAGTTTCCAAAGGCAATAGAATGCTTGAAGAAAGAATTTGAAATGAAAGATCGTGGAAAGACAAAATTTTGTCTTGGCTTACAAATTGAGCATTTGAAAAATGGAATATTTGTCCATCAATCAACGTATACCGAAAATATTTTGAAGCTCTTTTATATGGATAAAGCACATCCATTGAGTACCCCGATGGTTGTGAGATCTCTTGATATAAATAAAGATCCATTTCGTCCTCATGAAAATAATGAAGAGCTTCCAGGTACTGAAATACCATATCTTAGTGCAATTAGGACATTAATGTACCTTGCTAATAATTCTAGATCAGATATAGCTTTTTCTGTAAGCTTGTTAGCAATGTTTAGTTCTTCCCCAACACAAAGACACTAGAATGGTATTAAGCATCTATTCAGATATTTGCAAGGGATCATTGATATGTGATTATTTTATTTAAATGAATCTAGGTCACAACTGATAGGTTATGCAGATGCAGGATATTTGTCTGACCCACATAAAGGTTGATCTCAAACAGGCTATTTATTTACATGTGGAGGTACTGCCATATCATGGCATTCAACAAAACAAACTATGGTTTCTACTTCTTCAAATCATGCAGAGATAATAGCCATTCATGAAGCGAGTCGAGAATGTGTTTGGTTGAGATCAATAACTCAACATATCCAGGAGCTATGTGGTCTTTCTTGGGGAAAGGATATCCCAATAATATTATATAAAGACAATGTTGCATGTATAGCTCAACTAAAAGGGGAGATATATTAAAGGAGACAGAACAAAGCATATTTCATCAAAATTCTTTTTCACGCATGATCTTCAAAAGAATGGTGAATTAGATGTTCAACAAATTCGTTCAAGTGATAATTTGGCAGATTTGTTCACTAAGGCATTGCCGACATCATCATTTGAGAAGTTAAGATACAAGATTGGAATGCATCGTCTCCGAGATATCAAATAAGGTTTTTTTTCAGGGGAGAAATACGCGTTGTACTCTTTTTCCCTTAACCAAGGTTTTGTCCCATCTAGGTTTTCCTGGTAAGATTTTTAATGAGGCAACTCTCAATGCGTATTATAAGATATGTGTACTCTTTTTTCTTCACTAAGATTTTTCCCACTGGATTTTTCTTAGTAAGGTTTTAATGAGACACATTATCTGTTAGTGGACATCCAAGGGGGAGTGTTATAAATCCTACAAATGGATCCATCCACTTGCAACGGTGGATGTCTCCCATAGCAGGTTGTGGATTGGTTATGTATCCATAACAGGGTTTAGATTGGTTATGTATCCAAAACAAGTTTTAGATTGGTTATATATTCATAATAGGTTTTTGATTGGTTTTGTAACAACAAAATATTTCTTCTATAAATAGGTTCACTGATGAACTTATTCGATACTCTGAAACGAAAAAATAAATTCTCTCTTCTAATGTTCTCATTCTCTTTTATTGTTTGTCCTAGTTAATTACATAGTTCTTGATATATTACTTTTATTTTATAACAGTTAACACTTATTCTCAAGATAGAATACATAGCTACCCTCTTTATTTTTGTATCCTTCCTAGCTTCTACTATTTCTTTGTGTTACAAATTTGAGTTACGTTTTAAATAGATTTAACCATTCATTGATCTCTTCACCAATGAAATTAAATACTCCTTGATTTTGGTCTATTGGCTTGTCTTTTTTCCACGCTATATATAGATAACATACAATGTATATTTTTTTTATATATATATTACGTATACGTCGCCGGCAAAGACGTATGGCTTTTTTGGCATGGTCTTGCTTATATCTTAATGTCACGATCCAGATTTTCTACTCTCGGGAGTTGTGATGGCGCCTACTAGTAAAAATTAGACAAGCCAAACGTTTGAATTATTTACCTTTTTTCCATTTTAGTCCTTTAACAATTAATAACCAACATTAGATAAATAGTGAAAATTTAAAAAAGCGGAAAAAACAAATAAAAATATTTAAATATTTCTGATACAATTTCTTAAACAAAGACCATCAGAACTGGTGTCACAACTTCACAGACGGTCTAGGAGTACTACAAACAAGGTCCGAAAAATAAATACAACACTGTTTCTGAAATACATAAATGAAACAGGGTGAAAGGATAGAGGGAGACCAAGGCTTGCGGATGCCTGCATGACTATCTTGGATCTCCGAGTGGACTGAAGGAAGCAACCCAAAGCTACGACCCGTATGCTCCAGTACCGGGATCTGCACACAGTGCAGAGTGTAGTATCAGCACAATCGACCCTATGTGCTAGTAAGTGCCTAGCCTAACCTCGGCGAAGTAGTGACGAGGCTAGGACCAAACTACCAAATAAACCTGTGCAGTAAATCATATACAACGGAAAATAAAAGCAGGAATGTACAGTTAAAGATGGGAGGCGGAACATGCTGCGGGGAAACATCAATTGATAACAGAAGGGCAACAAGTAAATATAAGGAACACCGTAACTCAATTATCAACAAGAATCAGAAGTCAAACAAGTGCACGGCATCACCCTTTGTGCTTTTACTCTCGTCCTCACCATAAGAATCAATATAATTCGTACGACATTACCCTTTGTGCTTTTACTCTCATTCCCACCATGAAAATCAATATATTCGGTACGGAATTGTACATCGTGTGGCACGACATCACCCTTCGTACTTTTACACTCTTCCTCACAAAGTCATACACGGTATCACCCTTCGTGCTTTAACACTCTCTTACCAAAATAATGCACGACATCACCCTTCGTGCTTTAATACTCTTCATCACCCAAATAACAATCACAAACAATAAGGGAAAGGGAATAAATAAGATCACAATAAAATTCCGGCAAGGGAACAATAGTACAATAATCAAATCCCGGCAAAGGAACAATATCAAAAGCATCAATATCCTGGCAAGAGAGATAGCGTTAAAAGCAACAACATCCCGGCAAGGGAGACAATATAATAATCCTCTTCTTTTTATTTTCACATTTACTTCACAATTCACTTCACAACTTGAGTCAATGCTCTATAAGGTTCAATTGCCAATTATACTTCCACAATTTATTTTACAACTTGAGCCAACGCTCTTCAATATTCAAATACCAATATTACTTCCACAAGCCTTGCTCAACAATAGAAATCATCACATAAGGCATGGACAATACAAACGGAGTCACGTTAATCATAGTATAAGACTCACGGGCATGCTTGATACCAACATATAGATACTCGTCACCATGCCTATACGTCTTACTCAACAAATAAAACATAGCAAATAAGACACAACTCCTAATCTCTCAAGCTAAGGTTAGACCAAACACTTACCTCGATGCCACGAACACAATTCAAGTCTCAACTATCACTTTCCCTCTTGATTCCACCACCAATTCGCTCGTATCTAGCCACAAGTTACTTAACAATATCAATAAATGCTAAATGAATCAATTCAAATGCATGAAAATAGGTTTTCTAAAGTTTTTCCCAAAAAGTCAAAAATCGCCCCTGACCCACTGGGTCAAAACCCGAGGTTCGAATTAAAACCCGATTACCCATTCCCCCACGAACCCAAATATATAATTTATTTTGAAATCAGACCTCGAATCGAGGTCCAAATCCCCAAAATTTAAAAAACCTAGGTTCTACCCAAAACACTCAATTTTCCCCATGAAAACCCGTGTTTTTGAGTTGAAATCATGTGAAAAGATATTAAAGATAAATGAAAACGAGTTAGAAATGACTTACAATTGATTTGGAAGAGTACTTATCTTTGAAAAATCGCCCAAAGATGTTTTGGTTTTGAAAGGGTTTGAAAAATGAATTTTTTTTGGCTAAGTTATGAATTTACAGGTTGTAGATGTCGCAATTGCGACCAGGGTTCGCAATTGCGAACCCTTCAGAAGATTGCTATCATCGCATTTGCAATTAAATGTTCGCAATTGCGAACTTGCTTTTGCGATGGGATTGTCGCATTTGCGACACTGAAGGATCCCATGCCACTTCGCAAATGCGATGGGCCCTTCGCATTTGCGATGGCTACGTTGCATTTGCGACCCCAAGGAAGACCATGTCTTTTTTTGCATTTGCGATAAGTGTTCGCATTTGCGAGCCAGGCTTCGCATGCAGACCTGCAACATACCAGCTAAAAACCTGCAACTTTCTAAGTCCAAATTTCACTCCGAGGCCTATCCAAAACTCACCCGAGCCATCGAGGCTCCAAAGCAAACATGCACACTAACCCAAAAATATCATACGGACTTGCTCTTGCAATCAAATCACCAAAATAACATCAACAACTATGAATTTAGCATCAAAATCAAAGAAAATTTCAAGAACTTCCAATGTTTCAAATTTTACAACTACGGTTCCGAATCCCGTCATATGATCTCCGTTTCTTACCAAATTTTACAGGCTCAACATAAATCACATATAAGACGTGTACCGGGCTCCGGAACTAAAATACGGGCCCGAGACCATCAACTTCCAAACACATATCATTTCCAATAACTTATATATATTCCAGAAAATAATTTTCTTAAAAAATTCATTTCTCGGGCTTGGAACCTCGGAATTCGATTCCGGGCATACGCCCAAGTCCCATATTTTTCTACAGACCCTCCAGAACCGTCAAATTATGGGTCCGGATCCGTTTACCCAAAATGTTGACCGAAGTCAACTTAAATTCATTTTAAAGGCAAAATTTATCATTTTTCATAGATTTTCACATAATGGCTTTTTGGATACGCGCTCGGACTGCGCATGCAAATCGAGGTGAGACAGAAAGAGGTTTTTAAGGCCTCGGAATACAGAATTTATTTCTAAAACAAGTGATGACCTTTTGGGTCATCACACTTAAGTGAATATTGGTTCAGTTTTGGCGTGGACGCAATTGGAACTTATGAATGCTCATCAAAACAATTATATGGAGAAGAAAGAAAGGGGAGGGGCTGAGGCAGGAGCGACCCTTCCCTAAAGCAGGTAAAACAACTGCTTTAGGCCCCACATTTGTGGAGGTCCATTTTTTGTTACGCCTAATAGGCTATATAAGTTTGAAAAAAGTTGTATAAAGTGAAAAAGTTTGATTTCTTTCTTTTATAAATATAGAGAAGAAGGTTTACAACTGCTATGATTTCTGCCAAAGAAATTACATTTTAATTGAATATCAAACCCATACTTCGTAAGAAACGTGTGATATATAGGAAAAATAATTTGATGAGAATATTGATAATGAAATCTCAAAATATCCCGAAGAGTCCTTTAGAGTTGATTGCTTTTTATACATAGTAGACAAGGCTATTTTTTCACTTTAAAATAAATTTGAACAATTCGAAACGTATGAAAATATTTTTGATTTTCTATTTAGGGATAAAAAATTGAGATCGGATGACAAAAATTTTAAAAAAATATTGCCTTATTTTTAAATGTTCCTTAAAGGCTTAATAGTCAATCAGATATTAATGGTTTAGATTTATTTTCTGACTTGAATGTGTTGAGAAAAATAGTACAATTAGAAGATAACAATTTAATTGATATACTCAATTAAATAAAAAGATTTATTTCTTTTTCAAATGCCTATATTGCTTATAGAATAATGTTAATATCTCCTGTTACCGTTGCTTCAGCGGAAAGAAGTTTTTCAAAATTAAAATTGATAAATCTTACCTAAGATCAACAATGTTTCAAGAGAGGTTAAATGGATTAGTTATATTGTTAATTAAGAAAGACTTATTAGGAGAAATTGATTGTAAAAAAATTATTAATAACTTTACATCTAAAAAAGCTAGAAAATAGACTTCAAATAAAAAAGTTCTTTTAAAAAAAAAAATTAAGGCCTCTCGTAAAATTTGGCTTTAGGCCACAAAATTTGTTAGGTTGCCCCTAAGCTAAGGCGAATCTAGAATTTTTATAACATGGGTACACTAAAAAAATGATGGAAAAAGTAGTAAGTGGGAATGATCCATGCTCCTTTAGATGAATAACTCATAATTCAATCAAGTGCACCATTTAGGCTCTTTGAAACATGGGTGACAACATATAATATTATATTAGATCAATTTTAGAAAATATGTACATAAAATATCTAATTTGGCGGAAAGAACACATATGGGTTCAGGAGCCCCATAAAATTAGGCTTAAATCCACCCCGGGGCAGGGGGAAGGGGCGAAGGTCTTTTCTAGGTGGTGCTTATCGTTTGTGTCTCAACTTTTAATTTATTGCATCAAAATCATGACTAAGCTATTTTTGTAATAAAAAGGTTATTCAACTTTAGCTAACTATCACAAACCTTAAATAAATAATTGTTTTGTAACCGAAAAGACACTCAATTTTGTCTATGTATTATGAAAAAAATCTCATTTATTTCCTCATAGCTAGTGACTTTCTGCAATACTTCGGCAAAGTTGAGTGACCTTTCGAATACAAAAATAGTTTAGTGACTTTCGTAATACTTAGGTGAAGTTGAGTAACATTTTTCTTTAAAAATTAGTTTAGTGACTGTTATAAGTGATTTTTTCCTCCCAAAAAATAATTTAGTATTTATTGTGTAATAAAGTAAAAGTTGATAAGTGACGTCAAAATTATACCATCGGTAACCACGTAAATTGGTTATCTCTTGTTGTTGGGTGGGTTCCTTGTGTCCTGAAGCCTAAAGAAACAACCTACTAATAATGCCTTTATCATCTGCTGAAGCAGAATATATATAAGGCTCTCCGACATACGGTGGCTGAGGTTTACATGGTTGGTTCATTTGTTTAATGAGATTGGGATTTCCTCTCACTCTTGTTTAAATACTAAGACAATTAATTAGACTGTTGTTCACATTGCCAAAAAATCCATTTTCTTATGAACATATGAAGCACATGGAAATGCACTAACTTGACGACCTGGCCGGTCATCTTAAGAATTTACGCCTCGATCCTCCATTAACTGTTTTTTCCGAGTTTATTTCTGCTATTTTGATTTATCGGGATGTTCGATTTTGAGTTTCGGAGAGTTTTGGGATACTTGGTCCCTAAATGAGAGTTTAAGTGTTAGAAAGTTGACCATAGTTGGAACAGTGTGAAGACGGCCTCGGAATGGAAATCCGATAGTTCCGTTAGCTCCGTTGGGTGATTTCGGGCTTAGGGACGTATTCGAATTGTGTTTTGGAGGTCCATAGCTAATTTAGGCTTGAAATACCGAAAGGTTGAATTTTGAAGTTCCAGTTCGATAGTGAGATTTTGATCCGAGGGTCGGAATGGAATTACGAAAGTTGGAATAGCTTCGTAGTGTTTAATGTGACGTGTGTGAAAAATTTCATGTCATTCGGACGAGATTTGATAGACTTTTTGATCGAAAGCGTATTTTTAGAATTTTTGGAATTCTTAGGCTTGAATCCGATGAAAGATAGGTGTTTTGATGTTGTTTTGAGCGTTCCGAAAGTTGGAAAAAGTTTGAATTATGTTTTAGGATTGGTTGGCAGGTTTGGTTGAGGTCCCAGGGGCCTCGGGTGTGTTTCGGATGCCCAACAGATCATTTTTGGACTTAGAGAATTGCAGAAAATGCAGCAGGTCTCCAGTTCTGGTTTCCTTCTTCGCGTTCGCGAGTGGGGCCTCGCGTTCGCGAAGGGGAGTTGGGGTAGGTAGAAGCATAACGCTTCGCGTTCGCGAAGCTGAAAGGTCGTACGCCTACGCGTTCGCGAAGAGGGTCCCGCGTTCGTGTAGGAGGGAGAAGTTTGTTATCGCATTCGTGACAGGGGCAACGCGTTCGCGATGAAGAAAATCTGGGCCAAGCGAAGTTGTGCTTCGCGAACGCGAGAGTCCTTCCGCGTTCGCGAAGAAGGATTTACCTGAGCCGATTATAAAATTTCAAAGTCGAGGGTTTAGCCATTTTTATCAAAACTAGAGTTTGAGAGCTCGGATTTGAGCGAGATTTTGAGGGATTTTCAGAGATATCAATTGGGTAACGATTCCTTACTCCTTCTTGTAACCCATTAATCTAAGCATGAATTCATCATTTAATTTCGGATTGAAGATGAAAATTGGGGAAAAGTTGGAAGAAAGTTCTTAGATCTAGAATTCGACTTTTGATTGGGAATTTGATCTTAGATTTGGATAATTTTGATATGCACGAACTCGTGAGAGCGTGAGGATTCTGAAAATATAAATTTTACCCGATTTCGAGACATGGGCCCGAGGGGCATTTGGTCATTTTATCTAATTTTGCATATTATCTTAGAATTTCTTTGTAAAATCAGTTACTTGAAGTGTTATTTACATTATGCAATTGAATTGAATAGATTTGTGCCATTTGGAGTCGAGTACTTGTGGCAACATCATGGTTTCGGGTTGATTTTGAGCCAGTTCGAGGTAAGTGGCTTGTCTAACCTTGTGTGGGGGACCTTCCCCTTAGGATTTGGTATATTTGATATTTGAAATGCCTTGCACGTGAGGTGACGAGTGCGTACTTGAGCTAATTGTTGAAAAATCCTGTTTTCTTTAAGTAATTTCCAATTGTGTTCCTTTTGCCTGTTTCATTTTACTTGCAATTTAAACATGCTGTTAACTTAGAAAAAGTATGTCTAATTGACTTAACTGCTTATTTGATTAAACTGCCTTAATTGAATTATGTGAAGCATGTTAGATTAGAATTACCTGTTTACTTGATACGAAATTTAGCTCAATCGAGTATTCTTGTGTTGCTGCAATGTGTTTTACATTGGGACTACGAGACGGCATCCCGGGAGATCCCCTGTACGTATTTATGATTTAAATTGAGGTGCGGGATACCGAGAGATCCCTAGCACGTATATTGAGGATACGAAGAGATCCTCGAAATACCGAGAGATTCCTAGCATATATTGAGGATACCTAGAGATCCTTGGGATACCAAGAGATCCCTAGCATATATTGAGGGTACTAAGAGATCCTCGGGATACTGAGAGATCCCCGGTTATTTCTTTGTGATTGTTTTTGCCTCTGTTTTGGTTATTGAATTCCTTGTTTTTGAAATTCTTAGTGTTAGTTTTTCAACTGTACTGCTTATCTTATACTGTCATATCTTATATTTTATGTTATCTCAGTAGGGCCCTGACCTTCCTTGTCACTACCCGACCGAGGTTAGGCTTGCATTTACTGAGTACCGGTGTGGTGTACTCATGCCCCTTCTATGCATGTTTTTCATGTGCATATCCAAGTACTGCGACTCAGTCCTATCACCCTTGAGGTGAGGCGATTGCTCCAGCGACTTCGAGGTATATCTGCTGCGTCCGTAGAACGAGGAGTCCCTTTCTATTCTAGCTTTTAAACATTTGCCCTTCTGTATTTCTTTTCCTTGTTACATATTCTCGAGTTAGAGTACTGTGGAGTGACCCTTAGCTTGTGATTCATGGGTTTCCGGGTCTTCGAAGTATGTATTGGTTTGAGAGTTAAATATTGTGTATGCCGAGCGACACTTTTAAACACTATTTTATCACTCTTCATTCTGTTTAAATTATTTTTATTCCGCTCTTTGGTTATCTTCCGCAATTTAGGCTTACCTAGTCGTAGAGGACTAGGTGTCGTCACAATGGTTCACGGAGGGCGAACCGGGTTGTGACAAGTTGGTATTAGAGCTCTAGGTTCATAGAAGTTATGGATCACAAGCCGGTTTATTAGAGTTTCGCTGATCTGTGCGGAGACGTCGGTACTCATCTGCGAGAGACTATGTAACTCTTAGGAAAATTTTCACTTTATTTGATTTCCTTGTCATGCGGTATTTTGACATCATAATTCTAAACTTATGTCTTTTATTCTCTCACAGATGGTGAGGACACGTGATACCCGAGATGATTAGGCACCCGCGCCCCCTACTGCAGCCGTCAGAGGTCGGGGCCGGGGTAGAGGCTGAGGACGTACACGTAGTGCAGCCAGACCACTTGCCCAAGCTGCCGCCGAGGTACCACCAGCAGTTCCAGCCGGAGTCCAGACACCTGACACGCCTACTGCTACTACTACTCTAGCTCCTCAGGAGACTCTGTCTATTACACTAGTTTGGCTAGGCATGCACCAGCCTTGGTTTCTACTGTTCGTGAGAGGGTTCGCCAGTTTATTGAGGGCCTTATACCCAGTATCAGGTCTAGCATGGCTCGTGAGTTGGAGATGGATATTTCTTATCAGTAGGTGGTGAACATTCCTAGGAGGATTGAGGGTATGCATGCTAGGGAGAGAGATGAGAGTGAGGCCAAGAGGTCTCGAGAGTCGAGCCATTTCTCTGGTGCCTGTGTCCCAGCAGTAGGTCGTCATGGTAGGGGTTATATGAGTCGCCCTGTTCATTTAGCTCTTCTAGTAGCCAGTGGTATTCCAGCTCCTCCTAGACCTCAAGAGCCTTATTATGCACCTCCGGTATCTAGCGTGCCTCCTGTGCGGGGTGCTTTCAGAGGTCAGTCCAGCAGACCTGGCCCGAGCCAGTCACAGCCACCACATCCTCCTAGAGCTTGTTTTGAGTGTGGTGACACATGTCATGTGGTGAGGGATTGCCCTAGACTTGGGAGGAGTGCACCTCCACAGACTTCTCAGCCACAGCGTGCCCCGCAGAGTTCTAAGGCTATGGTTACCGCTCCAGTTGTTACCCCACCTGCTCGGCCAGCTAGTGGTGGAGGTCGGGGAGGTAAAGGTCGCCCTAGAGGGGGAGGTCAGGCCCGATACTATGCCCTTCCTGCCCGTACCGAGGTTGTTGCCTCCGATTCTGTCATCACAGGTATTATACTAGTTTGTCACAGAGATGCATCGGTTCTATTCGATCCAGGATCCACTTATTATTATGTGTCTTCTTATTTTGCTCCGCATTTGGGTGTATCTCGGGTTTCCTTGAGTTCCCATGTTTATGTTTCTACTATTGTGGGAGATTCTCTTATTGTGGACCGCGTTTATCGATCGTGTTTGGTTGCTCTTGGTGGTTTTGAGACCTGAGCCGATTTATTGTTGCTCAGCATGGTAGATTTTGACATTATCTTGGGCATGGACTAGTTTTCTCCCCATTATGCTATTCTTGATTGTCACGCCAAAACCGTGACGTTGGTTATGCCAAATATCCCGCGTGTTGAGTGGAGGGGTACTTTAGATCACACTCCCAGTAGAGTTATTTCTTTTCTTAAAGCTCAACATATGGTTGAGAAGGGGTGTGATGCATATTTAGCTTATGTCAGAAATGTCAATATTGATACCCCTTCAGTTGATTCAGTCCCAGTAGTACGGAATTTTCCTGATGTGTTTCTAGCTGATCTTCCAGGCATGCCGCCTGATAGAGATATTGATTTTGGCATTGATCTATTGCTGGGCAGTCAGCCCATTTCTATTCCTCCTTATCGTATGGCTCCTCTTGAGTTGAAGGATCAGTTACAGGAATTGCTTGATAAGGGTTTTATTCAGCCCAGTGTATCACTTTGGGTGCTCCTGTCTTATTTGTGAAGAAAAAGGATGGTTTTATGCGTATGTGTATTGATTATAGCCAGTTGAACAAAGTTACAATTAAGAACCGTTATCCTTTGCCTCGTATTGAGGATATGTTTGACCAACTTCAGGGCGCACATGTATTTTCTAAGATTGATTTGCGCTCAGGTTACCATCAATTGAAGATTCGAGAGCCAGATATCTCGAAGACTTCTTTAAGGACTCGGTATGGTCATTACGAGTTCCTTGTCATGTCATTTAGGCTGACCAATGCCCCAGCAGCTTTTATGCACTTGATGCACATTGTGTTCCGGTCGTATCTTAACTCGTTCGTCATTGTCTTTATTGATGATGTTCTGGTGTATTCCAGAAGTCGGGAAGATCATGAGCATCACCTGAGGAATGTGCTTCAGACTCTGAGGAAGAGGAAATTATATGTTAAGTTCTCGAAATGTGAGTTCTGGTTGGGTTCAGTGGCATTCTTGGGCCATGTGGTGTCGAGTGAGGGTATTCAGGTGGATCCGAAGAAAATAGAGGCCGTGAAGAGTTGGCCCAGACCATCCTCAGCTATAGAGATCCACAGTTTCCTTGGCTTGGCAGGTTACTACCGCCGTTTTGTTGAGGGGTTTTCATCGATTGCAGCCCCTATGACTAGACTGACCCAGAAGGGTGCTCCATTCCAGTGGACGGAGGAGTATGAGGCGAGCTTTCAGAAGATCAAGACAGCTTTGAATATAGCCTCAGTTTTGATATTGCCTACAGGTTCGGGGTCTTATACGATCTATTATGATGCCTCGTAGGTTGGCCTTAGAGCGGTGTTGATGCAGGACGGTAGGGTGATTGCCTACGTGTCCAGACAGTTGAAGATACATGAGAAGAACTACCCTGTTCATGACCTTGAGTTAGCTGCCATTGTTCATGCCCTAAAGATTTGGCGCCATTATTTATACGGGGTTCCCTGTGAGATTTATACTAACCATCGGAGCTTGCATTACCTGTTCAAGCAAAATGATCTAAATTTGTGCCAGAGGAGGTGGTTAGTATTGCTGAAGGACTATGATATCACTATTTTGTATCACTCGGGCAAGGCCAATGTGGTGGTCGATGCTTTGAGCCACCGGGCAGAGCGTTTGGGGAGTTTGGCTTATTTACCAACATTGGAGAGGCCTATGGCGATGGATGTTCAGGCCTTAGCCAGCCAGTTTGTGGATTGGATCTTTCGGAGCCCAGTCGGGTTCTAGCTTGCGTGGTTTCTCGATCTTCCTTATTTGATCGTATCAGGGAACGACAGTATGATGACTCTCATTTGCTTGTCCTCAAGGACAAGTTTCAGCACGGTGATGCCAGATATGTGACTATTGGTGATGATGGGGTATTGAGGATGCAGGGTCGGATTTGTGTACCAAATGTTGATAGGCTTCGGGAGTTGATTCTGGAATAGGCCCATAGCTCGTGGTATTCCATTCATCCGGGTGCCACGAAGATGTATTAGGATTTGAGGCAGAATTACTAGTGGAGGTGGATGAAGAAGGACATAGTTGGATTTGTAGCTCGGTGCCTCAACTATCAGCAGGTGAAGTATGAGCACCAGAAATCGGGTGGATTTCTTCAGCAGATAGAGATTCAGAAGTGGAAGTAGGAGCGGATCACCATGGACTTTGTAGTTGGGCTCCCACGAACTTTGAGGAAGTTCGACATTATTTGGGTGATTGTGGATCGACTGACCAAGTCCGCTCATTTCATTCATGTGTGTACTACTTATTCTTTAGAGCGGTTGGCAGAGATTTATATCCGGTAGATTGTTCGTCTGCATGGTACTCCAGTGTCCATCATTTCAAATAGAGGTACTCAATTCATATCACGGTTCTAGAGGGACGTTCAGCATGAATTGGGTACTCAGGTGGAGTTGAGAACAACATTTCACCCTCAAACGGACGGACAGTCCGAGCACATTCAGATTCTTGAGGATATGCTCCGTGCATGTGTGATCGAGTTTGGAGGGTTTTGGGATTAGTTCTTGCCATAGGCGGAGTTTGCTTACAACAACAACTATCAGTCCAGCATTCAGATGGCACCGTATGAGGCTTTATATGGGAGACAGTGTAGATCCCCGGTGGGTTGGTTTGAGCCGGGTGAGGATAAATTGTTGGGCACAGACTTGGTTTAGGATTCTTTGGAGAAGGTTAAGGTGATTCAGGATAGACTCCGTACAACCCAGTCTAGACAGAAGAGTTACGCGGACCGGAAGGTTCGTGATGTTTCCTATATGGTTGGAGAGTGGGTTCTGCTTCGTGTTTCGCCTATAAAGGGCGTTATGAGATTTGGGAAGAAAGGAAAGTTGAGTCCGAGGTTTATTGGCCTTTTTTAGATATTGACGCATGTTGGGGAGGTTGCTCATGAGCTTGCCTTACCTCCCATCTTGGCAGGAGTTCATCTGGTATTTCATGTTTTGATGCTCTGGAGGTATCACGGTGATCCTCCGCACGTGTTGGATTTCAGTTCAGTCCAGTTGGACAAGGATCTATCTTATGTTGAGGAGCTAGTGGCAATATTGGACAGGCAAGTTAGAAAGCTGAGGTCAAAGAACATTGCATTAGTAAAGGTTCAGTGGCGGGGTCAGCCAATCGAGGAGGCGACCTGGGAGACCGAGCAGGATATGCGCAACCGTTACCTTCATCTTTTCACTACTTCAGGTATGTCTTTACCCTAATTTCCTCGAGTTTATTTATGCTATTTTGATTTGTCGGGATGTTTGGTTTTGAGTTTCGAGGAGTTTTGGGACACTTAGTCCCTAAATGAGAGCTTAAGTTTTGGAAAGTTGACCGTAGTCAGAACAGTGTGAAGACAACCTCAAAATGGAAATCCGATGGTTCCATTATCTTCGTTGGATGATTTCGGGCTTAGGGGCGTGTTTGAATTGTGTTTTGGAGGTCCAAAGCTAATTTAGGCTTGAAATACCGAAAGGTCAAATTTTGAAGTTCTGGTTCGATAGTGAGATTTTGATCCAAGGGTCGGAATGGAATTCCGGAAGTTAGAGTAGCTCTGCAGTATTTAATGTGACGTGTGTGCAAAATTTCAGGTTATTCGGACGAGGTTTGATAGACTTTTTGATCAAAAGCGTATTTTTAGAGTTTTTGGAATTCTTAGGCTTGAATCTAATGAAAAATAGGTGTTTTGATGTTGCTTTGAGCGTTCCGAAGGTTGGAAGAAGTTTGAATGATGTTTTAGGATTGATTGGTAGGTTTGGTTGAGGTCCCGGGGGCCTCGCGTGAGTTTCGGAGGCCCAACGGGTCAATTTTGGACTTGGAGGATTGCAGAAAATGCTGCAGGTCTCCAGTTCTGGTTTCCTTCATTGCGTTCGCGAGTGGGGCCTCGCGTTCGCGAAGAGGAGCTGGGGCTGGTGGAAGCTTAATGCTTCACGTTCGCGAAGCTGAGAGGTCGTATGCCTACGCGTTCGAGAAGAGGGTCCCGCGTTCGCGTAGGAGGGAGAAGTTTGCTATCGCGTTCGCGACAGGGGCAATGCGTTCGCGATGAAGGAAATCTAGGCCAAACGAAGTTGTGCTTAGCGAACGCAAGGGTCCTTCCGCATTCGCGAAGAAGGATTTACCTGGGCAGATTATAAAATTTCAAAGTCGAGGGTTTATCCATTTTTATCAAAACTAGAGTTTGGGAGCTCGGATCTGAGTGAGATTTTGAGGGATTTTCAGAGATATCAATTGGGTAACGATTCCTTACTCTTTTTTGCTTTTAACCCATTAATCTAAGCATGAATTCATCAATCAATTTCGGAGATGAAAATTGGGGAAAAGTTGGAAGAAAGTTCTTAGACCTAAAATTCGACTTTTGATTGAGAACCTTAGATTTAGATAATTTTGGTATGCATGAACTCGTTGAGAGCGTGAGGATTCTGAAAATATAAATTTTACCCGATTCTGAGATGTGGGCCAGAGGGGTGTTTTGGTCATTTTACCTAATTTCGCATATTAGCTTAGAATTGCTTTGTAGAATCAGTTACTTGAAGTGTTATTTACATTATGCAATTGAATTGAATAGATTTGGGTCATTTGGAGTCGAGTACTTATTGCAACAGTGTGGTTTCGGGTTGATTTTGAGCCGGTTCGAGGTAAGTGGCTTGTCTAACCTTGTGTGGGGGACCTTCCCCTTATGATTTGGTATATTTGATATTTGAAATGCCTTTTACGTGAGGTGGTGAGTGCCTACTTGAGCTAATTATTGAAAAATCCGATTTTCTTTAAATAATTTTCAATTGTGTTCCTTTTTCGTGTTTCATTTTACTTGCAATTTAAACCTGCTGTTAGCTTAGAAAAAGCATGTCTAATTGACTTAACTGCTTATTTGATTAAACTGCCTTAATTGAATTATGTGAAGTATGTTAGATTAGAATTACCTGTTTACTGGATACAAAATTTAGCTTAATCGAGTATTCTTGTGTTGTTGCTGTGTGTTTTACGTTGGGACTACGAGACGACATCCTGGGAGATCCCCTATACGTATTTATGATTTGAACTGAGGTGCGGGATACCGAGAGATCCCTGGCACGTATATTGAGGATACCAAGAGATCCTCGGGATACCGAAAGATCCCTAGCATATATTGAGGATACCGAGAGATCCTCAGGATATCGAGAGATCCCTAGGATATATTGAGGATACCTAGAGATCCTCGGGATACCGAGAGATCCCTAGCATATACTCAAGATACCTAGAGATCCTCAGGATATCAAGAGATCCCTAGCATATATTGAGGGTACTAAGAGATCCTCGGGATACTGAGAGATCCCCGGTTATTTCTTTTTGATTGTTTTTGCCTCTGTTTCGGTTATTGAATTCCTTGTTTTCCTATATCAAATTTGTGACGACCCTAAATCTGTACCCGGTCGTGATGACGCCTCTCGTGAAGAGAAGGCCAGCCGAGACTTCCCATTTTCCAATTACTAACAATTAAGCATTTGGAAACAGTCTAAACATGAATAAATTAACCAAAGTTTAAGCGAATGATAGTATAATATGCGGAATATAGCCTAAACATAGCCCGATACCGGGGTTTCACTAGTCATAAGCATCTAGCAAAACGGAATACTCCAAATATAACTATAGAGTTTAATATAGAAAAATAAGAACATGAAGGACTAAGATAGGGAAGAGCTTCGGGCTGTGAACGCCAATAGCTACCTAGAGACTCCTCGGATCCGCCTGAGCCGGAAATGATCAGCACTCGGGAGCGGGACCAAATTCGCCTGAATCTGCACACAGGGTGCAGGGAGTAAAGTGAGTACTCCAACTCAGTGAGTAATAATCATAAATAAAGACTGAAAGCAGGAAATCACGTAAGGTACAAGGCATGTTATAATTAAGCAGTAAAAACCCTTAAAAACAGTAAACAAGTAAAAGATAGGTAAAATTCCTTTAACTCAAATTTGACTTCATGAAAAGCCTTCTACAATAATTAAGCAGGTAATTTTACATGCAATTAAGAAAAGACAAACACATATAGGTTTGCCCCTCGGGCACAGTATCAACAAATCCGCCCCTCGGGCACAGTATCAACAAATCCGCCCCTCGGGCTCAATCTCACATCACAATGGGTTCCCGCGCTCACTGGGGGTGTACAGACTCCTAGAGGGGCCCCACGGCCCAAGCGCAACATCAAGCCATCTCGTGGCATCATCACTAGGCCCTCGGCTTCATATCAATCAAGCCACCTCGTGGTGTACATGTCTCAGGCCCTCGGCCTCATAATCAGTATTAAATGTTTCCTCACAACATAAGTCATCGGTCTTACTCAGTCAAAATCATCACAAGCCACTAGGGCAATAGTAAAACATGATTCTCAGCCTAAAAATATCATTTAAAAGATCATGTAAGTGTTTAAAACAGAGTAAACATGGCTGAGTACGAAAACAGTGAAATATAACATGACTGAGTTCAAGTATAAAGTCAAAACAATGAGGAAAATACCAGTAAAAATCCCCGAAGGGTTCAAATAGTTGGCACAAGGCCCAAATATGGCATTCAGCCCAAATCATGATGATAGCAAATAGATTTCAGTCAAATACACGGTAAAATATTCATTCAAGACGGACTAAGTCACAATCCCCAACAATGCAAAACCGGTCAAATCTCTAGCTCGCGACGCCTTTGCCCCTCGAATCGACCTTCACTCGCGTCGAATCTATCCAAAATTAGAACGAGGACATCAAAATATGCTAAGGGAACGAAGCCCAAACGCAAATAATCAAAATACGACACAAATCCCGAAATTACCAAAACTCGACCCCGGGCGCACGTCTCGGAATTCGATAATTTTTACATAAATAGATTCCTTATCTCCCCACGAGTTCATACATATCAAAAGTTCTGAAATCCGACCTCAAATGGTTCTTCAAATCCTCAATCAAAGGTCTAAATTTCCAAGCCCTAGTTCTTCCATTTTTGGCTTAATTTCCATGATTATTTAGGTAGAATTCACATTAGAATCGAGTTTTAAGTCCAAAATCATACCTCCAAGTGATTCCCCTTGAATACCTCTTCAATCCCCTTCAAAAAGCTCCAAAAACGACTAACAATGGAGGAAATAAACCCCAAAATCGCGGACAAGACGAGTATTTAAACATTCTGCCCAGGCCTGAAATCCTTCTTTGCGAACGCGGTCAAAGCCTCGCGTTCGCGAAGTACAAAAATACCTTGACCAAAATTCCTCCTTCGCGATCGCGACCACCCCATCGCGAACACAATGCTTTAGTCAGACAGACCTTCACGAACGCGCTCCTTCGCCCGCGAACGCGATGAATAAAACACCTCAAAACCCAGCTGGCCAATTTCCTCTATGCGAACGCGAAGCAGACCTTGCGAACACGAAGCAGACCTTGCGAACGCGATGCAACATTTCCCAGCCCTTCGCGAACACGGAGAATCCCTCGCGTATGAGAAGGCTAAATTCCCAGCCTTCTCCAACAAACCCTTCGCGATCGCGGTTCCCCTCTCGCGAACGCGAAGGGCATTTGTCTGCAACACTGAGCAGCAGATTTCTGCAATTCTAAACTTCATGAAATGGTTCGATTGACCACCCGAAACTCACCCAAGGCCCTCGGGACCTCAACCAAACATGCCAATATATCCCATAACCTCATTCAAACTTGTTCCAACCTTCAAAACGCTCAAAACAACATCGAAACACCAAATTTGCATCATATTCAAGCCTAAGAATTCCAAAATCTTCTAAATTATGCTTTTGATAAAAAACCCAACCAAACCACGTCCGAATGACCTAAAATTTTGCACACACATCCCAAAAGACACAACGGAACTACTGAAATTTCAAAATTCCATTCCGACCCCTATATCAAAATCTCGCCTACTAACCGGAAATCGCCAAAATATCAACTTCGCTAATTCAAGCCTAAATCTACTCCGAACCTCCAAAACTCATTCTGATCGCGCTTCTAAGCCCCAAATCACCTCCCGAAGCTATCAGAACTCACATCTGAGCCCTCTAACACATAAGTCAACATCCAGTTGACCTTTCTAACTTAAGCTTCTGCAAAAGAGACTAAGTGTCTCAAACTTCACCAAAATCATTCCGGATTCGATCCGAACAACCCGATACCACATAAAATGGATAAACAAAGCCTAAAGAAGTAAAAAAGAGGAAAACAGAGCATAACTCATGAGACGACTAGCCAGGTCGTCACAAAATTCTTAGTGTTAGTTTTACAACTGTACTGCTTATCTTATACTATCATATCTTATATTTTATGTTATCTCAGTAGGGCCCTGACCTTCCTCGTCACTACCCGACCGAGGTTAGGCTTGACACTTACTAAGTACCGTTGTGGTGTACTCATGCCCCTTCTGCACATGTTTTTCATGTGCAGATTCAGGTACTGCGACTCAGTCTTATCACCCTTGAGGCGAGGCGACTGATCCAGCGACTTTGAGGTATATCTTCTGCGTCCGCAGACCGAGGAGTCCTTTGCTATTCTAGCTTTTAAACATTTGCCCTTCTGTATTTCTTGTCCTTGTTAGATATTCTGGAGTTAAAGTACTGTGTAGTGATCCTTAGCTTGTGATTCATGGGTTTCCGTGTCTTGGAAGTATGTATTGGTTAGAGAGTTAAATATTGTGTATTCCGAGCGGCACTTTTAAACACTGTTTTATCACTCTTGATTCTGTTTTAATTTGTTTTTATTTCGCACTTTGGTTATCTTCCGCAATTTAGGCTTACCTAGTCGTAGAGGACTAGGTGCTGTCATGATGGTTCACGGAGGGCAAACCGGGGTCGTGACAAACATGTGAGGAGATACTCACCAATTGATCAGTTAGTATAGTCTATATATATGTTGTTCTGATTCTCCGAAAATATCAGTGGATATGTGTCGGATCCTCCAAAAATAGTGCATTTTCTAAGGATTCATGCGAATAGCTTAATTTTTTTTATATTACTTAAATTTAAGATATTTATTCTTTTGCTTATATGTAATTTTCTTACTTTTATTTGAGTTTATGGTATTTGAATTTTGTTCTTGTATCTAAAGTATTTGTATTAAGAAGTAAATAAAGACAAATATATAAGAAAAGGGTTGACTAAAACCTAAACCTCCAAACCAAAACCTAAACTTCTCCTCTCCCTCAGCCGCCACTCTCCCTCTCCGTTTTCTTATTCCTTTCTTCCACAGTAGTGGCGTTAATTTAAAGCTGCAAGAAAAACAAAGAGGAGCAAGAGGGTATCACCGCTGCTTCTCATTTATGGACAAAATTTTTAACTTGTGGGTTTGTCTCTTCTATATAGTTAAACTAAGGCCAAGTTTTTTTGGCCAAAAGTGAGGTGTTTGACCAAGCTTTTGGAATGAAAACAAGTACTTTTGAGGAGAAGCAGAAGTAGTTTTGGAGAAGCAGAAAAAGTAGCTTCTCTCCAAAAGCACTTTTTTGAAAAGCACATTTGAGAAAAATACACTTAGAAGCAGTTTTTAAAGCTTTGGCCAAATACTATCCAAACACAAACTACTTCTCACCAAAAGTACTTTTGAAAAAAAACACTTCTCAAAATAAGCTGATTTTTGCAACTTGGCCAAACGGGCTGTAAGACATTTTAATTGAAACAAATGGAGTACAAAATATAGCTGGAGTTCTTCAAACATAAACTGGAATAATTAATATTGCAAATTAAAAAACATAAGAAATCACGTTAATTTTGAGGATAAGTCAACCTCACCATAAAATTCGAAATCAACAACACCATTATAACAGTAAAACGACGCCAACAAAAAGAAGATGATGAATGGTAATTACTAGAAAGATAATAATTGTTAAACAAAAGTTTCAATGATGAAAAATAGTATATCACTATTGGCGCAGGATCACAAGGGATAAAATAAAGGAATCAAGAAGCCCTATCATTCAAGCATGGAAGAAGTAAAAGACTTAAGAAAACAATCTATCAACGGGAGCAAGTAAGGAAAGAGAATGATGCAAACTCTAGAAGCAAAAGAAAGGAAAAGTATCAGTGATTAGAGACGAAAACGGAAGAAGCAGCGGAGATCCGGAAGAAGAATTAATTAATGATTTGATAGATGATTGACGGAAGTTATTATATGAAGGTTCCAAATCAAAGGAAAACGAGATTGCAAAGCTCTGCACTGGAGATTGTTAAAGCCCAGAATCAAGGGATTCATCGTTGATTAGTCAAGTAACGGAAAGATCTGCCTAGCAGAAGAAAAGCCTATCAAGGCCACAAGTCAAAGAATATCAATGGAAACTTCACCTTATTCTTGGAAAGAATCAATTTATGATTCTTTTCAGGGATCAGCTCTCTTGGGCTTGTAATTTCTCAAGATTCAAGTCAACCAAGAGTCAAGAAGGCTCACGAAGTACATATACATCGGTTCAAGGCTTGGAGCAGACATTCTTTGAACGAACCACTAGCACTCTTTTTGTTCTACTCCAAACAAGCATTGCAGTTCTCTTTAGATCTGTTGTGTAATTAGTGAGAGAAAAAAAAAGAAGATAAACACTGGTGAGGCATTGTATCGAGAAGAGAGAAGTGACATAGTGACCAAGCTGTTGGTGTAAAGCTGCATCAACCATCTTGTAATCGAAAAGTTTTAAATACTAAAAGAGAGCACCTTTGCAACCCATGAGGACTGGACGTAGGATTCACATTGAATCCAAACCAGTATAAAAATCCTAGTATCTTTAATTCCTGCACTTTATTTCTGCTTTAATTTTATTCTATTCTTATCTCTAGTCGACTAATTGGTAAACTAGTCAACTACTTAGAATACAAAGAAGAAAAATCGACAATTCACCCTTCCTCTTGTACTTTCAATTGGTATCAGAGGAGGTCTCACACTTTTTATCTTTTGCTTAACAGCTAGTGAGAAAAGATCATATCAAACCAAGTAATAATTGGAGCACTCTTTCAAGAAGGGATATCGCAAGTAAGGCCACCATACTTCAATGGACAACATTTCTCTCACTAGAAAGCACGCATGGAAATCTATGTGAAATCCTATGACGTCAAAGTATGATGTGTCATAAAAAAAGGAAAACTATCCACTCCCAGCAGCAGCTCAACCTCCCGCTAATCCTAAAGATATAGACGAATATACATATGAGCAAATGACTGTTGTTCAAGTTAATGCTAACGCTCGAAACTTGCTCTATAATACTATAAGTGAAGAAGAGTACGGGAAAATTTCAAGCTGTGATACTGCTAAAGAAATGTGAGACAAACTGGAAATTACTTATGAAGGAACCAACAAGGTGAAAGAAACTCGGATAAACATGTTAGTTCATGATTATATGAACTCTTCCAGATGAAAGAAGGAGAATACATTGAGAAAATATTTGCAAGATTTAGAAAAATCATTAGCGATCTGAAAGCCTTTAGTAAGCCCTACTCAAGTGGTGATCAAGTTCGAAAAATTCTGAGGAGTTTGCCTACCACATGGAAAAAAAAAGTAGTTGCACTCGAGTCCCAAGATCTAAATAAGCTTTCATATGATAAACTACGAGGAGGTCTTCTAACATTTGAGAAAACTCATCTCAAGAAAACAAATCAGGAAGAAAAGAAAAAAACAGTTGCCTTCAAAACTACAACTAAAAGACCTAAAGATGATATTCATGACGATCCAGAAGCTCTTGAAGAATAAATTGTCATGGTATCAAGAAACATGAATGGATTGATGAGAAGATATAGAAATATAAAAAAGGGAAGGATGTCATCCCGATGAATTATGCAATCTAGTGAACAAGACAAAAATGATAGGAAATGCTTTAAATGCGGAAGGTATGGCCATGTTCAAGCTGAATGCCCTGAATTAAAAGAAAAGTCTCCGGAGGATTCAATAAAAACAAATATTTTGGAAGTTGGAGTGATGAAGACAACTCAGAACATGAGGAAATAGCAAACCTGTGCTTCAGGAGTAATTTAGAAAATGATATGAACAAATACTCTAGCTGCTGGACTAATGAAGACACATCAGATGATGAAAGCAAAGAAGATACTGAAAATTGTTTCATGGCACAAGGTGAAACAAGCGAGGAACACCACAGAAAGAGTCGCAAAGAAAATGGTACTTAAACAGTATGTGTTCCCATCATATGATAGGTGACAAAAATTTGTTCAAAGAAGTTACAAAGATAAATAGAGGAAGTATCAAATTTAGTGATGATTCAAAAGGAAAAATAGTTGGCACCGACATAGTTCCATTCAACGACAATTGTGATATTACTGAAGTATACCTTTGTCACGACCCCGGTTCGCCCTCCGTGAACCCTCGTGACGGCACCTAGTCTTCTGCGACTAGGTAAGCCTAAATTGTGGAAGATAAACCAAGTGAGGAATATAAACAATTTAAAATAGAATGAAGAATGACAAAACAGTGTTTAAAAGTGCTACTCAGCATACACAATAGTTAACTCTCAAACCAATACATACTTTCAAGACCCGAAAACCCATGAATCATAAGCTAAGGATCACTACACAGTCCAACTCCAAAATATCTAACAAGAGAAAGAAATACAGAAGGGCAAAGGTTTAAAAGCTAGAATAGAAAGGGACTCCTTGGTCTGCGGACGCGGTAGATATACCTCGAAGTCATTGGAGCAGTCACCTCGCCTCAACGGTGATAGGACTGAATTGCAGTACCTGGATTTGCACATGAAAACATGCGTAGAAGGGGCATGAGAACACCACAGTGGTACTCAGTAAGTGCCAAGTTTAACCTCGGTCGGGTAGTGACGACGAAGGTTAGGGCCCTACTGAGGTTAAATAAAGTATAAAGTTTGACAGTGTAGAACAGAATAGTATAAATGAATACAGCAGCAAAAGTAACATAGGATAATATAAGGGCAACAATAACTATTATAGAGACAAGGAAAAACATGGAAAGAAATGCGACTTAGCACCAAAATAGTAACCGGGGAATCTCCCAGGATACCGTCCTGTAGTCCCATTTGTATATATCCAATGGATCTCCCAGATCCCATCCCGCAGTCCAGCTCAAAATGCGTGGGGATCTACCAGAATCCCGTTCCGTAGCCCTAAATGTAAATACCCAGTACTGGGGGAATCTACCGGGTGCATTCCCGTAGTTCCTTATAACTGTGCAGGGTGATCTACCGGAATCCCACATCCGTAGTCCCAAAATAAACAGACAAGGAAGAGCTACCGGAATCCCACATCCGTAGTCACAAAATAAATACACAGCAGCAACAGGAAAATATACAAAAATGGAAAATTTTTATATTAAGATAAGTGATTCTAGCGTAGTATGCTGCACAGAATTCAAGTAAGGCAGTTTGAGCAAGTAAGCAATTAAGTCAATTAAACATGTTTTCCTAAGCTAAAAACATGCTTAATAGTACAAGTAATAAGAACAGGAAAGGAAACATACTAGTAGTTACTTAAAGAAAACCGGATTTCCAACAATTATCACAAGTACGCACTCATCACCTCACGTACAAGGCATTCCAATTACGAAATATACCAAATCCTAAGGGGAAGGTCTCCCCCACAAGGTTAGACAAGCCACTTACCTCGAACCGACACAAAATCAATCCAAAACCACGCTCTTTCCACGAGTACTCGACTCTAAATGGTCCAAATCTATTCAATTCAATTTCATAACGTAAATAACGCTTCAAGTAACTGATTCTATAAAGGAATTCTAAACTAATACGAGAACTTAGGTAAAATAACCAAAACGCCCCTCGGGCCCACGTCTCGGCATTGGGTAAAATTTATATTTTTAGAATCCTCACACTCTCCCGAGTTCATGCATGCCAAAATTATCCAAACTAAGGTCAAATTCCCAATCAAAAGTCGAAATCTAGGTCTAAGAACTTTCTTCCAACTTTTCCTCAATTTTCATCTCCAATCCGAAATTAAATGATGAATTCATGTTTGGATTAATGGGTTACAAGAAAAAAGGAGTTAAGAATCGTTACCCAATCGATATCTCTGAAAATCCCTCAAAATCTCGCTCAAATCCGAGCTCCCAAGCTTAAGTTTTGATAAAAATGGCTAAACCTTTGATTTTGAAATTTTATATTCTGCCCAGGTATTTCCTTCTTCGCGAATGCGAGGCTACGATCGCGAACGCTTTGCACTAAAGTTTCACTGTCCGGTCTCCCTCTTCGCGAACGCGATGATCATTTATCTCCTCCTACGTGAACGTGAGACTGCCTTCGTGAACGCGTAGGCACAAAGTTCCATAGCCTTGCGAACACATAAACTCCTTCGCGAATGTGAAGCGTTAATTCCTCACCAGCCCTAGCTCCTCTTCGCGAACGAGAAACCCCACTCACGAACGCGAAGAAGGAAACCAGGACTGACTGCTGCAACATTTTTCTGCAATTCTCTAAGTCCAAAAATGACATGTTGAGCATCCGAAACACACCCGAGGCCCCCGGGACCTCAACCAAACCTGCCAACCAATCTTAAAACATCATTCAAACTTGTTCCAACCTTCGGAATGCTCAAAACAACAACAAAACACCTATTTTTTCATCGTATTCAAGCCTAAGAATTCCAAAAACTCTAAAAATACGCTTTCAATCAAAAAGTCTATCAAACCTCATCCGAATGACCTGAAATCTTGCACACACGTTACATTAAACACCACATAGCTACTCCAACTTCCGAAATTCCATTCTGACCCTCGGATCAAAATCTCACTATCGAACCGGAAACTTCTAAAATTCAACTTTCAGCATTTCAAGCCTAAACTAGCTTCAAACCTCGAAAACACAATCCAAACACGCTCCTAAACCCGAAATCACCCAACGGAGCTAACGGAACCATCGGATTTCCATTCCGAGGTCGTCTTCACACTATTCCGACTACGGTCAACTTTGCCACACTTAAGCTCTCATTTAGGGACTAAATGTCCCAAAACTCTCCGAAACTCAAAACCAAACATTCCGGCAAATCAAAATAGCATAAATAAACTTGGGAAAAGCAGTTAATAGGGGATGTGGGTGTTAATTCTTAAGTTGACCAGCCGAGTCGTCACATCCTCTTACACTTAAACATTCGTTCATCCTCGAACGAGCATAAAGACATACCTGAAGTGGTGAAAAGATGAGGGTAACGGCTACGCATATCCTGATCGGTCTCCCAGGTCACCTCCTCGACCGGCTGGCCCCACTACTAAACCTTTACTGATGCAATGTTCTTTGACCTCAGCTTTCTAACCTGCCTGTCCAATATTGCCACTGGCTCCTTAACATAGGATAGATCCTTGTCCAACTGGAATGAACTGAAATCCAACACGTGTGACGGGTCACCGTGATACCTCCGCAGCATCGAAACATGGAATACCGGATGAACTTCGGCCAAGCCTGGAGGTAAGGCAAGCTCATAAGCAACCTCCCCAACACGCCTCAATATCTTAAAAGGGCCAATAAATCTCGGACTCAACTTTCCTTTCTTCCCTAATCTCATAATGCCCTTCATATGCAAAACCCGAAGTAGAACCCGCTCTCCAACCATATAGGAAACATCACGAACCTTCCGGTCCGCGTAACTTTTCTATCTGGACTGGGCTGTACGGAGTATATCCTGAATCACCTTAACTTTCTCCAAAGCATCCTGAACCATGTCTGTGCCCAACAATCTAGCCTCAGCTGGCTCAAACTAACCCATTGGGGATCTACCCTGTTTCCTATATAAACCCTCATACGGTGCCATCTGAATGCTAGACTGATAGCTGTTGTTGTAAGAAAACTCTGCCAATGGCAAAAACTAATCCCAAGACCCTCCAAACTCAATCACACACGCACGGAGCATATCCTTAAGAATATGAATAGTGCGCTTGGACTGTCCGTCCATCTAAGGGTGAAATGTTGTACTCAACTCCACCCGAGTACCCAACTCATGCTGAACGGCTCTCCAGAACCGTGATGTGAACTAAGTACCTCTATCTGAAATGATGGAAACCGAAATACCATGCAGTAGAACAATCTCCGAGATATAGATCTCCGCTAACCGCTTAGAGGAATAAGTAGTACACACAAGAATAAAGTGAGCGGACTTGGTCAGCCGATCCAAAATTACCCAAATAGCATCGAACTTCCTAAAAGTCCGTGGGAGCCCAACTACAAAGTCCATGGTGATCTGCTCCCACTTCCACTCCGAAATCTCTATCTGCTAAAGCAACCCACCCAGTCTTTAGTGCTCATACTTCACTTGCTAACAGTTGAGGCACGGAGCTACAAATCCAACTATATCCTTCTTCATCTGCTTCCACCAGTAGTGTTGTCTCAAATCCTGGTACATCTTCGCGGCACCCGTATGGATGGAATACCACAAACTAGGGGCCTCTTCTAGAATCAACTCTCGAAGCCCATCAACATTGGGTACACAAACCCGACTCTGCATCCTTAATACCCCATCATCACCAATAGTTATATCTCTGGCATCACCGTGCTGAACCTTGTCCTTGAGGACAAGCAAATGAAGGTCATCCTACTGTTTCTCCCTAATACGATCAAATAAGAAAGACCGAGAAACCACACAAGCTAGACCCGACTGGGCTCCGAAAGATCCAATCTCAAAATTGGTTGGCTAAGGCCTGAATATCCATCGCCATAGGCCTCTCCAATGCTGGTAAATAAGCCAAGCTCCCCAAACTCTCTGCCCGGCGACTCAAAGCATCGGCCACCATATTGGCCTTGCCCGGGTGATACAAAATAGTGATGTCATAGTCTTTCAGCAACTCTAACCACCTCCTCTAGCGCAAATTTAGATCCTTTTGCTTGAATAGGTGCTACAAGCTTCGTTGGTCAGTATAAATCTCACAGGGAACCCTGTATAAATAATGGCACCAAATCTTCAGGGCATGAACAATGGCATCTAACTCAAGGTCGTGAACATGGTAGTTCTTCTCATGTATCTTCAACTATCTGGATGCGTAGGCAATCACCCTATCGTCCTGCATCAACACCGCTCTGAGACCAAACTGCGAGGCATCACAATAGACCGTATAAGACCCCGAGCCTGTAGGCAATATCAAAACTGGGTTGTAGTCAAAGCTTTCTTGAGCTTTTGAAAGCTCGTCACACACTCCTTCGTCTACTGGAACGGAGCACCCTTCTAGGTCAACCTAGTCATAGGGGCTGCAATCAATGAAAACCCCTCCACAAAACAATAGTAGTAACCCGCCAAGCCAAGGAAACTGCAGATCTCGGTAGCTGAGAATGGTTTGGGCCAACTCTGCACAACTTCTATCTTCTTCAGATCCACCTAAATACCCTCACTCGATACCATGTAGCCTCTGAATGCCATTGAATCCAACCAAAACTCACATTTCGAGAACTTAGCATATAACTTCTTCTCTCTCAGAGTCTGAAGCACAGTCCTCAGGTGCTGCTCATGATCTTCCCGATTTCGGGAGTACACCAGAATATAATCAATAAAGAAAATAACGAACGAGTCAAAATACGGCCAGAACACACCGTGCATCAAATGCATAAAGGTTGTTGGGGCATTGGTCAGCCCAAATGACATAACAAGGAACTCGTAATGACCATACCGAGTCCTGAAAGTAGTCTTCGGGATATCTGGCTCCCGAATCTTTAACTGATGGTAACCTGAGCGCAAATCAATCTTAGAAAACACCCGTGCGCCCTGAAGTTGGTCAAACAGATCATCAATACGAGGCAAAGGATAACAGTTATTCACTGTAGCCTTGTTCAACTAGTGATAATCAATACACATACGCATAGAACCATTCTTTTTCTTCATAAACAAGACAGGAGCACCCCAAGGTGATATACTGGGCTGAATAAATCCCTTAGCAAGCAATTCTTATAACTGATCCTTCAACTCCTTCAACTCAGGAGGAGCCATACGATATAGAGGAATAGAAATGGGCTGAGTGCTCGGCAACATATCAATGCCAAAATCAATATCTCTATCAGGCGGCATGCCTGGAAGATTAGCTGGAAAGACATCGTGAAAATCCCGTACTACTGGGATTGAATCAACTAAATGGGTATCAATACTGACATCTCTCACATAAGCTAAATACGCGTCACACCCCTTCTCAACCATACACTGAGCTTTAAGAAAAGAAATAACTCTACTAGGAGTGTGATCTAAAGTAACCCTCTACTCAACACGTGGCACACCTAGCATAGCCAGTGTCACGGTTTTGGCGTGACAATCAAGAATAGCATAATGGGGGCAACAACCAGTCCATGCCTAAGATAATATCAAAATCAATCATGATGAGCAATAATAAATTGGCTCTGGTCTCAAAACCACTGAGAGCAACCAAACACGGCCGATAAAAGCGGTTCACAATAAGAGAATCTCCCACAGGAGTAGAAACATAAATAGGGGAACTCAAAGAATCCCGAGATACACCCAAATGCGGAGCAAAATAAGAAGATACATAAGAATAAGTGGATCCTGGATCGAATAGAACCGATGCATCTCTGTGGCAAACTAGTATAATACATGTGATGACATAATCGGAGGCAACAACCTCGGTACGTGTAGGAACGGCACAGTATCGGGCTTGGCCTCCCTCTCTAGGGCGACCTCTACCTCCCCGACCTCCACCTCTAGCTGGCTGAGCAGGTGGGGTATCAACTAGAGCTATAACCATAGCTTGAGAACTCTGCAGGGCATGCTGTGGCTGAGAAGCCTGTGGAGGTGCAACCCTCCCAAGTCTAGGGGAATCCCTCACCATATGACGGGTGTCACCACACTTAAAACAAGCTCTGGGAGGACGTGGTGGCTGTGACTGGCTCGGTCCAGGTCTGCTGGACTGACCTCTAAAAGCACCCCAATAGGAGGTGCGCTAGATACCGGTGGTGCATAATAAGGCTCCTGAGGTCTAGGAGGAGCTGGAATACCACTGGCTACTGGAAGAGCTGAATGAATAGGGCGACTCATATAACCCCTACCATGACGACCTGCTATTGGGGCATGGGCACCAGAGAAATGGCCCGACTCTCGAGACCTCTTGGCCTCCTTCTCCTCTCTCTCCCTAGTATGCATACCCTCAATCCTCCTAGAAATGCTTGCCACCTGCTGATAAGAAATATCCATCTCCAACTCATGATCCATGATAAACCTGATGTTGGGAATAAGGCCCTCAATAAATAGGCGAACCCTCTCGCAAACAGTAGAAACAAGGGCTGGTGCATGCCTAGCCAAACTGGTGTAACAGACAGCATACTTTGAGACAGTCATAGCACCCTAGTACAAATACTCAAACTCAATACACCATGCATCCCTGAGGCTCTGAGGAACATACTCTCTCAGGAACAGATCTGAAAACTGAGTCCAAGTCAGTGAAGCAGCCTCATCCGGACTGTCTAACTCATAGGCGCGCCACCACTCATAAGTGGCTCCTCGAAGCTGGAAGGTAGTGAAGGAAACCCCGCTCGATCCTGATATACCCATGGTACGGAGAATGCGGTAACTCTCATCTAGAAATCCCAGAGCATCTTCCGATGCTAGACCACTGAATATAGGAGGCTTGTACCTCTTGAACCTTTCATGCCTCAGTTGCTCCTCTGCGGAAGTCGCTGCCCTGTCCTCGGGCTGAACTGGCATTGCAGGCGGTACAAGAATAATCTCAAGGACCTGCTCAACATGCACTCGCTGCTCAGGAGTGCGGGCGACGGGAGTCTGTGCTCCTCCCCCGGCCTGAGATGTAGCTGCAGCAAAGGAAAACAACCTTGCCTGAGCTAGAATGGTATACATGCTCATGACTATGCTAGAGTCTCCTGAAGAGCTAGAGTAGTAGTAGCAGTAGGCGTGTCAGGTGCTTGGACTCTAGCTGGAACTACTGGTGGTACCTCGGCGGTAGCTCGCACAAGTGCCCTGGCTGCACCACGTGCGCGTCCTCGGCATCTACCCCAGCCCCAGCCTCAGACAGGTGCAGTAGGGGGCACGGGTGCCTGACCATCTAGGGTAGCACATGTCCTCACCATCTGTGAGAGAATAGGAAACAGAAGTTTAGAATTGTGATGTCAAAATATTGCAATTCAAGGAAATCAAATAAAGTGGAATTTTCCTAACAATTACATAGCCTCTCGTAGATAAGCACATACGTCTCCGTACTGATCAACGAGACTCTAATAAATCGGCTTGTGATCCATGACTCCTATGAACCTAGAGCTCTGATACCATCTTGTCACGACCTCAGTTCGCCCTCCGTGAACCCTCGTGACCGCACCTAGTCCTCTACAACTAGGTAAGCCTAAATTACGGAAGATAAACCAAGTACGGAATAAAAAACAATTTAAAACAGAATGAATAACGATAAAACAGTGTTTAAAAGTGTCACTCGGCATACACAATAGTTAACTCTCAAACTAATACATACTTCCAAGACCCGGAAACCCATGAATCACAAGCTAAGGATCACTACACAGTCTAACTCCAGAATATCTAACAAGGGAAAGAAATACAGAAGGGCAAATGTTTAAAAGCTAGAATAGAAAGGGACTCTTCGGTCTGCGGACGCGGCAGATATACCTCGAAGTCGCTGGATCAGTCGCCTCGCCTCAAGGGTGATAGGACTCAGTCTCAGTACATGGATCTGCACATGAAAAACATGCATAGAAGGGGCATGAGTACACCACAGCGGTACTCAGTAAGTGCCAAACCTAACCTCGGTCGGGTAGTGACGAGGAAGGTCAGAGCCCTACTGAGGTTAAATAAAGTATAAAGTTTGACAGTGTAGAACAGAACAATATAAATGAATACAACAGTAAAAGTAACATAGGATAATATAAGGGCAACGACAACTATTATAGAGACAAGGCAAAACACGAAAAGAAATGCGACTTAGCACCAAAATACCAACCGGGGAATCTCCCAGGATACCATCCTGTAGTCCCATATGTATATATCCAATGGATCTCCCAGGATCCTATCCCGTAGTCCAACTCATAGTACGCGGGGATCTACCGGAATCCCGTTCCGTAGTTCCAAAGGTAAATACCCAGTACTGGGGGAATCTACCTGGTGAATTCCCGTAGTTCCATATAACTGTGCAGGGGGATCTACCGGAATCTCACATCCGTAGTCCCAAAATAAACAGACAAGGGGGAGCTACCGGAATCCCACATCCGTAGTCCCAAAATAAATACACAGCAGCAACAGAAAAATATACAGAAATGGCAAAATTTCATACTAAGACAACAAGTGATTCTAGCCTAGCATGCTGCACAGAATTCAGGTAAGGCAGTTTGAGCAAGTAAAGTAATTAAGTCAATTAAACATGCTTTCCTAAGCTAACAACAGGCTTAATAGTGTAAGTAATAAGAATAGTAAAGGAAACATACTAGTAATTACTTAAAGAAAATTGGATTTCCAATAATTAGCACAAGTACGCACTCGTCACCTCACGTACAAGGCATTTCAATTACCAAATATACCAAATCCTAAGGGGAAGGACTCCCACACAAGGTTAGACAAGCCACTTACCTTGAACCGACTCAAAATCAATCCGAAACCACGCTCTTTCCACGAGTACTCGACTCTAAATGGTCCAAATCTATTCAATTCAATTTCATAATGTAAATAACAATTCAAGTAACTGATTCTACAAAGAAATTCTAAGCTAATACGTGAACTTAGGTAAAATGACCAAAATGCCCCTCGGGCCCACATCTCAGAATCGTGTAAAATTTATATTTTCAGAATCCTCACACTCTCCCAAATTCATGCATGCCAAAATTATCCAAATCTAAGGTCAAATTCCCAATCAAAAGTCGAATTCTAGGTCTAAGAACTTTCTTCCAACTTTTCCCCAATTTTCATCTTCAATCCGAAATTAAATGATGAATTCATGTTTGGATTAATGGGTTACAAGCAAAAGGGAGTTAAGAATTGTTACCCAATTGATATCTCTGAAAATCCCTCAATATCGCGCTCAAATCCGAGCTCCCAAGCTTAAGTTTTGATAAAAATTGATAAACCCTCGATTTTGAAATTTTATATTCTGCCCAGGTATTTCCTTCTTCGCGAATGTGAGGCTACGATCGTGAACGCGATGCACTAAAGTTTCACTGGCCAGTCTCCCTCTTCACGAACGCAATGCCTGAGCCGCGAACGCGATGATCATTTCTCTTATTCTACGCGAACTCATAGGCACAAAGTTCCACAGCCTCGCGAATGCGTAAGCTCCTTCGCGAACGCGAAGTGTTAATTCCTCACCAGCCCCAGCTCCTATTTACGAACACGAGACCCCACTCGCGAACTCGAAGAAGGAAACCAGAACTGACTGCTGCAACATTTTTCTGCAATTCTCTAAGTCCAAAAATGACCCGTTGAGCATCCGAAAAAAACCCGAGGCCTCCGGGACCTCAACCAGACCTGCCAACCAATCCTAAAACATCATTCAAACTTGTTCCAACCTTCGGAATGCTCAAAACAATATCAAAACACCTATTTTTTCATCGGATTCAAGCCTAAAAATTCTAAAAACTCTAAAAATATGCTTTTGATCAAAAAGTCTATCAAACCTCGTCCGAATGAACTGAAATTTTCCACACACGTCACATTAAACACTACAGAGCTACTCCAACTTCCGGAATTCCATTCCGACCCTCGGATCAAAATCTCACTATCGAACCGGAAACTTAAAAAATTCAACTTTCGGCATTTCAAGCCTAAATTAGCTTCGGACCTCCAAAACACAATCCGAACACGCTCCTAAATCTAAAATCACCCAACGGAGGTAACGGAACCATCGAATTTCCATTCTAAGACTGTCTTCACACTGTTTCGACTACGGTCAACTTTCCCACACTTAAGCTCTCATTTAGGGACTAAGTGTCCCAAAACTCTCCGAACTCAAAATCTAACATTCCGACAAATAAAAATAGCAGAAATAAACTTGGGGAAAATAATTAATAGGGGATAGGGGCGTTAATTCTTAAGACGACCGGCCGGATCGTCACAACCTTGTAGATGAACTCAACTATAATCTCTTGAGTATAAGTCTGCTATGTGATTTAGGGTACGGAGTCAAATTTAAAAAAAAAAACAGGATGTGCCATTGAAGATGAGTCAAGTAAAATAATACTTGCAGGAAAGGTATGAAAATGTTTACATTCTTGATGGCATTAAAAATTTAGATAGTCACATCTACTTAGCATCTATATATGATGATCCATGGTTGTGGCATAAGAAACTTGGTCATGCAAGCATACATCTAATTGAGAAACTCTCCAAGCATGATTTAGTTATTGGACTTCTCAAACTCAATTTTTCTAGAAATCATGTATGTGATGCATGTCACATTGGTAAACAAACCAGAAACTCTTTAAAAGGTAAAGACATTGTGTCTACGACCAAGCCCTTACAATTGCTTTATATAGACTTATTTGGACCCACTAGAATTGCTAGCATTGGAGGTAAACGATATGCTTTTGTTATTGTTGATGACAACTTAAGTTTTACATGAGTTATTTCCTATATCATAAAGATGAAGCTTTGAAATTCTTTGAGATTTTCTGTAAAAGAGTTGAAAGAGAAAAAGGATATCTCATCACAACCATCCAAAGTGACCATGGAGGAGAATTTGAAAGCAGAGCCTTTGAAGATTTCTGCAATGATCAAGGATATACCCACAACCTTTAAGCTCCAAGATCACCTCAATAGAATGGAGTGGTTAAGCAGCAAAATCAAACTACAATATATGGCCAGAACAATGATACTAGAACATTCCCTGCCAAATCACTTTTGGGCAGAGGCAGTAAGCACAGCCTGCCACATCCTCAACAAATGTCTTATAAGACCCATTTTGAAGAAAACTCCATATGAATTATGGAAAGGCAAACAACCCAATATAGGCTACTTTTATCCATTTGGCAGTAAGCGTTTCATCCATAATAACAGTAAGGACAACCTTGAAAATTTTGATCCAAGCAGTGACAAAGGTATCTTTCTAGGCTACTCTATCAATAGTAGACCTTTTAAAGTTTACAATAAATGTACTTTATCTGTAGAAGAGTCAGTTCATGCCATATTTGATGAACATAACACTACGACCGAGAAAGGAATTATTGCAGGTGATGAAGATATCAGCCATGAAACATCACAGACAAACAAGTCACAAAAGTCGGCTGATAGCACAGATGCAGTTATAGAGTTGACTAATGAACCTATCAACAATCAACCTGAATCATAGAAGGAGTCAACTACTTCTACGACTGGAATGCATCCAAATGAGTGGAGAAGTGAACCAGAATATCCGCAAACGTTTATCATAGGAGATCCAAGTGAAGGAATGAAAACCAAGGGAGCTCTGAAGAAGAAGGAAAATGTAGCACCCATCTCTCAAATCGAACCAAAGAAAGTTGAGGAAGCCTTAACGAACTCCAGCTGGGTACAAGCAATGCAGGAGAAACTCGATCAATTTGATAAAAATCAAGTCTGGGAATTACTGCCTAAGCCTACAAATGCTTCCATAGTTGGAACCAAATGAGTTTTTAGAAATAAGTTGAATGAGGATGGAAAAGTTGTGTGAAACAAAACCAGATTAGTAGCTTAAGGCTATTCACAGTAGAAAGGAGTCTTCTATGATGAAACTTTTGCTTTGGTAGCTCGACTAGAGTCTATGCAGATTCTTCTTGCATATGCATCAAAGGGTTTAGACTCTTCCAGATGGATGCCAAAAGTGCCTTCTTAAATGGCTTTATTGATTAGGAGGTGTATGTAAAACAACCTCCTGGTTTGAAGACTCACAATTTTCTTACCATGTGTATAAGTTAACTAAAGCTCTGTATGGATTCAAATAAACTTCTCGAGCCTGGTACGAAAGGCTTAGTTCATTTCTACTTGATCATGGTTTTACAAGAGGTAAAGTAGATACTACATTATTTATCAAAAGATCATCATGAGGTAATCTTATTATCCAAGTCTATGTTGATGATATTATTTTTGGAAGTGCTAACCCTCTTTTGTGCAAGGAATTTGCTAATTTCATGCAAAGTAAGTTTGAAATGAGCATGATGGGAGAACATACGTTTTTCCTTGGACTTCAAATTCAACAATCTAAGGAAGGAACATTTGTATGTCAGACCAAATATACAAAAGAATTGATTCAAAAGTTCGGCATGAGCAGTGCTAAAGCTATTGGTACACCAATGAGCCCATCAACAAGTCTTGACAAAGATGAAAAGGGAAATTTAGTAGATAAAACTAAATATCGTGGAATGATTGGCTCTTTACTTTACTTAACTGTCAGTCGAAGAGATATTATGTTCAGTATGTGTAAATATTCCAGGTTTCAGTCAGCTCCTAAGAAATCGCATCTGACTGTAGTAAAGAGAATAATTCGTTATCTCATCAGAATTGTTTCATATGGACTGTGGTACCTACGTTCTAATAATTTTAAACTTGAAGGTTTTTCAGATGCTGATCTTGCAGGTGATAAGGAAGACTGAAAAAGCACCAGTGGAACATGTCAATTACAAGGTCCAATGTTTCAAAGAAAAGGGTTAAAATTCTCAATCTAGTAGAAAACGCAGCCAAAGCCTTCAAGGAAGTACATGACAGGATTAATGGGTGACAGTTTTAGCAAATGCCAGCTTAGAGCATCTGAAGGAGGCGATTTGCAACACTCTCACTTATTTCTTACATCATTAGTTATGGATGTTTCAGATAATATTTTTGTTGTTATGGACTGGATAACCAGTCATTGGATGTTTTTTTTTATTTTTGCTAAACTCTGCATGTTTATAATTACCTATATTTGCCTACATCTGTTTAGCTTACTCTGTACATATGTGTATCCCTCCTTGCTGATGCCAAAAAGGGAGAGAAATGTTAGTTATATAGTGCTAGTCACTTGTTGAGTGGGAGTCGACTGCAGCATTTAGGTTTACAAGCACAACACAAACATCGACACCTTTTGAGAGGGAGTCGACTATTACTTCATGGAAGTCAACTTAAAGGTTGACTACATCAAAGCAAGCACCAATAGTAACAGGGAAGTAAACTGCTTTTATATATTATTTTGTCATCATAAAAAAGGGGAGATTGTTAAATACTCGCTCCGTTCCAATTTATGTGAACCTATTTCCTTTTTGGTCCGTTCCAAAAAGAAGGACCCCTTTCTAAATTTGGAAATAATTTAGCTTTAACTTACAATTCTACCCTTAATAAGAAGCTTTTATAACCACACAAATACTATAGACCCTTTTTGACTTGTTTGGGACCACAAGTTCCAAAGGTCTTCATTTATTCTTAAACTTCGTGCCAAGTCAAAAATATTTACATAAATTGGAACGCGGATAGTATAAGTTTCAATGATAAAAATAATATATCACTACTAGTGCAGGATCACAAGGGATAAAATAAAGGAATCAAGAAGCCCTATCATACAAGTATGGAAGAAGTAAAAGACATAAGGAAACAATCTATCAACGGGAGAAAGTAAGGAAGGAGAATGATGCAAACTCTAGAAGCAAAGAAAAGGAAAAGTATCAATGATCAGAGACAAAAAAGGAAAAAGTAGCGAAGATTTGGAAGGAGAATCAATCAATGATTTGATAGAGTATTGACAGAAGTTATTATAGAAAGGTCCCAAATCAAAGGAAAACGAGATTGTGAAACTCTACACTGGAGATTGTTAAAGCCCGAAATCAAGGGATTCATCGTTGATTAGTCAAGTAATGGAAAGATCTGCGGAAGAAAAGCCTATCAAGGCCACAAGTCAAGGAAGATCAACGGAAACTTCACCTTATTCTTGGAAAGAATCAATTTATGATTCCTTTCAAGGATCAACTCCCTTGGGTTTGTAATCTCTCAAGATTCAAGTCAATCAAGAACCAAGAAGGCCTCATGAAGTATATATACATCTGTTCAAGGCTTGAAGCAGACATACTTTGAACTGACCACTATCACTCTTTTTGTTCTACTTCAAACAAGTATTGTAGTTCTCTTTAGATCTGCTGTGTAATTTATGAGAGAAGAAAAATAGATAAATACTGGTGAGACATTGTATCCAGAAGAGAGAAGTGACATAGTGACCAAGTTGTTGGTGTAAAGCTACACCAACCATCTTGTAATCGAGAAATTTCAAATACTAAAAGAGAGCACCCTTGCAACCCAAGGGGACTGGACGTAAGATTCACATTGAATCTGAGCCAATATAAAAATTCTGTTGTCTTTAATTCTTGCACTTTATTTCTACTTTAATTTATTTTGTTCTTATCTCTAGTCGACTAATTAATAAACTAGTCAACTACTTAGAATACAAAGAAGAAAAATCGACAATTCATCCCCTCTTGTACTTTTAATAATAAGATATCAACGATAATTAATTTCGCAGTCACATCCTTGCAGGAAGATGTACACGTGGTAAAACACGAGCTAACAAACAAAGCCCCTGGTTTATTTGTTGAATGGGTACTGTTCATACTTCATTGAGCAATCAACAAACTTGACTTGACCTCCAATGTGACCATCACAAGTACTTAACAAGAAAAATTTTGCACGAGTCCAAAACTGAAATGACGTATTTTTGTAATTAAAATATGTTTATACAGTTAAAAAAAAGTTATATTTCTACATAAAGCGCAGTATAATACTGCGTTTTATTTCAACGGAAAGTTAGCCGTTAAAGTAAAATGCAGTATTATACTGCGTTTTATTAAAAATTTAATTTTTTTATAGGAAAACGCAGTATAGTATTGCGTTTAAGGAAAACACAGTATTATACTGCATTTCCCTATAATAAAATATAACCCCTCCTTCTTTTTCCCCACGATCTGTCTCCTTAATTCTTGGGCCCCACCCGTCACACAAAAAGTGAAGAGCATAGGTCCCGCATACAACCCATGTTTGGATTCATTCTTTCGGGGTCAAAATTTTGAATTTTCGATATTTCAAAAAACCTAAATCGAGGTATTTCGATTTAGTTTATGTCGAAACTCGTAGAGCATATGCATATTTTTTTTGTTGAATGTGTTTCCATGTTGATTTGTGTTATGTTTGCGATTAAATTTGTATGTTATTTTTTCCGGATTGAATTATTAGCTTTGGGACAAAAAAAGTTAGAACTTGATAAATAATTTTTATTGTTAATGAAATTGTTCACAAATATCTTTTACTATTTTATATGTAATTTTGTGAATGTTATGTCCATGTTTGTTATTTTTATTTAGTTTAGATTATTTATTTGCTTAAAGAATAGTGGCCTTTTAGCGTAGTGAAATATAGAGCTTTTTAGCGTAATAAAATATAAAGCCTTATAGCGTAGTAAAATATAGAGCCTTTTAGCATAGTAAAATATAGAGCCTTTTAGCTTAGAGTCTATGTAGTTTAAGTATGTATTAACTACAAACTCTATCCAATTACACTTTACAAAATTAATTATTTAATTTATAAAATAAACTTACAAAACTAACAAATTAATATATGTTGTCAAATTAACTCAAATATCGAGCCTGGACCCATAGATAATTACACTGTCCAATTAAATAATTAATTATTTAATTTATTAAACTAACAAAATTTTAAACTTATTGAAATTGACACACATAATAATTAAGGATAGCTTGGTGCTACTGGGCCTCAAATATCGAGCCTGGAACCCATAGATAATTACTCTGTCCAATTATAAAATTAATTATTTAATTTATTAAACTAACAAAATTTTAAACTTATTGAAATTGACACACATAATAATTAAGGATAGCTTGGTACTACTGGGCCTCAAATATCGAGCCTGGAACCCATAGATAATTACTCTGTCCAATTATAAAATTATATATTTAATTTATTATAACACACAAAATTCTAAAAATTGTTGAAATTGACACACATAATAATTAAGGATAGCTTGGTGCTAATGGGCCTCAAATATCGAGCTTGGAACCCACATATAATTACTTTGTCCAATTATAAAATTAATTATTTTATTTATAAAACTAACAAATTTCTAAAAATGTTGAAACTGACACACATAATAATTAAGGATAGCTTGGTGCTAATGGGCCTCAAATATCGAGCCTGAAACTCATAGATAATTACTCTATCCAATTATAAAATTAATTATTTTATTTATAAAACTAACAAAATTCTAAAAATGTTGAAATTGACACACATAATAATTAAGGATAGCTTGGTACTAATGAGCCTCAAATATCGAGCCTGGAACCCATAGATAATTACTCTGTCCAATTATAAAATTAATTATTTTATTTATAAAACTAACAAAATTCTAAAAATGTTGAAAAATTGACACATATAATAATTAAGGATAACTTGGTGCTAATGGGCCTCAAATATCGAGCATGAAACCTATATATAATTACTCTGTCCAATTACAAAATTAATTATTTAATTTATTATAAGACGAACACACAATTAGTATTGTTTGAATTATAGTAGACGACATGGACTTGCCACCTGTGCACCCTGGACCAGTCACGGATCAAGTATTAGTGTTACAAGGCGAGCATAGGTCCTCCTATGTATGGGAGGGACATCTATTGGATCAGACTCTCCGTGCTAGGAGATCGGACGACTTGTGGGGCTTTTTGAGGGGGAGAGTTTTCTATGCCCGCGTAGTCCATCGCATGCGTGCTACGAGTTTCCTTAGGACTTTTGAGATTGGGCGGATGCATCTCGACTGGTCACTTATCACGGCGTTAATAGAGTGGTGGCGACCGGAGACGCACACTTTTCACCTGCCCACTGGAGAGGCCACCATCACGCTTCAGGATGTTCAGGTTTTGTATGGGCTGCGTGTAGATGGACTGGCCGTTGCACTACCCCAGTATATGAGAGCTATGACGCGTCCCTAGTATTTGGATTTTTTGGGGTAGTATACTGGTTTCAGATCACAGGGTGAGGTTGCACTTAGAGGAGGCAGTTACATTTCTGTGACAGCTATCAGAGAGCATATGGAGGTATTGCACCTCGATATTACCGGCGAGACATTGGATATCCATATTGACCGGTACACGAGATTGGCGTTGTTTCTTCTTTTTTGGGGTGTCTTGTTCCCGAACACCTCGGGAAATCTTGTGAGTATGTGCTTTCTGCATCATCTGCAACAGCTAGATGATTTACCCTTGCACAACTGGGGTGCTGCTGTTCTAGCATACCTGTACAGGAGTATGTGTCGGGCGAGCATGGGCACCCATGTGGACATATGTGGTTTTCTGCCGCTTCAACAGGTGACAACATTTTCGAATACTTTGTTCATTACTCCGAATTATATATAGTCAAAATGACTCTTAAATTTTACGTCAACCTTTTATCTTAGGTTTGGGTCTGGCAGCGGATCCTGCCGTTGCAGCCACCTCTACCACCACTAGAGCCGAGTGTAGCACCTTTGTTTCTCCCTCTATCTAAGAGGTGAGTTCTTCGGCGTGGGAACTACCGAGGGACTGATGTTTATCATAATCTCCCCTTGTCAGAGATGTGTTAGATATGCTGGTGGTCGGACAGGTAAATATGTACCTAAACTTACTTGTTATAAATTCACTTGTGTTGTGAATACCCACTTTTATGTTATTATTTCATAGTTCATCTGGACGTCATACAACGACGAGTTGCTAGGTCATCTGCTCGATTATTGCTCAGTCGACCGACTGCTTTGGAGCACTTTCGTTCCGATGATGTACTTCGATGTGGTGGAGCATCATGCCACAGAGCGTGTACTTCACCAGTTTCACCGTCCCTAGGGGATACCGGGGGAGCCTGCATGGGTGCCTACAGATTATCAGTGGGATGACCGTACCAGGGTGGATGATGAATTTGTAGGATGGCTAGAGGCACATGTCAATATTTGGGACCATTGAGAGGACTTGATTCTGCCACCACCTTCACAGATCCACGAGGCGACTATTGAGCTGTATATGTCATGGTACTGCCGTCACACCCGACTGATGATCGAGAACCCTATTCATGTACTTGGCGATCGGTATAGACCATACACCAGGAGGCATGAGGCACTGGTATGTTTTTGTGGCTTATTAATATCTTATAATTGTGATATAGCATTATTTAATAAATATTATAAATGTTGCGCAGGCTATCGGGCATCACATGTTCTACCGGTTGGGATAGGAGATGCAACAACATGGCGACAATGCTGCAGTCGTTGAGTATGGACAGCGGGTGGAAAAGCTGGCTCTCCGGACCCTGCAGCGAGCCAGAGATGGCGCGAGGTTGGATCACGAGGCTGAGTATGCGGCGCCAGCAGAGTACCATCGGGGTAGGCCTGTCCCATGAGGTAGGGGTAGGGCACGACCCAGGGCTGCCCCACGAGGCAGGGCTGTCCCACGAGGTAGGAGTGACCTACGGGGTCGCGGGGGAAGGCGAGGAGGTGGTCCCCAGCAAGGGGGCGTTGAGGCACCTGTCGACCCACCTGTTGAGGCACATGATGAGGATCTTGGAGATGATCAGTCGGGTTATTTCCCTCAGCTAGATGAGCCTTCCAGCAGCATGTCGTCGTACAGCCTTCAGCTGTCTCAGCCAGCATCGCAGGTCACCCTGTCAGATACATTGTTGATCATGAGTACATTCAACGGAGATGTAGACCAGTTCTTTTCAGGCCCATCGACCACAACTGAGGATCGGCTGACCCGAGACGTAGATGGCGGGCGCAGGTTGAGTAATGCCTCATCCTCGCCGGTTGATGCAGATCTACCATAGGCGCAGGTATGTTTGTATTACTGTAAAATTTCAATTGGTTTTCTTTTCCTTAATGATTTGCCAAAAAAATTAATTTTTAATTTTATTATTAAGGCTTCGTTGCAGCCCATCACGGAGGCCACTGTATGCGATGATGAGGACACCACGGATGCGTATACTCAGGAGGCCGACGAGACCATGGTGAGAAAATGTTTTTGACTTAACACGTACAATACTAATATACATTTTCACATGCTAAGCTTAGTAATTGTTTTGTAGGTTGCTGACGGCCCGACGGCCCCTTCTACCGGTTCTACTAGCTGTACTGTCGATGTTGTTGTGCATCCTCACATAAAGAGGCGACTTGATGATGTTGATCCTGATAGTATACCCGGGCGACAGGGGATGCGACTCAGGCCAGCGGCAGCACTGAAGCACACAGGTTGCGGGACTCATTGATTTTCTTTTGTTTGTATTTTGTGTAAATACTATATTATGTAAATAATGACAACAATTTTATTTTAACAAAATTTTTATTTTAACTGCATTTGAACAACAATTTTATTTTAACAGTACAACACAAACATAGCAAACCTAACACAACACAAACAGTACGACTAATGAAAATGCTTGACAAGGGAAACATAAAGATACACTACGACGCTCAACACGTACATGCCATTATTTAGTCACGACCGCCTAGTATTCTCTGCTCCAACCACTTGAGTTGGTCTTCTAGCTTTTTTTTTTCTTCTTCCACCTCCTTGAGTTTCGCCTTCAACTCCTCAACTTCTTGCTTGGATTGTCGCTCTCTTTCCCGGTACCTCGTACACAAATTATGAAGAAAATACAACTGGCCTTTGTAGTATTCCTACTGACAGGGTTCATCAATACATACCTCAAAATTGCATGTAGGCTTGTCGGTTTGCCAATAAAACTTGTTCATACACGTCCAATAGCGGCGTCCAGTTTCTTCCCAACAATCGACATCATGCATTTTTTCCGCACTCGCACCTTGGGACATAAAGGGGTTGTTGAGACATTTCTTAAAGAGAAACTTTATTTTTATGGAAATATTTGCTATTGGTTAATGTTAAGCTTAGAAAATAACTAGAATGTGCCCGTTATTTATAGGCAAGATTTCGCATAAAACGTAGTATTATACCACGCTTTACATACACACAAAACGTAGTATTATACCACACTTTACATATTTAATTTTTTCTGAAACGAAACAGCTTTTTCGCAATCATTTTAGCTTTTTTCAGAACGACAAGACAACTCACAAAACGTAATATTATACCACACTTTACATTTTTAATTTTTCTGGAACAAAACAGCTTTTTTACATGGTTTTCAGCTTTTTCAGAACGACAAGACAACTCACAAAACGTAGTATTATACCACACTTTACATATTTAATTTTTCTCGAACAAAACAGCTTTTTCACATGGTTTTCAGCTTTTTCAGAACGACAAGACATCTCACAAGACGTAGTATTATACCATGCTTTACATATTTAATTTTAAGAAGGATAATAAAGGATGTCTTGATTTTATATTTTTTTTTAATTTTTAGATTGGTCTTCTTTACTAACACCAATAAGTTTATTATTTGAACAACCATATCAGCATCCCAATTCAAAAGGTCATGTTAAAAAATAAGATGTAACGAGATTGTGGAACATAATTTTATTTGATAGATATTGTAACATACACAAGTACAGACACGTATTACAAAAAACAATACGAAAACAAAAGACTAGGTGTTTCCTTGATAGTTGGGTACATTCGACGAACTTGCACCAGGAACTGGATTACCACAACCACGCACACCACCTGAAGGACATTTACGATGATCGTGTCCTGTTTGCGATCATATGCCATATTTACGTGCATAAACGGTGTCACCAACATCCATTTGGTTCCGTATACGCATTCTCTTTTGCACTTGCAGCTTGCACAAATAGTCCTTATTACACACCATCTTAAAAGGTTCCAGCGGTCAATAATGCTCAGCACCTAATGGCTGCAACTGCCCACTATACGTGTCTACGTATGCAGCAACACTATATTGCCTAAAATATAGTTGGTTTCCCCTAAACCAACTTGTTGAAAGCACTTCAAGGCATGTGCGCACGATATATGGTAGATGGTCCATTTCCCACATGAACACAACATGCTGGTTTCATTCACCGTCTATAGATTATTCCCCCGGTGTCTGCGGATAGCAGTCTTAACTTCAAAAATACCCCTGTCGTGATCGTACTGTAAAAATGAATGCCAATGTGCTCGCCTCCTGTACCTTTCAAATCTTCTCATCGGTATTGGCATAAATTGAACGCCCTTGTCCATCAATGCCGATGCAGCTCCATGCCTTCAACAAACCTCTCTGCACTTTGTTTGAATGTCATGCGGACCATGGCAGTGACAAACAATCCACATGCAGACTTCAACAAGCCATTGAATGACTCCAACACATTTGTAGTTAGGGCTCCCCATCGTCTGCCGCCATCAGCATGCAATGTCCACATTTGAAACTCATGTCCCATCAGCCAAGTATAGGCTCGTGGATCTAACTACCGGATCGCTTCCATGCGCCTCATGAATTTGCATTGTTGGTGCTCAGTTGCAGCCATCCACATTAAACCATGCAAGGCCTTGTCAGGATTATTCTTTTGGAAATTGGCCTTCAGGTGCCTCATACAGTAACGATGGTATGCATAGGGTTCCTGCCATTCAGGCAAGTGCCGTACAGAACGTAAAATGCCACCATGTTGATCAGATATTAGACAAATACCTGAACGCTGTTTGACAACGTGCTTCTTCAAGTGGTTCAAAAAAAACATCCACATCTCTTAGCTTTCGTTGGCACAAATGGCAAAAGCTAGTGGAAATATTTGTTCGTTAGCATCTACTGCAACTGCAATCAAAAGCTTAATATCATACTTTCCATAGACATGAGTACCGTATATGGAAATTACAGGACAACAATGCACAAAACCATCAATTGCTGGTTTAAATGACCAGAACACATAGTTGAAAATATATTCGGGTCTGTCCAGACTTTGCTCACGCCTCTATTCAACAACAATCCCGGGGTTAAAGTGTTGTAGTGCAGCCATGTACCTGGGCAGAGATGAAAAAAACTTATCTCAGTCGCCATAAATAAGTTCAAAGGCACGTTTGTGACCGAGATATGCCTTTCTTTTGGTTATAGTACAACCATACTCCTGGTGGACAGCTGTAATACACTCTTTAATCTTGAACCTAATGGACACTTCCAAATATGGAATCAAGATAAGAGAAATCAAGTCTACATCCAGATTGTAGTGATTCTCATTAATTGTGTCCATTTCACATCTATGGGTGCTAATAAATTTACCCACTTTCCACAAACCTGATTTCTTCTTGATGGCATGCTACATCCAGTTACAACCCATAAAGTCTCTACGGCATACAACCTTGTATACCTCCGTAGTTGACTCCCTTACCGTCATCTCACGACACTCTCTTACGCTGTAGATTTTTACAGCCCTGATTAGGCGAGCTTTATCAGGGAAATACATGCCCTTTGAAGCACTGCTGGTCTAGACTCATCCCACATCGCTGACCGAAATTCATCATCATCCCTTGTGAGGAAATCCACGTCCGGCATACTTGGAAAATTATCAAGGTAGGGAATATTCCGCTCATGAAAGGGCACGTGAGACTCGTGCACTCTTGGTCTAACAGGAGGTAGAGGAGCATGTTCACTCGTCAACTCAGGTTCGACATCCACTTCCTCCTCATCATCATCCTCATCATGGAAGGGTGTGTCATCTCTAGACTTGGCATTGTTGTCATAATCACTATTATCTTCCCGACTCTGCACATCTGCCAAATCACGAGTCAGTATGTCGCCTATGGGCAACTGTGTGAGGTCAGGAAAATCAAGTTGCTCGTTTTCACTGCACAAAAACAACAAAATAATAAGCTATCCAACTAGATAAATACTTTACATATAGCTATATCACTTTACTTACAAGTCGTACTGTGTTGACGTTCCATGATGGATATTTTCTTGTTGGTGATGACTCCCGGATGGACCACTGTGGTCCAATACGCCAGAACTACGCATATTCCAACTAGGGGCGGGGTCATAACTTGTAAAATTCATATCCCGGTACCCCCTATGAAAAATAAGAGTGTTAATACAAATCCAATTAAAACATAAAATAAACATCGCTAAAGCGTAGAAAAATTGAAGTTTACCAGTCGTCTTGTAGATTATATAAAGTCGAAAAATTATTTTGTGGCTACTCATTCGCTGGTGGTGACAAGTTTAAATCAAGGCAAGCTCTTTCATCAGCAATCTGTCCGGCAAAAATTGCTCCAGAATAACCATCTGATGACTGTGGGTTATCCATACTATCCACACCCTCATTATTGGGAATGTCTTCAACCTTGACGTACATTTCCAACAATTTTATTACAATAAATTCCCTGTATTCATCCGGAATCCGCAAAAAATCTCTAAGAGTTTCATCATCTTCGACGTTAAACTTAGAATAATAAGCAAACCCCTACGAAGTCACTGAATACGGAAATCTACCGAATATTTTAAGGTTCACCGAACGTTTCCTCACACTCATTTTTTTACGTAACAACGATATCAATTTATCGTACTCTATTGTAAACGACAATTTAACATGACACTGTGGAGGTGAGCTATACCTCACAGAGTTATTCTCCATTACAACCTCACCCCCTCCCCCAATATAATGAAACCTTTTTTTTTGGCTTTTCGGACATTATAAAAAAATGCTTGATAAGAAGAGGAGAGAAGTATGAACAGAAGTTTGAAAGAAAGTTTTGAATGGATTTTCATAAAAATCAAACGCCTTTAAATAAGGCAAGTCCGAGCTTGGGGTACAGATTTTTTTTATGTAAAACGCATTATAATACCACGTTTTATGTATTTGAATTATTGTTATGTCAGTTATCCGCAGAACACTTATTGGTGGGTCCAAAAATCAGTGTAAAACGCGGTATAGTATTACGTTTCAGTGTAAAACGTGGTATTATAATACGTTTTACACTAAAAAAAAATATTCTCTGCAGCCCTGCAGAACTCTTATTATTGGTGAGCCCAATTTTATAGGGAAATGCAGTATAATACTATGTTTTTTCTTAAACTCAGTATTATACTGCGTTTCTCTTAAAAAAATATTTTTTAATAAAATACAACATTATACTGCATTTAACTTTAACGGCTAACTTTCCGTTAATGTAAAACGCATTATAATATTACATTTATAAACGTATTTTATGTCCAAAAAAACATCATTTCAGTTTCGGACTCGATTTTGCACTACTTAAACAAAGGGTAGTCTGAAAATTCTAAAATTGGGTTGCAAGTAATAGGACCATAAGCTAAGGCGTTCTTTGGGAAGGGAGAGGTTGAATAGTATATATAACGACTTTGATTTGGAGTCATATTCTTTAAAGATTCAAGAACATAACCCAAGCTTACTAAAAGGACCATTCTCATATATTTCCACTGCATATATGGCTCACCTCGTTCATATTTGGTTCATAACCATTACATTCCAATAAGAAATGTGGATATAATCCATAGCTAGCCTCTATTAATATTTATGTCATTTCTTCTCTTTCTTTCGTGTTTATAATTTTTTTTGATTTTTCACTTCGTATTTGGTATCCGTATTGAAACCCAATTATATTTGAATTCGCGCTACGTAAGGCTCCATTCGAGGAGAAGCGCTCCCAACCAAGAATTTTTTCATATCCAAAACTTGAACCCGAGACTTCTGATTAAAGAATTTTTCGTGTTTACAAGTTAATTTGAGTTCCACATGGCCTTGTTTAATCATATTTCGCCGTCCATTGATTTCTCCACCCAATGCAAATTAAAGATTCAATATTTTGGTCTAACTTGTTTGTTTTAATTACTCCTATTAACCACATATTTCTAGAAAAATGTATATTCCATCTTTTCATAGCTAATGATTTAACAAGGTAAAAATATATATTAATTAACCATAATTAAATGAGAAGTATGTGTATGTAAACACATGATATTGTATAAATACCCAATGCAAATAATATTTCACAGGAAAAAAATGATCAGCTGAATATTCTTTCCCCGCAATCATACAATAACTATTTTTAATAAATGTATATTAAATATTAAACACCCTTGAACATCCCTAGCAAATTTCTTGATTGTGTGTATTCATAATTTTGTCTCGAATTATCATAATGACGTAAATGTCCCGACTTTCATTCCAATAAAGCTCAAAATTGTGCAAGGTTTGGTCATTTGGCGTTAATTTCCAGATTCCAACCCCGCAACCCGACCCGACCCTACCCGTAACCTTCCACGATCCGCAACTAACCCGACCCGTTTCCATCTCTAAAGCACCTTGTGTAGTTCTTCTTCTCGGATATGGTGGTCATGATACGTTAGTTGCAGGAGAAAGGCATATAATATTGGCACAGCCATGGCACTACTGCTTTCAACTTCAACAGCAGCAACTACCTCCTCTTCTTATTTATCTTTAAGCTGTTCCACCTTTGAAACCAAGAGTAATTTCTTGGTACCCCAACTCTATTTTACAGGTATTATCCACTTTCCCCTTTCAATTCTTTTCTAGTATGCAACCATTGAAGGGAAGCCTTGACGTAACTAGTAAATTTGCGCTAATGTGACCAGCATGTTACGGGTTCGAGTAATGGAAACAGTATCCTCCAGAAATGTACAATAGACCTTTGTGGTCCGGCCCTTTCTCAAACCCGCTATGACCCTTTCTCGGACCTCGTGCATACTGGGAGCTTAGTGCACCGGGCTCCTCTTTTTTATGCAACCATTTTACATATATTGAATGAAGTAACAAAGAAAATGAACATTTTTTTCTCTATGCATTTATTTAAACAGGTTTAACCAACAAAAAAGAAGGATGCCAGCAAAAAATTGTTCCTTACCCTGTGGTTTTATCTGTAATAAAGGCCTCTCAAACTCAATCAAAAAGGAGAAGTGACAGAAGTAGTAGTTTTTCAAGAAAAGACAGTAAGTTTAAGCTCTTATTGAGCCAAGGGAGGAATAATGAGGACAATATATGCCCTGGTTGTGGAATCTTTATGCAAGATGATGACCCAAATCGTCCTGGTTATTTCAAGAAAAGGAAGGTGGAAGATAGCAAAATAGAGATTTTTGGTGGGGAAGATGTAGAGGATTTTTTGGATGATGAGGATGTTATTGGTGATGGTGGGGATAATGAAGAGGAGGAGGAATTTGGGGATTATATTGAGGGGGAATTGGAAGAAAGTGAAGGTGACGAAACGCGCTCGGGGAGTGAAGATGGATTTGATGATTGGGATTCAGAGGAATGGGATTCAGAGTTGGAAGAAGAAGGCGATGACTTGAAAGAGCTAGATGGTTTTATGCCAGCAGGGTTAGGTTATGGCAACATTACAGAGGAGGTTCTTGAGAAAGGAAAGAAGAAAAGGGTCTCGAAAGCGGAGAGGAAAAGGATGGCGAGAGAAGCTGCTAGGGGAGAGAAAGAGGAGGAGGTCACGGTTTGTGCTCGATGCCATTCCTTGAGGAACTATGGACAAGTGAAAAATGAGATGGCCGAGAACCTAATACCTGACTTCGATTTTGACCAGTTGATTACGACTAGGTTGATGAGACCCACGGGCAATGCTGATGCCACGGTTGTGGTTATGGTGGTTGATTGCGTTGATTTTGATGGATCTTTTCCGAAGCGAGCTGCTAAATCTTTGTTTAAGGCATTAGAACTAAGCAAGGATGGATTGAAACAAAGTAAAAAGTTGCCAAAGCTTGTTCTTGTGGCTACCAAGGTTGACCTTCTCCCTTCTCAAGTTTCCCCTGCGCGTTTGGATAAATGGGTTCGACACCGTGCTAAAGCTAATGGAGCACCTAAGCTGAGTGGTGTTTACATGGTAAGTTCACGTAAAGATTTAGGCATTAGAAATTTGCTGGCATTTGTTAAGGAGTTGGCTGGTCCTAGAGGAAATGTGTGGGTTATTGGGGCTCAAAATGCAGGAAAGTCGACATTAATCAATGCATTTGCTAAGAAAGAAGGAGTTAAAGCTACAAAGCTTACAGAAGCTGCTGTACCTGGAACTACTCTGGGAATCCTGAGGATTGGAGGAATATTATCAGCCAAGGCAAAGATGTATGACACTCCTGGCCTCCTACATCCATATCTTATGTCCATGCGATTGAATAGGGAGGAGCAGAAAATGGTCGAGATACGAAAGGAGCTACAACCTCGAACTTATAGAATTAAGGTAAGCTAGTCTCTCTTATTTACTTTATCGTTTTACAGCCCATCATACAATCCTTTCCATGATAGGCAGCTCAAGAATGTACTTGTTTGAACTTTACGATTACTGGCCACAAATTAATTACTTGAACTTTATGAATAGGTATGAATATGTCTACATACGCTGCAGTTAAGCACTACTGTACATTCTGATCTTCCCATGATCCATTAAGCTTTCCTTCAATACTATTGAAACTCGGCATATAAAATTTACTATTGGTACCTTATCTGGACTTTCTTGTAATTGTGAATAATGCGTACTCACAAAATTTAAGTAATTGCTATATTCAAAGATTATAACAGGTCTGTCAAAGAACGAAAGCATTTGGGAAATGTTCTATTTACCTGTACTTTGGTGCAATTAGCTAGAAACAAGATATATGTTTCTCTGAATCTGGCCACTCCCTGAATTTGTTTGGAACAGACTGTTAAAATTCAGGCATTTACTATCCGTTCTCTGGTCTGTAAAGGACTGCTGTATTCATTTTTTCTTTTCCACTGGAGAACATCTTTTCCTCCTCCCTCTGAATTTCTTACTTTTCTGCAGAATCTTCTTTTTTCTAGAATAAAGAGTCAAGTGTAAAACGTGTGTCAGTTTATTAGTTTGGTACCTGTTACCAATTGCATTATTGTGTATGATAATGGTCGACAGGTTTAATGTATTCTGCGTTTCTTACATCCGAGTTTACTGCCTTTTGGGTCTTGAAACAAACGGGTGAAATAGCTTAGCTAACAACATTGAGGTTCTCCCTATCTGGTTCTACCACCGAAGTAACCTGGAGAACATAAATGAGAGAGTAGTTGGTAGTTGCCTCTTAAAAGAAGGTTTACTTCACTTTGCTTTGAAGAATCCTGTGTGTGGTGCATCTACCTTGAACTTCGTGCCCTTTATATGCTTGTTTTGGCGATAGTTGTTATATATCGTCTTTCTGCATGAATTTTGATGTGATACATGAAGATAGAATCTTTAGGTTCTGGGCTTTTATTTGGTAGGAGATATTGATGAAGCTACTGCGAGGGCTATGAACTTAGAAACGGAGAGCAATTTGACGAATTGACCTTAAATCTTTATAAACTGACCCCTAATCGAATTGTTTGGAATTCAGATAGCTCCTTCTATTAATCCCTGTCTTTAGCTGCTGTTTGAGCTTACCGGTAGAGATATATGTGATTGCAACACAGTTGGACGGAATTCAGACAAAATCCGGAGCAATTTTTTGATGGGAAGGATGTCATGATTAGAAAAAATTGCATCTGATTAAATGGAGTATTATGTTGAAGAATATGGAGGATGGTGGCTTGGGGGGTTAAGAATTTTTGAGACTTCATAATAGAAGTCTCTTGTTCAAATGGCATTGGAGATACAATGTTGGAAAAGAGAATCTTTTGAAAAAGTTATCTTTCCCAAGTATGGGTTGGAGAATTCTTGGTTGCACCAAACCTGTAACTCATATGGGGTGGCCCTCTGGAGACAAAATCAGAAGCTTATAGGAGCAATTTCTGTATAGAATAAAATTGAAGATATGAGATGCTGCAAGTATCAGACTTTGGGAAGATAAGTGGCTGGATAATGGGACTCTAAAGGACATTTATAAACTCTTATATTCAGTTTAGTAACTGAGAAAGAAAGCACTTGCCAAAAGCTGGTCCACTGATGGTTGGAAGCTAGAAGTTAGAAGAAATTTTAATGACTGGGAAATAGAAAGGGTTACACAGCTGTTACAAGTTTTAAACCAAATTAAAGTGATGGAAAATCTGAAGGATTCTGTATGGTGGAAAGAGAAGAATAATGGTCACTGTTAAAGTCCTGTTACCATTTTTTTTATTGTTGCAAAAGATAGGGAACCAATGATTTAGAGAAGGAGCTTTGGTAGAAGCTGTGGAAAACAAAAGCTCCCACAAAAAGTGGCTAGCTTTTGGTGGATTACAACACATGTTGCATGTCTCACACAAGATAAGCTACGAAAACGAGGTTTTTCTTTATGTAGCATGTGCTTTTTATGTGAAGAAGAAACGATAACGGCAAGACATCTGCTTATACGTTGCAAGTTCACTGTGTGAAGGAATTCCCAGCATTTTGTATAGATTTTGTACTTATCAGTACCTCCTTGGTACTGATATTGTTAATAAAATTTTATCTTACCTTACCTATCACTGCGACACAATTTCTTTTGTTCCTGAGATCAAAAGACCTTTGACTCAAGCGTATCTTGTGCATCTTTTTGCAGCAAGGGCAGACTGTACATATTGGAGGACTAGTTAGATTGGATCTAGTTCATGCCTCAGTACAAACAATCTATGTCACTGTCTGGGCATCGCCAAGCGTCTCTCTACATCTCGGAAAGACAGAAAATGCTGATGAGCTCAAGAACAATCATGCCGGAGTGAGATTGCAGGTAATACTCCAATTCTTGCAGGTTTTTTGTTCTGTCTTTGTATGTTTCCAAGTTAATATCCAAAGGAAAATTTGCTCCTGGATGCTTAGGAACTTGCATCTTTAAGTATATCTAACGAGTTGTGTTTGTTCAACGCTCTCCGGTGCTCTTTTCACCATCTTCTGCTCCTGTCTTTCACCTTTCATATGTAGACGCTATATGATGTTTACCCACCATCGATTATTGTGGGTCACAGATGAAACTGGTTTATTATTGGAGAATATGTAATATAAGATATTCTCCTTTTTTAAAATTTGAAGGGGAGCCTTGGAGCAACGGTAAAATTGTCTCCGTGTGACATATAGGTCACGGGTTCTAGCAATGGAATCAGCCACTGATGCTTGCATCATGATAGGTTGCCTCATCACACTCCTTGAGGTGCGACCCTTCCCGAGACCCTACGTGAATGTGTGATGCTTCGTGTACCGGGATGCCCTTTTTATTCTCTTTTTGAGAATTTCCTCTAAGATGGTTTGAATTTGCTCAAGTTTAAAAGAAAAAGGATGATTGTAAGGAACACATAATTTCTCTAATTGTTCTGCTTTTTTTTATCTTACAGCCTCCCATTTCCATGGAGCGAGTTTCTGAATTGGGACAATGGCAAAAACGGGAAGTAAAAGCATCCGGAATAAGCTGGGATGTCAACAGCATGGATGTTGCAATCGCTGGCTTAGGATGGTTCTCCCTGGGTTTGAAAGGTGAAGCAGATTTAGCGTTGTGGACATATGATGGCATTCAAATCACATTGCGGGAACCATTGGTACTTGATCGTGCAGCCTCCATTGAAAGACCTGGATTTTGGCTACCAAAGGCCATATCAGATGCAATTGCTAATCCATCAAAGCTTGAAGATCAAGCAAGGAAAAAGAATACATCAGAGAAGACAATGCAACTTTCAGAAGTATCATCTGACTAAGGAAGTAGCTGAGTCAATTTGCTTGGTTTCAGGGTGGAATTTCTTGAGGTTAAAAATGTGAACGGTATAAGTATGGGCTACACTTTCTTCAGCTGGCAGATTTCTGCAATGCTAACTTTTTGAGGAGCAGGCGTCACTAGAAAATACAAAGAACTTCTAGTACTTTTTATTTTTAGCTTTTGTTATTAATTTTATTTTGTATAATATTGGCCGAAGATGAGTATATATGGAGTAACATGATGAGGATTCATATAGCAGATCCCAATTTGTTTCTATGTCGCGCGAACTCTTCAAAATGTTACCGCGCCCGTGTCGGATCCTCCAAAAATGCACTACTTTTGGAGGATCCAACACGCATCCGGCCATATTTCGAAGAGTCGGAGCAACATAGATTTATTTAGCATTGAGCTATTGTTATAGTTGCTGTAACTTTTTTAGGAGCAGAAGTCACATTATGACATCTCTACTTGTTGGATTGTGCAACTATAGTTAGAAATGATCTAGAGAGCCTTCAGTAAGCTATTTGGGAGCAGAAATCAGAATAGCAGATTGCCAGACTGGAAAAATGGGGTAATCTCAAGTAATATCTATGTTCTTTTTATTTAATTTAATTAATGTTTTGCAGCTAGCCAGGCCGGATGCACATGGGTAGAAGTCGTGTCATCCGACACTGCTTCACCCGAAAAAAATATTAAATGTTTATACTACTATTCTGCAAAAATGGAGCAATATATAGTAATAACACCGCTTCCTAGCAGAGAATACTTCTTGCTCCGCTGGTCAATCTCGTACTTGGGCTTATAAAGGTCGTAGGTTCGAATATAGACCTAGCCATTTTAATTTTTTGAAGGTTTTTGAGCTGGCATTTTTGTTTAAAATTTAGGGCTAAGGAGAATTGAACCTACACCTCCCTTTGCAATAATATTTAACTAAATCATTGGGCCAAGGCTTTCAACTTGGTAAAAATTGCACGGGGCGCCCTATTTAGTCGCCCCCATTTAACCTATACCCATTTTTTAAAGTGTTTTAACTTGTACCCACTTTTTAAACAATTTCAGCCCCCTTTTTCCTCCTCCTTCTCCTCCTCCTCCTCTTCCTCCTCCTCCTCCTCCTCCTCCTCCTCCTCCTCCTCCTCCTCCTTCTTCTTCTTCTTCTTCTTCTTCTTCTTCTTCTTCTTTCTTCTGCTGCTGTTGGTGCTGCTATGAAACTTCAGTTCATGGGATGATTTTCATAAGTATGTTTATCAGATTATTTAAAAATAAATTATAAATAATTACGTAAGTTAGTAGACAATACTTTGTGAATATTTCCATATACGAGAAGTTTAAGGTCACACTTAGTGATTCTTTTCAAGATAATTCTGTTCTTTTTACGTTTATTGTTTCCAAAATTTTATGATTTAGATACTGTTGGCAATCTGATTATTTTATAGTAGTCTGATTATGACCAAACTAATGAATCCAGGACAAAAAAAACTTCAGTTTATTTAGTGCTGAAGTTTTTACAAATGAACTAAATAACTTCAGCATCTTCTGCTAAAGTTTTTGAAAAATCTTTGTGACAAAACTAATGAATCCAGGACAAAAATGTGACGACCCGGCCAGTTGTCTCATGAGTTACCGCTCTGTTTCCCCCATTTTTGCTTCTTATTGCTTTGTCTATCGGTTCTATATGTGATCGGGTTGGTTGGCTCGGGTTCGGAAAAGATATGGTAAGGTTTGAGACACTTAGTCTCTTTTGAGGAAGTTTAAGTTAGAAAAGGCAATCAGATGTTGACTTATGTGTTAGAGGGCTCAGATGTGTGTTCTGATGGTTCAGATAGCTTCGGGAGGTTATTTGGGACTTATGAGCATGATCAGAATGAGTTTTAGAGGTTCAGAGTAGATTTAGGTTTGAATTGGCGAAGTTGATATTTTGGCGATTTCCGGTTGATAGGTGAGATTTTCATATAGGGGTCGGAATGGAATTCTGAGAGTTGCAATAGCTCTGTTGTGTCATTTGGGATGTGTGCGCAAAATTCTAGGTCATTCATGTGTGGTTTGGTTGGGTTTTTGATCAAAAGCGAAATTCGGAAGATTTTGGGAACTTAGGCTTGAATCCAGTGTGTTTTGGTTGATTTGATGTTGTTTGAGGTGTTTTGAAGATTGGTACAAGTTTGAATAAGGTTTTGGGATATGTTGGTGCTTTTGGTTGAGGTTTGGGGGGCCTCGGGGTGATTTCGGATGGTTGACGGGGAGTTTGAGGAATTGTTGTAGCTGCAGATTTTGCTGCATCTAGTATTTCCGCACCTGCAGATTGGGGACCGCAGGTGCGACGACGCATGTGCGGGCGATTGGTCATAGAAGCGAAAAGGGGCTTGAAGAGCAGGGATCGCAGGAGCGGTTAGGAGGACCGCATCTGCGAAGTCGCAGATGCGGGTATAGGACCACAGATGCGGGCAATGGGGAGTTAAGTGATTTCCGCATAAGCGGATGAAGAACCGCAAACGCGGTACCGCAGAAGCGGTAAATAGGGCCACAAATGCGAAAATGCATGGGCAGAAGGTATAAATTGTGTGTCCTTCGCGATTTTGAGTTATTTTCACCATTTCTAATTCGACCTGGGAGCTTTTTGGACGATTTTGAAGAGGGATTTTAAGGGAACTTCATTGAGGTAAGGAATTTGGACCTAAAACTCGTTCCTATGCTATTATTTCGCGGATTAGAGCTATGATTAATGGAATTTAAGGGCTAAAATTAGGGAAACTAGGGCTTGGAAACTTAGACTTTTGCTTGAGGATTTGAAGGACCATTTGAGGTCAGATTTTAGAAGTTTTGATATGTATGAACTCGTGTGAAGATAAGAAATCTATTGATGTAAAAATTATCGAATTTCGAGACGTGGGCCCTGGGGTCGGGTATTGGTAATTTCGGGATTTATGTTGTAAATTGATTATTTTCGCTTGGGCTTTGTTCCCTTAGCATATTTTGACGTCCTCGTTCTGATTTTGGATAGATTCGATGCGAGTGGAGGCCGATTCGAGGGGCAAAGGCGTCGCGAGCTAGAGATTTGACTGGTTCGAGGTGAGTAATGAATGTAAATAATGTTCTGAGATACCCCGGACTTGCACATCGTTGTGCTATATTGAGGTGACACACACGCTTTATGACGAGCGTGGGGTCGTACACTGTTGGAGATTGTGACTTAGTCTATCCCGAATGACTATTTTATCGCGTATTTGACTGAAATCTATTTGCTATCATCATGATTTGGGCTGAATGCCATATTTGGGCCTTGTACCAACTATTTGAACCCTTCAGGAATTTTTACTAGTATTTCCTCACTGTTTTGACTTTATACTTGAACTCAGTCATGTTATATTTCACTATTTTCGTACTCAGCCATGTTTACTCTGTTTTAACGCTTACATGATCTTTTAAATGATATTTTTGGGCTGAGAATCATGTTTTACTATTGCCCGAGTGGCTTGTGAAGATTTTGACTGAGTAAGGCCGAGGGCCTATGTTATGAGGAAATATTTGATACTGATTATGAGGTCGAGGGCCTGAGATATGTAAGCCACGAGGTGACTTGATTGATATGAGGCCGAGGGCCTAGTGATGATGCCACGAGATGACTTGATATTGTGTTTGGGCCGTAAGGGGCCCCTCCAGGAGTCTGCACATCCCCAGTGAGCACGGATACCTATTGTGATCTGAGATTGAGCATGAGGGGCTGGTATTGTTCTGAGAATGAGCCCGAGGGGCTGGTATTGTTCTGAGATATTGCCCGAGGGGCTGGTATTGTTCTGAGATATTGCCCGAGGGGCGAATTTATTGATACTGTGCCTGGGGGGCGAACCTTTATGTGTTTATATTTTTCTTAATTTCCTGTCAATTACCATGCTTAATTGTTGAAAAAGGCTTTTCATGAAGTTAAATTTGAGTTAAAAGAATTTTACCTATCTTTCACTGGTTTACTGTTTTAATGGTTTTACTGCTTCATTATAGCATGTTTTTGTGCCTCACGTGATTTTCTGCTTTCAGTCTTTATTTATGATTATTACTCACTGAGTTGGAGTACTCACTTTACTCCCTGCACCATGTGTGCAGATTCAGGCGTATCTGATCCCGCTCCCAAGTGCTGATCATCTCCGGCTCATGCGGATCCGAGGAGTCTCTAGGTAGCTGTTGGCATTTGCAGCCCGAAGCTCTTCCCTATCTTACTTCTTCATGTTCTTGGTTTTCTGTATTAAACTTTATAGTTGATTTGGAGTATTCCGTTTTGTTAGATGCTCATGACTAGTGACACCCCGGTACCGGGCTGTGTTGGGTTATTTTCCGCGATTTATGCTATTAACTGCTTAAACCTTAGTTTATTAGATCATACTTAGACTGTTTCTTAATGTTTAACTGCTAAATACTGAAATGGGTAGTGTCGGCTGGCCTTGTCTTCATAAGAGGCGCCATCACGATCGGATCCGGGTTTAGAGTCGTGACAAAAAAACTTCAGCTTATTTAGTGCTGAAGTTTTTACAAATGAACTAAATAACTTCAGCATCTTCTGCTGAAGTTTTTGAAAAAGCTTAATGACAAAACTAATGAATCCAGGACAAAAAACTTCAGCTTATTTAGTGCTGAAGTTTTTACAAATGAACTAAATAACTTCAGCATCTTCTGCTGAAGTTTTTGAAAAAGCTTAATGACAAAACTAATGAATCCAGGACAAAAAAACTTCAGTTTATTTAGTGCTGAAGTTTTTACAAATGAACTAAATAACTTCAGCATCACAAAACCTTAGCTACAAGAATGCTTAAGTTCAACAATTACAAATAAAACTTCAGCAAATAGAGAACAAAATGTCAGCACTAGAATGCTTAAGTTCAGCAATTACAAACAAAAACTTCAGCACATTTGGTTCAACAATTTTTGCTACTTCAGGCCCGTCTACTAGAATGCTGAAGTTTGCGTGATTGTCTTTGCTACTTGAGGCCCGTATACTGAAGTTACGCGAAAAAGTGGGTACGCTTGCAATATTTTTGCAAAGCGGGTACAAGTTAAAACGTGACCCAAAAAATAAGTATAGATGTAAATGCCTCTTCAACTTGTGAAAATAATATTAAATAATACTTATTTTTTAATATATGTAAATACAACACCACTTACAAAAATTTCTTCATCTTACCCGGGAGTTTGCGTATGCCCCTGCTACTAGCTTTTAAGCAATATGTACGAAGTTTAGCAACTCTTGTGAAAGAGCCAGAAAATAGGTTAGCGCTTGGCCATACATTTCCAAATTTATTTTTAAAAATTTAATTTGGGTGAAGTTTGGGATCAAAAATAGGTCTAGAGCTAGCTTTGGGATTTGGAAATTTTATTTTCAAAATTTGCCAAAATATGGATAAAATAAACAAACATGTTTTGCCAATTTTTTTTTTAAAAATACTTAGGCGAAATCTATGGCCAAACGGTGGCTAGACCTTTACAATCTGTCACGACGTATTATTGCTGTACTATTACATAATCATTCACAAGGATTAAGTACACAAATAGCCCTCCATTGACCATTCGGATCCTAGAAAATAGACCACTCAAACTATTACTCGAGAACTTCAAAAATTTACTTGTACTAGTTCTATACGTGGTTTCATTAAGGAAATTTTGTTATAATTTCATTTTTAGAGATAATTAACTTTTTCATTATTTGAAGATAAAGTAACAAAAGTATAAATTTCTTATGGCTGGACATGACTTCAAGTAAAATACCAGTTAAATGTACCTTGTTGCACCATGATACTGTGTCGTTTTATATCACTACTATGACTCCTCCTTTCATAAGCTATTTACTTTAATTTAATACATCTCCAAGATAGTATAAATAATAAACTAATTAGTACTTCCAACGAGAAAGGAGTGTGTTTTGGAGGAGTAGAATCCCTGTTAAGGATATGTTTTCTAATGAGCAATTATAATTTAAATAGAAGAAAATGATTCTACAAATATTTTCTGTATTTTATTTACCGATATCCCATATTACATTCTTTGATTTCGCGACATTTTAGATCAGATTCAACCTTATAGTTGATTTTTCTTTGGTTCCCCATTTCTCCCGATTTGACCATCCATAAGGAAAACTGGCTGGGTTTTGCTAGCTCGTCGGTGCTGGCATAGGCAACCTCATTTGAGCATCATGAATGGTGTAGTACTTGCTTCTCCTCGCTCGATATTGCTAACATCTCTTCCGGTTGGCGACCTTGTTATTGCAAAAGTGAGAAGATCTCAAAGAGTAAGTCCGAGGTAGATATAACTTGGATGAAACGGTCACTTGAACTCAATAAATATGAGGATGTGCCACCGGAATAGTGGTAATGGTAAGCATTTAGATATATTGCTAGATCCAGACAACTTGTTCAGGGCAACAAATCGAAGTCGAGAATCGTTGGCTCTTATACCATGATATGAGCTAAACATATTGGGGAGGACAAAAATATAAAGGGAAGATTAGAAAGAAGAAGAAAGAAAAGTAGGGCAGAAGTAAAAAGGATATAATTTTATTCATTTAACATGATGTTCCATACAAAATTATAACGACCCGACTGGTCGTTTCATGAGTTATAGCTTTGCTTTTCCCGTTGCTGCTTTCTTCTGTGTTCTTTAGCTGTATTTTATCGTATTGTGTTGGTTGATTCGGGTCCGGAGTGGTCTTGGAGTGGTAGGCACTTAGCCTCCTATTTAGAAGCTTAAGTTGGAAAAGTCAACCGAATATTGACTTATGTGTAATCGATCTCGGATGGGATTTCTGATGGTTCCGTTAGCTCCGCTAGGTGATTTTGGACTTAGGAGCGCGTTCGGAATGTGATTTGGCAGTCTGTGATAGAATTAGACATGAATTGGCGAAAGTTGGAAATTTGGCGATTTCGGCCGGCAGTGGAAAAATTTGATATCGGGGTCGAAATGGATTTCCAGAAGTTGGAGTAGGTTCGTAGTGTCATTTTTGACTTGTGGGCAAAATTTGAGGTTATTCAGACGTGATTTGATAAGTTTCGGCATCGTTTGTGGAATTTGGGATCTTAGAAGTTCTTAGGCTTGAATCCGAGTGTAATTTGGTGTTTTGACGTTCTTTTGAGTGATTCGAAGGTTCGGCTAAGTTTGAATGATGTTATGGGATATGTTGGTATGTTCGGTTAAGGTTCAGAGGACCTCGTGTGAGTTTTGGGTGGTTATCGGATCACTATTTGGCTTTGGAAGTTGGAAATATCTGATATCCGGTGTTGGAAAGTTGTAGGCCTCGGATCTTGGAAGTGCGGCCACAGAGGGAATTTCACAGACCACAATGGTACTATGCGGCCGCGACAGGATTGTGCGGACCGCGGTAGTTGAGGTCTCAAGGCCGCGGCCGCGATGGAAATTACGCGGACCGCGGTGGGGAGTGTTCGACCGCGGTGAAAAATACACGGACCGCGGAATGGGAGTTCAGAGAGCAAAATATAAGCGAGGTTTAGGGTTTTATTTCACATCTTGGACTTTAGGAGCTCGATTTGAGGCGAATTTTCAAAAGGTTTTCAAGGAAATCATTGGGGTAAGTAATTCTAACTTGGTTTTAATAAATAATAATGAATATATCATTAATTTCACCATTTGATTAGTGATATGGGATAAAATTTGAGAAAAATTTGTGAAATTTCATAAAATGAACTTTTGGGATTTGAAAGCCGATTCGAAGTCGGAATTAAGTGAAACTAATATGGTTAGTCTCGTAATCGAATGTGTTGTCGGATTTTGTGACTTTGGTCGGATTTCGAGACTTGGGCCTAGGGCCCGTCTTTTGAGTTGTCTTTTTTGACTTTTGGCCTAAAACTTAGTATTTTCTTATGTGATTGAGTCCTTTAGCTCATGTTGATTATATCGAATTGTTTATGGCTAGATTTGGAGCATACAGATGTCGATTTGAGGGGCAAAGACATCGCAAAGTAGGATTTAGGCTTGGTTGAGGTAAGTAAAACTTCCAAACTTGGTTCTGAGGGTTCGAAACCCCTAACTATGTGTTATATGATTGTATTGAGGTGACGCACATGCCAAGTGACGGGCATTCACCGTGAGAATTGTGGCCTGGTTCATTCCATGGCACCGCTTAGTGACTATTTCTTGCTGTTACCCGTGTTTCTATCATGTGATTAAGTAAATGTGTTGTAAATCATGCTAGATATCTTGTTAAGGATTCACGCCGATACTTTTGAGACACGAGTGGTTGTTTCTTGTTGTCATCTCATTAGATTCATTGATATTCTGTACTCAGTCTTATTCATGCATATCATATCATGTTCCAGTCTCAGTTATTACTATTTGGCACATCATATCATTGTTTCGGGCTAGTTTCATGGCATTGTGAGGTCCCGTGTGTGAGATTCGAGAGTGATGACTGGGTGAGTCCGAGAGCCTATTTATGAGTGACAGTTATGAGAACAGTCTGCACGCCGCAATGGTTATGTTGATGATTATGATAGCACTTGGGTTGTAGAAGCCCCTCCGGAGTTTGTAACACACCCGGTGATATTTTTAGGGATAGATTTCCCTGGACATGGATTTGTCTGAAGTATTGATATCTAGAGATGGATTTCTCCATAGGGTTGGATTGCCCTTTTCCTCGGTACCAAGTGACTTATAGTCAGCGATTAGTATGTTCCGAGATGGATTTCCCTGGGCTGGATGACCATATGCGGTACTGAGTGGATGACCATATGAAACGGTAGGGAATGACCATATATATATATATATATATATATATATATATATATATATATATATATATATATATATATATATATATATATATATATATATGCATGGAGATGGATTTCTCCTCAGGGTTGGATTACCTTTATTCCTCGGTACTGGATGACTTATAGTCAGCATTGTATATGTTCCTGGATGGATTTTCCCTGGGCCGGATGGCCATATGATGTACCGAGTAGTTGAGCACTTGAGAGTAAGAGCACATGATGCATCTCACACATTCTGTGCATGGGCATGTAGAGTTAGCTAAGCTTTATATCTCACATTGTCCAGATCTGTAATTATTTTACTGCTTGAGCTGTATTCTTGAACTGATAACATGTCTACTTTTCTGCACAGTTTATTTCTATTTCCTGTTGAGGTTACGTTCGTCACAACCTATCAGTCCATAGGTTGGACTTGTTACTTACTGAGTTGGTGTGCTCACGTTACCCCTGCATCTTGTGTGCAGATCCAGGTACTTTTGGTCCCAGTGGCAGTCATTGACCGAGGTTGCAGGCCTTGGAGATTGTTGAGGTATCTGCATGGATAGGGGCGGCTCAACCGATCTTGTGGCCTAAGGAGAAACTATATTGAGAGGCTCTTAAATTTATTTTATAAAATTATTACACTAACAATATAATTTGCTTTCGAAACAACAAATTAATCATTTAAGATAAAAAAATAGCGAATTTCTAAAAATAAATTGAAAGAAGAACGCAAAGAATAAAGTGGATTATCGGTTGTTGTGGTCTAGAACTCAAAGTGAAAATTTTGATTTAGCTATCATCACAGTCACGAAAAAGAAATAAACGTACGTAACATAATAGTTTAAGTTTTGAGCATTGACGCTATCAAAAATATTTACTCCTTCTGATCAGTTTAAACGATAATTGTAGTTCATTCTATTAATTGGTAGTACTTATAGGTGAATATCTAAAATAAATTATAAATAACCTAATATAATATGTTGAATTACACTAAAAGAAAACTGGTGCATGAATGCTTTTGTATTCATGCAGTTTTGGAAAAAATTGTAAAAGAAATTCATTATGTTGTCGATATATATAACTTAATTCCTATAAAAAGGATAAAATTAAAATTGAAGAGTGAAGCAAATATACTAATTAATGAGTGAGAAAATTATCATAATTTATGAATTTATTGGTATAAAATAACTTCAATCAAATAATAAAAAAATATATTGTAACACTTTTCTTTATAATAATTATTTATATAAATTATATAATATATAATAATAAAAGTTTAAGGTAAATTGGGGCCTTCAAATTTTGGGGGCCTAAGGCAATGGCCTAAGTGACCTAGCCTTTAGAGCCGCCCCTGGTTGTTGAATAACCTTCTAGTCAAATATGGGGCCACCACAGAGTTGCCACGACATACCATCCGCAAACAAGTGGACAAGTTGAAGTGTCCAACACCCTAGTTTTGGGCTGGTTGTATCGTATTATGAATTGCGCCTTATGTTTTAAATAGTTTATTTTAACGATAAGGTTTTTCCGCATATGTTTAAATTTTAGTATTGTGGTTTTGGATTACGTTGAGTTGGGGCTGACCTAGTTCCACGATAGGTGCCATCACGATTGGTTGAGTTTTGGGTCGTGACAAGTTGGTATCAGAGCCTAGGTTACATAGGTCTCACGGGTCATGAGCGAGTTTAGTAGAGTCTTGCGGATCGGTACGGAGACATCTCTACCTATCTTCGAGAAGCTGCAGAACCTTTAGGAAAACTTCACATTCTTGAATTCTTGTCGTGCGAATCTGTTGATACTGGTAACTAAACTTTCGTTATTCTATTCTCTCACAGATGGTGAGGACACATAATATCAGTCAGGACAAACAACCACCAGTACCACCAATAGGGGCTGCGAGAGGCCGAGGTTGCGGTAGGGGCTGTGGCAGAGGTAGAGGTGCAACTCGCACCGCAGCTAGGGCAGCACTAGTAGATCCACCAGCTGCCCTAGTTTACGATCAGGTTCCGGGTGTAGATGCCCCAGCGGGACCAGCTCAGGCACCAGCTGTGCTTATGGTTATTCCAGGTCTTCAAGAGACGTTAGCTCAGATTCTGACCGTGTGCACCAGTCTTGCTCAGGCGGTCGCTGTTTCTACTACAACAACTACTTCCTAGGCCGGGAGAGGCACTTAGACTCCCACCGCCCGCACACCCGAGCAGGTTGTTTAGAGACTTCAGACACTAGGGGCACCACCAGCCTAGCCGTTTGTGTCTGCTCAGGACTATGTGGTACCAGTTATGCCTGATGATGAGCAACGTAGATTAGAGAGATTTGGTAGACTTCAACCTCCGATGTTCAGTGGTAGAGAGGGCGAGGATGCCCAAGATTTCTTGGACAAGTGTCAAAGGATTCTTTGTACAACGGGTATTCTGGAGACCAGTGGGGTCTCGTTCACTACCTTTCAGTTCTCTGGAGCTGCCTTTACTTGGTGGGAGGCTTATGAGAGATGTAGGCCTGTTGGTGCAGCGCCCCTTACCTGGCAGCAGTTCTCCGTTCTCTTTCTGGAGAAGTATGTGTCGCAGACTCACAAAGAAGAGTTGCGCAGACAGTTCGAGCAGTTGCGTTAGGATGATATGACTGTGATGCAGTATGAGATGAGGTTATCTAAGTTAGCCCATCATGCTGTTTGGTTGGTTCCTATAGACAGGGAGAGGATCAGGTGGTTCGTGGATGGCCTCGCATATCAGCTACGTATTCTTATGACCAGAGAGAGAGAGAGAGTGTTTGGTGCTTATTTTGAGGAGGTGGTTGACATTGCTCGAGAGATAGAGTCAGTTCGCCACCAGGAGCGAGTTGAGAGGGAGGCCAAGAGGCCTAGAGGATATGGTAGTTTTGGTGGTGTTTCTTCCGGTAGTTAGCTCCAGCACGACAAAGGCCGTCCATTCAGACGTGCTCAGTCAGCTCGTCCGGGTCACCATGGGGAATCATCTGGCCATGGTTATCACAGTTCACATCAGGGCCGCTCATCTCTCAGTGCCCTTCCAGCTTAGAGTTCAACTCATGCACCATCAGTCCAGGGTTCACCTATGCCTGGTTCTTCTAGTGGGTATCCCGGTGCTCGGGACTCCCTTCAATCCCCATTGCCAGTGGCCAATAGAGGTTGCTTTGAGTGTGGAGATTTGGGTCATATCAAGAGGTTATGTCCCCGCCTTACGGGAGGTTCATCCCAACAGAGGAGTCAGCCTTCATCTTCAGCACCAATTACTTTCCCACCCCCCAACCAGCTCGGGGTGGAGGTTAGTCAGCTAGGGGTCACCCTAGAGGGGGAGGCCGATCAGGTGACGATCAGGCCCGTTTCTATGCACTCCTATCTATACCTGATGCTATTACTTCAGATGATGTGATCACAAGTATTATCTCAGTCTGCCTCATAGATGCCTCTGTATTATTTGATCCTAGTTCCACTTGTTCATATGTATCATCATATTTTGCTCATTATCTGGATACGCCCCGCAAGTCTCTTATTTCATCAGCTCATATATCTACTCCCGTGGATGATACTATTATTGTGGATCATATATATCGGTCTTGTGTAGTGACTATTTGGGGTTTGGAGACCCAAGCAGACCTTCTGTAGCTTAGTATGGTTGATTTTGATGTGATATTGGGCATGGATTGGTTGTCTCTGTGCCACGCTATTCTGGACTGTCACTCTAAGACGGTGGTGTTGGCTATGCCGGGGGTGCCACGGATTGAGTGGAGAGGTTCGTTAGATTATGTTCCCAGTAGAGAGATTTCGTACTTGAAGGCCCAGCGGATGGTTGAGAAGGGTTGTCTTTCTTATTTGGCCTTTGTAAGGGATGTTAATACAGAGACTCCTAGTATTGATTCGGTTCCGGTAGTGAGAGATTTCCCAGATGCATTTCCTGCAGACTTGCCGGGAATGTCGCTGGACAAGAATATTGAATTCGGTATTGATTTGGTGCCAGGCACTCAACCCATTTCTATTCCACCATATCATATGACACCAACAGAGTTAAAGGAATTGAAGGAGAACCTTCAGGAACTCCTTGATAAGGGGTTTATTCGGTCTAGTGTGTCACCTTGGGGTGCGCCTGTTCTATTTCTGAAGAAGAAGGATGGCACGATGAGGATGTGTATTGATTACAGACAGCTGAACAAAGAAATCAAGAACAAATATCCTTTGCCTCGCATTGATGATTTATTCGACCAGTTTTAGGGAGCGAGAGTGTTCTCCAAGATTGATCTCAAGTCAGGGTACCACCAGTTGAAGATCAGGGACTCAGACATTCTTAAGACAGCTTTCAGGACCCGATATGGTCATTATGAGTTCCTTGTGATGTCGTTTGGGCTGACCAATGCCCCAGTAGCATTCATGCATCTGATGAACAACGTGTTTCGGCCTTATCTCAACTCGTTTGTTATTATTTTCATTGATGACATCCTGGTGTACTCTCGTAGCCAGGAGGAGCATGCCGAGCATTTAAGAGTTGTATTGCAGTGGTTGAGGGAGGAAAAGCTTTACGCAAAGTTCTCTAAGTGTGAGTTTTGGCTAAGTTCAGTGGCATTCTTGGGGCACGTGGTTTCCAGTGAGTGTATTTAGGTTGATCCGAAGAAGATAAAGGTGGTCCATAGTTGGCCCAGACCGTCCTCAGCCACAGAGTTTCTTAGCTTTCTTGGTTTAGCGGGTTATTACCATCGGTTTGTTCAGGGATTTTCATCTATTGCATCCCCCTTGAAAATATTTACCCAAAAAGGGTGCCCCTTTCAGGTGCTCTGATGAGTGTGAGGTGAGCTTTCAGAAGCTCAAGACCGCCTTGACCACAACTCCAGTGTTAGTTCTGTCATCAACTTCAGGTTCTTATGCAGTATATTTGTGATGCTTCTTGGGTCGGCATTGGGTGTGTGTTGATGCAGGAGGGTAGAGTGATATGCTTATGTTTCTCGTCAGTTGAATCCCCATGAGAAGAACTACCTGTTCATGATTTAGAGTTGGCTGCCATTGTTCATGCGATAAAGATTTGGAGGCATTATCTCTATGGTGTGTATTGTGAGGTGTTTACTAATCATCGTAGCCTCCAGCACTTGTTCAAGAAAAAAGGATCTCAATTTGAGGCAGCGGAGATGGTTGGAGCTGCTAAAGGACTATGGTATTACTATTCTTTATCATCCAGGGAAGGCTAATGTGGTGGCCGATGCCTTGAGTAGGAAGGCAGTGAGTATGAGCAGTCTTGCATTCATTCCTGTTGGTGAGAAACCTCTTGCATTTGATGTTCAGGCTTTGGCCTATCGGTCCGTGAGGTTGGATATTTCAGAGCCTAGTCGGATCCTAGCTTGTGTGGTTTCTCGGTCTTCCTTGTTTAATCATTTCAAAGAGTGACAGTATGATGATCCTCATAATGGCGCTTTCTGATGAGGATCATCATACTTCAGGTAGTTCTAGTATAGCAGTTACTTCCCAGGTCGGGGGAGGCACTCAAACTCCCGCCGCCCGCACACCCGACCAGGTTGTTCAGGGACTTCAGATACCGGGGGCGCTACCAGCCTAGCTGGTTGCGCCTGCTCAGGACTATGTGGTACCAGTCATGCCTGATGATGAGCAGCGTAGATTGGACAGGTTTGGTAGACTTCAGCTCTAACTTTCAGTTGTAGAGAGGCGAGGATACCAGGATTTCTTGGACAAGTGTTAGAGGATTCTTTGTACAACGGGTATTCTGGAGACCGGTGGGGTCTCGTTCACTACCTTTCAGTTCTATGGAGCTGCCTTTACTTGGTGGGAGGCATATGAGAGACATAGGCCTATTGGTGCAGCGCCCTTTACCTGGTAGCAATTCTCCGTTCTCTTTCTGGAGAAGTATGTGCCGTAGTTCTGCACATAGGAGTTGCGTAGACAGTTCGAGCAGTTGCGTCAAAATGATATGACTGTGATGTAGTATGAGATAAGGTTCTCTGAGTTAGCTCGTCGTGCTGTTTGGTTGGTTCCTATAGATAAGGAGAGGATTAGGAGGTTCGTGGATGGCCTCGCATATCAGCTACGTATTCTTATGACTAGAGAGAGAGTGTCAGGTGATTCTTTTGAGGAGGTGGTTGACATTGCTCGAGTGGGAGCACATGGTGCATTTCACACATTCTTTGCATGGGCATGTAGAGTTAGCTGAGCTTTATATCTCACATTGTCCAGATCTATAATTATTTTACTGTTTGAGCTATATTTTTGAACTGATAGCATGCCTACTTTTCTGCACAGTTTATTTCTATTTCCTGTTGAGGTTACATTCGTCACTACCTATCAGTCCATAGGTTGGACTTGTTACTTACTGAGTTGGTGTACTCATGTCCCCCCCTGCACCTTGTGTGCAAATCCAGGTATTTTCGGTCCCAGTGGCAGTTATTGACTGAGGTTGCAGGCTTTGGAGATTGTTGAGGTATCTGCATGGCGTTCACAGACCTTGACCCTCCTTTTCTATTCTAGTTGTGTTTTAGTTGTATTCAGTAAAATTGTAATAGACTATGCTATTTCTCTAGACGCTCATGTACTCCGTGACACTCTGGTTTTGGGCTGATTGTATCGTATTATGAATTGCGCCTTTTGTTTTAAACAGTTTATTTTAACGATAAAGTTTTTCCGCAAATGTTTAAATTTTAGTATTGTGGTTTTGGATTACATTGAGTTGAGGCTAGCCTAGTTCCACGATAGGCGTCATCACGACTTTTGGATCGTGACAAAAATCTTGTAGCTGTTATAGGCTAGAGAGTCTAGAACTACCTACTAATGAAATTACTAATACATAAAAGACTAGATCTTGTAATTACAAAAACTTAATTGATTTAATCACACACATATACACGTAGTAATATTGTAGTAGACTATGCTATTTCTCTAGTATCAGTTGTATTCAGTAAACATTGTAGTAGACTATGCTATTTTTCTAGACGCTCATGTACACTGTGACACCCTGGTTTTGGGCTGGTTGTATCGTATTATGATTTGCACCTTATGTTTTAAACAGTTTATTTTAACGATAAAGTTTTCTGCAAATGTTTAAATTTTAGTATTGTGATTTTGGATTACGTTGAGTTGAGGCTGGCCTAGTTCCACAATAGACGTCATCACGACTGTTTGAGTTTTGGGTCGTGACGAAAATCTTGTAGCTCTTATAGGCTAGAGAGTCTAGAAATACCAACTAATGAAATTACTAATACATAAAAAACTAGATCATGTAATTACAAAAACTTAATTGATTTAATCACACACATATACACGTAGTAACCTGTTAACCAGCTTTCAATATTGCAATTCATACCCTAAATGTATATCTTGATATATTTCACTGACTGTACAAATTCATATAAGTTGGATTGTCTTACATTCATCAATAAAAATCTTTGTAGAAGATTTTTGGGTAAAAATATACAGTTACAATATTTGTTGTGAATTTGAAATGTACGTACCAATCCTAATTCACTTAACTTTTCTCCACAAAAATCTTTCAATTCAAAAATTACTACTGCCAACTATGGCGGTGAATTAGCAACATCTTTCTCATTCAGTTAGATGACATGTTAAAATTATTCCAATAACAATTGCCTCGTTTCTAAGGTATGAATAATTTTTCACATTTCAAGGACAAATGTTCTAAAGTGAGAGAATGCAACACAACGACCTCTCAATGTTCTTTTTGTGAGTTTCACCGCGTATGTGATTTGTTATATAGTTGTTCTAGCTGTAGTTGAGTTGCGCCCCGTTTTCATTCGAACACTCTAGAAGCCGCTCTATCTCGTGAACACAATATTGCAACTCTAACTCTAAATAACCAATTAAGTTTCAAGAAAATATAATATAGTCAAGTCAATACAACTACAGAGTCACTTCTTATGGCAATATTTTAAAGCCTTTGCACAAGTGCTTTAGCCATTCTAGAAGGCTATGCTAAGTGGCAAATTTGATCAGCCACTTTCTTGCCATGCACAACAAATTTACATGCAATTACAATTATAAATAGTCATTATTTGACTGCACAATTCATCCACCATCAGAAGTGCTTCTTTACTTCGCCTTCTTCTCTTTCTCTCTTAGTTTCCCTTATTTTCAATTTTTCTTATAAATTTTCTTTGACCTATTCTCTTTTCAATCTTGTTGGATTATGGTAATACAAATATTTTGCTGATTTCTGTATCCTCTAAATAAAATAGAGGTAAGCTTGTTTAATCCTGGAGAAACATTTCACACTGTTGAAATAGTTTCTTAGGACAGTGCCTGTCACACCTCCTTTTTCCTACACCCGAAGGTATATAAGAGATTTTTTTCAATTAAAGTGACATTATTCGAAATGAGATTATTTAATTATTTCAGAGTCGCCACCTGGGATAATTTATGGTGTCCCAAGTCACCGGTTAAAATCCCGAATCGAGGAAGTTGACTCTTATTTAATGGTCTACGAACATAGAAATCCGGGTAAGGAATTCTGTTAACCCGAGAGAAGGTGTTAGGCATTCCCGAGCTCCGTGGTTCTAGCACGGTCGCTTAGTGATTTATACTTGGCTAAAATTGCCTAATTACTTATTTTAAAACCTATGTGCATTTACCTTTTACCGCTTTTAATCACTTGATTTGTTTGTAATTAAAGAATTGAGTTACGCGTACGTGTACTCTTTTCTTTTGGCGCATCAAAAAATCATGTCACGCAAACGTGTCCACAATTAATAACGCTTGGTTTATTTATATTAAGAAAGGTTTAGTTGAAGTTGCGCGAACACATCCCCCGAGTTACTTTTTGGAATTAAAAACGCAATTATATTACGGGAACGTATACATAATCACAACACTAGTCTAAATCGAGCCTAAAGCAAACTACGAGTGTTCATTTTTTAGAAATTGTAATTGTATCGCGCGAACGTGTACACAATTGAATTAATAACATTTTTATTATAAAAATGAATTTGGTCAAAGTTGCGCGTGCTTAAAACAAACTACGAACATTTGTCATTTTTGTATCATTAAATGGTAGGCGGTGCGCCTCGGATGATATGAGCTAATTTAGTTTAATAACCTCCGAAAACCCATTTTTATTGAGAAGATTTGTTCGAAGTTGCGCGAACAAATACTCCTAATTGTCTTTAGAATTGTAATCATGTCACGCGAACGTGTCCACATCCACGATAGTATATTAAACGTGCCTAAAGCAACTAACACGTTATCAACTTGGCGAAGGCCCTGAAAATTAGCTAAATGGCACGCCTCAAATTTTAAGTATTTTTAAAAAGAAATAATTATATGAAGGCTACGCATTTGTCATTTTTATTTGGCACGGCGCATCCCGACTTTAATTAAAAGGACGTGACTAGTTCATCAAAGAACGTAAGGGGATTCCTACTTATGTTATGCCAAAGCTTAAACTAATAATTTAATAAAAAAATAAACTGGTAGCAGACCACCCACATTTGATTGTGGAAAGGCCGAGTTAGTCAAAAACCCACGTCTGGTTGCCCATTACTGCAGGCTCAGCGTGTGAAATAACTGGGCTCAACTTGAAGCCCAATTTGGTAGCCTGATTGTGGAAGGGGAAGACCATCGAAATTAGGGCAATGATGGCAACCCAATACACGACCCAACAGATATGTTTGAAGCAAATTGCATCATTCAAGAAATTCTGGGATTGAACAAATACTGATAATCTTTGAATCAAATGCAAAGCACATTTTTATGCTAACATAGGTTCCAAAATGAAGATACAATCCAAGTTGTAACAACACACCTTTACACAAATTATTCACCAATTAACAAAACTCAAAGGTCCCTTCCCCCTAGTTTATATTAAATTCTGATTCAAGCATAACATATTTAAAACATACCACATGTCATGGAAACTTACCAAAGAAAAACTAAATATGAAAGGTTAATCTGAATCTGAAAATTTCAAGTCAAAAACCAAGCTCAAACCCCATTCAAAAACCATTTTAAGATAAAAAAAGTGCTCATACATGAGCAACAACAGAACTGAAGGACAACTCTAAAACCATTGTGTTGTATTTCAAGCTATATAGGAACAAATATAAAATGGACAGTAGGAAATAAATCCAAACCAAGCTTACTAGACCAACCATATGAAGGGTCTAAACTTGTAATTTGAACCATAGCCATGAAACGTACATCCAAATCGTCCAATCTTAACTAATTAATTAAGGATCATAATCTTCAATTAACACATGATTATACGAGGTTTACAGCATTCCTGAATCACCTATATTCAAACAAAGTTCACCCAACATTTAAATCAAATATACATCTAGGAATGAAATATCCAAAATAAACTAGACTGAAAGCATGAACAATAAAATGACAGCATCGAGCAGAAATTACAACAAGAACTTAATGTTTTTCCTTTAAACTCCAGCTCGGTTCACAGATCTTTACACAAACTTAATCAGGCTTCATTTCCAACATAGTTTCAAGAGAATACCTGGTATGTAGAACAGAAAAATGGGGTAAGCAATCAGCAACAACAAACAGCAAAATACAACAGTAGAAAGCTCAACACAGTAGCTTCAACACCTCAATCCAGAAATCCCAGCAACACGGAGAAAACCAGTAAAAATGGAGAAGAAAAATAGTCCGGAAATCTCTCTTTGTTTTCTCTTTCTAGCTTTGAACTCTCTCTGGTGTTCTTCCGCTCTCAATATTTCAGAAAATTTGGTTCTATCTTTTTTACTCTCTCCAAAATGAATTCTGCCCCCGTATATCAAGTGTATCCAGAGGTATATAGAGTGTATACTGCTCTCTCCACCCACTTGAATCTGATTTTCAGCTCCCTTAAATGGGCATTCAATTAGTGCATTTTCCACTACGAATTCAACTTTTCATTTCTTTAATCATCCACTTAATTGTCCACTCAATTAGTGTTTTTAGTTAATTTGATAATGCAAATACTACTCTACCACTATTAGGAGTTTCTCAATTAGTAACCATTTGCATAAAATTATACTAATCAGTGGATTATTATACACATTCAACCAAATTATTGAACTAATCCCAGTTATTCTGCCTAAGTGATTAAACGAGAAACCATTTCAAAGTTTTCTGATATCCTAATTATTAATTAATTCCAAAAAATGTAAAATCAAATCTTAAATGCCAATGCCATATTTTTGTATTTTTAATGCATTAATCAAATTAAACATGCCCACAAATATATGCAAACAATCAGAAAAATCACGCAATAATTCCTAAAAATAACAAATAATCAAGGCCAAAACCTAATTTTGGGAATTATTTTGGAGTAATTCGTGTATGAGGCAAAAATCATGTGCTCACAGCTACCCCTCTTTGTCCGGAAACAAGAAGAGTTTTCATGCAAAGATAAAGTGAGCGGATACGAGCGATTTTTGCCTGTTTGAACACTCCGTGGGAAGCATTTTTTGAAAGATTTGACCGAACCTCTGCTTCAAAGGTTTCCTACATATCCTTGTCTATAAAGGAATCAGGTCAATGTAGTTCGAGAAGTTTGGTAGCTGGGACTACCATGAAGCTGCGGTTTTATTGTTACTGCTGTTGCTGCTGCTGATACTGCCTACTGACCTCCTTGTCACACCATGACAAAAATGAAGAAGCTAGACTAAGCTATAATCTATGCTTTACAAAGGTTTATTTCCAAACTTGATCTTGTAACTGATGTTGCCTTGTTGACTTGTATCTTCCTCATAAGTTCCTTTGTGGCTGTCTTGAATGGTATTCTTGAGATGCTTTTCCTTTTCTTTAGGTGGACGCCTGACTGTTGAACTCGAACCGTCTTCTCTTGTTACTTGACACTATTTTCCCTTGCACCTTGAACCATTTCCCCTAAAACTTGAATTGCCTTCCTTCGAAACTGCTTTCCCTAGAAACTTGAGTTGTCTCCCCTTGTTCTCCAGGTGGGTGCCTGATTACAACAAAATAGACAAAACAAAGAAAATTTTCTTCCCCCAGTTTGCACTAGGAAGATTTTCTTCCCCCAGTTTGCACTAGGGGTGAGAACTTCAGTGACTAAAACTCATACGATCCAAACTAGGAAGTGCGTCTCCTAAAAGTGTATTCTAAATAAACCCAGACTAGGAAGTGCGTCTCCTAAGGGTATAACTTTAGTACGTTGAACCAGGAATTGCGTCTCCTAGGGGAAAGCTCAATGTAGGAAGTCCGTCTCCTAGGGGTGAAACTTCAATGACTCAAACTAGGAAGTGTGTCTCCCACGAATAAACTTAAATGAACCAGACTAGGAAGTGCGTCTCCTAGGAGAAAATCTCAATTTAGGAAGTGTGTCTCCTAAAACAACAATACAACCTGAACTACCCAGACTAGGAAGTGCGTCTCCTAGGTGGTGAAATCTCAATTTAGGAAGTGCATCTCTTAAAACAAAAATATAACCTGAACTACCCAGACTAGGAAGTGCGTCTCCTAGGGGTGAAATCTCAATTTAGGAAGTGCGTCTCCTAAAACAAAAATATAACCTGAACTACCCAGACTAGGAAGTGCATCTCCTATGGGTGAAACATCAATGACTCAAACTAGAAAGTGCGTCTCCTACGGATGAACTATCAATTTAGGAAGTGCGTCTCCTAAAACAAAATGTAATTTGGAAGACTTAGACTAGGAAGTGCGTCTCCTAGGGGTAAAACCATCAGTGACTCAAACTCATATGATCCAAACTAGGAAGTGCGTCTCCTAAAGGGTAAAATCTCAGTTTAGGAAGTGCGTCTCCTACAACAAAATATAACTTGAAAACCCAGACTAGGAAGTGCATCTCCTACGGGTTATGTGTGATCTTCTCAATAGCCTTTGCGTAAGCAGAATTGGGGCATTACACCTGAAAATTTCAAGCTTCCCAGCTTTAATATGAACACAGCTTATGTCCCTGTTTCAGACAAAGAAAACTTGTGAGTTTAAATATGGTGGTTGGTCTGTGGCCTTGACTTTGCGACGGTTGCTCCTTCACTTGCCATTATAACTTTGATTTCACCTTGAAAGACGTTGCTTGCTTATTGACTAACCAATTTCTCTATCACCCATATCACAGAAAATACCTCTTCTCCGTTCAGACCCAATACCCTCTATCTGTTGCATTGCTCATAAACCGACATTTACCAAACCCTTGTGTTTTCACATGAATCTCAAAGTACGACAATTGCCACCCACTCAGTGCGTATGTTGTTCTTTCTTTAATTAAACCACTGGCCTTGAGGTCTATTGCTCCTTCACTTGCCATGATAGTTTTGATTTTTACTTGGAAAACCTCGCTTGTCACTGGTTAACCATTTTTGTCAATCTTACCACAGAAGATACCTTTGATCTTTTCACCTAATACCCTCCACCCGTTGCATTGTCCATGACTTGAAGCCTCTCTCGTTTTGTTCTTTTCTCTCATCTTACAGTCGCCTCAAGGTGCCCGTGAAGGTTTTCACCAATAAGACTCTCTCACTTTTTATTTCTCTCAACTTTCATCGTCTTGCGGTACCCGTGGGGGTTTTCATCAATAAGATTCTCTCCTTTTTCTTGCTTGAACCAGAGTGTTGCCCTTCATATGAATCACCTCTTCTTGCTCGACTTGGCATGTCTCGAAGAGTGGTCGAAAGGTCTTTCTTTGGACCGTAATGTGGGCTTTTGGATGGAGTTAGGAAGAAAGGGTATCAAAAGGCTCAAAACAACTCAATTAGGTTCAAAATTATAACTTTCGGAATCAGATTTCTTACAACTACCACAACTTCTACCCCAGTTTCTTGCTTGGGGACTTTTGGATTTTCTTTTGATAAGACCGAACCGTGAGGCTGCCTGCATATCCATAAAAGGAATCAGGTCGAACGTAGTTCATGACATATGAATTGCCTTGTTGTTGCAATTTTCTTTTCTTTTCTTCTTCTTTCTCTTCTTTTCTTTTCTTTCTTCCTTTTCTCTTTTTGTTGTGTTGTTGTTTTTTCTTTTCTTTTTCTTCTTTTTTTCTTCTTTTTTTTCTTTTCTCGTTCTTTTTTCCTCTCTCTTTTTATTCTTTTTCTTTTCTCTTTTTTCCTTACTAATCTTTCGCGCTTGTTTCTGAACTTTGCTACTGATTCCAAAAGAGGGGTATGAAATAAAAATAAGTAAGGCTCAAAAGGGTAACGAAGGATAAAGTGTTTAAATAGCAGAACAAAATGCCTTCTTCATTCCAATCTCCAAAACATGCCAAGTGCAAACTACTCAATTAAACAAACCAAGGAAAATATTTGTAACATCTTTTGATTGTACCAGACTTGACAATCATATCTACACATTCGCTTTCTATATCTGTTAACTAAAAGCACCATTGGACAATACCTTCACTCTCATTATCACGAACGACCCCTGTCAATTTGGGGCAAACTTGCCTTAGCTTCAACCTGATGCGGTAGGATGTGTTTTAACAGTATTTCTTTATGTTCTATCTGCCCCAGTATCGCAATTCAGGCTTGAAATGATCTCAAAATGCCTTTACTTATTTCCCTCAAATGTCCCTATCATCTTCAAAATTGTTTTATTGCTTCATGACTAACTTAACTTTTTAAGACCAGGCTGAGAATTACGCATGCATGTCATGTCACTAGAGTTAACAGGAAAAGAACTATAAAAGGAAAAGAGAACTAAACAAAAATGACTAGAAATAACAGAAAACAGAAAATTGCATTAGACAGATGGTGAAAGGGTTTGAACAACAGAACAAACAGACTAAACTGGGGTTACAACCTTGGAACAAACCTAGACAGCACTAAACTAGCTACTACGACTAAACAAACTAGGCAAAATAAAAGGATAGAAGGGTTTGAGTCACAAGATAATATCCGGATTACAACCTTGAAAATAACCCGGACAACAGAAATGACAACAAAATAAACCACCAAAACTCCTCTCCGGCTGACCAAGAAATGGAGCGTCTTTCCAATTACCAAGAACGACATCTTAGCCACTAAGTTCCTCATCAATATTGCCAAGACCATTACCAACTTCAATATAATCAACTTTAGTCAACAAGTTCCAAAGAGGGTTCGCGTGCTCCCTATCACTGTCATTGATCACAATTACCCCTTCTTGAATCATTCTTTCTATTTCCCTTTTCAAGGAACGACAATCTTCAATGATATGCCCTTGGACATTAGAGTGGTACATGCATCGTACAGTAGGATCAAAGCCTTTTGCATATGGGTCTGGAGTATAGCCGAGGAGCGGCTCAATCAGGCCAGAATGCTTTAACTTTTCAAATAAGCTTGTGTAGGACTCCCCAATTGGCGTGAAACTATTTCTTTGCCTTTGTTCCCTTCCCTGCCCCTATTTTCTTAGGTTGTTGGGTGCTCGAAATGTTGTGAAGGCAAGAATGCATTATGCAGTGCTGGCACTCACCATAGGGAGTGACCTGGTGGTTGGGCAAATGACCAGACATTGTTCGGAGGATAATACTGAGGTGGATTATGTGGAGCTCGGGGATAGGTTTGGGGTTGGAGTTGAGGCTGGGTATATTGGTGAGGCGTACCCTTTGGTCTATGTCGTGACTCTGAAACAACCATGGCAACATCATCGTGTTCCTTCTGACCCAGCAAGCTTCCTGTGTCGTTCTGAATTGCTTGTGCTGTGGCTTTTAAAGCAGAATAACTCATGATCTTGCTAGACTTCAGCCCATCTTCTACCATTTCTCCCATTTTTACCACATCATTAAAAGACCTACCCACAGCCGTGATCAAAGGCCCAAAGTAAGTTGGTTCTTGAGCTTGAAGAAAGTACTCGACCATCTCTTTTTCTTCCATGTGAGGATGGACTCTAGCAGCTTGCTCTCTCTATTTGAGCCCGTATTCCCTAAAGCTTTCATTAGGCTTCTTTTGTATCTTGGCGAGGGACATGCGATCTGGGACAATTTCTATATTGTACTGAAAGTGCCTGGCAAAGGCCTGAGCCATATCATCCCACGTGTACCACCTGCCAGCATCTTGGCGAGTGTACCACTCCAGAGCTGCCCCACCCAGACTTTGACTGAAGTACGCCATTAATAATTTGTCTTTCCCACCGATGCCTCTCATCTTACTGCAGTAGCCTCTCAAATGGGCCATGGGATGTCCATACCCGTCATATAAATCGAACTTTGGCATCTTAAACCCATCAGGCAGTTGGACGTCAGGAAACAAGCACAAGTCTTTGTAAGCCATGCTCATCTGGCTCCCTATCCTTGCATGTTTCTTAAAGACTGCTCTAAGATTTTCACCTTCCTGGATATCTCATCTTGCTCCACTGTCTTAGCAAGCTTTTCAGTTTCACCGGGAGGCTCAAAATGAGGAGCGAGAGAGTATGAATCTGAGACTTTGAAAGTTGGTTCTGGTGCATAGTGTTGGGCATCAGGGACTTTGAACACAACCTCGTTAGAGGATCGAGGAAAAGTAGCTGGGGGAGGAACTACAAGAGCATGAGTGGTCAAAGGGGCGGTATATGATGTGCTTTTGAGGGGTGGAGTGTGAAAAGGTTGTGGGGAGATATCAACAGCAATGGGAACCTGGACTTGTGATAATGATGGGATAGTTGCAGGGTTTTCAGTGTAGTTAGTGGGGAATGAAGGTGGAGGATGCCCCCTGATCCAAGACTGATACATTTCTGCCATATGTTGTTTCACCCTTTGGAACTCCTCTTTCAATTTAGACTCCGACTCCACAAACTCCCTTGACGAGTCAACAACTCTTGTGTCCAAGTTTTTGCTAGTCATGGCTACCTTGCCCTTTGGCCTTGTGTTGAATGGATGAGTTATCTTAAGAAACACAAACCAACCACCCTTCTTTTATGAATATAACAAAATGAAGCTATCACGTTAGCGTTAGGGCATTTAATAGCAAAAATATCACATTGCGTGCAATGCACCTAGCAACAATTAATGATTCTAGAATGACTTCGAGGGTCATAAAGTCACTTGGCATCATCCCAATTTGTCCATTTGAACCTTCTCTTTTCTTTTCTTTTCTCGCACTTCTTAGCTCGCTCATTTTCCTCTTTTTCTCTTTCTGATTATCGCTTTTTTCCTCCCTCTCATCCCATGATTTCATCTTTTTTTCTTCTTCTCTTTTGTTTGTTTTTTTTTCTTTTTATTTTATTTCTTAATAATAATAAAAGAATGAGTCGATCGAACCCTATGTAGGTTGCCTACGTATCATGATGCCGTATGAATCAGATCTTTGCGTAGTTCTGGAAGATCGAGAATGAAGTAACAATCCAACATTTCCTTTTTCATTCTTTTCTTCTTTTTTCCCTTTTTACCTTAGTAACTAATACGATGAGAAAAGAGAAATAAAAGAAGCAAATCTTTTTTTTTTGAATTTTCTAGACTGAATGCTCTATAACCTATTCTAAACTCATGCTTAATGAGCACATATTTTTTCTCCTTTTTTTTGAAACAAATACTCTATGGGAAATTATTAAGGAAAATCCCTACAAGAGAAAAAATATTTTTTCTTTTTTAAGGACATCTAAAGGCTAGACAAAAGAAAAATATTTTGAATTTTCACTTGATATCTTGAAGAAAAGACTTCGAAACAAGAAATGAAAAAGATAAAAAAACTGTTTTTGAATTTGAATTTTTGATTACCTAAGGAAGAAACTCTGAAGATAAACCAAAGAAAAAGTATTGTTGTTTTCTTTTTCTTATATGTACAATGTCCTAAAATAAAAGAATTTTTTTTAAGTCATTTTTCATTAATTTCCCAAAGAAAAACCTCAACAGAAAATCTTTTTGGATTTTTGGATTTAATATCTTAAAAGAAAACTTTTAAAGGGGTACTAAAGAAAATTCTCTTTTTTTTTTGAATTTTTGGTCTTAATATACTAAAGGGAACATAAAAAATATCCATTTTAAGTCCTAGATATTAATTGCCTAAAGGAAAAACAACCTCGAAATTTTTTCATTTCTAGAATTAGTATTCTAAATAAAGGAAAATATAAAGCAGAAAATAACAATAACAAAGGACTTGACATTACTGTACAAAAGTAGAAAGTAAAAGATGACATAAAATGAAGAACAACCTCAGGACATAAAAATAAAACAAATTTCCTTAAGCAACTCCCGACTGAGCGATCCTGACTGGATGGTCACGGGGTGTCTGTCATGCTTAAACTCCGATAAATAAATCTACACCTGTATAAGAAAACTTAAACCAACACTATGTGAGATAAAAACATTCCTTACTAGACACATGGTTACATGATTGAGGCTACTTTTGCAAAATGACTTATTTGGCCAAAAGGTGGCTAGAAATGCAAAATTTGGCTATGATCCCGCGAAGCCAAGAACCTAAGATTTACTAGGAAGACCGGACCCTATGTGGGTTGCCTACGTATCACGCCCCAAAAGACGAGAATCAGGTTTGCGTAGTTCGGGCAGATTGGATACAAGCGAGAATAAGATTTTTTTTTCTTTTTTTTTCGAAAAATGATGAAACTTGCAAAATCTTTTTTTTTTTTTTTTTGATTTTTTGATTTTCGACAAATGATGAAAAAGTGCAAATTTTTTTTTTGAATTTTCAAGCTCGCTTTATCTTCACACTTCACCCTCTTTTTCTCTTTTTTTTCCATTTGCCCTCAACTATCATTGGTTCGCCAAATGACCCTTTTACCCTTGAAGATTGCAACATGCAACACATTAGGATGCATCAGGATGTTCTTTTATTTTTTGGGGTACACTTGTCCTAGACAGATCCAACCCTTGTGTTGAGTCCCCAAAGTCAGATGCACGTGATGCAAACAAGCGTTCCTACTAGGGATCTGGCATGAGGCTATGTTATTCAAGGTTTAAAAACTTAGGTACATTTGTTCTAGACCTGGCTTACCCGAGCGGACAGCTCGAGCCGAGGCGGGGGCAACGTACCGGGAGCACGAAAGTCTACCCGGCCTAGTTACTTGACCCAACCTCGTTCTACTTGGTATGACTTCTAACAGAAAAGTGGGCCACGCGCACGTGTGCACCATAAATTCAGAAGACTCAGAAAGAAGAAGAGTTTCGTAGCAGTTTATATATACAATTCAGATAATATCAAAGCGGTAAAAAGCAACATTTAGCACATTAGGCACAAACATGTAAAAATCAGATAATAAATAAAGCAAAATATAACAATTATTCTAATCTCGAATTCTTGAACCCTGAACTAGAAATTCTGGGTTCGGTCCCCAGCAGAGTCGCCAGAGCTGTCACACCTCCTTTTTCCTACACCCGAATGTATATAAGGGAGTTTTTCCAATTAAAGTGAGATTATTCGAAATGTGATTATTTAATTATTTTAGAGTCGCCACCTGGGATAATTTATGGTGTCCCAATTCACCGGTTAAAATCCCGAATCGTGGAAGTTGACTCTTATTTAATGGTCTACGTGCACAGAAATCCGGGTAAGAAATTCTGTTAACCCGAGAGAAGGTGTTAGACATTCCCGAGTTCCGTGGTTCTAGCACGTCGCTTAGTGATTTATACTTGGCTAAAATTGCCTAATTACTTATTTTAAAACCTATGTGCATTTACCTTTTACTGCTTTTAATCACTTGATTTGTTTGTAATTAAAGAATTGAGTTACGCATACGTATACTCTTTTCTTTTGGCGCGTCAAAAAATCATGTCACGCAAACGTGTCCACAATTAATAACGCTTGGTTTATTTATATTAAGAAAGGTTTGGTTGAAGTTGCGCGAATGCATCCCTCGAGTTACTTTTTGGAATTAAAAACGCAATTATGTTACGGGAATGTATACATAATAACAACACTAGTCTAAATCGAGCCTAAAGCAAACTACGAGTGTTCATTTTTTAGAAATTGTAATCGTGTCGCGCGAACGTGTACACAATTGAATTAATAACATTTTTATTATAAAAATGAATTTGGCCAAAGTTGCGCGTGCTTAAAACAAACTACGAACATTTGTCATTTTTGTATGATTAAATGGTAGGCGGCGCGCCTCGGACTATATGAGCTAATTTAATTTAATAACCTCCGAAAACCCATTTTTATTGAGAAGATTTGTTCGAAGTTGCGTGAACGCATACTCCGAATTGTCTTTAGAATTGTAATGATGTCACGCGAACGTGTCCACAACCACGACAGTATATTAAACGTGCCTAAAGCAACTAACGCGTTATCAACTTTGCGAGGGCCCTGAAAATTAGCTAAATGGCACGCCTCAAATTTTAAGTATTTTTTAATAGAAATAATTATATAAGGGCCACACATTTGTCATTTTTATTTGGCACGGCGCATCCCGACTTTAATTAAAAGGACGTGACTAGTTCATCAAAGAACGTAAGGGGATTCCTACTTATGTTATGCCAAAGCTTAAACTAATAATTTAATAAAAAAATGAACTGGTAGTAGACCACCCACATTTGATTGTGGAAAGTCTGAGTTAGTCAAAAACCCACGTCTGGTTGCCCATTACTGCAGGCTCAGCGTGTGAAATAACTGGGCTCAACTTGAAGCCCAGTTTGGCGGCCTGATTGTGGAAGGGAAAGACCATCGAAATTAGGCCAATGATGGCAGCCCAATACACGACCCAACAAATATGTTTGAAGCAAATTGCATCATTCAAGAAATTCTGGGATTGAACAAATACTGATAATCTTTGAATCAAATGCAAAGCACATTTTTATGCTAACATAGGTTCCAAAATGAAGATACAATCCTAGTTGCAACAACACACCTTTACACAAATTATTCACCAATTAACAAAACTCAAAGGTCCCTTCCCCCTAGTTTATATTAAATTCTGATTCAAGCATAACATATTTAAAACATACCACATGTCATGGAAACTTGCCAAACCAAGCTTACTAGACCAACCACATGAAGGGTCTAAACTTGTAATTTGAACCACAACCATGAAATGTACATCCAAATCATTCAATCTTAACTAATTAATTAAGGATCATAATCTTCAATTAACACATGATTATACGAGGTTTACAACATTCCTGAATCACCTATATTCAAACAAAGTTCACCTAACATTTAAATCAAATATACATCTAGGAATGAAATATCCAAAATAAACTAGACTGAAAGCATGAACAATAAAATGACAGCATCGAGCAGAAATTACAACAAGAACTTAATGTTTTTCCTTTAAACTCCAGCTCGGTTCACAGATCTTTACACAAACTTAATCCGGCTTCATTTCCAACATAGTTTCAAGAGAATACCTGGTATGTAGAATAGAAAAATGGGGTAAGCAATCAGCAACCGCAAACAGCAAAATACAGCAGCAGAAAGCTCAACACAGTAGCTTCAACACCTCAATCCAGAAACCCCAGCAACACGGAGAAACCCAGTAAAAATGGAGAAGAAAAATAGTCCGGAAATCTCTCTTTGTTTTCTCTTTCTAGCTTTGAACTCTCTCTGGTGTTCTTCCGCTCTCAATATTTCAGAAAATTTGGTTCTATCTTTTTTACTCTCTCCAAAATGAATTCTGCCCCCGTATATCCAGTGTATCCAGAGTGTATATTGAATGTATACTGCTCTCTCCGCCCACTTGAATCTGATTTTCAGCTCCCTTAAATGGACATTCAATTAGTGCATTTTCCACTACCAATTCAACTTTTCATTTATTTAATCATCCACTTAATTGTCCATTCAATTAGTGCTTTTAGTTAATTTGATAATGCAAATACTACCCTACCACTATTAGGAGCTTCTCAATTAGTAACCATTTGCATAAAATTATACTAATCAGTGGATTATTATACACATTCAACCAAATTATTGAACTAATCCCAGTTATTCTGCCTAAGTGATTAAACGAGATACCATTTCAAAGTTTTCTGATATCCTAATTATTAATTAATTTCAAAAAATGTAAAATCAAATCTTAAATGCCAATGCTATATTTTTGTATTTTTAATGCATTAATAAAATTAAACATGCCCATAAATATATGCAAACAATCAGAAAAATCACGCAATAATTCCTAAAAATAACAAATAATCAAGGCCAAAACCTAATTTTGGGAATTATTTTGGAGTAATTCGTATGAGGCAAAAATCACAAGCTCACAGTGCCCAGCACGACTCAAGCTAATTCGTGTATCTACTTACAAAGAATATTGAAACAGTGTTATTGAAATTCTTGCTCTCAATTACTACAATCTAAGAAACTATGGCAAATAATACTGATACTGAAAATACCACTGATACCGCCAATATTGGTGCTACTACAGCCCCAGTTGCACTGCCATATGCCAGGTCATTTCCAGATGTGTCAAATATTGAAATTTTCGCCAATAAAAATTTCAAGCGTTGGCAATAACGTATTTTCTCAATGTTTGATGTCCATGGTGTTACACATGCACTGCTGCATCCACAACCTAGTGCAGACACTGATAATAAAATAGTGGAATCATGGCAACACACCAACAAGGTATGCCGTCATACCATATTGCAAACTATTTCTAATGAATTGTTTGACATGTATTGCAGTTATAAAGAAGCAAAAGCTATATGGGAAGCCTTAATTAAAAAATTCACTACTGAAGATGCTACAAAACAAAAATTTGTAGTAGAAAAATTTTATCAGTGGCAGATGAGAGATGATAAAGAGATGAACGTACAAATCAACGAATTTCAAAAATTGTTAGAAGACTTGAAGGCCGAGGGGATGTCTTTACCAGAAAAGTTTGCTGCTGGAGTGCTAATTGAGAAGTTGCCTGACTCATGGAGTGACTACAAAAATAACTTAAAGCACAAATAGAAAAATTTTACCATTGAGCAAATTGTGACCCACATCCTAATTGAAGATTCTAATAGAAAAGAATCTACCAAAGCTAGGATGTCAGCTCTTAAAGCAAACTTAGTACAAAGCAACAACAACCAGAAAAGGTATGAGAATAAGTCTCAATGTTACAAGCCTAAAAATCCTAACCTTAAAAGAAAAAAAAGGCTCTTGTTTTGTTTGTGGAAACCAGGCCATCATGCCTCACAGTGCAGGTATAGAGCAATAAATGACAAAGGAAAAACTAATACTCCTAAGGCTAACTTAGCCGAAGGAGGTGATATTAGTGCAGCTGTCATTTCTCAAGTAAACATTGTAGCACATACAAAAGAATGAGTGATAGACTTTGGGGCTACTCGACACATTTGTGCAAATCGAGAAGCATTTTCCTCTTATACTCCTATAGAGAATGATAGAGAAGAGGTCTACCTTGGAGATTTAAATACTACCAAAGTCTTGGGTAAGGGTAAAGTTCTCCTGAAGCTCATTTCGGAAAAAACTTTAGCCCTTGTTGATGTACTGCATGTTCCTACTATGAGGGCAAACTTGATCTCTGTATCCATGCTGGGAAGAGCCGAAGTCAAAGTGTCATTTGAATCTCATAAGATCATAATGACCAAAAATAATGTGTTTGTGGGAAAAAGCTATTGTAACCAAGGACTCTTTGTACTTAATGTTTCTAATATTGTCAATGGAATTGTATCAGCTTCTGCTTATATGGTAAAGTCTATCTCTTTATGGCATGCTAGATTAGGACACATTAATATCGCATATATAAAGAAAATGTAGTCACTCGGATTAATATCTGGTTTAGACTCAAATAATATTGACAAGTGTGAAATATGTGCTAAAGCTAAAAGTACCAGAAAGACTTATTTTTCTGTAAATAGAGAAATTGAATTATTATCCTCGATTCACATGGACCTAAGTAATTTAAAACAAACTATGACTAGAGGTGGTAAAAGATATTATGTGACTTTTATTGTGATTTTTCTAGATATACTAAGTTGTATCTGCTTAGAAATAAAGATGATGCTTTTGATGCATTTATTTCCTATAAAATTGAGGTTGAAAATCAACTTAGTAGAAAATCAAGAGAATTAGATCTTATAGAGGCGGAGAATATTTATCTTTGAATGAATTTTGTGAAAATAATAGAATTATTTATGAAGTAACTCCGCCTTATTCACCTAAGTCAAATGGAGTAGGTGAAAGAAAAAATAGAATATTGAAAGAGATGATGAACTCTATGTTAGTTAGTTCTAATGCTCCTGATAATTTGTGGGGTGAAGCTATTTATCTGCATGTCACTTACAAAATAGAATACCACATAGAAGAACTGGCAAAACTCCGTATGAATTGTGGAGGGGTTATAAACCTAATTTGAAATATCTAAAAGTGTGGGGGTGCCTTGCTAAAGTTCTTTTGCCTGAACCTAAAAAGAGAAAAATAGGTCCTAAAACTGCTGATTGCATGCTTATTGGATATGTTGAATATAGTGCTGCATATAAGTTCCTTGTTTTAAAAAGTGATGTGCTTCTGTCACGACCCTGAACCCAGACCGGTTGTGATGGCACCTCTCATGAAGACAAAGCCAGCCGACACTCTCCCAATTCATTTTCAAGCAATTAAATAATAAAATCTAAGTCTTAACATAATAATAAAAATCCCAAAATAAGGTGAATACTACAGTTGCGGAATAGACATAGCCCGACATCGGGGTGTCACCAGTCATGAGCATCTATCATAAAAACTACAAGTCCGAAAGAGTCTACACGACTATTACATAACTAAAACAGAAGAAAATAAGATAGAGGGAGAAGCACTGGGCTGCGAACGACGGGCAGCTACCTAGTGAATCTCCGGAATCTGCTGGAAGCTCTCTCAACCATCGCAAGAAGGGCCTGAATCGCCTGAATTTGCACCCGGCATATAGGGAGTAAAGTGAGTACTTCAACTCAGTGAGTAATAATAATAATAAACGAATACTGAGCGATAAGAAATCACATAAAGGCACATCAACAGGCTATAAAGAAGCAGTAAGATCCAGTAAAAGCAATAAAATAGTGGAAACATGTAAAAACACTTAGTTTAGAAGAAGCTTCTTTAAAACACCTTTTTAACAGTTAAACAATTAAGGAGAAGCAGCTAGAACAGATAAACACACAAAAATCTGCCCCTCGGGCATAATATCAACAGAATCCGCCCCTCGGGCAATATCATGGAACATCACCAGCCCCTCGGGCTATATCTCATATCTTAATGGGTACCCACGCTCACTGGGGGTGTACAGACTCCGGGAGGGGCCCTTACGTCCCAAGCGCAATATCAATCCATCTCGTGGCATAATCAGTAGGCTCTCGGCCTCATATCAACAAGACACCTCGTGCCGTACAAATCTTAGACCCTTGGCCTCATAATCATGAATCAGTATATCCTCACAACACAGACCCTCAACCTTAATCATTCAGAATCTCATCAGTCACTCGGGCAACAGTAAAACATGATGCTCAGCTCAAATTATCATTTAGAATATAATTTAATGTTTTAAAATATAGTAAACATGGTTGAGTTATAAAAACAGTAGAATATAACATGACTGAGTACAAGTATAAAGTCAAAACAGTGAAAACATATCAGTAAAAATTCTCTGAGGGTTCAAATAGTTGGCACGAGGCCCAAATATGCCTTTTAGCCCAAAACATGATGATAGCAAATAATTTTCAGTCAAATACGCGGTAAAGTAGTCATACGGGATAGACTAAGTCACAATCCCCAACGGTGCACGACCCCACGCTTGTCATCTAGCGTGTGCGTCACCTCAATATAGTACAATGATGTGAAATTCGGGGTTTCATACACTCAAGACAACATTTACAATCATTACTCACCTCAATCCGGTCCAAATCTCTAGCTCGCGATGCCTTGCCCCTCGAATCGGCCTCCGGATGCTCCAAATCTAACCAAAATCAGTGTAAAACCATCAAAATATGCTAAGGAAACAAAGCCCACTAAAAAGAAATCAAATTACAACACAAATCCCGAAATTGGCCAAATTACATCAATAGACTCCTTATCACTCCCCGAGTTCATTCATATCAAAAACATCAAAATCCAATCACAAACGACCCCTCAAATTCCAAATTCTAGGTCTCCAATTACAAGCCCTAGTTCTTCAATATTAGGCTTAAATTCCATGATTAGTTAGGTAGAAATCACATAAGAATCGAGTATTAAGTCCATAAATCTTACCTCCAAGTGTTTCCTTTTGAATCCCTCTTCAATCCTATTCAAAAAGCTCCAAAATTGCTCTAAATTGGTGGAAGTTAACCCCAAAATCGCGGACAAATGGCTATTTAAACATTCTGCCCAGGCATCCAATCCTTCTTCGCGAACGCGGCCAACGCCTCGCGTTCGCGAAGCACAAACTAACTATGACCAAATTTCCTTCATCGCGATCGTGACTTCCAGCTCGCGAACGCGAAGACCTAGCTCCCTTACTCACATCGAACGCGACTCCCCTTCCGCGAACGCGAAGAACAAATCCACCTGAACGCAGCTGCTCAACTTTCCTCTATGCGAACGCATCTGATACCTCGCAAATGCGATACACAAGACCCCAGCCCTTCGCGAACGCGAAGCCTCCCTTGCGAACGCGAAGGCTAAATCCTTAGCCTCACCTGCTAACCCTTAACGAACGCGAGGGCCTACTCGCGAACGCAAAGGTCAATTTTTCTGCAACACTTCAGCAGATTTTCTGCAATTCTCAACATCTTGAAATGATCCGATTGACCATCCGAAACTCACCCGAGGCCCCCGGAAAATCAACTAAACATGCCAACATATCCCATAACATTATTCAAACTTGTTCCAACCTTCAGAATGCTCAAAACAATATCAAAACACCAAATTCGCATCGGAGTCAAGCTTAAGAATTCTAGAATCTTCTAAATTACACTTTTGATCAAAAAGTCTAATAAACCATGTCCGAATGACCTGAAATTTTGCACACATATCTCAAATGACATGACGGAACTGCAACTTCTGGAATTCCATTTCAATCTATATATCAAAATCTCACCTATCAACCGGAAAATGCCAAAATTCCAATTTTGCCAATTCAAGTCTAAATCTAGTCCAGGCCTCCAAAACACATTCTGATCACGCTCCTAAGTCCCAAATCACCTCCCGAAGCTATCTGAACCATCGGAACTCACATCCAAGCCCTTTAAGACCCCAGTCAACATCCAGTTAACTCTTCCAACTTAAGCTTCCTCAAAAGAAACTAAGTGTCTCAAACCATACCAAAACCTCTCCGAACCCAAACCAACCAACCCGGTAACACAAAATACAATTGAACAAGGCAATAAGAAGTAGAAATGGGGGAAACAGAGCGGTAACTCATGAGACGACTGGTTAGGTCGTCACAGCCTGATTGCAATACTATAATTGAAATAAAGAATGCTGAGTTCTTTGAATATATTTATCCACTGTCTGATAAAATTTCTCATATATGGTTAAAAGAAATTACCTCTAATGAGGAACTGAGAAGGTGTAAAAGGCCTAGGAAAGAATATATTTCTTATGGAAATGATTTTCAGACTTTTCTTGTCGATAATAAACCATCAAATTATTTTGAAGCTATATCTTCCTCAGATGCTAAATGTTGGAAAGAGGCAACAAAAATTAAAATTAATTCTATTATTAAAAATAATATATGAATTTTAACTGATTTACCTCCTGGTGCAAAACCTATTGGTTGTAAATAGATTTTCAAAAGGAAATTTAATCCTGATGGATCCTTAGATAAATATAAAGCTTAGTTAGTAGCAAAAGAATTTTCCCAAAAACAAAATATAGATTATTTTGATACATTTGCACCAGTGACTAGAATTTCTTCTATTCGAGTTTTAATCGTCGCCTTAGCTTCAATCCACAATCTTTTTATCCACCAAATGGATGTGAAAACTGCTTTTCTAAATGGTGATTTAGAAAAAGAGATTTATATGGTTCAACCTGAAGGCTGTATCATTCCTGGACAAGAAAATAAAGTTTGTAGATTGATTAAATCTCTTTATGGCCTTAAACAAGCTCCTAAGCAGTGGTATGAGAAATTTGAACAAGTCTTACTGAGAGGGTTTTTCTAGTTTAGGTGGATAAATGTGTTTATACTAAAGTGGTGGACAATGATTATGTAATAATATATTTGCATGTTGATGACATGCTTATATTTGGTACACGTTTAAATATTGTGCAAAGTACTAAATTATTTTTATTTGCTAATTTTGATATGAAAGATCTGAGTGAAGTAAATATGATATTGAGAGTTAAAGTTATAAGGAGTGAGGATGACATAATGTCGTCACAAGAACATTATGTTGAGAGACTTCTTAAGAAGTTTGAATATTTTAATGTCACACCAGTGAGCACTCCTTTTGATGCTAACTCTAAGTTGAAAAAGAATAATGGTGGCCTAGTTGCTCAGTCTAAATATGCTCAGATTATTTGGAGTCTGATGCATTTAATAAAGTTTACAAGGCCTGATATAACCTATGCAATGTGTAGACTGAGCAGATATACTCATAATCCCAACAGAGAGCATTGATCTGCATTAGATAGACTAATGAAATATTTTAGAGGAGCCATGAATTATGGTATCCTATATAGTGGATTTTCTTCTACTTTAGAAGGACACAGTGATGCAAACTGGATCTCTGATTCAGATGAGATAAAATCCTCTAGTGGTTATGTATTCACCCTTGGTGGTGGTGCAATATCTTGGAAATCAACTAAACAAACGATCATTGCTAGATTGACTATGGAATCAGAGTTTGTAGCTCTGGAGTTAGCTGGTTCTGAGGTTGAGTGGCTAAGAAACTTCTTAGCTAATATCCATTTAATGAAGGAAGTATTGCCTCCTGTGTCTATACACTGTGATTGCCAAGCGGCAATAGCTATTGTAAAGAATAAATCTTATAATTATAAAAGTAGACACATGAAATTGAGACATGATGTCATAAAACAACTGTTGAGAGATGGAATAATTTCCATTGACTATGTGAAGTCAGAGATAAATTTGGTCGATCCTCTAACTAAACCCGTGGGAAGAAAATTAATTCTTCAAACCTCAAATGAGATGGGGTTAAGGCCGACATGCTGTCAATAGAGATGGTAATCCAACCTATGTGATTGGAGATCCCATGAAGTGGGTTCATATGGGTAATAACAAGTCGATATTGGAACTGAAGTACTAAAAGAGAGTGCTTGAATGCTACTAATTGAGAGACAGAGTTATAACTCTTAATGAAATTCATAGTCCTTATGAATAGTGTATTTAAAAGCAGTATACACTTGATGAATTCACCAATATGAGAATGGAGAGGGCCGCTCCTATGAGATTTTGGCCTAGTCTCTAGAGCTCTCATGAATAACCAGGCACGCGCATGGCCTATTTGGCACAAAAACGCGTTGAACAACAAAATTACCGGGGGTCAAAATGTGATTGATAAAATCTCTGACTTATAATAAGAATTATTGGTTCATAGAAATATTACATTTCACCAGTAGTTTTGTGAGTTAAATTTTATTGGTCTAAGTTTGATTTATAGTCCAGAAGACACCAAACCTATTACATTTGGACCATACAAATCCAACAAATTTAATTTTGGGTCTTTAAAATAGTTGGGGACTGTGACAATATTTTAAAGGCTTTGGACAAGTGTCTTAGCCATTCTAGAAGGCTATGCTAAGTGGCAAACTTGATCAGCCACTTTCTTGCCATGCACAACAAATTTACATGCAATTATAATTATAAATAGCCATCATTTGGCTGCATAGTTCATCCACCATTAGAAGTGCTTCTCTGCTTCGCCTTCTTCTCTTTCTCTCTTAGCTTCCCTTTATTACCAATTTTTCTTATAAATTTTCTTTGTCCTATTCTCTTTTCAATCTTGTTGGATTATTGTAATATAAATATTTTGCTAATTCCTGTATCCTCTAAATAAAATAGAGGTAAGCTTGTTTAATCCTGAAGAAACATTTCACACTGCTGAATAGTTTCTTAGGACAGTGCCCAACACGACTCAAGCTAATTCGTGTATCTACTTACAAAGAATATTAAAATAGTGTTATTGAAATTTTTGCTCTCAATTACTACACTTCTGACATTTATGTTTGGTTTACATCGTGCGATTAATTTCAAAGCTATAAGTATGATATATTCTACCAGTCAAAAAATAGTTGAACATTTAACGGAAGGACTTGGGCCTCAGCCAAATTCCTTGTGGGTGGGTTTGAGGAGAAATTCCTGTAAATTGGAATTTGGCATCCAACTTGTTTGGGATTAATGCCTAGTTTTTTTTTTAACTCTTTGAAGAGCAGAAGACATATTATGGAATCTCTACTCGTTAGATTGTGCAACTACAGTGAGAAATGATTTAGACAGCCTTCAGTAGCTATTTGGGAGCAGAAGTCAAAATTGCAGACTGCCAAATTGGAAATATGAGGAAATCTCAATTAATATTTAAGTTCTTCTTATTTTAATTTAATGGCTGAAATCCTATTAGTCTATGAAGCTTTAAGCTGGTTGAAGATTCACTATCACATAGCTTCGATTGTTGTTGACAATGTTTTAAAAGACGGGGTGTGAAACAAGGCGTTTTACCTCTAACGAGGCAAGACATAAGCCCTAAGACATGGAGTGTAAGTCTCACGGATCTTTAAATTTTACTAATTTCAAGAATTTTAAAATAGTATAAAATAAAAAATAATTATAAAAATTACATTAAAATCACAAAATTATAACAAATAATCTATTTAAAATATTTATAAATTATAATTGAACTTTGAATAATACGAAAAGTATAACATATATCATAATATATAAATTAGCTACACCTCGTTACAACTCAAACATCAAAAGTAATGTATTCAATACGAAATCTTATATGTGTCTCTTAAGGAGTAATGAATCTTGAAAGAATTTCGATATTATAATTTGATATTTTTCTTAAAATACTCCTTTTATTTAATATGCTTTCTATTTGAAAGAGAATTTATATAAAAACATAATTCACAATTTAAATATGATTCTCTAGCATCATTTATTTTTAAGTTTCAACAAGTTAATAAAGTGACACATAATTCACCATATAATACCATGATAACTAATTATTTGTAAATAGTTACTAGCTAATACTGAGCTATTTATTAATGAGTATTGTATCTCGTAAACGTGAAAAAAATATTTATAAAAGTAATTATAAAGAAAATTATGGACTATTATATATTGAAGACATAACAAAAGTTAATAAATAAATACTTTTTAAATAAAAGATTTATTTAAAATTAACAATCATAGCAGTCTTAGTGGATAACGTGCAATAATTTTCATTTTAATTATGATATAAAATACGCTCAACTTAATAATTTATGATTAAGAAAAAAAAGTAATTTTGAATAGTCAACGATTTATTGAGAAAATTTGAGGATTTACAAGGTTAGTTACATAGAATTGCATAAAGTTCTATTAGGTGAACCCCATACGTTGAGCTTGCTTTGAATTGGACTTCATTCTTTGCCTGTCTTCAACTTGGGGGACAAAAAGACAAAGGGTGTCCCCCTTTTTTAATTCATTTAATTTTCTTTTTTTTTCTTCCGTATTTTATTTAATTTTGCTCCAAATTTTTTCATCTTCGTAAAATAAAAAATGGCAAATGAAAACTTCAAGTTTATCATGTCACGTGCTATCTCTTAGTAAACTTCTGGTTTACTGTGGCATAAACTTTTGCTTTAGTAAACTTCTAGTTTACTGTGATACATGATATAGTACAAATTAAAGAATAAGGCGGGTAACTTCTCACATACATATTATTTTACCCCCTATGATTGTGGAAACATGAAGATTATCAATCTTCCAATCATTTGTAGTCTTACTATGATAGCCATTTGTATTAGTAAACTTCAGGTTTACTGGGCGTGTCCGGGGTGTAAGCCCGGATGACCGAAGTGTAAGTATCACAGATCTAAGCACCACACATAAGCCCATGGGCATTTTACGAGTGCTCCACTCCGGGAAGAGCCCCGTGCGAGTCCCAATTCTGCCTTTTTAAAACAGAGGTTGTTGAGATGGATTATCTTATGGCCAAGCAAGCTTTGAAAAGAATTTTCTTTATATATTTAATAACTCTTCAACATTTCATATGACACATTTAAGATCATACGATTCAAGGGTATTTTGGTACATTACATATATCTTTAGTTTAAGATCATAAGATCTATAAGTCTTCCTTATATTTCTTAAATTTTGTGCCTACTGGTGGCAAAATAGATAAAAAAATAATTATCCATCCATATTATCCATAAAAAAAATGGGTTGGAGAATGAACTTTTTAAAAAGGGGTCAAATATGACTAAGATTCATATTATCGACTTAAAAAAAGATAATCAATAACTAATGGGTTTAACTTTTATATTTTTTAAGATTCAAATTGGGGTGAAATTGGGGGTTCCTCAAGTTTGGGAGACTAGGAATTCTCCAAAAATTGATTGATGTTTGGCTAAAAATCCATATTTTTGCATGTGATTTACCTTGCATTATACCTCGATCTCGTTAATTTTTATGTGAATATTTGTGACTCGAGCTTAATAATGTTATTTATATGTGTAGGAGTCAATTGGAAGTGATTTGGAGATTTTACATGCAAAGTGAAGTAAAAACGAAAGTATCTATAGGAAGTATAACTTTGGTGCCCAAGTCCCGGGTAACGAAGCGAGGGTCACTTTGCGAGACCGGGACCGGAGCAGAAGAAACTAAAAAAGTCCCGGGCAACGAAGCGAGGGTCACTTCGCGAGATCGGGACCGGAGTAGAAAATTTCAGCTTCTCCCCTCCGAATTAGGAGAAGCCCAATTCGCCTCAACAAATCCTAGCCACTATAAATACATAAAAAAAAGTGCTTTTAAGGGGGAGAACATACTTTGGACCAAGGGAGAGCACAGAACCGCCGTGAAGGTCGGAATTCATCAGATTCCATCTTTCCTCCATCAAACTTAGTAATCTTTACTTTTTTGGATGATTTGTTGTTTTGCTACCATGTCTTTGTGGAGTTAATCTTTACGTTCTAGGGTTGTTGTTGTCATGAATATTGAAGTTTATTAATTATATTACCGTTAATTTGAGTTATCATCATTAGTTGTTTCTCTAATTCTGTGCATAATTACTTAATTTTTTGGCCAGCAGTTGAGTTCTATTTACTATCTATGCTATGCTTAGGAAAGTCGTGTTTAGATTAGAGTAGAATTAGAGAGAGCTTGTTTCTAAACCCGAGGCTCGGGAAAATATTTCGCAGTTAGGATAGGAATATACCTAACAATCTTGTTTAGTTGAATACCGTATTATATTCGTTCATGATAGATTCAATATATATTGTGGATAGACAGATAGTATTGTGGGAACATACTATTTATATAACCGATCCGGTTAACTAGCAATCATAATATTTGGCCACGTATACTTGCGTGTACTTGAAGAACCAACCGTGACCATATTCAAGAAGCTATTGATAATATGGATACCCATATTATCCGCCGGTTAATCTATTTTCTATTCGTATTAAATATGGACCGGATCAAATAATTTATCTATTTTTGCATTTTTCGTTTTCAACCTGCTCATACCTTATTGAACAATCAACTAAGAACATTTGAGCTCCAAAACGATCGCCACAAGTCGTTAAGTAAGATTTTGCACGACGGACACAAAGGGAACAATCTGAATATGTTAAACTTGAGCTGCAGTTAGCTTGGCCACAAGCTACTGCCTTGTTAGGAAAAGGAGAGGATATATAGCAATTATAACCTTGACTTATTTGGAGTCAAATCTTGTAAAGCTTAAAGAATATAAGCTAAGCTTAGTGCAAAAGAACCATTCTTCTCATACTGAAAAATACTGCATTTCCATTTCACGAAATTTGTATTTGGTTCAATTTTCACAAAGCAACTAAACCCTAAACCTAATCGAATTACAAGAAATGTGGTTAACACTCTCATTCTCAAAATAGAATCCATATATAGCTAGTCTTTCTATTTTTGTATATATATCACTAATTTTTTCTCTTTCCTTTGTGTTTCAAGTTAAATTTGAGTTTCACATGTAGTTGTTTAAATAGATTTGGCTACCCATTGGTTTCTCCACCAATGCAAGTTAAATATTCCATGATTTTTTTTTGTCGAAGTGGCTTGTTTTTTTCACTAAATACTCCTAGGAAAACATACAAAGTGTTTAAAATATGTATATGTTCCCGGCGAAGAAGTACTGCATACATATGTCTTTATTTCGTATTAGTTTAGTGATCATTGGTTCATTTTTGGCATTGATGCAACTGGAACTTCTAAAAGGTCCAAACAGTATATATTCATATAGGGACAAGTCTTGAGAAAAGTTTGTTTTTTGGCAATTGTAACTTTTGTGTTAGAAAACATAGTTATTTGATTTTGATGAAAAAAATATCATAATTATATTATCTGACACTATTTTAAAAGCTATTACTCCTTTTATTTCAATTTACGTGATACATTTCGCTTCTCGAAATTTAGATTGACCAATATTTTAAAATGTATTTTATTTTATCATATGGAAAAGAGAAGGATTTGGAACTTACTTTTCGTAGAGTATATTTTGTTTTTAGCTGAATGAGTATTGTTCATATACCTCATTGAGCAATCACCTAAATCAACTTAATTTACCTCTAATACGACCATCACAAATAGTCAACAAGATCTTGCATTTTTTACACAAGTGTCACAGTCTGAATATGCTATAGTCGAGCTGCAAGAAGAATGGCCATAAGCTAAAGCATCATTAGGATAAGGAGAGGCTACATAGTAATTATAACCTTGAGTTAATGGAGTCTCATTCCTTAATACTATAAGAACATATAAGCCAAGATTAGTCCAAATTAAAAGGACCACTCTTCTCATACTCAACAGTCAACACGTCTGTATTTGGTTCACTTCTCACAAAACAATTAAATCCTAACATTCCAATTATAAGAAATGTTGCTAACACTCTATTCTTTTAAAATGGAATCCTTGACTTTTCTCTTCTTCTTCTTTTTTTTTTTTTTTTTTTTTTTTTTTTTGGTGTTACAAGTTTGAGTTTCTTAACTAGTTGTTTAAATAGAGGTGGCGATTGCATTGATTTCTTAACCAATCATAACTAAGTTGTCTAATTACTGTCTTATTAACTTGTTTTATAGTAATTAATTAGGATATTGATACTACATATTGATATGTTGGCGGCATATATGCGCAACGGAAGTAAGATCTTCAGCACTTAGGGGTCGTTTCATGATTCATGGACAAATTATGCATTGATTATAATAATACGTTGATATATTGTTTTACAGTGCATAATAATATATGAAATATTTTGCGATATATAAATCATATCATACGTAGATTATTATGCAGGAAAAATGATACCAAGTCAAAAATTATCTTATCATTGTATTGCTAATACATACATTCTTATTCGACATTCTTCGCATAAAAAAATATATAGCTCTCTAATTGCATAAGTCATGCATGTATTAGTTATACATGGATTTTTACTCTTTGTGTTTAGTATTGAGATTTTGGTGATTAACAAAGTTTGTTTAGACGCAAATAATGCTTTGAGATTTTGATGATTAACAAAGTTTAGTTACATACAATGCTCGAAGAACCAGGTCCTCGACGTAGATACTTAACTGTCTAAGAACCATCTTCTCAGGGTAAAGAACCAGTTCCTCAAGTTGATGATTGAACGTCGGTGCAAGATAGTAACTTTATCTCAAAGTTACCCAGGTCCGAGTTTAGTGGAAAAAGGCTGCTACATGTGATAAGGGTTGCTGCACAAGAATATACGGATAAATCAGTAAGAGACAAGAGTCCTAAAACTTGTGGAGTCCTTGGAACAGTAGAAGTTCTATCAAACGTGAAGCTGACTATGCATAAGACTCCTAGAAGATCTTGAAGTCCAGACATTTAAATACAATCTATTTTGGACTTCTGAGATTATCCTTTTATACATCTGAGGAACTACATTTTGTACACTCTAGTCGAGTACCAGTGTTGTGTCCTTCTTGAGTCAGTCTAGTGAATGTGTTTTAGAAAATTGAGTTGTAATCAAAGTCTTACAAACAATTAGTGAGTTGGAGTGAGTGTTTGCTTTACAAGTTAGAGTAACTTGTAAATCAAATAGTGAGTATTGAATTACAGTCTTGTAATTGATACATTTTGGCTCATTGTTCTAGTAGAGTCGAAGTTGAAAATCCTACGCAGCAGGTCATGATTTTTGCACCTTTTGAGCTGGGTGATTTTTCACATAAAAATCTTTGTGTTTACTTTACTGCTTAGTTTACTTCATGTTTAAGGAACACGGTAAAGAAACAAATTCTTTAGTAATTCATAAGGACACTCAAACTAACGCTTTGTAATGACTAATGAGTAGGTATGTAAAAGTTTATCAAAGCAAAGAATTAAGAATTTTTTAAAGAAATTAAGATATTAAAATGTGAAATTATTGGGACAAGAAAAAAGATGCATGTATACATAATACACTGCTCTTTTAATTTGCCGGCAGAATATATATACGTACATATAAAAAAGAAACAAAATCACAGAATACTTAATTTTCATTGGTGGTGAAATCAATGGATGGCTAATCTATTTAAACAAGGACATGTTGATCTCAAATTTGTAACACAAAACAAAGAGAAGATTAAAAGATACAAAAATATTAGAGAAGGAGCCATGAATTCTATTTTTAGAATGACAATATTAGCCACATTCCTTATTGGAATTTTAGGGTTTAGTTGTTTAGTGAAAAGCGAACCAAATGATAGCGAAGAATTAGTGTACCATTTATGCAATACTGGTGTGTATCATTATGATGATCCATTTGCAAATAGCTTGAATTATGTTCTTGCATCGTTAAGGGATGAAACTCCATTAACTCAAGGTTATGATTACTATGTAACCTCTCCTTATCCTAATAATGCTCCAGCTTATGGCCATGCTACTTGCACCTCAAATGTAGGCTACTGTGCCATTTGTGTACGTAATGCAAGATCTTACTTGTTGACTGTCTGTGCTGGTAATATTGGAGGTCAAGTCGAATTTGTTGATTGCTCAATGAGATACGAACAGTACTCATTCAGCAAATAAACTACAGGCTGGCTTTATTTGCTTGGTCGTGTTCATGGGGTGTAACAAGAAAATTTGTATTGTCCTTATTATGTATCTCTTTCCGATTATCTTCTCTTGTTGTTGTTAATGTTTTACTGTTGTAGTGGTGTTGTTGAATTCAAAATAATTTATGTTGTGGTTGACATTTTCACTTGATTTGATTTGTAATGTTTGTTAAAGTTGGCAAGAAGTTTTATTGTTTATGTTTGAAGATTCACTCCTCACTTGCAGTGATCTAATCTTATGAGCTGGATATGAGAGGACTTACAAAAAAATATTTGAATAGAATTGGAGTATGACTACAGTATAATATTATATATTTTTCAAACATAGAGTTCTAAAGGGTAATATATCAAACATTTAATATATAGTCTGATTAGGGACGTCTTCAGACAACTAGAAATTTTCAACAATCCACACCTTAGTCTTTACTATCTATTCATGTTTAGGTTAGAAAATATTGGTGCACACACCCTGATTTTGTTAATTTGGTATGTTAAAATTGGCTTAAAAATAACCTCTTCGAAGCCACTCAAAATTTTACTAATAACATCTCTAAGTGGAGTAAAGAAACTTTTGGAGATATTCTAAAAGGAAAAAAGAGAATTCTGGCTTGCCTTAAGGGTATCCAAAACTCTCTCAATTATACTCATAGTTCTTTTCTCCAAAGCCTAGAATCCTCTCTATAATATGACTTCAATAATATCTTAAAACTAGAAGAAGACTATTGGAGACTTAGATCATGAATTTTCTGGCTCAATGATGAGGACATAAACACAAAAATTTTCCATATAAGTGTCTCTAATAGAAGAAGAAGAAACCATGTTAGCTTCTTTAAAGATGACCAAGTGTCACACCCCTTTACTACTCCTCAAAATAATAATAATATGTGTATGCGCCAAAGAGTTTTTTCAATTAAAGTGATAAAATTTGAATAGGGATTATTTTATTGTTCAGAGTCGCCACTTAGAATTGATTTTTTCGGTGTTCCAAGTCACCATTTATTTGGATCCCTTGTCAAAGGAAGGTTTGACTCTATTTTAATCGGTCCACGAAAATAAAGTTCGGGTAAGGAATTCTGTTGACCGGGGAGAAGGTATAAGACATTCCCCAAGTCCCGTGGTTCTAGCACGGTTGCTTTATTGACTTAAACTTGGCTTGAATTAATTTAGAACAAACTGTGATTTATATTATTTTCATGTTTTACCTATCCTCTTTTATCTCTTGATTATTAGAAAAAATTAAAGAATATTTTTGAATAATAAGATGTCATAACCACACTACGCAAGCGAATGCGTGATCGATGAAATTTATTATTTAGTCATAACGGCGCTACGCAAGCGAATCCGCAGTCATGACAGACGATTGTTAGCACGTTATTTACTTTTGAAAAATTGCTGCAATTGTGTTGGAGGAAACATTAACCCTCTTTTTTCAGAAAATTTATTAAATGTCACTACCACGCTACGCAAGCGAATCCGTGATTATGACAAAAGATTTATAAATTAATTAAAACTATTGAATATGACATGAAATTGATGAATTAACTTATTAAAAGTTAAGCGTCACGCTACACAAGTGAGTCCGTGAAGTTAAAGCGCACCTACTATTTGCCTAACGTTTAAATTAATTAAAGGGAAACTAGTTAATTAAAATAGTAGAAAAATTTGATATTATTATTATTTTTTCGAGCTTTATAGTTGGGAAAAATTATGCAAATAAATGTTGGACCAACTTTATCTATTTTAAAAGAAATGAGCCAACTTCTTGTTAAAACAAAATGGGCCAGCTTGTATGGAGCTTTTGGGCTGCTGGAATTTATTATTAAAATGGGCCAAGAAATGAATTTCAATTGGCCCAATGCTATATAGAAGAAAAGGGGTAATTTTGTTGTTTAAAGGTAAATGAGCCAACTTTTATCTTTGATTCAATAAGGCCCAAAGTTGATACAATCTTAGCTCTTTACTTAGTTTGAGTTCATGACCATTAACTACATAGTCACAATTGTATAAACGTCCACTTTACAAAAATAGCCATTTTTGCAAATCCGGCAAAATGGCCAGATTCACAAAGATATTATCACAGCATTCCTAGAAGCATATGTTGGCAGTAAAATTTCAACAATTAAAACGAACTCATGCTATGTGTTATACACCTAAAGTCATTCATGGCATACTTAGCATTGTTACTCGGATATAATAGCTTGAAAACATGCTTAAAAAATCCATAAACGACTTACATATCACATTCAAAAACTTACAACTCAATATTCAAGTATTATGAAGGACTATATTCACATTATCACATGCTTGATACATAACAATAACATACAAGCTCTTTTGTTGTCAAGCTATTCATCATATCAAACACATTTAAATGGTGCAACATGTTCAAGTTGTTTTCATTGCTGAAAATACGTACATTACGAGTCTTAAAGGATTACCTGGTAGCAAAAGAATAAATAGTAGTTCAACAACTAAAGTAGCATAAAACCAGCAGCGAAACAGCAGCAAAACCAGCAGCAAATCCTAGTTAAAACAACCCGAAAACTAAGAGAGGGAACCCAGAAACGAACTCTAAAGAGGACTTATACTTTTTTAAAAGTTTGCACTCTAAGATTCACTCCCAAAGCTCACTATTTCAGCTTACTTTTCATGTGTTCAACTGCTGAATTTTTTTTGTTTTTGTGACAAAGAAATTATAAAAAATGCCCCCTGGAAGTGTGATGGAGTCCCCCCAAAGTGAGGAAAGGGCAGCCCTTAAATAGGCAAATTTGGACAGATTTTGGTTCACCAAATGTCTGTCCGACAAAAACTAACATTGTGTGCTAAACACTGTTTAAAATTTGTCCAAAGGTCAAAGGAAATCTACTATGTCAGAAACAAAGAGAAAAAAAAAAATATCATTTCATCCACCATAACTAGTAAAAGTAGGCTACTAGCACCCTATTTTGTGATAAAATAACATAAACTTCAGATTTTAACAACATCAATATCACCCTGTTGATTCAAACTAAACCAAGTATTAAAACATGTAATTAAACTTCACACATGTGTTACGAACCAATCGTAAGAAAACAAAAATTAACTGTTAAAGCCAAACGAAATGCACGCTATCGCTGGAGCGACTTAATAAGACCAACTAGACAAACATAATCAAAAATGGATTAAATGAAGAAACAAGATAGAAACTAACTTTAACTAAAATAAATCAAAAAATTAATAACGGGGAAGGATTACGATTTTACCATATACTCTCAAGCATTTCCTCACTACCTCACTTTAATCAACACAAAGCTATTTTACTACTTCAACAAGTGCAAAAACAGAAAATTTAACATTGTAAAACTTCAAAAACTAATGCTAAAATAATTAATAATAAAAAATAAAAGCTGAAAAATAAAAATAAAAATAAAAAATCAGCCATGAAAAAGAATAGGATTTTACCATTTTACAATTCAAGTGGCCGAAAAAATGGTGGTATGCCAAAAGAGGGTGTTCGGGGAGGTCGCCGGAATTTGGCCTGATTTTGGTCGCCGGATTTTCAGGGTGAAATTGACATCAATAGCTAGGTCTTGAGGAGCTCTATCCATTGATGTAGGTATTGCGGGGTGGTAGTGGTTGGAGCTTCAATAATTTGGGCAAAAAAGTGACGAGAAAGTTTCCTAGATCTAAGATTCAAGGAGTTTGAGGGATTTTTGAAGGATTCGGTTTGGAGATATGGAAAGAGAAAGTTGTGGAGATTACATGGTGTGAATTTGGAGTTATTTGGAGGTGGTCCGCCGGCGACGGTGAGGTGGCGGCAGCGGCTTGGGGGGAGAGAGAAGAGAGAGTGATGAGAAGGAAAGAAGAGAGAGGAAATAATGGGGAAATGGGGCACATTTTTGGGGATTTTAGGCTTTAAATACCTAGGATGAAGATCAAACTAGGACCGTTGGATTAAATCAAGATGGGTGGATGAGATTGAATCTTGTCACTTAACCAAAACGACGTAGTTTCAAGACAAAACTACGTCGTTTTAAGCTCTTCTTGGCAGCCCCCTTTTGGACCGGGTTTGGGCTCTTTGGGCTCAAATTTTGGGCCAATTTTGGCACAATTTTAATTAAATTACACTAGCCCAAACCCTACCCCATTTATCAAACCATTACTCAACTCTTAAAATCTATACATACACAAATAAGAACAAACACACACACACACACATACATATATATTATATATATATAAGGCACAAATTAGGCATTTATAGCTGCCCCTCTTTGCTCGAGAACATGAAGAGTTTTCGTGCAAAGACAAATAAATGCCATGGATAATTTTTTGCCCACATTCACTCTAGTGGAAGCATTTTGAAAAAGGTGGTGACCGAACCTTGCTTCTGAGGTTGCCTACATATCCTTGGCTATAAAGGAATCAGGTCAGTGTAGTTCTGGGAAAATTTGGTAGGTGGGACTACCAGACACTGGAGTTAAGACTGTTGTTGCTGCTGCTGCTGCTGTTGCTGTTACTCTTACCATTACTGCTTCTTACATCAAAAGAAAAAGAGAAGAGCACTACATTTGTCTGCAAACTAAGAGTACAAAAATTCCTATCCACGTGCCTTCTAGAGTCAAATCTTGATTCTTGACCTGCTCGCTTGTGTTGACCTTAGATTGGATCTTAATTCTTTTGAAGAAAAGATTATGACTCAATATCGATGGCTTGCTTTCTGGATCAGAATTTGAGAAGATGAATCTTGAGAAGCTGGGCTGCTAACACATTATCAAAGCTAAACTCCGACTATCTTGTGATCGAAGGATTTCTTTCTTCTGATGAGAAACTGAAATTGCAAGCTTTAATCGTCACTTGTGCTATACGGCAGAGCCTGCAAAGCCATCAAAGACAAACAAAAACGAACAAAATTTTTCTGCCCCAGTCTGGCACTAGGAAAATTCTGTGAGTTATTAGAGAAATCTGTAAATTATCTAATTTATTGAAAAGGCAGATAGAAACAGTAGTATAAACTAGCTGAAAGAGATAAAATTTGGTAACGAAGGATAGTTTAACCAGGGATCGGTACCTTGTGCAACTGAAAGGAAATGTAATCATGGGCTGGTACCCTCTCTTACTGGAAGGAAATAGAATCGGGTGTTAGCACCATGTATTATCGATAAAGTGTTGAATCCCTCTAGGCGAAACAATTCGATCTGAGTTAAACTGTATTTAAACAGCCTGAGCGAAGATTACTTCTACCCGAAACTATGAACTAGATCCCCCTAGGCGAAACGGTTCTACCTGGGTTAAGCTATGTAAAACACCCTGAGCGAAGAGTACTTCTACCCGGAAACTATGAGCTAGATCCCCCTAGGCGAAATGGTTCTACCTGGGTTAAGCTACATAAAACACCCTGAGTGAAGTGTACTTCTACCCGGAAACTATGAGCTGGATCCCCCTAGGCGAAACGGTTCTACCTGAGTTAAGCTTCAGAAAACACCCTGAGTGAAGAGTACTTCTACCCGGAAACTATGAGCTGGATCCCTCTAGGCAAAAACGGTTCTACCTGAGTTAAGCTTCAGAAATAGGAGGTGTGAACAATAGTGATGCATGCTGAAAATAAAGGAAAAATGGAGATCTTAAGGATCTTACGCTTGGTGACATTCGTTCACTTAGGACCGACATCCTGCATTACTTTGTTCCTGCTTTAAACAAAGAAAAATCTTGTGAGTTTTTAAAGTGAATAGCTTTAAACTTGTGGCCTTGATGCCCTGAATAGCTTGATTCACGACCACTGCTGTCGAAGAACCGATTCTGTCAGCGTGGTACCGAGATGTTATGCTGATCTGTATCATTTTCTAGAGACCTTGGCTTCACAATATTGCCCCCAACTGTTTCATACCCAGATGTCCATGGTACCGCTACCCTTGTCTCTAAGGCAATGCATTTTTTCTCTAAAATCAAACTCAGTTGTCTTACCCCAGTATCAGTTTGTGTCCGTAGTGCTCATCAACTTTTCTCATAAAGTAGGTCTTTCTTAGACGACCTTTTTAGCTCTTTTTTTAGACACTTTGTTTGTCTTATCGAATGAGATCAGAGATGGATTTGTGCCTTCGTCAATGCCATATATGCCCCAAATTGTGCTCGACATTACGGGGAAGCTGTAGCCAGTTTTGCAGCCCTTTCTTTGCTTCGATTTTGATGCAGGATTAGACCGAAGGGGACTCAAAGAAAAATTATGGGTAAAAACAGAATAATAATTGGAAGCAAAAAAGAACTGTGCTTAAACAAAAGGTGTCCCTTTCGGGAAAAGGAATAGGGAGATTTATCTGGAGGTATGTGCCGACTTTAATGAATCATGACATGCATTTTGGACTGGATGCCTGATCTGTCTGAGCTGTCTAATTCTCAAAATCCGCCGCAAATGTTCATCTTGAATTTGTCTTGGTTGTGCTCATGCCGGAGAATCAAAGACCCTTATTCGGCTAGTAGCGCCCATTGCAGGTTTTCTCTAACTAACCTCTCTCATTTCTCTACTAACTGTCACCTTATGGTGCCCATATGGGTTTTCACCAATAAGACTCTCTCATTTCTCTGCTCACTATCGCCTTATAGTGCCCGTACGGGTTTTCACTGATAAGACTCTCTCATTTTTTTTTTTGACTAAGATACTGTATGAGAGAGGTTATCCAATGCCTTTGGCATGGACTTCAATCATTCTTAAAAAACATCGATCAGAAGTTCTTGAAAGATAAAAAGGCGAAATGAACCTTGAACTGAATTACAACTTTTGGAATAATTTTTACAGAAAAAACCGTGAAATAAAACAAACTTCTGCCCCAGTTTTGGAGTATTGGGAATATGGATTTTTTGTTCTGATGGGACCGAACCCATGGTAAGGCTGCCTACATATCCTTTCGGAATCAGGTTGGACGTAGTTCAATGACTCAGAGATTTGTTGTTGTTTTTTTACAAGTACACAAGTTCCAAGAAGTGAGAAACAAGGAAGACAAAAACGGCTCAAAAGGATTAACAAAAAGGGTGACACCTATTTGGAATAACGAGAAAATGATAGCCTTTGCCGCTTCAATCTGAGAAAATCAATGCGTAAAAATTCTACAATGGGTATATATCAGACATAATATCTTTTGACTGCATCTGCGTTAATAGTCATGTCTGGTACCCGTCCTTCTTCATCTACCAAGTGCAATGCCCCTTTTGGTAACACTTTCTTGATAATGTAGGGTCCTTGCCAGTTCGGGGCGAACTTTCCTTTAGCTTCTACCTGGTGCGGAAGGATGCGTTTCAAAATCAGCTGGCCTACCTCAAACTGCCTTGGTCGCACTTTCTTATTGTAAGCGCATGCTATTCTTTGTTGGTATAACTGGCCGAAACACACTGCTGCTAGCCGTTTTTCATTGATCAACATCAGTTGTTCTAATCGGGTTTTGACCCACTCAGTGTCTTCAATCTCTGATTCCACAATAATTCGGAGAGAGGGAATTTTGACTTCAGCGGGTATTACAGCTTCAGTTCCGTATACAAGCAGATACGGAGTTGCGCCAAAAGATGTGCGAATAGTCGTATGGTATCCCAAAAGAGCAAAAGGCAACTTTTCATGCCATTGCCTGGAACCTTGGATCATCTTCCTAAGAATCTTCTTGATGTTCTTGTTTGCCGCTTCAACTGCTCCATTGGCTTTTGGCCGGTAAGGGGTAGAATGGCGATGCATGATTTTAAATTGTTCGCATACCTCCTTCATCAAATGACTATTTAGATTGGCTGCATTGTAGTGATAATGGTCTTTGGGATACCAAAGTGACAAATGATGTTGGAGTGAACAAAGTCTACCACTGCTTTCTTGGTGACTGCTTTGAAAGTGACGGTTTCCACCCACTTGGTGAAGTAATCAATTGCAACCAAAATGAATTTATGCCCATTTGAAGCCTTTGGCTCGATCGGCCCAATAACATCCATTCCCCAAGCAACGAAAGGCCAAAAAGAGGACATGGAATGCAACTCCGAAGGAGGCGAGTGAATCTGGCACTGGTGACATTTGCGAACAAATCTGAAGCAATCTCGCTCCATGGTAATCCAGTAATACCCTTCCCGTAGAATCTTCTTCGCCAAAATATATCCATTCTTGTGAGGTCCACATACCCCTGAATGCACTTCACTCATGATCCACTCTTCTTCTGTAGCATCTATGCATCTCAACAAGTTTAAATCTGGGGTCCTCTTGTACAAAATTTCCCCATTCAGGAAGAAACCACTGGCGAGTCGCCTTATAGTTCTTTTTTGATCTCCTTTGGCATGCTCTGGATATTCTCTTGTTTTCAGGAATCGTTTTATGTCATGATACCATGGTTCACCATCTGGTTCTATCTTGATTGTATTACAGTAACTGTGTTGATTTCGAACTTGGATTTCTAGTGGATCAATATGAGTGTTACCTGGATAAGGGAGCATCGAGGCTAGAGTAGCCAATGCATCAGCTAGCTTGTTGTGAAACCGGGGAATGTACCTGAACTCGATAGATTTGAATATTTTGCTCAAGTCTTGCACACATTGTCTGTACGGAATAAGTTTGATGTCTCGAGTCTCCCATTCGCCTTGGGCTTGCCTGATAAGCAAGTCAGAATCTCCCATAACTAATAGTTCACACACATCCAGATCGATGGCCATTTTCAAACCCATGATACAAGCTTCATATTCTGCCATATTATTAGTACAAAAAAACCAAAGTCGGGCCGTCGCAGGGTAATGGTGTCCGATAGGTGAGATGAGGATTGCCCCGATCCCAACTCCTTTGATATTGACAGCCCCATCAAAATACATTTTCCATACAGGGTGATCGTCTGGAACCACTTCCTCTATCGAGTTGACCTCTTCATCTGGGAAGTATGTGCTAAGTGGCATGTACTCATTATCAACTGGATTCTCTGCCAAATGATCTGCCAAAGCCTGTGCTTTCATCGCGGTGCGAGTGACATAGACGATGTCAAACTCTGTGAGCAGGATTTGCCATTTTGCGAGCATGCCAGTGGGCATTGGCTTTTGGAAGATGTACTTCAAGGGATCCATTCTGGATATGAGGTAAGTAGTGTAGGCCAAAAGATAATGTCTCAACTTTTGAGCGACCCAAGTCAAGGCACAACATGTCCTTTCTAAAAGGGTTTACTTAACCTCATAATCGGTGAACTTCTTGCTCAACTAATATGTTGTATGTTCCTTTTTTCCTGTTGCATCATGTTTCCCCAAAATGCATCCAAAGTAATTATCCATCACTGATAGATATAAAAACAAAGGCCTACCAGGTTCAGGTGGGACCAGTACAGGGGGTTTTGACAGATAATATTTGATCCTGTCAAAAGCCTTTTGGCAATCTTCTATCCATCTGACAGCGGCATCCTTTTTTAGCAACTTAAAGATGGGCTCGCACGTGGTTGTGAGTTGAGAAATGAACCTACTGATGTAGTTCAACCTCCCGAGCAAACTCATGACCTCTTTTTTGTTCTTCGGGGGTGACAGATCTCGAATGGACTTTATCTTAGATGGATCCAATTCGATGCCTCTCCGGCTGACTATAAAATCGAGGAGTTTCCCAGATGGGACCCCAAATGCACACTTGGCTGGATTAAGCTTAAGGTTATACCTATGAAGACATTTGAAGAACTTTTTCAAACCACACACGTGATCGGCTGGTGTCTTTGATTTTATGATGACATTGTCGACATATACTTCAATCTCTTTGTGCATCATGTCGTGAAAAATGGTAGTTATGGACCTCATGTAAGTTTCCCCTGCATTCTTTAAACCGAATGGCCTGACCCTGTAACAATAAGTACCTCATGGCATGGTGAAAACGGTCTTTTCTGCATCATCCTCATCCATTAGAATTTGGTGGTACCCAGCATAGCAATCCACAAATGATTGGATCTCATGCTTTGCGCAATTATCTACAAGAATGTGGATGTTTAGCAAAGGAAAATTATCCTTTGGACTTGCTTTGTTCAGGTCCCTATAGTCGACACAATCTCTGGTTTTTCCATCCTTCTTTAGCACGGGCACAACATTTGCCACCCAGGTGGTGTATCGGACAGCTCTGACCACATTGGCGCTTAGTTGCTTCATTATTTCTTCTTTGATTTTGTCGCTCATATCTGTTTTAAATTTTTGTTGCTTTTGTTGGACTAGTGGAAAACCAGGATATGTAGGAAGCTTATGAACCACCAGATCAGCACTTAAACCCGGCATATCATTGTAAGACCAAGCAAACACATCTCTGTATTCAAATAAAAGTTGAATCAAGATATCTCTGGTTTTTTTCCAGTGTGAATCCTTATATTCGTTTCTCTAACTTCTTCAGGACTTCCGATATTAATCGTCTCTGTTTCATTGAGGTTTGGCTTAGGCTTGTTTTCAAATTGTTCCAACTCTCTTTTTATTTCCTCAACAATCTCATCTTCCTCATATTCAACCTCTTGATGCGTTATTTCGATATTAGACAGCTTTTCAAAATCTGGGCATGAATTCCGCATGCATGTCATATTATTAAAGCTGGCATTAACAAAACTGAAATGAAAATAAAATGACAGGAATTCGGAAAAGGAAAAGATAGGAAACTGAACTGCATTTTATTGAATTTGAAAGGATAGAAGGGTTAACATCAAAACAAAACAATCATCCTGAGATATTTGGATTACAACCTTGAAAGTAACCCAAAATACAAAAAAGAAGCTGCAAAAGTAGACTACCAAGACTCCTTCCTTGTGGGGAGAGGAGTTGCTTCCCAGTTGGTGAGCATGGTGTCTGGGTAAATTAGTTGCATATCGGCCCGACTAGTGCCTTCACCAGCCTGGATCATATTCACTTGAGAAACAATCTCGCTGAGGCCATGGAAAATTTCATCAATGTTTGCATGCGCCGAGGAATTTTGACCCTCTCGAAGTTGTGGCTTGACAAAAGTGTAGAAAATATGAGGGATAGGATGTTGCAAGACCCATCCACTCTTTTTGCGGTGTTTGGATTTGTTTTTGTCTGCTTGTGTTGGCCTGAAGCCTAAGCCAAAAGTACCCCGGTTGCCTAACGGAGAAATAGACTCTGAAATTCCTTGCAATGATGCCCCCAAACCTTTTCCTGGCTCATAACCTTGTCTCATCATAACCGTAGCCACCATTACAGATGTGGCGGAAAGACGAGGATGCATAATGGGATTTCCTTCCTCAACATGGTCCACAACAACCACTTCAAAAGCCTGATAGATAATGGACTCAGAACCTTCCTTGGCCTCAATACGGAGGATTAATGAGTTTTTATAAATGGAAGACTCGTCTTCTCCGTGAACAATAATTTCTTGCCCGCCATGTTCGAATTTGAGCATCTGGTGCAAGGTAGATGGCATAACACGGGCTGTATGGATCCATGGCCTTCCAAGAAGAAAGTTATAAGAAGTGACCATGTCCACTACTTGGAAAATAATCTCAAAGTCCACCGGCCCAATCGTCATGGTGAGGTTGATTTCCCCCATGGTATCTCTCGCTGAGCCATCGAAAGCCCGGATGCGAACATTGCTGGGTCGGATTCTGTCCGTATTGATCTTCATGCTTTGCAAAGTAGAGAGAGGGCATACATCTACACTTGAGCCTCCATCAACCATGACTCTCTTTACATAATGCCCCTCACATTTGACCATCAAGTTCAAAGCCCTATTGTGCCCGGCTCCTTCCTCGGGAAGTTCATCATTGGTAAATGAGATTCTGTTTACCTCAAAAAATCTATTGGCCATCTTCTCTAACTGATTCACTGTGGTCTCCTCTGAGATATGTGCCTCATTCAGGACCTTGATTAGTACACGAGCATGCTCTTTGGAATGTATAAGCAGAGATAGTAGAGAGATTTGGGCAGGAGTCTTTCTTAGCTGGTCAATGATTGAGTAATCCTGAGCTTTCATTTTCTTCAAAAACTCTTCTGCCTCTGCTTCAGTGACTGGCTTCTTTATTGGCAATTGGCCTCCTCTGATTTGCTTGGCCTTCATCAACTCTTCTGGAGAATAACACCTCCCCGATCGAGTCAAACCTCCAGTTTCCCCCACTTCCTCTATGATTTCCTTGCCTTTGTAGGTCATCATAGTTTTGTTGTAGTTCCAAGGAACAGTTTTTGTGTTTTTCACATGGAGTTGCACGGCAGGTTTGATTATGATCGGCTATGTTATGCCATTCGTACCGCCCCGATTCTGCCTTGTGACAGGGTGGCCTCCAAGGACATACAACCTTGGGCTTGGAACATTAGAGCAAACCTCTAACCTCGAGACCTTGGGCACAAATAAAATTATCTGTTTTGAGTTCGGGGCGCCTTTCACAATCAACGACACATCTCGGCTTGGTCTTACTTCCAGACTTGTTCCTTCTTGAATTGCTCCCACTGTCATTTCTGTTTGGTCGACCGGCTTGTATTCTTGATCTCAACCAATCATTCCTATGAAATGAACATCGTTGTGTTCCGGCAATGGGTTGTTTGTCACATTAGGAGGGTCCTCGCCATTCGTTACTACAATTAATTTTTTAGAAATGAGTGTTTATATGGCTCCTTTCAGAGTCCAACGGTCATCGGTGCTATGCTCCGGGGCACCTGAATGATATTCACATCTAGAATTTGCTTGAAATCCATATGAATTCGGATGCATGTGGTGGGGAGCGATAGGTCCAATCACACCCATTTTCTTCAGCTTCTGGAATAGACTAGAGTATGATTCAGCCAATGGAGTGAATTTTTATGCCGGCCTCTGCTCTCAACCATAATCCTGCCTGGGACAAGCATTGTAGGGTGCCCGAAATCTCAACCATAATCCTGCCTGGGACAAGCATTGTAGGGTGCCCGAAAATTTTGTTGCTGAGGTCGGGGCCCCCTTGGAGCTGGTGCCCGTACCTGCTGATTGGGAGGCCAAGCATATGATTGAGCATTGAACACTGTATATTGTGGTGGACCCACAGAGTATTGAGGAATTGGCGGGGGATAGTAATGTTGAGGGTAGCTAGATCGCCCCTGATGAACTTGCACATAAGGGTGCGATGCCCCTCTTTGAACTTCCCTAAATCCTGAGGTCATCATAGAACCTTCATCTCTCTTTTTCCTATTTGCAAAACTTCCCGACCCATTTTGGATCGCTTGGGTGGTGGCTTTGAGAGCAGCCTGACTTACAATTCTGCCAGTCTTTAGGCCATTTTCGACCATTTCCCCTATCTTGATTGCTTCAGCAAAAGGTCTACCCATTGCAGACATCATGTTTTGGAAATAATCAGGCTCTTGAGCCTCCAAAAAGACAGTGATCAACTCATGATTATCCATGGGCGGCTTAACTCTGGCCGTTTGCTCCCTCCACTTGATGGCGTACTCCCTAAAGCTTTCCGTTGGCTTTTTCTATATATTGGATAGGGAATTGCGGTCTGGTGCAATATCAATGTTGTATTGGAATTGCTTGACGAAGGCCTGGGCCATGTCATCCCAAACATGCCAGTGAGAGATGTCTTGGTCAATGAACCATTCGGAAGCTACCCCCACAAGGCTTTCCCCAAAGTAGGCCATCAGCAGCTCTTCCTTTCCTCCTGCACCCCTCAGCTGGTTGCAGTACCTTTTCAAGTGGGCGATAGGGTCGCCGTGTCCATCATATTTCTCAAATTTTGGGGTTTTGAACCCTCGTGGCAAATGGATATGAGGGAACATGCATAGATCACTGAATGAAACACTTTTGTGACCACCTAGTCCCTGTATGTTCTTTATATTCTGTTCAAGATTTTTCATTTTCTTGGCCATCTCATCTGGCTCAATCGTCGTGGCAGGCATTTCATTTTCCACTGATGATTCATATCGAGGAGTCTGATTGTATGGAGCCGAGACCCCAAAAGCCATATTCGGAGAATAGTATTGTCCATCATAAGCATGAGATGGTGGCTCATTTTTTGGCCTCATCACAGGAGGTGGTGGAGGGATTGTATATACCGGTACGCCAGACACGACGAGAGGGGTGTTCCTGACAGGTGCGACTGGAGGTTGCATATTAGAGGTACTGGGGGCAGCATAGAGGCTGTAGTTCGGCACATACCTTGGTGGTATAATGGGGTCGCTCATTGCATGGATCGGTGGTTGAGTAGCCTGGGGTATGGTGTAAGTTCCCTCTGAGGGACCCTGGGGTGGAGGTCGACCGGAAACCCAAGCTTGATATACATCTGACAGTTGTTGTTTCAATTTTCTTATCTCCTCAGACTCTTGCTCAACTGACTGACCCTGCGGATTGTCACTGACCAACTCAATTTCATCACTGTTATCCATTACTACTGGTCCCTTAGATCTTGTGAAGTAATGATGTGCTGCCAGATTTACCACAAACCAACCACCTTAAAATTACTGGTTTAAGAGACAACAAACGTGTTAGGGTTAGGCATTTTATAGATATGAATTACACGTAATATGTCATACTCCTAACATCGCCACCATTTCTAAAATGCTTTTGGAAGGCTTCAATGTTTCATTCCGGCCTATCAGCTTGTTGCTTATTGACACTGTTATTTCCTTCTTCTTTTTTTTTTCTTTTTTTTTCACTCGCCTTATTTGATCCCTTACTTTAGAGCTATTTTAAAATGAATACTTGATCGAGCCTTTTGTGGGTTGCCTACGTATCATGTCGCCGCATGAATCAGATCATTACGTAGTTCAGATATGCAAGACACTTGATTTTTTTTTACAAAACAAACATCAAAAACTTTTTCATTGATTTTCGATATAATATTTTGATACAAGACTCAAAAATCAAGAGTTACATAAAGATAAACGAGACCAAACCTGACTCAAATAGTCTTTTTAAAATAAAAGTCAAAACAACACCAAAAGACTCATATAGACTTAGAAACAACAAAAGCATAATGAAAAGGACTGATAACTAAAAGAAGACTTTGATCTCTGCAGTATAATCCACCAGCATTACTGTAATCAAGGCTCTTGTTCCTGCGGCTGACCCCCAACATTGCGGTATATCCCCTCCAAGTCTGCAGATATATGACGAGCAACGTTCAATAATACTTCTGCAAACCGCTCGGGCGTCATGCCCTGGCAACTCCTGCATGCTCTTGAGGTATATGTGGCTACCTCGAGGATCTTTCCCTTAATGTATTCCTGAGCCATGTGCAGCTTTTGATTTTGCCGACCACGGGTCTCAACTAGATCCAGCGCATCACGCTCGCGGTCCAAGGCCATATCTTTCTGGCGCCGAACTTCTAACGACTCCACTTCTAATTGATTGATCACCTTTTGGTAGTGGTGTCTTTCTATTTCAAACTCCGCGATCTGGATCTTTTTGCTTGACTCAACTCCCCCTATCTGATCCCTCAGACCTTGGATTAATGGAGCGAAACCTCTACGTTCATGATCACGGACTACCCTGAACTGGGCTTCTTTCTCTTCTTGTTGTTGAGCGGTTGTGACTATGTTCTTTTTTCGAATTTGGGCTTTGAATGCTTGCTTCTCTCGTGCCCACTAAGCCTTTTCCCGCTCAAAATCAGCTTGTTGTACGTCAATGGTTGTCTCCAGAATGCCCTTATCTTCTTGTAAAGTGTCAATACGAGATTGGAACTCTTGCGCCACTTCCCTTCTGGTTTCTCTAACTCTGAACTCGATCTCTCTCCCAATCAACTGCGTGCCGTATGGATCTCTCTGTCCTTTGCTCGGGGATAGCCTGGTTGTGAAACTGCTCAAGGTATGCGAGGCTTACCTCCCCACGTTCACGATCAGCTACCATCTCGTCTAAATCGGAAAATCGACTACCAAACCAAATCTTCTGTGCATATGACTCCCTTGGAGGTTCCTCTCCCTTGAATTCCCACATGAATGGGCGCATGTCCTTAATCGAGGGCCTCTTTTGCTCTCTCCCTAACTGACGCATGACACGTAAAGGCGCGTAGGGTTGGAAATCCCTAAAACCCATGAGTATGAAGAATGGGTGATACGTCGACATATGCATGACCCTAGCAGAAGGGAACCAGTAATAGTTCCAAGTGATTCTATCAGCACTCAATGAACCAAGTAATGTCCGCCAAGCTCTCACCCCCTCTGGAAGATTACAACTTGCAGCTCTGTCTGGGTGACATCCAATGTAATTCAGCCAATCATCATTGAAATTTACTACTATTGGATGATGATAAAGGTGCTCTATGAACCACATATGCAGCAGAATGTTGCATCCCTCAAAGTAATCTTCACCTTCTTGACAATGGGTCAAAGCCCGAAAAATATCTCCCAAAATCATGGGAAGAATGGTATGATCCTCGCTACTTTGCAAATACGAAACTACCGCAACCAATCGAATTCTGATGCGCCTACCACGCTCCGGAAAGACCATGATTCCTAGGAATGATATCATGAACGCGAAGATTCTCAACTCCCTCCAAGCGTCGTAACTCAACTGGTTGACGAATTCTGTGCCCGAGAAGTTCTCAAACCCTTTCTCGTCCCCAAATCTGTCATAAAAATATTCCGACGGAACCCAACCTTCGTTTAAGCAAACCATTGGAATTCGACGAAGGCATAACTTCTTTAAAAAGTTGTTCACACCAACTTTTCTTGGAGTAGCAGGCCTTTTCCCATGAAGTCTCTCCCCAATCCGGTGAACCCACCTAATTCTTCCAACGTGGGTATCATTTCACAATCTTTGAACCTGAAGACATTGTTCGCGGGGTCCCAAAAACCTACTAGAGCCTCGATTAAATCTCTGTTAGGCTTAATTCCCATGAGGTTGGTGAGGAACTTGAGGTGCTTAAATACTCGATTCCGTTCCCATGTAACAAAACTAGCCCACCAATTACAGAGACTACTCGGGGTCTTATCTCTGATCAAGAACATAGGAGGTGTCTCGTCCCTTACCCTTTTCTGACTGCTTCTTTGTGGAGAACTCATGGTGATCCTAAGAATAAGATAAAAAAGGGTTAGGACTTACCTAAACTATATGCAAATTATGATCATTCATTATTTTATTTTATTTTTTGGTCAATTTAGGACTCGATCTATTTTTTTTAATTACAATATATATTTTGAAATTACCGGACACAAAAGTTGAGATGATAAAAGCGAAAAAATGGCTATTATTATAAAAACAACCCTTTAATACTTCCATATAAGACATAAAGGATGTCTCGGCAAAAACAACCAAACACAGGAACAAAACAATAAAAATAGACAAAATAATAAATAAAAAAAAACTATTTTTACGAAAAATGACCCTTTGCAATATGAGTATAACCAAATAAAAATATCTACTTTTTGCAAAAACAATCAATCCGGAAAGGTTTAAAGTTGCTTCGACAAAAATGGCCAGACATAAGGGCAACATGGTAAAAGGTGAATAAATACGGATAAAGTAACTATTTTTACAAAAATGGCCCTTCAGCACTTTCCAGGAAGATTTTAAGGCTGTCTTGTCAAAACATCTGGAACATGAGGGCCAGACAGTAAAAGGTGACCAAAATAGGCCTTTTTTTGAAAATTTTATGCTCCCTTATTTTTGAAACATGTGGGCTGAACCCGATGGAGGTTGCCTACGTATCTCACATCTGGTGAGAATCAAACCCGCGTAGTTCAGTAAAACAGGGTACTCTCCCCTTTTATTTTTTTAATGAAAATTAATCTTTACAACTCACACCAGACTACTACAAAATATATATATATATATATATATATATATATATATATTTAAAAAAGGTTTATTTGCACTAAACTAGGAGAATTATTCTTTTTTTTTCATTTTTAATAATTACACTAATTGTTTTTTAAAAAATGGTCGACAATGCAAGTAAGCCTTCCAAATGATGTATCAAGTAGCACATACGTGAACATGATGGTCTCAAAGAAGATACCTGTCTTATACGGACCCGACCTCTGTGCCGAGTTTCACTAAGTCAAATGCACGTGATGCAAATAAAGCGAACCTACTAGGGATATCCGACATGGGTATTGTTCTTCTAGGTTTAGATCCTATTGGAGAAGGTATCTAGACTGACTTACTCGAGCGGACAACTCGAGTCGAGGAGGGTCAGTGTACCGGTAGCATTGCTTTCCGGCTTAACTGGTGGTGCTCCCCGCCTAAAACAGCTGTGACTAAAATCCTTCACCGGGTGACGAACACCTCAGCTATCTCAAAGAAAGCAGGCTATGTCAAGCAAATGCCCAATTTTTAATTTCAAAAAGACTCAGAGGGGGTGCGTGAGAAAACAATTTATATGTACAGTTCAACAATATCAAAACGATAAAAACCGAACAGGTAGCACATTAGGCACAAATAAATCACAATATTTACAAAATTAATAAATCCAAATAAAAAGTCAACATGTACAAGCTCGAATTCTTATGTAATTCTCCAGCAGAGTCGCCAGAGCTGTCACACCCCTTTACTACCCCTCAAAATAATAATAATATGTGTACGGGCCAAAGAGTTTTTCCAATTAAAGTGACAAAATTTGAAAAAGGATTATTTTATTGTTCAGAGTCGCCACTTAGAATTGATTTTTTCGGTGTTCCAAGTCACCATTTATTTGGATCCCTAGTCAAAGGAAGGTTTGACTCTATTTTAATCGGTCCACGAAAACAAAGTTCGGGTAAGGAATTCTGTTGACCGGGGAGAAGGTATAAGGGATTCCCCAAGTCCCGTGGTTCTAGCACGGTTGCTTTATTGACTTAAACTTGGCTTGAATTAATTTAGAACAAACTGTGATTTATATTATTTTCATGTTTTACCTATCCTCTTTTATCTCTTGATTATTAGAAAAAATTAAAGAATATTTTTGAATAATAAGATGTCATAACCACACTACGCAAGCGAATGCGTGATCGATGAAATTTATTATTTAGTCATAACGGCGCTACGCAAGCGAATCCGCAGTCATGACAGACGATTGTTAGCACGTTATTTACTTTTGAAAAATTGCTGCAATTGTGTTGGAGGAAACATTAACCCTCTTTTTTTCAGAAAATTTATTAAATGTCACTACCACGCTACGCAAGCGAATTCGTGATTATGACAAAAGATTTATAAATTAATTAAAACTATTGAATATGACATGAAATTGATGAATTAACTCATTAAAAGTTAAGCGTCACGCTACACAAGTGAGTCCGTGAAGTTAAAGCGCACCTACTATTTGCCTAACGTTTAAATTAATTAAAGGGAAACTAGTTAATTAAAACAGTAGAAAAATCTGATATTATTATTATTATTATTATTATTATTTTTTCGAGCTTTATAGTTGGGAAAATTATGCAAATAAATGTTGGACCAACTTTATCTATTTTAAAAGAAATGAGTCAACTTCTTATTAAAAAAAAAAGGGCCAGCTTGTATGGAGCTTTTGGGCTGCTGGAATTTATTATTAAAATGGGACAAGAAATGAATTTCAATTGGCCCAATGTTATATAGAAGAAAAGGGGTAATTTTGTTGTTTAAAGGTAAATGGGCCAACTTTTATCTTTGATTCAATAAGGCCCAAAGTTGATACAATCTTAGCTCTTTACTTAGTTTGAGTTCATGACCATTAACTACATAGTCACAATTGTATAAACGCCCACTTTACAAAAATAGCCATTTTTGCAAATCCGACAAAATGGCCAGATTCACAAAGATATTATCACAGCATTCCTAGAAGCATATGTTGGCAGTGAAATTTCAGCAACTAAAACGAACTCATGCTATGTGTTATACACATAAAGTTATTCATGGCATACTTAGCATTGTTACTCGGATATAATAACTTGAAAACATGCTTAAAAATCCATAAACGACTTACATATCACATTCAAAAACTTACAACTCAATATTCAAGTATTATGAAAGACTATATTCACATTATCACATGCTTGATACATAACAATAACATACAAGCTCTTTTGTTGTCAAACTATTCATCACATCAAACACATTTAAATGGTGCAGCATGTTCAAGTTGTTCCCATTGCTGAAAATACATACCTTACAAGTCTTAAAGGATTACCTGGTAGCAAAAGAATAAACAGTAGTTCAGCAACTAAAGCAGCATAAAAATAGCAGCAAAACAGCAGCAAAACCCGCAGCAAATCCGTGTTAAAACAACCCGAAAACTTAGAGAGGGAACCCAGAAACGAACTCTAAAGAGGACTTATACTTTTTTAAAAGTTTGCACTCTAAGATTCACTCCCTAAGCTCACCATTTCAGCTTACTTTTCATGTGTTCAACTGTTGAATTTTTTTTGTTTTTGTGACAAAGCAATTATAAAAAATGCCCCCTGGAAGTGTGATGGAGTCCCCCCAAAGTGAGGAAAGGGCAGCCCTTAAATAGGCAAATTTGGACAGATTTTGGTTCACCAAATGTCTGTCCGACAAAACTCACATTGTGTGCTAAACACTGTTCAAAATCTGTCCAAAGGTCAATGGAAATCTACTATGTCAGAAACAAAGAGAAAAAAATATCATTTCAGCCACCCTAACTAATAAAAGTAGGCTACTAGCACCCTATTTTGTGATAAAATAACATAAACTTCAGATTTTAACAACATCAATATCACCCTGTTGATTCAAACTAAACCAAGTATTAAAACATGTAATTAAACTTCACACATGTGTCACGAACCAATCGTAAGCAAACAAAAATTAACTGTTAAAGCCAAACGAAACGCACGCTATCGCTGGAGCGATTTAATAAGACCAACTAGACAAACATAATCAAAAATGGATTAAATGAAGAAACAAGATAGAAACTAACTTTAACTAAAAAAAATCAAAAAATTAAACGGGGCAGGATTACGATTTTACCATATACTCTCAAGCATTTCCTCACTACCTCACTTTAATCAACACAAAGCTATTTTATTACTTCAACAAGTGCAAAAACAGAAAATTTAACATTCCAAAACTTCAAAAACTAATGCTAAAATAATTAATAATAAAAAATAAAATCTGAAAAATAAAAATAAAAATAAAAATCAGTCATGAAAAAGAATAGGATTTTACCATTTTACAATTCAAGTGGCCGAAAAAATGGTGGTATGCCAAAAGAGGGTGTTCGGGGAGGTCGCCGGAATTTGGCCGGATTTTGGTCGCCGGATTTTCAGGGTGAAATTGGCATCAATAGCTAGGTCTTGAGGAGCTCTATCCATTGATGTAGGTATTGTGGGATGGTAGTGGTTGGAGCTTCAATAATTTGGGCAAAAAAGTGACGGGAAAGTTTCCTAGATCTAAGATTCAAGGAGTTTGAGGGATTTTTGAAGGATTCGGTTTGGAGATATGGAAAGAGGAAGTTGTGGAGATTACATGGTGTGAATTTGGAGGTGTTTGGAGGTGGTCCGCCGGCGGCGGCGATTTCTGGCCGGCGGCGGCGGGGCGGCGGCAACGGCTTGGGGGGAGAGAGAAGATAGAGTGATGAGAGGGAAAGAAGAGAGAGGAAATAATGGGGAAATGGGGCACATTTTTGGGGATTTTAGGCTTTAAATACCTAGGATGAAGATCAAACTAGGACCGTTGGATTAAATCAAGATGGGTGAATGAGATTGAATCTTTTCACTTAACCAAAATGACATAGATTCAAGACAAAACTACATCGTTTTAAGCTCTTCTTGGCAGCCCCCTTTTGGACCGGGTTTGGGCTCTTTGGGCTCAAATTTTGGGCCAATTTTGGCACAATTTTAATTAAATTATACTAGCCCAAACCCTACCCCATTTATCAAACCATTGCTCAACTCTTAAAACCTATACATACACAAATAAGAATAAACACACAAACACATACATATTATATATATATATATATATAAGGAAAAAATTAGGCATTTACACCAAGGAAATTGGGTTGATAATCATAGTGATATCCTTATTCATGCTCAAAATTTTTTGAGAATGCCTTTGCAACTTCTCACTGCTTTACAGATAAATCGGATATCCTTAGTGGCCTTGTCAGTTTTGACTCTTTAGACCTCTCACCACTAGACAAGCCCCTTTCAAATATTGAAATTATCAATGCTATTTTTTCTTTTAAACCATACAAAGCACCTCGTCCAGATGGTTTTCACCTATTTTTCTATCAAAAATAATGGAAAATTATCTGGCCTAGTGTTACTTCCTTTTGTCATGAGATCTTCACTTCCTACCAAATTCTTGCCAATATTAATTCCACTTATTTGTGCCTTATCCCTAAATTCCACAATACTAATAATCTTAAGAACTTTCGTCATATAGTACTATGCAACACTAGCTACAAAATCATCACTATGATTATAGCTAATAGGTTAAATCATTCCTGGACAAAATCATCAGCCCCTTCCAATCCAGTTTTCTAAAAAATAGAAGAGCTAGTGATAATGCGATCCTTATCCAAGAAATCATCCACAATTTTTTTTTTTAAAAAGCTCTAGTAACAAGAATAGGATGATCCTAAAAATAGATCTAGAAAAAGCCTTTGATAAATTGGAATGGTCTTTCATATTTAGAATCCTTAAATATTTTAAAATCCCTCCCGACCTATAAAATTAATCATGTCCCGTATCACCTCGTCTAGTATGGATGTTATTGTGAATGGTGCAAAGAGTGATTTTTTTCTACTTTAGTATAGGTATTAGACAAGGTGACCCCATGTCTCCTTATATTTTTATTCTCTACACGGAAATGTTATTACGATATATTAATTTCCAAGTAGACATTAAAAGATGGGATCCAATTACCATTAGCTCAAATGGCCTTCCTCTATCCTATCTTTTCTTCGCAGATGACTTAACCCTAATGAGTCACATTAACAAAAAATATTGCACTTCTATTAAGTCTGGCCTTGACATGTTTTGTAAGTTCTCTAGTCAAAGCATCAACATGGCCAAATCAAAAATTATTTTCTCCAAAAATTGTCCCAAAGACATTAAAATTACTACCGCGAATATCTTTGGTATGAAGAGTAGTGATTCTTTTGGAATATACCTAGGATTCCCCATCCTAGATTCTGCTCCAAAATCCAAAGACTTTCACTTCATTATTGATAATATGCAAAATCGTCTAACAAATTGGAAAATTAATTGTATTAACATGGCGGGTCGTACCACTCTTTCTTCCTCAATCCTAGCTAGTATACCTAATAAAGTAATGCAATATACCCTTCTCCCAGAAAAATCCTTAAAACCATTGACAAACTTCAAAGAGATGTTATATGGGGTTCAAATGATTCTAAAAGAAAACTTCACCTCCTCAATTGGGACAACATTACTCTAGACAAAACAAAGGTGACCTTGGCCTTAGGAAAACTAAATAAAAGGACACCACTGTCAGGCAAGCCAACACTAAATAATCAATTTAGTTCTCATTTTGATATTTTTAAAATCATGATTTTTCTTGAATTTAATAGTAAAAGATGGACTTTACATAATAAATAATAATGTTTTTAACGATTTCAATACTGAATAACCCATAATCATCCCAAAATCCGGTGTCACAAGTACATGAGCATTTACTAAGGAATAAAATAAAATACAAAATTGTCCGGAATACAATTTGGATAGAAAGAGAAATACCAATACTCTGAAGGAGACTCTGCTGGCTGCGAATCACACATAAGATGCAACTCATCTAAGTCCCCGTGTCAACCACGACGCTGCGTCCTGTACAATAAAATGTACAACAAGTGTAATATGAGTACGAAAACAACGCGTACCTAGTAAGTATCCAGTCTACCTCGAAGAAGTAGTGACAAGGGGTTAATTTCAACACTTACTAGTACTCCAACAATATCAAGTATAGTAAAGAAGTGAATAAATATGGAACCGAGTAAATATATGAAACAAACAGGTATATAATACGTGGTATAATTTCCCTCTTTATAATTTTACTCAAGCTCTCAACCAGCAAATTTCCTCCATAACTGGAGCTTTTATATATATATATATAGTGGGTTGCACCAAAAATGTTGCCATAATTCAAATCAGGGAAAAACCTCGAATACACTGGCTTCTTGCCAAATATTATGCACGATTTCATGAGGATAATATATATAGGAAATGCCAAGGTGTACGGCCCGATCTAACATAAAATTAAATTGTGCACTGCCAAGGGTTGAACGACGCGAACCATAGATGTATATATTAACCTGCCGAGGCGAACGACCCACTCCCATGAGAGTGTGGTACATAAATCCTGCCGAGGCGAACACCCAATCTCATAACAGTAGTAGAAGGAAATACCCCGCTCACGGTACGTGCGACGCGGTAAAATATAAATTTAACATTAAAATCATATCTCTTTCTTTATTCTTTTCAATATAAGGGAAATTCAGCTTGTAGTTGTTTTAAGGAAATCTCCCCGCTCGCGAAACATACGTGTGACGCGATTACACATAGATTTATTAAGCTATTATAATTTCCTTCAATTCTTTTCAAAAATACAAAGTTCAAATGAAAACTTTTAAGATCTCAAATTCCTCAATTTCAATTTTTTCAAGATATTTACTAAGCAAACTCAATCTCGCTTCTTCTCAAGTCAAACAACAAACATAAATCAACAACAATATCGACAAGGCATGGTGTAAACCTAAAACTACCCAGACATAGGCATAGCTAGTAGTTACGTACGGACCCTCGTCACCTCGTGCGTACGTAGCCTCCATAAATAGAGGCACATATTAATTTAGTTCACCTATGGGGTTAATTCCATCTAACAAGGTTAGAAAAGAGACTTACCGCGCTTCGAAGTTCCATAGCCGGCTCCCAAGCCTTTCAAACAACTCAACCGAAGCCCAACGCTCAAAAACTCGCTTTCACTTTATTAACACTCACAAGCTTTTAATCCTCCTCCGACATCATAACATTGAGCAAAATGCTCATACGCCACCAACAAATTGATATCTACAATTACAATCAAAATATGACTCAAAAATATTTATCAATATCCATCTATGGCTCGCAAGTTGGCTACAAGCCTCCGGCTCAAATAGTCTAATAGGTTCACTTACTAGCACATTTAACTCCACTCTTATCATTTAATACCCATTAGAAATCATCAATGATACTAAATTAAATCTCCAATACCGCCAAATTACTATTCATCGTCTTCCTTAACCAACATTTCCGAAACATTCAATTTGGTGATTACTTAAATGAACACTTCCAACTAAGCTAGAAAATGATTCCATAGGTTCATTGCATCCTTTAATTTTATTTCTAATAACACTATTTATCTTTCCCTTATTTTCTCAAGAACACTATTCATGCCATAAACTAGGGATAATGAAATCAATTATCCGACCATAACAACTTAAAACAAATATTAGAATTACTCTCACCGACTCATAAGAAATGATCTTGAAGCATTAGTATTACCTTCTTGAAGCTTTTCCTTAAAATTCAATGTTTGGGAAATTTGGTGTTCTTAAACAACTTGAAAGATTTGTAGGGATTTCAAAGATTGAATGATGTTAATACTAGTGTTAATTGGATGTTATTAACTTAAAATATCCAAAAAAACTCACCTTGTATTCTTAAGTAATCCCCAAGGTCGAATCCACCATGAAAGAACCAATCCCTAGCTCAAGAAAGCCCCCAAAAATGGCTGCTGCCCGACTGCCTTATATAGGCACAGGTGCTTCAGCGAGTTGTACCTTGCGTTGTGCAGGTTGTACCTCATATTACAAGTTATTCCCTCCTGGACACCTTTTACTAAAATGTCCATAATGCCTTGTAGAAATATCCAAATAACAAACGTTTTAAAGAATTAAAAACTAGACTCTAAGATCTTTCATTTGATTGGTTGTCCACTATATAACTCTTTATAGATTTCGGGATATAAGCTTCCAAAATCGGCTCCACGCATCAGAAATTTCGGGCGAAACCGCTTTACCAGCCTTTATTCAATTGATCATAACGTTCTGTACAAATGTCCAAATGATGAATGTATTAACATTCTGGAAACTAAAATCTAAGGGCTACAACTTTCATGTTTTGATAATTTTCAGATTCCTTATAGATTTCGATATATTAGCTTCCAAAATCAGCTTTGTGATTGCACTAATTGCTGTCCAAAAACAGCTTTTGCAGCAGAAAATTCCAGCAATTCCTTTGTTCGAAATCCATTCCGTTAACCTTCCGAAATCCACCCGAGGTCCTCGATAACTTAACCAATTATACCAACATGTCCCAAAATACAATACAAACTTAGTCAAGGCTTCAAACCACATCAAACAACGCCGAAATTATGAATCGCGCGTCAAATCAAATTAAGAGTTTTCAAATCTTTCAACTTTTATATTTTGCGCCGAAACGTATCAAATCAATCCGGAATAACTTCAAATTTTGCAAGCAAGTCATATTCGACATTACAGACCTACTTTTACTTCCGGAATCGAAATCCAACCCCGATATCAAAAAGTCCACTTCCGGTCAAACTTGTCAAAAATCTTCAAATTTTTAACTTTCACCAAATGACCCCAAAATGGCCTACAGATCTTCAAATCCACTTACGGTCGCGCTCCCAACACCAAAATTACCATACAGAGCTATTCCCGAACTCAGAATCCCAAACGGACATCGATAACACTGAAATACACTTCACCCATATATATAAAATTCTTCCAAATTGCCAATTTCCACAATAGGCGCCGAAACGCTCTCGGGTCATCCAAAACTCGATCCGGACATATGCCCAAGTTCAAAATTATCATATGAACCTGTTGGAACCTTCAAATACCGATTCCGAGGTCGTTTACACAAAAATCACACTTTAGTCAATGCTTCCAACTTAAAGCTTCCGAATGAGAATTTTCTTTCTAAATCAACTCCAGACTTCTCGAGATTTAATTCCGACCATGCATGCAAGTCATAATACCTGAAGTGAAGCTGCTCATGGTCTTAAACCACCGAACGACGCGCTAGAGCTCAAAACGATCGGTCGGGTTGTTACATTCTCTCCCACTTAAACATGCGTTCGTCCTCAAACGTGCTAAGAACTGCTCTGGAGTTGCCCAAAATCTTTGTTTAACACCTCATGCACATACCTGTGCTACCAAAACCCAGCTGAGCATCTCAGCCCAAGTAAACCTACATATCCTTCCTTTAATTTAGTTAAATAAGCCTTAGAGCCAAATTCCAACATTTAAAATCTTCTACCAGGCCTATTTCCAACACACGAATATCGTACCCATCACTACACGATGTACCAATACATGATTGTATATCTAATCTAAATCCACACCATGCATTGCATAAATCACCTGATAATAATAACACCCTCTGACAATAATAGCCACAATTCCACGAATCTGATGCCCACAACACACCCCATGACACATATAAGTCATGTTCCAACTCTTGCAATACCGCCACGATGAAAGAGATGTGTAGAAATTCACAACTACTACCGAGTCAACAAATCATTGAGTCTCTAATCCTAATAAGAACCATTACCTCATTATGAACCAAATAACGATATTTGCTCTCAAATATACTGCATATAAATCCGATTGCACTGATCCTAGGCCCAATAATCTCATCTCACCCAGTACAAGCTGCTCAAATAATAAGCCACCTCAGACACTGCCAAAGGCCTCATATAATGCCACAACATGCCCACAAGCTACAAGGTCGAGTGCGATTCATAAGGGAACAAACTATAGAAAGAACTACTCAATCCCACGTAATTAATTTAACAACCAAAAAGATATTATGAACCTTCTTCAAGAAACGAGAAGCAATACACGAAATAATAGGTAGGGGATATTGTACTCAACATCACACTGTATCTACACATAATACTTTATAAGAAAACGGTTACCAAGCGAAGTGCTCACAACTACGAAATACTCAAAAATCGACCACAACACGCGAAGTGCATAATACAAATCTTGGGGAAACAGATAGCGCCATATGCTACGAAAGTCAAGCACAATCAAGGTGCAATAGATGAGCCGTATCTTGAGAGCCATCCAGCTCTCACAACACCACAAATTACCCGGAAGCTCAGTATGAGTGCAAATAACCAAACCGCCTCACAACCTACACGTTGCAATACAGTATTACATAAAATAGCCAATGACAAAATGACATCCAATGTTCGAATACTCCTCCATAACGATGATATGCTGAAATGAACACATCCGGCATGATACAGAGCCCACATTCACATTTAGATCCATCCACGGGCCGCAAATCGATTCCGATCATACCGCATAGGGCCAATAATCTTTCAGGGGTCCATAATACCCCTCTTTCCCATGACGCACAAGAACAACCGTCAAATTTGGGACAAACTTCCACAGTCCACAACCGAACGAACTGAGCGCTCTCCAAGCATAAATTCTCATATTAGCGATAGTACCAAAATATCCATACTTGGTTTCAACCTTTAATCAATTAAGTGACTACATGTCATACTTATACAATCTTACCATGGAACACGCTCCCACGACCTTCCGCACTAGGCAACAAGTCTGCCCATCCATACCACCAGCCATACTAATGTTTTAAAGAATAACAAGGATCCGCCAATCAGAACACAAAGCCTCTTACACAGGACACTGATCTCAGGTAGCGCTAAAGACAATACCAACTTACTCTAACATCTGAATCCTTTCCTGCTCATTCGAGCTCGTGACATTCTTGCCAACACCGAACTGCAACTTTGATCCTCAACTTCCGAATCCCATGCCGTTCACTATACTTAATCATGCCAATACACAAGAGTACAAGAATTTTATCTTAACTTCCGGACTACTGATAGGGTAAACACTTCATCATATAGAAACCTTTTACTTAACTCATTTCAAGAGAACCACATGCAACACGTGACTAAATTCTCATACCCGCAGAAAATACCAACCTCAAGTAGTGGTATAAACCACCATAACTCTTTCGGGATCCATCTGCACATAACATGCTATAATACTCGAAAGCCTCCAAATAAAATCAGTTACGGCGGCCGTCAGCCTCGCACACACCGCCACAATTCCCATATAACTTAACATGCTAAAGGAACTGATCACTACCACCATCATGCCAATTCAACTATTGCTAACTGGTACACTCATTCTGATACTTCCTCCATAAGACCACAATTATTTTCTTCCATTTTCTCCAATGCTACACCGCAGACCAAAAATAACATAGAACATTCCAAGCCCCTTTTTCATAACCCTCTGCAACAAGCTCGATACTCAACTATACTATGGACTCAAAATCCTTAGGCACCACACTTTACCTTTTGAAACCACTAGGACTATGGCTGAAAGTCGTCCACTCTGACTTGGTCCCAAATATAATCGACTCTAAAGCTTTGCTAGCACCGGAACACTCTCTCAAAGAAACACCCAGCTGAATCACTTTTATTGCAGATCACCTCTATATGAAGCATAGATCCTGAGTCTTCCCAAAGCCTGGACATAAATTGATAAGGCCAATTATAGTACACATTCTTCAAACCCTTTGCTCAAATCACCACTGATGTTCTCTTTACTTAATCATAATAACCCATCAATACACCGATAACCAGTAACCTCACAAATAGATAACCATGAATTCCAATCATAGATGGTGGGCCTCTCCCAGTTAGCTCGAAGCCACCACTGCATAACTCTGAAACCCACCAAGGTTCATCCTTCCTCTCTGATGTGACCCCGCGTTATCGACCCGCCAAATTCCTCGAAACCTTCAAACGGTGCTACACCAAGCACAATTACTACAAAATTAGTAACCCATCCTGAGCCCATGCTCATTCACCAGCTGAACAAGTTCGTTCACTCCCTATTTAACATCTACTAAAAGGTGCGACAGTACCTTCAAATCCAAAGTCATGTTGTATCCTTCTTCATATCAAGTAGCTCCTTTCTGTTATATCAAATCTCCCACCATATAATAGCCAATATTTCAAAATTAAGTCCGTAGACCTAGTCATCGTCCACCATAAATCCCAAATCACTCTAAACCTTCCTCAAAGCATGTAGTCATCCTACCACAGAACCCACGTGCTATTCTGCCCCAAAGGCGAATTGATGAAAACCATAACACCGGTGAACTTAACATATTTAACAAGGACAAATGACACCACATCATAGATGAAAATTCCACCACGCTCGAAAATACCAAGTCTCGTTACTCCATCAAGCCAAACTTGAACATTTATAGCCCGATTGCCTCTCCTCCGCCTGGAAATAAAATTCTGAATCTCTGAATCTTGCATTGAGTAAACATCCTTCCAAGCCATTCACTGCTTCAATCCATAGACAAACACTCTACCATTACACCAATACTATGCGATAACAATGCACGAATCGTTATAACAATTAATGCCAAACCTCAAAAACTTAGGTAATACTGATACTGAGCTGAAACGACAGAACGACCTTCCGCAAGGCGATGACAATAGCCTGATCAAATACGTAGGGAGGAACATCCCGCACCACATCTGTAGTACCATTACATTTTCTCAATTCCTAATTTATAATAAGCACTTCACATCGCATAAGATTGAGTAGGAAAGAAATAAAGGCATAAGCCTCAAAGGAATCAAACTGCACGATGAGGAATCAAGAAGGGAAGTACTCCTAACAGCCCTGTAGCCTCTCGAAGATAAGTACAGACATCTCCGTACCGATCCTTAAGACTCTGCTAGACTTGCTCATGACTCGTGAGACCTAAGTGAACCTAGTGCTTTGATACCATGTTGTCGCGACCCAAATTCCGCTAAAGGTTGTGATGGCGCCGGACACCACTGTCAGGTAAGCCAACACTAAATAATAAATTTAGTTCTCATTTTGGTATTTTTGAAATCATGATTTTTCTTGAATTTAATAGTAAAAGATAGACTTCACAGAATAAATAATAATGTTTTTAACAATTTCAATATTGAATAACCCATAATCATCCCAAAACCCGGTGTCACAAGTGCATGCGCATTTACTAAGGAATAAAATAAAATACAAAGCTGTCCGGAATATAATTTGGACAAAAAGGGAAATACCAATACTCTGAAGGAGACTCTGCTGGCTGCGGATCGCACATAAGATGCAGCTCGTCTAAGTCCCCGTATGTCACGACCCAAAAACTGACCCAGTCGTGATGGCACCTATCGTAAAACTAGGCCAGCCGACACAACTCCCGAATTAACCATTATTCAATAAAAGTTATTTTTATACCATTTATTAATCATTAATATCATGATGTAAATGTAAAAGAATAGTGCGGAATAAATACACAAGCCCGACATCGGGGTGTCACTAGTCATGAGCATCTACAAAATCTGAATACAACGAAAAGTCTGAAATATACTAAATACAGTCTAATGAAAACAAGAGGGAGAAAAGCTGTGCTACGAACGCGGGGCAGCTAAACTCTGGTGACTCTAAATACCTTCCTAAACTCCGATGACTCTGCCTCTAATCGATCAACACTCGCTATCGGGTTCAGAAATACCTGGATCTGCACACAAGGTGCATGGAGTAATGTGAGTTCTCCAACTCAGTAAGTAATAAAAGTAAATGAAGACTGAGTAGTAAAAAATCACGTAAATCATGTCATAGCACCACAACGGGTACCGCACATTCCTAAAACATGATACAAATAAAATCATTTTGTCAAAATTTCCAACTTCAGTAAACATCTTTTAGAAAATATCTTTCCAACCCTTTCAATAGAGGTTTAATGAAATATATGCATAAGTGATGGAAATCATAATCGTCCCCTTGGCCAAAACATACCTCGTATACAGCCCCTCGGGCAAACAGAAATTCATAACCATCTCGTAGCTTAAAAGAAATCTCAGTGGAAGTAACAAAGCCAAATCAGTGACTAAATTCCGAACACCTTGTAAAACTTCAGTTTAAAGGTAAGTTGTTTAAAAATATTTGTTTAGCATATTCAATAGAGGCTCGGTCTAAAGATGAGTGAAAGTAGTAATTAATCAACATATTAAATAAAAACTCACTTTAAGGTGGAGTGAAACCAGTAAGTCCATGAACAGGCTATATATATATATACCCCCTCGGTCAAGCCTCTAAGTCACTCAGACTCAACTCGTATTAGTCAATGCTCACACTCAGCACTCACGCTTAATAGGTACCATATAATAACCGCTGCGGCGTGCATCCCGATCCATATATCGTTGCGGCGTGCAACCCGATCCATATGTATAGTCAACTGCACTCACTGGGGGTGTGCAGACTCTGGAGGGGCTCTTACAGCCCAAGCGCTATATTTCTGCAGCATGCAGTCCGATCCATATATCGCTGCGGCGTGCAGCCCGATCCATATATCGCTGCGGCGTGCAACCCGATCCATATATATATATATATATATATATATATATATATATATATATATATATATATATATATATATATATATATATATATTGCTCCAGATTGCTGCGGCGTGCAACCCGATCCATAAATATATAATCCTCACAACCAGGCCCTCGGTCTCTCTCAGTCATTAATCTCACAATCAGACCCTCGGTCTAGCTCAGTCATCAATGTCACAATCAGGTCTTCGGCCTCTCTCTCAGCCATCAACCTCACTAGTCATTCAGACTATCAGTAAAATAGGGTGTTCAGCTCAAATATCATTTATAGTGCCAAAATTTAGTAAATAAGGCTGAGTTAGGAAATTTCAAAATGCAGCATGACTGAGTACAATTATTAAGTCAAAATAGTGAGAAAAAGTAGTAAAAGTTCCATAAGGGTCCAAAACGGTCAGCACGAGGCTCAAACATAGTATTTAGCCCAAAACATGATAATAACAACCAGTTTTCAATCAAATACGCAGTTAAATAGTCATACAGGACAGACTAAGTCACAATCTCCAATGATGCACGACCCCACGCTCGTCATCTAGCGTGTGCATCACCTCAAAATAGCACAATGATGTGAAATCCGGGGTTTCAAACCCTCAGGACAACATTTACAATCATTACTTACCTCTATCCGGTCCAAATTCTAGCCCACGATGCCTTTGCCTCTCGAATCAGTCTCCAATTGCTCTGAATCTAACCAAAATCAATTCCACATCATTAATACACGCTAAAGGAATAAAGACCAAGCAAAAATAATCGAACTAACTCAAAAATCCCGAAATTGGCCAAACCCGGCCCCCGGGACCACATCTCAAAACTGGATAAAATTTACGCCAAAATGATCCTCATCCTCCCACGAGTCTATACATATCAAGAACACTGAAATCGGAGTTCAATTGGCCCCTCAAATACTCATTTTAAGGTCTCTTAATCTCAAGCCATAATTACCCATTTTACACTGATTTTTCCCAAACTTTCACCACTAATTAGGCCTTTAATCACATATAAACGAGTTATGAAGTCAAGAATCTTAACTCCAAGAGATTACCCTTTGGTTTCCTCAAGAATCCCTCTCAAAAGCTTTTATCCCGCTCAAAAATAGTGAAAAAAGGAAGAAGGGTCGCAGATTGACTATTTAAATACTGCCCAGTTATTTAACCCTACGCGATCGCAGAAACACCTATGCGATTGCGTAAGACAACTCCTCACAACAATGCGATCGTGACCAACTCTATGTGATCGCATAGAGCAATTCCATCACCTTATTGCCACTCCAAGTCCCTCTACGCGAACGCAAAGGTCTCCACGCGAACGCAATGACCAAGACTGCTCACCCGACGCAATCGCACTCCTACCTTCGCGATCGCAATTCACAAAAATCTGCCTGGCCTCAACTTACTCTATGTGATCGCGGATAAACTCACATGATCGCAATGAACAAACCGCTGCTGCTAAAACACCAGAAAACCAGCAATCTCCCAAAGACCAAAAGTGCCCGTTTGAGCATCCGAAATACACCCGAGGCCCTCGGGATTTCAACCAAACCTACCAACATATCCCATAACATCATTAAAACTTAGTCAAACCCTCGAAACATCGAAAACAATGCAAAAACACCGAAATCACATCAAATTCAAGCCTATGAACTTTGAAATTTCTAAATTCCACCAACGATGCTGAAACCATCCAAAACACCTCCGATTAACCTGAAAATTTTCACACATGTCCAAAATGACATTACGAACCTGTTCCAACTTCCGAAATTCCATTCCAACCCCTATATCAAAATCTCACCTATCAATCGGTAAACGCCAAAATCTCAATTTCGCCAATTCAAGCCTAAACCTTCCGCAGACCTCCAAAATACATTCCGATCATGCTCCTAAGTTCCAAATCACCTAACGGAGCTAACCAAATCATAAAAATTCCAATCCGAGATCATATACTAACAAATCAAAACTTGGCCAAACCTTTCAAATTTTAAGCTTCAAACTGAGAACTGTTCTTCCAAATTCATTCTGAATACCCTGAAAAACCAAAAATAACAATTTACATAAGTCATAATACACCATACGGGGCTAGTCATGCCCGAGAACTGGAGAGCAAAGTGCAAAAGCTCAAAACGACCGGTCGGGTCGTTACACCGTGTCAACCACTTAAATATATGTTTATCCTCGAACGTGCCTAGAGTTGTTCCGAAAACCAATAAATTGTTGTGTACCTTACATGCACATTCCCGGGGGTGATCCCACGTCACCCTATCTCATATAGGTCCGATAACACAATGTAACTAAAGTTTCACAATCTAACCTAGCCCATAAACCTTAGAACCACTTTTCCACTTTTGAAATCATCTACAAGATCAGAACCTCACATCTATACTCTGAATAAGTCCGAACAAGCTATAACAAACCATACCTGCAGCCTCAGATGCAATTACATGATATACTACATAGCTCTAACTCTCATAGCGACAACTTCTAATCACAACAGCTGCTCAAAACATCCAAATTTCGATAATAAGCCTTTTATCAAATAAAGCCTCATTACAACAATTTTGTATGCTGTAATTGATAAATGAAACACGTAAAAAACCATAACCATTCCTCAAATCAACCATCTGTGAATCCCTTCTCCTTTGGCAAGGACCATAGCAAACTTCTGAGCCAAACATCGATAGTATCCTTCCAACATGCTGAAATCGAATCCATTTGTATTCATTATAGATCCCCAAGGATCTCATCTAATACAACATAACTACCTTGGTGACATGACACATCAATACCATCTAAAACCACAACTCGTGCAATCTGCGCACCAATAAGCAACAACCCAAACATACTCAAATCATGAGAATGACTGAAATGAGAGAGTTATACCGCAAGCTCGACAGTACCACCACAACACAATGCTGAGAACCCATCACACGTGGTAGAAACATAATGCACGAACCCAACCCGAAGGATCATAGCTCGACATAACTTCGCCGCAATGCGCGACCCTATCCAAACACTGGTTCCTATGAGACACCTCAAATCACCACGCTCATAGTCATCAACCAAGCACACTTTAATAACTAGCACCCAAAAGTGAATCATGATAACCACCGAGAAGCAAATGATGCAATGCCATATCAGTCCAAAAGAACCTACCCAATGCGCAACAACTCATGCAATGCCCAATTACCCGACTCGCTCGAATTCCACTATAAAGCTCAAATGGAATCGCACCATGTGCACATATAACAAATAAATCACAACCCCTCGTAACATAGAAGAGTAGCTCATAGATCACTCCAGAATACGGATAAGCTCTACAAAAATTGAATAGCACATCTCCCAACAATACTAGTTCGGAGTCAACAATTCCGTCTCGGTGCAGAACACACATCTATGCTGGGCCTACCAATGAACCACACGTCAACTCTGATCACCCACAACAGATAAATAACCCTCCGAAGGTTCACAAGGACTAAATCATAGCACGAACTATCATCTGACTAGCTTACCCACATCTTTACAGTCCACAACCGCGAAATAACCTGTTTATGAGGACCCCCAGTCTCCAAATCTGTAAAGCACTCAAATCACCATATCCGATCCCAACTTCGCCGCCCGAATATCTAATACATCCCTACTACTCGATCATCCCATGAGGGGTACTTCAAAAATTCCTCTGTGCCACCAACAGTCAATCAGACAAGATAGTGCCGCAATACAAATTAAAGCATCCATAACTCAAACACATCGCCCTTTCTAAAATATATGCCCTCATCAAGCCACACCAATTAGTGATCTCGTTTATCTAGCCATCTGAAGTTGTCCATGTTGCCTAAGAATTTATGACCTTCCTTTCAAGACTAAACCGTGACCTTACACATGCAAATCTCGACCCCACACAACATACCGCATATACCATACCATCCAATGATAAATATGAGAACTTCACAATCCACTCCGAGCTACAAGCAACTACGCACTGAACTAGCCAAGAGCTTTTCCATTTGATCTCATCTTAGAGAAAATCATTATACATCTCATGCTCCTCATGCCAGTAGAAAATATACATCTCTAACCGTGGTAGAAACCACCAAGAACTCTCTGAATTCTAGTTGCACAATACCAAACCGTTAAAACTAAATCCCTCTAACTCAATCCAGCTACGCATCCATCAAAACCTAAGAGCATTACCACGAAACACCTGTAGAAACCCAGTGCATCATAAGCACCCAAGAACCGATCATATCTGTTATCCTGCCGATCTAACCTACTGTCAAGCTGTCCAAATTCTCTGAGTTCCTTCCGAATTACCTTCAAATTGATATGTTTCCTTGCTAGTACACCACTATCCTTAACTAAAACTTGCCTCACGAACTTTAGCTTAACATCACATCGCCGTAAGTCTCATAAACCCTCGCATTCCTCTGAAACACCCCCAAAGTACCACAACCGAGATACCCGCTCTGAGAAGACCTTCTGTGAATCTAAAGTCATTACCTTCACCTTCCTGATACTGATGTGTAGAATCCATAATAATATAGAAATACCACGAGTCTTGACACCCTCCAATGCAAACCTCTGATCTAGCTAAATATACAACTTGAAAATCTCCAATTATTACATGTAACATCTTGAACCCATCGGAACCATTCTTGAGAGTCGCCCACTCTACTCAAACCACAATTAGACCGATCAAACGGACCGGACGACATGTGCTCCATTAGCACTCCGACACCGTCCAATGTAACCTCACCTTAATGCAACCAAGCAACTTCCTATTCTATGCACCATACACCCTTTACTCATAACAACTCAAGTCATTCCATAGATTCTTATACGCCCCTAGAGCACGACATGACCCCTATCCAAAATTTCCTTTATTCAGGTCATCCTCGATCTCAGCCTGTGTAAGCCATAACTGATTTCACCAGTGTGTCCCAAACTGGAACCAACACAGCACATAACCATGCAATCAACTGATCAATAGCAGACTCCCCCACTTGGCTCAAAGCCATGGATTGAAACACACACAATAACTCATAATGCATATACTCTATTACTGTCATAATACCATAGTAAGATTAAACTCAATCCTTCATAAGCTCATGAAACACAGACCATCTACTACTTTAAATCTTCTGCAAATCTCGCATTTACCCACATAACGGTCAAGCCCACTCTCTTAAGCAACCCAAATTTGAATTGTAACACATATCTTTCACTGGTAACAGAGATATTCCAATGAACGACATAAGGATCATGCAAACTTCAGAACAATCCGCAAGAGATAACCCACCTACTTCGCCTCGACTAACATCTCTTCATACCCTTCTACCGGCATAAACATTACGCAGTCACTTAATCTTCCTGAGTCTGAACTCATATCACAACGTGAAATTTACTTCACCCCCCAACTAGGTAACATGAAAAGGTCCTTCAACCTGCATACAACTCGGGCTATACATCAAATCATGATGGAAATCAAGCACCAAATAGTTCGTACTATCCCCAAGCAGACCCTTCTTGTCCCATTTGAATCATATGAACACATCTCACAATCACCTCATATTCATCACATAGCTATCTAGTCATCACTCCCACTGATCGGGACATTATGGGACATACAAATCCAGAAACACGTGCTCACACAATCAACACCTGAGTGCTCAAGCTGTAAGCAAAAACCCAACCACAAGTCCTCCAGACTGGCCCACATCCACACACATGATCACATCTTGCATCTCGATCAGGGAATCACAAGCCAACGATGCACATTTGGTACTGAGCACTCATGCGCGCATACGAATGCGTGGAAGGAATTCAAAGAGTTAAATTCCAAGCTAAATCAAGGACACTCAAGGGTGTGAAGTTTTTCCTAAAGGTTCTGCAGCCTCCCGAGGATAAGTACATACGTCTCCGTACCGATCCGCGAGACTCTACTAAACCTGCTCATGACTCTTGAGACCTATGTAACCTAGGCTCTAATACCAACTTGTCATGACCCAAAAACTAACCCGGTCATGATGGCGCCTATCGTGAAACTAGTCCAGCCAACACAACTCCCGAATCAACAATTATTCAATAAAAGTTATTTTTATACCATTTATTAATCATTAATCTCATGATGTAAATTTAAAAGAATAGTGCGGAATAAATACAGAAGCCCGACATCGGGGTGTCACTAGTCAGTCATGAGCATCTACAAAATCTGAATACAACGAAAAGTTTGAAATATACTAAATACAGTCTAATGAAGACAAGAGGGAGAAAAGCTGTGCTGCGAATGCTGGGCAGCTACCTTGCTACACTCCGATGACTCTGCCTCTGAGCGATCAACACCCGCTACCGGGTTCAGAAATACCTGGATCTGCACACAAGGTGCATGGAGTAATGTGAGTTCTCTAACTCAGTAAGTAATAAAAGTAAATGAAGACTGAGTAGTAAGAAATCATGTAAACCACGTCATAGCACCATAGCGGGTACCGCACATTCCCAAAACAAGATACAGATCAAATCATTTTGTTAAAATTTCCAACTTTAGTAAACATCTTTTAGAAAATACCTTTCCAACCCTTTCAATAGAGGTTTAATGAAATATATACATAAGTGATGAAAATCATAATCGGCCCCTTGGCCAACATACCTCGTATATGGCCCCTCGGGCAAACAGAAATACATAACCACCTCGTAGCTTAAAAGAAATTTCAGTAGAAGTAACAAAGCCAAATAAGTGGCTAAACTCCGAACACCTTGTAAAACTTCAGTTTAAAGGTAAGTTGATTAAAAACATTTGTTTATCATTTTCATTAGAGGCTCAGTCTAAAGATAAGTGAAAGCAGTAATTAATCAACATATTAAATAAAACTCACTTTAAGGAGGAGTAAAACCAGTAAGTTCATAAACAGGTCCCTCAGGCAAAGCATCACTTATACATATACATATACATATATATATATATATATATATATATATATATATATATATATATATATATATATATATATATATATATATATATAGAGAGAGAGAGAGAGAGAGAGAGAGAGAGAGACTCAAATCTTATCAATCACCGCTCACACCCAGCACTCACGCTCAATAGGTACCATATAATAATCGTTGCGGCGTGCAACCCGATCCATATATCGCTGCGGCGTGCAGCTCGATCCATATATATAGTCGACTGCGCTCACTGGAGGTGTGCAGACTCCGGAGGGGCTCCTACAGCCCAAGCGCTATATCGTTGCGGCGTGCAGCCCGATCCAACATATCGCTGTATATATATATATATATATATATATATATATATATATATATATATATATATATATATATATATATATATATATATATATATATATATATATATATATATATATATATATATATATATATATATATATATATATATATATATATATATATATATATATATATATATATATATATATATATATATATATATATATATATATATATATATATATATATATATATATATATATATATACACATACACACACACACACACACACACACACATATATATATATATATTGTTGCGGCGTGCAGCCCGATCCATAAATATATAATTCTCACAACCAAGCCCTCGGCCTCTCTGAGTCATTAATCTAACAATCAGACCCTCGGTCTAGCTCAGTCATCAATCTCACAATCAGGCCTTCAACCTCTCTCTCAGCCATCAACCTCACAAGTCACTAGGACTATCAGTAAAACAGGGCGTTCCGCTCAAATATCATTTATAGTGCCAAAATATAGTAAATAAGACTGAGTTAGGAAATTTCAAAAATGCAGCATAATTTAGTACAATTATTAAGTCAAAACAGTGAGGAAATGTAGTTTAAGTCCCATAAGGATCCAAAACAGTCAGCCCGTGGCCCAAACATAGCATTTAGCCCAAAACATGATAATAACAAATAATTTTCAATCAAATACGCAGCTAAACAGTCATATGGTATGGACTAAGTCACAATCCCCAGTGGTTCATGACCCCACACTTGTCGTCTAGCATGCGCGTCACCTCAAAATAGCATAACGATGTGAAATCCGAGGTTTCAAACCCTCAGGACAGCATTTACAATCATTACTTACCTCTATCTGGTCCAGACTCTAGCCCGTGATGCCTTTGCCTCTTTAATCAATCTCCAATTGCTCTGAATCTAACCAAAATTAGTTCCACATCATTAATACATGCTAAAGGAATAAAGACCAAGCGAAAATAATCATATTAACTCAAAAATACCGAAATTGGTCAAACCCGGCCCCGGCCCTACGTCTCAGAACTTGATAACATTTACGCCAAAATGGTCCTCATCCTTCCAAGAGTCTATACATATCAAGAACACTAAAATGGGAGTTCAAGTGATCCCCCAAATACTCATTTTAAGGTTTCTTAATCTCAAGCCCAAATTACCCATTTTGCACTGAGTTTTCCCAAAATTTCACCACTAATTAGGCCTTTTAATCACATATAAACAAATTATGAAGTCAATAATCTTACCTCCAAGATATTACCCTTTGGTTTCCTCAAGAATCCCTCTCAAAAACTTTAATCCTGCTTAGAAATTGTGAAAAAATGAAGAAGGGTCGCAGATTGGCTATTTAAATACTGCCCAGTTATTTAACCCTACGCGCAGAAACACCTATGCGATCGCGTAAGACAACTCCTAAAAACAATGCGATAGCGACCAGCTCTATGCGATCGCATAGAGCAATTCCATCACCTCACTGCCACTCCAAGTCCCTCTATGCGAACGCAAAGGTCTCCACGCGAAAGCAGTGACCAAGACTGCTCACCCTATATGATCGCACTCCTACCTTCGCGACTAACAAAAATCCACCTGGCCTCAAATTACTCTACGTGATCGCGGATAAACTCATGTGATCGCAATGAACATACCATTGCTGCTAAACACCAGAAAACCAGCAATCTCCCAAAGACCAAAAGTGCCCGTTTGAGCATCCGAAATACACCTGAGGCCCCCGAGACCTCAACCAAACCTACCAACATATCCCATAACATCATTAAAACTTAGTCGAACCCTCAAAATACCAAAAACAATGCAAAAACATCAAAATAATATCAAATTCAAGCCTATGAACTTTGAAATTTCTAAATTTCGCCAACGATGCCGAAACCATCCAAAACACCTCCGATTGACCTGAAAATTTGCACACATGTCCAAAATGACATTACGAACCTTTTCCAACTTCTGGAATTCGATTCTGACCCCTGTATCAAAATCTCACCTATCAACCGGTAAAAGCCAAAATCTCAATTTCGCTAATTCAAGCCTAAACCTTCCGCGGACCTCAAAAATACATTCCGATCATGCTCCTAAGTCCCAAATCACCTAACGGAGCTAACCAAATCATTAAAATTCTAATCCGAGATCATATACTAACAAATCAAAACTTGGTCAAACCTTTCAAATTTTAAGCTTCAAACTAAGAACTGTTCTTCCAAATTCATTCCGATTACCCTGAAAAACCAAAATCGACGATTTACATAAGTCATAATACACCACACGGGGCTAGTCATGCCCTAGAACTGGTGAACGAAGTGCAAAAGCTCAAAACGATCGGGCGGGTCGTTACACCATGTCAACCACGTCGCTGTGTCCATAAGGCCACTAAATATATATATGCATGTACAATAAAATGTACAACAAGTGTAGTATGAGTACGAAAACAATGCGTACCCAGTAAGTATCCAGTCTAACCTCGAAGAAGTAGTGACGAGGGGTCAACTTCGACAATACTAGTGCTTCAACAATATCAAGTACAATAAAGAAGTGAAGAAATATGGAACCGAGTATATATATGAAACAGACATGTATATAATACGTGGTATAATTCCCCTCTTTATAATTTTACTCAAGCTCTCAACCAGCAATTTTCCTCTGTAACCGGAGCTTTTATATATATAGAGATAGTGGATTTCACCAAAGATGTTGTCATAATTTAAATCAGGGAAAAACTTGGATACACTGACTTCTTGCCAAATATTACACACGATTCCATGAGGATAATATATATAGGAAATGCCGAGGCATACGACCCGATCCAACATAAAAGTAAATTGTGCACTACTGAGGATCGAACGACGCAAACCATAGAGGCATCTATTAACCTGCCAAGGCGAATGGCCCGATCCCATAAGAGTAGTAGAAGAAAATACTCTGCTCGCGGTACGTGCGACACGGTAAAATATAAATTTAACATTAAAATCATATCTCTTTCTTGATTCTTTTCAATATAAGGGAAATTTAGTTTGTATCTTTTTTAAGGAAATTGCCCCACTCACGAAACATACATGCGATACGGTTACACATAGATTGATTAAGCTATTATAATATTCCTTCAATTCTTTTCAAAAATACAAAGTTCAAATGAAAACTTTTAAGATCTCAAATTCCTCAATTTCAATTTTTTTCAAGACATTTACTAAGCAAACTCAATCTCGCTTCTTCTCAAGGCAAACAATAAATATAAAACAACAACAATGTCGATAAGGCATGGTGTAAACCTAAAACAACCCGGACATAGGCAAAGCTAGTAGTTACGTACGAACCCTCGTCACCTCGTGCGTACGTAGCCCCATAAATAGAGGCACATATTAATTTAGTTCACCTATGGGGTTAATTATCGCTTACAAGGTTAGAAAAGAGACTTACCTCACTTCGAAGTTCCATAGCCGGCTCCCAAGCCTTTCAAACAACTCGACCGATGCCCAACGCTCCAAAACTCAATTGCGCTTTATTAATATTCACAAGCTTTTAATCCTCCTCCGACATCGTAACATTGAGTAAAATGCTCGTATGCCACGAACAAATTGATATCTACAATTACAACCCCAATTACAATCAAAATATGACTCAAAAATATTTATCAATATCCATCTATGGCTCACAATTTGGCTACAAGCCTCTGGCTCAAATCGTCTAATAGGTTCACTTACTAGCACATTTAACTCTACTCTTATCATTTAATACCCATTAGAAATCATCAATTATACTACATTAAATCTTCAACACCGCCAAATTAGTTTTCATCATCTTCCTTAACAAACATTTTCGAAACATTCAATTTGGTGATTACTTAGTTGAACACTTCCAACTAAGCTATAAAATGATTCCATATGTTCATTGCATCCTTTAATTTAATTTCTAAGAACACTATTTATCTGTGATGACCCGGCCAGTCGTCTCATGAGTTACCACTCCATTTCCCCCATTTCAGCTTCCTTACGCTTCGTTATCCATGTTTTATGTAATCGAGTTTATTAGTTCGAGTTCGAAGAGGACTTGGTAAGAAATGAGACACTTAGTCTCTTTTAAGAAGGCTTAAGTTGGAAAAGTTAACCGGAGGTTGACTTATGTATTAGAAGGCTCGGAAGTGAGTTCCAATGGTTCGATTAGCTTCGGGAGGTGATTTGTGATTTAGGAGCATGATTAGAATGGGTTTTAGAGTTGTAGAGAAGATTTAGACTTGAATTGGCGAAATTGGTATTTTGGCAAATTTCGGTTGATAGGCGAGATTTTGATATAGGGGTCGGAATGGAATTCCGTGAGTTGTAGTAGCTTTATTATGTCAATTGGGATGTGTGTGCAAAATTTCAGGTCATTCAGACGGGATTTGATAGACCTTTTGATCGAAAGCATAATTTAAGAGTTCTTGAAGCTCATGGAGGCAATGCGTAAGATGAGAAGGGGCAGATCTACCAGGCCAGACGAAATTCCGGTTGAACTGTGGAGGTGTGTGGGTAGAGCAGGCTTGGAATGGCTTACTGGATTGTTTAGTGTTATATTCAAGTCTAATAGGATGCCTGAAGAGTGGAGGTGGAGTACAATGGTTCCGTTGTATAAGAACAAGGGTGATGTCCAGAGCTGTAACAACTATAGGGGCATCAAATTACTAAGTCATACCATGAAAGTTTGGGAGAAAGTGGTAGAAATGAGAGTGCGAAGGACGGTGTCTATTTCAGACAACTAGTTCAGGTTCATGCCGGGGCGATCTACCACAGAAGCTATCCACCTTATTAGGAGGATGGTGGAACAGTACAGGGATAGGAAGAAGGATCTCCACATGGTGTTTATTGATTAGGAGAAAGTGTACGATAGGGTTCCTAGGGAGGTCTTATGGAGATGCTTAGAGGATAAAGGGGTCCCGATTGACTATATTAGGGTGATTAAAGACATGTATGCTGGAGCTAAGACTCGGGTTAGGACAGTAGGAGGCGACTTTAAATACTTTCCAGTTATTATGGGATTGCACCAAGGGTCTGCGCTCAGCCCATTCCTATTTGCCATGGTGATGGATGCACTGACTCATCATATTCAAGGGGAGGTGCCATGGTGCATGCTATTTTCTGATGACATTATTCTAATTGACGAGACCCGAGGCGGCGTCAACGAGAGGCTAGAGATTTGGAGACATGATCTTGAGTCTAAAGTTTTCAAGTTGAGCAGGACGAAGACGGAATACCTCGAGTGCAAATTTGGGGTTGAGCCGACGGAAGCGGGAGTTGAAGTGAGGCTTGACTCTCAAGTCATTCCCAAGAGGGGTAGTTTCAAGTACCTTGGATCGGTTATTCAAGGGATCAGGGAGATTGACAAGGATGTCACACACCGTATATGGGTGGGATGGATGAAGTGGAGGTTAGAGTCTGGAGTCTTGTGTGACAAGAAAGTGCCACCGTTACTAAAAGGTAAGTTTTATAGAGCAGTGGTTAGGCCTGCCATGTTATATGGAACTGAATGTTGGCCGGTAAAGAACTCACACATCCAGAAGATGAAAGTAGCAGAGATGAGGATATTGAGGTGGATGTGCGGGCATACAAGGATGGATAAGATTAGGAATGAAGATATTCGAGAGAAGGTGGGCGTGGCCCCCATGGAGGACAAGATACGGGAAGTAAGACTCAGATGATTCGGGCACATTCAGAGGAGGAGCACTGATGCACCGGTGAGGAGGTGTGAACGACTGGCTGTAGTGGGCATACGGAGAGGTAGAGGGCGACCTAAGAAGTATTAGGGAGAGGTAATCAGACAGGACATGGCGCGACTTAGGATTACTGAGGACAAGGCCCTTGACAGGGAATTATGGAGGTCGAGCATTAAGGTTGTAGGTTAGGGGAAAGTTGTGAATATTTCTACAGCACAATAGAGTGAGACTAGCCAGTTAGGAGTTAGACTAAGAATGCCATTGGTCGTCTATTGATGCAGGGCTTTACCTGCTAGTTTTTACTGTACCAGCCATCTATTTCGTATTTCGTATTCTGTATTTCATATCTCTTATAAAGCTGTTATTTTATTATGCATTTTTATGGTACTAATATATAGTCTCCTATTGCTTTTTTGTTTAGCAGAGGGTCTCCTGGAAACAGCCTCTCTACCCTTCGAGGTAGGGGTAAGGTCTGCGTACATATTACCCTCCCCATACCCCACTTGTGGGATTATACTGGGTCGTTGTTGTTGTTGTTGTTGTTGGAGCTCTTAGGCCTGAATCCTATATTAAATTGGCGATTTGATGTTGTTGTGAGCGTTCCGAAGTTTTGAGCAAGTTTGAACGATGTCATGAGATGTGTTGGTACAATTGGTTTGAAGTTCCGGGAGTTCCGGGTAGGTTCCGGGATGTTTAGTGCAAAAATCATAGCTGTAGTAGGTCTACAGGGGTTGCAGGCCCCAGAACTCACCCATGCGGTTCGCACAAAAATAGGTGCGCCCGCGTTGAGTGCTGTGCGGGCCCGGGGCTCGGGTTTTGCTAATTTCGAGATTTTTGATATTTTTCGAATGTTTTCGCTTGGGCTTTGTTCCCTTAGCATATTGTGATGTATTTGTTCTGACTTTGAATAGATTCGACGCGCGTGGAGGCCAATTCGAGGGGCAAAGGCGTCGCGAGCTAGAGAATTAGCCAGTTCGAGGTGAGTAATGGTTGTAAATGATGTCCTGAGGGTTTGAAACCCCGGATTGCACATCGTAGTGCTATATTGAGGAAAGATACACGCTGGATGATGAGCGTGGGGTCTTTCACCACTGGGGATTGTGACTTGGTCCATCCCGATTTATGACTTTACTGAATATTTGACTGAAATCCATTTGTTATCATCATGATTTGGGCTGATTGCCATATTTGGGCTTCGTGCCAACTATTTTTAACCCTCCGGGGATTTTTATCACTGTTTCCTTACTGCTGGACTTATTATTTGAACTCAGTCCTGTTGATATCTACTGTTTTACAAACTCAGCCACTTTTACTCAAATTTGAAACTTAAATGATATTTCTACATCATGTTTTGGGCTAAGAACTACTGTTTTACTAATGCCCAAGGGGCTTGTGATGATTTCTGGACTGAGTGATATGAGGCCGAGGGCTTGTGATACTATTTATGCCATGCGGTGGCTTGAGTGATGTGAGGATATGCTGAGTGATGATGCCACGAGGTGGCTTGATATTGCGCTTGGGCCGTAAGGGGCCCCTCCAGAGCCTGCACACCCACAGTGAGCGCGGGTACCCATGTGATTTGAAACAGTGGTAACAATGACACTGTATGATGTAATTTGGTAAGGTAACAATGGCTGACCATTATGCTGAGTGATTGTGAGTTAGCCCGAGGGGCTGATACTGTACTGAAAGTGAGCCCAAGGGGATGATACTATGCTGAGCGATTGATACTGTGCCCGAGGGGCGGATTTCTACTTGTTAATTACTTGTTAAATTACCTGTTTTACTTGTTTTAAAAAGGAATATCATTTGATTTCTTTACTGATTTACTGCTTTAAGTGATTTTACTGCTTGATATGGAATTGCTTTGTGCCTTTACGTGTTTTCATACTTTCAGCCATTATTTGTAATTATTACTCACTGAGTCGGAGTACTCACATTACTTCATGCACCGTGTGTGCAGATTTAGGTATAGCAGAGTCCGCACCTGAGCGCTGATTCCTTCCAGGCTAGGCAGTGATTTGGAGTTACGAGGTAGCCCTATAGTAGATTCTGTAGTAGCTCATGACTTGTGACACCCCGGTTTGGGCTGTGTCGAGATGGTTCCTGCTATTATTATCATTAAAATTCCGCAATTTATGAGTATTTATTATATGTTATTACTGTTTATGATGATTAACTGTTTAAAAGAGGTGTTCTGTTTTGGTCTGGCTGGACCTGTCTTCATGAGATGCGCCATCACGACCGGGTTCGGGGATTGGGTCGTGACAAGTTGGTATCAGAGCCTAGGTTACTTAGGTCTTACGAGCCATGAGCAGGTTTAGTAGAGTCTCGCGGATCGGTACGGAGACGTCTGTATTTATCCTCGAGAGGCTGCAGAACCTTTAGGAAAAATTTCATATTCTTGAAACTCTTGTCATGCGAACTTGTTGGTCCGAGTACTAAACTTCTGATATTCCATTCTCTCACAAATGGTGAGGATGCGAGCTACCGTACGAGGTGGACGACCACCAGTGCCACCCACTGAGGCCACCAGAGGCCGTGGATGCGGTCGTGGATGTGGCAGAGGCAGAGCAGCAAGGGAATCACCTGTTGATGCACCGGCTGCCCCGGCTCCGGATCAGGCTCCCGCTATGGATGCTCCAGCAGCACCAGTTCAGGCACTAGTTGTGCCTATCATGGTTCCGGGTTTTCAGGAGGCCTTGGCACAGATCTTATCAGTGTGCACTGGCCTGGCTCAGGCAGTTTCAGCCACTACAGAAGCAGCTACTTCACAGGCCGGGGGAGGCAATCAGACTCCTACTGCTCGCACACCTGAGCAAGTAGTGCAGGGACTACAAACATCGGGGGCACCTCCAGCTCAGCCGGTTGCACCAGCTTAGTAGTTTACTGTGCCAGTTATGCCGGATGATGAGCAGCGTCGTCTTGAGAGGTTTGGTAGACTCCAGCCTCTGTCATTCAGTGGTTCCAAGGGCGAGGATGCCCAGGGTTTTCTTGATAAGTGTCCGCGGATGCTCTGTACAGTAGGGGTTCTTGAGACTAGTGGTGTGGCATTTACCACCTTTCAGTTTACTGGGGCTGCCTTCACATGGTGGGAGGCGTATGAGAGGCGTAAGCCGGTTGGAGCAGCGCCCCTTACTTGGCAGCAGTTCTCCACTCTCTTCTTGGAGAAGTATGTGCCGCAGTCCCGTAGAGAGGAGCTACGTAGATAGTTTGAGTGGTTGCGATAGGGGGATATGGTTGTGTCACAGTATGAGTTGAGGTGTTCTGAGTTGGCTCGTCATGCCATTTGGATGGTTCCAACAGATCGTGAGAGGATCAGGAGATTTGTTGATGGCCTTAACTATCACCTCCGTATTCTTATGACCCCAGACAGGGTGTTAGGTGCTACGTTTGAGGAGGTGGTCGATATCGCTCGCGAGATTGAGACGGTTCGCCGTTAGGATCGAGAGGAGAGGGAGGCCAAGAAGCCTCGAGGATCTGGCAGTTATAGTGGGGCTTCTTCGAGGGGCCAGTTTCAGCATGTTAGAGGCCGTTCTTTCAGGCATGCTCAGTCAGCCCGCCCAGAGTATCGCGAGGCATCTTCGGGTCATGGTCATCATGGATCTCAGTGGGGCCAGTCATCACGCAGTGCCCTTCCAGCCCAGAGTTCATCTCGTGCCCCGTCAGCTCAGGGTTCTTCTATGACGAGTGCATCAGCTGGTCACTCCGGTGTGAAGGGTTCCCTTCAGTCCCCTTCTCCAGCACCTGGGAGTTCGTTATGAGTGTGGAGAGTTTGGACATGTGTGGAGGCAGTGTCCTCATCATATGGCTAGTTCATCTCAGCAGAGGGGTCAGCCCTCGACTTCTGCTCCAGTTACCTCACCACCCGCCCATCCAGCTAGGGGTGGAGGTCATGCAGCTAGGGGTAGCCCCAGAGGGGGAGGTCGATCAGGGGGCGGTCAGGCCCATTTTTATGCACTTCCTCGCAGGCCAGATGCTATTGCTTCAGATGCTGTCATTACAGGTATTGTTTCAGTCTGCCACAGAGATGCCTCTGTAATATTTGATCCCGGTTCCACCTTTTCTTATGTGTCATCATACTTTGCTCATTATTTGGGTACGCCCCGTGAGTTTCTTGCTTTACCTATTCATGTATCTACCTTAGTGGGCGATACTGTTGTTGTAGACCGTGTGTACCGGTCATGTGTGGTGACTATTGGGGGTCTGGATACCCGAGTGGATCTATTGCTATTGAGCATGGTGGATTTTGATGTCATTTTGGGCATGGATTGGCTATCTCCATGTCGTGCTATTCTAGACTGTCATGCTAAGACAGTCACTTTGGCTATGCCGGGTATACCGCAGATCGAGTGGCGTGGTGTGACTGATTATATCCCTAGTAGAGTGATCTCTTTCTTTAAGGCCCAACGTATGGTTGGGAAGGGTTGCCTTTCATATCTAGTATTTGTAAGGGATGTTGGAGCTGAGACTCTTAGTATTGATTCTTTCCCAGTTGTGAGGGATTTTCTCGATGTTTTTCCTGCAGACCTGTCGGGCATGCCACAGACAGGGATATTAATTTTGGTATTGACCTGGTGCCGGGCACTCAGCCCATTTCTATTCCGCCATACCGTATGGCACCAGCAGAGTTGAAGAAATTGAAAGAACAACTTCAGGAACTCCTAGATAAGGGATTCATTCGGCCTAGTGTGTCCCCTTGGGGTGCACCGGTTTTGTTTGTGACGAAGAAGGATGGCATGATGAGAATGTGCATTGATTATAGGCAATTGAACAAAGTAACAATCAAGAACAAGTATCCCTTGCCTCGCATTGATGATTTATTTGATCAGCTTCAGGGAGCGAGGGTGTTCTCCAAGATTGATCTCTGTTCGAGTTATCACCAGTTGAAGATCAGGGATTCAAATATTCTGAAGACTGCTTTCAGGACCAGATATGGCCATTATGAGTTTTTTGTTATGTCCTTCGGGCTAACCAATGCCCCAACAACATTCATGCATTTGATGAACAGTGTATTTCGGCCTTATATGGATTCGTTCGTTATTGAATACATTGATGATATTCTGGTGTACTCGCGTAGTTAGGAGGAGCACGCAGAGCATTTGAGAGTTGTGTTGTAGAGACTGAGGGAGGAGAAGCTTTATGCAAAATTCTCCAAGTGTGAGTTTTGGCTCAGATCAGTGGCTTTCTTGGGGCACGTGGTGTCCAGCAAGGGTATACAGGTTGATCCGAAGAAGATAGAGGCGGTTCAGAGTTGGCCCAGACCGTCCTCATCCATAGAGATTCGTAGCTTTCTTGGGTTAGCAGGCTATTATCGCCGGTTTGTTCAGGGATTTTCATCCATTGCATCTCCCTTGACCAAGCTGACTCAGAAGGGTGCTCCATTCGTATGGTCGGACGAGTGTGAGGAGAGCTTTCAGAAGCTCAAGGCAGCCTTGACCACAACTCCAGTGTTGGTTTTGCCATCAGCTTCAGGTTCATATACTGTGTATTGTGATACTTCAAGAGTTGGGATTGGTTGTGTGTTGATGCAGGAGGGTAGAGTTATTGCTTATGCTTCTCGGTAGTTGAAGCCCCATGAGAAGAACTACCCTGTTCATGATTTGGAGTTGGCTGCCATAGTTCACGCATTGAAGATTTGGAGGCATTACTTGTATGGCATATCTTGTGAGGTGTTCACTGATCATCGCAGTCTTCAGCATTTGTTCAAGCAAAAGGATCTTAATTTGTGGCAACGTAGATGGTTGGAGTTGCTTAAGGATTATGATATCACTATATTGTACCATCCGGGAAAGGCCAATGTGCTGGCTGATGCTTTGAGCCGAAAGGCAGTGAGTATGGGGAGTTTGGCATATATTCCAGTTGGGGAGAGGCCTCTTGTGGTTGATGTTCAGGCCTTGGCCAATCGGTTCGTGAGGTTGGATTCGGAGCCCAGTCGGGTGTTGGCTTGTGTGGTTTCTCGGTCTTCTTTATATGATCGCATCAGAGAGCGCCAGAATGATGATCCGCATTTGCTTGTCCTTAGGGACAGAGTCCAGCATGATGATGTCAGAGATGTGACCGTCGGTGATGATGGTGTGTTGAGGATGCAAGGCCGAATTTGTGTGCCCAATGTGGATGGGCTTAGAGTGCTGATTCTGGAGGAGGCCCATAGCTCACGGTATTCCATTCATCCAGGTGCCGCGAAGATGTATCAGGATTTGAGGCAACACTATTGGTAGAGAAGAATAAAGAAAGATATTGTGGGATTTGTAGCTCGGTGTCTCAATTGTCAGCAGGTGAAGTATGAGCATTAGAGACCAGGTGGCTTGTTTCAGCAGATGGTTATTCCCGAGTGGAAGTGGGAGAGAATAACTATGGACTTTGTGGTTGGACTTCCTTGGACTTTGAAGAAGTTCGATGCTATTTGGGTGATTGTGGATCGGCTGACCAAGGCTGCGCACTTTATTCCTGTGTGTACTACCTATTCTTCATAGCGGTTGGCAGGGATTTATATCCGGGAGATTGTTCGGTTGCATGGCGTTTCTGTTTCTATCATCTCAGATAGAGGTACTCAGTTTACTTTGCAGTTTTGGAGAGTCGTGTAGAGAGAGTTGTGTACTCAGGTAGAGTTGAGCACATCGTTTCATCCTCAGTTCATGAGAAAGTCTTGCTGAAGGTTCGCCCATGAAGGGTGTTATGAGATTTGGGAAGCAAGGCAAGTTGAGTCCTCGGTTCATTGGGCCTTTTGAGGTGCTTCAAAGGATTGGGGAGGTGGCTTATGAGCTAGCTTTGCCACCCAACCTGTCGAGTGTGCATCCGGTATTTCATGTTTCTATGCTCCGGAAGTATAGTGAGGATCCGTCTCATGTTTTGGATTACAACACGGTTCGGTTGGATGATGATTTGACCTTTGATGTGGAGCAGTAGCTATTTTGGGTCGCCAAGTTCGGAAGTTGAGGTCAAAGGATATAACTTCAGTGAAGGTGCAGTGGAGAGGTCGGCCCGAGGAGGAGGCTACCTAGGAGACCGACCGGGAGATACGGAGTAAATATCCTCATCTATTTGAGGCTTCAGGTATGTTTCTTGACTCATTCGAGGACGAACGTTTGTTTAAGTTAGGGACGATTTGACGACCTGGCCGGTCGTCTCATGAGTTACCGCTCCATTTCCCCCATTTCAGCTTCCTTACGCTTCGTTATCCGTGTTTTATGTGATCGAGTTTATTAGTTCGAGTTCGTAGATGACTTGGTAAGAAATGAGACACTTAGTCTCTTTTAAGAAGGCTTAAGTTGGAAAAGTCAACCGGAGGTTGACTTATGTGTTAGAAGGCTCGGAAGTGAGTTCTGATGGTTCGGTTAGCTTCGGGAGGTGATTTGTGACTTAGGAGCGCGATCAGAATGGGTTTTGGAGTTGTAGAGAAGATTTAGGCTTGAATTGGCGAAATTGATATTTTGGCAAATTCCGGTTGATAGGCGAGATTTTGATATAGGGGTCGGAATGGATTTCCGAGAGTTGCAGTAGCTTCATTGTGTCAATTGGGATGTGTGTGCAAAATTTCAGGTCATTCGGATGAGATTTAGTAGACCTTTTGATCGAAAGCATAATTTAAGAGTTCTTGGAGCTCTTAGGCCTGAATCCTATGTTAAATTGGTGATTTGATGTTGTTGTGAGCGTTCCGAAGTTTTGAGCAAGTTTGAACGATGTCATGAGATGTGTTGGTACAATTGTTGGTACATTCCGCGGTAGGTGTCTTGCGGACCACACAAAATGGTGTGCGGCCGCGGTGGGGAACGATCCGCTGGTCCTACTTCGGAAGCTCATATCTTTTAATCTACAAACAAATTTGAGGTGATTGAAAAACGAAAGTTGTAGCCCGTCGTGTGTAGTTTCCAGAAAAATAAAGATATTGCAATTTGGACATCTGTATCAAAGGTTATGGCCAAAATACTAAAACATGTCACTGCAGAGGGAGGCCTGTGCGGCCGCACGTTGCCTTTGCGCGGACCGCACTGGCTTGCGCGGACCGCGTGAGTTTTGGTGCGGCCCGCGGTAGCTGATACCTGATGGGTACCTATAAATACGAGGTTTTGGGTTTTATTTAATATTTTGATCTAGAGAGCTCGGATTTTGGCGATTTTTCGAAGGTTTTTCAAGAAATTCATCGGTGTAAGTGATTTTAAATCAGATTTGGCTAGAATACATGAATCTATCACTGAATTCATCATTTAATTCGTGATTTGAGATGGAATTTGGGAAAAAAATTGCGAAATCTTTCAAAAATGTAAAATGATGATTTGAAGGACCAAATGGTATCTGAATTGGATAATTTTGGTATGGTTAGACTCATGAGGGTATGAGGATTTTGAAAATGTATAATTTACCCGATTTCAAGACGTGGTCCCGGGGCTCGGGTTTTGCTAATTTCGAGATTTTTAATATTTTCGAATGTTTTCGCTTGGGCTTTTTTCCCTTAGCATATTGTGACGTATTCGTTCTGACTTTGGATAGATTCAACGCGCTGATTTTTTCCAAACTTTCACCACTAATTAGGCCTTTAATCACATATAAACAAGTTATGAAGTCAAGAATCTTACCTCCAAGAGATTACCCTTTGGTTTCCTCAAGAATCCCTCTCAAAAGCTTTTATCCCGCTCAAAAATGGTAAAAAAATGAAGAAGGGTCGCAGATTGGCTATTTAAATACTGCCCAGTTGTTTAACCCTACACGATCGCAGAAACACCTATGCGATCGCGTAAGACAACTCCTCACAAAAATGCGATCGCGACCAGCTCTATGCGATCGCATAGAGCACTTCCATCACCTCACTGCCACTCCAAGTCCCTCTACGCGAACGCAAAGGTCTCCACGCGAACGCAATGACCAAGACTGCTCACCCTACGCAATCGCACTCCTACCTTCGCGATAACAATTCAAAAAAATCCACCTGGCCTCAACTTACTCTACGCGATCGCGGATAAACTCACGCGATCACAATGAACAAACCGCTGCTGCTAAAACACCAGAAAACCAGCAATCTCCCAAAGACCAAAAGTGCCTGTTTGAGCATCCGAAATACACCCGAGGCCCTCGGGACTTCAACCAAACCTACCAACATATCCCATAACATCATTAAAACTTAGTCAAATCCTCGAAACATCGAAAACAATGCAAAAACACCGAAATCACATCAAATTCAAGCCTATGAACTTTGAAATTTCTAAATTCCACCAACGATGCTGAAACCATCCAAAACACCTCCGATTAACTTGAAAATTTTCACATATGTCCAAAATGACATTACGAACCTGTTCCAACTTCCGGAATTCCATTCCAACCCCTATATCAAAATCTCACCTATCAATCGGTAAACGCCAAAATCTCAATTTCGTCAATTCAAGCCTAAACCTTCCGCAAACCTCCAAAATACATTCTGATCATGCTCTTAAGTTCCAAATCACCTAACGGAGCTAACCAAATCATAAAAATTCCAATCAGAGATCATATACTAACAAATCAAAAATTGGTCAAACCTTTCAACTTTTAAGCTTCAAACTGAGAACTGTTCTTCCAAATTCATTCCGAATACGCTGAAAAACCAAAACTGACAATTTACATAAGTCATAATACACCATACGAGGCTAGTCATGCCCGAGAACTGACGAGCAAAGTGCAAAACCTCAAAACGACTGGTCGGGTCGTTACACCGTGTCAACCACTTAAACATATATTTATCCTCGAACGTGCCCAGAGTTGTTCCGAAAACCAATAAATTGCTGTGTAACCTTACATGCACATACCCGGGGGTGATTCAACGTCACCCTATCTCATATAGGTCCTATAACACAATGTAACTAAAGTTTCACAATCCAACCTAGCCTATAAACCTTAGAACCACTTTTCCACTTTTGAAATCATCTACAAGATCAGAACCTCACATCTATACTCTGAATAAGCCCGAACAAGCTATAACAAACCATACCTGCAGCCTCAGATGCAATTACATGATATACTACATAGCTCTAACTCTCATAGCGACAACTTCTAATTACAGCAGCTGCTCAAAACTTCCAAATTTCGATAATAAGACTTTTATCAAATAAAGCCCCATTCCAACAATTCTGTATACTGTAACTGGTAAATGAAACATGTAAAAAACCATAACTATTCCTCAAATCAACCATCTGTGAAGCCCTTCTCCTTTGGCAAGGACCATAGCAAACTTCTGAGCCGAACATCGATAGTATCCTTCCAACATGCTGAAATCGAATCCATATTTATTCATTATAGATCCCCAAGGATCTCATCTAATACAACATAACTACCTTGGTGACATGACACATCAATACCATTTAAAACCACAACTCGTGCAATCCGCGCACCAATAAGCAACAACCCAAACATACTCAAATCATGAGAATGACTGAAATGAGAGAGTTGTACCGCAAGCTCGACAGTACCACCACAACACAATGCTGAGAACACATCACACATGGTAGAAACATAATGCACGAACCCAACCCGAAGGATCATAGCTCGACATAACTTCGCCGCAATGCGCGACCCTATCCAAACACTGGTTCCCATGAGACACCTCAAATCACCATGCTCACAATCATCAACCAAGAACACTTTAATAACTAGCACCCAAAAGTGAATCATGATAACCATGGAGAAGCAAATGATGCAATGCCATATCAGTCCAAAAGAACCTACCCAATGCGCAACAACTCATGCAACGCCCAATTACCCGACTCGCTCGAATTCCGCTATAAAGCTCAAATGGAATCGCACCATGTGCACATATAACAAACAAATCACAACCCCTCGTAACATAGAAGAGTAACTCATAGATCACTCCAGAACACGGATAAGCTCTACAACAATTGAATAGCACATCTCCCAACAATACTAGTTCGGAGTCAACAATTCCGTCTCGGTGCAGAACACACATCTATGCTGGGCCTACCAATGAACCACACGTCAACTCTGATCACCCACAACAGATAAATAACCCTCCGAAGGTTCACAAGGACTAAATCATAGCACGAACTATCATCTGACTAGCTTACCCACATCTTTACAGTCCACAACCGCGAAATAACCTGTTTATGAGGACCCCCAGTCTCCAAATCTGTAAAGCACTCAAATCACCATATCCGATCCCAACTTCGCCGCCCGAATATCTAATACATCCCTACTACTCGATCATCCCATGAGGGGTACTTCAAAAATTCCTCTGTGCCACCAACAGTCGATCATACAAGATAGTGCCGCAATACAAATAAAGCATCCATAACTCAAACACATCGCCCTTTCTAAAATATACACCCTCATCAAGCCACACCAATTAGTGATCTCGTTTATCTAGCCATCTGAAGTTGTCCATGTTGCCTAAGAATTTATGACCTTCCTTTCAAGACTGAACTGTGACCTTACACATGCAAATCTCGACCCCACACAACATACCGCATATACCATACCATCCAATGATAAATATGAGAACTTCACAATCCACTCCGAGCTACAAGCAACTACGCACTCAACTAGCCAGGAGCTTTTCCATTTGATCTCATCTTGGAGAAAATCATTATACACTCCATGCTCCTCATGCCAGTAGAAAATATACATCTCTAATCGTGGTAGAAACCACCAAGAACTCTCCGAATTCTAGTTGCACAATACCAAACCGTCAAAACTAAATCCCTCTAACTCAACCCAGCTACGCAGGCCATCAAAACCTAAGAGCATTACCACGAAACACCAGTAGAAACCCAGTGCATCATAAGCACCCAAGAACCGATCATATCTGTTATCCTGCCGATCTAACCTACTGTCAAGCTGTCCAAATTCTCTGAGTTCCTTCTGAATTACCTTCAAATTGATATGTTTCCTTGCTAGTACACCACTATCCTTAACTAAAACTTTCCGCACGAACTTTAGCTTAACATCACATCGTCGTAAGGCTCATAAACCCTCGCATTCCTCTGAAACACCCCCAAAGTACCACAACCGAGATACCCGCTCTGAGAAGACCTTCTGTGAATCTAAAGTCATTACATTCACCTTCTTGATACTGATGTGTAGAATCCATAATAATATAGAAATATCACGAGTCTCGACACCTTCCAATGCAAACCTCCGATCTAGCTAAATATACAACTTGAAAATTTCCAATTATTACATGTAACATCTTGAACCCATCTGAACTATTCTCGAGAGTTGCCCACTCTACTCAAACCGCAATTAGACCGATCAAACAGACCGGACGACATGTGCTCCATTAGCACTCCGACACCGTCGAATGTAACCTCACCTTAATGCAACCAAGCAACTTCCTATTCTATGCACCATACACCCTTTACTCATAACAACTCAAGTCATTCCATAGATTCTTATATGCCCCTAGAGCACGACATGACCCCTATCCAAAATTTCCTTTATTCAGGTCATCCTCGATCTCAGCCTGTGTAAGCCATAATTGATTTCACCAGTGTGCCCTAAACTGGAACCAACAAAGTACATAACCATGCAATCAACTGAACAATAGCAGACTCTCCCACTTGGCTCAAAGCCATGGATTGAAACACACACAATAACTCATAATGCATATACTCTATTACTGTCATAATACCATAGTAAGATTAAACTCAATCCTTCATAAGCTCATGAAACACAGACCATCTACTACTTTAAATCTTCTGTAAATCTCGCATTTACCCTCATAACGGTCAAGCCCACTCTCTTAAGCAACCCAAATTCGAATTGTAACACATATCTTTCACTGGTAATAGAGATCTTCCAATGAACGACATAAGGATCACGCAAACTTCAGAACAATCCGCAAGAGATAACCCACCTACTTCGCCTCAACTAACATCTCTCCATACCCTTCTACCGGCATAAACATTATGCAGTCACTTAATCTTCCTGAGTCTGAACTCATATCACAACGTGAAATTTACTTCACCCCCCAACTAGGTAACATGAAAAGGTCCTTCAACCTGCCTACAACTCGGGCTATACATCAAATCATGATGGAAATCAAGCACCAAATAGTTCGTACTATCCCTTTCTCATCCCATTTGAATCATATGAACACATCTCGCAGTCACCTCATATTCATCACATAGCTATCTAGTCATCACTCCCACTGATCGGGACATTATCGGACATACAAATCCAGAAACACGTGCTCCCACAATCAACACCTGAGTGCTCAAGCTGTAAGCAAAAACCCGGCCACAAGTCCTCCAGACTGGCCCACATCTACACACATGATCACATCTTGCGTCTCGATCAGGGAATCACAAGCCAACGATGCACATTTGGTACTGAGCGCTCATGCGCGCATACGAATGCGTGGAAGCAATTCAAAGAGTTAAATTCCAAGCTGAATCAAGGACACTCAAGGGTGTGAAGTTTTTCCTAAAGGTTCTGCAACCTCCCGAGGATAAGTACAGACGTCTCCGTACCGATCCGCGAGACTCTACTAAACCTGCTCATGACTCGTGAGACCTATTTAACCTAGGCTCTGATACCAACTTGTCATGACCCAAAAACTGACCCGGTCATGATGGCGCCTATCGTGAAACTACTCCAGCCAACACAACTCCCGAATCAACCATTATTCAGTAAAAGTTATTTTTATACCATTTATTAATCATTAATCTCATGATGTAAATTTAAACGAATAGTGCGGAATAAATACACAAGCCCGACATCGGGGTATCACTAGTCAGTCATGAGCATCTACAAAATCTGAATACAACAAAAAGTTTGAAATATACTAAATACAGTCTAATGAAGACAAGAGGGAGAAAAGCTGTGCTGCGAATGCTGGGCAGCTACCTTGCTACACTCCGATGACTCTGCCTCTGAGCGATCAACACCCGCTACCGGGTTCAGAAATACCTGGATCTGCACACAAGGTGCAGGGAGTAATGTGAGTTCTCTAACTCAGTAAGTAATAAAAGTAAATAAAGACTGAGTAGTAAGAAATCACGTAAACCACGTCATAGCACCACAGCGGGTACCGCACATTCCCAAAACAAGATACAAATCAAATCATTTCGTTAAAATTTCCAACTTTAGTAAACATCTTTTAGAAAATACCTTTCCAAACCTTTCAATAGTGGTTTAATGAAATATATACATAAGTGATGAAAATCATAATCGGCCCATTGGACAAAACATACCTCGTATATAGCCCCCCGGGCAAACAGAAATCATAACCACCTCGTAGCTTAAAAGAAATTTCAGTGGAAGTAACAAAGTCAAATAAGTGGCTAAACTCCGAACACCTTGTAAAACTTCAGTTTAAAGGTAAGTTGATTAAGAACATTTGTTTATCATTTTCATTAGAGGCTCGGTCTAAAGATAAGTGAAAGCAGTAATTAATCAACATATTAAATAAAACTCACTTTAAGGAGGAGTGAAACCAGTAAGTTGATGAACTGGCCCCTCGGGAAAAACATCATCACTCATATATATGTATATATATCCCCTCGGGCAAGCCTCTCAGTCACTCATGACTCAACTCTTATCAATCACACACACACACACACACACACACACACACACACACACACACACACACACACACACACACACACACACACACACACACACACACACACACACACACACACACACACACACACACACACACACACACACACACACACACACACACACACACACACACACACACACACACACACACACACACACACACACACACACACACACACACACACACACACACACACACACACACACACACACACACACACACACACACACACACACACACACACACACACACACACACACACACACACACACACACACACACACACACACACACACACACACACACACACACACACACACACACACACACACACACACACACACACACACACACACACACACACACACACACACACACACACACACACACACACACACACACACACACACACACACACACACACACACACACACACACACACACACACACACACACACACACACTCACAACCAAGCCCTCGGCCTCTCTCAGTCATTGATCTAACAATCAGACCCTCGGTCTAGCTCAGTCATCAATCTCACAATCAGGCCTTCGACCTCTCTCTCAGCCATCAACCTCACAAGTCACTAGGACTATCAGTAAAACAGGGCGTTCCGCTCAAATATCATTTATAGTGCCAAAATATAGTAATAAAACTGAGTTAGGAAATTTCAAAAATGCAGCATAATTGAGTACAATTATTAAGTCAAAACAGTGAGGAAATGTAGTTTAAGTCCCATAAGAATCCAAAACAGTTGGCCTGTGGCCCGAACATAACATTTAGCCCAAAACATGATAATAACAAATAATTTTCAATCAAATACACAGCTAAACAGTCATATGGTATGGACTAAGTCACAATCCCCAGTGGTGCATGACCCCACACTTGTCGTCTAGCATGCGCGTCACCTCAAAATAGCACAACGATGTAAAATCCGAGGTTTCAAACCCTCAGGACAGCATTTACAATCATTACTTACCTCTATCTGGTCCAGACTCTAGCCCGCGATGCCTTTGCCTCTGTAATCAGTCTCCAATTGCTCCGAATCTAACCAAAATTAGTTCCACATCATTAATACACGCTAAAGGAATAAAGCCCAAGCGAAAATAATCATATTAACTCAAAAATTCCGAAATTGGCCAAACCCGGCCCCAGCCCCGCGTCTCAGAACTTGATAACATTTACGCCAAAATGGTCCTCATCCTTCCAAGAGTCTATACATATCAAGAACACTAAAATGGGAGTTCAAGTGACCCCCCAAATACTCATTTTAAGGTTTCTTAATCTCAAGCCCAAATTACCCATTTTGCACTGAGTTTTCCCAAAATTTCACCACTAATTAGGCCTTTTAATCACATATAAACAACTTATGAAGTCAATAATCTTACCTCCAAGATATTACCCTTTGGTTTCCTCAAGAATCCCTCTCAAAATCTTTAATCCTGCTTAGAAATTGTGAAAAAATGAAGAAGGGTCGGAGATTGGCTATTTAAATACTGCTCAGTTATTTAACCCTACGCGCAGAAACACCGATGCGATCGCGTAAGACAACTCCTAAAAAAAATGCGATAGCGACCAGCTCTATGCGATCGCATAGAGAAATTCCATCACCTCACTGCCACTCCAAGTCCCTCTATGTGAACGCAAAGGTCTCCACGCGAAAGCAGTGACCAAGACTGCTCACCCTATATGATCGCACTCCTACCTTCGCGACTAACAAAAATCCACGTGGCCTCAACTTACTCTACGTGATCGCGGATGAACTCATGCGATCGCAATGAACATACCACTGCTTCTAAAACACCAGAAAACCAGCAATATCTCAAAGACCAAAAGTGCCCGTTTGAGCATCCGAAATACACCTGAGGCCCCCGAAACCTCAACCAAACCTACCAACATATCCCATAATATCATTAAAACTTAGTCGAACCCTCGAAATACCAAAAACAATGCAAAAACATCAAAATCACATAAAATTCAAGCCTATGAACTTTGAAATTTTTAAATTTCGCCAACGATGCTGAAACCATTCAAAACACCTCCGATTGACCTGAAAATTTTTACACATGTCCAAAATGACATTACGAACCTGTTCCAACTTCTGGAATTCCATTCCGACCCCTGTATCAAAATCTCACCTATCAACCGGTAAAAACCAAAATCTCAATTTCGCCAATTCAAGCCTAAACCTTCCGCGGACCTCAAAAATACATTCCGATCATGCTCCTAAGTCCCAAATCACCTAACGGAGCTAACCAAATCATTAAAATTCCAATCCGAGATCATATAATAACAAATCAAAACTTAGTCAAACCTTTCAAATTTTAAGCTTCAAACTAAGAACTATTCTTCTAAATTCATTCCGATTACCCTGAAAAACCAAAACCGACGATTTACATAAGTCATAATACACCACACGGGGCTAGTCATGCCCGAGAACTGATGAGCGAAGTTCAAAAGCTCAAAACAATCGGGCGGGTCGTTACACCGTGTCAACCACGTCGCTGCGTCCATAAGGCCACTAAATGTATATATGCCTGTACAATAAAATGTACAACAAGTGTAGTATGAGTACGAAAACAATGCGTACCCTGTAAGTATCCAGTCTAACCTTGAAGAAGTAGTGACGAGGGGTCGACTTCGACACTTACTAGTGCTCCAACAATATCAAGTATAATAAAGAAGTGAAGAAATATGGAACCGAGTATATATATGGAACAAACATGTATATAATATGTGGTATAATTCCCCTATTTATAATTTTACTCAAGCTCTCAACCAACAATTTTCCTTCGTAACCGTAGCTTTTATATATATAGAGATAGTGGATTTCACCAAAGATGTTGTCATAATTTAAATCAGGGAAAAACTCGGATACACTGACTTCTTGCCAAAAATTACACACGATTCCATGAGGATAATATATATAGGAAATGCTGAGGCATACGACCCGATCCAACATAAAAGTAAATTGTGCACTGCTGAGGATCGAACGACGCGAATCATAGATGCATCTATTAACCTGCCGAGGCGAATGGCCCGATCCCATAAGGGTAGTAGAAGGAAATACCCTGCTCACGGTACGTGTGGTGCGGTAAAATATAAATTTAACATTAAAATCATATCTCTTTCTTGATTCTTTTCAATATAAGGGAAATTCAGTTTGTATCTTTTTTAAGGAAATTGCCCCGCTCACGAAACATACATGCGATGCGGTTACACATAGATTGATTAAGCTATTATAATATTCCTTCAATTCTTTTCAAAAATACAAATTTCAAATGAAAACTTTTAAGATCTCAAATTCCTCAATTTTAATTTTTTTCAAGACATTTACTAAGCAAACTCAATCTCGCTTCTTCTCAAGGCAAACAATAAATATAAATCAACAACAATGTCGATAAGGCATGGTGTAAACATAAAACAACCCGGACATAGGGATAGCTAGTAGTTACGTACGAACCCTCGTCACCTCGTGCGTACGTAGCCCCATAAATAGAGGCACATATTAATTTAATTCACCTATGGGGTTAATTCTCTCTTACAAGGTTAGAAAAGAGACTTACCTCACTTCGAAGTTCCATAGCCGGCTCCCAAACCTTTCAAACAACTCGACCGATGCCCAACGCTCCAAAACTCGCTTTCGCTTTATTAACATTCACAAGCTTTTAATCCTCCTCCGACATCGTAACATTGAGTAAAATGCTTGTATGCCACGAACAAATTGATATCTACAATTACAACCCCAATTACAATCAAAATATGACTCAAAAATATTTATCAATATCCATCTATGGCTCACAATTTGGCTACAAGCCTCCGACTCAAATCGTCTAATAGGTTCACTTACTAGCACATTTAACTCTACTCTTATCATTTAATACCCATTAGAAATCATCAATGATACTACATTAAATCTTCAACACCGCCAAATTATTATTCATCATCTTCCTTAACAAACATTTTCGAAACATTTAATTTGGCGACTACTTAGTAGAACACTTCCAACTAAGCTAGAAAATGATTCCATAGGTTCATTGCATCCTTTAATTTAATTTCTAAGAACACTATTTATCAGTGACGACCCGGCCAGTCATCTCATGAGTTACCGCTCCATTTCCCCCATTTCATTTTCCTTACGCTTCGTTATAAGTGTTTTATGTGATCGAGTTTATTAGTTCGAGTTCGGAGAGGACTTGGTAAGAAATGAGACACTTAGTCTCTTTTAAGAAGGCTTAAGTTTGAAAAGTTAACCGGAGGTTGACTTATGTATTAGAAGGCTTGGAAGTGAGCTCCAATGGTTCGGTTAGCTTTGAGAGGTGATTTGTGACTTAGGAGCGCGACCGGAATGGGTTTTGGAGTTGTAGAGAAGATTTAGACTTGAATTGGCGAAATTGATATTTTGGCAAATTTCGGTTGATAGGCGAGATTTTGATATAGCAGTCGGAATGGAATTCCGAGAGTTGTAGTAGCTTCATTGTGTCAATTGGGATGTGTGTGCAAAATTTCAGGTCATTCAGACGAGATTTGATAGATCTTTTGATCGAAAGCATAATTTAAGAGTTCTTGGAGCTCTTAGGCCTGAATCCTATGTTAAATTGGCGATTTGATGTTGTTGTGAGCGTTCCAAAGTTTTGAGCAAGTTTGAACGATGTCATGAGATGTGTTGGTACAATTAGTTTGAAGTTCCGGGAGTTCCGGGTAGGTTCCGGGATGTTTTAGTGCAAAAATCATAGCTGTAGTAGGTCTACAGGGGTTGCAGGTCCCCAGAACTCACCCATGCGGTCCGCATAAAAATAGGTGCACCCGCGTTGAGTGTTGTGCAGGCCCGGGGCTCGGGTTTTTCTAATTTCGAGATTTTTGATATTTTTCGAATGTTTTCCCTTAGGATTTGTTCCCTTAGCATATTGTGATGTATTCGTTCTGACTTTGAATAGATTCGACGCGCGTGGAGGCCAATTCAAGGGGCAAAGGCGTCGCAAGCTAGAGAATTAACCAGTTCGAGGTGAGTAATAGTTGTAAATGATGTCCTGAGGGTTTGAAACCCCGGATTGCACATTGTAGTGCTATATTGAGGAAAGATACACGCTGGATGATGAGCGTGAGGTCTTTCACCACTGGGGATTGTGACTTGGTCCATCCCGATTGATGACTTTACTGAATATTTGACTGAAATCCATTTGTTATCATCATGATTTGGGCTGATTGCCATATTTGGGCTTCGTGCCAACTATTTTGAACCCTCTGGGGATTTTCATCACTGTTTCCTTACTGTTGGACTTATTATTTGAACTCAGTCCTGTTGATATCTACTGTTTTACAAACTAAGCCACTTTTACTCAGATTTGAAACTTAAATGATATTTCTACATCATGTTTTGGGCTGAGAACTACTGTTTTACTAATGCCCAAGGGGCTTATGATGATTTCTGGACTGAGTGAGGCCGAGGGCCATATGTGAGGATATGCTGAGTGATATGAGGCCGAGGGCCTGAGATACTATTTATGCCATGCGGTGGCTTGAGTGATGTGAGGATATGCTGAGTGATGATGCCACGAGGTGGCTTGATATAGCGCTTGGGCCGTAAGGGGCCCCTCCGGAGTCTGCACACCCACAGTATTTGAAACAGTGGTAACAATGACACTGTATGATTCAATTTGGTCAGGTAACAACGGCTGACCATTATGCTGAGTGATTGTGAGTTAGCCCGAGGGGCTGATACTGTACTGAGAGTGAGCCCGAGGGGCTGATACTATGCTGAGTGATTGATACTGTGCCCGAGGGGCGGATTTCTACTTGTTAATTACTTGTTAAATTACCTGTTTTACTTGTTTTAAAAAGGAATATCATTGAATTTCTTCACTGATTTACTGCTTTAAGTGATTTTACTGCTTGATATGGAATTTCTTTGTGCCTTTACGTGTTTACATACTTTCAGCCATTATTTGTAATTATTACTCACTGAGTCGGAGTACTCACATTACTACATGCACCGTGTGTGCAGATTCAGGTATAACAGAGTCCGCACCTGAGCACTGATTCCTTCCAGGCTAGGCAGTGATTTGAAGTTACGAGGTAGCTGTTGACGTCCTCATCCCATTGTCTCTCTTATCCTCTATCATTTATGTTTTCTTCAGACTGTTGTATCAGATTTCGTACTTTGTAGACCTATAGTAGATTCTGTAGTAGCTCATGACTTGTGACACCCCGGTTTGGGCTGTGTCGAGATGGTTCCTGCTGTTATTATCGTTAAAATTCCGCAATTTATGAGTATTATATTATATGTTATTACTGTTTATGATGATTAACTGTTTAAAGAGGTGTTCTGTTTTGGTCTGGCTGGCCTTGTCTTCATGAAAGGCGCCATCACGACCGGGTTCGGGGATTGGGTCGTGACAAGTTGGTATTAGAGCCTAGGTTACTTAAGTCTTACGAGCCATGAGCAGGTTTAGTAGAGTCTCGCGGATCGGTACGAAGACGTCTGTATTTATCCTCGAGAGGCTGCAGAACCTTTAGGAAAAATTTCATATTCTTGAAACTCTTGTCATGCAAACTTGTTGGTCCGAGTACTAAACTTCTGATATTCCATTCTCTCACAGATGGTAAGGACGCGAGCTACCGTACGAGGTGGACGACTACCAGTGCCACCCACTGAGGCCACCAGAGGCCGTGGATGCGGTCGTAGACGTGGCAGAGGCAGAGCAGCGAGGGCATCACCTGTTGATACACCGGCTGCCCTGGCTCTGGATCAGGCTCCCGCTATGAATGCTCCAGCAACACCAGTTCAGGCACCAGTTGTGCCTATAGTGGTTCCGGGTCTTTATGAGGCCTTGGCCCAGATCTTATCAGTTTGCACTGGCCTGACTCAGGCAGTTTCAGCTACTACAACAGCAGCTACTTCACAGGCCGGGGGAGGCAATCAGACCCCCGCTGCTCGCACACTTGAGCAAGTAGTGCATGGACTACAAACACCGGGGGCACCTCCAGCTCAGCCGGTTGCACCAACTCAGGAGTTTATTGTGCCAGTTATGCCGGATGATGAGCAACATCATCTTGAGAGGTTTGGTAGACTCCAGCCTCCGTCATTCAGTGGTGCCGAGGGCGAGGATGCCAGGGTTTTCTTGATAAGTGTCAGCGGATGCTTTGTACAACAGGGATTCTTGAGACTAGTGGTGTGGCATTTACCACCTTTCAGTTTTCTGGGGCTGCCTTCATATGGTGGGAGGCGTATGAGAGGCGTAGGCCGGTTGGAGCAGCGCCCTTTACTTGGCAGCAGTTCTCCACTCTCTTCTTGGATAAGTATGTGCCGCAGTCCCGCAGAGAGGAGCTGCGTAGATAGTTTGACTGGTTGTGATAGAGGGATATGACTGTGTCACAGTATGAGTTGAGGTTTTCTGAGTTGGCTCGTCATGCCATTTGGATGGTTTCGACAGATCGTGAGAGGATCAGGAGATTTGTTGATGGCCTTAACTATCACCTCCGTATTCTTATCACCCGAGAGAGGGTGTTAGGTGCTACATTTGAGGAGGTGGTCGATATCGCTCGCGATATTGAGACAGTTCGCCGTCAGGATCGAGAGGAGAGGGAGGCCAAGAAGCCTTAAGGATCTGGCAGTTATAGTGGGGCTTCTTCGAGGGGCCAGTTTCAACATGGTAGAGGCCGTTCTTTCAGGCATGCTCAGTCAGCCCACCCAGAGTATCGTGGGGCATCTTCGGGTCATGGTCATCATGGATCTCAGCGGGGCCAGTCATCACACAGTACCCTTCCAGCCTATAGTTTATCTCGTGCCCCGTCAGCTCAGGGTTCTTCTATGTCGAGTGCATCAGCTGGTCACTCCGGTGTGAGGGGTTCCCTTCAGTCCCCTTCTCCAGCACCTGGGAGTTCATTATGAGTGTGGAGAGTTTGGACATGTGTGGAGGCAGTGTCCTCGTCATATGCTCCAGTTACCTTACCATCCGCCCAGCTAGTTAGGGGTGGAGGTCATGCAGCTAGGGGTCGCCCTAGAGGGGGGAGGTCGATCAGAGGGCGGTCAGGCCCATTTTTATGCACTTCCTGGCAGGCCAGATGCTATTGCTTCAGATGCTGTCATTACAGGTATTGTTTCAGTCTGCCACAGAGATGTCTCTGTATTATTTGATCCCGGTTCCACCTTTTCTTATGTGTCATCATACTTTGCTCGTTATTTGGGTACGCCCCGTGAGTTTCTTGCTTTACATGTTCATGTATCTACCCCAGTGGGTAATACGTTGTTGTAGACCATGTGTACCGGTCATGTGTGGTGACTATTGGGGGTCTGGAGACCCGTGTGGATCTATTGCTATTGAGCATGGTGGATTTTGATGTCATTTTGGGCATGGATTGGCTATCTCCGTGTCGTACTATTCTAGACTATCATGCTAAGATAGTCACTTTGGCTATGCCGGGTGTACCGCGGATCGAGTGGCGTGGTGTGACTGATTATATCCCTAGTAGAGTGATATCTTTCTTGAAGGCCCAGCGTATGGTTAGGAAGGGTTGCCTTTCATATCTAGCATTTGTGAGGGATGTTGGAGCTGAGACTCCTAGTATTGATTCTGTCCCAGTTGTGAGGGATTTTCCCGATGTTTTTCCTGTAGACCTATCAGGCATGCCACCGGACAGGGATATTAATTTTGGTATTGACCTGGTGCCGGGCACTCATCCCATTTCTATTCCACCATATCGTATGGCACCAGCAGAGTTGAAGGAATTGAAAGAACAACTTCAGGAACTCCTAGATAAGGGGTTCATTCGGCCTAGGTGTGTCCCCTTGGGGTGCACCGGTTTTGTTTGTGAAGAAGAAGGATGACACGATGAGAATGTACATTGATTATAGGCAATTGAACAAAGTAACAATCAAGAACAAGTATCTCTTGGCTCGCATTGATGATTTATTTGATCAGCTTCAGGGAGCGAGGGTGTTCTCCAAGATTGATCTCTATTCGAGTTATCACCAGTTGAAGATCAGGGATTCAAATATTCTTAAGACTGCTTTCAGCACCAGATATGGTCATTATGAGTTTCTTGTTATGTCCTTCGGGCTAACCAATGCCCCAGAAGCATTCATGCATTTGATTAACAGTGTATTTTGGCCTTATCTGGATTCGTTCGTTATTGTATTCATTGATGATATTCTGGTGTACTCGCGTAGTCAGGAGGAGCATGCAGAGTATTTGAGAGTTGTGTTGCAGAGACTGGGGGAGGAGAAGCTTTATGCAAAATTCTCCAAGTGTGAGTTTCAGCTCAGATCAATGGCTTTCTTGGGGCACGTGGTGTCCAGCGAGGGTATACAGGTTGATCCTAAGAAGATAGAGGCGGTTCAGAGTTGGCCCAGACCGTCCTCAGCCATAGAGATTCGTAGCTTTCTTGGGTTAGCAGTCTATTATCATCGGTTTGTTCAGGGATTTTCATCCATTGCATCGCCCTTGACCAAGCTGACTCAGAAGGGTGCTCCATTCGTATGGTCAGACGAGTGTGAGGAGAGCTTTCAGAAGCTCAAGACAGCCCTGACCACAACTCCAGTGTTGGTTTTGCCATCAGCTTTAGGTTCATATACTGTGTATTGTGATGCTTCAAGAGTTGGGATTGGTTGTGTGTTGATGTAGGAGGGTAGAGTTATTGCTTATGCTTCTCGGCAGTTGAAGCCCCATGAGAAGAACTACCCCATTCATGATTTGGAGTTGGCTGCCATAGTTCACGCATTGGAGATTTGGAGGCATTACTTGTATGGCGTATCTTGTGAGGTGTTCACTAATCATCGCAGTCTTCAGCATTTGTTCAAGCAAAAGGATCTTAATTTGAGGCAGCGTAGATGGTTGGAGTTGCTTAAGGATTATGATATCACTATATTGTACCATCCGGGAAAGGCCAATGTGGTGGCCGATGCTTTGAGCCGAAAGGCAGTGAGTATGGAGAGTTTGGCATATATTCTAGTTGGAGAGAGACCTATTGTGGTTGATGTTCAGGCCTTGGCCAATCAGTTCGTGAGGTTGGATATTTCGGAGCCCAGTCGGGTGTTGGCTTGTGTGGTTTCTCGGTCTTCTTTATATGATCGCATCAGAGAGCGCCAGTATGATGATCCGCATTTGCTTGTCCTTAGGGACAAAGTCCAGCATGATGATGCCAGAGATGTGACCGTCGGTGATGATGGTGTGTTGAGGATGCAGGGCCGAATTTGTGTGCCCAATGTGGATGGGCTTAGAGAGCTGATTCTGGAGGAGGCCCATAGCTCGCGGTATTCCATTCATCCGGGTGCCGCGAAGATGTATCAGGATTTGAGGCAGCACTATTGGTAGAGAAGAATGAAGAAAGATATTGTGGGATTTGTAGCTCGGTGTCTCAACTGTCAGCAGGTGAAGTATGAGCATCAGAGACCGGGTGGCTTGTTTCAGCAGATGGTTATTCCCGAGTGGAAGTGGGAGAGAATCACTATGGACTTTGTGGTTGGACTTCCTCGGACTTTGAAGAAGTTCGATGCTATATGGGTGATTGTGGATCGGCTGACCAAGTCTGCGCACTTCATTCCTGTGTGTACTACCTATTCTTCAGAGCGGTTTGCAGGGATTTATATCTAGGAGATTGTTCGGTTGCATGGCATTCCTGTTTCCATCATCTCAGATAGAGGTACTCAGTTTACTTCACAGTTTTGGAGAGTCGTGCAGAGAGAGTTGGGTACTCAGGTAGAGTTGAGCATAGCGTTTCATCCTCAGACGGACGGACAGTCCGAGCGTACTATTCAAATATTGGAGGACATGTTGCGTGCTTGTGTTATTGACTTTGGAGGTTCATGGGATAAGTTTCTACCACTTGCAGAGTTTGCTTACAACAACAGCTACCAGTCGAGTATTCAGATGGCTCCATATGAGGCTTTGTACGGGAGGCGGTGTAGATCTCCGGTTGGTTGGTTCGAGCCCGGCGAGGCTAGACTATTGGGGACAAATTTGGTTCAGGATTTAGAGAAGGTGAATGTGATTCAGGAGAGGCTTCGTACCTCGCAGTCACGTCTGAAGAGTTATGCGCACCGGAATGTTCGAGATGTGTCCTACATGGTCGATGAGAAGGTCTTGCTGAAGGTTCGCCCATGAAGGGTGTTATGAGATTTGGGAAGCAAGGCAAGTTGAGTCCTCGGTTCATTGGGCCTTTTGAGGTGCTTCGGAGGATTGGGGAGGTGGCTTATGAGCTTGCTTTGCCACCCAGCCTGTCGAGTGTGCATCCGGTGTTTCATGTTTCTATGCTCCGGAAGTATAGTGGGGATCCGTCTCATGTTTTGGATTACAACAAGGTTCGGTTGGATGATGATTTGACCTTTGATGTGGAGCAGTAGCTATTTTGGGTCGCCAAGTTCGGAAGTTGAGGTCAAAGGATATAGCTTCAGCGAAGGTCCAGTGGAGAGGTCGGCCTATGGAGGAGGCTACCTAGGAGACCGAGCGGGAGATACGGAGCATATATCCTCATCTGTTTGAGGCTTCAGGTATGTTTCTTGACTCGTTCGAGGACGAACTTTTGTTTAATTTGGGGAGGATGTGACGACCCGGCCAGTCGTCTCCTGAGTTAGCGCTCCATTTCCCCCATTTAAGCTTCCTTACACTTCGTTATCTGTGTTTTATGTGATCGAGTTTATTAGTTCGAGTTCGGAGAGGACTTGGTAAGAAATGAGACACTTAGTCTCTTTTAAGAAGGCTTAAGTTGGAAAAGTCAACCGGAGGTTGACTTATGTGTTAGAAGGCTCGGAAGTGAGTTCTGATGGTTCGGTTAGCTTCGGGAGGTGATTTGTGACTTAGGAGCGCGATCGGAATGGGTTTTAGAGTTGTAGAGAAGATTTAGGCTTGAATTGGCGAAATTGATATTTTGGCAAATTCCGGTTGATAGGCAAGATTTTGATATAAGGGTCGGAGTGGATTTCCGAGAGTTGCAATAGCTTCATTGTGTCAATTGGGATGTGTGTGCAAAATTTCAGGTCATTCGGACGAGATTTAATAGACCTTTTGATCGAAAGCATAATTTAAGAGTTCTTGGAGCTCTTAGGCCTGAATCCTATGTTAAATTGGTGATATGATGTTGTTGTGAGCGTTCCGAAGTTTTGAGCAAGTTTGAACGATGTCATGAGATGTGTTGGTACAATTGTTGATACATTCCGCGGTAGGTGTCATGCGGACCACACAAAATGGTGTGCGGCCACGGTGGGGAACGATCCGCTGGTCCTACTTCGGAAGCTCATATCTTTTAATCTACAAAGAAATTTGAGATGATTCAAAAACGAAAGTTGTAGCCCGTCGTGTGTAGTTTCCAGAAAGGTAAAGAAATCACAATTTGGACATCTGTATTAAAGGTTATGGCCAAATACTAAAGCATGTCACTGCAGAGGGAGGCCTGTGCGGCTGCACGTTGCCTTTGCGCGGACCGCCCTAGCTTGCGCGGACCGCGTGTGTTTTTTTGTGCGGCCCGCGGTAGCTGATACCTGAGGGGTACCTATAAATACGAGGTTTTAGGTTTTATTTAATATTTTGACATAGAGAGCTTGGATTTTAGCGATTTTTCGAAAGTTTTTCAAGAAATTCATCGGGGTAAGTGATTTTAACTCAGATTTGGCTAGAATACATGAATCTATCACTGAATTCATCATTTAGTTCATGATTTGAGATGGAATTTTGGAAGAAACTTGTGAAACCTTTCAAAAATGTAAAATGATGATTTGAAGGACCAAATGGTATCGGAATTGGATAATTTTGGTATGGTTAGACTCATGAGGGTATGAGGATTTTGAAAATGTAAATTTTACCCGATTTCGAGACGTGGGCCCGGGGCTCGGGTTTTGCTAATTTCGAGATTTTTAATATTTTCGAATGTTTTCGCTTGGGCTTTGTTCCCTTAGCATATTGTGATGTATTCGTTCTGACTTTGGATAGATTCGACGCGCTGATTTTTCCCAAATTTTCACCACTAATTAGTCCTTTAATCACATATAAATAAGTTATGAAGTCAAGAATCTTACCTCCAAGAGATTACCCTTTGGTTTTCTCAAGAATCCCTCTCAAAAGCTTTTATCCCGCTCAAAAAAGGTGAAAAAATGAAGAAGGGTCGCAGATTGGCTATTTAAATACTGCCCAATTATTTAACCCTACGCGATCGCAGAAACACCTATGCGATCGCGTAAGACAACTCCTCACAACAATGCGATCGCGACCAGCTCTATGCGATCGCATAGAGCATTTCCATCACCTCACTGCCACTCCAAGTCCCCCTACACGAACGCAAAGGTCTCCACGCGAACGCAATGACCAAGACTGCTCACCCTACGCAATCACACTCCTACCTTCGCGATCGCAATTCACAAAAATCCGCCTAGCCTCAACTTACTCTACGCGATCGCGGATAAACTCACGCGCGATTGCAATTCACAAAAATCCTCCTGGCCTCAACTTACTCTACGCGATCGCGGATAAACTCACGCGATCGCAATGAACAAACCGCTGCTGCTAAAACACCAGAAAACCAGCAATCTCCCAAAGACCAAAAGTGCCCGTTTGAGCATCCGAAATACACCCGAGGCCCTCGGGACTTCAACCAAACCTACCAACATATCCCATAACATCATTCAAACTTAGTCAAACCCTCGAAACATCGAAAACAATGCAAAAACACCGAAATCATATCAAATTCAAGCCTATGAACTTTGAAATTTCTAAATTCCACCAACGATGCTGAAACCATCCAAAACACCTCCGATTAACCTGAAAATTTTCACACATGTCCAAAATGACATTACAAACCTGTTCCAACTTCCGGAATTCCATTCCAACCCCTATATCAAAATTTCACCTATCAACCGGTAAAAGCCAAAATCTCAATTTCGCCAATTCAAGCCTAAACCTTCCGTAGACCTCAAAAATACATTCTGATCATGCTCCTAAGTTCCAAATCACCTAATGGAGCTAACCAAATCATAAAAATTCCAATCCGAGATCATATACTAACAAATCAAAACTTGGTCAAACTTTTCAAATTTTAAGCTTCAAACTGAGAACTGTTCTTCCAAATTCATTCTGAATACCCTGAAAAACCAAAACTGAAAATTTACATAAGTCATAATACACCATACGGGGCTAGTCATGCCCGAGAACTGGCGAGCAAAGTGCAAAAGCTCAAAACAACCGGTTGGGTCGTTACACCGTGTCAACCACTTAAACATATGTTTATCCTCGAACGTGCCCAGAGTTGTTCCAAAAACCAATAAATTGTTGTGTAACCTTACATGCACATACCGGGGGTGATCCCACGTCACCCTATCTCATATAGGTCCGATAACACAATGTAACTAAAGTTTCACAATCCAACCTAGCCCATAAACCTTAGAACCACTTTTCCACTTTTGAAATCATTTACAAGATCAGAACCTCACATCTATACTCTCAATAAGCCCGAACAAGCTATAACAAACCATACCTGCAGCCTCATATGTAATTACATGATATACTACAAAGCTCTAACTCTCATAGCGACAACTTCTAATCAAAGCAGTTGCTCAAAACATCCAAATTTCGATAATAAGCCTTTTATCAAATAAATCCTCATTCCAACAATTCTGTATACCGTAACTGATAAATGAAAACGTAAAAAAACCATAACCATTCCTTAAATCAACCATCCGTGGAGCCCTTCTCCTTTGGCAAGGACCATAGCAAACTTCTGAGCCGAACATCGATAGTATCCTTCCAACATGCTGAAATCGAATCCATATGTATTCATTATAGATCCCCAAGGATCTCATCTAATACAACATAACTACCTTGGTGACATGACACATCAATACCATCTAAAACCACAACTCGTGCAATCCGCGCACCAATAAGCAACAACCCAAACATACTCAAATCATGAGAATGACTGAAATGAGAGAGTTGTACCGCAAGCTCGACAGTACCACCACAATACAATGCTAAGAACCCATCACACGTGGTAGAAACATAATGAACGAACCCAATCCGAAGGATCATAGCTCGACAAAACTTCGCCGCAATGCGCGACCCTATCCAAACACTGGTTCCCATGAGACACCTCAAATCACCATGCTCACAATCATCAACCAAGCACGCTTTAATAACTAGCACCCAAAAGTGAATCATGATAACCACGGAGAAGCAAATGACGCAATGCCATATCAGTCCAAAAGAACCTACACAATGCGCAACAACTCATGCAACGCCCAATTACCCGTCTCGCTCGAATTCCGCTATAAAGCTCAAATGGAATCGCACCATGTGCACATATAACCAACAAATCACAACCCTTCATAACATAGAAGAGTAACTCATAGATCACTCCAGAACACGGATAAGCTCTACAACAATTGAATAGCACATCTCCCAACAATACTAGTTCGGAGTCAACAATTCCGTCCCGGTGCAGAACACACATCTATGCTGGGCCTACCAATGAACCACACATCAACTCTGATCACCCACAACAGATAAATAACCCTCCGAAGGTTCACAAGGACTAAATCATAGCACGAACTATCATGTGACTAGCTTACCCACATCTTTACAGTCCACAACCGCGAAATAACCTGTTTATGAGGACCCCCAGTCTCCAAATCTGTAAAGCACTCAAATCACCATATCCGATCCCAACTTTACTGCCCGAATATCTAACACATCCCTACTACTCGATCATCCCATGAGGGGTACTTGAAAAATTCCTCTGTGCCACCAACAGTCGATCAGACAAGATAGTGCCGCAATACAAATAAAGCATCCATAACTCAAACACATCGCCCTTTCTAAAATATATACCCTCATCAAGCCACGCCAATTAGTGATCTCATTTATCTAGCCATCTGAAGTTGTTCATGTTGCCTAAGAATTTATGACCTTCCTTTCAAGACTGAACCGTGACCTTATACATGCAAATCTCGTGGTCCACAGTGGTGGAAATCTGGGGGGTGCCCAATAAATACGAGGTTTTGGGTTTTATTTCTAATTTTGACCTAAAGAGCTCGGATTTTGGCAATTTTTCGAAGGTTTTTCAAGAAATTCATCGGGGTAAGTGATTTTAACTCGGATTTGGCTAGAATACATGAATCTATCACTGAATTCATCATTTAATTCGTGATTTGAGATGGAATTTGGGAAGAAATTGCGAAACCTTTCAAAAATGTAAAATGATAATTTGAAGGACCAAATGGTATCGGAATTGGATAATTTTGGTATGGTTAGACTCATGAGGGTATGAGGATTCTGAAAATGTAAATTTTACCCGATTTCGAGATGTGGTCCCGGGGCTCGAGTTTTGCTAATTTCGAGATTTTTAATATTTTCGAATGTTTTCTCTTGGGCTTTGTTCCCTTAGCATATTGTGACGTATTCGTTTTGACTTTGGATAGATTCAACGCGCGTGGAGGTCAATTCGAGGGGAAAAGGCGTCACAAGCTAGAGAATTAGCCAGTTCGAGGTGAGTAATGGTTGTAAATGATGTCCTGAGGGTTTGAAACCCCGATTTGCACATCGTAGTGCTATATTGAGGCAAGATACGCGTTGGATGATGAGCGTAAGGTCTTTCACCACTGAGGATTTTGACTTGGTCCATCCCGATGATGACTTTACTGAATATTTGAGTGAAATCCATTTGTTATCATCATGATTTGGGCTGATTGCCATATTTGGGTTTCGTGCCAACTATTTGAACCCTCCGGGGATTTTTATCACTATTTACTTACTGCTTGACTTATTATTTGAACTCAGTCCTGTTGATATCTACTATTTTACAAACTCAGCCACTTTTACTCAGATTTGAAACTTAAATGATATTTCTACATCATGTTTTGGGCTGAGAACTACTGTTTTACTAATGCCCAAGGGGCTTATGATGATTTCTGGACTGAGTGATATGAGGTCGAGGGCCTGTGATACTATTTATGCCATGCGGTGGCTTGAGTGATGTGAGGATATGCTGAGTGATGATGCCACGAGGTGGCTTGATATAGCGCTTGGGCCGTAAGGGGCCCCTCCCGAGTCTGCACACCCACAGTGAGTGTGGGTACCCATGTGATTTGAAACAGTGGTAACAATGACACTGTATGATGCAATTTGGTCAGGTAACAATGGTTGACCATTATGCTGAGTGATTGTAAGGTAGCCCGAGGGGCTGATACTGTACTGAGAGTGAGCCCGAGGGGCTGATACTATGCTGAGCGATTGATACTATGCCCGAGGGGCGGATTTCTACTTGTTAATTACCTATTAAATTACTTGTTTTACTTGTTTTAAAAAGGAATATCATTTGATTTCTTCACTGATTTACTGCTTTAAGTGATTTTACTGCTTGATATGGAATTGCTTTGTGCCTTTACGTGTTTTCATACTTTCAGCCATTATTTGTAATTATTACTCACTGAGTCGGAGTACTCACATTATTCCCTGCATCGTTTGTGCAGATTCAGTTATAGCAGAGTCTGCACCTGAGCGCTGATTCCTTCCAGGCTAGGCAGTGATTTGGAGTTACGAGGTAGTTATTGACGTCTGCAGCCCCTTGTCTCTCTTATCCTCTATCATTTATGTTTTCTTCAGACTGTTGTATCGGATTCCGTACTTTGTAGACCTATATCAGATTCTGTAGTAGCTTATGACTTGTGACACCCCGGTTTAGGCTGTGTTGAGATGGTTCTTGCTGTTATTATCATTAAAATTCCGCAATTTATGAGTATTATATTATATGTTATTACTGTTTATGATGATTAACTGTTTAAAAGAGGTGTTCCGTTTTGGTCTGGCTGGCCTTGTCTTCATGAGAGGCGCCATCACGACCGGGTTCGGGGATTGGGTCGTGACTTTATCTTTCCTTATTTTCTCAAGAACACTATTCATGCCATAAACTAGGGATTATCAAATCAATTTTCCGACCATAACAACTTAAAATAAATATTAGTATTACTCTTACTGACTCATAATTAGCTTGAAGGATTAGTATTACCTTCTTGAAGCTTTTCCTTAAAAATCTAATATTTGGAAAATTTGGTGTTTTTAAACAACTTGAAATATTTCTAGGGATTTCAAAGATAGAATGATGTTAATACTAGTGTTAATAGGATGTTATTAACTTAAAATATCCAAAAAAACTCACCTTGTATTCTATAGTCCCCAAGGTCGAATCCACCATGAAAGAACCAATCCCTAGCTCAAGAAAGGCCTCAAAAATGGCTGTTGTCCGACTGCCTTATATAGGCACAAGTGCTTCAGCGAGTTGTGCCTTGCACTATGCAGGTTGTACTTTATATTACAAGTTATTCCCTCTTGGACACCTTTTACTAAAACGTCCATAACTCCTTGTAGAAATATCCAAATAACAAACTGTATAAAGTATTAGAAACTAGACTTGATGATCTTTCATTTGATAGGTTGTCCACTATATAACTCCTTTTATATTTCGAGATATAAGCTTCTAAAATTGGCTCCACGCATCAGAAATTTTTGGCGAAACTACTTTACCATCCTTTATTCAATTGATCATAACTTTCTGTACAAATGTCTAAATGATGAATGATTTAAGTTTCTGGAAACTAGAATCTAAGGACTACAACTTTTATGTTTTGATAATTTTCATATTCTTTAGATATTTCGATATATTAGCTTCCAAAATCAGCTTTGCGATTGCACCAATTGCTGTCCAAAAACAGCTTTTGCAGCAGAAAATTCCAGCAATTCCTTTGTTCGAAATCTATTCCGCTAACCTTCCGAAATCCACCCGAGGCCCTCAGGACCTTAACTAATTATACCAACATGTCCCAAAATACAATACGAACTTATTCTAGGCTTCAAACTACATCAAACAACGCCGAAATTACGAATCGCGCGTCGAATCAAATTATGAGTTTTCAAATCTTTCAACTTTTATATTTTGTGCTGGAACGTATCAAATCAATTCAGAATGACTTCAAATTTTGCACGCAAGTCATATTCAACATTACGAACCTACTCACACTTTTAGAATCAGAATCCGACCCCAATATCAAAAAGTCCACTTCCGGTCAAACTTCTCAAAAATCTTCAAATTTCTAACTTTCGCCATATGATCTCAAAATGGCCTACGGATCTCCAAATCCACTTCCGGTCGCGCTCCCAACACAAGAATCATTATACAGAACTATTCTCGGACATCAAAATCCCAGACGGACATCGATAACACTGAAATGCACTTCAACCCAAATTTATGAAATTCTTCCAAAATGTCAATTTTCACAATAGGTGTTGAAACGCTCCCAGGTCATCCAAAATCCGATCCGGACATACGCCCAAGTCCAAAATCATCATACAAACTTGTTGGAACCTTCAAATCCCGATTCCGATATCGTTTACTAAAAAATCACACTTTAGTCAATGCTTCCAATTTAAAGCTTCCAAAATGAGAATTTTCTTTCTAAATCAACTCTGGACTTCCCGAGATTTAATTCCGACCAAGCATGCAAGTCATAATACTTGAAGTGAAGCTGCTCATGGCCTTAAACCGTCGAACGATGCACTAGAGCTCAAAACGACCGGTCGGGTTGTTACATAAACTATCCTCACACCCCTTGGGCCAAAGTTCTGAGGCAATCATATATATCCTTCCCTGGTAAGCGTCAATCTTTTTGTTGGAAAGTATGCTAAAAGGTTGGCACTATTGTTTAAAAGGTTATTTGTGGTAACTCCTCCCTTGGCATTTGGGATACAAAATAGATTCCTAAAAGCCCCTGCCTTAGAAATATCATTGAGGGCCCTCTTACAAAAAAAGATTGCTCTCTTACTATTAAAGACCTCATCACTCATAAGTCTTGGTCTTTAGATAAAATCTCACTAATTTTGCCTAACAACTTAGTTGAAAAAATACACTCCAATAGCTTACCAATAGAAAGAAATCATGACTTTTTGACTTGGGAACCCAATAGTAATGGCTTATTCTCTATAGCTTCTTGTTACAACCTCATTGAACCCAACTATACTCCTTCCAAAAACTTTAGTTGGATCTGAGAAACTCACTGTCCCAATAAATTAAAATTTCTTCTATGAAAATGTTACCATAATAGACTACCTTGTAGATCCTATCTTCATCATATAGGAATGAATGTAGACAAAATATATACTGCGTGTCACCAAAACGAAGAGGACATACCCCACATCTTTATTCAATGTATTATTGCTAAAATTTTGGCAATCTCTTAACATTAGTACTAATTAGCCTAAATAGGAGGATAACCTATGGGTATACAAACTAAAAGAGTCTAATCCAACCATTTCCTCTACACTGCTTACTTGGTCCTAACTATGTTATTTTGCTATTTGGAATCTCTGGCTAAATAGAAATAATAACCTTGAAAAAAATACTTGTAATCATGTTTTCATCTCTTCCGTTATCAAGCAAGCGATTGAATTTGCTCTATTAACTTCCATAGAAAGCTCTCCCTCAAAAAATATTATTTGTAACACTCAATGGCATAAACCACGTGCTGGTTGGTTTAAGTTAAATGTAGATGGAGCTTTCCACCAAAATCACGCAGGTATCGGGGGCGGGGGAGTCATAAGAAATAACGTAGGAGAATGGATCATAGTATTCCAAAAAAGAGTATAAGCTCTAAATTGTACACATGCTGAAATTCTGGCCTTGACTAAAGGCCTAAAATTTATCTTTCAACACAACATATGGCCTTGTGAAATAAAAACTGATTTAACACAGGTAATTGATCTTTTAAATGAAGGCAACACCTCATACGACTTTTTATTACAATCCTTCAAGTACTTGATCTCTGATCATGGCCAACTCTAGTCCTAAAAAGAATAAGCGGTCGTTGCAAATATAATCCGGTCTAAAAGTCCGGAGTCGAATACCACAGAGAACTAAGGCTTGGCTATATCTGTTTAATATCACTAAAAAGACAAGTTTGAACAATTTTCTAAATTATAAAGATTGAGATTTATATTTCTAACTAATTTACTAGCAAATACTAGAACGTGGTAAAATTATAAACTAACAAGACAAAGGGTTGAAGACTAAATTAAGGAGGTCTAGAGTTATGATTTCCCCAATTGTCGGAATCCTTCTAGCTATGTTCCCTACAATTTTGCCAATGCATTCTCTACTGATCGTGAGCACTTTAGGTGCCGTAATTCTTTCTGGAGCAACTACAACAATTTACTAGACATATTATCTCGAACTACGCTAGTTGGCTTTATCTAACCGCTTACTATGACCACGTCAAAGCTTTGTTATTTTTAAACCTGCCTTTAAACCCGCTATATTGATTTCTCACATACGTTAGGAGTGACTTTGTTCAACAACCACCTCAATATGTATCCTTTCTCAAGCAACACATAATACATAGGTACAGTTAATCGATGTCCATTCAATCAAAAACAATAAATACTTAGTTGCACAAGTAGAGAAATCCAATGGCTCAATTATATAAAAATATAACAAGAATTTATCTTACAAAAGGTTCTATCAAAACCCTAGATAACAAATTAGCTATTCATAATAGTATGTAAAACTATAATACTAAAAGTCCTAACCAACAATGAAAAATAGGAAGAAGAAGGAAAAACTCGTAGAACAATTTCTCGCCTTGCTCCTATTGTGTCTCTGCCTCCTTAGGTCGAATCTGTGTCAAAAACCTGTCCAACCTCCTCAAAATACCGTTTTCCATGTATATATACCAAGCAGGGTCGGGCCCAAAAAATTATACCTTCTCCTACGCAAAAAAGGACAATTTTTCAAGTCTGGACACTCGCGGTCGCGGTCCGGGCACAGTATTTTCCCAGTGCATTGCCTCAGTCCACATCCAGGTCTGTGGTTATGGTTTCGACCTCATTGTTCACCCTAATCTATTTGGAATTTGGAATAACTTAAAACATGAAAGTTGTAGGTCATTGAGTTAGCTTTCCAACTATATATTTTGGATCCCAAATAGAGTTCTGAGCTAAATGTTATGTGTATTTTACTAGACAGTGCATAATATGCCTACTCTATTCTTCGTTTCATTGCTCTATCATCCGTTGATCCCGAATACGATCTCGGCTTAATCCTTGGGCTTTTACTCAGACTCCAAAGCTCCAAATCACTTGAATTCATTCCATAATATCTATATAGCTCGGAATCACTCTTACAAGGCATAAAACACATAATTAGTGCAAAACCCTAGCGATTAAAGCGCAAACTCAATTAAAGTGCAGTAAATTAGAGTGTAATAAACGACTAAAATACGTAATTATAGCCGATCATCAACACCCCACACTTAAACCATTGCTCGTCCTCGAGCAATCAAACTACATTTTATATAGACACAACCTTTTTAAACAATTCTCCTAACTCATCACACCAAGAGTATTTAAAATAGACTAAGCACACAAGCGTAACATTTTCACCTCAAGATTTGACTCACAAGTACCACGCATTATTCACAACTCACCCACTTACTCTAATATAGAGGTCACTGGCATTACCTTTCCTTCATGAATCAAGTGCCCTCACACAACAAAAGAGAGTAGTTCCACACAATAAAATTTAAGAATACTTAGGAACTCAAGATAGAAATAATTCACTCACTCTCAGAAATAACATTCATATGCCACAAAAACTGTACCATAGGCTTGCCCGTAGTGTACTACTCTACTAATCGAGCTTATTCAGTCTAGGATCAAGTAGGACTTTATTTGGTTGTAATGTAGGCTGCAGGACGGGTAGGATACATTTAGATATAAGAGTGATGATTGTCGTGCCCCCTTTTATTCTTCGCAAAGAAAGTCCAGGTTTCGACATTCATGGGGTAATAACTCATTTCCTTTGGGAATTGGGTTTTTGAAGAGTTGCCACCTCACTAATTATGGTGCGTTAGGGCACCTAGAACGATTAACTCTTAGACTAGTTTGCATTACTAGAGATTAGGGTAAGGGCTCGAAATAACCTTGAGGGAAAAGTGTTAGACACCCCTCTCGGTCCACAATGGTGGGTCCCGGCCGAACTTATATTCACGAATTAGTTCATTAACAAATAAATAGTTGAATCAAATAATTTGCAAATAAAGCACATTGGACGTTGTATAACTCAAATAATAAGACAAAGGTTTTGAACAAGATGTATATAAAACAAAGTTTTAAACAGAAGGGATTTGGGAATGGAGGGGTCCTAGGTTGGTTAGCCTATAGGATCACCCCACACAATGTCCGGTAAATACTCCTCAATGAGGGGCTACACGTGACATTAGCACGTAGTCATCATATCCCATATCTACCCTTCCCACCCCGTGGTCATAGCCTAAAGCGTGCTAGTAAACTTGACGATTCCTACACGTGCACTACCCATCCCTTCCTTGTGGCCATGGAGGTATTTTAGCACCTCTAAATCTGGATAGTTCTAGACGACCCCTAGGGTACTTAAAAGGAAAAAATTCTAAGGCGACATGAAAGAACAAATAGGACCTTAACACATGAGGCAAAAAAGAAGCAATTAGAAGCTCAAGTTAACATCCACAGATAATGCATGTAACAACACGACTCAAACACAAATAAGAGCAATATTTGTAAACAGTACCCTAAGACACGATGTCTGAGAGAATATCAGAACACATGAGATATGCAGTTTTTATTTTTATAAACTCAGAAGTAATGGCCCTATCCGTTTGCCTACTGATTTTAAAAATCAGAACAACATTAAGTAGCAGAAACAGTTTCAGAGCTGTAGGATTTGAAAATGTCCTATAGGCTTGCCTAAACACTAGATAGTGGCATCCTATGAGCATGACACTAGGTTAGACATAGTAAAACAGTGGGCAAATTTTAAAACTATCTCTTGAGTCCCTATAGGCATGCTTTCTAATAGTGAATTAAAGTAGTATTTGAGAGAATTCATTTCAGGAAAACAAACCGTTAGTTAGACCAACTTCGAAGCAAGCTACTCAAGAACTGGATTGACTTATTTAAACAGAACTGATTTTAGATCTAGGAAGAGTTTCTGATGTTGTTTCCTATAGGAATGATATCTAATTGTTTATGAGCTGATGTCAAAAACTTGTAGGCATGATAACAGACGAAAACACATGTAAATACCCATTATAATAGAAGTTGAACTGGATTATATCCTAAGGCATGATATCTACTTGTAAAGTTGATTTTAAGACCTATAAGCATGATTTCTATTATTGGAACCACTTGAGACCTATAGGCATGATTTCTAATATGGTAAGGCAAACAAAATATAAAATCCTATAGGCATGGTTTCTACCATATTACCCCACAAATATGTAACTACCCACCTTTTTTCACTAGTTACCCCAATATTCGTTTACAAATTATTACAAACTAAATGAATGAATTACATAAATAAATAAAAAGAAAAGAAGAAGCTACACTATATGGAGCCTGAAGCAGGACCAAGTGATTTCCCAAGACCTCTAATAGCCTCAGATGCCATTTTCATAGACAATATCATTGTCTAGGTGCGTCAGAGTTCCCAAAGGATCACAAGGATCCTAGGTAGTGCTCACACCTAGACTTTGTAACCAAATTGAGTAAGTGCAGTGTGGAAGGGCCAGCCTCAGTGTGCCAGACTTTAGAAGGTTCTCAAGAGGATCCCAAGGCAGTACACACACTGGAGGGGAAATAACCTAGTGACTTAGGAGTAGAGTGAGAGTGCTTGACATAGTTTGAAAGGTTTTAGTGGGAAACAGTGTTAAAAAGAGATTTGCTTGAAATAATTTTGTAAGAAAACACATAGGGAGTTACTAAATAAGACCGTTTAGAAACGTAAGGTGACTAACAGCCAATAAAACCAAATACAGAACCAGAAAGAGGTTCATCAACACTTCAATACATGGAGTCAAACAGGTGCACACCTCCACTTAGGGGTAATGAGGATTTGGGGTAAGCATAGGGCACATAGTAAGCACAGTTGCACATAGGTATAGAATCAGAGGAGTATATAAATTATAGCATGAACTGTAGAGTTAATACAAAATCGATAGGCTTAGGATAGCCAATTACTTCATACAGGAAGGTGCATTCCAGTGATCAGAGAAACATAGTCACATTGGGTCATATAGAAGGGGATTCTAAGGGGTATATAGCATGCAACAAAGAAGACAGTGAAGTATACATGTTAATTGCATGTTGAACAACAAAACCATAGATAGAAGCATATTAGAAACATGACAAATTGAAGTAATATGAGAAGCATATTGTTTTGGGACATGAATTAAAATTGAAACATACCAGTAAGGGGATAGTAAGCACAACGTGAAAGAGAAACTAGTAGTTAGCCTTTGCTTGCAGCCGGCTAACTTTAGAGAGTAGTAAGTAACACAAAAGAGAGCAGAAGCTTGTAGTGTGAAAGAGAGAGTTTTTGAACCAATGTGTTCGTGCTTTTGTCAATGATAAAGTAGGTATATATGGTAGTTCCAAACTAGGTAAAATAAGTCAAGAATCGCAATAGTATAGTAATTATGGAACTTAAAATCAATTAGAGCAACATTAGTACTAGCACACCCATAAGTTAAGGGAATTAGTTCAAACGGTAAGAACCAGTAACAAATAAGGAAAGAAATCAATGTATGACCAATAAGGAAAGATTTCAAATTCAGTAAGTATAGGGTAAACAATTAGGGCTAAGTTCAGAAAACTCTAATTAAGGAGATAATCAGTTGGAATAAAATACTAATGTAAACAAGGTAAGCAAATCAATCAATTTGAATAGAAAGAGTAGGAATCGAGGGTTTAAAGGAAGGTCTTCCAATCAAACTACGAAATAGGAAATCCAGAATCAATCAAAGAGAGAGTCGTGATTCAGTGTTCAACATATAAATAGAGTAAGATAAGAACAATCAGATATAGCAAACACGAAGGTTAAACAGAACTGATAGAAAGAAGAAAGTCTTGAACAGTCAAGATGGACACAAGCATATAGAAGTGATATAAGTTATGCTAAAAACTCAGTAGGAACATATTCGAGGCAAGATAGTCACATAAACTCAAACAAGAAACGATCAGTCATGCTAATACACAGAACCAAACGAAAAAACCTAGAAAATTAGGGCTTTCAACATAAACGAGTTGAAGAAATAGTAAAATCATAGAAGCAGTCAAAAAATGTGCAAGAAATAGAAGTTTAAATACAGAGAATTAGTTAAACAAAATTTTAAAAGAAGTTCCAAAAATCCTAGTTTTAGAAGGAGGTGAAAAGCACTTGAAATCAAAGATTCTTGCAAAAGAGTGTCAAGGACAGTGTAAAACATTAAAGAAACAAACTCAAATCGTCTTAGATTTGTACAGATCTAAGAGATATAGGAATAAATTAGGGTTTTAGAAGAAACCCATAGATAGATGAAAGAACCTGTCTAGTATCCCAAGGATCGTAACAGATGTTGCATGATTTTGCTCGAAATCACACTAGAGTAGCCAAGAATAGACAAGTGACAAACCCGAGATGCAAGTCGGTATGACCCTGGGCCCTTTAAGACCTTAGAGAAGGCAGACATGGCATAAGAGAAGCCATTGGAGGCTTAGGAGACAATGAGAGGTCACCGGAGATGGCCGGAGAAGAGAGGTCGTCAGTTGAAGGGCTAGGGTTTGATTGAGAGTTACTGAGAGAGGAGAGGATCTTAGAGTGGCGGATTCTGGGGAATGATTAGGGTTGGGGGTCGTTTAGAATAAGAAAGGCAAGAACGAACGAGGGTCGTTGATCTAAAAGATCAACGGTTAGGATTTGATAGGTTTTAGGTTGGGTAGGGGTAATTAGGGCATGGTTCGGGTTATTCGATTAGAAATGGGGTTGGGGTTGGGTTAAAATTGAGGCTAAAAATTAAAATGCAATCTGGCTATTTTTTAAATAGCCAATTTAATACCATATAATTTATAATAAATAATAAATAATTTCTAAGAATTAATTTTGTGTACTAAAATGATTTAAAATAGGTATTTAACAATTTAAAAATATAGAAGGTCTATTTTATGCATATAAATATAATTATATAGTAATAGGGCCAATATTGCAATTATATGCAAATTAGCTTTAAAATGCAAAATACAATTATCAAAATGAACTAAAAATATTTTAACAATATTTTGTCATAAATATAGAATTTAGATGACTAAATTACAACAAAATAATTTGAGCTATAATTATTGGGGATTTTATGAGTAAAAGGCGAGGAAATAAATCAATTTAAAATCTTTAAAATTATTGAAAAATTATAAAAACCTTGTACATGCATATTGTTACGCGGCACCTTACTGTGATTCCTTGGAAGGGCAACGTAAGGCTAAGCAACTGCTGTCTGTGCAGTTGTTGTCCGCCAACTAAGGTCGCCTCCGTATGCTAGACGAGATTGTTAGTGTCGTACGGGGAAACCAATGTCAAGAGCAATTGAGAGAACAGAAATGAGAATTGAGAATGAAAGAAAGCTTGATTGCATTAATGAAAGCTATTACAGAAAGGCAACGCGGTGTCGAGGGGGAGAGACACCAGTACAGAGAATTGTTTGCTTGCTAGAAAGTTTTGAATGTTTGATCCCCCCTAATAATGCTTAAAAAAATAAACCAAAGCTACAAGACTAGACTTGATTAAGCTAGAGAAATATAATGGAAGTACATGGAATAAAACTACTCTATATTTACAATGAAAAGGACTTAGTTTTCTACAAGGCAAAAACAGGTCCGTTGTCAGCAGTATAGTCTTTGGCATCAAGGTCTGCGCGCGCGGCGCTGTTGCCATCTGCCTACCTTTGGGTGCTTGCGAGGGATATCAGTGGGGCGACAGAGGCACATGTGCGCTTGTCACGGCCAAGATCACAGGGCCGTCCGTGGTGCTAGGCATTGGGAGGCTTACTAGGACGCCACGGGGCGCGCCTAAGGGGTCATGGGGCATGGCTGGAAAACCGCCCATGACATTCTCCCCCACCTGAGTTGGCGACGTCCTCGGCACCTTACTTGCAAGATAATCTTCAATTATGCTCTTGTATGCTTTGAGGTTTGTTCCCCTCTCCCAAGTGTTCTCTGTTGCATCACAGCCCTGCCATTTCAACAAGAACTCTTGGTGATCTTTCCTTGAGGCATGGATCACTCTATCATCAAGGATAGCTTCAACACGCCTTTTCCCGGTTGAATTGGGACCTTGAATATTGGGTATTGTGAGCTGGCTCTGTGAAGGATCCTCCGTGTCTTCCCGAAAAGGTTTCAAGAGGCTGACATGGAAGACAGGATGAATTTTCCACCAACCTAGGGTATCCACCCGGTATGCAACTTTCCCAATGCGCCTTTCAATGGACAAGGATCTAATGTATTTTTCCAATAGGCGAGGGTCATGGACCCCTGCAAATAAGTACCGCTTTGGAATTTTGAACATCACTTTGTCTCCTACTTGGTATTCAACAAAGCGACTATTCTGATCAGCATGCCTCTTTATCCGCTTTTGATCCTTGACAAGATAGCTCCGCACTATCTCCAAATTTCGCTTCCACTCTTTTGAGAAGCTAGCAGCTCGAGGAGATTTAGACATATTTGGTGTATTAACTATGTGTTGGAGTAACGGTTGTTGTCTGGTAACAATTTTAAGAGCACTTTTGTTTGTACTAGAGCTCTTTTGTGAATTGAAACACAGTTGAGCAGCATCTAGAAGCTTCACCCAATTCTTTTGCGATCCGGTTACAAAGTGGCAGAGATATTCCTCTAACATACCATTGAACCGCTCCGTCTGGCCATCATATTGCGGATAAAAACTTGAGTTGTGACTTAGTTTTGACCCAAGCCACTTAAAGAGTTGGGTCCAAAAGTTGCTATTGAGGTGTGAGTCACGATCACTAACAATGTTTTTGGGTAGGCCCCAATATTTGACGACATGAGAGAAGAAGAGTCGAGTTGTATCTTCTGTTGATATATATTGCGGGGCGGAAATAAAGGTAGCATACTTGGAAAACTGATCTACCACAACCAAGATAGTTGTGAGATCTCCGACCTTGGGCAATCCAGTGATGAAATCCAAGTAAACATTTTCCCAAGGTCTCTTTAGGACAGCTAGTGGTTCCAAGAGTCTCGCTTGTGTCAAGCGATCCGACTTGTCTTTCTGGCATACTAGACAAGTCTTCATATACTGAGTGACATCATCGTCCATTTGAGGCCAATAATATGCACGATGAAGTAATGCCATGGTGTGTTCCTCACCGGGATGGTCGGCCCACAAAGTATCATGACATTCCTCCAGAAGAGTCCTTCGTAGATCTCCTCCTTTAGGAAAATAAAGTCGGTTCCCTTTCACTTTCAAGAAACCATCTTCCATGTAAGAACTAGCGAGTCTTGCCCTATCCTACCAAATCAACCAAATACTATGTAGTAGGATCCTTGAGGAGTAAATCATGTATCTGGTCCTTAATGAAGGTGGCGACTTCTCTCCCCCTTAGGGTGGCGAGTAGGCACCCCGATGCTAGATCCACTCTCCAACTGAGTGCATCAGCAACATGATTGGTTTTCCCACTTTGGTACTCCAAGTTGAAGTGGAATTCAGCTAGGAGTTCCTACCACCTGGCCTGTCGACCATTCAACTTCGGTTGGGTCATGAAATGGCTAACAGCTGTGTTGTCTGTCTTGACCATGAACGAAGTCCCTAGCAGATAGTGCCTCCAAAGGCGCAAGCAGTAAACGACAGCCAATAATTCTTTCTCATGGGCGGCATAGCGCCGCTCTATATCCTTCAGCTTCCGACTCTCATACGCTACAAGATGTCATTCTTGTAGCAAGACACAGCCGAGGGCATAGTCAGATGCATTTGTTTGTACCTCGAATGTTTTTGCTAGATCAGGGAGGGTCAAGACGAGACTACTAGACATAGACGCTTTCATGCATTGAAGGCTTCCGCTCGCCTCGGTCCCCATTCCCAAGGCATGACCTTCTTGAGGAGTTCTGTCAATGGTACTGCAATGCGGGAGTAGTTTTTCATAAATCGCCGATAGAAATTGCATAGTCCAAGGAACGCCCTCAAGACATGGATATCCTTAGGCGGCGGCCAATCTATGATTGCCTGAATCTTATGTTAGTCCATCTTGATCTGCCCTTCCTCGAAGACATGTCCATGGAAGTCAATTTTCTTTTGAGCAAAGAAGCACTTAGATAGCTTTGCATATAGTTCATGCTCTCACAATCGAGCTAGGACCTTCTGCAAATGCACCAGGTGTTCCTCCAATGTTTGGCTATATACCATAATGTCATCAAAGTAGACCACCACGAACTCATCAATTGTACTCTCGGAAGACTTGGTTCATCAAGGTGCAAAATGTAGCTGGGGCGTTAGTCAAGCCAAATGGCATAACCAGGAAGTCGTACGACCTATATCTTGTCATACAAGTCGTCTTGTGTTCATCACCCTCTGCAATCCGAACTTGCCAATAACCTGTCTTTAGGTCTATCTTGGTGAAAACTGTTGCACCACCCAGTCTATCGAACAAGTCTGCCATTAGTGGAATAATGTACTTGTTCTTCACAATGATTTTGTTTAGAGCCCGATAGTCCACATAGAGTCACAGGCTGCCATCATATTTCTTTTGGAATAGCACAAGGGACCCGTATGGGGATTTGGAGGGCACGATGATCCTTGTGTCTAGAATTTCTATCAATTGTCTCCGAAGATCGGTGAGTTCGGGTTGTGACATTCTGTAAGGCACCTGGGCAGGTGGCTTCACTCCTAGCGCCAGCTCAATTTCATGGTCCATAGTGCGCCTAGGCAATAGTCGCTTTGGCATGTCTTGTGGCATGACATCTTCAAACTCCAGTAGTAGCTCCTTCATAGGGTCAGGAATGGGACCCGAGGATCGTTCTACATCTTCAATGTAGAGGGTTTCCAGGAACATAGGTTCATGTCTTTTGACCTCCTTCTTCAACTACAAGGCCGAAATGTTCTCAACGGCCATCTTCGTGGGCATGCACGGGATAATGTAGGGTTTGGTCCCATTTGCTCCCATCATCAGTAACATGTCAGCATACGATACATGTATGTTATTGGTTTGCCTTAGGAATTCCAATCCAACTATCAACTCGAAGTCATTTATGATCACCATACGCATGTTGAATTTTCCTTCGTTAGGGACAAGCTTCACTGGTACCTCTTTGGCTATCCCATCCACTGGCTGAGGAGGTGAGTTGATAACCTTGACACTACCTCTACCCTTTCCTACAACTAGACCAAGGCGTTCCACCTGAGTCGAGGCTAAGTAGTTGTGGGTAGCACCCGTGTCTATCATCGCCCAAATGGGATTGCCATTTACCTTCATCTCAACAAACATTAAGGTCCTCTCTTATTTAGGAGGATTTCTCTCATCCGTCTTCTTTTTCCCTTTTTTGGTGCTTGGGCAGGGGTCCTTCTTCTTATGGATGCCAACATTGGTTCCTGCTAAGGCCTCAGAAATGGAGCCAACAATTGCATTGAAGGCACCTACTGGTTCGGTCTGGTCTGCATCGTCTGTGTCGTCATATGTCCCATCATCAAAGGCTTGATGGGCATTCATCTGTGCATGTGGACACTCATTATTCCAATGTGGTCTGCCACAATGGCGGCATCCTAAAAGAGGCTTTCTCCCCTGATCATTGTTGTTTTACGCGACATTATTGCTGCCTAAGGAGGGAACCTTAGATTAGGCTACACTCCAATCTCCCCCACTTCTACTAGGGCCACCATTGCTAGGTTGGCCCCCTTTGAATCTCGCTCGGGCAGGCATCTGAGGCCTATCCTTCCGAGCTTCCACTTGATATTCCCTAAGGCATTCAACTACTTGGATCGCCTTGGGTAGTGTATCTACCATTTGTCTTTGCAGTTCCATACGGGCATAAGGTTTCAACCCTTCTAGGAAGGTGAAGAGCTTGTCTTTGTCCCCCATGTCATGTATGTTTAGCATGAGCGCGAAGAATTCCCGCACATAGTCTCACACTGACTTGGTCTGGCAGAGCTCCCGTAGCTTTCTCCTTGCGTTGTATTCAACATTTTCGGGAAAGAACTGTAGGCGTATGACTGCTTTCAGTTCTGCCCATGTCTCGAGAGCATCTTCACCAGCTTTGATGGCTTCGTACTTCACTTGCCACCAGAGTTTAGCATTACCCTGAAGATACATGGCAGCATTTGCTACCTTCTTAACTTCTTCTAGGCCCCCAACAACATCGAAGTACTGTCCGATGTCAAAGATGAAGTTTTCCACTTCCTTGGCATTCCTAGCTCCACTGTATGGCTTTGGCTCACGAATTTTTAGTTTTTTTTGTCGCGGAAGAGGGGTTCACAGTGCCCTCAATTTGGTTTCCACCTCCTCGAAGCAGGCCCTGTAAAGCAACATTGACAACATTGATCTTGTCTGTCAAGTCGTCAATAGTTTGTTGCATGGAAGTTACCATGTCTGCCTCTTGCGCCCTATAAGCTAATTCCTCAGCACGCTCCTATTGGAGTCCCTCGAATTTGCCAAATATTTTGGCTTCCTCTATGGATACCATTTGTCGGTTTCCCTCGGAGTTGCGACTGATGTTTTCTATGTCAACTTTGGCCTGGAGCACCCTGCAGTCTAGGTCGTCCAATCTTTGCACTAGGCTGGTTCTTAGTTCAGGCACCGTATTAACGATGGGTTGTAATTCATCAACCGTCTATTCAAGGGCCGCAATGCGGTCCCCATGATTCACCATGGTCAGAAATGGTGGTAATGGCAATGCGTTCCCTCATCCAATGTCAAGCCTAGGCTCTGATACCAACTGTTACGCGGCGCCTTCCTGAGATTCCTTGGAAGGGCGACGTAAGGCTAATCAACTGATGTCTGTGCAATTACTGTCCGCCAACTAAGGTCCCCTCCGTACTAGATAAGATTGTTAGTGCCTTAAGGGAAAACCAATGTCAAGAGTAGTTGAGAGAATAGAAATGAGAATTGAGAATGAAAGAAAGCTTGATTGCATTATTGAAAGCTATTACAGAAAGGCAATGCGGTGTCGAGGGGGAGAGACACCAGTACAAAGAATTGTTTGCTTGCTAGAAAGTTTTGAATGCTTGATCCCCCCCTAATAATGGTTTAAAAAAATAAACCAAAACTATAAGACTAGACTTGATTAAGCTAGAGAAACATAATGGAAGTAATGGAATAAAACTACTTTATATTTATAATGAAATGGATTTAGTTTTCTACAAGGCAGAAATAGGTCCGTTGTCAGCAGCATAGTCTTTGGCATCAGGGTCTGCTCGCGCGGCGCTATTGGCATCTGCTTGCAGTTGGGCGCTGGTGAGGGATATCGGTGGGGCGACAGAGGCACATGCACGCTTGTCGCTTGGCGCGGCCAAGACCACGGGGCCATCCGTGGTTCTAGGAATTGGGAGGCTTGTTAGGACGCCACGGGGTGCACCAAAGGGGTCATAGGGCATGGCTGGAAAGCCGCCCATGACATTATATAGGCTATTTTGAAAGTATTTATGCATATTAAAAATATATAGGGAAAAATTGGGTATCAATAGCTGCCCTTCTTTACCCAGGAAGGATGAAAGAGTTTTCGAGTAAAGAAACAATGGCCAATTTTGACCGGTTGGGATGCTTTGGAATCATTGCAAAAATGGACACGAGGTGTCGAAGCGACTATAGTGAGTGGTTAAAGCTTAGGACGGTTGGAGGGAACTGGAGCGAGATCGCTCCTGCTATGATAGTGAGTACTCACTGGTTACTTGCAGATAGAAGATGCTACAAGCATGTATTTGTGAAAAAAATTAAACATGATGCAAATTCCCTTCGGACCATGAAGGTTGTCTTCGGACGGTTAAAGATGACGTCCTCAGACCATAACATCCTGGGCTATGAATTGTTTAGTGAGGGATTCGCAGGCGATGAAATGATGTTCTCGGGCCATGAAAATGGTGCCTCCGAACCATGACACCTTTGAATAATGATATGCAAATTTGAGAGATCCTCATTCCATGGAATGGTGTCTTCCAGCTATGAGGATGATGCCTTTAGACTATGACGCCTTTGGATAGGTTGGCGATATATCAACCTATGATATGCAATAATCATGATGTTATCAAGACAATGCGTAGTCTTGTGAAATGGAGGGCAAAGCTTAGCCCGATTGAAAAACGAATAAAGAGCACTTAGAAATAGAGCAATATTCGTGCAAAGAGGGACATTGCTTTATCCCATGCAGATGGGGAGCCAAGGATTAGACTCATGCAAATATGGAGACAAGGATTAGCCTCATGCGAGTATGGAGTCAGGGATTAGACTCATGCAAATAGGGAGTCAAGGATTAGCCTCATGCAAGTATGGACAATGCTTAGTCCCATGCGACTGGGGAGGCAAGGATTAGACTCATGCAAGTAGGGAAGCAGGGATTAGCCTCATGCAAGTATGGAGGCAGGTATTAGCCTCATGGAGTCAAGGATTAGACTCACGCAAATAAGGAGGCAGGGATTAGCCTTATGCAAGTATGGAGGCAGGGATTAGCATCATGCAAATGTGGAGTCAGGGATTAGACTTATGCAAATAGGGAGACAAGGATTAGCCTCATGCAAGTATGGAGGCAGAGATTAACCTCATGGAGTCAAGGATTAGACTCATGCAGATAGGGAGGCAAGGATTAGCCTCATGCAAGTATGGAGGAAAGGATTAGCCTCATGCAAATAGGGAGGCAAGGATTAGCCTTATGCAATTATAAAGGAAAGGATTAGCCTCATACATATGGGGAGGCAAGGATTAGCCTCATGCAAGTAGGGAGGTAGGGATTAGCCTCATGGAGATAAGGAGGCAAGGATTGGCCTCATATAAGTATGGAGGCAAGGATTAGCCTCATGCAAATAGGGAGGCAAGGATTAGCCTCATGCAAATAGGGAGGCAAGGATTAGCCTCATACAAGTATGGAGTCAGGATTAGACTCATGCAAATAGGGAGGCAGAGATTAGCCTCATGCAGGTGTGGAGTCAGGGATAAGACTCATGCAAGTATGGAGGCAAGGATTAGCCTCATGGAGATAGAGAGGCAAGGATTAGCCTCATGCAAGTATAGAGGCAAGGATTTGCCTCATGCAAATAGGGAGGCAAGGATTAGCCTCATGCAAATGGGGAGGCAAGGATTAGCCTCATGCAGGTGTGGAGTCAGGGATTAAAATCATGCAAGCATAGAGGCAAGGATTAGCCTCATGCAGAGAGCAAGTAGCAAATAAGAGTAGTATATGTCTTAGCTGGAGATATATTCAGCGTCTGATGACCTGATTGAAGTGAATTATCTTTGTGTATACATGTTTTGCGAATGCTATCGTTACATCAAATGTACCTTTGTTTAAAGAAAAATTATAAGTTTTGTGGGGGGAAGGTTAGTTCGTGCTCCTGTCGGCTGGCTTTGCTTTGCTCTGTTCTGAAAGCCTTTTGAGTTCCCATGGGTGACATCTGACTGTTATGGAAATAGAGTTTTCGATAATATGCAATTATTGATAAAAATTGAGTTGTTTTGCAAACGTATGGATATATCAAGTAATTTTTGATGAACTAGTGACTACAACACATCTCGAAGGCATTGCAGCTCTCTCATATTGGAATTTTGAGGGTCCTCCTCAAACTTTTGCCCCATTTTGGTAGATGGTCTTTGACCGTTTGCGGATAATGGATCTTGTCTAACCTTATCCAGAATTTTGAGAATCCTTCTCAAAATTCTGCCCCACGTTCTTAACAGGTTACTGACCATCTGACATATGTTGGTGTTGGCTGGACTCGCTCCGGAATTTTGAGGACCCTCTCTCAAAATTCTGCCCCAGTTTCTGATCTTGGGGGAAATGAAAATTTTATTATGATATGACCGAACCCAGAGGGCTGCTTACGTATCCCCTCTTAAACGGGAATCAGGTCAAGCGTAGTTCAATTACATCAGATGAGGAAATGTACATAATCTAGGCATAGTATCTCTTGACTTCGTCCGAATTGATTGGTTTTGGCAAGATTTCTCCATCCATTTCTGCAAGTATGAGCGCTCCTCCTGTTAGCACACTATGAACCATGTATGGACCTTGACAGTTGGGAGAAAATTTCTTTTTGGCTTCATCTTGATGCGGGAAGATTTTCTTCAATACCAGCTGCCTTGGTGCGAACTGTTTTGGTTTGACCCTTTTGTTGAAAGCTCTGAACATTCTGTTCTGATAAAGTTTGTCGTGACACACAACGTTCATCCTATTTCCATCAATAAGAGCCAATTGCTCATAGTGGCCCCTTATCCACTCTACATCGCTGAGTTCAGCTTCCTGTATGATTCTTAAAGAAGGAATCTCTACCTTGGCTGGGATGATATCCTCGGTACCATAAACCATCACGTAGGGAGTTGCCTCAGTTGATGTGCGAACCGTGGTGCGGTATCCCAACAGGGCAAAGGGTAACTTCTCATGCCATTGTTTGTGGTTCTCTACTATTTTCCTTAGTATTTTCTTGATGTTCTTGTTGGCGGCTTCTATGGCTCCGTTGAGGTCTGTAGGCTGTGGAATTCTTGTGCTAGATTTTGAAAGTTTCACACATAGCTTTCATCAGATCACTGTTGAGATTGGCGGTATTATCAGTAACAATGGATTCAGGGACATCGAATCGGCAAACAATTCGATCTTTGACAAAATCTGCGACGACTTTCTTGGTTACAGATTTGTAAGATGTAGCCTCTACCCATTTTGTGAAGTAATCAATGGCTACCATAATGAACCTGTGTCCTCTTGAAGTAGTGGGCTGGACCAATAACATCCATTCCCCAAACGACGAATGGACAAGGAGAGCTTGCTGCATTGAGCTCATTTGGCGGCACTTTTGTCATGTCTGCATGCACTTGACATTGAAAGCATTTGCGGACATATGGAATGCAATCCGTCTCCATGGTCATCCAAAAGTAACCTTCCCTGGGTATCTTCTTAGGCAAGACAAAACCATTTATGTGGGGACCATAGGTCCCAACATGCAAATCCTCGAGTAGCTTAGAAGCTTCCTTTGCGTCAACACATCTTAGTAAACCCAAATCAGGAGTTCTTCTGTACAAGTTCCCTCTGTTGTGGAAGAAGTGATTTGACAATCTCTGGAGCATGCATTTCTGAGTGTGATTTGCATGCTCCAGGTATTCTCCTTTTGATAAGTATTCTTTGATGTCATGGAACCAAGGCTTTCCATCTGCTTCTTCCTTGACATGAGCACAATATGCTGACTGATTATGGATCCTTACCGGAATGGGATCAATGTAGTTCTTATTTGGATATTGTATCATGGATGAAAAAGTGGCCAATACGTCAGCAAACTCATTCTGAATTTTGGGTACATGTCGGAACTCTATCTTTGTAAACCTCTTTCTCAATTCCTGCAGATGGTGCAAATATGGTAATATTTTAGAGTTCTTGGTGGCCCACTCTCATTGTACCTGGTGCACAAGCAAATCTGAATCACCAATCACCATCAACTCTTGAACGTTCATGTCGACTGCCATGTTGAGCCCTAATATGCAAGCTTCATGTTCCGCCATGTTGTTGGTACAGGAAAATCTGAGTTTAGCAGATACCAGATAATGCTGACCCATTTCTGATACCAAAACTGCTCCAATGCCCACTCCTTTGAAATTTGCGGCTCTGTCAAAAAACATCCTCCAACAGTCATATGCTTTGGTAATGTCTTCTCCTACGAATGATACTTCTTCATTAGGAAAATACGTTTTCAAGGGTTCATATTCTCCTCCCATCGGATTATAAGCAAGGTAATCTGCCAATCCTTGTCCCTTGACCACCTTTTGAGTTATATAGACGATATCGAACTCACTTAGTAGTATCTGCCACTTAGCCAACTTCCCAGTAGGCATGGGTTTCTGGAATATATACTTCAGAGGGTCTACCCTAGATATGAGATATGTAGTGTAGGCACAGAAGTAGTGCCTCAATTTTTGAGCTATCCAAGTCAAAGTGCAGCAAGTGCATTCAAGCAGAGAATACCGTGCTTCATAAGGTGTGAACTTCTTACTCAAGTAATATATAGCTTGCTTCTTTCTTCCTATCTCGTCATGTTGTCCCAAAACACATCCGAAGGCTCCATCTAATACATATAGATAGAGTATCAAAGGTCTTCCTAGTTATGGCGGGACCAGAACTAGTGGTATGGACAGGTATTCCTTGATGTTGTCAAAAGCTTTCTGACAATCCTCTGTCCAGCTTGTTTCAGCATATTTCCTTAGCATCTTGAAGAAGGGTTCACATATGATTGTGGACTATTCTATAAAGCAACTGATATAGTTTAGATGTCCTAGAAAGCTCATCATAACCTTTTTGCTCTTAGGTAGTGGTAACTCCTGAATAGCCTTGACTTTAGACGGATCCAACTCGATCCCTCGACGACTAACTATGAATCCCAGTAATTTTCCTGCGGGAACCCCGAGTGCACATTTTGTGGGGTTCAGTTTCAAGTTGTACCTCCTCAGCCTGTCAAAGAACTTCCTCAAGTCTGCTATGTAATTTGTGGCCCTCATGGATTTGATAATGACATCGTCCACATACACCTCTATTTCTTTGTGTATCATATCATGGAAGATGGTTGTCATGGCTCTCATGTAAGTGGCCCCAATGTTCTTCAAACTGAATGGCATCATCTTGTAACAATATACACCACATGGTGTAATAAAAGCTATTTTCTCTGCATCTTCTTCATCCATCAAAATCTAGTGATAACCCGTAAAGCAATCTACAAAGGATTGGAGTTCATGCTTGGTGCAGTTATCAATCAGGATGTGTATATTTGGAAATGGGAAATCTTCCTTGGGACTTCCTCTGTTTAAATCCCGATAGTCAACACATACTCTGACCTTCCCGTCCTTCTTCGGAATGGGCACAATGTTAGCTAACCAGGTTGGGTATTTAACCACCCTGAGGAATTTGGCTTTAATCTGCTTAGTAACTTCCTCCTTGATTTTCAGGCTCATGTCTGGCTTGAACTTTCTGAGTTTCTGTTTTACTGGCGGACACATGGGATTAGTGGGCAACTTGTGAGCCACTATGGACATGCTCAAACCGGTCACGTCATAATATGACCCTGCAAAAATATCCTCATACTCTTTTAGGAAGCGAATGCACTCTTCCTTCTCTGTTGGTGACAAGTGAATGCTGATGCGAGTCTCCTTAATGGTCTCGGCATCTCCCAAATTTATTGCTTCGGTTTCGTCCAGATTGGACTTGGGCTTATTCTCAAAATTTTCAACCTCCCTGACAATCTCCTCGGGTATCTCATCTTCTTCCTTTGAATCACTATCTTCATATTGTGTTGCCTCGTTACATGTCACAATCACTGGTTCATCAGGAAAAGTAATAATAACGTTGTGGAAAGGAAAAGTGTAAAGATTGTAGTAAATAATAAAGAGCATATGCATTTGATTAAAACTTGAAAAATTGTTCAGACAAAGCACGGCTCAATAGATCGATCATTTATTTTGAAACAAGTAAAGCTTAAAACGAAATTATGGGAAATCTTAAATGCCTAGAATGCTATATAAGTAAATTCTGCCAAGCTACCTAGGGACTCAGCGGGCTCAGGATGGTGTGGCGGTCCAGTTCCTGAGAACAACTCTCTTCTTCACGGTCTGAATAGTGAGGCCTTCTTCCTCATCCTCCTCAATTATGGCACTACAGTCCATGTCTTCATCCTCCAAGAACAAATTCTTCAACCCAGCTAGAGTTTCTTCTTCTGTAGTCCCCCAATTGTATCAGCTTGGTGAAAAGCTTGTTCCAAACGTGGCACTAGCTGCTCGAGAGGGTAATAAGGTTCATGCAATGGAGGCGACCAATCCCTGTACTCTTGCCATGTGTATTGGTATTCGAGCCCAAAGGTGGTACAATGATTTTTCAGCTGTATTGGTTTGGTGATACCTTGGAGGTTCTTTCCCAACCCTTTGCCGGGTTCATATCCCGACCATGCTAGTATGCTTTCTATTTTGTTACTCCACCACTTATCCTTCTCGACGACATAGACCCGTTCAATATGATGATAGGTATCCCCTCCTAGCCTCCTTCTATGTCCAATAGCCGGGATGGTTTGACTAGTGTAGATGGGGTTACTTCCATCTCCGTGAATGATTACCTCCTGGCAGTTCCATTCAAACTTCACGGCTTGATGTAGAGTGGAAGGCACGGATCCGGCAGCATGGATCCATAGTCGGTCCAACAGAAGATTATATGAGGCTGGTATGTCAAGCACTTGAAATACAACGTCGAACCAAGTTGGCCCCATCTGCAAGCAAAGGTTGATTTCCCCTGATCGTGGCCCTCTGGGACCCACTAAAGCCTTCACATTCATGCTTCCTACGCGTATCTCATGGAAACCTTTGTCCAACCTTTTTAAAGTGTCCAATGGACAAATACTTAGGCTCGAACCTCCAGCAAGCTATTGATACCCAATTTTCCCTATATATTTTCATATGTAAAATACCTTTTAAAACAACATATATAAGCATATCCCAAGGTCCTATTATTTTTCTCAATATTTTTTAAAGATTTTTAAATTAATTTTATTGCCCTATTTTATCAAGAAAAAAACTTATAAGTGTTCCAAAATTGGCATTTTGGTAAATTATTTATTGGATTCTCTTGTTTATACCAAAATATAGCTAATGTAATTTTTTTACATTTTTTACAAATTGATTTAGTATTTTAAAGCTAAATTGCATATAATTGCAATATTAGCCTATTTTAGATTTAATTGCGTTTATAATTACAAAATTGATTCCAGTATTTTTAATTTAATATTTGCATATTATTAATTGATTTAGTACTTTTAATTTTTTTCCAGAAATTATTTTACTATTTTTAAAAAAAAAAGGGAAAAAGTGGCTATTTAAATACTAGCCCCAACTATTTCGATTATAGCCTTAAATCAGCCCCAATTGAACCCAATTCCCAATCTCAATTCCCCAAACCAATTTTCATTTAAACCCACCCCTGACCCAATTAAATCCTACCCGGCCCAGACCCCTCTCATCCTGGTCGTTGATCTCTAAGATCAACGGCTCCTATTCACTCTTACTTTTTTTAACCCAAACGACCACCCTAACCTTCTCATTTGTCACCTACCAGCCGCCTCTGAACCCTCCACTCTCTCAAACACTCTCGAACCTTCTCAAACCCTAGCCCCCTCATACCATCTCCGCCCTAAAAGCCATCGAAATCTATGGCTTCCAAGGCTATGAGAGTCCTACACCAGCCTCCTATGACTCCCACGTGCCTGATTTCTGAAGATTCAAGGCCTGAACTTGAAAGATTGTACCCAGACCTCTATCTATTCGAGGTTCCACGGTCATCTCTGGCCTTGCTCCGGTGTACTATGGTTGTTTGACCCTGATTTTGACCTATCCGACTCAGATCGATGACTTTTCAAAGCCTTTCTTACTTCTAGGGTTCTTCTGAAACCCTAACCCTTCGAAGTTTTCTCCGATTCTTTTAGATATATTGTGTATATATGTTTTTCCTAAGTTTTCAAACGATTTCTCTGGCTTTTCTTTCAAAATTACTTTCAGAACCATTTCTTTTCCGATCTAGGGTTTTCTGGAAAAATGTTTAAGTGTTTCTCTGACTTTCTTTCTTTTTTCTTTTGTGTGCATCTGCCTCTACTATGTTCTTATATTTTTTCTTCTACCACATTCTTGTATGCTTCTTCTACTGTGTTTTCTATATCCTGTTCTTGTATGCTTCTTCTACTTTTTTTTCTATACCCCGTTCTTGTATGCTTCTTCTACTGTGTTTTCTATATCCTGTTCTTGTATGCATCTCCTACTGTGTTTTCCTATACTATGTTCTCGTATGCTTTTCTGCTGTGTTCCGGTACTTTCTTCTACTATGTTCTGATATGTTTCTCTTACTATATTTTTTCTACTGTGTTCTTAAGTGTTTTACTATTTTCCTTCTACTAAGTTCTGTTTAAGTTTCTTCTAAAAACTTCTCAGCATGTTTTTGCTATTGATCTTATCAATCTTTTCCATTACGTTTCGTGTTAGCTTCTTCTACTCTATTATTTTTTGAATTCTTCTGCTATGCTCTGCATGTTACTTTTCTATCATGTTTCTCACGAGTTTCAGTTGGTAACAGGAACATGGTAGAGGTTTCAGTTCTTCTGAGACCTCTGAAACTATTTTGAATCTCTGAAATGAGTTTCAAAACATTTGTTCTTCATATGATTCCAGCTCTTGCTAAACTCTTCTGCACTGGATCTTCTACTGATTTTACAATGACACCACAGACTTTTTCATGCTTAACATGTTCGTATGCTCCTTATATATGATGAATTTCCCCCTAAAATGGTTTTCAAATTTGCAGTTAGTTCAAACTTCCTTCTGAATATGGCTTGATTGATTTCTTTCCATTGTTTGCTGATTTTCTCTATGACTCGGCCTAAGTTAAAGCCCTTCTTTATCTTTTCTGACTCAGTTCACTCATGCAAAATCTCAGACCCTTTTGATTTACTGTTTATTAATTGATTTGCTTACCTTATTTGCATAAACCGTGTATTTCAAAACCTTATCCTTAAATAACCTTTTATGTACTTGCCCCTAATTGCATGTTTTGCACAAAGTGTTTATTCAATTTCTTCCCTTAAATGGTTTTTACCCGTTTAAATCTGAATCCCTTAATTAAAGGGAGTCTTGTGTAATTGATTGACAATCAGTTCCTCAACTATTTTCTTACCTTATTTCTGCCTTATTTTACACTATAAAAGGCACAACCCTTTTTCACAAAGAACACACTTCCACAATTCTTCTAAACTCTTACTTACACATAATAGTATTCTCTCTTCTTGTCTGCATTGTGGCTTTTACAAGACTACTGCATTTTCTCTATTTGTCTCTTTGAAACTGGTATGTCCTAATTTAAGCTTCATCATCATCACAATGTGTTCATTTACAACTTTTATATCCATGTCTACTTTACTATTTTTGTAAAGTTCAATATTTAAATTAGTATGCTTATATCTTTCTGCCTGTTTCTACTATGAATCCTTGCTCCCTATCCCCATCCCTATGTGTTTGAGAGTTGTGACTTAAGGCATGGCAATGTGAGTTGTCGCCCATGAATTAAGTTTGAACCAATGGGGTCTTAAGCTCTAAGCAAACAGGCTGGAGGGTGTGCCAACATCTCCCATTGTTGGGTGTGCCCATCAGCCTGCTTTTCTTTTACTCTTGCAAATTCTCCCATTCCCCTACACCCTTATGTGTACTACTTTTAAGTTATTCCCCTTTTCCCTTTTCTCTTTCCCCTTTCAGAATTCTACTTTTGCACTTGCACTCTCTCTTAGTCTCTAAGCTTTGCCTCCCTCTTGTGAGCCTTGCCTTGGGACCTTGAGGTCCCTCTGAACTTTGACACTTGAGGGTTGGCCCTTCCACACAGCACTATGTATTCATCTATAATGCATTTGGGTGTAAGCACTACCCGGAGTCCATATGAAACTCTTAGGGAACTTCATATTTCAGACAGGAAGTCTGAATCAGGCTCTCCTTGGTTGTATTTTTAATTTCTGATGTTGTTTTCTTTACTTTACTTTTTCTGGGTTGTAATAACTTTGTAATAAAACTCTCAAGGATGGCTAGTGAAAAGGAGGGGTAACTATGTATGCAAAAAGGGGTAGATAACCTGCCTATAGGATTTTATGAATTCCTACATTCTCATATAAACACCATGTCTATAGGAATCTTGCATTATCATATAGATACCATGTTTCTAAGAATTTTTGCATTCTCATGTATAGATACCATGTCTATAGGAATCTTGCATTCCCATATAAATACCATGCCTATAGATTATTTCTGAATTTCCGCATATCATATAGATATCCTGCCTATAGGAATTTCTGAATTTCTGCATATCATATAGATATCCTGCCTATAGGTTCTTTCTGAATCTTGCATAGGCATCCCTTATTAGGAAAACATGTTTATAGGTCTTAAATAATCAACTGCAATTAGATATTATGTTCATAGGCTTTAAACGAAATTCGGCATCTAGATGCCATGCCTATAGGATTTCTGCCTTTTTTACTATGTTTATAAAAGTGTCCAAAATCAACAACACATAGAAAGCATACCTATAGGAGCTTTAATCAAAATATGAATTGTCTCACTCGTTTATAAGCCTAAAATCAACAATAATAATGCATTACCAGTTGCAAAACTGGCGATCTTTTGCTAAAAAATCGCCTTTCTTTCTTCAGTATGTAATCAATTCACTTCAGTATTTCTGAAATCAGTAGACATCATGCCTATAAGTCTTCGTCCAACACTTAGGCAAGCCGTAGGATGACTTATAAACTGAATCAGATTTTATATGCTACAACCAGCAGGCAGGCCTAATTTGGGCTTCTTATTTGAACTATGTAATAAATCAGTCTACCTCGATCCTTTAAGTTTAATCAGACCCTAAGCAGTATGTGTAAGTCATGCTAACTACTTGCTTTTCTCTACTTAACAGAGGACTGTTTGAGCCTTTTCATTTGTTTATATGCTTCCCCATACTTGCCATATATGTTTTGTTTGTCGCCTTAGTATTTTTACCTTTTGAAACCACAAGTAAGCCCAATATCCCTCCCCTTTAGGATTAGTAGTCCCAAATGCCTACGGGACTAATAGGATTGAGGCGGGTAATAGCATGTAATAAGTAAACGAGATCATTCCGCGCTTTAATACCTCAACGGAGTGGGAAAGGGTAGATATGGATATGATGACCACTCGGTAACATCACGCGTAGCCCCTCACTGAGGAGTGATTACCGGATGTTGTGTGGTGTGATCCATATTATTTACAAACCTAGGACCCCTTTTCCTTTATTTATTTGTTTCGTTGTTTATTCTCAAATTTCAAACTATTTTCTTAAAAAAATCAACTTTTCTTCACCTATTTTGTAACCATTATGTGAAAACCCCCTCTTGTTTGAAGTTATTATTTGCCTACGTGTTATTTGTACCTACAGTCACAATAATTGTCTGGCCAGGAACCACACTAGTGGATCCTGAGGGGTGCCTAATACCTTCCTTTGGGATATTTTCAAGCCCTTACCCAATCTCTGGTTGTCCAAATCAAACCTTTCTTAGTGTCCTAATGCACTTAAATCATTAGGTGGCGACTCTACTATTCAAACCCACTTCCCAAAAGGGAACGAGTTGTCCTTCCAAATGTCATAAACCCGATTTCGCGAGAAAAAGAAGGCACGACAGCGTGGCGATTCTGCTGTGGATATTGAGGCTTTTACCATTTCAGACTATTATAGTGAAATTTATGCTTCTTTATGCGCAATTATTTGTTTATTTCTTTTAAGCATTCAATTTTCTTTTCGATTGCGAAACTGACTTGTCTTTTTGTTTCTTTTCCTTTACTGCTTTCCTTAATTATCGCTTTAAATTATGAAACTGATGTATTTACTGCTTTCTTAAACGTGCAAATATGTGACAACATGCTTTTAATTATTGCATAATCATGCTCAACATCATATTCCACTCGTGCCAAACAAATCCTATAGCAACGCTTATAATGAGTGATTGCACTTTTCCGATATTATCACCCCTAAAATCGGAAAAGGTGTATTTGCGGTAAAACCAGTTGATCAACGGTGTAGTCGACGGTTCCGTTCCTTTCCCTCTTGAGTTGTCCGCTTAAGGATACCAGTCTAAAACCCCCATAGAAACCTTATTCTGTTTAATTGTGCATGCATCATAGTCAAACCTAGCCGAGTATGTTATGCGGTCCGCATAATGACTCTTTAATATAGCCTTGTCCAAAGTCCACTAGGTTTTCCCAAAACCCAAACGGACACTACCACGTTTTGTGCATTTATTTGGAGAACTAAATATCTTATGCCAATTATTGGTATTTAATAGTCGAGTCTGGTGGGGGTAAGGGCCTAACCCTTTTGTCTTGCAGAAACATGAGGCACGAAGTCCCCAGATTCGGCATGATCACTAATATCCACAAAAGATTGCTAAGATGGTGGGAGGATCTTCATTCCAGCGATCAGACTCTTGTCCGAAAATACCTAGGAAATCTACCTTCCCTCCTGGAGGTCCAACCCAACAACAAAATCATAGAAGCTGCTACTCTGTTCTGGGATTGATAGGTCTGTGTTTCACTTCGGGGAGATTGAGATGACACCATGCTAGAGGAAATATGAGGATTGGCTGTTATACCATGGGAGACTCCGGGTTTGTTAATCGCAAGGGCAGAGGTTTTCTCAAAATGATGGGCCTAAAGAAGAATCTAGACTTGACATGTTTGAAGGAGCCCTACATTCCCTTTGATTATTTGTACGAGAGATACGGTCATAGCAAATCCTACCATACTTATCCGAATGAGTTCGCCCTTACATCGTTGGGGCATATTCACCGAAGGGTCTTTGTCTTCATGTTCTGCTTCTTGGGGATGATAGTGTTTCCAATGAAGAAAGCAAGGATCCAGACCAAGCTAGCCATGGTTACCAAAACTTTGATGGAGGGAATTGGTGGACAACTATTTAGCATAGTGCCTATGATCTTCGCAGAGATATACCGAGCCTTGGAAAAGTGTCAACAAGGAACCAAACACTTCGAGGGCTGAAACTTGCTACTCCCGCTCTGGCTCATGGAGCATCTTCAAAGGGGTGAATATCGGCAAGAGATTCAGCGTAGAGACTGGGACAATCATATAGCCTTCCATCAACCAAGGCGAATGAACTACATGCCCAACATGTTTGCTCAGCCAGAAGATGCCAAGGGGTGGGTGGAGCTATTTGAAAATCTAACTGAGGATCAAATACAATGGATGTTCAAGTGGTTCCCTACTGAAGAGTCCATATCCCGATCCAGGGACGCACCATTTCTGATACCGATCTGTTTGAGAGGAAACTACCCTTATGTCCCTCTCCGAGTTATGAGATAGGCTGGCGGGAAGTAGGTTATACCAAGGGTCGACAAAATGAGTCACTTTCGGGCAGACTTCCAAGACGATGATAGCCCTTACAAGTGCCAAGCTCAGCATATGTGGCACTGTAAACTCGTTCTAGGAAGAGGTAGCATCGAGCCGGACAGATACCATGCTGGCTGCACCCCATACTATTCAAGCTGGTTGGAGGATAATCACAATGGTCTAGGCCAACCCGGATTTGTTCGAGGTCATAGAATCATCGATGAAAGGGCTGAAGCACAGGTCAAATACAACCAATTGCGCAAGAGGATTCGGGAATATGAAAGCGAGCACCGTGAGATTCAAGAAGCCCACCAAAACTGATTGAATAGTGGAAAGACATGGCTGTCAGTGACAACAAGTGACTGGGATACTTGGAACGAGGTTTATTGGAGCTAGAAAGGAAGTTTCTCAAGAGGATCGAGGGTTGCCAGAATGCTGAAGGAAATGAGGGTGGACACCTAGCCAGAGCCTACCTGCTGCTGGGACTTCGCGAGCTGGTTAAACTGTTTGATGGAGCCAAAGCTGCCGAGTCTGGGGAAGGCCCTTCTGGGACCAAATAGATATGAATCCTTTCTTTTTGCTTTAAGAAATGTAATAAGGCCAATGGCCACTTGTGATATTTTATTCCTTGTTATTTAGTGTCATTTTGGGATTCGTCTACTTTCATCAATAAAATGAGGCATTTAGCATTCTAAGTTGTCCAAATCAATTTGTCTCTAGGCTTACCTCGGGTACAACGAGGCTCCCAAATTAGGACATGATTTACATTCTGGCACTATGTGTTTAAATATCGCAACATCTTTTCCTTATAATCCTCACTAACTTGTTACCTTTTGTTTTATTTTTCCTTTTTATTCCCCTCCCCAAATGTTAGTTCATGCACTCTGGCATCGTCATCATATTCCACAAGATAAAAGGGCCCTCCACCCACTCCTCCTCCTAGTCCTATCAGAAGTAGGAACAATGGAAATATGGAAGATTTGAACAACACCAGAAAGGAAAACTCAACTGAACGGGTAGAGGTCACTCATGGTGCTCAGGTCTCCAAAGAAAGTGCATCCCAACTCGAGCAGCAACTGTTGAACTTTCAGGAGGAACTTGATCAGGTTTGGAATATGGCAAACTTGTCATTTTCCCTCACCACTCCAGATATCAATTTCCAAATGCTCAGAACCCCACGCCTCCACAAAATATCCCAAAACCACAAACCCACCCCGCTCCTCACCACAACTACAATACTTGCCATACATCCAACAATACTCCACTGCTCATCCCTAAACCTTTGAATTCCATAAATGACCATTTCCACGCCCACCATAACACCCCTATCTATGTGGAGACCATGCTGTCGTGCCCCCTTTTTCTCACGAAATCAGGTTTATGACATTTGGGAGGACAACTCGTTCCCTTTTGAGAATTGGGTTTTGAATTGAAGAGTTGCCACCTAATGATTAAAGTGCATTAGGATACTAGGAGGGGTTTGTTTTGAGTAACCAGAGATTGGGTAAGGGCTTAAAATTATCCCAATGGGAAGGTGTTAGGCACCCCTTAGGATCCACTAGTGTGGTTCCCGGCCAAACTATTGTTGTGACTTAAGTGCAAATAACACATGGGCAAATAAAGGCTTCAAATAAGATAGGATTTTCATGTAATGGATACAAATAAACAAAAATAAGAAAAGGAACTAAAAAGAGTTGATTTCCTTAAAAGAAATGATTTAAAAAGATTTAAAAAAACAAAGAAAATAAAGGGAAGGTGGGGTCTTAGGTTTATTGATAATATGGATCACCTCAAACAACATCCAGTAATCACTCCTCAGTGAGGGGCTACACGTGATGTTATCGCGTGGTTATCATATCCATATCTACCCTTTCCCACCCTGTTAAGGTATTAAAGTGCGGAATGGTCTCGTTTACTTATTGCATGCTATTACCGGCCCCAATCCTATCAGCCCCGGAGGCACTTGGTACTACTAATCCTAAAGGGAGGAGGTATTGGGCTTATTTGTAGTTTCAAAAGGTAAAATACTAAGGCGACAAACAAAACACATATAGCAAGTTTGGGGAAGCATATAAACAAATAAAAAGGAGCTCAAATAGACCTCCTTTAAACCAAAGACAACACATAATGTAGCATGACTTGCATGTACTATTTAGGGTCTGATTAAAACTTAAAAGGTTATGGTAGACTGATTTATTATATAGTTCAGATAAGAAGCCCGAATCAGGCCTGCCTGCTGGTTGTAGCATATAAAATTTGATTTAGCTTATAAGCTTTCACACTATGGCTTGCCTAAGTGTTAGACGAAGACCCTATAAGCATGATATCTACTGATTCCAGAAACAATGAAGTAAACATGAATGCATACTGATTTAAGAAAAATTGTATGTTATTAAAGAAAGGTGAGTTTTAGCAAAAGAGCATGCGTCACTATTACCGGTTTTAGACTTATAAGCTAGTGAAGCGGTTAAGATTCGATTAAAGCTCCTATAGGCATGCTTTCTATGTGTTGTCAATTTTGGACACTTTTATAAATGTAGTAAAAATGCAAATATCCTATAGGCATGGCATCTAGATGCTGAATTTCGTTTAAAGCCTATGAACATGATATCTAATTGCAGTTGGTTATTTATGACCTATGAACATGATTGCTTAATGAAGAATGGATATGCAAGATTCAGAAAGACTTATAGGCATATTTTCTATATGCATATGCAGAATTCAAATTTCGGGTAATTGTGGGCATGGTATCTAGATGAGAGAATGCAGAAATTTAGAAACCTATAGGCAGGATATCTATTTGAGAGAATGCAGAAATTTAGAAACCTATAGGCAGGATGTCTACATGAGAGAATGCAGAAATGTGGAAACCTATAGGCAGGATACCTATACGAGAGAATGCAGAAATTTAGAAACCTATATGCAGGGTGTCTATATGAGAGAATGCAGAAATTTAGAAACCTACAGGCAGGATGTCTATGAGAGAATGCAGAAATTTAGAAACCTACAGGCAGGATGTCTACCTCTTTTGCATACATAGTTATCCCTCCCTTTTTCACTAGCCATCCCCAAGAGTTTATTACAAAATTATTACAGCACAGAATAAAGTAAAGTAAAGTAAAGAAAATACGTCAGAAATTAAAAGGTACAACCAAGGAGAGCCTGATTCAGACATCTTGTCTGAAATATGAAGTAAACCAACTCCAAGAGATCATGTTCCAAAGCCTTTTTCCCATTTGGATGTGTCAGAGTTCCCTAAGAGTCTCATATGAACTCCGGGCAGTGCTTACACCCAAATGTATCACCAGATTAAGACATAGTGCAGTGTGGAAGGGCCAGCCCTCAGGTGTCCAAGTTTAGAGGGAACTCAAGGTCCTAAGGCAAGGCTCACAAGAGGGGGGCAGAACTTAGAGACTAAGAGAGAGTGCAAGTGCAGAAATAGAATGCTGAAAGGGGAAAGGGAAAAGGGAAACAACTTAAATCAGTACACATAGGGGTATAGGGGAATGGGGAGGTTGCAAAGAGGCAAAGCAAGCTGGTGGGCATACCCAGCAATGGGAGATACTGGCACACCCATAAGCCTATTAGAACATTATTAGAAGTTAGGACCCCAATGGATCAAACTTAACTCATGGGCAACAACTTACATTGCCATGCCTTAAGCCATAACTCAAAACACATAAGGGTACAGGGGAATGGGATTCATAACAAAACAAACATAAGGAAATCAGCATGCCACACTTTAAGTGTTGTGATATACAGAAACAACAAGTAGACATGGACACAAAGCAGTAAATACACATTATTGTGGTGCTAAAGATTAAATCCGGACATACCAGCTCTGAAGAGACAAATTGAGGAAAGCAGTAGGTTTTGTAGACAGGCCACAATGTAGACAAGAAGAGAATATACTATTGTGTATAAGTGTGAGTTCAGAAAGACTGTGAATTGATGAGTTTGGAAAGAGTTGTACATTTATAATGTGAAAATCAGGCAGAAATAAGGTAAGAAAACAGTTAAGGAATTGATTGTCAATTAAGAATCAATTACACAAGACTTCCCTTAATTAGGGAATTCAGATTCAAATGGGTAAAAACGATTTAAGAAAAGAAATTGAATAAGCACTTTGTGCAAAGCATGAAATTAGGGGCAAATACATAAAGGTTATTTAAGGACAGGATTTTGAAGTACACGGTTGTAAAAATAAGGTAAGAAAATCAATTAGTATCCAATAAATAAATGGTCAAGGATCTTGTAATTACTGATCCATGAATGAACAAAGTCATAAAAGCTGAGAAAGGTTTTAAAATTAAGTCGAGTCATGAGGAAAATTAGCAAACAAGGAAGCAAAATCAATTAGTCCTGTTCAAAAGGAAGTCTGAACTAATCATAAATTTAAAAACCCCTTTAGAGGGAGGTTCATCACATATAAAGAGCATGCAAACATGTTGAGTTGAAATAAGATGTTGTGCAATTGCAAAATCAGTAGGTAATGGTTTGTCACATAAGTCAGTAATGCAGAAGAGAAGTAGCATTTTGATAGCATGCAAAAGATCCAGTAAAAAGAGTTTAGAATTGTGTGAAAACAAGGATGACCAAGCTCAATTCAGAGACTCAAAATTTGTCTGAAAGAGTTGGGGTTTTTGAAATAAAACCTTAGTTCGAACAAATCACATAGCCAAACCCGGAAGAACCCCCAAATTCTAGGGTTTCCGCCATTAATTGAGTGCAGAGATGAGATGGCAAGTAATAAAACTCGAAACAAGTTCAGAGGTCTCAGAAAAGAACTGAAACTTCTAACATATTCCTTTCAGCAACAAAACTCATGAGAAAACATGATAGAAAAGTAACATGCAGAACACAATAGAAGAGCTCAAAGAAAATAAAGTAGGAGAAGCTAATACGAAGCATAATGGGAAAAATTGATAAGAACAGTAGAAGAAACATGCTAAGAAGTTTTATAAGAAACTTAAATAGAGCTCAATAGATGGAACTTAATAAGAATCACTTAAGAACATAGTAAAGGAATATACGATAGGAGAAACACACAAGAACACAGTATAGGAAAACACCGTAGAAGAAGCATACAAGAACACGGTAGAAGAAAATACAAGAACACAGTAGAAGAAAACACAAGAACACAGTATAGGAAAACACAAAACCACAGTAGAGGAAGATACGTAAAAAGAAAAAGAAAGTCAGAGAAATATTTAAATACTTTTCAGAAAACCCTAGATCGGAAAAGAAATGGTTTTGAAAGTAGTTTTTTAAAAGAAAAGCCAGAAAAATCGTTTAAAAGCTTAGGGAAAGTATAGATACACAACAGATCTAAAGGAATCGGAAAAACCTCGAAGGGTTAGTGTTTCAGAAGAACCCTAGTATTGAGAAAGGCTTGAAAAAGTCACCAATCTAAGCAGGAGAGGTCGAGGTATGGCTCGAACAACCATAGTACGCCGGAGCAAAACCGGAGATGGCCGTAGAACTTGAATCAGACGAAGCCTGGACCAAACTTCGTTGTGGTCAGGCCTTGAATCTTCAAAAACCAGTTGTGTGGGAGTCATAGGAAGCCGGTGTAGGACTCTGATGTCCTTGGAAGCCATAGATTCCGATGGCTTTAGGGTGGAAGTGGTGGGAGGCGGCTAGGGTTTGAGAAGCTTCGAGAGAGTTTGTGAGAATGGGGGAGTTCAGAGGTGGCTGGTAGGTGGAAAATGATTTAGGCTAAGGGGGATAATGGGTAATTAAAAATGGTAAGGTTGAAATGTGGTCGTTATTCATTTTGATCAACGGCCTGGATTAAACTGGGGGGGCGGGCAGGTCATTTAAACGGGTTGTGGGTCGGGTAATTTTAGAAATTGGGTTGGATTAGGGGTGCAAATTAGGCTGAAATTGAAATGAAATCTGGCTAGATTTTAAATAGCCACTTTTCCCCATTTATTTTATAAAAAATAGCAAATTAAAATCTGAAAATAAATTTAAAGTACTAAAATTATTTATAACATATACATATTAATTTAAAAATACTTAACTTAATTTTTATAAATATAAATGCAATCAAATCATAAATGAGGCTAATATTGCAATTACATGCAGTTAAGCTTTAAAAATACTAAATAAATTTGTAAAAACATGCAAAAATTATCGGAGCTATAGTTTAGCATAAATATGAGAATTCAACAAGTGAATCACCAAGAATGATAATTTTGGATACTTATTGGATTTTTCTTGATAAAATAAGGCAATAAAATTAAATTATTCACCAAAACTGATGATTTTGGAAATAATTATGGATTTTGCACTGCTAAAATAGACAATAAATTGATTTTGAAAATCTTAAAAATTAGGAAAAAATACCAAAACTCTTGGGGCATGCTTATATGTGTACATGCTATTTTGTATAAAAATACATAGGGAAAAATTGGGTATCAACAGTTGGCCCTCTTTACCCGGTAAGGATGAAAGAGTTGTCGGGTAAAGATAAGATGACCAATTTTGAGCGCACGAAATAGTTTGAAGAGGTTGTCCATGCTCTAGTTCCTGAGCTGTTTACATATCCCTGGCCTTACAGGAATCAGGCCATATGTAGTTCGGGATCCGTCGACGGAATATGCCGATGGAGATTTTTCAAGACGGACGCGATATTCGGGTTGGGATGGATGGTTAAAGTCTAACAAGGCTTCGGGAACTGGAGCGGGATTTCTCCTGCTGAGACGTCTATTGCTCGCCAGTTTACCTGCAAATAAGCAATACAAGTGTATATTGTGCGGAAATTTAAACGTGATGCAAGTTCCTGTCGGACCATGAATGTTGTCTTTGGACGGTTAGGATGACGCCCTCAGACCATGATGTCCTAGGCCATGAAGCGTATGATAAGGGATTCGCAGGCCATGAAATGATGCTCTCGGGCTATGAGAATGATACCTCAGAACTATGACTCCTTTGAATAATAATATGCAAAAGATAAAAGGGGACCTCAGGCCATGGCATGGCGTTCTCGGGCTATGAAAATAGTGCCTCAGAACAATGACACCTTTGGATAGATTGGCGATCTTTCAGCCCATAAGATGCAGAAGGTGGCGATCTTTCAGCCAATGCAAGATGTAAATAAAGTGGCGATCTTTCAGCCCATGAGATGCAGAAGGTGACGATCTTTCAGCCGATGCAAGATGTAACTGAAGTGGCGATCTTTCAGCCATGCAAGATGTAAATGAAGTGGCAATCTTTCAGCCGTGCAGAATGTAAATAAAGTGGTGATATTTTAGCCATGCAAGATGTAAATAAAGTGGCGATATTTTAGCCATGCGAGATGTAAATGAAGTGGCGATCTTTCAGCCGTGCAGAATGTAAATAAAGTGGCGATATTTCAGCCATGCAAGATGCAAATAAAGTGGCGATATTTCATCCATGCAAGATATAAATAAAGTGGCGATCTTTCAGCCATGAAGATGGAGGTAGAGCTTAACCTCGGAAGGCAGAATGGTAGCCTTATGCAATGTAGGGAATGCAGATGGTGATAGAGCTTAGTCTCGAAAGGCAGAATGGTAGCCTTATGCAATGTAGAGAATGCAAATGGAGACAGAGCTTAGTCTCGGAAGGCAGAATAGTAGCCTTATGCAATACAGAGAATGCAGATTGAGACAGAGCTTAGTCTTGGAAGGCAGAATAGTAGCCTTATGCAATGCAGGAAATGCAGATGGAGATAGAGCTTAGTATCAAAAGGAAGAATGGTAGCCTTATGCAATGCAGAGAATGCAGATGGAGACAGAGCTTAGTCTCGGAAGGTAGAATGGTAGCCTTGTGCAATGCAAAAAATGCAGATGAAGGTAGAGCTTAACCTCGAAAGGCCTAATAGTAGCCTTATGCAATGCAGGAAATGTAAATGGAGGTAGAGCTTAACCTCGAAAGGCAGAATGGTAGCCTTATGCAAGAAATAAAAGGCAGGTAGTAGTAGAGTTTTCTTAGCTAATATCTGATTTCGATATTGTGGCTGCTGGGGATATTGTGTGCGTATAACAGCTGTGAATAGGTGACGGTTCTGAGAGTTGTATTCCTGATCAGTATGAGTGTATAGTATATTCGATGATTTTCCAACTCAGGTGCCTGCATCCAAAGAAAAATCGTGAGTTTTTGTAAAGGGGAAAGGTTAGTTCGTATCCTTGCTTGACCTTCTCGGTTCTGTTTCGGTGAGACTGTGCATATCATTGGGGTAGCATTGCTAAACAAAGCAATTTTGGTAACAGACATGCATGATTTAGTAAAAATATAACATAAATACATAATCGAGAATAGTTTTCTTTTGATGAACTGACAACTGCGACGTGGTTCAAGACATTGCAACTTTTCTTGCTCCGGAATTTTGAGGGTCTTTCTCAAAATTCTGCCCCAGTTTACTGGGCTGCTGTTTTCTGACGGATGCTTGCGGTGTCTGGCTGAAATTACTTCGGAATTTTGAGGATCCTTCTCAACATTCTGCCCCAGTTTCCAATTGTGGGGGGGTGGTAGTGGAAAGGAATGAAAATTTTATTGAATTGTGACCGAACCCACAAGGATTCCTATGTATCCCCTCTTAAATAGGAATCAGGTCAGGCGTAGTTCAAATTACATCATATAAGGAAAGCATAAAGGTTACACATAGTATCGCTTGACTGTGTCTGAATTGATCAGCTTTGGTCAAACTTCCTTATCCATTTCTGCAAGTATGAGGGCTCCTCCTGTCAGAACTCGGTGAACCATAAACGGACCCTGCCAGTTGGAAGAGAATTTCTCTTTGGCTTCATCTTGATGCGGAAAAATTCTTTAACACCAGCTGCCCCGGTGTGAATTGTCTCGGCTTGACTCTTTTGTTGAAGGCTCTGGACATTCTATTCTGATAGAGATGACCGTGGCAAACTGCATTTATTCTCTTTTCGTCTATAAGAGCTAGTTGCTCGTAACGACTTTTCACCCATTCTGCGTCGTCGAGCTCTGCTTCCTGTATGATCCTTAAGGAAGGAATTTCCACCTCAGCGGGAATGACTGCCTTTGTATCATAAACCAGCATATAGGGGTTTGCCCCAGTTGATGTGCGGACTATGGTGCGGTACCCCAATAAAGCAAATGACAACTTCTCGTTCCATTGTTTATGCTTCTCTATCATTTTCCTCAATATCTTCTTGATATTCTTATTGGCGGCTTCTATGGCTCCATTCATCTGAGGTCTGTAGGCTGTATAATTCTTGTGTTTGATTTTGAAGGTTTCACACATGGCTTTTATCAGGTCACTGTTGAGGTTGGAACCCTTATTAGTGACAATTAACTCCGAGATCCCGAACCGGCAAACGATACGGTCGCGGACGAAATCTTCCATGACTTTCTTAGTCACTACTCTATAAGATGCTTCTTCAACTCATTTGGTGAAATAATCAATTGCTACTAGGATAAAACTATGTCCGTTTGATGCGGCAGGTTCAATTGGTACAATAACATCCATTCCCTAGGTGGTGAACGGTCACGACAAGCTTGTTGCATTAAGCTCATTTGGAGGCACCTTTATCATGTCTACATGTATCTGGTAGCGGTGGCACTTTAAGACATATTGGATGCAGTCTGTTTCCATAGTCATCCAAAAGTAACCAGCTCGGAGTATTTTCTTTGCTAAGACAAAACCATTCATATGTGGACCGCAGGTCCCTGCATGAATTTCCTCTAATAGCCTAGATGCTTCCTTTGCGTCGATACACCTTAGTAATCCTAAATCAGGAATCCTTCTATACAGGATTCCTCCGTTGTGAAAGAAATTGTTGGATAACCTCCTAAGCGTGCGCTTCTGAGTAGCGTTTGCGAGTTCTGGGTATTCTCCTTTTACAAGTATTCCTTGATATCATGAAACCAAGACTTTCCATATGCTTCTTCTTCGACATGAGCACAGTAAGCTGGATGATCATGGATCTTTACCAGAATGGGATCAATGAAATTCTTGTCTGGATGTTGTATCATGGATGATAGGGCATCCGGTGCATCAGCGAATTCATTCTGGCCCTGGAAACATGCTGGAATTCTGTCTTTGTGAACCTCTTTCTCAACTCTTGTACATGATGCAGATAAAAGAGTATCTTGGAGTTCTTGGTATCCCATTCTTCTCGGACCTGATGTATAAGCATGTCCGAATCTCCAATTACTAGCAACTCTTGAATGTTCATGTCAATGGCCATCTTGAGCCCTAAGATGCAGGCTTCATACTCGGCCATATTGTTAGTACAGGGGAACCTGAGTTTGGCAGACACTAGATAATGCTGACTGATTTCTGATACTAGGACCTCTCCTATGCCAAGTCCTTTGAAATTTGTTGATCCATCGAAAAACATTCTCAACCGTCATAGGATTCTACAATATCTTCTCCTATGAGCGATACCTCTTCATCAGGAAAATATGTTTTCAGGGGTTCGTATTCTCCATCCACGGGATTTTCAGCAAGGTGATCTGCTAGTGTCCGTCCTTTGATTGCTTTCTGAGTGGGCATGGGCTTCTGAAAGATGTACTTCAAGAGATCCATCCTTGATATAAGATATGTAGTATAGGCACAGAAGTAGTGCCTCAACTTCTGAGCTACCCAAGTCAAAGCACAACAGGTGCGCTCTAACAGAGAATACCGAGCCTCATACGGGGTGAACTTCTTACTGAGGTAGTAGATGATCTGCTCCTTCCTCCCCGTTTCATCATGCTACCCAAGAACACAGCCGAACGCTCTATTCGATACTACGAGTAGAGCAATAGAGGTCTACCTGGATCGGGTGGGATCAAAACTGGTGATGTTGACAGGTACTCCTTGATTCGGTCGAAGGCCTTTTGGAAGTCATCGGTCCATTTGGTGGCGGCATCCTTCTTCAACATCTTAAAGATTGGCTTACATATAATTGTAGATTGTGCTATGAACTGGCTGATATAGTTAAGTCTCCCCAAGAAACTCATTATGTCCTTCTTGTTCTTTAGCGGTGGTAGTTCTTGAATAGCTTTGACCTTTGATGGATCCAGTTCTATTCCTCGGCGACTTACAATGAACCCAAGTATTTTTTTCGGCAGGAACCCCAAATGCGCACTTCGCGGGATTTAGTTTTAGGTTGTACCTTCTCAGTCTATTGAAGAACTTCCTCAAATCTTCCATGTGATCAGTGGCTTTCTTGGACTTGATGATAACATCGTCTACATATACTTCGATCTCCTTGTGTATCATATTGTGGAAAATGGTGGTCATGGCCCTTATGTAGGTGGCCCCTGCATTTTTTAACCCAAACGACATCATTTTGTAGCAGTACATTCCCCACGGCATAATGAAAGCCGTTTTCTCAACATCTTCTTCATCCATCCAGTTCTGATGATAACCAGCAAAACAATCTCCAAATGATTGCAACTCGTGCTTGGCACAATTGTCAATTAAGATATGTATATTTGGCAAAGGGAAGTCGTTTTTTGGACTGGCCTGGTTGATATCCCGGTAGTCGACACAGACTCAGACCTTCCCATCCTTCTTTGATACCGGCACAATGTTGGCTAACCATGTCGGGTATTCTACTACCCTGAGAACCTTAGCTTTGACTTGCTTAGTGACTTCTTCCTTGATTTTCAAACTCATATCAGGCTTGAACTTTCTGAGCTTTTGCTTTACTGGCGGACATGTCGGATCGGGTGGCAGTTTATGGGCCACAATAGACGTACTCAAACCAGTCATGTCATCATACGACCAGGCGAATAAGTCCTCATATTCCTTTAGAAATTCTGTATATTCCTTCTTTTCTGATGGCGATAAGTGAACGCTGATTCATGCTTCTTTGACATTTTCTGCATCTCCCAAGTTAACAATTTCTGTCGCGTCCAGGTTGGACTTAGGTCTGTTCTTAAAGTTCTCAAATTCTTTGACAATATCCTCTAGTATGTAAAATCTTCCTCTGAATCAATGTCCGTTTGTTGAGTTGTCTCATTACATGTCACTATTATTGGTTCATCAAGATAAGTAATAGTAATGCTGTATAAATAAAGTAATGAGAGAAAATAATAAGTGTAAGATTTGTAAGGAAACCGAAATGTTTTGATAAATTTCATAACTGTTTTGAACATTGGAAGATCTTATTGTGAAAATTCAAAATGCTAAAGGAAAATCAACTAATAAGAATAAAAGATAGTGCATGATGCTTTGTTCAGCCTTGCCACCCCGAGGCTTTCCGGGCTCTGGTGGTTCTGATGGTCCAATTGTTGAGGCATGCTCCTCGGCTTACGGCCTGCATGGAAGGGCCTTCCTCCCCCTCCTTCTCGAAGATGACACAACAATCCATGTCATCATCTTCTAGGAACAAATTCCTCACTGCTTCCAGTGCTTCCTCTTCTTCCGACCCATAGTTAACATCGGTCGGCTGGAAAGTCCGCTCCAAATATGGTATTGGCTGCTCCAGCGGGTAGTATGGACCGCGCTATGATGGTGACCAGTTGTTGAATGCTTCCCAGGTGTACTCATATCCCACATATATAGGAGTGTTATGGTGGCCTGGTGTGTGGAAATGGTCATTTGTGGAGTTCTGAGGTTCTGGGATGAGTAGTGGAGTGTTGTTTGGGGTATGGCAAGTGTTACATTGGTTCTTTGGTGGAACAGTTGTTGATACCCAATTTTTTCCTATGTATTTTTACATGCAAATACTTTTAAAATACATATATATGCATATATAAGTATGTCCAAGTGTTTCAATAATTTTCCTAATTTCTAAAAGATTTTTAAACTGATTTATTGCACATTTTAGCAATAAAAACCAATAATTATTCCCAAAATTATCATTTTGGTGAATAACTTACTTTATTCTCATATTTATACCAAAATATATCTAGGGTAATTTTTATACATTTTTTACAAATTTATTTGGTATTTTAAAAGCTAAATTGCATATAATTGCAATTTTAGACTATTTTAAGATTAATAGCATTTTATAATTATGAAATTGATTTCAATATTTTTAAATTAATATTTATATATTATTAATTGACTCAGTACTTTTAATTTGTTTTCATAAGTCATTTTTACTATTTTTATAAAATAAAAGGGGAAAAATTGGCTATTTAAAATCTGTCCCTATTTCATTTCAATTATAGCCCAAATTGATCCCCCTAATTGACCCACTTTTGAATCCCAAATGGACTGGCCCAATTTCTATTTACCCCGACCCCTGACCCGTTTATCCAACCCACCCGGCTCCCTTTTTAATCCAGGCCGTTGATCATTTTGATCAACGACCACGAATTCCCTTTTCCTTTTTTAATCCGCCCACACCCCTAAACCTACATCATTTTCTTTCTATCAGCCGCCTCCGAATACCCTCCCTCTCTCAAACTCTCTCTAAGGTTCTTGAAACCCTAATCGTCTTCTACCATTTCAACCTCAATCTCACCAGAATCTATGGCCTCTCAGGCCATTCTTGGCCTATAGTCACCTCCCTCCGCTCTTAAACGCTTGGTGTTTGAAGTTTCGAGGTCTGACATCCATGGTGTCCGTTCCAATCTTCTCCGATTCAAGGTTCTATGGCCCCTCCGACCTTGCTCCGGCGTATCCAAGCATTATGAGCCTATGTCTAACATATCTAACTCAGATCGGACCTCTTCCAAGCCTTTCTCGCTTTAGGGTTCCTCTGAAATCCTAGCTATTCGAGGTTTTCTCTGATTATTTTCTTAAATCGGTTCTATATCTGTGCTCTACTTGAGTTCTTAAACGTTTTCCCTAATTTTTCTTTCAAAAATTACATCTCCTCGATTTAGGGTTTCTGAAAAGTTCAAAATGTTTCTCCGACTTTTCTGTTCCTTTTTCTTTGTGTGTATTTGTCACGCATGTGCTTCTACTGCATTCTTATGTTTTTTTCTACTATATATGTTCTTCTGTGCCTTGTCTTTCTATTTTGTTTCTACACCATGCTCACATGTTCATCCTGCAGTGTTTTCCTATATGCCTTGTTGATATACTTTTCTGGTATTTTGTGTTCTCCTACTGTATGTATTTCTTACTGAGTTCTTAAGTTCTTTGTTTGCCTATTACTGGACCTTTGTTTGAGTTCCCTTTAAACATGTTTCTTCTACTGTTTTCTTAAATGCTATACTATCTCTTTTCTCTTCTGAACCCTGTTTAAGTCCCTTCTAAAAGGTTTTTCTTAAACATGTTCCCTCTACTCTCACTATGCTTCGAATCAGTTTCTTCACTCTGTTGTTTCAAACTCGCTATTGTATATGTTTGTTTTTTCATGAGTCTCTGAAAGAGACCTCTGGGCCTGTTTCAATTATTTGCCTCATCGTCTCTGTGTCTGATTTGAGTTGGGAAACCCTAGAATTTGGGGTTTTGGCGAGTTTTGATCTTGTGTTTGGACTAGGGTTCTACTTTGGAACCCTTGACTCTCTCAGACTCATCCTGAGTCTGTGAACTAAGTTTGAATTTCTTTGTCTACGACTCTGAACTTTCTCTTCTATGCTAGACTTTTCTACTGATTAGCATGACAGCTCTTCGTGCTTAAGCATGACTGTATGTTTTTATATGTGTGATGAATACTTTCTTCCGAAAAGGTTTTCCAACTTATGATTGATTCAGAATCCTTTTTTTTAGGTTTGATTGATTGTTACTGATCTTCCTTAAGTAAAACCTTTCATCACTTTTTCTGACTGGATTCTTTCATACCAAAATTCTGACTTTCTAATTTACTGGATGTTAATTGATTTCCTTTCCTTATTTGCACAAACCGTGTGCTACCAGACTTTTGCCTTAAATAAATCTTTGTGTATTTACCCTTCTTGTACTGCTTTGGAAAAGGTTTTGATCGATCCCTTTCTTTAATTATTTTGCCCGTTTGAAATCAGAATCCCTCAATTAAAGGGGAACTTTTGTAATTGATTTTAAAGCTATTCTCCTACCTTATTTTGCTTGACTTCTACACTATAAAAGGGGCACGACTCCTTTCTTACCAACGGACTCTCAATTTAACACTTTTATACTACTCAAGTATCATAGTTCTCTAATCATAGCATTCTGACTATTTGCTTGCACTTTGGCTTCACAAGACTACTGCTTTCTTTTCTTGTTTCCCTGAAATTGGTATATTCTAGTTTGATTTTCAGCCTCATCCCAATGTGTTTATTTTACAGCTTCTACACCCATGTCTGCTTTACTGCCTATGTATAATGTTAATTAGCATATGTTTCAACTGTGAATCCCGGAACCCCTGTCCCCTTCTATGTGTTTGAGTTGAAGTTCAGAACATGGCAACATCCAAGTTGTAGCTCATGTCTGGACTTGATCCCTTAGGGGATCCTAACTCCCAAACAATGTGGATAACAGGCTGGTTGGGGTGTGCCGGCACTCCAATTGCTAGATATGACGACCAGCTTGTCTTGGATTCCCCCAGAATCCCCTCTCTGCACTTACACTTTCTCTTAGATTCTAAGTTCTTCATCCTCCTATGAGCCTTCTTTGGGACTTGAGTTCCCTCTGAACTTGGACATTCGAGGACTAGCCCTTCCATACTGCACTATAACTCAATTCTGCAATATATTTGGGTGTAAGCACTGCCCGGAATCCACTTGAGACTCTTAGGGAACTCATACACATCCCAAATAAGAGAAAGGCTTTGGAAATTTGATCTTCGGATTTTGTTTACTTCATGCTTCAGACAGAAGTCTGAATCAGGCTCTCCTTGGTTGGAATTTTAAGTTTCTGATGTAATTTTTATTCATTTTCTCGGGCTGTAATAATTTGTAATAACTTATGGGGGTTTTAGTGAAAAGGGGAGGGTCAATCATGCATGCAAAAGGGGTAGATATCATGTTCATAGGGAGTTGTTATATTTTTGCACTCATATCCTGCTTACAGCTGTCGCTTCTGCATTTCATATGTAGAAACCATGTCTATAGGTTTCTGCACTTCCACATTTCATAGAAATCATGTCTATAGGTTTCTGCACTTCATATAGATTCTATGCCTATAGGATCTACATTTTCACGTAGAAATCATGTCTATAGGATCTGCATTTTCATGTAGAAACCATGTCTATAGGATCTGCATTTTATATAGAAAACATGTCTATAGGTTCTGCATTCCCAAACACTGCATATCATATAGATAACATGCCTATAAGACTTCTTGAATTCTGCATATGCATCTATCACTAGTCAACGGTTTATAGGTTCAAATAACAATCAACATTCTAGATACCATGCCTATAGGACTTTTGCACTTCTATAAACGTTTAAAAATCAATAACGCCTAGAAAGCATGCCTATAGGAGTAATCAACCAAATTTGAATCGTCTATCTCACTTATAAGAATAATAATCAGTAGTAGCATTGCTTAATATTTGCAGAACCTATGTTTTCTGTAACTATTAAGTCCTCTTCTCCAGAATCAGTATACTTCTGCATTAATAGATATCATGCCTATAGGTTTCACCTAAGCAGCCATAAGGTAAATTAGATAGCTGAATCAGACTTCGTTAATTACAACCAGCAGGCAGGTCTAATTCGGATTTCTTATATGAAGTATGTAATAAATCAGTCTGCCTCACCCTTTTAGTTTAATTAGACCATAATCAATACGTGCAAGACATGCTAAACAATCTGTATTTAAGTTAAGGAGGCCATTTTGAGCCTTTAACTGTTATATGTTTCCCCATAACTTCTCTACGTGTTTTTGATTGTCGCCTTAGATTTTATCCTTTTAAACCCAAAAGTCCAAATCTCCCTTCCCTTTAGGACTAGTAGTCCCTTCCCATTGTAGCATGGCCGAGAACCACACTAGTGGATCTCGAGGGGTGCCTAACACCTTCCCCTTGAGATAATTTCTAGCTCTTACCCAATCTCTGGTTTTCTAAATCAAAATCCTTCTTAGTGTCCTAATTCACTTTAATCATTAGGTGGTGACTATTCAATCCAAACTCAATTCCCAAAAGGGAACGAGTTGTCCTCTCGAATATCATAAACCCGATTTTATGAGAAAAAGGGGGCGTAACAGTATGGCGACTCTGCTGGGGACATTTAGACTTTTACCATTTCAAACTATTATTGTGATTTATGCTTCTTTATGCGCAATTATTTGTTTATTTCTTTTAAGCATTCAATTTTCTTTTCGATTGCGAAACTGACTCGTCTCTTGTTTCTTTCCCTTGTCTACTTTACTGCTTTCCTCTACTAAACTCACTACAAGAAATTTGATTATCAATGACGAACTATTTTGTCATTTTAAAGTCATATTTCGTCACAAAAAATCTTTTGAGACAAAAAATAATTCGTCAATTATTTGTCCCAAAAACACCGTCACCAAAAGTATACAAAGACAATTTGGTGGTTCGTCACTAAATCAAGTTATATTAGGGACGAAATTTTTTTTCGTTCCCAAATGTCTAGTATTTGTGACGAACTTGTTCGTCAAAAAAAGTATAAAATATTCGTCGTTAATAGTGTGCTTTTGTCACTAAAAAGATTATCAATGCCGATGAAACTAGCTTGTCGCTAACTATTTAGTTTAATTAGTGACAATATCAAATGTCTCTAAAGTTATATATATTTCGTAGTTAAATCGACGTTATTTTGTCACTAAAGACTACCTTTTATGTACAAAAAATATTTCGTCCCTAAATATATAAAATAGTGACAGCTTTGCTTTTACAAGAATAATTTACAATATTTGTAGTTGAAAACTATTATGTCGTCACTAAAAATAATATTTTTTTACAAAATTATTTAAAATTAAAATAATCATAAAATACAAATTACTAAAAAGATGATTCTCGGACAAATAATATTTTTGTCACTAAAATTTGATGAATATTTGATGACATTAAAATCCGCAGTGCTACTATTTATAAGTAGTATTTACCTAATTTCCCATTAATTCCAGAATTTATCATTTACTAAATGGAAATAACATAGTAAAAATGGAAGGTAACAACAAAAATTTTCACCGACGATCACATAATTAAGAACTAATACTACATTGAGATAATATTCATTACAAACTCCGTAAGCTAAAACACCGAAATAAAATAAAATTGATTCAACAACATGAGGTCGAATCAAAATACAAATAATTTTAGTAACTGCTTCCTCAAACACTAATGTAACTACTCGTCTAGTAAAGTTGCTCTTGAATAAATTTATACTTTCATGTACCTGTTGAAGAAAAAAACAATTTTAGTACATACTTTTTGATGAACAAGATTTAGCCAAAAATGACATATCATATTTTAATTAGTGAAACAAATAATAGAATGACAAATTAGTACTGGTAGAAAGATGCTTACTCGAAGTTAGACAATAAATATTAATTCTTCTTTGACTGCAAATAACCACAAGAATTAAGAAGAAGAGATATAAAATTAAGAGTACTTAATCTCTCAAAAAATAAAGAATAATAGACAAATTTCTCCATACCTCTACAATAAAATTAAATCAATAAGAACCCACAAATACATACACGTAATATGTCATCTGGAGAAACCCAAATTTTTATTGTCCTACAACTGAAAGAAAAAGAATTCCGTATAAGAGACGCAACAGAAAAAAAAATTGAAGTACAAATAATATTTCTTAACTTAGCTTGAGGATTTGTATCAAAGCAAAGGAGGCATCAGAAGTGGCTTTGCGTCTTAAAATACCCGTCACGCGGATTTGATCTTTTATGCTGTTAAATCAATAAAAGATATTAGAGAAAATTAAGCATTATTGAATAAGAGGATCTATGTGTGTGAAAGAAAAAGAAATAAAATATTAATGGAAGCAATATAGTAGATTTAACTGGTGCAATAATTTGATGGAGAAATGAATGTCACAAAGAATTAAGAGAGGAATGGAGGAGAATTGAGAAATGGGAGGCGACACTACTCAACTAAAAAGAGGGACTTGGGAACACAAAAAAGAAAAGGAAGGAAAATTGCCGCTACTTTTTTCATACAACTTTGAAATAGAATAAAACCGAAAATACCAAAATACAACTTGCCGCTCTTCAATTGTTGTCAATTTATTTTCACTTTAAATTTTTTATGTTACCAAAATACCATAAGATTAATTGTTAGCTGACAAAAAAAACTACTAATTAAAATTTTATTATGTTTATCAACAGTTAAATCAAATTATTTCCATTTATAATGACCAATACTATGGTTGTTGATTAAAAAATATCGTCAATTTTATAATTGTTATAGTGAAAATAAATTTTTTTTAATTGATTTATTTAATTAAATTAAAGGAATTTTAATTATTTAAAAAAATATATTTTATTGCAAATACACCAACTGTTTATTACAGTTATGCTAATTTTGACTTGATTTCATATTTATTATTCATATTTATGCTAGGTTTGGGGCTGCATGTCCAAACCTAGGTAGATAGTGATAAGGGTTTTTTTGTTATATTTGTAAATATTTTTCCTGGAAATAAAAATTAATTACCAAAAAAATCATCTTTGGCGCTTAAAATATTTTTCAACACTTGACACTTGTAATTTAATTATATGAAATAGTGGAGCTAAAAGTATTGAAGAGCAATTCAAGTGAATCTCATTCGTCGAAAAATTACATTGTACAAATATATTAAAATAATCTCTTTATACGTGCATATATATAAACTACAACACCAGATCTCCAGCGGATAATATCCTAAAAGAAAGACTGGTGATTCGTCGATACCAAGGTTGAGGCTCCTTTACAAGCTCAAGAGAAGAACAAGAGAAATCCTAGCTTCATAACATAGGAACAAGAGCTATAAGAGCGGGTTACTAGCAAAGGGGGGCTGGACATTAATTATGCGAGTGGAATGACCCAACTGGACCTAGTTAGCCCGAACCGTTTTGCGGTTCTAGAGGACCCTGAACAAGAAGTGTGTGTGTGTGTGTGAATTATCAAATACCCTTGATAGCTTAGTGTATTCAATCACTATGCTAGTTTACATTTTTCTAAATCCATTTGTTAAATTTTCTGATTTTGCCACTACTTATAATTGCGTTCTATTAGTTACAATATATATTGTTTTTAATTTAATTTGTGAAATTAATATAAAGAATTTGAATTTTTTTAAGAAAATCTAATTACTTTCAAATACTATCAACAACAACAATAATAATGTACCCATATTACCACGAGTAAGGTTTAAAGAAGGTGAGGTATATATAGACTTTACGTGAATGTCACGACCCGGAATTCCTACCCTCGGGAGTCGTGATGGCGCCTACTAATGTGAGCTAGGCAAGACAATCCTTAACAGCTTACTTCATTAACAAATCACTTCTTTTAACGATTATCAGTGATAGCATGAAAATAACGGAATTTAATGAATATACGGAAGACTTAAATTAAAGAAACTGAACAATAATACGGAAATCAACATATGCCTCTACCCAAGAACTGGTGTCACATTACTCACGAACTTCTAAGAGTACTAAATACAACCGTTTGAAAGAAAAATATAAACTGTTTGTCTCGAATACATGAGATAACAAACTGAAACAAAGATAGAGGAGACGCCGGGCCTGTAGACGCTTGCAAGGCTACCTCGGTGTCTCACTGGACGGAAAGTTGGCTCCCAAGCTACTGCTGTTGTCCAAGACATGGATCTGTGCAAAATAGCACAGAGTGTAGTATCAGCACAACCGACCCCATGTGCTGGTAAGTGTCTGGCCTAACCCCGACGAGGTAGTGACGAGGCTAGGACCAAACTCCAGATAAACCTGTGCAGTTATATACTATATGGCGGAAAAGTAAACAGGTAATAAGCAATCAAAACTGGGAAAGGGGAAACATGCTCCGAAGGTAACAGATAAAATAGAATATCAAAAAATAGTAAGGAAACTACAATTTAACTTCTAACACGGATAAGAGAAATAAGGCAACTTTCAGTTTCATCTTATTGCAGGCGTGCAACCCGATCCCATTTCTCATATCTTGTGGTAGGCGTACCACCCGCTCCCATTTCAGTATATCTTGTGGTAGGCGTATCACCCGCTCCCATTTCAGTATATCTTGTGGTAGGCATATCACCCACTCCCATTTCATCATATCTCGTGGTAGACGTACCACCCGCTCCCATTTCATTATATCTCGTGGTAGGCGTACCACCCGCTCCCATTTCATTATATCTTGTGGTAGGCATACCACCCGCTCCCTTTTACATTTCATCACACAATCACAAGAAATCCTGGCAGGGGAACATAAATAATATAATAAATTCACGGCAAGGGAACACAACAATATTATAATTTTCCAGGCAAGGGAACAACAATATTGAATTAGTCATTCCAGCAAGGGAGAATCAGCTATAACCAATCTCAACTCAACTTGTACTCAGTTCAATTTTTGAAAATGCTCAGTCATCGAAGATCATTAAGTAAAGCACCCAAGTGTCATTTAAGAACACAACAACTTTCAATTTAAGACTCACAGTCATGCTTGACACCAACGTATAGATACTCGTCACCATGCCTATACGTCGTACTCAACAAGAAGCAAGTAGCAAGTATGACTCAACTCCTAATCCCTCAAGCTAGGGTTAGACCAAACCCTTACCTTGATGCCTTGATCACCACTCAAGTCTTAACTATAGCTTTACCCCATGATTCTACCACCAATCCGCTCGAATCTAGTCACAAGTTACTTAATTACATCAATAAGTGTTAAATGAATCAATCCCAATGCATGAAAATGAGTTTTCTAAAGTTTTACCCAAAAGTCAGAAATCACCCCCGGGCCCGTCGAAACCCGAGGTCCGGACCGAAACCCGATTAACCATTCCTCTACGAATCCAAATTTATAATTTGTTTTGAAATCGGACCTCAAATTGAGGTCCAAATCCCCAATTTTAGAAGAACCTAGGTTCTACCCAAAACACCCAATTTCTCCCATGAAAATCTTTGATTTGAAGTTGAAATCATGTTAAAAGATGTCAAGGAGTGAAGAAAATGAGTTAGAAATCACTTACCAACGTTTTGGAGAAGAAAAGTTGTTTGAAAAATCGCCTCTCATGTTTTTGGGGTTTTGAAAAGTGAAAAAGAGCTAAAATTCCCGTTTATTTATACCCCCATCAGACCCCCAGTGTGGACCGCATCAAATGGACTGCGGCCGCACAGCCTCCACCGCGGACCGCATAAAGGCGACCGCGGCCGCGCTGGCCCCTCCCTGAAGACCTGCATTTGAGCACCCTGTGCGGACCGCATAAAGGCGACTGCGGCCGCACAGTTTCCACCGCGGACCGCACAAAGGCGACCTCGGCCGCGCTGGTCCCTCCGCGGTCGCACGCGATTTCTCATGGACCGCACTAGAGGGTTCAAAGGTTGTGGCTTCCTGAACCTGCAACACCTGACTTTCTAAGCCCAAGGCATCCCGGAACCTACTCGAAACTCACCCGAGCCTTCGAAACTCCAACCCAAGTATACACACAACCTCAAAAATATCTTACAGGCATATTCGTGTAATAAAATTACCAAAATAACATCACGAGCATCGAATTAAACCTCGAGATCACTGAAATTTCTCAAAACTCTTTTAAACATCAAATTTCTCAATTAACATCCGAATCGCGTCAAACGATGTCCGTTTTAACCAAATTTCACAGGAATGACTCAAGTCATATATAAGACCTGTACCGGGCACCGGAATCAAAATACGGGCCCGATACCATTGCTTTCTAATCAGTTTTCATTTCAAATTTCCTTAATCAATTTCTGAAAATAATTTCACTTAAAATTTTATTTCTCGGGCTTGGGACCTCGGAATTCGATTCCGAGCATATGCCCAAGTCCCATATTTTCCTATGGACCCTCTGGGATCGTTGAATCACGGATCCGGGTCCGTTTACCCAAAACATTGACCAAAGTCAAAATTATTCCTTTTAACATCAAAACTTAGCATTTTTTTCCACAGAGTTTCATTTTTAAGCTTTCAGGCTATGCGCCCGAACTGCGCACGCAATTCGGGGCGATTCTAATGAGATTTTCAAGGCCTCGAAAACACAAAAATCAACTGAAAGCAAGTGATGACCCTTTGGGTCGTCACATTGAAGTAGAGAGACTATTTCCATTATCACCATACAAGGAAATTAAAGTTTATAAATTTACTAAAAAATCAAATAATAAATACAAGGAAAAATGAGGCTTTTAAAAAATTGAATGTAAGTACAACTTTATCCAGCATAGAATGTATTTGTGAAAGATTAAAAAAATTAATTATAATTTTGTATTAAAATTTGAGCTTTTATAATAATATTAGCTTTTATGTGCATACATTGTGCGTATATTATTTTATATTTGAATTAAATAAACTTGACACTTTTTGATAAGGAATTAAATTGCGTTCAAAGTTTTTTAAACATCCTCAAAATTCTATATATAAATAAATAAAAGAAACATTCTTAAAATAAACGTAGGTTAAAAAAAATTCAAGAAGGAATTAGATTGTCCCAATTCCTAAAATGTAACAATAACAAAAAAGGAAAATACATTTCCGAGAAGGAATCAGATTACTTTAAAAAATTACAGAGAAAGAACCTTTCAAGGAGCAATCATTTTGTCCTCTAGTCCCAAAAAGACACCTAAACTTAAAAGAGAAAATGAAAGTAATATTGCCTTGAAAGAATTTATATTTTTTATATTGTATTAAAACTACGAAGGTCCTTAGCGAATTATAGTTCACCTTTTTTACCAGCTTTTAAAAATAGAGTTCCCACTAGATAAAATAGTCATATAATTATTTTTTTTGATTTTTAAGTATATAAAATCTACTAAGTTTTATTTACCAAATCCTTCCTTATTTTGCACTACGTACAAAATTCTAATATTTAGAACTTAAAAGTCTATTCAGATTTCACCATTTCAATTAAACACAAAGGTATAATAAACACATAAAATTAATCATTAACCTAAAAATCTTAACTTTTATGCAAATTACCTTACACATATAAAGAAATTGACGATGGGATAATCATTAAAAGATAATGAATACTTATGTATGCATACTTATATAATTAAATAAAGAAACATATATAAACATTATAGCTATATATGTATATAGGAGTACTGAACTAAAAATACGCTCATATACAAATTACAAATACGGAAATATTGCATATGTATAAGAAAATATCAGATTACTTTAGGGCAGAGTGTGTTACTTTATTGAGTAATTAAATTATTAAAAATTAGTTAGATATATATATATATATATATATATATATATATATATATATATATATATATTAGACAATTTATTTGAGTTATATATAATTATAAAATAAAAGTTAGCAAAACTTTTTGAACATAATAAATGTTGTTTCCATTAGCTAGCTCAATAAATAAAGATATCATATACCACAAAAGTTTTCAGATGTCTTATTTGTGATTAAAAAAGGACTTATATCAGAATTTGAAAATTAAAAAATCTTTTGGTTTTCTAGAAATTGTGTTGACCAAAAAGATCATCACTTGTTTTAAAAGTCCATTATGTGTTTTCAGACCTTAAAAACCTCCTTTTGTTTCACCTCGACTTGCGTGCGCGGTCCGAGCGTATATCTGGAACGCTTTTATGTGAAAATTTGATAAAAATGCTAATTTTGCCTTTAAAATTGAATTTAAGTTGGCTTCGGTCAATATTTTAGGAAAACAGACCCGAACCCGTGATTTGACGGTCCCGGTGGGTCCGTAGGAAAATATGGGACTTGGGCGTATGCCCAGAATTGAATTCCGAGAAATGAATTTTTGAAGAAAATTGTTTAACTGAAATTATAAGAGTTTTTGGAAATTTAAAGATATTTGAATTTGATGGTATCGGGCTCGTATTTTGGTTCCGGAGCCCGATACAGGTCTAATATGGTATTTAAGTTGTGCCTGTAAAATTTGGTTAAAAACGGACTTCATATGACGTGAATCGGACCCTCGGTTGTGAAAATTTGAACTTAAGAGGTCTTGAGATTTTTCTAAGATTTCGTGTTAAATTCTTTGTTAAAGATGTTATTTTGGCGATTTGATCGCACGAATAAATTCGTAAGATATTTTTAATAAAATATAAAAAGACACATATTAATTAGAAATATAATTTGATGCAATATTGCAGGCATATATTTTAAATTGATATATAATGTGCAATTTTCTAGAATAAAAATTGTGTTCCATCTTGCAATATTAAAGTTTAGTAAGACAAAATAAAAAGAAAGGTACATTAATTTGAAACTTAAGGCAAATTCACGGCATAATTTGTTTACTAAGAATCAAATTGAATGATTCATGTCCTACTTGAAATTAAATAAACTTGACACTTCCCAACAAGAAATTGAACTGTGCTAGAACGAAAAATACTCCTAAAATTTCTAACATAAGTAAAAAATGGAGTTCTAGTTTCTCGAACTTGATAATTGTCAAAGATGATTATTTCAATTTCAATTTCAAGTAGTCTTAAAGTAATTATATGTATGTTACACGAACAAAATTTTAGAATTACAGTTATCTACGAAGTGTGATCTTTTAGTTTTTACTAAAAAAAATAATTCGTAGCCAATAATCTCACAATTCAACTACAAAAGTCGTAGCAAATTAAAAATGGTACTTTGTGACAAAAAAGTTTTGTGACTAAATTGTATGTTCAATAGCGACAATTAAATAATTGTCACTAATTATTTACAGTATCAGTAATAAAAATTAAGGTCACAAATAAATATAAAATTTTGTGGCTAAAGTTTACCTTGTTTAGCTACAAATTCTAATTCGTCACTATTGTAATAACATATTTTTTGTGACGAAACTTTTTCGTATCCATAATTTATTTACTTTTAAGACAAATAATGCTTCGTCATTAATTGGGTACATCATTAGTGACAAAATAATGTGTCACTGATAATTTTAAATTCGTGGCTAATATAATTTAATAATTGGCGCCAACTCAATTTTTGGTGGGAAACTTTAGTGGACAAAACTTTGCTACAAAATATTGTGTTTCGTCACTAAAAGTATGTGGCTTATGTATTTAAAGATGAAATGTAATTTTTGTCATGAAAAGTAAACTATTAGTGACGAATTTTTATGTCGTAGCTAATAATTTCGTAGCTAAATATCAGTTTTGTTGTAGTGACTCATTTATGACTGTTTTAAATTATTGTAATTATTACTTTATGAACGTGCAAATACGTGACAACTTGTTTAATCATTGCATAAACATGTTTTCAACATCATATTTCACTCGTGCCAAACAAATACCATAGTAACGCTTATAATGAGTGGTTGCGCTCTTCCGATATCATTACCCCCTAAATTTGGCAAAGGCGTATTTATGGTAAAACCAGTCGATCAATGGTGTAGTCGACGATTCCATGCCTTTCCCTCTTGAGTTGTCCGCTCAAGGGTACCAGTCTAATATCCCATAAAAACCTTACTCTGTTTAATTGTGCATGCATAATGGTCAAACTTAGCCGAGTCAGTTATGTTGTCCGCATAATGACTCTTTAAGACAGCCTCGTCCAAAGTCCACTGGATTTTCCAAAAAACCCAAATGGACACTACCACATTTTGTGCATTTATTTGGAGAATTAAATGCTTTTATGCCAATTATTGGTATTTAATAGTCGAGTCTGGTGGGGGGGTAAGGGCCTGACCCTTTTGTCTTGCAGAAACATGAGGCACGAAGTCCCCAGATTCGACATGGTCATAAACATCCACCCAAGGTTGCTAAGCTGGTGAAAGGATCTTCATTCCAGTGATCAGACTCTTATCCAAAAATACCTAGGAAATCTACCTTCTCTCCTGGAGGTCCAGCCCAACAACAAAATCATAGAAGCTGCTACTCTGTTCTGGGACTGTGATAGGTCTGTGTTTCACTTCGGGGAGATTGAGATGACACCCCTGCTAGAGGAAATAGGAGGATTGGCTGGTATACCATGGGAGACCCCGGTTTTGTTAATGCCAGAAAATTGCAAGGGTAGAGGTTTTTTCCAAATTATGGACCTAAAGAAGAATCCAGACTTGATATGTTTGAAGGAGTCCTACATTCCCTTTGATTATTTGTATGAGTGATAAGGTCACAGCAAATCCAACTGTAGATATCCGGATGAGTTCGCCCTTAAATCGTTGGGGCATATTCACCGAAGGGTCTTTGTCTTCATGTTCTGCTTCTTGGGGAGGATAGTGTTTCCAATGAAGAAAGCAAGGATCCATACCAGGATAGCCATGGTCACCAAAACTTTGATGGAGGGAATTGGTGGACAACGATTTAGCATAGTGCCCATGATCATCGCAGAGATATACCGAGCCTTGGAAAAGTGTCAACAAGGAGCCCCACACTTCGAGGGATGCAACTTGCTACTCTAGCTCTGGCTCATGGAGAATCTTCAAAGGGGTGAATATCGGCAAGAGATTCAGCGTAAATACTGGGATGATCATATAGCCTTCCATCAACCAAGGCGAATGAACTACATCCCCAACATGGTTGCTCAGCCAGAAGATGCCAAGGGGTGGGTGGAACTATTTGAAAATCTAACTGAGGATCAAATACAATGGATGTTCGAGTGGTTCCCTACTGAAGAGTTCATCCCCCGATCCAAGGACGCTCCATTTCTGATACTAATCTGTTTGAGAGGAACCTACCCTTATGTCCCTCTCCGAGTTATGAGACAGGCTGGTAGGAAGCAAGTTATACCAAGGGTCGACAAGATGAGTCACTTCCGGACTGACTTCCAAACCGATGACAGTCCTTATAAGTGCCAACCTCAACATATGTGGCATTGCAAGATCATCATGGGAAGAGATACTATCGAACCAGGCAGATACCATGCTGGCTGCACCCCATACTATTCAGGCTGGCTGGAGGATAATCACAATGGTCTGGGCAAACCCGGGTTTGTTCGAGGTCACAAAATCATCGATGAAAAGGCTGAAGCACAGGTCAAATACAACCAACTGCGCAAGAGGATTTGGGAATATGAAATTGAGCACCGTGAGATTCAAGAAACCCACCAAAAACTGATTGAAGAGTGGAAAGACATAGCTGTCAGTGCCAACAAGCGACTGGGATACTTGGAACGAGGTTTAGTGGAGCTGGAAAGGAAGTTTCTCAAGAGGATTGAGGACTTCCAGAATACTGAAGGAAACGAGGGTGGACACCTGGCCAGAGCCTACCTGCTGCTGGGACTTTGCGAGCTGGTGAAGCTGTTCGATGGAGCCAAGGATGCCGAGTCTGGGAAAGGTCCTTCTGGGACCAAATAGATAGGAGTTTTCTTTTATTTTATGAAATGTAATAAGGCCAATGGCCACTAGTGGCATTTTATTCCTTGTTATTTAGGGTCGTTTTGGGATTCATCTACTTTTTATCAATAAAATGAGGCATTTAGCATTCTAAATTCTCCAAATCACGTTGTCGCTAGGCCTATCTTGGGCACAATGAGGCTCCTAAATTAGGATGTGATTTACACTATGTGTTTAAATATCTCAACACTTTCTTATAATCCCCACTGACTTGTTACCTTTTGTTTATTTACTCCCCTCCCCAAAGGTTAGTTCGTGCACTCTCGCATCGTCATCATATTCCACAAGATCAAAGGGCCCTCCACCCACTCCTCCTCCTAGTCCTATCAGAAGCAGGAACAAAGGAAAGATGGAAGATTTGAACAACACCAGAAAGAAGAACTCAACTGACCGGGTAGAGGTCACTCATGGTGCTCAGGTCTACAAAGAAAGTGCGTCCCAACTCGAGCAGAAACTGATGAGATTTCAGGAGGAACTTGATCAGGTTCGGAATCTAGAAAACTTATCATTTTCCCTCACCACTCTAGATATCAATTTTCCAAACGCTCAGAACCCCACACCTCCACAAAACATCCCAACACCACAAAACCATCCCGCTCTTCACCACCACTGCAACACCTGTCATACTTCCAACAATACTCTACTGCTCATCCTAGAATCGGTGAACTCCACAAATGACCATTTCCACACTCATAACACCCCTATCTACGTAGAAACCATGCCATACTCCACCCAACCCATTTCAAGCACACCTGAGTCTGATGATAAAAACTCACTCATCAGGAGTCTGGCTGAAGGGCTTAAGAAGTTGACTAGCCGAATTCAGGACGTCGAAGGAAGCAAAGGAATTGAGGGGCTAAACTATGAAGATCTTTGCATACAGCCCGATGTTGAACTGCCCGAGGGGTACAAACCTCCGAAGTTCGAGATGTTTGATGGTACAGGAGATCCGAGAGCTCATTTGAGAACATACTGCGACAAGCTGGTTGGAGTAGGAAAGGATGAAACGATCCGCATGAAACTTTTCATGAGGAGTCTGAAGGGAGATGCTATGTCTTGATACATTAACCAAGATCCGAAGAAGTGGTCGAATTGGGTAAGCATGTCATCCGATTTCATGGACAGGTTCAGGTTCAACACAAAAAATGCACCAGATTTGTTCTACATCCAGAACCTAAAGAAGAAACCCGCGGAGACATTCCGTAAGTATGCTACTCGATGGAGATCAGAAGCTGCTAAGGTCAGACTGGCTTTAGAAGAATAAAAAATGAACAGGTTTTTTGTCCGAGCTCAATACCCACAGTACTATGAAAGGTTGATACTGATTAAAAGCCAGAAATTTTCTAACATCATCAAGCTAGGTGAGAGGATCGAGAAAGGCATCAAAAGTGGTATGGTCACAAACTTTGAAGCCTTGCAGGCTACCAACAAGGCTCTATAGTCTGGTAGCACGTCCAAGAAAAGGGACGTGAGTGCCGTAATGGTTGCACACAGAACCAAATCCCCTATCAAATACCAAACCTACCCGATTCCTCCACTCTCATATCAACCTACTCCAAATTACCAAGCACCCTCGCCCTCTTACCAAACTCCACCACCTACTTACCAATCACCTCCACCTACCACATATCAGCCTACTTCACCTAGATTTTCCCAACCTGCACATGTCTACGAAGCCTACAATGCTCAACCCTCTCACTATCAATCACATCCCACTCGACAAAACTTTCCTAGACCCCGACCAAATTTCCACCGAAGACCTCCCAAACAATATACCGCCATTGTTGACCCAATTGACCAGCTGTATGAAAGGCTCAAAGCTGCTGGTTATGTCACCCCCATATCTTCTATAACCCCTAAAAACCCTTCCTAATTGGTCAATCCAAATAAATCATGTGCATACCATTCCAGCATGAAAGGGCATGCCATTGATGAATGTCGTTCTCTGAAAGATAAGATCCAGACACTGATTGATAACAAGATTATTGTAGCAAAGGAGCCTGCTCCGAATGTCCACAATAACCCTCTTCCCGACCACAAGGGTGGAGGCATTAACATGATTGAGATGGAAGATGATTGGGACCCCAAGGGATCGATTGGTTTGATCGCAGAAGGTGAAAATCCAAAGAGACCAATAGTTACTCTTAATCCGCTTGTAGTCCAGATCTATCCTTCTAGGGACACCGAGGTGAATATGTCTATACCACTTGAGTTTGAAGCGCCTTCCCCCACAAAGACGCCAACACCTATTGAGGTCGAGTTTGTGTCTCCAGAAAACACACCCGTGCCGTTTGCAGTTACGGTTTTACCGTCCAAAATACATGCTCCGTTTGGGGTAAAGGCGCCTATTCCAGTAGCAATGTCAGCTATAACACCATTCCATACAAAGGCCATCCCTTAGGACTATACAGTCGAGGCAAGAAGGAAAGGGAAAGCCAAATTCGGAGAAGCAATCGCAATAAAGGGTATGACAAGAACTGGCAGAGTATACACCCCGGAACATTTGGCTGAATCAAGCAAGCAGGCCTCTGGACAGCCATCCATCACTGAAGCTGGGCCCGATGATCTCTGGAGAAAAATACAAGCAAAGGAGTACTCAGTCATTGATCAGTTGAACAAAACACTGGCACAGATCTCTATCCTAGCCTTGCTGCAAAGCTCCGATGCACATAAGAATGCCTTGTTGAAGGTGTTGAGTGAGGCATATGTACCAAGCAACATCACTAGAGGAGAAATGGCAAACATGGTAGGGCAGATATTGGAGAGTCACAAGATCACTTTTCATGAAGATGAGTTGCCACCAAAAGGGGTGAGTCACAACAAGGTGTTGCACATCACTGTGCAATGCAAGGATTATTTCATCACCAGAATCCTGATTGAAGGAGGGTCTAGCCTTAACATTTGTCCGCTGGTAACACTCAGGACATTGGGAAAGGGGCTGCATAAGATCAAGAACGGGGCCATCAATGTCAAAGCTTTCGATGGATCCCAAAGGTCCACTATTGGGGAAATTAGCTTGTGTTTGCAGATGGGGCCCACTTGGTTTGATGTTGAATTTCAAGTAATAGACATGCCGGCATCTTACAACTTGCTTTTGGGAAGACCTTGGATTCATGCCGCTGGGGCTGTAGCATCAACCCTACATCAGGCAGTGACGTTTGAGTAGAATCACCAAGAGGTGATCATTCACGGTGACGGTAGTAATCCCATATACAGTCACCAAACCATCCCAATGATCGGAGGTAGAAGAAAGATAGGCGGAGAGACCTATCACCACATCGAGCGAGTCAACACCGTTGATATGGACAAATGGTGGGACAACAAAATCGAAAGCATATTGAACTAGAGCAGATATAAACCTGGCAAGGGACTTGGCAAGAACCTCCAAGGAATCGCCAAACCTATCAAGGCGAAAAAGCATGGCACCACTTTCAGTCTGGATACAAGTACACTTAGGAAGAGTTCAACAACTGGTTGCCACCATGGTGCGGCCCTTACTACCCACTGGAGCAGCCGATACCCCATTTGGAACAGATTTTCCAGTCAGCCGATATTATATATGGGTCGGATGAAGAGGAAGCACTGTCAGCAATGAGGAATTTATTCATGGAAGATGATGACATGGATTGTTGGGTCATTTTCAAGGAGGAGGGGGAGGAAGGCCCTTCCATACAGGCTGTAAGCCGAGGAGCATGCCTCAACAATTGGACCATCAGAACCACCAGAGCCTGAAAATCCTCGGGGTAGCAAGGCTAAACAAAGCATCATGCACTATCTTTCATTTTTACTAGTTGATTTTCCTTTCGCATTTTTGAATTTTCGCAATAAGATCTTCAATATTCAAAACAGTTATGGAATTTAGCAAAACATTTTCTCTATAAATCTTACTCTTATTATTTTTCTCTCATTACTTTACTCATACAACATTACTATTACTTATCTTGATGAACCAATGACTGTGACATGCAGTGAGACAACACAACAAACAGACATAGATTCAGAGGAAGATGACATACCAAAAGAGATTGTTAAAGAGGTTGAAAATTTTGAGAACAGACCTAAGTCCAATCTGGATTAGACCGAGATTGTTAACCTAGAAGATGCAGAGAACGTCAAAGCAACGAGAATCAGTGTCAACTTATCTCCATCAGAAAAGAAGGAATACACAGAATTTATAAGGGAATATGAAGACATATTCTCTTGGTCATATGATGACATGATTGGTCTGAGTACATCTATTGTGGCTCACAAACTGCCAACCAATCTAACATGTCCGCCGGTAAAGCAAAAGCTCAGAAAGTTTAAGCCTGACATGAGTCTGAAAATCAAGGAAGAAGTCACTAAGAAAATCAAAGTCAAGGTTCTTAGGGTAGTAGAATACCCAACATGGTTAGCCAACATTGTACCAGTATCGAAGAAGGATGGGAAGGTCAGAGTCTGTGTCGACTACCGGGATCTCAATCGGGCCAGTCCGAAAGATGACTTCCCCTTTGCCGAACATACACATCCTGATCGACAATTGTGCCAAGCATGAGTTGCAATCATTTGTGGATTGCTTTGCTGGATATCATCAGATCTGGGTGGACGAAGAAGATGCTGAGAAAACGGCTTTCATTACACAGTGGGGAATGTACTGTTATAAGATGATGTCGTTCAACCTAAAAAATGCAGGGGCCACCTACATGAGGGCCATGACTACCATTTTCCATGATATGATACATAAGGAGATCGAGGTTTATGTAGATGATGTCATCATCATCACAACCAAGAAAGCCACTGATCACATGGAAGATTTGAGGAAGTTCTTCAACAGACTGAGAAGGTACAACCTGAAACTAAATCCCGCGAAATGTGCATTTGGGGTTCCTGCCGGAAAACTACTTGGGTTCATTGTAAATCGCCGAGGAATAGAACTAGATCCATCAAAGGTTAAAGCCATTCCAGAATTACCACCGCCGAAGAACAAAAAGGACGTGAAGAGTTTCTTAGGAAGACTCAACTACATCAGTCGGTTCATAACTCAATCTACTGTCATCTGTGAGCCAATCTTTAAGATGTTGAAGAAGGACACCACTACCAGATGGACTGATGACTGCCAAAGGGCCTTCGACAGAATCAAGGAGTACCTATCAACACCACCAGTTTTGGTCCCGCCCAAACCAGGTAGACCCCTATTACTCTACCTTGCAGTGCTAGATGGAGCGTTCGGTTGTGTTCTTGGGCAACATGATAAAACAAGGAGGAAGGATCAGTCCACTACTATCTTAGCAAGAAGTTCACCCCTTATGAGGCCCGGTATTCTCTATTAGAACTCATCTGTTGTGCTATGACTTGGGTAGCTCAGAAGTTGAGGCACTATTTCTATGCCTATACCACGTATCTCATATCAATGATGGATCCGTTGAAGTACATCTTTCAGAAGCCCATGCCCACTGGAAAGCTAGCCAAGTGGCAAATCCTGCTGAGTGAATTCTACATTGTCTATGTAACTCAGAAAGCAATCAAGGGACAGGCTTTGGCAGATCATCTTGCCGAGAATCCCGTGGACAGAGAATACGAACCCTTAAAGTCGTATTTTCCTGATGAAAAGATATCATTCATAGTAGAAGACATTGCAAAATCCTATGACGGTTGGAGAATGTTTTTCGATGGAGCAACAAATTTCAAAAGAGTTGGAATAGGAGCAGTCCTAGTGTCAGAAACTGGTTAGCATTATCCGGTGTCTGCCAAACTCAGATTCCTTTGCACCAAGAACATGGCTGAGTACGAGGCCTGCATCTTGGGACTCAAGATGGCCATTGACATGAACATCCAAGAGTTGCTAGTTATCGAGGATTCACACTTGCTTATACATCAGGTCCGAGAAGAATGGGCGACCAAGAACTCCAAGATACTTCCTTATCTACATCATGTGCAGGAGTGGATAAAGAGGTTCACAAAGACAGAATTCTAGCATGTCCCCAGGGTCCAGAATGAATTTGCCGATGCATTGGCTACCCTATCATCCATGATACATCATCCAGATAAGAACTTTATTGATCCCATTCCGGTAAAGATCCATGATCAGCCAACTTACTGTGCCCATGTCGAAGAAAAAGCAGATGGAAAGCCTTGGTTTTATGATATCAAGGAATACTTGGCAAAAGGGGAATACCCAGAGCTCGCAAATGCTATTCAGAAGTGCACACCTCGGAGGTTATCCAACAATTTCTTTCACATCGGAGGAATCTTGTACAGGAGAACTAAGGTGTGCCGACGCAAAGGAATCATCTAAATTACTAGAAGAAATCCATGCTGGGACTTGCGGGCCACATATGAATGGCTTTGTCTTAGCCAAGAAGATACTCTGAGCTGGTTATATTTGGATGACTATGGAAACGAACTGCATCCAATATGTCCGGAAGTGCCACCGCTGTCAGATACATGCAAATATGATAAAGGTGCCTCCAAACGAGCTTAATACAACAAGCTCACCATGGTCATTCGCCGCTTGGGGAATGGATGTTGTCTGTCAAATCGAACCTGCCGCATCAAATGGGCACAAATTCATCCTAGTGGCAATTGATTATTTCACCAAATGGGTTGAAGCAACATCATATAAGGCAGTGACTAAGAAAGTTGTAGCAGACTTTGTCCGCGAACGTATCGTTTGTCGGTTCGTAATTCCAGAATCAATCATTACTGATAATGGTTCCAATCTCAACAGTGATTTGATGAAAGCCATGTGTGAAACCTTCAGGATCAAACACAAGAATTCTACAACCTACAGACCTCAGATGAACGGAGTCGTAGAGGCCGTCAATAAGAATATCAAGAAGATACTAAGGAAAATGATAGAGAAGCATAAGCAGTGGAACGAGAAGTTATCATTTGCTTTATTAGGGTATCGCACCATAGTCCGCACATCAATCGGGGCGACGCCCTATATGCTGGTTTATGGTACAGAGGCGGTCATTCCTGCAGAGGTAGAAATTCCTTCCTTGAGGATCATACAGGAAGCAGAACTCGACAATGCAGAATAGGTGAAGAGTTGTTATGAGCAGCTAGCTCTTATAGATGGAAAAAGAATGAACGCAGTTTGCCATGGTCAGCTTTATCAGAACAGAATGTCCAGAGCCTTCAACAAAAGAGTCAAGCCGAGACAGTTCACACCGGGAAAGCTAGTGTTAAAGAAGATTTTCCCGCATCAGGACGAGGCCAAAGGGAAGTTCTCTCCCAATTGGAAGGGTCCATACATGGTCCACCGGGTTCTAACAGGAGGAGCCCTCATACTTGCAGAAATGGACGGAGATGTTTGGCCAAAGCCGATCAATCTAGATGTAGTGAAGCAATACTATATGTAACCTTTATGCGTTCCTTCATGATGTACCTTGAACTACGCCTGACCTGATTCCCTTTAAGAGGGGATACGTAGGCAGCCTTATGGGTTCGGTCACAATGTAATAAAGTTTCTATTTCCCCGCTATTGGAAACTAGGGTAGAATTTTGAAGAGGACCCTTAAAATTCCAAAGCTGATTCCAGCCATTTATCATTAACAGCCGTCAGAAGTAGCAGCCTAGTAAACTGGGGCAGAATTTTGAAGAGGACCCTCAAAATTCTGAAGCAAGAGAAGTTGTAATGTCTTGAACCACGACGCAGTCATAGGTTCATCTAAGGAAAACTATTCTCGATTATGTATTTATGTTATATTTTTTTTACTAAATCATGCATGTCTGTTACCAAAGTTGCTTTGTTTAGCAACGCTACTCCAATAATACGCACAGTATCACCGAAACAGAGCCGAGTAAGTCAAGCAGAGCCAGCGGGAATACGAACTAATCTACCCCTTTACAAAACACACGATTTTCTTTGGATGCAGGCACTTGAGTTTCAAAATCATCAAATATACTATACACTCACAAAACTCTCATTACTCAGAGATACTACTCTCAGAACCGTTGCACTTACTCACAGCTGTTATCCGCACGCAGTGTCCCCAGCAGACACAGTATCCCCAGCAGCTGCAACATCGCAATCCGCTATCAGCTAAGAATCTATTACCATTTGCCATTTTACTTCCTGCATAAGGCTACCATTCTTCCTTCCGAGGTTAAGCTCTACCTCCATCTGCATTCTCTGCATTGCATAAGGATACCATTATGCCTTCCGAGACTAAGCTCTGTCTCCATCTGCATTCTCTACATTGCATAAGGCTACTATTCTGCCTTCCTAGACTAAGCTCTGTCTACATCTGCATTTTCTGCATTGCATAAGGCTACCATTCTGCCTTCCGAGACTAAGCTCTGTTTCCATCTACATTCTCTACATTGCATAAGGCTACCATTTTGGCTTCCAAGACTAAGCTCTGTCTCCATCTGCATTCTCTGCATTGCATAAGGCTACCATTCTACCTTTCAAGGTTAAGCTCTATCTCCATCTGCATTCTCTGTATTGCATAAGGGTACCATTCTGCCTTCCGAGACTAAGCTCTGTCTCTATCTACATTCTCTACATTGCATAAGACTACCATTATGCCTACCGAGGTTAAGCTTTACCTCCATCTGCATTCTCTGTATCGCATAAGGCTACCATTCTGCCTTCCGAGGTTAAGCTCTACCTCCATCTGCATGGCTGAAATATCGCCACTACATTTACACCTTGCATGGCTGAAATATTGCCACTTCATTTACATTTGCATGGCTGAAATATCTCTGCTTTATTTATACCTTGCATCGGCTAAAAGATCGCCGCGTTATTTACATCTGCATGGCTGAAATATCGCCGCTTCATTTATACCTTGCATCGGCTGAAAGATCGCCACTTATTGTATTTCATCGGCTGAAATCTCGCCGCTTTATTTACATCTGCATGGCTGAAATATCGCTGCTTCATTTATACCTTGCATCGGCTGAAAGATCACCGCTTTATTTACATCTGCATGGATGAAATATCGCCGCTTCATTTGCATGGCTGAAATATCACCACTTCATTTACACCTTGCATTGGCTGAAAGATCGCTGCTTTATTTACATATACATGGCTGAAATATCGCCACTTCATTTATACCTTGCATCGGCTGAAAGATCGCCTCTTATTGCATTTCATCGGCTGAAAGATCGCCGCTTCATTTATACCTTGCATCGGCTGAAAGATCGCCACTTATTACATTTCATTGGCTGAAAGATTGCCACCTATTGCATCTCATGGGCTGAAAGATCGCCAAATTGTCCAAAGGCGTCATTGTTCAGAGGCACCATTTCCATAGCCCGAGAACACCATTTCATGGCCTGAGGACCCCTTTTATCTTTTGCATATCATGGTTCGGAGGCATCATTCTCATAGCCCGAGAACATCATTTCATGGCCTGCCAATCCTTATCATACGCTTCATGGCCCAGGACGTCATGGTTTGAGGACGTCATCCTAACCGTCCAAAGACAACATTCATGGTCCGACGGGAACTTGCATCATGTTTAATTTTTCGCACAACATACACTTGCGTTGCTTATTTGTAGGTAAACCGACTAGCAACAGCCGTCTCAGCAGGAGCGATCTAGCTCCAGTTCCCGCAGCCCTGTTAGACTTTAACCATCCATCCCAACCTAAATATCGCGTCCATCTTTGAAGAAATCTCCATCGGCATATTCCGCCGATGGATACTGAACTACATATGGCCTGATTCCTGTAAGATCAGGGATATGTAGGTAGCTCAAGAACCAAAGCACCGTCAAGTTCTTCAAACCGTTTCGTTCGGTCAAATTGGCCATCATATCTTTACCCGACAACTCTTTCATCCTTCCCGGGTAAAGAGGGGCAGCTGTTGATACCCAATTTTTTCCTATGTATTTTTACATGAAAATACTTTTAAAATAGCATATATATGCATATATAAGTATGTCCAAGTGTTTCAATAATTTTCCTAATTTCTAAAAGATTTTTAAACTGATTTATTGCCCATTTTAGCAGTACAAAAACCAATAATTATTACCAAAATTATCATTTTGGTGAATAACTTACTTTATTCTTATATTTATACCAAAATATAGTTAGGTTAATTTTTATACATTTTGTACAAATTTATTTGGTATTTTAAAAGCTAAATTGCATATAATTGGAATTTTAGCCTATTTTAAGATTAATAGCATTTTATAATTATGAAATTGGTTCAAATATTTTTAAATTAATATTTATATATTATTAATTGACTCAGTACTTTTAATTTATTTTTAGAAGTCATTTTTACTATTTTTATGAAATAAAAGGGGAAAAACTGGCTATTTAAAATCTGGCCCTATTTCATTTTAATTATAGCCCAAATTGATCCCCCTAATTGACCCAATTTTGAATCCCAAATTGACTGGCTCAGTTTCTATTTAACCCGACCCCTGACCCATTTATCCAACCCGCCCGGCTCCCTTTTTAATCCAGGTCGTTGATCATTTTGATCAACGACCACGAATTCCCCTTTCCTTTTTTAATCCGCCCACACCCCTAACCCTACCTCATTTTCTTTCTATCAGTCTCCTCTGAATACCCTCCCTCTCTCAAACTCTCTCGAAGGTTCTCGAAACCCTAATCGTCTTCTACCATTTTCAACCTCAATCTCACCAGAATCTATGGCCTCTCAGGCCATGGATGGCCTATACTCATCTCCCTCCGCTCTTAAATGCTTGGTGTTCGAAATTTCGAGCTCTGACCTCGATGGTGTCCATTCAGATCTTCTCTGATTCAAGGTTCTATGGCCCCTCCGACCTTGCTCTGGCGTATCTAAGCAGTATGAGCCTATGCCTGACTTATCCGACTCATATCGGACCTTTTCCAAGCGTTTCTCGCTTTAGGGTTCCTCTGAAATCCTAGCTATTCGAGGTATTCTCTGATTATTTTCTTAAATCGGTTCTATATTTGTGCTCTACTTGAGTTCTTAAACGTTTTCCCCAATATTTCTTTCAAAAATTACTTCTCCTAGATTTAGGGTTTCTGAAAAGTTCAAAATGTTTCTCCGACTTTTCTGTTCCTTTTTCTTTGTATGTATTTGTCACGCATGTGCTTCTACTGCTTTCTTATGTTTTTTTCTACTATATATGTTCTTTTGTGCCTTTTCTTTCTATTGTGTTTCTACACATGCTCGCATGTTCATCCTGATGTGTTTTCCTATATGTCTTGTTGATATACTTTTCTGGTATTTTGTGTTCTCCTACTGTATGTATTTCCTACTGAGTTCTTAAGTTCTTTCTTTACCTTTTACTGGACATTTGTTTGAGTTCCCTTTAAACATGTTTCTTCTACTGTTTTCTTAAATGCTATACTATCTATTTTCTCTTCTGAACCCTGTTTAAGTCCCTTATAAAAGGTTTTTCTTAAACATGTTCCCTCTACTTTCACTATGCTTCGAATCAGTTTCTTCACTCTGTTTCTTCAAACTCGCTATTGTATCTGTTTGTTTTCTCATGAGTCTCTGAAAGAGACCTCTGGATCTGTTTCAATTATTTGCCTCTTCGTCTCTGCGTCTGATTCGAGTTGGGAAACCCTAGAATTTGGGGGTTTTGGCGAGTTTTGATCTTGTGTTTGGACTAGGGTTCTATTTTGGAACCTTTGACTCTCTTAGACTCATCCTGAGTCTGTGAACTAAGTTTGAATTTCTTTGTTTACGACTCTGAACTTTCTCTTCTATGCTAGACTCTTCTACTGATTAGCATGACAGCTCTTCGTGCTTAAGCATGGCTGTATGTTTTTATATGTGTGATGAATTCTTTCTTCCGAAAAGGTTTTCCAACTTATTATTGATTCAGAATTCTTTTTTTAGGTTTGATTGATTGTTACTGATCTTCCTTAAGTAAAACCTCTCTTCACCTTTTCTGACTGGATTCATTCATACTAAAATTCAGACTTTCTGATTTACTGGCTGTTAATTGATTTTCTTTCCTTATTTGCACAAACCGTGTGCTACCAGACTTTTGCCTTAAATAAATCTTTGTGTATTTACCCTTCTTGTATTGCTTTGGAAAAGGTTTTGATCAATCCCTTTCCTTAATTATTTTACCCGTTTGAAATTAGAATCCCTCAATTAAAGGGGAACTTTTGTAATTGATTTTAAAGCTATTCTCCTACCTTATTTTTCTTGCCTTCTACACTATAAAAGGGGCACGACTCCTTTCTCACCAACGGACTCTCAATTTAACACTTTTATACTACTCAAGTATCATAGTTCTCTAATCATAGCATTCTGACTATTTGCTTGCACTTTGGCTTCACAAGACTACTTCTTTCTTTTCTTGTTTCCCTGAAATTGGTATATTCTAGTTTGATTTTCAGCCTCATCCCAATGTGTTTATTTTACAGCTTCTACGCCCCTGTCTCCTTTACTGCCTATGTATAATGTTAATTAGCATATGTTTCTACTGTGAATCCCGACACCCCTGTCCCCTTCTATGTGTTTGAGTTGAAGTTCAGAACATGGCAATATCCAAATTGTAGCTCATGTCTGGACTTGATCCCTTAGGGGATCTTAACTCCCAAACAATGTGGATAACAGGCTAGTTGGGGTGTGCCGTCACTCCAATTGCTAGATATGACGACTAGCTTGTCTTGGCTTTCCCCCAGAATCCCCTCTCTGCACTTACACTCTCTCTTAGATTCTAAGTTCTTCCCCTTCCTATGAGCCTTCTTTGGGACCTTGAGTTCCTTCTGAACTTGGACATTCGAGGGCTGGCCCTTCCACACTGCACTACAACTCAATTCTGCAATATATTTGGGTGTAAGCACTTCCCGGAATCCACTTGAGACTCTTAGGGAACTCTGACACATCCCAAATAAGAGAAAGGCTTTGGAAATTTGATCTTCGGATTTGGTTTACTTCATGCTTCAGACAAAAATCCGAATCAGGCTCTCTTTGGTTGGAATTTTAAGTTTCTGATGTAATTTTTGTTCATTTTCTCGGGCTGTAATAATTTGTAATAACTTATGGGGGTTTTAGTGAAAAGGGGAGGGTCAATCATGCATGCAAAAGAGGTAGATATCATGTTCATAGGGTGTTGTTATATTTTTGCACTCATATCCTGCTTACAGCTGTCGCTTCTGCATTTCATATGTAGAAACCATGTCTATAGGTTTTTGCACTTCTACATTTCATAGAAATCATGTCTATAGGTTTCTGCACTTCATATAGATTCTATGCCTATAGGATCTGCATTTTCACGTAAAAACCATGTCTATAGGATCTGCATTTTCATGTAGAAACCATGTCTATTGGATCTGCATTTTATATAGAAAACATGTCTATAGGTTCTGCATTCCCAAATGCTGCATATCATATAGATAACATGCCTATAGGACTTCTTGAATTCTGAATATGCATCTATCACAAGGCAACAATTTATAGGTTCAAATAACAATCAACATTTTAGATACCATGCCTATAGGACTTCTGCACTTCTATAAACGTTTAAAATCAATAACGCCTAGAAAGCATGCCTATAAGAGTAATCAACCAAATCTGAATCGTCTATCTCGCTTATAAGTCTAAAAATCAGTAGTAGCATTGCTTAATATTTGCAGAACTTATGTTTTCTGTAACTATTAAGTCCTCTTCTCCAGAATCAGTATACTTCTGCATTAATAGATATCATGCCTATAGGTTTCACCTAAGCAGCCATAAGGTAAATTAGATAGCTGAATCAGACTTCGTTAATTACAACCAGCAGGCAGGTCTAATTCGGATTTCTTATATGAAGTATGTAATAAATCAGTCTGCCTCACTCTTTTAGTTTAATTAGACCATAATCAGTACGTGCAAGACATGCTAAACAATATGTTTTTAAGTTAAGGAGGCCATTTTGAGCCTTTAACTGTTATATGTTTCCCCATAACTGCTCTACGTGTTTTTGATTGTCGCCTTAGATTTTATCCTTTTAAACCCAAAAGCCCAAATCTCCCTTCCCTTTAGGACTAGTAGTCCCTTCCCATTGTAGCATGGCCGAGAACCATACTAGTGGATCTCGAGGGATGCCTAACACCTTCCCCTCGAGATAATTTCTAGCTCTTACCCAATCTTTGGTTTTCTAAATCAAAATCCTTCTTAGTGTCCTAATGCACTTTAATCATTAGGTGGCGACTCTTCAATTCAAACCCAATTCCCAAAAGGGAACGAGTTGTCCTCTCGAATGTCATAAACCCGATTTTGCAAGAAAAAGGGGGGGAAACAGCATGGAGACTCTGCTGGGGACATTTAGACTTTTACCATTTCAAACTATTTTTGTGATTTGTGCTTCTTTATGCGCAATTATTTGTTTATTTCTTTTAAGCATTCAATTTTCTTTTCGATTGCGAAACTGACTCGTCTCTTGTTTCTTTCCCTTGTCTACTTTACTGCTTTCCTCTACTACACTCCTTTATGATTGTTTTTAATTATTGTAATTATTACTTTATGAACGTGCAAATATGTGACAACTTGTTTAATCATTGCATAAACATGTTTTCAACATCATATTCCACTCCTGCCAAACAAATACCATAGTAATGCTTATAATGTGTGGTTGCGCTCTTCCGATATTTTCACCCTTTAAATCTGACAAAGGCGCATTTGCGGTAAAACCAGTCGATCAATGGTGTAGTCGACGGTTCCATGCCTTTCCCTCTTGAGTTGTCCGCTCAAGGAAACCTTACTCTGTTTAATTGTGCATGCATAATGGTCAAACTTAGCCGAGTTAGTTATGTTGTTCGCATAATGACTCTTTAAGACAGCCTCGTCCAAAGTCCACTGGGTTTTCCAAAAAACCCAAATGGACACTACCACATTCTGTGCATTTATTTGGAGAATTAAATGCTTTTATGCCAATTATTGGTATTTAATAGTCGAGTCTGGTGGGGGGTAAGGACCTGACCCTTTTGTCTTGCAGAAACATGAGGCACGAAGTCCCCAGATTCGGCATGGTCACAAACATCCACCCAAGGTTGCTAAGCTTGTGAAAGGATCTTCATTCCAGTGATCAGACTCTTGTCCAAAAATACCTAGAAAATCTACCTTCTCTCCTGGAGGTCCAACCCAACAACAAAATCATAGAAGCTGCTACTCTGTTCTGGGACTGTGATAGGTCTGTGTTTCACTTCAGGGAGATTGAGATTACACCCCTTCTAGAGGAAATAGGAGGATTGGCTGGTATACCATGGGAGACCCCGGGTTTTTTAATGCCAGAAAATCGCAAAGGTAGAGGTTTTTTCCAAATTATGGGCTAAAAGAAGAATCCAGACTTGACATGTTTGAAGGAGTCCTACATTCCCTTTGATTATTTGTACGATAGGTAAGGTCACAACAAATCCTACCGTAGATATCCGGATGAGTTCGCCCTTACATCGTTGGGCCATATTCACCGAAGGGTCTTTGTCTTCATGTTCTGCTTCTTGGGGATGATAGTGTTTCCAATGAAGAAAGCAAGGATCCATACCAGGCTAGCCATGGTCACAAAAACTTTGATGGAGGGAATTGGTGGACAACCATTTAGAATAGTTCCCATGATCATCGCAGAGATATACCGAGTCTTGGAAAAGTGTCAACAAGGAGCCCCACACTTCAAGGGCTGCAACTTGCTACTCTAGCTCTGGCTCATGGAGAATCTTCAACAGGGTTGTTGATACCCAATTTTTTTCCTATATATTTTTAAAATGACATATATGTGCATATATAAGCACCCCAAAAGGTTTTGGCATTTTTAATTATTTTTAAATCAATTTACGGCCTATTTTTACATCATAAAATCCCAATAGTTATTCCCAAAACTTGCCATTTTGGAAAATAATTTACTTTATTCTCATAATTACCTCAAATATAGTTGGCATGATTTTTTTATATTTTTACAAATTCGTTTGGTATTTTAAAACTAAATTGCATGTACTTGCCATGCTAGCCTCTTTAAGATTTAATAACATTTTTCTTAAATATAAATTGATCCCAATATTTTAAATTAAGGTTTACATATTATCTATTAACTGAGTACCTTTAATTTGCTTTTAAAACATTTTTATTATTTTTATAAAATAATAGGGGAAAAACTGGCTATTTCAATTTTAGCCTCAATTTGTTTCAATTTTAACCACAATTCCATCTCAATCTCAGCCAATTTCAAGCCCAAATTGGACCAGCCCAATTCAAATTTAACCCGACCCGTGACCCATTAACTAAACTCGTCCGTTTGTATCTTCAGATCCTGGTCGTTGATCATTTTGATTAACGACCCTCATCCCTCCTTTCCTTTTTAATTTCGAACGACCTAACCCTATCTCTTATCTCTTTGACCGCCGCCCTCAAACCCTCCCTTTCTCTCAAACACTCTCTAACACTCAAAAACCCTAGCCGTCTTCCTCGTCTTCTTCGACCAAATCTCACCGGAGTCCATGGTTTCTAAGGCCATGGATGGCCTATGCTCACCTCCCTTCACCCCCAAATCATGGTTGTTCGAGATTTCGAGGTTCGACCTCAACGATGCCCGTTCAGATCCTCCACAGATCTGAGGTCCTATGGCCTCTCCGGCTCCGTTCCGCCGTGTTCGAGCCTTAAAAAGCATAGCTATGGCTCAGACCTGTTCGAGACCAGACCCTTCCCAAGCCTTCTCGATTCTAGGGTTTTTGAGAAACCCTAAAGCTATTCGAGGTTCCTTTTTCTTTTATTTTCTTAGATCTGTGGTAAATCTGTGTTATACTCGAAGTTTTTAAAACTTTTCCCCAAATTTTCTTTTTTAAAAATAGTCTGTTTCGATTTATGGTTTTCAAAAATCTTAAAACGACTTCTGTCTCTTCTCCTTCTTCTTTTCTTTGTGTGAATCCGTATATGCCATGTTTCTTACGAGTTTTTCGCTTATGTTTTATGTTCTTTCCTCGCATGTCTTCTCCTATGTTCTTATGTTTTGCCGTTATTACGCATGTTCTTCTGTTTTGTGTTTTGTTCTATCTCCTATAGGGTTCTATAAGCATGCTTTATGTGTCTCCATCGCATATCCCTCTACTGTATTTTTACTGAGCTTTTGCTCCTTGCATGCCTTCACTGGATTTTTTGTTTAAAGCCCTAAGCATGATTCTTCTACTGTTTTCCTAAACCTGTATTGCTTGTCTCTCCTGAACTTGTTTAAGCAACAAACCTTTGCCTAAATGTATTCCCTGTGTTTCCAACTTATTGTTCTCTCTGTTTGCTTATTCTCTCATGAGTTTCTGAGAGAGGCTATTGAGCCTATTCTACTTGTTGTTCTTCGCCTATGTATCTGATTTGAGTCAGAAAACCCTAGTGTTGGAGTTTTTTGACAAGCTTGGTTGTGTGCTTGGGCTAGGGTTCCATTCAAAACCCTGACCCTCTTTCAAAGACTCACTTTGAGTCTATGAACCTAACTTTCCTTGCTACTTTGATTTCTTTGCTAGTGTTGCAACAACTCTCTCTTGTCTCTTTATGGTTTTTATATGACTTTCTCTTCTTTCAAAAGGCCTCTGGCCAGCCTGTGATTGATTCCGAGTCCCTTTTCAAAAGGGTATGATTGATTGTTAATGATTTTCTTCAAATTAAGTTTCTCTTCACCTTTTCTTGGTTGGATCCATTCATGCCAAGGCTCAAACCTTGATTTTTACTGGCTGTGATTGATTGCCTTCCCTTATTTAGCCCAAATCGTGTAATGTTGAACTATTTCCTTAAATGAATTTCCATGTATTTACCCCTGTTATACTGCCTTAGAAAAGATTTAAAATCAAAATCCTTTCCTTATTTGTCATGCCCGTTTGAAATCAATCCCTTGGCTGAAGGGAAATCTGTGTGATTGACTTTTAAAATTATTTTCTTACCTTCTTCTCACTTGTCTTCTGCACTATAAAAGGGGCTACCCCTTTTGCACTTAAAACGGACATACACAAAAAGACTTCGAACTTTTCAATACTTTCTCTACTACTACTTTCTCAACTTCTAGTATTGAGCATTCTGCTCCTCTTCTCTTTCTACTTTCTGAAACATTCTTGAGTTCTCTTTGAACTCTCAAGTATTTGCTGAAGACTCGATTTTGCTCTTGCTCATTTATGGCTGTTTACTTGCTTTTGTTGTTCTGCTATTCTAGTACTTGCAACTGGAATGTCATTCTTAGTTAAATAATGCCCCTTAACTATGTGTTTATTTCCTAGCCTATCATGCTCTCTCTTTCACCATGTGTTTACATCTTAGTCTGTTATGCTTTCTTTCCTTATGTTTCTGCAACTCTGTATGTGCTCTTCTCATGTGAATCCTTTCCCTTTACTCCTTTGTATGAGAGTACAGTTCTAGCTATGACAACACTCTGTTATTGCTGCCCAAGACTTTGAACTAGGTTCTTTTGAACCCTTTACTCGAATCAATTCCCACTTCCCTTTTCCCCTTTATATGCTGAGCCTGATTTGGGTCTGGTGGTGTCCTAATCACCATCTAGACTCAGGTCTGACCTCTAAGGTCTGCTCTTAACTTGTTTGGACCAAACAAATGGTCAGGGGTGTGCCAGTCAACACCTATGGCTGGGTATGACCACCATTTGCTATGGCTCCCCAATCCCTCTTTCACTTTGCACTCATTCCTAGTTCTAAGTTCTGCCCCTCTCTGGTAAGCCATGCTTTGGGACCCTAGAGCTCCCTCTGAACTTGGATGCCTGAGGGCTGGCTTTTCCGCACTGCACTTTACTATAACTCTGGAATGGTGTTTGGGGTGTAAGCACTGCCTGGAGCTCTTGAAGCTCCTTGGAACTTTGACACATCCCAAATAAGAGAAGGCTTCAGAACCTGGATCCTTGAAAGATGGTTTACTACATATGTCAGACTGGGAGTCTGAATTAGGCCCTCCTTGGTTGGAATTCTGATTTCGGATGTATTTTATTTTTTTGATTAATTCTGGTCTGTAATAATCTTGTAATAAACATTTGGGGTTGGCTAGTAGAAAAGGACAGGGAACTATGCATGGAAGGGTTAGATGCCAAGCCTATACGGGTTATCATTTCCGAAATTCTGTATCCCATCTAGAGATCATGCTTGTAGGAATTACTGTATCTAAAAGTTCTGCGTTTTACAAATCCCTGAAACTCTGCATTTTCATACTATGCCTATAGGATTTTCTGCACTTTCATATAGATACCATGTCTATAGGATTTTCTGCAATTTTGCATGTGTATCCGTCATTAGGCAAACTTGTTATAGGATTTAAACAACTAACCAATCGCATATAGATGACCTGCCTATAGGATTTCTGTATAATAATAACAGTGTTTAAAATCAGTGACACTTAGAAAGCATGCCTATAGGAGCTATTAACTAACTTGAATCGCCAATTCGTCTAAAATTAGTAGCAATAATGCGTAAGCACCTACAGAACTTATGTTTTTGTAACTGACAATTCCTTTCTGCAATCAGTCTACTTCTTTATTTTCGAAACTTATAGATATCATGCCTATAGGTTTTGTTTAACGCCTAGGCAAGTCTTAGGGTAAAATTTTATAATTGCATCAGTTTTGATAATTACAACCAGCAGGCAGGCCTAATTTGGACCTCTTATCTGAAAAACATGTGATAAGTTAGCCACCCTTCCTACGTTAAGTTTAATACAGACCGAACCAGTATTTGTAAGTCATGCTAAATAATCTGCTGCTTTGAATAAGGAGGCCAACTTGAGCCTTAACTGTTATTTGTATCCCTTTTAACTGCTATCTGTTATAGTTTGTCGCCTAGATTTTTTATCCTTTTGAAACTTCGCAAAAGCCCCAACTCCCTCCCATTTAGGATTAGTAGTCCCATATGCCTCCAGGGCTGATAGGATTGGGATGGGTAATAGCATGCAATAAGTAACGATACCATTTCGCGCTTTAACACCTTAACGGGGTGGGAAAGGTAGATATGGATATGATGACCGATGCGTTAATATCACGTGCGACCCCTCTTCTGAGGAGTGATCGCTGGGTATTGCATTGAAGTGATCCATATTAATTATAAACTTAGGACTCCCCTCCCTTTATTTGCTTTCATCTTTTCTTGTAAAACTGTTCAAATCTCTTTTTCATGAATTTCTGCCCTCTCTACTTACCTTCGAAAATTTTCAACTTGGTCGCAATGTTATGTGCGAATCCTTATTTGAGCCTTGATTGTTTACTTGTAAAGTCACAATTGTAACATGGCCGGGAACCACACTAGTGGATCTTGAGGGGTGCCTAACACCTTCCCCTCGGGATAATTTCTAGCCCTTACCCTAATCTCTGGTCTCTTCATCTCAAACCCTTCTTAAAGTGTCCTAATGCACTATAATCATTAGGTGGCGACTTTTCAACTTCTAAACCCAATTCTCGAAAGGGAATAGAGTTGTCCTCCCAATGCCGTATACCCGATTTCTGACCCCACAATTAGAGAAAAAGGGGGCGTCGACAGCATGTCGACTCTGCTGGGGATTTTCTTTAGGCTTTTACCATTGCATGTTGCTTGTGACTTTATTATCTCATTAATTGCTTGACTAACTGTTTTTTATTCTTTCACTACGAAACTGACTTGGCTCTTCATGTATTTTCTTTCCTTTAGCTGCTTTCCTTTACTGCTTTATTTCAATACTGTTGTAATTACTGCAATTATTGTAATCATTTATCTTATGAACGTGGAAATACATGTCAATTTGTTTGATTCTTGTAAACTGCATCTTCAACATCATATTCCACTCATGCCAAACAAATACCATAGCAACGCTTATAATGAGTGGTTGCGCTCTTCCAATATTATTACCCTTTAAATTCGGCAAAGGCATATTTGTGGTAAAACCAGTCGATCAGCGGTGCAGTCGACGGTTTCGTGCCTTTCCCTCTTGAGTTATCCGCTCAAGGGTACCTGGTGTCTAATACCCCAATAGAATCCTTACTTTGTCTAATTGTGCATGCATCATGGTCAATCATAGCCGAGTCAGTCATGTTGTCCACATAATGACTCATTAAGATAGTCTTGTCCAAAGTCCATCGGGTTTCCCTGAAACTCAAACGGACACCTACATGTTCTGTGCATTTATTTGGAGAACTAAATGTTTTTTATGCTAATTATTGGTTTAAATAGTCGAGTCTAGCGGGGTAAGGGTCTAACACTCTATTTTGCAGAAAATGAGGCACGAAGTCCCCAGATTTGGCATGGTAACCAACATTCATCCAAGGCTACTGAATTGGTGGTAAGATCTTCACTTCAGTGATCAGACACTCGTCCACAAATACTTAGGGAATCTGCCTTCTCTTCTAGAAATCTAGCCTGACAACAAAATCATAGAGGCTGCAACTCTGTTCAGGGATAGTGACAGGTCCGTATTCCGCTTCGGGAACTTTGAAATGACTCCTTTGCTCGAAGAAATATGAGGCTTAGCTGGTATTCCTTGGGAGACTCTGGGTTTGCTTATGCCAGAGAATCGTAAGGGTAGGGGTTTCCTTAAGATGATGGGACTGAAGAAGAACCCAGACTTGACCTGTTTGAAAGACTCCTACATCTCATTCGACTATCTATACGAGAGGTACGACCATAGCAAGTCATACCGCACCTACTCAGATGAATTTTCCCTCACCTCACTAGGGCATATTCACAAAAGGGTCTTCGTATTCATGTTTTGTTTCATGGGGATGATAGTGTTCCCTATGAAGAAGGCTAGGATCCACACCAGATTGGCCATGGTAACCAAGACTCTGATGGAAGGAATCAGCGGACAGCCTTTCAGCATAGTGCCCATGATTGTTGCTGAGATATACCGGGATCTGGACAACTGTTAGCGAAAGGCCAATCATTTTGAGGGATGAAATTTATTACTTCATCTCTGGATCATGGAGCACCTCCAAAAAGGAGAATACCGACAAGAGATCTTACGTAGAGACTGGGATGATCACATTGCCTTCCACCAGCCAAGGTGTATGAATTATATGCCTAACATGTTCACTCAGCCAGAGGACACTGGAAGATGGGTAGAGCTATTTGAGAATCTAAAAGAAAACCAGGTACAGTGGATGGTCGAATGGTTCCCTACATAAGAATTCATTGTTCGATCCCGAGACGCACCATTTCTCATACTCATTGGTCTAAGAGGAACTTATCCCTACGTTCCCCTTTGAGCCATGAGGCAGGTTGAAAGGAAGCAAATCATACCAAGGGTCGACAAAATGAGTCACTTTAGGGCCGATTTCCAGGATGGTGATAGACCTCACAAATGGCAAGCTCAACACATGTGGCATTGCAAGCTCGTTTTGGGGAAAGAATCTATTGAGCCAGACAGGTATCACGCTGGTTGCGTGCCGCACTATTTGGGTTGGTTGGAAGATAATCACAGTGGTATGGGTCAGCCCGGGTTCATTCAGGGACACAGAATCATCGACGAGAAAACTGAGGCACGGGTTAAGTACAATCAACTGCGCAAGAGAATTCGAGAGTGTGAAAGTGAGCATCGAGAAATACAAGATGCCCATCAAAAGTTGATTGAGGAATGGAAGGATATGGCTGTCAGTACCAACAAACGACTAGGGTATTTGGAGCGGGGTCTAGTGGAGCTAGAAGGAAAGTTCCTCAAGAGGATTGAAAATTGTCGGAACGCTGAAGGGAATGCAGGCGGACATTTGGCCCAAGCTTATCTGCTACTAGGACTGCGCGAGCTGGTGAAGCTGTTCGAGGGGGATAAAGATGTCAAATCTGGGGAAGGTCCTTCTGGGACCAAGTAGTTAGGAGTCTTTTATTTTGCTTTTAATGATGTAATAAGGCCAATGGCCACTAGTGACATTTTATTTTCCTAGCATCGTTGTGAATCTGTCTTATTTTTATCAATAAAATGAGACATTTAGCATTATAAGTTCTCCAAATTAATTTGTCGCTAGGCCTACCTCGGGCACAACGAGGCACCTAAATTAGGACGCGATTTATATTCTTGCACAATGTGTTTAAATATTGCAAGATTTTCTTCTCATAACCCGCACTAACTTGTTACCTTTTTTGTTTTTCTTTATTTTTATTCCCCTCCCAAAGGTTAGTTCGTGCATTCTAGCACCATCATCATACAGTAAGAGATCCAATGCTCTGTCAGCAATTGGTCAATCAGAACCACCAGGGCCCGGAAAGCTTCGAGGTAGCAGGGCTAAACAAAAGCACCATGCATCACATTTTTACTTTTTACTAGCTGATTTTATTTCTGCATTGTCTTTAATTTTGAAAAGAGCTCTGATATTCAAAACAATTATGAATATAATCGAAGCATTTCAGTTTATTATATATCTCGCTCTTGTTATTTTCCTATCATTCACTTTATTTTACACAACATTACTATTACTTGCCTTGATGATGAACCAACGATTCTGACTTGCAACGAGACAATGCAACAAATAGATACGGACTCAGAAGAGGATGATATACCAGAAGAGGTCGTTAGAGGAGTTGAGAATTTTGAAAATAGGCCTAAGTCTAACTTGGATGAAACTGAGTTCGTTAATTTGGGAGATGCGGAGAATGTCAATGAAACGCGCATCAGTGTTCACCTGTCACCATCAGAAAAGAAAGAGTACAAGGAGTTCCTAAAGGAATATGAAGACATATTCGCCTGGTCATATGATGATATGACTGGTCTCAACACATTCAATGTAGCTCACAAACTGCCAACAGATCCAACATGCCCGCCGGTAAAGCAGAAGCTCAGGAAATTCAAACCCGACATGAGTTTGAAAATCAAAGAAGAGGTTACCAAGCATCACTAAGAAGGTTGTGGCGGGTTTCATCCGCGACCACATTGTTTGTCGGTTCGGGGTTCCAGAATCAGTCATCACCGATAATGGTTCCAATCTCAACAGCGACTTGATAAAAGCAATGTGTGAAACTTTCAAGATCAAACACAAGAACTCTACAACCTACAGTCCGCAGATGAATGGAGCTGTGGAAGCAGCCAACAAGAATATCAAGAAGATACTAAGGAATATAGTCGAAAGGCACAAACAATGGCATGAGAAGTTATCATTCGCCTTATTGAAATACCGCATTACAGTCCGCATGTCGACTGGAGCAACTCCCTACATGCTGGTTTATGGTACAGAGGCGGTCATCCCCGCCGAGGTAGAAATCCCCTCCTTAAGGATCATACAATAAGTAGAATTGGATGATGCAGAATGGGTAAAAGGTCGCTACGAGCAGTTAGCCCTTATAGATGGAAAAGGATGAATGCGGTTTGCCATGGTCAGTTGTATCAGAACAGAATGTCCAGAGCCTTCAACAAAAGGGTTAAGCCAAGAAAGTTTACACCGGGGTAACTGGTGCTGAAGAAAATCTTCCCATATCAAGATGAAGCCAAGGTGAAGTTCTCTCCTAATTGGCAGGGTCCGTACATGGTTCACCGGGTTCTAACTGGAGGAGCCCTTATTCTTGCGGAGATGGATGGAGAAGTCTGGCCGAAGCCAATCAATTCAGATGCAGTGAAACGATATTATGTGTAACCACTTATGATTCCCTTAATGATGTAATTTGAACTACGCCTGACCTGATTCCCGTTTAAGAGGGGATACGTAGGCAGCCCTATGGGTTCGGTCATAATTTAATAAAAATTCCATTTTTCCCGCTATTAGAACTGGGGCAGAATTTTGAGGAGGACCCTCAAAATTCTGAAGTTAATTTTAGTTCATGCATCACCAGAAGCGCTATCCCAGTAAACTGGGGCAGAATTTTGAGGAGGACCCTTAAAATTCTGGAGAAAAGAGGTTGCAATGTCTTGAACCACGTCGCAGTCGTTGGTTCATCTAAAGAAAACTATTTTTGATTATATATTTACTAGAGCATGCATAACTATTATCCGAATTGCTATTGTTTAGCGACGCTACCCCAATAACACACAACGTCAAAGGCCCGGGGAAGACGAACTAACCTTTCCCCTTACAGAACTCACGATTTTTCTTTGGATGTAGGCACTCGACTCACAATATCGTCAGGTATATTTATGAACTCATACTTTCCCAAGAATGCAACTTCTCAGAATCATCACTTGCCCGCAATTGCTATCCATACACAATCTCCCCAGCAGTCATATTGTCGTAATCGGTTATCATCTAAGAGATCTTACGACTAATCATCCTTTTACATCCCTACATTGCATAAGGCTACCTTTCTGCCTTCCGAGGTTAAGCTCTACCTCCATCTGCATTTTGCATAAGGCGACTTATTTGCCTTTCGAGACTAAGCTCTGTCTCCATCTACATTTTTGCATAAGGCTACTTATCTGCCTTTTGAGGTTAAGCTCTACCTCCATTCTGCATCGCATAAGGCTACTTATCTGCCTTTCGAGACTAAGCTCTGTCTCCATCTGCATTTTCCATAAGGCTATCTATGTGCCTTCCAAGGTTAAGCTCTACCTCCATCCTGCATAAGGCTACTTATCTGCCTTTCGAGACTAAGCTCTGTCTCCATCTGCATTTTTGCATAAGGCTACTTATCTGCCTTTCGAGGTTAAGCTCTACCTCCATTCTGCATCGCATAAGGCTACCTTTCTGCCTTTCGAGACTAAGCTTTGTCTCCATCTGCATTTTGCATAAGGCTACTTATCTTCCTTTCGAGGTTAAGCTCTATCTCCATCCTGCATAAGGCTACTTATCTGCCTTTCGAGACTAAGCTTTGTCTCCATCTGCATTTTTGCATAAGGTTACTTATCTGCCTTTCGAGGTTAAGCTCTACCTCCATTCTGCATCGCATAAGGCTACCTTTCTGCCTTTTGAGACTAAGCTTTGTCTCCATCTGCATTTTGCATAAGGCTACTTATCTGCCTTTCGAGGTTAAGCTCTACCTCCATCCTGCATAAGGCTACTTATCTGCCTTTCGAGACTAAGCTCTATCTCCATCTGCATTCTTTTCATAAGGCTACTTATCTGCCTTTCGAGGTTAAGCTCTACCTCCATTCTGCATCGCATAAGGCTCCCTTATCTGCCTTTCGAGACTAAGCTCTGTCTCCATCTGCATTTTGCATAAGGTTATCTATGTGCCTTCCGAGGTTAAGCTCTACCTCCATCCTGTATAAGGCTACTTATTTGTCTTTCGAGACGAAGCTCTGTCTCCATCTGCATTTTGCATAAGGTTACTTATCTGCCTTTCGAGGTTAAGCTCTACCTCCATCCTGCATAAGGCTACTTATCTGTCTTTCGAGACTAAGCTCTATCTCCATCTACATTTTTGCATAAGGCTACTTATCTGCCTTTCGAGGTTAAGCTCTACCTCCATTCTGCATAAGGCTACTCATCTGCCTAACGAGACTAAGCATTGTCTCCATCTTGCATGGCTGAAACATCGCCACTTTATTTTTCAAACGGCTGTAATATCGCCACCTGCATTTAAATTCTCGCTTTGGCTGAAAGATCGCCACCCTTTGTATTCATTTGACTGAAAGATTGCCACCTTCTTGTGGGCTGAAAGATCGCCAACTTATTCAAAGGCGTCATAGTTCGGAGGCACCATCGACATAGCCCGAGAACACCATTTCATGGCCTGCGAATCTTTACTTTTATGATCTTCATGGCCCAGGACATCATAGTCTGAGGACATCATCCTAACCGTCCGAAGACAACATTCATGGTCCAACGGGAACTTGGATCATGTTTTAATTATGCACAATATACGCTGCTTTGCTCATTTGCAGGTACACCGGCTAGCAAACGGCCGTCTCAGCAGGAGTGATCCCGCTCCGGTCCTCCGCAGCCTATTCAAATCTAATCATTTCATCCGTCTTTTCAAATCTCCATCGACACACTCCGTCAATCGTTCTTGAACTACATATGGCCTGATTCCTGTAAAACCAGGAATATGTAGGCAGCTCAAAAGCCAGGGCTCGGTCAAAACTCTTTTCAATCACAGATCCGGTCAAAATTGACCATCTTGTCTTTACCCGACAACTCTTTCATCCTCCTCGGGTAAAGAGGGGCAGTTCTTGATACCCAAGTTTTCCCTATATATTATCAAAATGACATATATGTGCATTTATAAGCACCCCAAAGGGTTTTGGCATTTTTAATGATTTTTAAATCAATTTACGACCTATTTTTACATCATAAAATCCCAATAGTTATTCCCAAAACTTGCCATTTTGGAAACTAATTTACTTTATTCTCATAATTACCTCAAATATAGTTGGCATGAATTTTGCATATTTTTACAAATTCGTTTGGTATTTTAAAACTAAATTGCATGTAATTGCCATGCTAGCCTCTTTAAGATTTAATAGCATTTTTCTTAAATATTAATTGATCCCAATATTTTAAATTAAGGTTTACATATTATTTATTAACTCAGTACCTTTAATTTGCTTTTAAAACATTTTTACTATTTTATAAAATTATAGGGGAAAACTGGCTATTTCAATTTTAGCCTCAATTCGTCTCAATTTTAACCACAATTCCATCTCAATATCAGCCAATTTCAAGCCCAAATTAGACCAGCCCAATTCAAATTTAACACGACCCCTAACCCATTAACTAAACCCGTCCATTTGTATCTTCAGATCCTGGCCGTTGATCATTTTGATCAACGGCCCTCATCCCTCCTTTCCTTTTTAATTTCGAACGACCTAACCCTATCTCTCATTTCTCTTCGACCGCCGCCCTCAAATCCTCCCTTTCTCTCAAACTCTCTCTAACACTCAAAAACCCTAGCCGTCTTCCTCGTCTTCTCCGACCAAATCTCACCGGAGTCCATGGCTTCTAAGGCCATGGACGGCCTATGCTCACCTCCCTTCACCCCCAAATCATGGTTGTTCGAGATTTCGAGGTTCGACCTCAACGATTCCCGTTCAGATCCTCCACAGATCTGAGGTCCTATGGTCTCTCCGGCTCCATTCCGACGTGTTCGAGCCTTAAAAAGCATAGCTATGGCTCAGACCCGTTCGAGACCAGACCCTTTCCAAGCCTTCTCGTTTCTAGGGTTTCTGAGAAACCCTAAAGCTATTTGAGGTTCTTTTTTATATTATTTTCTTAGATCTGTGGTAAATCTGTGTTATACTCGAAGTTTTTAAAACTTTTCCCCAAATTTTCTCTTTTAAAACTAGTCTGTTTCGATTTAGGGTTTTCAAAAATCTTAAAACGACTTATGTCTCTTCTCCTTCTTCTTTTCTTTTTGTGAATCCGTATATGCCATGTTTCTTACGAGTTTTTCGCTTATGTCTTATGTTCTTTCCTCGCATGTCTTCTCCTATGTTCTTGTGTTTTGCCGTTATTACGCATGTTCTTCTGTTTTGTGTTTTGTTCTTTCTCCTACTGGGTTCTATAAGCATGCTTTATGTGTCTCCCTCGCATATCCCTCTACTGTATTTTTACTGAGCTTTTGCTCCTTGCCTGCCTTCACTGGATTTTTTGTTTAAAGCCCTAAGCATGATTCTTCTATTGTTTTCCTAAACCTGTATTGCTTGTCTCTCCTGAACTTGTTTAAGCAACAAAGCTTTGCCTAAATGTATTCCCTGTGTTTCCAACTTGTTGTTCTCTCTGTTTGCTTATTTTCGCATGAGTTTCTGAGAGAGGCTATTAACCCTATTCTACTTGTTGTTCTTCGCCTATGTATCTGATTTGAGTCAGAAAACCCGAGTGTTGGAGGTTTTTGACAAGCTTGGCTGTGTTCTTGGGCTAGGGTTCCATTCAGAACCCTGACCCTCTTTCAAAGACTCACTTTGAGTCTATGAACCTAACTTTCCTTGCTACTCTGATTTCTTTACTAGTGTTGCAACAACTCTCTCTTGTCTTTGTATGGTTTTATATGACTTTCTCTTCTTTCAAAAGGCCTTTGTCCAGCCTGTGATTGATTCCGAGTCCATTTTCAAAAGGGTATGATTGATTGTTAATGATTTTCTTCAAATTAAGTTTCTCTTCACCTTTTCTTGTTTGGATCCATTCATGTCAAGGCTCAAACCTTGATTTTTACTGGCTGTGATTGATTGCCTTCCCTTATTTAGCCCAAATTGTGTAATGTTGAACTATTTCCTTAAATGAATTTCCTTGTATTTACCCATGTTATAATGCCTTAGAAAAGATTTAAAATCAAAATCCTTTCCCTATTTGTCATGCCCGTTTGAAATCAATCCCTTGGCTGAAGGGAAATCTGTGTGATTGACTTTCAAAATTATTTTCTTACCTTCTTCTCACTTGTCTTTTGCACTATAAAAGGGGCTACCCCTTTTGCACTTAAAACGGACATACACAAAAAGACTTCAAACTTTTCAATACTTTCTCTACTACTACTTTCTCAACTTCTAGTATTGAGCACTCTGCTCCTCTTCTCTTTCTACTTTCTGAAACATTCTTGAGTTCTCTTTGAACTCTCAAGTATTTGCTGAAGACTCGATTTTGCTTCTGATGCCCCTTAACTATGCGTTTATTTCCTAGCCTGTCATGCTCTCTCTTTCACCATGTGTTTACATCTTAGTCTGTTATGCTTTCTTTCCTTATGTTTCTCAACTTTGTATGTGCTCTTCTCATGTGAATCCCTTCCCTTTGCTCCTTTGTATGAGAGTACAGTTCTAGCCATGACAGCACTCTGTTATTGCTGCCCATGACTTTGAACTAGGTTCTTTTGAACCCTTTACTCGAATCAATTCCCACTTCCCTTTTCCCCTTTATATGTTGAGCCTGATTTGGGTCTGGTGGTGTCCTAATCACCATCTAGACTCAGGTCTGACCTCTAAGGTATGCTCTTAACTTGTTTGGACCAAAGAAATGGTCAGGGGTGTGCCAGTCAACACCTATGGCTGGGTATGACCACCATTTGCTATGGCTCTTCAATCCCTCTTTCACTTTGCACTCATTCCTAGTTCTAAGTTCTGCCCCTCTCTGGTAAGCCATGCTTTGTGACCCTAGAGCTCCCTCTGAACTTGGATGCCTGAGGGCTGGCTTTTCTGCACTGCACTTTACTATAACTCTGGAATGGTGTTTGGGGTGTAAGCACTGCCTGGAGCTCTTGAAGCTCCTTGGAACTTTGACACATCCCAAATAAGAGAAGGCTTCAGAACCTGGATCCTTGAAAGATGGTTTACTACATATTTCAGACTGGGAGTCTGAATTAGGCCCTCATTGGTTGGAATTCTGATTTCGGATGTATTTTTTTTTTATTAATTCTGGTCTATAATAATCTTGTAATAAACATTTGGGGTTGGCTAGTGGAACAGGACAAGGAACTATGCATGCAAGGGTTAGATGTCATGCCTATAGGGGTTATCATTTCCGAAATTCTGTATCCCATCTAGAGATCATGCTTGTAGGAATTACTGTCTCTAAAAGTTCTGCGTTTTACAAATTACTGAAACTCTGCATTTTCATACTATGTCTATAGGATTTTCTGCACTTTCATATAGATACCATGTGTCGACAAGATAAGTCACTTTCGGGCTGAATTCCAAGCTAATGACAATCCTTATAAGTGCCAAGCTCAGCATATGTGGCATTGCAAGATCATCATGGGAAGAGATACTATCGAACCAGACAGATACCATGCTGGCTGCACCCCATACTATTCAGGCTGGCTGGAGGATAATCACAATGGTCTGGGCCAACCCGAGTTTGTTCGAGGTCACAGAATCATCAATGAAAGGGCTGAAGCACTGGTCAAATACAACCAACTGCGCAAGAGGATTTGGGAATATGAAAGCGAGCACCGTGAGATTCAAGAAGACCACCAAAAACTGATTGAAGAGTGGAAAGACATGGCTGTCAGTGCCAACAAGCGAATAGGATACCTGCAACGAGGTTTACTGGAGCTGGAAAGGAAGTTTCTTAAAAGGATCAAGGACTACCAGAATACTGAAGGAAATGAGGGTGGACACCTGGCCAAAGCCTACCTGCTGCTGGGACTTCGCGAGCTGGTGAAACTGTTCGATGGAGCCAAAGATGCCGAGTCTGGGGAAGGTCCTTCTGGGACCAAATAGATAGGAGTTTTCTTTTATTTTATGAAATGTAATAATGCCAATGGCCACTAGTGGCATTTTATTCCTTGTTATTTAGTGTCGTTTTGGGATTCATCTACTTTTTATCAATAAAATGAGGCATTTAGCATTCTAAATTCTCCAAATCAAGTTGTCTCTAGGCCTACCTTGGGCACAACGAGGCTCCCAAATTATGACGCGATTTACACTATGTGTTTAAATATCTCAACACTTTCTTATAATCCCCACTGACTTGTTACCTTTTGTTTATTTACTCCCCTCCCCAAAGGTTAGTTCGTGCACTCTCGCATCGTCATCATATTCCACAAGATCAAAGGGCCCTCCACCCACTTCTCCTCCTAGTCCTATCAGAAGCAGGAACAAAGGAAAGATGGAAGATTTGAACAACACCAGAAAGAAGAACTCAACTGAACGGGTAGAGGTCACTCATGGTGCTCAGTTCTACAAAGAAAGTGCGTCCCAACTCGAGCAGAAACTGATGAGATTTTAGGAGGAACTTGATCAGGTTCAGAATTTGGCAAACTTGTCATTTTCCCTCACCACTCCAGATATCAATTTTCCAAACGCTCAGAACCCCACACCTCCACAAAACATCCCAACACCACAAAACCATCCCGCTCCTCACCACCACTGCAACACCTGTCATACTTCCAACAATACTCTACTGCTCATCCCAGAACCGGTGAACTCCACAAATGACCATTTCCACACTCATAACACCCCTATCTACGTGGAAAATATGTCATACTCCACCCAACCCATTTCAAGCACACCTGAGTCTGATGATAAAGACTCACTCATCAGGAGTCTGGCTGAAGAGCTTAAGAAGTTGACTAGCCGAATTCAGGACGTCGAAGGAAGCAAAGGAATTGAGGGGCTAAACTATGAAGATCTTTGCATACAACCCGATGTTGAACTGCCCGAGGGGTACAAACCTCCGAAGTTCGAGATGTTCAATGGTAAAGGAGATCCGAGAGTTCATTTGAGAACATACTGCGACAAGCTGGTCGGAGTAGGAAAGGACGAAACGATCCGCATGAAACTTTTCATGAGGAGTCTGAAGGAAGATGATCTGTCTTGGTACATTAACCAAGATCCGAAGAAGTGGTCGAACTGGGTAAGCATGTCATCCGATTTCATGGACAGGTTTAGGTTCAACACAAAAAATGCACCAGATTTGTTCTACATCTAGAACCTAAAGAAGAAACCCGCGGAGACATTCCATAAGTATGCTACTCGCTGGAGAGCAGAAGCTGCTAAGGTCAGACCGACTTTAGAAGAAGAAAAAATGAACAGGTTTTTTGTCCGAGCTCAAGACCCACAGTACTATCAAATGTTGATACTGATTAAAAGCCAGAAATTTTTTGACATCATCAAGCTAGGTGAGAGGATCGAGGAAGGTATCAAAAGTGGTATGGTCACAAAATTTGAAGCCTTGCAGACTACCAACAAGGCTCTATAGTCTGGTGGCAGGTCCAAGAAAAGGGACGTGAGTGCCGTTATGGATGCATAGTGAACCAAATCCCCTATCAAATACCAAACATACCCGATTCCTCCACTCACATATCAACCTACTCCAAATTACCAAGCACTCTCGCCCTCTTACCAAACTCCACCACCTACTTACCAATCACCTCCACTTCCCACATATCAGCCTACTTCACCCAGATATTCCCAACCCGCACATGTCTATGAAGCCTACAATGCTCAACCCTCTCACTATCAATCACATCCCACTCGACAAAACTTTCCTAGACCCCGACCAAATTTCGACCGCAGACCTCCTAAACAATATACCGCCATTGCTGAACCAATTGACCAGCTATATGAAAGGCTCAAAGATGCTGGTTATGTCACCCCCATATCTGCTATAACCCCTAAAAACCCTTCCCAATGGGTCAATCCAAATAAATCATGTGCATACCATTCCGGCATGAAAGGGCATGCCATTGATGAACGCCGTTCTCTGAAAGATAAGATCCAGGCACTGATTGATAACAAGATTATTGTGGAAAAGGAGCCTGCTCCGAATGTCCACAATAACACTCTTCCCAACCACAAGGATGGAGGCGTTCACATGATTGAGATGGAAGATGATTTGGATCCCAAAGGATCGATCGGTTTGATCGCGGAAGGTGACGATCCAAAGAGACCAACAGTCACCCTTAATCCGATTGTAGTCCAGATCCAGCCTTCTTGGGACACCGAGGTGAATATGTCCATACCACTTGAGTTTGAAGTGCCTTCCCCCACAAAGACGCCAACACCAATTGAGGTCGAGTTTGGGTCTCCAGAAAACACACCCGCGCAGTTTGAAGTTACGATTTTACCGTCCAAAATACATGCTCCGTTTGGGGTAAAGGCGCCCATTCCAGTACCAATGTTGGCTATAACACCATTCCATACAAAGGCCATCCCTTAGGACTACACAACTGAGGCAAGAAGGAAAGGGAAAGCCAAATTTGGAGAAGCAGTCGCGGTACAGGGTATGACAAGAACCGGCAGAGTATACACCCCGGAACATTTGGCTGAATCAAGCTAGTAGGCCTCTGGACGGCCGACCATCACTGAAGCAGGGCCCGATCATCTCTGGAGAAAAATACAAGCAAAGGAGTACTCAATCATTGATCAGTTGAACAAAACACCGGCACAAATCTCTATCCTAGCCTTGCTGCAAAGCTCTGATGCACATAAGAATGCCTTGTTGAAGGTGCTGAGTGAGGCATATGTACCAAGCAACATCACTAGAGGAGAAATGGAAAACATGGTAGGGCAGATATTGGATAGTCACAAGATCACTTTTCATGAAGATGAGCTGCCACCAAAAGGGTTGAGTCATAACAAGGCGCTGCACATCACTATGCAATACAAGGATTATTTCATCACCAGAATCCTTATTAAAGGAGGGTCCAACCTCAACATTTGTCCACTGGTAACACTCAGAACATTGGGAAAGGGGCTGCATAAGATCAAGGATGGGGCCATCAATGTCAAAGCTTTCGACGGATCCCAAAGGTCCACTATTGGGGAAATTAGCTTGTGTTTGCAGATGGGGCCTACTTGGTTTGATGTTGAATTTCAAGTAATAGACGTGCCGGCATCTTACAACTTGCTTTTGGGAAGGCCTTGGATTCATGCTGCTGGGGCTGTAGCATTAACCCTACATCAGGCAATGATGTTTGAGAAGAATCACCAAGAGGTGATCATTCAAGACGACGGTAGCAATCCCATATACAGTCACCAAACCATCCCAACGATCGGAGGTAGAAGAAAGATAGGCAGAGAGACCTATCACCACATCGAGCGAGTCAACACCGTTGATATGAACAAATGGTGGGTCAACAAAATTGAAAGAATATTGAACTAGAGCGGATATGAACCTGGCAAGGGACTTGGCAAGAACCTCCAAGGAATCGCCAAACCTATCAAGCCGAAGAAGCATGGCACCACTTTCGGTTTGGGATACAAGTACACTTGGGAAGAGTTTAACAACTGGTTGCCACTATGGCGCGGCCTTTACTACCCACTGGAGCAGCCGATACCCCATTTGGAACAGACTTTCCAGTCTACCGATATTATATATGGGTCGGAAGAAGAGGAAACACTGGTAGCAATGAGGAATTTATTCATGAAAGATGATGACATGGATTGTTGTGTCATTTTCAAGGAGGAAGGGGAGGAAGGCCCTTCCATACAGGCTGTAAGCCGAGGAGCATGCCTCAACAATTGGACCATCAGAACCACCAGAGCCCGGAAATCCTCGGGGTAGCAAGGCTAAACAAAGCATCATGCACTATCTTTCATTTTTACTAGTTGATTTTCCTTTCGCATTTTTGAATTTTCGCAATAAGATCTTCAATATTCAAAACAGTTATGGAATTTAGCAAAATATTTTCTCTATAAATCTTACTCTTTTTATTTTTCTCTCATTACTTTAGTCATACAGCATTACTATTACTTATCTTTATGAACCAATAACTGTGACATGCAACGCGACAACGCAACAAACGGACATAGATTCAGAGGAAGATGACATACCAGAAGATATTGTTAAAGAGGTTGAAAATTTTGAGAACAGACCTAAGTCCAACCTAGATGAGACCGAGATTGTTAACCTGGGAGATGCAGAGAACGTCAAAGCAACGAGAATCAGTGTACACTTATCTCCATCAGAAAAGAAGGAATACATAAAATTTATAAGGGAATATGAAGACATATTCGTTTGGTCGTATGATGACATGATTGGTCTGACTACATCTATTGTGGCTCACAAACTGCCAACCGATCCAACTTGTCCGCCGGTAAAGCAAAAGCTCAGAAAGTTTAAGCCTGACATGAGTCTGAAAATCAAGGAAGAAGTCAATAAGTAAGTCAAAGCCAAGGTTCTTAGGGTAGTAGAATACCCAAAATGGTTAGCCAGCATTGTGCCAGTATCCAAGAAGGACGGGAAGGTTAGAGTTTGTGTCGACTACCGGGATCTTAATCGGGCCAGTCTGAAAGACGACTTCCTCTTTGTCGAACACACACATCTTGATCGACAATTGTGCCAAGCATGAGTTGCAATCATTTGTGGATTGCTTTGCTGGATATCATCAGATCTGGGTGGACGAAGAAGATGCTGAGAAAACGGCTTTCATTAAACCGTGGGGAATGTACTATTATAAGATGATGTCGTTCGACCTGAAAAATGCAGGGGCCACCTACATGAGGGCCATGACCACCATTTTCCATGATATGATACATAAGGAGATCGATGTGTATGTAGATGATGTCATCATCAAAACCAAGAAAGTCACTGATCACATGGAAGATTTGAGGAAGTTCTTCAACAGACTGAGAAGGTACAACCTGAAACTAAATACCGCGAAATGTGCATTTGGGGTTCCTGCCGGAAAACCACTTGGGTTCATTGTAAATCGCCGAGGAATAGAACTAGATCCATCAAAGGTTAAAGTCATTCAAGAATTGCCACCGCTGAAGAACAAAAAGGACGTGATGAGTTTCCTAGGAAGACTCAACTACATCAGCCGGTTCATAGCTCAATCTACTGTCATCTATGAGCCAATCTTTAAGATGTTGAAGAAGGACGCCACTACCAGATGGACTGATGACTACCAAAGGGCCTTCGACAGAATAAAGGAGTACCTGTCAACACCGCCAGTTTTAGTCCCGCCCGAACTAGGTAGACCCCTATTACTCTACCTTGAAGTGCTAGATGGAGCATTCGGTTGTGTTCTTGGGCAACATGATGAAACGGGGAGGAAGTATCAGGACATCTACTATCTTAACAAGAAGTTCACCCCTTATGAGGCCCGGTATTCTCTGTTAGAACGCATATGTTGTGCTCTGATTTGGGTAGCTCAGAAGTTGAGGCACTATTTCTATGCATATACCACGTATCTCATATCAATGATGGATCCATTGAAGTACATCTTTCAGAAGACCATGCCCACTGGCAAGCTAGCCAAGTGGCAAATCCTGCTGAGTGAATTCGACATTTTCTATGTAACTTAGAAAGCAATCAAGGGATAGGCTTTGGCAGATCATCTTGCTGAGAATCCCGTGGACGGAGAATACGAACCCTTAAAGACGTATTTTCCTGATGAAGAGATATCATTCATAGGAGAAGACATTGCAAAATCCTATGACGGTTGGAGAATGTTTTTTGATGGAGCAGCAAATTTCAAAAGAGTTGGCATAGGAGCAGTCCTAGTGTCAGAAACCGGTCAGCATTATCCGGTGTCTGCCAAACTCAGATTCCTTTGCACCAACAACATGGCTGAGTACGAGGCCTGCATTTTGGGACTCAAGATAGCCATTGACATGAACGTCCAAGAGTTTCTAGTTATCGGGGATTCACACTTGCTTATACATCAGGTCCGAGAAGAATGGGCGACCAAGAACTCCAAGATACTCCCTTATCTACATCATGTGTAGGAGTGGAGAAAGAGGTTCACAAAGAAAGAATTCCAGCATGTCCCCAGGGTCCAGAATGAATTTGCCGATGCATTGGCTACCCTATCATCCATGATACAGCATCCAGATAAGAACTTTGTTGATCCCATTCCGGTAAAGATCCATGATCAGCCAGCTTACTGTGCTCATGTCGAAGAAAAAGCAGGTAGAAAGCCTTGGTTTTATGATATCAAGGAATACTTGGCAAAAGGGGAATACCCAGAGCTCGCAAATGCTATTCAGAAGTGCACACCTCAGAGGTTATCCAACAATTTCTTTCACATCGGAGGAATCTTGTACAGGAGGACTAAGGCGTGTCGGCGCAAAGGAAGCATCCAAATTACTAAAAGAAATCCATGCTGGGACTTACGGGCCACATATGAATGGCTTTGTCTTAGCCAAGAAGATACTCTGAGCTGGTTATATTTGGATGACTATGGAAACGAATTGCATCCAATATGTCCGGAAGTGCCACCGCTGTCAGATACATGCAAATATGATAAAGGTGCCTCCAAACAAGCTTAATACAACAAGCTCACCATGGTCATTCGCTGCTTGGGGAATGGATATTGTCTGACCAATCGAACCTGCCGCATCAAATGGGCACAGGTTCATCCTAATGGCAATTGATTATTTCACCAAATGGGTTGAAGCAACATCATACAAGGCAGAGACTAAGAAAGTTGTGGCAGACTTTGTCCGCGACCGTATCATTTGTCGGTTCGGAATTCCCAAATCAATCATTACTGATAATGGTTCCAATATCAACAGTGATTTGATGAAAGCCATGTGTGAAACCTTCAGGATCAAATACAAGAATTCTACAACCTACAGACCTCAGATGAACGGAGTCGTAGAGGTCGTCAATAAGAATATCAAGAAGATACTAAGGAAAATGATAGGGAAGCATAAGAAGTGGCACGAGAAGTTATCATTTGCTTTATTAGGGTATCGCACCACAGTCCGCACATCAACCGGGGTGGCGCCCTATATGCTGGTTTATGGTACAAAGGCGGTCATTCCTGCCGAGGTAGAAATTCCTTCATTGAGGATCATACAGGAAGCAGAACTCGACAATGTAGAATAGGTGAAGAGTCGTTATGAGCAACTAGTTCTTATATATGGAAAAAGAATGATCGCAGTTTGCCATGGTCAGCTTTATCAGAATAGAATGTCCAGAGCCTTCAACAAAAGAGTCAAGCCGAGACAGTTCACACCGGGGCAGCTAGTGTTAAAGAAGATTTTCCCGCATCAGGTCGAGGCCAAAGGGAAGTTCTCTCCCAACTGGAAGGGTCCATACATGGTCCACCGGGTTCTAACAGGAAGAGCCCTCATACTTGCAGAAATGGACGGAGATGTTTGGTCGAAGCTGATCAATTCAGATGCAGTGAAGCAATACTATATGTAACCTTTATTCTTTCTTTCATGATGTAACTTGAACTACGCCTGACCTGATTCCCAATTAAGAGGGGATACGTAGGCAGCCCTATGGGTTTGGTCACAATGTAATAAAATTTCTATTTCCCCGCTATTGGAAACTGTGGCAGAATTTTGAAGAGGACCCTCAAAATTCCAAAGCTGATTCCAGCCATTTATCATTAACAGCCATCAGAAGTAGCAGCCCAGTAAACTGGGGCAGAATTTTGAGTAGGACCCTCAAAATTCCGAAGCAAGAGAAGTTGTAATGTCTTAAACCACGGCGCAGTCATAGGTTCATCTAAGGAAAACTATTCTCGATTATGTATTTATGTTATATTTTTTACTAAATCATGCATGTTTGTTACCAAAGTTGCTTTGTTTAGCAACTCTACCCTAATGATACGCACAGTATCACTGGAACAGAGCCGAGTAAGTCAAGCAAAGCCAGCGGGAATACGAACTAACCTACCCCTTTACAAAACACACGATTTTCTTTGGATGCAGGCACTTGAGTTGCAAAATCATCAAATATACTATACACTCACAAAACTCACATTACTCAGAAATACTACTCTTAGAACCGTTGAACTTACTCACAACTGTTATCCGCATGTAGTGTCCCTAGCAGACACAGTATCCCCAGCAGTCGCAACATCGCAATCCGCTATCAGCTAAGAAAACTCTATTGCCATTTGCCATTTTACTTCTTGCATAAGGCTACCATTCTGCCTTCCGAGGTTAAGCTCTACCTCCATCTACATTCTCTGCATTGCATAAGGATACCATTCTGCCTTCCGAGACTAAGCTCTGTCTCCATCTACATTCTCTGCATTGCATAAGGCTACCATTCTACCTTCCTAGACTAAGCTTTGTCTCCATCTGCATTTTCTGCATTGCATAAGGCTACCATTTGCCTTCCGAGACTAAGCTCTGTCTCCATCTACATTCTCTGCATTGCATAAGGCTACCATTTTGGCTTCTGAGACTAAGCTCTATCTCCATCTGCATTCTCTACATTGCATAAGGCTACCATTCTGCCTATCGAGACTAAGCTTTGTCTCTATCTGCATTCTCTGCATCGCATAAGGCTACCATTCTGCCTTCCGAGGTTAAGCTCTACCTCCATCTGCATGGCTGAAATATCGCCACTTCATTTACACCTTGCATGGCTGAAATATCTCCACTTCATTTACATCTGCATGGCTGAAATATCTCTGCTTTATTTATACCTTGCATCGGCTTAAAGATCGCCGCGTTATTTACATCTGCATGGCTGAAATATCGCCGCTTCATTTATACCTTGCATTGGCTGAAAGATCACCACTTATTGCATTTTATCGGCTGAAAGATCGCCGCTTTATTTACATCTGCATGGCTGAAATATCGCTGATTCATTTATACCTTGCATCGGCTGAAAGATCGCCGCTTTATTTACATCTGCATAGATGAAATATCGCCGCTTCATTTATATCTTGCATGGCTGAAATATCGCCACTTTATTTACATCTGCATGGCTGAAATATAGCCGCTTCATTTGCATGGCTAAAATATCGCCACTTCATTTACACCTTGCATTGGCTGAAAGATCGTTGCTTTATTTAAGTCTGCATGGCTGAAATATCTCCACTTCATTTATACCTTGCATCGGCTGAAAGATCGCCTCTTATTGCATTTCATCGGCTGAAAGATCGCCGCTTCATTTATACCTTGCATAGGCTGAAAGATCGCCAATAATTGCATTTTATTGGCTGAAAGATCTCCACCTATTGCATCTCATGGGCTGAAAGATCGCCATATTGTCCAAAGGCGTCATTATTCAGAGGCACCATTTTCATAGCCCGAGAACGCCATTTCATGGCTTGAGGACCCCTTTTATCTTTTGCATATCATGGTTTAGAGGCATCATTCTCATAGCCCGAGAACATCATTTCATGTCCTGCCAATCCTTATCATACGCTTCATGGCCCAGGACGTCATGGTTTGAGGACGTCATCCTAACCGTCCAAAGACAGCATTCATGGTCCGACGGGAACTTGCATCATGTTTAATTTTTCGCACAACATACACTTGCGTTGCTTATTTGTAGGTAAACCGAGTAGCAACAGCCGTCTCAGCAGGAGCGATATAGCTCCAGTTCCCGCAACCCTATTAGACTTTAACCATCCATCCCAACCTAAATATCGCGTCTGTCTTTGAAGAAATCTCCATCGACATATTCCGCCGATGGATACTGAACTACATATGGCCTAATTCCTGTAAGATCAGGGATATGTAGGTAGCTCAAGAACCAAAGCACAGTCAAGTTCTTCAAACCGTTTTGTTCGGTCAAATTGGCCATCATATCTTTACCCGACAACTCTTTCATTCTTCCCGGGTAAAGAGGGGCAGCTGTTGATACCCAATTTTTTCTATGTATTTTTACATGCAAATACTTTTAAAATAGCATATATATGCATATATAATTATATCCAAGTGTTTCAATAATTTTTCTAATTTCTAAAATATTTTTAAACTGATTTATTGCCCATTTTAGCAGTACAAAAACCAATAATTATTCCCAAAATTATCATTTTTGTGAATAACTTACTTTATTCTCATATTTATAGCAAAATATAGCTAGGGTAATTTTTATACATTTTTTACAAATTTATTTGGTATTTTAAAAGCTAAATTGCATATAATTACGATTTTAGCCTATTTTAAGATTAATAGCATTTTATAATTATGAAATTGGTTCCAATATTTTTAAATTAATATTTATATATTATTAATTGACTCAGCACTTTTAATTTATTTTCAGAAGTCATTTTTACTATTTTTATGAAATAAAAGGGGAAAACTGGCTATTTAAAATATGGCCCTATTTCATTTCAATTATAGCCCAAATTGATCCCCCTAATTGACCCAATTTTGAATCCCAAATGGACTGGCCCAATTTCTATTTAACCCGACCCCTAACCCGTTTATCCAACCCGCCCGACTCCCTTTTTAATCCAGGCCGTTGATCATTTTGATCAACGACCACGAATTCCCCTTTCCTTTTTTAATCCGCCCACACCCCTAACCCTACCTCATTTTCTTTCTATCAGTCGCCTCTGAATACCCTCCCTCTCTCAAACTCTCTCGAAGGTTCTCGAAACCCTAATCGTCTTCTACCATTTTCAACCTCAATCTCACCAGAATCTATGGCCTCTCGTGCCATGGATGGCCTATACTCACCTCCCTCCACTCTTAAACGCTTGGTGTTTGAAGTTTTGAGGTCTGACCTCGATGGTGTCCATTCAAATCTTCTCTGATTCAAGGTTCTATGGCCCCTCCGACCTTGCTCCGGCGTATCCAAGCAGTATGAGCCTATGTCTGACTTATCCGACTCAGATCGGACCTTTTCCAAGCCTTTCTCGCTTTAGGGTTCCTCTGAAATCCTAGCTATTCGAGGTTTTCTCTGACTATTTTCTTAAATCGGTTTTATATTTGTGCTCTACTTGAGTTCTTAAACGTTTTCCCCAATTTTTCTTTCAAAAATTACTTCTCCTCGATTTAGGGTTTCTGAAAAGTTCAAAATGTTTCTCCGACTTTTCTGTTCCTTTTTCTTTGTATGTATTTGTCACGCATGTGCTTCTACTACTTTCTTATGTTTTTTTCTACTATATATGTTCTTCTGTGCCTTGTCTTTCTATTGTGTTTCTACACCATGCTCGCAAGTTCATCATGCTGTGTTTTCCTATATGTCTTATTGATATACTTTTCTGGTATTTTGTGTTCTCCTACTGTATGTATTTCCTACTGAGTTCTTAAGTTCTTTGTTTGCCTTTTACTGGACCTTTGTTTGAGTTCCCTTTAAACATGTTTCTTCTACTGTTTTCTTAAATGCTATACTATCTCTTTTCTCTTCTGAACCCTGTTTAAGTCCCTTCTAAAAGGTTTTTCTTAAACATGTTCCCTCTACTTTCACTATGCTTCGAATTAGTTTCTTCACTCTGTTTCTTCAAACTCGCTATTGTATCTGTTTGTTTTCTCATGAGTCTCTGAAAGAGACCTCTTGATCTGTTTCAATTATTTGCCTCCTCGTCTCTGTGTCTGATTCGAGTTGGGAAACCCTAGAATTTGTGGGTTTTGGCGAGTTTTGATCTTGTGTTTGGACTAGGGTTCTACTTTGGAACCCTTGACTCTCGTAGACTCATCCTGAGTCTGTGAACTAAGTTTGAATTTCTTTGTTTACGACTCTGAACTTTCTCTTCTATGCTAGACTCTTCTACTGATTAGCATGACAGTTCTTCGTGCTTAAGCATGGCTGTATGTTTTTATATGTGTGATGAATTCTTTCTTCCGAAAAGGTTTTCCAACTTATGATTGATCCAGAATCTTTTTTTTAGGTTTGATTGATTGTTACTGATCTTCCTTAAGTAAAACCTTTCTTCACCTTTTCTGACTGGATTCATTCATACCAAAATTTAAACTTTGTGATTTACTGGCTGTTAACTGATTTCCTTTTCTTATTTGCACAAACTGTGTGCTACCAGACTTTTGCCTTAAATAAATCTCTGTGTATTTACCCTTCTTGTACTGCTTTGGAAAAGGTTTTGATCAATCCCTTTCCTTAATTATTTTACCCGTTCGAAATTAGAATCCCTCAATTAAAGGGGAACTTTTGTAATTGATTTTAAAACTATTCTCCTACCTTATTCTGCTTGCCTTCTACACTATAAAAGGGGCATGAGTCCTTTCTCATCAATGGACTCTCAATTTAACACTTTTATACTACTCAAGTATCATAGTTCTCTAATCATAACATTCTGACTATTTGCTTGCACTTTGGCTTCACAAGACTACTGCTTTCTTTTCTTGTTTCCCTGAAACTGGTATGTTCTAATTTGATTTTTTTCAGCCTCATCCCAATGTATTTATTTTACAGTTTCTACACCCCTATCTGCTTTACTGCCTATGTTTAACGTTAATTAGCATATATTTCTACTGTGAATCCCTGCACCCTTGTCCACTTCTATGTGTTTGAGTTGAAGTTCAGAACATGGCAACATCCAAGTTGTTGCTTATATCTGGACTTGATCCCTTAGGGGATCCTATATCCCAAACAATGTGACTAACAGGCTGGTTGGGGTGTGCCGGCACTCCAATTGCTAGGTATGACCACTAGATAGTCTTGGCTTTCCCCCAGAATCCCCTCTCTGCACCTACACTCTCTCTTAGATTCTAAGTCCTGCCCCCTCCTATGAGCCTTGCTTTGGGACCTTGAGTTCCATCTGAACTTAGACATTCGAGGGCTGGCCTTTCCACACTGCACTATAACTCAATTCTACAATATATTTGGGTGTAAGCACCGCCTGAAGTCCACTTAAGACTTTTAGGGAACTCTGACACATCCCAAATAAGAGAAAGGCTTTGGAAATTTGATATTCGGAGTTGGTTACTTCATGTTTCAGACAGAAGTCTGAATCAGGCTCTCCTTGGTTGGAATTTTAAGTTTCTGATGTAATTTTTATTCATTTTCTCGGGCTGTAATAATTTGTAATAACTTATGGGGGTTTTAGTGAAAAGGAGAGGGTCAATCATACATGCAAAAGGGGTAGATATCATATTCATAGGGAGTTGTTATATTTCTGCACTCATATCTTGCTTACAGTTGTCGCTTCTGCATTTCATATGTAGAAACCATGTCTATAGGTTTCTGCACTTCTGCATTTCATAGAAATCATGTATATAGGTTTCTGCACTTCATATAGATTCTATGTCTATAGGGTCTGCATTTTCACGTAGAAACCATGTCTATAGGATCTGCATTTTATATAGAAAACATGTCTATAGGTTCTGCATTCCCAAACGCTGCATATCATATTGATAACATGCCTATAGGACTTCCTGAATTCTGCATATGCATCTATCACTAGGCAAACGGTTTATAGGTTTAACTAACAATCAGCATTCTAGATACCATGCCTATAGAACTTCTCCACTTCTATAAACGTTTAAAAATCAATAACGCCTAGAAAGCATGCCTATAGGAGTAATCAACCAAATCTGAATTGTCTATCTCGCTTATAAGTCTAAAAATCACTAGTAGCATTGCTTAATATTTGTAGAACCTATGTTTTCTGTAACTATTAAGTCCTCTTCTCTAGAATCAGTATACTTATGCATTAATAGATATCATGCCTATAGGTTGCACCTAAGCAATCCATAAGGTAAATTAGCTAGCTGAATCAGACTTCGTTAATTACAACCAGCAGACAGGTCTGATTCGGATTTCTTATCTGAAGTATGTAATAAATCAGTCTGCCTCACCCTTTTAGTTTAATTAGACCATAATCAGTTCGTGCAAGACATGCTAAACAATCTGCATTTAAGTTGAGGAGGCCTGTTTGAGCCTTTAACTGTTATATGTTTCCCCATAACTGCTCTACGTAGTTTTAATTGTCGCCTTAGATTTTGTCATTTTAAACCCAAAAGTCCAAATCTCCCTTCCCTTTAGGACTACTAGTCTCAAATGCCTCCGGTACTGATAGGATCGGGGCGGGTAATAGCATGCAATAAGTAACGAAACCATTCCGCATTTTAATACCTTAACGGGGTGGGAAATGGTAGATATGGATATGATAACAAGTGCGCTAATACCACGTGTAACCCCTCTTCTTAGGAGTGATTACCGGGTATTGCATTGATGTGATCCATATTATTTGTAAACCTAGGACCCCCTCATTTTTTCTTACTTGTTTTCTTTATTTTCAGAACTCTTTTAACTACTTCAACTTCAGCTTTTCTCTATTTTCTCTCAACTTCAATTACTTGCAACCATTATGTGAAAACCCTCTTTGTATTGGAAACCCTTACGTGTCTATTTGTTGTTCGCACTTAAAGTCATAATTGTAGCATGGCCGGGAACCACACTAGTGGATCTCGAGGGGTTCCTAACACCTTTCCCTCGAGATAATTTCTAGCCCTTACCCAATCTCTGGTTTTCTAAATCAAAATCATTCTTAGTGTCCTAATGCACTTTAATCATTAGGCGACGACTCTTCAATCCAAACCCAATTCCCAAAAGGGAACGAGTTGTCCTCTCGAATGTCATAAACCCGATTTCGTGAGAATAATGGGGCGCGTCAACAATGTGATGGTGAAAAACGGGATGATTCTGTTGCTTTTGGATATTTTGAGCAGGTGTAGGATTTTGAGTGTGGGGAAAGTTGATATCTGGGGTGCTGAGGGAAAATGACAGGCTTGCCAGATTCTGAACCTGATCAAGTTCTTCTTGGAATTTCAGCAACTTCTATTCTAGTTGTGACACATTCTCCTTAGGAACCTGAGTACCATGGCTATTAATGGCCTCTACCCGTTCAGTTGAGTTTTCCTTTCTGGTGTTGTTCAAATCTTCCATATTTTCTTTGTTCCTTCTTCTGATAGGACTAGAAGGAGGAGTGGGTGGAGAGCCCTTTGATCTTGTGGAATATGATGATGATGCCAAAGTACACGAACTAACCTTTGGGGAGGGGAATAGATAAAACAAAAGTAAAAACAAAAAAAAGGTAACAAGTCAGTGTGAATTTTATAAGGAAAAAAAATGTTGCGATATTTAAACACATAGTGTAAGAATGTAAATCGTGTTTTGGGAGCCTCGTTGTGCCCGAGGTAGGCCTAGCGACAAATTTATTTGGAGAACTTAGAATGCTAAATGGCTCATTTTATTGATAAAAGTAGACGAATCCCAAAACGGCACTAAATAACATGGAATAAAATGTCACTAGTGGCCATTGGCCTTATTACATTTCTTAAAGCAAAAAGAAAAGATCCCTATCTATTTGGTTCTAGAAGGGCCTTCCCCAGACTGGACATATTTTGCTCCATTGAACAGCTTCACCAGCTCGCGAAGTCCTAGCAGCAAGTAGAGTCTGGCCAGGTGTCCACCCTCGTTTCCTTCAGCATTCTGGCAGTCCTCGATCGTCTTGAGAAACTTCCTTTCCAGCTCCACTAAACCTCGTTCTAACCAATATCTATGATTTTGTTGTTGGGTAGGACCTCCAAGAGGGAAGGTAGATTTATTAGGTATTTTCGGACAAGAGTCTGATCACTGGAATAAAGATCCTCCCACCAGCTTAGCAACCTTGGGTGGATGTTAGTGACCATGCCGAATCTGGGGACTTCGTGCCTCATGTATCTGCAAGGAAAAAAGGGTTAGGCCCTTAACCTTATCAGACTCGACTATTAAATATCAATAATTGGCATAAGACATTTAGTTCTCCAAATAAATGCACAGAACATGGTAGTGTTCGTTTGGGTTTTGGGAAAACCCAGTGGACTTTGGACAAGGCTATCTTAAAGAGTCATTATGCATACAACATAACTGACTCGGTTGGGTTTGACCATAATGCATGCACAATTAAATAGAGTAAGGTTTCTATGAGGGTTTTAGACTGGTACCCTTGAGCGGCCAACTCAAGGGGAAAAGGCACGGAACCGTCGATTACACCGTTGATCGACTGGTTTTACCGCAAATACGCCTTTTCCGAATTTAGGGGGTGATAATATCGGAAGAGCGCAACCACTCATTATAAGCATTGCTATGGCATTTTGTTTGGCACGAGTGGAATATGATGTTGAAAACATGCTTATGCAATAATTGAAACAAGTTGTCACGTATTTGCACGTTTATAAAGTAATAATTACAATAATTTAAAACAGTAATAAAGGAGTGCAGTAAAGAAATAAGGGAAAGAAACAAGAGACAAGTCCGTTTTTGCAGTAGGAGAGGGAATTAAATGCTTAAAGGTATTAAACAAATAAAGGCACATAAGAAATGTAAAGTCACAGTAATACCTTGAAATGGTAAAAGCCTAAAAGAAAATCCCCAATAGAGTCGCCATGCTGTCACGCCCTTTTTTTCTCGCAAAATCGGGTTTGTGACATTTGGGAGGAAAACTCGTTCCCTTTCGGGAATTGGGTTTTGAATTGAAGAGTCGCCACCTAATAATTAAGTGCATTAGGACACTAGGAGGGGTTTGTTTTGAGTAACCAGAGATTGGGTAAGGGTTTGAAATTATCCCAAGGGGAAGGTGTTAGGCACCCCTCAGGATCCACTAGTGTGGTTCCCGGCCAAACAATTGTTGTGACTTAAGTGCAAATAACACATAGGCAAATAAAGGCTTCAAATAAGAGGGAATTTTCACTTAATGGTTACAAATAAACAAAAATAATAAAAGGAACTAAAAAGAGTTGATTTCCTTAAAAGAAATGGTTTAAAAAGATTTAAAAGAAACAAAGAAAACAAAGGGAAGGGGGGTCCTAGGTTTATTGATAATATGGATCACCCCACACAACATCCAGTAATCACTCCTCAGTGAGGGGATACACATGATGTTATCACGTGGTTATTATATTCATATCTACCATTTCCCACCCCATTAAGGTATTAAAGCGCGGAATGGTCTCGTTTACTTATTGCATGCTATTACCCGCCCCAATCCTATCAGCCCCAGAGGTAATTGGGACTACTAATCCTAAAGGGAGGAGGTATTGGGCTTATTTGTGGTTTCAAAAGGTAAAATACTAAGGCGACAAACAAAACACATATAGAAAGTTTGGGGAAGCATATCTATTTGAGAGAATGCAGAAATTTAGAAACCTATAGGCAGGATGTCTACATGAGAGAATGCAGAAATGTGGAAACCTATAGGCAGGATACCTATACAAGAGAATGCAGAAATTTAGAAACCTATAGGCAGGATGTCTAGATGAGAGAATGTAGAAATTTAGAAACCTACAGGCAGGATGTCTACATGAGAGAATGCATAAATTTAGAAACCTACAGGCAGGATGTCTACCCTTTTTGCATACATAGTTATTTCTCCCTTTTTCACTAGTCATCCCCAAGAGTTTATTACAAAATTATTATAGCCCAGAATAAAGTAAAGTAAAGAAAATACATCATAAATTAAAAGGTACAACCAAGGAGAGTCTGATTCAGACTTCCTGTCTGAAATATGAAGTAAACCAACTCCAAGAGATCATGTTCCAAAGCCTTTCTCCCATTTGGATGGGTCAAAGTTCCCTAAGAGTCTCATATGAACTCCAAGCAGTTCTTACACCCAAATGTATCACCAGATTAAGACATAGTACAGTGTGGAAGGGCCAGCCCTCAAGTGTCCAAGTTCAAAGGGAACTCAAGGTCCCAAGGCAAGTTTCACAAGAGGGGGGCACAACTTAGAGACTAAGAGAGAGTGCAAGTGCAGAAATAGAATGCTGAAAGGGAAAAGGGAAAAGGGAAACAACTTAAATCAGTACACATATGGGTATAGGGGAATGGGGAGGTTGCAAAGAGGCAAAGCAGACTGGTGGGCATACCCAGCAATGGGAGATGCTGGCACACCCATAAGCCTGTTAGAACATTATTAGATGTTAGGACCCCAATGGATCAAACTTAACTCATGGACAACAACTTACATTGCCCTGCCTTAAGCTATAACTCAAAACACATAAGGGTACAGGGAAATGGGATTCATAACAAAACAAACAGAAGGAAATCAGCATGCCACTTTAAGTGTTGAGATATACAGAAACAACAAGTAGACATGGACACAAAGCAGTAAATACACATTGTTGTGGTGCTAAAGATTAAATTCGAACATACTAGCTCTAAAGAGACAAATTGAGGAAAGCAGTAGGTCTTGTAGACATGCCACTGTGTAGACAAGAAGAGAAGATACTATTGTGTATAAGTGTGAGTTTAGAAATACTGTGAATTGATGAGTTTGTGAAAGAGCTGTGCATTTATAGTGTGAAAATCAGGTAGAAATAAGGTAAGAAAATAGTTAAGGAACTGATTGTCAATTAAGAATCAATTACACAAGATATCCCTTAATTAGGGAATTCAGATTCAAATGGGTAAAAACGATTTAAGGAAAGAAATTGAATAAGCACGTTGTACAAAGCATGCAATTAGGGGCAAATACATAAAAGGTTATTTAAGGGCAGGATTTTGAAGTACACGGTTATACAAATAAGGTAAGAAAATCAATTAGTAGCCAGTAAATCAATGGTCAGGGATCTTGTACTTACTGATCCATGAATGAACCAAGTCATAAAAACTGAGAAGGGTTTTAAAATTAAGTCGAATCATGAGGAAAATCAGCAAACAAGGAAGGAAAATCAATTAGTCCTATTCAAAAGGAAGTCTGAACTAATCATAAATTTGAAAACCCCTTTAGAGGGAGGTTCATCACATATAAAGAGCATACAAACATGTTGAGTTGAAAGAAGACGTTGTGCCATTGCAAAATCAGTAGGTAGTGGTTCGTCACATAAGTCAGTAATGCAGAAGAGAAGTAGCATTCTGGTAGCATGCAAAAGATCCAGTAAAAAGAGTTTAGAATTGTGTGAAAACAAGGATGACCAAGCTCAGTTCAGAGACTCGAAATTGGTCTGAAAGAGTTGGGGGTTTTGAAATAAAACCTTAGTTCGAGCAATCACATAGCCAAACCTGGAAGAACCCCCAAATTCTAGAGTTTCCGCCATTAATCGAGTGTAGAGAAGAGAGGGCAAGTAATAAAATTCGAAATAGGTTCAGAGGTCTCAGAAAAGAACTGAAACTTCTAACATATTCCTTTCAGCAACAAAACTCATGAGAAAACATGATAGAAAAGTAACATGCAGAACACAACAGAAGAGCTCAAAGAAAATAGAGTAGGAGAAGCTAATACGAAGCATAATGGAAAAAATTGATAAGAACAGTAGAAGAAGCATGCTAAGAAGTTTTAGAAGAAACTTAAACAGAGCTCAGTAGACGGAACTTAATAAGAAACACTTAAGAACATAGTAAAGGAAGATACGGTAGGAGAAACACACAAGAACACAGTATAGGAAAACACCGTAGAAGAAGCATACAAGAACACGGTAGAAGAAAATACAACATAGTAGAAGAAAACACAAGAACACAGTATAGGAAAACACAAGAACACAGTAGAGGCAGATACACAAAAAGAAAAAGAAAGTCAGAGAAACATTTAAATACTTTTCAGAAAATTCTAGATCGGAAAAGAAATGGTTTTGAAAGTAGTTTTTTGAAAGAAAAGCCAGAAAAATCGTGTAAGAGCATAGGGAAAGTATAGATACACAACGGATATAAAGGAATCGGAAAAATCTCAAAGGGGTAGTGTTTCAGAAGAACCTTAGTAGTGAGAAAGTCTTGGAAAAGTCACTGATCTAAGCAGGAGAGGTCGAGGTCAGGCTCGAACAACCATAGTACGCCGGAGCAAAATCGGAGATGGCCATAGAACTTGAATCAGACGAAGCCTGGACAAAACTTCGTTGTGGTCAGGCCTTGAATCTTCAAAAACCAGGCGTGTAGGAGCCATAGGAGGCCGGTGTAGGATTCCGATGGCCTTGGAAGCCATGGATTCCGGTGGCTTTAGGGTGGAAGTGGTGGGATGCGGCTAGGGTTTGAGAAGCTTCGAGAGAGTTTGAGATAATGGGTGGATTCGGAGGCGGGTGGTAGGTGAAAAATGATTTAGGTTTAGGGGGTAATGGGTAATTAAAAATGGTAAGGTTGAAATGTGGTCGTTGATCATTTTGATCAACAGCCTGGATTAAACGGGGTGTCGAGCGGGTCATTTAAACGGGATGTGGGTTGGGTAATTTTAGGAATTAGGCTGGGTGATTTAAAATTGAAATTGGGTTGGATTAGGGGTGCAAATTAGGCTGAAATTGAAATGAAATCTGGCTAGATTTTAAATAGCCACTTTTCCCCATTTATTTTTTTAAAAATAGCAAATTAAAATCTGGAAATAAATTGAAAGTACTAAAATGATTTATAACATATAATTATCAATTTAAAAATACTGGACTTAATATTTATAAATATAAATGCAATCAAATCATAAATGAGGCTAATATTGTAATTACATGCAATTGAGCTTTAAAAATACTAAATAAATTTGTAAAAACATGAAAAATTATCTGGGCTGTAGTTTAGCATAAATATGAGAATTCAACAAGTGAATCACCAAGAATGATAATTTTGGACACTTATTGAATTTTTCATGATAAAATAAGTCAATAAAATTGATTTTAAAAGACTTTAAAATTATGGACAAATAATAAAATATTTGTAAATACTTATATATGCATACATATGCTATTTTTAAAGTATTTTGCAAATAAAAATATACAGAGAAAAATTGGGTATCAACACATGCCACACTCCACCCAACCCATCTCAAGCACACCCGAGTCTGATGATGAAGACTCACTCATCAGGAACCTGGTTGCGGAACTCAAGAAACTGACTAGTCGAATTCAGAGTGTCGAAGGAAGTAAGGGGATTGAAGGGTTGAACTACGAAGATCTTTGCATACAACCGGATGCCGAACTGCTCGAGGGGTACAAACCTCCTAAGTTCGAGGTGTTTGATGGTACAAGGGATTTGAGAGTCCACTTGAGAACATACTGCGACAAGCTGGTCGGAATAGGGAAGGACGAAAGGATTCGCATGAAGCTTTTCATGAGGAGTCTGAGAGGAGATGCTCTATCTTGGTACATTAGCCAAGACCCGAAGAAATGGTCGAACTGGGTGAGTATGGCGTTTGATTTTATGGACAGGTTCAGGTTCAACACAGAAAATGCGCCAGATGTGTTCTACATCCAGAATTTAAAGAAGAAGCCCACGGAAACATTCGGCGAGTATGCTACTCGTTGGAGATCAGAAGCTGCTAAGGTCAGACTGGCTTTAGAAGAAGAATAAATGAACAAGTTTTTCGTCCGGGCTCAAGACCCGCAGTACTATGCAAGGCTAATGTTGATTGAGAGCCAGAAATTTTCCGACATCATCAAGCTAGGGGAAATGATCGATGAAGGCGTCAAAAGTGGTATGGTTACAAACTTTGAAGGTTTGCAAGCTGTTAATAAGGCTTTACAGTCTAGTGGTACATCCAAGAAAAGGGGCGTAGGTGTCATAATGGTTGCACAAAGAGCCAAATCCCCTATCAAATACCAAGCCTATCTGATACCTCCACTCACATATCAGCCTACCCCGAATTACCAAGCACCCTCACCCTCTTACCAAACTCCACCACCTACTTACCAATCACCCCCACCTCCTACATATCAACCTACTTCACCCAAATATTTCCAACCCGCACATGTCTACCAAGCCTATAATGCTCAGCCATCACACTATCAATCACCTCTCATGCATCAAAACTTTCCTAGACCTCGACCAAATTTCGACCGCTGACCCCCCAAACAGTATACCGCCATTGCTGAGCCAATTGACCAGCTGTACGAAAGGCTCAAAGTTGCTGGTTATGTCACCCCTATCCCTTCCATAACCCCTAAAAACCCTTCTCAATGGGTCAATCCAAATAAATCCTGTGCATACCATTCTGGCATGAAAGGGCATACCATTGATGAATGCCGCTCTCTGAAAGACAAGATCCAGACTTTGATTGATAACAAGATCATTGTGGCAAAGGAGCCTACTCCGAATATCCGCAACAGCCCTCTACCAGACCATAAGGGTGGAGGTGTTCACATGATTGAAATAGAGGATGATTGGGATCCCAAAGGATCAATCGATTTAATCACAGAAGGTGACGAACCAAAAAAGTCAATAGTCACCCTTAATCCGATTGTAGTCCAGACTCAGCCTTCTGGGGATGCCGAGGTAAACATGTTTGTACCACTTGAGTTTGAAGCACCACCCCCTGCAAAGACGCCAACACCAATTGAGGTCGAGTTTGGGTCTCCAGTAAACACACCCGCACAGTTTGAAGTTGCGGTTTTACCCTCCAAAATACTTGCTCCATTCGGAGTAAAGGTGACCATTCTAGTAGCAATGTCGGCCATAACACCGTTCCATACAAATTCCATACCTTGGGATTACACAGTCGAGGCGAGAAGGAAAGGGAAAGCCAAGTTCGGGGAAATAGTTGCGGCATAGGGTATGACAAGAACTAGAAGGGTTTATAATCCATAGCATTTAGCTGAGTCGAGTAAGCAGGCTTGGTCGGCCGACCATCTCTAAAACCGGGCCCACTGATCACTGGAGAAAGATACAAGCTAAGGAATACTCAGCCATTGATCAGCTGAACAAAACACCGGCACAGATTTCTATCCTAGCTTTGCTGCAAAGTTCCGATGCACATAAGAATGCCTTGTTGAAGGTGCTGAGTGAGGCATATGCACCAAGCAACATCACTAGAGGAGAAAAGGCAAACATGGTAGGGAAGGTATTGGAAAATCACAAGATCACTTTTCATGAAGATGAGCTTCCACCAGAAGGGTTGAGTCACAACAAAGCGTTGCACATCACTGTGCAATGGGAAGATTATTTTATCACTAGGATCCTGATTGATGGAGGGTCCAGCCTCAATATTTGTCCATTGGTAACACTCAGAACATTGGGAAAAGGGCTGCATGAGATCAAGGACGGGGACATCAACGTCAAAGCTTTCGGCGGTTCCCAAAGGTCCATTATTGTGGAAATTAGTTTGTGTTTGCAAATGGGGCCTACTTGGTTTGATGTCGATTTCCAAGTAATAGATGTGCCGGCATATTACAACTTACTGTTGGGATGGCCATGGATTCATGTCGCTAGGGCTGTAGCGTTAACACTACATCAGGCAGTGATGTTTGAGTGGAATCACCAAGAGGTGATCATTCACGGCGACGGTAGCAATCCCATATACAGTCGCCAAACCATCCCAGTGATCGGAGAAAGACGAAAGATAGGCAGGGAAACCTATCACCACATCGAGCGATTCAACGCCGTTAACAAAGACAAATTGTGGGACAACAAAATTGAAAGCATATTGAACTGGAGCGGATATGAACCTGGCAAGGGACTTGGCAAGAACCTCCAAAGGAATCGCCAAGCCTATCAAACTGAAGAAACATGGCACCACTTTCGGTCTGGGATACGAGTATACTTGGAAGGAATTCAACAACTGGTCGCCACCATGGTGCGGTCTATACTACCCGCTGGAGCAGCCAATACCACATTTGGAATAGACTGTCCAGCCGGCCGATGTTATCTATGGGTTGGAAGAAGAGGAAGCACTGGCAGCAGTGAGGAATTTGTTCCTAGAAGATGATGACATGGATTGTTGTGTCATTTTCGAGGAGGAGGGAGAGGAAGTCCCTTTCATACAGGTCGTAAGCCGAGGAGCATGCCTCAACAATTGGACCATCAGAACCACCAGAGCCCGGAAAGCCTCGGGGTAGCAAGGCTGAACAAAGCATCATGCACTATCTTTTATTTTTACTAGTTGATTTTGCTTTCGCATTTTGATTTTTTGCAATAAGATCTTCCAATGTACAAAATAGTTATGAAATTTATCAAAGCATTTTGGTTTCCTTACAAATCTTACTCTTATTATTTTCTCTCATTACTTTATTTATACGCATTACTATTACCTATCTTGATGAACCAATGGCTATGACATGCAATGAGACAACGCAACAAATGGAAATTGTGGACCGTAAACTGCCAACTGATCTGACATGTCCACCGGTAAAGCAGAAGCTCAGAAAGTTCAAGCCTGATATGAGTCTGAAGATCAAAGAAGAAGTCACTAAGTAGGTCAACGCTAAGGTTCTCAGGGTAGTAGAATATCCGACATGGTAAGACAATATTGTGCCGGTGCAGAAGAAGGATAGGAAGGTCAGAGTCTGTGTTAACTACCGGGATCTCAATCCGGTCAGTCCAAAGGATGACTTCCCCTTGCCGAACATACACATCTTGATCGATAATTGCGCCAAGCATGAGTTGCAATCATTTGTAGACTGTTTCGCTGGATATCATCAGATCTGGATGGACGAAGAAGATGCTGAGAAAACGACTTTCATTATGCCATGGGGAATGTACTGTTACAAGATGATACCATTCGGGTTAAAGAATGCAGGGGCCACCTACATGAGGGCTATGACTACTATTTTCCATGATATGATATACAAGGAGATTGAGGTGTATATAGATGATGTCATCATAAAGTCCAAGAAAGCCACTGATCACATGGAAGATTTGAGGAAGTTCTTCAATAGACTGAGAAGGTACAACCTGAAACTGAATCCTACGAAATGTGCATTTGGGGTTCCTGCTGGAAAACTACTTGGGTTCATTGTGAGTCGCCGAGGGATAGAATTGGATCCATCAAAGATCAAAGCTATTCAAGAACTGCCACCGCCAAAGAACAAGTAGGACGTAATGAGCTTCTTGGGGAGACTCAACTACATCAGCTGGTTCATAACACAATCTACTGTCATCTATGATCCAATCTTTAAGATGTTGAAAAGGACGCCGCTACCAAATGGACTGATGACTACCAAAAGGCCTTCGACAAAATCAAGAAGTACCTGTCACCACCACTAGTTTTGGTCCCGCCCGAGCCGGGTAAACCTCTATTACTCTACCTCGCAGTATTGGATGGAGCGTTCGGTTACGTTCTGGGTCAGCATGATGAAACAGGGAGGAAAGAGCATGCCATCCATTACCTCAGTAAGAAGTTCACCCTGTACGAGGTTCAGTATTCTCTATTAGAGCACACCTGTTGTGCTTTGACTTGGGTAGCACAGAAGTTGAGGCACTACTTCTGTGCCTATACTACATATCTCATATCAAGGATTGATCCCTTAAAGTACATATTTCAGAAGCCCATGCCCACTGGCAAGCTGGCCAAGTGGCAAATCCTGTTGAGTGAATTTGACATTGTCTGCATGACTCAGAAAGCAATCAAAGGACAGGCACTAGCAGATCACCTTGCTGAAAATCCCGCGGACGGAGAATACGAACCCCTGAAAACATATTTTTGTGATGAAGAGGTATCGTTCATAGGAGAAGATATTGCAGAATCCTATGACAGTTGGAGAAAGTTTTTCTATAGAGCAGCAAATTTCAAAGGAGTCGGCATAGGAGCGGTCCTAGTATTAGAAACCGGTCAGCATTATCCAGTGTCTGTCAAACTCAGGTTCCCATGCACTAACAATATGGCCGAGTATGAAGCCTGAATATTAGGGCTCAAGATGGCCATTAACATGAACATTCAAGAGTTGCTAGTAATTGGAGATTCGGACTTGCTTATACATCAGGTCCGTGAGGATTGGGCAACTAAGAATTCCAAAATACTCCCTTCTCTGCATCACGTATAGGAGTTGAGAAAGAGGTTCACAAAGACAGAGTTCCAGCATGTTCCCAGAGTCCAGAATGAGTTTGTCGATGCATTGGCTACCTTATCATCCATGATACGGCATCCAGATAAGAACTTTATTGATCCCATTCCGGTAAAGATCCATGATCAGCCAGCTTATTGTGCTCATGTTAAGGAAGAAGCAGACGGAAAGCCTTGGTTTCATGATATCAAGGAATATTTGATGAAAGGAGAATACCTAGAACTGGAAAATCCTACTCAGAAACGCACACTTCGGAGGTTGTCCAATAATTTCTTTCACAGCGAAGGAATCCTGTATAGGAGGACTCCTGATTTAGGATTACTAAGATGTGTCGACGCAAAAGAAGCATCTAAACTGCTAGAAAAAATCCACACTGGGACCTGCGGTCCACATATGAATGGCTTTGTTTTTAGCAAAAAAGATACTCTGAACTGGTTACTTCTGGATGACTATGGAGACGGACTGCATCAATACGTCCAAAAGTGTCACCGCTTTCAGATACATGCAGACAGGATAAAAGTGCCTCCAAATGAGCTTAATGCGACAAGCTCGCCATGGCCGTTCGTTGTATGGGGAATGGATGTTATTGGACCAATCAAACCCGCCACATCAAATGGGAACAGGTTTATCCTAGTAGAAATTGATTATTTCGCCAAATGGGTTGAAGTAGCATCTTACAGGGCAGTAACTAAGAAAGTCGTGGCAGATTTCATCCACGACCGTATCATGTGTCGGTTCGGAATTCCAGAGTCAATCATTACTGATAATGGCTCCAACCTCAACAGTGATTTGGTGAAATCCATGTGTGAAACCTTCAAGATCAAACACAAGAATTCTACGGCCTACAGATCTCAAATGAACGGAGCCGTAGAAGCCGCCAACAAAAATATCAAGAAGATACTAAGAAAAATGATAGAGAAGCATAAGCATTGGCACGAGAAGCTATCATTTGCTTTATTGGGATACCGCACCACAGTCCGCACATCAACTGGGGCAACCCCCTACATGTTGGTTTATGGTACAGAAGCAGTAATTCTCGCTGAAGTAGAAATTCCCTCCCTAAGGATCATACAGGAAGCTGAGCTCGACTATGCAGAATGGGTGAAGAGTCGTTGCGAATAGCTAGCTCTTATATATGAAAAGAGAATGAATGCAGTTTTCCATGGTCAGCTTTATTATAACAGAATGTCCAGAGCCTTCAACAAAAGAGTCAAGCCAAGACAATTCACACCAGGGCAGCTGGTATTAAAGAAGATTTTCCCGCATCAAGATGAATCCAAAGGGAAAAGGGTCCGTACATGGTTCACTGGATTCTAACGGGAAGAGCCCTCATACTTGCAGAAATGGACAGGGAAGTTTGGCCAAAGCTGATCAATTTAGACGCAGTCAAGCGATACTATGTGTAACCGTTATCCTTTCTTTTATGATGTAATTTGAACTACGCCTGATCTGATTCCCGTTTAAGAGGGGATACGTAGGCAGCCCTATGGGTTCGGTCACAATTCAATAAAATTTTCATTTCCCCCACTATTGGAAACTGGGGCAGAATTTTGAGGAGGACCCTCAAAATTACGAAGTCGATTCCAGCCATTTATCACTAACAGCCGTCAGAAGCAGCTACCCAGTAAACTGGGGCAGAATTTTGAGAAGGACCCTCAAAATTCTAGAGAAAGAGAAGTTTCAATGTCTTGAACCACGTTGCAGTCGTCGGTTCATCTAAAGAAAACTATTCTTAATTATGTACCTATGCTATGATTCTACTAAATCATGCATATTTCCTTGTTTAGCAACACTACCCCAGTGATATATACAGTATCGCCGGATCAAAGTCGAGCAGGTCAAACAAAGCCAGCGGTGATATGGACTAACCTTTCCCCTTTACAAAACTCATGATTTTTCTTTGGATGCAGGAACTTGAGTCGAAAAATCATCAAATATACTATACGCTCACGATACTCACATTGCTCAGAAATACTACTCTCAAGACCGCTGCACTTACTCACAGCTGCTATCCGCACGTAGTGTCCCCAGCAGACACAGTATCCCCGACAGTCACGATATCGTAATTTGCTATCAGCTAAGAAAACTCTATTATCATTTGCCTTTTTACTTCCTGCATAAGGCTACCATTCTGCCTTCTGAGGTTAAGCTCTACCTCCATCTGCATTTCCTGCATTGCATAAGGCTACCATTCTGTCTTCCGAGACTAAGCTCTGTCTCCATCTGCATTCTCTGCATTGCATAAGGCTACCATTCTGCCTTCCAAAACTAAGCTTTGTCTCCATCTGCATTCTCTGCATTGCATAAGGCTACCATTCTGCCTTCCGAGGTTACGCTCTACCTCCATATGCATGGCTGAAAGATTGCCACTTTATTTACATTCTGCATGGTTGAAATATCACCACTTCATTTAAATCTTGCATCGGCTGAAAGATCGCCACTTCATCTACATTCTGCATGGCTGAAAGATCGCCATTTCATTTAAATCTTGTATCGGCTGAAAGATCGCCACTTCATCTACATCTTGCATGGCTGAAAGCTCGCCACTTTATTTACAACTTGCATCAGCTGAAAGATCGCCACTTCATTTACATCTTGCATCGGCTGAAAGATCGCCACCTTCTACATCTCATGGGCTGAAAGATCGCCAATCTATCCAAAGGCGTCATTGTTCGGAGGCACCATTTTCATAGCCCGAGAATGCCATGCCATGGCCTGAGGACCCCTTTTATCTTTTGCATATCATTATTCAAAGGCATCATAGTTCGGAGGCATCATTCTCATAGCCCGAGAGCATCATTTCATGGCCTGCAAAGCCCTTATCATACGCTTCATGGCCCAGGACGTCATCCTAACCATCCAAAGACAACATTCATGGTCCGACGGGAAATTGCATCACGTTTAAATTTCCGCACAATATACACTTGTATTGCTTATTTGCAGATAAACCGGCGAGCAATGACCGTCTCAGTAGGAGCAATCCCGCTCCAGTTCCCGCAGCCCTGTTAGACTTTAACCATCCATCCCAACCCAAATATCGCGTCCATCTTGAAAAATCTCCATCGGCATATTCCGCCGACGGATCCTAAACTACATATGGCATGATTCCTGTAAGACCAGGGATATGTAGGAAGCTTAGGAGCCAGAGCTCGGTCAAATTCTTCAAACCATTCTGTTCGGTCAAATTGGCCATCATATCTTTACCCAACAACTTTTTCATCCTTCCCGGGTAAAAAAGGGCAGTTGTTGATACCCAATTTTTTCCTATATATTTTCATATTTAAAATACCCTTTAAACGAACATATATATACATATATAACCATATCCCAAGGTCCTATTATTTTTCTCAATTTTTTTAAAGATTTTTAAATTAATTTTATTGCGCTATTTTATCAAGAAAAAAACCAATAAGTGTTCCAAAATTGGCATTTTGGTAAATCATTTATTGGATTCTCTTGTTTATACCAAAATATAGCTAAGGTAATTTTTGTACATTTTTTAAATATTTATTTAGTATTTTAAAGCTAAATTGCATATAATTGCAATATTAGCCTATTTTAGATTTAGTTGCATTTATAATTACAAAATTGATTCCAGTATTTTTAATTTAATATTTGGATATTATTAATTGATTTAATACTTTTAATTTATTTCCAGAAATTACTTTACTATTTTAAAAAAAAAAATAAGGGAAAAAGTGGCTATTTAAATACTAGCCCCAACTATTTCGATTATAGCCTTAAATCAGCCCCAATTCAACCCAATTCCCAATCTCAATTCCCCAACCCAATTTTAATTTAAACCCGCCCCTAACCTAATTAAATCCTACCCGACCCAGACCCCTCCCATCTTGGCCGTTGATCTCAGAGATTCAACGGCCCCTATTCACTCTTACCTTTTTTAACCCAAACGACCACCCTAACCTTCTCATTTCTCACCTACCAGCCGCCTCTAAACCCTCCACTTTCTCAAACACTGTCGAACCTCATCAAACCCTAGCCCCCTCATACCATCTCCGCCTTGAAAGCCACTGAAATCTATGGCTTCCAAGGCTATGAGAGTCCTACACGGGCCTCATACGACTCCCACGTGCTTGCTTTCTGATGTTTCAAGGACTGACTTAAAGGACTGTACCCATACCTCGGTCGATTCAAGGTTCCACGGTCATCTCCGGCCTTGCTCCGGCGTACCATAGTTGTTTGAGCCTGATTTTGACCTCTCCGACTCAGATAGGTGATTTTTCAAAGCTTTCTTACTTCTAGGGTTCTTATGAAACCCTAATACTTCGATGTTTTCTCATATTATTTTAGATCTGTTGTGTATCTATGCTTTCCCTAAGTTTTCAAACGATTTCTCTCGCTTTTCTTTCAAAATTACTTTCAGAACCATTTCTTTTCCGATCTAGGGTTTTCTGGAAAAATGTTTAAGTATTTCTCTGACTTTCTTTCTTTTTTCTTTTGTGTGCATATGCCTCTACTATATTCTTATATTTTTTCTTCTACCACGTTCTTGTATGCTTCTTCTACTGTATTTTCTATATCATGTTCTTGTATGCATCTCCTACTGTGTTTTCCTATACTATGTTCTCATATGCTTTTCTGTTGTGTTTCGATACTTTCTTCTACCATGTTCTGATATGTTTCTCCTACTATATTTTTTCTACTGTGTTCTTAAGTGTTTTACTATTTTCCTTCTACTAAGTTCTGTTTAAGTTTCTTCTAAAAACTTTTCAGCATGTTTCTGCTACTGATCTTATTAGTCTTTTCCATTACGTTTCATGTTAGCTTCTTCTACTCTATTTTCTTTGAATTCTTCCGCTATGCTCTGCATGTTACTTTTCTATCATGTTTCTCACGAGTTTCAGTTGCTGAGAGGAACATGGTAGATGTTTCAGTTCTTTCTGAGACCTCTGAACCTATTTTGAATCTCTGAAATGTGTTTCAAAACATTTGTTCTTCATATGATTCCAGCTCTTGCTAAACTCTTCTACACTGCTTTACAATGACACCACAGTCTTTTTCATGCTTAACATGTTCGTATGCTCCTTATATATGATTATTTCCCCCTAAAATGGTTTTCAAATTTGCAATTAGTTCAAACTTCCTTCTGTATATGGCTTGATTGATTTCTTTCCATTGTTTACTGATTTTCTTTGTGACTCGGCCTAAGTTAAAGCCCTTCTTCATCTTTTCTGACTCGGTTCATTCATGCAAAATCTCAGACCCTTTTGATTTACTGTTTGTTAATTGATTTGCTTAACTTATTTGCACAAACTGTGTATTTCAAAACCTTGTCCTTAAATAACCTTTTATGTACTTACCCCTAATTGCATGCTTTGCACAAAGTGTTTATTCAATTTCTTTCCTTAAATGGTTTTTACCCGTTTTGAATCCGAATCCCTTAACTAAAGGGAGTCTTGTGTAATTGATTGACAATTAGTTCCTCAACTATTTTCTTACCTTATTTCTGCCTGATTTTATACTATAAAAGGCACGACCCTTTTTCACAAAGAACACACTTTCACAATCCTTCTGAACTCTTACTTACACATAATAGTATTCTCTCTTCTTGTCTGCACTGTGGCTTTTACAAGACTACTGCATTTTATCTATTTGTCTCTTTGAAACTGGTATGTCCTAATTTAAGCTTCAGCATCATCACAATGTGTTCATTTACAGCTTTTATATCCATGTCTACTTTACTATTTCTGTAAAGTTCAATATTTAAGTTAGTATGCTCATATCTTTCTGCCTGTTTCTACTGTGAATCCTTGCTCCCTATCCCCATTACCCCTATGTGTTTGAGAGTTGTGACTTAAGGCATGGCAATGTGAGTTGTTGCCCATGAATTAAGTTTGAAGCAATGGGGTCTTAACCTCTAAGCAAACAGGCTGGAAGGTGGGCCAGCATCTTCCATTGTTGGATGTGCCCATCAGCTTGCTTTTCTTTTGCTCTTGCAAATTCCCCCATTCCCCTACACCCTTATGTGTACTGATTTTAAGTTATTCCCCTTTTTCCCTTTCACTTTCAGAATTCTACTTTTGCACTTGCACTCCCTCTTAGTCTTTAAGTTCTGCCCCCCCTCTTGTGAGCCTTGCCTTGGGACCTTGAGTTCCGTCTGAACTTGGACACTTTACTGTTGTCCCTTCCACACTGCACTATGTATTCATCTATAATACATTTGTGTGTAAGCACTGCCCGGAGTCCATATGAAACTCTTAGGGAACTTTGACACACCCCAAATGGGAGAAAGGCTTTGAAATAAGATCTCTTGGAGTTGGTTTACTTCATACTTCAGACAGGAAGTCTGAATCAGGCTCTCTTTGGTTGTATTTTTAATTTCTGATGTTTTTTTCTTTACTTTACCTTTTCTAGGCTGTAATAACTTTGTAATAAAACTCTCAGGGATGGCTAGTGAAAAGGAGGGGTAACCATGTATGCAAAAAGGGGTAGATAACCTGCCTATAGGAGTTTATGAATTCCCGCATTCTCATATAAACACCATGTCTATAGGAATCTTTCATTCTCATATAGATACCATGTCTCTAAGAATTTCTACATTCTCATGTATAGATACCATGTCTATAGGAATCTTGCATTGCCATATAGGTACCATGCCTATAGATTATTTCTGAATTTCTGCATATCATATAGATATCTTGCCTATAGGAATTTCTGAATTTCTGCATATCATATAGATATCCTGCCTATAGGTTCTTTCTGAATCTTGCATATGCATCCCTCATTAGGCAAACATAATTATAGGTCTTAAATAATCAACTGTAATTAGATATCATGTTCATAGGCTTTAAACGAAATTCAACATCTAGATGCCATGCCTATAGGATTTCTGCCTTTTTTACTATGTTTATAAAAGTGTCCAAAATCGACAACGCATAGAAAGCATTCCTATAGGATCTTTAATCAAAATCTAAATTGCCTCACTCGTTTATAAGCCTAAAATCAACAATAATAATGCATTACCAATTGTAGAACTGGCGACCTTTTGCTAAAAACTCGCATTTCTTTCTTCAGTATGTAATCAATTCACTTCAGTGTTTCTGAAATCAGTAGACATCATGCCTATAGGTCTTCGTCCAACACTTAGGCAAGTCGTAGGATGACTTATAAACTGAATCAGATTTTATATGCTACAATCAGCAGACGAGCCTGATTTGGGCTTCTTATCTGAACTAAGTAATAAATCAGTCTGCCTCGATCCTTTAAGTTTAATCAGACCCTAAGCAATATGTGTAAGTGATGCTAACTACTTGCTTTTCTCTACTTAAAGGAGGTCTGTTTGAGCCTTTTCATTTGCTTATATGCTTCCCCATACTTTCCATATATGTTTTGTTTGTCGCCATAGTATTTTTACCTTTTGAAACCACAAGTAAGCCCAATATCCCTCCCCTTTAGGATTAGTAGTCCCAAATGCCTCCGGGACTGATAGGATTGGGGCGGCTAATAACATGCAATAAGTAAACGAGATCATCCCGCGCTTTAATACCTCAACGGGGTAGGAAAGGGTAGATTTGGATATGATGACCATGCGGTAACATCACGCGTAGCCCCTCACTGAGGAGTGATTACCGGATGTTGTGTGGGGTGATCCATATTATTTACAAACCTAGGACTCATTTTCCTTTATTTATTTGTTTCGTTGTTTATTCTCAAATTTCAAACTATTTTCTCAAAAAAAAATCAGCTTTTCTTCACCTATTTTGTAACCATTATGTGAAAACCCCCTCTTGTTTGAAGTTATTATTTGCCTATGTGTTATTTGTACCTAAAGTCACAATAATTGTCTGGCCGGGAACCACACTAGTGGATCCTGAGGGGTGCCTAATACCTTCCCCTTGGGATAATTTTAAGCCCTTACCCAATTTCTGGTTGTCCAAATCAAACCTTTCTTAGTGTCCTAATGCACTTAAATCATTAGGTGGCGACTCTTCTATTCAAACCCAATTCCCAAAGGGGAATGGGTTGTCCTCCCAAATATCATAAACCCGATTTCGCGAGAAAAAGGGGGAGCGACACAACCAAGACCTTGGCAATGAACTTGTCTTCAAATTGCATCGTAATATGCAATGCTCCATTGTGATTTAGCCCCTCAGGTAGTAGCTCATCCTCCTGGAAGATGATCTTATGACTTTATAGTACTTGCCCAACCATGTTGGCCATTTCTCCGCCAGTGATGCTATTGGGTACATAAGCCTCGCTCAATACTTTCATTAAGGCGTTCTTGTGTGCCTCAGAATTCTACAATAGTGACAGGATATATATCTGAGCACGGATTTTGTTCAGATGGTTAACAATAGAGTATTCCTTTGCCTGTACTTCCCTCCACAGGTCATCTGTACCGGTCTCAATGATAGGTTGCCTAGTGGTGGCCTCCTTACTTGATCCTCCCAAATGTTCTAGTGTATAGACTCTTCGGGTTCTAGTCATTCCTTATGCAGCGTTAGATTCCTCTACCTTGGCCTTCCCTTTACGCCGAGCCTTGGTGAAATACCAGGGTATTGCTTTTGAGTTGAATGGGGGTGTGGTTGATATTGTCACAGTGAAAGGTGTGACACTTCTACTTCAAATGAAGTGAGGTGGCTACGGGCGGAGCCCCTTCCACGTCGAATGGAACTGATGTAGTTACCTCAACCTCAATTGGTGCCTGAGTCTGAACCACAATAGGAGTAAGTGTGACTGCAACCTTAAAGTCATCGCCTTCTCGAATAAGCTCGATCGACCCCTCAGAGGCCCATTCTTCATTTGTCTCTATCACATGTATACCATCACCCCCGTGATCAGGAAGAGGATTGTTGCAGACCTTAGGCGCGTCTTCCTTTGCTTGTATGACCTTGTTGTCAATTAGCGTCTGGATCTTATCCTTCAAAGTTCGGCACTCAACAATGGTGTGCCCTTTCATACCGGAATGGTAAGCATAAGTTTTATTCGGATTGACCCATTGGGATGAATTTTCTAATGCTATAGTGGGAACAAAAGTGACGTAACCTGCAGCTTTCAACCTTTCATACAGTTGGTCGATGGGCTCAGCAATGGCGGTGTATTGTCTGGGTGGCTTGCGGTCGAAGTTGGGCCTTGGTCTTGGATAATTTTAGCAAACTGGTGGTGATTGGAAGTGGGATGGTTGGGAGTTATAGGTGTGATGGATAGTGGTTGGATAGGAATATCTAGGAGATGAAGGTTGATATGTAGGCGTTGTTTGATATGTGGGTGGAGGTGTTTGATATGTGGGTGGAGGTGTTTGATAGATAAATGGAGATTTTGGGCCCTGAGCCACCATTACTATTCCAACCTCTTTCTTCTTCGATATGCCACCTAATTGTAGTGCCTTATTCGTGGCTTGCAGTGCCTCGAAGTTCATTTCCATCCCGCTCTTGATTCCCTCTTCAATTCTTTCTCCAAGTTTGATGATGTCAGAGAATTTGTGATTTTCGATAACCATCAACCTCTCTTAATATTGTGGATCTTGTGCCCTGACGAAGAATTTATTCATCTTTTCTTCGTCCAAAGAGGGCCTGACTTTGGTCGCTTCCGACCTCCAATGAGTAGCGTATTCACGGAAAGTCTCAGTAGGTTTCTTCTTAAGATTCTGAATGTAGAAGACATCTGGTGCATTCTCTGTGTTGAAACTGAACCGGTCTATGAAATCTGATGCCATGCTTACCCAATTGGACCATTTCTTGGGATTTTGGCTGATATACCAAGACAACGTATCCCCAGTAAGTCTCCTCATAAAGAGCTTCATCCGGATCTTTTCATCTTTCCCGACCCCGACAAGCTTTTCACAATAGGTCCTTAGATGAACCCTGGGATCACCTGTACCATCGAACATTTCAAACTTGGGAGGTTTGTACCCCTATGGAAATGCGACATACGGCTGTATGCACACATCTTTATAGTTTAAACCTTTTATTCCTCTGTCGCCCTCAACACCTTGAACTAGGCTTGTTAACTTCTTGAGTTCTTCAGCCATGTTTTTAATGAGCAAGTCCTTCTCGGAAGATTCCGGTATACAGGAGATTGGTTGGGTAAAATGAGGTATAGTTTCCACATATATAGTGTTGCTTTGATAGGTGCCAGGAACTTGGGTGTAGTGATGGTCATTGGTGGAGTTTTTTGGATTGGGAATGGGTTGTGGTGTGTTTTTGGGAGTGTGGTAAGTGGTGGTGGGTGGGTACTAAATTAGTTGATGATGATGTTGTGGCGGAGTTGGTATCGGCCGGGGATTGATATTTTGGGGTGGAGTTGCGTATTGATTTGGTGTGGTAGGATTTTGTGGCTGTTGGTTTTGTGTGTTCTGAGGAGGTGTTGGGTTCTTTGTGTTTTGTTGGTGGATATCGGGGACTTGAGGGTGAGTGACAAGTTGGCCACGTTGCAAACCTGCTCAAGTTCTCCTTGCGATTCTAGTATCTTGTGTTCCAGTCTCAAGACTAGATCATTTGGGGCCGGAGTACTATGGCCATCTGAAGTTTCTGCGTTCTCAATATTCTCCTTTCGGATACCATTTAAGTCGTCCATTTTGTTTTTCCTTTGCCTTTTGTGTTGCTTGGAGAAAGTGGAGGTGGAGGGCCTCTAGATCCGGTATGATACACTGATGAGGCCAGTATGAGTGAACCAATCTAAGGGGATGAGAATAATAAAAATAAGGAAAAAAACAAAAAGGTAACAAGTCAGTGAAGATTCTTAAATGTTTGCAGTATTTAAACACATAGTGCGGGAATATAAATTCGTGTCTTAATTTGGGAGCCTCGTGCCCGAGGTAGGCCTAGCGACAAATAGATTTGGAGAACTTCAAATGCCAATAAATGCTTCATTTCATAATATAAAAATAGACGAATCCCAAAACGACACTAAGATAATAATAAAATAAGTCACTATTGGCACTTGGCCTTATTACTTTTTTTTATTTTTTTTGGCCTTATTACATTTTTAGGAAAATCAAGTAAATCTAGCCTATTTGGTCCTAGAAGGACCTTCCCCAGATTCGATCTTCCGGACTCCACCATATAGATCCCCCAGCTCGCGCAACCCCAGCAGCAAGTAGGCTCTGGCCAAATGTCCTCCTTTAGTTCCTTCAACGTTCTAGCAATTTTCATTCCTCTTTATGACTTTACATTCCAGCTCCGCTATTCCTCGCTCCAGATATTTCAGTTTCCTATTGGAAGTGACTGCCATCTCTTTCCACTCCTCAATCAACCTTACATTCCTTTTATTTATTTCCCAGTGCTCATTCTTAGAGTCGTGGACCCTCTTGCGCAGCCTGTTGTATTTGACTTGAGCTTCAGCTTCCTTGTCTATGATTTTGTTCCCTTAACCGCCTGGTGTCACCATTTCTTTCAGATTGTCCTCCAACCATGTCGGGTAGAGAGGCTCGCACCCTGCATGATACCTGTATGGCTCAACGGTGTTCTTCTCCACAATGATTTTGTAGTGTACATGTGTTGAGCTTGGCACTTGTAAGGGACATCGTCGTCTTGAAAGTCTACCCTGAAATGACTCAACTTGACAACCCTTGGTACAACCTGTTTTCTGCATGCTTGCCTCATAACTCGCATAGGGACATATGGGTATATCCCTCTCAACCCGATCAACACCAAGTGCGGAGCATCCCTGGATCTGATATTAAATTCACATTCAAACATCCACTATACCTGTTCCTTGGTCAGATTATCGAAGAACTCTACCCATTCTTTGGCGCTTTCCGGCTGAGCAAATCTGTCTAGAATGTAAGTCACCTGCTTAGGGTGATAGAAAGCAATATGGTCGTTCCAAGCCCTTCGTGGAAATTCTTGGTTATAGCAACCCTTTTCGAAATGCTCCAACAACCATAACTACAACAACAAATTACAACCCTCGAAATGTTTGACCCCTCTTTGACAGTGCTCTAGAGCCCTGTAGATGTCAGCTATGATCATGGGGACTATAGTATATGTCTGTCCATTAATCCCTTCCATCAAAGTCTTGGCGACCATGGCCAACCTACTGTGGATTCTTCCCTTTTTCATTAGGAACATTATCAGTCCGAGGAAGAACACAATGAATACAAACACTCTGCGGTGGATGTGATCCAGAGAAGTGAGAGAGATCTCATCGTGGTAAGTACGGAAAGACTTGCTATGGACATACCTCTCATACATGTATTCGAAAGGTATGTAATATTACTTCAAGCACACTAGGTCGATATTCTTTTTCAGCCCCATCATCTTCAAAAATCCCCTGCCTATACGGTTTTCTGGTACCAATAGCCCGAGACTATCCCAAGTCAATCCCGCAAGCCCTCCAATTTCCTCTAAAAGCGGTGTCATTTCTATGTCGCCGAAACGAAACACAGCCCTTTTGCTATCCTAGAATAAAGTGGCAGCCTCGATCAGTTTGTTATTTGGCTCAATATCTAGCAAGGAAGGCAGGTTACCCAGGTACTTTCTCACATGTTTCTTGTCACTTGAGGAAAAGTCCTCCCACCAATCTAGCAGCAATGGTGGGATGTTGCTAACCATACCGAATCTGGGGACCTCGTGCGTCATTTTTTGCAAAATAAAAGGGTTAGACCTTACCCCCACCAGACTCGACTATTCATACATTTATGGTTAACATATCAGCATTTAGTTCTTTAAATTAATGCACAAAACGTGGTTGTGTCCGTTGGGATTATGAAAAATCCGATGGACTTTGGATAAGGCTTATCTTAAAGGATAATTATGTGGACAACATAATTGATCCGACTAGGTTTGACCGTGATGCATTCACAATTTTAACCAGAGTAAGGTTTCTATGGGGTTTTTGACTGGTATCCTCAAGCGGACAACTCGAGGGGGAAGGCACGGAACCATCGATTGCACCACTGATCGACTGGTTTTACCGCAAATAAGCCTTTCCGAATTTAAGGATAGTAAATAGGAAGAGCGCAACCACTCATTAAAACGCTGCTATAGGATTTGATACGCACGAGTGGAACATGATGCGGAGCATGATTTATGTAGCAATTAATAACATGTAGTCAAGTATTTGCATGTAGGAAAAAATTGAATACAGTAGTTAAATAATTGAAAGACAGTTACAGGAAAAAATAAAACAAAGAGACAAGTCAGTTTCAGGGATAAAAACCATAAACGCTAAAAAAATGGACAGTTAAATTCAAATAAGGGGGAAGGGTACGGGATAAAGCATGTTTGGACTAATTTGTAAAAAAATAAGTTCGTTATGGTAAGATCCTAAAGATATCCCCAGCAGAGTCGTCATGTTGCCGCGCCCCCTTTTTTCCATATGTGGAGAAAGTCCAGGTTTCGACATTCATGGGGGTAATAACTCATTTCCTTTTGGGAATTGGGTTTTTGAAAAGTCGCCGCCTAACGGATTATGGTGCGTTAGGGCACCTAGAGCGATTAACTCTTACACTAGTTTGCACTACCAGAGATTAGGGTAAGGGCTCAAAATAACCTTGAGGGGAAGGTGTTAGGCACCCCTCTCGGTCCACAATAGTTGTCTCGGCCGAACTTATATTCACGAATTAGTCCATTAACAAATAAATAGTTGAATCAAATAATTTGCAAATAAAGCACGTTGAACGTTGTATAACTCAAATAATAAGACAAAGGTTTTGAACAAGTTGTATATAAAACAAAGTTTTCAACATAAGGGATTTGGGAAAGGAGGGGCCCTAGGTTGGTTAGCCTACAGGATCACCCCACACAATGTTCGATAAACACTCCTTAATGAGGGGCTAGACATGACATTAGCGCATAGTCATCATATCCCATATCTACCCTTCCCACCCCGTGGTCATAGCCTAAAACGTGCTAGTAAACTTGATGATGCCTACGCGTGCACTATCTGTTCCTTCCTTGTGGCCCTAGAGGTATTTCAGGACCTCTAAATCTGGACAGTTCTAGATGAACCCTAAGATTCTTAAAAGGAGAAAATTCTAAGGCGACAGGCAAGAACAAATAGGACCTTAGCACATGAGGCAGAAAAGAAGCAATTAGAGTCTCAAGTTCATCTCCACAATATGCATGTAACAGCACGATTCAAACACAAATATGAGCAATATTGTTAAATAGTACCCTAAGACATAATGTCTAGGCGAATATTAGAACACATGAGATATACAGTTTTTATTTTTATAAACTCAGAAGTAATGGCCCTATCTGTTTGCCTACTGATTATAAAAATTAGAACAACATTAAGTAGCAGAAACAGTTTCAGAGCTGCCGGATTTGAAAATGTCCTATAGGCTTGCCTAAACGCTGGATAGTGGCATCCTATGAGAATGATACTACGTTTGACATAGTAAAACAATGAGCAGATTTTAAAACTGACTCTTGAGTCCCTATAGGCATGCTTTATAGTAGTGAATTAAAGCAGTATTTGAGAGAATTCATTTCAGGAAAACAAACCATTAATTAGACCAACTTCGAAGCAAGCTACTCAAGAACTGGATTGACTTATTTAAACCGAACTGGTTTTAGATCTAGGCAGAGTTTCTAATGTTGTTTCCTATAGGAATTACATCTAGTAATTTAAGAGCTGATGTTAGAAACTTGTAGGCATGATAACAGACGAAAACACATGTAAATGCCCGTTATAACAGAAGTTGAACTGGATCATATCCTATAGGCATGATATCTACTTGTAAAGTGTTGATTTTAAGACCTATAAGCATAATTTCTATTATTGGAACCACTTGAGACCTATAGGCATGATTTCTAACATGGTAAGGCAAATAAAATATAAAATTCTATAGGCATGGTTTCTACCATATTACCCCACAAATATGTAACTACCCACCCTTTTTCACTAGTTACCCCAATATTCGTTTACAAATTATTACAAACCAAATGAATGAATTACATAGATAGATAAAAAGAGAATAAGAAGCCACACTATATGTGTGACGACCCAAAGGGTCATCACCGTAATTCTTCCTTGTTCTGTGCTTCCGAGGCCTTGAAAACCTCGCTTTTAGTTGCCCCGATTTGCCTGCACAGTTCGGGCACGTAGCCGGAAAGTTTTTATGTTAGAATATGTGACTTTTGTGAAAATTTTGATGAATTTTGATATTAATATGCATAATATCGACTTCGGTCAACATTTTGGGGAAACGGACCCGGACCTGTGATTCGACGATGCCGGAGGGTCCGTAGAAAAATATGGGACTTGGGAGTGTGCCCGGAAGTAAATTCCGAGGTCCCAATCCCGAGAAATGAATTTTTGTGTGAAATTGTTTTTTGAAATTAATTAAGGAAAATGAAGAAGAAAATTGATCGGAAAACTGTGGTATCGGGCTCGTATATGAAATTTTTTGAGGCTTGATTCTATGTATATGATGTTATCTTGGCGATTTGATCGCACGAGTAAGTCCGTAAGATGTTTTAAGGTTGTGTGCATGTTTGGTTTGGAGCCCCGAGGGCTCGGGTGAGTTTCGAGTGGGGCCCGGGAGGTCTTAACTTAAAAAAAATGTAGGTTCAGATGTTGCAGGCCCAGCGCAGCCGCAGCCATTTCCGCGCGGTCCGCGCTGGCAGCCACGCCGCCGCGGTGCTTTTCTGTGCGGTCCGCGTGGTGGGGTTCAGAGGGTCGACCAGCGCGGCCGCGCACCAAATCAGTGCGGTCCGCGCTGGGTGGGTTCAGAGAGAGCCCACTTCTCCCCTCCCTCGGCGCGGCCGTGGTGCATTTCTGTGCGGTCAGCACCAGCCCCAGAAAAATGTATAAATTCGGGATTTTCAGTCATTTTCCACTTTTCAAAAACCCAAAACCTAAGAGGCGATTTTCCATAAAACTTTTCTTCTTCAAAACGATTAGTAAGTGATTTCTAACTCATTTTCTTCACTTCTTAACATCTTTTAACATGATTTCAACTTCAAAACAAAGATTTTCATGGGGGCAATTGGGTGTTTTGGGTAGAACCTAGGTTTTCTACAAATTGACGAGTTGGACCTCAATTTGGGGTCCGATTTCAAAACAAAGCATATATTTGGATTCGTGGGAGAATGGGTAATCGGGTTTTGGTCCGAACCTCGAGTTTCGACCACGTGGGTCCGGGGGTGTTTTTGACCTTTTTGGGAAAAACCTTGTAAAAATTATTTTCATGCATTGGGATTGATCTATTTAGTAATTATTAATGTGATTGAGTAACTTATGACTAGATTCGAGCTGATTGGTGGTGGAATCAAGAGGTAAAGCTATATTAGAAGCGTGAGTTGAGTTTGGAGCATTCGAGGTAAGTGTTTGTTCTAACATTAGCTCGAGGTAATAGGATTAGGATGATATTTGCTATTTGCTAATGTGGAGTACGGTGTAAAGGCATGGTGACAGTTATCTATGCACCGGAGTCTAGCATGACCGTGAGTCTTGATTGCTTTTAATTTGAATAATGTGACACAAGCTCCTTGTTTATTTGATGAGTTTCATATGATGTGAACGGTTGAGGTAAAATTGTGATTGGTGTACTCTTGGAGCGTTAGCTCGAACATGAATGTGTTAGTTGAGGAAGAAGTGATTTAAAAAGAGAATGTGTTGTGATTACTCCCTTGCCGGGATGTGTAGACTGATATATATACTCTCCCTTGTCGGGATATTTTGGGTTGTTAGTTGTACCCTTGCCGGGTTAAAGGTATTGAGATGTTATTCTCCCCTGAAGGGGTCTACTATATGAAGTCAGATATTATATATTATATTATGGGATCGTGTGGCACGCTGTCCACTTATATATGATATTATGGATCGTGTGGCACGCCGTCCACTTATATATGATATTATGGGATCGTGTGGCACGTCGTCCACTATATATATATATCATGGAAACCGGAGTTTCTTATGTTTATTTCCGATATTTCATTTTTATCTGTTACTCCCCGATAGCATGTCCCCTCCCAGCTTTGCTTTGTATTATCTTGTTATTGTTTTCTTGCACTTGTTATATATATTTGTACAGGTTAATTGTGGTAGGTCTTGTCTAGCCTCGTCACTACTTCGCCGGGGTTAGGCCAGGCACTTACCAGCACATGGGGTCGGTTGTGCTGATGCTGCACTCTGTGCATTTTTGTGCAGATCAGGGAGCAGCTTTCGGACTGCAGCAGTAAGACTTTTGGGAGCTATCTTCAGTCCAGGGACTCTCGAGGTAGCCTAGCTGGCGTTCGCAGGCCGAAGTCCCTTTCCATGTTTTTCGTTGTTTATCTTGTATCAGACAAACATGATGTATTTTCCTTTCAGACATTGTCTGTAGCATTCTGCAGTAGTCCGTGAGCTAGTGACACCAAACTCTGGGTAGCATTTTGGTTCAAACTTCCGCACTTTTGGTTTTCAGTTGTTTTAAAAATTAAAGTCTTCCGCTTAGATTTTGTCTCGCTTATTATATTGTTGAAAGAAAGTAGGAAAGGTGTTTTAAACATTTGGCTTGCCTAGTTCCGATAGTAGGCGCCATCACGACACCCGATGGTGGGAAATCCGGGTCGTGACAAGTTGGTATCAAATCACTAGGTTACTTAGGTCTCACAACCCATGGACAGCTCGGTAGAGTCTGAGGGATTGGTACGGAGACGTCTGTATTTATCCTGCAGAGGCTACTGAGTTAGGAAAACTTCACTTTGTTCATTCTTGTCGTGCGATTCTATTTCGCAAGTACTGATTGTCTTTCCACTTTGTTCTTTCGCAGATGGCGAGAACACATGCTTCTTCTTCTATCGCGCAGCAGCCTGAGCCCCCAGCAGCAGCTCCTATTAGGGGCAGAGGGCGAGGGCGAGGCCAGGGCAGAGCTCAGCCTCGAGCAGCAGTCCCAGCGACGGAGCCTCAGGTCGATATTGAGGAGGAGGTTCCGGCCCCAGCTGTTCCAATGGGCCCAGCTCAGGTCCCAGAGGGTTTCATAGCCACTCCAGTGCTTCAAGATGCTTTGGTCCGACTGGTAGGCTTTATGGAGGGCATTTCTAGAGCGGGTTTGCTTCCCGTAGCTCCAGCCACATCTCAGGCTGGGGGAGGAGTTCAGACTCCCAATACTTGTACTCTAGAGCTGGTAGCTCCTCAGTCTCAGGTTCCAGCAGTTCAGCCAGCCTTGGCAGTTCAGCCAGCTGTGGCAGCCCAGCCAGGTATTGCGGCTCAGTCCAGCGATGGTGCGGCTATGTCCGCGGATGCTTTGTGGAGGCTTGATCGTTTCACCAAGCTCTTCACAACCACATATAGTGTCACCCCCTCAGAGGATGCTCAGGATTTCATATTCAGCTGTCATAAGGTTCTACGGACTATGGGCATTGTAGAGACCAATGGGGTCGACTTTGCCACTTTTCGCCTTGTAGGATCCGCCAAGACTTGGTGGAGGGATTTCTGCTTAGCCAGGCCAGCAAGTCGCCATCATTGACCTGGGATCAGTTTTCAGAGTTATTTCTGGGGAAGTTTCTTCCAGTTACTCAGCGAGATGCTCTTCATAGGCAGTTTGAGCATCTCCAGCAGGGTCCTATGACGGTCACCCAGTATGAGACCTGGTTCATTGATATTTCTCGTCATGTCATTGTGATACTCCCCACCGATAGAGAGAGGGTGCGGAGGTTTATTGATGGGTTGGCCCAGTCGATCCGTGTTCAGATGGCCATGAGTGTCGGTAGTGAGATTTCATTTTAGGAGGCGACAGATGGTGCCCGCCGGATAGAGATGGCACTTGCTTAGGGAGGTGGTCATGGGTTTGATAAGAGGCCTCGCCATTCTGGTAGATTCAGTGGTACCTCGTCTGGAGGTAGGGATTCTTATGGTAGAGGCCATCCTTCGAGGCCCTTTCAGTTAGCCCTCCAAGCTTCTCAGGGTACACCAGGTGGTCGTGGTTCTCAGCCGCAGTATTCTGACCAGCAGCTCTTCAGTTCACCATCAGCACCTATTAGTGCACCACCACTTCGTTATTCTCAGCAGCCGAGGGCTTGTTATACTTGCGGCGATGTGAGTCACATTGCCAGATATTGCCCTCGAGCTTCCGGCAGCTCGCAGCAGCAGGGTCCTCGCCCGATGATCCAGGCACCAGTTGCCCCACAGCCTGCCCAGCCAGCTAGAGGCGGGGGTAGAGGACATAGAGGTGGAGGTAGAGGTCTTAGAGGTGGAGCTCAGACCGCTAGAGGTAGGTGTCAGCTAGCAGCAGATCATCCCAGGGATATGATTCAAGGAGGTGGGGCCCAGCCCCGTTGTTATGCCTTGCCAGCCAGGCCAGAGGCTGAGTCATCAGATACTGTGATTACAAGTACTATTCTGGTCTGTGATAGGGATGTTTCTGTGCTATTTGATCCCGGATCTACGTATTCATATGTGTCGTCCTATTTTGCACCCTATTTGGTTATGCCTAGTGAGGCCTTGAGTATTCCTGTATATGTGTCTACGCCAATGGGGGATTCTATAGTGGTGGACCGGGTTCATCGTTCCTGTGTTGTGGTATTCAGGGGTCTTGAGACCCGTGTTGACTTGTTGCTCTTGGATATGGTGGATTTTGACGTCATATTAGGGATGGATTGGTTGTCCCCGTATCATGCGATCTTGGATTGCTATGCCAAGACCATGACCTTGGCGTTGCCAGATTTGCCCCGTTTAGAATGGAGAGGGACTCCTGGTCATTCTACTCGTAGAGTTATTTCTTATGTGAAGGCTCGACGCATGGTCGAGAAGGGGTGCCTAGCTTATCTGGCTTATGTTCGCGACTCCAGCGCTGAGATCTCGTCTATTGATTTTGTCCTATTGTTCGGGAGTTTCCCGAGGTCTTCCCTTCGGACCTGCTAGGCATGCCGCCCGACAGGGATATTGATTTTTGTATTGATCTGGCTCCGGGCACTCAGCCCATTTCCATTCTGCCGTATCGTATGGCGCCGCCAGAATTGAAAGAGTTAAAGGATCAGCTTCAGGATTTACTTGAGAAGGGTTTCATTAGACATAGTGTTTCGCCTTGGGGCGCACCGATGCTATTTGTGAAGAAAAAGTATGGTTCGATGAGGATGTGCATTGATTACTGGCAATTAAACAAGGTGACGATTAAGAACAAGTACCCACTGCCAAGGATCGCCGATTTATTCGACCAGCTTCAGGGTGCAAGGGTGTTTTCAAAGATAGATTTGAGATCTGGCTACAACCAACTGAGGATTAGGGCGTCTGATGTCCCTAAGACAGCATTTCGCACTCGGTATGGGCACTATGAGTTTTTGGTCATGTCATTCGGATTGACTAATGCCCCAGCAGCATTCATGGAGTTGATGAACCGAGTGTTCAGACCTTATTTGGACTTGTTCGTGATAATCTTCATTGACGATATTCTTATATACTCCCGCAGTCAGGATGAGCATGAGTAACACCTCAGAGCAGTTCTTCAGACCCTGAAGGATAGTCAGTTGTATGCTAAGTTCTTGAAGTGCGAGTTTTGGTTGAGTTCGGTCGCATTCCTGGGTCATGTCGTATCAGCAGCAGGTATTCAGGTAGACCCGAAGAAGATAGAGGCAGTCAAGAACTGGCCTCGACCAGCTTCAGCTACGGAGATTCGGAGTTTCCAGGGGTTAGCAGGTTACTACCGTCGGTTCGTGGAGGGGTTTTCATCCATTGCAACCCCTATGACTAGATTGACCCATAAAGGTGCCCAGTTCAGATGGTCAGACGAATGTGGGGCGAGCTTTCAGAGGCTCAATACAGCTCTGACCACGGCACCAGTGTTGGTTTTGCCCATAGGTTCAGAGCCCTATACAGTCCATTGTGATGCATCTCGTATTGGACTTGGTGCAGTGTCGATGCAGGATGGCAAGGTCATTGCCTATGCCTCGAGGCAGTTGAAGGTTCATGAGAAGAACTATCCAGTGCATGATTTGGAGTTGGCAGCCATTGTTCACGCATTGAAGATTTGGAGGTACTATCTGTATGGTGTGGCGTGTGAGGTGTTCACGGATCATAAGAGTCTTCAGTATTTGTTCAAGCAAAAGGAGTTGAATTTGAGGCAGAGGAGGTGGTTGGAACTATTGAAAGATTATGACATCACTATCTTATATCACCCGGAAAAGGCCAATATGGTGGCTGATGCCTTGAGTTGGAAGTCAGCTAGTATGGGCAGTCTTGCTTATATTCCGGTAGATGAGAGACCGCTTGCTTTGGACGTTCAGGCTTTGGCCAATCAATTTGTGAGGTTGGACATTTCTGATCCTAGTCGAGTATTAGCTTGCACGGTCGCTCGTTCTTTGTTATTGGAGCGTATCCGTGATATTCGATGATCCCCATTTGTGTGTCTTGAGAGACACGGTGCAGCGTGGAGGTGCCAAGAAAGTAACCTTAGATGATGATGGCGTATTGATATTGCAGGGGCGAGTTTGTGTGCCCAATGTCGATGGGATTCGAGAGTTGATCTTAGCGGAGGCCCACAGTTCTTGGTATTCTATTCACCCGGGCACCGCGAAGATGTATCAGGATTTGAGGCAGCACTATTGGTGGCGTAGAATGAAGAAAGACATTGTTGCATATGTGGCTTGTTATTTGAACTGTCAGCAGGTTAAGTACGAGCATTAGAGGCCCGGTGGTTTAATTCAGAGGATTGAGCTTCCCGAGTGGAAGTGGGAGAGGATTACTATGGATTTTGTTACTGGACTTCCGATGACTCGGAAGAAGTTTAATGCGGTTTGGGTTATTGTTGATAGGCTGACCAAGTCAGTGCATTTTGTTCCTGTTGCAGCCACCTATTCGTCTGAAAGGTTAGCCAAGATTTATATCAGGGAGATTGTTCGCCTTCATGGGGTGCCACTATCTATTATTTCGGATCGGGGTACACAGTTTACCTCGCATTTCTGGAACGCGGTTCAGCGAGAGTTGGGCACCCAGGTTGAGTTGAGTACAGCATTTCATCCCCAGACGGACGGTCAGTGCGAGAGAACTATTCAGATTCTTGAAGATATGCTCCAAGCCTGTGTTATTGATTTTGAGGCTCGTGGGACCAGTTTTTTCCTTTTGCAGAGTTCGCCTACAACAACAGCTACCAGTCCAGCATCCAGATGGCTCCGTATGAGGCGTTGTATGGTAGGCGATGTCGGTCTCCAGTTGGATGGTTTGAGCCGGGAGAGGCTCGATTATTGGGTACTGATTTGGTTCAGGAGGCCTTGGACAAGGTCAGGATTATTCAGGATAGACTTCGTAAAGCTTAGTCCAGACAAAAGAGTTATGCAGACCGCAAGGTCAGAGATGTTGCTTTCATGGTTGGGGAACGGGTATTGCTCCGTGTATCACCTATGAAGGGCGTGATGAGATTTGGGAAGAAGGGCAAGCTCAGCCCTAGGTTCATCGGTCCATTTGAGATTCTTGATCGTGTGGGAGAGGTGGCTTATAGACTTGCCTTGCCACCTAGCTTTTCAGTTGTACATCCTGTGTTTCATGTATCTATGCTCCGGAAGTATCACGGATATCCATAGCACGTGTTAGATTTCAGCATTGTCCAATTGGACAAAGATCTGTCATATGAAGAGGAGTCGGTGGCTATTCTAGACCGGTAGGTTCAACAGTTGAGGTCGAAGAGTTTTCCTTCGGTGCGTGTTCAGAGGAGAGGTCAGCTTCCTGAGGCATCGACCTGGAAGTCCGAGTCCGATATGCGGAGCCGTTATCCTCATTTATTTTAGAGGTGGAGAATGTGACGACTCAAAGGGTCATCACCGTAATTCTTCCTTGTTCCGTGCTTCCGAGGCCTTGAAAACCTCGCTTTTAGTTGCCTTGATTTGCGTGCGCGGTTTGGGCTCGTAGCAGGAAAATTTTTATGTTAGAATATGTGAATTTTGTGAAAACTTTGATGAATTTTGATATTAATATGCATAATATTGACTTCGGTCAACATTTTGGGGAAACGGACCCGGACCTATGATTCGACGACCCCGGAGGGTCCGTAGAAAAATATGGGACTTGGGCGTGTGCCCGGAAGTAAATTTCGAGGTCCCAAACCTGAGAAATGAATTTTTGTGTGAAATTGTTTTCTGAAATTAATTAAGGAAAATGAAGAAGAAAATTGATCGGAAAACTGTGGTATCGGGCTCGTATTTTGGTTCCGACGCCCGGTACGAGTCTTAAATATGTTTTAAGCACTATCAGTAAAGTTTGGCTAAAAACGGACGTCATATGACGTGTTTCGGACTTAAAATGGGGAATTTGAGTTTTATGAAAGTTGAGAGAAAATCATGTGTTTTGAAGCTTGATTCTATGTATATGATGTTATCTTGGCGATTTGATCGCACGAGTAAGTCTGTAAGATGTTTTAAGGTTGTGTGCATGTTTGGTTTGGAGCCCCGAGGGCTCAGGTGAGTTTCGAGTGGGGCCCGGGAGGTCTTAACTTAAAAAAAATGCAGGTTCAGATGTTGCAGGCCCAGCGCGGCCGCAGCCATTTCCGCGCGGTCCGCACTGGCAGCCACACGGCCGCGGTGCTTTTCTGTGCGGTCCGCGTGGTGGGGTTCAGAGGGTCGACCAGCGCGACCGCGCACCAAATCAGTGCGGTCCGCGCTGGGTGGGTTCAGAGAGAGCCCACTTCTCCCCTCCCTCGGCGCGGCCGCGGTGCATTTCTGTGCGGTCCGCGCCAGCCCCCAGCAAAATGTATAAATTCGGGATTTTCAGTCATTTTTCCACTTTTAAAAAACCCAAAACCTAAGAGACGATTTTCCAAACAACTTTTCTTCTTCAAAACGATTAGCAAGTGATTTCTAACTCATTTTCTTCACTTCTTAACATCTTTTAACATGATTTCAACTTCAAAACAAAGATTTTCATGGGGGAAATTAGGTGTTTTGGGTAGAACCTAGGTTTTCTACAAATTGAGGAGTTGGACCTCAATTTGGGGTCCGATTTCAAAACAAAGCATATATTTGGATTCGTGGGAGAATGGGTAACCGGGTTTTGGTCCGAACCTCGAGTTTCGACCACGTGGGTCCGGGGGTGTTTTTGACCTTTTTGGGAAAAACCTTGTAAAAATTATTTCCATGCATTGGGATTGATCCATTTAGTAATTATTAATGTGATTGAGTAACTTATGACTAGATTCGAGCGGATTGGTGGTGGAATCAATTGGTAAAGCTATACTAGAAGCGTGAGTTGAGTTTGGAGCATTCGAGGTAAGTGTTTGTTCTAACTTTGGCTCGAGGGAATAGGATTAAGATGATATTTGCTACTTGCTAATGTGGAGTACGGTGTATAGGCATGGTGACGGTTATCTATGCATTGGAGTCTAGCATGACCGTGAGTCTTGATTGCTTTTAATTCGAATAATGTGACACAAGCTCCTTGTTTATTTGATGAGTTTCATATGATGTGAATGGTTGAGGTAAAATTGTTATTGGTGTACTCTTGGAGCGTTAGCTCGAACATGAATGTGTTAGTTGAGGAAGAAGTGATTTAAAAAGAGAATGTGTTGTGATTACTCCCTTGCCGTGATGTGTAGACTGATATATATACTCTCCCTTGTCGGGATATTTTGGGTTGTTAGCTGTACCCTTGCCGGGTTAAAGGTATTGAGATGTTATTCTCCCCTGAAGGGGTCTACTATATGAAGTCAGATATATACTATATTATGGGATCGTGTGGCACGCCGTCCACTTATATATGATATTATGGGATCGTGTGGCACGCCGTCCACTTATATATGATATTATGGGATCGTGTGGCACGCCGTCCACTTATATATGATATTATGGGATCGTGTGGCACGCCGTCCACTTATATATGATATTATGGGATCGTGTGGCACACCGTCCACTTATATATGATATTATGGGATCGTGTGGCACGCCGTCCACTTATATATGATATTATGGGATCGTGTGGCACGCCGTCCACTTATATATGATATTATGGGATCGTGTGGCACGCCGTCCACTATATATATAAATATATATATATATATATATCATGGAAACCGGAGTTTCTTCTGTTTATTTCCGATATTTCATTTTTATCTGTTACTCCCCGATAGCATGTCCCCTCCCAGCTTTGCTTTGTATTATCTTGTTATTGTTTTCTTGCACTTGTTATATATATATGTATACAGGTTAATTGTGGTAGGTCTTGTCTAGCCTCGTCACTACTTCGCCGGGGTTAGGCCAGGCACTTACCAGCACATGGGGTCGGTTGTGCTGATGCTGCACTCTGTGCATTTTTGTGCACAGCTCTGGGAGCAGCTTTCGGACAGCAGTAGTAGGACTTTTGGGAGCTATCTTCAGTCCAGGGACTCTCGAGGTAGCCTAGTTGGCGTTTGTAGGCCGAAGTCTCTTTCCATGTTTTTCGTTGTTTATCTTGTATCAGACAAACATGATGTATTTTCCTTTCAGACATTGTCTGTAGCATTCTGTAGTAGTCCGTGAGCTAGTGACACCAAACTCTGGGTAGCATTTTGGTTCAAACTTCCGCACTTTTGGTTTTCATTTGTTTTAAAAATTAAAGTCTTCTACTTAGATTTTGTCTCGCTTATTATATTGTTGAAAGAAAGCAGGAAAGGTGTTTTAAACATTTGGCTTGCCTAGCTCCGATAGTAGGCGCCATCACGACACCCGATGGTGGGAAATCCGGGTCGTGACAATATGGATCCTGAAGCATGCCCAAGTGATTTCCCAAGACCTCTAATAGCCTCAAATGCCATTTTATAGACAATATCATTGTCTAGGTGCGTCAGAATTCCCTAAGGATCTCAAGATCCCGGGCAGTGCTCACACCTAGACTTTGTAACCAAATTAAGTAAGTGCAGTGTGGAAAGGCTAGCCTTAGTGTGCCAGAGTTCAGAGGGTTCTCAAGAGGATCCCAAGGCAGTACACACACTGGAAGAGGCAGAACCTAGTGACTTAGGAGTAGAGTGAGAGTGCTTGACACAATTTGAAAGGTTTTAGTGGGAAAACAGTGTTAAAAAAGATTTGCTTGAAATAGTTTTGTAAGAAAATACATAGGGAATTACTAAATAAGACAGTTTAAAAAGGTAAGGTGACTAACAACCAGTCAAACCAAATACAGAACCAGAAAGAGGTTCATCAGCACTTCAATACATAGAGTTAAACAGGTGCACACATCCGCTTAGGGGTAATGGGGATTTAGGGTAAGAACAGGGCACATATAAGCACAAATGCACATAGGTACAAAATCAGAGGATCCTTAAAAGGGGTCAATGCTTTTTAAAGTATAGCATGAACTGTATAGTTAATACAAAATCAATAGGCTTAGGATAGTCAATTATTCCATACAAGAAGGTGCATGCCAGGGATCAGAGAAACATAGTCAGATTGGGTCATATAGAAGGGGATCCTAAGGGGTATATAGTATGCAACAAAGAAGACAGTAATGTATATATGTTAGTTGCAGGTTGAACAACAAAACATAGATAGAAGCATATTAGAAACATGACAAATTGAAGTAATAGGAGAAGCATATTGTTTTGGGACTTGAATTAAAATTGGAACATACCAGTAAGGGGATAGTAAGCACAAAGTGAAAGAGAAACCAGTAGTTAGCCTTGGCTTGCAGCCGGCTAACTTTAGAGAGTAGTAAGTAACACAAAAGATAGCAGAAGCTTTTAGTGTGAAAGAGAGAGTTTTTGAACCAATGTGTTCGTATTTTTGTCAATGAGAAAGCAGGTATATATAGTAGTTCGAAACTAGGTAAAATAAGGCAAGAATCACAATAGTATAGTAATTATAGAACTCAGAATCAATTAGAGCAACATCAATACTAGCACTCCCATAAGTTAAGGAGATTAGTTCAAACGGTAAGAACCAATAACAAATAAGGAAAGAAATCAATGTATGACCAACAAGGAAAGATTTCAAATTCAGTAAATATAGGGTAAACAATTCGTGCTAGGTTCATAAAACTCTAATTAAGGAGATAATCAGTAGGAATAAAATACTAATGCAAACAAGGTAAGCAAATCAATCAATTTGAATAGAAAGAGTAGGAATCGAGGGTTTAAAGGAAGGTCTTCCAATCAAACCACGAAATAGGGAATCCAGAATCAATCAAAGAGAGAGTCATGATTCTGTGTTCAGCATATAAATAGAGTAAGATAAGAACAAACAGATATAGCAAACACGAAGGTTAAATAGCACTGATAGAAAGAAGCAAGTCTTGAACAGTCAAGATAAACACAAGCACATAGAAGTGATATAAGTTAGGCTAAAAACTCAGTAGGTACATATTCGAGGCAAGATAGTCACAGAAACTCAACTAAGAAACGATATGTCATGCTAATACAAAGAACCAAATGAAGAAACCTAGAAAATTAGGGCTTTCAACATAGACGAGTTGAAGAGGTAGTAAAATCATAGAATCAGTCAAAAAATGTGCAAGAAATAGAAGTTTAAACACAAAGAATCAGTTAAACAAAATTTTAAAAGAAGTTTCGAAAACCCCAGTTTTAGAAGGAGGTGAAAAACACTTGAAATCAACGATTCTTGCAAAAGAGTTCCAAGGACAGTGTAAAACGTTAAAGAAACAAATTCAAATCGTCTTAGATCTGTACAGATCTAAGAGATATAGGAAGAAATTAGGGTTTCAAAAGAAACTCATAGAGAGATGAAAGAACATGTCTAGAATCCCAAGGATCGTAAGAGATACAGCATGATTTTGCTCGAAATCACACTGGAGTAGCCAAGAACAGACACTACTAGAAATACAGATTTTTTCCACGGAAGAATCGGTGGAAAATCTGTGTGAAATTTCAATATTCCCACGACATTCCCAGGGGAAACGCTTAGTGGGAATTTGGTTGGTGGGAAAATAGTTTCCCAGGACATTCGTGGGTAATTCCCAGGGAGTTTCCCATTGAGGATTTCACGAGAACTTGGTGGGGTCACATAGTGTATTTTCCCATGAACGTCGTGGGAAATGAAAGATAATATAATATTTTAATTTTCTTAGGTTTCCCACCGAATCTGTGGGATTAATTAAAAATAATTTAAATATTTGTTTATTTTACACATGGAAGCATGTATTATTTTTTTATTTTACGCATCAACTCAAATAATTTGTGAAGAAAACCTGTATATACATAGCACCAACCCATATAAAGACAAATCTGAAAAATAGACCAAACTAACAAGAATAAACCCACCCAATATTGTCTTTTAACAAATTCATTATTTCTAAGACGAAACAAATAAAGTGTTAGGTTTTATTAGACTATACATGCACAAGAAAACAACATTACTTTTTTACTATTTTTTCATTAATTCAAAATTTAATATTATACTAACTGGAAATAACATAATAAAACATACAAGCTAACAACAAAAAATTGCACCATAATCATAAAATTAAGAACTATACTATTGTAAAATAATATCTCATTACAAACTCCTTAAATTAAAACACATAAATAAAGTAAAATTTATCTAACACAAAGTCCAATTGAAATACATGAATATAAATTTTAAGAAAAGAATAAAGTATGTTGCTTCCCCAAATGCTAGTGCTAATAACTTCACTCTTGAATAAATTTTCATCTTTATCTACCTAAAAAAAGAAAAAAATTGTAATTTTAGTACTTATTTTTTTTATCAAATGAATTAGAAAACATATATTTTAAATGTTAATAATAAATTAAATATTAATAAAACAATAAAAAGAAAAATAAGTAGTGATTGCGATACTTACTCCAATTCTTCTTTGGCTACGACCACAAGAATTCAGACCAAGAGATATAAAATTCTGAGTAGTTAACCTCTCAAAAATCAAAGAAGAGTAGATAAGAAATTTCATACCAGTACCGGAAAATTAAAAATAAATAGGAGCATACTGATACATACATGTCATATAGCACATGGAGAAATCCAAATTTGTAATGTCCTAAATACATATTGAAAGTAAAGTAGATTATATACCTTGTCTTAAGATGTTTATCATCCTAGATTTGATCTTCTATGGTATTAAATCAATAAATTGTTTTTTGGAGAAAACACACACGCGCGCGCACACACACACACAGAGAGAGAGAGAGAGAGAGGATGAAAATATAGAAGATTTTACTTAGGCATGGGTTTGATTGGGGTATGAAGTGCATATAATAAGATATGAGGAGGGAAAATAGGGGAAAACTAAATATAGGTGGCAATAAAAAGAGTGATTTCGAAAAAAAAAGAGGGAATCTTGCCGCTACTTTTTCCTGAAACTTTGAAAAAAATAGAAACTTAGCCATGTTTCCAGCAACTTTATAACCCCACCATGTGCTGTGAATAATAATACTCTTTCCCAATACTTTCGTGGGAAATATCTGTAAGAAAACTTTTTCATAAAGTACAAAAATTTAAAATTCAAAATTTTTCATCCGTACGAGAATCTATAGGAATATTTTAATTTTTCCACTGTTTTCCCTCGGAAACAATTTTTTGTTTTATATAATTATTTTTTTAATAATTTTTCCCACCGAATCAGAGGGAACTAAATTACGCGCATTGAGCAAAAATGTTCCCACGGATAGTCAATGGGAAACGCTATTGCTTATTCCTGAAAAAGAAATTTCACTTTTTCCATTGAATTTCGGTGGGAATTGCCACTAACAATTTATCCGTGAGAAATTTCTGTGGGAAAATATTGTGTTTCTAGTAGTGAGATAAGTGACGAACCCTAGATACAAATCGGCATAGCCCTAGGCCCTTAAAGACCTTAGAGAAGACAGACATGGCATGAGAGAAGCCATTGGATGCTTAGGAGACGATGAGAGGTCACCGGAGATTACCGGAGAAGAGAGGTTGGTGGTTGAAGGAAGTTGAGAGTTACTCTGAGAGGAGAAGATCTTAGGGCAGCGGATTCAGGGGAATGATTAGGGTTGGGGGTCATTTGGAATAAAAAAGGCAAGAACAAACAACGGTCAGGATTTGATAGGTTGTGGGTCGGGTAGGGGTAATTAGAGCCTGGGTCAGGTTATTCTATTAGAAATTGGGCTGGGGTTGGTTAAAATTGAGGCTAAAATTGAAATGCAATCTGGCTATATTTTAAATAGCCCATTTAATCCCATATAATTTATAATAAATAATAAATAAAATAATTTAAAATAGGTTTTTAACATTTTAAAAATATAGAAGATCGATTTTATGCATATAAACGTAATTATACATTAATAGGGCTAATATTGCAATTATATGCGAATTAGCTTTAAAATGCAAAATGCAATTATAAAAATGCACTAAAAATATTTTAACAATATTTTGGCATAAATATAGAATTTAGATGACTAAATTACCACAAAAATAATTTGACGGATAATTATTGGGGATTATATGAGTAAAGGAGAGGAAATAAATCAATTTAAAATCTTTAAAATTATAGAAAAATTATAAAAATTTTGTGCATGCTTATATATGCATATATATACTATTTGAAAGTATTTATGCATATTAAAAAAATATATAAGGAAACATTGTGTATCAACAACTATACCTCCCTAAGCACTTTAATACATATACTTTAACATTCAAACCCCATATTTAAGTCAAACCAAACTCCGCCTTTACATCAATGTATATTACCACATACTCCTTTAAGCACAAGCACAATTACATCAACAGTCACCACTTATCAAGGATTTTTTTTTCTTTCTTTTTTTTATTTATTTAAGTAGCTCTTTCGTTTTCAAAACAGTGCACATTTCTCCTTATTTCATTAGTTCCACTCAAAAGCCAAACCAACCACCCCACACTTTAACTTTTACACAGTTTATAACAATTCAAGTGTCCATGAGAGGTTAAAAGGTTCAAATAGATAGTTAATTCAAATAAATGGGTAAGGCTTGTAATGTGGTTGCCAAAGAAACAAGATTATAGGCTCAAAAGGGGTTAACTACGATACATAACAATTAGGCGGGTAACATATATCTGGCTCAACAAAGAAATGCTTGTATCACTTCCAAGACTGAACAAAACTACTATTTCGCTTTGCAAACACACGGGGCAAGTTCTAGGCATCAAATGCAATGCACAAAATAACACACAAACCTCACAGACACATGGCACTTATCTCACTCAGGATTGGATTCATCAAGACACTCTAGTCAAAGTAGTTAAGTAATTTTAAAATTATACAATTTAAGGTACTTATACAAGAGTCAAAAACTAAGCCTAAGCGTCCCAACCAAAGCACTCACTATACTCAAAGCATAACAAAGTCAAGAGATATTGCTTCATTTCAAAACACAACACAATGGCTATTCCTAAAAAAACTAACTACACCCTGTTCAAACAATACTCTTGGAAAAGAACTGCGGTACAAAGAAAAACCAAGGGGTAATTGCTACACTACTTAATAAAAGAAAATCTTTTTGTCTTTTTTTTTCTTTAGACTTAAATCCATCAAGAAAATTGCCTAAAAGATCCATTATCGGGAAAATTCCAATCTTTAAAAAAATTATTTAATTAACTTAATAGAGTTAAAGTAGCATGAAAAGTCACCCAGACAATCTTCTCACCCCACACTTAAAATTGTGTATTGTCTCCAATGCACATCATAACTATAAGAGGGTAAGAGAAACTCCCTGGTAGGCCAAACGCCGAAGCAGTAGCAGCTCATGGGGTACACAGACTTCTCCCATGCTTGGTCCTTTGTGCGGGTACCTCACACTTAGTTTCAACTATCTGGTTTGTTGTTGTATCCTTCCAATAGCTTTGCTTTCCATGCTCCTAGAAAATAAAAAATTAACACTACAAAAATAATATAATTAAAAAAATAATAATAAAAATAAAAGAAAGCAATAAAGCTGTGATGCCTCCCAACAAGCGCTTGATTTAACGTCGCGGTACGACGTGAATCACTTTTTTACCGCCACCTCGAGCTTATGAATTGAACCCCCAATTTGGCACCAAGTTTTCGGCTATGCTCCAAGAGTGGAGGAACAAGTCTAATTGGCCCAAGAAACCATTGTACTATTCTACACTTCTTGGCTTTTAGATGAGGTACGTAGTCCTGTCTTTCTAGCACGAAAAAATCCAGAATTTAGGCACCTTGTTCCTCATTCCTTGACTTTTCAATTGGCTTGGATGACTCTATTTCCATATCGTCATTCAAGCACAATGTAGAAAAATATTTGGAGTGAGGACCAATGCGCTCACACACATGAACTTCAGGACTTTCTGCATCCTCAACATCAATGATACTAGAGTCAACAAAATTTGTATTCTTAATGTCTTTGGCTGACTCTAGTCTCACTTCTAAAACATCGACACCCTCAAATTGTAGTTGGCTAAGTTGTTGATGTTCTACTTTGACCTCCTCAATTAGCACCTCAAATTCATGCTCTTCTTGGCTCCTATCCTCAAAATTGGCTTGCTTTGCATTAAAAGCTTCAACCACTTGACTCACTTGAGCCTCCAAGTTGCAAATAGTTACCTCTTGCCTTTCTATCTGCAATTGTTTCTCATTGTTTTCTTCCAGAAGGCACTTTAGCATATCTTTGATCTCCTTCAGGTCTGCATTCCCAGGTTCTTTGTTTCTATTAACTTCACAAGAAAAGGTTGAACCATTATAGTAAGGAGTTGGGGGAAGATAAGAAATATAAGTACAATCATGAAAGTGACCATTTTTACCACCACACACATCACACACATTCCACAAATAAAATTGAGTTGGTACACATAACTCGCTCTCGGGAATATTTTGATAATTTTGATACCATTAGAGTTTAGAGGGTTCTCAAAAGGATCCCAAGGCAGTACACACACTGGAAGAGGCAGAACCTAGTGACTTAGGAGTAGAGTGAGAGTGCTTGACACAATTTGAAAGGTTTTAGTGGAAAAACAGTGTTAAAAAGATTTGCTTGAAATAGTTTTGTAAGAAAATACATAGAGAATTACTAAATAAGACAGTTTAAAAAGGTAAGGTGACTAACAACCAGTCAAACCAAATACAGAACCAGAAAGAGGTTTATCAGCACTTCAATACATAGAGTCAAACGGGTGCACACATCCGCTTAGGGGTAATGGGGATTTAGGGTAAGAACAGGGCACATATAAGCACAAATGCACATAGGTACAAAATCAGAGGATCCTTAAAAGGGGTCAATGCTTTTTAAAGTATAGCATGAACTGTATAGTTAATACAAAATCAATAGGCTTAGGATAGCCAATTATTTCATACAAGAAGGTGCATGCCAGGGATCAGAGAAACATAGTCAGATTGGGTCATATAGAAGGGGATCCTAAGGGGTATATAGCATGCAACAAAGAAGACAGTAATGTATATATGTTAGTTGCAGGTTGAACAACAAAACATAGATAGAAGCATATTAGAAACATGACAAATTGAAGTAATAGGAGAAGCATATTGTTTTGGGACTTGAATTAAAATTGGAACATACCAGTAAGGGGATAGTAAGCACAAAGTGAAAGAGAAACCAGTAGTTAGCCTTGGCTTGCAGCCGGCTAACTTTAGAGAGTAGTAAGTAACACAAAAGATAGCAGAAGCTTTTAGTGTGAAAGAGAGAGTTTTTGAACCAATGTGTTCGGTTTTTGTCAATGAGAAAGCAGGTATATATAGTAGTTCAAAACTAGGTAAAATAAGGCAAGAATCACAATAGTATAGTAATTATAGAACTCAGAATCAATTAGAGCAACATCAGTACTAGCACTCCCATAAGTTAAGGGGATTAGTTCAAACGGTAAGAACCAATAACAAATAAGGAAAGAAATCAATGTATGACCAACAAGGAAAGATTTCAAATTCAGTAAGTATATGGTAAACAATTAGTGCTAGGTTCATAAAACTCTAATTAAGGAGATAATCAGTAGGAATAAAATACTAATGCAAACAAGGTAAGCAAATCAATCAATTTGAATAGAAAGAGTAGGGAAGGTCTTCAAATCAAACCACGAAATAGGGAATCCAGAATCAATCAAAGAGAGAGTCATGATTTTGTGTTCAGCATATAAATAGAGTAAGATAAGAACAACCGGATATAGCAAACACGAAGGTTAAATAGCACTGATAGAAAGAAGCAAGTCATGAACAGTCAAGATGAACACAAGCATATAGAAGTGATATAAGTTAGGCTAAAAACTCAGTAGGTACATATTGGAGGCAAGATAGTCACAGAAACTCAAATAAGAAACGATATGTCATGCTAATACAAAGAACCAAACGAAGAAACCTCGAAAATTAGGGCGTTCAACATAGACGAGTTGAAGAGGTAGTAAAATCATAGAATCAGTCAAAAATATGCAAGAAATAGAAGTTTAAACACAAAGAATCAGTTAAACAAAATTTTAAAAGAAGTTCCGAAAACCCTAGTTTTAGAAGGAGGTGAAAAACACTTGAAATCAACGATTCTTGCAAAAGAGTTCCAAGGACAGTGTAAAACATTAAAGAAACAAACTCAAATCGTCTTAGATTCTGTACAGATCTAAGAGATATAGGAAGAAATTAGGGTTTCAGAAGAAACCCATAGAGAGATGAAAGAACCTGTCTAGAATCCCAAGGATCGTAAGAGATACAATATGATTTTGCTCGAAATCACAATGGAGTAGCCAAGAACAGACACTACTAGAAATACAGACTTTTTCTATGGAAGAATCGGTGAAAAAGCTGTGTGAAATTTCAATATTCCCACGACATTCCCAGGGGAAACGCTCAGTGGGAATTTGGCTGATGGGAAAATAGTTTCCCAGGACATTCGTGGGTAATTCCCAGGGAGTTTCCCATTGAGGATTTCACGAGAACTTGGTGGGGTCACATAGTGTATTTTCCCATGAACGTCGTGGGAAATGTAAGATAATATAATATTTTAATTTTCTTAGGTTTCCCACCGAATCTGTGAGATTTATTAAAAATAATTTAAATATTTGTTTATTTTACACATGGAAGCATGTGTTATTTTTTTATTTTACGCATCAACTTAAATAATTTGTGAAGAAAACCTGTAAATACATAGCACCAACCCATATAAAAACAAATCTGAAAAATAGACCAAACTAACGAGAATAAACCAACCCAATATTGTCTTTTAACAAATTTATTATTTTTAAGACGAAACAAATAAAGAGTTAGGTTTTATTAGACTATACATGCACAAGAAAACAACAATACCTTTTTACTATTTTTTCATTAATTCAAAATTTAATATTATACGAATTGAAAATAACATAATAAAACATACAAGCTAACAACAAAAAATTGCACCATAATCATAAAATCAAGAACTATACTATTGTAAAATAATATCTCATTAAAAACTCCTTAAATTAAAACACATAAATAAAGTAAAATTTATCTAACACAAAGTCCAATTGAAATACATGAATATTAATTTTAATAAAAGAATAAAGTATGTTGCTTCCCCAAATGTTAGTGCTAATAACTTCACTCTTGAATAAATTTCCATCTTTATGTACCTGAAAAAAAAAGAAAAAAATTGTAATTTTAGTACTTATTTTTTTTTATTAAATGAATTAGAAAACATATATTGTAAATGTTAATAATAAATTAAATATTAATAAAACAATAAAAAGAAAAATAAGTAGTGATTGAGATACTTACTCCAATTCTTCTTTGGCTACAACCACAAGAATTCAGACCAAGAGATATAAAATTCTGAGTAGTTAACCTCTCAAAAATCAAAGAAGAGTAGATAAGAAATTTCATACTAGTACCGGAAAATTAAAAATAAATAGGAACATACTAATACATACATGTCATATAGCACATGGAGAAATCCAAATTTGTAATGTCCTAAATACATATTGAAAGTAAAGTAGATTATATACCTTGTCTTGAGATGTTTATCATCCTAGATTTGATCTTCTATGGTATTAAATCAACAAATTATTTTTTAGAGAAGACACACACAGATACACACACACACACACACACAAAGGATGAAAATATAGAAGATTTTACTTAGGCAGAGGTTTGATTGGGGTATGAAGTGCATATAATAAGATATGATGAGGGAAAATAGGGGAAAACTAAATATAGGTGGCAATAAAAAGAGGGATTTCGAAATAAAAGAGGGAATCTTGCCGCTACTTTTTCCTGAAACTTTGAAAAAAATAGAAACTTAGCCATGTTTCCAGCAACTTTATAGCCCCACCATGTGCTGTGAATAATAATACTTTTTTCCAATATTTTCGTGGGAAATATCTGTAAGAAAACTTTTTCATAAAGTACAAAAAATTAAAATTCAAAATATTTCGTCCATACGGGAATCTATAGGAATATTTTAATTTTTTTTTTAATTTTTCCACCATTTTCCCTCGGAAATAATTTTTTGTTTTATATAATTATTTTTTTAATAATTTTTCCCGCCTAATCAGAGGGAACTAAATAACGCGCATTGCGCAAAAATGTTCCCACGGATAGTCAATGTGAAACGTTATAGTTTATTCCTGAAAAAGAAAATTCACTTTTTCCATTGAATTTCGGTGGGAATTACCACTAACAATTTATCTGTGGGAAATTTCTGTGGGAAAATGTTGTGTTTCTAGTAGTGAGATAAGTGACGAACCCTAAATGTAAATCGGCATGGCCCTGGGCCCTTAAAGACCTTAGAGAAGGAAGACATGGCATGAGAGAAGCCATTGGAGGCTTAGGAGACGATGAGAGGTAACCGGAGATGACCGGAGAAGAGAGGTTGGTGGTTGAAGGGATAGGGTTTAGTTGAGCGTTACTCTGAGAGGAGAGGATCTTAGGGCAGCGTATTCTGGGGAATGATTAGGGTTGGGGGTCGTTTGGAATAAAAAAGGCAAGAACGAACAACGGCCAGGATTTGATAGGTTTTGGGTCGGGTAGGGGTAATTAGAGCCTGGGTCAGGTTATTCTATTAGAAATTGGGCTGGGGTTGGGTTAAAATTGAGGCTAAAATTGAAATGCAATCTAGCTATATTTAAAATAGCCCATTTAATCCCATATAATTTATAATAAATAATAAGTAATTTCTAAAAAATAATTTCTTATAATAAAATAATTTAAAATAGGTTTTTAACAATTTAAAAATAAAGAAGGTCGATTTTATGCATATAAATGTAATTATACATTAATAGGGCTAATATTGCAATTATATGCGAATTAGCTTTAAAAATGCAAAGTGCAATTATAAAAATGCACTAAAAATATTTTAACAATATTTTGGCATAAATATAGAATTTAGATGACTAAATTACCACAAAAATAATTTAACGGATAATTATTGGGGATTATATGAGTAAAGGGAGGAAATAAATCAATTTAAAATCTTTATATTTATAGAAAAATTATAAAAACCTTGTGCGTGCTTATATATGCATATATATACTATTTTGAAAGTATTTATGCATATTAAAAAAATATATAGGGAAAAATTGTGTATCAACAACTATACCTCCCTAAGCACTTTAATACATATACTTTAACATTCAAACCTCATACTTATGTCAAACCAAACTCCGCCTTTACATCAATGTATATTACCACATACTTCTTTAAGCACAAGCACAATTACATCAACAGTCACCACTTATCAAGGATTTTTTTCTTTCTTTTTTTTTTATTTATTTAAGTGGCTTTTACTTTTTCAAAACAGTGCACCTTTCTCATTATTTCATTAGTTCCACTCAAAAGCCAAACCAATCACCCCACACTTTAACTTTTACACAGTTTATAACAATTCAAGTGCTCATGAGAGGTTAAAAGGTTCAAATAGATAGTTAATTCAAACAAATGGGTAAGGCTTGTAATGTGGTTGCCAAAGAAACAAGATTACAGACTTAAAAGGGGTTAACTATGATACATAAAAATTATGCGGGTAACATATACATATCTGGCTCAACAAAGAAATCTTATATCACTTCCAAAACTGAACAAAACTACTATTTCGCTTTGCAAACACACGGGGCAAGTTCTAGGCATCAAATGCAATGCACAGAATAACACACAAACCTCACACACACATGACACTTAACTCACTCAGGATTGGATTCATCAAGACACTCTAGTCAAAGCAGTTAAGCAACTTTAAAATTATACAATTTAAGGTACTTATACAAGAGTCAAAAACTGAGCCTAAGCGTCACAACCAAAGTACTCGCTATACTCAAGGCATAACAAAGACAAGAGATATTGCTTCATTTCAAAACACAACACAATGGCTATTCCAAAAAAAAACTAACTACACCCTGTTCAAACAATACTCTTGGAAAAGAACCGCGGTACAAAGAAACACCAAGGGGTAATTGCTACACTACCTAACAAAAGAAAATCTTTTTGTCTTTTTTTTCTTTAGACTTAAATCCATCAAGAAAATTGCCAAAAAGATCCATCATCAAGAAAATTCCAATCTTTAAAAAAACTTATTTAATTAAATTAACACAGTTAAAGTAGCATGAAAAGTCACCCAGACAATCTTCTCACCCCACACTTAAAATTGTGTATTGTCTCCAATGAACATCATAACTATAAGAGGGTAAGAGAAACTCCCTGGTAGGCCAAAGGCCGAAGTAGTAGAAGCACATGAGGTACTCAGACTTCTCCCATGCTTGGTCCTTTGTGCGGGTACCTCACACTTTGTTCCAACTATCTGGTTTGTTGTTGTATCCTTCCAATAGCTTTGCTTTCCATGCTCCTAGAAAATAAAAAATTAACACTACAAAAATAATATAATTAAAAAAAATAATAAAAATAAAAGAAAGGAATAAAGCTGGGCTGCCTCCCAACAAACGCTTGATTTAACGTCGCGGCACGACGTGAATCACTTTTTTGCCTCCACCTCGAGCTTATGAATTGAACCCCCAATTTGGCATCAAGTTTTCGGATATGCTCCATGGGTGGAGGAACAAATCTAATTGGCCCAAGAAACCATTGTACTACTCTACACTTCTTGGCTTTTAGATGAGGTACGTAGTCCTGTCTTTCTGGCACGAAAAACTCCAGAATGTAGGCACCTTTTTCCTCATTCCTTGACTTTTCAATTGGCTCGGATGACTCTATTTCCATATCGTCATTCAAGCACAATGTAGAAAAATATTTGGAGTGAGGACCAATGCGCTCACACACATGAACTTCAGGACTTTCAGCATCCTCAACATCAATGATACTAGAGTCCACAAAATTTGTATCTTCAATGTCTTTGGCTGACTCTAGTCTCACTTCTAAAACATCGACACCCTCAAATTGTAGTTGGCTAAGTTGTTGATGTTCTACTTTGACCTCCTCAATTAGCACCTCAAATTCATGCTCTTCTTGGCCCCTATCCTCAAAATTGGCTAGCTTCGCATTAAAAGCTTCAACCTCTTGACTTACTTGAGCCTCCAAGTTGCAAATAGTTGCCTCTTGCCTTTCTATCTGCAATTGTTTCTCATTGTTTTGTTCCAGAAGGCACTTTAGCATATCTTCGATCTCCTTTAGGTCCGTACTCCCAGGTTCTTTGTTTCTATTAACTTCACAAGAAAAGGTAGAACCATCATAGTAAGGGGTTGGGGGAAGATAAGAAATATAAGCACAATCATGAAAGTGACCATTTTTACCACCACACACATCACACACATTCCACAAATAAAATTGAGTTGGTGCTCATAACTCGCTCTCGGGAATATTTTGATAATTTTGATACCATCAGAGTTCAGAGGGTTATCAAGAGGATCCCAAGGCAGTACACACACTGGAAGGGGCAGAACCTAGTGACTTAGGAGTAGAGTGAGAGTGCTTGACATAATTTGAAAGGTTTTAGTGGGAAAACAGTGTTAAAAAAAGATTTGCTTGAAATAGTTTTGTAAGAAAATACACAGGGAGTTACTAAATAAGACAGTTTAAAAAGGTAAGGTGACTAACAACCAGTCAAACCAAATACAGAACCAGAAAGAGGTTCATCAGTACTTCAATATATAGAGTCAAACAGGTGCACACATCCGCTTAGGGGTAATGGGGATTTAGGGTAAGAACAGGGCACATATAAGCACAAATGCACATAGGTACAAAATCAGAGGATCCTTAAAAGGGGTTAATGCTTTTTAAAATATAGCATGAACTGTATAGTTAATACAAAATCAATAGGCTTAGGATAGCCAATTATTTCATATAGGAAGGTGCAGTCTAGGGATCAGAGAAACATAGTCACATCGGGTCATATAGAAGGGGATCTTAAGGGGTATATAGCATGCAACAAAGAAGATAGTGATGTATACATGTTAATTGCAGGTTGAACAACAAAACCATAGATAGAAGCATATTAGAAACATGACAAATTAAAGTAATAGGAGAAGCATATTGTTTTGGGACTTGAATTAAAATTGGAACATACCAGTAAGGGGATAGTAAGCACAAAGTGAAAGAGAAACTAGTAGTTAGCCTTGGCTTGCATCCGGCTAACTTTAGAGAGTAGTAAGTAACACAAAAGATAGCAGAAGCTTTTAGTGTGAAAGAGAGAGTTTTTGTAAGGCAAGAATCACAATAGTATAGTAATTATAGAACTCAGAATCAATTAGAGCAACATCAGTACTAGAACTACCATAAGTTAAGGGGATTAGTTCAAACGGTAAGAACCAATAACAAATAAGGAAAGAAATCAATGTATGACCAACAAGGAAAGATTTCAAATTCAGTAAGTATAGGGTAAACAATTAGTGTTAGGTTCATAAAACTGTAATTAAGGAGATAATCAGTAGGAATAAAATACTAATGCAAACAAGGTAAGCAAATCAATCAATTTGAATAGAAAGAGTAGGAATCGAGGGTTTAAAGGAAGGTCTTCCAATCAAACCACGAAATAGGGAATCCAGAATCAATCAAAGAGAGAGTCATGATTCTGTGTTCAGCATATAAATAGAGTAAGATAAGAACAACCAGATATAGCAAACACGAAGGTTAAACAGCACTGATAGAAAGAAGCAAGTCTTGAACAATCAAGATGAACACAAGCACATAGAAGTGATATAAGTTAGGCTAAAAACTCAGTAGGTACATATTCGAGGCAAGATAGTCACAGAAACTCAAATAAGAAACGATATGTCATGCTAATACAAAGAACCAAACGAAGAAACCTAGAAAATTAGGGCTTTCAACATAGACGCGTTGAAGAGGTAGTAAAATCATAGAATCAGTCAAAATGTGCAATAAATAGAAGTTTAAACACAAAGAATCAGTTAAACAAAATTTTAAAAGAAGTTCTGAAAACCCCCAGTTTTAGAAGGAGGTGAAAAACACTTGAAATCAACGATTCTTACAAAAGAGTTCCAAGGACAGTGTAAAACATTAAAGAAACAAACTCAAATTGTCTTAGATCTGTACAGATCTAAGAGATATAGGAAGAAATTAGGGTTTCAGAAGAAACCCATAGAGAGATGAAAGAACCTGTCTAGAATCCCAAGGATCGTAAGAGATACAATATGATTTTGCTCGAAATCACAATGGAGTAGCCAAGAACAGACACTACTAGAAATACAGACTTTTTCCACGGAAGAATCGTTGGAAAATCTGTGTGAAATTTCAATATTCCCACGACATTCCCAGGAGAGACGCTCAGTGGGAATTTGGCTGGTGGGAAAATAGTTTCCCAGGACATTCGCGGGTAATTCCCAGGGAGTTTCGCATTGAGGATTTCACGAGAACTTGGTGGGGTCACATAGTGTATTTTCCCATGAACTTCGTGGGAAATGTAAGATAATCTAATATTTTAATTTTCTTAGGTTTCCCACCGAATCTGTGGGATTATTAAAAATAATTTAAATATTTTTTTATTTTACATATGGAAGCATGTATTATTTTTTTATTTTACGCATCAACTCAAATAATTTGTAAAGAAAACCTGTATATACATAGCACCAACCCATATAAAAACAAATCTGAAAAATAGACCAAACTAACAAGAATAAACCAACCCAATATTGTCTTTTAACAAATTCATTATTTCTAAGACGAAACAAATAAAGAGTTAGGTTTTATTAGACTATACATGCACAAGAAAACAACAATACTTTTTTACTATTTTTTCATTAATTCAAAATTTAATATTATACTAATTGGAAATAACATAATAAAACATACAAGCTAACAACAAAAAATTTGCACCATAATCATAAAATCAAGAACTATACTATTGTAAAATAATATCTCATTACAAACTCCTTAAATTAAAACACATAAATAAAGTAAAATTTATCTAACACAAAGTCCAATTAAAATACATGAATATTAATTTTAAGAAAAGAATAAAGTATGTTGCTTCCCCAAATGTTAGTGCTAATAACTTCACTCTTGAATAAATTTCCATCTTTATGTGCCTAAAAAAAGAAAACAAATGTAATTTTAGTACTTATTTTTTTTATCAAATGAATTAGAAAACATATATTTTAAATGTTATTAATAAATTAAATATTAATAAAATAATAAAAAAAATAGTGATTGCGATACTTACTCCAATTCTTCTTTGGCTACAACCACAAGAATTCAGACCAAGAGATATAAAATTCTGAGTAGTTAACCTCTCAAAAATCAAAGAAGAGTAGATAAGAAATTTCATACTAGTACCGGAAAATTAAAAATAAATAGGAACATACTAATACATACATGTCATATAGCACATGGAGAAATCCAAATTTGTAATGTCCTAAATACATATTGAAAGTAAAGTAGATTGTATACCTTGTCTTAAGATGTTTATCATCCTAGATTTGATCTTCTATGGTATTAAATCAACAAATTGTTTTTTGGAGAAGACACACTCTCTCTCACACACACAGAGAGGATGAAAATATAGAAGATTTTACTTAGGCAGGGGTTTGATTGGGGTATGAAGTGCATATAATAAGATATGAGGAGGAAAAATAGGGGAAAACTAAATATAGGTGGCAATAAAAAGAGAGATTTTGAAAAGAAAAAAAAAAGAGGGAATCTTGCCGCTACTTTTTCCTGAAACTTTGAAAAAAATAAAAATTTAGCCATGTTTCCAGCAACTTTATAGCCCCACCATGTGCTATGAATAATAAAACTCTTTCCCAATACTTTTGTCGGAAATATCTGTAAGAAAACTTTTTCATAAGTACAAAAATTTAAAATTCAAAATTTTTCGTCCATACGGGAATCTATTGGAATATTTTAATTTTTTTTTAAATTTTTCCACTGTTTTCCCTCGGAAATAATTTTTTGTTTTATATAATTATTTTTTTAATAATTTTTCCCACCGAATTAGAGGGAACTAAATTACGCGCATTACGCAAAAATGCTCCCACAGATAGTTAATGGGAAACGTTAATGTTTATTCCTGAAAAAGAAATTTCAGTTTTCCCATTGAATTTCGGTGGGAATTGCCACTAACAATTTATCCGTGGGAAATTTCTGTGGGAAAATATTGTGTTTCTAATAGTGAGACAAGTGACGAACCCTAGATGCAAATCGGTATGGCCCTGGGCCCTTAAAGACCTTAGAGAAGGCAGACATGGCATGAGAGAAGCCATTGGAGGCTTAGGAGACGATGAGAGGTAACCGGAGATGACCGGAAAAGAGAGGTTGGTGGTTGAAGAGATAGAGTTTAGTTGAGAGTTACTCTGAGAGGAGAGGATCTTAGGGAAGCGGATTCTGGGGAATGATTAGGGTTGGGGGTCGTTTGAAATAAAAAAGGCAAGAACGAACAACGACCAGGATTTGATAAGTTTTGGGTCGGGTAGGGGTAATTAGGGCCTGGGTCAGGTTATTCTATTAGAAATTGGGCTGGGGTTGGGTTAAAATTGAGGCTAAAATTAAAATGCAATCTGGCTATATTTTAAATAGCCAATTAATCCCATATAATTTATAATAAATAATAGGTAATTTGTAAAAATTAATTTCGTATAATAAAATAATTTAAAATAGTTTTTTAAAATTTTAAAAATATAAAAGGTCGATTTTGTGCATATAAATGTAATTATACATTAATAGGGCTAATATTGCAATTATATGCGAATTAGCTTTAAAAATACAAAATACAATTATAAAATGCACTAAAAATATTTTAACAATATTTTGGCATAAATATAGAATTTAGATGACTAAATTACCACAAAAATAATTTGACGGATAATTATTGGGGATTATATGAGTAAAGGGGAAGAAATAAATCAATTTAAAATCTTTAAAATTATAGAAAAATTATAAAAACCTTGTGCATGCTTATATATGCATATATATACTATTTTGAAAGTATTTATGCATATTAAAAAAATATATAGGGAAAAATTGTGTATCAACAACTATACCTCTCTAAGCATTTTAATACATATACTTTAATATTTAAACCCCATACTTATGGCAAACCAAACTCCGCATATACATCAATGTATATTACCACATACTTCTTTAAGCACAAGCACAATTACATCAACAGTCACCACTTATCAAAGATTTTTTTTTCTTTTTTTTTTATTTATTTAAGTGGCTCTTACTTTTTCAAAACAGTGCACCTTTCTCCTTATTTCATTAGTTCCACTCAAAAGGCAAATCAACCACCCCACACTTTAACTTTTACACAGTTTATAACAACTCAAGTGTTCATGAGAGGTTAAAAGGTTCAAATAGATAGTTAATTCAAACAAATGGGTAAGGCTTGTAATGTGGCTGCCAAAGAAACAAGATTACAGGCTCAAAAGGGGTTAACTATGATACATAACAATTAGGCGGGTAACATATACATATCTGGCTCAACAAAGAAATGCTTATATCACTTCCAAGACTGAACAAAACTACTATTTCGCTTTGCAAACACAAGGGGCAAGTTCTAGGCATCAAATGCAATGCACAGAATAACACACAAACCTCACACACACATGGCACTTAACTCACTCAGGATTGGATTCATCAAGACACTCTAGTCAAAGCAGTTAAGCAACTTTAAAATTATATAATTTAAGGTACTTATACAAGAGTCAAAAACTGAGCCTAAGCGTCACAACCAAAGTACTCACTATACTCAAGGCATAACAAAGTCAAAAGATATTGCTTCATTTCAAAACACAACACAATGGCTATTCCTAAAAAAAAAAACTAACTGCACCTTGTTCAAACAATACTCTTGAAAAAGAACCGCGGTACAAAGAAAAACCAAGGGGTAATTGCTACACTACCTAACAAAAGAAAATCTTTTTGTCTTTTTTTCTTTAGACTTAAATTCATCAAGAAAATTGCCTAAAAGATCCATCATCGGGAAAATTCCAATCTTTTAAAAAAATTATTTAATTAAACTAACACAGCTAAAGTAGCATGAAAAGCCACCCAAACAATCTTCTCACCCAACACTTAAAATTCTGTATTGTCTCCAATGCACATCATAACTATAAGATGGTAAGAGAAACTCTCTGGTAGGCCAAAGGTCGAAGCAGTAGCAGCTCATGGGGTACTCAGACTTCTCTCATGCTTGGTCCTTTGTGTGGGTACCTCACACTTAGTTCCAACTATCTGGTTTGCTGTTGTATCCTTCCAATAGTTTTGCTTTCCATGCTCCTAGAAAATAAAAAATTGACACTACAAAAATAATATAATTAAAAATAATAATAATAAAAGTAAAAGAAAGCAATAAAGCCGGGCTGCCTCCCAACAAGCGCTTGATTTAACGTCGCGGCACGACGTGAATCACTTTTTTGCCTCCACCTCGAGCTTATGAATTGAACCCCCAATTTGGCATCAAGTTTTCGGCTATGCTCCATGGGTGGAGGAACAAATCTAATTGGCCCAAAAAACCATTGTACTATTCTACACTTCTTGGCTTTTAGATGAGGTACATAGTCCTATCTTTCTGGCATGAAAAACTCCAAAATGTAGGCACCTTATTCCTCATTCCTTGACTTTTCAATCGGCTCGGATGACTCTATTTCCATATCGTCATTCAAGCACAATGTAGAAAAATGTTTGGAGTGAGGACCAATGCGCTCACACACATGAACTTCAGGACTTTCAGCATCCTCAACATCAATGATACTAGAGTCAACAAAATTTGTATCCTCGATGTCTTTGGCTGACTCTAGTCTCAATTCTAAAACATTGACACCCTCAAATTATAGTTGGCTAAGTTGTTGATGTTCTACTCTGACCTCCTCAATTAGAACCTCAAATTCATGCTCTTCTTGGCTCCTATCCTCAAAATTGGCTTGCTTCGCATTAAAAGCTCCAACCACTTGAATCACTTGAGCCTCCAAGTTGCAAATAGTTGCCTCTTGCCTTTGTATCTGCAATTGTTTCTTATTGTTTTGTTCCAGAAGGCACTTTAGCATATCTTTGATCTCCTTCAGGTCCGCATTCCCAGGTTCTTTGTTTCTATTAACTTCACAAGAAAAGGTAGAACCATCATAGTAAGGGGTTGGGGAAGATAAGAAATATAAGCACAATCATGAAAGTGACCATTTTTACCACCACACACATCACACACATTCCACAAATAAAATTGAGTTGGTGCACATAAATCGCTTTCGGGAATATTTTGATAATTTTGATACGGATGGTTTCATTTACAATATTTATGAGGATCAACAGTAGAATTATCTACACCTAAATTCTCATAATTCCAAGATGTCATGTTTCTCAAATCAACGATTGTAATAAAATAAAAAAAATACAAAAAACAAAACAAAACAAAACAAAAATTCAAACTCGCAACCTAGCAATATATATAGCTACAAGTACATCGTTAGTTCCCCGGCAACGGTGCCAAAATTTGATCACACTCAACTCTAGTCCTAAAAAGAATAAGTGTTCGCTGCAAATATAATCCGGTCTAAAAGTTCAGAGCCGAATCCCAGAGAGAACTAAGGCTTGGCTATAACTGTTTAATATCACTAAAAAGACAAGTTTGAACAGTTTTCTAAATTATAAAGATTGAGATTTATATTTCTAACTAATTAACTAGCAAATACTAGAAAGCGGTAAAATTATCAACTAACGAGACAAAGGATTGGAGACTAAATTAAGGAGGTCTAGAGTTATGATTTCCCCAATTGTCGGAATCCTTCTAGCTATGTTCCCTACGATTTTTCCAATGTATTCTATACTGATCGTGAGCACTTTAGGTGTTGTAATTCTCTCTCGAGCAACTACAACAATTTACTAGACATATTCTCTTGAACTACGCTAGTTGGCTTTATCTAACCGCTCACTATGACCACGTCAAGACTTTGTTATTTCTAAACCTGCCTTTAAACCCGTTGTATTGATTTCTCACATACGTTAGGAGTGACATTGTTCAACAACCACCTAAATATGTATCATTTCTTAAGCAACACACAATAAATATGGCATAGTGATCAATGGCCATTCAATCAACAATAATAAACACGTAGTTGAACAAGTAGAGAAATCCAACGGCTCAATTATATAAAAAAATAACAAGAATTTATCCTACAAAAGGTTCTATCAAAACCCTAGATAACAAATTAGCTATTCATAATAGTATGTAAAACTACAATATTAAAAGTGATAACCAACAATGAAAAATAGGAAGAGGAAGGAAAAACTCGTAGAAGAATTCACCGCCTTGCTCCTATTGTGTCTCTGTCTCCTTAGGTCGAATCTGTGTCAAAAATCTGTCCAACCTCCTCAAAATACCATTTTTCCATGTATATATACCAAGTAGGATCGGGCCCAAATAATTATACCTTCTCCTACGCAAAAAAGGACAATTTTTAGGTCTGGACGCTCGCGGTCACGGTCCGGGCACGGTATTTTCCCAGTGCATTGCCTCAGTCCGCGTCCAGGTCCGCAGTCGTGGTTTCGACCGCATTTTTCACCCTGTTCCGTTTGAAATTTAGAAAAACTTAAAACATAAAGTTATAGTACATTGAGTTATCTTTCCAACCATATATTATAGAGCCCAAACAAATTTTTGAGCAAAATGTTATGTATATTTTACTAAACAGTGCGCAATATGCCTACTCGATTCTTCGTTTCGTTGCTCTATCATCCGTTGATCTCCGAATACGATCCTGCCTTAATTCTTGGACTTTTACTCATACTTCAAAGCTCCAAATCACTTCAATTCATTCCATAACATCTATATAGATCGGAATCACTCCTACAAGGCATGAAATACACAATTAGTGCAAAACACTAGCGATTAAAACGCAAACTCAACTAAAATGCAGTAAATTAGAGTGTAATAATCGACTAAAATACGTAATTATAGCCGATCATCAACTCCAGAAGGACAAGGAGTTGGTGATCCGGCATAGCTTTAGAAAAGGAAATGAAATCGCTCACCTGCTAGCCCAGGAATGAGCCAAACAACCTAAGCACTATGGTTTAGTTTGTTATGTTGTAACCCCTACCTTTGTTGAGTCTAGGATGCTAGAGAATAAGGAGGGTTTTTCTCCTAGGAATAATTTTTTTTGTGAAAGTAACTGTAGGAAACTTACCACACTTGGCAACCTAAATACCTTATGTGGCCTTTTATCCTTTTGTAATGATCCTCTGGATCTTGTAATGGACGTTACGTAGTTTATATGAATAAAATATGTCAGTTTCTCACCAAAAACAATCTATTCATGCTTGCCACACAATAGAGAAAAAGGCAAAATAATCCCTTAAGTTTGGACTTAGACTCAAAATCGTCATCCCTTAAATATACAATGGAACACTAATGGTCGTTATAGTTTCAAAAAGTGGTGCACTTTTGGTCCAGTCTTCCAATAGCTTATAGCTTGTTTGGATGGTTGTTACATGTTGTATTGTATCATACTGTTGCTTTAAATAGTATTTGTTTTGATTGTTACTTAATTTTTATTGTATCGTATTGTTAAATCCGTCATTATATAACAATGAAAAGTGTCACTTTATGTAATGACCGTTTTGGTATGGTCGCATCGTTACCTTGTCTTTTTATCTCATCTCCTCCTTCATTATTATTAATTTTTTTATTTTATCCTTTACCCTTTTATATAATAATTTTACCTCGTATCATAATAATTTTTATAATATTGTAAGTTTATTTTCATATTGCTGGTGCGTAATATCATAAAACGACGGCAAACGATACAATCTATCCAAACATTATATTTATCAAACGATACAATACAACATAATATAATACGATATGATATATTATGAAACGATATCTAACAATCATCCAAGTAGAAAATCTCAACCTCCAAGTTCAGATTCTGATCAATGAATCTCAAACACTTTCCAGTATCTCCACCTATTTGCAAAATTAAAAGACAAATTTAATCCTTAGCAAAAAAATTCACGTCCCTTGGCACAGGATAAGGATTCAATCAAAGTCTTGAAGATGGTATCCATATATGTACATATGCATCATTCCCTTTCTCTTGCACAAATAGCTGTAGAATGTGAGTAACACACCCTTGCATATGAGACTTGGTGCTTTTTCTTGATCTAAGAGCAGGAATGCCTTATATATGGATAATTAGTAGCGGCAATATTTGAATTCAGGACCTTTGTATACTATGATACCATAATGAATTATGTGAATCATCTCATCAAAATAAAGGGGTTTGTAGCTCCACAAATCTTCCTATAGATTACTCCGGCTTTATAGCAGTCATCTTTGGTACCACGTTCAGAGAATTTCGCCGAAAAATTACACAGCGTCAAACTTTTTTAAAAAAATTTATACTATTATATATTAGGCAAGACCACAAAACAAAAAGCTTCTTCTAGAACCTAACAGTCCTTACAATCCATTAATGCAGTATATTGTAATTAGAACGTTCAAATTAATTTCAGAACCAAATTAGTTATTCAAAAAATTGAGCTTTCTTAAGGGAAGAAAAATTATCCATTTCATGATATAATAATAATGCTATGAATTAATTAAATGTATTTCACGAAAAAACTTGTAATATATTATTCATCAAACTCACGACTTGTGTTTTTGTTTGAACCAGAATCTAGTTACTCCATTAATTTGCAAATGGTTGAGCTAGGTATAGTTGATTGATTAACAGTAAAATTGTCACGACGAGGATATATATAGACTCTAGGAGTTCGCCTCTATACAATACAAATTTGACCTTCTATATCACATGGCCTTGGATTGGTTATCCACCAGTGTCGATCTGGTACCCGATTTGAGACCCGACTAATCAGATCACACTGAGAAATTCCATTGTTGGGTAAGGCGCTCCCTAAAACTTCAGATCTTTGATTAAGGATAAAGAAGTATTTATCACTCCACAACAACTTTTAGAGGTGAGAAGATATGGGAAAAATCAAAAGTAGCCGGAGAGAGTTAAATGTGAAATTATTAGGACAAGGAAAAAAAGAATATCCATGCAAAGATCGAGGCATGTTTTTTGCCGGAATAGTATACCCAATATTAATACAAAAAAACAGGTTAGACAAATATCATAGAATAGTTAATTTTCATTGGTGGAAAAATCAATGGATGGCTAAAACAATTTAAACAAGATCATGGTAGTGGGAAACTCGAATTTGCAACACACACAAAAAAAAAGGAGAAGATTAAAAGATACATAAATATTATCAGAGAGGGCGCCATGGATTCTAATTTTAGGACGAGAATGTTAACCACATTTCTTATTGGAATATTGGGGTTTAGTTGTTTTGTGAGAAGTGAACTAAAACATAGCAAGCTATTGGACCATATATGCAAAGGTTATAGTTTCCAGAATAATAAAAGTAACACAAATACAGAAATTAAATTATTAAATTATTAAATTCCTTAAGATTGTTGTTCCTCTGTACTTGTAAATAATGATTCTGGAAATTAGAACGTTAGCTTATAAACGTAAATATAAATAAAAAACAGAAATTAATTCGAGCCCACTGAATTCACAGTGTTTCCTTAAGGAATTTAATCCCCTCCTAGTACCCAAGGTTATAGATTATTTCCTCCCAGGATAGAACGAATTACACACTGGTGTAGCGGTACTTCAAACCCCAGTGTTTCAACGAACACAAAGTTCGGCAACAAATCACACTTATGGATGCTTTGTTTGTAGTTAAAAACAATGCAGAATAAGGAGGACAACTCAGAAGTCGAATGGAAATTCTGAGAGGAAGGAATGCAAAGTATAGCCAATGTTGAATTCTTACTGAAGAGAATATCAAATTGCAATTCGTTTTTCCAGTGTATACGCAGTGTATACAGAGTGTATATCCAGTATATGCAGAGTGTATATCCAGTGTATACAGAGTGTATATTAAGTGTATACAGAGTGTTTCAAGTGTTTTTTCCGATGTGTTCTTCTTTCTCTCCAACTTATGCTCTATTTATAGCAGTTATTTGAGAGAAATCTGCCCCTTCCATGGTGCAACAAGCACTAGATCATGGAGAAAGCACTTACATGGTGGTATATACACTTGCTTGGTGGGAGGAACACTTGCACCATTGTGGGAGGTGCACTAGGCTGCATTGTTGCTTAGTTGTTGCAACACAATACACGGATTGGAAAATATCCGTTACAAACACGGATTATATCACGTTAATATTCACTATTAACAAATAAATTTGGTCCAAAAAATTAATCAATCGATCGATCATTTGACCAAATCCGAATCCAAATCCCATTTCCCATTCACTCTAATTTTAAGACTATTTCATCTTAAACAAAAACTCAACAATCCCCCACATGAATGGGGAATGGCTATATCATGGAAGTATGCATGAAAAACTTGTGTGATTTGCAAACAAAAATTAATTGCATCTGGATAAGTAGGTTTCCCTTTGAACTTTCCGTAGTGAACTTATGTCGGATATACTCGGTCAATCGGTAGATTTGATATCTTTGAACCGTTGAACTTTAGTGTATACCTAGACAACCATAAGTCACACAATCAATCCCTTAACCGTCTTTGGTTCTCATTGTTGTGTTCGTTTCAGCCATGAACACTGCCTGGTTTCATAAGTGCGTAGAGAATTGGCCTTGCAAAATTCTCCTTGAAGTGGCTAACACTTCACACATACATAGGTGATTCCTAAACGTGTCATCTCATAGATACACTATTTGATATACCCTGTATCAAATTTAGAAATCATTAAAAAGCCTTAATGCTTTATCCTTGGTACTGAACATTGTCTCATCACGAGAATGGACTAAAACAAATTTTGTTGACAATGTTGAACCGTCATTAATGACTTTGTTTGATCTCCTTGAACCTAGATCTTGGGATCTCCAGTCTTCTAGGTAGAGTTACCGCCACAATGACTTGTTCTTGGCCATAGTCCCATTCCCCTCGATGATTTCTCAACTACCTCTCTAGTTAGGCCTTTTGTAAGTGGATCTGACACATTATCACTTGACTTTACATAGTCAATCGTGATAATTCCTCTAGAGAGAAGTTGCCTAACGGTTTTATGTCTTCGTCGTATATGACGAGATTTACCGTTATACATAACGCTCCCAGCCCTTCCAATTGCCGCTTGGCTATCACAGTGTATGCATATTGGTGCCAACGGTTTGGGCCAAAATGGAATATCTTCCAAGAAATTCCGGAGCCATTCAGCTTCTTCACCGGCTTTATCTAAGGCTATGAACTCAGCCTCCATTGTAGAGCGGGCAATACATGTTTGTTTGGACGACTTCCAAGATACCGCTCCTCCACCAATAGTGAATACATATCCACTTGTGGACTTCGAATCAGTTGAACCGGTGATCCAATTTGCATCACAATATCCTTCAATCACCGCAGGATATTTACTGTAGTGCAAATCAAAGTTTTGGGTATGTTCTAAGTATCCCAAAACTCGTTTCATTGCCATCCAGTGAGATTGGCCTGGATTGCTCGTGTATCGACTTAGTTTACTTATAGCACAAGCTATATCTGGTCGTGTACAATTCATGATGTACATTAAGCATCCCAACACACGAGCATAATCCAATTGTGATATGCTTTGGCCTTTGTTCTTTGCTAGTGCAAGATTCACGTCAATTGGAGTCTTTGCAACTTTAAAGCCCAAGTGCTTGAATTTTTCAAGTACTGTCTTAATATAATGAGATTGTGACAATGCCAGGCCTTGAGGAGTCTTTTGGATCTTAATCCCCAGAATTAAATCTGCAATTCCCAAGTCCTTCATATCAAACTTGCTAGTTAGCATACGCTTAGTAGCATTTATGTTGGCAATGTTATTACTCATTATCAACATATCATCCACATATAGGCAAATAATGACTATGTGATTTGGAACATTTTTAATGTACACACATTTATCACATTCATTTATCTTAAAACCATTTGACAACATTGTTTGGTCAAATTTCGCATGCCATTGTTTGGGTGCTTGTTTTAGTCCGTAAAGGGACTTAACAAGTCTACATACCTTATTTTCTTTACCTGGAACCACAAACCCTTCAGGTTGTTCCATGTAAATTTCTTCCTCCAACTCTCCATTTAAGAAGGCCGTTTTAACATCCATTTGATGAATTTCAAGACCATACACTGCAGCTAATGCTACTAACATCCGTATGGACGTAATCCTTGTAACTGGGGAGTATGTATCAAAGTAGTCAAGACCTTCTCGTTGTCTATACCCTTTGACAACAAGTCTTGCCTTGAATTTATCAATAGTGCCATCATCTTTCATTTTTCTCTTAAAAATCCATTTAGAACCCAAAGGTTTATTTCCAGGAGGAAGATCAACCAATTCCCATGTATGGTTGTTCAATATGGATTCTATTTCACTATTGACTGCCTCTTTCCAGAACAATGATTCCGAAGAAGACATAGCTTCTTTAAATGTTCGAGGCTCATTTTCCAATAAGAAAGTCACAAAATCTGGTCCAAACGAAGTAGACGTTCTTTGACGTTTACTACGTCTTGGATCCCCCTGATTAAATATACTTTCTTTTGTTTCTTCCCGAGGTCGTTTAGATACTTCACCAATCGACTTGAATTCCTTTTTATACGGATATATATTTTCAAAGAACTCAGCATTATCTAATTCTATAACCGTATTATTATGAATGTCGGGATTTTCTGATTTATGAACCATAAATCGATATGCTTTACTATTAGTTGCATATCCTATGAAAATACAATCAACTGTTTTCGGTCCTATTTTTACCCTTTTGGGTTTAGGAACTTGCACCTTTGCCAAACACCCCCACACTTTAAAATAATTCAAGTTGGGCTTCCTTCTTTTCCATTTTTCATATGGAATGGATTGTGTTTTACTATGGGGTACTCGATTTAGTATTCGGCTGGCCGTAAGAATGGCTTCCCCCCACAAGTTCTGTGGCAAACCAGAACTTATCAACAATGCGTTCATCATCTCCTTTAATGAACGATTCTTTCTTTCCGCAATCCCATTGGATTGGGGAGTGTAAGGGGCTGTTGTTTGATGAATAATTCCATATTCTAAACATATTTGTTCAAAAGGAGATTCATATTCACCACCCCTATCACTTCTTATCATTTTGATTTTCTTGTTAAGTTGCGTTTCAACTTCATTTTTGTATTGCTTGAATGCGTCTATTGCTTCATCTTTACTATTAAGTAAGTAAACATAGCAATATCGAGTACTATCGTCAATAAAAGTTATGAAATACTTCTTTCCACCGCGAGATGGTATTGACTTCATGTCACAAATATCTGTGTGAATTAAGTCTAAAGGATTTGAATTCCTTTCAACCGACTTATAAGGATGTTTAACATACTTAGATTCCACACATATTTGACATTTTGATTTTTCGCATTCAAACTTAGGCAATACTTCCAAGTTTATCATTTTTCGCAAGGTTTTATAATTGACATGACCTAAACGTACATGCCATAAATCATTTGACTCAAGTAAGTAAGAAGAAGCTGAAGTTTTATTATTAGTTTCAACAACTATTACATTCAGCTTGAAAAGGCCCTCAGTAAGGTAATCTTTTCCTACAAACATTTCATTCTTACTAATCACTACCTTGTCAGATACAAAAACGCACTTGAAACCGTGCTTTACAAGAAGTCCAGTAGAGACTAAGTTCTTCCTAATCTCGGGAACATGAAGGACGTTGTTCAAAGTCATGACCTTGCCAGAAGTCATCTTGAGAAATATCTTACCGTATCCTTCAATTTTTGCTGTAGCAGCATTTCCCATAGAGAGCGTCTCTTCGGGTCCAGCAGAAGCATATGTAGAAAATGCTTCCCTCACAGCACAAACATGGCGAGTGGCTCCAGAATCAATCCACCACTCCTTTGGGTTTCCTACCAGGTTGCATTCAGAAAGCATGGCGCACAAGTCATCAACATCATCATGCTTTTCTACCATGTTTGCTTGACCCCTTTGCTTGTCTTTCTTCCGAGCATGACACTCCGTAGATTTGTGTCCGGTTTTCCCACAGTTGTAGCAGTTTCCACTGAACCGCTTCTTGCTTGGGTTGTATTTCGGACCAGAAGCCTTCTTTCTCTTTTTGTTATCTTCAACAATATTTGCTCCCATTATTGTTGAATTTCCACGGCCTCTTCTCTCAGCAGCTTTGTTGTCCTCTTCGATTCTCAATCGAACAATGAGATCTTCAAGGGACATCTCCTTTCGTTTGTGTTTCAAATAATTTTTGAAGTCCTTCCACAATGGAGGCAACTTCTCAATTATTGCTGCTACTTGGAATGCTTCATTGATGACAAGACCTTCAATGAAAATTCCGTTAGTAAAATTACTAAAAAATTTACTTTCAATAATATCAGTATTTATTTGAAACATACCTTCAGCAAGTAGATCATGAATAATCACTTGCAATTCCTGGACTTGGGTAATAACAGACTTGCTATCTACCATTTTGTAGTCCAAAAATTTTGCGGCGACGAATTTCTTCATCCCGGCATCTTCAGTTTTGTACTTCTTTTCAAGTGCATTCCACAATTCTTTTGACGTCTCCACGCCACTGTATACATTATACAGATTATCCTCCAGCCCGCTAAGAATATAATTCCTGCACAAGAAGTCAGAATGCTTCCATGCCTCAATCACGAGAAAGCTATCATTCTCTGGAGTTTCATCTGGAAGATCAGGAACATCTTCCTTGATGAACTTCTGTAGACATAACGTAGTCAAGTAAAAGAACATCTTTTGCTGCCAGCGCTTGAAATCCATCCCGAAAAATTTTCCGGGTTTCTCTGCCGGTGCCAACGCCGGAGTTCGACTTGTCGATGCGTTGGCAGTCATCATCGGAACAGTTTGATTTCCGTCATTCGCCATTTTTACTGTAAAAATGACACAATCAAACGTTTAATAAACGTTTAAAACTGGAGTGAAAAATCACGTAGATTTTAATCTCCAACAAAATGCCACGAAGGTTTTAAAACTGGAGTAAAAATCACGTAGATTTTAATCTCCAACAAACCGCAACGAAGGCTTAACTCTCCAAACGGGAGTACACAAAAAACCACAAAGGTTGGAAACAAGGTTATAGTTTCCAGAATAATAAAAGTAACACAAATACAGAAATTAAATTATTAAATTATTAAATTATTAAATTCCTTAAGATTGTTGTTCCTCTGTACTTGTAAATAATGATTCTGGAAATTAGAACGTTAGCTTATAAACGTAAATATAAATAAAAAACAGAAATTAATTCGAGCCCACTGAATTCACAGTGTTTCCTTAAGGAATTTAATCCCCTCCTAGTACCCAAGGTTATAGATTATTTCCTCCCAGGATAGAACGAATTACACACTGGTGTAGCGGTACTTCAAACCCCAGTGTTTCAACGAACACAAAGTTCGGCAACAAATCACACTTATGGATGCTTTGTTTGTAGTTAAAAACAATGCAGAATAAGGAGGACAACTCAGAAGTCGAATGAAAATTCTGAGAGGAAGGAATGCAAAGTATAGCCAATGTTGAATTCTTACTGAAGAGAATATCAAATTGCAATTCGTTTTTCCAGTGTATACGCAGTGTATACAGAGTGTATATCCAGTATATGCAGAGTGTATATCCAGTGTATACAGAGTGTATATTAAGTGTATACAGAGTGTTTCAAGTGTTTTTTCCGATGTGTTCTTCTTTCTCTCCAACTTATGCTCTATTTATAGCAGTTATTTGAGAGAAATCTGCCCCTTCCATGGTGCAACAAGCACTAGATCATGGAGAAAGCACTTACATGGTGGTATATACACTTGTTTGGTGGGAGGAACACTTGCACCATTGTGGGAGGTGCACTAGGCTGCATTGTTGCTTAGTTGTTGCAACACAATACACGGATTGGAAAATATCCGTTACAAACACGGATTATATCACGTTAATATTCACTATTAACAAATAAATTTGGTCCAAAAAATTAATCAATCGATCGATCATTTGACCAAATCCGAATCCAAATCCCATTTCCCATTCACTCTAATTTTAAGACTATTTCATCTTAAACAAAAACTCAACAATGATTACTATATAACCTCTCCTTATCCTAATGATGCTTTAGCTTATGGCCATGCTTCTTGCACCTAACTGTAGCTTTTTCAGACTGTGACCTTTGTGTAAAACTTGCAAGAGCTTATTTGATGACAACTTGTGATCGTCGTATTGGAGGTCAAGTCGAATTTGTTGAATGTTCAATGAGGTATGAGCAGTATTCATTCAGCAAATAAGTACTAGAGGCTTTTGCTTGCTCGTGTTCTACCTGTCATTCCTTTAGCCTAGTATCTATCGAAAACAACATCCTACCTTCTTAAGGTAGAGGTAAGATTTGCGTACACATTACCCTTTCCAGACCCAACTTAAGGAATTACACTGAGTTTGTTCTTGTGTTCTACGTTCTATGTCTTCTTTCAAGGGTGCATGTGATAACAAAATCTAGTCGATCTTTCTGGTGTTGTCTTTTCTATATCTCTTTCTGTTCATCTTCTTTCCTTGCCATTGTTTTACTGTTGTAACAATGTTGTTGAGTTCAGAATAATTTATAGTGTGGTTGACATTTTCCCTTGATGTGATTTGTAATGTTTGTTTAATTTGCAAGAATTTTCCAGTTTCTATACGTTTGCAAATTTACTCCTGATCACTTGCAGTCATGATCCTTAATTATTAATTAGCTGGAAATAAGAGGAAATAGAAAATGTGTTACATCGGGAAAGTGCAGTTGTATCAGTTTATTATTGCTTTAGAGAGGCAAATATGATGGTAAATGGATTGGCTAAAATGAGAGCAACTCTTGAAATCTATCTCAAAAATCTTTGTTGACACCAAAGACCTTCCTTGACCAGTTAGAGTGTATTGGGAAAAATCAAGTTAATATATTGAATTAATTATGTGATGACATGTTATGACACGTGGATCGGTAAAGGAATGACAGTTAGTGATGAATAGTTGAAGAGGTACGAGCTTTAGCAGGCACGGGCAAAGATCCAAGAAAGCCAAAAGGAATAAATGCTCGAACCTCTTGATATTTTGGAGAAGCATCGGAAGAATGAACCTAAATAGCAAAAGGGTTTAGATACATATTATTGGTAATTAATAGGCATTAATTACGGAAAACGTTATAGAATCTGTATTGAAACAGTTACGATTGCCAATTATAACGTTACATTAAATGTTATTAATTGTCTATAATGACTCCATTATGAAAGGAGAGAAGCATATTACTTAGAAATAGCTATAAAAGATGAGGAATGAACATTTGTAAGGACACGAAACAGTATTAGAATATAATAATTTACTTTGCTTTCTATTCAGTTGTTATTTACATCAATTATTCCTATTTCTATTTGATTATCAGTAACCCGAGTTCTTCTAAAAATAAGCTTTGACCGAAATTCCTATTTTTGGTTAAACAAATTTGTTCCGTTACCGAAAATCTGATAATCATCAACTTTCCAAATCGATTCTTTTATCAAGAATAACCATGTTGAATGTCAACGACAATAATCAACACAATTTACCGCTCCAAGATCCACAACATCAACTGAACGAACAAGATGACAGAACCCCGCCTCCTTCGCCACAACATTCTCAGCGGCAATCATGAGAGGGGACTCCAAACAGATCTGAATCAAATGAAAATGACAGAGTTGCAAACGAACAAGCTATCGATGAAGCTCTCAAAAAATTAATTGCTCAACAGGTCAACAACGCTCTCCGAGCTTTTACCAGCCAGTTGTCGGTTGTGCCGCCAACACCAACTCCAAACAACAACACTTTGGAAAACCTTCATTCTGGACTCGTTAATTCAGGCAGTGGTGGAACTCCCAGCGAGTCTTGTGATGGAGAACCATGTAACACAGTTAATTCTGATTTACAAATTTTAGTATTAACTTTGCAGAAACAGCTCAAAGAGCAAAGTGTGATGACCCAAAAGGTCATCACTTGTGTTGCAATGAAATTCTACGTTCTGATGCCTTAAAAACCTCCCTTAGCACCAACCCGATTTGTGTGCACAATCCGGGTACGTAGCCGGAAAGCTTAAATGTGAAAATCTGTGGAAAATGATAAGTTTTGACTATAAAATGAATAAATTTGACTTCGGTCAACATTTTGGGTAAACGGACCCAGACCCATGATTTGATGGTCCTGGAGGGTCCGTAGGAAAATATGGGACTTGGGCATATGCCCGGAATCGGATTTCGAGGTCCCAAGCCCGAGAAATGAATTTTTAAATAAAATTGTTTCCTGAAATTGTTTAAAGATATTTGAAATGAAATTTGCTTAGAACGTGTGGTATCGGGCCCGTATTTTGGTTCCGGCACCCGATACAGGTCTTATATATGAGTTAAGACATTTCTGTGGAATTTGGTGAAAAAAATGGATGTCATATGACGTGATTCGGACTTAAATCGCAAAATTGATGTTTAAAGAAGTTTTGAGAAAATTTCATTGATCTCGAGATTTAATTTGATGTTCATGATGTTATATTAATGATTTGATAACATGAATAAGTCCGTAGGATATTTTTGAGGTTTTGTTTGCACTTGGTTTAGAGTTCCGAGGGTTCGGGTGAGTTTCGGGTAGGTTCCGGGATGTTTTAGGCTTAAAACTAGAAGTTGCAGCCTCTGAACCCGCCAGTGCGGTCCGCGGTCGGCCTTGTGCGGTGCGCAGTGTAGGGCTGTGCGGCCGCAGTCGACTTTGTGCGGTCCGCACAGGGGTGCTACTGTGTGGCCATAATCGACTTTGTGCGGTCCGCACAGGGCACTGGACTGCAGTATCCTCAGGAAGGACTATGCGTCCGCAGTCCATTTTGTGCGGTCCGCATAGGGAGTCTGAGAAGGGTATAAATAGACGGGATTTCCAGTTACCCATAAACATAAGAGGCAATTTTTCAAACAACCTTTCTTCTCCAAATTAATTGTAAGTCGTTTTTAACTAGTTTTCTTCAATCATTAACATCTTTTAACATGATTTCAACTTCAAATAAATGATCTTTATGGGGGAAATTGGATGTTTTGGGTAGAACCTAGGTTTTTCAAAATTTGGGGATTTGGACCTCGATTTGAGGTCTGATTTCAAAATAAATTATATATTTGAGTTCGTGGGGGAATGGGTAATCGGGTTTTGATTCGAACCTCGGATTTTGACCACGTGGGCCAGGGGGCTATTTTGACTTTTTGGGTAAAACTTTGGAGAACTCATTTTCATGCATTCAAATTGATTCATTTAGTGTTTATTGATGTAATTAAGTAACTTGTGGCTAGATATGAGCGAATTGGCAGAGGAATCAAGGGGTAAAGCTATAATTGAAACTTGAGTTGTGTTCAAGGCATCGAGGTAAGTGTTCGGTATAACCTTAGCTTGAGGGATTATGAGTTGAGTCCTATTTGCTAATTGCTTCTTGTTGAGTACGACGTATAGGCATGGTGACGAGTATCTATACGTTGGTGTCGAGCATAACCGTGAGTCCTAAATTGATACTTGTTGTATTCTTAAATGATACTACGAATGCTATAGTGGGTGAATTCTTGATAATGAGTAAAGACTTAAGTTTATTTTCATGGAAGATACTTATGATTGAGAAATGGTAATAATTGAGATGAGTAGGAGTTGAGTTAAGATTGGTTATAGTTGATTCTCCCTTGTCGGGACATATATACTTATACTGTTAAATTCTCTTGCCGGGATAATGCAGTTTATTGTTGACCCCTTGCCGGGACTGTTATTATGATCACTGTTGATGGTATATTTGGGATGGGTTGCGCGCCGCAACACTTTTATTATATATGGATGGGGTTGTGCGCCGCAATATTATTATATATATATATTTATGGATCGGGTTGCACGTCGCAACAGATATTATATTGGATCGGGTTGCACGCCGCAACAGATAATATATTGGATCGGGTTGCACGCCGCAACAATTATATATGTGGATCGGGTTGCACGCCGCAATAATATTAAATGATAAGGGATCGGGTTGCGCGCCGCAACAATATTGTGCGCCGCAACAATATTATTATTGTATTGTTGTAGATATTGAATTTCCTTTCATATCTTATTAACTTGCTATTGGATTTGATATGTTCCCCGAAGCATGTACCCCCTCCCATTTAAACTGCTTATTCATGTTTATTTTCCGTCATATGTTATATAACTGCACAGGTTTATCTGGAGTCCGGTCCTAGCCTCGTCACTACCTCCCCGGGGTTAGGCAGACACTTACCAGCACATAGGATCGGTTGTGCTGATACTACACTTTACACTCTGTGTAGATATCGGAGCAGCATTGGATCAGTAGCTTGGGAGCCAGCCTTCAGTCCACAGAGATTCCGAGGTAGTCCTGCAGGCGTCCGCAGGCCCGATGTCTCTTCTATCCATTTAGATATTCTGTTTTCTTTGTATCCGAGATAGACTGTATTTTCTTTTTCAAACACTTGTATGTAGCATTCCTAGACAGTCCGTGAATGTTGTGACATCGGTTTATGGGTAGAGACATATGTTGGATTTTGTATTATTTTAGTTTTATATTTGCCTAAGTCTTCCGGTAATCTCACATTCCACTGTTATTTAATGTTTATTACTTGTTAAATGCAAGTTGTTAAAAAGATTAAAACAAAGGAGTTAAAGATTTCTGAATTTTGTGGCTTGCCTAGCTTCTACGAGTAGGCGCCATCACGACTCCCGAGGGTGGGAAATCCAGGTCGTGACAAGTTGGTATCAGAGCTCTAGGTTACATAGGTCTCACAATTCACGGACAAACTCAGTAGAGTCTGAGGGATCAATACAGAGACGTCTGTATCTATCCCCCAAAGGCTACAGAGTTAGGAAAACTCCACATTTGTTCTTTCCTGTTGTGCGGTTTTATTTCTCAATGCTAATTGAATTTCTACTATGTTTTCTTGCAGATGGCGAGAACACGTGCTTCCTCATTTACCGTTCAACAGCCCGAACACCCAACAACAGCTCCCACGAGGGGCAGAGGGTGAGGCCGTGCTAGAGGTCGAGGTAAAGACAGAGCTCAACCCCGAGTGGTAGCACCAGTGATGGAGCCTCAGGTTGATTTTGATGAGGAGGTTCCGGCCCCAGCAGCTCAGGTGGGCCTAACTTAGGTCCCAGAGGGGTTTATTGCTACCCCAGTTCTTCAGGATGCTATGGTCTGATTAGTGGGTCTCATGGAGAGTGTCACCCGAGCAGGCTTGCTTCCCGTAGCACTTCAGGCTGGAGGAGGGGCCCAGACTCCTGCTACTCGTACTCCGGAGTAGGTAGCTCCCCAGATTCAGACTCTAGCAGTTCTGCCGAGTGTGGTAGCTCAAACCGGCGATGGAGTGGCTATGTCTGCCGATGCTTTGTGAAGGCTGGATAGGTTCACCAAGCTCTTCACTTCTACTTTCAGCGATGCATCTGCTGAGGATCCCTAGGATTACCTAGACAGCTACCACGAGGTTCTCAGAACATGGGTATTGTTGAGACCAATGGAGTCGATTTTGCTACATTTCGCTTGTCTGGATCCGCCAAGACTTGGTGGAGATATTATTGCTTGGCTAGGCCAGCCGGATCGCCATATTTGACTTGGGAGCAGTTTACAGTGTTGTTTCTGGAGAATTTTCTCCCCATTACTCAGAGAGAGGCCTACCAGAGGTAGTTTGAGCATCTCCAGCAGGGTTCCATGACGGTTACCCAGTATGAGACCAAATTCATCAACTTGGCTTTTCTCGAGTGTTGTCCATTGAGGGGTAGGTCTCATTTTATTTGCTTGAGGACAAGCAAAGGTTTAAGTTTGGGGGAGTTGATAACTGTGATTTCTACATGTTTTATACCCATTCTTACCTAAGCTTTGTGCATTAACTGCCATAAATTAGTCCCAAAATGCTTACAAGTTGCGCTTGATTGCAGGTTTGAGCGACAAGATGACAAATACTAAAGATCGGCTCAAAAAGGAGTGAAATCTGCCAAGTGTCAAAAGACAACAAAAGGGGGGAACAAAATGACCTGTGCGGTCCGCATTGTTTTGTCACGCGGCCGCACATGAGAGTTCAGAGGCTGGGCATTTTCAAGGTCAACCTGCGCGGTCCACGCTGTTTTGCCACGCGGACGCACAGTAAAGTTCAGAGGCCATGTCATTTTTTAAGTCAAGCTGCGCGGGTGCTCCTTTTCACGCGGTCTGTGCCCCTTTCCGTGCGGTCCACGCCCCTTTTCATGCGGTTCGCGCCTAAGAGTGTCAAAGACTCAATCATTCAAGGCGAAAGCCCATGCGGCCGCACACCTAATCAGTGCGGTCCGCGTGGATGAAGTTCACGCAGCCGCGCGCCACTTTTGTGTGGTACGCGCCCCTACAGAAGCAAGATGTGAAGAACCAAAACCCTCCGCAGTCGCGCGTCATTTGTGCGCGGTCCGCGCCAGACCCTCAGGGGTATTTTTGTCCGATTTTTCCTATGTAGTATAAATAGAACATTTTACTTTTTAGGAGCAGTTTTTTTAGTTCTGTTTTTGGGCGGATAGCAACTGAGCTCGTGAGATTCATATTTTGGCCTATCTTGGGCATTTTTAACTTAGTTTTCATCATAGATTATTGTAGTTTAACATTAGCAATTAATTAATATGGTTGTTTCATCTTCTATTTCTTCAATTTCTGTTTCTATTATGGCTAGCTAAACTCATTAGCTAGGGTTGTGGCTCAACCCTAGTGTGGATAATTAATGGGTGTGATTGTTTTGTACATGAATGATGTTGGGTATTTGTTATTTGGATTAATCTTATGTTTTCATTAAGATTTGGTGGTTGCAAACACTAAGTCTAGCTTAGTGAGTCTTGACTCCTCTTGAGAAAGAGAGTCTATGACCCCAAGATTAATTCCAACAAGGAATTGGGATGGACTCATGAGAATGGTAGTCCCAATTAACGGGTTAAACCTCGAGAGAGTAATTACCTAATTTGAACCATAAGTTGCTTGGGAAAATTGGCCTACCCAATTGGTCTCGAAAGAGTCAATTGGGCAAAATTACTCTCTCTACCGAGAGGTGTGAGAGTGGGTGCAAAAGTGCAACGGTTATAGCATAAGTCCCATATTCATCATTCTTGCATTAGGAATCTCTACCCGTTAGTTGACCACCTAGGTACATGTCACGACCCTAGTGCCTTTCTCTATATTGCATATAACTTAGAATTAATATCTTAGCATAACTTAGCTTTAAATTTTTAGTTGATATATTGAGTTGATAATCAAAAGAAAACCAAAAATGTTAGAAGATCAATTAGGAGCTAAAACATAGTCCTAGACCATACAAATACTCAACTTCAAATTGAAGCTCCCTGTGGAAAATTGACCCCGAAACCGCTATTGGGTAAAAGTATTAGCGCCCACTCTTCCTTAGGTTGAGTCCGCTGCGATCACTTTTTGGCGCCGTTGCCGGGGAGTTTTATGGTGTTTACTATTTGTGTAGCTAATATTGTGTTTTGCTTCTCTTTCCTTCTTATTTACTAACTTTGTGTGTGTCGATCAATCAGGTACAATGGCTCTTAATGCAAATGACCCTCTCGGCAATGTGATAGCGGGGGAGGAGGTAGAGGATCTAGAACAAGATGAGGTCTTACCTCAACTTCCATGGAGAGACCGAAATGTCAATATAAATGCAAATGAGAACAATAACATTCTAGACCCTCCTCCGCAACCGCCAAGAGTGTCCCCCAGAGTTCTACTAAATCAAGGATACGCCAGTGCTATTGTTCCTCCCCGAATCCGGGCGGGGAACTTTCAAATCACAAATGTTATGATGACCTTGCTCGAGCAAAGAGGTTATTTCACGGGTGCCTCCGATCAAAATGCCTACAAGCACTTGAAGGGGTTCGTGGATACATGTTGGGGTAGCAAGTAGACAAACGTGTCCGAGGATGCGTTGAGATTGAGGCTTTTCCCGTTTTCTCTTCGGGGTAAAGCATTGGATTGGTTAGAAAGGCTCCCCAATCATTCTATTACAATATGGGATGAATTGGCAGACAAATTTATTGCCAAGTTCTTCTCTCCAAGTCATATGGCAGCTCTTCGGGATGAAATTCTAGCTTTCAAGCAAGAGCCAATGGAACCTTTGCATGAGATATGGGAAAGATATAGAACAATGGTGAAAGAGTGCCCTAATAACGACATGACCGAGGCTATGATTCAACAAACATTTTATCAGGGCATCAACACCACAAATCAATGCATTGTGAACCAATTGGCCTGAGGGAATTTTATGAAACTTTCATTTGCATGGCAAAGCCGAGAAAACGTGCCCCAAGGTGACCCCACGGTCATCCATTTGCACAAGGAATTGCACGATCATGGTCAAGTTATAGCCGAGCTTACCACAACTATGAATCAATTGGCAAAGGCGCAATTACAACAAGTCCAAAACCCGCGCCAAGTCAACGCAAGGGAAGGTGTTTCTATGTTGAAAAGGAGGCAAATAGGACAACAACCTCAAGGTAATTGTGGACAATATGACAACAACAATGATGGTAGTGGATATTCGAATGAAGGTTTTGATGACCAAAGTGAGGAAGTCCAATATGTCAACAACTACCAAGGGAATAGAAGTAATCAAGGGAATCAAAAATGGAGACCCCAAGGTAATTGGGGAAATCAAAAAGGTGGCAATTGGAATTACAACAACAATCAAGGAGGCAATTGGGGGAACAATAATTCGGGGAATCAAGGTAATTGGAATGGGAACAACAATTGGAACAACAACAATGGTGGTCAAGGTGGTTGGAATAACAATGGTGGACAAGGTAATAGGGGGCAAGGCTTTCAAAGGCCCCCAATGTATCAACAACCCAATAACCCGCCTCCGTTTCAATCTCAAGGGTCGAGTTCGTCGGGCAATGACATGGGTCGAATAGAGAGCATGTTCGAGCAAATGATGAAAAAGAGTCAAGATTTCGAGGCCCAATTAGTTTCGCATAACACATCTATCCGGAACTTGGAAGTGCAATTAGGCCAAATCTCTTAGTCTTTAAATACTCGCCCAAAGGGTGCTCTACCAAGTGATACGGTAGTAAACCCCAAGGGTGGTCACAATAATCATGTGATGGCAGTGACAACGCGAAATGGAAAAGGCGGTGATGTGCATGCCTCAAGAGGAAACCAAGTTCCGGTAGATGAAGATGAGTTGCAAAATGATGAGATCCCGTTGGTAGTTGAGGATATTGTTGAACCAAGTGCAAATAATGATGTGAGAATTGAAATTGATGAGGGTGAGGAGGAGACTCAAGAGGCCGTGAACCCATCTAGGGAACACGTCATTGATATGCCCGAACCGGTGGTGCCAAAAGCCAAGGTACCCTTGCCTAGATCTCCTCCGCCCTATCCTCAACGGTTGGACAAGAAAAAGGGTGACAACCAATTTAAGAAATTCATTGAAATGATGAAGAGTTTGACTATTAACGTGCCTTTGGTGGAGGCACTCGAGCAAATGCCGGGATACGCAAAGTTCATGAAAGATTTAGTTACAAAAAAGAGATCAATGGAGTGTGAGACAATAAAGATGACCCATCAAGTGAGCGCAATTGTGCATTCTATGGCTCCGAAACTTGAGGATCCCGGTGCATTCACTATCCCATGTACCATTGGAAGTGCCAACTTTGCAAAAGCCCTTTGTGACTTGGGAGCAAGTATCAATTTAATGCCATATTCGGTCTTCAAGACCTTGGGAATCGGACAACCTCGTCCAACTTCTATGAGGCTTCAAATGGCGAACCGGTCAATGAAGCGGCCTTTGGGGATTATTGATGATGTCCTTGTTCGTGTTGATAAGTTCATATTGTCGGCCGATTCGTGATCTTGGATTGCGAAGTGGATTTCGAGGTGCCTGTCATTCTTGGGAGGCCCATCCTAGCTACGGGGAAGGCCTTGGTTGATATGGAAGCGGGAGAATTGACCTTCCGTGTTGGTGATGAAAAGGTGGTGTTCCACGTATGCAAATCAATGAGGCAACCAAATAGCACCGAGGTGTGCTCGTTTGTTGACATTGTCATGGCAGTGATAGTGGATGACACAAGCGCAATGGCAAATGTTGAGGACCCACTTGAGGCCGTGCTATTGAACATGGATGTTGATGATGATGCTAGAATGGTGGAGTGTGTGAACGCATTACATGGCATGGGCTCGTATTCTTATGAACCGAGAAAGTTATCTCTTGATCTTGAAAACCACAAAACTCACCCACCAAGCCACCAGTGTTGGAGTTGAAACCATTCCCTCCTCACCTCAGGTATGAATTTCTTGGTCCTAATTTCACTTTGCCGGTTATTCTTTCTTATTGCTTGACTAAAGTGCAGGTTGACGCCACTTTGGCGGTTCTTCAAAAGCGCAAGCGGACGATTGGATGGACCTTGGTGGATATTCGAGGTATTAGCCCCGTGTTTTGCATGCACAAGATAATATTGGAGGAGGATGCTAGGCTGTCTCTTGAACATCAAAGGAGACTCAATGAGGCCATGCAAGAGGTGGTTAAAAAGGAAGTCATCAAGTGGCTTGACTCTGGGGTGGTGTATCCAATTTCTAACAGTTCGTGGACATCTCCGGTACAATGTGTGCCAAAGAAGGGAGGAATGACGGTGGTGACCAATGACAACAATGAAATTATTCCGACCCGTACTGTGACGGGTTGGAGGGTATGCATGGACTACCGAAAGTTGAACAAGGTGACTAGAAAGGATCATTTCCCATTGCCGTTCTTGGACCAAATGCTTGATCGTCTTGTGGGCCGGGCTTTCTATTGTTTTTTGGATAGGTATTCAGGCTATAACCAAATTCTCATTGCCCCAGAAGACCAAGAAAAGACAACCTTCACATGTCCTTATGGCACATTCGCTTTCTCTCGAATGCCATTTGGATTATGTAATGCACCGGCGACCTTCCAACGATGTATGATGGCAATCTTCACTGACATGGTGGAGGACATATTGGAGGTCTTCATGGATGATTTTAGTATGGTTGGGGACTCATTTGGTGATTGCTTGCAAAACCTGGATCGTGTGTTGGCCCGATGCGAATACACAAACTTGGTTCTCAATTGGGAGAAATGCCATTTTATGGTAGAAGAAGGAATTGTGTTGGGTCACAAAATTTCAAAAAGAGGGATTGAGGTTGATAAGGCGAAAATTGAGGTTATCTCAAGGCTCCCTCCCCCTACTTCTGTCAAAGGGGTGAGGAGTTTTCTTGGACACGCGGGTTTCTACCGAAGATTCATCAAAGACTTCTCTAAGGTAGTTAACCCGTTGTGTAAATTGCTAGATAAAGATGCAAAATATGTGTTCGATGAGAAATGTATGGAGGCTTTCGAGCTTCTAAAGCAAAAGTTGACGACTACCCTCATCATTACCGCACCAAATTGGAGCTTACCCTTTGAGCTCATGTGCGACGCTAGTGATGTTGCGGTGGGGGCGGTCTTGGGCCAAAGAATCAACAGAATGTTCCATCGGTGTACTACGCAAGTAAGACAATGAATGAAGCTCAAATGAACTACACGGTCACCGAGAAGGAATTGCTTGCCATTGTTTTTGCCATGGAGAAGTTTCGCCCATACCTTATGGGGGCCAAAGTGATTATTCATACCGATCACGCCGCCCTTAGGTACTTGATGACGAAGAAAGACTCAAAAGCGAGGTTAATGAGATGGGTGCTTCTTCTTCAAGAATTTGATTTGGAGATTATTGATAGAAATGGTAGTGAAAATCAAGTGGCGGACCACTTGTCTCGATTGGAGGAGGAAGGGAGGACTTTGGACGGCCTTGAGATAAATAATGTTTTTCCGGATGAGCAACTCCTCTCGGTTTCAATGCTAGACATGCCATGGTTTGCCGACATTGCTAATTATCTTGTTACCGGTGTAGTGTCGTATGAGATCTCTTCTAACCAAAGGAATAAGCTCAAGCGGGATTGTTTGGACTACTATTGGGATGAGCCGTATCTTTTCAAAATTTGCACCGATGGTGTAATTCGCTGGTGTGTTCCCGAAGAAGAGCAATTGAGTATTGTGGAAGCTTGTCACTCTTCGCCCTATGGTGGCCATCATGGCGGGGCGAGGATGGCATCTAAAGTGTTGAGTTATCGTTTCTATTGGCCTTCTTTGTTCAAGGATGCCGGTGACTTTGTGAAAAGATGTGATGAATGCCAACGTGCCGGAGGGATTTCGAAGAAAGATGAGATGCCCCTTAACACGATTCTAGAGGTTGACATTTTTGATGTTTGGGGGATAGACTTTATGGGACCATTCGTAAGTTCTTGTGGCAACACCTACATCTTGGTAGCGGTTGATTATGTGTCGAAATGGGTTGAGGCCATAGCTTTGCCAAATAATGAAGCTCGAAGTGTGGTGGCGTTCTTGAAAAGGAGTATCTTCACGAGGTTTGGCACTCCACGTGCTATCATCAGTGACAGGGGTTCTCATTTTTGCAACCGGGCTTTTGACTCTTTGCTAGCCAAGTATGGGGTAAATCACAAGGTGACCACTCCTTATCATCCTCAAGCGAGTGGTCAAGTTGAGGCGTCCAACCGTGAGATCAAGAGTATTTTGTCCAAGACTGTCAATGCAAATAGGACCGACTGGTCGAAGAAATTGGATGATGCTCTTTGGGCTTATCGTACAGCTTTCAAGACTCTGATTGGTATGTCGCCGTATCGGTTGGTGTTTGGGAAGTCTTGTCATCTTCCGGTAGAATTGGAACATAAGGCTATGTGGGCCCTGAAAAAGTTGAACTTAGAATGGGATTTCGCAGCAAATCTCCGGGTTGAGCAATTGAATGAACTTGATGAATTTAGGTTTCATGCTTACTCCAGCTCTTCCTTGTATAAGGACAAGAAGAAGTACCTTCACGATAAGTATGCCCGAGGGAAAGAATTCAAAGTTGGTGACATGGTTCTTCTTTTCAACTCCCGGTTGAGGTTATTTCCGGGCAAGTTGAAGTCTAAGTGGAGCGGCCCATTTGAAGTGGTTGGTGTAACTCCCTTTGGTGCCATTGATCTCAAAAATAAAAATGGTGAAGTTTTCCGAGTCAATGGGCATCGTGTCAAGCACTATTTGGGAAAGATTGATGACAGCCACGTGGTGACACTCATTCATTTGAAATGAGTGTGATGGTAACACGCGTCGTGTCGCGACGTTAAATCAGGCGCTTCTTGGGAGGCAACCCATGTCTTTTTCTTTTTCTTTGTTTTTCTGTTGAAGAGTAGGATTTTTGAGCTGATAATTTGTGAAGTATTTCAGGGATAATGTTGAACCAGTGCAGGGCAAATGTGCAAAAAAATGGTCAGTCTCTGAATATGGCCTATGCGGCCGCGCAGCAAAATAGTGCGGTCCACGTAGGTGTGAGTAGCTAAAAGGCTGAGACCCAGAAGACCCAGCGTGGCCGCATGACATTTCTGTGTGATCCGCGCTGGAGGACCAAGAAGTACCAAGTCTCTGACAAAGTCCCATGTGGCCGCGCACCAAAACAGTGCGGTCCGCGTGGATTGAACAGCTAAAGTGAAAGATGCAAAATCCAGCCCGGTCCGCGTCCATTTCTGTGCGGCCGCGCTGGTAGGTGGGTACTGGGTCCCAGGGCTTTTCTATAAATAGAGGCCTTGGGCCTCATTTTAACCTTTTCGCCAATTTTACACCTGAGATATAATTTTCACTGTTCATCAACATTAAGTGTGCACATCGTTGAAATCTCATTAATCCCTGGTAACAACTCTCATTCATTTTAATCATAGTCTAATTTTTGTCTTGTTTAATTGCTCTCCACTAGTGTAACTTCTTACTTTCATCTTTTTCTTCTTAGTTTAACTGTTAGATTAGATTTTTGTGTGTTTTTGTTTAATCATGGGCATGAAATCTTGTTAAATAACTGAGTAGGGACACTTAGGACCCAAGAAGGTGAACAAAAATTGGATTTATTTGAACAAACACCCGGCTCAGTTAAATTAGCCCTACGCGGCCGCGCAGCATTTGTGCGCGGTTCGCGTGACTCTGGTAAAGATATGATGAACCTCTCTGTGCGGACCGCGTACCATTTTTGTGCAGTTCGCGTGAGCCCAGCGCGGCCGCGGTCCAAAACAGTGCGGTCCGCGTGTGTAGAGTTCAGAGAGGTCAACATTTTGGTATTTCACCTGTGCGGACCGCGTACCATTTTTGTGCGGTCCGCGCTGAACCAACGCGACCGCGTACCATTTTTGTGCGGACCGCGTCGGTTTATTCAGAGAGGTATGTGTTGGCGTCAGTATACTGTGCGGACCACGTGCCTTTTGGTGCGGTCCGCGCCCCTCTGCCTGTGTAACTGTGTCTGCACTCTTTTCATTTAACTGAACTGTCTACTTCACCTTATGTGCTTCTACTAACAATGTTAGACATGTATTCCTTGCAGAAAATGGTTCAAAAATGAGTGGCTAAAAAACAAGCGGGCAAAGAAATACAACCCGAGAGAGGTGGTTCCTCCCGAGGAGGGAAAAACAGGCGGATTGTGAAACTCACTCCTCAAACCAGGGAAATGATAAAGAAAACCCGGAAGATAATCCGGGAAGCTGATAGAGTTGCATCTCATTCCACAGGGAGTGAGTATGCACCTTCACGGAGCATTACCTCGGAGTCTGCCCCCACCCACATGTCCACTTCATTTTAGCTCCGTGATTCTCCTTCCCCGGATCATGATAATGTAGCCTCCTCCAAGAAGTTGGTTAATGTCATCTCGGACTCGTCTGATGAGTCCGTAACAAGAGAAGAAGAGCAATACTCCACATCTCCCATAGCTTCAATATCAGGGGAGAGTGGAGGATATGCTGAGAGAGGTGAGCCACAGGTCGGGGGGATTGAGCGTACTAGAAAACCGGAGGCATGGGCAGACAGGTTTGTTAGTGAGGTTGCTTTCCACAGATTCTGGGAGTGGTGGCCAAAAAGGAAACTGATTCTGGAGAGGAAGTTCAAAGATGCCAATCTTGTCCCTCTCAACCCTCATGTGCAAGCACAATTCCGCACTAGAGAGGGTTGGGGCTTCTTCAAAGAACGTGTTGAAATGGGGAATGAGCATATGGTGAAAGAGTTCTACAGCAATGTTCACCATATAGTTCGGGACTCAAAAGTAACTAAAGTGAGGGACAAGATAGTGGTGTTTGATGGAAAATCGTTGAATGAATTCCTGGGGTTCGGAGAAGAGGATGAATCACAATATTTAGAAAAGCTAGCAATGAAAGAGGAGGTTCGTCCTTGGTTGGCCGAGCACTTGGCAGCCCCGGGTACAGTCCCAGTCTGGTTGAAAGCACAAGAAAAGATCTTTCGGAACACCCTGAACTTTGAAGCCAAAGGGTGGTTGACTTTAGTGTGTAGTCGACTTGACCCATCTACACATGATCACTCCATTCCCCTCCCTCGTGTTGTCTTGGTAGCATCTATCATGGCAGGATTCCCTCTGAATGTGGGTAATATTATGTTGAGAGTGATTTCTACAGTGGGTAATGAGACCCAAACAAACTACCCCTTCCCGAATACACTCTCTTTGTACTTCAAAGAATTGAAGGTGAAGAAAAAGAAATATGATGTCAAGGTACCTCTGGTGGCCCCGTACTCATGGTATAGTCAGTTGGGTCCGGACAACCCGAAGAGGGGCAAGAAAAATGTGGCATCCACTTCCACCGCACCTGGCCAGTCTGAGGAGCCAGCGGTCATTGAGCAGCCTAGTGAGCCTTCCACCATTCCTGCTACGGATGAGGCATTGCCTCCAGGTCCGTCATCAGCAGTTGGTCCTTCTGTTGCAGCTGACCTGGTAGTTCCTTCATCAAAGACTCACCGGTTCACCGCAAACCAGCTCACCCATTCCCTTGCCAGTTTGAATAACTGGATGTCAGTTGTGACATCCAAGTTGTCTACATTGATGATTGTTGTACAGGCACAGGGAGCGCCAGCTACTGTTGAGATTCCTTCCTCCATTGAGGATGCATTGAAGAAGATCCTGGCCAACCAGGAAAAGATGATGGCGACGCAGGATGCTTTGACTAAGGCAGTTGGGGCACATGGCAAAGCATTGGAGAAATTGGCTCGGGAGCACAAGAAGCTGAGGAAGCAGAAGGCTTCCAAGGAGTTAGTGACACAGTTGAGAGTGGATGTGGACAAGCTCATGGCGGATCAGTTGCCACTTGATTTACTATTTGGGGACCCGGCTGTAGAGCCAGTAGCTGCACAGGTACAGGAGGAGGAGCAGAGGTCGAGGAAGAAGAGGAAACTCCCTAGCACTAAGGGAGTTGTGATTGAGGTAGCACCAGTTCAGGAGAGTCCCTCCACTGCCCCACTAGTTGATGAGTCAGTTCTTGAGCAGGCATCTGTCCCAGCAGCACAGCAGCAGCAGGCCGGAGACCAGTCTGAGGTCCCCGCCAGTACAGAGGACTTAGGAGCCACTGACCAGCACAGGGTGACGGATGAGGCTTGAGGGGCCTTTCTATATCCTTTCTTTCATTTTTGTGCTTATCTTGATAGTTAGCATTGGGGACAATGCTAGCTTTTATTCGTGGGGGTGTGGCCCTACTATTTGGATTGACTGTTGGATTACTGTATATATTCTTTTACTTTCTGCACATTCGTAGTTGTAGTTGGCTTGTATATAACTGTTCATTCCAGATGCTCTCAAACTCTATGTATATATTCATTCCCCCTGGTTGTATATTCTACTCTCCTTTTGTACATATTCATTCGGTTTTCATTTTGGTTTTCTATTTTTCGTTAAAATTTTTCGTTTTAGTTGCAAAGTTAGGCTCGTAGCCTTTTTGTTTTGTTTTGGCGTTTGCAATAAGCCCTTGGTTTTTTTAATGCCATGGTTCTTTCCAAGGGTAGAGTGTTGTGCGAACCGGGTGGCTCTTCCCAATGATAGATGGCGAGACAACCTTCTTAAGGGTTTGAGTCCGTTTTTTATTTTTCTTTTTGATTTTCAAGTTTTTGTAGTTAAGGGTACCTCAGGCAAAGCTTCACTTGGGCCTAGCACATTTGCCTTTGATCTTATGGTCAAAGACATTATGTTGTGTGTAGGATGGTGAAAGTTGTGGCCTTGAGACTCTTGTGTTGACCAAACAATCATCATGTGGTCATTTTGGGCCATTGTGCGCTTGAATAATATCTAAGGTCGTTGTGGGTCTCAACTCCGTCTTAGGCAATCCTTGAGTGTGTGTAGTGAGAACTCGAATCGTGAGCCCAAGTACCGAGCCGATGGTCTAGAACTTGCCCTGAATGTTTGTTGAGGCGAAATCATAGGTGGAACTTGCCTTGAGACGTGATTATAGGCTCTTCTTGATCTAAAATGCAAAATTTGAACAATTTCCATGACCTACCAATGAAATAATCCCTAGTTCAACCCTTTTGAGCCTTAAACCTTTTTTATTCATGAACCAAGCTACAAGCCTATACCCGTTCTTAATGAAACCCTCTCTTGGCACCCAAATCTCCCTTGAGTAAATGGCAAATGTCTAAGTTTGGGGGGGAGAGACAAGAAAGGCACCAATATGGTAAAAAGGCGCAAAAGCAAAAAGAAAAGGAAGGCAATGAAAAAAAAGAGAAAAAGATAAAAAGAAAGACAAAAATGAATAAGAACCAAAAAGGGAATCCAAGGACAACAAAAAAGTGAAAAAGGTGTGGAAAAGTAATAAAAAGGAGAAAGGTTTTGAATTGCAAAAGAAAGAGTGACAATGTGTCTCTCTAACCCCTTGAAGGAAGTGAATTACTCAATTGAGTCAAGAAAGTGTGCCAAAATAAATCAAAAGAAGTGTTTGAGGGAAGATTGAACCCATTTGAACAAAAACACGTCCTACCTTTACCAAAAGCCTTCACAATAACTCCTCAAAAGCCCTATATGATCTTGATTTGAGGGAAGCCTACATTAGTGGATACTTACATAAGGGGCAATCATATGGTACTTAGAGCCGGACTTAGGGGCTTTTCTTTGTGAGAGATGAGAGAGAAGTTCATTCACCTCGATTTGTGTGCAAATACTCTAAAAGGTGAGGTTCACTCAGGGAAAGTCGAGGATGTGTGAGTTTGGGTTCCACAATGACCAAAGAAATTGAGAAAGGTTCCTTGATGAAATGTGTCAACTCTTGATGCTCTTGTGTCGGACTTGATCCACAAGTTTTCAAAGTTTAAATGTGTTAATGATGCATTTGCATTGAGGGCAATTGTTAGTCCCAATTGATGCTTGTTGAGGTTACTTTAGGATAAACAGGAATTACTTGGGTGTTTTCCATTGAGGGGTAGGTCTCATTTTATTTTCTTGAGGACATGCAAAGGTTTAAGTTTGGGGGAGTTGATAATTGTGATTTCTACATGTTTTATACCCATTCTTACCTAAGCTTTGTGCATTAACTGCCATAAATTAGTCCCAAAATGCTTACAAGTTGCGCTTGATTGCAGGTTTGAGCGACAAGATGACAAATACTAAAGATCGACTCAAAAAGGAGTGAAATCTGCCAAGTGTCAAAAGACAACAAAAGGGGGGAACAAAATGACCTGTGCGGTCCGCACTATTCTGTCACGTGGCCGCACAAGAGAGTTCAGAGGCTGGGCATTTTCAAGGTCAACCTGCGCGGTCCGCACTATTTTGCCACGCGGCCGCACAGGAAAATTCAGAGGCCATGCCATTTTTTAAGTCAAGCTACGCGGTCCGCGTTCCTTTTCACGCGGTCCGCGCCCCTTTCCATGTGGTCCGCGCCCCTTTTCATGCGGTCCACGCCTAAGAGTGTCAGAGACTCAATAATTCAAGGCAAAAGTCCACGCGGCCGCACACCTAATCAGTGCGGTCCGCGTGGATGAAGTTCATGCGGCCGCGTGCCACTTTTGTGCGGTCTGCGTCCCCAGTGCCAGAAGCAAGATATGAAGACCCAAAACCCTCCGCGGTGGCGCGTCATTTGTGAGCGGTCCGCGCCAGACCCTCAGGGGTATTTTTGTCCGGTTTTTCCTATATAGTATAAATAGAACATTTTACTTTTTAGGAGCAGTTTTTTTAGTTCTGTTTTTGGGCGGATAATAGCTGAGCTCGTGAGATTCATATTTTGGCCTATCTTGGGCATTTTTAGCTTAGTTTTCATCATAGATTATTGTAGTTTAACATTAGCAATTAATTAATATGGTTGTTTCATCTTCTATTTCTTCAATTTCTGTTTCTATTATGGCTAGCTAAACCCATTAGCTAGGGTTGTGGCTCAACCCTAGTGTGGGTAATTAATGGGTGTGATTGTTTAGTACATGAATGATGTTGGGTATTTGTTATTTGGATTAATCTTATGTTTTCATTAAGATTTGGTGGTTGCAAACACTAAGTCTAGCTTAGTGAGTCTTGACTCCTCTTGAGAAAGAGAGTCTATGACCCCAAGATTAATTCCAACAAGGAATTGGGATGGACCCATGAGAATGGTAGTCCCAATTAACGGGTTAAACCTCGAGAGAGTAATTACCCAATTTGAACCATAAGTTGCTTGGGCAAATTGGCCTACCCAATTGGTCTCGAAAAAGTCAATTGGGAAAAATCACTCTCTCTACCGAGAGGTGTGAGAGTAGGTGCAAAAGTGCAACGGTTATAGCATAAGTCCCATATTCATCATTCTTACATTAGGAATCTCTACCCGTTAGTTGACCACCTAGGTACATGCCACGACCCTAGTGCCTTTCTCTATATTGCATATAACTTAGAATTAATATCTTAGCATAACTTAGCTTTAAATTTGTAGTTGATATATTGAGTTGATAATCAAAAGAAAACCAAAAATGTTAGAAGATCAATTAGGAGCTAAAACATAGTCCTAGACCATACAAAGACTCAACTCCAAATTGAAGCTCCCTGTGGAAAATTGACCCCGATACCGCTATTGGGTAAAAGTATTAGCGCCCACTCTTCCTTAGGTTGAGTTCACTGCGATCAGGAGGCTGGGAGTGATATTACTTTTCAGGAGGCGGCCAATGTGGCCCGTAGAGTTGAGATGGTTCGTTCATAGCGAGGTGGTCATGGGTCAGACAAGAGGCCCCGCCATTCAGGAAGATTCAGTGGTACCTCGTCCGGAGGTAGAGATTCATATGGTAGAGGTCATCCTCCTAGGCCTTTTCAGTTAGCACTTCAGGTTTATCACAGTGCTTCAGGTAGCTGTGGTCCTCAGATGTTCTGATTAGTAGTCCTATAGTGCACCACCAGCTCCTATTAGTGCACCGCCGCTCCAGAGTTTTTGAGGTGGTCATTCAGGTCGCCAGGGTCAGTCTCAATCTCCTCAGCCACAGCACTCAGGTGGATGTTTTGAGTATGGTGAGTATGGTCATATCAGGAGGACTTGTCCGAAGTTGGTAGGTACTCAGTCGCAGCAGCAGGGTTCCCGTGCTATAGTCCAGCACTAGGTGTTCCACAGACCGCCCAGCTAGCTAGAGGTGGGGGTAGAGGTGCTAGAGGTGGAGGTAGAGGATTTAGAGGTGGAGCTTAGACCGCTAGAGGTGGATGCCAGCCAGCTGCAGGTCGTCCTAGAGATATAGTCCAAGGTGGTGGGGCCCAGCCCCGATATTATGCTCTTTCAGCCAAGCCCAAGGCTGAGGCTTCAGATGCAGTTATTATAGGTACAGTTCTTGTTTGTGATAGAGATGTTTCAGTGTTATTTGATCTAGGGTCTACGTACTCGTATGTGTCCTCTTATTTTGCACCATATCTGGTTATGCCTAGTGATTCTTTGAGTGATCATGTTTATGTGTCTACGCCGGTGGGTGATTCTATTGTGGTAGATCGAGTCCATCGTTCATGTATAGTTATGATTGAGGGTCTCGAGACTCGCGTAAATTTGCTGATTTTAGACATGGTCGATTTCGATGTTATATTGGGGATGGACTGGTTATCACCTTACCATGCTATCTTGGGCTGTCATGCCAAGACTGTGACCTTAGCTTTACCGGGTTTGCCTCATTTAGAGTGGAGGGGGACTCCTGGTCATTCTACCCGTAGTGTTATCTCTTATATGAAGGCTCAGCGCATGGTCGAGAAGGGATGTTTGGCCTATTTGGCATATGTACGTGATTCTAGTGCTGAGGTTCCTTCTATTGATTCTGTGCCCGTTGTTCGTGAGTTCCCTGAGGTATTCCCTTCAAATATGTCGGGTATGCGACCCGATAGGGATATTGATTTCTGCATTGATTTGGCTCCGGACACTCAGCCCATTTCTATCCCGTCGTATCGTTTGTCCCCGCCTAAGTTGAAAGAGTTGAAGGAACAGTTGCAAGACTTGCTTAAGAAGGGTTTCATTAGGCCCAGTGTTTCACCTTGGGGCACGCCGGTGTTGTTTGTTAATAAGAAGGATGGGTCGATGAGAATGTGTATTGATTACCGGCAGTTGAACAAGGTTACGATCAAGAATAAGTATCCATTGCCGAGGATTGATGATTTGTTTGATCAGCTTCAGGGTGCCAAGGTATTTTCAAAGATTGATTTGAGATATGGCTACCATAAGCTGAGGATTAGGGCATCCGATGTCCCTAAGACAGCTTTCTGCACTCGGTACGGGCATTATGAGTTCTTGGTGAAGTCATTCGGGTTTGACAATGCCCCAGCAGCTTTTATGGATTTGATGAACCGAGTGTTCAGGACTTATTTGGACTCGTTCATGATAGTCTTCATTGATGATATCTTGATATATTCCCGCAGCTAGGAGGAGCACGAGCAGCATCTCAGAGTGGTTCTTCGGACTTTGAGGGATAGTTAGTTATATGCTAAGTTCTCGAAGTGTGAGTTCTGGTTGAGTTCAGTTGCATTTCTGGGTCATGTTGTATCAGCAGAAGGTATTCAGGTTGATCCGAAGAAGCTTGAGGCAGTCAAGAACTGGCCCAGACCAGCATCAGCTACAGAGATTCAGAGTTTATGGAGGTTGGCAGGCTACTATCATCGGTTTGTGGAGCGGTTTTCATCCATTGCAGCCCCGATGACCAGGTTGACCCAGAAGGATGCCCAGTTCAGATGGTCGGATGAGTGTGAGGCAAGCTTTCAGAAGCTCAAGACAGCTCTGACTACGACACCAGTGTTGGTTTTGCCCACAGGTTCAGGGACTTATACAGTCTATTGTGATGCGTCTCATATTGGACTTGGTGCAGTGTTAATGCAGGAGGGCAAGATTATTGCTTATGCTTCGCGGCAGTTGAAGATTCATGAGAAGAACTATCCGGTTCATGATTTGGAGTTGGCAACCATTGTTCAGGCATTGAAAATTTGGAGACATTATCTATATGGCGTGGCATATGAGGTGTTCACGGATCAGATGAGCTTCAGTATTTGTTCAAGAAAAAGGAGTTGAATTTGAGACAGAGGAGGTGGTTAGAGTTGTTGAAAGATTATGATATCACTATCTTATATCATCCGGGAAAGGCCAATGTGGTGGCGGATGCGTTGAGTAGGAAGTCAACCAGTATGGGCAGTCTTGCTTATATTTTGGTCGGTGAGAGACCGCTTGCTTTGGATGTTCAAGCTTTGGCAAATCAGTTCATGAGGTTGGATGTCTCTGAGCCCAGCCGTGTGCTAGCTTGCACAGTCGCTCGTTCTTCATTATTGGAGCGTATCCGTGATCGGCAGTATGATGATCCCCATTTGTATGTCCTTAGAGACACGGTGTAGCGCGGAGGTGCCAAGCAAGTTGCCTTAGATGATGATGGAGTTTTGAGATTGTAGGGTCGAGTTTGTGTTCCTAATGTGGATGGGCTCCGAGAGTTGATTTTAGAGGAGGCCCATAGTTCCAAGTACTTTATTCATCCGGGTGCCGCGAAGATGTATCAGGATTTGCAGCAACATTATTGGTGGTGCAGAATGAAGAAGGATATTGTTGCATATGTGGCTCGGTGTTTAAATTGTCAGTAGGTTAAGTATAAGCATCAGAGGCCTGGTGGTTTGTTTCAGAGGATTGAGCTTCCCGAGTGGAAGTGGGAGCGGATCACTATGGAGTTTGTTGTTGGACTCCCGCAGACTCGGAGGAAGTTCGACGCAGTATGGGTCATTGTTGATAGGCTAACCAAGTCAGCGCATTTCATTCCTGTAGCAGTCTCCTATTCATCCGAGAGGTTAGCTGAGATCTATATCCGGGAGATTGTTTGTCTTCATGGTGTGCATGTGTCTATCATTTCGGATTGAGGTACACAATTTACCTCGCGCTTCTGGAAAGTAGTTCAGCAAGAGTTGGGCATGCGGGTTGAGTTGATCACAGCGTTTCATCCTCAGACGAACGGTCAATCCGAGCGGACTATTTAGATTTTAGAGGATATGCTCCGAGCTTGTGTCATCGACTTTGGAGGTTCGTGGGATCAGTTTTTACCTTTAGCAGAGTTTTCCTACAACAACAGCTACCAATCGAGTATCCAGATCGCTCCTTATGAGGCTTTATATGGCAGGCGGTGTCGATCTCTGGTTAGATGGTTTGAGCTGGGAGAGGCTCGGTTGTTGGGTACGGATCTGGTTCAGGTGGCCTTGGACAAGGTCAGGATTATTCAGGATAGGCTTCGTACAGCTCAGTCTAGGAAAAAGAGTTATGTAGACCGCAAGGTTCATGATTTGGCGTTCATGGTCAGTGAGCGGGTATTGCTCTGTGTGCCTCCTATGAAGGGCGTGATGAGATTTGGGAAGAAGGGCAAGCTTAGCCCTATGTTCATTGGTCCGTTTGAGATTCTTGATTGAGTGGGATAGGTGTCTTATAGACTTGCATTGCCGCCAAATTTATCAGACGTGCATCCAGTGTTTCATGTGTCCATGCTTCAGAAGTATCACGGCGATCCATCTCACATGTTAGATTTCAGCACTGTCCAGTTGGACAAGGACTTGTCTTATGAGGAGGAGCCGGTAGCTATTCTAGACCGGTAGGTTCGTCAATTGAGATCGAAGAGTTTTCCTTCTGTTCGTGTTCAGTGGAGAGGTCATCCCGCTGAGGCATCGACCTTGGAGTTAGAGTCCGATATGCGGAGCCGTTATCCTCATCTTTTTCCTGACTCAGGTACTTCCTTCTTCTGTCCGTTCGAGGACGAACGGTTGTTTTAGAGGTGGAGAATGTGATGACCCAAAAGGTCATCACTTGTGTTGCAATGAAATTCTATATTCCGAGGCCTTAAAAACCTCCCTTAGCATCACCTCGATTTGCGTGCACAGTTCGAGCGCGTAGCTGGAAAGCTTAAATGTGAAATCTGTAGAAAATGATAAGTTTTGACTGTAAAATGAATAAATTTGGCTTCGGTCAATATTTTGGGTAAACGGACCCAGACCCATGATTTGACGGTCCTGGATGGTCCGTAGGAAAATATGGGACTTGGCGTATGCCCGGAATCGGAATCCGAGGTTCCAAGCCCGAGAAATGAATTTTTAAAGAAAATTGTTTAAAGAAATTTGAAATGAAATTTGCTTAGAACATGGTGGCATTGGGCCCGTATTTTGGTTTCGGCACCCGGTATAGGTCTTATATATGATTTAAGACATTTCTGTGGAATTTGGTGAAAAAACGGATGTCATATGACGTGATTCGGACTTAAATCGCAAAATTGATGTCTAAAGAAGTTTTGAGAAAATTTCATTGATCTCGAGATTTAATTTGATGTTCATGATGTTATCTTGATGATTTGATTACACGAATAAGTCCGTAGCATGTTTTTGAGGTTTTGTGTGCACTTGGTTTGGAGTTCCGAGGGATCGGGTGAGTTTCGGGTAGGTTCCGGGTAGGCTTAAAACCAAAATTTGCAGGCCTCTAAACCCGCCAGTGCGGTCTGCGGTCGGCCTTGTGCGGTGCGCGGTGTAGGGCTGCACGGCCGCAGTCGACTTTGTGCGGTCCGCACAGGGGCGCTGTTGCGCGGCCGCAGTCGACTTTGTGCAGTCCGCATAGGGCACTGGACTGCAGTATCCTCAGGAAGGGTTGTGTGGCCGCAGTCCATTTTGTGCGGTCCGCACAGGGGGTCTGAGAGGGGTATAAATAGACGGGATTTCCAGTTATTTTCATTTTTCAAAACCCCATAAACATAAGAGGCGATTTTTCAAACAACCTCTCTTCTCCAAATCAATTGTAAGTCGCTTCTAACTAGTTTTCTTCAATCATTAACATCTTTTAACATGATTTCAACTTCAAATCAATGATCTTCATGGGGGAAATTGGGTGTTTTGAGTAGAACCTAGGTTTTTCAAAATTTGGGGATTTGGACCTCGATTTGAGGTCCGATTTCAAAACAAATTATATATTTGAGTTCGTAGGGGAATGGGTAATCGGGTTTTGGTTCGAATCTTGGGTTTTGACCACGTGGGCCCGGGGGCGATTTTGACTTTTTGGGTAAAACTTTGGAGAACTCATTTTCATGCATTCAAATTGATTCATTTAGCATTTATTGATATAATTAAGTAACTTATGGCTAGATACGAGCGAATTGGCGGAGGAATCAAGGGGTAAAGCTATAATTGAAACTTGAGTTGTATTCGAGGCATCGAGGTAAGTGTTCGGTCTAACCTTAGCTTGAGCGAATAGGAGTTGAGTCCTATTTGCTAATTGCTTCTTGTTGAGTACGACGTATAGTCATGGTGACGAGTATCTATACATTGGTGTCGAGCATGACCGTGAGTCCTAAATTGATTCTTGTTGTATTCTTAAATGATACTACGAATGCTATAGTGGGTGAATTCTTGATAATGAGTAAAGACTTAAGTTTATTTTCGTGGAAGATACTTATGATCGAGAAATGGTGATAATTGAGATGAGTAGGAGTTGAGTTAAGATTGGTTATAGCTGATTCTCCCTTGTCGGGATGTATATACTTGTACTGTTGAATTCTCTTACCGGGATAGTGTAGTTTATTGTTGACCCCTTGCCGGGACTGTTATTATGATCACTGTTGACGGTATATTTGGGATGGGTTGCGCGCCGCAACACTTTTATTATATATGGATCGGGTTGCGTGCCGCAACATTATTATATATATTTATGGATCGGGTTGCACACCGCAACAGATATTATATTGGATCGGGTTGCACGTCGTAACAAATATTATATTGGATCGGGTTGCACGCCGCAATAGATATTATATTGGATCGAGTTGCACACCGCAACAGTTATATATGTGGATCGGGTTGCACGCCACAACAATATTAAATGATAAGGGATCGGGTTGCGCGCCGCAACAGTATTGTTATTGTATTGTTGTAGATATTGAATTATCCTTTCATATCTTATTAACTTGCTGTTGGATTTGATATGTTCCCCGAAGCATGTACCCCCTCCCATTTAAACTGCTTATTCCTTTTTATTTTCTGCCATATGTTATATAACTGCACAAGTTTATCTAGAGTCTGGTCCTAGCCTCGTCACTACCTCACCGGGGTTAGGCCAGACACTTACCAGCACATGGGATCGGTTGTGTTGATACTACACTCTGCACTCTGTGCAGATATCGGAGCAGCATTGGATCAGTAGCTTGGGAGCCAGCCTTCAGTCCACAGAGATTCCGAGGTAGTCCTGCAGGCGTCCGCAGGCCCGATGTCTCTTCTATCCATTTAGATATTCTGTTTTCTTTTGTATCCGAGACAGACTATATTTCCTTTTTCAAACACTTGTATGTAGCATTCCTACACAGTCCGTAAATGTTGTGACACCGGTTTCTAGGTAGAGACATATGTTGGATTTCGTATTATTTTAGTTTTATATTTGCCTAAGTCCTCCACTAATCTCACATTCCGCTGTTATTTAATGTTTATCACCTATTAAATGCAAGTTGTTAAAAAGATTAAAACAAAGGAGGTAAAGATTTCTAAATTTAGTGGCTTGCCTAGCTTTTACGATTAGGCGTCGTCACGACTCCCGAGGGTGGAAAATCTGGGTCGTGACACAAAGCGACCAAATAGAGCAAATACTTGGAGTACCACCGCTGATCAAGGGAATAGATATGGGCAAATATTCAAAACAACCTTGGAAGCCAAGTGCTGCTCCTCTACAAATTCTGAAGAAATTTAAGATGCCCCATATTCCAAAATACGATGGGACAACTGATCCACGGGACTACGTAACTCCATTCACAACCGGTGTAAAGGGAAACGACTTGACCAAACAAGAAATTGAATCAGTATTGGTCAAAAAATTCAGAGAAACACTCATGAAGGGAGCATTAACATGGTATTCCCTTTTACCCGAAAATTCTATAGATTCTTTTGCTGAGCTTGAAGATTCATTTATCAAAGCAAACGCGGGAGCTCAAAAAGTCGAAAAAAGAATGGAGGATATTTTCAAAATAAAGCAGGGAGATTCGGAGTTGCTCAGAGAATTCGTAGACAGATTCCAGCGTGAAAGGATGATGTTGCCATGCGTACCTGATAACTGGGCGGCTATGGCGTTTGCCAGTAATCTAAATGAGAAAAGTTCAGAAGCCATGAGACGACTCAAGGAATGTCTACGGGAATTTCCAGCAATAACTTGGAATAATGTTTACAACAGATACATTACAAAACTACGGATAGAAGAAGATACCATTACACGGTCTCAAAAAGACGAGAGGGTAAGTTCAAGACGTGCTGAAATTGAAAAAGGTCAGGTAAAACAGGTACAAACCCTGTATGGGACTAGCAGTAAGAGACTCGTGTTCAAAGCAGGATAACTCAAGGTACGATCATAGATCGAGAGATAGAGAATCAGGCTCATCATCAAGGTTTGGAAAAGAGCGCAACGTGCGAGAGACGTGAGATGATGATAGAGGCTCGAAGGCGAAGTTTGGCGGGTACAATTTCAATGTTAGCACATCAGAGTTAGTATCAGTATTAAGAAGCATGGGAGATAAGGTGTGATGGCCAAAGGAAATGAGACTAAACCCGAATAGTCAAAATCCTGATTTTTAGTGCGAGTTTCATAACGATCATGGTCACAAAATAGCGGATTGTAGGTTGCTACAAGGTGAAGTTGACCATCTGTTAAAGCAAGGATATCTAACCGAATTAATTAGTGAAAAAGTTAAGCAAGCCTATATGAAAAATAGGTAGGAGCCCCCTTAACCTCCTTCACCAAAAAGGATTGTTAATGTTATAAGCGGAGGAGAAGAAATTAATGGCATGACATATACGGCAGCCAAGAAAGTTTCAAAATTACAGTCATACACGGGAAGCAAGTTCGACATGTTTTGGAAGAAGAAAGTATTACATTTGATGATGCAGATGCAGAGGGCGTACTAACCCCTACACTATGACGCACTGGTAATATTTTTACTTGTACATGACACTAATGTGAAACGAGTTTTGATTGATCTAGGTATCTCCATAAATATCATTTTTCTAAGAGTGGTAAACGAAATGCAAGCTGAAGATCTGATACCCAAGGCGCATACCTTATCTGGTTTTGACAACTCGAGCGTTGTAACAAAAAGGGAGATAATACTCACCACATTCGCAGAAGGAGTTGTCAAAGACATAAAATTTCAGGTGGTAGAGATGGACATGGCCTACAATATAATTCTCGATAGACCATAGATTCACGAAATGGATGTTGTGCCATCTATCCTGCATCAAGTTATTAAATTCCCTTCACAATGGGGAATACGACAGATCCGTGGTGATCAGCAAACGTCTAGGAGCATCAATTCCGTAGCAGATTCAAGCACAAAAGATTAAAAAAATAGCAATCACAGAATCCAGTTGAGGGTGTTGCAACACAAGCCTCAACTGAACACGGGCGAACAGATGTAGACTCGAGGCCCGATTCCATCCAAGAACCAGAGGAAAATGAAAACATCAAAACGACGATTGGGGAATTGGAAGCTATAGAATTATTCGCACCTTAGTGTGAAAGGAAAGTCTACATTGGGGCCAACCTAAGCCATGAAATGAAAGGTAAGTTGACTGAATTTTTAAAAACTAGCGTGGATTTTTTTATCTGGTCCCATTCTGATATGACAGGAATACCTCCGGAAGTGATGACTCGCAAGTTAAATGAAGATCCATCATATCCACCTGTCAAACAAAAGAAAAGAAAGCAAGGATCTTTCAAAAATAGGTGATTCAAAATGAGGTAAAAAAACTTTTAAAAATTGGGGTCATTCGCGAGGTAAAATATCCAAATTGGTTAGCTAATACTGTAGTTGTACCTAAAAAGAATGGTAAGTGGCGAGTTTATGTAGATTATACTGACCTAAACAAAGCTTGTCCTAAAGATTCTTCTCCATTACCGCATCTAGATCAACTAACGGATTCTATTGCAGGACATGAATTGTTAAGTTTTTTAGATGCATATTTAAGGTATAATTAAATCAAAATGGATCCCATAGATGAGGGAAAAACTTTATTTATAAAAAACAGGGGGACTTACTGTTATAAAGTAATGTCTTTTGGTCTCAAGAACGTTGGAGCCACATATCAAAGGTTGGTGACCAAAATGTTTCAAGAACATTTAGGGAAAACCATGGAAGTCTACATAGATGATATGCTAGTCAAGTCACAACAAGCAGAGGATCATATCCAATACTTGTCTGACACATTTCAGATTCTCCGTAAATTTAACATGAAGCTAAACCCCGAGAAATATGCATTTGGAGTTTCGTCAGGTAAGTTCTTGGGATTTCGTGTTTCTAACTGTGGCATTGAAGTAAATCCTGTGTAGATTAAAGCTATTGAGGAAATTCCTGATACACTTACAAGTAAAAAAGAAGTACAGAGACTGACGGGAAGAATAGCAGCCTTGGGAAGATTTATTTCCAAATCATCAGAAAAATGCTTTGGGTTCTTTTCAGCTCTAAAAAAGCAGGATCAGTTTGAATAGTCTGAGGAATGTCAACAAGCGCTTAAAAATCTGAAAGTATACTTGTCAAATTCACCGTTGCTTGCAAAACCAAAAGATGGGGAGAAACTACTCATCTACCTTGCTATTTCAGAAGTAGCAATGAGTGTTGTTTTAGTTCATAAAGACCAAGGTAAACAGTCTCCAATTTATTATATTAGCAAGTCATTATTAGATGCTGAGACTCGGTATCCTCATCTAGAAAAACGTGCACTTGCATTAATTATGGCATCTAGGAAATTAAGACCTTATTTTCAATAACATCCCATCTCTGTAGTAACTGCCTACCCCCTACATAATATATTACATAAACACGAGTTATCGGGTAGGTTAGCCAAGTGGTCCATAGAGCTAAGTGAATATGACATTACGTGTCAACCTAGAACTGCAATAAAGTCACAGGTGTTAGCAGATTTTGTTGCAGATTTTAGCCAAGGTATACAACTAGAAGTAGAAAAAGAACTACAGGTATTCAATGGGTCTAATCCAGGAACGTGGACTTTATTTACTGATGGTCCATCGAATGTAAAAGGGGCAGGTCTAGGTATTGTTTTGGTACCACCTACGGGAGAAACCATACGACAAGCCATAAAATGCAACCCTATTACTAACAATGAGGTAGAGTATGAAACTGTGATTGCAGGTTTAGAACTAGCACGAGAGCTTGGCATAGAATAGGTCGTAATCAAAAGCGATTCACAGCTCGTAGTTAATCAAATGCTGAGGACTTATATAGCCAGGGAGGTGAGAATGCAGCAATACTTGGAAAAGGCACGTGATTTGGTTAGGCAATTCCAAACCTGGAAAGTCATGCAGATACCAAGAGAGGAAAATGTCGAGGCAGACACCCTAGCTAATCTTGCATCTGCTGCAGAAGTGACAAATGACAAAAATGCTTCTGTAATTCATTTATTTCATTCAATACTTGATCAAGACAAAATGAGATAAATTTCAATAATTTAACTTGGGATTGGAGGAACGAGATTGTCACTTTTTTGCAGTATGGAATTTTACCTAAAGATAAGAAAAAGTCTCCAGCACTCTGCAAAAAAGCTGCTCGGTACTGTTTAAAGCAAGGCAATCTTTATCATAAAATGTATGGTGGTCCCCTAGCAAGATGCCTCGGACCTTCTCAAACAGAGTACGTGATGAGAGAAATACATGAGGGACATTGTGGAAATCAAACCGGAAGAAGATCTTTAGTAAAAACCATGATTAGAGCCGGTTATTATTGGTCAAATATGGAAAACGATGCGGAAATTTTGTGACTAAATGTGACAAGTGCCAAAGATACGGTAACAACATGCATAAACCTGCTGAATTATTACATCCGGTCATTGTACCGTGGCCTATTATGAAGTGGGGGATGGATATCGTGGGTCCACTACAACAAGCCAAAGGCAAGGTAAGATTTTTGCTAGTTCTCACTGATTACTTTACTAAGTGGGTAGAAGCAGGAGCTTTAAACAGGTACGAGAAAAAAAGGTCAGAGATTTCATTTGGCAAAATATCATATGCCGATTCGGTGTACCAAAAAAATCGTATGTGATAACGGCCCGCAATTTATAGGCACGCAAATCACAGAATTTTTTCAGAGTTAGCAAATTAAAAGGATTACTTCAATGCCTTACCATCCGGTGGGTAATGGACAAGCTGAATCAACGAATAAAGTCATTATCAATAACTTGAAGAAAAGGTTGGAGGAATCTAAAGGCAATTGGCCAGAGGTGTTACCTGGAGTCTTGTAGGCTTATCGAACAACTGCAAAAACAAGTACGGGGGAAACACCGTTCTCACTTGTATACGGAGCTGAAGCCTTAATTCTAGTCGATATAGGGGAACCACGCACTTGATATACACAAGCAACTGAGGAGTCAAATAAAGAAGAAATGTGAGAAACCTGGATTTACTTGAAGAGAGGAGGGAAGCTGCGTTAATAAGGATGGCAAAGCAAAAACAAGTCATGGAACGATACTATAACCGGAAAGCTCGTCTCAGATACTTCAAGATTGGGGACTTCGTACTCAAAAAAAATCCAATCAACGAGGGCAACTAATGCAGGAAAGTTAAGTCCAACTTGGGAAGGACCTTATAAGATTCACGGTATCGCTGGAAAAGGAGCATACGAACTGGAAACAATGGATGACAAGATTCTACCTTCAAATTGGAATGTTGTTCATCTGAAGAGATACTATTTCTAAGGAAAGGAAATATCCACGGGCAGGTACCCTCATTTTAAACTTTTGTTTTTGAATTGTTAAAATTTTACTAACGATTTTAGATGATCGGCAAAAAGCTAGCCCACACTAAATGATGAATTATGACCTGTAAGACGTGTGGAAAAAACATAATTCCCAGTCCAGGGTTACAATATTCTGATAGAAATTTAAATGGGTTAAGCAGTCTTCATCTTAAATCGTACCTCCGAGTCCTGTGTGTTTTTCCTTTTCAGGAAAAGGACCATATGGAAGGAATAATCAAGTGCTCGAGATTTCATACTTGAAAGCTCAAACACTTGGGGGACTATATAATATACATAGGATATATGTATAAAGAAGGCAAAGAATACTGAAAACAATTAAAATTCAAGTCAAGCCCAAAGTCTACTCATCAAATGTATCAAGTTCAGAGCAAAGTCACGAGCCAATAACACAAGCCAGCCAAAAACCCTTCATACAGATTTTCAAAATCTTATGATGTTTAGGTTAAAGGCAATATTTAGCCATGGGGTTATATAAAAGGACCTTTGGATTTTATTTCCTTTTTTGCAAATCTGTTGTAAGGAAAATAGTTACGAGAAGATTGCAGAGGGACAAGTGAACTTTCTAAAAATCTGAACTTATCAGAAGACTAACGAAGATCTTCTTGGGTCCAGAAAATGAAGTCTCGAAGAGATTTTTATCCTTGTCAGCTTGATTTGAGGAAGCCTTCTCAACTGCTAACTCAGAAGTCAAAACCTTCAACTGCTGCCCTAAGGTACACTTGTTTTCTTCTAACATTTCCATATCAAGTTGAAAGCTTTCATATTGTTCTTTCCAGTTGTCTACTTCAATCTGATAATCATGCATTAACTGCTCCGCATGAGAAACCCTCTTTATCATCTCTATGCCAATAAGATTGATCTTAACAAAAGGGGGTAAGAACCTTAATAAAAAGAAGAATGGAATAAAGTGCACAAAAAAAAGCAAATATCTTTAATGATGATTGTACTATATCGTTCACCCAAGTCAAAGAGCTATGACTCTCGAGTTTGGATTTCTCAACTGGACCGATCAGAGGTTCCAACCATACGTCAGCCCGACCTGACTTTTTCAAAAGATTACCATCGGCAGGGACCTCAATGGTAATCTGTTTCATTGCTCTACTTCCACGCGAAGAACCAATATCAGTACGAGGAACGTTAGTGGGGGGAACTATAGAGGAAGTCATAACAACTTGGGGTGGAGCAGCAACAGTAGTAGTCACAACAGACAAAGAACGCGCCACAGGGACAGGCATGGTAAAAGAGGCAAGAGGTACTTCATCGGAAACCAAATTCAAATTTTCACTATCAAACCCACGAGAAAAAAACGAATCATCAGAGTCATGAGCTGTCGCATGAGTATCTTCCTCAGAGCTCACCAAGGTGGCTTCAACAGCCTCGGTTATGGGAACAGAACGGGGATGAGTCACTTCATTATATGAAAAGACGCGTCTTCTGGCTTGCGGCCTTTTAATCAAGGAACTCCATCTTGTTCATCCTCTTCTTCAGAATCCTGGGTTGTATCAGCCTTCCTTTTCGATGAAGAACTCAAGATTATCTCTTCAGCTCTTTCCAAAGAAACTCTGGAAGCTGCAACTGCTTCAGCATTTACACCGTGAATGGGAAATCCTGATAAAAAGAAGGATCAAATAAATTCTAAGGGAAATATGAATGAAAATATGAAAAGGAGATGAGTAAAGCATTTACCATGGGTTTTAACCTTCCAACCAAACCTATGCGAAAGGTTTTTCCAAGATCTACCTTCCATTGGAGCAACTTTCAATAACTTTTCTACCTAACCACGGAAATTGGGAATCTCGTCAACAGTTTCCATGGTTGCTAGAAAAAAAAAAGTTAAACAGTAGCGGGAAAAATAAAGGGAAAAGAGAGAAAAAGTTGTAAAAGAAAAACTTACGTGAAAAATTCCTCTTTTCAGGAAATGGAACATTTTTTTTGCCCACTAAATCAACAGTGGGGGCAGAAACAAACATTTCATACCATCCACGGTTCTTATTATCCTCTGGGCTAACCAACACTCTCTTACTTCTCGCCACTAAAGTAAAGATCCCATGACGAAAAAGCTTAGGGGAGTAGAGATGGGTCAAATGGAAAAAAGTAAAAGGCAAGTTAGCCAACCTTGTTAAGTGCCTTAAATAAGCAACAACCCTCCACACAATGGGGCCAATCTATCCTAAACAAACGTCAAAAAAATGACAGAATTCGATGATAACAGGATCGCTGGGGGGTTTAAAATTCAACATAAAAGGATAAGTATACGCAAAAGAAAATCCAGTCATGTAAGATGTAATTCTTTGGTTAGCATTAGGAATAATGATAGGGAACTCAAGCCTTCAATGGCAATCCCTACGAACAACAGAAATTAAACCTTTGATAATTTGAGAAGGGTGAACGTCAACACCATCTAAAGAAGACATAGAAGAAACTTGGTTTCTGATCGATTCTCTATCAGTGTAAAAAGATAGTTCAGAAGGGACAATCTCATCTACTAAAGGCTCATGAACTGTTTCATTAGAATCTTTACTCCTGGATGAAGGTCTCTGTGAGAGAGAACCCCTAGTTCTAGAATGAGGGGTAGAACTCACTAGAGGTATAGAAACACCTCTTACAGATGAAGATCCTAAACTACGCAATCTTCCTCATCTTCTACTTCTAACAGGAGCAAGAGGAAGTTCATCGATAATGGGGACTCTTCTAGGGTTAGGGTTTGAAGATGACATGACTGTACGAGGAAGAAGAAAACAAGAGTGAATATTCTAAGATAGGTAACTTTTTATGAGAAGGACAAAGACAAAAAGCTATATTTATACTCAGAAGCAACCGTCAAAGAAAAAGATGTGATGATGGAAACTGTCGCTTCGTAATTGATGAAGCTGCAAAAAAGCCCTAAAAGACGCTGAAAAGTTGTAGAACCAATCAGAAGATGCCACGCTCACGAGCATTAGATGGAAGTGACATATGAAGCGTCAGTTCCAGAGAAGGTATAATGGTGGCAAAAATTCCCGCTTTAATGAGATCCACTTCCCAAATATTCTACTGATGAATAAATGGCAAGTGGGAGGACTATCTGTATTGGGAAAAATCAAGTTAATATATCGAATTAATTATGTGATGACATGTCATGACACGTGGATCGGTAAAGGAATGACAGTTGGCGAAGAATAGTTGAAGAGGCACGAGCTTTAGCAGGCACGGGTAAAGATCCAAGAAAGCCAAAAGGAATAAATGCTCGAACCTCTTGATATTTTGGAGAAGCATCGGAAGAATGAACCTAAATAGCAAAAGGGTTTAGATACGTATAATTGGTAATTAATAGGCATTAATTGCAGAAAACGTTATAGAATCTGTATTGAAACAGTTACGATTGCCAATTATAACGTTACATTAAATGTCATTAATTGTCCATAATGACTCTATTATGAAAGGAGAGAAACGTATTACTTAGAAATAGCTATAAAAGTTGAGGAATGAATATTTGTAAGGACACGAAATACTATTGGAATATACTGATTTAGTTTGTTTTCTATTCAGTTGTTATTTACATCAATTATTCCTATTTTTATTTGATTATAAGTAACCCGAGTTCTTCTAAAAATAAGTTTTGACCGAAATTCCTATATTTGGTTAAACATAGAGGAGCTTACTTCATGAATAAAATTAGCTTATAAGTTATCTAATTTTAGAATCATATCACAAAAGGTATTAGTTAAGATTCTAGAACAAATTCTATAGTTAGAATCCTTATCTTGATCGACTATCTTTTTGCATGCTTATATGAATATGGGCAACCACATTAGTGTTAGTTTGTGTTTATTAAGTTTTTATCGGGAGGTAAGGTATTATGTCCCCCTCTTATATAACTTTTGTTATCTTATATACGCCAAACCCTCCTTCCACTACAGGATGTGAATGCACTATATGTTTGGCTCGTATAGTGCAGCCAGACATGCGCTATATGTAGTTCGGTTCTATCTTTTTTTTCATATTAGTTTGGTTCTTCGAGTTGAATTTAGTGTTACTTTAGTTCCGGATTGGTAAAAAAACCGTTAGGCAACACCCAAAAAAGAAAGCTTCTTCTTGAACCTATAACCATCCTTAGAATTCATTAATGGAGTATATTATAATTAGAATGTTCAAATTAGAACTGATGATGCTAATCAGAGATCCCGAATTCGAGTTTTATCACTTATCCACAAAACGTTCTTGCTCATGGATCAAGAAGAACTACAATCGGCTCTCATATGCAAGGATGTTACAAGAAGAACTACAATCGGCTCTCATACAAAAGGATGTTATATATATATATATATATATATATATATATATATATATATATATATATATATAGAAAAACTAATGAAACAAATGTAAACACGAGATGGTTAAAAAAAAGTGACATGAAGTAGTGCTACAAGACAACTTGACTTAAATTGAGTAGAAAGAATAGTTACAATATGACAAACAACACGGGAATCTCTGCTCAAGCCATGTGACGATGAGATCCAATGAGGTACCCGACAAGGCTAGAAAAGAAAGGTTTCTGGAAATATATATATATGTATGTATGCTAATAAATGCGTCTCTTCTCTAACAAATTAAGTTTTTAAATGAGGCTTTGCTCACAGTTTAACATTATTTTGTAATGTCTAGATCACTCACAAGAAAGATAGTTGTAGTTGTTGGTTAATAAATTGTATTTGATCACTTCTCAATGTGAATTTGATTACCGAAAATTCTACAAGATAGTTACGGACTTGCTTTCTAATTATATGCTATCATCTAAATGAAGAGTCACAAATTAAACTTCCTCATATATTGTGAAAGTACAAATGTTGAAAACAAATTGTGAATAATATTGTATAAATGGTTAGATATATGTCCAGAAATATATTCTAGCACCAAACATGGAGACACTCCGATCGATAGAATTTTAGAGCCTACGTTTCCTCTACAACTTGACATTTTCATCACACTAATAACTCCTCTTATTAAATCTTCATCCCTTAAAAATATTCTGAAACTAAAATTTTCAAAAAGAATACTTTAGAGTTGTTTTTCCCCTTTGACCACAACATTTAAGTGAAATTTCGACTTTGTTCCACATAATTATCGAGTCACTGTTTGCAACTTAAACAAACATTACAAATCACATAAGGGATCGAAAATGTCAATTATCACAACATTAATTATTTTGAACTCTTGAACAATGTAAACCATTGCATTCAGTAAAACACTAATTGCCAACAAAAGAAGATGAATGGAAAGAGATAGAAAGGACAACGCCAAAAGTTCAACGGCAAATTTTCCTGTCACGCCTCTTGTAGGAAGACGTAAACATGCTAGATCAAACACGAGCTAGCAAATAAAGCCAGTCTCTAGTTTATTTGCTGAATGAGTACTGCTCATACCTCATTGAACAATCAACAAATTCGACTTGACCTCCAATGCGACCATCACAAACAGTCAACAAGTAAGATCTTGCTAACTTTACACAAGTGTCACAGTCTGAATATGCTACACTTGAGCTACAAGAAGCATGGCCATAAGCTAAAGCATCATTAGGATAAGGAGAGGTTATATAGCAATCATAACCTTGTTTTGGAGTCTCGTTCTCTAACCCTACAAGAACATAATACAAGCTATCTGAAAATGGACCATTCTTATCATACACATCACCATTGCATGTATGGTCCAATGGCTTGCTAAATAGTTCTTCACTTCTCACAGAGCAACTAAACCACATTATTCCAATAAGATATGTGGTTAATACTATCATCCTAAAAGTAGAATCCATGGCTCACTCTCTAATATTTCTGTATCTTTTAATCTTCTCCTTCTTTAGTGCATGTTACAAATTTGATCACATGTCCTTGTTTAAATCGTTTTAGCCATCCATTGATTTTTCCACCAATGAAAACTAAGTATTCCATATTTTGGTCTACATCTTGTTTCTTTTCTATATGTATTTTATATATATATATATATATGCTTCCGGCACGAGAGCAGTGTATATATACATGACTTTCTCTTCGCATATATGGATATTCCTCCACTCTTCGCATGGATATTCTTGATACATGTTTTTTTTTTCTTAATTTATTTGCTTTGGTAAACTTTTAGATTCCTCCTACTGATCATTCCAAACAGTAAAATACTCACTTATTTTCCTATATGTGAAAGTTACGTTGGACGGATAAGTACTCCTCCATCCTTAACCCAAAGGTCTCAAGGTCGAGTCTTGAGATCGAATAATGTCGTCTTCGGTAGAGAACACCTTATCCCCAAACTTTTCTGCATGAATGCCGATTAGTCGGACCTCAAAGTGGATACCTGACACTAAGACACCAGGTGAAAATAATTATCTAAAGAAAGCTCTTTCTCGAGAGAGTCAATCAATTCAAGTCATCGATATAGAAGGTCAAATGTGTATTGTATATAGGCTAAGTGCCAAGAGCTCATTGAAATAACTCTACGTCAATGATTACCACAAATTAATTAAGCCTCAATCTTAAACTGGTCAAGAGAGATGAGACCAACACTATTACAAAAGAAAGGTTTCATTGTACTGAAATCAGTTGGAAATTAATGGAGTAACTACATTCTGATTCAAACAAAAACACATTCGTGAGTTTGATGATTAATACCCGTACCATTGCAATTTTTCAGGGAAAATACATTTAATTAATTCAAAGAATTTGGTGTGTCATGAAATAGATATATAATTTTTCTTCCCTTAAGGAAGATCAATATATTAGACAACTAATTTTATTGGTTCTTAAATTAATTTCAACATTTTTTTTTTGTTAAAAACCAACACTCGGGCTATGCTGACCCGAGGTGATGGAGGGTTTGGCAGGACCTCTACCTGATTGATCGAGTGTATGTAATTCTTGACATATACCTGGAATCTACTGCCTCCATTAATCATGTTAACAAGTAAAAGAGAGTCAGTTTGCACCAGAATATTGTGGAACCCATTGTTAATACACCACTGTAAACCTTTCAGTGAAGCCATACTATAATATGAAATAAGTCAACTTAAACTTTTTACTTTATCTTAAATGAAATACGTTATACTACAAAAAAACGTTATCGCACGTTTAAGACCACAAATTTCAAATATTTATAGTCATACAAATGTTATGGTAATGTTTAAGACCATAACTTCAAAATTCTTCCTATTCTTAGCTTGTTAAACTTCGTGTCAAGTTAAATCGAAAAAATTACAATATATTAGTCATCAGTATTTGGAATGAGTAGGTATCTAAAAGCTTATCAAAGAAAAGAAATTTAGATATTGAAATGTGAAATTATTGAGACAAGAAAAAAGCATGTATCAAAGAATATACGAAGAGGCACATTTTCTTCTCTACGAGAAGAGATTGTGTATACACTGCTCTTTTGCCGGCAGCATATATATAAGTACGTTTAAAAAAGAAACAGAATATAGAATACTTAATTTTCATTGGTGGTGAAACCAATGGATGACTTATCTATTTAAATAAAGGACATGGAAATCTCAAATTTATAACACAAAAGAAGGAGAAGATTAAAAGACACAAAATTAAATAGTAAAGAGTAGTGAGCAGCGTATTCTATTTTTAGGATGATAGTATTAACCATATTCTTTATAGTAATTTTGGGTTTTAGTTGCTCAGTGAGAAGTGAAGCAAATAGCAAATTATTGGACCATATATGCAATGGTTATACGTATGATAAGTATGGTCCATTTGCACAAAGCTTGAATTATGTTCTTGTGTCGTTAGAAAATGAAGTTCCAAGTCAAAGTTATGATTACTATATAACCTCTCCTTATCCTAATGATGCTTTAGCTTATGGCCCATGTTTCTTGTAGCTCAACTATAGCATATTCAGACTGAGATACTTGTGTCAAAAATGCAAGATCTTATTTGATGACTGAATGTGATGGTAGCGTCGGAGGTCAAGTCGAATTTGATGATTGCTCAATGAAATATGAGCAGTATCCATTCAGCAGATAAAATATATGCTTTTGCTTTCTCGTGTTTTTTGCGTTTTCCTATAAGAGTGTGACAAGGAAATTAATGGTTGATCTTTTGGTGCTGTCCTTTTTATGATCTCTTTCTGTTCATCTTCTTTTGTTGCATGTAGTAATGATTTGTTTATCAGGAGTGCAGAATAATATATATTGTGGTTGACATTTTCCCTTGATGTGATTTGTAATGTTTGTTTAAGTTGCAAGAAGATTATATGTATAATATATATATATATATATATATATATATATATATATATATATATATATATATATATATATATATCCTTTACATAGTTTTAAGAAAAAGAAAATTTTACAATGGGAAAATTTCAAACAAGAATAACTGGACTCCCTACTTTTCAATTTTATAGTCCAAATATCAATTTACAACCAACCGTAAAAATTGCACAAGGCGCTCTATTTGGTCGCCCCCATTTAACCTATACCCATTTTTTTAAAGTTTTAACTTGTACTCACTTTTTAAACAACTCCAGCCCCCTTTCTCCTCCTCGTTCTCCTCCTTCGTTTTCTTCTTCTTCTTTCTTCTGCTGATGTTGGTGCTGCTATGAACTTCAGTTCATGGGGATGATTGACATAAGTATGTTTATCAGATTATTTAAAAATAAATTTTAAAGAACTTTCTAAAGTAAGTTTTGAAGAAGATGATAGTAACTTGTTGGATTCAGCTTTGTACATTATCAATGCATTTTAACCTGTTGTGCTAAATCATTTATCTAGTTTTTTAAGTTACTAATTCTACTTATGATAAACTTATTATCTGTACAAAAAAATCAATTACATGATAGCATAAAACATGCTGAAGTTCAGCAAATATAGAACAAAACTTCAGCTAAGACATGCTGAAGTTCAGCAAATAGAGAACAAAATTTCAGTTACTAGAATGCTTAAGTTCAGCAATTACAAACAAAAAACTTCAGCCAACACTAAGTTTACGTGAAAAACTTCAGCTAAAACATGCTGAAGTTCTGTAATTACAAACAAAAACTTCGGCAAATAGAGAACAAAAGTTTAGCTACTAAAATGCTTAAGTTCAGCAATTACAAACAAAAACTTCAGCAAATAGAGAACAAAACTTCAGCCACTAGAATGCTTAAGTTCAGCAATTACAAACAAAAACTTCAGCATACTTGGTTCAGCAATTTTTGCTACTTCAGGCCCGTCTACTAGAATGCTAAAGTTTTGCGTGATTGTCTTTGCTATTTCAGGCCCGTATGCTGAAGTTACGTGAAAAAGTTGGTACGCTTGTAATTTTTTTGCGAAGCGGGTATAAGTTAAAACGTGACCCAAAAAGCGGGTATAGATGCAAATGCCCCCAACCCACTAGCCCAAAAATGATAGGCTAAGATTCAACATCCAACTCCAATAGGTTCTCGAAATCACTATTTAACTTTTAAAAAAGATTGTTCAAGCTTTTAATTTAATTTTCGAATCAGTAACGGTGTCTCAAATATTAGTTCAACAAACCAAATCCATTTGGCTGGTGAAAATTAGATTGTTAACAAGGTTAAATATGTGGGTTTAAATTCCGAATTTAATTTTGTGAGAAATTTGGAGTGAGTGTTATTTGGACTTGTTAGAAATAGTATAAGGAAGTTGTATATAAAATTTGAAGTCATTTAATAAAGACTTGGACTGGTTTTGAACAAGAATTGCAACTGAAAATCGTGGAAGAAATTCGTTTACACACACTTCTATGAAGGTGTATAAAATTGTATAATAGTGTATAAGATGTGTTTATACACTCATATACAGTATTATACAAGATTATACATAATTATATAAAAAAAACTGACTTCGTCTACTTCCTTGCGTCTTTTCTGAAATTTAACTCAAATCTTGCTCAAATCTACTCCAAATCACATCAAATTTAAATTTTCAACTCCTTTTGATATTTACAATCTATTGGAACAACACTCAATCCATACAACTAACAAACTCACAATCATATTTTCGAAAGCAAAGCTTTGAATGGTTTCAATGGTGGACTTCTACTCTTTAATTTTCTTACATTACAACCAGGTGCCACAGGGGGAGAAGCAAAAAATACATGGCTTCTTGAAGCATATGTAGAAGATGTAAAAAGAAAAGAGAGTGAAAGCAATGGTTGTGAGAATACATATTTAACTCCATGGCTTTTAGAAGCAATGGTTGTAAGAACACAGCTTTTAAATTTGCAAGTGCTTTCAAAATATGTACAATATAAGATAGGTCAGATAAAACTTACAAACATAGGTCATTTTTTATTATGATATGAAATCACGTGTATTTTCTTGTAATTCTTTCTTTTAAAATTCAATTTACCTCGACCAAGTTCATATGAATATCTTTGGGCTTGACAAAGATTTATAAGAGTATGGACGCGGGGAGGAAGAAATTTGGAGAATTGACCCGTACTACAGAACTTCTAAGTGTAACTTTTCGCTTAATACTAAAATCGAAAATTGAAATATAACATCTAAGGTTGCTTAATCGAGGATACACAATATAAGAAATTGTTCTATTTCCAAATTAAAGTGACCAGGTTTTGCAATTTCTCCTGTTCATGAATGGCTTTATGATGTGGCGAGAATGATCAAGAGGGGTTCGGATTAGATTTTTGGGGGAAGATTTGGCCTTTGGAGATTTTTAATTTTTGAGGGGAAAAGGTTTTCAGGATTTTGGTTGGGTCTGGGTCCAAAGTCCAAATCGATAATAAGAAAACTTTTTCAGGAAAGTCACCCTGTAATTGAAATTGGTGTAATTATTAGGGTAGTAATTACACAGCCTAATAATTATATAGTTATATAATTACGACGACCTATTTGTTTGTCATAGTGTAATTACAAGTTTACTGTTTGGTTGCACAAGTGTAATTACACAGTTACATTAATTAATAATAATAAATTTATAACTAATATTATAAAAATAATGTATATACTGTCTATTTTTAAATTAATAATATTTAGTTTTGATACTTACAAGAACTAAAAATATACGTTTTGTAATAACATCATGGAATTCATGTTTGATAAAATAAATTAATATTTATAAATATAATGTCATAACATTATTCAAATATTTGACAAAACTAATCTATCAATTATAACTAAAAAACGAATAACATGCAATATGAGTCAATACTACTAAAACAAGTAAATTAGAACCATGAATATAACACAATTTCAAAATTCAAAATTCAAAAAACAAAATAGTTTAACATATGTCAAATTCCAACATAATAATAGTAAGTCCCACTGCAACTTAAGATTAGAAAACAATGTAAGTTTATAACCACGTTCAACAACAAATTTTCACTTTAAGTGCATTACTCATTATATGTCAAGATTATTAATGACTCACTATTTCTAATATTAGGAGGTGTAGTTTCAAAAAATAGAATAAGAAAATAAATCAAAAATAAAATATAAGCAACTACTTGGAATCACAAGAAGTAAAGATAAAGAAATAAAAAAATGTACAAAGAAAAATATATTTTAAAATTTTAAAAGAAATTAAAAGGTAAAAATAAAATAAAAAATTAAAATAATAGAAAATAAAAAGTTACAAAGAAAATAAATTAAAATAAAAACAAAAAAGAAAGAAACTAAAAAGCAACCTTGTAATTACACAGTGTAATTTTCACCAATTCTCACCTCTCCCTTGAGAATTGAAAAGTGTAATTACACTCAATTCCATGCAGACCAAGTAATTACTTGGCCAAACAAACATGCCAAGCTGTGTAATTACACCCAATTACACTCAGATCCATTTTCAAGGTGGCTTTCCAAACAGGCTCTAAAGTACATGGATCAACACCGAAATGTTTTGGTGGAACGATAAGTATATATTCCTTCAAAGTAGGATAAAGTTTAGAGTCGCCTTTGATAGGGAGTGTCACACCTCCATTTTCTACCCTGAAGAGGATATAAGGGAGTTTTTTCCAATTTAAGTGACAATCGAATCGGGATTATTTAAAATCAGAGTCGCCACTTGGAATAATTTATGGTGTCCCAAGTCACCGGTTCGAGATCCTGAATCGAGGAAATTGACTCTATTTACGGTCTGCGAACACAGAAATCCGAGTAAGGAATTCTGTTAACCCGAGAGAAGGTGTTAGGCATTCCCGAGTTCCGTGGTTCTAGCACGGTCGCTTTTATCATACTTGGCTTATTAAATTATTTAATTACCCATTTTAGAACCTATGTGCATTTGCCTATTTTAATTAAGAAAATATCTTCAAACAGGTCATGTGCACGTGTACCCATTTGTTCGGCGCGTCAAAATTCATGTCACGCAAACATGTCCATAATTAGTAACGCTTTATTATTATTAAGAAAATTTGGCCGAAGTTGCGCGAACGCATACTTCGGTTTGTTTTTTTAGAATTGTAATTATGTTACACGAACGTATACATAATCACGATGGTATTTTAAATGCGCCTAAAGCAAGCTACGAATATTTGTCATTTTTACATCTAGGTTATGAAATTAATACGAGGACCATGAATGATTAAATTGTGGATGGCGCACCTCTAACCATATGAACTAAATTAAATCTAACGGCCTATTAGCAACACTTTTATTATTAAGAAAGCTTGATCGAAGTTGCGCGAACGCATACTCTAAATTATTTTTTTAATCGTAATTATGTTACGCGAATGTATACACAATTACGATGGTATTTTAAATGCGCCTAAAGCATACTAGTGAGTAGATAAGAAAAGTAAAGCAAACTAAAATAAATAAATAAATAAAAACTCATTTCATGTTGAAGTAGATTTTCCTTGCTCTCAATTAATAGTAAACAGATTTTCTTGACGTTGAAGCAGCTAAGAAAAACTGGATAGGTAATTCATCAAGGATTCCACCAAACTAAGAATTGGAAAACTAAGTAGTGAAAAAAAATGCCAAAAAAAACTAGGACACATTCTGCGAAAATCATTTCAATAACTAAGTCAAGACTAAAAGGCATTTTCTTCTTAACATATTTAAATTGGGTTTATCTCAAATGGAATAAATGAGACAGCATCAATGCACATTTATTCTAACCACAAAATCTATTCACCCTTAAATGGTTCTTTAGAAGCTCAATCCATAGCACAGAAAACAAGAAGAGAAAAGGGGTGAGAAGAACTGTAACGGTGTAACCACCAGATTAGGAGGCCAAGAGGCCATATCAAATGTTAGTCTTGACCAATGAGTGCATGAATAGTCGATACAAGTACAAATTATACTTACAGGGAACAATAGGAACTTCTCTAGAATAAATTGGATAAGCCAACCGCAGCGTCAAAGGTAAAAGAAGATACACTATACTGAATCAGTTTATAGTTATAGTTCCATCATTGGCAATTAACTCCATCAAATATACAGATCACAGAAAGAAAACTTCAGAATCAAAAACTATATATCCTATATTTAGTCGGTCTCAAAATCAAAAGCTCAATTCATGTCCGAGTATTGGTGAATATGCAAAAGAAAACTATGAAACTCAAGGGACGATGATTCAGTTATTTCAAAATCCAAACGCAAGAATGTTATTCAAATGAAAAAAGAAAAAGGAAAATGGATGCAAGTTCTGTACATACATATTTCGCATGACAACTTAATCTCTGTTTTGAACCCAAAATCTAAGGAGCAGGATTATCACCATCACAACTGCCAAATGCAAATACTCTAACAGAAACTAGCGCTTCAAATAACCTGACACAACTGACTCATGTTTGAAAGAAGCAGGAAAGGGAACAAATAGTCTATAAATTTTTTGCAATAAGGCATGAACAAAACTAGCAAACTGACTTCAGTAAACAACACGACATGCATCTTTAATCCCAATTCCAGTAGAGTAACAGCTGCAATGGTGCCAATCCTAGCCGAAAGTGAGGCAGATCACTAGAACTGTGGGCACGTAGATAGCTAATTCAACTGATTGGAATTCAAGGGTCCAGATAGTGAATAAAAACTACGCGCAACTCGACTGATTTGCGACTAGTACACGAGCAAGCATGAAATTTCAAATCAATACATGATTCATTCAATTGATTCAACTAGCAAGAACACACCAACTTTGACAACTCATGCTACAATAAAGCCGAACAAGTTAAACTTCGACTAATTAGAAACCAGATTTCAAACATTTTCCCCAAAACAAATCATGGTCGAATAGTGATACAAGGGCAGATGAGCACACACAGCTACGTGTTTAAATGAATTCTAAGACCAGAGGATTATATGGACATTCATTAGCACACATGTGAAATCATGGAAAAAGCTGAAAAAAACAAGAAGAAACAGAGCAGCAAAATGACAAATCTCAGGTATTACTTTAAACTTCGGCCCATTTTTATAGTTCATACAGAGATCGATTCACAACAGGAACTAAAGAGAGGAAAAGAAATGAACCTGGAATTAATAAACTGAATTAGTACAACACTGAAATCAACCAAAAGAAGCAAATAGCCGCTGAAAATCAACCCTCGAGCAGCGACAAATTCGAACTTCTCAAATGACTTCCATTTTTAACCCAAAATCCAGAACCGAAATGAAGAAGATGGACTCTAGAGATTTCGAAAACTTTAAACAATAATCGACATAGAAATGAATCAGCAGAACACTCAGTGATTTTTTTTTCTCTAGTACCAGAAATAAAGAAGCAATAGAAAATGAAGGAGAAAAATCTTGAACCCTAATTTTTAACTTTCTTCCGAAATCTCTTCCAAACCCTTTCCAAAATATTCTCCAAAAAAATCCCCCTACACAAAAAAAAGGGTCTCACCTTATATAAACCTCCAAAAGATCTCGAACCTTCTTCCTTTCTCTCCAAGAAAATTCCCAAAACGAGAAATGCTCTCCCCCAAACAAATTTCCCACCCCGTTTCCGATGAAAGAGGGACAAATGGAGGGAGTAGATTAGCTCAAATCCAATCTAACGCTCTCCATTTTTCCTTATTTTCATCTGAAGGGTGAAAATATTCGAGATAAATCAAAGAAGCATGTGAGGGGAAAGGGAATCTGTCAGAAACGGTTGTAATATGGTAGGAGGAGAGAGGGAAAACGCGAGGTATGAGATTGGTGTTCACTCGCCCTGGATTTTGAGCGATTTGGGATCTGGTTTGGGTAAGGAAGGCGAGTGAACAATAGCTGCGCCGATTTGGGTCTTGGAGATTAGGGTTCTGTGTATTTTTGTGTTATAATTGGGATGGGTGGGTAACGGGTCGTGGGCTAGAGAAGGGCGGGTAAGGCTGGGGCGGATTGACGTAAAGTTAAGCCTTAGCTCTTGGGCCACAATCAACAACCCTATTTCCTTTTCACTTCTCTCTTTTTTCAATTTTCTTTCCTTATACTAATTAATTAAAACTCCTAAAAATAATTAATTTGGGAAAAACTAAGTTGATGAACTACTAAAATATTTATGAAAATAATTACTCCTAAATTAAAAGGAAAACTACAAATTTAAAATTAAAAGGCTAAAAATGCAAAGTAAGCCGATTTTCGTGATTTTTGTTTTTTTAATAAAAAAATAATTGCTAATTAATTCAAAAAAAATGTAAAATCAAACCTAAATGTGATGCATGGTATTTATTGGCTTTTTCATGATTTTTTAATAAAATAAACGTGCACAGAAAATGCAAATAATTAGCACAAATTTTTACAAAATCTTATAAAATTGTAAAAAATGGAAAAAATTATTTTTCTTGTATTTTATGGGAGTAATTCACCTAGGGCAAAAATCACGTGCTCACATGGAGCACATACTTTAATCTTAAAGTAGAATTTTCCGGTGTAAATCTGTATTAGTTGGCATCAAAATGAGTAGAAGAGGACAAAAAAACTACTATTACTACTACTTTTTTTCATTCTATCTGAAGACCAGAAATGCAAAAATGGAGAGTGTTAAACGTGGTATTATTGAGACGGGAAAAAGTTAATTAAAATATGTATATTGAAAGATAGGCATGTTTTCTTGTCAAGCAAGAAGTATATTGTAATATCCACTACTACAAAACAAGAAGGTTAGACAAAAATAATGGAATATTTAATTTTCATTGGTGGTGAAATCAATGAATGGCTAATCTATTTAAACGAAGAACATGGTAATCTAAAATTTGTACACAAAACAAAGAGAAGATTAAAAGATACAAAATATTAGAAAAGGAGCTATGGATTCTACTTTTAGGATGACAATATTAACCACATTTCTTATTGGAATTTTAGGGTTTAGTTGCTTTGTGAAAAGTGAAACAAATGTCAAGGTTGACCATATATGCAATGGTGGTAAGTATGACAAGACATTTGATCGAACTTTTGTAGAAAACTTGAATTATGTTCTTGGATCATTAAGGGATGAGACTCCAAAAGTTAGTGGTTACAATTACTATGTAACCTCCCCTTTTCCTAATTATCCTTTAGCTTATGGCCATGCTACTTGTGACTCAACTATATCATTTTCAGACTGTGACCTTTGTATGAGTAATGCAAGAGAATACTTGTTGACGATTTGTGACAGTCGTATTGGAGGTCAAGTCTATTTAGGTGATTGCTCAATGAGGTATGAACAATACTCATTCAGCAAATAAATTAGAGGCTGGCTTTATACAAAATATAGTATTTTGTTAATAAACAAGTCGATTTAGGCTGATTGTGATAAGGAAATTTATCGTTGATATCTTAATGTTGTCCTTTTTATCTCTTTTTGTTCGTTTTCTTTTGTTGTCGTTAATGTTTTACTGTTGTAATGGTGTTGTTCGAGTTCAAAATAAGTTATGTAGTGCTTTACATTTTCCCTTAGATGTGATTTGTAATGGTTGTTTATGTTGCACGAATTTTTCAGTTTATAATGTGTTTGAAGATTCGTACTCCTTATTTGTAGCTATCTAATATAGAAACAACTAGAATATGCAATATATAAGCCAAGCAACAATAACAGTGAAAAACAACCTTAGACATGAAAGCAAAAGAAGAAAATGAGAAACCAAAGAAATAAAAAAATAAAAAAATTAACACCTCGATCATAGAAAAAAGAAAAGTTATAGATAATAATGGTTGGATAACTGAACCATCAACTACCAAAATTATGATTTTGTATATTTCTTGGTTTCAATCAGCTAAAATGCGAATTTCGTTCCCTTATTTTGGGACATGCATAGGGCAGGGCATATATGAGGTAAAATCGATAATCCGAACCATTACTTATTTATTGGGTTATCGGTATCGGATTATTGGGTTAATGGTTCGGTAACGGTTTAGATTTTTTTTCACTATTAGGTTACCGATTCGGGACTCGATTTGCCAATTTTATTAATGGGTTAACCGATAACCCAATAAGAATTAATAAAATTATGACTTTACCCTTAAGTATATACATAGCTAGGGCTTCAGTTCATTCTCTCCTATTCTTTCTCAGCCGCACTCTTCAGTTGCTTCATCTTCATTCTTCATAGACCTTACTAGTTACTCCTAGCGTAAGCCTTTAGTCTTATACATTAGGCTTTTAATTTCTATAACAAAATTCATCTTCATATAGGGATTGCTCTATGGTTTCTTTTTTCAGGTTAGGCATTTGACAAACAACATCTATATTATATTGGACTATTTGAGGGCTTCAACGCTTGTGGAAGTGCAGGTATTGTGTGAAATAAAAATTCTAAATCAACTATTGTTGTTATCATATCGGAGGACGCAGCTAATGCCTTGGAATATTTTATGGGAATTGCTGCAGTTTGATAAGTATTTATCCACTGATTTTTTGGTGAAGCCTATAAGGATTGAGTAGTTGTTGTTTTGTTAACTTGAATTTAAATTGTTAGTACTATATGTTTGGACTAGTTAATTTTAAGGTGAAATTGCTACTACTTTATATTATTATTAATGTATTTGGGCAACATGGTTGTTGAAGTATTAGTATTACTCCAGTTGTGGCCACTAGTAGGGTTGGGCATATATCGGGTAAAATCGATAACCCAAACCGTTAGTTGTTTATTGGGTTATCGGTATCGGGTTATTGGGTTAATGGTTCGGTAACAGTTTAGATTTCTTTCACTATTGGGTTATCGGTTCAGGCCTCGGTTTGCCAATTTTATTAATGGGTTAACCGATAACCCAATAAGAATTAATAAAATTATGACTTTGCCCTTAAGTATATACATAGCTAGGGCTTAGGTTCATTCTCTCCTATTCTTTCTCAACCGCACTCTTCAATTGCTTCATCTTCATTCTTCATAGACCTTACTAGTTACTCCTAGCATAAACCTTTAGTCTTATACATTAGGCTTTTAATTTCTATAACAAAATTCATCTTCATATAGGGTTTGCTCTATGGTTTCTTTTTTCAGGTTAGGCATTTGACAAACAACATCTATATTATATTGGACTATTTCAGGGCTTCAACGCTTGTGGAAGTGTTGGTATTGTGTGAAATAAAAATTCTAAATCAACTATTGTTGTTATCATATCGGAAGAGGCAGCTAATGCCTTGGAATATTTTGTGAGAATTGCAGCAGTTTGATAAGTATTTATCCACTGATTGTTTGGTGAAGCCTATAAGGATTGAGTAGTTGTTGTTTTGTTAACTTGAATTTAAATTGTTAGTACTATATGTTTGGACTAGTTAATTTTAAGGTCAAATTGCTATTACTTTGTATTATTGTTAATGTATTTGGGCAACTGGTTGTTGAAGTATTAGTACTACCCAGTTGTGGCCACTAGACATAATGTAGAAATGGGTAGTATAGTATATGTGAATTCTTCTCTCTTTTGCTTAACTCCAATGAATTGTCTTCTCTTTTTTGTTTAACTCTAGATTGAGTTATCTTATCGGGTAAAACGGTAACCAAACCGATAATGATCGATAACCGATTAACTGATACCCGATAATCGATATTTTATCGGTTCGGTTATCGGTTTATTAAATTTATAAACCAATAACCGATATGTTAAACCAATAATATTCATAACCGAACCGAACCGACCGATTCCCACCCCTAAACTTGCATCCTTCATAGTCTTTTATGACAAGATATGTAGTACAAAAGAGAAAACAATAATGTCTATAAATTTAAAATAAAATTTATATCTTTAAAAATTATAAGATATCGCTTCGTTTAATTTGTGAGATAATAAGATACATAATGGTTTAACTTTTGATTTTGGGATTAGCAATTTCGAAATTATTTATACTACAATTACAGTACTCCATTATTTTTATATCATACTCAATATGATATAGCAATCCCAGGATAAAATACTAATATGACAAAAACATTCTTACTCAATATTTGTTTTCCAAAGTTATATATGGTCAAAATCAAGAAGTCCGATTTTGAAATCTTAAATTGGGTTATGAGTCCGAGTTCGGGCGACCCGAAATGGGGGTCGGACCCGGCTGAAGGATACACGCTTCGAGGAAGCAGATCGAAGGCCTGGCACGACCTACATCGAGGGTAGTACATTCTCGAGGGTACTCAAGAAAGAGCGTGAATTTCTCAAGAACACGTGGATCAGGGCATAAATTAAAGGTTAAGATTTGTACGAAATGGTACAGATCAGTATTAGGTTTTTATATACCTGTACCAATAGAATTCTTTACTACAATTAGGAATGTACTATATTGGAATTTTCTCCTCCTATATAAAGGGGACCCCAATCATTTTGTAAAGATGATCTCACATTATTCACGGCAATAAGAATATTCTACTCTGATTGTCTTGTTTAACGTGTTCAACAAGTGTTCTTCAGCTGACCTCGATGTCCCTAAGAAAGCCAAGCTCGAGGTCCTCATTATTATAACAATACTGGTTTGGTTCATTAATTCTTCTCACCTAAACTTAATATTACTTATATATTCTCTAGTATTAGTATAAATCATATATCTTTAAAATCACAAATTACATTTAATTGTTACCCCTATTTTTCGAGGTAAACAGTTTGGCGCCGACCGTGGGGCTAAAGATAATAGTGATTGTTTTAGTGCTAATTTTTTGATAACACACGTTATTCTTTACACTTTTTCTTGTCAAAGATCCTTTGATTTCAGGCTTAAACATGTCTAGCACACAGAATGCACCTATTTACGAAGACGAAGGTCCTGGAGAAAACAGCGTTATAGGGGTCGGTGTACCACCCATAAATCCTGAGGGAGTGCCTAATGTGGAGCCAGTTGATATCAGTTCGCATAACTCTCTAACACAGCCACATGCACGAACCTTGTAAGGAATGCACACAAGGAAGCCCAGGCCCGAGGCCAGGAAACACGAGGAATGAAAGAAGGCGGAGTCACTCTCTAAGTGATATTTGAAATGCTGCAAGCCCATCAAGTCACCATCGCTCAACTTCAGAGTCAGAATAGAACCCCCAACACAGCCGAATCAGTGAACCCTCGGCGTACAGAACCAACGAGGCCCGACGAAAATGGCTTGGGGACTGACCCCACTATTATAAAAATGTTCGAGGAGCTTGCCAAAAGGATAGAGACCAGAGAAAAGAAAATTGAAGAAAATGACAAAAAAGTGAAAACGTAAAACTCGAGGGTCGACCAGATACCGGGAGCACCTCCGATTTTGAAAGGACTAGACTCGAAAAAGTTCGTGCAAAAATCATTCTCCCAGGGTGCGGCTCTAAATCCCATCCCGAAGAAGTTTTGGATGCCAGATATTCCGAAATACAATGGAACCACTGATCCCAACGAGCACATTACCACATACACTTGTGGCATAAAAGGAAACGATTTGGAAAATGATGAGATTGAATCAGTTTTGCTAAAAAGGTTTGGGGAAACTCTGTCTAAAGGTGTCATGATTTGGTACCATAACCTACCCCCGAACTCTATCAATTCGTTTGCCATGTTGGCAGATTCATTTGTGAAGGCACATGCTGGTGCCATAAAAGTTGCAACAAGGAAATCGGACGTATTTAAGATAAAACAAAGGGAGAACGAAATGCTGAGGGAGTTTGTATCCCATTTCCAATCAAAACGAATAGATTTATCGCCAGTCTCCGACGACTGGGCCGTACAAGCTTTTACTTAGGGACTAAATGAACGAAGCTTAATAGCTTCGAAACAGCTGAAGCTGAACTTGCTCGAGTATCCCACTGTAACTTGGGCGGATGTGCATAACAGGTACCAATCAAAGATTAGGGTCGAGGATGACCAGTTGGGAGCCCCATCGGGCTCAGTTTATCCAAGCAGATTACTAGTAAGGGAGTCAGAAAATGCAGACAGGGGGGCCAAGATCGAATAAGTAAAGATATCGGCCATACATCAAGGATCGAAGGAATATGTCAAAAGATAACATACCTCGGAATGATCGAAGAGCAGATTGAGGTCAAAGTTCCCGGGGACTCATGAGCAAAACCAGATTTGATAGGCACTTGAGACCGGCAGAGGCGCCCAGATTATCAGCGTACAACTTCAACATCGACGCCTCGGGGATCATCTCAGCCATTGGCAAAATTTGAGATACTAGATGGCCCAAGCCTATACAGACCGATCTTTCTCAGTGGAACCCCGACTTGATGTGCAAATATCATGGTACTCATGGGCATAAGACCGAATATTGCAGGCACTTAAGGGAAGAAGTGGCTAGGTTATTCAATAAGGGCCACCTTCAAGAATTCATAAGTGATGGGGCTAAGAATCACTTCAGGGAAAGAGATGCAGACAGGAAGAATGAACCTGAAGAACCTCAACATGTCATTCAAATGATCATCGATGGAGTTGACGTACCACAGGGGCCTATATTCAAGCGTACCAAAGTATCTATCACAAGGGAGAAACAGACTCGGAATTACATGCCCGGGGACACTCTCACATTCATCGAGGAAGACATCAAGGCCTCATCTCAGCCTCACAATGATGCACTAATAATTTCTATCCTTTTAAATAAAGTTCAAGTTAAATGTGTTCTCGTGGATCCAGGTAGTTCGACAAATATAATCCGGTCAAGGGTCGTAGAGAAGCTCGGGCTGCTCGATCAAATCATACCGGCATCTCTAGTCTTGAATGGCTTTAACATGGCAGGTGAAACAACAAATCATCCTCCCAGTCAACATGGCCGGAACCATATAAGACACCAAATTTCATGTCATCGAAGGTGACATCAGATATAATGCTTTGCTTAGGAGACTGTGGATCCATAGCATGAGGGCGGTGCCATCGACCCTCCATCAGATGATGAAGTTCCCAACAAAGGATGGCGTGAAAATAGTATATGGAGAGCAGCATGCAGCTAAGGAGATGTTTGCAGTGCATGACTTGGCACCGATATCGGCACCATCCACATCGGAAAAGTTGAAGGACGAGCAAATAGCCAAATAGCAATCACAGCCCGAGCCCTCGGTTGAGCCCGAAGGACAGGTATCCGACAAACAGGTTGCTGAGAACGAAGAAGAAGATTTTCTCACCCCTCGAGCCTTCATCGCTCCGAAAGAATTGGATGCGACGAAGTGCACGGTCGAGGAACTCGAACAGGACATATTGGTCGAGCATCTTCCAGAACGAAAGGTATACCTGGGAATGGGGTTAACCCCTGAACTCAGGAAAAAACTCATTCAATTTCTTATCGATAACATTGGTTATTTTGCCTGGTCCCACTTAGACATGACAGGAATCCCACCGGAGATAACTACCCATCGACTAAGTGTCGATCCCAAATTTAAACTGGCGAAGCAGAAGAGGAGACCAGTCTGAGGTAAAGCATGCATTCATCAAAGAAGAGGTATCCAAACTTCTCAAAATAGGATCCATTAGGGAAGTAAAATATCCCGAATGTCTAGCTAACGTAGTGGTAGTACCTAAAAATGGGAATAAACTTAGAATGTGCGTAGACTACAAGGATTTGAACAAAGCATGTCCTAAACATTCTTTCCCACTGCCCAACATTGATCGATTGATCGATGCCACGACTGGCCACGAGATCATTACCTTTCTCGATGCCTACTCCTGGTACAATCAGATTCAAATGAACCCGGAGGACCCGGAAAAAACTTGTTCATCACGAAGTATGGTACATATTGCTATAATGTAATGCCCTTCGGGCTAAAGAATGCAGGGGCCACATATCAACGCCTAGTTAATAAGATGTTTGAACATCAAATAGGCAAATCCATGGAAGTTTATATTGATGACATGCTAGTTAAGTCCCTACACGCAGAGGAACATTTGACCCATTTGCAGGTAACATTCGACATCCTAAGGAAGTACAACATGAACCTCAATCCCAAGAAATGCATTTTCGGAGTCGGCTCGGGCAAGTTCTTGGGCTTCATGGTGTCGAATAGGGGATAGAGATCAACCCCGATAAAATCAAAGACATCAAGGAGATCACCGTAGTGAACAATGTGACAGTCGTACAACAGCTGACCAGGAGAATAGCTGCCCTAGGCCAATTTATCTCAAGGTCATCAGATCGGAGCCATCACTTCTTTTCCCTACTCAAGAAGAAGAAGAACTTTCTATGGACTCCAGAATGCCAGCAAGCCTTGGAAGAATTAAAACGGTATCTCTCAAGCCCACCCCTGCTCCATACTCTGAAGGAGGATGAAACACTCTACTTGTATCTAGCCATGTCCGAAGTAGCTGTAAGTGGCGTGTTGGTTCGAGAAGAGCAAGGTACGCAATTTTCTGTCTATTATGTAAGCCGAACCCTAGGAGATGCTGAAACCAGGTACCCTCATTTGGAAAAGTTAGCTCTTGCATTAATAAGAGCATCTAGGAAATTAAAACCATATTTTCAATGCTATCACATATGTGTGCTAACTACATACCCACTTCGAAATGTCTTGCATAGGGCCGAATTATTGGGTAGATTGGCCAAATGGGCCATCTAACTTGGAGGATATGATATTGAATATCAGCCTTGAACAACTATCAAGTCTCGAATTTTGGCATACTTCGTGGCCGATTTCGCACCTACCCTCGTACCCGAAGTAGAAAAGGAAATCTTGCTAAAAATGGGTATGTCATAGGGGGTATGGACCCTCTTCAAAGACGGTGCCTTGAATGTGAAAGGGACTGGACTCAGTATCGTTTTAAAGCCACCTACAGGCGGTGTCACCAGGTAGTCTATCAAAACTCCTAAATTAACTAATAATGAGGCCGAGTATGAGGCCATGATTGCAGGTCTCGAACTAGCCAATGGCCTAGGGGTAGAGGTCATCGAGACAAAATGTGACTCTCTTTTGATAGTAAATCAAGTAAACGGGAGCTTCGAAGTTCGAGACAACTAAATGCAGAGGTAATTGGACAAACTTCAAGTGACATTGCATCGCTTCAAGGAGTGGACGTTGGATCATGTACCTCGAGATCAGAATAGCGAGGCCGATGCACTTGTAAACTTGGGGTCATCGGTTGAAGAAGATGATATTGTCCCGGAGATTGTCGTCCAACTATCGAAGTCGGTGGTCGAATAAGGCCATGCAAAGATTAATTCAACAAGTTTAACGTGGGATTGGAGGAATAAGTACATCGACTACCTGAAGCATGGGAAGCTCCCTACGGACCAAAGGAGTCGAGAACGCTTCGAACCAAAGTAGCTCGATTCTCACTCGATGAAAATGGAACGTTGTACAGAAGAACCTTCGATGGACCACTAGCAGTGTGCTTGGGACCCGAGGATACTGATTACGTATTATGAGAAATCCACAAAGGTACTTGTGGGAACCATTCTGGTGCAGACTCTCTGGTTCGTAAGGTGATCAGAGCGGGGTACTATTGGGATACCATGGAAAAGGATACCAAGGATGTCACAACCCAAACCGATGGGCCACGACGGGCACCTGGTACCTTACTCAACCGAGTACTAACGTATTGTTCTTATTACATCATCATATACACATGACATATGGGCCTAATAGGCCAACATGATCCTTTATAAACTCAAAACATAGGCCGACAAGGTCGTGCATTCTTTCACGTACAAGACATATATCTACAAACCTCTAAGAATACATAAATGTAATAAAAGTCAGGATAGAGTCCCGCCATACCAAACAATACATGTCTAAATTATACTAACCAAACGAGCAACTCCAAAGCAAATGGAGCGCACCAACATCTTTTGCTGAGCTGATAGCCTACTTGGAGGGCTCTCGACCTGTCTATCGAGACCTACGGGCATGAAACACAGCGTCCCCAGGCAAAAGGGGCATCAGTACGAATAATGTACCGAGTATGTAAGGCATATAAGTAAGTACATCAGAGACATAGAAGAAATATAAAGTACATGACTCAACCTGCAAGTATGAATAACTTTGTAAATCATAAATTACTTTTAGCGTCATACATGTGCGTATGAATGTCATGTCGTGCATAGGTACATGTTTTATAACATCATCAGCCTCTAAGGGTATTCCATTATATCATACCGGCAACTGTGGGCAAAATCATCATTGTATACCAGCTGATCAGGTGGTGGTGCGTATATAACGCCATAACCTTTCCCATATCCCATATACATATATTTACATATATACGCGTATATAACACCGTTTAAGTACATACATATATATGCGTATATAACGCCGTTTGAATCATATTTCAGCCACTGTGGGCAACATCATCATCATATACCAGCTGATCAGGTGGTGATGCGTATATAACGCCGTAACCTTTTCCCATATCCCATATACATATATTTACATATATACGAGCATATATAACGCCATCTGGTCATGGGTCAATGCACATGAATACAATGCATGAAAAGTACGTCAATAAAATCATTCGGAAGGTCATAAGACCACTTTGCCTCTTGAGAAATATCATAAAGTAACCTCTTTTCAACTTTCGTATTTTTCTGAGACCCATGAACAGATGATAAAATATTATGACACATGGAAATTCAAGAACATAGATATTTCTAATACTTCTATGAATAGAGTCATTCATGGAATTTGTGCATTTGCACGTTGTGTTCGTATCATATGGATTATTCCAAAAGAAAGAAGGGATAACCTTAACATACCTGAGCCAATTCTCTTGACAATCCCTCTAACACAGGTCAATTGCGACAATTACGTAACGGAGTATCGAAGAAGGAAAAAACCCGTATGATATTCTTGAGAAAGATTATACTGTGTTCTCTTAGAATCGCGTCTTACGTTGCGATTATAAAATTCCAGATTGTGTTACAGAATATGTAACTTGCTAGTATGGCGTTGAAGCCCATATAGGCTGCCATGGAATTGTAGTATAAAAGAAGTAAAGAAGAAGGAGATGATGTTAATTTTAGGGGCATGTGATATTGAATAGATTGTAAAGATAATGGAATGAATAGGATTAGTTTGTCACTTTAAATGGGAGCACACGTATTTACACATACAGTAGTGTTTTTCATAAGACATGGATACGTGTTTTCTTGAAAAGTGTATTAATTCTTATCCAAAAGTCTTGATTAAGCTTATCCACAAAAATTGTTTAATTAATTTGATAATCTCCCACTAACCACTAATCCCCATAATTAAGAATTATCCCAAATTACTTTATATATTGCTCATTTTTATCATACCTTATACACCTCTCTATCATGGCCATGTGGTACATTGTATGGTACTAGTCCATCAATACCGGGTATTTTAGTTTGGGCCATATTTTATCCCAAAACGTCAAACTTTGACAAAATTCTTTTTCTTAGACTTGCTCCCCTTTCACCTTCATGAATTTACTAATCACTTGTGAAATAGCATAATCCTTATAATCCCCAAAATAAATCTCATTCCCGAATTTGCATCGATTAATCTTACGACGAAGCTTTATTGTACGACGACGTTTTAATGTACGAAAATGTGAAATATAATATCTCATTTTCAGACTTTCATCATTTTACTTATGGCGTACTTTCACGCACGAAAACCTAGGGTGTAACAAAGGAGTTCATTCGAAAGTGTGACAAATGCCAAAAATTTGCACCGATGATCCATCAACCCGGTAAACAACTCCATTCGGTCCTATCCCCGTGGCCATTCATGAAATGGGGGATGGACATCGTCGGCCCCCTACCAACGGTGCCAGGTAAAGCTAGAATTCATTTGTTTATGACTGACTACTTCTCGAAATGGGTAGAAGCACAGGCCTTCGAGAAAATAAGGGAAAAAGAAGTCATCAACTTCATATGGGATCACATCATATGTCGATTTGGAATACTCGCCGAAATAGCATGTGATAATGGAAAGCAGTTCATCGGCAACAATGTAACAAAATTCCTCGAGGACCATAAAATCAAAAGGATTCTATCAGCACCTTACCACCCGAGTGCAAATGGCCATGCTAAGTCCACAAACAAAATCATCATTCGAAACTTAAAGAAAAGGTTAGATGATGCTAAGTGGAAATGGAGAGAAGTGATTCCCGAGGTGCTATGGGCATATCGAATGACTTCGAAGTCGAGAATGGGGGAGACCCCATTTTCTTTGGTATAAGGATCCAAAGCACTAATCCCAATCGAAGTCGGGAAACCAGCGTCAGGTTTCAGCATGCCACCAAGGACTCAAATCACGAAGCTATGAACACTTCTCTTGAATTACTTGATAAAAAATAGGAGACCGCATTGATTCGAATGGCCGCACAAAAACAAAGGATCGAAAGGTATTACAACAGAAGGACAAACCTTCGATATTTAGAGTCGGGGACTTGGTTCTAAGGAAAGTCACTCTCAACACTCAAGACCCAAACGAAGGGAAGCTAGGTCCCAATTGGGAAGGATCGTACCATGTCCTCAAAATCATAGGGAAAGGATCATACAAACTTAGCACAATGGAAGGCGAGCAACTACCAAACAATTGGAATGTATCGATGCTTCAGCGATATTACTGTTGAGGTATGACATTCTCCCCTTTTTCATTTGTATTTAAAACTAACTTCTTGCAGATGTTCGATTGAAGATATCAAGGCATCTTCCGGCTTGAAGACCTTGGGTTTGAACGCATGTGTTGCACTCTTTTTCCCTTAGATCGGGTTTTATCCCAAATGGGCTTTTCTAGCAAGATTTAATGAGGCAACACCTATATGCTACCTAAGGAACATTCAACAAAGTATTCAAGGCTTCTTTTCGATCAACCTCGAATACTGGGGGGCATCACTCTCAGAGGTTATATCCTCGAAGAAAGCAATTCATGCCAAGGAAGGCCTCGATAGGGAATGTTGTAATGGGCCAAACGGTCAAAAGAACTGTGTCCACATAGAATAGTCGAGCCCCTAGCGGCAAAACATGTACGCATGTATCAATTATTTGAAGAAGCATTTTTTTTATCAAAACACTTTGTGCCTCAAAGAAGTCAACTATTTTCACATTTAACGGCTCAAGGGCCAAAACCCCGAGTGCACCCGAACACTCGGGGACTGTTATCAACTATCGACATACCGAGTTATCGAATAGTTAAACTTATAAGACCTCAAAGAGGCACATTCGAGCTCATAAGACCTCAAAGTGGCATCCCCTCGATATTAAGGCCAAGGCCATCACACTCGGGGACTAAAGGCTACCGCCATATAAAAGACTACGGTCATATAAAAAAACTACGATCGAAATAATGCAGCTCGGAGACGTATGACTTCCGTCATAAATTAAAGGCCTTCGAACATTGAAAAACCGGTTAAATCAGGCTACCCTCGGCAAAAGCAGAATATAAGGGGCTTCAATAAATTCAGCCCTCGAAAACTCTAAGGGTTTCGATAAATTCGGCCCTCGAATAATCCAAAGGCTTTGATAACATCAGCCTTCGGAAAAACATCAAGAGGTATTCAATGATGTTTACACAAACAAATTACTAATAAGGTTCCAATACATCGAACCTTCGAAAAACCCAAACGGGTACAAAAAATACATGCTAAGGCATACAAAAAAAATTTACTAAGTCTTTTAGCCGGAAAGAGGGAAAAATTATAGCCATTTTAAAAGGAGAAACGGCCCAACTTAAAGAGCCTAAGGGCAAACTTAAAAGAGCCTAAGGGTCAATATATAAGAGCCTAAGGGTAAATTTTAAAACAGCCTAAGGGTCAATTTTAAAAGAGCCTAAAGGCCGATATACACGAGCCTAAGGTCCAGCTTAAAAATGATATAGGGCCAAAAGCTTAGGCGAGCCCGAGACTCTGTTCTCATTTATCTCGGACCCAAAGGCCCCATCATTCTGAGTTCGCATCAAAGTAATTTTAGGCTTAACTCGAGGATCATCTAAAACCTCAGGGGGTATGATCTTGAGCAATAAAAACCTAAGGGTTTGCTACGAGTCTAGACCGATACTCGAGACTTAGTATTTGAATCATCGGAATCTTTCATAAACAGGGAACAAAATAAAAGTCAACACAAATCTAGGAGAGAGCAAAAATATACTTTATGGTTCATTAAGGAAATTTACAAAACATATTACAACGCTCGCAATGGGCCCTTGCACAGAAAAGAAAAAGAGAACCTAATCTATTTTTGGGGTCATATCCTCGGGAGCGCCATCCTCAGGAGCTGCATTTTCGGAAGCTCTATCTTCGAGAGCCTCTTCCTCTTCGGAAGCATCATCTTTGCCTTCCTCGTCCCCGGAGCCACTCAACATATCCTCATCATCGGAGGAGACAAGAAACCTAGCATCGATTTTCGGCGCCTTTGTTTCAGCTAACTCCCCGGCGAGGTCGAACCCTCAGGTGTGGATCTCTTGAAGAGTCTCCCTCCGGGTTTGGCATTTAGCCAATTCATTACTCTCTATCCCTATTTTGGAGGCCTCCCTCAACTCGGCTTGAACGACCACAACTTCCCTCCTATATATAGCAATGATTTATCACCCGCAACCTTCATCTTCTCGGCTTCGGACTTAGCCTATACTGTTTCAGCCTTAGCCTGCACAACTTGGGCCCGGGCTTTAGCCAGCTCAGCCTCCAACCTCTCGATTTTCTTGGCCTGAGCCAGACTCTTGGCTTCAGCACCTCGGAGATGAGCTTTGATCGAGGTCAGTTGGGCCGCAATAGCTTCTTTATCGGTAACAAGTTGGTCCATGTTCTTCTTTCACTGATGACAATCAGCCCAAACTTGATCTACCTCACCCTAGAGCTGCCCAATCATATTCAGCTTTTGCTGTAGCTGAGATACCGAAGTATTAGCCTCCAAAGTAGGGACAAGAAGGACAAACTCTATTAAAATCATAGTTACTTGCTTGTCTAGTTCGGACTCACTTTTTGAGCTTTGGCCAACGCGGTTCGGAGATCCTTTAGCTCCTCTTCCTTTTGGCTACAGATGAGCCTCAAGGCCTTCTCTTCGCCCAAAAATTTCTTAAGCCCGGCCTCGCATTGGCTCAGCTCGTCTCTAAACTTTGCAACGGCCTATACATGAAATGGAGACATATCAGTCAAAAGGAAAGAGAGAAAAAATAGCATTGCTAAAAGTAAGTACTTACCCGGGAAAGGAGATGTTGTGCCTCCTCAAAGATAGTGGACGCATCGTTCAGGTCATCGGCATCCTCAATCCTGGCATAGAAACTCTGGAAAAGATCGTCTCCAATGACCTTACTCGGATCAGGCATGTGCAGAGCGTTGGCTTCATCGATAGTCCCCTCGGAAAAGGTTGGCAATGAAAAGGAGTGACCTGTTGTCGTGGACCCGAGTTCTTCACTTGGGGCATTATCATTACCATTGGGGGCCTCAGCATCTACCCCTTTGGAATGGTTGTTGAAGATGGAGGGACAATCTTAACCTCCGGGGACATAGGGGTCGTTCCCGTTTCTTCCCTCCGGACACCCTCACCATGGGATGGCTTTTCTAGTTTGGAAGGCTCGGTGGCCTCGACTGGCTTCTTGGTCCGAGTCACCAGCGATGACTCTTCCTCATCATTTTCCTCACCATCTGGGGAGTCATGGACCGAGTCTGTGCCCATTTGAGCGAACCTTTTCCGCATCCTTCGAGTGGAGGTTTTCTTCTCTTGGGGTTTTTTGGGTTTCGAGACTCTTTTTCTTTTATTATCCTTCTCGAGCTTTGGATGTGAAGGCTTGGTTGTTTCCCCAGGGGGGCGGTCTCATATCGGATGCATCTCCGAGGCCTGTATAGGCAAGCATGAGTAAGTAAAAATACTGCCAAATATATGGAAAGTGTTGGAACTATAGAAACCTATCGTGGTTCTTGGACTCCCACCGGCAATCGGGCCACTTGCGCTCATCATAGGAAGAAGTGGTAGCTAATTTTCTAACCCAATCCTCGAGGTTGGTTACCGCTAGGGGCGCCCAAGCTTTGGCTGCTAGAAGAAAGATAAGGGCGTTATGGAACATGAGAGAATATGAATGTATACAAGAAAGACAAACTCCACTTACGGTTACAGTTTCACTTCTCCGGGAACGATATTTTTTCCTCGGGGATGATGTTCGAAGTTCTTACTCTAACGAACTGGCTCATCCAACCCCGGTCTTTGGGTTCGTCGGTGCTGGAAAAGAAGGACTTCGTTGTTCGGCGTTGCAGCTTGATGAGCCCTTAGAATAATTGGGGTCGATATAACCGAACCAGGTGGCTGAGGGTGAACTTCAAACCCTTGGCCTTTTCAGAAAAGTACCGCAACATGATCACGATACGCCAAAAGGAAGGGTAAATTTGACCAAGAGTGACTTTGTACGTCTTGCAGAAGTCGATCACCACCGGATCGAGGGGACCCAGTGTGAAGGGGTAAGTGTAAACACTCAAAAACCCCTCTTTGTGGGTAGTTATGCTTTCATCAGGCCCTCGGGATTTGGACCTCGACCTCGTGTCCCCACCGACAATCCTTCTTTATTTCATCGGTGAGCTACTCCGTAATCAGGCTAATATATCGGGATACGTGCTCACATCGGCCTTCGACATTGGAAGGATTCTCGATAACAAAGTCCTTCTTAATGATGCAATTACCATTTGGTGATTTCCTCAAGTGTTGGCGGCACCACCGTTGTGGTCGGCCGAGAGGCAGAGAAAGATGATGCTTTGTCCTTTTCGAGGACCGTCTTGGAAGTTTTGGCCATGGTTGTAAACTAAATAATGGAGGTGTACAGGGATATGGTGTTTCCGGCAAGAGCTTGGTGTTTTTCGGCGCTTAAAGAGGCGGAGGAAACGAGTGATTGAAGGAAGAGATGAAGATAGGAAAGGATTGAAGAAAGGGTAAAGTTCTTTACTTAGAGAAAAACACCTCATACTTATAGAGGGGCAGCAACGGTTCAGTGGAATTAGTGACCAACCAACGCTGGCGTGCATTCGATGTTTTTGGGGAAATGAGCCGATGGGACGTTTCGGTCACTTCGAACGCTGGCATCACGAGGATGACATCATTATGAAGGGCTTCGGGAATCCAAGTCGTTTCATATCATTTCATTCTAAGAAACGCAGGGACTATTTGTATATGGTCAAAATCAAGAAGTCCGATTTTGAAGTCTTAAATTGGGTTACGAGTCTGAGTTCGGGTGACCCGAAGTAGGGGTCGGACCCAGCTGAAGGATACACGCCTCGAGGAAGCAGATCGAAAGCCTGGCACGACCTACATCGAGGGCAGTACATTCTCGAGGGTACTCAAGAAAGAGCGGAAATTTCTCAAGAACACGTGGATTAGGGCATAAATTAAAGGATAAGATTTGTACGAAATGGTACAGATCCGTACTAGGTTGTTATACACCTGTACTAATAGAATTCTTTACTACAATTAGGTATGTACTATATTGGGGTTTTCTCCTCCTATATAAAGGGGACCCCAATCATTTTGTAAAGATGATCTCACATTATTCACGGCAATAAGAATATTCTACTCTGCTTTTCTTGTTTAACGTGCTCAACAAGTGTTCTTCAACTTTATTGTTTTTACTTTATTATTCATACTTTATTGTTCTTAGCTGACCTCGATGTCCCCAAGAAAGCCAAGCTCGAGGTTCTCATTATTATAGCAATACTGGTTTGGTTCATCAATTCCTCTACCACATTGTAATCCATTATTTTTATATCATACTCAATATGAAATAACAATCCCTGGATAAAATACTAAAATGGCAAAAACATTCTTCCTCAATATTCGTTTTCCAAAGTCCTTCGAAATATATCAAGGTTTAAAAGAAAAAATAAAATTTTATCTCAATTTCTCTAATGTAAAATTAAATATATATTTAACATTATTATTTTATATATCTCATTTTAGTCCAATAAAGGGCATCCCGATATACTAAGCTCCCGACATACACAGGGTTCGGGGAAAGGTCGGACCACAAGGGTCTATTGTACACAACTTTACCCTTCATTTCTGCAAGAAGCTGTTTTCACGGCTTGAACTCCTGGTTATATAGCATCAACTTTACCAGTCATGCCAAGGCTTCCCTTCCTCATTTTTAGTCCAATAAAACAAATATTTACCACTAAAAATATGTTAATTAAATAATAATTATTATTAATCTCGTATTATAATCTAACATTATAATCTGGTATAAGTACCAAACTGTTATAAATATATTATATTATGGATGTTCATTTAGTACTCCGTTGTAAATAATCTTCCTGAAGAAGCTTATCCATATGGGACTCCACCGTAAATATATTTATCCATTTAGTACTCTATTGGAAATAAGCTTCCTGAAGAAGCTTATCACTTTGGTACCCGGTTATGGATAAATATTACCCTAGGTAAAAGATTATCCATACCGGATATAATAAGTTTATCCATTCAGTACTCCGTTATGGATAAACATTGCTCTCAGTAGAAGATTATCCATATCTGGTATAGTAGCAGCTTACACAGCAGCTTGCAGTAGCAGCTTACACAGCAGCTTGCAGTAGCAGCTTACACAGCAGCTTGCAGTAGCAGCTTACACAGCAGCTTGCAGTAGCAGCTTACACAGCAGCTTGTCAATAGAAGATTATCCATATCTGGTATAGTAGCAGCTTACACAACAACTTCCTTTCTTCTATAAATAGAAGAGATTTCAGTTCATTATGTACATCAGTTTGAATTCGAATAATATATCAGTTTCTCTCTATACTTGTCTTTACTTTATAGTCTTTATTTTATAACACGTTATCAGCACGAGACTCTGCCATCTCGAGCAAATATTTTGAAAGTATCTGAGGTAAGAACTTTCTTTTCCTAAATAATGTCAAATCTTTCTAAACTTGAATTTGTAGCCCTGGATATATCGGGCAAAAGCTACATGTATTGGGTGCTTGATGCTGAAATTCATCTTCATGCGATGGGTCTGGCAGACACCATCAACGATAAAAATCAGGCATCAAACCAAGACCGTGCCAAAGCAATGATATTCCTACGCCATCACCTTGATGAGGGCCTGAAAATGGAATATCTTACTATTAAAGATCCAGTCATACTGTAGAATAATTTGAAAGATAGATATGACCACCTGAAGATGGTCGTTCTTCCACAGGCACGTTATGATTGGACTCATCTAAGGCTACAAGATTTTAAATCTATCAGTGAGTATAATTCTGCTATGTTCAGAATTATTTCCCAATTGAAATTATGTGGTGATAATATTACTGATCATGATATGTTGGAGAAAATTTTTACCACTTTTCATGCCTCGAATATGCTCCTGCAGCAGCAATATTGAGAGATGAGATTTAAAAAGTATTCTGAACTTATCTCACATCTTCTTATAGCAGAGCAACATAATAGACTATTAATGAAAAATCATGAAAGCCGACCTATTGGTTCTTGTCCATTCCCTGAAGTGAATGAGACGAACTTCCACCAAGCTAAATGTGGAAGAGGTTGTGGCCCCAGTCGTGGTCATGGCCGTGGTCGGGGAAGAAACCCCAATCATGGTAATAATAATGCACCAAAGAAGCCTCCTCACCACCAGCAGTGGAAAAGGAAGGAACAAAAACATGAAGTGGTGCAAGCACCAAATGTAGAAAATGCATACTATAGATGTGGAGGAAAAAAGGCACTGGTCACGTACCTGCCGTATGCCAAAGCACCTGGTTGAGCTTTATCAAGCCTCCCTGAAGAAGATAGAGAAAAATGCTGAAGCAAATTTTATTTCTGAAGATAATTTAGACTTCATGCATTTGGATGTAGCTGATTACTTTGCACTCTCAAATTTAAAAAAGAAAACTGTAAAAATTCCGCTAATATGATGTCAAATGGCGTGAGCATGCTACCAGGGTAAAGCCTCCAATGGACGAAGCAGAAATGGTTGCGTTCTTTCTACAGCCCCAAGAGGCGGACTACTTTCAGAACATGATGCCCGCTACGGGTAAGCCGTTCGCTGAAGCTATCAAAATTGATAAAATGGTTGAAAACAGTTTAAAAATAGGTCAATCTTGAGTCATGATGCTTTTAAGGCCACATCACAGGTTGCTCAAAATGGTTCAGAGTGTTTGATGAACAGAAATGGGAGAGAAGAGGGAACCATGATGGCTTCGAGATCGAGGGGGGCCCGCACGACATTCAACCAATCATATATGCTTCCTAAGGTCCCACCACATTCTTATCTCCTTCAAGATGCTGCTTATGTCGTGGCACCGCCTCCTTATGCAGTGATGAATGTGCAACCTTACATGCAGCCACATCATTATACACAAAATCGAGCTCTACCTCCCAGAAACACCCGTTCTTACCAAGCTCCATATAATCCATAACCAAATTATCCCCAATACAATCCTCTCCCAAGAGAGCCTCTCAGAAGGAATTAGTTCGCCTCTATTGGTGGATGATACTCGAGCTTGTTCCAAAAGCTAATCAGGCTAGGTCTGCTGCAGCCAGTGGCCCCGAAACGGACAAACCCCGAGTCCCATCGCACCGAACTGATGCTATATGTGAATACCACTCTGGAGCAGTGGGACACGGTACGGAGGACTGTTGGACCCTCAAAAGCGAAATTGAAGACTTGATTAAAGCTGAAAGAATCGTCTTTTGGGACGAAGAATCTCCTGATATGACAAACAACCTGTTTCCTACCCGCATAATTTAAAACTTATCTCAACTTAATTAAATACTACTCACTTTTAACATACCTTGTACACCTTACTATCATGGCCATGTAGTATCTTGTATGGCACTAGTCCATAAATACCGGGTATTTTAGCTCGGGATGTATTTTACCCCAAAATGCCAAATTTCGACAAAATTCATTTTCTTCGATATTATTTATCCTCTTACCTTCACGAATTTACTCATCACTTTTAATCCTTATAATCCCCAAATAATCTTTTCCTTGGACTGATGTCAATTACCTTACGACAAATTCAACGTACAATACTACAGGGTGCAACATCGCCGTAACTTATTACCGCGAAGCGTAACATCACCGTAATATAATACTGCTGGGTAGAACATTGTTGTAACTTAATACTGCAGGATGTAACATCAATCGTAATATATTACTGCAGTGCATAATATCGACATAATACTGCGGGGCGTAACATTATTCTCCCCTTTGGAACATTCATCCTCGAATATTGACCGATGCACTTATCATTTTTATAACTTATATCTTCCAAATACTTTAGAATTTCCCTTGCCATTTAGGCGACTGTTCTGTGAATAAATCCAAAGTCCAGGGCATTCCCCCCTTAGGCCTCCTTCTCATACCATAACCTGTAGTCAGAATCCTTCCAATCTCGTAACTGTTGCTACCTTTCATCACGCAGCCTATACGATTTTGATCTTGTAAGTGTGCCCAATCTCTAGGCTTCATATGTAGAACTTGATAAAATGTCCCTTTGGGCATATATGAGTATACTGAAGTTCTTCGCTCGGTACTTTGTTGAATTCACGAATATTGTTATATCTCATCGCATAGGCCCATTTAGCCATCCGTATGAATTCACTGCCATAACTCTTACTTTAATTTATCGATGGTGAGGTTTTCTACCAAATCCAAGCTTACTCTCGTTGCTTATTCCATATGTACAAATTTAAGTCCTTTAATGCTTTCTCATTACTGCTCATCCTTAGAATGACGGCCTAATCACATCTCATACTTTGTGACTTTTGTCCATCCATTGTTGATTCACCTCAATATTGATCTACAATATACCACTGATAACTTGAAACTTCTTACGTAATACTTTGCCCCTATGGCTTACGTTACCTCAAGGAATATTTGAAGTGATTCCCATAATCGTATTTCATAGTGTCTCAATGTGATTCAACTAATGTGGGTATTTTAATTCAGCACACCTCATGAAATTATTACTCAATCGAAGGCCAAAACATCATCTTTTATCTATCACAATTACACCTTCAGATAACATTCCATCGTTTCTAAATGCCACTAGTCTTAGACTCATTTGAGTTCATTCAGGCTATATTGAGCTTTTTATAATTTAGAGGGACCATCAACTCCCTTGTTTTCACTGGCTTAATCCCGAGGACTTATCTATTTTCATCATCTTCTCACTTGCCCTTCTCTTATCCTTACTTCTGTCTTTCTAAACCTTATCATTACATCATACTTTAGTTTGCGACCGATTTCCTTATACTTTTCTGGAACATCGAGACATTACATCATCTCTAACTTTTCTTTTACTCTCTAATTCGACCTTTCGGTACTTAGAAACCATAGGAAGGAAGGTATGCCACTGACGATGCTGTTATCATTCCTGGACACTGAATCCTGCGCTTATAATCTCTTTTTTGCAGTACAGACTATTCATAACCTTCTGTATCTGAGTATCTTGTACGTTGTTCACCTTTTCCTTACTTACCTTAAAATATTGCCTCGCATTCTTCTATCTCTATTATAACCTCTCTTCCCATTAGGTATAATTTATCTTCATAACCTGAAGCTCTGTTATAATACTTGCACCTTTGGTGCATATATAATCTGGTGGGAGCTCCATACTGACTTCTTATAAGGCTGGTACTTCTTCTAACTGGCTTTATCGTAGAGCTGTTATAGAATATAGTTGTTGTGCTATCTCTCTTGCACCTCTAATATTAAGAGTGATTCTGCTATGTTCTCAATCATGATTCCTATAACTTCTGGGTCCAATAATCAGACTCCTCATTACTTAGTTGATGTCACTACTTAGTTTCCTCTTCCCTCTGATCAACCTTTATGTAGGCTTAAGTTATCTTAGTGTCCACACATGCCAGAGTTTTCATATAACTCATATGATCTCGAATATTACTTTTAACTTTACTTCTCATTCAATAGCCACGGTAGGTGCTACTTTCTTTTAGAGTGCTTACAATGTTGTTGCGAGACTGTTGTTACACGACCATTTTCTCTTTAGGTCGTTGTGCTTAGGTTGAAGCCTTCTTCCTCATTTCTTTAGCTAGTCTTTCATTGTAGTACTTAGGGAGAACCCTTGACTCTTGTAAAGATATGTTCTTATTACGGACCTTTTTGATGTCCTTACTTGCCTATAATCATCCGTAGTTGATTACTTCCATGCCCTTGTACCTGTATGGTTGCTTCTGAACTGATATTTTGACTGCCTTCCCAGCGGCACTTTCTTTTATCCCCGTAACACTCGTACGGTACTTTTAACTACCCCGACTCTTATTTGAATATATCTCAAGTATTATAACAACATTATTCAAGGATGAATTCTCCATGTTGCGTTCTACTATCTTTATCTTACATGATCTGCTGAGTTGTCTGTAACTTCTTGTCTAGTCGTGACTAGGCTTTTCCTAAATCAACTAGTAACTACTCGTTGGCCCATTCCCATATCAATATTCCTCGTAATTTTTCTTGGGTTATTTCTTTTGTCTTAACTTACGTCTCGCGCTGCTCCTTATTTATTAATAACAGCTCGGGCAGGAACCTTTACTACCTCTCCTTGATGTCGTGCTAGCACAATATTCTGGAATTGTATCATATATGTGGGATTTAAATAAGTGCAATCTCATCTCTTTCTCATTTTTATCATATTCTTCCACATAAATAAAAGTTATGCTTTAATAATGATGTTTACTATAATATATTTTATTTATGTTATTTTGAAGAATATGGATAACCCTCAAATTATGTTTGGATCAAAGACAAATCATGAAGATATTTGTGTTATTGATAGTGGAACAACTCATGCCATATTCAACGATCAGAAATACTTTTCTTATTTGCATAAGGAAAAAGCAAATGTTTCAACAATTTCTGGTAATATAAGTTTGATTGAAGGCTCCGGAAGAGCCATAATATTTCTATCTAAGGGAACAAAACTTATTATAGACAATGCATTGTTCTTCTCCAAGTCCCGAAGAAACTTGTTGAGTTTTATAGATATCCGCCGAAATGGGTATCATGTTGAGACAATAGATGAAATGAACAAGGAATATCTTTGTATTACAAAGAATATTTCTGGCCAGAAATGCATTGTAGAAAAGTTACCAACTTTATCTTCTGGCTTATACTATTCAAAAATTAGTACAATTGAAGCACACTCTATCGTAAACCAGAAGTTTACGGATTCAAATACTTTTGTGCTTTGGCATGGCCGTTTGGGCCATCCCAGATCAATAATGATGAGACGAATTACTGAAAATTCAAGTGGGCATCCATTAAAGAACTTGAAGATTCTTACAAATGACGAATTTTCTTGTGATGCTTGTAATCAAGGAAAAATGATCACTAGACCATCACCAATGAAGGTTGGTATTGAATCCCCTGCCTTTTTAGAGCATATACATGGGGATATATGTGGACCTATTCACCCACCAAGTGGGTTGTTTAGATATTTTATGGTCCTAATAGATGCATCTTCAAGATGGTCTCATGTGTGCCTACTATCATCTCGCAACTTGGCATTTGCAAAGCTATTAGCCCAAATAATTCGATTAAGGGCACAATTCCCAGATTATCCTATAAAGGCTATTCGCCTTGATAATGCTGGAGAATTCTCATCTCAAGCTTTTGATGATTATTGTCTATCCGTTGGAATAAAATTTGAACATCCTGTAGCTTATGTTCATACTCAAAATGGCCTTGCAAAGTCATTTATTAAACGCCTGCAATTGATAGCAAGACCACTACTTATGAAAACAAAATTGTCCACTACTGCTTGGGGCCATGCTATCTTGCATGCAACATCACTTATCCGTCTCAGACCGACACATTATAATAAATATTCTCCGTCACAATTAGTTTTTGGTCATGAACCAAATATTGCCCATCTACGAATTTTCGAATGTGTTGTATATGTGCCAGTAGCACCACCACAACGTAGTAAGATGGGACCACAAAGAAGGATAGGAATATATGTTGGGTTTGAATCACCCTCTATTATTCGCTATCTTGAACCATTAACAGGAGATTTATTTACTGCTCGATTTGCAGATTGTCGGTTTGATGAAACAAATTTTCCACAATTAGGGGGAGAGAAAAAGGAAATCAAAAGAGAAATTGTGTGGAAAATTTCATCATTATCTCACTTTGATCCCCATACTCCTATATGTAATCAGGAGGTCCAGAAGATCATCCGTTTACAGAATATAGTAAATCAAATGCCAGACGCATTTACTGATTTGAAAAGGATAACTAAGTCACATATCCCAGCAGAGAATGTGCCTATCCAAATTGATGTCCCAGTAGGACCATCTACTAGCATGAGAGATAGTGAACCTAAAGCACGCCTGAAGCGTGGTAGGCCTTTGGGTTCTAAGGATCGAAATCCTCGAAAAAGAAAATCGACAAATGATCAAAACGATACTATGAAGGAATCTCCTGAAGAGACCCAAAATCTGATTAGTTTCTGAGATTCCTAAAGAAATTAATGAACCCGAAGCTCATGTGAGTGAGGAACTTTTAATAAGTTCGATCGGTGATGGGATTAATTTAAATCGATCTGAAATAGTGGTGGATAATATTTTTGCATATAATGTTGCACTTAATATTATGCAAGATAGTGAGGATCTTGAATCTCGATCTGTCGAAGAATGTCGACAAAGATCTGATTGGCCAAAATGGCAAGAGGCAATTCAATCGGAATTGAAGTCACTTGCTAAAAGAGAGGTCTTTGGACCAGTAGTCCAAACACCTGCTGGTATAAAACCAGTTGGTCATAAATGGGTTTTTGTGCGAAAAAGGAATGATAAAAATGAAGTTGAAAGATACAAAGCTCGCCTTGTTGCACAAGGATTATCACAACGACATGGAATCGATTTTGATGAAACATATTCACCTGTTATGGATGCCATAACATTTCGATATCTCATCAATTTAGCACTACATGAAAAGCTTGAAATACATCTAATGGATGTAGTTACAGCTTATCTGTACGGTTCACTTGATAATGAAATTTATATGAAAATCCCTGAAGGATTTAAAATGCCTGAAGCAAAATCTCAGGAAATGTATTCAATCAGATTATAAAGATCTTTGTACGGTTTAAAGCAATCTGGGCGCATGTGGTATAATCGCCTTAGTGAATATTTGCTGAAAGAAGGTTACATAAATGATGTTATTTGTCCATGTATTTTTATAAAGAAAATGACATCAGAATTTGTTATACTTGCTGTTTATGTTGATGACATAAATCTTGTTGGAACTCCAGAAGAGCTCCAAAAGGCAATTGAATATCTTAAGAAAGAATTTGAGATGAAAGATCTTAGAAAGACAAAACTTTGTCTTGGTCTGCAAATTGAACATTTAGCAAACGGGATCTTTATCTATCAATCTGCCTATACAGAAAAGGGTCTTAAAACACTTTTACATGGAAAAGCGCACCCATTGAGTACACCAATTGTTGTTCGATCACTTGAAGTGAATAAGGATTTGTTCCGACCTCCAGAAGAGGACGAGGAACTCCTTGGTCCCGAAGTACCCTATCTCAGTGCAATTGGTGCACTAATGTATCTTGCTAATGCTACAAGGCTTGACATAGCATTTTCTGTTAATTTACTAGCAAGATATAGTTCTTCTCCTACACGGAGACATTGGAACGGGATTAAGCATATATTGCGATATTTAAAGGGAACTCTTGATATGGGTTTGTTTTATGCTAACAAAGATAGTGCAGACCTTGTTGGTTATGCAGATGCAGGTTATTTATCTGATCCCCATAAAGCTCGATCTCAAACCGGCTACGTATTTACATATGGAGGTACTATCATATCATGGCGCTCCACAAAGCAATCTATTGTTGCTACTTCTTCAAATCACGCTGAGATAATAGCTATTCATGAAGCAAGTAGGGAATGCGTATGGTTGAGATCAATAATTCATTTTATTCGAGAAAAATGTGGTTTGGAATGTGAGAAAAGACCCACAATTTTATACGAAGACAATGTTGCATGCATAGCCCAATTGAAGGGAGGATTTATAAAAGGAGATAGAACGAAGCACATTTCACCAAAATTATTTTACACACACGATCTTCAGAAAAGCGGTGACATTGATGTGCAACAAATCCGTTCAAGTGATAATCCAGCAGATTTATTCACTAAATCTTTGCCAACTTCAACTTTTGAGAAGATGGTATACAAGATTGGAATGCGGAGACTCAAATATTTGAAACAAGGTTTTCATCAGGGGGAGTAAAATACGCGATGCGCTCTTTTTCCCTTACTAAGATTTTTTTCCCATGGGTTTTCCTTAAAAGGTTTATAATGAGGCACCTAGCAATGCGTATTACTAAATATGTGTACTCTTTTTCCTTCACTAGGATTTTTCCCACGTGGTTTTTTCTAGTGAGGTTTTAACGAGACACATTATCTTTTAATGAACATCCAAGGGGGAGTGTTATAAATATATTATATTATGGATGTTCATTTAGTACTCTGTTGTAAATAATCTTCGTGAAGAAGCTTATCCATATGGGACTTCACCGTAAATATGTTTATCCATTTAGTACTCTATTGGAAATAAGCTTCCTGAAGAAGCTTATCACTTCGGTACCCGGTTATGGATAAACATTACCCTAGGTAGAAGATTATCCATACCGGGTATAATAAGCTTATCCATTCAGTACTCCGTTATGGATAAACATTGCTCTCAGTAGAAGATTATCCATATCTGGTATATTAACAGCTTACACAGCAGCTTGCAGTAGCAGCTTACACAGCAACTTGCAGTAGCAGCTTACACAGCAGCTTGCGTAGTAGCTTACACAGCAGCTTGTAGTAGCAGCTTACACAACAACTTATAGTAGCAGCTTACACAGCAGCTTATACAACAGCTTGTAATAGCAGCTTACACAACAGCGTGTAGTAGCAGCTTACACAGCAGCTTCCTTTCTTCTATAAATAGAAAAGATTTCAGTTCATTATGTATGTCAGTTTGAATTCAAATAATATATCAGTTTCTCTCTATACTTGTCTTTACTTTATAGTCTTTATTTTATAACACAATCCACCCCCAAAACTTTAATAAAAGCAGAAAAGTGGTACTGGGCTACTAGGACATTCGAGACCCTTCCAGCACTTTGGTCCCCTATATACTTACGGATCTCCAAAAACTCTGTTTATGTTCATTTGTCTCAGCTGTTTCACTCTTTCTTTTTCATTCATTACATAAAGAAAAGAGCAAGAAATCCAAAATCTAGAGAGAGAGAGAAAGAGAGAGAGAGGGAGAGGGGGAAAGAGAGATGTCGTACTTGTTGCCACATCTTCACTCAGGGTGGGCAGTGGATCAAGCTATTCTTGCTGAAGAGGAACGCCTTGTCATCATTCGTTTTGGCCATGATTGGGATGATACTTGCATGCAGGTAAGCTAACCATATATATCTCTTGATACCTTGAATTTTGATGTATAAGCATTTGAATGTATGAATTGTTAATTTCCTGAATTTTCTTAATAGTAGGAAATTTGGTGGGCAATTATTAGTTAAAATAAGAATCTCTGGATATATTATGGAGGATTCATATTGTCAGACCCAATTTATATGATATGTTTCTTAAGAGAATTTGAATGGTGGCTAAATAAAAGAAGAAACTTGATGGCTAAAATAGAGTGGAATAGTTCTAGAGGATTTATAATTGTAGGGGTGGAGCCCAACTAGTTTGAGTTTGATTGATTATTGGGTTGAATCACCTGATTGCCTCATTAGTGATAGGCAAATAGAATATTGGAGTAAAAAGGGCATCCCGCATTCACGCTGTTTTCACGGATCAAATCCATGGCCTATATAGTTGAGGTGTAGTTGATTGATTGCTATATATAAATCTGTAGAATAAAATTGATAAATGTTGATATAGAGTCGATAGCAGTATTGGTAGTAATAGTTCTATTCGACTATGTCTCGTGTTTATCAAGTGATTAAAACTCTTTTTGCCTGTGGAAAAAAAAAAAAGAAGTTTCTATGTTTTGGAGTTATTGATTCTCGCTTATACCTATCCTGCACAAGTAACAAAGAAAGGGAGTTTGTAAAAGAACTTGTAATTTCAGGTGGCTAATAAGTTTGGAATATAAGTCCTGTGAATGGAACTTGAGGCGTGCTTTACATATGTTTCCCTTCTCCCATACTCTCCGCCTTTCTGCTCAAGGTGTCTGTCTTCCCAAACATAACACAAATAACATGCACTTGAGTTTTAGGACCTTGGCCCTGGTAAGACTTGCCCCTATCTCAAATAATGGCGTGCTTCTATGCTTGTTTGCCTTTTTTTTTTAGGTGTCTTAGATACTTTGCCTTGTAAATCCGTAGATATTCCTTTTGGTTTTAATCACTTATTTTTGTTTCTGGAATCCAGATGGACGAGGTGCTGGCTTCAGTTGCAGAGACAATAAAGAACTTTGCTGTGATTTACCTGGTAGACATCACCGAGGTCCCTGATTTTAACACGATGTACGAATTGTATGATCCGTCCACTGTTATGTTCTTCTTCAGGAACAAGCACATTATGATTGATCTTGGCACCGGGAACAATAACAAGATCAATTGGGCGCTTAAGGATAAACAGGAATTCATCGACATTGTTGAGACAGTGTATCGTGGTGCAAGAAAGGGTCGTGGTCTAGTTATTGCACCTAAAGATTACTCTACCAAGTACCGCTATTAAGAACTTGTAGATATTGTACTTGGTTGCAGGAACATACTGTACTTAATGTTAGAGCTGTAAGAGTAAATAAAACAATATCCATTGAAGTAGAGAACAATTTGATCAAGTTGTTGAGGCGTTGATGCATGAGTTGCATTTGCCATTGATTGCCAGTCTGGACTTCTAATCTTCTTCTAATAATCAATGATATTAACCTTTGTGTAAATACAGTTTTGTGGTTTACTATTGAAATGTTTAGTCCCACTATAATAATTATTATTGAAAATAACTCTTTTAATGATTTTCTTTTTTTTGTGTGTGTTTATTTAGAAGGTCCATCAGGATTTAAATTATATAGGTTCAACCATCAAAATTTTTAGCATCGAATTCATTATATTTTTAAAGTTATGGATTCATATTAATTATTTATTGTAATTTCAATATATTTTTACATATAAATTTATGCTTTGCACTTAAAAGTACTGGGTTTTCCTAACAGGACATTCTATGCATCTTTAGCTTTCGCCTGCCACCTACTATCTAGCTGCAATCTCCAAGTTCCCTCTCTTTTTTCTTTTTTTTTGTCACGATCAAAATGAAGGTTGCTTTCTGGGCTTGTCTTTTGCTCTCAGAGATGTTGGTTCGAGTCCAGTTCGTGAAAGAGTTTGTCAGTTGAACCCGATGCTAAAGGGCTGGATGCGCCCCTCGGTCCATCCAACATGCATTTGTTCAAGTAGTTGCATCACTTTTTTCAAATATTTTCAAAATATTTCAACTATTAAAACAATGGTGATATATACTCAATTTTTTCTTATTAGTCTATTCCATAAAAGAATAGTACAGTTCTATATGAAGAAATAATTTACCCTTAGCAAAAAGTTTTTATAATTACAATAATTATTATATTTTTTACCCTCTATATTTTAAAGATCACAAAATTCAAAAATCTTTCTCTTTTGTTGGTTAAAGTGCTTATTAAAGTATTTTTGTGTTGAATATGCCAACTTAACTTCCAGAAAGACAAAAGAACTGAGTGCTCATTTCACCCCCGAAACCTATGAGCCTATATAAAGCTAATCAATTTCAGTAATCACACTTCCTTGTTCTTAAAGAATTTAGACAATGGAGTAATACTCCAATACACAACTAAATGCTCTCACCACTCTTCACAAAACTACTCAATGGCTGCTTTCTGTAGAATCAAAAGATCCCATTTTCTTTTCTCCAGATCACTCAAACAATTCCTCAACCTATATACTCAGAACAACAACACTCAAATTCAAAACCCATTTATAAAATACAATCTTTTTCAATTTTCTTCAACACCGACTTGCCAAAAACCTCAAAATTTTCTCCCCCCACTTTCTCTAGAAGATTCCAGAATCGTTGATAAACTTGTACACGTATTCACTGAGCGCCTTGATACATCAAAAAGCGAAGAACTTGATGAGTTGGGTCCAAAGATTACAACTTTAATTGTTGAATTTGTTCTTAAAAGGCTCAAAAGTTGGAGAATAGCTCAATTGTTTTATAATTGGGCTAAGAATCAAAGTGGTTTTAGTCATAGTTGTCATACATTTAATTTAATGGCCGAGTGTCTATCAGCTGCTCGACAAATTGACTCAATGAGAATGTTGGTTAATGATGTGATTAAATGTCAGTGTTATTTTACTCCACGTGCTTTGGGTTTCTTTATTAGGTGTTTGAGTAATCAAGGGTTGGTTAAAGAGGCTAATGAATTGTTTGATCATATGCAAAAATCGGGTCTTTGTGTTCCGAATAGTTTTAGTTATAACTGCTTGTTAGATGCTATATCTAAGGGTGGTGATGTTGGTTTAATTGAGCTGAGATTGAAGGAGATGAATAGCTATGGGTGGCAGCTTGATAAGTATGCTCTGACACCTACTTTGCGGTGTTACTGCAATGCGGGGATGTTTGAAAATGCGTTGGTTGTTTTTAATGAGATGCGCGAGAAAGAATTGGTTGATGCACATGTTTTGTCGATCTTGTTGGTTTCCTTTAGCAAGTGGGGCAAGGTGGATAAGGCGTTTGAGTTGGTTGAGAGGATAGAAGATCTCAATATTAGCTTAAATGAAAAGACATGTTTTGTTCTGATTCATGGTTTTGTGAGGGAAGGCAGAACAGATAAAGCGTTGCAACTGTTGGATAAAATGAGGAAAATGGGCTTTGTGCTGGACATTTCTATTTATGGTGTGTTAATAGAAGAGTTGTCTAGGAATAGTGAGATTGAGAAAGCTATGCAGCTGTACGAGGAAATGAATGATTCAGGTGTCCGTCCTGATATTAAAATACTTACTGACCTTATGTCTTGTGTGCGTGATGAAAGAGATATGATCCGAATAGTTGAGGAGAGGTATGAGAGTCTTGAACTGAAAGATAGGATGCTGTTGTATAATTCTGTCCTGAAAGGACTTATTAACAATGGTTCAACTGATAAAGCATATCGTCTACTTTGTGCATCAACGGGTCTTGAATCTGGTGGTGATTTTAACAAGGACAATCCTTTTTCCATGAAGGAACTTGTTTGTCCTAATACTATTTCGTTTGAAATAGTTATTGATGGTTTGTGTCGGGCGGATAGGTTGGAAATGGCTCTCAGCCTGTTTAGAGATATGGACCATATTGGTTGTAAACGCAGTGTGCTACTTTACAATAATTTAATTGATTATTTGAGTAGGTCTGCTAGACTTGATGAATGCTATGAGCTTTTGAATGAGATGAAACAATCAGAATTTCGGCCAACACATTACACATACAACTCAATTTTTGGATGCTTATGTAGGCAAGGGGATGATGCGGGCGCCCTTGCTCTGGTGAGGGAGATGCGTGTGCATGGGCATCAACCTTGGATAAAATATTACACGCTGCTCATGCAGAAACTCTGCAAAGATGGGCAAGCAGTCAAAGCTTCTAACTTTCTTGCTGACATGGTTCAAGAAGGATTTCTGCCTGATGTAGTTGGTTATTCGGCAGTCATAGATGGTCTTATTAAGATTAAACAGTTGGATAAAGCATTGGATCTCTTCAAAGAGATCTGTGCTCGGGGTCACTGCCCCGATGTAGTTGCTTATAACATAATGATAAATGGCCTATCTAAGGCCAAAAGAGTACTTGAAGCCCAGGGTCTTGTTGATGAAATGATGGATAAGGGGCTAATTCCATCAGTTGTTACCTACAACTCACTGATTGATGGGTGGTGCAAAAATGGTGATATAGATCGGGCCATTGTAAATCTCACTAGGATGACCGAAAAAGAACGGGAGCCCAATGTCATTACTTACACCACTCTAATAGATGGGTTATGCAATGCTGGCAAACCAAATGATGCTATGAGGCTTTTGGTCGAAATGGAGTCAAAGGGTTGCCTTCCAAGTAGAGTAACTTTTATGGCTCTCGTTAGTGGTCTGTGCAAGTGTGGAAAGCCAGATATTGCGCTGACTTATCTGCAGGAAATGGAGAGGAAGGAGATGAAACCTGATCCATATGTCTACATAGTGATAATAAAAGCTTTTATAAACAATTTGAATCCTAAAGAAGCTTTTAATGTACTAGAAAAGGTGGTCCATGATGAGTCTCTTCAAGATTTAAATGGTAAGGATCTTTCTACTCTTAAAGAGGCAATACTTTCCCTGTTAGCAGATCCAAGGACTTCCTCAAATGTGAAAATCCTGTTGGAGGAGGGTCATTTTACAGCACTTTGTAGCATCTCTGAAATCGGTTGACATGATTGGATTGTTCAGCTCTCTTGACCTCTGTTTGCATCCGTAGTTACTGCGGATTAAGAACTAAAACGAGGAAATGGAAAGCATTAAGTGCCGTGCTCTACACTTGTCGTTTTAGTGTACTGATGAGTTTCTGTGCCGCAATATTGATTGCATCGTCAATGAAAAAGTTATACAGCAGGAGCAGTTTCCATTTGTTCAAAAAGAGGTTTTAAACCTTGTGCTTGATATTATGGCACCACACAGAGGGGTATGTTTCTTGCAAGCTTTCTGCTCTTTGTCTAAATAACTCTTTCTGTTGTGACTTCATTTTGTTTTATTAAATGTTTCAAAATGGATAAGATCTGGTCGAAAACTGGAGGTACTCTGTTGTGACCAAGCTTTATGTATCTTGGTGGCTGTATCTTGGGTCCACTCATTAAGTACTTTAAGGCGTCCCAGATATAAATTCTGTACACATTACAATTTCATCCTTGAAAGTCCCTGGTTACACATTCTGTACACATTACACATTACATATAAATCCTTGAATGAGCTCATTGTATGGTTCATTTAATGGCTCTACTTGCTCTGTAGCTACTCCAATTAAGTTGTCTTGGTGTGTTGACATGTTGAATCCCCTTTTGCTTAACGATGCACTTCAAATTTTCCGACATATTACCCGGTACTTGTGCTAGTGGGAGGTAGCAGTTACCCGGTGGAATAGCCGAGATGCAAGCAAGTTGTCCCAGACACCACAAATATAAAGAACTCTAGATATTGGTGATGGACCCCACCCATAAGAAGCCAAGGAACTGTCTGTAACTAGCTCCACCTCTATAAAGGGCCTATGTAACCGTTCCTTATTCTCCTCTGTTAACTTTTCCAGATTATTGTCTAACAACTGTGGCCTCCATTTTTTCCTCTTCTAAAAACATCTTACGATAAAAATGTACAATGTGATCCTTTATCTCTTCTGGATATTTGGACAATGAACAATCATTTGCAGCTTGTCAGGTTGTAAATAGTCTGCTTCATCTGTCCATAAATCTCACACGTTTGCCATTTTGAAACCCAATACAAGTGATATTGTTTTGCATATATTGAACTTTAAGTTGATGCAACACTAAAAGCATTTCAGTTGTCAATATTACCTATGTGGTCAATGTTCATTACAGAAAAAGCTGTTTCATATTTGTGATGGATGGAGCTTGTGGGGAAGAGCACATAAAAATTTATGGAAACAGAAGCAAGCATAGCCTTAATTTCTGTCTCTTTGTTCTTTCTCCAATTTAACTCTGTGATTGCATTGGTATTTCATTCATGGTATTCACTAAGGAAATGTCAAGAATGTATGGAAATAGTTAGTACAATGTAAAGGGCATTAAAAGATGATCTTTTTCTTTTTAATTTTTTTTTTGGGTGCGAGAGGATACTGTATCATATTGATAGTTGGAATTGATAGACAATTATGGATAACTCGAGTTTGGGTCAGATGCACTTCTTGTACACACTTTTTTACAACTGATTTCTGTTTATGATGAAATTTTGACTTTTCAAAGAAAAAAAAAATGAAAATGTTGCTGGAATTCTTCACAACAGGTAAGGTTGCAGTTAGTACTATATATGTTTGCATCCAGAATGATAGTTTCCTTTTTTCTGAAAATCTTGGATGCCCAGATGAGGAGGAATATCTGGACGGCGTTGGCAAAAATTGCAGGAGCAATCAGCAACTCTGGAGCGTCGACCGCCCAAAATATTTACTGGAGGAGATATGCATCCATCTTGGTTAGAGAGGAACATATTAAGTGGTTTGACGAGGATAACTAAGCTGACATGCTGGAGTTTGCTGCTGGGCAAGCTTTGCTAAATTGGAAAAATCCCATCGGTCTGTGACTAAATCCTAAACTTCAGATTGACAAGTAGAAAAAAGAGAAAAGTCCAACTTAAGCCCGATAAAGGTATGCAGCACTATGATTACGTGCGTTAAGCTTTTCCAAAGCATTCTCAGAATTCTGTTCCTTGCAATTGAGAGGAAGCTTTTCCATTGTACCTTTCTTTTGTGGATTTTCCATTGGTTTTGCAATGCTGTCTACTGCACCATCTTCCTGATAGATGAAATTTCTATTCAGTTGGCCATTACTCATGTTAAATGAAATTGTCACTACAGATTGACAAAGCGCAACTGCAATGAACTCAGCCTATTTGGAAGCTCTAGAAGCTAAGTTTGCAGCTTGTTTAGGAGGTACTGCTGATAATAATGGGCCAACCAATAAGAAAAGCTCCCTCACTTGAAGCTCCTGAGGAGATTAATGTTGAGAAATTTCACTCTTCTATTGTAACATTTCTGTATTTGCTAATGACTGGTACCTTAATTTCTGGCATAATTGAAAAGTTTCAAAGGATTCTTTGCAAAGTTTACTCATTGCTAGTCCCTTCTTCTGCTTCTTCTTTTTGTTGGCTTTCCCACAGGTATTTCTCCTTCAAGTACACAAATAGAAAAGGAAGGTTCTTACACTGGGTTTGTTGTTGTTGTTGTTGTTGTAGAAAAGGAAGGTTCAAACGCTGTAGGATATGCACCAAGTTAACAGCTATTGATGAGGACGCCTAGTGTTGTTAGCAATACGCGATAGGTGCACTCTGTCGTATAGAGTCGGTTGGACAGGGAGAGAGATCATTGATTCTGTTGAGTCTCATGCTAAGGATGTCCCTACACAAACCTAAACTTAGAGAGGATTGGTAGTTTGACAGTGAAATTTTTTTGAGTTGGAATCAAAATATATTATATGCAATGGTATAGTAGTCTAGGACCGCTATGAACCCTTTTGGAAGTCAAAACCTTTAAGATAATAGATGGAGTAATCCATGATTGTTATAAGATCATTTCGTAACTTGTACATAATTGGCATGAAACAAATTATATCTCTTATACCCTCCTACGCGTGTAACCCGATACTATAGATGGGCTAGTTTTTTTTTTTTTTTTTTTTTTTTGATGAACAGGAACAAGACCAGAGGAAGGTTAACAAGCTGAGCATGGAACTGAAGAAATTTTAATGGCTCAATGAGTAATATTGAGTAAAAAGAAGCTCAAAGCAAGAGCTAGTAGTGACCATATACAATTCAGGAAGGAATTGAAAGAAACTTTCACAAGAATGAACTTGCCACAATTTGGCACTAATACGATGGAAGCAGAAGTAGAACATCCAAACTTAAAATATTAAGGAAGTGGTTGGAGTAGCTGAAGGTCATTATATACGCATTTTGAAACACTTATAGAGTAGTTTTAACTTTTGTTGCCAAACATAGATGTTTTTTTAATTCTTTATTCATTTGCCTATCTTTCCTTTTGGCCATAAGTGTCTGTTTTGATCACTCTAAAGAACAACCATTGCTTACTCTCTCAAGCTGTTGTCACTAGGTGACTTATTTTGCCAAAGTAGGCCTCATGCCACCCTCTTTACAAGCTACGCTAGTACATAGATGAGACAAGGCAGTAGGCACAAGGCACCAACCTGATATTTGCGAAATAAAAAAAAAATGGTAGTCTGGTACACAAAGAATCCCGTATTCGCGCAGGGTCCGAGGAAGGATTGCACCCTAAAGGGTGTGATGTAGATAGTCTACCCTAATGCAAGCATTAGTGGCTGCTTCCACGGCTCGAACTCGTGACTCACGGAGGCAACTTTATTATTTACTCCCTTTTGTATTGTTGAAAGTTTCTCTTTGCAACATCATTATTGCAAGCCTTACTTGCCCTTACCTGGTTTACAACTATTTCAAGTTTCTCCAAAGGTTAAGAAACCGATATAATGATCACCTCCAATCTTAACGTGACTGTAAAGGTTTGTGTTTCGGGGATTTAGACAAGGCCGCAGGAGACGGAGCTATTCACAGCTTTTTGTGATTTGTGTTCAAGACATTGAGTTGTTAAGATCCTAATTTTCTGATGGTTAATAAAAAAAATAAAAAATAAAAAACATTGAGTTTACATAAGAGGGAGCAATGTAAACAAAGGACACAGATATAATATTAACTCGTCCAATAAAATGTAGTACACACTTTTGGAGAATGATTAATCAAAACAACAGTGCTACAATTTCTTCTTACAGCAATAAAGCAAATAAGATACCTTCATCAACTCTAGTATGAGTTCTCCCCTCAAACTGTGCAAAGTCAAACCTCTCTATACAGTCTCGTTTGTTCTAGATTTTTTTGATTGTTATAACAAAGTAATGTTATATATGTAACATAACATGAAAACTGATTCCAAAAGAAACTTGATTTTTATAGCGAATGGTTGTTAATATTGCGATACTGTCACAGAGAGGCCTAACTGTAGTTATATATTATACTTCATCAGAATGAGATAGTGTGTCATTGAAAGTGGTAACAGTATGAGTACATCATTTCAACCAAATGGTGATCTCACATTTGCAAGAAGTGGAGAGAGTTCTGCTTTCTAATTGAGCTTATATAACCATGCATTCCCTGACAGATCAGTTATATTAAGACGATGGCCCCTGTTCCATCGAATTGTGCAGGAGCTTCCTTCTAGTTGGAGATTTCTACAAGTAACTCTATCCCAATTTCTGTGACTGCAACAATCATTTTCAAACAAGATGACGTCCATCAATAGCTCTGCCAATACCAAAGCTATGTATCAGGTGAGCTACATTGCATTTCAACAAGCCATCTTGGCAATGGAAGTTTGACGTATGGTGTGAATCTTGATTTTCAAACTGTAAACTTATATCAGTCACGACCTGCAAAAGGAGATGATAACAAAGGTCGAGATCACATTGTGAATTAATACTATACAAGTATGCTTCCTTATTTTAAATTGTGCAAATTTCTTCACCTCGGAGTTACTTCTAGCAAAATGCACTTACAAGGTAGGAGTTTAATGCGCTCCAAGACATGCTCAGACACAGTGAGGGAAGATTGGCCACAATCTGAGTAGTACTATGTTGCCTACCTCCTAAAGGTAGCCGTCCATCCTATAGCTGCCCAAAAATGATTTGCATGATCTTGATCCTATAGCGACAAATCACTTTTGACTGTTATACATACATTTGTCATTCATCTGTAATGCACAGCAGCCATCTCCAATACCGATTCCTATATGATTGATATCACATAAACAATTGTTCTTGCTCTTCACAATCTTTATCTAGCTTCATTTGCCACAAAACAAACTCTAGAATCATGTAGATTTGATCCGATTCAGGGTGTGCTTTATCATGAGCTATGAATCTGTGAAGAGATCCATAGATCTCCACAACACTGAAACCAGGAATTTTCTTCACTCCCCGGGTATCCATGGCTTCTCTCATCGCTTTAGCTTCATCCCAGCGCTTTTTAAGCGCATACACATTTGATAGCCCAACATATCTACCATCATGTAATGGCTCCAATTCAATAAGCTTTTTCCCTACTTTTTCTGCAAGATCTAACTTTCCATGATTGATACAGCCATTAAGTAACGCACCTAACATGGAAGCAGTTGGTTCCATAGGCATTTTACAGAGAAACTGGTAAGCTTCTGTTAAACGACCTGCACGTGCTAATACATCCATCATGCAGGCATAATGCTCACATTTTGCTGTCATGCCATCTTTACCCAGAGCATCAAAGAAACGCCAAGCTTCCTTTACTAGTCCGCCATGAGCACAAGCGCATAAAAGACACAAGTATGTAATCTCATCTGGTCTAACTTTTAAAACCTGCATTTCCTTGTACAACTCGAGAGACTCAGTAACCAGACCGTGTGTTGCCAAACCTCCAATCATGGAATTCCAAATCAAGACATCGGTTTTTCTCCCTAAACCCTCTCGAAACACAACCAAAGCCTCCTCTACCTCACCGCATTTAGCATACATATCAACGAGCGACGTCCTCAACACTAAAGTCATAGGCAACCTATTCTCAACCACGTAGCGGTGCATCGCCCTCCCTTGCTCAAGCGCACCCAAGTGAGCACAAGCACCCAAAACACTCACCATGGTCACCTCATTTGCTTTCGGTCCTTCCACTCTCATTTTCTCAAACACCGCCAATGCCTCAGCATATTCCCCATCCTTAACATACCCATCAATCAAAGAGCTCCACGACACAACGTCTCTCTCCATCATCGAATCAAACACCTCCCTCATCGAAACAACATCCCCACATTTCCCATATCCATCCAACATCGAATTCCACGAAACCAAATTCTTCACAGGCATTTCATCAAACATCTTCCTCGCACACAATACATCACCACAAGAACCATACATATGTATCAAAGAATTCGAAATATACAAGTCATCATCAAACCCAGTTTTCAAAATACAACAATGAACACTCCTACCGATTCTAACATCAGACAACTTAGCCAATGACTTAACAACAAAAGGGTATGTAAAGTGGTCAGGGACAACCTCATTTTGCAACATTTCAACAAATAATGACAAAGATTTACATGGGTTTTTGCTGTTAGAATAACCCCTTATTAGAGTATTGTAATCAAAGATTGTTGGGTTTTCAGTTTGTAGGAAAATATTATGAGCATATCCTATGTTTGAGGAATCAGATAGTGCTGTGAAATTAAGGATTCTTGAATTGAATTGGGTTTCTTTGGAAATGCCAATGGTTATTAACAAGGCGTGGAGTTTCTTGAACTCTGAAATTGATTTGCATTTTTCCAGAAAGGTTACGAATTTTTGTGTTACAGTGGCGGGATTTGAAGACACTGCAGCATTCAACATCACTCACTTGGCGACTGTACAAGATTTTGGCGCGACTGACTACTTCTATAGAAGTGCTATATTAGAAAAAAGTGCTATATTAGAAAAAAGTGCTATATTTTAAGTTAAATTTTAATTAAAAACATTTTTTAAATGAGATATTTTGACTCTTTACCTAATAATATAATAGTGTTAAAATGAAGGCATTATGCATGTTTCATTTCAAAAAGTTAAGAAGTTTATATCTTAATTTTATATTTTGTCCATTTGGGTACATGTGTAAACCTAAGATTAGGTATATACAAATAAAATCGATAAATCGCACCAAATCAGCAATTCGAGTCAAATCAGAAAAAGAAAAAATCGATGTGGTTTGGGTTGATATTGGGAAAAAAACTGACTATAATTGATTTGGTTTGGTTTTAACTAACAAAAGCCAAATCGAAACTAAACCAACCAGACATTACATTTATACAATTTTTGAAAATATTTTATACATACAAATATTTATTGTAATTTAATTTATAAATATTTCTTATACTTTTTCACAGTTTTATCTTTTAATATATTATTTCAAGCTTGGAGTTAACATTCTTAAATGGTCCAATAAGTTTTATAGCTCATAAATATAATAACTCAAATAAAGTTCAAATCAATATTAATGCTAACAAAATAAATTTAATTCAACACTAGAAATGACAATAGTGTTAGATAACTATTTTTAGTTTTGCATTGGTTTATAATGAAAATGCATAACTTAGTTTATCTTTTGCTTTCGTGTTTAGTGTTACGCAACGCCTTCCTGATGTTCTTTGGAAGGACAACGTAAGGTTAAGAAACTGATGTTAGTGTGGTTGTTGTCCGCCAATGAGGTCCCTTCCGCACGCTAGACTAGATTGCCAGTGCCGTGCGGGAAAACCAATGTCACGAGCAATTACGGAAGCTGAGAGAGAATTGGGTTTTGAATGATGATGATGATTTTATTGATGAATGAAATGTTGATTACAAAAGATGCGGTGTCGAGGGGGAGAGACACCAATACAGAAAATTGATTGTTGAAAATGTTTGATTGCTTGATCCCCCCTAATAATGCTTAAAAAAATAAACCAACATTACATGACTAGTCCTAATAAAGCTGTGGAAGCACACTGAATAAAAATGATGTAAACTAGCCTATAATTACAATGGACTTAGTTTATTACAATGTAGAACTAAGTCCGAGCGCGCGCGACACTTGTTGTGTTGGCCTGAGGCTGGGCGCTGGTGCTTGGTATCAGGGTCTGTGCGCGAGGCGCTGCTGGAATGGGCATGCAGTTGGGCGCTAGCGAGGCATCAAGATCTGCGCGCGCGGCATTGTCAGGGCGCGCGGCACTGTTGTCATTGGCCAGCCACTGGGCGCTGGCGAGAGGCATCGGTGGGGCGACAGAGGCGCATGCATGCTTGTCACTTGGCGCAGCCAAGACCACGGGGCCGACCATGGCGCTAGGCATTGTGAGGCTTACTAGGCCGCCATGGGGCGCGGCCAAGGGGTCATGGGGCGTGTCTGGAAAGCAGCCCATGACATTCTCCCCCACCTGAGTTGGCACCGTCCTCGGAGCCTTATGATGATGATGATGATGATAATTCTGGTGGTTGTTGGATGGGAGGTATGCGCCCCTCTGTTCTTTGAGCTTGTTGTTGTAGCGACGCAATGATTTTATGCGGCTGACATGGAAGACTGGATGGATCTTCCACCAGGATGGAGTTTTCACCTGGTATATGGACTTCCCAATGTGTTTTTCGATGGGCAGGGGCCCAATGTATTTTTGTTGCAGGCGAGGGTCATGGATCCTCTCTGCAAACAAGTATCGTTTTGGGATGCATAGCATTACTTTGTCCCTTGTTTGATGTTGGGCAAAGCAAAGATTTTGTTCGGTGAATCTTTTTGCCCGCTCTTGGGTTTTGACGAGATAGCTCTGCACTATCCCCATGTTGCGCTCCCATTCGCTCGAGAAGTTGGCAGCTCGAGGAGATTTCGGCATGGTTGATGCATTCATCGTTTGCGGGAGAAGCGGTTGTTGTCCGGTAACAATTTCAAAAGGGCTTTTGTTTGTATGATGGCTCTTTTGAGAATTGAAACACAGTTGAGCAGCATCCAAGAGCTTCACCCAATGCTTCTGTGATCCGGTTGCAAAGTTGCGGAAATATTCCTCCAGCATGTCATCGAACCGGTCTGTCTAGCCATCCGATAGTGGATGGATGTCTGAGTTGTGACTCAATATTGACCCAAAACACCTGAAGAGATGGGTCCAAAAGTTGTTAGTGAAGCGTGAGTCGCGCCTACTAACAATGTCTTTGGGCAGGCCCCAATGTTTGACAATGTGCGAGAAGAAGAGTCGAGTTGTATCTTCTGCTGATGCGTTTTGCGGGGCTGCTATGAAGGTTGCATAGTTTGAAAACTGATCTATGACAACCATGATGGATGCAAGATTACCAACTTGGGGTAATCCCGTGATGAATCTGAGGGAAACACTTTCCCATGGTCTCTGAGGGACATGTAATGGCTGCAAGAGTCCCGTCTGTGATGAGTGATCCGACTTGTCCTTGTGGCTTGGCTGACAAGTCTTCACACGCTGAGGAGCGTCACCAGTCTTTTGAGGCCGATGACATGATGGTTGATTGTTGCTGCGAAGAGTAGCCGGAACCAAGGGTTCATGTCTGTTGACTACCTTCTCCAATTGCATGGCTGGGATGTTTCCCGCGGCCATCTTTATGGGAAAGCATGGTATACTGCAGGGCTTGGCCCTGTTTTCCCCCAATATCAGGAGCATGTTGGCATATGGCACTGGTATGGTGTTGGTCTGCCTCATGAACTCCAACCTCACTACCATGTCGAAGTCATCTATGATTGCGATACGCAGGTCGATGCTTCCTTTGTATGGGCCAAGTTTCACTGGGACATTTGTAGCTGTTCCAGCCAATGTCTGGGGTGGCGAGTTGATGGCCTTGACGCGGCCTTTGCTCTTTTGCACAATAAGATCCAGACACTCTACTTGAGTTGAAGACAAGTAGTTGTGGGTAGCACTCGTGTCTATCAATGCGTGAAGGGGCTTGCCGTTCACTTTCAATTCGACGAACATTAGGGTCCTCGCTTGTTTAGGAGGCCTCTCGTCCATCTTTTCCTTCCCTTTCTTGGTGATTGGGACTGCGATTTTCTTAGGAGAACATGCACTGGTCCCCGCTAAGGCATGTGGGATAAAGCCAACAATTGCATTGAAGGCGCCTACCTGGTTTGATTCTGATGCGTCTGACTCATCCTCGTCAGTCTGATGAGCATTGACCTTTATGTTTGGGCATTCATTGTTCCAATGTGCCCCGCCACAATGACGGCATTCTGAGGGAGGATTTCTCCCCTGATTGTTGTTGATGGATGCAACATTGTTGCTGCTGGAGGGAGGAGTCTTAGTTTTGGATGCACTCCGATCTCCCCCACTTTTGCTTGGGCCACCATTGCTGGGATGGTTCCCGTTGTATCCCACTCGGACAGACGGCTGGGGCCTGTCGTTCTGAGTTCCCAAATGATAATCGCCAAGGCATTCTGCAGCTTGAATGGCCTTGGGCAGGGTGTCTACCCGTTGTCTCTGTAGTTCCATACGGGCATGAGGTTTCAAACCTTCTATGAATGCGAAAAGCTTGTCTTTGTCCCCCATGTCGCGTATGTTTAGCATGAGTGCGGAGAATTCGCGCACGTACTCCCGCACTGATTTTGTGTGGCGGAGGTCCCGTAGCTTTCTCCTTGCATTGTATTCCACATTTTCGGGGAAGAACTGCAGGCGTATGGCTACCTTCAATTCATCCCATGTCTGGAGAGTATCTTCACCGGCCTTGATGGCTTCGTATTTGACCCGCCACCAAAGTTTGGCATCGCCCTGAAGATACATGGCAGCAGTCGCTACCTTTTTGGATTCTTCCAAATGGCCCACGGCATCAAAGTATTGTTCGATATCGAAGATGAAGTTTTCCACTTCTTTAGCATCCCGGGATCCGTTGTATGGCTTTGGATTCGGTATCTTAAGCTTTTGTTGAATGGGGGTGAGATTTGCTGCACCCCTGATGTGGTTGTCGCCTCCTCGAAGAAGGCTCTGTAGGGTAGCATTGACAACATTGAACTTGCCTGTCAAGTAGTCTATGGTTTGTTGCATGGCAGTTAGTCTGTCTGCCTCTTGTTGCTGATGGGCTAAATCGTCGGCACGCTCCTGTTGGAGGTCCTCAAATTTGCCATGAATATTGGCAGTTTCGATGGCTGCCGTTTGTCGGTCATCGTTAGAGTCACGACTGATGTTTGCAATGTCATTTTCTGCGTGCCGCATTCGGCGGTCCAGGTCGTCCAACCTTTGCACTACGTTGTTGTTTTCATCAGGCACCGTATCCAGGATGGGTTGTAATCGGTCAACCGTCTCTTCTAGGGATGCTAGGCGCTCCCCATGATTCACCATGGTCAGAAATGGTGATGATGACAAATGTGTTCTCTCGTCCGATGTCGAGCCTAGTCTCTGATACCAACTGTTATGCAACGCCTTCCTGATGTTCTTTGGAAGGGAAACGTAAGGCTAAGCAACCGATGTCAGTGCGGTTGTTGTCTGCCAATGAGGTCCCTCCCCCCCTCCCGCACGCTAGACTAGATTGTCAGTGTCGTGCGGGAAAACCAATGTCACGAGCAATTGCGAAAGCTGAGAGAGAATTGGGTTTTGCATGATGATGATGATTTTATTGATGAATGAAATGCTGATTACAAAAGATGCGGTGTCGAGAGGGAGAGACACCAGTACAGAAAATTGATTGCTGAAAATGTTTGATTGTCTAATAATGCTTAAAAAAAATAAACCAACATTACATGACTAGTCCTAATAAAGCTATGGAAGCACACTGAATGAAAATGATGTAACCTAGCCTATAATTACAATGAAAAGGACTTAGTTTATTACAATGTAGAACTAAGTCTGATGGCAGCAACTTTGTCTTGCGGGTCAGGGTCTGCGCGCGCGTTGCTGTGGGTGCGCGCGACACTTGCTGTGTTGGCCTGAGGCTGGGCGCTGGTGCTTCTGGAATGGGCCTACAGCTGGGCGCTGGCAAGGCATTAGGATCTGTTGTCATTGGCCAGCCACTGGGCGCTGGCGAGAGGCATCGGTGGGGCGACAGAGGTGCATGCGCGCTTGTCACTTGGCGCAGCCAAGACCGCGGGGACGACCATGGCGCTTGGCATTGTGAGGCTTACTAGGCCGCCATGGGGAGCGTCCAAGGGGTTATGGGGCGTGTCTGGAAAGCAGCCCATGACATTAGTCATGTAATTAATAGTACATATTATATATACTTATTTTAGTATGACTTATATAGTACTTTTAGATTATGTTCATTTTTGTTATGGCTTATTAATTAGCAATATTTATTTTATGCGATTTTCTTATCTTTGTTATTGAATATTTAGTACAATGCTATGACCCATCTCATGTTATTGCGTTATTTTCTTGAAAAATACATTATATAGTTGTTCCTACTAGGACTAAAAAATTATTGGAGCACAAGTTACATATTTTGTGCTATGAAGACTTTACTGGGAAAAATCTGAAAACCCAAAAAATCGAGAAAAATCAAAATTGAAAAACTTGACTTTGTTGGTTTGATTTGTTTTATAGATTTAAAAATCTGACACCATTGATTTAGTTTGGTAATTAAAAAATTCGAACCAATCCGACCTATGTACACCGGGATTATAAATTTGAAACACCCTACCTTCTCGTTCTAAAACTTATGTTGAGCTTCGTCTTAACTTAGAGTATGTTTGGTTGAACTTGTAAAATCTACTACTTATTTTTAAAAATACTTTTTATGTAAAATATAGTTATAGTAGCATGTCAACAAAATGTAATAAAATTTGAATGAATCATCCTCATTTTAAAATATATCTTTCAAATATTATGATGGGTTGTGCCCGTGAAGTAGAAGGAAGAAAGTGACGAAGAAACGTTACGGATAGTCACATACAAATAATGGAGGAAAAGAGTAAAAGAAGGAATAATCTTTTTGATGGAATTAAAACTTTACACATAGACTCAAAGAAGGTGAAGATAACACCAATTTCTTAGGGTTAATTAGCTCAACAATTAAAGCATTAAAGATCTTTATCGAACTGTTTAAATTGGGTATTAAAATGAGATATTACATTTATATATATATATATATATATATATATATATATATATATATATATATATATATATATATATATATATTGATAATGATGATGATGTGAGTTGAGCTAAATGAATTTATTTTATTTTAGATATATGGTGATGATATGAGTTGAGCTAAATGAAAGGTATAAGAAGTTAGGCTGACCCTAACTTGTTTAGGACTGAGACGTAGTTGTTATTGTTAATAACGTAATTACGCATTCAAGACTTGTGGAAGATCCAACTTCCATTATGGAAATGTTTCTAAATCTAGCTATTTTTGGTTTGTGATGAGCGCAAAAGACTCATATTAAAAAATAAAGTTCCTGCAACTGCAAGTCAAGTATAGTATAATTGATGTGGCAATCCTACCGTGATTAGAAATAGTTATCAATTAATTTATTCTTGAGAGATGAGAGCAATTAAAATCCAATAATTTGTTCTATATAATGTCCTAAAAAGCAAATACATAAAGTGATCTAAACTTTTGAACTGAGATTAAAGAGATTTACAAAAGGAAGAAAATGAAAAGATCAGGAACAGACTGGGTTTGCATCACAAGAGTAACTCCGAATAGTACTAGACTTAATTGCATTTGTGGAATTGCATCTCCATCTAATATAGAAATATGATTAAAGCTGTCTAATAAAATACTCCCTCCGGTCCATAATAAGTAACTTTTTGGATGTTTTCACACATATTATGAAATCTACCTTTTAACATTAATTATCAATGAAATTGACCATATTAACCTTTACTATCTCTTCACATAAACACCCTTAACACATACTCCAACATTACTTACTCCAAGGGCAATGTAGGAAAAAAATTAATTTATTCTTGAAATCTGAAAAATCACTTATTTTTGACCACAAGAAAAAGACCAAAAAATCACTTATTTTGGACCGAAGGGAATAATGTGCAAATAGGTATGAAATACACTCTAAAAGTGTGACGTGATCTTGCAAATTACTGAGTGATGCGCTTGGGCGGATTTACATTGGGTGAAGCGGTTTCACGTGATACCGCTTAATCGAAAAAATTAATTAAATTTATGTGTCAAGATAATATCTGAACATTTAAAATCGGTGAAATAATATTGAGTGACACCATTCGACAAACAGGGACTCTCTAGTGCACTGGTTAAGATTGTGTTTCGTTTTCTAATTACCTTATATTGCCATTACTTACTATGCTTTTTTCATCCTTTTCTATCGGAAACAGTTTCTCTGTCCATCCAGGACAGGGGTAAGACTACGTACATCCTATACTCTCATATCCCATTAGATTATGCTGGGTTGTTATTGTTGTTGTTGTATTGGACTGGTCACCCCTCTGTAATATACTATCCTAGCTTGAAAATAAACATATCTTGCTAAGTTCATCTTTACTTATTTGTGATAAAGATAGTTTTTTTTTAGCCTTTTTTTCCTGATATATTCTTTCACATTTTTGTCTTTCTTTTTTGAACATTAAAATGATAATTACATCAATGCATTTAAATTGTTTTTTATTTATACAATATTGCAATGATTTGTTTATGTGTTCATTTATTTAAACGTGATATCGCTTACTAAAAGTAGTGCGCAACGCACCAAAGATTAACTTAATAATGATCAAGAAGAAAACATAGACATGAGATTTTATGTGAAGAGAGAAAAGTGAATAACAGTGTCAGTTGGTTTAGAAACTTGTGAAAGTCTATAACTTCTCTACTCATAGGAGTAGTTATGTATCACAACAAGAGTTAATCTGAATACTAGACTTATTGACTTTGTGGAATTTCATCTCCTTTTAAGGTTGACTATTACAGAAATATGATAAATTAGTTAAAATATGGCTTAACTTGAAAACCGTTATGATGTCTTTGTCTTAGCCTTTTGAAAATCGTTATGCTATCCTTATCGTTGCGTTTATTTAATTTTGAGAATAAGGCTGTCTTTGTCTTTGTCTCTGCCTTTAGAAAATAGGAACTTAATTTGAATTTCTCTTGCCTCGTCCGATGGGGCACATACAGTTCACTTTCGTTGACAAAGAATCAACTTGTACCAAGTAAAGAGTTGTTAAATGCAGGTATATTTTTATGATGGAAGGTATATTTTACTAAAGGTACGAAATACACTTTAAAAAAATGCAAAAAATGTGTTATCTTGCAAAATACAGTGATGCACCGCACCAAATATTAACTTAAAAATGATCAAGAAGAAAACGGGGCATTTGTATCTATACCCGTTTTTTGAGTCACGTTTTAACTTGTGCCCGCTTTGCAAAAAAAATTACAAACGTACCCACTTTTTTGCGCAACTTCAGCATACGGGGCTGAAGTAGCAAAGGCAATTACGCAAAACTTCAACATTCTAGTAGACGGAACTGAAGTAGCAAGTGTGCTGAAGTTTTTGTTTGTAATTGCTGAACTTAAGCATAGTAGCTGAAGTTTTGTTTTCTATTTGCTGAAGTTTTTGTTTGTAATTGCACTAATAAGCTGAAGTTTTTTTGTCCTGGATTCATTAGTTTTGTCATTAAGCTTTTTCAAAAATTTCAGCAGAAGATGCTGAAGTTATTTAGTTCATTTGTAAAAACTTCAGCACTAAATAAGTTGAAGCTTTTTTGTCCTTAATAAGCTTTTTCAAAAACTTCAGCAGAAGATGTTGAAGTTTTTTTGTCCTAGATTCATTAGTTTTGTCATAAAACTTTTTCAAAAACTTCACCAGAAAATGCTAAAGTTATTTAGTTCATTTGTAAAAAATTTAGCACTATATAAGCTGAAGTTTTTGAAAAAGCTTTCTAACATACTAGATAAATAATCAGATTGCCAACAGTATCTAAATCATAAATTTTGGAAACAATAAACGTGAAAAGAACAGAATTATCATTGTCTACTAACTTACATACGTGGAAATATTCACAAATTATTGTCTACTAACTTATGTAATTATTTATAATTTATTTTTAAATAATCTGATAAACATATTTATGGCAATCATCCCATGAACTGAAGTTTTATAGCAGCACCAACAACAGAAGAAGAAAACGAAGGAGGAGAAGGACGAGGAGAAAGGGGGCTGAAGTTGTTTAAAAAGTGAGTACAAGTTAAAAAAATTTTAAAAAATGGGTATAGGTTAAATGGGGGCGATCAAATAGGGCGCCCCGTGCAATTTTTACGAAGAAAACATAGACTTTTATTAAATTAAATTAAATTTTGCGTACAAAGAGAAAATTAAATTAGTCTATAACAATATAAATTGATGAACTTTGATTGGTTAGAACAAGAACATACTTGTACACGATGATAAAGGTCACCGCGGACTTGTTCTTGCCTAGATTATGCAACCAAACTTACAATAAACAGCTTCAGTTTAGTCAACTTGGTCTTTTTCCTTCTTTTTGTTGTTAATTTATTCTCTTCACTGCTTCTGTCTATATATCTCATTCTCCAGCTTTCTTCAAATATCTTCAATATTCAACAATACAATATCAATTGAAAACCACCAGCTTTCTTCCAATAGACAGACCTCTTTTTCCAGCTCTGACTAAAGAGAAAACCAAGACACCTGAAGATGGTTGATGCCATTGTATCATTTGCTGTTCAAAAACTGGGCGATTTCCTCATACAAGAAGTTGCCCTGTTTAGAAGTCTGAGAGAGGATGTGCAGTGGCTGAGAAATGAGCTGCTCTTCATGCAATCTTTCCTCAAAGATGCAGAACAAAAGCAAAATGAAGATCAAAAAGTTGAACAATGGGTGTTTGAGATCAACTCTATTGCTAATGACGCTGTCGCTATACTCGAGACTTACACCTTCGAGTCTGATAAAGGTAGTGACCCTGGATTTGCTAGCCATCTGATGGCTTGCGCCTGCATATGTACGAAGGAGACCAAATTCTACAAAGTCGGCAAGGAGATCCAATCACTGAAGCAGCGAGTCATGGATATCTCTCGCAAAAGGGAGACATATGGTATTAGAGACATCAACGATGCAGGAGAAAGGTCACGTAATCAGTCCGCCATGGTTAGATCATTGAGGAGAACTACGTCCTATATAGATGACGATCATATTTTTGCTGGCTTTCAGGATGTTGTAGAAAGCTTGCTAGCTGAACTTCTCAAAGAAGAGCCTCGTCGAAGTGTCATCTCCATTTATGGTATGGGTGGTTTAGGCAAGACCACTCTTGCAAGAAACCTCTACAACTCTCCTACTGTAGTCTCTAGCTTCCAAACACGCACTTGGATATGTGTTTCTCAAGAGTACAGCACCATGGATCTCCTTAGGAATATCATAAAATCCATCCAAGGTCGCACAAAGGAAAGTCTGGATTTGTTGGAAAAGATGACAGAGACGGATCTAGAAATTCACCTTCGTGACCTCTTGAAAGTTCGCAAATATCTTGTGGTGGTTGATGATGTATGGCAGAGAGAGGCATGGGAAAGTTTGAAAAGAGCCTTCCCAGATAGCAAGAAAGGAAGCAGGGTGATTATTACCACACGCAAAGAGGATGTTGCTAAAAGAGCAGATGACAAAGGTTTTGTCTATAAACTTCGTTTCCTTAGCGAAGAAGAAAGTTGGGACCTCTTTTGCAGGAAACTACTTGATGTTCAGGCAATGGTCCCAGCAATGGGAAGGTTAGCTAAAGATATGGTGGACAAGTGTGGAGGCTTACCTCTTGCAATTGTTGTATTAAGCGGGCTACTTTCTCATAAAAAGGGGCGAGAAGAATGGCAAAAGGTGAAGGACCACCTTTGGCAGCATATGAAAGATGACTCCATTGAAATCTCATATATACTCTCATTGAGCTACAACGATTTGTCAACTTCGCTCAAGCAGTGTTTTCTTTACTTTGGTATTTTTCCAGAAGATAGTATGGTCGGTGTTGAAAAGATAATGTGGTTGTGGATGGCCGAAGGATTCATACCAAGAGGAGAAGAAAGAATGGAGGATGTTGCTGAACGCTTCCTAAATGAGCTTATAAGACGAAGCTTGATTCAAGTCGTAGATACATTTTGGGAAAAAGTTATTAAATGCAAGATCCATGATCTAGTTCGGGATCTTGCCGTGCAAAAGGCATTGGAGGTGAAGTTTTTTGACATTTGCGATCAAAGAAATCACTCCATATCCAGCTGTATCAGACATGTCATTCATGGTCAAACACAAAGGTATCTCTCACTTGATTTCCCCAACTTGATATTAAGGTCAATTATGTTTCTAGATCGAGATTTTGGTAAGCTGGATCTTTTAAAGTTTCGTAATGTGTTCCAACATTTATATGTGTTGAACTTGGATCTGACGATTTGTCATGGCAGTAAACTACCTGATGCCATTGGAAGTTTGTACCACCTCAAGTTCTTAAGCTTGATAGGTCCCGATCAGATTAATCTCCCCTCCTCCATTGGCAATCTCAAGAATTTACAGACACTCATCAATCACTATGATGATGGAAGTGGTTCAAAAGCCTGCGGCTCACTACCTCCCGAGACATCTAACCTAATTAAGCTGAGACATTTAATTGCTTTCTATTCCCAACCTCTGCAACTTAGCAAACTCACTAATCTTCAAGTTCTTAAATACATTTGTTGTGATCAGTGGAAAGATTTTGACCCTGTTGGTTTAGTCAATCTTGGAGAATTAGACATGCGTAATATTAAGAAATCTTACTCCCTAAATAACATTAGCAGCTTGAAAAACCTTAGCACTCTCATATTGGGTTGTGCAAGTGGTGAATCATTCCCAGCCCTTGAATATCTTACTACTTGTCAAAATCTACACGAATTGTGGTTAGATGGGAGAATAGAAATACTGCCTCAGTTTCCAAACTCCATCACAATGGTGGTCCTTTTGTATTCGAAACTCATGGAAGATCCGATGCCTATGCTGGGAATGTTGCCAAACCTAAGGAATCTCGATCTAGTAGAAGCTTATGAAGGAAAAGAAATAACTTGCAAAGGTAACAGCTTCAGTCAACTGGAGTTCCTTCGTCTTGATAGTCTTTGGAACCTAGAAAGATGGCAATTAGCCACAAATGCTATGCCTCTGATTAAAGGCTTTGGTATCCATGACTGTCCAAAGCTGAAGGAGATTCCCAAGAGAATGAAAGATGTTGCTATCCTGGAGAGGTTGAAGTCAATTCCTGTTGAGGTATATTTTATTTATAAATTAATTCTTATCTATAATGACCATTAAATTTAATGAATAAAACTGATCCAACAAGATGTTTTGTTTGACATTTTTATAAACATTTAACTTGTATACCCATGACAATTTAAAGAATTTTCATATTATCAACTTAATAAAATATCAACTATAAGTAATTGTTTATAAATAAATTAATTATGACCGAGACTGTGTTTGGTATGACAGAAGTCATTTTCCTAGAAAATATTTTCTGGTGGCTGGTTGGTGAATGCAAAATATTTTTTGTATATATTAAAAATTAATAATAATAATATTATCAAATTGAAAAGTGTTCTAATGAAATTTTTATGTGCTAATTAAGACTAATGAAAATGTCTAAGTAGTCAGAGCAACCAATATGAAGGTAAAATTTAAGATAGTTTTACAGAGAAAGTCATTTTCTCCATTTCGTTGGAAAATGTTCCGATAGGCAAACACTAGAAAATGACTCCTAGTGAAAAACGTTTCATGAAAAAGCGGCCCGAGTTTTATTGGAAACCTTTTTTTTTTTGGTAATCAGTTTTATCGGCAAACTATTATTCGGTTGACACTTGCTACTATCATGAAGATTATAATTAGTCATTTTAGGTAATTCATAATTTTTTGTGTATTTTCCCCACTTGCGGGATTATACTGGGTTTGTTGTTGTTGTTATATAATTTTTTTGTATTTTCTTGAATACTAATTATGAATATTATATAGTTTTGGATTTAGGCGAAATAGGAGAAGCAGCTGTTAAGGAAAAATAAAAAGGCAAATGCGGACTTGATACAATGGTTATAAAAAAAGGAAGGGAAAAAAAAAAGGAAGATGCGGAATTTCTGCCAAGCACTTTGAGACATTTGCAGTTGGATTTTAAAAGTACTAATCACAGTTGTCTACCACTTTACAGAGTATTTTAGCACTGTCAGTTAGAGCTTTTTTTGGTTTCCCACTCCGTGTCCGATATCCGTATTGGGGCTCGACTAAATTTGGATTCACGCCGGGAAGTCCCATAGTGAAAGTAAAGAACTCTCTAACAAAGGCGACTCCATACAGAGGCTCACACCCGAGACCTCTGTTTAAGGATGAATGAGTACTTACCACTACACCACAACCCTTGTTAGTTTGTCAATTAGAGCTTATCTCAACTTCTCTGTTTAGTTTCTTTTGAGTGTTTGAAATTGGTTTGAAGACAATTGTTTTTCGGATTGTACTCGAAAAACTATTTTCTATTGTTTTAATTGTTCAACTATTATCTTGCTTATTTACATTTAAGGCAAGGCTTTCTGTAATATATTTCAACATCTGTATATTCTGGAGTTAGAGAACATCTATTTTGCCAACATATTTGAACTCTCATCCTCAGTTGACGGACTCAAAAGCCTACAAGTCACAAACATGCTTGATCCAGATATTGCTCAAGCAGATTAGCTTGATTAATTTGATTACAACAACAACAAACATACCTAGTATTATCCCATACAGTGGGGTCTGGGGAAGGTAGTGTGTACGTAGACCTTACCCCTACCTTGTGAGGAAAGGGAGGTTGTTTTCAATAGACCCTCGGCTCAGGAAAGCATAAGCACTACAATAATGAAAATATAGACAAGAAGGGACAATCAAAAAGCCATATAAAAGCAGAATAAAAACAAGATATTAAGGTAATCAACAATGAAAGAAAACAACGGTTAGTCATAAAAACCTACTGCCCACAGAAAGCGAGACTACGTGCCAGCTTGATTAATTTGATTAACTTAAGAGATTAAATTTAGCTACTCGATATGGAGAAACTCTGCAAGTCGGCAAACTCACAAATTGACAAACTCCTAAATACATTCGATATGATCAGAGGAAAAATGTTAATGGTGTTGGTTTGGTCAATCCTCAAGAACTAGTTGTGGAAGTATTTGGAAATCTTACTCCTTAAATACCGTTAGCAATTTTCACTTAGTACTCTTATGCTATGTTGTAAATCTTGGGAATTATTTCCAACCCCTGAACCACTTTCTTCTTTTCAATACCAAACTAGTAAAAGGAAAAGCTCTACATCTAAGCTATAAAAAACCAGCCTAGTTGGATGGAGAATATCATCCTCCTACAAAAGGGGAAACATTTCAGCATTTCTGAACATAACATTTAGATCATAAGTTCACATTTAGAGTTGCAACCAATCAACTTCATTTTTTTAATTAATTCAAGTAATAGAAAAGCACAATGCACATTACCTAAAGTATTGGCTAACACAAGGTTCCCTCAATTATGCTTTTCTTAGTTGTTCTCAACCAATTCCTTAGAATTTCTCCATATTTAATCCATAGTTCAATCATCAATAGATCAATTTCATCATAATAACTATTACCCAAGGTTGCCCATATCAATTAGACACCGAAGAGTGTGGCCCAGTGGTTAATGAAGTGATTGTAAACTTTGAAGACTAGAGTTCAAATCTTAGCAGAGACAAAAATACTAGGGTACAGTACTTCTTCTTTGTTCAGTCTTTCCATAAAGAATTTAACTTATATACAATTGAAAGTGTAAAAACTTTTTCACTATCAAATGTACTAATAGTGTAGAAATTTTCTTGCATTGTCTGTGCTCTTTGATAAATATATGTGCAGAAGAACTAGGGTATATTATCAATTAGTTTCCTTTTTCATTTTTCACTTTTCTACAGGATTTGAGGGGAGCCTTGAAACAACAGTAAAGTTGTATCTGTGTGACCTATAAGTAATGGGTTCGAGCCGTAGAAGCAGCCACTAATGTTTGCATTAGGGTAGGCTATCTATATCACACCCCTTAGGGTGCGGCCCTTCTCCGGATCCACGGGATGCCTGTGCACTAGGTCCATAATTTACAGAACTTTCTACCCCTTTTCAGCTGGCAAATCCCATTCTTCTACAAAATGTCGTAACTATGTTGACAACTACCAAAACACAGAAGAACTCATTCCTGAGAGGGGACATGAATTAAGGAACTAAATTACCCCCCCCCCCCCCCTAAGAATAACATGATCAGAGTACTATTAGTGATTTCAATTTTTAACAGCTAAAAAATTGATTAGAATGTATTAACAGAACAGTTTGACTTTGTGAATAGGAATGGAGGTACCTTTTTTGAAGAATTACGAGGAAGATTAGCTGAAGAAGAACAGTAAATGTCTTGGAAACTTCCTTTCATTTTCTTCAAATGGAAAAATAAAGAGTTTAGACTTTATTACTTTTCAAATTCGGAAGGTTATTGGGTTCATAGGAGGATGACGGCGGAAGAGGGTGGCGTTGAAGGAAGCGGAGGGAGTTCTTCAGCTTCTGCTTCAGAGATGGAGAAAGGATCGTTATATCTTCCATTGGAGTTGAGATTGAGATTTGAGACTGAAATTGAAGGGTTTACATTATGTTTGTAGAGAAATGCAAAAACGAAGGGAAGATGGGGAGGAAATTTTATGTAGCTATACATCGAAATTTTTCTTTCTGTTCTGAAATTGCAAAATGTTTTCATAATTTATGATTATTAATTGTAACATACACCACTGTTTATCGCCATTTGAAGTTAATGAAACATATTAAACAACGAAATTTTACATACTATAGCTAAATAATGCACCCTATTTATTATAAATCAAAACACTTTTGAAAATAATATAATTTATAGTCACTTTTTATATTTTATAGTAAAGTACAAATATATACAACCGATCACTTAACTTTTTGCCCAACCCTCCCTCGTCTTCCTCAATTCTATGTATTTATAAATACAATCACGCGAATAAATGAAATACATCACAATAGCAACAAAATTGTAGCTACCGCCGGTAACTATAGTATTGTAGCTATAGCACGTTAATAGTCACTTAACTATAGTAGTTTCTGAAAATTCTTCTATTAACAATGCTCTCTTCAATCCATTTTAGGTGATTTTTTGGCATTTTTCACACATATTAATGAATTCACCTTTTAGCATTAATTAACAAACTTACCATGTTGTACGGAGCAGAGTGTTGGTCAATCAAGAACTCTCATGTTCAGAAGATGAAGGTAGCGGAAATGGTGTTGATACCCAATTTTTTCCTGTACAGTTTTATATGCAAAACACTTTCAAAATAGCATATGTATGCATATATAAGTATTTACAAATATTTTTATTATTTTTCTTAATTTTAAAGGCTTTTAAAATCAATTTTATTGTCTTATTTTATCAAGAAAAATCCAATAAGTGTCCAAAATTATTATTTTTGGGGATTCACTTGTTGAATTCTCATATTTATGCTAAACTACAGCTTAGATAATTTTTGCATGGTTTTACAAATTTATTTAGTATTTTTAAAGCTAAATTACATATAATTGCAATATTAGCCTATTTTAGATTTAATTGCGTTTATAATTACAAAATTGATTCCAGTATTTTTAATTTAATATTTATATGTTATAAATCATTTTAGTACTTTCAATTTATTTCCAGAATTTAATTTGCTATTTTTATAAAATAAAAGGGAAAATGGCTATTTAAAATCTAGTCAGATTTTATTTCAATTGTAGTCCAAATTCTACCCCAATCAAACTCAATTAAACCCCAACTCAATTCCTAAAATTACCCGCCCCTGACCCAATTAAATCCAACCTTCCCGGCTCCTCTTTTAATCCAGGCCGTTGATCGAAATGATCAACGACCGCATTCTCTCCTTTCCTTTTTTAATTCACCAACACCTGCCAACCCTAACCATTTTCCACCTACCAGCCGCCTATGAACCCCCCCCCCCTCCATTCTCTCAAACACTCTCGAACCTTCTCAGAACCCTAGCCGCCTCTTACCGCTTCCACCCTGAAAGCCACCGGAATCCATGGCTTCTAGGGTTATGGGAGTCTTATACCTACCTCATATGACTCCCATACGCCTGATCTCTGAAGATTCAAGGCCTGACCATGAAGGGTCGTATCCAGACCTTTGTCGATTCGAGGTTCTACAGTCATTTCCAGCCTTGCTCCGGCATACCATGGTTGTTTGAGCCTGATTTTGACCTCTCCGACTCAGATTGGTGACTTTTCAAAGCCTTTCTTACTTCTAGGTTTCTTCTGAAACCCTAACCCTTCGAGATTTTCTCCGATTCTTTTAGATATGTTGTGTATCTATGCTTTCCCTAAGTTTTCAAACGATTTCTCTGGCTTTTCTTTCAAAATTACTTTCAGAGCCATCTCTTTTTCGATCTAGGGTTTTCTGAAAAAATATTTAAATGTTTCTCTGACTTTCTTTCTTTCTTTGTGTGTATTTGCCTCTACTGTGATCTTATATTTTTCGTTTACCATGTTCTTGTATGCATCTCCTACTATGTTTTCCTATACTATGCTCTTGTATGCTTTTCTGCTGTGTTCTGGTACTTTCTTCTACTATGTTCTGATATGTTTCTCCTACTATATTTTTCTACTGTGTTCTTAAGTGTTTTACTATTTTCCTTCTATTAAGTTTTGTTTAAGTTTCTTCTAAAAGAACTTCTCAGCATGTTTCCGCTACTGATCTTATCAGCCTTTTCCATTACGTTTCGTGTTAGCTTCTTCTACTCTATTTTCTTTGAATTCTTCCGCTATGCTTTGCATGTTACTTTCCTATCATGTTCTCACGAGTTTCAGTTGATGAGAGAAACATGGTAGAGGTTTCAGTTCTTTCTGAGACCTCTGGACCTATTTTGAATCTCTGAAAAGAGTTTCAAAACATTTGTTCTTCATATGATTCTGACCTTTGGCTAAACTCTTTCTTCACTGGATTTTTCTATTGATTTTTGCAATGACACCATAGTCTTTTTTTCATGCTTAACATGTTCGTATGCTCCTTATATATGATAAATTTCCCTCTAAAATGGTTTTCAAATTTGCAATTAGTTCAAACTTCCTTCTGAATATGACTTGATTGATTTCTTTCCATTGTTTGCCGATTTCCTCTGTGACTCGACCTAAGTTAAAACCCTTCTTCATCTTTTCTGACTAGGTTCATTCATACAAAATCTCAGACCCTTTTGATTTACTGTTTGTTAATTGATTTGCTTACCTTATTTGCACAAACCGTGTATTTCAAAACCTTGTCCTTAAATAACCTTTTATGTATTTTCCCCTGATTGCATACCGTGCACAAAGTGCTTACTCGATTTCTTTCCTTAATTGGTTTTTACCCGTTTGAATCTGAATCCCTTAATTAAGGGAAGTCTTGTGTAATTGATTGACAACCAGTTCCTTAACTATTTTCTTACCTTACTTCTGCCTGATTTTTACACTATAAAAGGCACGACCCTCTTCACACACTACAACATCAGAACCCTTCTGAACTTATACTCTCTCATAATAATATTCTCTTTTTGTCTGCATTGTGTCCTGTTTTACAAGACCTACTGCTTTTCTTTACGTGTTTCCCTGAAAACTGGTATGTCCGGATTTAATTCTTAGTACCACAACAATGTGTATTTACTGTTTTTGTATCCATGTTCACCTGTTATTTCTGTATATCTCAACACTTAAATTGGCATGCAGATTTCCTTATGTGTGTTTTATTATAAATCCCATTCCCCTACCACCCCTATGTGTTTTGAGTTAGTGATTTAAGGCATGGCAAGGTAAATTGTTGCCCATGAATTAAGTTTGAACCACTGGGATCTTGACCTCTAAGCAAACAGGCCAGAGGGTGTGCCAACATCTCCCAATTGTTGGGTATGCCCTTTAGCCTGCTTTCCTTGCCCCCTTACCACCTCTCATTCCCTATACCCCTATGTGTATTAATGCAAACTGTTTCCCTTCCCCTTTCTCCTTTTTAGAATTCTGCATTTGCACCCTATCTTAGTCTCTAAGTTCTGCCCCCCTCTTGTGAGCCTTGCCTTGGGACCTTGAGTTCCCTCTGAACTTGGACACCTGAGGACTGGCCCTTCCACAGTGCACTATGGCTTAATCTGCAATACATTTGGGTGTAAGTACTGCCCGGAGTTCCTATGAGACTCTTAGGAACTCTGATACACCCCAAATGGGAGAAAGGCTTCGAAATATGATCTCTTGGAGTTGATTTACTTCATACTTCAGACAGGAAGTCTGAATCAGGCTCTCCTTGGTTGTACTTTTTAATTTCTAATGTATTTTTCCTTCACTTTACTCCTTCTAGGCTATAATAATTTTGTAATAAAACTCTCGGGGATGGCTAGTGAAAAGGGAGGGGTAACTATGTATGCAAAAGGGGTAGAAAACCTGCCTATAGGAGTTTATGAATTTCTGCATTCTCATATAGATACCATGTCTATAGGAATCTTGCATTCTCATATAGGTACCATGTCTATAAGAATTTCTGCATTATCATGTAGGTACCATGTCTATAAGAATTTCTGCATTCTCATGCATAGATACCATGTCTACAGAAATCTTGCATTCTCATATAGGTACCATGCCTATAGGTTATTTATGAACTTCTGCATAGCATATAGATATCCTGCCTATAGGAATTTCTGATTTCTGCACATCATGTAGATATCCTACCTATAGGTTCTTTCTGAATCTTGCATATGCATTCCTCATTAGACAAACATGTTCGTAGGTCTTAAAAAATCAACTGCAATTAGATATCATGTTCATAGGCTTTAAACGAAATTCAGCATCTAGATGTCATGCCTATAGGATTTCTGCATTTTTGCTACGTTTATAAAAGTGTCCAAAATCGACAACACATAGAAAGCATGTCTATCGGAGCTTTAATCGAATATAAATCGTTTCACTCGCTTATAAGTTTAAAACCAGTAACAATGATGCATGCTCGTTTGCTAAAACTCGCCTTTCTTTAATAACAGACAATTTTCTTAAATCAGTATGTATTCATGTTTGTTTCATTGTTTCTGGAATCCATAGATATCATGCCTATAGGGGTCTTCGTCTAACACTTAGGCAAGCCATAGGGTGAAAGTTTATAAACTGAATCAGATTCTATATGCAACAACTAGCAGACAGGCCTGACTCGGGCTTCTTATCTGAACTATGTAATAAAACAGACTACCTCGATCCTTTAAGTTTAATCAGACCCTAAACAGTATGTGTAAGTCATGCTAACTACTTGCTTTTCTCTACTTAAAGGAGGTATGTTTGAGTTTTTCATTTGTTTATATGCTTCCCCATACTTGCCATACGTGTTTTGTTTGTCGCCTTAGTATTTTACCTTTTGAAACCATAAATAAGCCCAATACCTCCTCCCTTTAGGATTAGTAGTCTCAAGTGCCTCCGGGGCTGATAAGATTGGGACGGATAATAACATGCAATAAGTAAACGAGACCATTCCGCACTTTAATACCTCAACGGGGTGGGAAAGGGTAGATATAGATATGATGACCATGCGATAACATCTCGTATAGCCCCTTATTGAGGAGTGATTACCGGATGTTGTGTGGGGTGATCCATATTATTAATAAACCTAGGACTCTCCTTCCCTTTGTTTTCTTTGTTTCTTTTAAATCTTTTTAAACCATTTCTTTTAAGAAAATCAACTCCTTTTAGTTCCTTTTTCTTACTTTTGTTTATTTGTAATCATTACGTGAAAATCCCCTTTTATTTGAAGTCTTTATTTGCTTATGTGTTATTTGCACTTAAGTCACAACAATAGCTTGGCCGGGAACCACACTAGTGGATCCTGAGGGGTGCCTAACACCTTCCCCTTGGGATAATTTCAAGCCCTTACCTAATCTCTGGTTGTTCAAATCAAACCTTTCTTAGTGTCCTAATGCACTTGAATCATTAGGTGGCGACTCTTCAATTCAAACCCAATTCTCGAAAGGGAACGAGTTGTCTCCCAAATGTCACAAACCCGATTTTCTCGAGAAAAAAATGGGTGCGACAGCATGGAGACTCTGCTGGAGATTTTATGCTTTTACCATTTCAGACTATTATTATGAATTTATGCTTCTTTATGCGCAATTATCTTTTATTTCTTTCAAGCATTCAATTTTCTTTTTGATTGCAAAACTGACTTGTCTTTTTGTTTCTTTCCTTTACTACTTTCTTTTACTACCGCTTTAAATTATGAAGAACTGTTGTATTTACTGCTTTCCTAACATGCAAATATGTGACAACCTGCTTTAATTGTTGCATAATCATGCTCAACATCATATTCCACTCGTGCCAAACAAAATACCATAGCAACGCTTATAATGAGTGGTTGTACTCTTCCGATATTATCACCCCTAAACCTGGAAAAGGCGTATTTACGGTAAAACCAGTCGATCAATGGTGTAAAACCCCATAGAAACCTTACTCTGTTTAATTGTGCATGCATCATTCAAACCTAGCCGAGTCAGTTATGTTGTCCGCATAATGACTCTTTAAGATAGCCTTGTCCAAAGTCCACTAGGTTTCCCTAAAACCCAAACGGACACCATCACATCTTGTGCATTCATTTGGAGAACTAAATGTTTTATGCCAATTGTTGATATTAAATAGTCGAGTCCGGTGGGGGAAAAGGCCTAACCTTGTTTGTCTTGCAGAAAATGAAGAACGAGGTCCCCAGTTTCGGTATGGTTAGCACGCCCCCATTCTTGCTAGACTAGTGAAAGAGTCTTCCATCAAATAACCAAGTCAATGAATGGAAAGAGAGGGTCGCCAACGCTAGCGGAAAGTTGGAATATCTGAAATACAGTCTGCTGGAATTGGAAGGAAAAATGAGGAAGAGAGTCACCGACTACCAGAACGCTAAGGGAAACGAAGGAGAACACCTGGCAAAGGCATTTTTACTGGTGAACCTACACGAGTTGGAGGATTTGATCAACGAGAGCATCCAACCTGAGGAAGGTCCTTCTGGGACCAAATAGATAGGAGTTTTCTTTTGCTTTATGAAATGTAATAAGGCCAACGACCACTAGTGATATTTTATTTCCTGTTATTTAGGGTCAATTTGGGATTCGTCTGCTTTTTATCAATAAAATAAAGCATTTAGCATTCTAAGTTCTCCAACTCAACTTGTCGCTAGGCCTACCTCGGGCTCAAAGAGGTTCCCAAATAGGACACGATTTACATTCTTGCACTATGTGTTTAAATATCGCAACATTTTCTTATAATCCTCACTAACTTGTTACCTTTTTGTTTTTACTTTTTGTTTATTTATTCCCCTTCCCCAAAGGTTAGTTCATGCATTCTGGCATCATTATCTTACTTCACAAGGCCCTTCCATACAGGCCGTAAGCCGAGGAGCATGCCTCAACAATTGGACCATCAGAACCACCAGAGCCCGAAAAGTCTCGGGGTAGCAAGGCTGAACAAACATCATGCACTATCTTTTATTTTTACTAGTTGACTTTCCTTTCGCATTTTAAAATTTCGTAATAAGATCTTCAATACAGTCATGGAATTTATCAAAGCATTTCGATTTTCCCTATAAATCTTACTCTTATTATTTTCTCTCATTACTTTACTTATACAACATTACTATTACTTATCTTGATGAACCAATGATTGTGACATGCAACGAGACAACATAACAAACAGACATAGATTCTGAGGAAGATGACATACCGGAAGAGATTGTTAAAGAAGTCGAGAATTTTGAGAACAGACCTAAGTCCAACCTGGATGAGACTGAGATTGTTAACTTGGGAGACACATAGAACGTTAAAGAAACATGAATCAACGTTCATTTGTCACCGTCAGAAGAGGAAGAGTACACAGAATTTCTAAGGGAATATGAGGACATATTCGCCTGGTCGTATGATGACATGACTGCCTGAGTACATCTATTGTGGCACACAAACCGCCAACTGATCTGACATGTCCGCCAGTAAAGCAAAAACTCAGAAAGTTCAAGCCTAATATGAGTTTGAAAATCAAAGAATAAGTCATTAAGCAGGTCAAAACTAAGGTTCTCAGGGTAGTAGAATATCCAACATGGTTAGCCAACATCGTGCCGGTACCAAAGAAGAACGGGAAGGTCAGAGTCTGTGTCGACTACCGGTATCTCAACTGGGCCAGTCCGAAAGACGACTTCCCCTTGCCAAACATACACATCCTGATCTATAATTGTGCCAAGCATGAGTTGCAGTCATTTATAGATTGTTTTGCGGGGTATCATCAGATCTAGATGGATGAAGAAGATGCTGAGAAAACGGCTTTCATTACGTCGTGGGGGATGTACTGCTACAAGATGATGCCATTCAGGTTAAAGAATGAAGGGGCCACCTACATGAAGGCCATGACTACTATCTTCCATGATATGATACACAAGAAGATTGAGGTGTATGTAGATGATGTCATCATAAAGTCCAAGAAAGTCACTGACCACATGGAAGATTTGAGAAAGTTCTTCAACAGACTAAGGAGGTACAACCTGAAACTGAATCCCGCGAAATGTGCATTTGGGGTCCTGCCGGAAAACTACTTGGGTTCATTGTGAGTCGCCGAGGGATAGAACTGGATCCATCTAAGGTCAAAGCTATTCAAGAACTGCCACCGTCAAAGAATTAGAAGGACGTAATGAGCTTCTTGGGAAGACTTAACTACATCAGCAGGTTCATAGCACAATCTACGATCATCTGTGAGCCAATCTTTAAGATGTTGAAAAAAGACGTCGCTACCAAATGGACTGATGACTGCCAAAGGCCTTCGACAAAATCAAGGAGTACCTGCCAACACCACCAGTTTTGGTCCCGCCTGAGCCGGGTAAACCTCTATTACTCTACCTCACAGTATTGGATGGAGCGTTTGGTTGCATTCTGGGTCAGCATGATGAAAGATGGAGGAAGGAGCAGGCCATCTATTACCTCAGTAAGAAGTTCACCCCGTACGAGGCTCGGTATTCTCTGTTAGAGCGCACCTGTTATGCTTTGACTTGGGTAGCTCAGAAGTTGAGGCACAATTTCTATGCCTATACTACATATCTCATATCAAGGATGGATCCCTTGAAGTACATCTTTCAGAGGCCCGTGCCCACTGGCAAGCTGGCCAAGTGGAAAATCATGTTGAGTGAATTTGACATTGTCTACATAACTCAGAAAGCAATCAAAGGACATGCACTAGATCACCTTGCTGAAAATCCAGTGGACGGAGAATACGAACCCCTGAAAACATATTTTCCCAATGAAGAGGTATCATTCATAGGAGAAGACATTACAGAATCCTATGATGGTTGGAGAATGTTTTTCAATGGAGCAGCAAGTTTCAAAGGAGTTGGCATAGAGCAGTCCTAGTATCAGAAATTGGTCAGCATTATCCGGTATCTGCCAAGCTCAGGTTCCCGTGCACCAACAACATAGCCGAGTATGAAGCCTGCATCTTAGGGCTCAAGATGACCATTGACATGAACATCCAATAGTTGCTAGTAATTGGGGATTCAGACTTGCTTATACATCAGGTCCAAGAAGAATGGGCGACCAAGAACTCCAAGATACTCCCTTATCTGCATCATGTACAGGAATTGAGAAAGAGGTTCACAAAGACGGAATTCCAGCATGTTCCCAGGGTCCAGAATGAATTCGCCGATGCACTGGCTATCCTATCATCCATGATACAGCATCCAGACAAGAATTTCATTGATCCAATTTTGGTAAAGATCCACGATCAGCCCGCTTACTATGCTTATGTTGAAGAAGAAGCAGACGGAAAGCATTGGTTTCATGATATCAAGGAATACTTGGCAAAAGGAGAATACCCAGGACTCGCAAGCGCTACTTAGAAGTGCACGCTTAGGAGATTATCCAACAATTTCTTTCATAGCGGAGGAATCTTGCATAGGAGGACTCCTAATTTGGGACTACCAAGGTGTGTTGATGCAAAGGAAACATCCAGGTTGTTAGAGGAAATTCATGCAGGGACCTGCGGTCCACATATGAATGGCTTTGCTTTAGCAAAGAAAATACTCCAAGATGGTTACTTTTTGATGACTTTAGAAACAAACTGCATCCAGTATGTCCGAAAGTGCCACCGCTGCCAGATATATGCAGACAAAATAAAGGTGCCTCCAAATGAGCTTAATGCAACAAGCTCGCCGTGGTCATTCGTCGCCTGGGGAATGGATGTTATCGGACCAATCGAACCTGCCGCATCAAACGGGCATAGGTTTATCCTAGTAGCAATTGATTATTTCACCAAATGGGTTGAAGCAGCATCTTACACGGCAATGACTAAGAAAGTCGTGGCGGATTTCCTCCGTGACCATATCATGTGTCGGTTCGGAATTCCAGAGTCAATCATTACTGATAATGGCTCCAACCTCAACAGTGATTTGATGAAATCCATGTGTGAAACCTTCAAGATCAAACACAAGAATTCTACAGCCTACAGACCTCAGATGAACGGAGCCGTAGAGGCCGCCAACAAGAATATTAAGAAGATACTAAGGAAAATGATAGAGAAGCATAAGCAGTGGTACGAGAAGGTATCATTTGCTTTATTGGGGTACCGCACCACAGTCCGCACATCAACTGGAGCAGCCCTCTACATGTTGGTTTATGGTATGGAGGCAGTCATCCCCGCTGAGGTAGAAATTCCTTCCCTAAGGATCATACAAGAAGCTGAGCTCGACGACGCAGAATGGGTGAAAAGTCATTACGAGCAGCTAGCTCTTATAGACGGAAAGAGAATGAATGTAGTTTGCCACGGTCAGCTCTATCAGAACAGAATGTCCAGATTCTTCAACAAAAGAGTCAAGCCAAGACAATTCACACTAGGGCAGTTGGTGTTAAAGAAAATTTTCCCGCATCAAGATGAAGCCAAAGGGAAGTTCTCTCCCAACTGGCAGGGTCCATACATGGTTCACCAGGTTCTAACAGGAGGATCCCTCATACTTGCAGAAATGGACGGAAAAGTTTGGCCAAAGCCGATCAATTCAGACGCAGTCAAGCGATACTATGTGTAACCTTTATGCTTTCCTTATATGATGTAATTTGAACTACGCCTGACTTGATTCCCGTTTAAGAAGGGATACGTAGGCAGCCCTATGGGTTCGGTCATAATTCAATAAAATTTTCATTTTCCCCGCTATTGGAAACTGAGGCAAAATTTTGAGGAGGACCCTCCAAATTCCGGAGTAAGAGAAGTTGCAATGTCTTGAACCACGTCGCAGTCGTCGGTTCATCTAAAGAAAACTATTCTCGATTATGTATTTATGTTATATTTTTACTAAATCATGCATGTCGGTTACCAAAATTGCTTTGTGTAGAAATGCTACCCCAATGATACGCACAGTATCAATGAAACAGAGCCGAACAGGTCAAGCAAAGTCAGCATGGACACGAACTAACCTTTCCCCTTTACAAACTCACGATTTTTCTTTGGATGCAGGTACCTGAGTCGGAAAATCATCGAATATACTATACACTCATACTGATCAGGAATACAACTCTCAGAACCGTCACCTGTTCGCAGTTGTTATACGCACACAATATCCCCAGCAGCAACAATATCGAAGTCAGATATCAGCTAAGAAAACTCTACTACCACCTGCCTTTTATTTCTTGCATAAGGCTACCATTCTGCCTTTCGAGACTAAGCTATGTCTCCATCTGTATTCTCTGCATTGCATAAGGCTACCATTCTACCTTCCGAGACTAAGCTCTGTCTCCATCTGTATTCTCTGCATTGCATAAGGCTACCATTCTGCTTTCCGAGACTAAGCTCTGTCTCCATCTGCATTCTCTGCATTGCATAAGGCTACCATTCTGCCTTTCGAGACTAAGCTCTGTCTCCATCTGCATTCTCTGCATTGCATAAGGCTACCATTCTGCCTTCCAAGACTAAGCTCTGTCTCCATCTACACTCTCTGCATTGCATAAGGCTACCATTCTGCCTTCTGAGACTAAGCTCCGTCTCCATCTGCATTCTCTACATTGTATAAGGCTACTATTCTGCCTTCTGAGACTAAGATCTGTCTCCATCTGCATTATCTGCATTGCATAAGGCCACCATTCTGCCTTCCGAGACTAAGCTTTGTCTCCATCTGCATTCTCTGCATTGCATAAGGCTACCATTCTACCTTCCGAGGTTAAGCTCTACCTCCATTTGCATGGCTGAAAGATCGCCACTTCATTTACACCTTGCATCGGCTGAAAGATCGCCACTTCATTTACACCTCACATCGGCTGAAAGATCGCCGCTTTACTTACATCTTGCATCAGCTGAAAGATCGTCATTTCATTTACATCTTGCATGGCTGAAAGATCGCCACTTCATTTACACCTTGCATCGGCTAAAAGATCGCCACTTCATTTACACCTTGCATCGGCTGAAAGATCTCCACTTTATTTACATTCTGCATGGCTGAAAGAGTGTCACTTCATTTACATCTTGCATCGGTTGAAAGATCGCCACTTTATTTACATTCTGCATGGCTGAAAGATCGCCACTTCATTTACATTTTGCATCGGCTGAAAGATCGCCACTTCACTTACATTTTGCATCAGCTAAACGATCGCCACTTCATTTACACCTTGCATCGACTGAAAGATCGCTACTTCATTTACATCTTGCATCGGCTGAAAGATCGCCACTTCATTTACATCTTGCATCGGCTGAAAGATCGCCACTTCATTTATACCTAGCATCGGCTGAAAGATCGCCACTTCATTTACATCTTGCATTGGCTGAAATATCGCCATCTTCTGCATCTCATGGGCTGAAAGATCGTCAATCTGTCCAAAGGCGTCAGTGTTCGGAGGCACCATTTTTATATCCCGAGAACGACATACCATGGCCTGAGGACCCCTCTTATCTTTTGCATATCATCATTAAAATGTGTCATAGTTCAGAGGCATCATTCTCATAGACCGAGAGCATCATTTCATGGCCTGCGAATCCTTTATTATATGCTTCATGGCCCAGGACGTCATGGTCTGAGGACGTCATCCTAACCGTCCAAAGACAACATTCATGGTCCGACGGGAACTTGCATCACGTTTAAATTTCCGCACAATATACACTTGTATTGCTTATTTGCAAATAAACCGACGAGCAACGGCCATCTCAGCAGGAGCAATCTTGCTCCAGTTCCCGCAGCCCTGTTAGACTTTAACCATCCATCCCAACCCAAATATCGCGTCCGTCTTGGAAAATCTCCATCGGCATATTCCACCGATGGATCCTGAACTACATATGGCCTGATTCCTGTAAGAACAGGGATATGTAGGAAGCTCAGGAGCCAGAGCTCGGACAAATTCTTCAAACCATTCCGTTCGGTCAAAATTGGTCATCATATCTTTACCCGATAACTCTTTCATCCTTCCCGGGTAAAAAGGGGCAGCTGTTGATACCCAATTTTTTCTTGTATATTTTTATATGCAAAATACTTTCAAAATAGCATATGTATGCATATATAAGTATTTACAAATATTTTCATTATTTTTCTTAATTTTAGAGACTTTTAAAATTAATTTTATTGCCTTAATTTATCAAGAAAAATCTAGTAAGTGTCCAACATTATAATTTTTTAGGGATTCACTTGTTGAATTCTTATATTTATGCTAAAATATAGCTCAGATAATTTTTTCATGTTTTTACAAATTTATTTAGTATTTTCAAAGCTAAATTGCATATAAATGCAATATTAGCCTATTTTAGATTTAATTGTGTTTATAATTACAAAATTGATTGAAATATTTTTAATTTAATATTTACATGTTATAAATCATTTTAGTACTTTCAATTTATTTCCAGAATTTAATTTGCTATTTTTATAATATAAATAGGAAAATGTTTATTTAAAATCTAGCAAAATTTTATTTCAATTGTAGCCCAAATTCTACCCCAATCAAACTCAATTGAACCCCAGCCCAATTCCTAAAATTACCGCCCCTGACCCAATTAAATCCAACCTGCTCGGCTCCGCTTTTAATCCAGGCCGTTGATCGAAATGATCAACGACCACATTCTCTCCTTTCCTTTTTTAATTCACCAACCCCCCCCAACCCTAACCATTTTCCACCTACCAGCCGCCTCTGAAACCCCCATTCTCTCAAACACTCTCAAACCTTCTCAGAACCCTAGCCGCCTCTTACCGCTTCCACCCTGAAAGCCACCAGAATCCATGGCTTCCAAGGTTATGGGAGTCCTATACCTACCTCCTATGACTCCTATACGCCTGATCTCTGAAGATTCAAGGCCTGACCATGAAGGGTCGTATCCAGACCTCTGTCAATTCGAGGTTCCACGATCATCTCCGGTCGTGCTCTGGCATACCATGGTTGTTTGAGCCTGATTTTGACCTCTCCGACTCAGATCGATGACTTTTCAAAGTCTTTCTTACTTCTAGGGTTCTTCTGAAACCCTAACCCTTCGAGGTTTTCTCTGATTCTTTTAGATCTGTTGTGTATCTATGCTTTCCCTAAGTTTTCAAACGATTTCTTTGGCTTTTCTTTCAAAATTACTTTCAAACCATCTCTTTTTCGATCTAGGGTTTTGTAAAAAAATATTTAAATGTTCCTCTGACTTTCTTTCTTTCTTTGTGTGTATTTGCCTCTACTATGATCTTGTATTTTTCGTTTACCATGTTCTTGTATGCATCTCCTACTGTGTTTTCCTATACTATGTTCTCATATGCTTTTTTGCTGTGTTCTGGTACTTTCTTCTACTATGTTTTGATATGTTTCTCCTACTATATTTTTCTATTGTGTTCTTAAGTGTTTTACTATTTTCCTTCTATTAAGTTTTGTTTAAGTTTCTTCTAAAAGAACTTCTCAGCATGTTTCCGCTACTGATCTTGTCAGTCTTTTCCATTAAGTTTCATGTTAGCTTCTTCTACCCTATTTTCTTTTAATTCTTCCGCTATGCTCTGTATGTTACTTTCCTATCATATTCTCACGAGTTTCAGTTGATGAGAGGAACATGGTAGAGGTTTCAGTTCTTTTTAAGACCTCTGAACCTATTTTGAATCTCTCAAAAGAGTTTCAAAACATTTGTTCTTCATATGATTCTGACCTTTGGCTAAACTCTTCTAAAACTCTTTCTTCACTGGATTTTTCTATTGATTTTTGCAATGACACCACAGTCTTTTTTTCATGCTCAACATGTTCGTATGCTCCTTATATATGATAAATTTCCCTCTAAAATGGTTTTCAAATTTGCAATTAGTTCAAACTTCCTTCTGAATATGGCTTGGTTGATTTCTTTCCATTGCTTGTCGATTTCCTCTGTGACTCGGCCTAAGTTAAAACCCTTCTTCATCTTTTCTGACTCGGTTCATTCATATAAAATCTCAGACCCTTTTGATTTACTGTTTGTTAATTGATTTGCTTACCTTATTTGTACAAACCGTGTATTTCAAAACCTTGTGCTTAAATAACCTTTTATGTATTTGCCCCTGATTGCATACTGTGCACAAAGTTCTTACTCAATTTCTTTCCTTAATTGGTTTTTACCCGTTTGAATCCGAATCCCTTATGTAAGCACGTGATTTTTGCTCCACGGATAATCACTCCAAAATAAAATCATTGACACCTCGCTGTACAATTTTTGATTTTACGTGACATGTGCTGGTAGTCATTTGTGGTTCTGTCCATTTTTCATTTTTATCTTATCAATCAAAATACAAAATATGTATGTCATGTTAATTAAGCCATAATTCAGTCATTAAAAGAAAACTCACAAAATATGCGTCTTTTATTTTAGGCTGTGATTTAACCATTTAAAGAATTTTTAATATGTGTGTGATAATTGTGTTAAGTGTTGATTAATGTGTGTTTTTAAACTCATTTTAATTTAGTTGTATTTTAAAATTAGAAAACAAAGGAAAAGAGTGCAAATTATTTAGAAAATCGGATTGGGCCTATTTGTTTCAAATTTTAAGGCCCAGAAGCAGCCCAAAACCAGCACCCAGGTCCAATTCAGACCAGGCCTGCCCAGGAAGGGACCCAAACGACGTCGTATCAGCATCCCTGTTGGAGCTGTTGATCTGATTCAAACAGACGGTCTTGATCAGGCTGCTCATTTACCCAAACGACGCCGTCTTAGGCAATTGATCTGAGCCGTCCAACCCCTTTGATCCAACGGATCCAGGCCTTCCCCTAGACCCGTCAAAATTTGACCCGATCCAGTCCCCCACCCGGTCGCACCTACCACACACCTAAACGACATCGTTCTTCCCAAGTGAATAGATCCTGGCCATAGATCTCACTTGATCCAACGGCCAGGATCTAAACCCTCAATGCATATATAAACCTAACCCTTTTACCCCGCCCCCTATCCAAACATCCAGCCCCGTTCCTCGTCTCTCTCAGAAGGGACCCCAAACCCCCGAAACCCTAGCAGCCGCCCTGGTGCCCTTTCAGCATAAATCTGGCGGCCAGAATGTCGGTGGCTACCATAGTTACACCACTGGACCTACGAGCCCCCCTGAACACAAATCCCTAATCACCTAACTTCGAATCACCTCCAAGGTGCTCGAATCTTCGATCAAAGATTCGAGCCAAAACCTTAAGTCACCGGACGAGTCCCAAATTCACCCTAGTCACTCCCCTAACATCCCTCATACCCTAATAAGCTTTAGTTCCGGTCTAATATAAGCAGAACTCTTCGAATCCCAAATCTGAGTTCAAGAACCCTAAAAAACCAAACCTGTTTCGTTTGAGGTAAGTGTCTGATGTAATTGTCTTTTCTTTCCTCTTGTTTAGGTTTATGCATGTGTTTGTGGATTTGTTTTAGATTTGTTTTTGATTATTTTCTGTCCATCTTCAAAGACCCTTTTGTTTGGTCGATTTCTTTTCTCAAATGTTAATTGAAGTGCTATAAGATGTTTAGTCGCCTCGATTGATGTTGACGACCAGTTAAGTTTCATAAACTCTATGTTAAATGCCCCGAGTTTGGAAATAAATTGGTGCTTTGTTTAGTCTGTGATGTTTGTCGATTAATTGTTACGTATATTAGTTCGTATAGTCGACCTGAGTAACGTCGTCAAATAATTAAGTGTTGTAAAGTTCCATTGTTGTCCGAAAAAGGCCTAAGACACTTAGTTTGTTTCTGTTTTAAGTTTAGTCTATTGGCGACTAATTAGTATATGTTATAACTCGCAAAGTTGACTCGACACATGTTTGACGTTAGTTTCACAGTATTAAATAACAAACGACCTAACTGAGTGATTTAGGTTAGTTTCACAGCCAGTTACTGGCTGATTTTGTTGAAGGCTTATGTTGGACTGATTATAGGTTGGTTTGTTAGCTTTGGGAGGGGGGATTCGAACTAGTAACTGGCAGATACAATAGAAGGAAAGGGTGAGGCAAGACAGCAATGATCAAGGGTCTGTGGGATAGTTTTGGTTGGGGCAAAGACTGATTAAATATTCAGGATTAATGGGCTATCAATTGTTTAATCAGAAATACTATTAATCTAGTATTAGTGGGGACAAAACATAAGAGTATGGGAGTTTAATACTTAACTAAACCCATGACTCTTGAATAGAGCAATAGGCCAGGCGTGGGGAACAAAATGTTTTGCATCAAGAAGATGCTTAGGCATGGGGAATGAAGGGGATGGGCAGACCTTAGGCTGGAAATTCCAGGCAGACCTGAGGGGGTTCTCTTTTAGGTTATAAATAGAGCTATTTTTAGCTAAGAGGGGGCTGGGACATCTTTAGTCTTCAGAAGAAAAAAACGAACAGAAAGAAATCTCAGAATACTGCATATAAACACTGTTTGAAAACTGCACAAGGAATTAAGTTGGGGAGGCTGTCTTGGCCAAGTCAGTTATTCTAAGCGGGGCTGTTACTATTCCATTAGAAGACTCTGTTTTCCGTAGGGTTACCATCATTCTGGATTTCTCTAGGCTGCTAGCTGGGTCTGTTTCTTATTGCTATTTGAGTTAGCAGTCGGTTATTTGTTGAGTTTTCGTGGTTTAGTGGATTGTTATGGCCATTGCATTGAGTTCCTGGGTCTTCTGCTGGTTTACTACTCTATTTTCTTGGTTCGCCTGTTTGGTGCTCGACCATCTGTGGGTTTCATCGTTATTCAAACTATTGTTGTTTGTTGGTGGACTGCTGGATACGTTGTTGCTGTGTTACTGCTGTGACTGCTGCTTGTTTGTTTGCTGCTGACTCTCTTCCTCTGCTTCTTGTTCTTGTTGTATCCAGGTACACATACTAAGTCGATGTAATTTCATTGTTCGAAGTTAATGTCCAAAGCATGAATACACACATGAAGAAGTTTTGGCCATGAACTGAACTTATTTTCTACTGATTGCACTTAAACCACTTTGTGTATTACTGATATGTAATTTCTTCCAAGGAACTGTATAGTTAGTTTATGAACTCCCCAAGTAGGTCCTTAAAGGGACCGGATACTAGAGACCACTTTGCCTCTTTCAGTCGTTTGCAAAAATGCATGTTAGATTTAAACCAAGTAAAAGGGCTTCCGATCATTGTAACAGTTTAATCTCAGTATGCATAATGGTTCAAATTAGGATTAAATTTGAGCTTAAGCTTCTCTCGTGACAGTAGTTAACCTATTTTAAATTTACAATAGATTGTCAAAAGAAATAGTATTATTCTATCTTCCAGTTTTTGCAAAGCTCACGAATAGGCGTAAAAAACCAGCAGTAGGTTAACATCGGAATAAGGATTGCCCACGCTCTGTATAATACCATATGTGTTGGATCCAAACCCGCGCTTTGATAAACAGATGGCCTATATGTGCCTTTTATTTGGAACCTCATAAATCCTGTTTTTTTGTTTGGAGGTCCGACTATAACAACTTTAAGTGTGTAATGGGACTAGGATCTTTTTCTCTCTTTCGTTTTAGAGACAAACGCGACAAGAAACATAGCTGCTATAGGATACCCTTAAAATAAAAATGAGACGAGTCTCGCCAAATGAAAATACAAATCGCGGGGCCCTCAGTAATTAGTCATAAAAATACTTAGAATTTGGGATGGACCGTTTAGTGAATTTCACTGCCTTCCCCAAAGATAATAACGCGTAAGCCTCTTTAGACGCGATTTAATTAAATTACTTTCTTAAACTCGGGTGCACATTTATATGACCCAAATCCAAATCTCAACGGAGTCGAAATGTGTATCTGATCGCGGGTACATTGATTGTGACGTGGTTTGAAATGCATTTCCATGACGTTGCAAATTCCTTTTAAAAATAATAAATGAGACGAGCCTCGATAAACAGAAATGCACAAGCTGCGGGGCCCTCTAAATGTGTATATTAAAATACTTAGAATTCGGGACAGGCCGTTTAGCGAATTTCACGGCCTTTTCCCAACATAACAATGCGCTAGTTGCTTTAGGCGCGTGTTCAATAATGTTATCTTCCTAAACTCGGATGCACATTTATGTGACCCAAATCCCAATCTCAACAGAGTGAAACGTAGCTCTAACCACGGGTACATTGATTGTAACGTGGTTCGAGGTGTGTTTTCCACGATGTTGCAATTCCTGATAAAAATAAATGATAAAAGCAGTTAAAAGATAAAATTGGCACATAAGTTTACATTTGTATAAAATCAGGTAATCAAGCCGAATATAACAGTTGAGCGACCGTGCTAGAACCACGGAATTCGGGAATGCCTAACACCTTCTCCCGGGTTAACAGAATTCCTTATCCGAATTTCTGGTACGCAGACTGTAGTATGGAGTCATTCTTTTCCTCGATTCGGGATTAAAATTGGTGACTTGGGACACCCTAAATCTCCCAAGTGGCGACTCTGAAATAAATAAACACATCCCGTTTCGATTGTCCTTTAATTGGAAAAAACTCCCTTGTACCCTCCCGGATACGGAAAAAGGAGGTGTGACAGCTCTGGCGACTCCGCTGGGGATTCACTTGACCCAGAACCACTGGTTCAGGGTTAGAAATTCAAGCTTAGAAAAATTGTTATATTTGGTTCTTTCTGATTTGTACATGTTTGAGCCTAATGTGCTAAATGCTGCTTTTACCGCTTTGATATTATTTGAACTGTACATATAAACTGTGCCGAAACCCTTCTCTTCTTACCTACGGGGAGAAGCTCGCTGGTCGAGACTCTCTATTCTGTTAGTGTCAATGCCCAAGTAGAAAGAGGCTCGGATAAGTTACAAAGCCGGACGACCCCGCGGGTCCCCGGTACGTAGCCCCCTCCTCGACTCGAGTTGTCCGCTCGTGTAAGCCAGGTCTAGAACAAAACCCAGATTGAAGCTTAGTAAAACATAACTTCATGACGGATCCCTAGTAGGAAAACGCTTATTTGCATCACATTGCATTTGACTTAGGGGGCTCAACACAGGGGTTGGGCTTGTCCAGGAATAGCAACCTGAAACAAAAAAGGGAGACCATCATGTGGCATTTTGTCTGTTATCGCATTTTAATTTGCTTCAAATTTGCATGTTGACCGGCGGGTGATAACAGGAGTTTCGATAGCATAAATAAAAATGAAAAAAAGCAATGTCCAGATATTTTTCAGTTTTAGAAAACTCGTGATTTAGATAAATTTCTTACCCGAACTACGTCGGTTTGATTCCCACTGGATGTGGGATACGTAGGCAACCCTTATCGGGTCCAACTCCCCGATTTTGTTTACCAAAAATTATATATATATACACATATATCCATGTATGTATATACACATATTATTTCTTTCAAAAAAAAATCTTTTTTTTCTTGTCTAAAAAACACCTTAATAAATGTGCACAATGAGCACAAGTAGGAGTTCATCTGCGGCCATTATAAACAAAGTTCCTCTGGGCTTACGCATGTGGTGGAGCGACTTGGGAAGATCAGGGCAAGATACGGTCAAAATATACTTGGGAAATTTGGTCGGATTGCTAGATATCGATCCGCGAGGGGACGTTATCAGGGCTCTAATTTCATTTTGGGACTCGGCCCACAACGTATTTCACTTCTCAGATTTCGAGCTCACCCCGACACTGGAGGAGTTGGCAGGGTACATTGGATGTCCTAACATCCCTATGAAAGAACAGTATCTCATTGCGCCAAGGGCCGTAGCCATACACAAATTCCTGGATATCGTAAAGATCCGCAGAACGGTACATAACCCAGAGTTATCAAAAGGGTTTTGTAGTTTGGCATTTCTGTATGACAGGTACGGTCATCTGGGAGGGTTCAACAATCCCGAGAGTAAGATCTGCAGTGGGGAGAACCGGTTGGAATGGGAGAGGCACAGATGTATTGCTTTTATGATAGCCTTTCTGGGTTTTTTGGTGTTCCCTAAAAGAGACGGAAAAATTAACATACAAATTGCTGGGGTCGTCAATACTTTGATCAGACAAGAAAATAGAACTCTGGCACCACTAATAATTGCGGAAATTTTCCGCGCGCTCACCTTTTGCAAAACCGGAGGAGATTTCTTTGAGGGATGTAATATACTGCTACAAATGTGGATGATAGAGCATCTATGTCATCGCCCTCAATTTCTGAAGTATGGGTCATCACAAAAGACTTGTATAGAAGAGTTTCCCACCAGGATCGACGGGTTCAGATTGCCGGAAGGGGTCGCCGAATGGGTCACGCTACTGCGCTCTGTTTCAGCAAACCAGATAGAGTGGGCATTCGAGTGGCTACCCCTAGATGAGGTAATACACATGGCGGCCACCGAATCTTATTTTCTGTTGATGGGTCTCCAAAGTATCCAGCCCTACGCACCATGCAGGGTGTTGAGGCAGTTGGGACGATACCAAGTGATCCCGAAGGAAGAAGATCTCAGTAGCCAGGTGATTGAAATTGGACCTGGTGGGCAGTTCCCTGAAGCATTCGTTCGGAGGATCTGGAATGAATGTCAAACCCTGAAGTTAGATACTTGTGTACGAGATCGGGCTAAGGGCGAAGTGTCTCCGAAATACCTCCTGTGGTACAGAAGAGAGCTTGAACATCAGAGACCAACTAAGAGAGCTCACATCCAAGGCTTTGAGGAATCTTCACAGGCAGAGTGGAGCTGGTTAAAAAGAGAAGAAGGCTACCGGGATGAAATCGGGAGGCTAAAGCAACAAGTCGAAAGGCTTGTATTTGAGAACAACGTGCAAGTCGCCTCGGAGCAGGGCGAAAAGAACAAGCTAGCCCAAGAGAACCAGACACTAAAGGCCCGCCTACGCCAAGCCAGCAAAAGTAACATTGACCGACAGAAACGTCGCTCCGATGAAAGGTTGATAGCAAGTTTGAAAAATCAGGTCGTCCAAAGCCAGGAAGAATTAGAACAATCAGAAGCTCGCATAGCAAGGATGAAGGTCAGATGGGCAAAATGCACAATGGCCCGGAAGCAGCGTCTGCAATAGGTCATAAGGGATTATTAAATGAGCATCGGGATATTAAGAGAAACGAACTCCACTCTACATGATCGGATCATCAAACAAGCACGAGACGCTCAGATCGACAGGAGACATTGTTACGATGCAATGGCTTGCATGGAAAGACAAATGGAGTTGTTCCAGGATCGACTTGCCGACAATGCTCAGGCACTGGGATTGAAGAACCAACAAATCAGGCAATTGTTCATTGAGAGGGACAACATTCGAGGAAGGATCGACGAAATTGGGCATTACATCTACATGAAATGCCTAGCAGGGGAGAAAATACCTCGGAAAACCCTCCTTGTTTCCATCATAACTTGCGTCCACCGAATTATGAATGAGTTGAAGAGCTTGCAGAAGGACCTCACACCAAGGGCCGCGAAAAGGCCGAATGATGCCTCGCGGGCCCTTAAGTTGGAAAATTAATCTTTGGTCAAGTCCTGTTTGTTTGGCTTTGTCGCTCTCCCATATATTTTATTTTCTTTTCTTTCAATCAAATAGGGTTAAAAAATTGTGGAATCTGTACTATTGCTATTCTTTGTTTGAAGTAATTTGTAATAGCAAAATTTTGAGAATGAATTTAATGATTCCGAACGAATTTTGTGTTTCTTTGCTTTATGGCAGAACTACGCCTGGTCTGATTCGCGTGGGGACGTGATACGTAGGCAATCCCCATAAGATTCGACCACGTTTAATAAAGAGAGAAAGAAATACAAAAATAATAAAGTACAGGGTTTCCCAAAGTACTTTAAAAAAAGGGACAAATGAGCAAGCCGGGATGACGCATGTTGTTTGAAGCAAAGCATGTAGAAACGTTAACTGCCTAGGAGCATTGCATCCTCTATGTGTTGTGATCAAATCTGTTAAACTCTAACGCTAACAAATTTGTTGTTGTCTGATCCAGATAGTTAGTTGTTAAAGAATTCTGGCAACACACCCTTACCAAACCAGATCCAAAGGACCGGTAGCAATAAGCATGACTACTTCAGAGAATAGTAACGAGGAAGAAAGGCCGATGAGTCAATTGTTAAAAGAAGCAATGGAAAGGATTGAAAGGATGGGACTAGAGATGAATGCAATGCAGCTAGCTTTAGCCAAAGCGCAAAAGAGCCCTGAACCACTGGGGCACATGCCGGAATACCCTCACTCCGGCCCTTCCACAAGCCTCCCAAATCCCCGTTATCATCAAGAAAGAAGCCCTCATGATTCCCAAGTTCCACCACCCCATCAACCTCTCCCAACACCAAATATTCCCGCTTTTGTGGGACCCACATCAGCCACCTTGCAAAGAACGACCAGTGAGCCATTGTTTCAGGCTCACGATACGCAATACTATCCCCTTGAGCCTACATTCCATGCCCCCGAACCACAGGCCTACAATCCGCACTTGGAGGTACCGGCAGAGATTGAAAAGCCGATTAAAGCCCCTGAACAGGATGAGGTATTGAGAAAGTTCAAAAGCCTGGAGCAGTCCTTCAGGAACCTGCACGGATTGGGCAACCAAGTCAGCGTAGCTTACAAAGATCTATGCCCTTTCCCGGACGTCCAACTCCCGGCTGGGTTCAAGATGCCTAAGTTTGATTTATATGAAGGGCACGGTGATCCCATGGCACATTTGCGGGGATTCTGTAGCAAAATGAGAGGGGCAGGCGGCAAAGATGAGCTGCTAATAGCTTATTTCGGCCAAAGTCTGAGCGGATCTGCACTAGAATGGTATACCAGGCAGGATTCCAGTAGGTGGTACACTTGATCTGGCGCAGGCTTTCACAGGTCATTTCCAGTACAATCTCGAGATAGTCCCTGACCGTCTCACATTATTGAGAATTGGGAAGAAACCCGGGGAAAATTTTCCCGAGTTCGGGTTCCGCTGGAGAGAGCAAGCGGCCAGAGTCGATCCTCCCATGAGAGAGGGAGAGATGGTGGACTATTTCTTACAAACATTGGATCCAACCTACTTTGGTCACTTGGTGACAACGGTTGGAAAATCCTTCAACGAGGTGGTGAAGATAGGGGTCATGATAGAAGAGGGTCTGAGGTCTGACAAAATCCTGAACTACTCAGCACTCAAGGCAACGACCCAGGCTATTCAGAACGGCACGGGAGGTGCGCTGAGAAGAAAGAAAGAAGAAGTTGCCACGATCGAGGCAGGCAGTTGGTCCGGGTCTGGTAGGCCACGCTACAACCAACCCAGACCTCACAGGACAAATTACCCATACAACCCACCACATCACTACTATCCACCCCAAGAACCGCATTTCACCGTCCATCAAGCCCAGACATACACCCAACCTCCGGTTCGCCCACAATGGCGTGCGCCAGCTCCCCACAATACATACCCAGCTCCACATAATACCTACCCACCACCACAAAATACCTACCCTCCACCCAGAGCATACAGGAACCCTCCAGGGACAGGTTTTCGAAGGAGTCAAGCTGCTAAAAATGATAGGCTACAGAAACATAGAGCCTTTACTGAGCTGGGAGAGTCCTATACCGCCGTATTTCACAAATTGAGACGGTTGGGTTTGGTAAGTCCTGTCGAACCCAGAGAGCAAAACCCCCTGCCTCAAAATGTGAACATGACGATAAGCTATGAATATTGCTCAGGGATGCTGGGACATGAAACTGAAAAATGTTGGAGACTGAAGTAGGCGATACAAGACCTCATTGATACTAACAAAATCGAGGTCCAGACACCGGAGGCACCTAACATCAATCAGAACCCACTGCCAGCGCACCACGAGACGCACATGATCGAGTTGGTGTATGAGGGAGGAGAGTTGAGAAAGCCCTCGCAAACAGTGATAAAAATCCAGGCCGCTCTGAGAGAAGGATCGACCAGTGGAGGAGTGGGGGTACAGTCGCAGGGAGAAGGCGTCAAGCCAGTAGTAATATTGGGAAAGAGCCCGTCCGCCAAAACAAGCAAACCTGAGCCAAACAAGTTGGGGACTCCGCCCACACCCACAGTTGTGCTGAAGGGGGTATACAGAGAACTGCTCACCATAAAGCCCGTAGTCCATCTGCCAATGATTGATAGCAAGGTTGTGCCTTGGAAATACGAGAAGGCAGTAGTGATGTACAAAGGAAAACAGGTGGAGGAAGTTAGTTGCGAAGCGCAAGGGCTGACTCGATCAGGTCGGTGTTTTGCTCCGGTGGAGTTAAGAAGAACCAACCCAGCTGCAACCAAGAAACCTGTATCCGAAGAAGAGGCTGAAGAGTTCCTGAGAAAGATGAAAGTGCAGGACTACTCCGTGGTCGAACAGCTCAGGAAAACACCGGCCCAGATCTCGCTGCTGTCATTACTGATCCATCCTGAGGAGCATCGTAGGGCCTTGATGAAGATATTGAACGAAGCTCATGTTCCCAACGAGATTTCTGTAAACCACTTGGAAACCATTGCCAACAAGATTTTCGAGGTGAACAGGGTAACATTTTCAGATGATGACCTACCGATGGAAGGTACAGAGCATAATAAAGCTCTCTACCTAACTGTCAAATGTGAAAACTCGGTAGTTACTCGGGTATTGGTGGATAACGGTTCAAGCGCCAATATCTGCCCATTATCCACTCTGAACCAGTTAAAGATCGACCACGAAAATTTTTGCAAGAATAGCATCTGTGTACGAGGATTTGACAGAAATGGAACAGCCACTGTAGGGGATGTTGTACTTGAATTGACCATCGGTCCAGTCCTGTTCACCATGGAGTTCCAGGTGTTAGATGCCACAGTATCTTATAACCTTCTATTAGGACGACCATGGATTCATGCAGCCAAAGCAGTGCCCTCCACCCTACATCAGATGGTGAAGTTCGAGTGGGAAAGACAAGAGGTCGTGCTACACGGCGAGGACACGGCGTGCACCATGGGTGGCGCCATTGTACCTTTCATAGAGACCGATGATGACAAAGGTCCTTGGGTCTACCAGATTTTCGATACAGTGTCGGCAAACAAAATTTCTGAAGGAGAAATCATCCCGCACCCTAGGGTAGCCGCCGCGACAGTCATGATGGTCTCGGAAATGCTGGGTAATGGATTTGTGCCGGGAAAGGGCCTGGGAGTCGAGCTTCAGGGGATTGTCCAACCTGTCTCCCTGCCTAAAAATCTAGAAACTTTCGGATTGGGGTTCAAACCAACCGCAGCAGATGTAAAGCAAGCGCGGAAAATGAAGAAGAAAGTCTGGTATCTTCCCAAACCCGTGCCACGTCTTTCAAGATCTTTTGTCAGAGCAAGCGCCAAAGGGCCACCGGTCCCAAAGATTCTAGGACCATTGATTGGTATGGATGGGGACTTGAATCAGAGTTTTGAGAGGCTATTCGTTGATGTCAGTATGGTAGAAGCTGGAGAAGGTTCCAGCAGAGCAGAGACACAGTTTGTGGGGCCTGAGGCCAAAACCACCAATTGGACGGTTACTCTTCTTCCTGTCCGAGGGGAGTCTTGGTAGTAGGCTTTGATATTTTGTTTGTTTTGTTTTGTTCGGATTATTCCAGGGTGTAATCCAAATTTTACTTTTGTTTTGTAAAAGTGTGAACCCTTTTATCCCGCAAGTTTAATAAAGTTCTCTTCTTTTGTCCCATTTTAATTTTGTTTTGTTCTTTTTCTTTCTGAACAGTTCACTTTTTACTGGTTCTAACGACATGGCATGCACAGCGGATCTTCGACCTAGTCTAATAAATCAATCTGAATCCGACTTAATGACACAAGAGGTCGTTTGCGACGATGAATCTGAATATGACGAAGATAAAGCCTTCGAAGAGATAAACCGAGAACTGTGCCAATTTGAAGAAAAACCCAAACCTAACCTAAATGATACTAAGGCTGTGAATCTAGGGGACACTGATAATGTCCGAGAAACCAAAATCAGCATCCATATTGAGCCGAATGTCAGGGAAGAATTGATCAAAACCCTCGTGGTATTCAAAGATGTTTTTGCATGGTCATATGATGATATGCCGGGATTAAGCACCAATTTAGTGGTTCACAAATTGCCCACTAACCCGGCATACCCTCCGATCAAGCAAAAGCTAAGGAAATTTAAAACAGAAATGAGTGTAAAGATCAAAGAAGAGGTGATTAAGCAGTTGCAGGCGAAGGTCATTCGGGTCACTCGATATCCCGAGTGGTTGGCCAATGTGGTACCAGTTCCAAAGAAGGACGGGAAAATCAGGGTGTGCGTCGACTACCGCAATCTCAACAAAGCAAGTCCCAAGGACAATTTTTCGTTGCCCAACATCCATATCCTGATCGATAATTGCGCTGGGCGCGAGATCGGATCCTTTGTGGATTGTTATGCGGGATATCATCAGATCTTGATGGACGAGGAAGATGCGGAAAAGACGGCTTTTATTACGCCATGGGGAACTTACTGCTATCGGGTAATGCCGTTCGGACTGAAGAATGTCGGGGCAACGTACATGCGAGCAATGACTGCTGTGTTTCACGACATGATACACAAAGAAATTGAGGTGTACGTAGATGATGTGATCATAAAGTCTTGGCGTCAGGAAGACCATGTAGCAGACCTAAGGAGATTCTTCCAAAGACTCCGAAGGTATGATATCAAGCTTAACCCGGCCAAATGCGCATTCGGGGTTCCATCAGGAAAGCTGTTAGGATTCATCGTCAGTCGATGGGGTATTGAGCTGGACCCATCCAAGATCGAATCCATCCGAGATTTGCCACCGCCAAAGAACAAAACAGAGATAATGAGCTTGTTGGGTAGACTCAATTACATCAGCAGGTTCATCGCTCAACTCACGGCGACGTGTGAGCCCATATTTCGGTTGCTGAAAAAGGATGCTGCGGTAAGTTGGACGGCAGAGTGTCAAGAGGCTTTCGACCAAATCAAAGGGTATCTGTCTAATCCGCCCGTGTTAGTCCTGCCTAAGCCAGGGAAGCCCTTAATTCTTTATCTGACGGTCCTGGAAAATTCATTTGGTTGTGTACTGGGGCAACATGATGACACAGGAAGGAAGGAGCAGGCCATCTACTACCTTAGCAAGAAATTCACAGTATATGAGGTCAAGTACACTCAACTCGAGAAAACATGCTGCGCCCTGACTTGGGTAGCTCAGAAGTTGAAGCACTACCTGTCCTCGTATACTACTTATCTCATATCCCGTTTGGACCCATTGAAGTATATCTTTCAGAAACCTATGCACACAGGGAGGTTGGCAAAATGGCAAATTCTGCTCACAGAGTTTGATATCGTCTATGTGACGAGGACAGCCATGAAAGCCCAGGCGGTGGCCGATCATTTGGCAGAGAATCCCGTTGATGAAAAATACGAGCCTTTAAGAACGTATTTCCCTGACGAAGAGGTAATGCATACAAATGAGCTGGAGTTACCCGAGGAACCGGGTTGGAAGCTTTTCTTCGATGGAGCTGCAAACGCGAAAGGGGTTGGAATAGGAGCAGTACTCATTTCTGAAACAGGACGCCATTATCCTGTTACGGCTCAACTACGCTTCTATTGCACCAATAATATGGCCGAGTATGAAGCTTGCATTTTGGGTCTGCGATTGGCTGTGGACATGGATGTCCAAGACGTTTTGGTCTTGGGAGACTCGGACCTCTTGGTACATCAGATTCAGGGTGAATGGGAAACGCGGGATCTAAAACTCATACCATATCGACAATGCTTGCACGATCTGAGCAAACGATTTCGATCAGTAAAGTTCAAACATATCCCGAGAGTTCATAACGAGGTTGCGGATGCATTGGCCACCTTAGCATCAATGTTGCACCACCCTGACAAAATGTATGTTGATCCTCTGCACATCCAGGTCCGTGATCAGCACGCTTATTGCAACGCCGTAGAAGAGGAAGCAGATGGCGAACCCTGGTTTCATGATATCAAGGAATACCTCAGAATGGGGATATATCCGGAACAGGCCACTGGAGACCAAAAAAGAGCCCTTCGGCGTTTGTCGAATGGTTTCTTCCTCAGCGGAGGAGTTTTGTACAAAAGAACTCCGGATTTGGGATTGTTAAGATGTATAGACGCCGGTCAAGCCACGACGGTTATGGCAGAGGTACATGCTGGAGTTTGCGGGCCACATATGAGCAGGTATGTATTGGCAAGGAAGATCCTTCGAGCAAGGTATTATTGGCTTACCATGGAGCATGACTGTATCTCTTTCGTAAGAAAATGCCATCAGTGTCAGATACATGGAGATCTGATTCATTCTCCGCCAACAGAGTTACATATGATATCGGCACCCTGGCCGTTTGTGGCATGGGGCATGGATGCCATTGGACCTATCGAGCCGGCGGCATCCAACGGTCATAGGTTCATTCTAGTAACCATTGACTACTTCACCAAATGGGTTGAGGCTAAAACCTTCAAGTCGGTAACTAAAAAGGCAGTGGTGGATTTTGTGCACTCACATATCATCTGCAGATTTAGGATCCCAAAAGTAATCATCACGGATAACGGTGCGAATCTTAACAGTAGCCTAATCAGAGAGGTATGCCAACAATTCAAGATTACACACCGCAATTCCACCCCATATCATCCCAAGGCGAATGGAGCGGTCGAAGCAGCCAATAAGAACATTAAGAAGATACTGCGGAAGATGGTGGAAGGGTCCAGACAATGGCACGAGAGATTACCCTTTGCTTTGTTGGGTTACCGCACTACCGTCCGGACTTCCATAGGTACAACTCCCTATTTATTGGTGTACGGAACTGAGGCCGTAATACCAGCGGAGGTCGAAATTCCGTCCCTCCGGATTGTCGCTGAAGCCGAGATTGATGATGATGAATGGGTCAAAGCTCGATTGGAACAGTTGAGCTTGATAGACGAGAAAAGATTGGCAGCAGTATGCCATGGTCAGCTGTATCAGAAGAGAATGGCGAGGACATATAATAAGAAGGTACGCCGCAGGAAGTTTGAAATAGGGCAGCAGGTATTGAAGAAGATCCTCTCACATCAGGTCGAAGCAAAAGGCAAGTTCACCCCAAATTGGCAAGGGCCTTATATCGTGACCAGGGTATTGTCCAACGGTGCTTTGTGTTTGACGGATATCGAGGGAAGATGTGTTGACATTGCTATCAATTCGGATGCAGTCAAGAGATATTATGCGTAATTTCTTTGATTATGGCAATTATTGGTTCGTTTGTTTGTACTTGGTACTTATTGGATAATGAAATGACGGAGACAATTCTTTCTTCTATCTAAACACTTTTTACCCTTGTTTCCCCCTTTTGAGCCTTAAGTCATTCTTTCATACCCCTCTTTTGGAATCACTAACGGAGAAGATATGAAAAAGAGAAAGATGAAAAAAAGAAAATTTTTTAAGAGAAAATGAAAAACAAAAAGAGAAAAAAAGAAGAAGATAAAAATCACAAGAAATACAAAACCGTGGGAACTACGTTTGACCTGATTCCTCTAAGAGGATACGTAGGCGCCTCACGGCTCGGTCATAGTGTACATAGTGTGCATAGTGTACATAAGTACACATAATAGGCACAGTGTGCAAACGCACATAGCTCAACATAGAGCAAAAATAAAGTCCCCCAAGCAAGAAAACTGGGGCAGAGGTTATGTTTTAAAATCCCAACAAAAGGTTTGATTCCAAAAGTTGTAGATGATCACCCATCCAAGTTATTTCATTTTTGATAGCCTTTCTTTAGCCCAACACCAAAACCAACATCGACGTCCAAAAGACCTCCCGATCAATATCCAAGAGGTGCCAAGTCAGGCAAATAAAGCCGAGAATAATACTCTGATCCCCGGCGAAGAAGAAGATCATAAAACTGGAAATGAATTGATAGTCCAAAGGAACCTCCAAAGAGAGGATCATATCGACGACACTCCAATTCTCCGTTGAATAAATAAAATGAGAGAGTCTTGGCGGTGAAAACCTTCGCAGGCACCGCAAGGCAACGAAAGATTAGAGATATAAAATGAGAGAGTCTTATCGGTGAAAACCTTCACATGCACCATAAGGCGACGGGAGCTGAGAGAAAAGAGAGAGTCTCATTAGTGAAAACCCCTCGAAAGGCACTATGAGGCGACAAGATAGATCAACAAAAGGGTCCGCGTTCGCAAAGGAATGGACACCCATTTATCCCCAGCAAGTAAGGTCATCAGACAAGTTGATTGATACAAATAGACTGGGTCGGGAATCTATGGTGCACGTCATGATCACAAGGACCAGTCATGTCGTCCAGATAAGTTTTTCTCTTTTCCTTTTCCACCAAGTATTGGTTCAGAAAGATTTTCCTCCTTTTTCTATCTCTTTCATTTTTCTTTCTAAGAATTCGTGTTGAAAGAGATTTTTCAAAGTTTACTACCAGAGGCCAAAGGTGCACAAAAGCAAGATATGAAAAGGGTAGGCCAAGAGCCGAAGCGATAAGATAAAAGGCATCGGCTGCAAAACCGAAAGACGAATTGAGTAGAAAGAAGGGTGACGTAAAGAGAGCGGAAAATGACGGGTGAAGGACTTGGGGACCAAGTTCCGAGAAGGTTTCCCCACAGAATGTTGATAAATCCCGGACCCAAATCCAAAGTGGTCAGACGCCACAAGAAAGGGAAATCAATCCAGTGCAAGATATCCCCAGGCAATGCAATTCTATGCCTTGCAGATCTGGGAGGAAGTAAACTCCTGAAGGGGGTAATTTCGGGATTAAAAGCAGACTCCCACAGCATGTCCTGAAAAGAGGAAGCATAAAGGGGGATAAATGGAAAACCACCCCAGCAAGCAATGTCGTCCACCAACCAGTTGTTGGTGCACAGAGCAAGGAAAAGAAAAGGGAAAAAGCATCCCCCAACGGAAAGACCACCGTTGCCCCACCATGATTAAAACTAATTAAGTCCTTTTGTCTGCTGCAGGAAAATAAAGGTCGATGAAGGCAGAGGGACGCGATACCAGAAAGGTCACCAAAACAGGGGCAGAAAATTTTCTGCCATTGTCAGAAATCAAACATATCTTAGTTTAAATAGGCGCCCACCTGTATAACGAGAGGAATAATTTTCATGTCTTAGTTTAAATAGGCGCCCACTTGTATAACGAGAGGAATAATTTTCAGTCTTAGTTTAAATAGGCGCCCACCTGTATAACGAGAGGAATAATTTTCAGTCTTAGTTTAAATAGGCGCCCACCTGTATAACGAGAGGAATAATTTTCATGTTGTAGTTTAAATAGGCGCCCACCTGTGTAACGAGAGGAATAATTTTCATGTCTTAGTTTAAATAGGCGTCCACCTGTATAACGAGAGGAATAATTTTCAGTCTTAGTTTAAATAGGCGCCCACCTGTATAACGAGAGGAATAATTTTCAGTCTTAGTTTAAATAGGCGCCCACCTGTATAACGAGAGGAATAATTTTCAGTCTTAGTTTAAATAGGCGCCCACCTGTATAACGAGAGGAATAATTTTCAGTCTTAGTTTAAATAGGCGCCCACCTGTATAACGAGAGGAATAATTTTCAGTCTTAGTTTAAATAGGCGCCCACCTGTATAACGAGAGGAATAATTTTCATGTCTTAGTTTAAATAGGCGCCCACCTGTATAACGAGAGGAATAATTTTCATGTCTTAGTTTAAATAGGCGCCCACCTGTATAACGAGAGGAATAATTTTCAGTCTTAGTTTAAATAGGCGCCCACCTGTATAACGAGAGGAATAATTTTCATGTCTTAGTTTAAATAGGCGCCCACCTGTATAACGAGAGGAATAATTTTCATGTCTTAGTTTAAATAGGCGCCCACCTGTATAACGAGAGGAATAATTTTCAGTCTTAGTTTAAATAGGCGCCCACCTGTATAACGAGAGGAATAATTTTCAGTCTTAGTTTAAATAGGCGCCCACCTGTATAACGAGAGGAATAATTTTCATGTCTTAGTTTAAATAGGCGCCCACCTGTATAACGAGAGGAATAATTTTCAGTCTTAGTTTAAATAGGCGCCCACCTGTATAACGAGAGGAATAATTTTCAGTCTTAGTTTAAATAGGCGCCCACCTGTATAACGAGAGGAATAATTTTCAGTCTTAGTTTAAATAGGCGCCCACCTGTATAACGAGAGGAATAATTTTCATGTCTTAGTTTAAATAGGCGCCCACCTGTATAACGAGAGGAATACTTTTCATGTTTTAGTTTAAAAATTTTAGATTTTGAGAGCAGTAACCCCACCGGAAGGCCGAAGGTTACAGCAGGAATATCCAGCAGGAAACAATAAAAATCCCCAGCACCGGGAAGCAGGAATAATTTTTGCTCCACGGACAATCACTCCAAAATACAATCATTGACACCTCGCTGTACAATTTTTTGATTTTACATGACATGTGCTGGTAGTCATTTGTGGTTCTGTCCATTTTTCATTTTTATCTTATCAAGCAAAATACAAAATATGTATGTCATGTTAATTAAGCCATAATTCAGTCATTAAAAGAAAACTCACAAAATATGCGTCTTTTATTTTAGGCTGTGATTTAACCATTTAAAGAATTTTTAATATGTGTGTGATAATTGTGTTAAGTGTTGATTAATGTGTGTTTTTAAACTCATTTTAATTTAGTTGTATTTTAAAATTAGAAAACAAAGGAAAAGAGTGCAAATTATTTAGAAAATCGGATTGGGGCTATTTGTTTCAAATTTTAAGGACCAGAAGCAGCCCAAAACCAGCACCCAGGTCCAATTCAGACCAGGCCTGCCCAGGAAGGGACCCAAATGACGTCGTATCAGCATCCCTGTTGGAGCCGTTGATCTGATTCAAACGGACGGTCTTGATCAGGCTGTTCATTTACCCAAACAACGACATCTTAGGCAATTAATCTGAGCCGTCCAACCCCTTTGATCCAACGGATCCAGGCCTTCCCCTAGACCCGTCAAAATTTGACCTGATCCAGTCCCCCACCCGGTCGCACCTACCACACACCTAAACGACATCGTTCTTCCCAAGTGAATACATCCTGGCCATAGATCTCACTTGATCCAACGGCCAGGATCTAAACCCTCAATGCATATATAAACCTAACCCTTTTACCCCGCCCCCTATCCAAACACTCACCCCCGTTCCTTCGTCTCTCTCAGAAGGGACCCCAAACCCCCGAAACCCTAGCAGCCGCCCTGGTGCCCTTTCAGCATAAATCCGGCGGCTAGGATGCCGGTGGCTACCATAGTTACACTACTGGACCTACGAGCCCCCCTGAACACAAATCCCTAATCACCTAACTTCGAATCACCTCCAAGGTGCTCGAATCTTCGATCAAAGATTCGAGCCAAAACCTTAAGTCACCGGACGAGTCCCAAATTCACCCTAGTCACTCCCCTAACATCCCCCATACCCTAATCAGCTTTGGTTCTGGTCTAATATAAGCAGAACTCTTCGAATCCCAAATCTGAGTTCAAGAACCCTAAAAAACCAAACCTGTTTCGTTTGAGGTAAGTGTCCGATGTAATTGTGTTTTCTTTCCTCGTGTTTAGGTTTATGCATGTGTTTATGGATTTGTTTTAGATTTGTTTTTGATTATTTTCTGTCCATCTTCAAAGACCCTTTTGTTTGGTCGATTTCTTTTCTCAAATGTTAATTGAAGTGCTATAAGATGTTTAGTCGCCTCGATTGATGTTGACGACCAGTTAAGTTTCATAAACTCTATGTTAAATGCCTCGAGTTTGGAAATAAATTGGTGCTTTGTTTAGTCTGTGATGTTTTTCGATTAATTGTTACGTATATTAGTTCGTATAGTCGACCTGAGTAACGTCGTCAAATAATTAAGTGTTGTAAAGTTCCATTGTTGTCCGAAAAGGCCTGAAACACTCAGTTTGTTTCTGTTTTAAGTTTAGTTGATTAGCGACTAATTAGTATACGTTATAACTCGCAAAGTCGACTCGACACATGTTTGACGTTAGTTTCACAGTATTAAATAACAAACGACCTAACTGAGTGATTTAGGTTAGTTTCACAGCCAGTTACTGGCTGATTTTGTTGAAGGCTTGTGTTGGACTGATTATAGGTTGGTTTGTTAGCTGTGGGAGGGGGATTCGAACTAGTAACTGGCAGATACAATAGAAGGAAAGGGTGAGGCAAGACAGCAATGATCAAGGGTCTGTGGGATAGTTTGGGTTGGGGCAAAGACTGATTAAATATTCAGGATTAATGGGCTATCAATTGTTTAATCAGAAATACTATTAATCTAGTATTAGTGGGGACAAAACATAAGAGTATGGGAGTTTAATACTTAACTAAACCCATGACTCTTGAATAGAGCAATAGGCCAGGCGTGGGGAACAAAATGTTTTGCATCAAGAAGATGCTTAGGCATGGGGAATGAAGGGGATGGGCAGACCTTAGGCTGGAAATTCCAGGCAGACCTGAGGGGGTTCTCTTTTAGGTTATAAATAGAGCTATTTTTAGCTAAGAGGGGGCTGGGACATCTTTAGTCTTCAGAAGAAAAAAACGAACAGAAAGAAATCTCAGAATACTGCATATAAACACTGTTTGAAAACTGCACAAGGAATTAAGTTGGGGAGGCTGTCTTGGCCAAGTCAGTTATTCTAAGTGGGGTTGTTACTATTCCATTAGAAGACTCTATTTTCCGTAGGGTTACCATCATTCTGGATTTCTCTAGGCCGCTAGCTGGGTCTGTTTCTTATTGCTATTTGAGTTAGCAGTCGGTTATTTGTTGAGTTTTCGTGGTTTAGTGGATTGTTGTGGCCATTGCATTGAGTTCCTGGGTCTTCTGCTGGTTTACTACTCTATTTTCTTGGTTCACCTGTTTGGTGCTCGACCATCTGTGGGTTTCATCGTTGTTCAAACTATTGTTGTTTGTTGGTGGACTGCTGGATACGTTGTTGTTGTGGTACTGCTGTGACTGCTGCTTGTTTGTTTGCTGCTGACTCTCTTCCTCGGCTTCTTGTTCTTGTTGTATCCAGGTACACATACTAAGTCGATGTAATTCCATTGTTCGAAGTTAATGTCCAAAGCATGAATACACACATGAAGAAGTTGTGGCCATGAACTGAACTTATTTTCTACTGATTGCACTTAAACCACTTTGTGTATTACTGATATGTAATTTCTTCCAAGGAACTGTATAGTTAGTTTATGAACTCCCCAAGTAGGTCCTTAAAGGGACCGGATACTAGAGACCACTTTGCCTCTTTCAGTCGTTTGCAAAAATGCATGTTAGATTTAAACCAAGTAAATGGGCTTCCGATCATTGTAACAGTTTAATCTCAGTATGCAGAACGGTTCAAATTAGGATTAAATTTGAGCTTAAGCTTCTCTCGTGACAGTAGTTAACCTATTTTAAATTTACAATAGATTGTCAAAAGAAATAGTATTATTCTATCTTCCAGTTTTTGCAAAGCTCACGAATAGGCGTAAGAAACCAGCAGTAGGTTAACATCGGAATAAGGATTGCCCACGCTCGGTATAATACCATATGTGTTAGATCCAAACCCGCGCTTTGATAAACAGATGGCCCATATGTGCCTTTTATTTGGAACCTCATAAATCCTGTTTTTTTGTTTGGAGGTCCGACTATAACAACTTTAAGTGTGTAATGGGACTAGGATCTTTTTCTCTCTTTCGTTTTAGAGACAAACGCGACAAGAAACATAGCTGCTATAGGATACCCTTAAAATAAAAATGAGACGAGCCTCGCCAAATGAAAATGCAAATCGCGGGGCCCTCAGTAATTAGTCATAAAAATACTTAGAATTTGGGATGGACCGTTTAGTGAATTTCACTGCCTTCCCCAAAGATAATAACGCGTAAGCCTCTTTAGACGCGATTTAATTAAATTACTTTCTTAAACTCGGGTGCACATTTATGTGACCCAAATCCAAATCTCAACGGAGTCGAAATGTGTCTCTAATTGCGGGTACATTGATTGTGACGTGGTTTGAAATGCATTTCCATGACGTTGCAAATTCCTTTTAAAAATAATAAATGAGACGAGCCTCGATAAACAGAAATGCACAAGCTGCGGGGCCCTCTAAATGTATATATTAAAATACTTAGAATTCGGGACAGGCCGTTTAGCGAATTTCACGGCCTTTTCCCAACATAACAATGCGCTAGTTGCTTTAGGCGCGTGTTCAATAATGTTATCTTCCTAAACTCGGATGCACATTTATGTGACCTAAATCCCAATCTCAACAGAGTTGAAACGTAGCTCTAACCACGGGTACATTGATTGTAACGTGGTTCGAGGTGTGTTTTTCACGATGTTGCAATTCCTGATAAAAATAAATGATAAAAGCAGTTAAAAGATAAAATTGGCACATAAGTTCACATTTTTATAAAATCAGGTAATCAAGCCGAATATAACAGTTGAGCGACCGTGCTAGAACCACGGAATTCGGGAATGCCTAACACCTTCTCCCGAGTTAACAGAATTCCTTATCCGGATTTCTGGTACGTAGACTGTAGTATGGAGTCATTCTTTTCCTCGATTCGGGATTAAAATTGGTGACTTGGGACACCCTAAATCTCCCAAGTGGCGACTTTGAAATAAATAAACACATCCCGTTTCGATTGTCCTTTAATTGGAAAAAACTCCCTTGTACCCTCCCGGGTACGGAAAAAGGAGGTGTGACACCTTAATTAAGGAAAGTCTTGTGTAATTGATTGACAACCAGTTCCTTAACTATTTTCTTACCTTATTTCTGCCTGATTTTTACACTATAAAAGGCACGACCCTCTTCACACACTACAACATCAGAACCCTTCTGAACTCATACTCTCTCATAATAATATTCTCTTTTTGTCTACATTATGGCCTGTTTTACAAAACCTAGTGCTTTTCTTTACGTGTTTCCCTAAAAACTGGTATGTCCGGATTTAATTCTTAGCACCACAACAATGTGTATTTACTGCTTTTGTATCCATGTTCACCGGTTGTTTCTGTATATCTCAGCACTTAAATTGGCATGCTGATTTCCTTATGTGTGTTTTGTTATGAATCTCATTCCCCTACCACCCCTATGTGTTTTGAGTTGTGATTTAAGGCATGACAATGTAAGTTGTTGCCCATGAATTAAGTTTGAACCACTGGGGTCTTGACCTCGAAGCAAACAGGCCAGAGGGTGTGCCAGCATCTCCCAATTGTTGGGTATGCCCTTTAGCCTGCTTTCCTTGCCCCCTTACCACCTCCCTATTCCCTATACCCCTATGTGTATTAATGCAAACTGTTTCCCTTCCCCTTTTCAGAATTCTGCATTTGCACCCTCTCTTAGTCTCTATGTTCTGCCCCTTCTTGTGAGCCTTGCCTTGGGACCTTGAGTTCCCTCTAAACTTGGACACTTGAGGGATGGCCTTTCCACACTGCACTATGGCTTAATCTGCGATACATTTGGGTGTAAGCACTTCCCGGAGTTCCTATGAGACTCTTAGGGAACTCTGATACACCCCAAATGGGACAAAGGCTTCGAAATATGATCTCTTGGAGTTGATTTACTTCATACTTCAGACAGGAAGTCTGAATCAGGCTCTCCTTGGTTGTACTTTTTAATTTCTGATGTATTTTTCCTTTACTTTACTCCTTCTGGGCTGTAATAATTTTGTAATAAAACCCTCGGGGATGGCTAGAGAAAAGGGAGGGGTAACTATGTATGCAAAAGGGGTAGATAACCTGACTATATGAGTATATGAATTCCTGCATTTTCATGTATAGATAACATGTCTATAGGAATATTGCATTCTCATATAGGTACCATGTCTATAAGAATTTCTACATTCTCTAGATACCATGTCTATAAGAATTTCTGCATAGATACCATGTTTATAGGAATCTTGCATTCTCATGTAGGTACCATGCCTATAGTTTATTTCTGAACTTCTGCATAGCATATAGATATCCTGCCTATAGGAATTTCTGAATTTCTGCACATCATGTAGATATCCTGCCTATAGGTTCTTTCTGAATCTTGCATATGCATTCCACATCAGGCAAACATGTTTGTAGTTCTTAAATAATCAACGGCAATTAGATATCATGTTCATAGGCTTTAAACGAAATTCAGCATCTAGATGTCATGCCTATAGGATTTCTGCATTTTTACTACGTTTATAAAAGTGTCCAAAATCGACAACACATAGAAAGAATACATGTAGGAGCTTTAATCGAATCTGAATCGTTCCACTTGCTTATAAGTCTAAAACTAGTAACAATGACACATGCTCTTTTGCTAAAACTCGCCTTTCTTTAATAACAGACGATTTTCTTAAATTAGTACGTATTCATGTTTGTTTCATTGTTTCTGGAATCAGTAGATATCATATCTATAGGGGTCTTCGTCTAACACTTAGGCAAGCCATAGGGTGAAAGTTACTGAATCGGATTTTATATGCTACAACCAGCAGGCAGGCCTGACTCGGGCTTCTTATCTGAACTATGTAATAAAACAGACTACCTCGATCCTTTAAGTTTAATCAGACCCTAAACAGTATGTGTAAGTCATGCTAACTACTTGCTTTTCTCTGCTTAAAGGAGGTCTGTTTGAGCCTTTTTATTTGTTTATATGCTTTCCCATACTTGCCATACGTGTTTTGTTTGTCGCCTTAGTATTTTACCTTTTGAAACCACAAATAAGTCCAATACCTCCTCCCTTTAGGATTAGTAGTCCCAAGTGCCTCCGGAGCTGATAAGATTGGGATGGGTAATAGCATGCAATAAGTAAACGAGACCATTCCGCGCTTTAATACCTCAATGAGGTGGGAAAGGGTAGATATGGATATGATGACCACGCGATAACATCTCGTATAGCTCCTCATTGAGGAGTGATTACCGGATGTTGTGTGGGGTGATCCATATTATTAATAAACCTAGGACTCCCCTTTCCTTTGTTTTCTTTGTTTCTTTTAAATCTTTTAAACCATTTATTTTAAGAAAATCAACTCCTTTTAGTTCTTTTTTCTTACTTTTGTTTATTTGTAACCATTACGGGAAAATCCCCTCTTATTTGAAGTCTTTATTTGCCTATGTGTTATTTGCACTTAAGTCACAATAATAGCTTGGCCGGAAACTACACTAGTGGATCTTGAGGGGTGCCTAACACCTTCCCCTTGAGATAATTTCAAGCCCTTACCCAATCTCTGGTTGTTCAAACCAAACATTTCTTAGTGTCCTAATGCACTTGAATCATTAGGTGGCGACTCTTTAATTCAAACCCAATTCCCGAAAGGGAACGAGTTGTCTCCCAAATATCACAAACCCGATTTTTGTAAGAAAAAATGGGGCGCGACAAATGGGGATATTGAGATGGATGTGTGGACATAACAGGATTAATAAGATTAGAAATGAAGATATTTCGAACAAAATAGGAGTAGCCTCGGTGGAGGACAAGATGCGGGAAGCGAGGTTTAGGTGGTTTGGGCATGTGAAGAGAAGAAGCACAGATGCTCCAGTGATGAGTTGTGAGAGGTTGGCCTTGAGTAGTCTGAATAGGGGTAGAGGTAGGCCAAAGAAGTACTGGGGAGAAGTTATTAGGCAGGACTTGGCGTTGTTTTAGCTCACTGAGGACATGACCTTTGATAGGAAGGTGTGGAGGCCGAGGATTAGGATAGAAGGTTAGTAGGTAGTCGAGTGTGTGTCTTCCCCATACCGGTAGTAGTAGTTAGTCATCCTTGTTTTTCGGTTATTGACTGCCTTGGTTACTACATGTTTTCTTATTATAATGGTATTGATAATGCCTGCTCTCTTATTATCTTGTTATGGTTACTACTTCTTTCTTATTATTTTGCTATTACTTTCTTTTCCTTTCCTTGAGCTGAGGGTCTATCGGAAACAACCTCTCTGCCCTCAAAGGTAGGGGTAAGATTTGCGTACATACTACCCTCCCCAAACCCCACTCGTGAGATTATACTGGGCTTGTTGTTGTTGTTGTTGAAATTGACTATATTAACCTTAATTTGCTCATTAAAAATATGACAAACTACTCTTAGACACTTTGCTCCAAGGGCAACTTTGAAAAGAAGAAATTAATTTCTTCTTAATATCTAAAAAATTAAATATTATGAACCACAAAAAAAGAGCTAAAAATCACTCAAAATGGACCGGAGTGAATAATACTTGCATTGTATAATTAATTTTTAAATTAGCTTAATTTTACAAAATATTTGTTTGTTTACTGATGCAGAAAACTTAAATTTAATATAATTATGAGGACGAAAATATAAGAATGTTCAAACAAATTTAATTGATGGACCGTTGTATAAACGTAGTTGTCACTTTCGGGTTGTTTGGTAGGATGCATTAGAGAAAATAATACATGCATTAACTTTTGGTATTACTAATCCTTAGTTTGGTACACTTTTTCAACCTATATATTATTAATGCAAGTATTAGTTATACAACCTATTTGGTATTGTCCTATATATAACTAATACATTGCAAACCATGATATTAGCAATACCAAAGCTCTTAATGCATGCATTAGCATGGTTAAAAATAAAATTACCCTTAAAGTCCCTTAAAGCTAAAGAATATGGAGGATATTTTTATAAACATCTAATTTTCTTAAAACCTATGCAATGCATTTTAATTTTTAATACACCACGCCAAATTATGGATAAAAAGTAATCTCTACATAATTAGTACTTACATTACTAACCCATACAATATTAATCTCTATATTATTAATACACCTTATTCAGTATTATTATTATTATTATACGCCCTACCACTATGCCTTGAATAAGAACCGTTCATTCTCAATATTGGAAACGTAATATTTTTCCACGAACCACATGGTCATGTCTCGGATTTCTTAGCTTTAATCACAAAAGTGGACCTTTGGAACACGCTATTTATATACGTAAGTCACACATTTCTTATCATAATTGTGTATTTTCTCTGTTCATTTTTACTTGTTCGGTATATTAAAGTTATATTTTCACTTTTACTTGTTCATTTTAGCAAATAAGAGAGATAAATTTTTTTCTTGTTCTACCCTTGTCATTAATTACACAGTCCTCAAATTATTTCTCAATATTTTTTGAAATGCTATCATTATTATGGATAAAATTATAAAATATTTACTTTATTTAACATGTACAAAGTCAAAAATGGACAACTATAAAAGTGAACGGAGGGAGTATTATTCTGCAACCAAAGTGAAAATCAATGGCTTCCGTTACTTCTATTTGATTTTTGTTATTAATTTTATATATATGCTACTTTCTTCCATTTTCAAAGTTGTATTCATGTATCTTGTGCACATCCCTCTTTTTCAGCTCTAATTAGAGTGAAAACCACGACTCATGAAGATGGTTGCTGACTTTGCATCATTTGCAGTTGAAAGAATTGGGATACAAGAAGTTGTCTGTAGCATGAGAGAGACTGCGCTTCATGCAATCTTTCCTAAAAGATGCATAAGAAAAGCAAATTGAAGATCAAAGAGTACAACATTGGATATTTGAAATCAACTCTGTTGCTAATGACGATGTTGCTATACGAGACTTACTGCTTGAATATGGAAAAAGAACCATATTATCCACTTAAAAAATAATTAACTAAATCAATGAATAACTAATGTGTTTAACTTTTATATCTGTAAAGCCTCAAAGTGGAGTTCTTAAGTTTCGAAGACTAGGAATTCTCTCATAAGTGATCAAATTTAAGAAGTCATGGATAATAAAGATATCCATATTATCCGCCGGATAAACCCGTTTTTTATCCGTCTCAAATTCGGGTCGGGTCGGATAATTTATCTATTTTTTAAAATTGCCCGTTTTAACCCGCTCATATCCGAACTCACGCGCCCGTTTGCCACCCTAGATGCAATGCATGCAAAAATGATCAATCATTAGAAGTCTAATTTATTGCTTCAAATTTATTAACAATGCTTTCCGCTTGACATTGTCCAACCAGCCTAAATCCAGTTTCTAGGAATTCTAGGAAACTAAATACCCACATTTCTCATATCCATCCAACATGGAATTCTAGGAAACTAAGTTCCTCACAGACATTTCGTCAAACACCTTCGCCGCACACAATACATCACCACAAGAACGTTCATATGAAACATTCGAACGTACAAGTTATCATCAAATCCCGTTTTGAGAACGCTACAATGAGCATTGCTACCGGTTCTAACCTATTGGAATAATGTGTTTTGCAACACTTCAACAAATAGACAAAGATTTACATGGATAGTCCGTTTGATGATTTTCAGTTAGTAGAAAACATCTATATATAAATATAAGGCAGAATACATAAAATGACACCTGAACTTGTACCCCAAATCCCCGTTACACATCTGTTGACCACAGAAATATTTTCAAACACTCAACCTTTCAAAATTGTATCTATTACACACCACTTTGCCTATATGGCACGCGCGTCCTTTACACACAAATAAAGCGAGTGAACTAAAAAGTTTTGTATCTGAATGTGATGATCCGCCATATCATCATGCCACATAGGCGCCATTTGGCATATATTAATGCCATGTGGGAGCTTAAATAAGAAGAAGACTAGCATTTGTGAGAAGATTCTAGAGAGGTATGGACATTTCCTTAGGAAGAACCTAGATCCTTATGGATTTGCTATGAAAGTCCTTGGAATCTTCTAGGCTTGTAGAGAATTCTAGAAAAAACCCTTATCTTGTAAATATCAAGGATTTGTGTAATAATTAATATTTACACACTAGCCCCTAGGAGACTAGTATATAAAGGGGGTCATTCATTTGTAATTCATCAAGCAAACAATTCAAGTTCTCTCTAATACAAAACTTCCTTTAACAATTCTCTTGTGTTCTTTCTTCCATTCTCTTAGCTATCTTGAGTGTAGTAAGGCTGACTTGACATAGCAAGAACGTGAGCAAGTTGTGCAAGATCGTGAGTAAGTTGTCAAGTGTCGCACGTGTACTTAGTTAACAACTAAGGACGTGACAACATGGTATCAGAGCGAAGGTTTCAACTAAGGGAATGGCGAATGACGAAGAAATTAACGCTGCCAACACCCAAGCCAGCGCCATCCAGGATGCTGCTGGCAAGAGCGGCCGTAGAATAAAGAGGAATGCCACCAACAAGAGCCAGGAGGTGCCACCTGAGGTTGTGTCAAACGAAGGGCTTACATCCCAAGAACCATCTGCCACTGAGGCGAGAGATGATGAAGTGGAGGTCCTTCCAGAGGACGTTTTGCTCGGTAAAGAATGGGTGATGAAGATGAACGCGAGGATGGACGTCGTGGAGATCTTTGGCCAACGCTTGGGGAAGGTGGAAGGCACCCTTAACGTTCTTGAGTGGCACACTCTTGAAGAGATTGAGAGTATCCGAAATGACTTGGAGGGACGTACACAGACTGAGATGGAACTAAGGCAAACCATCACTGCCTTAGAGTGCAGACTCATGGAGGCTTTGAGTACTATCGATGCTATGAAGGCAAAGATAGAGTCACTCGAGGAGCATGTCAATGCTGGCGTGACCGAGGTAGCCAGCAATACTGTGGTAACAAGGGAGGCCAAAATCGAGGCTCCCAAACCCCCAGTGTTCAAAGGTGTTCGTGATTCACAAAACGTGGAAAACTTCCTTTCGCACTTGGAGAACTACTTCAGGCACGACAAAGTGAGGGACGACGAGGCCAAGATCAACACTGCGGTATTGTACCTCTCAGAGACTGCCATGCTATGGTGGAGAAGGAAGATGGACGACGTGGATAAAGGTCTATGTACTATTAGCACATGGGATCAGTTCAAAGCAAAGTTCAAGCGACAGTTTTTTCCAAACAATGTCTTATATGAGGAAAGGTGCAAGTTTAGGGAATTGAAGCAAACATGGAGCATACGTAATTATGTCAAGGAGTTCACTACCCTTATGCTTCAAATCCCCAACCTGACCAATGATGACTTGTTGTTCCACTTCATGGACGGGTTGCAAAATTGGGCTAAGCAGGAGTTGCAACGCCTACAAGTCACTGATATAGACCAAGCCATAGTGGAGGCCGAATCATTGATGGATTTCAGGCATGACAAATACGACAAAGGCAATGGTAAGGAGTCAAAGGTTAACAATATCAAAGGTGGGGGAGACCGTGGCAAAGTCAAGGAGATACAATAACAATACTCTAAAACTCAAGACTTCAAAAAGTTGAGTGGTCGTAAGGGCTATGCCGAGAAGAAGGCGCAGGTCGAGAAGTACAAGACATTGTTTGGAAAAAACTGCCGCTTGAACTCCGCTTTGAACAGATCCCATGTGGTAATAGTACATAGACCTTTATCCACGTCAGCCATCTTCCTTCTCCACCATAGCATGGCAGTCTCTGAGAGGTACAATACCGCAGTGTTGATCTTGGCCTCGTCGTCCCTCACTTTGTCGTGCCTGAAGTAGTTCTCCAAGTGACAAAGGATGTTTTCCACTTCTTGTGCATCACGAACACCTTTGAACACCAGGGGTTTAGGAGCCTCGATCTTGGCCTCCCTTGTCACCACAACATTGCTGGCTACCTCGGCCACGCCAGCATTGACATGCTCCTCGAGTGACTCTATCTTTGCCTTCATAACATCGATAGTACTCAAAGCCTCCATGAGTCTGCACTCTAAGGCAGTGATGGTTTGCCTTAGTTCCATCTCAGTCTGTGTACTTCCCTCCAAGTCATTTCGAATACTCTCAATCTCTTCAAGAGTGTGCCCCTAAAGAACGTTAAGGGTGTCTTACACCTTCCCCAAGCATTGGCCAAAAATCTCCACGGCGTCCATCCCCGCGTTAATCTTCCTTTATTGCGATGGCCCCTTGGCATTTCTCTTGGACCCATGTCTGTTATGGGATGTCCCCTTGCCATTACCCTTGTATACCTCGGCTATGCATTTCACGTTGTCCTCATCATGATCTCCCTTATCCCTCTCGGCGTTTCCTTCTTTGGACTTGGCAGGCTCCATCTTGAAATTAACAAGTGACTAGGCTACTCCGATGGCCTCGTTCACGTTGGCTATTTGATGTCTTCTTAACTTATGTTTTGCCCAATTTTGAAACCCATCCATGAAGTAGAAGAGGAAATCTTCCTCAGACAATGACAAGATTTGCAGCATTAAGGTAGTGAACTCACGTACATACTCCCGAATTATGGCCTCTGTCAGAGCTCCCTTAGCTTCCGCCAGTCTGCCACCTCGCATGCAGCCCGTGCACCACCATACTGCTTTCGCTTAGGGACCTTCGCGTTGATCCCTTCTGCAAGTACCAAGCCCTTGGTAATTCCGGCCATGGTTCCCTACAAAATTTCCTTCTAGCAATCTCTTGTATTCTTTATAACATTCCTTAGTCATAACCTTTGTTGTGATACCACGTTGTCACGTCCTTAGTTGTTAACTAAGTACATGTGTGGCACTTGACAACTCGCTCACAATCTTGCACAACGTGCTCACGTTCTTGCTATGCCAAGTCAGCCCTACTACACTCATGATCGCTAAAAAATGTTAGAACACATGAGAATTGCCAAAGGAAGCTTTTGTATTAGAGAGAACTTGATAGTTTAGCTTGGTTGATGAATTACAAATGAATACACCCTATTTATACTAATCATCTAGGGGCTAGTATGTAAATAATAATTGTTCTACAAGTCCTTCCATATTTAATACTAAGTCTCTTCTCTAGAATATTCTACACAACTAGATTCTTCTAAGGACTTTCCTAACAATTCTATAGGGATCTATGGTCTTCCTAAGAAAACCTTTATATTTCTCTAGAACCTTCCTACAAATACATAAATATCTAGAACTTTTCTAAGGAAATTCTCCATAGTTCTAGAATATTCCACCAAGATCTTTTCCCTAACTTATGTAACCCTTCCATATGGCAAAAATATATGCCAAGTGGCACTTACATGGCATGATGATGTGGTAGGTCATGACACTCTCCCCCACCTAATTTTGTGCCGCCCTCGGCACAAAGCATCGACACGTATACACGCACCTCACCTTGACATCGCCAGAGATATTTGTCCATTACCCATTATGCTTTATGAAGCAGTTCGCCTTCCCATTTCACAAGGTACTGGTCACCTCTCTTCTTATGCCGTTTGTACTTTGGACGGCTAACAATGATGGCCTCAATCCTCCGCCCATCGGATGCTCCTCCTTGCTCTTGGCCTGAATCTTCCCATGACTCAACCAAGTCTAGCAGCTTTTTAAGCATCGGGTCCATGCTTCCACTTCCTATTTTGGCTGCCCTCCGTGGTCCAGCCTTACTGGCAAACTTGAACCCTCTATTTGGTGCATCGTCTGAGTCCGATAGCATGCCATCACTTTGTAACTCTCCGTCCTTTTCAACTATGTCTGTCCAACATTTCTTGCTGCCACCATGCTCCATTTGCATGGTGCCAAGATAGGCTTTGGAATCCCCTACTTTCGGCTTATATTCCAAGCGCATCACTCAAATACAGGTAGTTCCCCCTGTGTCATCCTTATGTGCTTAAGCAAAGTTCCCTATCATTGCTGCAATCTTCCCCAGCTCTGAGCATTCACTTGCCCTATGTGATCCTTCACAGAAGTAGCACCCTCCTTTAGGCACGTACTCCGTACCATTGTTTGGCCCCTTGCCGTGAGCGGAAGGAGCAGCCACAAGGAGAGAATCCGGGAACCGCACAGTTGGGTATGATCGGATTATGTGGTGATGTCACAAAGCAAGCTATCCAACCTACCGAGAATGGCAATCAGTATGTGGATCTCACCATCAACAACAAGCTCGCTTGTGCAATGGTGGATACTGGAGCAACACATAATTTTGTGACTGAGGCTGCCGCAAAGAGACTGGAATTGAAGCTTGCTCCAACCAACTCTCGTGTCAAGACGGTGAATGTCGAGATACAGAATGCTCGTGGGGTAGCTAATAGAGTTGGTGTCAAATTGGGAACTTGGAAAGGTATGACAAACTTTACCGTAACCGTTACGGATATCTTTGACATCATACTAGGGCAAGAGTTCTTTAGACATTGTCATACTTTAATCGACCCCTACCTCCAACGTCTTTTGGTTATGGAGCGAGAAGGAGCTTGCATGGTACCAACAATGACTATGCCACACGGACAGAGCCAAGCACAACTCTCAGCTATGCAGGTTGTCAAGGGGATCAAGAAGGGGGTGCCGACGTTTGTGGCAACCATCACAAGTCTGGAGGAAAACAAGAGTTTTCAAGAGACACTGCCGCCTTGCATAGAGAAGTTGCTTGAGGAAAACAAAGATATCATGCCCGAGGAGTTACCTAAGCACCTGCCACCTATGCGAGAGGTGGATCACAAGATTGAGTTGGAGCCAGGGCTAAGCCACCCGCATTTGCCCATATCGTATGGCACCTCCCGAGCTAGAGGAGCTCAGGAAACAATTGAAGAAGCTGCTAGATGCTGGTCACATTCGCCCATCAAAGGCACCTTTTGGCGCATCAGTATTGTTCTAGAAGAAGAATGATGGATCGTTGTGTTTGTGTATAGACTACCGAGCACTTAATAAGGTCACCATGAAGAATAAGTACTCGATCCCGCTCATTGCTGACTTGTTCGATAGACTTGGGCAAGCCAAGTACTTTACCAAGGTGGATCTTCGAAAGGGCTACTACCAAGTTCGCATTGCGGAAGGGGATGAGCCAAAGATAGCATGTGTGACGAGATATGGAGCCTTTGAGTGGTTGGTGATGCCCTTCAGCTTAGACAATGCACCGGCCACATTTTGCACCCTTATGAACAAGATCTTCCATCCCTACCTTGATCAGTTCGTGGTAGTCTACCTAGACAACATAGTCATTTACAGCAACACCTTGGAGGAGCACATGGAGTACTTAAGGAAGTTTTTCCAAGTCTTGCGAGAGAACGAGCTATACATCAAGAGGGAGAAATGTGAGTTCGCACAATCAAAGGTGCACTTCTTGGGCCATGTCATTAGCAATGGAGAGCTACACATAGAGAGGCTAAGGTACGTGCTATCCAAGAGTAGGAGGCACCTATAAAGTTAACTGAGTTGAGATCCTTCCTTGGCCTTGTTAACTACTATCGTCGGTTCATCAATGGATACTCAGCAAAGGCCGCACCATTGACTGAGTTGTTAAAGAAGAACAAGCCATGGGTTTGGACGGAGAATTGTCAAAAGGTATTTGAATTCCTTAAGACAGTTGTAACAGAGGATCCAGTCTTGGCATTACCTGACTTTGCCAAGACATTTGAGGTGCACACAGATACCTCAAACTTTGCCATTGGGGGTGTCCTGATGCAGGATAAGCATCCCATAGCATTTGAGAGGTGCAAGTTAAATGAGACGGAGCGGCATTACACGGTACAAGAGAAGGAAATGACTGCCATTGTGCATTGCCTTCGTACATGGAGACATTATCTGCTCGGGTCAAGGTTCGTGGTCAAGACTGATAATATGGCTACTAGCTACTTTCAGACACAGAAGAAGCTCACACCAAAGAAGGCTAGGTGGCAGGATTTCTTGGCCGAGTTTGATTATGCGCTGGAGTATAAGCCGGGAAAAGGTAATGTTGTAGCCGATGCCTTAAGCCGGAAAGCCGAGCTTGCTGCAATTACTTCAGCGAGATGGGACATTAGGGAGGCTATAAAAGAAGGCATGCAGCATGATCAAGCAGCCAAACAGCTTATCGAGTTAGCCAACAAAGGCAAGATGAGACAGTTTTGGATAGAAGACGGCCTACTACTTACCACAGGTCGACGGGTCTACGTGCCTATATTTGGAGACATTAGACGATGGATCATAAGGGAGAGTCATGACACAATATGGGCTGGTCATCCAGGTCAACATCGCACTAGGGCCCTAGTTGAGTCAGTTTACTATTGGCCACACATGCATGATGACATAGAGTGCTATGTGCATACTTGTCTTGTCTGTCAACAGGACAAGGTTGAACAACAACAACCCGGAGGACTTTTGGAGTCACTACCAGTTGCAGAGCGTTCATGGGAGAGCGTAACTATAGACTTTATTACTTACCTACCGAAGTCCAACAGTTATGGTACTATTATGGTGGTCGTGGATAGATTTTCCAAATATGCCACCTTCACGCCCGCCTCACCAGGTTGCACAGCCAAGGAAGCCGCCAAGATGTTCTTTAAGAATGTGGTGAAGTATTGGGGCTTACCAAGGCATATAATCAGTGATCGAGACCCCTGCTTTACTGGAAACTTTTGGAGAGAGTTGTTTGACATATTTGGTACGGAGTTGCACTTTTCAACTAGTTTCCACCCACAGACGGATGGACAAACGGAACGAGTCAATGCCTTACTAGAATGCTACTTAAGGCATTATGTAAGCGCGCATCAGAAAGATTGGGCAAAGCTCCTAGACATCACCCAATTCTCTTATAACTTGTAGCGGAGTGAGTCCACTGGGCGGACACCATTTGAGCTAGCCACAGGCCAACAACCACAAACTCCACATTCATTACCAGCCACGTTCGAGGGAAAGAGTTTGAGGGCTTATCATATGGCCAAAAGATGGGAGGAGGAGCTCGACACTGCTAAGTCCTACTTGGATAAGGCAACTAAGAAGATGAAGAAGTTTGCTGACCGTAAGTGGCGTCCCACATATTATAGAGTTGGGGACATGGTCATGGCGAAGTTTAACCCAAGACAGTTCAAGGCACTACGGGGCATGCATCAGAATCTAATTCGCAAGTATGAGGGGCCAATTTAGATCGTCGCCAAGGTAGGCAAGATCTCATACAAGCTTGACATGCCATCGTATCTCAAGATCTACCCTATCTTCCATGCTAGCATGCTTAAGCCATATCATGAAGATAAGGATGATCCGAGCAGGGGCCAATCAAGTCGGGCGCCAATGACTATCACCGCCCCGCATGATCGGGAGATTGAGGCTATCATAGATTACCAGGCCAAGCGAAAACAAGGGCAAAAAACCACCGCTATGTTCCTCGTCCATTGGAAAGGACAATCACCGGAGGAGGCCACGTGGGAACGATATGAAGACTTGTGGCAATTCAAAGATAAGATCCGAGAGTTTATGCAGCAGCATTGCGCCGCGATCGTCGCAATATTAGGTGGGGGAGAGTGTGATGACCCGCCATGTCATCATGCTACATAGGCGCTATTTGGCATATATTAATGTCATGTGGAAGCTTACATAAGAAGAAGGCTAGCATTTGTGAGAAGATTCTCGAGAGGTATGGACATTTCCTTGGGAAGATCCTAGATCCTTATGGATTAGCTAGGAAAGTCCTTGGAATCTTCTAGGCTTGTAGAGAATTCTAGAAAAAGCCCTTATCTTGTAAATATCAAGGACTTGTGTAATATTAATATTTACACACTAGCCCCTAGGAGACTAGAATATAAAGGGGGTCATTCATTTGTAATTCATCAAGCAAACAATTCAAGTTCCCTCTAATACAAAGCTTTCTTTAACAATTCTCTTGTGTTCTTTCTTCCATTCTCTTAGCGATCTTGAGTGTAGTAAGGCTGACTTGACATAGCAAGAATGCGAGCAAGTTGTGCAAGATCATGAGCGAGTTATCAAGTGCCGCACGTGTACTTAGTTAACAACTAAGGACGTGACATGAAGTCTCATAAAAACTTCACATGTCCAACTTTTTCCCATTTCTTTTTTTATTCATCTCCTTCATTTTTCTTCCTCTATTAATGCTCACAGAACCTCTTTCTAGTTTGTTTGTTTTTATTTTGTTACTTTCCAAACTTTATTTTTCGTTTTTCAACTAGTAAATAAAGCATTTTCGGATTATCAAGAGATTGGTGTGAATTTGTTGGCTCGGAAAGTGCGGTTTCAATTAGACCCAAAAAATTTTGATTCAAAAAGTGCAATTATTGGCACGAAAAATCAAAAGAACAGTACTAAAATTGTTTATGTGAAATTATTTTTTTACTAAAATTGATATTTGGATACTGAATTAGTTGTTGATTAGAAGCTCCATTTCAAGTTGGAACTCATTTGGAGATGAATTGAGAGTTGGATTGAAATTTGCTGAGGAATGCCAAAGAACAATGTTTTGAATTAAGTGTTGGATCTTAGACTTGAAGAAGTCTAAGCTTGATTTTAAAAATTTTGGTAGCTGAAATTAAGATGACAGTGGGCGCAACCATGGAGGTTGGTCTTGTGAAGAAGATGAGTTCCCTTTTCTTTTTCTTTTTTTTTTTGCCCGGGTTCTTTTTTTTTTAAAAAAAATTGTTGGAGACCTTTTTTATTTTTTAACTTAATAACACATGTCACGATGATATTGGTGCGTGACATACACCTATTTAAAAGAAGTGATCAAATATCAAAGTGGTGTGTAATAGATACAATTTTGAAAGGTTGAGTGTTTGAAAATATTTCTGTGGTCAACAGATGTGTAACGGGGATTTGGGGTACAAGTTCAGGTGTCATTTTATGTATTCTGCCTAAATATAAAGCTGGGAATTGGCCAGCTAATGTGGCATCCCTATTTGGGCAGCTTTCATATTTATCTTTTTTCTAGTTTTTTGGTCTTTTTTCTTATTTTTGCTGTCAAATACTCTACTTTTTCCAGCAATTTGAACAAATTAATTCCACTCAATTAATATGGTAACCAAAAAAATTTCGCCTCTTAATTATATGGAAGTTGAAATGGTACATCATCTTAAATATATGTTGTAACCGACACTACATTAATCATTCACACCCATTTTGCTATTTATTTACTTTTCTATTAAACTCTCATTACTCCCATTACATTTCTCATCAACCTAATAAGAGGAGCACCCTTTGGTGAAACAAAATGGCTTTACGCATAGAAATAATTTGTATGCGGGCATTCTTATGTACTTGTAGGATTTGCCATTCTTCTGCAGATTTGCAGGCATTACTTTGTAGGTAAAATTTATCTCTTGCCGGGACTCGCCTTGTATTTAAAACCAAGAGATTCTATCATTTAATTTTGGTAAAAGCAAGCAGATCTTACTATTGCAGTAGTACTTTCTATTCTATACTTTCAGCAGCGCAATAGCAGCACGACACATAACATGTCGCAATGAAGTTTTTGAGAAGAATGACAGTAGAAAGGGATCTTATAGTTCAAATTGTAGTAGTATCACTTTTTTTTTTTTTGGTTGTTGATAAAATTATAAGTTTTCTTTTTTAATATTCTTGCCGTCTTCATGTCAACAACTTTTTTTCTTTCTCTTTTTTCCCATTTCATGCAACAATTTTTTTTTCTTGGGGTTGATAACACGGGATCATCATACAAACAAAGCAGGCTATTAAGGTGGTAGGCTCTAAGTTCTGATGGGAATATCACTATTTGCAATTCATTTGAGAGGTATTAATTACCTGTTATGAATATTTCTTTTTATTTACTTAAAATGTAGATTTAAATTTATAACGTAAGAAAATGTAACTACATAATACTCTCTCCGGTCCACAATAAGTGACCAACTTGCATTAAGCACACCCATTAAGGAAATACTAAATTCTAGACGAAAATAGTTAGTGACTAAACTACCCTTCATTAAATATTGCACCATAGTTATAGTAACACTTACTTCTCTTCTCAAATGTGAGGAGTAAATGACTTTTTAGGAATACGTACATAAAGGTAATTTTGAAAAAACAAATTAATTTTTTTCTTGATTATATAAATGGACACTTATTTTGGACCAAAATAAAAAAATAATTGGTCACTTATTGTGGAGCGGAGAGAGTATGGTTTAATACTTTTAGTACTTTAGATGACTTAACACACACACACACACATATATATATATATAGTAAACTATGAATTATTGAAAAAATTTATAACCGCGCGAAGCGCAAACAAATTCACTAGTTAGGAGCATAACCGTGACTTAATAAAATTGGTGGTGCAAAGCTAAAATTTAAGAATAGCAACTTTTTAAATAAAATTTCTTATATAAATTTTTATTTGAATTTTATTTTTCTTGCTTTTTGAGTTTTAAAATTGTACTGTAATTATTTTTATATATAAGCTGCCCTTTTTCCATCACCATCAACTTGAAAATTTAGTAGAGAGTATTTATAATCCAAAAAGTTAATCGAGGGTATTTGTCAATTATTTATACGTTAGTAGTATTTTTTACCGTTTTTCATAAAATAATTACCAGTAATTTTGGAGCTTAAAATTTTAGGATTTGAAGCAAAATTTATATACGTATCCAATGCGAACTAACCTAGCCAGTTTGACGAAGCTTCTTTAGTGGCATTAGGGGTGTACAAACCGAACCGAAAAATCGCACCAAACCGATTAAAAAAACCCGACTAGGTTTGGTATTGAGTAAAAAAACTCGAACCAAAATGACATATAAATATATACTTTTAAGATTTTATATAGAATTTTCTTTAAAAAAATATCTAGAAATATTTGGGATTATCTTGCGGGATATAATATTTAATAGTATATGAAGTGCTCCATATTTATTAACCTTAAATAATTGGTTGTATGATCACTTTCTCATCAAGTGTTACTGAAATGCGTCAATCTCTTTGTTCTTCCATATTCATATCATATGTTAATATCCACTAATTTGTTATATCTTTTTCAAATGTGAAGTGACTGTTATTATTTAGGTATCATATTGATTTTTATGTTTAATTACTAAATTCGGTTAACCTTGAAAGTGTACATCAACGAAACATTATTGTCAGACGACTAAAAAAATAACTATTATGTGTTACTAAGAGAATTCTCTCATAAGAATATTTTAATAGATAATATGTTTGTCAATTTTTTATATTTTTACTAAACATATATTTACTTATAAAAAATTTAACAAAGTAAGATTGAAATAATATTTAAGTAATAAAAAAACCTGAAAACCCGAAAAATCCGACAAAATCGAACCAATCCAATCCGATATAATTGGTTTGGTTTGATTTTGATAAAACCGAACCAACTCGGTCTATGTACACCCTTAATAGGCATTACTTTAGGCTCTTGTTTCAGGCTAATTTTGTTCAAAGTTATGCTCTGCCCCAACATAACTTTGAACAAATTATGCGAGAAAATGACAAAAATGGTCCCTTATCTTTGGGAATAGGTTTATAATGATCCTTTAAATATTGAAATAGTCTTATTTAGCTTAGCCCAAAGCAATGTATAAATATGGTGGGTGGCTCAAGAGAATTACTTAACTTAGGGAATAGAATAGGAGAATCTAAATATACAACTATTTTATATATGATCTAGAGTGATAGCAAAAACATTACGATGATATTAAAGAGTAAGGGGAAAAAGATCTAAAAAAAAGATCTTTTTCCTAAAATTTCCCTTTCCTTCACTTAATATCATACTTCGTCTCAATGAATATTCACTTTAGATTGCTTAGTCCATCTCATTATTAATTCATTGTTAAAACAATTTGAATATAAGAATTTTTGTCAATAATTATTGTCGCATCTCCTTTTTACCGCGCCCGCGGGGCGCGTGGGGAGTTTTCTCCAATTAAAGGACAGTCGAAACGGGATTTATTTAATTATTTAAGAGTCGCCACCTGGGAATTTTAAGGCGTCCCAAGTCACCAATTTCAATCCCTGAATCGAGGAGAATATGACTCTGTTTATTATTCTGCGAACCAGAAATCCTGAGTAAGGAATTTTGTTAATCCGGAAGAAGGTGTTAGGCATTTCCGAATTCCGTGGTTCTAGCACGGTCGCTTAACTGTTTTTATTATTGGCTTAATTATCTTGTTTTATTAAATATATTGATGTTACATGATTTTACTACCGCTTATACTTATTGTGATTGAAGACCCTTCTTTGAATCGAATTACGCGTACGTATATTCGTGTTATAAATTTAAAAATGCGGAATTGTGTCACGCGTACGTGTACACGATAACTTTTGGTAATATATTTATTAAACAATCATTTTTCGAAATTGTGTTGAATCAAGAATATTTATTTTTTTTCTTAAATATTGAACCGTACATCTCGGGTTTTTATGAAATTGATTTAACGCCTTTGGAAAAATCTTTTTATTAAATATTCACTCGAAATTGCGCGTACGCATAATCCGAATTTTTGCTTTTAAAAATATAATTATGGTACGCGAACGTATCCCTAATTGCGCAAAATATTTGTAATGATATTAGGGATTTTTCCACAAATTGTTTATTATATTATGAGAAATCTTCATTTAAGATACCCTTTAATTCTTGAAAAAGAATTCACAATTTATTGAATGTTGCCCGTTGATTATAATTTCCGCATATAACATGTTCATCCAAGACTATTCAAATTCAAAATAAAGAATAAGAACATGATTAATACTATTCTTCACAAATACAACATATATATCTACATGCCCAATAATGAATTGTATATGAAACTAAAATGATTTATAAAGGGAAGAATATATATATATATATTTTTAAGAACTTTTATTATTTCTATTTAGTGCAAGTCCTATCTCTAATTGTTGTTGATAAAAGTGTTGCAATTTGTATATCTCATCTTATTCTCATGTACTTGCTTTTAATCTAATATGCCTAATTATTTATTTAGGATGATAAATAGGCATCAAATTGATAATAAAGGGCATTATTGTACAAATTAATTAACAACATTGCCTTACAGGCCACCTATTTGTATGTCTTGAAACATTCATAGCACTTTAACATCATAATGATCCATAACAACTCAACTCACCATCCACTAATGGTTCTATAAATACCTGTTATCATACCACATAAGAACGTACAACTTATATCATTCCATCCATAACTGAATCAAGTATAAGAATAAACTAGCAATATGGTTTTGATATTTTCACTCTATTCTAACAACGCCACAAGGCCTAGTAAATGGTCAATCCTTATGTCATGTTTCTTACCTTGATAGTTCAAATATGATTAAACTAATGAGATGAAGGGCTAACATTATTACAAAGCTTTATACGAACTTTCAAAGTAAGACAATTAGTTCATAGCTATCAAATTGAATTCACTACTAATTAACTAACATGAAACAAAAAAATGAAATTTAAACTGATAAACTTGGACAAATGGAAAATAGAATTTCAATTCAAGCTTCATTGATGAGTCATGGTGAATCTCTTTCCAACTTAAAATTTAAAAGACATGTACCTGAAAATGAAGGTAGAGGGAGTAAATTTCAGCAGTTGCAGCATTAACAAATTCAGCAGAATATACCAGTGTTCAACAGATTTGGTCAACAAAACAAGGCCCGAGGAACTCAGAAACACAGTACAAGACTTCTTTAAAAGTTTCAAATTTTAAAACTGAACAATCTGTCTGATTCTAAAACTTTAGAAAAGGAAAACTGAAAAGCTCTTAACTTCAAAAATCAGCCTTAATACTAGTGTCTGATGTAGAATTCTTTTTACTATTTCTGATTTTTTTTCCTTCTATCCTATATCTGATTCTGTTCTTCTCAATTTTCAGATTTCTATTTCTGATTTTTCTCAATGTATCTCTCTCAGTCTTTCTCTGAAAAGCTCTTAAATCAGCCTCTCTTCTAAACTCTCTGAAAAAAACTGCCTTTCAGAATTTAAAGGAGTAAAATCTCTGTCTGAAAGCTTTCTGTGTATATGTATCTCTGTGTGTATATTCCCTAATGCCTTAAAAATCAGATCCTCTCCTCTAATGTCTGTCCCTCTATTTATACAGGTCTGCCCCCCTCTCTTAAGTGCTGCCTGGACCCCTTTCTTCTTTTTTTAAAAATCAGAAAATCCCATTAAAACTGCTTTTTAATACTTTAAGTGATCTTATCCTGATTTTAAGCAGCTCATTACCCTTTGTTCCCCATTATTACTCATTAATTAATAGCCATTATCACTCCACCATCAGCTCACTTTTATATCATATTACCCTCACTATTCTGTCCAAAAAAATGTCCCAGATTTTCTACTGTAATTAATGTTATTACTGTCTTAAATTCAGAATTTCACAATACAGATTTTAAAATCTGTTTAAGCAGCTATAACCAATCCTAAAGTTTGGACTGAATTCTGATTAAAAATGTAACTCCTAACACAATTACATCCAATCAAACATTGGTAGAATCATACTGAATTCAGAACCAATCATCATAGCAACATATTACACTGAGTTCAGTAACTGAGCTTTAACTTTGAACAATAAATCAAACAAACACAGGAGCATTGTCAATATACTGACAATGCCCTGTTCAGAAAACAATATATACACATCATATATTTGAAATTACTGATTCACAAACAAACATGATTTAATTGACGAGTATTAATCAGTTGACTATTTACAACATTTGTCAATAATTAGTCTAAAACAATAGAAGCCAGACTGTTTCAGTCAGCATTTTCATAAATGAAAATTCGTAATATAACTAATCGACGAACTTAATCGAGTCGATTACACACATTGTAATTAGTCACAACCAACAGAAACAATTCACATTCGGATCAAGTAGATAGGTAGGAGACAGAAATGACAGAATTAATCAAAACAAAATATGAAAAATTAACAAGTTATTAAACAAAAAAAAATACATACAGAATACACAAACAGAAATAGAAAAGTACCTCTGAATTTTAATCAGACTCGAACTCAACTTGGCTTCGGATTTTGTTTGAAATCAAACAGACCTTAGTCGAAGTATTTTCCGCTGAAAATACTTCGACTAAGGTCGATTAAACCTCAATCTTTACTCAATCTGAACAGAATTCAAAAGTTTGGTTTTTTAGGGTTCTTGAAAGTTCGATTTGGGACTTACTCATTTCTGGTTAGATTCGAGGGAAACCAAAGATGTTCTAGGCACGAGGGAGGTCAGGGGGGTAACTGGTGTGGGTTTGAAGTAGGTTGGGATAAGGTTAGGTTGTACTCGAATCTTCAAATGAAGATTCGAGTAGTTCCAGTATGATTCGAACCATGCAACTAATAGATCCATGATGAGGGTATCTAGGGGAAGTTGTGATGTTATTTTGGAAGCCATCGGAGAAGATCAGGTTTTCAAGCTAACCTTCGATTTAAGATTCGAAGGGTTGGGGCCTGATTCGAAGGAAACTAAGGTCATATTCGTGTAGAGGATGTTCAGGGGATCTTAGGGTGTTATTTTGGTGACCGGCGGCATTGATGCCACCGGGTTTCAGGCTTTGGGGTCTTAGGGCGGCTAGGGTTAGGTGGGAGGGTCTGAGGAAGATGGTGAACAGTGAGAGGAGGGGGGTGTTCAGTTAGGGGCCGGGGTAGGGCTTGGGACTTATATAGGGGTGGGGTGGATTGGTATTGTCCGTCCGATCAAGTAAGATGAAGGGCCAGGATCAATCCACTAATCCAAACGACGTCGTTTGGTTTAACGTTGGGGTCGGACTGAGTCGGGTCACTGGATCGGGTTACGGGTTACGGGTAAAGGTGATGAAATCGCGTCCGTTGGTTGGATTTGATCCAATGGTCCTTGATAAGTGGCCAAACGTCGTCGTTTGGTCTTGGCTTTGGACTGGACCGGACTTGGGCTGCCTGGATTGGGCTAAAGGGGGTAATTTGGCTTGGGCCTGGATTTAAATCCAGGTCCGATTTTTATTCCTTTTTCAACTATTTCATTTTTCTAATTTAAATTTCCAATTTTAATTATAAAACAATTTTAACTTCACAAAAATATATTAATTACTCTATAACAATTATTTAACATATAGACAAAACATCAATCACACAGTGAAATATTTAAAATAGAACTATCGCATATTTTTGTGATTTTATTTAAATTATCTTTTAAATGCATAATTAAATCTTATATGCATGCAACATGTATTTTATTTTATTTTTCATTTTATTATGACAAAGTAAACATTTACGGACATAACACAAATATTTAACACCACGCAAATTCAAAAATTACACAGTAAAAGAAATTTATTTTATTTTTTGATTTATTTTGGAGTAGTTTTCGTTAAGGCAAAAATCACGTGCTCACAGCTGCCCCTCTTTGTGTGGAAACTCGAAGAGTTTTCGTGCAAAGATAAAGTGAGCGGATACGAGCGATTTTTGCCCGTTCGAATACTCCGTGGAAGCATTTTTTGAAAGATTTGACCGAACCTCTGCTTCAAAGGTTTCCTACATATCCTTGGCTATAAAGGAATCAGGTCAATGTAGTTCGAGAAGTTTTGGGTAGCTGGGACTACCGTGGGATTGTGATGTTACTGCTGCTTCGTGCTGTTTTTACTGCTTGCTGACCTCCTTATTACACCTTACTTCAAAGGTAATATAAAAAAAAACTAAACTAGATTATGGTACAGGAATTATAAAAAATCTTATCTAGATCATGCCCTTGCGTTTCTTGTTGTCTTGATATCTTGGTGACTCTTGGGCATTTGGATTATTACGTATTCCTTTTCATTGTCCCGTATTTTCTTTTGGAACTCTTGTTGTTTCTCGCTGGGGATTCTGTTGGACTCCTCTGCTTTATTGATTCTAAGTGTGCTCCTTTCTCATATGAGTGGGCTTTTGATTTCAACACTTCAATTGCATTCCCTCGTTCTTCAGGTGGGTGCCTTGACTGCTTCTTTTCTTTCTCATCCTCATTATCCAGGTGGACGCCTGACTTCTTTTTAACTTCTTTATCCTCGTTCTCCAGGTGGACGCCTGACTTCTTTTTTAACTTCTTCATCCTCATTCTCCAGGTGGACGCCTGACTTCTTTAATTCTCATCCTCATTCTCCAGGTGGACGCCTGACTTCTTTAATTCTCATCCTCATTCTCCAGGTGGACGTCTGACTTATTCTTTTCTCATCCTCATTCTCCAGGTGGACACATGACTTCTTCTTTTCTTCATCCTCATTCTCCAGGTGGACGCCTGACTTCTTCAATTCTCATCCTCATTCTCCAGGTGGACGCCTGACTTCTTCAATTCTCATCCTCATTCTCCAGGTGGACGTCTGACTTCTTCTTTTCTCATCCTCATTCTCCAGGTGGACGCCTGACTTCTTTTAACTTCTTCATCCTCATTCTCCAGGTGGACGCCTGATTTCTTTAATTCCTTGTCCTCATTCTCCAGGTGGATGCCTGACTTCTTTAATTCTCATCCTCATTCTCCAGGTGGACGCCTGACTTCTTTAATTCTTCATCCTCATTCTCCAGGTGGACGCCTGACTTCTTCTTTTCTCATCCTCATTCTCCAGGTGGACGCCTGACTTCTTCAATTCTCATCATCATTCTCCAGGTGGACGCCTGACTTCTTTAATTCTCATCCTCATTCTCCAGGTGGACGCCTGACTTCTTTAATTCTCATCCTCATTCTCCAGGTGGACGCCTGACTTCTTTAATTCTTCATCCTCATTCTCCAGGTGGACGCCTGACTTCTTCTTTTCTTCATCCTCATTCTCCATGTGGACGCCTGACTTCTTCAATTCTTCATCCTCATTCTCCAGGTGGACGCCTGACTTCTTCAATTCTTCATCCTCATTCTCCAGGTGGATGCCTTACTTCTTTAATTCTCATCCTCATTCTCCAGGTGGACGCCTGACTTCTTCTTTTCTCATCCTCATTCTCCAGGTGGACGCCTGACTTCTTTAATTCTCATCCTCATTCTCCAGGTGGACGACTGACTTCTTCAATTCTTCACCGGGTATTTCCTGACATAAATATTATACTTGCCCCTGTTTTAAATTAAAGAAAACTTCGTTAGTTTAAAGCAGGGTGGTTGGCTGTGGTATTCTTGCCGATGGTGATGCTTCTCTTCGTCTCTCTTCATTGCCTTGGAATGGTTGAAAAGACTGTTTTGTCCTTGTAATTGATTCTTGACTATAGGATTCCCCTCTGTATGTTTTCCTTCAAAACCTTTTAACTGTAATCATATGTCCCTTCTGACTTTGCTGATCCACTTTTAATTTCACCTTTCTTACACCCATATTTTATCTCCCACCTTTCGTGGCTGTATTTTGCATCCTTGAATCTTAGTAGTATACCTTGACATTCCTTCTTATTTGTTTGGAATAAAACTTATCTCAAAGCTTTTAGAAAGTAATATTATTAGTAGCAAAATACGCTGATTTCGACAATTATAGAATGAAAAGAAAAATCCAATTTTTGGATGACTGTTGGAAAAGGAATAAAGGACTTATCTTATTGGAATTACTGGCACCAATGATCAGGGTATGCATTTCGGATTAATCAACCCAGTCTTTTAATCAATCTCCTCTCAATTGTCTCAAGGAGTTTTCATCGATAAATTTTCCTCATTTTTCACTTCTTCACTTCTTTTTCGCCTTATGGTGCCTCCGAAGGTTTTCACCAATAAGAATCTCTCATTTTACCTTTCTCTCAACTTCCGTCGCCTTATGGTGCCCGTGTGGGTTTTCACCTATAAGACTCTCTCATTTTTACTTTCTTTTCTTGTTTGTACTAGAGTGTTATGAACCACTTCATTTGCTTGCCTCAGCATTTTTCTAAGATTGATCGAAAGGTCTTTTTGGTACGGGGTTAGAAATGGAAAAGGTATTAAAAGCTAAATAGCTTTGGTATGGGTTTACAACTCTTGGAATCTTTTCTTATTTCCAATGCGATTCCTGCCCCAGTTTTTGATTGAGGTCTCTTAATGTTTCTTTTTCGTGCACATTGTGTATGTTGTGCACCCTATGACCGAGCCGTGAGGCGCCTACGTATCCTTCTTTGAGGAATCAGGTCAAACGTAGTTCACTAAATAATAGTGATGTTTTTTTTTTTAAAATTATTTCATACTTGATTTTTTTTATTGATTCCAAGAGAGGGTAGGAAAGAAACAAGTATGGCTCAAAGGGAAAGCAAATGGTATAGTGTTTGGATAGCAGAATAAATTGCCTTTGTCATTTCAATCTTCGAAATAGTGCTAAATACAAGCATTCAAAAAGTTATGCATAATATCTCTTTACCGCGTCAGAATTGATCACCATATCTATGCATTTGCCTTCAATATCTGTTAAACATAGTGCACCATTCGATAATATTCTGGTCACAATGAATGGTCCTTGCCAATTCGGGGCAAATTTGCCTTTTGCCTCGACCTGATGTGGAAGAATACGTTTTAGCACATGCTGACCTACTTCAAACTTCCGGGGATGCACCTTTTTGTTGTATGCTCTTTCTATTATTCTTTGATATAATTGACCATGGCATACTGCGGTCAATCGTTTTTCATCAATCAAGTTTAACTGTTCTAGATGGGTTTTGACCCATTCATCATCATCAATCTTTGCTTCGGCGATGATCCGAAGGGAAGGAATCTCAACTTCTGCGAGAATTACTGCTTCAGTGCCGTACACCAACAAATAAGGAGTTGCTCCTACTGAAGTGCGAACAGTAGTGCGGTATCCCAATAATGCAAATGGTAATTTTTCATGCCATTGTTTTGATCCTTCTATCATTTTCCGAAGTATCTTCTTTATGTTTTTGTTGGCTGCTTCTACTGCTCCATTCGCCTTTGGCCGATATGGGGTAGAATTACGATGTGTAATCTTAAACTGTTGACATACTTCCTTCATTAAGTTGATGTTAAGATTAGCACCGTTATCTGTGATGATCACCTTCGGGATTCCGAATCGACATATGATATTTGAGTGGACGAAATCGACCACAGCTTTCTTGGTTACTGATTTGAATGTCTTGGCCTCAACCCATTTGGTAAAATAATCAATAGCTACCAGAATGAACCTGTGTCCATTGGATGCTGCCGGCTCAATTGGTCCAATCACATCCATGCCCCAGGCAACGAAGGGCCATGGTGCCGACATTGTGTGCAACTCGGATGGTGGAGAATGAATCAAATCTCCGTGTATTTGGCATTGATGACACTTGCGCACAAAACTGATACAATCTCGTTCCATGGTAAGCCAATAGTAACCGGCTCGGAGGATTTTCTTTGCCAATACATATCCACTCATGTGAGGTCCGCAAACTCCTGAATGTACTTCAGACATGACAGCTGCAGCTTGTCTGGCATCTATGCATCTTAATAATCCAAGATCTGGTGTTCTTTTATACAAAACTCCTCCGCTTAAGAAGAATCCATTTGCCAATCGCCTAATGGTCCTCTTTTGATCTCCTGTGGCTTGTGCGGGATATATACCCATCCTGATATACTCCTTGATGTCATGGAACCATGGTTCACCATCAAATTCTTCTTCAACCATATTGCAATAAGCGTGCTGATCGTGGACTTGAATATGTATTGGATCTACATAAGCTTTGTCCGGATGGTGCAACATTGATGCTAGGGTAGCCAATGCATCGGCAACCTCATTATGGATTCTTGGAATATGTTGGAATTCCACTGATTGAAACCGCTGACAAAGATCATGTAGACATTGTCGGTATGGGATGAGCTTCAAGTCTCGGGTTTCCCATTCTCCTTGAATTTGATGTACTAACAGATCCGAATCTCCCATAACTAAGATTGCTCGAATACCCATGTCTGCGGCTAGCCTTAACCCCAAAATACAAGCTTCATATTCAGCCATATTATTGGTGCAATAAAATCGTAATTGAGCCGTAACAGGATAGTGATGCCCTGTTTCAGAAATGATTACAGCTCCTATTCCGACTCCTTTCATGTTGGCGGCTCCATCAAAGAAAAGTTTCCAGCCAGGCTTTTCAATTTGCTTCACCTCGTCGATATGCATTGTTTCTTCATCAGGAAAATAAGTTTTTAATGGCTCATATTCCTCATCGACCGGGTTTTCGGCTAAATGATCGGCCAGTGCTTGAGCCTTCATTGCAGTTCGAGTCACATAGATGATGTCGAATTCTGTGAGTAATATCTACCACTTTGCAAGTCTTCCCGTTGGCATGGGTTTTTGAAAAATGTATTTCAATGGATCCAACCGAGAAATGAGGTAAGTAGTGTAGGATGACAAATAGTGTTTCAATTTTTGAGCTACCCATGTTAGGGCGCAACATGTCTTTTCCAGATGAGTATACTTAACTTCATAAGCTGTGAACTTCTTGCTAAGGTAGTAGATGGCCTGTTCTTTTCTGCCAGTGAGGTCATGTTGCCCCAATACACAACCAAATGAATTTTCCAAAACCGTTAAGTAAAGAATCAAAGGTCTTCCTGGCTCTGGCGGGACCAACACGGGTGGTTTCGACAAGTACCCTTTTATCTTATCGAACGCTTCTTGACACTCATCGGTCCATTTGACCGCAGCATCCTTTTTCAACAATTTGAAAATTGGCTCACAGGTTGTTGTGAGCTGAGCAATAAACCTGCTGATATAATTCAATCTTCCCAACAAACTCATTACTTCAGTTTTGTTCCTGGGAGGTGGAAATTCTTGGATGGCTTTGATTTTTGATGGGTCTAGCTCGATGCCTCGTCGACTGACTATGAATCCCAACAACTTTCCAGATGGAACTCCAAATGCACACTTGGCAGGGTTAAGCTTGAGGTTGTACCTGCGAAGTCTTAAGAAGAACTTCCTCAAATCCCCAACGTGGTCGGCCTGATGCTTTGATTATATGATCATATCGTCCACGTATACCTCAATCTCCTGGTGTATCATATCATGAAACACTGTGGTCATTGCTCTCATATAGGTCGCTCCGGCGTTCTTTAAACCGAATGGCATTACCCGGTAGCAATAAGTTCCCCATGGTGTGATGAATGCCGTCTTTTCTGCATCTTCTTCATCCATTAGAATTTGATGATATCCGGCATAACAATCCACGAAAGACCCTATATCATGCTTGGCACAATTGTCAATCAAAATATGGATATTGGGTAATGGGAAATTATCCTTTGGACTTGCTTTGTTGAGATTGCGATAGTCGACGCATACTCTAATTTTGACGTCTTTCTTTGGTACAGGAACGATATTAGCCAACCAAACAGGATATCGAGTGACTCGAATGACCTTTGCTTCCAATTGTTTGGTGATTTCTTCCTTAATTCTCACACTCATGTCAGGCTTGAATTTTCTCAGCCTCTGCTTGACAGGAGGCACTGTTGGATCGGTGGGCAATTTGTGAACCACTAAATCAGTGCTCAGGCCTGGCATGTCGTCATACGACCATGCAAAAACATCTTTGAATTCTATGAGTGCTTTAATTAACTCCTCTCGGATCTTTGGCTCCAGATGGACACTTATTTTAGTTTCTCGGATATTACTCGTGTCCCCTATATTGATGTCCTCGATATCACTCAAGTTAGGTTTGATTTTTTCCTCAAAGTGAATTAACTCTTTACTAATCTCTTCAAAAACCTCATCTTCATCATATTCTGATTCATAATCACAATATATTTCTTGAATTAATGTTTCGGAACCAGATTGATTTTTAAGACTGGGCTGAGGATTCCTCATGCATGCCATATCACTAGAGCCAGCGTAAAAGGAACTGTACAGGAAAGAAGAAAAAGAAAAGAAAACTATCAGGAATGATAATAAAAAAGAACTGCTTTTTATTGGATGATGAAAGATAACAAGGTTTGCACACTTCAAACAAACTGTAAGATAAGCTTTGGGATTACAACCCTGAAGTAACCCAAACAAACTGAAAGAAAATCAAAATAAACTACAAAAACTCCTTTCGAATTAGGAGAGGAGTGGTTTTCCAATTATTGAGCTTTGCTTCTGGCCCAACGAATTGAACTTCTGCGTTGCTACACCCTTCTCCGCCTTCCAACATATTCACATTACTAAACAATTTCTCGAACCTTTCAATTAATTCCTCTTCAGGATTGACCCGGGATTTAGGAATTGTTGTTATCGGGCGATTTTTAGCACTGGTCTTGACAAAAGACTTTGACAGATGCGGTACTGGTTTTGGAAGAACCCATGCTCGGTGTTTCAACTTCCTGGCCCTTATCACGTCATTGGCGGTGGGTATGAACCCTAAACCGAATGTTCCCCAGTTCTCGAGGAGAGATACTGGTTGTACAATTCCTTGCAGAGATAAGCTCAGACCTTTGCCGGGTATAAAGCCATTCTTTAACATTTCGTAAACTACCATGACTGATGCAGAGGATATCTTTGGATTCGGAAGGTATTTCCCTTCTGGAATTTTCTCTACTGACACCATGTCGGACACTTGGTATACCCATGGTCCTTGGTCAATTTCTGTTCCCTAGACCGGTATAATGGTACTGTTGTGAGCATTTAAACTTTCTTCTCCATGCACGACTATTTCTTGATGATCCCATTCAAACTTGACAGCCTGATGTAGTGTTGACGGGACTGCTTTAGCAGCATGGATCCATGGTCGACCCAACAACAAGTTGTAAGAAACAGTCATGTCCAACACTTGGAATTCCATTGTGAATTCAACTGGCCCTATAGTTAGTTCCAACACTATGTCGCCAAATGAATCTCTGCTTCCACCGTCAAATCCTCGTACGCAGATACTATTCTTCTGGATCCTCTCCTCTTTAATTTTTAATTTGTTTAAAGTGGAGAGAGGGCATATATTTGCACTGGACCCATTGTCAACCAATACCTGGGTTACTACGGAGTTTTCACATTTCACGGTGAGGTAAAGAGCTCTGTTGTGCTCGGTACCTTCCATAGGTAATTCATCATCAGCAAATGTAATTCTGTTTGTCTCAAAGATTCTGTTGGCTATTTTTCCCAAATGATTTACAGAGATCTTTTCAGGAACATGAGCTTCATTCAGGATTTTCATCAACGCCAGACGGTGCTCCTCTGAATGTATCAGTAATGACAACAATGAAATTTGAGCGGGAGTCTTCTTTAATTGATCCACGACAGAATAATCATGGAGTTTCATTTTTCTTAAAAACTCCTCCGCCTCTTCTTCCGTCACAACTCTCTTTGTTGGCGTTGGATTGTTTTTAGTTTTTCTCAACTCTTCGGGAGTAAAACATCTTCCCGAACGTGTCAAGCCTTGCACCTCACACACTTATTCCTTGATTTCTTTGCCCTTGTATATTACAGATACCCGTTCATAGTTCCATGGGATGGCTTTGTTGCTGATGACCGGTAGCTGGATTACAGGTGCAATAATAACCCGACCTGTACGGGCTCCTTCTACGAATATAATGGGTTTGTTAGCAACCCCTGGTACTATCACTTTCGGCCTTTCTTGTTTTGCGGCAACTTGGCTCGATGATCCCTCCTCGATTATCATTGATGGTCCATCACCATTTCTGTTCTGCTTAGATACCGTCTTCTCCTCTGTTAACTGCTTATCTGGCTTGGTTTCATGAGATTTGATCATCATGACAGTTTGTGACGGCTTCTTTGTCTCCCCATCAGCTTGTATGATTTCTATCATATTAGCCTCTTGATGGGCTGGCATTGGATTTCTATTGATATTTGGGGCTTCGGGGGTTTGAACCTCGATTTTATTAGTATCAATCAGCTCTTGTATTGCATTTTTCAAATGCCAGCACTTCTCCGTATCATGGCCTGGTGCACCGGAGCAATATTCACAGCTAATGGTGTAATCCAAATTCTTTGGAGGAGGATTGGGTAGCTTGGATTGTATTGGTCTCAGCATGTCTAGCTGTCTCAGCCTGTGGAACAGACTAGTGTAAGACTCTCCCAATGGAGTGTAAGTTTTCTTTTTCTGTTCCCTTTCTCCCCTGAATGCTGGCCTAGGCCTGAAACCTGGTCCGGGATAGGCTCGTGGGTAAGTATTTGGTGTGACAGGAACACGCCAATTGGGGTGAACAGGTGGCTGATTGTATGCTTGAGCATGGTTAATGGAAAAATGAGGCTCTGAAGGGTGATAGTAGTGTTGGGATGAATCATGGTGGTAAGCTGATTGGCGAGGTCGTTGTTGATTATAGTAAAGCGGTGAACCTCTGGGTCCCGGCCAAATTCCTGAATCAACTACGGCTGCTTCCTCCCTCTTTTTTCTTCCGATTCCTCCTACCCCGCCTTGAATAGCTTGAGTAGTTGCCTTAATTGCTGAATAGCTCATGATTTTATTTGTCTTGAGGCCTTCTTCCACCATACCTCCCATCTTCACTACTTCGTTGAATAATTTCCCAACCGCTGAAACCAAGTGGGCATAGTAAGTTGGTTCCAAGGCTTGGAGGAAGTAGTCTACCATTTCGCTCTCCTTCATAGGAGGATCCACTCTTGCTGCATGTTCTCTTCACCGAAAACCATACTCTCTGAAACTTTCATTGTGTTTCTTCTCAAATTTGGTCAAAGATAATCGATCTGGGATGATTTCCAGATTGTATTGGAAATGGTATGCGAATGCCTGTGCCAGGTCATCCCAGGTGTACCATCTTCCATGGTCCTGGCGTGTATACCACTCCAAAGCTGATCCGCTTAGACTTTGACTGAAGTAAGCCATCAATAATTCATCCTTTCCCCCAGCTCCTCGCATCTTGCTACAGAAACCCCTTAAGTGGGCTACTGGGTCGCCGTGCCCGCTGTATAGGTCAAATTTGGGCATCTTGAAGCCAACTGGCAATTGTACATTAGGGAATAAGCATAAATCTTTGTATGCTACACTGACTTGCCCACCTAATCCCCGCATGTCTCGGAACGATTGTTCTAGACTTTTGACCTTTCTGAACATCTCTTCTTGTTCAGCATTTTTGGCTGGCTTGTCAATTTCGGTTGGGAGATCAAACTGAGGAGCAGTTGAATTGATTTCGGAGGCTTTGAAGGTGGGCTCCGGGGGGTAATATTGGTTGTCTTGGGCCTGAAATGTAGATTTGTGAAATGTAGCAGGGGAAGGTGCTACGAAAACAGGAGTCATAGGTGGAGGAAGGTACGGAACTGGTTTTGGAGGTGGAGACTGTGGTGTCTGAGAGGTGGTGCCTCGGTAGTGCTGATAAATGGGGAAACTTGGGGATAATTCAGTGGTGATATTATCCTGAGTTTGGGTCATTGATGGAGCAGGGTTATTTGAGTAAGATGGGGGTAACTGTCCTGTAGACCAAGCTTGGTACATCTCAGCCATTTGTTGCTTGAGCTTAAACATCTCTTCTTTCATTTTCCCGACATCCATCTCTTCTATCTCCATACCTGTGTCAACATCTGGGACAGACATACTTTCGGGTATTGGTCCTTTTGATCTTGTGTGATAGTGATAATATGCCAGTATACTCTTTAGAGAAACTAACTGCTTGAATTCTGAAAATGAACAAACTTGTTAGTTTTGAGAGTTTAACACATATATAATCACACGTTGAGATGCAATGCTCCTAGACAAATAATCCCTTTCTATTATGCATTTGCTCGGCTGCTTGTGTCGTCCCAGCTTTCTTGAAATTGAAAATTGTCATTCACTTTTATTTACTATATATATCTTTTATCGTGGTTGTCGAATCTTAGAGATTGCCTACGTATCATGCCTTACATGAATCAGACCTTGCATAGTTCGGACTAAAGGCAATCACTTTTATTCATTACACAAAGATGGAATTACATTTGAAAACTTTAAGAAAATAGCTTGAAACACACACACTTAAATCAAAATAAAAGATACAATTCATAACATCTCACAACATGCCCCACTTTACACTTTTGTTGTCTAATATTGGATTATCTGCTCAATGTGGGGCTTGACCTGGATGGCCTCCCAGCGTACGATACATCCTTTCCAACTCCATTGCTAGATGACGAGCAAAAGTGGGCGCATGCTCTGTAAACCTTTCATAATCCATTCCTTGGCAATTTACATAACTTTGAGATGTGAAGACTGCCAGGTCGTGGATTTGTGCCCTGAAACCTTGGAGATGTTGGTCTTGGTCTTGCAATTGCTGCTGACGGGTGGTGGATATATCTCTGACACTGTTTTCACGATCTAGAGCTGATTCTAACAGAGCTCGGAGTCTGGCCTGCTCTAATCTTGCTTGAGATCTTTCCCTATCGAGGTCTGCTTGTTGATGTTCTCTGTTGCATTTTCTTTCCTCTTTTAGTTGTGCACGAAGCTGGTCTTCTGATCGCATCCAATAGTCCTTTTCCTTCTTAAATTGTGCCTTGTCTTTTTCGGATTGCCTATCCTGGCGTTCCTTGTTAGATCTGGCTTCTTCGTTTAATTGTTGGATCCTTTCTTTTGCCTTGCTCAATTCCCTTTCGTTTTCCGCAAGAATGGAATCATAATCTTGCATTCTTTCAAAGAGATTGGCGATGGTTTTTTGATCCTTCCAGCTCCTCTTTGGCGTTTTAGAAACTCTTTTCATTTTTTGGAATCGAGCATGAAGATTTTCATTCTCACAAGCTAGACTCTTTTTCTCGCCTTCGGCTTCTTGTTCTTGCAAATCTTTCTCCAAACTGAGGCTTCTTAGATTTTCTTCTAGGGCATGGATAGTTGCTTTGTACCCTTTTTCTTTTTCTCCCCATATCAACCGCTCTTGGATTTTATCATTGAAGTTTTGAACATGGGGTCTTTTTGTTGGCCTTTTTAGCTAAGGTTCTGGTACACCATCCACGCGAGACCGTTTTTCGAACCACCTTGCATATCCAGGATTTATCTCACCCTTTGTAGCGTCTAGGACTTGAGTATCACTTTGCAAGTATCGGCACCCATTCCACATCTGCTGAAGTAGAGCTTCGGGAATAGTGGCTTCTGGGTGTAATTCGATTACTTGCATACTCAAATCTTCATCATCAGGAACTATTTGATATCTCCCTAGTTGCCTTAGGACTCTTAGTGGTGCATACGGCTGAATGCTTCTCAATCCCAATAGTAGTAGATAACTATTTGAGGTTGACATATGTATTGCTTCCCTCATCGGGAGCCATCCCAGAGTCCATTCAATTTGATTTGTCGTTAAAGCCTTTAGATGAGATACCCATGCTTCTATCCCTTCTGGAGCTTGATAATTTTTTGTTCTTTCCTCATAGCTCTCGATGCAATTAGCATTGTTTGACCCATACTGTATGATCTTGGGCTGTTGTTGGAGATGTTCAATCACCCACATTTGCAACAAAATTTTGCATCCTTCGAAGACTTTTGCTCCTGATTTGCATAAAGTCAAAGCCCGATAAATATCTGACAGAATGATGGGAACAAGGGTGTGATTTTCTTTAGTGGTGAGGATTTGCACAACTTTTGCGGTGCGAATATCAATTCGCTCTTTATTTGGGAAGACCATGACTCCTAGAAAAGCCACCATGAAAGCAAATCGACGGTGCATCTGCCAAGTGTCTTTGTTTTGCTTATTAGTAAGGCCTTTCTCATGAATTTCGAACCCATCTGACTTTCCAAACCTGGAATACAAAAAGTTGAAGGAACAACATCCATTGATGACATTGCTTTTCCTGATTTGACTGCTGATGTTCAGAAGACCGAAGAATCGATGTACTGAAGGAGCCTTTGTGAATATCAAGCTTTGATTCCTTAAACTTCCGTCAAAACCAACATAGCCAGCTATCTCCTCTAATGTAGGAGTAAGCTCGAAGTCAGAGAAACGAAAAACATTGTGAGCAGGATCCCAGAAAGTTACTAACGCCGTAATCAGATCATCACGAAGTTTAACTTTCATAATGTCCGTGAGATTTCCCAAATACTTGACGACCCATTTTTGACCGTCTTCGCCTAAATCATACCACCACATTTGAAGCTGACATAGAAATTCTTCCGTACTTGTGGATGATGGGCTTTGTGTAGTGCTCATTTTGTATCTGAAATTTAATTTTGATAAAGTCAAAATTCATTTTGAAAATTTATGCTAAAAAAAAAATCATTATCGAAAAAAAAAATTTATTTATTAAATACCTTTATTTCAAAATTTAAAACTATATTTTTTCGAAGTTTTTAAGACAACCCATTTTATTCCTTTCTTCTTACCATGATTTTATTTAAGCTGGTCAACAAGCATGTTCGAGGCAAATGAATGCACAAGTAACAAGTAGGATGCATCATGATGGTCTTTTAATTTTGGGTTCACCTGTCCTAGACAGACCCAACCCCTGTGTTGAGTCTCCAAGGCCAAATGCATATGATGCAAATATTCGTTCCTACTAGGGATCCGGTATATGGCTGAGTTATTCTAAGTGTAAAACCTTAGGTTGATTGTTCTAAACCTGGCTTACCCAAACGGACAGTTTGAGCCGAAGCGGGGGCAACGTACCGGGAGCACGAAAGTCTGCCCGGCCTAGTTACTTGTCCCAACTCCGTCTTATTTGGTATGACTCTAACAGAAAGGTGGGTCACGCGCACGCGTACACCATAAATTCAAAAGACTCAGAAAGAATGGGGTTTCGTAGCAGTTGTATATATTCATAATTCAAATAATATTAAAGCGGTAAAAAAAACATTTAGCATATTAGCATATAAACAGTTGAAAATTATATAGTAAATAAAGCCAATTAACACAGATATTTTAAGCTCGAATTCTTTAAACCCTGAACCAATGGTTCTGGGTTACAATAATACTGGTATTTTCCCCAGCAGAGTCGCCAGAGCTGTCGCATCTCCTTTTTACCGCGCCCGCGGGGGCGCGTGGGGAGTTTTCTCCAATTAAAGGACAGTCGAAATGGGATTTATTTAATTATTTAAGAGTCGCCACCTGGGAATTTTAAGGCGTCCCAAGTCACCAATTTCAATCCCTGAATCGAGGAGAATATGACTCTGTTTATTATTCTGCGAACCAGAAATCCTGAGTAAGGAATTCTGTTAATCCGGAAGAAGGTGTTAGGCATTTCCGAATTCCGTGGTTCTAGCACGGTCGCTTAACTGTTTTTATTATTGGCTTAATTATCTTGATTTTATTAAATATATTGATGTTACATGATTTTACTACCGCTTATACTTATTGTGATTGAAGACCCTTCTTTGAATCGAATTACGCGTACGTATATTCGTGTTATAAATTTAAAAATGCGGAATTGTGTCACGCGTACGTGTACACGATAACTTTTGGTAATATATTTATTAAACAATCATTTTTCGAAATTGTGTCGAATCAAGAATATTTATTTTTTTTCTTAAATATTGAACCGTACATCTCGGGTTTTTATGAAATTGATTTAACGCCTTTGGAAAAATCTTTTTATTAAATATTCGCTCGAAATTGCGCGTACGCATAATCCGAAATTTTGCTTTTAAAAATATAATTAAGGTACGCGAACGTATCCCTAATTGCGCAAAATATTTGTAATGATATTAGGAATTTTTCCACAAATTGTTTATTATATTATGAGAAATCTTCATTTAAGATACCCTTTAATTCTTGAAAAAGAATTCACAATTTATTGAATGTTGCCCGTTGATTATAATTTCCGCATATAACATGTTCATCCAAGACTATTCAAATTCAAAATAAAGAATAAGAACATGATTAATACTATTCTTCACAAATACAACATATATATCTACATGCCCAATAATGAATTGTATATGAAACTAAAATGATTTATAAAGGGAAGAATATATATATATATATTTTTAATTAAGAACTTTTATTATTTCTATTTAGTGCAAGTCCTATTTCTAATTGTTGTTGATAAAAGTGTTGCAATTTGTATATCTCATCTTATTCTCATATACTTGCTTTTAATCTAATAGGCCTAATTATTTATTTAGGATGGTAAATAGGCATCAAATTGATAATAAAGGGAATTATTGTACAAATTAATTAACAACATTGCCTTACATGCCACCTATTTGTATGTCTTGAAACATTCGTAGCACTTTAACATCATAATGAGCCATAACAACTCAACTCACCATCCACTAATGGTTCTATAAATACCTGTTATCATACCACATAAGAACGTACAACTTATATCATTCCATCCATAACTGAATCAAGTATAAGAATAAACTAGCAATATGGTTTTGATATTTTCACTCTATTCTAACAACGCCACAAGGCCTAGTAAATGGCCAATCCTTATGTCATGTTTCTTACCTTGATAGTTCAAATATGATTAAACTAATGAGATGAAGGGCTAACATTATTACAAAGCTTTATACGAACTTTCAAAGTAAGACAATTAGCTCATAGCTATCAAATTGAATTCACTACTAATTAACTAACATGAAACAAAAAAATGAAATTTAAACTGATAAACTTGGACAAATGGAAAATAGAATTTCAATTCAAGCTTCATTGATGAGTCATGTTGAATCTCTTTCCAACTTAAAATTTAAAAGACATGTACCTGAAAATGAAGGTAGAGGGAGTAAATTTCAGCAGTTGCAGCATTAACAAATTCAGCAGAATATACCAGTGTTCAACAAATTTGGTCAACAAAACAAGGCCCGAGGAACTCAGAAACACAGTACAAGACTTCTTTAAAAGTTTCAGATTTTAAAACTGAACAATCTGTCTGATTCTAAAACTTTAGAAAAGGAAAACTGAAAAGCTCTTAACTTCAAAAATCAGCCTTAATACTAGTGTCTGATGTAGAATTCTTTTTACTATTTCTGATTTTTTTTTTCCTTCTATCCTATATCTGATTCTGTTCTTCTCAATTTTCAGATTTCTATTTCTGATTTTTCTCAATGTATCTCTCTCAGTCTTTCTCTGAAAAGCTCTTAAATCAGCCTCTCTTCTAAACTCTCTGAAAAAAACTGCCTTTCAGAATTTAAAGGAGTAAAATCTCTGTCTGAAAGCTTTCTGTGTATATGTATCTCTGTGTGTATATTCCCTAATGCCTTAAAAATCAGATCCTCTCCTCTAATGTCTGTCCCTCTATTTATACAGGTCTGCCCCCCCCTCTTAAGTGTTGCCTGGACCCCTTTCTTATTTTTTTAAAAATCAGAAAATCCCATTAAAACTGCTTTTTAATACTTTAAGTGATCTTATCTTGATTTTAAGCAGCCCATTACCCTTTGTTCCCCATTATTACTCATTAATTAATAGCCATTATCACTCCACCATCAGCTCACTTTTATATCATATTACCCTCACTATTCTGTCCAAAAAAAATGTCCCAGATTTTCTACTGTAATTAATGTTATTACTGTCTTAAATTCAGAATTTCACAATACAGATTTTAAAATCTGTTTAAGCAGCTATAACCAATCCTAAAGTTTGGACTGAATTCTGATTAAAAATGTAACTCCTAACACAATTACATCCAATCAAACATTGGTAGAATCATACTGAATTCAGAACCAATCATCATAGCAGCATATTACACTGAGTTCAGTAACTGAGCTTTAACTTTGAACAATAAATCAAACAAACACAGGAGCATTGTCAATATACTGACAATGCCCTGTTCAAAAAACAATATATACACATCATATATTTGAAATTACTGATTCACAAACAAACATGATTTAATTGACGAGTATTAATCAGTTGACTATTTACAACATTTGTCAATAATTAGTCTAAAACAATAGAAGCCAGACTGTTTCAGTCAGCATTTTCATAAATGAAAATTCGTAATATAACTAATCGACGAACTTAATTGAGTCGATTACACACATTGTAATTAGTCACAACCAACAGAAACAATTCACATTCGGATCAAGTAGATAGGTAGGAGACAGAAATGACAGAATTAATCAAAACAAAATATGAAAAATTAACAAGTTATTAAACAAACGAAAATACATACAGAATACACAAACAGAAATAGAAAAGTACCTCTGAATTTTAATCAGACTCGAACTCAACTTGGCTTCGGATTTGTTTGAAATCAAACAGACCTTAGTCGAAGTATTTTCCACTGAAAATACTTCGACTAAGGTCGATTAAACCTCAATCTTTATTCAATCTGGACAGAATCCAAAAGTTTGGTATTTTTAGGGTTCTTGAAAGTTCGATTTGGGACTTACTCATTTCTGGTTAGATTCGAGGGAAACCAAAGATGTTCTAGGCACGAGGGAGGTCAGGGGGTAACTGGTGTGGGTTTGAAGTAGGTTGGGATAAGGTCAGGTTGTACTCGAATCTTCAAATGAAGATTCGAGTAGTTCCAGTATGATTCGAACCATGCAACTAATAGATCCATGATGAGGGTATCTAGGGGAAGTTGTGATGTTATTTTGGAAGCCATCGGAGAAGATCAGGTTTTCAGGCCAACCTTCGATTTAAGATTCGAAGGGTTGGGGCCTGATTCGAAGGAAACTAAGGTCATATTCGTGTAGAGGATGTTAAGGGGATCTTAGGGTGTTATTTTGGTGACCGGCGACGTTGATGCCGCCGGGTTTCAAGCTTTGGGGTCTTAGGGCGGCTAGGGTTAGGTGGGAGGGTCTGAGGAAGATGGTGAACAGTGAGAGGAGGGGGGTGTTCAGTTAGGGGCCGGGGTAGGGCTTGGGACTTATATAGGGGTGGGGTGGATTGGTATTGTCCGTCCGATCAAGTAAGATGAAGGGCCAGGATCAATCCACTAATCCAAACGACGTCGTTTGGTTTAACGTTGGGGTCGGACTGAGTCGGGTCACTGGATCGGGTTACGGGTTACGGGTAAAGGTGATGAAATCGCGTCCGTTGGTTGGATTTGATCGAATGGTCCTTGATAAATGTGGCCAAACGTCGTCGTTTGGTCTTGGCTTTGGACTGGACCGGACTTGGGCTGCCTGGATTGGGCTAAAGGGGGTAATTTGGCTTGGGCCTGGATTTAAATCCAGGTCCGATTTTTATTCCTTTTTCAACTATTTCATTTTTCTAATTTAAATTTCCAATTTTAATTATAAAACAATTTTAACTTCACAAAAATATATTAATTACTCTATAACAATTATTTAACACATAGACAAAACATCAATCACACAGTGAAATATTTAAAATAGAACTATCGCATATTTTTGTGATTTTATTTAAATTATCTTTTAAATGCATAACTAAATCCTATATGCATGCAACATGTATTTTATTTTATTTTTCATTTTATTATGACAAAGTAAACATTTACGGACATAACACAAATATTTAACACCACGCAAATTCAAAAATTACACAGTAAAAGAAATTTATTTTATTTTTTGATTTATTTTGGAGTAGTTTTCGTTAAGGCAAAAATCACGTGCTCACAATTATAATTCTTGTTGTATAGGTTTACGACGTGTAATTAAATTAAATTAAAAAGGGCGAAAC